>NC_047089.1:172618709-175118709 GCF_902459505.1 Geotrypetes seraphini
AATCTGCTGATCGTAAACCATTTCCCATCCTAAAGGCAGCTCATCTCCAACACAGTCAGCAAATGTCAACGGTTTAGTTATTCTGCAGGAAAAGAATACCAATTTTGTATTATATTCTTATATTGCTTAGTTCTATAGAAAGACAGTTCCGTATTATAAGGATCTTGCCATCCAAATGATCAAAAATTATTACTTTAGCTAGATAAACTGATACAATGGACAAAGGAATGCAGACAGGCAAAATGAATGGGAGAAGTCACTTGGTACATCTGCCCAAAGGGAGTTAAAAATGATTTTTTTCAGGCTTAGAGAGTCAGCGCGAAACCAAGAATAGAAGCCAGTTTTCATTTAATATGGAAGATCTCCATGAAAAGACATTATAGGCTAAACTCCATATGGCGTCCAAACAAGTGCTATTCTAAAAGCTGTGCTTACAGTTAGACGTGGTTTATAGAATAGCACTTATGCCCAGGAACTGCGAGTAAATTTAGGCGCAGATGCCCATATTCTATAAGTAACTCTCCCTTTAAGGCAAAATACACTTATACCTGGGAAACATTCAATCAGTGCTTTAAATGTAGTCCTCCCAAGCACTTTCAAAAACACTACAGTCTTCTTTCAATCTTCCTTAGGACTTTAGCGGCACCATCCTGGGCTCGACCTTACTCTCATAGTCTTAAGCTTTACATGCCAACTTTTCATTGGTCCTTCACATTCTATTATTCATAATCAACTTATATTCTCTCTATGGCAGAGTATAAATTTTTTACTAAACTTTAAAGCCGCAATAATGTTAATTCTCTACTTGGCCAGGGGTTATTATGTTCAACCTGTTTCGCTATGACGCTTCTTCCGGAATAAGCCCCTACAAATGAATACATTAAATTACTTTTCCTATCAATGTATTCCCCAAAGTATCCTCTCAAATAATTCCAAGTTCATATCTACCTTTAAATTTGCTGCTGTCACCATCTGAACTCCAGCTCTTCCCCGGACCAAGATGACATCAGTGGGTTGTAACCTCCATTTAAAGCCTGCTAATCAGCTGATTTTACTCCTCCAATCCAAAACCTCTTGCCTGGAGCTGGAGCTCAGATATCGATAGCGGTAAACTTAAAGGTAGATATGAGTTGGAATTGTTTAAGAGAGGATACTTTGGGGAAAACATCAATAGAAAAAGTAATTTAATGCATTCATTTGTAGGGGTATGTTCCAGAAGAATGATAATCCTTGGCCGAGTGGAGAATTAACAAAGGAAGACCCAAATTTCCACAGAAGAAAATGGACAATCCAAACAAAAGAGGCTGTGGAAATCCAATGTTCTTGGCGCTTCCTTTATTACACTGTTTCTTCTGCGCTCAGGTTTTGTGCCTTTCAGGCAGATTTTAGCTTGGATTTGCCAAACCTTTTGTTATCCCACGTTTGCATTAGGTGGCTTAAACAATATCTCGGATGTCTGAGGAAGTCATGTTTTGCCGAAACACGGCCCGTGTTGTGTCCTCCAATGACAAATGTGGACATTGTATCTTACAGAATTTTATTGAATAAAGGAAGCGTTGAGAACATTGGATTTCCACAACCTCTTTTGTTTGGAAAATTTATACTCTGTCACAGAGAAAACATAAGATGATCATGACTAATGTGAAGAACCAATGAAGAGTTGGCATGTAAAGCTTAGGGCTATGAAAATAATGTTGAGCCCGGAATGGTGCTGCTGAGGTCCTGGAGAAGCCTGAAAGAAGAATGTAGTGTTTTGAAAGTGCTTGGGAGGCCTACATTGAAATACATATTCCATAATTAGGTATGTAACTGAAAAGTAACCCCCCTGATCTGCCCATTCCCATACCCCCTTTTTGATCCATACCTAAATCTACTGCAACTCATAACGGATTTTAATAGCATCAATAATTTGCTTGTTAAAACATCAATTATTGTCACTAATTAGCTTGTTAATTAAACTGCAATGCAATTTGGCTATGCAACCAAAGTTGGACATACAATTTTTGGTACTTTTTTTAATAGAATAGGGGAGTATAAGGGCCTATGTAACGATTAAATCAGTGAAAGTAAACACATGGGTATGCACTGTAGCAAAACAAACCTTTCATCATAAATATACTTACATTTACTCACTTCTTGTTCTCTCTGGCCTCCCAGGTCTGCTTTCTATGATTTAATCATTAAGGCACTTCCCCTTTGCAGTTTAATTTTCTTCCATCGTAACCATAAAAATGGCCAGGTTCTAGAATAGCTTAGATGCTCTCAGAGGCAGGAAACTTAATGCTTCACTATCCAAACTAGACCAAAACCTCTGTCTACAAATTTCACTTTTTTTTTTTTTGTTTGCTTCTCCAAAACTCCCAATGGAATTTATAGCCATTTTGCAGTCTACATAAATCATCATTTGTACAGCACGTAATAGATGTAATCAGCAATGTAAGAGGTTATTTGGGCAGGAAAGTGCTTATTTTTTTTAACCTATTTTATAAAGGCACATAGGCACCTATGTATATTTGTAAAATATTAGCCCAAATCCTGCAAAAATCATGCCTGCGGTGAAGGTTCGGACAGTTATGTTTGCTCAGAAGCAGGTGTACAGTATATGGGTGTATAAACTGCGACTTCTCCAACACTCCATCCAAATTCCTCCCTTGTGCACACCTACTCTACAGATAAGCACCTTCTTGCATGGTATGTACTTCTAGGTGCAATCTATTTTTATAAGGAAATGTTTTACACACAAAAAAGTTTTTAAATCACCTCCATAAAGGAAGTCCTTACTTCTTAAAATTTACAATCTAGACAAGACACACAACAAACAAGGGATCTTGAATGAAGGCAGCAGGCCATGACTAAAAAGAGAAAGCATGAAAATGGCAATGAAAGTGAAAATGACAATGGGCCATCGTTGTTTATAGTAGTACCATGAGGGCATCTCTGGAAATGTTTCAAGTAGAACTGCACTTATACAAGTTATTGCTCATCAGCTTTTCTTATATATTGTAAAACAACTTTCCAAGTCAGTCCCGGAATACCTGCTTCCTCCTTGCCAGTCAGGTTTTCAGGATATTCACAATGAATATGCACGAGATTGATTGGCACATACTACCATGTTTCCCTGAAAATAAGACCTACCCCGAAAATAAGACCCCGACCCGCCCCCCACCGCACAGCCGAACCCCTGCTGACCCTCCATCCTTCCTTCCCACCCGATCCCCACCGACCGCAACCATAAATACCTTAGGGCAGAGGAGCATCGGGCTAGCAGCACTCACAGGATGCTTCGTGGCCTTCTCGCTGGGGCCTTCTATATGTCGTGTTACTGATGACATCATCAGTGACGCCGCAGAGGGAATTCCCCAGTGAGAAGGCCGCGAAGCAGCCTGTGAGTGCTGCTGGTCCGACACTCCTCTGCTGGAAGGTATTTATGGTCGCGGTCAGCGGGGATTGGTTGGAAGGGAAGGATGGTCAGTGGGGGTTCGGCGGTTCAGAAGCACGGTGGGGTGGTGACGGATGCTCAAGGGTTCTGCTACACGAGGGATGGGTGGGAGGGATAGAAAGATGCTGCAGAGGGAAGGCACAAGGGGAGGGGAGGAAAGATGTTGCATATGTGGGGGAAAGGAAAGAGGAAGAATTTGGGTGAAGGAGAGGAAGGGAGAGATGATCATGTACATGAAAAAAAATAAGCCCTACCCGAAAATAAGACCTAGTGCCTTTTTTGGGCCCCAAATGAATATAAGACACTGTCTTATTTTGGGAGAAACACGGTATCTCTATTGTATGCAAATCTCTTTCATGTGCCTGTATGGCAGGGGTGCCCAACGCGTCGATCGCGATTGACCGGTAGCTCAGGAAGGCAACGTGAGTCGATCCCAGAGCCCATCCCGGGCTCTGTGATAGACTCGTGTTGCCGTCCCGATCTACCGGGCCTATCAGCCTTCCTCTCCCCGACGTCAAAGACGCCGACGCCGGGCATTTGGCTGTTTTTGTCATTTCGGGGTGGCGTGGTGACGTGGCGGCGGCAGCAGCAACAGCCTGAAAAAGAAATCATCCTGGCCCGGGTTGGTGTCATAATCCGGAACTTCTACCTCTTCCAGCAGCCCTCTCCCTTCTACCTGCTTCCGGCCACACCCCCTGCTCCACGGCTCTCATCAGCAACTCAGCAGCAGCAGCGATCGACACAAGCTTCTGACGTCGGGGCCTACCCTCTGCGAGTCCCGCTTGTTTCAACTTCCTTTTTCCACAAAGGCGGGACTCGTAGAGGGAAGGCCTTGATGTCGGCAGCTTGTCTTGATCACCGCTTCTGACGAGTTGCTTAAGAGAGCCGCGGAGCAGGGGGGTTTTGCCAGGTGCAGGTAGAAGGGAGAGGGCCAGATGTAGGACTCGTGGGTGAGGGAGGAGAAGAGAGAGAGAAAGAGAAAGGGGAGGGAAACAAAAGGAAATATTTCATACTGGGCTGGGCCGGAGTGGAGGGAGGGTGGAAAGATTCTGGCTACAAGGTGCAGTAACAAAGGAAAAGGGGGGAAAGCTGAAAATAGAGATAGTGACACAAAGAAGAGAAAGGGTAAGCAGGACCTACTGAATAAGGATAGAGATACAGAGGGGACATGAAGAGGAGGTGAAATAGAGACATAGAAGTAATGCTGAAAAAAGGGGGGGGAGATAAAGACATTGAAAGGGTAAATGGTGAACATGGGGTAAAGACAAGGACAGAGACAAATGAAGATTCTGAAAAAGTGTTGAGATAGGGATATAGGTGAGATGGACACAAAGAAGGGTGATGCTGGAAAATAGGTGGAATGGTAATTCTGACAGACACAGAAGGGAAATGCTGGATCAAGGAGAGATGGGGCTCAGGCTGGATGGAATGAGGAGAAATGCCTTGTTGGCCCGGAACTTCCTCTCCTACGTCAGAATTGACGTCAGGGAGCGGAATGCTGGTCAGTGCGACGCTTCTGCAGGGAAAGCTTGGGACGGCGGTGGCTTGGGGGCTGTTCCCCGATGGCGGTGGCAGCAAACCGAGTGGCTTGGGGGAGGGCACGGAGAAAGAAAGAAAGGGGGCAGACAGGGAGACAGAAAGAAGGGGGAACAGGGAGACAGAAAGAAAAGGTTGGGGGAGAGAATGAGGTCTGGAGGAGAGGAAACATACAGGAGGCTGAAAGAAAGGAAGAAAGATTGGATGCACAGTCAGAAGAAGAAAATGCAACCAGAGACTCATGAAATCACCAAACAGCAAAGGTAGGAAAAATGATTTTATTTTCAATTTAGTGATCAAAATGTGTCGGTTTTGAGAATTTATATCTGCTGTCTATATTTTGCACTATGGCTCCCTTTTACTAAACCGCAATAGCGTTTTTTAGCGCAGGGAGCCTATGAGCATCGAGAGCAGCACGAGGCATTCAGCGTAACTCCCTGTGCTAAAACCTACTATTGTGGTTTAGTAAAAAGGGAGGGGGTGTATTTGTCTATTTTTGTATTTTGTTACTGAGGTGACATTGCATAGAGTCATCTGCCGTGACCTCTTTGAAAAAACCCGGAATATGAATAATTAACATTTTCTCTGCCTTTCAGTGTGCTTTGTGTTTTTTTTATTTTGTTTTATTGTTGTTAGATCATTTTGACTTAGTCATTATAAAAGTAGCTCGCAAGCCCATAAAATGTGGGCACCCCTGCTGTATGGTGTAGGGCAGAGGTGTCAAAGTCCCTCCACAAGGGCCGCAATCCAGTCAGGTTTTTAGGATTTCTCCAATGAATATGCATGAGCTCTATTAGCATACAATGAAAGAAGTGCATGCAAATAGATCTCATGCATATTCATTGGGGAAATCCTGAAAACCTGACTGGACTGCGGCCCTCGAGGAGGGACTTTGCCACCCCTGGCGTAGGGGTTAGTGCTGAATTGCAGCAGTGACAGGGGTGGGTGTCAAGACCCACTGTTGGTGTCTGTGGAGACTGCTTTAGGATCTAGCCAAGTACTTGTGACCTGGTTTGGCCAATGTTGGAAACACTGTGCTAGGCTTGATGAACCTTCAGTCTGTCCCAGCATGACAACTCTTATTTCTTATATTCATATTCATTGTGAATATCTTAAAAACCTGACAGGCAAGGGTTAGGGATCAACTTGGGAAACACTGCTGTAAAATGCCTGGAATCATCAACCCCAATTTTGCCTAAAATAAAATACAGTACTCCCCCGATATTTGCGGTGATATTTGATTGGTGAGGCCTGACTTTAGTGCAGGAAGAGTATACCGCGAGTGATTTCCTTCACTCACCGGCGCTCCACCTGCTCTCTCCAGCTGCCCTCTCCTGCTTCCCCTTCATGGTCGGAAAATACCACGAATGAACAGGACCGCAGACTGCGAATTCGAGGGGGAACACTGTATAGAAATGCTGCTCTCTCTGGTCTAGAACTCAAATGAATCTATTGCATGAGCAGGAGGAACCGAGGTTTAACTGTCAAAAGCAACTTAATGGAATACATGCCTTTAGTGAAGTCTATAGCTTTTTGCCACATTTAAAAAAAGCTACTGTCATACATTTTTAAGTTGGGGGCAAAATTAACTTACACTGATTGGGTCCAGTCTTCTCCTATATTACTGGGAAAATAGGGCCACTAATATTGTGGAGCTCCATTCTGATTTGAAGATTTTAAGTAGAAGTGAAGTTTGTGGTTAATCATTTAATTCAAGGGACACAGCTTGCTCATAGTTACTCATGCTAAGTCTAGACATCACTTCCTGAACCATGTTCGCTATAAGCTTTTCTTTCTTAGGGATCTGGGGGAGGGTTGAGTGATGCAAGCTCAGATATTGAACACAAACATAAATCTTATTCTATATGTAAAGTGACAGAAAATTTTGCTGGTGCAATAATTACTTATGATTTAAGACCCTCATGAGATATGCATAATTTAAAGCAGCAGTGCTGGCAAAAGAAAATTCCAATACCACAGCTGGCTGCTAAAAAAAATACCAAAATCATTAAGATTACCCTTTTTGTTTTAATATTGATTTCATCCAAGAGTGTAAGATTTTGGAAGTTTCTCCAACTTATCCCCTCTTTTATTAAGCTGTGCTAGAGGTTTTTAGCGCAGGCTGGCGAGGTAAGTGCTCCGACTCTCAAAGGAATTCTTTGAGCGTCTGAGCATTTACCGCACTGGCTCACCCTGGAAACCTTTAGCGTAGCTTAATAAAAGCCAGCCATCGTTATTCAGCATCATTAATCTAATTATTTTATATATTGATTGTCTGAGATTTATTAACTGCCTTTATGAAAAGATTCACCCAAGGCGGTGTACAGCAGGTATAATTCAGCATAAACATAAAACAATTTTGTTAACAGCACAACAGTAGTAAAAAGACCAAATATAAACATAAATACAATGAATGAAGTAGAGTTAAAAATCAGTAAATTGAAACTTAATAGGACTACCATGAAATAGTTTCAAAAATATACTTATTGACAGCACTGAAATTCAAATTAGAGAGACATTGTACTAAAAGGGAGACATAATACTTAGGAAGCATCTAATAAGCAGAAATCAGAACGTTCAAATAACACAAATATGACGCTGATACTTTTTTATAATACAGCTATTCTATAGCCGAGGGGGTCAAATGCAAATATTAGATGGGGACAAGACGGGTAGTACAGGAAGCTTTTTGGCAAGTTGATTAAACAGTTAAACAAGGTAGAAGGAACTGATTTAGTAGTCCTGGTGAAGAATGAGAACATAAGAACATAAGAATTGTCGCTGCTGGGTCAGACCAGCGGTCCATCATGCCCAGTAGTCCGCTCACGCAGCGGCCCTCTGGTCAAAGACCAGCGCCCTAACTGAGACTGAGACTAGCCCTACCAGCATAAGTCCTTGTTCAGCAGGAACTTGTCTAACTTTGTCTTGAATCCCTGGAGGGTGTTTTCCCCTAAGACAGACTCCGGAAGAGGGTTCCAGCTTTCTGCCACTCTCTGAGTGAAGAAGAACTTCCTTACGTTTTGTACGGAATCTATCCCCTTTCAATTTTAGACAGTGCCCTCTCGTTCTCCCTACCTTGGAGAGGGTGAGCAACCTGTCCTTATCTACTAAGTCTATCCCCTTCAGTACCCTGAGGGAACCATCTGCGCCAGTCTTCACCAGAATCCCTAACAGGCATCTTAGGGATCCAATGGACTGTCATAAAACTTGCTCAAAGATAACAAAATACATGAAGATATTCATTGTGAAAAAAATGCAAAAGGACCTTGTGAGACTGGAAGACTGGGCGTCAAAATGGCAGATACCGTTTAATGTGAGCAAGTGCAAAGTGATGCTTGTGGAAAAGCGGAACCCGAACTATAGCTATGTGATGCTGGATTCTGTGTTACGAGTCACTGTCCAGGAAAAAGATCTAGGTGTCATTGTGGAGGATACATAGAAACCCTCAGCTCAATGTGCGATGGCTGCAAAGAAAGCAAATAGAATGTTAAGAATTATCAGGAAAGGAATTGAAAAAAAAGATGAAAATGTTATAATGCTTTTGTATCGCTCTATGATACGGCCGCACCTCAAATACTGTGGGAAGCTCTGGTCGCCATATCTCAAAAAAGATTAATGGAATTAGATAAAAATGATAAAAGGGATGGGACAACTTCTGTATGAGGAGAGGCTAAAGCGTTTAGGGCTCTTCAGCTTGGAGAAGAAACAGCTCAGGGGTGATATGATAGAGATCTATAAAACAATGAGTGGAGTGGAAAGGGTAGATGTGAATCATTTGTTCACTCTTTCCAAAAATACTAAGACTAGGGGACATGCAATGAAGCTACTTAGAAGTAGATTTAAAACAAACCAGAGAAAATTTTCCTTCACACAACGTGTAATTAAACTCTGGAATATGAGTAAGTCAGAGAATGTAGTGAAATTAGTTAGCTTAACAGCGTTTTTAAAATGTTTGGATAATTTCCTAAAAGAGAAGTCCATAGGCCATTACAGAGATGGCTTGGGGAAGTCCACTGCTTATTCCTAGGATATACAGCATAGGATCGGTTTTGCTATTTGGGATCTAGCTAGGTACTTAGGACCTGGGTTGACCACTGTTGGAAACAGGATACTGGGCTTGATGGACCTTCGGTCTGTCCCAGTATGGCAATTCTTATTCTACAGAAGTGACATCAGAGATAGCTCCGAAGCTGGTGCGAGCAGCAAGTTCTTCATTGCTCACGCCATAGTTTAAAAGCTACGGGGAAGGGGCGCGCACGCATGGCAGGGAGAGGAGTTGGAAGGGGGGAGAGGAAGGGGGGTGCCGGAGCCTCGAGGAAGACCGCATTTGGGGCGGACCTCCCCCTTTGCACCCCCCCTTACTACGCCACTATTTATAGATTCATATTCAGGGCATGCATTAGGGTAGAAATTTGAGAAGAGCCCCTTATCAAGTGGTGCCTTCTTCAGTTTCAGGCAGTCTTTGAGTCCTCTCTATCCTGAGGGCCGATGGCAATTGCTCTGGTCATACCCCTTCCCTCCTACTGCCAGCCCTGTCCATATTCAAATGTTATTTATTTTTTATTAGGATTTATTTACCATCCTTTTGAAGAAATTCACCTAAAGTGATGTAAGTACAAGAAGAAGAAAGGGGACAGACAGTTTCAGTAAAAAAAATATTCACAGTACACATTATGGCTGGCACAGTATGTTAGTAACAATGTAAATCGAGTATACAATAAAACCTCTTACTAGCATAGGATGTTAAGCAGAGATGGAACACATAGATATACAATATAAGACAGCTTAGCATGTGTTAAAAAAAATAAGGGGACTAACAGAGAACATTGCATGTGAAATCATTTTGTAGGCTAACTCTGGGATCTTGCTGGACCTGCCTTGCTGTTTCAATTTCAACCACCCTCCCCATTCGATCTACCGCCTGTCGCGGAAAATCACAGCTTGCGCAAAATGTATCCAGACAAAAAGATGAGTCTAAAAGCATATCAGCACCAGCATATTAAGCCTTGCCGGTGACTTATTCATATCAATTCCAGTCAATCTAGTAGCAGACCTAAAGGTAACCAGATAAGTCTGTCTGGATAAGTTTAGACGGGATACACAACCCAGCTTTATTTAGGTTGAATATCAAAATCTCAACCAGTTATCTTTGCTCACACATACCTTACAAATATCAGACTCTTAAGCCAATGCTTCCCAGCCCAGTCCTTGGACAAACCAAGTCAGATTTTCAGGCTATCTACAATGGCTGGCTGTGTAGGTCCCTAAAACTAGGATCTGAGCTACTATAATGTAAAGTCTAGGAGCCACATTGTTTTTTGAAGAAATAAGGAAATCTTTTTTTACAACGAATGACCAGGAGAGACTATAGAACATATCTAAAATCTGACAGGGTTTATGTGGATCTTGAAATCTCATGTACTGCAACCTACATAGAGTCAGCTGTTACAAAAAAAATGTTCTCTCTTCATCAAGTGCTTCTTCGATACGAACCATTGGCAACTTTGATATACCAGCCATGTGTGCTCAACTTTACTCTGCATCACCTAACACTCAATGAGAAAGGAAAAGAGCCTCTTCATCGCAAACAAACAATCTTAGTGACTTATGACCCAGTTGTAAAACAAGCAGTTATTCCAAGGTCAAGAGCAATGTACATTAAAATAACTCCAGTTAGTTATTCAAGCACAGTTATTCTCACTTATGTGCTGTAAATAAATCCCTGTGCCCAAGTGAGCAAAATAGACCAAAATAAGACCAAAACAGCAAAAAAATGAATCAATGGCCTGCTACAGTGATATCCATTCACCTAACCTGGAGGTAAACAAGAGCCAAACCTCCAAAATGCTGAACTGAACTGAAAACGTGTTTGTTTGCTTCAATGTACAGGAGTAGTCCCCCGTTTCCTCTTATATCCAGTATTTGAAACCATTACTATAAAAACAAAGGAAATTCTAGCAACACTATTGCTGCCACTCGGGGAAGTCTTCTGACCCAGGACTGAGAAAACAGAGTTAATTTCAGTTAAGCTTATTTTTATTTTACTTTACTAATTTTTTGCGCTTTATTAACTGTCTTTTTCATGAACAAAGCGATTTACAATACACTGAATGGCAATCAGGTACTCTTAAGTATTTCCCCTATCTGTCTCAGCAGGCTCGCAATCCAACTGTGGTACCTGGGGCAATGGAGGGATTAAAGCCGAGATTCTGGAGCCGGCGCCTCCAAAAATGGCACTGGCCAAGTCTCAATCATGCGTAGGCGCCATTACCAGAATCGCAGCTTACATCAAACTTAGGCGCCATTAATATAGGTTAGGGTTTTAAAGGTCTATGACTGGTGCCTCAGTTTGACTGAAAATCATGGCTAAGGTCATTTCTGGCCATGACCATGCCTACTTTGACCTTAGGCCCGTGTTAGGTCATTTTTATTTTATACATTATTTGATTTCCATCCTGTGGGTCACTTGTGACTGTATACACCCTTTCTGGACGGTTTTTAAGTTATTTGGATGCTTATTAAACTACAAAATGCTTATTGGGACATCATACTTTGAAAGTCTAGGAGTTTTGTTTCATACATTGTATACCAATCACTACACTTGTGGTGAGTGGTCACTTTTCATTCATGACCGTATTAATTCAGCAAAAGGTCAGTTCATCAATATAAGCTTGGTGGAGACAGCATCACATCTGAATTTCCTTAGTCAAAAAGTGAACTTGGTCCCTCTAAAACCACTCTTTATGCATGTCAACACATATGGGTAGAACAGTTGTATAAGGAAATCATGCACGCAAGACAGAAATGCAACATTTTGGCATTAATTAGAGCCTTTGGAAAAGTTGACAATGATCTTAGAATTTGATTTCCTCAACAACTGACAGACATGCTTGGCTTACATCATGTCTTACATTAAACAAAGGATGATGAGTTCAAGCTATTAATGAAAAGGAAGAACATGCAAAGAAGGATGAGACTGTATAAGACTTTAGTGAGACCTCATTTAGAATATTGTGTACAATTCTGGAGGCCGCATCTTCAAAAAGATATAAAAAGGATGGAATCTGTCCAGAGGAAGGCTACTAAAATGGTATGTGGTCTTCATCATAAGGAATATGGGGACAGACTTAAAGATAATAATAATAATAATAACTTTATTCTTCTACACCGCCACAGTCGAATGACTTCTAGGTGGTTCACATCGAAGAAGGCTGGACAATCATCTCAATCTGTATACTTTGGAGGAAAGGAGGGAGAGGGGAGATATGATAGAAACATTTAAATACCTACATAATGTAAATGTGCACGTGTCGAGTCTCTTTCATTTGAGAGGAAGCTTTGGAATGAGAGGGCATAGGATAAAGTTAAGAGCTGATAGACTCAGGAGTAATCTAAGGAAATACTTTTTTTACAGAAAGGGTGGTAGATGCGTGGAACAGTCTCCTGGAAAAGGTGGTGGAGACAGAGACTGTGTCTGAATTCAAGAGGGCCTGGGATAGGCACGTGGGATCTCTCGGAGAGAGAAAGATAATAGTTACTGTGGATGGGCAGACTAGATGGGCCATTTGGCCTTTATCTGCCATCATGTTTCTTTGAAATAATATACTGGGCATATATCATTAGTTGAGGAAAAAAAAAAAAAAAAAAGCAGAGAAGTAAACCTGAGAGCTCTAGTTCTAACAGTTGAATCCTGTTGTTACCATCACTGTCATTATGTAACCTACATAAAACTCTTATTTTCCTTAATTATTAAAATTCCCAGATCAGAAGAAATAGGAATGTATTATGTATTCATCTGGAACTGTGTGAGCTTCACTAGTTGTTGCATTTCTGAAGTTAAAACCTCAACTTTTAAGGCAAGCATTCAGTGGCCTATCTGGAGTAATGGGGATTTTATGAAAAGTTGTGTGGGACACAGAGGGCCTGATTTTGGAAATGGCGCCTGCTGGGTGTTAATCACTGGTAGGCGCCGTGTCCAGAAGTGTGTCTATTTTTCAGACAGACATCTTAAATGTAGGCCAGAATTTTAGAGGCCTATTTTTTAAGGCATCTGACTCGTAACTACAGAAGCACCTAAGCACATCTATGGATGCCTAAGGCTACTTCCGGCATAAGCCACGCCTAGTAAATTGTAGTGCTTTGATTCCATTCTGTGTGTGACACCTCTTCAGTGATTTATGTTATACGCTGCCCGTATGATCAACTGTATGTGGGTTTTACCTCTAGAAATGTTAAAAGAAATTAAAGAACATTGTTACTGTATTACCGTATTTTCACGCAAATAACGCGCACCCGTGTAAAACGCGCACACGGGTATAGCGCGCAGAAATCACGATGATATGTACAAAAACTTTTGTATACCGCGCTCACGGGTATACCGCGCATGATGCCCGACGCTCCTTTCGCCCGCCCTGACTTTCCGTGCGCTGTCCCGACTCTCCGTTCACCCCCCCTGACTTCCGTGCACTGCCCTGACTTTCCGTGCGCTGTCCCGACTCTCCGTTCACCCCCCCTGACTTTCCGTGCACTGTCCCCCCTTGAAGTCCTGTCCCCCCTTGAAGGTCTGTCCCCATCCTGAAAGCCTGATGCCCCCCCCCGACGTCCGATACATCCCCCCCCGGCAGGACCACTCGCACCCCCACCCCGAAGGACCGCCGACTCCCCAACAATATCGGGCCAGGAGGGAGCCCAAACCCTCCTGGCCACGGCGACCCCCTAACCCCACCCCGCACTACATTACGGGCAGGAGGGATCCCAGGCCCTCCTGCCCTCGACGCAAACCCCCCTCCCCCCCCAACGACCGCCCCCCCCCAGAACCTCCGACCGCCCCCCCCAGCCGACCCGCGACCCCCCTGGCCGACCCCCACGACCCCCCCACCCCCCTTCCCCGTACCTTTGGTAGTTGGCCGGACAGACGGGAGCCAAACCCGCCTGTCCGGCAGGCAGCCAAAGAAGGAATGAGGCAGGATTGGCCCATCCGTCCTAAAGCTCCGCCTACTGGTGGGGCCTAAGGCGCGTGGGCCAATCAGAATAGGCCCTGGAGCCTTAGGTCCCACCTGGGGGCGCGGCCTGAGGCACATGGTCGGGTTGGGCCCATGTGCCTCAGGCCGCGCCCCCAGGTGGGACCTAAGGCTCCAGGGCCTATTCTGATTGGCCCACGCGCCTTAGGCCCCACCAGTAGGCGGAGCTTTAGGACGGATGGGCCAATCCGGCCTCATTCCTTCGTTGGCTGCCTGCCGGACAGGCGGGTTTGGCTCCCGTCTGTCCGGCCAACTACCAAAGGTACGGTGAAGGGGGGTGGGGGGTCGTGGGGGTCGCCAGGGGGGTCGCGGGTCGGCGGGGGGGGGCGGTTGGAGGTTCTTGGGGGGGGCGGTCGTTGGGGGGAGGGGTGTTTGCGTCGAGGGCAGGAGGGCCTGGGATCTCTCCTGCCCGTAATGTAGTGCGGGGTGGGGTTAGGGGGTCGCCGTGGCCAGGAGGGTTTGGGCTCCCTTCTGGCCCGATATTGTCGGGAAGTCGGCGGACCTTCGGGGTGGGGGTGCGAGTGGTCCTGCCGGGGGGGGGGGGGGATGTATCGGACGTCGGGGAGTCGGCCGGGCAAGAGGGCTTGGGCTCCCTCTTGCTCCGATCGTGGATGCGGGTGCGGGGGGGAGCGCGTGCGAGCGGTCGTTCGGGGTGGGGGTGCGAGTGGTCCTGCCGGGGGGGGGGATGTATCGGACGTCGGGGAGTCGGCCGGGCAAGAGGGCTTGGGCTCCCTCTTGCTCCGATCGTGGATGCGGGTGCGGGTGGGAGCGCGTGCGAGCGGTCGTTCGGGGTGGGGGTGCGAGCGGTCCTGCTGGGGGGGTGAATCGGGCGTCGGGCGGGGTGGGAACTATGTTTAAAAACTTTTGTATACCGCGCTCACGCATATAACGCGCGAGGGGTATGCGCGGTAGGTAAAAACGCGTATAACGCGCGCGTTATATGCGTGAAAATACGGTAATTTTTACAAAGTATTAATACATTTGGTTTTACACTGTAAGCATTTTCAATTATCAATTTGCACATTTATGGGTATGGGTGTTGGACTGGGTTAAACCTTTTGCTTATGGGGGGGGGGGGGAATTAAAAAAAGTTCACGAGCAAAGGTGGATTTACTATTTACACATAATTAAACCTGAAGGACTTCATGCATCTATGGAACGGCAAGCATTTTATTTAAAAAATTATATAAAATGGCCCATCCAGTCGGCCCATCCATAGTATCCAGTGGCACAGTAAAGGGGATACGGACCACCACGGGCATCAAGTTTGTGGGGGCTCTGGCACCTCTCCACCTCGCTTCGCTACTCCATGCTCGTATCCTCCCCCACCACATACCTCTGTGTTATCTTCACTAGCGTGAGCAATTTCTGCTTTTTGCTCACTCAAGCCTGGTTCCCCTCTGAATCATTTTCAAGTCACGGAGCCAGGAAGTGACATCAGAGGGAAATCCAACGCTGGCACAAGCATGCTGCAGAAGCCATTTGCGAAGATTAAGAGGTATGGGGGGGGGAAGAAGGGCACATTTGTAGAATGGGAGGCGGGAAGAAGCGGGTGTGCAGGAGTGGGAGCATAGAGAGGAGGGTGCCTCCTACCCTTACTATGCCACTGATAGCATCCACTATTTCCTCCTCTCTCTAAGAGATCCCACATGCCTGTCAAGTTGATGATTTTTGAACTAACCCTTTTTCAAATTAATTTTTTTCTGCATCAGTTATTTGCTCTAAATCAGCTTTTCCTCAAGAAATGTATGTCCTTAGTATTAAAATAGTGGTTAGTGCCACTTCTTCTAAATGGGAGTTGCTGGTTAATGTGCAAAACAAAATTCTCATGAGATTTAAAGTTTGTTTGTTTTAAAATCAGATGACATCACGAAGAATGCTAAGCTACCATTTTGGAGAGTCTGTAATAAGCTGTGAAAAGTTGAAATCCCAGTATCTTTAATATTGTATATTTTATTGATTTTTTTTTTTTTTTTTAGCATCTCATCTTTGTTTTTTTCTGCCAGTCCCTTGAAGCAGCCCAGGGAGGATGAAACAAGGATTCCTTGTCAGGACCTTTTGTAATGATGACACATGTTTTGATGATTCAACGTTCAACACAGAAGTCTTGCCAGCTTCAGTTTACCAAGCTGCACTGGATTTTAACATGTTAATATGAGGGGCCACTGAAAAGTTCTCAGCCCAACCAACAAAGCTGGGTAGTCTCTATCAAGGGCTACATACTTATTCCAGCGATTTTTCACTTTTTTAATTCTGTCAGAAAAATACGTAATGAAAAATTGGAAAAAATCACTGCGATAACAGCATGGGACATTCAGCGTGGCTCTCTGCGCTACACACTGCTAATGCAGTTTTGTAGAAGAGGGGTAAAGTGTATAGCTCTCGATGGAGACTGCCCCAGCTTTGTTGTTTGGCTTGAGAACTTTTCACTGGCCCCTCATATAAATATCACAGATTGTCACGATCCTGGCACCGCCTACTCAAAGGGCTAGGCCGAGTGTCCGCCCACCACCTACCAAGGTGTAGGCCAAGTGTCCATTCATCGCCTATCGGTGAATAAGCCGAGTGTCCGTTCACTGAAGCTCTTATGCTCAGAGAGGGTTTTGGGCTTACCTAGGGTAAGGCACTAGGCCCGCATTCCTCCCCTCGAGGGTCGTCCAGGAGCTTTTGTTTCCAGGAACTCTCTCTATGCTCTTTCTGCTGGGAGTCTATTCATGAACAACCCCCCCCCCCCTGTCAGTTCAGGGTGAGGTCCCTCTTGACCCCCTCAAATGTCGCCCCAAGGATTCAGGGGTCCAAGCCAGAGCTCCTCTCCCTATCAGGAGTCGAGTTTAAGGTTCTAGGAGTCTCTTTTCTTTACAAATCACCACTTTCCTCTGCCACTTGATTCTTATGCAAATTAGTTATTCAAGTCATTTGGCAAGGTCTTTCAGTCTTTACTATTGGGCAACAGAATACTCCAAAGCAATAGGGGTAGCTGGTTCCTAACACCACCCACCTAGTCTTCCACTATGACTAGAACACTATGAATAGAACCACTCAGTTAGGAACTAGTTGAACCCAGCTATTCCCTGTTTAACCCTGGGTACTCTGGGGAGAGGTCGACTTTGATGTAGCCTTCCCTCTGGGCGGCACTCTCTCACGGGATGGGACATACACCCCATCACATAGATAAAGTGCCTTTGATTCTACATGGATTTTTGGAAACGGAATGAATATAATACAGTAAAACGTTCCAGAAGCATGCTTGTAATCCAAAGCACTCGTATATCAAAGCGAATTTCCCCATAAGAAATAATGGAAACTCAGACGATTCGTTCCACAACCCAAAAATTTTAGTACAAAATACTGTATGTACTTGCATTGCAAGACCTCACTCATTTAGAACAGTCACTACACTCCTGCAGCATCAGAGAGAGTAGAACCATCGGCTCAGTTGTGATGATTTGACGTGTGTATACTGTATATACTTGTATTGCAAGACATTGCTTGTATATCAAATTAACATTTAATAAAATGTTTTGCTTGTCTTGTATAATGCTTGCAAACCAAGGTTTTACTGTATATGGAAATTGTATTGTTTGTCTAAGCATAGAAAAAAAGATAAAGGAAAACAGAAAGAAAATAGAAACTGTTTTAACTAATTGATATCAGACACAGGGAATTTTTTTTAGGACCGGTGAAGGTAGGGCAGTAGTGTCTCCAAGTGATTGAACAAGGGACTCCTGTTTGCTTCTGAGGTCCTTTTTTCCCTTAATTTTAGTAAGTGAATATTCAAATTATTTTAGATTATATTTTTATTTTTTGAGAGACAGGAGAATCAAGCTCATTTCATCTGACTAGTGATAGGCTGGATGTACAAGAGATAATTTGCTTCATCCCAACAAGAATGAGAAAAATCAGTTGCCACATCTGCCAGCCAAAGAAATTCCAGACAGTAAATCTTGAAAACTTCCCTTTGTGTCTCCCCTCCCAATCCTTCTCCCCAATGCAAGAAAATGTACTTGTTCCCCAGGTATAGTGATCAGGGGAGGAGATTATTTACAAAATTATATATAAAGGCCAAATGGCAAATTTGCAGTTACTTAAGGCACATCTATTTCAACAAGTTTTAAATGTCACATTGATTTTAGAATGTCTTGATTTTATTGTGCTGGGTTGTTTTTAAATGTCTTTGTTTTACTATGTATGTGAACTTGTAAAACACCTAACACCATGGATATTGCAGTACATAAACTGCGATAAATAAAAAGATAACAGATGTTTTTGTTCAGTCACTATTCCTTTTCTATTACAACATCCTTAAATTTATCTGAAGAAAACAAAAAAAAAGATGATCCCTGGGTAAAATTGATTTGGGGGAATTTGATGTTATATAGATCCTGTCCAGAGAATCTGGTATTCCAGAATTTAATGCTGGGTGGTTACTTTTTTATCCCCCACCTCTTCTTGCTGTAGTTGGGCTGAAAGCACATTCCGAAGGGCAGCAAAAACTTCTCTGAAGGAAGCTGGTTTCTGGGCAAAGAACTGTTTTGTTGTATCTGCTACAGCCCACACATATCCTGTGAGCCGTAATCTAAACAGTACACTGGCCTCATCCAGTTCTCTCCCTGCGGCACAACTTTAAACCAAGGAAGAATGCATTCAACCTTCCTAAGAGAATTTGTTTTCCTTAAAAGTTTTTACTTTCCTGCTTTGCATGAAATATTTTTTAAAACTACTAAAAGTAAAACCTTATGTTTCATGCAGCCCCAAGAACCGTTAACATAGGGGAAAAAAACAAACTAGGAAGGTAAAGGAGAGTGATTAGGCTGTGAATTGCTACTATTTGGGTTTCGGCCAGGTACTATTTATTTTTATTTATTCATTTAAAATTTATCGTCCGAATATCCGACAATACTATGTGGATTACAGCAAAACATACATAATAAAAAGAACATACATATAACGATTCACCAAATAAAATAACAACCATCCTATTCCACATTACAACAATAAAACTCAACAAAGACCAGAGCCAATAACAAAACAGGTTACTACCATACGGAGATAAACCTAAACAACAGATTTCCTGAAGACTGACTGACAAGTCAGCGTACACCTGCATTGGCCACGGTTGGAAAACAGGAGACCGGGCTAGATGGACCATTAGTCTGACCCAATAGTGCTGTTCTTATGTATTTTTAATGGCACCTGGTAGCGGCATGGGTCCTTAATGTCAGGAAAATGGAGATGACTCTTGCAAGTATTTATGCCATTTTTGTTTTAGAGAACATAATGGTCATACTCAGAACAAATCCAAGAGAAATCTCTTCATAAGCCTAGATGACTTCCATTTCCTTTCCATTCCAAAAGAGAACAGAATATTCAATAGGTCATTGTGATCTTTATCTGCCAACATTATCTATCTACTACCCAGTTGAGATGTGCCATTTTAGCTACCGTGTTTCCCTGAAAATAAGACACTGTCTTATATTAATTTTAGGCCCAAAAATGCACTACCGTATTTTCGCGGATATAACGCGTGCGTTATACGCGATTTTACCTACCGCGCATACCCCTCGCGCGTTATATGCCTAAGCGCGGTATAGAAAAGTTTTTAAACATAGTTCCCACCCCGCCCGACGCCCGATTCACCCCCCCAGCAGGACCGCTCGCACCCCCACCCCGAACGACCGCTCGCACGCGCTCCCACCCGCACCCGCATCCACGATCGGAGCAAGAGGGAGCCCAAGCCCTCTTGCCCGGCCGACTCCCCGACGTCCGATACATCCCCCCCCCCCGAAGGACCGCCGACTTCCCGACAATATCGGGCCAGGAGGGAGCCCAACCCCTCCTGGCCACGGCGACCCCCTACCCCCACCCCGCACTACATTACGGGCAGGAGGGATCCCAGGCCCTCCTGCCCTCGACGCAAACCCCCCTCCCTCCAACGACCGCCCCCCCCCAAGAACCTCCGACCGCCCCCCCAGCCGACCCGCGACCCCCCTGGCCGACCCCCACGACCCCCCCACCCCCCTTCCCCGTACCTTTGGAAGTTGGCCGGACAGACGGGAGCCAAACCCGCCTGTCCGGCAGGCAGCCAACGAAGGAATGAGGCCGGATTGGCCCATCCGTCCTAAAGCTCCGCCTACTGGTGGGGCCTAAGGCGCGTGGGCCAATCAGAATAGGCCCTGGAGCCTTAGGTCCCACCTGGGGGCGCGGCCTGAGACACATGGTCGGGTTTGGCCCATGTGCCTCAGGCCGCGCCCCCAGGTGGGACCTAAGGCTCCAGGGCCTATTCCTATTGGCCCACGCGCCTTAGGCCCCACCAGTAGGCGGAGCTTTAGGACGGATGGGCCAATCCGGCCTCATTCCTTCGTTGGCTGCCTGCCGGACAGGCGGGTTTGGCTCCCGTCTGTCCGGCCAACTTCCAAAGGTACGGGGAAGGGGGGTGGGGGGGTCGTGGGGGTCGGCCAGGGGGGTCGCGGGTCGGCTGGGGGACGGGCGGAGGTTCTTGGGGGGGGGGCGGTCGTTGGGGGGGGAGGGGGGTTTGCGTCGAGGGCAGGAGGGCCTGGGATCCCTCCTGCCCGTAATGTAGTGCGGGGTGGGGTTAGGGGGTCGCCGTGGCCAGGAGGGTTTGGGCTCCCTCCTGGCCCGATATTGTTGGGGAGTCGGCGGTCCTTCGGGGTGAGGGTGCGAGTGGTCCTGCCGGGGGGGGGGATGTATCGGACGTCGGGGGGGGGCATCAGGCTTTCAGGATGGGGACAGACCTTCAAGGGGGGACAGGACTTCAAGGGGGGACAGTGCACGGAAGTCAGGGGGGGTGAACGGAGAGTCGGGACAGCGCACGGAAAGTCAGGGCGGGCGAAAGGAGCGTCGGGCATCATGCGTGTTATATGCCTGAGCGCGGTATAGAAAAGTTTTGGTACATATCATCGTGATTTCTGCGCGCTATACCCCTGTGCGCGTTTTACACAGGTGCGCGTTATATCCGCGAAAATACGGTAGGTCTTATTTTCAGAGTAGGTCTTTTTTCATGTCCAATTATCATCTCTCCCTTCCACTCCTCCACACCAATTCTTCCTCTCTTTTGCTCTCGCCCCACTCCATGGGCAGCATCTTTCCACCCCTCTCACCCATCCCTTGTGCCTTCCCTCCCTCCCTCCCATCCCATCCCTTGTGCAGCAGAACCCTTGCACAGCTTCAATTCCTCCTTTCCTCCCCTCCCTCTGTGCAGCATCTTTCTATTCCCCCCTTGGGCAACCGAACCTCCCGCTGACACTGCCATCTCTCCCTCCCATTAGAACGCCGCCAACCGCAAGACTGATATAGCTTGCAAACAGTAGCGTTGGCAAAAATCTAATCTGGCTGCTTCATGGCCTTCTCTTCTCCCTCCCGGGCATTCCACGTGCCGCGTTACTGATGACATCATCAGTGATGCAGCAGAGGAATGCCCAGGAGGGAGAAGAGAAGGCCGCGAAGCAGCCTGATTAGATTTTTGCCAACGCTGCCGTTTGCAAGGTATATCGGTCTCACGGTCAGTGGCGTTCTAATGGAAGGGAGAGCTGGAAGTGTTAGCTGGGAGAGGGCATGGCAGGAAGCTTATTTTGGGGGCTTATTTTTTGGGTAGGGCTTATATTAAGACCTACCCCGAAAATCATGCTAGGGCTTATTTTTCAGGGTAGGTCTTTTTTTCATGGAAATAAAGTAGATCGCCAGCTCTCCTACCCCCTCAGATCTTCTACTCAACCATTGTAAACTGCTTTGTTATCTAGTATAGTAAGTTGGCATAAACATAAGAATAAACCTTATAACCTTCTACCTACTCCCCCACCAAAGCCATCTCAAGCATGCTCAAAAGTCTATAAAGTGATGACTTTACCACCTCTGTAAGGAGATCACCCTAGCTTCTGTTATAAGATCACATTCAGGCCCCTTGCATGTAGATTCCTTTCACTCTTAATAAGGTTCTCTCCTCAATTAGGCTAGTGACTTATTGCTTAGATCCAATTCCCTCCACATGGCTGGAAACCCTTAACCACAACCTGGTTCCAACAATCCTTTCAATGGTAAATCTTAGCTTAACTACTGGAAAAAGGCCATTCTCCACCCAAAATAATAAAAAAAAACCCCATCACTAAATCCAGCCATGTACCCATGTACTACAGACCTATTTCCAATCTAAGCTGCCTTGCTAAGATTACAGAAAAGAACAGTATACTTGCAACTCAAGACTACATTGACCAAACTCTAGTACTTCACCCCGCCAATCTGGTTTCCGATCACATCATAGCACAAAAAGCACAGTTACTTACCGTAACAGGTGTTATCCAGGGACAGCAGGCATATATTCTCACATGTGGGTGACGTCATCTTCGGAGCCCCAGCGCGGACAGCTTTTCAAGCAAACTTGATTGAAGTTTCAAGTTTGCTACACTGCACCACACATGTGCATGCCTTCTTGCCCACTAGAGGGCGCATCCCCACCTCGTGGTCCTCAGTTCCATAACCAGCAAAGAAGCCATCCCCGGGGATGAGGGCGGGTTGTGAGAATATATGCCTGCTGTCCCTGGATAACACCTGTTACGGTAAGTAACTGTGCTTTATCCCAGGACAAGCAGGCATGATATTCTCACATGTGGGTGACCTTCAAGCCAACCAAAAAAGGGCAGGTGGGAGGATGGCAATTTAGGAAAACAGGTTACGTAGCACCGACTGGCCAAACCGGCCGTCGCTTCTGGACAAAGTGTCCAGACAGTAGTGGGAGGTGAACGTATGAACCGAAGACCAAGTAATGTAATGTAATGTAATGTAATTTATTTCTTATATACCGCTACATCCGTTAGGTTCTAAGCGGTTTGAAGAAAATATACATTAAGATTATAAATGAGAAGTAAGAAGGTACTTAAAAAATTCCCTTACTGTCCCGAAGGCTCACAATCTAACTAAAGTACCTGGAAATTAATAAAGAAGAGAAAATAAAGATGGTTGAAAAAAGAAAAATTCTATGTGAATTTATAGGATGGAAATTAAACTGACAGTGAAGAACTGTATGAAAAATACATATGGAATTCAGTTAGAGAGGGTAGGTTACAATCTATTTATGGTATTTATTTAATTGGAAGGTGTTAAGGTGGGTAATTTAAATTAAATTAAATTAAATTAATTTAAATTAAAGTGGCAGCTTTACATATGTCCTCCACAGGAGTAGACCGGAGGAAAGCAACAGAAGCTGCCATAGCCCGGACCTTATGCCCCGTGACTCGACCATGGAGCGTGAGACCAGCCTGAGCGTAGCAAAAAGAAATACAAGCAGCTAACCAGTTGGACAAGGTGCTCTTGGAAACAGGATGTCCCAATCGATTAGGATCAAAGGACAAAAACAATTGAGGAACCTTCCGATGAGACTTGGTACGTTGGAGATAAAAAGCCAACGCCCTCTTACAGTCAAGCGTGTGAAGGGCCGCCTCACCAGGATGAGAGTGGGGCTTCGGGAAGAACACCGGAAGAACAATGGACTGATTGAGGTGGAAATCAGACACAACCTTAGGCAAAAATTTAGGATGGGTGCGAAGAACCACCTTGTCATGATGAAACACAGTAAAAGGTAGATCCGCAACCAAAGCCTGCAGCTCACTAATCCGACGAGCGGACGTGAGCGCAAGCAAAAAGACCACCTTCCAAGTGAGAAACTTAAGATGAGATTTGTCGATAGGCTCAAAAGGAGGCTTCATCAGTTGAGCTAAGACCACATTAAGATCCCAAACTACAGGAGGAGGTTTCAGAGGAGGGTGAACATTCACGAGACCCCCTCATGAAACGAGTTACCAGAGGATGAAGAGAAAGAGACCGACCCTCGAGATGCCGATGGAACGCCGCAATGGCACTGAGATGCACCCAAATGGAAGTCGTCTTCAGCCCAGACTTAGACAGATGCAACAAATATTCCAGCACCGAAGACACTGGAACTGAACTCGGGTCCAGATGGTTCGAGGAACACCAGGATGAAAATCTGGTCCACTTCTGGGAATAACAAAGCCTAGTCGAGACCTTGCGCGAGGCTTCCAAAATCTCCCTCACCGACTGAGAAACAGGAACCGAAGTCAAGGGGAAAGGAACCAAGCGGTCAGATGTAAAGACTGAAGATTGGGATGTAACAGCGAACCCCGACTGAGACAGCAGAGAGGGAAAAACAGGCAGAAGCAGAGGTTCCCTGACACTGAGTTGAAGGAGCAGGGAGAACCAGTGCTGTCTGGGCCAATGAGGCGCAATGAGAATCATAGTGGCTCTGGTCGATTTGAGATGTACCAACGTTCTCAAGATCAGAGGAAAAGGAGGGAACGCATAAAGGAACCTCCCCCCCCCCAGTCGAGAAGGAAGGCATCGGCCTCGAGACGGTCTCGGGAGTACATCCGAGAACAATAGAGGGGCAGTTTGTGAGTCTCCGGGGAGGCAAACCTGAGGAGTCCCCCAGCGGTCGAAGACCTCGCGTAGAACCCGGGAGTTCAGCGACCACTCGTGCGGCTGGAGAAGACGACTGAGTTTGTCTGCCAGACAGTTCCTCTCTCCCTGAATGTAAACCGCACGTAGGAAGATGTTCTGGGAGACCGCCCATTCCCAAAGGCGCAGGGCTTCCCAGCACAGGGACCAAGAGCCCGTTCCGCCCTGTATGTTCACATAATACATTGCCACCTGGTTGTCCGTCCGCACGAGGACTACCTGATCGTGTAGCAAGTGGCAGAACACTCGAGCCGCCAGAAAAATGGCCCGAAGCTCCAACACATTGATGTGACAAAGACGGTCCTCTGCCGACCATAGACCCTGAGTCCGCAGACCGTCGAGATGAGCCCCCCACGCGTACTCCGAGGAGTCCGTGGTCAGGACCTTGCGATGCGGAGGAACGAGAAAGAGCAAACCCCCGGAAAGATTGGAAGAGTTGGTCCACCAACGGAGCGAGCGTCTCAAAGAAGGAGTCACCGTTATTGGACAAGAGACTGGGTCGCGATCCTGACGCCACTGCGAGGCCAAGGTCCACTGAGGAAGCCTCAGATGCAAGCGGGCGAACGGAGTAACGTGGACCGTCGATGCCATGTGGCCCAGAAGAACCATCATGCGCTGAGCCGATACTACAGGCATCAGCGAAACCTGGCGACTC
The DNA here is from genome assembly GCF_902459505.1 of Geotrypetes seraphini. NCBI lineage: Eukaryota > Metazoa > Chordata > Amphibia > Gymnophiona > Dermophiidae > Geotrypetes > Geotrypetes seraphini. The sequence continues at coordinate 172,643,842 of NC_047089.1, forward strand.
AATCGAAGCAGGGCTTCCAACCGAGGGGGGGGAGGAACGAACGGAGGCGAACCGTGTCCAGCACGGCTCCGATAAACTGAAGGGATTGAGTCGGGCACAATTGAGACTTGGGAAAGTTCACTTCGAACCCCAGACGTTGAAGGAAGACGATAGTCTGTTGGGTCGCTGAGATAACCCCCTCCCTGGTCGATGCCTTGATCAGCCAATCGTCCAGGTAGGGAAAGACCTGCAGCCCCCGAGATCTCAGGGCTGCAGCGACTACCACCATACACTTCGTGAAGACTCGAGGGGACGAAGCCAGTCCGAAGGGGAGGACCCGATATTGAAGGTGCAACTCCCCCACCCGAAACCGTAGGAACTTGCGGAAGGCAGGATGCACCGGAACATGAGTATATGCTTCCTTCAAGTCCAGGGAGCACATCCAGTCCCCTTCCTCCAAAAGAGGGTATAAAATCGGAAGCGACAACATACGGAACTTCTCCCGGACCAGGAACTTGTTGAGCTTCCGGAGGTCCAAAATGGGGCTTAAGTCCCCGGTCTTCTTTGGGACCAAAAAGTAGCGGGAGTAAACCCCCCCCCCCCCCGCTGTTCGGGGGGAACCCGCTCCACCGCCCGAAGGCTCAATAAGGCCCTGGCTTCCGCGAGAAGTAGAGGAAGCTGGGCTCGATTGCACGGAGAAGCCCCAGGCGGATGTTCCGGCGGCGTGGCTAAGAAATTTAGCGAGTAGCCCTCGGAGATGATCCGAAGCACCCAAGCATCTGAGGTGATCCCTGTCCAGGCCGCATGAAAGGCCCGCAGCCGACCCCCGATGGGAAGGGGGTCCGGCGAGAGTGCGGAGGGGCCCGCCCCCTCCGCACATCACGTCAAAAAGACGGCGCCGGCTTGGACGCCCCCTGCGCCTGAGGCTTTGGTTGGCCCGCTCTACCCTGTCGCGGGGGGCGCCGGGGCGGAGGCCTCGAGAAAGCCGGTGTGGACATTTGCGGGTATCGCCGCGGGGGAGGTCTGAATGGCTTCTGCGGCGGGACCCGAGGTTTAGGACGGGCCAAGGAGGCGATGGAGCGCTCATGTTCCGACAGTCGTTTGGTCGCCGCCTCCAGGGACTCGTCGAATAATTCCGATCCAACACACGGTAGATTGGCCAGACGCTCCTGCAAGTTCGGGTCCATATCAACCGTACGGAGCCATGCCAGCCGGCGCATCGCCACTGCAAAGGCGGAGACCCTCGAGGCCAGTTCAAATGCGTCGTAAACAGCGTGGAACAGGTACAGACGCAATTGAGACAAATTGGCCATGAAAGTAGCAAACCCCTCCTTATGGGAATCTGGCATGACCCCATGATGACGGGGCAAGTCTTTCACCATGTGTCGAAGATAGGAGGAAAATGTAAAGGCATAATTGAGGACCCTGGTAGCCATCAATGAATTGGAATAGAGGCGGCGACCAAACTTGTCCAGGGTCCGCCCTTCCCGTCCGGGAGGAGCTGCCGCCGAAACCCTCGAGGGCTGCGATTTCTTCAGCGCCGACTCGACAAGTAACGACTGGTGAGACAGTTGTGTCTTCTCGAAGCCCTTACATGGGATGGTCCGGTACTTGGACTCCATCTTAGATGGCACCGCTGTGACTGTAAGAGGGGATTCCAAATTTCTCAGGAAGGTCTGGTGGAGGACCTTATTGAGAGGCAGCCGAGGAGTTTCTCTCTGGGGGGTGGGCAAGTCTTGCTCCTCCAAAAACTCTTTCGTATATTGAGAACCCGCGAGTAAGTCCAGGTCCAAAACACGTGCCATATCCTGCACGAATCTGGAAAATGAGGAGGGCCTGGAAGGCGGGGAAGGAGTTCGAGAAGCCCGTGCTGCCAAAAAGGAGGGGGAAACCTCACGGGAATACTGAGGCTCCCTACTAGACCTCGACCCCCAGGAGGCCACATCCAGGGACCTTGAAGGGGTCGGGGATCGCCTATGCCCCGAGGAGCCCTTGGGAGAAGTCCCCGGGGTACGAGGCACCGAGGCACGCCCCCTCCGTCTCGGCGAGGAGCCCCTCGAATCCCTGCCCTCGGAGGAACGGAAAAGCCTCGGGTTGTCGAGGCGGAGCTCCGAGACCCGCAACGTCTCACCCCCGGTCGGCGAGGAGCGACCGCGTCTCCGAGGAGAACCCCGAGAACGCTTGGGCTTCCTCGGCCGACGCCTCGCCCGAGGCCGGCCCGAGGGCGAGGAGCCCCGGGAGGACCTCGAGGAAGAGGAAGAAGAAGAGATCCTCCTAATCCGACGCACCTTGTCCCGAGGCCGCACGCTCCGAGGCCGAGGTCGAGGGCAAAGTCGGGGTCGAGACCGGGAGAACCCCGGGGGCCGAAGCCGAGGGGACCGAGGCCGAGGCCGCTGACGCCGGAGCAGTCGAGGCTGAAGCCGGCTGCAGGTGTGCGAGGGCCCCGGACAGCTCCGAGGCAATCAGCGCTCGGAGCAGGTCCTGGAAGACCGGAACCCCCATCATGGCGGGTAGGTCCGGGGCCGTCGGGTGCTCCCTGGAGGGCGACCTCGGTCTCGAGTATTCCCTCGGGGTACCCGACTTCGACACTCGGGGCGGGGCCAAGGACGACCCACCCGCCGTCGAGGAGCCCGAGGATGGCTTCTTCGCAGACCCTGGAGTCGAGGAAGGAAGCGAGGACTTACCCTGGGCAAGCTTCGTCGAGGTAGCAGGCTTGGATGAAGTCGAAGGTCGCGGCGAGGTCGAGGTACCCGAGGCCGAGGTCAAGGCCGAGGCCGACGTCAAGGCCTTTGCCGCCGCGGGGTACACAGCAAAGAGCTCCGCCATTCGGGCACGGCGTCTGCGGAGCGCTCGAGACTGAAAAGTCGAGCACCTATCACAGGACTCTGTAGGATGCTCAGGACCCAGGCAGAGCAAGCACCACCGGTGTGGATCGGTGATAGAGAGCAACCGATCACACCGGGTGCACTTTTTAAAGCCTGTCAAGGGACGGAACATGAACTCAAAAAATGGCCGGGAACGAACGATGTCCCGCGGCCGCGGCTACTGGGAGCCCCCAGAGCCGAACAAAAACCGTTATTATTATTTTTTTTTTTTTTTACGTTAACTAATACACGAACGAAGAAAAACAACAAAAGAACCACAGCGACCGAGCGAAAACACCCAGCCGCGGTGTCAGAAGGCAAAAGCTAGAGAGCACAATTTCCACAGGGCTTCTGGCTCCGCGGAAAAAACTGAACTGAGGACCACGAGGTGGGGATGCGCCTTCTAGTGGGCAAGAAGGCATGCACATGCGTGGTGCAGTGTAGCAAACTTGAAACTTCAATCAAGTTTGCTTGAAAAGCTGTCCGCGCTGGGGCTCCGTATATGATGTCACCCACATGTGAGAATATCATGCCTGCTTGTCCTGGGATAAACATTTATCAGTTCAGTTCTTACCGAAGTACATTCTCATTTAGATCACAGCCAGATAGTTTTGGCCATCAAGGTATTCCTCTCCCCTGTCCCTCCTTTCCTCTAAGGCAGTGGTTCCCAAACCTGTCCTGGGGGAACCCCCAGCCAGTCAGGTTTTCAAGATATCCCTAATGAATATGCATGAGAGAGATTTGCATACCTGTCACTTCCATTATATGCAAAGCTCTCTCATGCATATTCATTAGGGATATCTTGAAAACCTGACTGGCTGGGGGTCCACCAGGACAGGTTTGGGACCCACTGATCTAGGGTATACATATTCAGGGTTTCCAGTCTCTCCTCATACGTCTTTTGGTGCAAACCTCCTATCATTTTTGTCGCCCTCCTCTGGACTGCTTCAAGTCTTCTTATGTCCTTCACCAGATACAGTCTCCAAAACTGAACTCAATACTACAAGTGGGGCCTGACCAACAACCTGTACAGGGGCATCAACACCTTCTTTCTTCTACTGGTTACGCCTCTCTTTATACAGCCCAGCATCCTTCTGGCAGCAGCCACCGCCTTGTCACACAGTTTTTTCACCTTTACATCTTCAGACACTATCACTCCAAGGTCCCTGTCCCCCTCCGTGGACATCAGCCTCTCACCTCTCAGCATATACGGTTCCTTCTGATTATTAATCCTCAAATGCATTACTCTGCATTGCGTTCAGAACCGCCTGTGTGCGGACCCCGCCAGTGTTCTGATGCTCTGAATCAGAACTTTTCAGATCTCCATCCCTACATGCATTTCTTTACATTAAATTTTAGTTGCCAGATATTAGACCATTCCTCTAACTTTTACAGATCCTTTTTCATGTTTTTCACTCCCTCCACGGTGTCTACTCTGTTACAAATCTTGATATCATCCGCAAAAAGGCAAACCTTACCTTCTATCCCTTCAGCAACATCACTCACACATATATTGAACAGGATCGGCCCCAGCACTGAACTCTGAAGGACTCCACTACTCACCTTTCCTTCCTCCGAGCAACTTCCATTAACCACCACCCTCTGGCATATGTCCAACAACCAGTTTCTAATCCAGTTCACCACTTTGGGTCCTAACTTCAGCCCTTCAAGTTTGTTCAAGAGCCTTCTATGAGGAACTGTATCAAAGGCTTTACTGAAATCTAAGTAAATAACATCTAGCATATGTCCTCAATCCAATTCTCCGGTCATCCATTCAAAAAATTCAATCAGGTTTGTTTGGCACAATTTACCTTTAGTAAAGCCATGTTGCCTCGGATCCTGTAACCCATTAGATTCTAGGACGTTCACTATCCTTTCTTTCAGCAACACTTCCATTATTTTTCCAACAACCAAAGTGAGGCTTACCAGCCTGTAGCGCTTCATCTCTGTGACCACATTTGTGAATAGGGACCACATCCGCTCTCCTCCAATCCACAGGAACCACTCCGTCTCCAGAGATTTGTTGAACAAGTCTTTAATAGGACCCGCCGGAACCTCTCTGAACTCTCTCAGTATCCTGGGATGGATCGCGTCCGGTTCTATCGCTTTGCCAACCTTCAGTTTTTCAAGTTGCTCATAAACCCTTTCCTCCATGAACGGCGCAGAATCTACTCCATTTTCTTGCGTAACTTTGCCAGACAATCTCAGTCCTTCTCCGGGATTTTCTTCCATGAACACAGAACAGAAGTATTGGTTTAGCACGTTTGCTTTCTCCTCATCACTCTCCACATATAGGTTCCCAGCATCTTTTAATTTAGCAATTCCATTTTTCATCTTCCTGCTTTCACTAATATATCTGAAAAAAAACTTGTCCCCCTTTTTTACATTTTTAGCCATATGCTTTTCCACCTGCGCATAGCTCTTCTGAGAAACACCTCATGGTAAACTGGGCATTCCATCTTTTCTGGCAAGAGCAGAACAATACTAATTACAAATGCTAATCAATGAATGTGTTGGATTGATTAAAAATGTTGGAAGGAAGGACCTAAAGATGTTTGCAGAGAGAAGAGGCTGCTTTTCTTTTGGGTTATTAAAATATTGCATCATACCAACATTTTCCGAGCCAGTTTAGTTTTGGTCCCTGGAATTCACCAAGCTAGGGTGGATCCCGTTTGGAATGTTGACCTGTAATACAGCTTCTGTGAAAGGAATACTTGAAAAACACACAATACTGGTTGGGCCTCTTAGAAGAATTCCAGTCAGCTGCTCCGGCACGTAATCTAGCATATGTGAAATACTGTTTAAAAGACATGATAAAAACACGGATCTTCATCCACCATCTTCCACTGATTTTCACCAAGTAAAAAAGATAAATCCTTTCTGCTTTTAAGGGAAAATTATTTTGTGAGATCAAAGGTCACTTTTTAATTAAGTAGTTAAAGATTTCAACAAATTCTGGTTGTTAACCAACATGGCAAGGATGCTTTCAAGCTTTTCCAGTACAAGGGGAAAACCTGATTGTCAGCAGGTAATTTGAAAGACCTAAAATCTGTATTCTCTCGTATCTGAAGAACTGATAATCCCTTCTTCATAAACATCAAAGCTTTCCCATAAATCTGGGGAAAACTGTAGTACAGATGCTGAAGAGCAGTATGAATTAAATTTACTAATTCACAGAAACTCACATCAGATTTTTTTTTTTTTTAACAAAAAATGGTCCATGACTACAAATATATTTGTCTCACCAAAAATGCCCTTTAAGTTATTTTATTCAAACTTCTATTAAGTTATTTCATAAAATGATTCTTAAAATGTTATTAATTTTGAATGTGATGTGCTCAGTACACCTTCATCACGGTCATATCCGCAGATGATTAGACCACGACTGCAAAGGGAACCCTCATGGCACTCACATGTTCCCTGATTAACCAACCCTCCTTATGTATCTTCATATGTAGTTAGTACAGCCTTAAGGATATTTAAAAGCATTGTATCTCAAATTGTGTGCCTCCCGAGATTCCAAGCATGCCGCAGCACACTGAGGAGGAAGAGAGGTGCCTGCCAGCTGACTTCCCTACGCGGTACGGCACCAGCGCTGCCCGATTTGCCAAAGGCCTGCATGTTTCCCCTTCTCTCTAGCGTCCCACAGCTTCCCCCATGGCCTCCCAGTCTCACATTTAAAGCTAATTACAGCAGCTTGCAGAGGATCACCATTAGATAAAATGATTTTATTTTCAATATAGTATCAGTTTTGAGAATTTATATCTGCTATGTATATTGTGTGTATATGAAAAATGAATGGGAAAAAAATAGCATTACAATTAGTAAAGGGGATGGGATCTGGGGCAGAGCTTGGGTGGGCCTAGGGAGTCCACAGCAGTCCACTGTGGTTGGGGTACTCAGTTGATATTTGTTATACTTAGGGGGTACTTAGCTTGAAGTAGTTGAGAAACACTGCTGTAGGCAATCAGCTGGCACCAGTGCCTCTCCTTCTCTCCAGTCCTCTTCCCTGCTGGCACTCCCTATTGGCATCTCAGGGTCCACCTAGATGACCTCTGCACATGTGCGGACGTCAATGTGATGATGTCATGCATATGCATGATGTCATCACGGCGCCGTCCATGCACTTTTGGGTGCCTCAAGCCGTGGCCACTACCTTTCGTGTGCCCCAGCTCAAGAAAGTTTGAGAAACACTGTTTTAAAGGAATGAAAAACATGTAGTCACTCAGGTTCCAGTACTAAAGAACATAAGAAATGCCAATGCTGGGTCAGACCAGTGGTCCATCAAGCCCAGCAGTCCACTGATGCGGCAGCCCTCTGGTCAAAGACCAGTGCCCTAACCGAGACTAACCATACCAGCGCACGTTCTTGTTCAGCAGGAACTTGTCTAACTTTGTCTTGAATCCCTGGAGGGGGGTTTTCCCCTATGACAGACTCCGGAAGAGCGTTCAAGTTTTCTACTTATCTGACTTAGTTAATATTGCTGACATTCTGTGACAGAAACCCTGTTCAAAGTTGGGTCCTCATACAGTGTGGCCGGGTCCCAGTGAAAATTGTGCAAGTGTTGTGTACTTCAAGATGCTCGTGATTAAAAACCAAGTCGTTCAAATTCTGTTATCAAATTTCTCTTCTGCATATGCATTGTGGGTATCTTAAATCTGCTTGGTTGAGTTTGCCCTATGGACTTGGTTGAGAATCCCTGCCCTACCATAATGGGGGCATAGCATGCATGAGGCAACTCTATTTGCAGTATGTGTTACTCTGCAACTTCTCCTTTTGCCAGGCCCAACAGATTAGAACCTGTCAAGTCACCACAATGAAGCCAAATCCTGTATGTACCCTGATGCAAAAATTCACGGTCTTAAACCTTTTCTGTTAAGGATTCCTGGCAAAGAACTGTGACACGCTGGCTCAGACTCCTATTTCATAACATCCAACAAATGTATTTTAAAACTACAGAATCTGACTAAAAGAGATTAAGAGCCAAATAATCAAGCAGCAAACAATTGGAGGAAAAAGCAAATTCAACCAGAATGGAAACGGAAAACAACAATGGCAGATAAAAGGAGAAAGGAAGAACAATAACATTCTTTGAGCATTCCATCGCATTAGCATGCTACAAGTTGTGCCAAAGTATGTTCACAACATGACCTTTTAAACCTGTTTCAATCAAACTGAAATTAACACAGAGGGATGGGGAGAGAAAAAAAAATACTGGCAAGAATTGAATGATCCTTCATTGAGAAAGTCCAACTTAGCATAGCGCAAAATTAAGAAATCAACCAGATCAAGGTATTTACTTGATATCCTTACATATTCTTTCCTTCTGTATCAATGAATTTTTTTTTATTATTATCTATTTATATGGTATTTGATAGACCACCATTCACAGAATCTTTCATGGTGACAGACAGCAAAGCAGTATTATCCAAAAAAAAATTAAAAAACACATCTATACTTCTCCCACAAGAAGCATATGCCTTAGGGATGTACATTTATTAGTGTGTCATAAAATGTTTGGGCTATGCTAAATTAACTGAAGGTGCACTAACTCCCCACCCTTTTTTTTTTTTTTTTTTTTTTTTTTTACTAACCTGTAGCATGAAATGATTTTATAATTCGGATATGATCTTAAAATATGTAGCATGATATAGTTAATGTTGATGGGGTTATGACCAAATTCATCTCTGAACTACCCCAGTCTGAACAATAGAAGCTCGTTTTTGTGTTAAATGCACTTACTACAAAAGAAAGGACTAAGCCAATCATCTTCAGAAAGTGTTACCCCAATAGAAGGTGTATCAGTGGAACAGTCTGCAAGATCAAACAGAAGCCTTCACACCAGATTCACCTCTGGACTATAAGATCAAACAGAAGCCCTTCACACCAAATTCATCTCCAGTCTGCAAGATCAACAGAAGCTCTTCACACCATTTTAAGCTACTCAAAGAAGATTTGATTAGATGACCTCATCTGCCTAGAACAGGGAAACCACTCAAGACATAGATTCATACCACATTCAGCAAGGACAAGTAACAATACTCTATATTGGGACACCATTTTAAGCCAGTGTAATTCAATCATGACATCACCAAAAAAAAGAGAGAATTGAAAGACTACTCTATGATTGGATGTGATGCCCTGTCAGCCTCAGAGATGGGACAACTGCTATGCATTATGGGTCCAGAGACCTGGGATTCTATTTTTAGAACAGGTCTCAATCCTATAAATATGAAGTGGAATTCTTTCTCAGGGGGAAGATGCTCTCTCTCCTCTTACTTCGGACCAGCGCTGGACTAAGCTGCAACCTGTCCAGGCCATGTGCTTCTTGCACATGCTATGTGCTCGGGCCTAAGGACTTGTGAACCAGCATTTCCATGTGCTTAGCTCTCCAGCTAGGCCATGTGGCCTTCTAAGGACTTTTCAACCAGCATTGTGAGTAAACGATCCTTTAATCTTAGAGAAATTTTGTCTAGTGTATTGCTATTAATTCTTTGCTTAAAGATCCTATCTGTAACTGCTTCTACCGGCTTGATTGTAATTTTATACTGGTTCTAAAAAGAAAATAAACCTTCAGTTTGCTTATAAATGTTCTGAGTCTTAGCCCTTGAATAAATATTCACCTATATTATATTTACTTATTATTGCAGAGCTAAGTTTTAATCAAATGAGCTAACTTTCCCTAAATTAATAGTGCTTTATAAGTTATATTCCTCTCTTTGAGAGTGAGATAGCTTATTGATGGAGTTCCATCCATTTAATAATAATTTTTAGTAACAATCCTATTTTTCAGGCAGCATTTTACCACAATAACCTTTTGCACCAGTCCATGGATATTAATAGGGTCAACTATTTATACATTTCCTGGACTATAAATATGAACATCCTGATTATACTCACTACCTTTCCCAATTTAAAGTGCCAAGGAATGTGGGAGTAACCCCTAGAGACTGAAGCCAGGATATGATGAAGTGGAGACAGGTTTTATGAACATTCTAGTGGTTAGAACACCAGCCCACAACTAGGAGAAGTCCTGGGATAGTAAGTCTAAGCCTCCCCTCATTCAAAGACCCAGACTTTTATCAAGTTACTCCCTGGGCTCTGAGCCATAAATAATTGGGTACTAACAACTAATTACACTTCTCCCTCCAAATTTGCAAGTTTAAGACTCGCGACTTTGGTAATTCGTGAGTTTCTAACCCCTGACCCACCCCGACCTCCCAGACCTCTCCACGCCATATCTGGTAGCCTAGCGGTAAAACAGGGCAGGAGCAATCTTCCTACACTCCTGCCTCATGCCATGACCCGCGTTTGTAAGTTGTAAAGGCGCAGAGACATGAAAACTCTGAGTTCCTTTCCTCCTTTTAAGTGGCCGACTCTGACCCACCCCTGCCTCCCAGACCTCTCCACACCTTACCTGGTAGTCTAGAAAGGAAGCGGGGCAGGAGTGATCTTCTTACACTCCTGCCCCATACACAGCTGTCAACATAAATGGCTGCTGTGAGTTCCCGTGGTCTCACGAGAATACAGCGGGAACTCATGGCAACCATTTTTGTTGATGACTCTGCACAGGGCAGGAGTGTAGGAAGATCGCTCCTGCCCCACTTCACCATCAGACCACCAGGGTAAGGTGTGGAGAGGTCCGGGAGGCAGGAGAGAGGTGGGGATGGGTCAGAGTTATTCGCAATTTTTTCATATTTGCGGGCCAGCTCTGCCCCTAATCCCTGAGAATATGGAGGGAGGAGTGTACTGATGTTAACTGGCACTCATTAAAATCAGCGGGCACATCTGGATGTGTGCTATTCTCAAAAAGGGCCATGGGCATGTTGGTGGCATTTCAAAAAGTTGCACACAGAATTACAGAATACTGCCCAACTATACCTATCTTGGACACCAGCATTTACACTGGATGCAATTTCAGCACCCAGAAGTTAGGTAATGGATCCATGCTAAATGCTATTCTATGTGAGGTGCATGTTTGTTTTTTTCAATAGGATGGTGCATGGCGGTTAATTTGATTTGGTGCCTTTTATGCTTATAATGTCAATACAATACAATGCTTACAATGTCAATATAATACAATTAAAACATCTTAATAGGCAGAATAGGGTGCAAGCAGAGGTGGAATATATAAACAGATAAGACAGAATAGCAGAATGGAAGATAAGGGTGACTAATGCAGAATTGTGCATGCAGTCAGAAAAGCTGTGTGTAATAGTGTAGCTTATAAGCAACTTGGCATGCTATACTATTTATTATTATTTCTCTACCTACTAACTGCATTACCTCTTATTGTACACCAGCAACATTACACCCCCCTCAAAACAAAAAAACCCCAGTTTCATCCAAACAAGAACCCTGCTTATTAGAAAAAACTTTTGTGCATGCGTGTCAAACATATCTCTCCATAAGTTTAGTGTTCATAGCAAGTTTCAAGTTTATTTAAAATTTGATAAAATCACGTTTTCAGAAATTTCAAAGCGATGAACAATTAAAAATGAGGAAAACAAACAATTTATTGGGGGGGACGCTGACACACATCAAAGAAGAGGAAAGTAAAACGAGGAACTACAATCGGTATAGGAAAGAGAACGGAGAGGTGAAACGATCAGAGGGAATTATATTGATGAAGGCTTGCCTACTTAAGCTTCAATGTCGGGTTTGCTCTAGGATGAATTAATCAAAAGCGTCCTTAAATAGGTAGCTTTTTAATTTCCCTTTAAACTTTTGAAGTGTTTTTGGTTCCCTTACCATGGCTGGTAGCAGATTCCAAATTTGAGGGGCAGTGACTGAGAAAAGTGTGTTATGGCTGGTGGTGATTGTTCGCAGGGATGGAATAGTGAGAAGATTTTTCCCTATCTGTCCTGGTGTGCTCACAATCTATCTAACGTACCTGGGGCTTTGGAGGATTAAGTGACTTGCCCAGGATCACAAGGAGCAGCGCGGGGTTTGAACCCACAACCCCAGGGTGCTGAGGCTGTAGCTTCAACCACTGCGCCACACACTCCTCTGTCCAAGAATAGTGGGGTTTTAGATTGTTTAACTTTAAATGTAATTAGTGCCAGTTTGTATGTAATTCTATGGTTGATGGGGAGCCAATGCGCGTTCTTTAGTAATGGCATAGCATGGTCAAATTTCCTTTTTCCTGTAACTATTTTTATCGCGACTTCACCGTGCATAAAGTTTAAACATAATTTCAGGCATTGGTTAGTTATTTTTCTGAGAAGTTGCTCACACTACAAGATTCTGCGCTGTGGGCTTTGACAGGAGCATTTAAGCAAAAACCCCTCAGGAAGGCAGTCTCCAAGAAATTTACCACAGCTTAACTCCTGCAGCCACTCCTGTCCCACCTCCCATCACTGTGTCCCCTCTTCCCTCCTATAAGAACTGGGGCTTGAAAGTAGGGAACTCTCTTTTCCATGGCTATATTACTCATTCACAGTGTTCCTATGTTGACTTAACTGTGCTCACCCTTTGTAAAACTATATAACGACACTGTGTGAAACTATCTAACAGCACTTCAGGACTACTGTCACTTAATCTAGATACAAGTACGGAAAGCATACAGTACATGGCTCACTGAATTCTTCCCAAACTCTGCATGCGTATGCTTACATCTGGGTTTGTAATATTTAAAACAATTTCTATTCCACATATCTATAAATTCTATTTGTGTTGCTTGTATATGTGTTTGTTTTGGTCTGTGTTTTGCATGAGTGGTGTGTGTTATCTACCTGTTTTTGTGTGTCTGGTATGTCTATGCATGCATGTTTACATGTAATAGTTTCTTTTCAAAGTGCATTTATTTCTACTTGCATTTAATGGGACATTTCAGCAATCTATTGTCCCTGAAAATAACTTGCACTGGAAAAACATGAGCCAAATCCACACAAATAAAATGACCCAGCACATCAGAAGTGTCATAAAGACCTTGGCAGAGTCTTGGGTGTTTTGTTTTTTTAACTCCAGACCAGAAATTATTCTGCCAACTTTGTCACTTTCTTGCAGAAATTATTATCAACTTTGTCCCACCTTATCACTCTACCATATCAAATTATGTCTCCCCACCTTCCTTTTCACTCAGTCAACATGATGCAATTTATGATAATCTTGCATTTTCCACAAATGCCATTTTCCCTAAATTCTTTTGGACCATTTAAGTTAGTCCAGCAGAAAAGGGTAATATTTCTTGGCCAGCTTTTAGCAGCTATCACTAATATTTTAAGTCTGATTGCTTCCAGAGGCCCAGAATGGGAAAAAAAATCTTTAGTACATACATCCTGCCCTTTGGTGAAATTTCAATGGCACTCACACATGCTTGAGCAAGACCCTGCTCTACATTCTTGTCTGGCAGGCTATCAACAGAGTCCAGGGAAGTATGTCACAACTCGCAGGTCTATGCAACAAGTCAGTTCTTGAATATTATACCCCAGCTATACCAAGCCATTCTAAAATGCTAAACTGGTTATGAATAGTGGCTACCAATCTGCCACTATAGAGAAACCCTCAAAAAGGTATGCATAGTGCCAATGGAACAGTTTAATGTCCCAGGCAGGGATGTCACCTCACGCACAGACAACAGGTTTTAGAAAATTAACAAAAAAATGTCACTTAGCTACTTGATAATTCAGTGCTCAGATACCACATCCTGCAGATGATGTAAGAAAACACTTAGGTGCGAGATTTCTGGGAAAAGTGAAAACACTGCAACAAAGAAATCAACATGTTTTACCCATGAACAGACCCTTCTCCCTTTTATAAAACCATAGCACGTTTTTTAGCGCCGGCCACGGCGGTAATTCTATGAGCGTTGGAGCTGTTACCGCCACTAAAAATTGTGCTACGGTTTTGTAAAGGGGGGGGGAAGAGTTTAAAGACTGAAAAACAATGGTATTTGCTCTGGCAGCATCTTTAACAATTAACAAGGATGATATTTTAACTCAATCAATCCAACAGGCAATACATATTACCAGCCCGCCCTCCCCCCTCCTAAACAAGGATTTATGCAAAATCTACAGGAGAAGACAACTGACTTTTCCTGAAGTTTTGTGAATGCCAGGAACGTTGGGCTAGATTGGTGGCCAAAATTGGGTTCCAAAAAATTCGGCACTCAACACTATTCTTTAATGGGTGCCCATTATTGAAAACAGGTGCAATTCCTGGCACCCAATTTGGGTTCACATTCCCAATATTTCAAAATACTTCATTGTACTGGCATTGTACTTTAAATCTTCAGGGCAGCTGCAGCGCAGTGTCAACGACCCCCCAGAAGTAGAATGATGGGTTCTGGGACTGGCCTGCTTGTTGATGCTGTGCGGCGGCGGCTGCCCCAAAGATATAAAGTTACAACATCAGGAGACGGACGGGAGGGCGGATAATAACCATCGATCGCCAGTTTTGGGGGAGGCCATGTTCCCTGTGGCCTCCCCCATTTCGACGCCTGTGACTACTGCTATTACCAATCGTTTCTACAGCGCTACTAAGCATACGCAGCGCTGTTTATCAAACATGGAATTGACGGTCCCTTCTCAAACAGCTTACAATCTAGTTATGACAGATAAAATGGATGTTTGTGTGATCATCGTGATTATTGAATTTATTTCTCAAAACTGGGGGAGGGGTGAATGGGGGGATGCAGGCCTAGGACGTCCACCACCCTTTGCACTGGCTCTGCTCACCTGAGGTATGTAGGCAAATGCATGTTTCAATCCCTGCCATCCACCATGCCCAAAATAATATTTTATGATATTGCAAAATTTGCTATCTTCAGCATCTGTCTGGACTTTGTTAGGCAGTAAATTAAGTTCTACACAAATCTCACTTGTCAAACCATGAGGCCAGCTTAGCGGCTGCATTCTTTCCAAAGTGTTTACATTTTTTTGTGCAGCTATTTTCTGCTTGCCAGATTCATGCTCTTCAAGGATACTTTACTAAAGAATAGCAGTACATATTTTCTGCAGATAGAAAAACATGTTTCTAATAGATTTGACTCTCTTTTCAGTACTGATTGCCCTCCAGAATTCCTGCTAGGCTTATAGGAAAGGGGATGAAATTTGATGTACTGTACTCCCCCGATATTCGCAGAGGTTCCGTTTCAGGAACCCCTGGAATTCTTGAAAATTCATGAATACGGTTTTTAGCGGGGGGAGACAGAAGCAGGCAGCTGGAGAGGCAGGAGAGAGCAGCCGGAGCGCCGGCGAGGGAAGGAAATCACTCGCGGTATGCTCCGACCGCCTCTTCCTGCACTAAAGTCGGGCCTCACCAATCAGGAGCTGCTTTGACACGCAGCTCCTGATTGGTGAGGCCCGACTTTAGTGCAGGAAGAGGCGGTCGGAGCATACCGCGAGTGATTTCTTTCACTCGCCGGCGCTCCGGCTGCCCTCTCCTGCCTGGTCATTCATGGTCAGAAAGTACCGCGAATGACTGGGACCGTGAATCGCCGACTGCGAATGACCGAGGGAGCACTGTATACTGCCTTTCTGTGGTTACAATCTATGCAATTGGTGTGCAGTTTCTGGGAACATGGTCTCCTACTTAAACAAAAGTTAGAGAAAGCTACTGTACACAGAAACCCCTGGATTCTATACATAGCGCCCAAATGCGGTGCCAGTTTTTGAGTGCCAATCCAAGATGTGTGCCTAACTAGCCCCTCCTTTTACTACGCCTCGGCAGAGGTTTCTACTGTGGCTTGGAGCACTAAATGCTCTGATGCTTCTCCAAAACTCACAGAATTTCTATGAGCGTTGAGCATTTAGTGCTCTGGAACGTGGTAGAACCCTCTACTACGGCTTAGTAAAAGAGGTTCTTATTTAGCAAACAAGCCAATCGGTGCCAATTCTTGGGTGCTAATTGGCACTAATCAACACCAATTTGGATTTGGGTGTACATCTTGCTATGCACTATTTTATATCAATATGTCGCAACGCAGAAAGTTGCAAGGCCATGGGAGGTCCATGAGCGGTTTAGGGGTGTTCCTAAAATTTATATGAAGTATTATGAAATATTGGGAATGTGAACCCAAATTGGGTGCAGGAATAATGGGCACCCATTATAGAATAGTGTTGAGTGCAGAATTTTTTGGAACCTAATTTTGGCCACCAATCTAGCCCAACGTTAAAGTACAATGCCAGAAGAAGGTGGCGTCATGAGCTGGTGACAGGCCATGCCGCAGGATTCTGCTGGGGTTAGGGCGGAGCTACTGGGCCCCCAAAACCAAATAGCGTTCCACTGCCTACGGTAGTAGTAGTAGTAGTAAAACTATATATGTGTTGATGGTTCTTTGAGTTTCTGTGGCTGTTGAGAGCTATTGTTTTGTTGGACTGCAGCTGCACTTTTTTGCCCCAAGAAGCTAAGTTAGTGAAGCAGTTTGAGAACCTGAAGGAATTGGGTTTGATTTCCACTGCAATTCCTTGTGACTCTGGGAAAGTCACCTAATCCTCAATTGTCCCAGCCATAAAGTAAGCATCTGTATATAATATGTAAACCGCTTTGATTGCAACCACAGAAAGGTAGTACAGTGGTACCTTGGTTTGTGAGCATAATTCGTTCCAGAAGCATGCTCGTAATCCAATGCGCTCATATATCAAAGCGAATTTCCCCATAGGAAATAATGGAAACTCAGACGATTCGTTCCACTTCCCAAAAACTTTAATATAAAATATACTGTACCAACTTGTATTGCAAGACCTCGCTCGTTTAGAACAGTCACTACCCCCACCGATCGATTTGACGCATCAGACCCTAACAGGGAGTGTCCTTGCGGGCCGGCGAGTCCGGTGTTCAGGCAAAGCGGTTCCACCCTCGTTGTACAGGTCTTTTCGAGTAAAGAGGATTGCGTGCAGCCAGGTTGCGTTCCCGTAGTCCGAAGGGGAAAAAAAAGAACAGTCACTACACTCCCGCAGCATATTGAGATTAGGTGGGAACTCGGAATTGGGTAGAACTATGTAGACTTTGAGCCAAATGGGTTGGAATTGGGCATTGGCAGAATGAGTAGGGATTCAGGTGCAACAGTGAAGGTAGGGCTGGGATGTATCGGGCTAGGGTATATTGTACTGCGGGTAAATTGTGTGTGTATGCTGTGCATGCTTGTATTACGCTTAATTGCTGCGTTCAGCAATGCAACGCGCGTACCGTGGAGACGTGGCGTGCGCCAAGTGCTCATATTGCAAGATAATGCTCGTTGAGCAAGTTAAAATTTTATCAAACGTTTTGCTCGTCTTGCAAAACACTTGCAAACCACGTTCCTCGTAATCCAAGGTTTTACTGTATAGAACACAGGTGTCGAAGTCGGTCCTCGAGGGCCGCAATCCAGTCGGGTTTTCAGAATTTCCCCAATGAATATGCATTGAAAGCAGTGCATGCACATAGATCTCATGCATATTCATTGGGGAAATCTTGAAAACCCGACTGGATTGCGGCCCTCAAGGACCGACTTCGACACCCCTGGTATAGAACATCCTATCCCTTTCCTTTCCCAGCCTTGTCTAATGATTGGGCTGGCTCTGCAGGTGAATTCATTTTTACCATCAGTAAGAGGTTAAGATTTCAAAACAGCCTGAGACTAAAAGGTAGGCTTTTAGCCTAGATTTAAATTCCTGGGAGAGAGAACCACTGTTTTTGTATAGTTTGACTATCCGTTTAAGCCGCATAATTACAGATGCCCCATCATATAGATATGGCCATTCTTCACATGCATCGGGGTAAAAATGCATGGACCACTGTATTTAACCGTCATAGCAGTTTTAAACCATAAAAATAAAACACAATCGGGGGCATTTTCAAAAAACAAAAACATACAAAAAAAGCATCTAAATTGGCACTTGGATGTTTTGCTTGGCTAAACATCCAAGTGCCACTTATTGAAAACAAAATAACTTTAGACATTTTGCGGGATGCTCGCCCTCCAGAATGTCCAATACAGAAAGGGGCATGTCAAAGGCGTGTTTTGGGTGGGAGTTGGGCTGGCTTAAACTTGGACATCTTGAAGCAATAATCAAACCTAGCGTATGACATCCTGGATGGAACTTAAACGTTCTGAGCTAGACCTGTTTTACAAGCATCTAAGTGCCAAAAAGGTACCCAAACTGATCAGATGACTACAGGATGCATGAAGTTATGACCACCCCACACTCTCCCAGTGCTCATAGACCCTCTTCCCACCACCCAAATAGCTGAATGAAACAGTACATACCTGTGTCTAGAACAGCAGCTCCTGGTATGGGAAAGCCTAGCAGAACTCCATATAATAATAATAATAATAACTTTATTTTTCTATACCGCCATAGTCAAATGACTTCTAAGCGGTTCACATTGAAAGAAGGCTGGACAATCAGCGAATTACAGAATGCAAGAAGAGAAATGTTACATAAGAAATAAGGGGTTACATGAGAAATTACATCAGGTTTGCAAAGGGGAAATATCATAGTGAGTGAAGGTCATCTGTTTAGACGATGAATTTGTCAAATAATATCATAGTGAGTGAAGGTCATCTGTTTAGACGATGAATTTGTCAAATAGAACGGTTTTAATTGATTTTTGGAATGCGCCATAGGTCTGCCTGGCTCTATTTATATTTTTTCCCAGTCTGGATTGCTGACTGCTTGCTTGGAACATGAAGGTTCTGTCCAGAAAGAATTTGTATTTGCAGCCTGTGATCTTTGGGTATGTAAAGATGTTTCGGTTTCTGGTTGTTCGTGTGGGGTTGTGTAGCGTGAAGTGTGGTAGCAGGTAGGAAGGTGCTAGTCCTCAGACCTGTTTGAAGCAGATACATGCAAACTTGAACGGTATTCACGCCTCCACTGACAACCAGTGCAATTTTTTGTAGTAGGGGCTAATATGGTCTTTTTTCCTCAGTCCAAAGATCAAGTGAACTGCAGTGTTTTGCACTATTCTTAATTTTTGTACTGTTTATTTTTTGGGATACCCAGGTAGACGATGTTGCAGTAGTCCAGGATAGATAGGATCAGCGACTGCACCAGTAATCTAAAGGATGTTGTGTTGAAGTATTTTTTAATAGTCCTTAGTTTCCACAGCATGTAAAAGCATTGCTTCACCAGTAAGTTTGTGTGGTCAGCCATGGTTAAGTGTGTATCTAGTGTGATACCCAGTATTTTTATGGTTTTGGAGATTGGGTATTCGTGGTCGTTTATTTTTAACGATGTTCTGGTTATTTTGTCATTGGGGCTTGCCAAAAAGACTTTTGTCTTTTCTGTGTTTAGTTTCAGTTTGAAGCTGGTAGTTCATTTTTCGATTTCTATCATTGTGTGTGAGAGGTTATCTATAATTTCATTTGTGATGTCATTTAAGGGGATTAAGATGGATATATCGTCTGTGTATATGTAATGCTTTAAGTTTAATTTTTGTAGTAGATGACCTAAGGATGCGATGTAGATGTTGAACAGTGTGGGTGATAGTGGGGGAGCTTTGGGCCCCCCCCCCCCCGCCCCCGATGGGTTTTTCCTTGGGTTGGAGTAATTTCCATTGCTGGCTACTCTGTAAGATCTGTTTGTTAGGAATTATTTGAACCATTTCTTTACCTTTCCCAAGAGCCCCATTGCATCTAGGCAAAGTAGCATGATTTTGTGGTCTACTAGGTCGAACGCACTGCTAAGGTCTAGTTGCAGAATCAGAGCGCTTTTGCCTTTGCTGAAAAGATCATAGAGGTGGTTTAGTATGGAAGCTATGACTGTTTCTGTGCTGTATCCTTTCCTGAAACCTGATTGGTGTCCACTGAGGATGTTAAAGTTGTCTAGGTAGTTGATTAGTTGTAGGTTGACCAATCCTTCCTGTAGTTTTGTGAATAGGGGATGCTGCTATGGGTCTGTAAGTTGGATATCAGTGCGGTTGAGATTTTCTGATCTTTGGGGATAGGTGTAATCAGTATGTGTCCCATAATGTTCCGTTTGTGAGGGTAGTAGTTAGCCAAGTGAATAGTTCCATTTTGAAGTCTGGTGCGGCAACTGTCATGATTTTAGGGTGGGCTGTCATGATTATAGGTGGGTGGGCTAGTGAACCATAGAGAGAAGGAGCCAGGCACATTGCCTACTGAAGTTGGCTTATTGTATAAGTCTGTTGGTTTCATTAATAAAGGGGACTTTTTACTAAGGCGCGCTAGTGCGTCTTAGCGCGCACTAAATGCTAACACATCCATAGGATGTAATGGATGCGTTAGCACATGTTAGAGTTAGCGCGCGCTAATTTTTAGCGTGCGCTAAGAGACACGCGTATTGTTATTTATTTAAAATATTTATTATTCTCCTAAAAACCTAGGTGACTTAGAGTAAAAACATCCACAATAATTAAACATTCACAATAAATCTTCAGTTACAGCAACATTAATAACAAAACTTCCTCGGGACCAGGCTATTACATAAATATTCCAAAATAGAAACAATTTTCATTTCACTGAAATGCCTGAATAAAAAAAGTATGTCTTTAATAACTTCCTAAATCTCAGCATATTCTCACAGAAACATTAAGTTTCTGTGGGCATCTCTCCCGCTCCTAGGGGGGGTGGGGGGTTCGCTTGGCAGCGGGAAAGAGTGGGCATCTCTCCCGATGCAGGGGGGGGGGGGTTATGTGGCAACAGGACTACTATTATTGAAATCATTGTACTAAAGTATAAAAAGAAACAATATTCGGTATAACTGTCATTTTATAAATCACAAATACAGAGCAAAGGTCAACAAAACCCCTGTCATTTTTAGCACACGCTAAGACACTCTAGCGCGCCTTAGTAAAAGGACCCCAAAGGGTTGAAAAAAATGTTAGCCTATCTTTAGCAATCAAATAAAAAAATCAGACAGAGCTGTAAATAATGAAATGAATTACCTACACCCCAGAATTCGTGTTTTACCCCTCCCTCCCCACCCGCAAGACGTTTTCAGTGCCGGCCTGCACACTGAATGCCCTGCGCTGCTCCGACAGTCATAGAGTTCCTATGAGTGTCAGAGCAGCGCAGCACATTCAGCGCGCCAACTGGCGCTAAAAACCTCACGTGGTTTTATAAAAAGGGGGTTAATTTGGTCCCATGTTGCTCCGTGTGCAGGGCAATGTTCAATAACATGCATGTACATGTGCATATAGGCGTATCTACCAAAATCCAACTAAGCATTATTCTATAAATACACGCAACTTAAGCAGTGGGTTTATTAATTATGAAATGTTTTATATGTTTATGTTTAAGTGTAAACCACACTGCAGCCTCTTGTGAGTGATGGATTAAAAATAACTTAGTAATGATTGATATTGTACAGAAATATTCAAATAGCTGAAGCCGCAATCCACAGTATTAATACTCAACAGGATATATTTGTTTCCTGGGCAGAACAGAATCATAATCAACACCCATTAAAACATTAGTCTTGGGAGAATAAGTTTCGGAAAGCTGACAAATAGGGGAGGGGGGGGAAAAGCACCTATAAAAAAAAGTTCCCATTCAGGAAAAACTGCAGTAGTCCTCAAATGCCTCCCTGACAGAGGAGAATTCTTTATTTCCAAATCACTGCCAAGTAGCAAATTAAATATTCTATCCGACATCCCTGCACAGCCTGTCCCTCCCTATTTTTCTTTTCATAAACTATTTTCTCAGAAAATGCATTGAGGAGGAAATTCTATAAGGGCCGCCTAAAGTTAGGTGGCGGTGTCTGAAGCACGCCAACCAGTACCCTACTTGTTTTGAATCAGCATTAAGTAGTGCGATAATTGAACACGCCATTAAAAGCTAATTACAAAACAATTAACATAAAAAAATAAGCGGCGCTAAGCATCTTCCGCAACCGGTGCCTAGTGATGCCTAATGCGGAAGTAGGCGTGGTTAGGGGGGGCGGTGCCAAAATTAGGCGTCACCATACGTGATTCTCCGAAGCACCTAGGCACTGGAAATGCAGGCCTTCAAAACCAGGGCCTACATTTCCGGCACCTAGGCCACTGTGGTAGCCACGATTCTAGAAGCAGTGCCCGTTGGTGATTGACGCTCGGCAGGAGCCCATGTTGTAAGCACCTGCCGCAGCAAGCGCCGCTTCCAGGACCAACCCCTAAGTATTTCCTTTAAATAAAATTAAAAAAGAGAGTGTCTCGTCCTATTTATGTCAGTATTTGCTGGGTGGAACACAAGTTAAAATACCATGCAAGGAATACCATAACAGCTGAGTATGTTCACTGGCAACACCCTTGTAATGACAAGTCTGCCTCTCACACCAGCTAAGCAGTACGCAGCTCAAAAAAAGCATCCATTTTCATGGTTTGGAGACATGATTCACACCACTTACCAATTATGAACATATTTACAAATGGCTATTTAGGTGATTTTCTTAAAATTTCCCTTTTCTATATAAAAGCCATACCATTAGGTAGAGCATACTTTTGGGACGGAGGCAGAGGGCAGGTTGGAGGAGAAAAGCTAAAACAAGCAAGGAAACCAAAAAGCTCGATGTGCAATTTCATCCCACTGTTTCCCCACAGTTTACTCCCATTTTACACATTTTTTCCTAATTCTCTCTAGCTCCCCTCCTTCACTTCCCCCGGTTCTATTACTGTCCTTTTCTTGTTCTCCACCTTCAGTTGGAACCTAAAGATGGACTTCCTCAGGAAGGCAATTGCCGCAATATTTACCACAACTTAGCTCTTGCAGCCACTCACTCCCACTTTATGCCACCTCCTTCCCTCCCTCTATGTTTCTTTTTCCTTCCCATATCAACTGGAAATTACACATAACATGGAGAAGAGAACCCTCTGCTTGCACATTACTCATTCATTCTGCTCCTGTGCTGATTTAACTACGCTCACTTTCGTAGAACTATACAAAAGCACTTCAGGTCAACTATTACCATATTTTCTCGCATATAACACGCGCGTTATACGTGTTTTTACATACCGCACATACCCTTGCGCGTTATACGCGTGAGCGCGTTGTACAAAATTTTTTTTACATAGTTTCCCCCTCCCCGACGTCCGATTCACCCCCCCGCAGGACCGCTCGCACCCCCACCCTGCAGGACCGCTCGCACGCACCCGCACCCCCACCCCGAAGGACCGCTCGCACGCACTCCCACCCGCACCCCCACCCTGAAGGACCGCTCACACCCCCACAGCCTCCCGACCCCCCCATCATGTAGAAGCTCCTACCGGTGTCCTGCTGCTTCTTCTTGGCGGTCCCGACACCCGACACGATCGGGGCAAGAGGGAGCTCAAGCCCTTTTGCCCCAGCCAACCGCGGCACCCCGGACACGATCGGGGCAAGAGGGAGCTCAAGTCCTCTTGCTCCTCCAACTCCCCGACACGATCGGGGCAAAAGGGAGCCCAAGCCCTCTTGCCCCGCCGACTCCCCAACTCCCCGACAATATCGGGCCAGGAGGGAGCCCAAGTCCTCCTGGCCCTGGCGACCCCCCCCCTGCTAGTTGCTCGGGCCAGGAGGGAGCCCAAGTCCTCCTGGCCACGGCGACCCCCTACCCCCACCCCGCACTACATTACGGGCAGGAGGGATCCCAGGCCCTCCTGCCCTCGATGCAAACCCCCCTCCCCCCAATGACCGCCCCCCCCCAAGAACCTCCGACTGCCCCCCCAGCCGACCCCCCTGGCCGACCCCCACAACACCCCCACCCCCCTTCCCCGTACCTTTGTGTAGTTGGTCGGACAGGCGGGTTTGGCTCCCGTCTGTCTGGCCAACTACACAAAGGTACGGGGAAGGGGGGTGGGGGTGTCGTGGGGGTCAGCCAGGGGGATCACGGGTTGGCTGGGGGGGCGGTTGGAGGTTCTTGGGGGGGGGCGGTCATTGGGGGGAGGGAGGTTTGCGTCGAGGGCAGGAGGGATCCCAGGTGCGGGGTAGGGGTAGGGGGTCGCCGTGGCCAGGAGGACTTGGGCTCCCTCCTGGCCCGATATTGTCGGGGAGTTGGGGAGTCGGCGGGGCAAGAGGGCTTGGGCTCCCTTTTGCCTCAATCGTGTCAGGGAGTCGGGGGGGCAAGAGGGCTTGAGCTCCCTCTTGCCCCGATCGTGTCGGGGGTGCCGCGGTTGGCTGGGACAAGAGGGCTTGAGCTCCCTCTTGCCCCAATCATGTCGGGGAGTCGGGACCGCCAAGAGGAAGCAGCAGGACACCGGTAGGAGCTTCTACATTATAGGGGGGGTCGGGAGACTGTGGGGGTGCAAGTGGTCCTTCAGGGTGGGGGTGGGAGTGCGTGCGAGCAGTCCTTCGGGGTGGGGGTGCGTGCGGTCCTGCGGGGGGGGGGGGTGAATCGGACGTTGGGGGGGGCATCAGGCTTTCAGGGTGGGGACAGGACTTCAAGGGGAAGAGGAGAGTCGGGGCAGCCAGAGGAGAGTCGGGCGGCGACGGGAGAGTCGGGCAGCATGCGCGGTATATGGGTGTGCGCGGTATATAAAAATTTCTGTACATAAATTTGTGTTTTTCGCGCGCTATACCCGTGTGCGCGTTTTACACGGGTGCGCGTTATCTACGTGAAAATACGGTACTTAAATTGCAATACAAGTACATAAGAACACAAGAATAGGCTTGCCGGGTCAGACCAATGGTCCATCATGCCCAGTAGCCCGTTCTCAAGGTAATCCAGGTCATCAGTATCTGGCCAAAATCCAAAGAGTAGCAACATTCTATGCTATAGATCCAGGGCAAGCAGTGGCTTCCCCCATGTCTTTCTCAATAACAGATTATGGACTTTTCCTCCAGGAAATTGTGCAAACCTTTCTTAAAACCAGCTATGCTATCCACTCTTACTAAAACCTCTGGCATGGCTCATTGAATTATTTCCAGCCTCTGTGAATGTGCATACTGTTGTGCTACTTGCACTATTTATATATTATAGAATCTATAAATTTTGCCTGCATGGTTGTGTGTCTCTTTTGTGTTTTGTACAGATGAAGTGTGTACTTTTTTTTTAATTTTTATTTTTTGAGTGGGTGGGGTAGAGTTACCAATGTCCAGGAAAACCTAGACATGTCCTCCTTTTAGAAGATTGCTCCAGGACAGACTTTCCAAAACCTGGCATTTGTCTGGGTTTTGGAAAGCCCTGACGAGCTCGGGCTGCTTCTGGAGGGCCTCCGAGCATGTGCGGATGACATCACACACATCCATGCATGCCTCAGGCCCTCCAGGAGCTTGCCCGGAAGAGAGAAGGCTTGGGGCAGAACTGGGCGGGGCTAAAGGCCCGGAAAAAAATAAGGTAATCCTGGGGTGGGGGTTGTGCCAGCGCTCGATTGTGTGACTGGTGTGTAAGTATTTTTATATGCAACATTAACTTTTCAAGGTATTTTCATTTCTATTTGCACTTAGTAGAGGAATAACCTAGTGGTTACAGCATCAGGCTGACAACTGGCAAAGCTAAGTTCAAATCCCGCTGCTACAACTTGTAATCTTGGGAAAGTCCTTGCTGGGGGAAGTTAGCTGTGCTGTCGAGGGTGGAGGTGAGGTATTAGAAAACAGAAACATGATGGCAGATAAAGGCCATCACAGCCCATCCACTATCTCCTCCTCTCCCTAAGCAGGGCTGTAGAGTTGGTACATAAAACCTTTGTCTCAGACTCCTTTATTTACATACCTCAATAGGTGGCTTCTTGGGATTTTGGTTTATCATTTTTGGTCAGCTATTATGGATAGCTATTATGGCATTTGTGTTCTGTGTGTGTGTGACTGAGGTATTCTGTTAGCATGATTTTTCTATGCAGCATTTTGTAGTAATATGGCTTGTTCAGTTGTCTCGATAGTGGAGGGGGGAAGGGGGGAGGGAAGGAGAGGGGCGACAGGGGTTTTGTTGATCCTTGCTCTATATTTGTGATTTATAAAATGACAGTTGTACCAAATATTGTTTCTTTTTATACTTTAATACAGGGGGTGCCCATATTTTTTGGCTTACGAGCTACCGGTACTTTTAAAATGACCAAGTCAAAATGATCTACCAACAATAATATTGTTTTAAAACCACAAAGCACACTGCACACAAAGAAAATGTTAATTATCATTTATATTTGGGATTTTTTCTAAAGAGGTCAAGGCAGATGACTTTAAAATATGCAATGTCACCTAAGTAATAACTATACAAAAATAGACAAATATACCCCCTCCCCTTTTACTAAACCACAATAGTGTTTTTTAGTGCAGGGAGATGCGCTAAATGCCCCACGCTGCTCCCGAAGATCATAGGCTCCCTGCGCTAAAATCCGCTATCGTGGTTTAGTAAAAAGGGGGCCATAGTGCAAAATATAGACAGCAGATATAAATTCTCAAAACAGACATATTTTGATCAGTGGTATAAATTAATATCTGGATTTTTAAATAAGAAACCAAAGACTGGTCTTCAGGACATTTGGAGCATTGAGATCAAGCATCAAATTACTGCATCTCAATGGCCACGTATTTGGGCTTGGAGGATGAGATGTACAATGTCGGCATCTATGAGACAAACTTGGTTTTTTCTATTACATAGAGCATTTTGGACCCTGGTTCATTTACAGAAGTTAGATAGCTCTAAATCTAATAGATGCTGGCACTGTCATCTTGAAGCTGAGACATTAGATCATTTGTTATTCTATTGTCCATTAATACTTGCTTTTTGGAAATCAATATGGGGTCAAATAAATAATTTGTTAGATAATCCGGTGGAATTATCCTAAGATACCGTATTGTTTGGCATGTCAATGAGGGCAAAAAGCCAAATATCATCTAATAACAATAAGCTTTTACTCATTATGACAGGGGTTGCCATACAACAGATTACAAATAATTGGAAAAATTGGGATAGGATGAATTATAGCTTTTGGTGGAACTCTGTGTCACATTTTCAAAATGTAAAGGATAATTGCCGTGCAGCAAGGAAGTTTTAAGAAATTTCAAGTTATTTGGGAGCCATTAACAAGATACTGTAAAGATTGAAAGTATTGCATAGAATAAACATTAATTCCCTTTTGTTCATACACATCTAGGGTGGGATGGGAGGGTGGGAATGTTTTATGATTTCTCCTGCTTATGATTAATTGTTGGATATAAGGGAGGGGAGATATTTGATGAGAGCTATAATTTGATGATATAATAAGTAATGTTAAAGTATAAAATGATTGCATTTTGTGTTATACTTATTGTGAGTTTAAAAATGAATAAAGATTTTAAATAAGACACATTTTGATCACTAAATTGAAAATAAAATTATTTTTCCTACCTTTTTTGTCTGGTGATATCACGAGTCTCTGGTTGCACTTCCTTCTGACTGGGTTCAATAATTCTTCCCTTCTTTCTTCCTCCTGCATGTTTCCTCTCTTCCAGACCTCATTCCATTCCCCAACCAACATCTCTGTCCCTCCATGAGTCCAATTTTTTCTTCCTCTCCCTGTCTGCCCCCTGCCACCTGCCACACTCCATTCCCTCCCCCAACTTTTTTGCGCTCTCTCCTTGCCCCTCCCCTTTCTTTCTTTCTTTCTCTCTCCCTACCCCTTTCTTTTTTCTGTCTTTCTTTCTCCCTGCCCCCCTTTCTGTTTATCTTTTTTTCTCTCTGCCCCCCTTTCTGTCTTTCTTTCTCTCTCCCCGCCCCCCCAAGCCACCGCTGCTGATTTCTCCCTGTTTCCCCAATGCCGCAACAGGCCAGGTGCATGCAGCAATTGCACATGCGCCGGGTCCTCAAGTCTTTCCCCCTCATCCCCACCCCCGATGTCAATTCTGACGTTGGAGAGGAAGTTCCAGGCCAGCCAGGCAGCAATTGGCTGGCCTGGAACTTCCTCTCCAACATCAGAATTGACTTGGGGGGGGGGAAGGCTTGTGGGCCTGGTGCTTTTGCAGCTGCACACGCCTAGCCCAGTGCTGCGTCAGCTTCGGGGAAGCAGGGAGAACGCAAAGGCAACTCGCATTGCCTTTGCGTTCTACTGGTAGATTGTGATCAACCTTTTGGGCCCCCCTGCTTTAATACAATGATTTCAATATACAATTATAATGATTCGAGGCTTGTGCAGATGGGATCAGAGTTTGTGGGGACAGGGACAGAATTCACTGAGATGGGACAGGGATGGGGGACAACTTTGTCCCCGTGTCATTCTCTAGATGCTTTCACTAATATAAATATCATAAAATTTATTACAATTTTGTAATCATCAAAGTACGCAATATCAAAATATATTCTAAATGTAGAACATATCCTGAAAAAATGGGTTAATTAAATTATCTGTAAAATAAAAAATTTAAGCATTATAATATTTGCATGACATACAATTTAACTCTATTAGGAATCGTAGCTGGCACATTTTTACCAACTGTGACTCCAGTATCCCAAAAATTGCTTTCAACTCCAACTCTTGACTCCACAGCCCTGTCCCTAGGAGATCCCACATACCTATCTCATACTTTCTTGAATTCAGACACAGTCTTTATCTCTACCACTTCTACCAGGAGACTATTTCATGCATCTATCATCCTTTCTGTAAAAAAGTATTTTCTTAGATTACTCCTGAGACTATCATCTCTTAAATTCATCTTATGTCCTCTCATTCCACAGTTTTCCTTTATTTGAAAAAAAGGCTCACCTCCTGTATATTAATGCCACAGAGATATTCCAATATCTCTATCATTATCATGTATTTTTAATTAGAATAAATAATGGGCAGACTGGATGGACCGTTCAGGTCTTTATCTGCCGCCATTTACTTTGTTACTATGTTACTATATCCCTCTCTCCCACCTTTCTTCTACAGTATACATATTGAGGTCTATAAGTCTGTCTCCATATGCTTTATGACAAAAAAAGCAAACAAGATGCTAGGAATTATTTTAAAAGGGATGGCTAACAAGAATAAGAATGTTATAATGTCTCTGTATCGTTCCATGGTGCAACCTCACCTGGAGTATTGCATTCATTTCTGGTCTCCTTATCTCAAGATACAAGTATAGAAAAGGTTCAAAGAAGAGCAACCAAGATGATAATGGGAATAGAACTCTTCTTGTATGAGGACAGACTAAAAAGGTTAGGGCTCTTCAGCTTGGAAAAGAAATGGCTGAGAGGAGATATGATTGAATTCTACAAAATCCTGCATGGAGTAGAACAGGTACAAGTGGATCAATTTTTCACTCTGTCAAAAATTACAAAGACTAGGGGACACGCAATTAAATTGCATGGAAATACTTTTAAAACCAATAGGAGGAAATATTTTTTCTCTCAGAGAATAGTTAAGCTCTGGAACGCGTTGCCAGAGGTTGTAGTATAAGTGGATAGCGTAGCTTGTTTTAAGAAAGGTTTGGACATAATCCTGGAGGAACAGTCCATAGTATGTTAGTAAGACATGGGGGAAGCTTCTGCTTGTCCTGGATCGGTAGCATGAAATGTTGCTACTCTTTGGGTTTTGACCAGGTACTAGTGATCTAGATTGGCCAACCTGAGAATGGGCTAATGAGCTGACCCATTAAGGCTATTCTTATGTTCTTACTAACTAATTTTGTAGCAGACCAACTCCAACCTATTGATATCTTTTTGAAGGTGCAGTCTCCAGAATTTCACACAGCATTCCAAATGGGGCCTCACCAGAGACTTATACAACGGCACCATCACCTCCTTTTTCCTACTGGCCATTCCTCCCCTTATGCACTTAAGAATCCTCCTGGCCTTAACCGTCACCTTTTCTACCTGTTTTGCCACCTTAAGATAATCAGACACAATCACCCCCAAGCCCTGCTCTTCTTCCGCACAAAGAAGTACTTCACCTTCTAAACTCTACTCTTTCTGTGACTTCTTGTAATTTATGAAGGCTAACTTTTTTTTTTTTTTTTTACCTTTTCAGCTACTACATTTGAGAACAAAAGTGGCCTTCTTTACCTTTTACATTTATTTACTTTTTAAACATAAAAGTTTGTCGCTTTTAAAATAGCTCCTTTCAGTTTTTCCCACTGCTGTTCTGCTTCCTTCAGCTGTTCCCATCCAACTAACTCCTCCTTGAGTTATTTCCCCATCTTGACAAAAGTTAGTTCTTTTGAAGTCTAGAACCTTCAAACTTGAATAAGTCCTCTCCTTCTGCATCTTAATATTGAACCACACCATTCAATGATCACTAGATGCTAAATGATCATCCGCATAACATATAACTTTAGCATAACATAACATAACATGGATAAACAATGAGGTGAAGAAAGCGATAGGAGACAAGAAAAAATCATTCCGGAAATGGAAAAAGGACCAAACTGGGGAGAACTGGAAAGAACACAGGAAAAGCCAAAAAGAGTGTCATCAAGTGGTTAGGAGAACAAAAAGAGAATACGAAGAGAGGTTGGCCAGGGAGGCAAAAAACTTCAAATCGTTCTTCAGATATGTTAAAGGGAAGCAACCGGCGAGGGCGGGAAGTAGGACCTTTGGATGATGGAGACAGAAAGGGAGTGATAAAGGAGGAAAAAGAGGTAGCCAACAGGTTAAACAAATTTTACTCGTCAGTCTTCACAAGCGAGGACACATCCGGTGTACCAGAACCCGACGTGATCTTCCATGGAGACCAAGAAGAAAAACTGTCGACAATAGAGGTGAGCCATGAGGATGTCCTCCAACAGATAGATAGATTGAAAAGCGACAAATCACCAGGCCCGGATGGTATCCACCCTAGGGTACTAAAAGAACTAAGAAATGAGATAGTGGGAATACTCCCAACGAGTCTGCAACCTATCCTTGAAAAGTGGAGAGATCCCGGAGGACTGGAAGATAGCAAATGTTACACCTATCTTTAAAAAGGGGTCAAGAGGAGACCCCGGAAACTATAGGCCGGTAAGTTTGACATCGGTTCCGGGCAAGATGGTAGAAGCACTGATAAAGGACAGCATCTGTGAGCACATCGAAAAAAATGGGCTGATGAAAGCGAGCCAACATGGCTTCTGCAAGGGAAGATTGTGCCAAACAAACTTACTGCACTTCTTTGAGGGGGTAAACAGTCAGTTGGACAAAGGGGAACCCGTAGACATCATTTACCTCGACTTCAAAAAGGCCTTTGACAAGGTACCCCATGAGCGGCTACTTAGGAAGCTGTGGAACCACGGGGTGGAAGGGGACGTGCACAGATGGGTCAAACACTGGTTGGCAGGCAGAAGGCAGAGGGTTGGAGTGAAAGGTCACTACTCGGGCTGGAGGAAGGTCACGAGTGGAGTTCCGCAGGGGTCTGTACTCGGACCGCTGCCGTTCAATGTATTTATAAATGTCCTGGAAACGGGGACGAAGTGTGAAGTTATCAAATTTGCGGATGACACTAAACTCTGTAGAAGGGTTAGAAATGCGGAAGAGTGTGAGGACCTACAAAGGGACCTAAACAAACTGGAGGAGTGGGCGAATAAATGGCAGATGGACTTCAATGTAGGGAAATGCAAGGTCATGCATATAGGGAGAAAGAACCCGATGTTCAGCTACCAAATGGGAGGATTAGTATTAGAGGGAAGTAACCTTGAAAGAGATTTGGGTGTACTGGTGGACACAACAATGAAGTCAACAGCACAATGTGCAGCAGCCACGAAGAAGGCAAACAGAATGTTGGGTATTAAGAAGGGTATTACAACCAGAATGAGAGAAGTCATCCTGCCGTTGTATCGGGCAATGGTGCGCCCGCACCTGGAGTACTGTGTTCAATATTGGTCACCGTACCTTAAGAAGGATATGGCAATACTTGAGAGAGTCCAGATGAGAGCGGCACGAATGATTAAAGGCATGGAAAACCTTTCATACACTGAAAGATTGGGGAGATTGGGGCTCTTCTCCCTGGAAAAGAAGAGACTCAGAGGAGACATGATAGAGACCTATAAGATCATAAAGGGCATAGAGAGAGTAGAGAGGGACAGATTTTTCAAACTTTCAAAACATAAAAGAACAAGAGGACATTCGGAAAAGTTGGAAGGAGACAGATTCAAAACGAATGCTAGGAAGTTTTTCTTTACCCAGCGTGTGGTGGACACCTGGAATGCGCTTCCAGATGACGTAATAGGACAGACTACGGTACTGGAGTTCAAGAAAGGATTGGACAATTTCCTGCTGGAAAAAGGGATAGAGGGGTATAGATAGAGGGCTACTGCACAGGTCCTGGACCTGTTGGGCCGCCGCGTGAGCGGACTGCTGGGCAAGATGGACCTCGGGTCTGACCCAGTGGAGGCATTGCTTATGTTCTTATGTTTATTCTTCTATGCTGCCATGATCAGAAGACTTCTAGGCGGTTCACACTGAAGAGAGCTGGACAATCAGCGAATTACAAAATGCAAATAATAAAAGTACAACATTTTTCTCAAGAATAGACAGAATAAGATTATTAAATTTGGTGCGACTTCTGTTTAAGAAATAAATCTATCAAATCTATCAATACAGTTTTAATTTATTTCCAAAAGGCGCCATAGGTCAGCCTGGCCATTGGAACCTCTCTTCCAGACAGAGGAGAACCCAGTCCTATTTCTCCTACCCCCCTTTTAAAGGAACTAAACGCAAAAAGATGTACGACAACTTACTTGCAACACATGCAGCTAAATTGGACCCCTCCATCACCAACCTACTGACAGCATCAACTGACCTCAAAGCTTTTCGAAAAGAAATCAAAACCATGCTATTCAAGAAATTTGTCCTAATTTCCTAACCCCTTCTCTTTTCCCCTCTTTCCCCCTCTTAATATCCTCCCTTTAAAACATAATTTGACCTAACGCCTCTAACTGTATTCCTCTTCCTGAAAACGGTCCAGCTATCGTTTTGATGTATTAGGCCCAACGTCTTTAATTGTATTCCTCTTCCTGGAAATGGCCAGTTATCTTTTTGATGTAATCCGCTTAGAACTGCAAGGTACAAGCGGAATAGAAGTCATTAATGTAATGTAATGTAATGTAATGTAATGATGTAGTTAGCTAACCAAGACTGCTGTTTACTTGCTTGAAACATGAAAGTCCTATCCAAAAAGGACTTGTATTTACAGTGATCCTTGGGTATGCAAATAAATTACAATTTCTGGTTATCCTTGTAGGGCTATATAGCATGAAATGAGGTAAAAGATAGGTAGGAGATAATCCCCAAACCAGCTTAAAACAAATGCAAGAAAACTTAAACATTATTCGTGCCTCCATTGGCAACCAGTGCAGTAGTCTATAGTAGGGACTAACATGGTCGCTTTTTTTAAATCCAAATATCAGGCGGACAGCCGTGTTTTCTACTATTCTTAATTTGCTCACTGCTTTTTTAGGTACACCCAAATAAACGATATTGCAGTAGTTCAATATAGATAGAACCAAAGATTGCACCAATAATCTAAAAGATAAAGGGTCAAAATATTTTTTAATGGTCTTTAATTTCCATAGTGCAAAAAAGCACTTCTTCACCACTATATTCATGTGTTCAACCATAGTCAGATGTGTGTATAATGTGACTCCTAATATTTTTATGGTTTTAGAAATCAGGTAGTCATGATCATTTAGATGTAACGATGTTCTAGTAATTTTATCCTTTGCGCTTGCTAAGAAAACTTTTTGTCTTTTCTGTATTTAATTTCAATTTAAAATTGATTGTCCAATGTTCAATTTCAATTATAATATAAGAAATGTGTTCTAAAGTTTCATTAGTTATGCTATTCAAAGGAATTAAAATAGAAAGACTTTCTCCATTTGTAAACACCAGATCCAGAATAGTTCTATCCTGCCTGGGTTCCATTACTAACTGCTGGAACAATTCTTCCTGTAGCAAATCCATGATCCCCTTGTTTCTAGATGACCTCGTAGCTGGGACGGCTCAATCAATGTCCAGTAAATTAAAATCACCTATCAGTAATACTTCCTCTTTCATAGCTATCTTGTGAATGTGATCAATTAATCTTTGTCCATTTCTTCTGAGTGTGAAGAAAGCCTGTATTTCACACCAACATAAACAGATTTTCCATTCTCTCTTTCCAGATTAACCCAGAGTGCTTCTTCTTTGCCTATGTCTCATAATTCTGTCTCTTTAATATTATTCTTAACATATAACACTACTCCTCCCTTTTTACCTACCCTGTCCCGGCTGAATAGATTATAGCCAGATATAACTATATCCCAGCCATGGTTCTCCATGACTGCCATTAAATCCAAACCAGCTTCTACTGTTAGAGCCTCTAGATCTGGAAATGTGTTTCCCATGTTATAGGCATTGGTGTACAAAGCTTTCCAGCTATTACCCTTTTGTCTTATTGAATTTTGAATTTTGTCTAATTTCAAAGGTACAACAACTACACTCACGTAACAAATTCGCTGTCCTACTACAATTTGATCTTTCCGCTGCTTTTGATGTCGTCCATCATGACATACTACTTTACCAACTTTCCGAGATTGGAATCGACTCCACCGTCCTAATGTGGTTCTCAAACTTCTTACGCTCCCGTTCCTACACCGTCAACACAAATGGCACCATGTCCACTCCTTGGACTCCATCTTGTGGTGTCCCTCAAGGATCACCCCTTTCACCTATTCTCTTTAACATCTACATGTCCTCCCTGAAACTCTTTCAACTATCCCCCCTGGAAACAATCTACACTTATGCAGATGACATCCTTGTCCTCCTTGAGACTGACCAGAACCTCACCAACCTCCACGAAAACATTACAGCTTGCATAATGAGACTCCGTGCCTGGTCCCTCTCGGTACAGATGAAACTAAACGAATCTAAAACAAAACTACTCTGGCTCGGCCCAAAATTCGAACACCTGCCCACACTTTTCACACTACCCACAGGCGATACACTACAGCTCGAGTTCTCATGCAAGGTCCTTGGTATCACTATCGATTCCTCTCTCTCCCTCAGTGACCACCTCTACTCCTTGGCAAAATCATGCTTTTTCAGCCTTCACATGCTGAGGAAAGCTAGATCCTACTTCAGCCAACAACACTTTGCTATCCTTGTCCAATCCATCATCCTCTCCAAACTAGATTACTGCAACGCCATCTACTTAAATCTATCAAAAAAAAGTATTCTAAGACTCCAGCTAATCCAGAATACTGCAGCCAAACTTATCTTCTCAAAACGCAAGTCTGACCATGCCTCCCCACTCCTTGCCAAACTTCATTGGCTCCCAATAATCTCCAGAATCCATTTCAAATGTTCCTGCCTGGCTTTCAAGATCATTCACGGAATCCTGCCTCCTCTTATCCCACTGTCTTTCAACTCCTCCAGTCCCGACTCCTCCAGAACTGCCCAAAATGCTTAAACTAGCCTTCCCCTCTCCAAGCGGCATCCACTATTCAGGCAAACTGGGAAAATCCCTTCTCTTCAAAATCACAGGTCTTTGGAACAACCTTACCACCCCGCTGCAGAACCTGAGCTCCCTTCAGTTATTTCGCAAACAACTGAAAACCTGGCTTTTCAGCAAATTGTAGCTCTATCCTTCCCCCCTTTCTCTCCCCCCTTCTACACATAAGTTCATGTAATCCTTTTTCTTCTTCTCTACCCACTATTTTAAGTTCTTGTAAACCGTGTCGAGCTCCATTCTCATGGAGATGATGCGGTATATAAACTTAAGGTTTAGATTAGATTAGATTAGATTGAAATAACTCTCAGGAATGTAAGATGTCAAATTGCAGTTAACTACCTTGGAACATTTTTCATACATCCTCAGCAAACTTAGTTTAAAACCCTTTTCAGTTTATTAACCAGCCTGGTACTAAGGACACTTTGTCTCCTCTTTGATAAATGATCACCATGCCTGCTTTGTAGCTCTTGGAAAATCATCCTATGGTCTAGGAAACTGAAATGCTCATATTGACAACATCTACGAATTCAGCTCCAGGATGCAAGTTTCCCTCATTTGTCATTTACCCATGACAGGAAAGATCGACAAGAACACCACTTGTGTACCCACTTCACCTTCTGTCCCACGGCCATGAAGTGCTTTTGATACATTCAGTGGGATGCCTAGCAGTATCATTTGTGCCAACATGGATGAGAAGCATAGGAAAATAGGCTTGATGAGTCTTGGCAAATGTTCTGCTACATTTCGAATATTTGCACCAGGCAGAAAGAACACCTCCCTTGACATTATGTCTGGTTGGAAGATGGACGCCTCTGCACCTCTCAGAAGAGAATCACCAACAACCACTACCTTTCCCTTTGAGATTTGAGAACTTTGTTTCCTCTTGTTCTTGAGATATATCTTCTACCTCCAGGGCTGCAAACTGGTTCTTCAGTTCAACAGCAGATAGAGAAGTGAGGTTCATTTTGCAGAGTTTGGTGATCTGTGTCCAGCTGTCTTCTTGCAGCACAATGCTTCCATCCTCTTTGCTGGAAATCCTTGAGGTATCAAGATGCATATCTGGGATGGATTTCCGATGATCACATATGTTTCTTAGTCTTTCCATCTCATCTCTTAGTTCTTGTACTTCTTCCACAAGGGATTCAATGTGTATACATCTTGCATACAAGACTATTCCATCACCTTAGCTCAAGCACTCATTCTATACAGAGCCAAAAGCTTTAATGGGAGCAGTAGCTTTGGAGGTACAATGTTTCTTAGTCATACTGTAACTAGAGGAGCTTGTATTAGGGCTGTTTCCAGATGGAACAACAATTTTAGAAACGGCTCCCACATTTATATTGGGGAGAGGTGGGGTGTATGAATCCCTCCCATTTCCAGCTTTTCTAAAATTATTGCTCCCTCTGAACATGGAGGACTTGGACATGCAGTCCCATTCCTATTTTACAAGAGGCTTTGCATTTGTTGTTGACTATTCTATTCATTGACCATCTTTGACATGCTGGATTGGGGAGACAGATACCAGATCTGAGGAGAGGAAAGGAGGAGGAGAGAGATGCTAAAAACCACCTGGGGGAGGGAAGGAAAGATGGAAGAGAAGAAGACAGAGATACCAGAGTATGGGGGGAGCAGAGGGAAGATGGATGCCAGAACAATGGGGGGGGGGGTGGAGGGAGAGATGGAAGGGAGAAGCACAGTAACCGAGCATATGGAAGAGGCAGGAAGAAGGCAGACAAAGGATGGAAGGAATTGAATGAGGAGAAGATGAGGAAAGCAGAAACCAGACAACAAAAAAAAATTCTATTTATTTTCTTTCTTTTTTTTTTTTTTTTTTTTGCTTTAGGATAAAGTATTATATTAGTTGTATTAATAAACATTTATAAACAAAGCCCTGCCAGCTGAAGATCTTTCTCTAGCTCGGCAGCTAGAACTTTGATTTATAAAATGCCAATTGTACAGAATATTGTTTCTTTTTATACTTTAATAAAATAAGTTCAGTATAAAACTATTTGAGGCTTGTATGTATGGGATCAGATGGTTTATGGGAAAGGGGCGGGGGCGGGAACCGAGCTCACAGGACAGAAACGAGCTCACAGGGACGGGAACAAATTTTTTCCCGTGTCATTCTCTATTTCTAAGTTTATTTAAAATTTTCTATCCTTCAAGTCAGCTTACAATCTAAAACATAATTAAAATATACAACATACAAAAAATAATCAACATATAATACAAAACACAAATCAAAAAATAAATTCTTTTTAATAAAAGTAATATTGAAGATATTCTTTGTCTTCCAAAATCCTCACAGCGTTATCTATTATATCTGAGAATAAGCATCAGAAAAAAGAAGTCTAAGTTATCCTTAAACTTATCTACTGAAGTTACTGCATGTTTATTACCTCCATTGTATGCAAATAATCACCAGGGGTAACCTGAAAACATGACCTGTTGGCAACCCTCAAGGACTGGGAATGCCTACCACTGCAGATATTCTACTGCATAAATCAGCTACAGCTGAGGAGGGAAAGCATGGAGTCTCTCAATCACTGAGTAAATTACACCTAGTCAGGGCTCCAGAAGAAAACCTAGGGTTCAAACCCCAGCTGAGGGCTGCTATTTCAACAACTGGGTCATCAGGTAAGAAAAGAAAATGAACATACTAGGAAAACAAGTGGCATAAGGGCTCATGGCACGTGATCACAACCCAGCTCTATCTGTTTTGGAAGCCCATGAGGAACAGGAAGACACAGCTGGGTCCAAAATAGAAAACAATTCATTCTTCCAAACCAGCTGCAACACAAAACAGCCATTTAGCTTAGCAGCTCTATAAGAGTGAGGAATGGTGTGGGTGGTCAACTTAAATACTTTAATAGGCTCAAATCCCATAGATTAAGTTAATGGCCCTTCAATTCCAGTATCTGAATGGACAGAGTAAGGGAGATATAATCACACCATCTGAAAAATCAGTACTGCAATGAAATGCGCAGCATAACCAAACAATGCAAGCAATTTAACTGATAACTCATTTAATCCGATTAAGTGATAACTGATATCTGTAAAATAATAATAATACAACTACATAGAGAGACAGTAGCTCTCTTTCTAGCACTGCTAAGAATGTAATGTGCTTTACCAGTAAACACAAGTACCAGAGCATTTAAATTTGACAATGAAAGCATATCAAATTTTAGCCACTATCATACAGTTTCTGTATGCAGCACCCTCCCCCCGTCCACAAGTAAATGTTTAACGTTCATAACAGAGAAATAATGAAGCAGAAAATCCTAAAAGTGGACCACTGACCATTATACTAGCCGAGTGACACCAACACCTTTTTTGTACACTTCTCATCTAACTCTGAGGGAAAAGTGCACACGGGAACTCAACAAGTACCAAACACCTTCACGGATAATGGGGTCCTTTTACTAAGGCGCACTAGCCATTTTAACATGCGCACTAAACGCTAATGCGTCCATTATATTCCATGGATGCGTTAGCGTTTAGCGTGCACGCTAAAACAGCTAGAGCGCCTTATTAAAAAGGACCCCAAAATTTGCTCACATTGCACAGGGGTGGGCAAAAATTGCTATCCTTAAGTTGTCATCTCAGCTGGAGTTACTAATCCAATTTCTGCCAATGTGCCAATTTCCTACTCTCCCTCCACCCCAGTGGCGTAGCGAGGGTGAGAGGTGACCCTCCTCTACCCCCCTCCCCCATACCTCTTTAACTTTCCTGGCACAAGCAGCATCACTAACTTGCTGCTCTTGTCAGTCAGCTCTCCCTCTGACATCACTTCCTAGGTGCGGGGCCCAAAAGCGAAGTCAGGGGGAGAGCAGACGCTGACACGAACAGCAGGTTGGAGTTGCTGCTCGCACTGGCAAAGAGCTAGAGGTACAGTGGGGGAAAGTGAAGGCGCACGGGTCAGGGAGGGGACAACAGGTGCCAGCGCCCCCACCAAGACAGCGCCTTGGGCAGACAGCCCCCCCTTTCATTTAAAAAGGGAATACAGTCCATTCCCGTTATTCGTTGTAGGATCCTATTGGGAACATAAGGTTAGTTTCCTGCATGGGAGAGCACTGTAGATGGACACTTGGGCCCGATTGTACAAATGGCACCAGTATCAGCGGTCACCTAAAAAACGGCCACCGATCGTGTGTGTCAATCGCGCAACAGTGTCGTTTGTAGAATCACGGCTATGTTTTCAAGGCCTACATTTCCAGTGCTCATTTGATCTGAATCATGTCTATGGAGACACCTAGGGTCATTTCTGGCATTAGCCATGCCTACTTCAACCATAGGCACTCAAGGCACTCCCTGTAAATGCGATCCAGGTACCTACAATTTTGTTTTGAAAACAATTTTTAAATCATTTTTAAAACGGGTTTGCCACTTAAGTTAGGTGCCATTTATAGGATATGGGCCTTGGTGGCCATATCTGGAAATGAACACCAGATGCAAAGTGAAAATGAAAGCATAGAAAGCTGGGGGGGTTGGTTTAGAGTAGCTCTGCGATTACGCAAACACAGTGGCGCAAATGGGGAATACTTGTAAAAATTAGGGTTAACAGACATCCGGGAAAACCCGGACATGTCCTCTTTTTAGAGGACTGTCCAGGTGCCCGGATGGACTTTTCAAAACCCAGCCGTTTGTCCGGGTTTTGGAAAGCCCCAACGAGCTTCGGCTGCATCTGAAGGGCCTCTGAACATGTGCAGAAGATGTCACACGCATCCTAGCATGCTCCAGGCCCTCCAGATGCAGCCAGAGCTCATCAGGGAAAGACTGGAGACTTTGTGGGGGTGAGGCCAAGGGGTAACTGGGCAGGGCCAGGTGGAACAGGACAGGGCTATGTATCTGGGGTTTTGTGGCCTAAAATATGGCAACCATAGTCATAATAGATGCAACTGCGGATACATTAAATTGCATGAATAAAGAGACTGGACTTTAACACACTAGAACTTGATAAGCACATTTTGTCATTTACAGAAACAATAGGGCTGACTGTATTAGAACAACATAAGAATAGGTATGACCAAAGCAGCTTTCCAAGCAGCAAAAGCAGATTGGACTCTTTTGTAGTGCTAATGTTCATATGTATAGCTATACAGTGCTCCCTCGGTCATTCGCAGTCAGCGATTCGTGGTCCCAGTCATTTGTGGTATTTTCCGACCGCAAATGAGCAGGCAGGAGAGGGCAGCCATATCTCTAGCTGAGATGACCAGCGAGTGAAGGAAATCACTCACGGTATGCTCTGACCGCCTCTTCCTGCACTAAAGTCGGGCCTCACCAATCAGGAGCTGCGTGTCAAAGCAGCTCCTGATTGGTGAGGCCCAACTTTAGTGCAGGAAGAGGCAGTTGGAACATACCACAAGTGATTTCCTTCACTCACCGGTGCTCCAGCTGTCCTCTCCTGTCTCCCCTGCTAAAAACCATATTTGTGGTTTTTCAAGATTCACAGGGTTCCTCGAACAGAACCCCTGCGAATATCGAGGGAGTACTGTATAACAAATCCTTTGCACTTGCTGCACATTTAATACAAAATTAACATGCAGTAAAGCAAATGATTAGTGGTAAATGCAGGAGTATACTGTATATCGTATGTATAGATTATATAAAATGATGTAGTGGCTTGGGCTACTTTAAATTTTGGTCAATTATTTCTTAAGCCCAGTGCTTCCTTTTAATGTGAACAAAATAATAAAATACCCTGGGAATATGATAATGCACAAATATTTTTAGTAGAAAGTTCTTAATGAAGAAGCCAGGATGAGACTGGTAGAAAGAGAATAGGTTCTTTGCAAAAAGAACAGTAGATGAACTAAAGATTCTCCAAGTGGCGACAATGCAGGCAAAACCAGAACTGGAATTTGCGATGGTATGGGGTACACACTCGGTATGACAGTAGAGCTGTGATGTAGCTACATTAGAGTAGAGGAAAAACAGAGAGGCAGACTCCACTTCTTAGAATTTTCTAGCATCTCAGAACGTTTTGGCACCATGCCCATCACATGCCTTAAAATGTTTACACTGATGCGTTTCCTCCAGAAACCTCTTGCTTGCCACATACCAAAAGCTCTGCTCACTGCTGTAGAAAAATCATATTACTGGTAGTCTTTTTCAAACCTCAGCTTTCTCATCTAACTAAGCAGGGTTGCATTAAATTAGAGCAGTAGCTAAAGCAGAGATTTAAAACATATTTTCAAAAGTTAGCCTATGTGAAATGGTGATAGCAGAAAAGTTGGAAACATTTAGAACAGTTCACAAACATTGGTCCCTTTTATCCTCTTTCTGTGACCTTTCTCTGTCACAATTGAATTAATCTCATAGTCCTGATACACTGAGGGCCTATTTTACAAAGCCACGCTAGTGGCTGCTGTACGATAACGACCCCAAAGCCCATAGAGATTTAAAGGGCTTTGGGGCTGTTGCCGTGCGGCTTTCTAAAACAGGCTGTGAATCCTTCTCTTTATTAAAGTGGTGTGTAATTTTAATTTTTTCTTTTATATGCACTGTGCTTCCATATTTTGTATTATTTACTGTAATATTTTCTT
Source organism: Geotrypetes seraphini (assembly GCF_902459505.1). Lineage (NCBI taxonomy): Eukaryota > Metazoa > Chordata > Amphibia > Gymnophiona > Dermophiidae > Geotrypetes > Geotrypetes seraphini. The sequence goes on from NC_047089.1 coordinate 172,685,420, forward strand.
GTTTTGTGTTTTTTATATAATTAAGCTAAAATATGTTATTAATTATATTATATATCAAAAGTAGAAAAAACCTGATGGTTACCTATCAATTAAATATAATATATAGAACCACCAAAATAAACCAGAATGACACTGGTTCAGAGCTACTGGCAGGAGTTGGCCTGTAGCCCAGATAAGCGTTGCAAAAGGACTCTTTCCTGACGCAGCGGGGATGTAATTTGATCCCGCGAAACATAGGCCACATTGGACTGAGAGTAGCAAGCAACGGTCCTGGTTCTTAAAGAGCATGGGAACAAGGCTAAGTTCTATGAGGTTTGGAAGTTTACAGCACATATGCACTTTTTGGAATGACACTTTATGAAACGGCACTTTAAGCACTAGTACACTTTAGCACTAGTGCACTTTCTGTCGGTCCAGAGTCTCTGAAATGAACTGTGAGGTTTAAATAGTTTTTATTATGGATGAAGTATACGGTCCCTCTAGTACTAAATAGTAGTAAATAATATTAAGCAGCAGTCTTACTGAAAATCAGAAGAAATAAAATATTTAGGGCTCCTTTTACGAAGGAGCGTTAGGGTGGTAACGCACGGAATAGTGCGTGCTAAATTGCCCCGCGCTCTAGCCTCTACCGCCTCCTTTTGAGCAGGCGGTAGATTTTTGGATAGCGTGCACTAATCTGGTGCATGCGCTAAAACCGTTAGCGCACCTTCATAAAAGGAGCCCTTAATGTTGGAAAGATGGTAGGGAGGATGGGCTCAGGCCAGTGATGTGAATGTGAGTAGGAGAGAAGAGGTGTCTGAATGGGTGAAAATTTAACACTCAATATTCTGAGGCTTGTTCCCATCTATAAATAGAGAAAAAAAGAAATTATCTCCAGTGTCATTTTGGTGGTTCTATATATATTTAATTGATTATATTATATTCATCACAGAATCTATAAGTATCTCCCTAGTGAGTGAAAATTATTGAAATATGTTGAACATTTATTGTATTTTTGCTTATATTTCTTCAATAAAATATCTTGGGGGGGAAAAAAAAGCCTATGGAAATATGAATAACAAATGGTTTAAAAAATAACACAAACTCCACTCCATGAGCGCATACTAAGATGGGGAGAAGGAAATTCATCAAACTGCAGTAATCCCTGTGGGATTCAGAAACCTGTACAATCCTGATACCATGGGTTGCTGAATCCCAGGATAAAAGAATAATGCTGCTTGCGAGCCACCTCACAAGTACATTATAAAGCATTAGTAGGGCTCGGCGATTTGACTAATCCTCAGTGATAGTGCCCACCTAAAAAATACAGATTCTCTAATCAATGTCCATGTTTCAGATGCCAATTAGAAAATCAGGTTGCCACTGAGCTTATTGTGGCAAGGGATCTCCCTGCTGCAATAAGTTTAGCATCAACCTGTTCCCCCCCCCCCCTGCGATGACTACCAGTAGGAGGGATGCTCACTCTAGTCCCCCGCCGGACTGCCCAGCCCGCCCCAAGACTCCCTACACACACACACACACACTCCACGAGCCCCCTCTAACCTTTGCTTAATGTCTGGCTATTTGGCCTGCCTTCATCTGAATGGTGGGTCTGCCTCTTCCTGGTGAATTGTGGAAAGCACTAAGAAGGGGCCTAAGGCCTGATTGGCAGTCCAGCATGGGCATGGGGCGGTACGGCATGGGGTGGAGGTGTATGGCAAGAGGGACTGGGCATCTCTCCTGCAGGCGATCTACAGGGGGGGGGGGGGAGAGGGGTTCCAGTAGGAGGCACTGGACATTCCTCCTGCCACGATCGTTATGGGAGGTGCCGGGCAGGAGAGACTGGGCATCCCTCCTGCTACGATCATTTGGAGGGGATGGGCGGTTACAGCTGTGGCCGCTAAACTTATAATAATAATAACTTTATTTTTATATACCGCAATACCACAAATAGTTCAGAGCGGTTTACAGAGGAATAGACTGTATACAGACAGCAATAATACAAAAAAACTCTCAAAATCACAGCAACCGCATCTACTTACAATGTAGGCCAGCATGCACGTGTCTCCCACTGGCCTAGGGAGACACGTACAGCCACTTAAGTCCACTTCCGGCCCAAACCATGCCCACACCTAGCCTTAGGCGAGCTTGCACGCCTTCCTAGGCTCCCAAAGGCGCCTCCAATGTAGGCGTCTTGCCTTGGGAGGTTTTTTTTTAAAAACGTGTGTCACGATTGGCTGGTTAGACAGTGGTAGGACGCCTACCGCCGCCTACAATTGGGATGCCATTTATAGAATTTGCCCCTTACAGTTTAGCACAGGAATACCTACTTTCTGCACTCTTCCCCCCACCCCCAACACACACACACTCTTAAAAAAATATATTTTAGTATATTGTTGGTGTATACATATTTGGCAGTTACCACAGGATGCCTGAGCGCATCTGCTTTATATCATTTTACATGGGCCCCCCAAAATCCTAATTGAATAATTGTTAGGCACCTAGATAGGCACTTAGATCAGAGCCAAACCTCAGGTGCCATTTATAGAATCTGGGCCAGAGAGCCACTAACCCAGTGGGTCTGACAATGGAAAGAGATCACATCAACACATGAAGCAGATGTTTGATCTGTGGTGGCTATACAGGATAATGTTTACTTAATGCTGTACAACCTTTAGAAATGTATGTTGCACAAGTCTTAGTAAAGTTAGTGTAGCTCCCCATACCAGTCTCTTGAATATTTAAGATGAAGCTTGAAACCTATGCTTGAGCCTTGATAAGAAATCCCTTCTCCCCCCCTCCTCCCCAAGTGAACCTCAACCCCCTAGAGAAGTGTGTGCATGTGCCAAGTGAAGCAGGCAGGAGGACTGGGAGAAAAGGGAATATTTCTGCGAGTTCTTGGCAGATGTCAAATAAATAGCCTATCCAGAAACAAGGATCCCCTTATGCCTAGAAGTAAAACCTCTACTTTTGTGTCACAAGGATGGCTCAGCATTACCAGATGATAACTTCAGAATGCTTATCTCAGAGAATTAATATGTAAGTAGGTAGCAAAACACTAAGAAAATATTCTTCTAAAAGAATTCTATATTATGATTTCTTTGTGACAGTAGGGATCTAGTAGCTATGGAGAGAACACTTTGCTTTAATTTACAGTTTTACTATGTGTACAAGAGTAGAAAATCTTTGGAAACTTGTCTAGCAGACAAAAATCTTTCCTCATAACTTTTTTTGTTGTTGTTATTCATTTTCGGGACTTTGATTTTTTTTTTTTTATTCTTTTTTATGTTTCAGGTCCTTTGTATTTGACATTTTTGGATCATCATGGCTTTTTTTTTATTCTCAACCCAGGGCCACCACAGTGTCCTCTTCTGGCCTGGAGCAGCACAAGAAGCTAAAAGGCATCTGGCACCCAGGTATTTTTCACCCAGTGCTCAGTGCTGTCTGAAAGCCACATACATCTATTTACGGCCCTTTTTAATGGCTCAGGAGGAAAAGATATTCTACAATACAATGCGGAACTAAAGATTTTTTTGTCATCTAATGTATGCATGACCTAATTTCAATGTGATCGATGTTCAAAGATTCTGATATAAATCTTTACACGCTCACAGATCCCTTACAGATACTTCCCCCTGAAAAAAATCTATGAAAGCTTTCCTTTGAAAAATCAGTCTTCGGTTCAAGAGTGTTGATATCACAGTACTTTTCCAGTTTTTGTTGCATTGCCAACGCAAACTAAAATAGAAAAGTCAACTTCCCTTTAAAGCAATAGAAGCATTTCAGTAATGCAGAGAGCCTCTGAAGCATTCCTTGTGTCTAGTGAGCAGTGAAAAAAAAGAGTAATTCCTAGTCTGAAAATATCCAGCAAGGGCAATGTTAAGATTCCAATCTATAGAACAAGTTCCAGACCTTTATTCAAGCCTCCTCTAGTATTTTTATTTAAAATCTGCTTCAAACCATCTCAATATTCTTAAAGGAATTAAAAAACTGACTAAATAAATGAAGAGGAACAGATACATACATGTAATTATACCCATAATAAAAGCTGTAGTGTGGTGTTTTTCAACCCGTGTGCTGCGGCTACTCCCCATGGTCACTCAGCATATGAAGTAGCTGCGGCACTGATTCAAATAGCCTACTCACCCCAACTCCCTGAGTCTTCTCTTTGATGTTAACTTCCCACTTTTGTATATGTGGGAAGCGTCAGAGAGAAGGATCAGGTTGGCGTGAACAGGCTGTCTAAATCAATGCCCATTACCGCTGACCACTGAAGAAAAAATGACGCAACTGGAAGGGCTAAAAGGCAAGCCACTTGAGGATTCTTTTTCTTTGCAAAATGTTCCCTTCTTGGGAATGAATAACTTTTTAAGTATTTCAGTGTAGCAGAGGAGAGGGAAAGAAAAAAATGGGCTGGAAAGGAGAGATAAAAAGGCCCATGATTGGAGGGGGGGAGGAGAGACAATTGAAGATGGTGAGAGGACAGAGAATGAATGCAGAGAGACACTACTAGGAATGGGGGAGGGGGGAGATAAAAGAAAGATGACCCTGTATTTCAAGTGTGGGAAAGAGAGAAATCTGGGAAATAAAGGAAGAAGAAGTGAGGAGAGAACAGGGGAAGGAAGGCAACAGGAGGAAAACAGAGAAAATATTAAAATATTCATCCTGAGGGCTTGAGACCAATAAGACCGCACTGAAATAGAGAAGAGAATGAGAGCAGAATGAATGAGGAGCCAGAGATGGACATCAAAGACATGAGAACAAGCAAAGAAGAGAATAGAAAAGGACCCCAGATTAGAAAATTGAGTAGTGTTTGGAGTTTCTGTCGTCAATCAGGTAAACGTGGACAAATGCAACAGTGAGGCACATTAGAAAAAAATCATCCAAATCATAAATACCTAATGCTAGGTTCCACCTTAGGTGCTAACACCCGCAAAAAAGATCTGAGTATCATCACAGACAATACACTGAAACCTTCTGCCTAATATGAGGTGGCAGACAAAAAAAGGAACTAGAATGCTAGGAATTATTAGGAAAGGGGTAGAAAATATGTCTAACCCCTTCTTTTACTAAAGTGCACTATGCTTTTTAGCATGTGATAAATAGCGCGCGCTAAATGCTAACACGTGAATGTTATCTTATGGATGCATTAGCAGTTAGCGCATGCGTTGATTTAGCATACGCTAAACGCGCGCTAAAACACTTAGCGTACCTTAGTAAAAGAGGGCCTGAATGCTATAATGCCTCTGTATTACTCCATGGTGCAACCTCGCCATGAGTATAATGTGCAATTCTGATTGATGTCTCTCAAAAAAATATAGGAATTATAAAAGGTTCAAAGAAGGGTGATCAGAATGATTAAGGAAGCAGAACTAAGATGTTAGGGTTCTTCAGCCTGGAAAAAAGAGACAGCTGAGGAGGAATATAACAGAGGACTGAAATGGTATAGATAGGGTAAATGTAAATCAATTGTTTATTCTTTCAAAAAGTACCAAGACTGGTGGACACTCAATGAAATTAATGGAAATACTTTTATAACAAATATTGAGACAGAAATGAACAAATCCACTGCTGTCCTTTGAATTGGTAGCAAAGAATCTTGCTACTATTTGGAACTTTGCTAAGTACTTGTGATCTGTATTAGCCACTGCCGGAAGCGGAACACTAGGGTAGATGGACCATCTGTCTGCCCCAGTATGGCTATTCCTATGTTCTTATTCCACAAGAAAGACAAGAAAAGAAAATCTAAAAACTGCAGTAAGAATGTGGTAAACCAAAACCAAAGAAAAAACTGCAGACAAATGTACAAGATACATGCAAAGTTTATTATGAACAAACAGATTGTTGTGTACAAATAAACCACTTTTTTACAAAATATGGGACCCAGCACGGTCCATGTTTCGATCAACACGTCTTCCTCAAGGGTCTCATAGGATGGTGGTTACCAAACACATGCACCAAAAATGTCTGATCTGTATGCTGTGTGCTTTGACGATGAAAATATGCTGCCAAAAACAACTCTAGAGCTTACACAGCTATTTCAATGGTTTGTGTGGGCCTCAAGCTATAAGTGGTTCAGAATACTACTGCAAAGTTGATTCAAGGTACGTAAACTGAGGAGAGATCATGTTACTTTTGTTGCTTGCTGTCAGCTGGATCCCTATAGCAGCAAGAGAAGGAATAATTTAAATCATTAATGACAACCTTTAAGCTCTACAAGATATGAAACTCATTACCTTTTCATATCAGAGAGGCAATAAATATGGACAAATTCAAGAGAGCTTTGAAATGCTTCTTATTTAAAGATGCCTTCGAGGACTGAATTCTGTCCTTCAAAGAAATAGCTCCAAACAGAAGAATCCCCTTCCCTTTTGTTTCCCCCCCCCCCTTTACCTCCTTTTCTTGACTTTATTGTATTTCTCCCCTCATCCGTCTTGTCTTTTTGTTTTTCATTTTGTGTTTTTTGAATTTTTGTAATTTTGAATTTGTTTTTATTAATTTATATTATCAGTTAGTAAAAAAAGATAAGTGATCAAATACGTATTAGACTTGAAACGGTCCTCTTTCTTCAGATATTATAGTACAGAAAACTGGTCTTCAGTTTACCAAGAAGGTGAAGACATGAAGGTTTAGTGCGGGCATAGTGACAAAAGATTTATATAAAAAGTCAGTAGATAGGTGGGGGATAGGCATTTTGGTGGGAAAGATAACAAAGGTGACAAGGAGATGTAAGAAATCAGTAATGATGATGATGGATTGGTAGTAAGTGAGAATTAGGCAACTAGGGTAAGAGTGGGGATGTCCCAGCCCAAAGGTTTTTATTCTAAATAAGATACTGACTTACGGTTTTGATTGCAGGGGAAGATCCTTGAAAAAGCTTAGGCGAAACATGTTGGCTCCAGCCCTCCTGGGTCGAGCCATGCTAGTGATGTGAAGAACATTTTAAGATAAGTTAATGTTTTAAAAGTCTTTTTAAAAATCTTAAGAATTTATATATATATAAAAAGTTAATATTAAATATTTTTGAATGAAAATCTATTAAGAAAGTAAATGAATATAATGCGGGCCAGTAACAAGTGGACACATAAAGCTTGCTGCGATGAGCATTTGTAGAGCGGCTGAGTGGTGTCGTTGAGGCCCGGAAGAGTAAACAGATTTGAAAAAAATTGCAGTTGGTTTGAATGATATGACTTGAGGAATATATTTAGGCTGACAAGTTTAGATTGAGATAGTCTCCGAGTATATGGGATACAAGTGTGATCATGAAAAAGAACATGGATGGAGAGTGAGCATCCATGCACTAACCAGTCAGCATCTCTTCTTTTACTCTATTGTTAATCTTTTGCCTCCATAAAAATACTGACTTTCACCAAGGGGCCTTATTTAAAAGAGTATATTCTGCTCCAATGAACATTTTAAAATGAATATGCTTATTTAAAAAATAAAATCACTTACAAAAAGCATTTTCTGTTACATTATTGCTTGCAGTTACAGCAAAGAAAGCGTTCTGCAAATTTCAACAGACACTTCAGTACAGCCAAAAGTGAAGCTTTCTAAGTTGAAATACTTAACCCAAGGACCAGCAGCACTGAAACACAATGATATAGGCGTCCTTTCGGATAACAATGACTTCTGAAAAGTTGTTACCTGCATAATTCAAGAACCACATCCTTAGGCCCATGCAAGATCTAGCCCAAAACAGCTAGACAATTCTTCAATCAGGCCAATATCCCTGAGGATTAAAGAGAAATCTCTTCTGTGTTCCAGTACAAGAATCATTCAGAAAATTATATTGCAATAAAAAGAATATCCCTTGAAATTATGTAACACAAAGATATTAAACTGATGTCCTAATAAGTAAAATAAAATTGTGGGCTAGCATAGGGTTACCATATGGCTCCAGGGATAAAAAAAAATAAGGACAAATTAAGACATCTGAGTTTTACTTTCACTGAAAACAATGGAAGTAAAACCCGGATGTCTCAATCTGTCCTCCTTTTTCTGGAGCTATATGGTAACCCTAGGCCAGGGGTAGGCAATTCCGGTCCTTGAGAGCCAGAGCCAGGTCAGGTTTTCAGGATATCGACAATAAATATGCATGAGATAGATTTACATCTCAAGGAGGCAGTGTATGCAAATCCATCTCATACATATTCATTGTGGATATCCTGAAAACCTGACCTGGCTCCGGCTCTCGAGGACCGGAATTGCCTACCCCTGCCCTAGGCTAGCATCCATTTTACATGCATAGCTAAATTTTGTGAGAAATCCTTCACACACTGCCTTGACTTCATGTTAATGAAATTTTCCAAAATGATGGCCAGTGGTTCTCAACCCTGTCCTGGAGGACCACCAGGCCTATCGGGTTTTCAGGATAACTCTAATGAATATGCATGGAGCAGATTTGCATGTCTGTCACTTCCATTATATGCAAATCTCTCTTATGTATTTATTAGGGCTAGCCTGAAAACCTGATTGGCCTGGTGGTCCTCCAGGACAGAGTTGGGAACTACTGAATTAGACAACTAAGGTAAGAGTTGGGATGTCCCAGCCCAAATGTTTTTATTGTGGTGACGGAAATGAAGCTTGGCATGAGAAAGCAGGGCTGGGGGCAGGGAACTGACTGCCAAGCAAGGGTTGGTAAGGATTTTTAGGGCCACTGACCCACCACCAGGGATTCAATGCCTCTTGGGCCAACTGACCAGGTATCTAAGGTAGTCAACCAAAGGCTCATTGGCTCTACCTTCCAAGGTAGGAAAGCCTTACAGAGGGCCAGCAGCCATACAAAAAGAAAAGCTGGGCCAATTCAATAGAAAGAATAACTATACCTCAATGTGTGGGGTGTTTTGGTTGGGTTTTTTTTTGGGGGGGGAGGTGTTTAAGCAGGGGAGGAATGATGGATGAGCTTGCAAAGCTGTCTTTGCATGCCTGTTTTCACACATTTCAAACGAAGGAACTGCTTTGCATGAATTTGCATTGCAGCAGCTCATTAATGTAGTATTTAGTTAAACTTTCATGTACGATAGACAATACACCAAAGGTTTATTACAGAACTGGAGGAGTGTGTGGCGCGGTGGTTGAAGCTATAGCCTCAGCACCCTGGGGTTGTGGGTTCAAACCCCACGCTGCTCCTTGTGACCCTGGGCAAGTCACTTAATCCTCCATAGATAGATTGTGAGCCCACCGGGACAGATAGGGAAAATGCTTGAGTACCTGATTGTAAAACCGCTTAGAAAACCTTGATAGGCAGTATATAAAATCCTAATAAACTTAAACTGGCCTCACTTGAGACATTTTATCGCAAACCTCACTTTGCAGGTTTGCAGTGGTGTTTTGTGTGTGTGTGTGGGGGGGGGGGGGGTGTTAAACACACAGGGTTTTGTTTTTAAAATAATAAAATCACCACAGCTTCTATTTTACTTCTATGCAGTCAAACAGAAGAAAGGCTGCTTTAATTATGAATGGAAGAGGGGGGCGCTAGCGAGCCCGAAGGGATAGGCTGTAAACAGCTCGTGCTCCGGCGGTGAGAATCTATTTAAGTCTCAAAATAGCATCTTTTACTAACGTTGCTTACGGTAACGTGGCAAATATTGAAGGCGAAATATCGCTATATATAATGGCATCGAGCAAACCTTCAAAGCGCAAGAGCGCGGAGCCTGCATCTCCTGGGAAATCCGGCGTCTCTAAGACCGACGACGCAGCCTCCTCCGCCATCTTAGATGAGCTGCGATCCATACGGGAGCTCATCGTGGACACCAGGCAAGATATTAATGAAATGCGCTCTGACCTCACCTCACTACGAGAGGAATTCGCCACCGCACAATCGAAACTGGTGACCCTGGAAGCCAGAACAGTGGGGACTGAGTCGGCGATAAAACACCTCCAAAAGCAGGTCACGCGCATCCCAGCGCTTGAAAGGGCGCTGGAAGCCGCAGATAATCGTGCGCGCCAAAATTGTTTCCGTCTTCTCAGGTTACCGGAGGGACGGGAGGCCTGCGACCTTGTGGATTTTCTGGCTGCACTTCTCCCTCAGCTACTAAAAATGAATGATGACTTCAAAATTGATTTTGATAACGCATATCGCCTGCCTCATAAGAAGTACCCCAGACCTATATTGGTATCACTACTGAAACATCAGCAGGTACTCAAAATTATGCAGCATGCAAAACTACACTCTCCAATCACTTTTGAGGGGAATAAAATCCTGATTTTACCTGATCTAGCAAAGGAAACTGCTAAACGCCGGAAACTACTACTATCATATCGACCCCAGCTTAAAAATCTTGGGGCCAAGTTTGGAATGTTCTACCCTGCTCGCCTTCGGGTCACTCACAACAATGCGACTAAAGATTTTCATAACCCTTCGGACCTAGCAGATTTCATTGAATCAGTGTGCCCAACCCTGATTGATAAAACCTGATACTAAATGTAAATCTGATTTGATATGAGTCCTGTATTAGATGCTTAGAAACTCATGTTAACTCTGCCTGGGGTATTGCTGTTTGGTCCTCCTTCCTTTCAGCTCACTGACCCACAGTATGTTTGATTTACTTGACATGTTTAAGTTGATGTTTATAGTTGCAGTGTTTCAATATGCAGATTTAGCAAGCACTTTCTTTCTCTTGCATTATAATCTGGAGATTTACAACTACCCTAATGTACCAATATGCTTCAGTAATATCCTGTGTTTGTATCTCTATATGCAGTATACATGTCATTAACCTGTTTCTCCTTGAACGTAAAGGGTTTCAATAATCCAATAAAACGTCTTAAGATACTACGTTATACTGAAAACCACCAGCCGGACACAGTCCTATATCAGGAAACTCATCTCTCAGCTCTGGAAGCCTCTAAAAAGTTTCCCCTTTATGGGCTTATACACCTCTATTTTCTCCTGCTATGGGACGAAAGAATGGAGTCCTTACACTCATTAGAAAGCGACAGGATATACAAATAATTTCTTCAGCACATGACAACGAAGGCCGCTGGCTTAAAGTAAACCTGCTAGTGGGCAACACTCACCTCTCTGTCTATAATATCTACGCTCCAAATCAAGATTGCCCTGAATTTTTCGAGTCCCTGACATCTGATATTAGTTCTAATTCTATTCCACCATATATACTGGGTGGTGACTTTAATCTAATTTTATGCCCAGAAAAAGATAGGAAATCCAATGTGCCTTATAAAAAATCTAGAGCTTGGCACTACCTTCAGAATATACTTTTTCAGTTGAAACTGATAGACCCATGGCGTTTGCTCCATAAAGAGGAATCTACATTCACATTTTTCTCTCAGCCCCATGTTTCCTACTCCAGGATTGATTTCTTCCTGATTAGTTATTCGTTGGTCCGGAAATTGCTCTCTACAGACATCTTACCCATAACAGTGTCTGACCACTCTGCTATAACACTGACCCTCAATGGCATTCTCTCGACTATGCCACAGAAAATGTGGAGGTTCAACTCATCTCTACTGACGGATCAATTATTTGTGGAACATGTAAATCATCATATTCGAGAATTTTTTTATCTCAATCCTGTTAGCGACACGTCATGGCACTCCACCTGGAACGCTTTTAAATCTTATATAAGAGGACAGATCATAGCACATGCATCAAAAAAGAAGAAAGAGGATAGAAATCGAATCCAGGACCTGGAGAACCAGATTTTGGCATTGGAAAAGAACCATTTCGCAGACCTCAGGAATCCTACAATCATTGAACGTCTTGGAAAACTTCAATATGATTATAACCTCACACTCAGTACAGTGGCATCTAAGGAGATATTCCTACAATCAGCCAATTACTATGCCAACAATAATAGAGCTGGCCATCAGCTGGCTAATTATCTAAAAATCAAATCTGAAAAGACTCAAATTCCTGCTTTACAAAATGATACAGCAGATACACTGACTGATAATTCGGCCATCTGTAATCATTTCCAGGAATACTACAAGAAACTTTATTCCACGGATTCTCCGGACTGCACTCAGATACAAGATTACTTAAACAATATCACTGGCCCGAAACTGGATGACCATGATAATACCCTCCTCACTAAAGCCATTCAGATAGATCAGGTTACGGAGACCCTGCATTCCATGGCAAAGCTCCTGGACCGGATGGCCTACCAGTTGAATTCTACATTGCGTTCCAATCCTATCTTCTTCCGATACTACTGGAATACTTTCAATCTCTCAATTCCCAAGGATACGCCACAGGCACGTTTACAGAAGCAGTGATTATTGTCATACCAAACCCTGAAAAGGATCCACTGTTTGTGCAAAATTATCGTCCTCTCTCTCTTATAAACACCGATGCTAAATTGTTTGCAAAATTGATCGCGTCAAGATTACAACTTGTATTACCGAAATTAATCAGCATGGAACAAACGGGTTTTCTACAAGGACGCCTATCCAGTGACAACACTCGATTATTTACTCATGTGCTGTCTTTAGCTCCGACATTTATGCCAACTGGAGTAACTATGTCACTTGACGCCGAGAAGGCATTTGACAGGGTGGAGTGGCCTTTCCTCTTTCAAGTATTATCGTGGTTTGGATTTCATGACGACTTTATACGCATGGTTAAAGTCTTATATTCTAATCCTTCTACTAGACTTCGCATTAACAACGTCCTCTCAACGCCTTTTGTACCATCTAGAGGCACACGACAAGGCTGCCCCTTATCTCCCTTATTATTCAACTCAGCCTTAGAACCATTACTCCTTGCTATAAGATCTGATAACACCATTATGGGACTTAACATCGATGATTTACATATTAAGATGACAGCGTATGCTGATGATGTTCAATTATACATTGATTTGGACTCCTTACCTTCACTGCTTTAATCTATATCTAAGTACTCATCAGTATCTGGTTACAAGCTTAACAGTTCCAAAACTGAGGTCATGTCACTGACTGGATCACCTTGTGGAGATGTTATTAAAACTTTGAAATTGAAGTATGCACCTGAAAAACTCAAATATTTAGGAATATATTTTGGTGCGTCCATTGAGGAAACTTTGACACTCAACACCTCACACATTCTACAAATAATTGACTCTACTACCTCCCGCTGGTCACCCCTGAAATTGTCTTGGTGGGGACGCTTGGATTCACTCAGAATGGTATTGGTACCAAAAATTACATATATCCTATCCATGATACCAGTACTGTTCCCAACAGCAGCTTACAAGAAATTTGAATCACTCATGACCAAGTATTTATGGAATGGGAAAGCACCGCGTATAGCTTTACACAAATTAAAATGCTCGAAAGAAAATGGTGGGGTAAACTTCCCTGATCTATATAGCTATCATCTGGCTTTTCTCTGTAGACAGGGATCACAGTGGCTAGTGGAGCCTATGGATGATAATCTGTCCATATGGTTGAAATTGGAACGTAAAATATACGATAAGCATCACTTAAAGTACTTCTCCTTTATGAAACAAGCACCTGGGAAAAAGTTGAACCCTATACTTACAGCAACAAAATCTCCATTCAAACTATAGATAATCTAGCTCCTATATCCTGGGGAGTTACTATGAGTTCTCCTATTTGGCGCAACCCACACTTGAAGATACAAGGCCAATATCTGGAATGGCAATCCTGGCGTCGTCTTGGAATATGGTCCATTCAGCAACTCAGAGATGGCAATCACTATATAGCCTATGATAAGCTTGCGTCTGCCTACGAGCTTCCGCCGTCTCAGCACTATCAGTGGCTTCAATTGACTCATTGCATCTCTGCACATCTGAAACAGACTGCTCTCTCTAAGGATCAACCCACCATCCTCCATTGGGTGGCCAAAATACAATCGCAATCAGGTCAAGCGTCTGGTTGGTATAAACTGATTCACGCGAGGAAATTCCATTCTCCTTCTGCATTATATGATGTGTGGGCCCGTGAACTGATAACTGCGGAACCAATGCCCGACTGGGAGAATATATGGCTGACGTCCTTTAAAGCAATGAAATCATCAGCAATGATGCAAATGGTGCTTTTTCTCTTTCATAGAGTATACTGGACTCCAAGTAAACTGCACAAAATTGACCCTCTACTCTCAGATAAGTGCTGGTCCTGTTTGCAAAATGTTGGTACTTACAATTACATGTTATATCAGTGTCCTTTCTTGCAACAATTTTGGAACAAAATTTGGTGTACAATTTGTAAGTTCCTTCCTATTGAAGAGTCTATCTCCTATCAGATTATTATATATGGTGCGAATGCAGTTAAAGCACATTTGGATAAATTTGAGTCTAGATTATTATCCTGTTTACTGCTAATTGCATTTAAATCCATTTTGTCATGTTGGAAGGACTTCTCTGCCCTTTCTTACGCCCATTGGTGGAACTCAGTATGTTTATACTCTAAGTATGAGAAAGTAGCAGCTGAAAAGACTAATTCTTTGTCGACCTTCCTGAAGGTCTGGTCACCTGTGATTGAATATTGTTTATCTTAAAAGAGGCCTACTGTTAGGATATCCTTTACGTTTTCTCCCATTTGATATTGAATTTCTTTTTGATTGCTCTACAGATTATACTATGAGCTTTAATAATTTGAGACATCTCCTTGATAGGCATTAACCATGCTTGCTAGACGGATATTACATATACTATATGCACTGCATGTTCGTGACTGAAGTTTATGACTGTATTTTATGTTGCCAAGTTGTATTTTTATAGTTTTTGATATGTTTTATTGAAAATTCAATAAAAAGATTGAACTTAAAAAAAAAAATGAATAGAAGAACATAAATTTCCAAAAGCAGAAGAAATCTCTTTCATACCTGTTAAATACCAAAAGATGTCTCTCTACCTGTGGAATCCGAGTCTCAAAAACTGAGAAAGAGCACTTGTGTAACAATGAAATTGTACCAATGTATGTTTGTGGTGCGGGAGTTTAAAGACTGGGGGAGGGTTATCATGATATACGAGACCAACACTCAAGGGAGGAAAAATAAGCCCAGGAAACTATTTCAAGAATTCACCATGCAAACCGACCTGTCTCCCTGAAGAACATCATTGCTTTCTCTTCAGATTTCAATATATTAACATTTCCACTTGTTTAAAAATGAAGAGAATTTGTGTTAAGTTCATTACATAGATAACACAGTCTACAAGCCTAACATATAGCATACTTCGTTGAAATGGTTAACCCAGTATCATATGTGTATATACATAGATGATTGATTTGGTATAAATGTGCCCTTATTGATTATTCACAAAATATCAAATACCCAAAGGGGAATAGCTTAACAATAAAAATCAAAAATCCCCAAATACAAATCGAGAAAGGTGGGTAGCACTGCAAACAAACTCCACACCCCTACAAGTGGGGGAAATAATACTATATAAATATATATGTGGCCTCAGTGCAGTAGTAAAAGCTAAGGTGCTCTGGTACACCAGTGCTCCAGGATTAACAGATTGTAGCCGGGCTCTTTTTCAAGCCCCGCTGTGCACCATTATAGGCCCACAGATGTGCACACATTATATTACATTACATTACAGATTTCTATTCCGCCATTACCTTTCGGTTCAAAGTGGATTACAAAAAGAGTTATGGAAGAAGGGTTACAACGTTAGATCAGCGAAGGTTTCCAAGAGAGGGAAAAGTAGGATCTGGGGTTAGGGAGGGGATGGTAAGAGGGGGGTTAAGTTTTATGGTATTAAGCTTTATTAAGGGATTTCTTGAAGAGTATAGTTTTTATTTCCTTTCTGAACATCTTGTAGTCTGGGGTTGTTGTCAATAGGTTGGAGACTTGGTTGTCTATCTTCGCTGCCTGAGTGGCCATAATAGTAGTACTGCGATACAAAAAACTCAATAAATTAAATTTGATTAAACAATAGTGAGAACGCAGTGCTATCAACATTTCAAGATTAGGGCTCAAAACCAGCAAGGTACATAGAGGAGAGCGACACGTCTGATAAAAGGTATGGAAAACCTTTCATACGCTGAGAGATTGGAAAAACTGGGTCTCTTTTCTCTGGAGAAGAGGAGACTTAGAGGGGATATGATAGAGACTTACAAGATCATGAAGGGCATAGAGAGGGTAGAGAGGGACAGATTCTTCAAAATCTCGAAAAATAAAAGAACAAGAGGGCATTCAGAAAAGTTGAAAGGGGACAGATTCAAAACGAATGCTAGGAAGTTCTTCTTTACCCAACGAGTGGTGGACACCTTGAATGCGCTTCCAGAGGATGTAATAGGGCAGAATACGGTACTGGGGTTCAAGAAAGGATTGGACAATTTCCTGCTGGAAAAGGGGATAGATAGAGGATTACTGCACAGGTCCTGGACCTGTTGGGCCGCCGCGTGAGCGGACTGCTGGGCACAATGGACCTCAGGTCTGACCCAGTGGAGGCATTGCTTATGTTCTTATCTGCGGTAACTGCTTGAGACGTTCATATCCAGCGTTCATGAAGTATTTCCTCGATTTCCAAACATGGCATAACCAAATAGCCAAATTATAACCCTTTAATGATTATGGCATAAATGTGTGCATCTAAGTAGGGTGACTGATTATGGTATAAATGTGCCTGTATTGAAAACAATCTCAGAAAACGCTAACTCTGCATTGTAACACCTTTACAGAAGCTCATGCAAATTGACTCCCCAGTCATTAGTTGCGCTATAGAAGCTTGTGCATTTCCCCCAATTATACAGCCCACTTATTTCTAACTATCCGCTGAACAGTATGTGAAACCCGTCTTTTTAACCATCTCTATGACAGCACCATATGGAAAGATGCTGCAGAAAAATTTGCAAATGTACTCATACACAGAGAACAGGCATGGTTGTGATATTCGTATGTGCTCATTTGCGAGTGGGTGCCCATTTACGAGTGGAACCTCGATTTGCGAGTAACCCAGTGTGCGAGTGTTTTGCAAGACGAGCAAAACACTCAGCAAACTTTTGACTCGTAAACCGAGCACTGCCTCGATAAACGAGCACTTACAGACCAGGAAGCGCCGCTTCGGGTGATTCTTCTTCCGTCTTCCGGCCAGCCTTCCACTTCGGGTGCCTTCCGCAGAGGACCTCTGTCTGGGCCTGCCATCCCACCTGCGCGGCGACCTGCGCGTTGTGTGTGACGCGCACAGCGTCAATCATCAGCATTGTGCGTGGCGTGCTGGTGGGGCGACGCTCGGCTGTATGGGATCGGGTGGGGGCTCTCCAGCATGCGAAGGGCATCCGACGTGGAGGGCTGGTCGGCGGATGGAGGATGCATCCCTCTGAAGCGGCACTGCGGGGTTCTCCGGCGGCTGGCAGACATTAGAGGCATCCCTCCCGAAGTGGCAATGTGGGGTTCTTCTTCAGATGACGGACGGAGGAGACGGCGCTGCAGCACCCGGCACCCGACAGGTACAGACCCTGGGTTCTGGCACGAATTGTTGCTGTTGCCACTATTTTCTATGGGGAACTTTGCTTTGATAAACGAGCATTTTGGATTACGAGCATGCTCCTAGAATGGAGTATGCTCGTAATCCAATGTACCACTGTACTCACTCATACTTTTGTGTGGTGCTTTGTGTAGGATTACCATACGGCTCCAGAAAAAGGCAGATGAAAACAACCAAATTTTACTTCCACTGAAAGCAATGGAAGTAAAACCCAGATGTCTCAATCCATCCCCTTTTTTCTGGAGCCTCATGGTAACCCTAGCTTTGTGTACACTGTGGCCAGAATATTAGCAGTGCACTTACTATTTGTTTATAAACAGGGTGAGGCAAAACCGCCCCCCCAAAAAAAAAAACCCTAGACTTTTGCGCTGTTTTCTCAGCAACAAGAAATTTTACATACTTAAATCAGTCATCATATGAGGGAGTGTTGAAAAGTTCTCAGTCCAACCAAGAAGATATGGTTCAATCAATGATCTGAAACAATGTCAAAATATAGAATTTTGTTTCCGCAAATTGGCACTTAATGAAATAAGATTAACACTCTTTTCAGCTACAGAATTTAGGAAGTTGGTTGGTTGGGCCAAGAACTTTTCAGTGTGTGGCGCAGTGGTTAGAATTACAGCCTCATTACCCTGAGGATGTGGGTTCAAATCCTATGTTGTTCTTTGTGATCCTGGGCAAGTCACTTAATCTTTCAGGTACATTAGATAGAGTGTGAGCCCACCACGACAGATAGGGATAATGCTCGAGTACCTGAATGTAAACCACTTATGCTATAAGTGGTACATAAATTTTATATATATATATATATATATATATATATATATAATTTAATTATCTTAATCTATATTGATGTTGCTGACATTTTAGCATTATTGCCTAGCAATTTTTGCACATTAAAAATATTTGAGCTATAACATCATTCAAATAATACAATTACCGATGTGTCAGAATTTCACAGTGTCCTTCCCCAGCTTTAACAAAGACTTCAGTTGCTTTGGGACGTTCTTAACAGACTTGGTGATCTGTCCTTATGGCATAAGAACATAAGAATTGCTGCTGCTGGGTCAGACCAGTGGTCCATCGTGCCCTGCAGTCCGCTCATGCGGCGGCCCTCTGGTCAAAGGCCGTAACTGAGACTGCCTTACCTGCGTACATTCTGGTTCAGCAGGAACTTGTCTAACTTTGTCTTGAATCCCTGGAGGGTGTTTTCCCCTATAAGAGCC
Organism: Geotrypetes seraphini; assembly: GCF_902459505.1. Lineage (NCBI taxonomy): Eukaryota > Metazoa > Chordata > Amphibia > Gymnophiona > Dermophiidae > Geotrypetes > Geotrypetes seraphini. The sequence goes on from NC_047089.1 coordinate 172,704,030, forward strand.
TCCGGAAGAGCATTCCAGTTTTCTACCACTCTCTGGGTGAAGAACTTCCTTACGTTTGTACAGAATCTATCTCCTTTTAACTTTAGAGAGTGCCCTCTCGTTCTCTCTGCCTTGGAGAGGGTGAACAACCTGTCTTTATCTACTAAGTCTATTCCCTTCATTATCTTGAATGTTTTGATCATGTCCCCTCTCAGTCTCCTCTTTTCAAGGGTGAAGAGGCCCAGTTTCTCTAATCTCTCACTGTAAGCAACTCCTCCGGCCCCTTAACCATTTTAGTCACTCTTCTCTGGACCCTTTCGAGTAGTACTGTGTCCTTCTTCATGTACGGCAACCAGTGCTGGACGCAGTATTCCAGGTGAGGGCATACCATGGCCTGGTACTGCGGCATGATAACCTTCTTAATCATTCCTAGCACTCTGTTCGCCCTTTTTGCCGCCGCTGCACATTGCACAGACAGCTTCATCGACTTGTTGACCATACTCCCAAGTCTCTTTCCTGGGGGTCTCTCCAGATCATCTGCAGTGCTTTCTTGAGTACAGAGAAGTTTGTGATAGGTCCTCCAACAGTGCTCCTGAGACAAAAGTCTACGTCACTGGGATATAATTAATAGTAAGCTAGTACGCTGTTTGGTTGTTGTTTTTTTTTAAGGGGGTTCAAATAATGGTAGATTTACTGTGGATTTACGCTACAAAGTCTAACTTTGCCATGTTTAAAGATAATGTCATTCTACCTGGCATGTGGATAGTAACAAGTTTCAAATTTATTAAAAATTTGATTAATCGCTTATTCAAAATTCTAAGCGATGTACAAAAAGTAAAATTAGAAATTTCAGGGGGAACAGAACAAAAAATTTTGACTAACCAGATAGATACATACCAAGTAAAAGGGAAAGAAATACAATTGTTGATAGTAAATAAGATAAATAAGGAAAAAACAACAGGGAGGGTAAAAGTGGGAGACTTGAATAAGTCAGGAAATAAAATTCATTAAAGGCTCCTAATCTAGCTTATTAACAATCTTTAAAAAGAAAGCATTTGAACTTGCTCTTGAATCTGTCAAGAAGACACTCTTCTCTTAAATAAATTGGGAGGGAATTTCATGTTTGGGGCGCTGTAACCGAGAAGATAAATTTAAGGCCCCTTTTATCAAGTGGTTTTTAGCACAGGCCAGCGCAGTAAATGCTTCGTTGCTCGCAGAATTCCTATGAGCGTTGGAGCATTTACCACACTGTTCTGGAGCTTGATAAAAGGAGGGGGTTAATGTTGGAATTCCAAGTTCTTGATGAGAAAACAGGAAAAAAAAAAAAAAACCCAACCAAAAACCAAACCTCTAGGGGATTACCGGTACTTTCCTTTTTTTTTCTGCCTCCTATTGTAGTTTAATCCATCTGACTCTCAATCCACACTGACTGGGATCACCACCCAGAACTGCAGAACATAAGCCTTTCATTAAGACAATCCTGGTTCGCTTTTCCAAGTTAAAACAATTAGAAAAATATTTCTGGAGTGCTGTAATACATTAAAATTAATAGTGCTCAGAACCCCCAAGGTAACTTCAGGCATCATTTTGAAGCTGGAGGAGCAACTTAATGGTTAGCGCAGTGGGCTGAGAACCAGGGAAACCCCAATTCAAATCCCGCTGTAACTCCTTGCGATCTTGGGCAGTCACTTAAGCCTCCACTGCTGCAGGTACAAAAGCAGGATTCGAGTAGGGTTTGCAGACGTCCGGATTTACCTGAACATGTCCTCTTTGTAGAGGTCTGTCTGGACGGTTTCCCGGACTAGAGGGAGTTTGTCTGGGTTTTTTGGACTCACTCTCGCCAGTCCAGCCCTACCCTGGAAATAAATATGGCTCTCCCGTCCAGTGGAATGGCGAGGCGTCCGGGGCGGTGGCACCCTGCCCCTGCCCTCTTCTTTCCTGCACCTCCTGCCACACAAGTGCACCCCTTCCCCGTACCTCTTTAACTTTCCTGGCGCGAACAGTATCACCAACTTGCTGCCCCCTGTCAGATCTCCCTCCAACATCACTTCCTAGGCGCGGGACCTAGAAGTGCTTGCACAAGCAGCAGGTTGGAGTTGCTGCTCACACCGGTGAAGATCTAGAGGTAAGGTGAAGGCACACAAGGCGGGGGGGGAAAGAGGGAGAAGGAGTGGCGAGGACAAGTGCCAGCGCTCCAAGATGGCACCCAGGACAGACCGCCCCCACCATCCCCCTGTTACTACGCCACTGCTCCTGTCAGCATGTCCCCAAGCCCCTGTAACCTCTTCTGGTGCTGCAATTTCCAAACTTCGGGCAGCTGGCAGCGACTTCCTGTTCCCGCATAGGTGGGATGCTGTAGACCAAAGGCTTATGGGGCAGGCCTGATGGCAGCAGGATCATGTTGCTATCACTGCTGGCTGTCGACTACCTGAAGTTTGAAATTGCTGTGATGAGGAGGTATGTGGGGAGACTCAGGTGGGGAGCTGGAGAGAGGCTGCACTGGAGTGTGGTGCGGGGTAGGCGTAAGATTAGTGGGGGGTAGGGCAGGGCACCTTGGATGGAGCAGGGGCAGGCCGGGGTCATGAGTCCTCTTCTTTTAGTTTACAAAATATGGTAATTCTAATTTTGAGCCCTCCAGGGACAAAAAAATATCTACTGTACCTAAAAGTACAGTAGGGGGTTTATAAAACAATGGGATGGCCTTAAAAGAGGAGGAGTGAGCAAGTGATCATCCCTGGACTTGCAATGAAAGGAGTCCTGTGCTTACACTTTGGTCTGCACACATGTGGTAGATTATATGTAGCATACAGCAGCTCATAGTCAATCTCTGGAATCCTTCCCAATTCCACCCCCCCCCCTCCCTCCAACCATAAGGGACCCTGCCCAGGCATGATTTCTTGCCCCAGATCTGTGCCCCTCTAAGTACCAAAAGACTGCCCCCACTGCTGCTCAGGAATGCCTTGTGGTGAACTAATGAATCAGAAATATGACAAGGAATGCATGTACAGCCCCTTAAACAAGCAACAGTGAGGGGGGGTGGGGGGTGGAAAAAGTTTTTCCTGACATGTAGCTCCTTCAAAGGAATAAACAGAGAATTCAGCTATAAAAGCACGCACAGATCCTTCTGCACCACTGTGCTGTGAAGCAGGGAATCACAGGGATTATTATTACAGTCTAACATGGACTCCACTTTAACATTTCTGTGGCCTGCTTAACATTCCAGGCATATTTCTGGCACGGTATTATGGGACCGAAGTTCACTGTCTTCCTCTAACTTTCACTTGCTGAAGAAAATAGCTGAATATGCACACAGGCACAAGCTCTTACTTACCCTTAAAATACTGGCAAAGTTCACGATTTCCATTCCTCCCCAACCCCCATGGGCAAGCTGAAAGCTCCAAAGTCATTTAAAAGCTACCTATCAGAAATGCAAAGATCTTAACCAAGTAGTGCAATCTCACTTAATTGTGCCCAGAGATAACCTATTTCAATGCAAAAGAAAGGGTGACCACAGAGGGGTAGATTCTGTACAGGGTACCCAGAAACTGAGCTAATTCTATAATGACAATTGACGAGCACTTTTCCAAAACTCGCTCAGTCCAATGACTGTCAGTGTGGAGTTATGCAATTAAAATTTCGTTCACCGAGGTAAGATTCATGTGCTGTGCAGCCTATGCAAAACTAATTCAATCCAAAGCCTTTACCTATTTTTCTCAAAACTGCTGCTGATGGACTGAGTTTTGAAAATGTGCTTTTCTATTGCATGATTACGGTAATTGCCATTATAGAATGATTATGGTAAGTCTGCACATTTGGCCACACTCCACTTACACTAGCATAAAGGTTGGTGTAAATGTCTATATGGGGCAGACGCATGCATAAATACATGACCTGTCCATGTCACACCCAAATCAACGCCCCTTTGCAGATGTATGCCTTAGAATCAGCATGCGCAGTTTAGAGAATAGCAACTAAGGCAAGCTGTGCATGCAACTGCAAATCGGTACCTATAAGTCAATTATTGAATTAACTCACGTCCACAACTGACCTCATTCTATAATACATTGTCTCTCAAACTTTTTTAGCTCCGGCACACTAAACGGAGTAAATGTTTTTCAAGGCACCCTATAATTGAAATTATAAAATTGCAAAACCAACAAAAAATTAAATCAGAAAGTTATGGCTAATTGTAACAAAGGTGAAACTAAAGTAGACAGAATAGAATTGCTAATCAATGGATGTGCTTGATTTTGAGTGAAAATTAACTCAAAATGTGGCTCAATAGTGGATGAGCACACACATATTTCATCATCCACCATCTGCAGACATTCTCGTTTTAATTTCTGTCAAAGCTGAAAATCCAAGTTTGCAAAGATAAGAAGAGCCAAACGGAAGCAAAGCCTTGATTATTTTGTTGCTCAAGTTAGGATATGTACTGCATAAAAAATAAAACCAAAAGTACATGCTGTCTGGTCCTTTTCCAAGGACCAATCACATCAAAGAATGATGCTGGTCTTAGCGGTTGAATTCTTGCACACACCGATGCTCATAACATTGACAGACTCTTGCATATGCAAAGTACATGTCATCTATTGTAGTGTATACCTATGAAGGGAATTTTTAAAAATAAAAGGAAAATTCTGGAATCTCTCGGGCCACACTTTGCCATGGCACACAGTTTGAGAGACCCTGCTATAATAGCATGTACAAATTTGGGCACTAAGCATTAAATATGTGTGTACTCTTTGCAATAAGATACAGCCTGCAGCCACAGCCCTGGGAGGAATTCATCAAAGCCAACTATTAGTACACGCTAAACGCTAAAGATGTCCATTGGAATATAATGGATGTATTTAGCATTTAACATTTAGCATGTGCTAATACAGTAGCGCCCTTTGATGAATTTCGCCCCTTAGGGCTAGATTCACTAAGCAAACCAATTGTGTAATGATCGGTTTGCGGCGCGATTTCCCTCCAACCCCATTCACTAATGCCTATAGCAATTCGATCCCGATCCTCCCATGCAAATTAGTAAAACCCCATGCAAAATAGTCAAGCGACTGAGTCACTAACAATTGCTTGGCTATTTTGAATTGGGTTTTACTATAGGCAAACCCAACTGCTGCAGATCTGCCTGTCTTTTTTATTCATTTTCCCCCCATGGCATAGATATTTTGCATGTGTTACACATGCAAAATATCTGCCCCATTAAAAAAATAAAAGAAAAGACAGGCAGACCTGTCAAAAAACATCCAATTCCCCCCCCCCCCCCCGACAAACGCGATCCCACCATTCCCCGACCGGCAGGTCGCACCCCTGGCACGGCCCGAAAACTGCCTGTATCTAAAAGTGGGGACAGGAGGGGTGCTCAGTCCCTACTGCTCCTCCCGATTCCAGTGACGCGTCTGCCTGGGCCTTAGGCCCCCATCTCGGTGCATCATGTGATGCACAGGGATGAGCCTAAGGCCCTGATTGGCTCAGGCACCTCGGACTCCTCCCCCCTTGGGAGAGGTCTGAGGCGCATGAGCCAACCAGGGACTTTCTTAGGCTCAGCCCTAAGAGAGTCCCTGATTGGCTCAGGCGCCTCAGGTCCTTCCCAAGGGGGGAGGAGTCCGAGGTGCCTGAGCCAATCAGGGCCTTAGGCTCCTCCCTGTGCATCACATGATGCACCGGGGCAGGGCCTAAGGCCCAGACAGACGCGTCGCTGGAATTGGGATGAGCAGGAGGGACTGAGCATCCCTCCTGCTACAAACTTGGAGGTAGGGGGGTGCCTGGTCAGGGGTGGGCCTGCCCACCTGTGGGTGGGTGGCCTACAGAGCAGGAGGGACTGAGCACCCCTCCTGCTCCCAACTTTTATGGGGGTGTCGGGTCCTGCCGTGCCAATCGGGGATATGCCGTGCCGATTCAGGAGGCTTTTTTTTCATTTTTTTTAATAGGCATGATATTTTGTGGCCTATTAAAAAAATGAAAACAAAAAAAAGCCAGCAGTGACAGGAGGCTGCTTCTCCTGTCACTACTGTCAGGGTGTGTGCATGCTCGAGTATCACTCTCTAGCGATCCATGCCATGGGTGGGGACGATTGTCCCCATTTGCATGCAGGCCTTTTGTGAATTTGTCGGCCTGCATGCAATCGGGAACGGATCAGTGACAGACTCGGTGGTTAGTGAATCTAGACCTTAATCTCTAGGAGATATACTCCCAACACACACACACACATCCCTTGCAACATCTTCATCTGATGCAAAAGCTAGTATAAAGCAAGTTTTTAACCAAGTCAATAGAAACTGGTCCAAATACACACCAATAATATCAAACAACCCCAGTTACTTATAAGGGAAAGCCATTCAACATATGAGAGGTTTCTACTAGAGCTGTTCCAAATAAAACACAAATAATGAAAAGTTTCTGCTCAAGTACATATCACTATGTATACTTGAATATAAACTGAGATTTTTGGTCTAAAAAGTACCAAAAATGAGGTTCTCAGTTTATATTCAAAATCTCTTAATTCTCTCTCCAGTCACCACCACAGCAGCAGCCAACATTACCCATCTCCCCATTGCCATCACCTCCCGCCGCAGCAGCCAACATTTTCTTTCTGAACCCTCCTGCCACCGCAGGAGCCATTGCTTCCGACTCCCCATCGCCTCCACCCCCAGCAACAGACATTTCTTTCTGACCACCTCACCCCCACCGCTGCCACAAACATTTCACCCGATAATCAGCTTTTCACTTATAGATACTTGCTTCTCCAGGATTAGAGTGGGGCTTTGAGCATCTGTGCATGCTGAAAAGCTAGCCGACTCCCACCCTATCCGAAAGTCTCAGAGAGAGTGGGAGCCAACAGGACTTTGAGTGCGTGCAGATAAGCCCAGCTCTAATCCAGTCGGTGGATAACTTTGTCAGTGTGTACCAGGTGAAGCAAGTACCTGTAAGTGAAAATCTGATTATCGGAGGTGGGAAATGTTTGAGACAGCGGCAGGAGGGGGGTCAGAAAGAAATGTCAGTTGCTGCTGGGGTGGAGTCAAAAGCAAAGGGGAGGCAGGCAATGTTGGCTGCTGCATGAATGCTTGAATAACTCCCTCCCAGTTTATACTTGAGTTAACAGTTCCCTCTACGCTCCCACCCTCCTTTGGGGGGAAAACTTATCTCAGTTTATACTTGGATAGGTTTATATTTGAGTATATACAGTACCCAGTGCAGAAAATGAGACAAAGGATGCACCTTAGTGAAAAAGGCCAGAAACTATAGGCATTTCTTGAGAGCAAAACAGATCACGACATTTAACCACCTTATGATCAAATTCTTAACTATCCAAGAATGGAAGACAAATCAAAACTGGACTGATCACACATTTTCAAAATTTTACAAATAATAATAAAGCTTTATTTATATCCCGTCATACCTGTTCAGTTCAAGACAGTATACAATAGCGGAAATGAACTTAATAGCGACATAGGTTCTCTCACCCATTAACCTTGTTGTCAGTCAATATTCTCTGTCCTGCCTCCTCACACTCGCTGCTCATTCTTATAGAACAGTGCTACAGAAAACTTGTTATAACTGTATTCCATCCAAAATGGATGTGTCACTATAACCCTCTTCTATTAAACTGCGCAGAGAGCCATGCTGAATGGCCCGCGCTGCTCCCGACGCTCATAGGAACTCTATGAGCGTCGGGAACAGCGCAGCTCCCTGCGCTAGAAACTGCTAGCGCAGTTTAATAGAAGAGGCCCTCCCTATGATTTATTTCTAAGAATGTTAATAAACTAGGATAAGGTAGAAACTCGTAAATTTGGATAGTTGCATCTCTCATGTGCATTCCTAAACAGGTAGCTGTGGTGTAGTACAAAAGTATTTTTTCACCAAGGAGGCATGTTTACGCTAATCAGTTAGCTTAGCTACATTAGCATATGAGCCCTTACCATCTAAAAAATAGGCTTGCAGACTAATGGCAGCATTAGCACATGGTCCATAGTAAGAACATAAGAATAGCCTTACTAGGTCAGACCAATGGTACATCTAGCCCAGTATTTCATCTTCACAATGGCCAATCCAGATCACAAGTGCCTGGCAGAAACGAAACATTCCATGCTAAAGATCCAAGACAAGCAGTGGCTTCCCCTATGCCTGTCTCAATAGCAGACTACGGACTTTTCCAAACCTTTTCTAAAACCAGCTACGTTAACCGTTCTCACCACATCCTCTGGCAACACATTCCAGAGCCTAACTATCCTCCGAGTGAAAAAAATATTTCATCCCATTAATTTTAAAAGTATCTCCCTGTAACTTCAAGTATCCCCTAGTCTTTTAATTTTTGAAGGAATAAAAGAATCGATCCACTTGTACCCGTTCTACATCACTCAGGATTTTGCATACTTCAATCATATCTCACCTTAGATGTCTTTTTTTCTACGCAGCAGAGCCCTAACCTCTTTAGGCTTTCCTCATATGAGAGGAGTCCCATCCCCTTTATCATCTTGATGGCTCTTCTTTGAACCTTTTTTAGTTCCGCTATCTCTTTCTTGAGATAAGGTGACAAGAATTAAACACAATACTCAAGTTGAGGCACACCACAGAGCGATACCGAAGCGTTATAACATTCTAAGTCTTGTTTACCATCCCTTTTCTAATAATGTTTCCTTTTTTCATTGCCACTGCACATTGAGCATAAGGTTTCAGCGTATTGTCTACAATGACACCCAGATCTTTTTCTTCGGTTCCGACACCCAAGATGGACCCTAGCCTCTGGTAACTATGATTTGGGTTATTCTTCCTAATATGCATCATTTTGCATTTGTCAACATTAAATTTCATCTGCCATCTGGACACCCCGTCTTCCAATTTCCTAAGGTCTTGTAAACTGAAACAAATCTCAACAGGATAGGTTCAACTTCATAAAATGACTCTGACATTAGTACATCAATATCCTAAAAAACAGTTTCACTTGATTTTATAGGACCATTACAGGTGAGATTCTCAAAGCAGTATCAACGAGAATGCTACTTCACCATAAGCTCCCCTGCCAGTCACCACCGCCTACTTCCCTGACTCACCCTGCGGCCTACTGCTCTGGGGCTGACACTTGGGAGGTCTACTTTTAGGGGAGTGAGGGGCACTACCTCCAAAACAAAGATTCATCATAGCCAATTCATTGCGATCCTAGACCCGGCAAAAAAATAACCTTAGCATGCAGAAAATGCCTGCATAAGGCTACTTTTTGCCGCAGTCAAGTAGAAGAACCTCTAAGGTAGGAGTTTGTTTCACTGCTCTACACAGCATATTCTAGCATATTTAAACAAAAAAGAATGAATGATTTTAGAAATGTTCAAAAAGTGGTTAAGAATAAGCAACCAAAAAGTCTTCGACATGTAAGTCATCATCATGGCTGTGGAATCAATACACCAAAACTTCAACTTTGACTCTGTCGCCTCTATTTTTCTACTGTCCAACCATGAATCCTACCCTTACTATGTATAGAAAATCTAATTTGATTATCATGTGTTTCTGTAATTATTTCTTTGAGTAAAAATTTAGGACTAATAAAACATATTTATTGGAAGTTTGGACACGACCTGAAAAAAATAATATATAAGTATAAAATGAAAATTTTACCATATATAATAATGTTTGTATTTTAAGTTTTTATTTGTTTTACCAGCTCCACCCAAAATTGCTTCTGACTGATTCCAACTCCACAGTCCTGGTCTTCACATCCATCATCACAGCAAACTCAAATTAGCCCCAACTCCGAAAATTGCCTTAACAAGGATCACAAGTTAAAGGGAGCTTACCTGCATCCTACCACAGTATCTGAGCCAATTCCAAAATACTCCTGGATGAAGCGTCAAGCTGCTTCTATTTTATGAAATTTATTGTTTATTGAAAGCTTCTATACCGCTGCTAATGACCGGGGGAGTCAATTCAGAGCAGTTTATATGAGCTTCTGTAAACACGTTACAATACATGAGCTTCTGTAAATGTGTTACAATACAGAGTTTGCATTTCCTGGGATGATTTCAATACATATAATGCTATCAGAAATCCAGTGCTACACCTTCTTCATTTGTGAAAACGGTAAAGACCTCAGTGTTTCCCAGGGTAAAACCTGTGAAACAAACTATGCCAATAATAATATTGACATAGAGAAATACATCCTTGGTCTTGTATTTTACCGTTACACTTAGCTCTTATATTTTCAGCTTTTTAACGTTTTATTAGCTTTTGTACTTTTTACTAACTTTTATATTTTTATAGAGAAGTAAACACTTATCTTGTTGCCTTCTAATAGCTCAAAATCACTGCAGCTGCAGTTTTAGCGGTATCCATATGCCGCTTTTCAACAATTTCAGATTTGTTCAATTATATCCCAACAGGCCCTGTTTCGCCCTACGCCTGCATCAGGGGATTTATTTTTTAATATGAGCTACTGCTTCAATGATTTTCTCCCAGCGAAATGATAGCGAATCCCAATGCTGCAAATGTGGCGCAGCCTGTAGGAATTGAATGAGCTGTGTCACATTTGTTGCATGGGAATCTCTACCACGGCTTTGTAAAAGGGAGCCTTAATGCCTTCTGAACTATATTTTTTAGACAGCAGCATGTGACAAATGTTCAAGGGGGTGCAGATTTTTACAAGACACTAAAGGTAAGATTTAGAAACTGGCCTAAAAAATTTTTATTCTTCACCACACAGCAGATTTTTAAGCTTCTATGTGTACATTTTGAAGAGGTATTTTTTTAAGCATATAACATATAGGGCTCCTTTTACAAAGGCGCGCTAGGACCTTTACAAAGGCGCGCTAGGACTGGCTTTGAGCATTTGTGCATGCTCAAAGCCTTCTGGTCTCGCTCTCTCCGAGATTCTCAGATTCAGAATCTCGAAGAGAGCGAGACCAGAAGGCTTTGAGCATGCACAAATGCTCAAAGCCAGTCCAGCCTAGCCCAGACAAGAAGAGGGAGGATCTCCAACGCACCGCCCAGCCCAGGCCGCGCCAGAAGAGGGAGGATCTTCGGGCACCGGCACTGGTGCCCAGTCGGGGTAAGGGATGTCATTGCCTTGCTCGGGGGGGGATGTAGGATCGTGGTGGGGGAGGATGCCGGTTCGCAGGGGGATGCCGGATTGCGGGGAGGGGTATGGAGCAGTGTCGGTGGCCTCAAGATGGGGGGGAATGGAGCAGCGCCGGTAGCCTCGGGGGGGGGGGAGGAGGTGGAACCAATCAAAGCGAGTTTCCCTTACTTCCTATGGGGAAACTTGCTTTGATATACGAGCAATTTGGTTTACGAGCATGCTTCTGGAACGAATTAAACCAAGGTTCCACTGTATTTCAAAATGTCACATTTTGTGTTAAAACTGATTAGCTTTTGTCATCTGTGATGGGGGGGGGAGGGAGAACAACAGTCTTCTATTCTCTCAAATTGCTCCCTCTCCCACAGAATTTGGTCAGCTTCCTTTCCATTAAGTCAGATTATGTCAACAAATATTAATTTGGAAAAGGTCATTTGTTGCCCAATTTTCTATAGCCTAGAGAATGATATAGTACTCTGAAACTTTTCTTTTCCCAATGGACTCAGTACAACTCCTCCCACCACCTCACATGGGACCTAGAAAACTTTACAACCACAGAAAAAAAATGAATTTATATCCTACCCGGGGATAGACTGGAGTACGGGACACTCCAACTCCACGAGGGAAGCAGGATTCGTAGAAGCTGTGAGGGACTGCTTCATGGAGCAACTAGTCAAGGAAACGACGCGAGGGGATGCTACTCTTGACCTCATCCTTAACGGATTAGGGGGGCCTGCAAGAGGGGTAGAAGTGGGAGGAACACTAGGCAACAGTGATCACAACGTGATCAGATTCACATTAGAAAGGGGGTCACCCATAGTGGGGAGGACCGCAACAACTGCGCTCAACTTCAGGAAAGGGAACTATGTTGCTATGAGGAAAATGGTGGGGAGGAAGCTCAGGAACGGCTTTAGGATGGAGACTGTAGGGAGCGCCTGGACCCTTCTCAGGGACACACTGCAGGAAGCGCAAAAACTGTACATCCCCAGTTTCAGGAAAGGCCGCAAGAACAAGCGGTCAAAAGACCCGGTTTGGATGACACCTGAAGTAAAGAGGGTAATCAGTGACAAGAAAGTGTCCTTCCGGAAATGGAAAAGGGATCCAACGGAGGAAAATCACCAGGAGCACAGGAAATGCCAAAAGGAATGCCACCGAGAGATTAGAAAAGCAAAAGGGAAATACGAGGAGGGGCTGGCCAGGGAGGCGAAAAACTTCAAGGCATTCTTCAGTTACGTAAAGGGGAAGCAACCAGTGAGAGAGGAGGTGGGGCCATTGGACGATGGGGATAGGAAGGGAGTGATTAAGGAGAATAAAGAGGTAGCTGAGAGGTTGAACACGTTCTTCTCGTCGGTTTTCACGAGCGAGGACACGTCCAATATACCGGACTCAGAGGAGCTCATGAGTGGGGAGCAGGCCAAAAGATTGGGGCATATAGAGGTAAGTCGGGAGGATGTCCTCAAGCAGATTGACAGACTGAAAAGCGGCAAATCACCGGGACCGGACGGGATCCACCCAAGGGTTCTAAAGGAACTAAGTCAGGAAATAGCGGGCGCAATCCAGCATGTTTGCAACCTATCCTTGAAAACTGGAGAGGTACCAGAGGACTGGAAACTGGCGAATGTCACACCTATCTTTAAGAAGGGATCGAGAGGTGACCCCGGGAACTACAGGCCGGTGAGCCTGACTTCAGTTATAGGGAAGATGGTGGAAGCAATGATCAAGGACAGCATTTGCGAGCACATCGAGAAAAATGGCCCTACTGCGGACAAGCCAGCACGGATTCTGTAAGGGAAGGTCGTGCCTGACAAACCTTCTGTACTTCTTTGAGGGAATAAGCAGTCAGGTGGACAAAGGGGAACCCATAGACATCATTTACCTCGATTTTCAAAAGGCCTTTGACAAGGTGCCACATGAAAGGCTGCTTAGGAAGCTGTGGAACCACGGGATGGGCGGGGATGTACACAGATGGATCAAGCACTGGCTGTCAGGTAGACTACAGAGGGTCGGAGTAAAGGGCCAATATTCTGAATGGCGGGGAGTCACGAGCGGTGTGCCGGAGGGATCGGTGCTGGGGCCGCTACTCTTCAACATATTTATCAATGACCTGGAAACGGAGGCAAAGTGTGAGGTTATAAAATTTGCAGACGATACCAAGCTCTGCGCCAGAGTTAGGACCAGGGAGGAGTGTGAGGAACTGCAAAGGGACCTCGATAAGCTGGAGGACTGGGCAAACAAATGGCAAATGCGCTTTAACGTAGATAAATGCAAGGTCATGCACATAGGGAAAAAGAACCCGTTGTTCGAGTATAAAATGGGGGGGAGATTGCTGGAAGACACCGGACTTGAGAGAGACTTGGGTGTGCTAGTGGATCCATCCATGAAACCATCCGCACAGTGTGCAGCAGCCTCGAAGAAAGCCAACAGGATGCTGGGCATCATCAAGAGGGGCATATCAACCAGGACGCGGGAAGTCATCATGCCGCTGTATCGAGCGATGGTGCGCCCACATCTGGAATACTGCGTTCAATATTGGTCGCCGCACCTCAAGAAGGACATGGCAGTTCTTGAGAGAGTCCAAAGGAGGGCAACGAAACTGGTAAAAGGGCTGGAAAACTTCCCATATGCTGAGGGGCTGGATAAACTGGGACTCTTCTCTCTGGAAAAGAGGAGGCTCAGGGGAGATATGATAGAGACCTTCAAAATACTTAGGGGCATAGAGAGGGTGGACAGGGACAGGTTCTTCAGACTAAAAGGGACGACAGGTACGAGGGGGCACTCAGAGAAACTGAAGGGAGATAGGTTCAAATCAAATGCAAGGAAGTTTTTCTTCACCCAAAGGGTCGTGGACAAATGGAATGCGCTCCCAGAGGAAGTGATCCGGCAGAGTACAGTACAGGGATTCAAACAGGGATTGGACAGATTCCTGAGGGAAAAGGGGATCGTGGGGTACTGAGGGAGGTGCTGGGGTGTTGCATAAGTATAGACAGCTCACAAGGTCGTGCAGGTGCAAGGCCGGAGGGTTAGGACATTGATGGGAAGATAGGACTTCGATGAGAAACCTAGGGGGCAAGGGGGCCCCTTCTGGTGATTAAGGCAGGTCATGACCTGTTGGGCCGCCACGGGGGCGGACTGCTGGGCGGGATGGACCTCTGGTCTGACCCGGCAGAGGCACTGCTTATGTTCTTATGTTCTTATTTTGAAAGAGCATCCTGCAAGAATTCCTAAAGGAGCTCCAAGACTCAGCATTTCTGAAAAATTTACTATTCATCTGTACCATGTGATATCCCATAGATTTTATTTTTAGTATTTATATACCACTTATGGCCTAATTGGTTTACATTCAGGTACTCACGCATTTTTCCCTATCTGTCCCAGTAAGCTCGCGCTCTACCTAATGTACCAGGGAAAATGGGAGATTAAGTAACTTGAAAACTCCACTACCCTTGAACCTAATTCTCCTGTTCCCAAAACTGAGGAATTCTTACTTATTCCTTCATTCAAAAAACACTTATTTCAAGCATTATTAAGAATTCATGTTTGGCTCAAACATATAGATGTTTTATTCACCAAAAACTGTAAAAAAAAAAACCCCAAAACAAAACAATACCCCCCGAGAGGATCCTTAAAGGAGGAGGAAAAGCCTCAGACTCTATCCTGCCATTGCTCATTAACGTTCAAGCAGGCATAACTCAGGGCTACCTCATTGGCTGAAAAAAACCCTCTTCCATCCGTTCCTCTGATTTTATTTAAGGATCCTCTGCAGGGTATTTTTTTTTTTTTTTTTTTACAGTTTTTGGGTGAGTAAAATGTCTATGGGCTCCTTTTACTAAGCTGCGATAGCATTTTTAGCGTGCGCAGAATTGCCGTGTGTGCTAAACCCGCGCTACGCGGCTAGAATTAATGCCTTCATACTAGGGCATTTTTTGACTAAGAACCTCTTTATGGTTTTAAAGTTTACATTACAATTCAGTGACTTTACTCTAAATATTTTGATAAATATGCCAGCCAGAACGTTAAAACTATTTTGTGCAGTTTTTTTTTCCAATTTAAGAATTTTCCCCCTAATTTTAGAAAGCTGTTTGCACAAATTTGCACACGCAAGTCATAGAATAAAGGCCAGTTGCACTTGTAACTTAATTTAACCCCCCCCTTTACAAAACCGCGCAAGAGATTTTTAGCGTTGGCCAGTGCGCTGAATACTCTGCGCTGCTCTTACGCTCACAGGAACTCTATGACCGTTGGAGAAGCGCAGAGCATTCAGTGCGCCAGCTGGCACTAAACACCTCTTGCAGTGTTGTAAAGGGGGGGAGGGGGAGATTAATGAGCTGATAGCGTTAACAAGCAATAGGAATCAATTAGAAATTACCAAGTACTAAGGGCTCCTTTTACAAAGGCACGCTAGGGCCTTAACGCACGGAATAGCGCGCACTAGCCGCTACCACCTCCTTTTGAGCAGGTGGTAGATTTTTGGCTAGAGCATGCAGTAAAACCCGTAGCGCACCTTTGTAAAAGGAGCCCTAAGTTTCCTAGTTTATTTACATTTTGATATAGAGCGGGGGTAGGGAACTCCAGGCCTCGAGAGCTGTATTCTAGTCGGGTTTTCAGGATTTCCCCAATGAATATGCATGAGATCTATTTGCATGCACTGCTTTCAATGCATATTCATTGGGGAAATCCTGAAAACCCGACTGGAATACAGCTTTCGAGGACCGGAGTTCCCTACCCCTGATATAGAGCCAATGCTATGCCTCCCTCTCTTTCTACACAGAAGCTGGTGGTTGTCATTCTGGCAGCATACTCTCCTTTCTAAAATGCCTCATCAGAAACAAACCCTACAGGCATGAGAAAAAAAATGTCTACTAACTTAAGATACCAAAGTGGTTTTCCTGAGGCTGTATTCCAAGGTATTGACTGGAGTACACAGTCATTCTTGATTGCTGCAGCTCTCTGGGTCATGCCGCATCTGAATAAGTGGAAGATGCAGCAAGAACCAGACAAATACAAATGATTCAAACCTTGTATAGTTCTCCTTCTGCCAGATTATATATTAATAATACTTTTTCAGAGCGCTTCTGTCAGGAGAGAGGAGTTAGACAAGGGTGTCCATTATCTCCTTTACTGTTTGATATTGTTCTGGAACCCTTGTTACAATTTTAATTGAATTTAGGTGCTATTATAGTGTAATATGATTGTATAATATGTTGCACTTATTTTTGGCTTCAAAATGAATAAAGAATTTAAAAAAACAAAAGAACCAGACAACTACAACAATCACGATGCCAGCCAAGGAAGCCTACGAGAACGCCTACTTGATTTTCAAGATGTCATACAAGATGTCTTCTCTTTAAAAATGACCAGAAGACAGGTAGGTCAGAGCAGTTACTGTCGTATGGAAACACACTGTGTATGATACACTCTGTAATTCAGATTATTACACATTCATCTATATGGGCAACTTTTAAAGACCCTTGATATTGTGTCGTATCTTTGGAAAGAGAAAATTTACTAATGTGACACCATGGAAGCATCAGAAAAGCCAGACAGCTTTAAAGCTATTACTATAGGATACAAAACATTACTAACAGTCGAGAAGTAGTGTAGGGGCTCCAGAGAATTTTGCTTCATGCATCAGGTTACCGAGATGGTGATGAGCAACGCAATCTAAACCAGTGTTCTTCAACCGCCGGTCCGTGGACCGGTGCCGGTCCACAGAAATTTCCTGCCAGTCCACAGGGCCAGCATTTGCATCAGGCCCCAGATGGTGTTCTTCAGCCACCGGTCTGTGATGCGATCAATGAGGCATTGTTTTCGGACCGGCTCCCTCTTCCTCACTGCTGCAGTGCACAAAGCCGCGGGCAGAGGCTCCTACACCCGTCCTGCGCTTGAACTGGAAGCCTTCTCTCTGAAATCGCAACGTCAGAGGGAAGGCTTCCAGATGAGGCGCGGAACACACGAGGAGCCGCGGCCCATGGCTTTGTGCACTGCATCAGTGAGGCAGAAGGAGCCAGCCGGAAGATAACACTGAGGGAGGTATAAAATGACCAGGCGGGAGCAGGCCAGAAGACAAGGCACAGCATGGAGGGAGAGAGACAACAATGGTAGAGGGAATGATTTTATTTTTTTAATTTAGTGATTGATTTACATCTGCTGTCTGTTCAGGAAGAAATGCATTTGTTTCTTTTCCTCTGGGGTTGTACTGCATGCATAGTCTTGCATCTTAGGGTTTGTTTGTATATATTAGTACCTTTAGTTTTTTGTCCCAATCAAACGGAAAAAACTGTACGATGGCCTTCTAGCCACACAGGCAGCAAAACTAGACCACCAACTCTCCAATCTACTAATCGCAACCCCAAAGTACAAAACATTCAGAAAAGAAATAAAAACCCTGCTATTCAAGAAATCCATGAAGACTAACTAACACCGTATAAAACATTTCAATCCTCTGAAGCAACTCGCTCTACTCTGTAACACCTCTGGAGTTGTCCAGAAATCATCTTCTGTAATCCGCCTTGAACCGCAAGGTAATGGCGGAATAAAAATCACTTATGTAATGTAATGTAATATTTGCATGGGGTTATCTGCATTCTGGTAGGAATGAATGTTGAGAAGCATACAGTGTGCTTTGTGTAGTTTAATTTTGTGGTTAACCATTATATGTTGTTAATAAGATTATATTGTGTGTGTATGTATATATATATATATATATATATATATATATATATATATATATATATATATATATATATATTTATATATATGAAAAATGAAAAGAAAAAATGGTGTTACAATTAGTACTATTATGGGGGCGGGGTCTGGCCCATAACTTAGCCCAGTGTTCTTCAACTGCCAGTCCACAAAATAATTATTTTATTTCTGCCGGTCTATAGGTGTCAAAAGGTTGAAGAACACTGATCTAAACCAAATGGGAATGAAGAAGTTAAAGTGGCACAGTGCTGTGAAGAGAATAGAACTGGTCTCAAAGTTCAGTCACAATGTTCAAAGTCCTTTCATTTTTCATATTGTTCACTCATGCCACGTGATAGCTTAAAGAAGTTATGACATTTTACTCTAATTTTGTATTTTTCCATAAGAAGCAAAGGGGTGTCAGAATCCACTCTCATATCTCTGTGGGAAGCTACATGTCTGCAGCAAGGAACATTCTGGAAATACTCAGGCTCCCGGCAGAAATAAAGATTCAGAGTTTGGGTCTGCGGGTCACAAAGCTGCATATTTGTGAGTGAATAACTTTGTAGATGAAGTGAAAGGTCTCCAGCACCCCCGTGAACTTTGGAGGAGCGGGATAGGATTGAGCCATGCCAAGTATGTTTTTTCCCGCCTGAATATCTTCTTTCATGAGAGCTGCTATTCAGCAAAACACAAACAGTCTGAGATATCCCACCCTCCTGATCCCCAAAATAGCACAGAAAATCCAACAATAGCCACAAGATTGGAGTTAATTCACTCGTAAATACTAGGCCATTTAGACTGTGATGAGCGCCTAAAACCTACATCAACTTTATAAGCATATTAGCAGGAGTAAAAATTCCCCATACGCCAAGATGCCCAGATACCCAACACTGATAACTGGTGCCAGCCATTAGCCTGGTTCAAAGTGAGAAGCTACTGCCACTTCGGGAGGTCCACATCGGAGAGTAGAAGCCGCTGCCGCCATTTCAGAGGGCACAAACTCCAAGGGATGAGGGGGAGACGCAAAGAAACCGCACATTAGCGATTTTTAGAGTTTATCTGGGAGAAGGAATAGTATGGGCAGAGAATGGGCGTGGGCTTTATACTTAACATGTTTTTACAATAACGCCATGTTGTTGCAGGAGCACTTATTGCTTCCTACATAGGAGGAACTGGTGTACATGCTCCCA
This sequence comes from Geotrypetes seraphini, assembly GCF_902459505.1. Taxonomy (NCBI): domain Eukaryota; kingdom Metazoa; phylum Chordata; class Amphibia; order Gymnophiona; family Dermophiidae; genus Geotrypetes; species Geotrypetes seraphini. The sequence goes on from NC_047089.1 coordinate 172,722,954, forward strand.
CATTAACTCCTAGCAGATACCGCATGCTGATAACATTAATGCACAATCTGAATTTTAACAATCGAAACTACCCTGAAACGTGCCATGTTCTATTTGTTTTGTTTGTTTTGGTACTTATTTGCCTTTTACCAGGCAAAGCACATGAACACTTTGTATTTCTTTATTTATACCTCGCGTTTCCCAAAGTAAAGTCAAAGTAAAGTGAATAGACAAACAGAATCACATACAATATAACAAATCAAACATCAATATAACATAATAACATAAAGCCTCCTAAAATTACAAAGAGGCTACCAGCGCCTCGCATCAAAAATCTATAAATCAAGTCCCATATTTCATCTTACAGAAGAGGTGTCCCAGTTAACCATATATATATCTCATGCTTAACTATTTTTTGTTGTTGTATTTGATTCTTACTATATTTTTACATCTGAATTTTGTTTTTCCGTCTGTTAGAGGATGTAAACTTAAAAAATTGCTTTTGCTTACTTACACTTATGGAAAATTTAGGAGACATCTAAAAACATATCTGTTTTCGAGGGTATTTAGGCAGCTAAGTCGTAAAAATTTTATTATGCACTATTTTGATCATTTTAGTGTCTCTAATTATTGGCTTTTAACTTTTTTTAGTTCTATTCAACTTTTTATTTGTTTGTTTTTTAAAAACTATTGTAAACCGCATAGAACTTTACGGCCTTGCGGTATATAAACTTATTATTATTATTTATTTATTTAGATGTTTCTTCAACATTTTCTTAAAACTACTCAAACTAGATTGCTGTCGTAAATATTCCACTCGCGAGGATCCACACATGAAAATATGCTAGCTCTAGACACGGCTAGCGGCAGCTGTTTCACTGTCTGAATATGCAGGTCATCGTGAGCTACCGAGCGCAACATGCATATGGCAGAATATTATCCATCAAATGTTTCGGAGCCTTAGTGCATATACAAAAATGCACCATGACCAGTAATTTATAAGGATTCGATGTTATAATTTTAACCAATATAGCATTCTGTCACATAATCACTCTTTCTTAATTGAAACACAGTTTGAATAATCACATTCTGGGCTACTTGCAGCGCACTCAGGCATTCGGATAAATTAAAAGGGGACAGATTCAGAACCAATGCCAGGAAGTTCTTCTTCACCCAGAGAGTGGTGGACACTTGGACTGTGCTTTCAGAGGGTGTGGTATTGGGTTTCAAGAAAGGATTAGATGTTTTCCTGAAGGAAAAGGGGATTGAAGAGTATAGATAGAGGATTAATATGCAGGTCCTGGACCTGATGGGCCGCCACGTGAGCGGGCTGCTGGGCATGATGGTTCTCTGGTCTGACCCAGCAGAGGCACTGCTTATGTTCTTATGATGCAGGTAAACCCAGAAGCACCAAATTGCAGTAGTCTAAGCATGGTAATACCACACTCTGCAAGACAGTCCTAAACATAAAGGCAGACACATATGAGCGCAAACTGTTCAGCAGAAGCAATTTATAAAATACCTTTATTACTGCTGCACATACATGCCCCCCTGAACATCAGACAAGAATCCAGTAGAACCCCTAGATATTTTAGCTCCGTGGATATTGCAGCAATTTTATCAGGACGAGCATATCCCAATGAAAGAACAAAACATATTAGCTTCGTTTTCTGGACACTCAGTTTCAATCTGTTACAATTCATCCAGCTATTAATCTCTGCCATCACCCTCCGCAGCCGTTCAACTGCCTTTCCAAAGTCCTCATCAATAGGGAGCATAAACTGAACTTTGCATTTAATACATGGGAAAGTCCCATATCAAGTGAGCCATGTTTACTCAAAATCTTAATGCATTTTAGTAAAAGAGCCCCATAATTTTTGGTCTAATGCTCAAGGTTTGTCTATATTATGGAGATCTCATCACCTATTTGGCATTTGCACAAAGTTCTTGCAACAATTAACAAGTTGAACAATGCATGTTTGACACATTGCATCTAGATAAGTTTCCCTTCACAGCCCAAGGCAAACATTTCCCTGGCACCCCATCTCCCCCGATCCAAAATTGCTGCAGCACCAGAAATCAAAGAAGTATTGACTAAAGCAATGGAACCACAGACTCCCGCTGCTCTTCCAAGACCCGTTCTCTTCAGTAGTAGAATTAGATCCTCATCATCACTTCCATCTCTTCCTCTAGGACCAGCAGAAGAACAGGATGCCTTTTTACAGCCAATGACAGCCTCCAGAAGCAGCCATGGATGAGTCCACAACAGTGCCTCTTTCCAGCCCAAGGAAACCTCCAGTAATAGAAGTGGAATGACGTCCATAGCACTATTGCCTCCTGGATCAGGGCAATCTCCAGTAGCAGCAGTAATGACAGGAAACTCCTGGTCCCCTTTAAACAGTGCTCATTACCCTTTTTGAGGCACTGAGTCATGATCAGCCAAATAAAATTATGTATTGTATTATGTCAGAAAGACATCTGAAAGCTCCAAATAATTCAAAATACAACAATTCAATTAATTTATAATTTATGAAAATTTGATCATATAACTCCTACAATGAAGGAAGCCCATTAGCTACATATATATCATCAAATTACATATAAAACTTTTTTATTGGTTTTCAAAACATTAAAAACAGGAGAACATTGTATCTTATGCACCTACTAAACCCATACATACCATTAAAATCTTTAAGGTCAGAAACTCAAACACACCTCAGAATTCCAACATATCAAGAAATTGTACGTGAGAACTGTTACTTTTTCAGTAGCAGGTCCCAAACTTTGGAATTCTATAAGATTATCAAACACTCTTGATAAGTTTAAGAATGTCCTTAAAACCTTATTTGAAGACACTTGTAAATCATAAAGCTAAAGGATAAATATTAAGACTTATGAGGGTCAAATTGTGCAGGATGAGTTCTGCAAAACATAAAACTACCATACTATAAAATTTTGTAGTTCAAACTAGCCTAAATTTCTGTATGTGAAATGTTAGATTGTTATTATATGTGTTACCGGATCTTAGGTTGTAAGCTGCCCAGAAGGATTGTCAATTACAAGAGAATAATATGATTTCTCCCGGATGTGGTTCGTCTGATTCCAGTAAGAGTTTGAAGGTTCATTTTTTTTTTTAGAAATGCTTTCCAGGATTTGGAAGTGATTTAGTTCATGTATGGTTTTATTTTATAAGTTGTATGATAAATAATTATATTATGTTCATGTTGGGTTATTAACTGTATTGTTTTATTAGTGTGATGTTGTAATTGTTTATTGTTTATTCAGTTTTTGATTAAACGCTTTTTCGTTTCAACAAAGCGTTGTACAAGATAAAAAATAACAATTAAACAAAAATAACAATTAAACATACTTTCCTATAAAAACTACTAGACTACCAACTGTTCAAACTGGGTAACTATTGACCCAAAGGCCATAGACACAAGTGGGAAGGGGGGAGAAATACAATTGTAATAGAAAATGTGAGGAACATATAAGGAAAACATTTAGGAACTGGGTAACTCGCATAGATTTTGGATATGCGGGATATAAATGTGTAAATAAAATAAAATAAAAACTTGGTAACTTGGATATATCTATGGAGATCCCACCCAGGTCGCAACCCCAAACATGTGTCTTGTGACCCCATTTGGAGGTTCTAACCGAGACTAGCAAGCTCTGCCCTAGAAGATTGCAAGCCCATCCCCAACCTTCCAAGGTTTTACCACCTATCTCTGCCTTGCTCCCCACCCTCTATCTCAGCGGTTACCTCCTCTTCTCTTCAGACCCTTCCATAGGTTCAGCCTCATCAAAGCATCAGTACACCTTGCTCTAGAAGTTGAAAATTTAGTTGCAGATATGCTTGAATAATACATACATTTCTGCAACTATACTATACATTTAGTTATACAGATGGACGTACTACCACTGAAGCGAAATGTACCTCTACATGGCTTCATATAAAAAGTATCCAATATATGTTCATGCAGGGTAGTCAAGATTTCCAATACTGTGTGTCAAATGCCCTTCCAAAAGCAGCACTATCTCCAAATCATAAAACCGTGACATAATTAACATCTAAGAAAAACCTGGAAAGAAAACCCAGCTGACCTGCTACACCAACTTGACAGAATTCTACAAACATGATGCAGATTCCGTGAGGCAGTAAAACAGAGTCCTGCATCTTCATTTTAAACTCAAAGTAAATCTTCAGCCACTGCCTTCAGAGAGAGAGAGAGAGACTTTAGCCCCATTGCTTCCTATGAGGTCCTAAAGTTTAGTGCACTAAAAATTCAATATATATAAAATGGGCTTCTTAACACTTAGTCCATTAGCTTTCATTAAACTTTATTATAAGGGCCCCTTTATTTTGTTACATGGTGAAAACCATCCCATTATCTGGGCACTATGGACCTTGGCTCTGACCCAGTAAAAGACATGGTATATTCTGCTTAATGGACGCTCTCTAATAAAAGAATTTCAGATAAGAATAAACCCGGTCCCAATTATTCTCGATAAAAGGCAAGCAGCCCCATGTTCAAAAGCACTTTTCCAGATAGCAACACCTGCCATGGAGATAAGTGGCTTCATTGATCAAGGCTATCAACTTTCAGCAGCATTAGCCAAATAAGACTGCTGAAAATCATTACAGACTGTGCTTGCACTATCCAGATAGCACTAGGGTGGGTCCCCAGAATTATTTGCATAGCAGCAATATTAAATCCATTAACTGACTATCTGGATAAAGACACAATAGTAAAACATCTGAATGCCACAAATATTTAAGCCGCGGGAGGTGGCATATATATATATATATATATATATATATATATATATATATATATATATATATATATATATATATATATATATATATATATATATAAATTCAAAGGTATTCTACAGTGCAATATGACAGCAGACCTTCCACTGCACCTTCTTTCTGAACCAGATGCCAGTGTAACCTACATGTCTAAGAGAACATGAATTACATAACTGAGAGCAGCCAACCTAAAATACACCCAGAGCGCAGAAAATATGCAGCAACACCCATATGCGGTGGAAAGGATGAATCGCTTTAATGCTGTGGAACATACTTTACAGTACTAGGTGGCAAAATCAAAAGGTCCATGAGGCTGTCCTGGCACATCACTTAATGCAGATGTGTCTAAGATTAAAGGATGTAGTATAGGGCTTCTTTAGGATATAAGGCAGGGTTAATAGGGCAAGTGATCACAAGATTTGTCAACCCCTCCTAAAAAAAAAAAAAAAAAAAGAGTGAGCCTGCTCAAGGGGAGGAACAAATAGCTCTGTATTGTGAGTTTCTAGGCAGAACAGGGAAGGAAAATCTGCAGTGCTGAAGAGGAAATCCCCCATGCACAAAGCCAGCAGTTCAAATAGCATCTGATGTGACAGAGGCCAGCTTAAAGTGAACATCTGGGAGGAGGCGGAGGAAGACCCGAGGCTGCTGCCAGCTCCAGAGCTCCTCGCCCAGAGGCCAGGACAATGGGACAGCGCAGACTTATTCCTCCTCCAGACCCTCCTCCCCCCCCCCCCTTTAAGCCAAATACTGGAAGTAAAGAAAGGACCTGGAACAACCCCCACCCCCTTAACACACACAAAATATACAGTAAGACCCAAGCAACTACATAGGCAGAGATCTGGAAAGCATACACTCACTTAAAGAAACACCCCAGAAGCAAAGTTACTGCAGCTGGGACATGGGAGCAATGATCACACTCATTCCCAGAATAATACGCCAGGGGGGGGGGAGGAAATCACGCTCATCCCTCTCCATAGGAGCCTGCTCTGGGGGTGCTCGAGCACCCCCAATATTGAACAAACTCCTTAACCGGGTCCACTGGATTTAACACCCCCAGGAATTTTTTTTTTTTGTTCAATTTGTTTTATTGATTTTATAAGAAAATAAAATTCCAACAATAGAATGCTCCCAAAAGGAGAGCACAGAAGAACAAGTATTAACACTTGCCAAGTCCATTAAATTGCAGAGAATGGTAAACTATACATATGCAACACAAGTAAAATAGAAATACCAATACTCATGATTAATGACCTATATCCCTTTCCCCTGAATGAAGGTAAACCAGCCGTGCAACAGGGATGAAGAGCAACACTCTCCCCCTCCCCTCCCTCCCTCCCTCCCTCCAATAATCTCTCTCTGCATCCAGCAACCCAAATCCCCAACCTCCCCTCACCTGTCCCGGGGGTCGATCCACGACGTCTGCCGGGTGTTGTGATCGATGTAGAAAAGGCGGCCGTCGTAGTCCCGCGCCTCCTCCCAGCCGGCAGGCAGCGGCAGCTCCGAGCTCTCCCAGCGCCCCGGCTTCAGCTGCTGCGGGGAGGGGGAGGAGGAGGAGGAGAGCGGCGGCGGCGGAGGGGGAGGCTGGGGCGACGGCGATTGCGGCTGCCGGCGACGGCGACCGCCGCTTATCCACGGCATCACCCCGGCCCCGGGCGCCGCTGCTAAGCGCGGCAGGAAGCGGGACCCGGGAGGAAGCGGCGGCGGCGGCTCTGCCCCGTCCCGCCCGGGCTCATCCTCCAGCCCCCGCTCCCCGGCCGCTTCCTTCCGACCCTCCGTCTGACTGGCTCAATAGCGGCCGCAGGCGGCCTCCAGCGCTGATCGCCAGCCCAGCCGCGGCGAGCTCATGGCTCGGACTCCCATTGCCCCGGGACCCCCGCCCCGGCCATCTTTCATTCCTCGCTGCCCGTATTAGGAGAGCGCTCCTCCTCCCGGCTATTCCCACGGTGCGGGGGGTGGGAGGCGCCGGGCCGGCCCTACACCAGGCTTCCCGAGTCTCTGCAGCACGCTTCTCATCCGACAGATTCTCCCCCCCCCCCCGCACACGCCCCCTTTTCTAACATTTTCTCATCCAGCAGATTCTCCCCTGAACACGCCCCCTTTTCTAACATTTTCTCATCCAGCAGATTCTCCCCTGAACACGCCCCCTTTTCTAACATTTTCTCATCCAGTAGATTCTCCCCCCAACACGCCCCCTTTTCTAACATTTTCTCATCCAGCAGATTCTCCCCTGAACACGCCCCCTTTTCTAACATTTTCTCATCCAGCAGATTCTCCCCTGAACACGCCCCCTTTTCTAACATTTTCTCATCCAGTAGATTCTCCCCCCAACACGCCCCCTTTTCTAACATTTTCTCATCCAGCAGATTCTCCCCCTGAACACGCCCCTTTTTCTAACATTTTCTCATCCAGCAGATTCTCCCCTGAACACGCCCCCTTTTCTAACATTTTCTCATCCAGCAGATTCTCCCCCCGCACACGCCCCCTTTTCCAACATTTTCTCATCCAGCAGATTCTCCCCCTGAACACGCCCCCTTTTCCAACATTTTCTCATCCAGCAGATTCTTCCCCTGCACACGCCCCCTTTTCCAACATTTTCTCATCCAGCAGATTCTTCCCTGCACACGCCCCCTTTTCTAACATTTTCTCATCCAGCAGATTCTCCCCTGAACACGCCCCCTTTTCTAACATTTTCTCATCCAGCAGATTCTTCCCCTGCACACGCCCCCTTTTCCAACATTTTCTCATCCAGCAGATTCTCCCCTGAACACGCCCCCTTTTCTAACATTTTCTCATCCAGTAGATTCTCCCCCCAACACGCCCCCTTTTCTAACATTTTCTCATCCAGCAGATTCTCCCCCTGAACACGCCCCTTTTTCTAACATTTTCTCATCCAGCAGATTCTCCCCTGAACACGCCCCCTTTTCTAACATTTTCTCATCCAGCAGATTCTCCCCCCGCACACGCCCCCTTTTCCAACATTTTCTCATCCAGCAGATTCTCCCCCTGAACACGCCCCCTTTTCCAACATTTTCTCATCCAGCAGATTCTTCCCCTGCACACGCCCCCTTTTCCAACATTTTCTCATCCAGCAGATTCTTCCCCTGCACACGCCCCCTTTTCTAACATTTTCTCATCCAGTAGATTCTCCCCCCAACACGCCCCCTTTTCTAACATTTTCTCATCCAGCAGATTCTCCCCCTGAACACGCCCCTTTTTCTAACATTTTCTCATCCAGCAGATTCTCCCCTGAACACGCCCCCTTTTCTAACATTTTCTCATCCAGCAGATTCTCCCCCCGCACACGCCCCCTTTTCCAACATTTTCTCATCCAGCAGATTCTCCCCCTGAACACGCCCCCTTTTCCAACATTTTCTCATCCAGCAGATTCTTCCCCTGCACACGCCCCCTTTTCCAACATTTTCTCATCCAGCAGATTCTTCCCCTGCACACGCCCCCTTTTCTAACATTTTCTCATCCAGCAGATTCTCCCCTGAACACGCCCCCTTTTCTAACATTTTCTCATCCAGTAGATTCTCCCCCCAACACGCCCCCTTTTCTAACATTTTCTCATCCAGCAGATTCTTCCTTGCACACGCCCCCTTTTCCAACATTTTCTCATCCAGCAGATTCTTCCCCTGCACACGCCCCCTTTTCCAACATTTTCTCATCCAGCAGATTCTCCCCTGAACACGCCCCCTTTTCTAACATTTTCTCATCCAGCAGATTCTCCCCTGAACACGCCCCCTTTTCTAACATTTTCTCATCCAGCAGATTCTTCCCCTGCACACGCCCCCTTTTCTAACATTTTCTCATCCAGCAGATTCTTCCTTGCACACGCCCCCTTTTCCAACATTTTCTCATCCAGCAGATTCTCCCCTGAACACGCCCCCTTTTCTAACATTTTCTCATCCAGCAGATTCTTCCCCTGCACACGCCCCCTTTTCCAACATTTTCTCATCCAGCAGATTCTTCCCTGAACACGCCCCCTTTTCTAACATTTTCTCATCCAGTAGATTCTCCCCCCAACACGCCCCCTTTTCTAACATTTTCTCATCCAGCAGATTCTCCCCCTGAACACGCCCCTTTTTTTAACATTTTCTCATCCAGCAGATTCTCCCCTGAACACGCCCCCTTTTCTAACATTTTCTCATCCAGCAGATTCTCCCCCCGCACACGCCCCCTTTTCCAACATTTTCTCATCCAGCAGATTCTCCCCCTGAACACGCCCCCTTTTCCAACATTTTCTCATCCAGCAGATTCTTCCCCTGCACACGCCCCCTTTTCCAACATTTTCTCATCCAGCAGATTCTTCCCCTGCACACGCCCCCTTTTCTAACATTTTCTCATCCAGCAGATTCTCCCCTGAACACGCCCCCTTTTCTAACATTTTCTCATCCAGTAGATTCTCCCCCCAACACGCCCCCTTTTCTAACATTTTCTCATCCAGCAGATTCTTCCTTGCACACGCCCCCTTTTCCAACATTTTCTCATCCAGCAGATTCTTCCCCTGCACACGCCCCCTTTTCCAACATTTTCTCATCCAGCAGATTCTCCCCTGAACACGCCCCCTTTTCTAACATTTTCTCATCCAGCAGATTCTCCCCTGAACACGCCCCCTTTTCTAACATTTTCTCATCCAGCAGATTCTTCCCCTGCACACGCCCCCTTTTCTAACATTTTCTCATCCAGCAGATTCTTCCTTGCACACGCCCCCTTTTCCAACATTTTCTCATCCAGCAGATTCTCCCCTGAACACGCCCCCTTTTCTAACATTTTCTCATCCAGCAGATTCTCCCCTGAACACGCCCCCTTTTCTAACATTTTCTCATCCAGCAGATTCTTCCCCTGCACACGCCCCCTTTTCCAACATTTTCTCATCCAGCAGATTCTTCCCTGAACACGCCCCCTTTTCTAACATTTTCTCATCCAGTAGATTCTCCCCCCAACACGCCCCCTTTTCTAACATTTTCTCATCCAGCAGATTCTCCCCCTGAACACGCCCCTTTTTCTAACATTTTCTCATCCAGCAGATTCTCCCCTGAACACGCCCCCTTTTCTAACATTTTCTCATCCAGCAGATTCTCCCCCCGCACACGCCCCCTTTTCCAACATTTTCTCATCCAGCAGATTCTCCCCCTGAACACGCCCCCTTTTCCAACATTTTCTCATCCAGCAGATTCTTCCCCTGCACACGCCCCCTTTTCCAACATTTTCTCATCCAGCAGATTCTTCCCCTGCACACGCCCCCTTTTCTAACATTTTCTCATCCAGCAGATTCTCCCCTGAACACGCCCCCTTTTCTAACATTTTCTCATCCAGTAGATTCTCCCCCCAACACGCCCCCTTTTCTAACATTTTCTCATCCAGCAGATTCTTCCTTGCACACGCCCCCTTTTCCAACATTTTCTCATCCAGCAGATTCTTCCCCTGCACACGCCCCCTTTTCCAACATTTTCTCATCCAGCAGATTCTCCCCTGAACACGCCCCCTTTTCTAACATTTTCTCATCCAGCAGATTCTCCCCTGAACATGCCCCCTTTTCTAACATTTTCTCATCCAGCAGATTCTTCCCCTGCACACGCCCCCTTTTCCAACATTTTCTCATCCAGCAGATTCTCCCCTGAACACGCCCCCTTTTCTAACATTTTCTCATCCAGTAGATTCTCCCCCCCAACACGCCCCCTTTTCTAACATTTTCTCATCCAGCAGATTCTCCCCCTGAACACGCCCCTTTTTCTAACATTTTCTCATCCAGCAGATTCTCCCCTGAACACGCCCCCTTTTCTAACATTTTCTCATCCAGCAGATTCTCCCCCCGCACACGCCCCCTTTTCCAACATTTTCTCATCCAGCAGATTCTCCCCCTGAACACGCCCCCTTTTCCAACATTTTCTCATCCAGCAGATTCTTCCCCTGCACACGCCCCCCTTTTCCAACATTTTCTCATCCAGCAGATTCTTCCCCTGCACACGCCCCCTTTTCTAACATTTTCTCATCCAGCAGATTCTCCCCTGAACACGCCCCCTTTTCTAACATTTTCTCATCCAGCAGATTCTCCCCCCCAACACGCCCCCTTTTCCAACATTTTCTCATCCAGCAGATTCTCCCCTGAACACGCCCCCTTTTCTAACATTTTCTCATCCAGCAGATTCTCCCCCCCAACACGCCCCCTTTTCTAACATTTTCTCATCCAGCAGATTCTCCCCCTGAACACGCCCCCTTTTCCAACATTTTCTCATCCAGCAGATTCTCCCCTGAACACGCCCCCTTTTCTAACATTTTCTCATCCAGTAGATTCTCCCCCCAACACGCCCCCTTTTCTAACATTTTCTCATCCAGCAGATTCTCCCCCTGAACACGCCCCTTTTTCTAACATTTTCTCATCCAGCAGATTTTCCCCTGAACACGCCCCCTTTTCTAACATTTTCTCATCCAGCAGATTCTCCCCCCGCACACGCCCCCTTTTCCAACATTTTCTCATCCAGCAGATTCTTCCCCTGCACACGCCCCCTTTTCCAACATTTTCTCATCCAGCAGATTCTCCCCCCAACACGCCCCCTTTTCTAACATTTTCTCATCCAGCAGATTCTCCCCCTGAACACGCCCCTTTTTCTAACATTTTCTCATCCAGCAGATTTTCCCCTGAACACGCCCCCTTTTCTAACATTTTCTCATCCAGCAGATTCTCCCCCCGCACACGCCCCCTTTTCCAACATTTTCTCATCCAGCAGATTCTCCCCTGAACACGCCCCCTTTTCTAACATTTTCTCATCCAGTAGATTCTCCCCCCCAACACGCCCCCTTTTCTAACATTTTCTCATCCAGCAGATTCTTCCTTGCACACGCCCCCTTTTCCAACATTTTCTCATCCAGCAGATTCTTCCCCTGCACACGCCCCCTTTTCTAACATTTTCTCATCCAGCAGATTCTCCCCTGAACACGCCCCCTTTTCTAACATTTTCTCATCCAGCAGATTCTCCCCCCCAACACGCCCCCTTTTCTAACATTTTCTCATCCAGCAGATTCTCCCCCTGAACACGCCCCCTTTTCCAACATTTTCTCATCCAGCAGATTCTCCCCTGAACACGCCCCCTTTTCTAACATTTTCTCATCCAGTAGATTCTCCCCCCAACACGCCCCCTTTTCTAACATTTTCTCATCCAGCAGATTCTCCCCCTGAACACGCCCCTTTTTCTAACATTTTCTCATCCAGCAGATTTTCCCCTGAACACGCCCCCTTTTCTAACATTTTCTCATCCAGCAGATTCTCCCCCCGCACACGCCCCCTTTTCCAACATTTTCTCATCCAGCAGATTCTCCCCTGAACACGCCCCCTTTTCTAACATTTTCTCATCCAGTAGATTCTCCCCCCCAACACGCCCCCTTTTCTAACATTTTCTCATCCAGCAGATTCTTCCTTGCACACGCCCCCTTTTCCAACATTTTCTCATCCAGCAGATTCTTCCCCTGCACACGCCACCTTTTCCAACATTTTCTCATCCAGCAGATTCTCCCCTGAACACGCCCCCTTTTCTAACATTTTCTCATCCAGCAGATTCTCCCCTGAACACGCCCCCTTTTCTAACATTTTCTCATCCAGCAGATTCTTCCCCTGCACACGCCCCCTTTTCCAACATTTTCTCATCCAGCAGATTCTCCCCTGAACACGCCCCCTTTTCTAACATTTTCTCATCCAGTAGATTCTCCCCCCAACACGCCCCCTTTTCTAACATTTTCTCATCCAGCAGATTCTTCCTTGCACACGCCCCCTTTTCCAACATTTTCTCATCCAGCAGATTCTTCCCCTGCACACGCCCCCTTTTCCAACATTTTCTCATCCAGCAGATTCTCCCCTGAACACGCCCCCTTTTCTAACATTTTCTCATCCAGCAGATTCTCCCCTGAACATGCCCCCTTTTCTAACATTTTCTCATCCAGCAGATTCTTCCCCTGCACACGCCCCCTTTTCCAACATTTTCTCATCCAGCAGATTCTCCCCTGAACACGCCCCCTTTTCTAACATTTTCTCATCCAGTAGATTCTCCCCCCCAACACGCCCCCTTTTCTAACATTTTCTCATCCAGCAGATTCTCCCCCTGAACACGCCCCCTTTTCTAACATTTTCTCATCCAGCAGATTCTCCCCTGAACACGCCCCCTTTTCTAACATTTTCTCATCCAGCAGATTCTCCCCCCGCACACGCCCCCTTTTCCAACATTTTCTCATCCAGCAGATTCTCCCCCTGAACACGCCCCCTTTTCCAACATTTTCTCATCCAGCAGATTCTTCCCCTGCACACGCCCCCTTTTCCAACATTTTCTCATCCAGCAGATTCTTCCCCTGCACACGCCCCCTTTTCTAACATTTTCTCATCCAGCAGATTCTCCCCTGAACACGCCCCCTTTTCTAACATTTTCTCATCCAGCAGATTCTCCCCCCCAACACGCCCCCTTTTCCAACATTTTCTCATCCAGCAGATTCTCCCCTGAACACGCCCCCTTTTCTAACATTTTCTCATCCAGCAGATTCTCCCCCCCAACACGCCCCCTTTTCTAACATTTTCTCATCCAGCAGATTCTCCCCCTGAACACGCCCCCTTTTCCAACATTTTCTCATCCAGCAGATTCTCCCCTGAACACGCCCCCTTTTCTAACATTTTCTCATCCAGTAGATTCTCCCCCCAACACGCCCCCTTTTCTAACATTTTCTCATCCAGCAGATTCTCCCCCTGAACACGCCCCTTTTTCTAACATTTTCTCATCCAGCAGATTTTCCCCTGAACACGCCCCCTTTTCTAACATTTTCTCATCCAGCAGATTCTCCCCCCGCACACGCCCCCTTTTCCAACATTTTCTCATCCAGCAGATTCTTCCCCTGCACACGCCCCCTTTTCCAACATTTTCTCATCCAGCAGATTCTCCCCCCAACACGCCCCCTTTTCTAACATTTTCTCATCCAGCAGATTCTCCCCCTGAACACGCCCCTTTTTCTAACATTTTCTCATCCAGCAGATTTTCCCCTGAACACGCCCCCTTTTCTAACATTTTCTCATCCAGCAGATTCTCCCCCCGCACACGCCCCCTTTTCCAACATTTTCTCATCCAGCAGATTCTCCCCTGAACACGCCCCCTTTTCTAACATTTTCTCATCCAGTAGATTCTCCCCCCCAACACGCCCCCTTTTCTAACATTTTCTCATCCAGCAGATTCTTCCTTGCACACGCCCCCTTTTCCAACATTTTCTCATCCAGCAGATTCTTCCCCTGCACACGCCCCCTTTTCTAACATTTTCTCATCCAGCAGATTCTCCCCTGAACACGCCCCCTTTTCTAACATTTTCTCATCCAGCAGATTCTCCCCCCCAACACGCCCCCTTTTCTAACATTTTCTCATCCAGCAGATTCTCCCCCTGAACACGCCCCCTTTTCCAACATTTTCTCATCCAGCAGATTCTCCCCTGAACACGCCCCCTTTTCTAACATTTTCTCATCCAGCAGATTCTCCCCCCGCACACGCCCCCTTTTCCAACATTTTCTCATCCAGCAGATTCTCCCCCTGAACACGCCCCTTTTTCTAACATTTTCTCATCCAGCAGATTTTCCCCTGAACACGCCCCCTTTTCTAACATTTTCTCATCCAGCTGATTCTCCCCCCGCACACGCCCCCTTTTCCAACATTTTCTCATCCAGCAGATTCTTCCCCTGCACACGCCCCCTTTTCTAACATTTTCTCATCCAGTAGATTCTCCCCCCCAACACGCCCCCTTTTCTAACATTTTCTCATCCAGCAGATTCTTCCTTGCACACGCCCCCTTTTCCAACATTTTCTCATCCAGTAGATTCTCCCCCCCAACACGCCCCCTTTTCTAACATTTTCTCATCCAGCAGATTCTCCCCTGAACACGCCCCCTTTTCTAACATTTTCTCATCCAGCAGATTCTCCCCCCGCACACGCCCCCTTTTCCAACATTTTCTCATCCAGCAGATTCTCCCCCTGAACACGCCCCCTTTTCCAACATTTTCTCATCCAGCAGATTCTTCCCCTGCACACGCCCCCTTTTCCAACATTTTCTCATCCAGCAGATTCTTCCCCTGCACACGCCCCCTTTTCTAACATTTTCTCATCCAGCAGATTCTCCCCTGAACACGCCCCCTTTTCTAACATTTTCTCATCCAGTAGATTCTCCCCCCCAACACGCCCCCTTTTCTAACATTTTCTCATCCAGTAGATTCTTCCTTGCACACGCCCCCTTTTCCAACATTTTCTCATCCAGCAGATTCTTCCCCTGCACACGCCCCCTTTTCCAACATTTTCTCATCCAGCAGATTCTCCCCTGAATACGCCCCCTTTTCTAACATTTTCTCATCCAGTAGATTCTCCCCCCCAACACGCCCCCTTTTCTAACATTTTCTCATCCAGCAGATTCTCCCCCCGCACACGCCCCCTTTTCCAACATTTTCTCATCCAGCAGATTCTCCCCTGAACACGCCCCCTTTTCTAACATTTTCTCATCCAGCAGATTCTTCCTTGCACACGCCCCCTTTTTCCAACATTTTCTCATCCAGCAGATTCTTCCCCTGCACACTCCCCCTTTTCCAACATTTTCTCATCCAGCAGATTCTTCCCCTGCACACTCCCCCTTTTCCAACATTTTCTCATCCAGCAGATTCTTCCCCTGCACACGCCCCCTTTTCTAACATTTTCTCATCCAGCAGATTCTCCCCTGAACACGCCCCCTTTTCTAACATTTTCTCATCCAGTAGATTCTCCCCCCCAACACGCCCCCTTTTCTAACATTTTCTCATCCAGCAGATTCTCCCCCTGAACACGCCCCTTTTTCTAACATTTTCTCATCCAGCAAATTCTCCCCTGAACACGCCCCCTTTTCCAACATTTTCTTATCCGGCAGATTCTTCCCCTGCACACGCCACCTTTTCTAACATTTTCTCATCCAGCAGATTCTCCCCCGAACACGCCCCCTTTTCCAACATTTTCTCATCCAGCAGATTCTTCCTTGAACACGCCCCCTTTGCTAACATTTTCTCATCCAGCAGATTCTCCCCCTGCACACGCCCCCTTTTCCAACATTTTCTCATCCGACAGATTCTCCCCCCGCACACGCTCCCTTTTCTAACATTTTCTCATCCAGCAGATTCTCCCCCTGCACACGCCCCCTTTTCCAACATTTTCTCATCCAGCAGATTCTTCCTTGCACATGCCCACTTTTCCAACATTTTCTCATCCAGCAGATTCTCCTTTGCACACGCCCCCATTTCCAACATTCCTTCCACACTCCTTGTCCAAAATTTTTCTCATCCAACAGATTCTTCCTTGAACACACACCCCTTCTCCAACATTTTCTCATCCAGCAGGTTCTCCCCCTGCACACGCCCCCTTTTCCAACATTTTCTCATCCAGCAGGTTCTCCCCCTGCACACGCCCCCTTTTCCAACATTTTCTTATCCAGCAGATTCTTCCTTGCACACCCCTTTTCCAACATTTTCTCATCCAGCAAATTCTTCCTTGCACACCCCTTTTCCAACATTTTCTCATTCAGCAGATTCTCTTTGCACACGCCCCCCTTTCCAACATCCTTTCCACACTCCTTGTCCAAAATTTTTCTCATCCAGCAGATTCTTCCCTGCATGCCATTTGTCCAACATTTTGTTCTCATGATAACGTGGTAAATGATGGCAGATAATGACCAGCATGCCCATCCTGTCTACCCAGAAATGCCAGGCTTGTAACTGCAACTCCTTGCTGGTTACCCACCTCTTTCTTTTTAGGGGTATAACAGATCCTTGGTACAAACTAATCTCTTTTTCTCCCGCCATCCCCCTTTTCCTTTTATGATTCTTTTTCTTCGTATTTAAAGTGTGTACATGTTCAATATTTATATTATGTCTTTATATTATATGGACAACCTCTGTGCTTATCCCATACTTTTTTGAATTCCTTCACTGTATCCAACCCCTGCACTCCCTGGAACAGCATACCAAGCACCCGCCATTCTCTCCATGCATGAGTAAAAGAACTCCCTCATGTTGCTTCTAATTTTCCCTTCTTAAAGCTCCATTTCATGTCCTCTCGTTCTGTTGCCTCTCCATTTTTGGAAAAGGTTGATCGGTTCCTTAACTACTTTTTAAGAATTGAAATTACTGTATCATGTATCTCCTGTCCCTCCTCTCCTCCAGGGTATACATATTCAAGTCATCAAAATAGACCCCCATACTGCTTTGATCACTTCTTTCTAAATAGTTTCAAATCTTTTTACTTCTTGGCAAGATATGGTCTCCAGAACTGGACACAGTACTTCAAATGAGGTCTCATCAATAATCCTTATCACCTCCTTCTTTCTACTTGTCGTGCTCTTTTCAAAGCAGCCAGGGGTCCTTCTGGCCTTGGCCACTGGCTGGTCACATTAATTTATCACCTTAAAATCCTCAGACACTATCACCCCAAGGTCCTTTCCCTGGTTTGTGCATGTCAGCCTTGCACTTGACCAACTTCATTTTGAATCTTTAACTCATTAACCGCCACCCCCCACCCCCATCCCCCCCTACACACACACACACACACACACTTGTACTAAGCCACAGTAGAGGTTTCTTCAGCGGCCCAGAGTGCTAAATGCTCCAACTTTGCTCAGATGCTCATATAGGAGTCCTTGCGCTAAATGCTAAGACATCCATTATATTCCTATGGGCATCTTAGCACGTAGCACACCCTAATTTTCAGCGTGCGCTAAATCGTTTAGCGCACCTTAATCAAAGGGCCCCATAATTCCTGTGAGTGCCAGAGCAGCATCAGAGCATTTAGTGCCCCAGGCCGCAGTAGAAACCACTACCGCGGTTTAGTAAAAGAGGGCCTAAGTCATTACCTCTTATCACATGTGGCTCCTGTGGATTTCTGCACCCCAAATGCGCCATCCAACATTTTTCCACATTAAAGCTCCACAACCAAGCTTCTAATTTTTGTAGATCATTTTTCATGCATGCCACTCTTCATGTCGTCCACAGAAAGGCACACTTTTTCTGCTTTTCCATCATGAACAGTACGTTGAAATTTTGGGCTCAGTATGCGGACGTAGTCAATAAAGCAAATGAAATCTTGGGAATTATTAGGAAAAGAATCGAGAATAATGCCTCTGTATTGCTCCATAGCAAGACTGCATCTTGAATACTGTATGCAATTCTGGTCGCTGCATCTAAAAAGAGGTGTACTAGAACCGGGAAAGGTACAAAGAAGGATAACCAAAATGATTAAGTGGATAGAACAACTCTCATATGAGAAAGGGCTAAAGAGGTTAGGGCCCTAGCTTGAAGAAGAGACAGAGGTCTATAAAATCCTGAATGGAATAGAACAGGTACTTGTGAAATCAGCTGTTTAGTCTATCAAAAAGTTAAAAAAAAAACTAGGGGACACTTCATGAAATTACATAGCGGCACATTTAAAACAACTACGAGAAAAAATTTTATCATTCAGCTTATAATGAAGTTCTGGAATTCATTGCCACAGCACACGGTAAAAGCAGTTAGTATAGCCAGGTTTCAAAATGTTTGGACAAATTCCTGGAGGAAAAGTCCATAAACCATTATTAAGGTAGATCTGGGGAAAGCCACTGTTTATCCCTGAGGTTAAATTACATGGAATCTTGCTATTTTGGGAATTCTGCCAGATACGTGTGGCCTATACTAGCCACTGTTTGAAACAGAATACTGGACTTAGATGAACCTTTGGTCTGACCCAGTTTGGCAACTCTTCTGTTATAACCCTTCAGCAACATTATTCACAAATATATTGAATAGAATCAGCCCCAGAATGAATCCCCACTTGAGGCTCAGGTCCTGGACCCCTTCAAAACTGAGGCACTGAATTCAAGTTTATGTGGTATACCAACCATTGGTACAGCCATGTGAGCAGTTCACAATCTAATCAGGTACTCTTAAGTATTTTCCTTATCTGTCCCCACAGACTTACCTGGGGCAATGGAGGGTTAAGTGACTTGCCCAGGGTCACAGGGAGTGGCACTGGACTTGAACCCATAACTGCAGACTGCTGAGGCTGCAGCGCTAATCACCAGGCCCCTCCTCCACTCCATCCCATTCACTACCACCCTCTACCAGCTGTCAGTCAGTTAATTTCTCATCCCGAAGATTCTCTCAACACACCTCTTTTCCAACATTTTCTCCTCTGCATATTGTAATCCAAGAGATTTAAAAAATATATAATGTTAAATTAAAATGTATCAGGGGACTGCCTATGGTGCCTATGCCTATTGGCCTGAAATAGAGAATGAAACGGGGACAAATTTTGCCCCATCCCCAAAGGGAACTAATTTTCCCATCCCATCCCTGTGAATTCTTTTCCTATCCCTGCCCCATTCCTGCAAGTTCCGTCCTTATCTGCACAACCTTCAAACACTGTAAAATCATAAGTGTTCGAGGCTTGTGCAGTTAAGGCAGAGCTTACAGGAATGGGGCAGGGACAAGGACGGTGACAAAACTCACGGGGATGGGATAGGGAAATTGAGTTCCTGTGGGGATGGGCCCAAAATTTCTTCACTGCCACCTCCTTCCTGGTGACTCCCCCCCCCCTTCATCTTAAAGAAATACCTGAGCTGGCAGGGATCCATGAGCTCTGCCAAATGAAAACCTTTTCACTGAATGGACTCTTCAAACTTAGGCTGTTGGCAGTAGTGTACCTGCGCTGCCATCTCTGTACTAGCCTCCACATTTGCTCAGTTTTGTACATAAGCAGAAGCTGAGCATGCGTAGTGGGCGGGGCATGGCAGTATTAGCACAAAAATACTTCTGCTGGCAGCCCAAGTTTTGATGGGGAGGCCTTTGGGGGGTTCGGCAGGAGGGGTTGGGTACCCTTCTGCCGGCGATCTTCGGGGAGGCGGGGCCTACCAGCAGGTAGGGTTAAGTACCTTTCTGCTGGCGATCATGGGGTTCTGTGGGCAGGAAGGGTTGGGCACCCTCCTGCTGCGATCGTCAGGGGGGGGTGGCGATGGGAGACTGGCGGCCGTAGCCACAGCTGCTATACTGATCGCGGCAGGGAGATCCCTTGCCGCGGTTAAGTATAGCGGCCGCGTCTAAAGTAACCCAATTCTGTAACCAGCGTCTGCAACATGGACGTCGGTTACAGAATCAGGTTTAGTTTGGGCAGGTGTAGGCCCGATTCTGTATAGGACGCCTGGGATGGGCATCCTGTACAGAATCCGGGCATTAGGGTCATTCTGCAGTCAATGGTATTATCGTGTCTGGACTATTGTAATCTTGTGCTCATGGGCCTACCAACAACCCTGTTGAATGCATTACAAGTTGCTCAAAACTCAGTGGTTAGGACTCTTTTTCACTTGAAAAGGACTGAACATGTAACAGAATATTTTGTGATGCTATACTGGTTGAAGTTAGAAGGCCATATATACTTTAGGCTGCTTTATGATGATTTATTTGTGTATGCATGGTCTGGCTCCTGCAAGTTTAGTGGGTATTATTCAGGCTTATGTCCCATTATCCAAGTTACGTTCTGTCCATCATGCTGACTTGTTTGTGCCACCCTTAAGGGAATACCTCACATGTCAACGTGTTTCCTGCAGGGGCTCCCAGGAATGGAATCGGCTACCTTTGTACATTAGAAAGCAATGTAATTTTGATGCTTTTAAGAAATTATTGAAGAGACATCTATTCTGTAACATGAAATATGGGCATTAAGGCATTTGCAATTGTGTAAGCGCTGGTTGCTCATTTGTGTGTGTTTTATATGTATTTTATGTATTTTTTTATTGTGTATGTCTAAATTCTGACTAAGTCAAAAATAATAAGAGGTGAGGAAAAAGCTCTCAAAAAATATGCAAAAGTGAGAGGTCAAAATCAATGACGAAAATATAACTAGAACCAAGACTTCTCAATGAATGAATCAAATAGTGAAACTTAAATATGAATGTTGAAAATGCAAAATAAACCAATTTTTCACATACACTCAGATTTGTGTAATCCGACCAAGAGCCGTGGCTCCTATAGCCGAATCCACCGTCCCATCACTGTGTATGACCGCTCGCACCCCCACCGCTCGCACTCCCACCCCGATGGACTGCTCGCACTCCCACAGCCTCCCCCATGGAGAAGCTATCTACCTTGTTTCCGGTTGCCAGTGAGCCCAGCTGCTTCCTCCTCCGGCGGTCCTGCCCTTCTCTGAGCCCTGCTGCGCTGCTTCTTCTTCCGGCGGTCCCGCCCTTTCTCTGACGTCAGAGAAAGGGCGGGACCGCCGGAAGAGGAAGCAGCGTAGCGCAGGGCTCAGAGAAGGGGCAGGACCGCCGGCAGAGGAAGCAGCTGGGCTCACTGGCATCCAGAAACAAGGTAGACAGCTTTTCCATGGGAGGGGGAGGCTGTGGGGGTGCGAGCGGTTCTTCGGGTGGGAGTGCGAGCAGTCCATCGGGGTGGGAGTGCGAGCGGTGGGGGTGCGAGCGGTCCTTCCGGATGATGCGTCGGGGGGGGGGGGCATCAGGCTTTCAGGGTGGGGACAGGACTTCAAGGGGGAGAGGAGAGTCGGAGTGGCCGAAAGTAGAGTCGGGGTGGCCAGAGGAGAGTTGGGGCAGTGAATGGAAAGTCGGGGCGGGTGAAAGGAGAGTCGGGGCAGCCAGAGGAGAGTCGGGGCGGCATGCGCGGTATACCCGTGAGCGCGGTATATAAAAATGTCTTTACATAAATTTGTGTTTCCCGCGCGCTATACCCATGTGCGCGTTTTACACGGGTGCGCGTTATCTATGTGAAAATATGGTAGTTATGTTTAAATTCTGAGCCAACTTGAAAAAGCCGGGTTATAAATTTAAAAAAAAAACAAAAACATAATGGATGGGCCCAGATCCACCCATGCCTACACCACTGCCACATGCCCTGGTGCTGCTGGTGGCATCCTGGGCATGATAAGGCAGGCTGGGCCGACCTGAGTCTTCTGGTGCCTTTCTCATCATGTTTTAGATGACCAAGGGTGCTAGGCATCTCAGGGCACTGGAGAAACTGTGGCCAATGTGGCCACCAAGGAGCCAGGTTAGGAGTGTATTAAGGGTTACCCTATTTGTGAAGACAAAAAAAGAGGATACATGACCCTGCCCACACTCCATCCATTTTCATGGTACCCCTTCCCATTCTCTCTACTCTTCTCTCTCTCTCCCTTCCTCTAACCCTCCTCCCCCACAGGTGCTTCTCTCTCTTCTTCTAACCCTCCTCTTCTTTCTTTCTGCTGCTCTTTTCTTTCTCTCTCTCTCTGTCTTTCCAATCCCCCCACCCAAGGGTGCCCCTCTCTCTCCTTCCAACTTCCTCTCCTGCTGTTTCTGTCTCTCCCCTCCCATCCAGCACTATCCTACTCCATGTTCTTTTCTCTAGCACTCTTTCCTTCCCATACTGTTTCTCCCTCCATCTATCCATGCTGTTTCTCCAGGCACCCCCCCCCCCCATGTGTTGATATGAAAAAAACAGAGTTATGTATCACCACCACCTTTCCAAAATGCAGGGCCGTAGAGTCAGAGTCAGAGTTGTGGAATCGGAAGCAATTTTGGGGCTGTGGAGTTGGATTTGGTGAAAATGTGCCGATTCCAACTCCGACTCCTAGCAGAGTTATATTGTGTGCCATGTAAATATTATAATGCTTAAATTTCTTATTTCACAGATAATAATTTGACTAACCCATTCGTTTGAGGATACATTTTATTTTCAGAATATATTTTTATATCAAATGTAATATATTTTATGATATTTATATTAGTGAAAGTGGCACCTGGAGAATGACAAAGTATGTCTCCATCCCTGCGAGTTCTTTCCCCGTTCCCATCCTGCGAACTCCTATACAGTATAGATATATAAATATTGAAGTCAAAGTCAAAAGGTTTTGTGTACAAGACTCCACAGCCCTGCCAAAATATATCTTTCCTAGTTGCTTGCACACAGACTGGCATTATGTGGTGCAGAACTGCAGATTCCATCAAAAAATACTTTGAGCAATGCAGATTTTCTGTGATATTCTGAGGCTGAAGAAGATGCAAAAGCAGAGAGTAGCAGACCCATGACTTCCAGGGTGCATGCAACTTTACATTTCACCACAGCAGAATTTGTTACAAGTTCCTTCATTGCGATAGGTTCCATTGTCAACATTTTGATGGACAATGTTTACTGTACAAATAAACTTTTAATTATTCCTTACATGTGTTCAGAGAGAGAGTGACACTATTGAAATTCTGCTACCTTACAGGCCCAGCGTTGCAATTTTACAACATCCTCCCCAAAAGTTACTAAAATGTCAAAATAAAAAAAAACACTGATTTAGGGATCACAAGCCTCCTATAACAACATGTGAACGTTCAAAAACATTTTTTTACGTTTTTTTCTATATTTGGGTCTCTGGGGGTTAAGCACTATTTCACAGCATATTTTTCCATCCAGTTTCAGACCAGTGGCAAGCATTCCTTTTATCACTAAATTGGTGACATTTTTAGTGGCGTCTCAGTTATCTGATTTTATTAATGATTTTGATATCTTAAAACTGACTCAACACAATTTTAGAAATTCCTTAGCACTGAGACACAGTTGCTAGAGTTGGTGGTATCAGAAGTGAGAGCAATCTTAAGTTGAGGGAGTCAAGTGCTGCTGTTTCAATTTGATGTCTCAGCAGCATTTGACACTGTTAACCATGAATTGTTAATGTGTGCGCTGGTTTGAGGGATTTTTAAGGACTAGACAATATCACGTGATCAAGGATGGATCTTCTTCTTAGTTTTGGAGACCCCCTCCCCCTATGATGTACTGCAGGGGTCTCCTGTTTCCCCTCCGCTATATAAGATATATATGGGTTCTCTGCGTAATATTTTATTAGGTTCTGGTGAATAACTTTATTCCTATGCAGACGACATCTTTTTGTTGTTACCAACTGATTTGGATCAAAATTTATTCTCAAAGGCATTGACGGATTCTATTAATAAAATTAAAACATAGACTTTGAAGGTTCAGCTTAAACAATACTGAAAAAAACAAGCTGTTATGGTTTGGTCAGCATGCTGAATCTATCCCAGATGTTACATCTGATGGAACATCTTTTAAAACTGATAGTCTCTAAAATATCAGGGGTCGTACTAAACTCTTTGTTTTAGCTCGGAGAACCAGTGTTCAGTCCTCGCAGCAATGTTATCAGACGGAACATTAAGGTTGATTGTCAGCTAAACCAAAGTCCAAGATCATTGTAGAGACCCAGAATTCTCGAACCACTCTTCTTTAATACAACAATCAAACAAAGGAATATAACTTACAGTTGGAAGTGCTATACAAGAATCTTGCCTTTGCAATTAAGGGCAGGATGCACAAAGTACTGACAACCTGGTAAAAGAAAACACCAGGTTGGGAGCGATTTTGATTTGCCATTTGTGCTGAGCATCCTGATGGGAGGAGGAACTGCGCCTAGCGCCTGTGAACAAGATCTGAGCAGTAGACACATCTCTTGTGCGCAGGCCCAGTTCAGTTCCTGATCACCAGAGCTCTCGAGTAAGTTTCTTTGTTTCTGTTTCACACGCAATATTGGCACACCTGTTGTGGGTGATTTGTATGAGTGTGTGTCCTGCACCTAACAGCTGTATTCTGATCATAGGTATGGGAAGGGTTACCAGATTTTCCGTTTGGAAAATCTTGAACCCGCCCCTAGACCTGCCCCCCCAGGCCTGCCCACTTCCACCCATCCCTGCCCCCAATCCTGCCCCAGTCCCCCGCTGCATCCACACATGCGTGGATGTGTTACAATGACATCATCGCATGGCATCCGCGCATGAATGGATGCACTCCTGCCCAATGCGATGTGGAGGAAAGCTTTTCAAAACCCAAAAGGCCAGGTTTAGAAAAGCCATCTGGACATGTCTGGGGAAATCCGAACATCTGGTAACCCTAGGTATGGTATATACACTCACACAAAATACACACAAACAGTTACTGGCAGCTCCAGACCTGCCAGAAAATTTTGTATGGTAAGAAGTGGGTTTTCCTTCTGTGCATTACAAGGAATGCTCATTTTAATAGTAATGATCTACTTGTAATGAATTTGCATAGAGTTCTCAGTAGTTGCCACAATTGGTAAAAGCCCCTGAAAACCCTTTTGTGCATCAGAGGCTGAGCTGCCTTTCAATTAAGTCTGGCTACAACCAGGGCCAGATTAATCAATAGGCCCAATAGACACATGCCTAGGGCCCTAAACTGTGAGGGTGCCCGCTGAAGGAGGGCAAAGAGAAAGCCCCCCCCCCTTTTTTTTTTCCTTTTTTCAAACAGCAATTATTGGCACTCCCTCCGGCACTCAAGTTCGGCAATAGGCCTTCTTCTCCCCTCGGCATCAACAGCACTTCAGATCGGCAACGCAGTGCTCAGCCCAAAACTCCCTCTGACACAGCTTCGTGTTTCCGCCCAGGCAGTTCGAGTCAGAGGGAAGCTTTGGACTGAACATCGTGTTGCTGATTTGAAATGCTGCTGATGCTGGTGGGGGCCCGTTGCCGATCTTGAGCATCATCGCGGTGGGGGGGAGGCCATTGCCGATCTTGAGTGTCATCATGGGGGGGGGGCCGTTGCCGATCTTGTTGCCAAAATCGGAAAGAAAGGTGAGAGGAAGAGAGAGAGATTGGCCTGTGGTGGATGGAGAGAAGGGGGTAGATGATGGAAGTGGGGAAAAGGGAGAGAGAAGAGGTCAGATGATGGAAGTGGGGGGAAAGAGAGAGAAGGGGCAGATGGTGGAAGTGGGGCAAAGGGGGAGAGAGAAGAGGGCAGATGATGGAAGTGGGGAGAAGGGAGAGCAAATGCTGAATGGAAGTGGAGAAAGAGAACACACACTGGATGGAAGGAGGAATAAATAAAAAGGATATATGCTGAATGGTGGAAGAAGATAGAGTTAGTGAGATAGTGGAGGGGTGAAGGCATGCTATGGGTAGACACAGTGGAAAGAGGGAAATTGAGGACTGCATAATAAGAAAGAATTTAATTTAGATGGAGGCAGAAAATAAAGAAGGAAGACCAGAGAAGAAAAGGAGAGGAGAGAGAAATGCCAGAGAACAGGGAAGGAGACAGAGATATCAGATCTGAGCAGAGGAAATGAGAAGAAAGAGATGCTAAAAACCACAGTGGTGGGGAGGGAAAGAGAGATGAAAGGAGAGAGATGCCAGACCTTGAGGGAATGGAGGGAAGATGATAAATGTCAGATCAAAGGGGGGGGTGTCAAGAGGAGAGTAAAGATCTGCACGGGAACGGGGATCGCAGGAATCCCGTGGGAATCCCCCCTAACCCATGGGACTCCCATGGGGACCCCCCTCTGGTCCATAGGACTCCCACGGGGACCCCCATCTAGCCAACGGGACTCCCACAGGGATGGAAGACTTTGGAAGCAGGGTTCGCCCATATAATATAATGGACACGTCAGCCTTAGTAAAAGAGGGGGTTTATAAGTTAATTACCTGAACAGAAAACAAAATAAGGGTTCCACCAAAGAGATTCCACAAGGAAACAGTAGCGCAAACACAAAAGAAACTGTGGAATTGATGATCCTGTCAGAAGTAATTGCTGCTTTTTATGGGGACGGGCAGGGATGGAGGTAATTCCTTGCGAGGTTGAGTGGGGACGGAGAGGATCCTGACGGGAACGGGTGGAGACGGAGAGGATCCTGATGGGGACGGGTGGGGACGGAGAGGATCCTGGCGGTGATGGGCGGGGATGTGTGGGATTTCTGTCCCCATGCAACTCTCTAGAGGAGAGATGGCAGGGAGAGACAGACAGTTTCTGGAAGGGGCAGACAGTGGATAGAAGAAAGAGAATGACAAGAAGATGAGGAAAGCAGAAACCACATGTCAAAGATAGAAAAAAAATTCTTTTTTTTTTTTTTTTTTGCTTTAGGATAAAGTAGTATTGTAGTTGTGTTGATAAATGTTTAGAAATAGAAAATGGAAATACGGTGATCATTTTATTGGACTAATTTTAATACATTTTTTACTAACTTTCAGAGACCAAATTCTCCTTCCTCAGGTCAGGACAGGATACTGTAACAGCAGTATACTTTACTGACCTAAGGAAAGAGGGTTTGAGACCTCTTAAAGCTAATTTAAAAATGTATTAGTCCAATAAAATGGTATTATCTTATTTTCCAATTTTTGTTTCATTTTTAGTTGTTAATTTGTAAAGTGATTTGTTATTTCTCTTTTTTTCAAATTTACATCTGCTATCTTCACCCCTAAACTGTACCGTTCCTTCAGTTTGTAACACAAGCCAGCATGCTGAATGCTCTGCACTGCTCCGATGATCGTCAGAATAGCGCAGAACATTCAGTCCGCCAGCCAGTGCTAAAAACCTCTTCCGTGCTTTTGTAGTGTGCACATATCAGTCCTGCCTTCATGCTGCCATCTTGTTTCCTGTGATTTCACTCTAATGGTAATATGATTTGCTATTGTATACTTTTTACCCAAGCAGCCCTTACAATGCAAAGAAACAAAAGGAAAAAAGGAGTCCACTTGCAGATAATCTCAGCTCCTTTGAAGTGTCCCGAGCATCCCCTCCCCCTACACACACACTTTAGGAGCCTTCAGATGTTATCCAGAGATCCCTTTAGTTTGAACTTATGTCACATGTCATATGTATTTGGGAGGTCTTATACCATGAGGTTGTTCTGCTCCCAGGGCCGCCATCAGAAATTTCTGGGCCCTTTACTGAACAATCCTATTGGGCCCCAAACGCACCCCTTCCCCCCCCTTCTTCCATGGGCCGAATACACACATACTTTTCTCTGTCACCGCACTCTTTGACCAAAAGATTTGTAAGCCTGCAACCACGTCAAGGTAGACTCTTTCAGCAGGGCCCTAACCTAACCTAAACTAAACTAACTATTCCTATCTATTCTAAACTAACATATGTCTAGCGCGCACAAACCCCTGCTCTACGTGGGAAAAATAACACCAGCTCAATGCTGGCGTTAGCATCTAGCGTGCATGGCGTACACTAAAGCCACTATCGTAACTTAGTAAAAGGAGCCCTATTTTTATTAGTTAATTATTATTATTATTTTCCAATGCTCAATATGACTTCCTTTTTTAAGGTTTGACACTTGTGCCAGAATATTTTTACTAAATTTAAGAAGTATTTGCCCTCTTTCAAATGGTATAGAAGTTAAAAAAGTCATTAGGTTCAATCTAGCCATTTATTTCTGCATGAATTTAAACAACTAAAAAAAAAAAGATAAATATAGCTCATCCAGTCATACAAGAAATGGCTCTACAGCAGGGGTGCCCACACTTTTTGGGCTTACGAGCTACTTTTAAAATGACCAAGTCAAAATGATCTACCAACAATAAAATTTAAAAAAAAAACACAAAGCACACTGTATGCAGAGAAAATGTTAATTATCATTTATATTCTGCGGGTTTTCAAAGAGGTCAAGTCAGACAATTCTATGCAATGTCACCTCAGGAACAACTATACAAAAATAGACAAATATACCCCCTCCCTTTTTACTAAATTGCAATAGCGGTTTTTAGAGCAGGGAGATGCACTGAATGCCCTGTGCTGCTCTCGATGCTCATAGGCTCTCTGCGCTAAAAACCGCTATTGCAGATATAAATTCTCTAAACAGACACATTTTGATCACTAAACTGAAAATAAAATCATTTTTCCTACCTTTTTGTCTGATGATTTCAAGAGTCTCTGTTTGCACTTCCTTCTTCTGACTAAAAATCCAATATTTTTTTCTTTCTGCCCCTCCCCTTTTCTTTCTGTCTCTCTTTCTTTCTCTCTCCCCCTACCCCCCCAAGCCATCGCGCCAATTTCTCCACTTCCCCGATTCTTTCCCTACCCCCTAAGCCACCATGCCGATTTCTCCCTGCTTCCACGAGCCAGGCCAGGAATGTACAAGTGCCGGACTCACAAGACTTCACCTCTGATGTCAATTCTAACGACAGAGAAGAAGTTCCAGGCCAGTCAGGCAGCGATTGGCTGGCCCAGAACTTCCTCTCTGACGTCAGAATTGACGTCGGAAGTGAAGTCTTGTGAGCCCGGCGCTTCTACGCGCCTGGCCTGGCTCAGGGAGGCAGGAAGAAAAAGATTGCCAAGGCAACGCGATCGACTCACATTGCCTTTGCGATCTACTGGTCGATCGCGCTCGACCATTTGGGCACCCCTGCTGTTATGGTATCCTGTCCTGACCTGAGGAAAGGGGTTTAGTCCCCAAAAAACTGCCTTATTTCCATTTCCTATTTATAAACTTTAATCAATAGATACAATACTACTTGATTCTACGTAAAGCAACAAAACAATTTTTTCTACCTTTTGTCGTTTTTGCTTTAATCATCTTGTCTTCACTCTTCTTTCTAGCCAGCATTTGTCCGCTCTGTCTTCCATACAGCATCAGCCCCTTCCATCCACTGTCCGCCCTCTCCCCGTTCCATATGGCATCTTCCCTCTTTTTATGCTCCTTCAATAAACTGTCTATCCTGTGCCCCTTCTCTTCTCCTTTGTACATGATTGATTTCAGCTCTGCCACCTCTCCATTTTTCTCTCTCTGTCACCACCCCGTCCTCTATGCTCTGGCATCTCTCTCTTCTCCTTTCTTTCCTTCGCACCCCACAGTCTGGTATCTTCCCTTCCCTGATTCTCTAGCATCTCACTCCTTTCCTTTTCTTCCATCTCTCCCTCCCCCTCCATGCTCTGACATCTCCTCCTTCCTTTCCCCCTTCCTTTTCCCTTGGTCTGGCATACTTTCCTCCTTCCCTCCATGTCCTGGCATCTCTTCCTCCCTCCCTTCCCTCCAATCCCTGGCAATTCATTTCATTCCCTCCCTCATCTTCTTTCTCCCTCCAGTTGGGTGCAGCAAGTCTCTCCCCCTCTGTTCCCTTTCCTCCTTCTGTCACCCATGACCTGGCGTCATGAACTTCTTCAGGCAGCAGCATTCACAATTCGCTGCTGTTGCCTGCTTTGGGCCTTCTTCTCTGTCGGGTCCTGCCTTCATGGAAACAGTAGGCAGGACCCGGCAGAGAGGAAGGCCTGAAGCTGGCAACAGCAGTGAATTGTAAATGCTGATGCTAGCCGAAGAAGTTCATGACGCCAGGTCGAACACCTGGGGCAGACTGCTACTCTCCCCCCCACGACCCTCCTATCTCTCCCTCCCTCCCATCACGAGACTCTAAACAGCACTGCTCTACTCTAAGCAGGCTGCTTCAGGGCTTTCTCCTGCCGTGATTCCCTCTGGCACGTCACTGATGAGGGAAGGAGGGAGAGATAGGAGGGTCGGATTGGGTTGGGGGTCGCCCGGGATGATGATGAGGCTGCTGCTGCTGCCAGCGAATCCAGCAAGGGTGAGGCCCCAAAGCACAGCACTGGCAGGCCCCCCCTGACTATTTCGGGCCCTAGGCCTGTGCCTACTGGGCCTATCCTTTAATCTGGCCCTGCTTCCCCCCCATATGCCCTGACATCTCTCTCTTCCACTCCATGGTATGGTATCTCCTTTCCCTCCCTCCCATGGTCTTTGCATCTCTTTCCTCCTTTTCCTGATCTTCCTTCTCCCTCCTTCCCTCTCTCTCCCCAAATGGGTGCAGCAGTATTTCTCTTCCCCCTCCCCCCACTGGGTACAGCAGTATCATCAGCATTTCTCTTCCCCCCCCCCAATTGGGTACAGCAGAAGCAGCATTTCTCTTCCCCATCCCCCCTAATTAGGTGCAGCAGCATTACTCCTCCCATTCCCCCCCCCCCGTCTCACACACCCGGCAGATTCGCTACAGACAAAGGCAAGTTGTAAGTTTCCCTTGGTCACTGACTTATCTCCCAAAGGGCAGTGACAGAGGGAAGTTTACAACTTGCTGCTCTTGCTTACTTCGGGCCTTTCTCGTTGCCGGGTCCCTGGCCTATCTCCCGCATGCTCCGGGGCTCTAATGGTCCGTGCCGGCTTCTCTCCCCCCCCCCCCCCCGGACGTAACTTCCGGTTTCGAGTCGCTTGCTGGGGTTTTTTTTTTTTGTTTAAAGTCCGGCGGGTTTTTCGGCGGCTCTTCAGGCTGCGCATTAAGAAGTGGCGGCAGCAGGATTCGGCAAATGACAGCCGGGCGGGCATCTAAATTTGCTGGGCGTTGCGCCCGAAAAGCGCTGGGGAGAACACTGGGGAGCCCGGGCCCCCTGTCAGCTCCGGGCCCCTGAATGCAGGACTGGTAGTACTGCCCTGATGGCAGCCCTGTCTGCTCCCACATTCATGAGAGCAGACTGCTTGTATTCAGATATGTAAACAGACTGTTTCTTTAACTCAAGCTCCCAGTGTGCACTTCTGTATCCTCAGTGAACTTAGCCCCACTCTCTCTCTTCAGCCTGTGGTGAGCAGACCCCAATTTAGGTAGCACATGGCCATAGGAAAGCATTGTTTTCCACCTGGTTACACCTTTGAAACTGCTATTCTAAATACAGCTTAGTTTGCTAAGTTTGGAGCACTATATTATCCTTTACAAAGTGTAAGAGAAATACACTCTTGGCTTCCCCTATCTGTGGGATGTGCTGATAGAGTGTGGATTTGTAGAAAAAGAAATTCCTTGAGATCAACTGAACTGTGAGTTTATTTCTTTGTTTAAGTTTGTATTAAAGAAGTTTGCTTAAGGAATACAGAGTCCAGATTGATAATATTATATGCTACAGGTTCAATGAGCCTAAACTGTTGACAACCCTCAGAGTCAGAGTCAAAGGTCAGCATAGTGAAAACCAGTTAAACAGCAATGGCTAGTGGGGAAAAGAGACCTGTTGCTTATGAACAGTGCCTGACAGACAGCTTTGAGGTTTTCCAACCCTGCCAGTGAAACAGGGCAATGCTCCATTAAACCCAGTTGAACAAACCAGTTTGAGAATGGTACAGCTGAGAATGGGGTTCCATCAACATTTGAACTGAAAGATCTGTGGAAACCTGAAGTACGTAAAGAACCCTTATCAGGCACAAGTCACTATGCACGGATCAAATCACACAGACATAACTGCAGCTGCATGAATAATTAATAAAAAAGCATAATGTGTTATCATTAGGACCTCAGCAGTGTAACCCAGGATCAGTTGTAGCGCTGGGAATATGTATACTACACCATCTTCATTGGTCTGTAAAATATCTAGTGTTAAGGCTCCTTTTACAAAGGCGCTAAAATGCCGTGTGCGCTAGCCACTACCACCTCCTCGTGAGCAGGCGGTAGTTTTTCAGGTAGCGTGCGCTAATCCGGTGTGTGCGCTAAAAACTCTAGCGCACCTTTGTAAAAAGGTGCCCTTAATGTTGTAAATATCTCTCAAAACATTTTAAATATTTATTCTTCTCCGCAGCCTCTCTCGTCAGTGTAAAGATGTTGCCAGCATGTTATTTCTAAGAATGATCATTAATAAAATTTCCCAGGCATTTAAGAACTTCATACCTATGAGGGACCTTCAAAAAGTTTCTGCACATTTATTTTTTTAAACACTATTTATTAAATATCTCAAATGCAAATTATAGCACTTTTCCACATAATCACCATGTGCCCTGCCTGACTAGTCACATGACATTCTACGACACACCCTCTTACCACCTCTCCTTATTCCATTGGATCCCCTTCAAAGTACTGTGAAAATATGAAAGTGCAAAAACTTTTTGAAGGACCCTCGTAGATGACAATCAGAATAAATTTCAAATTTGATGTATTTTTAATCTAGGACAATGAACATTAATAATGGCAAAAAAACCCAAAAAACATTTAGCCACTAATTAGACTAAAATGAAGGTAAGCTCAAGTAACAGAATGGCTACACACTGCCAAGCCTCAATTATTGATGCCCTTACATTAGGGGGCATTCCTCAGTCTCACCAGGCAGCAGTGATAAATATTCTGAGATCAGTACTGTCATCCATAATTACTAAGGCTGTCTACACTGCCCAGAGGTCGCTTTAAATTACATACAGAACATTGCGGAAACAGTTTTTGTTCATAAATCTTTGTTCACTGCACACAGGCCAGCTATATATTTTTTTTCATTCCCAGTTTGCTTGTTCACCCACTGACCACAAAATGGAAAAATATTTCTCATGCACATACTTTATTAATACGTCTGCATTCGATGTGTATCTGGGAAGTGGAATTGACTTGCATCCTTTTAATACATATTAAGGGCTCTTTTTACTAAACGGGCTGGCGAGGTAAGTGCTTTAATGCTCAAAGTATTCCTGTGAGTGTCAGAACATTTATCACGCTGTCCTGTGCTAAAAACCGCTAGCGCTGTTTAGTAAAACCCAGCGTAATTTTTCCATATTTTCTTTCAGTCCCATGAAAAATCAGAGAAATTATGTTTTAATGATTCTTTGAGGGCAATTTTATAAAGGGGTGTCTACTTCTAGTTACCTAAAAGACACCTATTGTACTCCACTCAGGATTTTGTAGACTTCAATTATGTCTCCCCTTAGCCGTCTCTTTTCCAAGCTGAAGAGCCCTAACCATTTTTGGAACTCCTCTCATATGAGGAAAGACTAAAACGGTTAGGGCTCTTCAGTTTGGAAAAGAGATGGCTGAGGGGAGATATGATTGAAGTCTACAAAATCCTGAGTGGAGTAGAACGGGTACAAGTAGATGACACTTGATGAAGTTACAAGGAAATACTTTTAAAACCAATTGGAGGAAAAAAAAATTTCACTCAGAGAATAGATAAGCTCTGGAACACATTGCCAGAGGGTGTGGTAAGAGCAATTAGCGTAGCTGGTTTTAAGAAAGGTTTGGACAAGTTCCTGGTGGAAAAGTCCATAGTCTGTTATTGAGAAAGACACAGGGGAAGTCACTGCTTGCCCTGTATCGGCAGCATGGAATATTGCTACACCTTGGGTTTTGGCCGGGTACTAGTGACCTGGATTGGCTACTATGAGAACGGGCTACTGGGCTTTATGAACCATTGGTCTGACCCAGTAAGGCTATTCTTATGTTCTTATATTCTACAAAATATAGTAGGCACCTACTTTCCTTTATAGAATCCTAGCATAGCAGTGCAAACTTATGCATATACCTGCCATACAGCTGGTATAAATGCTTACACCTAGATTGCTAAAGAATGTTCATAGATTATAATATTCTATCATGTAGATGGGTAACTGTATACCTTGCCCAGACTCTGCTCATGTTTATGCTTCCAGAGGCTGTTGTAGACAAGAAAACATTAAATGGTTTCAAAGAAGGTTTGGATAGATTCCTAGAAGAAAAAGGGATTGAAGGGTATAGATAGGTATAGACCACTACTCAGGCAATGGGCCTGATGGGCCGCCGCGGGAGCGGACCGCTGGGCAGGATGGACCTATGGTCTGCCTCAGCGGAGGCAACTTCTTATGTTCTTATGCCATCTTAAAACTACACACTTTGCATTTTGTGCACATATGAATACATACCAGTATATGTGCTTTTATGTGGTACTGTGGTCATTTTGATGTGCTTTTGGAATTTAAATCAGTGGTCTTCATTAATTTTAATATAATAATCTGAAGGAGAGCTGTCAAATATCTTCCTATGCGGGACCATGGCACTACTGACCAGTGTGTGTCAATGATATCCCATCCCCACTAGTCCACCTTCAAACTTCATTGTCAGGTATCCTCAAGTATATAAGCATTTCCAAATGCAGTCCTGAACCTGCGTAGAGAGACAAAGTAGCAAAAAGAAAGCCAGAAAGACAATGGGGACCACCCCAGAGGTCTTCAGGGGTCAGCCTTGCATTGAAAAACACTGATCTAAATGCTGGCTCTCTCTTTGTAAAATTATATACTTTAAGTCTACTGTATATTATACACAGTATATATGTGGAGGGGCATAATCGAAAGGTACGTCTAAGTCTGTTTACTTCCATTTCACAAATCGTCCAAAGTCAAAAAGAGCCTAAGTCCCATTTTCGAAAGAGATGTCCAACGTCTTTTGACTTTCGAAAATCATCCTATTATACATCCTGAAGATCTGATCGTCCAAGCTGCTAAAACGTCGATCTTTAAAGCACATTTTCGTCCAACTGTCCGTCCAAGTCCAAAACGTCTAGAACAAGCCCTATTGGACGTAGGAGTGGCCTGCAAAGTGATGGACAGAACACCCAGACAGGGCACCTAAATAGTGGGGTACCTTACAGGGCACTGCTGTGAACTTCACAAACAGGGTGCCATGGCTTCTCCTCACTGCAGCTCACTTATAGGTGACGCTGAGCCCCCCAAACCACCTCCAGAATCCCCTAGACCCACTTATCTACCACCCCAATAGCCCTTATGGCTGCAGGAGCCACTTATATGCCAGTAAAAAAGGGTTTTGGAGGTGTATAGGGCAGTGCACGTTTAAGTATCAATGCAGTGATTACAGGGGCTTATGGGCATGGGTCCTCCTCTCTATGGCTCCCTAACCCACCCCCAAGACGACTTAAGCTGCCTCTGTGCTGGACGACTAGGCTTTCCTATGCCAGGCGGCCAGGTAATGATGGTCTGAAGGCTGAATTTTAAAGGTGTGATTAATATTTTTATGGGGGTGGGGGTTGGTGATCACTGGGGTAGTGTGTGGGGGTCTGTTTTATGTGTTTTCAGTGCATATCTGGTGAGTTTAGGTGGGTTTTTATGACTTAGACCATGTTTCAAATGGTCTAAGTCACAACGTCCAAGTTCCGTCGATCGTGGGCTGTATCACTTTTGGTTATACATGCTGTATGACTAAGTTTAAGCCGGCCCATGTCCCGCCCAACTCCTGCCCTCGACACGCCTCCCGAAACGCTCCGTTTAGCTTTGGACGTTGAGCGGCACTATGAGGGCCTAAGTCATTTAGAAATACGTCCAAAACCCGGTTTGATTATCGGCGCTTGGACATTTTTGAGAAATGTCTGTCCAAGTGCCGACTTAAGCCGGTTTTTGGACGTTTTTCTCTTTCAATTATGAGCCCCATAGTCTGTTCAAAAGGTTCCAGGACCGATTTTATTAAAATTTATTAAACAATCTTACAACTTATTCTATTGGGTCCTTGTCAAAGTACTCCCCTTCCCTATGTGTACACTTTTCCAATTGCCCTTAAACACATCGTCAGGCATCGCCAAAAGTTTCTACGTTGAATTTTGCTTTATGTCTTCAATGGTGCTGAATCATATTTTATAAAGAAAAAAACAAACATACATCCTATTCTTTATAGAACAGGCTATAAGTAAGTGCATTTTAGGCTTCCCTTTTCATAGAATTGCCCTCTAAAACTGCTATAGGACAAATGGGAAGAAACCCAAGACAGAACAGATTATCAAGATCCAAGAGGAGGATACTGTTTCAAAGGAGTAGATGATGATTAAGTGTCAAAAACAGTGAATAGTTCAATAAGGATGAGAACTGGGTAAGGCCCTGGGATATGGCCAGGAATAGGTTAGCAGAGACTTTGGCAAGGGCTGGAGCAAAAGACAGATTGGAGTGGATTATGACTGGTTTGAGATGAAAGAAAGCATGTGGTCTTGGAGATTGAGATGTACAATGTCTGCATCTATGAGATGTACAATG
Source organism: Geotrypetes seraphini (assembly GCF_902459505.1). Taxonomy (NCBI): domain Eukaryota; kingdom Metazoa; phylum Chordata; class Amphibia; order Gymnophiona; family Dermophiidae; genus Geotrypetes; species Geotrypetes seraphini. Next base: position 172,759,275 of record NC_047089.1, read on the forward strand.
TCTGCATCTATGAGACAAACATAGTTTTTCTTATTACATAGAGTATTTTGGACCCCAATTCGTTTACATAGAGTAGATCAGGGCTGCCCAATTCCGGTCCTTGAGATCTACTGGCAGGCCAGGTTTTCAGGATATCCACAATGAATATGCATGAGAGAGATTTGCCTGAACTGCCTTCTTGGTATGCAAATCTCTCTCATGCATGTTCATTGTGGATATCTTGAAAACCTGGCCTGCCAGTAGATCTCGAGGACCGGAATTGGGCAGCCCTGGAGCAGATAGTTCTAAAACTAATAGATACTGGCATTGTCATCTGGAAGTTGGGACATTAGATCATTTACTACACTATTGTCCTTTGATACTACAATTCTGGAGATCTATTTGGGATCAGGTTAATAATTTATTAGATAATCCAGTGGCATTATCATATGATACCATTTTGTTTGGAACATCTATGAGGGCAAAAAGTCAAATTTCAGCAAAAAATAATAAACTTTTGTATATAATGACAGGGGTTGCCATGCAGCTTATTTTAAAGAATTGGAAAAATTGTGGCAGATTAAATTATTCATTCTGGTGGGAATCCCTATGTTATATCTTTAAAATGGGAAAGATTTTGGCCATTCAGAAGGGATATTATAAAAAAAATTATGGAAGTTTGGGAACCATTAACTAAATACTGTAAATATTGATTTACTTGTATAACTGAGGAAAATATGCACATCCGGGGAGGGGGGTGGGGGTATGTTTTGGGCAATTGTTTAGAAGTACTGAAGGGTTGATTACAAGTATTTTTATGAGAGGTTGGTTAATGGGAAGAGGGTGGGAAAAATAAGTCTTGTTTTTATTCTATTAAGTATATTGTGTTGTAATGATAATATTTTAAGTAAATGCATCATTTTTTGCGCACAATTGAAGTTTTAAAAATGAATAAAGAATTAAAAAAAAAAAAAAAAGATAGCAATGGGAAAGAATGAACGTTTGAGTAATTTGTATGTGAATGGGAGGAGGTAGATGGGATGTTAATTCACAGGACTGGTACCTTTTAAGAACCGAATCTGTTAAAAACTTATTCTTTTAATCTTTAAAACTCGATTATACAATCAACCAGAATTTATTGGTAAACTACTTATTCCATATAGCCCATCCAGATCTTTCTGTTCTCCAGCTCACAATCTCCTTAACATTCCATCCTTAAAATATATTAATACTTTAAGATCCAATAATTTTGCTGTGACAGCACCTTTCCTTTAGAATTCCATTGCCAACTATATAAGGGAAGAAACTTCTGTAGGCCCTTTCAAGATTAAGTTGAAGACTTTCCTATTCATAGACGCTTTTGAGATATAACTGCCCTCATTAGGGCAACAATTTCTTCGTTATTTTTCAGGTCTACCCTTTCCTTATTGTTCTTTCCTTATTTGTTCTTTTATTTACTGATTGTAGTTCTCCCTTTCTTCCTCTTGTTACTTTTTTTTGTCTGGTGTATGTACGTTTGTTTTTACTGACATATCCCCCGTAATGATATGTCCTGTTTTTAATCAATTGTTTTTATGTCATTGTATGCTGACAATGAATTTTATTGTACACCGCTTTGAATTTCAGATTAAGCGGTATAACAATTTTTTTTTTTTTTTTAAATCTTTATTGAGTTTCAAACCAACAAAAATGCAATACAGTATCTATACAAATAATATTAATCATATATGCATTTATAATCAATCAAAATCCATACAACAATAAAAAAAACCCCACCCAACCAACATTTCATAAGGAAATAGAATCATTCAAAGAAATACCCGCCTCCCACCCTCCCTCCCCTGATTTTTAATAAACATTGAAACCTTGAAGGCTTTTTAAGGAGCAGTGGCCTAGTGGTTAGAGTTCCTGCCTGAGCACACTGAGGTTGTGGGTTCAACCCTAGTGCCACTCCTTGTGACGCTGCAGAAGTTACTTAACCCTCCATTAGGGTTACCAGATTTTCTGTTTGGAAAATCCAGACTCCCCCAGGACCGCCCAGTTCCAGCCCAGCCCCCAATCCTGCCCCAGCCTTGCCCCCTGCTGCCTGCTCGGATCAGGCAGGAGGGCATCCGTGCATGTGCGCATGTGACACGATGATGTCATGTGCATGCTCGATGGCAATTTTGAGGGAGGCTAAGTGTCGGGTTTTGAAAAGCTGTCTAGACTCCCGGACATGTCCTCAAAAAGAGAACAAGTCCAGGGAAATCCGGAAATCTAGTAACCCTACCTTCTATTGCTCCAGGTACCATAGGTGGATTGTGAACCCTCCAGGACTGATAAGGAAGAGTGCTTAATTAGGTTTTAAACCATTTAGATAGCTATGTCAATGAGCAGTATACCAAATAAGTAATAAATTTGGAAACTTATCTGTGTGTTTAGGTCCATATATTCGGTGGTTCAATTTATATATGCAGATACAGTATAATCTCGTTATAACGGACTCGCTTATAATGGAATATCATCTATAGCGGATGAGGTCTGCTGGTCCCGGCCGTGCGCCTTTATCAACATGCAGAAAATCACCGCATATAGTGGACTCGCATATAACAGACTTTCGCATATAACAGGCAATTTGGTCCACAGAGCAGCTTTTAGCTGTAGTTTTGTTTGCCTATAACGGACATGCAAGCTCCGCCTACAAGGCGCGTGGCGTGCCAGTGGTACAGTATCAAAATGCAGCCCAGAAGAAAATGACAGATTATTTTTCTTTCCAGTACAGTATGATGTAATGCTTTAGATTAGAACATCGTTTGCAATCATTTCGTGCCATACCAATGTTTTGCTAAGTTTTGTTATTGATGTTGCTGATATGCTTGTGTAGTGACTGTTGTTCATTGACTGTACGTTGTTTCAAGTTGACCTAAATAAAGTTGTTGTTTTTTTTAAACTGTTTATTAATTTTCCATTCAAAAACAGTGCATTAAAATATACATACAATTGACTTCAAGACAGCACTTACAATCGATCAAAGAAATACTACAAAACATCCCACCCTAATTCAAGAACAAAAACAAAGTGGATACATAAAGTAAAAATCATAAACAACACTTTCATTTGGTCAATGAATACAAGAAAATATAATACCACCCTTCCTCCCTGGATGTGTAAATCAAATAGGAAATAAGGGAATAATCCAGCTAATCCGTGTTAACAAAATTTGTCAATGGACCCCACGTCAATTTAAACAGCTTATTATTACACTTAATTTCTGAATTCATTTTCTCATATTTGTAACATAAATATAAAGAACCCCACCAAAAGGAGATATTAAGTCTATCCCAACTTTTCCCATTTTTAGTAACCATTTGCATGGCTATCACAGTTATTATGGCAAATAGTCTACTTTTATATCTATCCAATGGAGGTTTAGGTTATAACAATGTACCACAGATCACCACCTCATAAGACAACGGAATTGAAGACTCCAGAATCAAATTTATTTGTCCCCATATTGATTTCCAGAAGTTGAGTATCAAAGGACAATAGAACAACAAATGATCCAGTGTCCCTATTTCAAGATGACAGTGCCAGAATCTATTAGACTTTGAACTGTCTAACTTCTGCAAACGAACTGGCTTCCATAAAACTCTATGCAACAGAAAAAAACCAAGTCTGTCTCATAGACGCTGATGCTATACATCTCATCCTCCAAGTCCAAATCCGTGGCCATTGAGTAGCAGAAATCCGCTGCTTTATCTCAATGCTCCAAATGTCTTTTAGAATAGTTTTAGGCTTCTTGTTCAAGTATTCAGATATTAATTTATACCACTTGGCGGCCTAATGCCCTAGCAAATCTGTCTGGAAGCATAGGCCCAGCAAGCTGTACTGATTTGTTAAATTTTGCCAATCAGGGAACCCTCTCTGAATGGCCTGTTTCAACTGCAACCATTTATAAGCTTGAGACTTTGAAATGCCGAGCAATTGTTGCAATCGTGACCTAAATAAAGTTTTTTTTAAAAACGCAACTCTGGATTATAACGAACTTTGGATATAACAGACTGTTTTTCCAGGTCCCATGAAATCCGTTATAACGACATTATACGGTATATTTATGTGGAATGTTGATCCCCTTTATTTTCCTCTTTTTACTAATCCACAGATAGTTACTGCAGTTGATCTGGACCTTGCTACTTCAGATCGGTGATATGGCGGGGGTGGGAGGAGTCCTCGATAATACATTTATTTATTAACTGCCTTTTCATGAAGAGATTCACCTAAGGCAGTTTACAATACATTGAATAGCAATCAGGTACTCTTAACATAACATTTGTATATCACAATACCTTGCAGATTCTATGCGGTTTAACAAATTTAGGAAAATCTGAATATTGGCAGCGAGCAGCAAAAATTAATCTTTGCAAAAACTTTGCGTATAAATAATCTTAAAGTTTTGCACATAGACAAGTTTTTAACAATTTCCAGCAGGCTCACAATCTAGTTTTGTACCTGGGGCAGTGGAGGGTTAGGGACTTGCCCAGGGAGTCACAGGGAGCAGGCTGAGGTTGCTAAGACAGCAGCTTTAACCACTAGGCCTCTCCTTCCCTCCTCAATATGGCCTCATGGGGAGAAAGAACCAAACAAAACTGTAGGTATCTCAAGGGATTTCAACCAAAGCCCCTCCTCCTTGATCATGAATAAATTATTGGGGTTGCCATACTAGTCTGCTTGGTTGTGTAGAATTAAAGGCAACAAGAAAGCTGTAGCCAATCACAGTCATATCAATTACGGCATGAGCATCCAATTTGCACCCATGGCCTGTACGATGAAAGGTTCTCAGCCCAACCATGAAAAGAATGATGTGGATACAGTTCAATCAATGATCTGAAACAATGTGAAAATATAGAATTGGCACATAACGAAATATGATAACACTCTTTTCAGCTACAGTGGCAAAATAACACTCAGAATTTAGAAAGTTGTTTGGTTGGACTGATAACTTTTCAGCACCCCCCTCCTCCACACACACACTCCTTCGTATGTGTCTCACTTGATCCTGGGTGCTGCAAAATTGTTTTACCAATTAGCCAGAACCTGTATTGGGGGCTGTATTTTGAATTTGTAATTGTAATTTGAGATTATTGTAACAAAGTGATTACGGTATATTTGCATTAAAAGTGAGAAAGAGTTCAACAAGTGTGGGAATTCAGACTCAAACTGGACACGGGACATAGACGCAGTGGAAAATGCACTTATTTTGCACTGCTGAATTGACCTAAGTGCAAAGACATCACAGATTTTAAAGAATAGTATACTTTGGTGTGGACGTATTACTGTTAAAATAGCTATATTTTTGAATAACAGATTGTACTTCACCATTAATAAACTCTTGTGGCCCACAAAGATGTGGAGGAACATTTTTGATAGGATATCTAAGTCCAGCTTTGGATGTTTCCCGCAAGACGTCCAAAGTCGGAGGCAGAGAAATGGCCATTTTTGAAACCATCAAAAACGCTAGATGTCCACTTTGTTTGGTTTTTTTTTCAATCACCTACTTTGATGTCTTGACCATCAGGATATCCAATCTTAGGATGCCTAATGTTGTTCTTCATTTTAAACCACAAAAATGTCCAACTTTAAAACATCAAAATCTAATGAATGTGGAAGGGGCCAGCATTGTAATGGACTGGCCACATAGATATGCCAAAAGAGCAGTGGAGCACCTTAGAGGGCACGGCTGTGAACTTCACATAAAAGGTGCCAGAAGTACATCTCACCTTAGCCCCCTTCTAATATATGGTGAACCCCCAAAACTCCCCCAAAACCTAGTATACCCACCTGTCTACCACCCCAATAGCACTTATATTGCAGTATAGTAGGATTTTGGTGAGCTCACACTTTCCACCATAAATGCAATAGTTAGAGTGGCTTATGTGCCTGGGTCCTCCTTTCTAGGGCTCACTAGCCCACTTACCAGGCAACTTAAGACACCTGTGTGATGCTCTACTAGGATTTCTCATACTAGGTGTTGCTGTTCTAGACACATGTATGTATTGTTCCATTCACATTTTGTGTGGGTGGGTGAGATTAGTGACTACTGGGGGAGTGTGGGAGGGTCATAACCTAATCCCTCCAGTGGTCTTTTGGTCAGTTTGGGTAACATTTTGGCACTTAGACACTAGTTCAGAACATTTAAGTTCCATCCAGGACGTCTTGGGAAAGGTTCAATTATTACCACAAGACATCCAAGTTTAAGCATGCCCAAAGGCCACCCAGAACATGCCTCCAACATGCTCCCTTTAGTTTTGGATGCACAGTGGCTAGAACACCACGCAAGATGTCCAGAAAAATGGTTTTGAAAATCAGCACTCAAACGTCCTGGCGATTAGGATTTATGCTATTTTTTGGACGTCTTAGGACCTCTTCTATTAAATTGCGCTAGCAGTTTCTAGCGTGGGGAGCTGCGCTGAATGGCCTGCACTGCTACCGATGCTCATATGAGCGTTGGGAGCAGTGCAGGCCATTCAGCGCGGCTCTCTGCGCTAGCACAGTTTAATAGAAGAGGGGGTTAGTGTTTTAGAAATGCTCCTAATAGTTTATTAAAACTTGATGTACTGAAACATCTGAACACAGGTCTAGGTGGTGTACAATGAATGGAAAAGAATTACAATTACTGACAAGAAAGACTAGTCACCCACTCCTAAACAGAGGGGTATTTTCAATAAGATGTTTCAAACCAATATCTAGCACACAGCCATAATCGAGACAGAAAAACATCTAAGTTTCTGGTTCAATTATGGATTTGAGAAAGATAGTTTCAAGTTCAATACATCCATGTTTAAGTACCATTATCAGAAAAAAATAAGTCCCGGGGGAAAAAAACGTTAAAAAACACAAACAACCAAAAAACATAGGGATGTCTGTATGGCAGAATTCCTAGTAAACTGACCACACAGATATCCAGTGGTGTAGTAAAGGAGGAGGGGGTGAACCACCCTGGATGCCGTTTTCATGGGGGGGGGCGCAGGCACTGGTGCCTCTCCTCCTCTCTGCCCCCTCGCATGCCTCTTTAAATGTTCGCTGACACGAGCATCTTCCTCATGCGGCTTGCACTGGTATTGGCTCCCTTCTGATGTCACTTCCTGGTTACGGGTTCAGGAAGTGACGGAAAGGAGCTGACGCCAGCGTGGACAGCGGGTGGAAGATGCTGCTCACAGCAAACATTTGGGAGGTACGGGGGGGGTAGGGGGCACCCAAGAGGTGGGGAAGAGTGCAGGGTGCACAGCAATGCTGGGCATCACCGCCTCAGCTGCCAGCCTCCCTTGCTATGCCACTGCAGACATCCCAGCAATGCAGAGGGGCAGCCTATTGGTCACTGAACTGAACTTCACACAAAGAGACCCCAAGTACAAATCTCAGCTAAACCTTTTCATATTGTATGGTGAGTTCTCCAGGAACAGAGAAAACTTATTGTACCCAAAGGTCCACCACTGCAATAACCCTCAGGCTTACAGTACACATATATATTTAGATACAGGAGGTATTTCTGTGGTCCAGGAGGGCTCATTGAAACGAAAGAGTTCGTGGGAATTAGAAAATGACATGGTGACTGTTACCTGTGGGTAGCCACAGGTAACCTGCCAAAACGGGGGAAATAATTAACTTTTCGCCACAAGTACGGTGACAAGGCGGTGAATGGCTCAGTCCCCGCAGTAAAGGATCTTCCACATTGCCTCCCGTCCTTCCCCTTCATATCAGCACTGGTAGCTCCCCTCGTGCTTGCAGCTACCCGCCCAACACTCTCCCTTCCTATCACCCACGAGTCCGGCAGTCCCCCACCCTCACACCAGGCCTCCTTCCACCGAAGCCGACAGAAGGGCTTCCCTCTGATGTCAGAGCTGACATCAGAGGGAAGCCTTTTTGGTCAGCTGGGGATCCCAGGCAATTACCTCGATCGTCGGACGCCATCTTCCTTCCAGCTTAGCTGCTCCTTATCTTCAGTGCCAGCTGCACGCATTTCAAGTTTCAAGTTTATTAGCTTTTAATATACCGACCATAAACAAATATCTGGCCAGTTAACAATAAAATTTTAAAAGGGTAAGAAAGAAGAAAGATAAAATAAAAGGCATTTAAAAATAAATAGAGTGAACATTAATGACATTAACTAGACAAACTTGAAAGTGAGGGGAAAAGGGAAAGGAGGGGAAAAGTTACATATTTGAGAAGAAAAGGAGAGAGTGGGAATGGGATAAAACGTATAGGGTAGGGTCGCTTTGTTAAAGCGGTTGGTTGCTTAAAGAGAAAAGGAAATAATAAAAATTTAAGAAAAGGAAAGCAGAAGGTAAGTCTAAACACAGCCGAATGCGTCACGAAATAAAAAAGTCTTTAGGCTTATCTTGAATTTGTCTAGATGTTGTTCGTCGCGGAGTTGCTGTGGCAGAGAACGTTGGGGCAGCTACTGCAAAATTTATTTTCCGTGTGTAATAGAAGTCTTTTATGGAGGTAATAAACAGAAGCTTTTGATCAGTTGACCTTAGAGTACGTGGGGAACATTGGGGAATGAGAAGCTTATCAAGAAATGAAGGCTGGTGAGAGAGTTTTATTTTGAAGGTCAGTAAGATGATTTTATAGGTGATACGATGAGTGACGGGGAGCCAATGTGCCTCTTTCAGAAGTGGAGTAACATGATCAAATTTGCCTGTTTTATAAATGTTCGCTGGGACAGCGGGCAGTGGCTCTTCCACGCTGCATGCTGCTGACCCGGTGACTAATAGATCTAGATAAAAATATACTCCTTTTCCGTCCTGGACCTTTTTGTCTGTTCTATTATTGCAGAAAAATGTCCAGATTTAAAGCTCACCCAAGTTCCACACCCTTGCAATTTAAATGACCTGCAGAGTAAAATGACCCAATTTTGAGGTTAAACTATCTCAACTTAGATATTTTGATGAGAAATCCATCTGCCGCATTGTCTTGCTTTTTGAGACGTTTTTCTCTTTTGAAATGAGCAACATAGTCTTTTTTTTTTTTATAATTCTTTATTCATTTTCAAAATTACAACAAGTGTTATATATATTCAATCACATTAACAATAAATACATCACTTAAAACCTATCATTGGTACATTACATATACTCTTATCCCTCCCCTCTTCCCACACCTCCCTACCATATATTCAATTATCTTATAGAATATGTAATAATAACCCCCCCCCCCCCTACGGGGGGGTATGGGGGAGCACCATAATCTAATACCACAGATTTAAAATTTCAGATAGCCCTATCTCACATCAAGTGGTCACAGTCTGATCTCTAAACACCAATCAAAACAAGTTGGTCTTCAACAGTAATTTACCGTAACTTTCTTAAAAGACAATTCTATCCGAATATCAAAGGTAATCTGTTTCACAAAAGAGGGGCCCGATCACAGGGCCCACTGGAGGGGAAAAAGATGGCATAGCCTACAACGTTGACCTTTAGCCCTATGCACTTTTATTATGACATGTAGTTTGTTGAATAAAATATCAACCAACTATGCCTTCAATCCTTGCTACCTTTGCATGTGCCGCCCCCTTGTGGTAGAATAGGTTATAGTATCTGCTTCTAATCAAAAATAATGAATACAACAGGACAGATTATTTAACTTCAGGTATTATAGGGGAGGAAGGCAATCAATATATGACTTGAAGTGAAATTAGAACAATATACAGTTGTGTTCACTACAGGTTTGAGCCCTGCAGTCTACCATGAACTCATCTGAGCAGGAAAACCAAGCCATATATACAATTAAAATAAATAGAAATATAATTCAGGAAAAATGGATGGTACTTATTTGTAGCAATCTACACATCTAATTATTTTGTTCCATTTCAATGAAAACCACATTTCAGATAATATGGACAATTCTTTTGAAAATAGAGAATAAGCTGAACCAATTTAGGCAAAGCTAAACTGTTGACAAAAGAGAGGTATGTCAGGATCTTGAGTCCCCTTTGGGGCCAACAAGTTTCCAATTAAGACGAAATATGTCCTCCGAATCTGAACTGGCAGAACGCTTCAAGTGGCCATAGACCTGCTCTTTGTGGTTGCAAAAGCATACTGAAGTCAGTGGAAATCCAAATGCCTGCCTGCCTGCCCCTATCTGCCCTAATCGCCTGCCTGCCCCGACTCTCCCACCCTTCCCCGCAGTGTAAGCCCGTGGTTTTAACCCGCAGGCTTTAAGCAGGTTAAAACTATGGGCTGTAAAATAAGTTTGAAAAAAAGAAAAAAAGTGCCGGGCCGGAGACGGGATTGCTATAGAGCAATCCTTGCCGGCATGTTGGAGTTTGTTGAATTCGTCAGACCTGCCCAGATCAGGCTCCTATCAGGCCCGATTGGGCAGGTTAGTGAATATAGCCCACAGTGATTTCTTCATTAATAGCTGATGTGGAACTAGGCAGGAGCCGTGCCATATATTTAACTCGGCGATATGGCCCAGATTCACTAACCTGCCCGATTGGGCCCGATCCGGGTCCAATCAAGGCAGGTCCAACAAATTCAGTAAATTTCAACATGCAGATGAGGGTGATCAGAGGAACGCCCCTTTCTGCTGGCATGAATCGCTATAAAGCGATCCCCGTGCCATGCGCAGACCATCTTTAGATGGTATGCACATGCACTGGACCTCCAGCCCAGCACTTTAAAAAAACCCATTTTTTTTACAGCCCGTGGTTTTAACCCACTTAAAGCCTGCGGGTTAAAACAACGAGCTTACACTGTGGGGAAGGGTGGGAGAGTCGTGGTAGGCAAGCAATGAGGGCAGCTCGGGGCAGACAGGTAGATTGGGGCTGACAGGGCAGCAGAAGGCAGTAAGAAAGGGCTTCAGCGAGTGGTCCTCAGCAGTTGCTTTTTAGGTTGATCGGCCAACAAAGTCGAATCAGTAAATTTGTTTAGTGAATCGCGTCCCTGCCTACTTTGCATACAGTTCCCCTCATTTGCATGGGCAGATCGGAATCGGATCGCAAAACAGGTTAGTGAATACTGCAGGAGGGAATTAGGGTCGTAAAGGGCTCGCATACGGATCAGTACATGATCGGTTTGCTTAGTGATTCTAGCCCATAGTTACTGCCCATTCTTTGCAATTCTCTGTGTAAATATACAGAAAGCAAAAGCTCTACTCTTTTCATGGAAGAAGGGAATAAACTTGAGTGCCTCTTTTACTCTGGACAATATTCACTTGGATATTGTAACTTCATAAAAAATACTTGGAGTCATCATTAACAATAAACTCTCCTATCACGAACACTTAAGTAATATTGTGAAATCCTGCTTTTATAGGCTGCGAATGATTCACTCAATTTCCAGGTTTCTGGAGCCAAAATCGCTAAATATATTAATCCACTCTTTAATTATTGCAAAACTTGACTACTGTAACTCTTTATTAATAAGTTTTACACAAAAAGAAAAAAAGCGCCTTCAGATAATTCAGAATACTGCCGTTAAACTCATCCACAACGGTAAAAAATATGATCATGTAACACCTTTTCTGATTAAATCTCACTGGCTCCCAATTAACCATCTTATTATCGTCAAAATTTTACTTTTAGTATTCAAAATCCTTTCCACTAATGAACCTCAATTCATTGATAAATTACTTATCCCTTATTGCACTTCGCGTTCTCTCCGGTCTACTGATCAAAAGCTTATAGTAGTTTCCTCTTTGAAAATTATTGGAACACAACCACATGATATGTTTTCAGTGATGGCACCGCAGCTTTGGAATACCATGCCTCAGAATTTAAGAGAGGAAAACGACTTGAGTGGTTTTAAAAGTAATTTAAAAAGTTTTCTTTTTAAAGATGCCTTTAAATTATGTTTAAACTGTATATTAGTTTCCTTCTTCGATTGCACTCTTCCCTCCTTATTGATTTTTTTTCCATATATGGTTCTCCTCTGTACAGTCAAACCTCAGTTTACGAGTAACCCGGTTTGCGAGTGTTTTGCAAGATGAGCAAAACACTCAGCAAACTTTTGACTTGTAAATCGAGCATTGACTCGATTTGCGAGCCCCCACCCGACCCGACCCGACCGCGGGAACCAACAGTATTGCTCCCCCGAGGCCACCGGCGCTGTTATCGCCTCTTCCCCCCCCTCCCCGACTGGCCCTATCCTTACCCCTGCACCGCCGGTAATAAAAGTGCCTGCCGCCGGTCTGCTGCTGAGCCTTGAGCATCTGCGCATGCTCAAGGCCTTCTGGATCTCATCCTCACCGAGATTCTCATGAGACTGGAGATCTCATGAGAATCTCGGAGAGGGTGAGATCCAGAAGGCCTGAGCATGCGCAGATGCTCAAGGCTCAGCAGCAGACCGGTGGCAGGCACTTTCTATCACCGGCGATGCAGGGGTAAGGACAGGGCCAGTCAGGGAGGGGGGGGAAGAGGCGATAGCAGCGCCGGTGTCCTCGGGTGGAGCATGGGAGTCGGGGTGCGTCCAGCAGGAGTGAGCCAGCACTTGAGAGTCCCAGCAGAGGGGTTAGTGGCATCCGGGGGGAGGGGGGGCAGCGTCCAGGAGCGGCAGAGCCAACAGTGTCCAGTCGGGCTCTGTTGCGGCAGCGGCGGCGTTTGCTTAGCCAGCACCACCCGCAGTGAGAGGCAGCGAACAGCAGCAGAGGAGGAGAATTGGAGGAGCCGCGTGGATGGGTTTGTGGCAGAGGCAGCGGTGGAGGCGTCCCTAATGGTAATTTAAGTTTTTGGGGATGTGGAACGAATTTTTCAAGTTTACACTAACTCTTATGGGAAAAGTTGCTTTGATATACGAGTGTTTTGATTTAAGAGCATGCTTCTGGAACGAATTATGCTCGTAAACCAAGGTACCACTGTACTTTAAAACACTGTTCCCTCTTACCTTGTGTACTAGTTGGGCTGTAAGTCTATTTGTCTAACCCATTATTCTAAATTGAATGTCTAAATGTATGTTTATATTTTTATCAATTTTGTACCTCGCTTAGTAAAACTAAATAAACAATTCATCAAACTAAAATAAAATTTGAAACTAGTAGAATTATTAATACTCGTATTACTGTAGCTAGATTGATTTTCTAGAAGTCTGACCGCATTTCCTCTTCTAATGGATCTTCACTGGCTTTTCGTGCAGGCTCATATCACTTTTAAACTATTCTGTTTTGTTTCAGAATTTTAAATGGTTTGGCTCCTGAGTGTCTGCTCTCTTTAGTCTCTTTTAGTGGTAGTAAAGCTTCTAGATTACTACTACTGCTATTATTTACTAGGTTACTACTACTTACTAGGTTACTACTACTGGTATTATTTATTCCTACCAGATGCACGCAGCGCTGTACATTAGGTTAAAAGGTCATTCTCCCTTTCTTTTAAATATGTTTAGAACTTTTCTTATAAAACAATTCAAGCATGGAATGATCTCCTTACTTCCATCAAGAAAATTTCTTCTTATTCACTATTCGGTAAGCATCTAAAAATTTTTTGTTTCAAACTTTTTAACCTAATCCAGAATTTGAAATTTCTACAAAAACTTTTTTGTTTCAAAAGTTTTTTTAACTACCGTATTTTCACGCATATAACGCGCGCGTTATACGCGTTTTTACCTACCGCGCATACCCCTCGCGCGTTATACGCGTGAGCGCGGTATACAAAAGTTTTTCTACATAGTTCCCACCCCGCCCGACGCCCGATTCACCCCCCCCAGCAGGACCGCTCGCACCCCACCCCGAACGACCGCTCGCACGCGCTCCCACCCGCACCCGCGATCGGAGCAAGAGGGAGCCCAAGCCCTCTTGCCCGGCCGACTCCCCGACAATATCGGGCCAGGAGGGAGCCCAAACCCTCCTGGCCACGGCGACCCCCTACCCCCACCCCGCACTACATTACGGGCAGGAGGGATCCCAGGCCCTCCTGCCCTCGACGCAAACCCCCCTCCCTCCCTCCAACGACCGCCCCCCCAAGAACCTCCGACCGCCCCCCCCAGCCGACCCGCGACCCCCCTAGCCGACCCCCACGACACCCCCACCCCTCTTCCCCGTACCTTTGCTAGTTGGCCGGACAGACGGGAGCCAAACCCGCCTGTCCGGCAGGCAGCCAACGACGGAATGAGGCCGGATTGGCCCATCCGTCCCTAAGCTCCGCCTACTGGTGGGGCCTAAGGCGCGTGGGCCAATCAGAATAGGCCCTGGAGCCTTAGGTCCCACCTGGGGGCGTGGCCTGAGGCACATGGGCCCAACCCGACCATGTGCCTCAGGCCGCGCCCCCAGGTGGGACCTAAGGCTCCAGGGCCTATTCTGATTGGCCCACGCGCCTTAGGCCCCACCAGTAGGCGGAGCTTTGGGACGGATGGGCCAATCCGGCCTCATTCCGTCGTTGGCTGCCTGCCGGACAGGCGGGTTTGGCTCCCGTCTGTCCGGCCAACTAGCAAAGGTACGGGGAAGGGGGGTGGGGGTGTCGTGGGGGTCGGCCAGGGGGGTCGCGGGTCGGCTGGGGGGGGCGGTCGGAGGTTCTTGGGGGGGGCGGTCGTTGGGGGGAGGGGGGGGGGTTTGCGTCGAGGGCAGGAGGGCCTGGGATCCCTCCTGCCCGTAATGTGGTGGGGGGGGGGGGTAGGGGGTCGCCGTGGCCAGGAGGGTTTGGGCTCCCTCCTGGCCCGATATTGTCGGGGAGTCGGCCGGGCAAGAGGGCTTGGGCTCCCTCTTGCTCCGATCGCGGGTGCGGGTGGGAGCGCGTGCGAGCGGTCGTTCGGGGTGGGGGTGCGAGCGGTCCTGCTGGGGGGGGGTGAATCGGGCGTCAGGTGGGGTGGGGGTAGGGGGTCGCCGTGGCCAGGAGGGTTTGGGCTCCCTTCTGGCCCGATATTGTCGGGGAGTCGGCGGTCCTTCGGGGTGGGGGTGCGAGTGGTCCTGCCGGGGGGGTGGGCAGGGCAGGGCGGGTAAACGGAGAGTCGGAACAGCGCATGGAGAGTCGGGGAGGGCGAAAGGAGAGTCGGGGTGGCCAGAGGAGAGTCGGGGCGGGCGAAAGGAGAGTCGGGGTGGCCAGAGGAGAGTCGGGGCGGGCGAAAGGACAGTCGGGCAGCATGCGCGTTATACCCGTGAGCGCGGTATACAAAAGTTTTTATACATAATATTGTGGTTTCTGCGCGCTATACCCGTGTGCGCGTTATACACGGGTGCGCGTTATTTGCGTGAAAATACGGTAAATCTTGACTTTGGTATTTCTGTAAAATGTTTTCTTTCCTAAACTGTTTGTTTTTACTATTGTAAACCACTTTGGGCTTAATTTTGTTGGCTAAAAATTGTCTAAAAATGCAGAGGTTAGATTAGAACTGTTAACACAGCAGGCCGTGTGGGGCAGTACAGTTAATGCCAGCTCAGTAGGTGAACTGCATCACATTATCTCCAATGCTGTTAATGTACAGTAGAAAATTTTTCTCTATAGAAACAGTAAGTAGGGGGTGTGGATGTGGGAGGGGAATGAGCTGGTCATGAGCATGCCCCAGAACACTGAATTACATTCATACCAGACACCAGGCTTTGCTATAGTGTAAGTGGCTGCTCCTAAAATTGAGAGGTTATAGGGTCGCTGAAAGGTTCTCAGCCCAACCAGGAAAAGAATAATGTAGAGACACAAAACTTACAAGTTATTCCACCCTTTTCGTTTCATTTCATATCATTGAAACAAAAAAAGTCAATAAAAATATGTAATAGCTTGCAAGTTTCATGACTCCACATCATTCTCTTCTTGGGTGGGCTGAGAGCTTTTCAGCAACCCCTGGTATGCAGATTTATGCACAATTGTTGTTATGGAATGCATTTATAGAATAATT
The DNA here is from genome assembly GCF_902459505.1 of Geotrypetes seraphini. Classification (NCBI taxonomy): domain Eukaryota; kingdom Metazoa; phylum Chordata; class Amphibia; order Gymnophiona; family Dermophiidae; genus Geotrypetes; species Geotrypetes seraphini. Next base: position 172,775,048 of record NC_047089.1, read on the forward strand.
GTGATTTATTAATCAACTTTATGGAGAGGAGGGGTTCAGCATGTCAGCAAGTCAGCATTTTGAGATTGCTTTCACTTTCACTTTTGATCGACTGGAGTGAAATAACAGTGGCTTGGTCTGATCGGTCGTGCTATACCCTGAGGCAGCAGATTTGTGAAACGCTGGCCACCGTTGGTGTACAATCAGCTGAAGATAAGTTGAATAATTTTTTATTCTATCTTTTTGAGTTTTCTACAGCACAGCACAGAGTTTTCTCAATTTTGATGAAGGTTTTTTGCCAATGAGGTGACCACTCAACCACCTTTAATAAACCACTCTTTGTGGGGGTGGGAGGGCCCTTTCCTGAGGCTTTTTCCTTCTATTTAACTTGTTGTAGAGCCTGTGTTCTGGTATCACGTAATTTGACATCATGCATTAATTCAAGTGAAAGTGCTACTATCTTCTATCAGCATGTACAGTTCAACATATAACTTAATTTTGTTAACAGCATAGCAGTAGTAAAAAAGACCAAATATGAATAAAATGAATGAGATAAACCAGTGGGTTCTTAAACCTGTGCTGGAGGACCCTCAGTCAGTTGGGTTTTCCAAGATATCTCTAATGAGGCAGATTTGGATGCATGTCACCTCTATTATATGCAAATCTGCCTCATGCATATTCATTAAGGATATCTTGAAAACCCAATTGGCTGGGGGTCTCTCAGAACAGGTTTAAGAACAATGGAGATAAACTAATTTGTTCTTTGCGCCCATAGTGTAGATGCCTACCTCCCATTATCTTTCTACCCTGGTAGCTTAATAGCACTAGAGGACATTATAACTGCCCAGTAATCTTGGAAATTTTAACAAAACCCACCTCTTTAATTATATTAACTAATTAAAACCAGATTTGCCCTGTCTCAAAAAAAAATCATAGCCTTTGTGGGGCAATGGATAAAAACCAGCATCATATCAAGGGCTGCAAGAGCAGTGCAACTATGGAAGAGCCTAGCCTATCATCTCCTTTCATTGCGGGTGGAAAAATGGGTAGGACTGGAGTAAGGTTACCATATGGCTCCAGAAAAAAGAGGACTGATTGAGACATCCAGGTTTTACTTCTAGTGAAAGCAATGGAAATAAGGAGGACGGATTGAGACATCTATGTGTTACTTCCACTGCAAGCAATAGAAGTAAAACCCGGATGTCTCAATCTGTCCTCCTTTTTCTGGTTTAATAGTCTCTAAATACACAGGGTAACACCACCAAACTCAATAACTGTAAAGTACAAACTCTCTTGGCAGTTAATACTTTGTTGTGTTGTACTAAGAAGAAAAATCTTATAACAATTAATCAAATGATCCTCAGAATCACATTATCTGACATTATTTTGAAGACTCTAAAGACTCCTGAGGCAGGCCTGTTTGGCTGAAACATGTACATGTCGAGTCATTGAATTACTGGATGAATAAAGTTATTTGGACCATCAGATGAGCTAAATGACATTTTTCTGTGTGTACATCATTCTGATTAGTATAATTCCACTCTATATCCTATATGGACTGGGAGGGGGGCCAGAAAGGAGGAAGGGAAGGGAGATGAACTGCAGAGGGCAGAAAGGAAAAAGGGAAAGAGAAATGTTACACTGGGGGGAAGGAGAGATGACTAAAGGAAGGGAGAGATATCAGACCAGGGAATGGAAGGTAGGAGGGGAGTCTGGTAGTGCTATAGAAATAATAATAAGAGTACCGTATTTTCGCGGATATAACGCGCGCGTTATACGTGATTTTACGTACCGCGCATACCCCTCGCGCGTTATATGCCTGAGCGCGGTATACAAAAGTTTTTAAAACATAGTTCCCACCCCGCCCGACGCCCGATTCACCCCCCCAGCAGGACCGCTCGCACCCCCACCCCGAACGACCGCTCGCACGCGCTCCCACCCGCACCCGCATCCACGATCGGAGCAAGAGGGAGCCCAAGCCCTCTTGCCCGGCCGACTCCCCGACGTCCGATACATCCCCCCCCCGGCAGGACCACTCGCACCCTCACCCCGAAGGACCGCCGACTCCCCAACAATATCGGGCCAGGAGGGAGCCCAAACCCTCCTGGCTACGGCGACCCCCTAACCCCACCCCGCACTACATTACGGGCAGGAGGGATCCCAGGCCCTCCTGCCCTCGACGCAAACCCCCTCCCCCCAACGACCGCCCCCCCCCCAAGAACCTCCGCCCGTCCCTCAGCCGACCCGCGACCCCCCTGGCCGACCCCCACGACACCCCCACCCGCCTTCCCCGTACTTTGTGTAGTTGGGCCAGAAGGGAGCCCATACCCTCCTGGCCACGGCGACCCCCTAACCCCACCCCGCACTACATTACGGGCAGGAGGGATCCCAGGCCCTCCTGCCCTCGACGCAAACCCCCCTCCCTCCAACGACCGTCCCCCCCCAAGAACCTCCGACCGACCCGCGACCCCCCCGGCCGACCCCCCCCCCCCCCTTCCCCGTACCTTTGGAAGTTGGCCGGACAGACGGGAGCCAAACCCGCCTGTCCGGCAGGCATCCAACGAAGGAATGAATCCATCCTAAAGCTCCGCCTACTGGTGGGGCCTAAGGCGCGTGGGCCAATCAGAATAGGCCCTGGAGCCTTAGGTCCCACCTGGGGGCGCGGCCTGAGGCACATGGGCCAAACCCGACCATGTGTCTCAGGCCGCGCCCCCAGGTGGGACCTAAGGCTCCAGGGCCTATTCTGATTGGCCCACGCGCCTTAGGCCCCACCAGTAGGCGGAGCTTTAGGATGGATGGGCCAATCCGGCCTCATTCCTTCGTTGGCTGCCTGCCGGACAGGCGGGTTTGGCTCCCGTCTGTCCGGCCAACTTCCAAAGGTACGGGGAAGGGGGGTGGGGGGGTCGGCCAGGGGGGTCGCGGGTCGGTCGGAGGTTCTTGATGGGGGGTCGGTCGTTGGAGGGAGGGGGGTTTGCGTCGAGGGCAGGAGGGCCTGGGATCCCTCCTGCCCGTAATGTAGTGCGGGGTGGGGTTAGGGGGTCGCCGTGGCCAGGAGGGTTTGGGCTCCCTTCTGGCCCAACTACACAAAGTACGGGGAAGGCGGGTGGGGGTGTCGTGGGGGTCGGCCAGGGGGGTCGCGGGTCGGCTGGGGGACGGGCGGAGGTTCTTGGGGGGGGCGGTCGTTGGGGGGAGGGGGTTTGCGTCGAGGGCAGGAGGGCCTGGGATCCCTCCTGCCCGTAATGTAGTGCGGGGTGGGGTTAGGGGGTCGCCGTGGCCAGGAGGATTTGGGCTCCCTCCTGGCCCAATATTGTCGGGGAGTCGGCGGTCCTTCGGGGTGGGGGTGCGAGTGGTCCTGCCGAGGGGGGAGAAGAATCGGACGTCGAGGGGGGGCATCAGGCTTTCAGGATGGGGACAGGACTTCAAGGGGGGACAGGCAGATCTTCAAGGGGGACAGGCAGACCTTCAAGGGGGACAGGACTTCAAGGGGGGACAGGCAGACCTTCAAGGGGGGACAGGCAGACCTTCAAGGGGGGACAGGACTTCAAGGGGGACAGGCACGGAGAGGCGGGGCAGTGCACCGAAAGTCAGGGCGGGTGAACGGTGAGTCGGGGCAACCAGAGGAGAGTCGGGGCAGTGCACCGAAAGTCAGGGTGAGTCGGGGCAACCAGAGGAGAGTCGGGGCAGTGCACCGAAAGTCAGGGTGAGTCGGGGCAACCAGATGAGAGTCGGGGAGGGCGAAAGGAGAGTCGGGGTGGCCAGAGGAGAGTCGGGCAGCATGCGCGTTATATGCCTGAGCGCGGTATAGAAAAGTTTTTGTACATATCATCGTGATTTCTGCGCGCTATACCCCTGTGCGCGTTTTACAATGGTGCGCGTTATATCCGCGAAAATACGGTAGTAGTAGAGAGAGATGCCAGATTATGGGAAGGAGAGGAGAGAGATGCCAGACTGGGAAGGGGGGAAAGGAAGGAGAGAGATGTTGGATCACTGGGGGGGGGGTGAGGAGGGAAGGAGAGAGATGTCAGACCATGGAAATAGGGCGGGAAGGAGAAAGGGATAGGAAGGGAAGGTAAGACATGGAAAAATAGATTTTGAGAAGAAAGCAGAAAAATTGAATATTAAGTTAATGCCAAAGATGGATGCAATGATGAAAAAGAAAGACTGACTGCATTGGTAATAAATATCAGCGGTAAGAGGGCTGATGACAACTTAGAAAAACGCTCAGCCTGGTTAAACAGTTGTGATGTTAACTTGCATTTCACGCTGACGAAAGACTACCACCAAGTGCCTTTTTTGGATATCAATATCCGGTTGATTGATGGGAGTTTTCAAACGAGCATCTACCGAAAACCCACTGATCGTAATAATTTACTTCAATATGACAGTTTTCACCCAAAACATCTAAGGGACAATATCCCTGCCGGACAATTTCTGAGACTCCGGAGATTGTGTACTTCTACACAGGATTACATCTCTAAGGCAGAAACCATGAAAACTAGATTTGAAGAAAAAGGGTATCCTGGCACTGTAATTAAGAAAGCATATAAGAGGGGCTTGTATGCCAATCGTACCTTACTGTTAGAACCACATCCTAGAAGGGAAGACCAACCTCTAGTATGTGTGTTACCCTACTCTCACCTGGCATTCCACATCAAACGCACTATCAAACAACATTGGCATGTGATGCAGTACCATTCGGAGTTTCAGGAGCCCCCTCGGTTTGCGTTTTCCAGAAATCAAAACTTGAAGCAAAGGCTGGTTCGTTCCCAGTTTTTATGCTGTCAACGGAACACCCCCACCGCCACGAGTGGGCATAATCCGTGTGGTCACTGCAAAATGTGCCAGTATAGTGTTCCTTTACAGGATATGAGTCTCAACATCAAAAGAAGACCAATTTCTTTTGTCTCAGATTGCAACACGAAACAAGTCGTGTACATAGTACAATGCCCTTGTGGCTTATGTTACGTGGGTTGCACAGTGCGGAGTGTCAAGACTAGAATAGGTGAACATATAAGTAGAATAAACTCAGGCATACAAGAAGCCCCCCTTGTACAGCATTGGATGCAACAGCGTCATGACATCTCTGGTTTAAAATTTTCTGTGTTAGACACAGTACATTCTGTCAGAGGGGGTAATATACCTAAACTCCTCTGGCAGAAGGAACAGAAATGGATTTTCGAGTTGAACACACTTCATCCCAATGGACTTAATAACGAGATTGAGTGGGTGGCTTTTTTATGATTTCAGCTTTTGATTCCAGCTTTGCTATGATTTCAGCCTTTTTAGTGAATCTGGCCAGTAGTTTGGACATTTTGGTGTTTTTTCAAATGAACTTTATTTACAGTGATTGTACCATAATCATTACAGTAACCTTTGACGTCAGCAGTTCAGTGACGTCATCACGTTCCGTCGGAGGTCACCCCTCCTCCTCACAGTAGTATAAAACCAGTGAGGAGTGAAGCGGTCTCCGTCGTTTGGACTTTCTAAATTTGGCAAACGGTATGTGGATAATTTTCTGCTTTCATGTTCTACTTGTCCATACACAGCGCTTCTCACCTTCATGTTTGCTACAAACAAGTATAAGTTTTTACAGCGCACTGCAAGTATATTTTGTGCGCTGTGATTGATAAATGTCTGTTGTAATTTTAGATCATCTCTTGTTGCAAAGATACGATTAGCACAAGGTCTCAGAGTGTGCAGTATCGGGTCTCCTGAAGAAGATTATCGAAACGGGGCCACGTTGAGACCCCTAGAGCCCTTACTACCATAATCCTTACAAGCTTGCACAGATAAGTGTACAGTATCGTTTAAAGAGCAAGAGAGTTCGTGTATGATAGATTTTTGAACAAAAATTTTGTCAACTAAAATTATTGAATTGATTAAGCTTTACCAGCGGTCAGAGAGTGATGCTTCAAACAGCAAATGCAATGATTGGATTGTAAACTCTTGCCCAAGGGGAGGTATTCACCCCCCTCAGAGTTTCACTTTTTCTGAGCGTTTTTCTAAGTTGTCATCAGCCCTCTTACCGCTGATATTTATTACCAATGCAGTCAGTCTTTCTTTTTCATCATAATCATCTTTACTGACTTGGACCTTTATATATTAGTCCCTGTATTTTTTCTTTAACAAAGATGGATGCAAGGCAGAAAGTGAAGATGGAGAGAAAAAACAGTCAATGGATAAGAAGGCCCTGGAAACAGTTAAAAGCACAGAAAAATAGAGTCACCAGACAACAAAGGTAGGGAAAATGATTTTATTTTCAATATGGTGATTAAAATGTATCAGTTTTGAGAATTTATATCTGCTGTGTATATTGTGTGTATGAAAAATGATTGGAAAAAATTGCATTACAATTAGTAAAGGGGGCGGGATCTGGGGGAAGAGCTTGGGTGGGTCTAGGGTGGAGCTTGGGAGATCTGTGGTTGGGGATACTCAGTTGATATTTGTTAGACTTCCCTGCTGGCGCGCTCTACTGGCATTTCAGGGCCTGTCTGGAGGGCCTCTGCGCATGTGTGGATGTCAGCATGATGATGTCATGCATGCATGTGATGTCATCATGGCATCGTCCACGCACGTCTGGGTGCATCGAGCCGTGGCCACTATCTTTAGTGTGCCCCAGCTCGAGAAAATTTGACAGACACTGCTATATACTAAAGGTTCAAAGCAAGCTCCGAACTGCATAGGGAGGAGTGAGTACAAATCAGCTGAAGCCTTGGGGCCAATCGGCAAAGAGTAGGGGGAGGGTGGGGGGAATAGACTAGGGGAGCGGAAGGGAGGTCGCCCTTACTCGGAACAAGAGTCAACATCAGGGAGGTAAGAACGAACGCCACGTACGCAGCTCAACACATCGATGGTATCTATAATCGGGGAGTGACTTTAGGGTATGATCGGGGTTTACATCGGATTTAAGGATATAGAGGGTTATAGATGGCATCCGTAGGTTCAATAGGGGTTATGGATAGAAACTAGAAACAAACCTTAAATTAAGATTTACGAAGGTTATGATTGGAGCTAGGCTTGAAGCGGGTATGTTATATCACAGGGACCTCAAGAGAGGCTGAATGACCTTTTGGGTTATAGGTACAGGAGTACATACACATTCCTGGATTATCTGGTACAGGGTTATAGGTACAGGAGTACATAGATTTGGCACATTGGTTTATTGGGTTTGGATATGTTCAGCGGTACATTGGGTTTGGGTTCAACAGTCCATTATGCTCTTCAGTACACTGGTTAGGATATGCTCATCAGTACAGTGGATATGTTCATCAATATGCTCATCAGTGCATGGGTTTCGGAGTGTTCATCATTATATGCTCATCACTACATTAGATTTGCTCATCAGTATATGCTCATCAATACACTGGTTCGGCGAAGTTCATCATTATATGCTCATCAGTATCATCAGTACATTCTGGTGTAGTTCATCAGTACATTGGTTGGATACGCTCCTCAGTACATTGGAGATGGTCATCAGTACATGGGATATACTCATCACTACATCAGTATACGCTCCTCAGTACATTGGAGATGCTCATCAGTACATGGGATATACTCATCACTACATCAGTATACGCTCCTCAGTACATTGGAGATGCTCCTCAGTACATTGGTGGTGAAGTTCATCAGTATATTGCTTTGGATATGCTCATCAGCTGCTTGGTTTGGGATATCTGTTTTGATATGTTCATCAGCACATCGGTTTTGATATGTTCATCAGCACATCGGTTTTGATATGTGCATCAGTACATTGGTTTGGTTATCAGTACATTGGCGTGCATATATATTTGGTTTGCATATGTTCATCAGTACAATGGTTTGGTTATCAGTACATTGGGTTTGCATATATATCTAGTTTGGTGAAGTTATCAGCACACTGGCTTTGCATATATTTTGTTTGGTGCAGTTGGCCGCAGCCATAGCACTTGGGGGGAACCCGCAATAAGGGAGGTTTCGCTATCCCGGATAGTGGAGGGTAAGCACTGCATATGAGTAAACGACATTCACCTTTACAGCGCTTATGAAATGGGGCATGTCACCTTGCTTGGACGGCAGGGAGGCCAGGCCATGATCTTCACAGCAACGTACTTCCGATGAGAGGACACATCCTTGAACGGGATAGGTCCAGCGAGCAGGGGAAGCTGTTACGGCACCCCACATTCGGAGAGGATGGAGAGGCATATGCTGTGCACCTGATCATGTGGTGGTTATATCTAATAAGTGTTATGCATGGAGTGTTATGTCATCTTCAGATGTTCAGTTTCGATGTACAGTTGATCACAGTTCATGGTTTGTTATTCGGCTCATTTTATGACAGTTGTGATGTAATAGTGCTGTTATGGCTGCGGCCAAATAAAATTCCACACTAGTTGAAAACGCCTGAGTATTGTCATTGTTTCACGACAGATCGTGGGGGGTAGAGCAACAAGTGCTGAGTGCACGATTTGTTAACTCAGTCTGGCAGTCAGGTTTTTGGGATACCCACAATGAATATGCATAAGCTACATTTGCATAGAATGAAGCTAGCTTACGTAAATTAATCTCATGCATATTCATTGTGGGTATCTTGAAAACCTGACTAGCTAGAAGTGTCCTGAGGACTAGGCTGAGAACCCCTGCTATACAAAAATAATAAACCATACAATATGTATTGGGGAAAATTTAAAACCCCCTCTCCGGGTAGACTTGCAGGCTGATGGTTCTTATGGTTTTTTTCTGGGTGTCAGAACCTATTGCTTTGTCTTAACATAGTTGCTGTTTTTCACCCCCCTCCCTCGAAGATGCCATCCTAGGCACAGGATAATTATGCCAGCCCTGGCGCTGGGAGTGGGAGCACTGGAATGCAGCTTTAGTCACAGGAAGGAAGGGGGCAAGCCAGGGAGAATTTCCTTCATTGTGAACTTGAAGCTTCTGCATGAGATAAGGAACTAAGCTATGCAAGGGGCCCAGGGGGGGAGGGGAGGGAAGGAGAGCCAGTGAGTGTCTTGGGGAGGAGTGTGCTGAGAAGTGGTAATTTATTTATTTATTTAAAACATTTGTATTCCGCTTTTAACCAAAGCGGCTCACAATTAACATACACAATCTTTGAATACATGCCAAATCTTAAGATTCACGTCACAGACAAGAATCACTGGCATAGTAAGGGGGTGCAGTCTGCCCTGGGTGCAGTCTTTATAAAGGGCACAGGCACTTGTTGTCCTTCCCGCCCCTCCCCCCCCATCGTGCACGTCTGCCCCTTCCATTCCCTCGTACCTCTTTAATTTTGCCCACATGAGCGGCATTACGAACTTGCTGCCCGTGTCTCTGATGTCACTTCTGGGCCCTGCACTTAGGAAGTGACGACAGAGGGATAGCCGGCACGATGTGGGCATTGTGCTGTTGCTCTCGCCTGGAAAATTTAAAAGGTATGGTGGAAGGGAAAGGTATGCATGCGCAGCAGGGGGGTCAGGAATGAGTGGGGGACGATGACAGAGAAGAGGGCAGGGGAGGGGCACCACTGCCCCGGACGCTACGCCACTGGTAAGAATAGGAGCCGGAGGGGGCAGTGTGAGGGATGCTTCTGCAGGCAGATGAAGAGAGCTAGCAGCACCTGCAAGAATTTTATGCTTCAATATTCAAAGGCACCTGCTCTCCAGATATTCAGAGGCCCTGTCCAAACGCTGCACCAAAACCAAGGTAAGCAAAAAAAACCCCAAAACAAACAAAAAAACTAGCAGAGAAGACCATGTCGTCGAACTGGAAGATGGGCTTTAATAAGGTACAAATATGAAGTGGAACCAGAAACAGGACCCAACATGGACTGTGTTTCAGCTACAGAGTCCACCACTGTGTCTGTTTGCGTTTGCGGCTGTGCTGATTGTTTTGTGAAATTGGACTTCCCAGTCAACTGATTAGTGGAATATCTGAAGAATCACTGGACTTCTGATGCAGGCTCTGCAGCCAAAACACGATCCGTGTCGGGATACTGTTTCTGGTTCCACTTCATATTTATACCTTATTAAAGCCCATTTTCCAGTTTGGCAGCACAGCCTTCTTTGCGAATACCCTTACGGATCACCACAGCTTTATCGCCCAAATTCTGTAAAAGATGTCTAAAGTTAACTGTCTAGATCGGCGTACGTAGCTGATCTAGACATCTAACTTATTTAAAAAGCTTAATCGGCACTGATAATGGCTTAAATTAAAATTAATTGGATGGCTGGTGCCTAACTCAGTAGGTGTCTACCACCTTCAGGTAGGTGCCTAGTCCAAGGTGCCTACCAGAAAGTTGGCACAGTTTGGTGCAGATCGTGGGCATGTTTAGCATGGTACGTGCCTAAACTGGACTTAGGCACCAGTATGCGCCTAACGTAGGCACTGGTATTTAGGCCAAAGAAATCCTGGCATAAATAGGAAGCAACTAAGGTTAGGGCACCTACTGTTGCTTAAGTCTAGCATAGGCACAATTATATAAACATTGCCTAACTTAAAGATTGACGTGCACTATGTGCTATGTTAGTTAGTGCCTATGATTTAGGCGTCATTTATAAAATCAAGGCCTATGTGGATAGTGCCAGGTTGAGCAACGCAGAACTTATCTGGATAATAGTAATAGTCTAGAATTCAGATAACTAAGCTGAGCAAACTGCTAAAAATTGTTACAATACTACCTGCACCCTGCCTGGTATGTTTCAGAGTCACCAAAGAAAGCCAAATTTCGTTTTCTGTTGTTTCTTCTATTTGTAAAGCCTTACTTAAATCATTCTGACTTTAAACCATTGTGGAAAAGTCGTGAATGTCTGAATAGAAGATGATTTTGCCACGTATTTTACAAATGCAGAACTGAACATATTGTAAGATTGACATTAGAGAATGACACGGTGGCGGTTTACCCGCGGCCACCGCATTTTAGCCGCGGGTCACCGCCGAAAACGGGGAAGAAAACTAGCAGTCGCTGCGGTGACGGGGACAAGGCCATTCACCGCCCGCGGGGCGGTGAATGGGTCTTGTCCCCGCAGTGAGGCATGAAGGATCGCGCGGTCCCCGCAGCTCACACCCGCCTGCCCAATCGATTCTAGTGTTTAGCCAGCTCTCTCCCTTCTCCTCACCTTAGTTTGTAGATTTTCTTTTTCGGCGACCCGCACGCTATCAGAGAGCCGCGCACCCGCTGCTGCTCAGTTTCGATCTTCTGCTCTGACGCAACCGGAAACAGGAAGTTGCAGCAGAGCAGAAGATTGAACACTGAGCAGCCGCGCGTGTGCGGCTCTTTGGGAAAGCGTGCAGGTCGCTGAAAAAGAAAGCCTGCAAATTAAGGTGAGGAGAAGGGAGAGAGCTGGCTAAACACTAGGATCGATTGGGCAGGCGGGTGGGGGCTGCGAGGACCGTGCGATCACCCGTGTTCCCGGCTCAGACTGTAAGGAGGGAGTGAAAGGGAAAAGGATTCTGGGCCAAGGTGATGAAAACGGAAAGAAAAACCCACAGCAGGAAAGAAAGGGAAGGACAGGCAGGTGAGCCAGATGCTAGAAGCAGGGGGGGGGGGAAGAAAGAGGGAAAAAAGCTAGATGGGGTTGAAAAGAAGAGACACACTGGTATGGAAGAGGAAGATAGGGGAAATCTGGACACAGGAAGGTAACAGAAAGAGGGGAAATTATGTGCATGGGGCATAGGGACAGAGACAAAAAGGGGACATGCCATGGGGATGGTATATGGACACAGGGGGGAGCAATGGCAGATACATAGGGGAGATATTAGAAAAGTATATAAAATCGTACCCGTTTGAGGCTTTTATGTATGCAGCGGTGACGGTGACGGGGTGGTGAATGGGGTTGCAGTGGCGGTGACGGGGCGGTGAATGGGGTGGCAGTGGTGGTGACGGGGCGGTGAAGGGAATGGCGGTGACGGGGTGGTGCAGAGGATGGTGAGACGGGGACGGGGCGGTGACGGGGACCAATTTTTTCACCGTGTCATTCTCTAATTGACATATCTCTGCCCCAGACCAAGACACCGAGAACTCGATTAAAAATGTATGGGCTCTTTCTCAGCTATCCTACGAGGGTGAAATTTTCCCGATAAAAGACTTGAAACGTATTTTGGATTTCCCTGATTCTGATTTACAAAATTGGCGAATTATTTCAGAATCTCATAATTCCTTAAGATTTTTTAAGTAGGGGGTTAGGGGAGGCTCCTACTTTATCTAATTTCATTAGGTTTACTCAGTCCCTATTAATAAGGAATAAAAGAGCTTCTAAGCTTTATAAAGTTTTGTGTGACGTGGATGGCGATGAGGTAATCTCCTTTGATGGCCTCTGGTCGGAAGAACTGAAATTAATTCCAGAAGAAATAAACTGGAACTCCTGGACTTCATCAGCTCGACCCACTATGTCAGCTTCATTATATCAATCTACTTTTTTTCAACTTTACATAGGGCTTATTGGACCCCTACTAAAATTACCAAGTTTTCGCTTTCAGTTTCTTCAGGGTTTTGTTGGTCCTGCCATACACAACCTGGTACTCTTGTACATCTCCTATATGAATGCCCGAACGTACAAATATACTGATCAAGCGTTTGATCCAGAATACTCTCTGCAACTCATTTGGAAAACAATTTGCCTATCTCCTTTAAATCCATCATATTGCGCTCCTCTAACCTAGATATCTCGATTCCTTCAACACTTAATAAAATATTTGACACTATGGCCCTCTTTTACTAAGGTGCATTAACCGATTAGTGCATGCTAATCGGTTTGCGCACCTTAGTAAAAGAAGGGGTATTATTGCTCTAGCTATTCATCACATTACCTGCAACTGGAAAGATTACGCTAAACTTAATTTTCATGAATGGTGGAATCATTTATCTATAATTAGAAAACATGAAGAAATAATGGTTTGCAAACAAAACAATATTGCTAATTTTACTAGGAAATGGGCCCCGTTGGATGAATACTGGAGGAATTTAGTTGGAAGTTCTTCATGATGCCTTCTTTTTATTCTTTAAGGTGGAAGTTTGCAGCTCATGAACACTCTGGGCTCCTTTTGCGAAGGTGCGTTAGGGCCTTAACGCACGGAATCGCGCGTGCTAAAATACCACACGCGCTAGCCGCTACCGCCCTCTCTTGAGCAGGTGGTAGTTTTTCAGCTAGCACGCGCTATAGCGTGCGCTAATCCGGTGCATGCGCTAAAAACGCTAGCGCACCTTTGTAAAAGGAGCCCTCTGTTTTATGTTATTTTCTGTTAATTGTCAAATGTTTGTATTATGTCTACTTATAATGAATATTATTATTTCATGTTATTTTGATGTATTATATTTGAAAAAAAAAGAACATATTTGAAAAAAAAAAAATGTACGGCATATGAACGGCAATGTCTCAAAATGTTGCAGTGTGTGAACCATATGAATAGAGAAGTGTACCCAAGGGTACCGTGAAGCTGGCCTACATGAACCAACACAGTTATGCCCTAATCCCACAGGACAAGTACATAGCATCTGTGAGGTCTCTGCGATATCCCTGGTATCTTACAGAGCCTGCAGGAGAAAACATCTAGTGCAAAACATTTAACTCTGAAAAACATTTAGCATTGCTCTGAGATGAAAACGGTGCTTATAAGGTAGTTATCCCACTATCAATTGCAACCCCGCTCTGAACGATGGGTCCCTCTAGGCTCAAATGTATTGTCACTGCTTTTTAATCTATTTCTTAGTCCCCTAGCTACACTTATTCAGTCCCACGGTATTTTATTTCACTTTCACGTAGATGATATATTCTTGTTCTTCTAAACTAATCCCTGTACTCCTGACATAGGTACTACTATTTATCACTTCTATAGCGCTGAAAAGTGTATGCAGCATTGTACATTTTGACATTTAACAGACGGTCCCTGCTCAGAAGAGCTTACAGTCTAACTTGGACAGACAGACATGACGAACAGGGTTGGGGATGCAGAAACCAAGGCGAGAGGAGCTAGGAGTTGAAAGCAGTCTCGAAGAGGTGGGCTTTTAACTTGGACTTGAATACTGCCAGAGACTAAGCCCGCCATAGGGATTCGGGCAGTTTGTTCTAGGCATACGGCGCAGCAAGACAGAAGGGATGGAGTCTGGAGTAGGCAGTGGAAGAGAAGAGCATAAATAGGAAGGACCTACCGGCTGAGCGGAACTCATGGTGGTGGTGGGGGGGGGGCATAGGGGGAGATAAGTGAAGAAAGATAATGAAGGGCAGCCGAGTGAATGCATTTGTAAGTCAGTAGGAGGAGTTTGAATTGTATTCGGAAACGGATAGGGAGCCAATGAAGTGACCTTAGGAGAGGGGTAATGCGGGTATAGCAGCGCTGTTTACATTGTGTCGCTAACTGGCTTAATGATCATAACCTGTTACTAAACAAAGAAAAACACAGTAGTTTGGTATACAGGGAGCCTCACCACCCCTAGCGTATCTCTTCATTTTTTCGGACACCCAATCTCACTGGTAAACCCATTCCACTATCTTGGGGTTATTTTTGATTCCCTACTTACTTGTATACCTCAAATAGCTGCCCTACGTAAGACCTGTTTTATAGTTCTCCCTCAGTTATGTTCAAATAGGCACTACAGTATAATCTCGTTATAACGGACTTCAAGGGACCTGGAAAAACAGTCCATTATATCCAGATTCAATGAACAACAGTCACTGCACAACCATATCAGCAACATCAAGAACAAAACTCAGCAAAACATTGGTATGGCAGGAAATGATTGCAAAACGAGAACACTAAAAGATGTTCTAAAGCATTATGTCGTACTGTACTGGAAAGAAAAATAATCTGTCATTTTCTTCTGGGCTGCATTTTGATACTATATCACCAGCACGCCATACGCCTTGTACAGTTAAAAGCTAACTACAGTTAAAAGCGGCTCTGGGGACCAAATTGGTTATCCATTATATCCAAAAGTCCGTTATATGTGAGTCCACTATATGCGATGATTTTCTGTATGTTTATGAAGGCGCACGGCCAGGACGAGCAGACCTTGTCCGCTATAGGCAAGGTTCCGTTGTAAGCGAGTCCGTTATAACGAGATTATACTGTATTTCAATCAAGGTACATGTCATTCTCTCATTCACTCCTTACTAATAACCACCTTGGACTATTGTAATATCCTGTATCTGGGTTGCTCATGCACACATCTCAAGAAACTCCAATCAGTCCAAAATACTGTTATCAGATTATTACACCATGCTCAAGCTTTTCCATTATTACAACGTTGCCACTAGCTACCAGTGGAACAACGTATAATGCTTAAATTGTTATCTCTTGCTTTTAAGGCCCACTGGATGGGCGTTCTAGAGTACTTAGCAAAGCTTACTCTTCCTTACACCCCTATTCATCTCCTCCATT
The DNA here is from genome assembly GCF_902459505.1 of Geotrypetes seraphini. Lineage (NCBI taxonomy): Eukaryota > Metazoa > Chordata > Amphibia > Gymnophiona > Dermophiidae > Geotrypetes > Geotrypetes seraphini. Next base: position 172,790,372 of record NC_047089.1, read on the forward strand.
CAATAAATGACCACTGCCTGGTCCTACCAAATCCCAAACTGGCATTGCTTGACTCCACTAGACAGCGCGCTTTTTACTGCCTTGCCTCATTCTTGGAATTCTCTCCCTCTTCATATGCAAAGTGAATGTCCTTTAACATTTTCAAAGTTGCACTGAAAACTTAGGGCTAAATTGCCACGCGCGCTAGCCGATACCGCCTCCTTTTAAGAAGGCGGTAATTTTTCAGCTAACGCGCGCTATATCTGGTGCATGCGCTAAAAATGCTAGCGCACCTTTTCAACTCTGCTTATAAAGTCAACCTAGACCCAGCTTAAGTTTTCCGGGTCTAAATCGTTACTGAGTTTCTTTACTTTACTGTTGTTTCCTACCCTCGTGCTTTACCCTTTCCCTCCTATTCTTTGGAACAGTTATTTATCTTCACTGATTTGTCTAGAATCTATGTTTTCTGTCCTGCCATTATTGTGCATTCCTTTCAATTTCCTATTTTAGAGAATGACACAGGGATAAAATTTGTTCCCATCTTTGTCCTTGCAGATAACAGCAGGAAACCATCCTGTGTCATTCTTTAGTGTCTATCTCAACCTCAGTCCTTCTACACCAGTGGTCTCAAACTCAAACCCTTTGCAGGGCCACATTTTGTATCTGCAGTGGTCATATGGTCACATAAGAACATAAGCAATGCCTCTGCTGGGTCAGACCTGAGGTCCATCTTGCCCAGCAGTCCGCTCACACGGCGGCCCAACAGGTCCAGGACCTGAGCAGTAATCCTCTATTTATACCCTTCTATTCCCTTTTCCAGCAGAAAAATGTCCAATCCTCTCTTAAATCCCAGTACTGTATTCTGCCCTATAACGTCCTCTGGAAGCGCATTCCAAGTGTCTACCACACGTTGGGTAAAGAAGAACTTCCTGGCATTTGTATTGAATCTGTTCCCTTTCAACTTTTCCGAATGGCCTCTTGTTCTTTTATTTTTTCAAAGTTTGAAGAATCTGTCCCTCTCTACTCTCTCTATGCCCCTCATGATCTTATAAGTCTCTATCATATCCCCTCTAAGTCTCCTCTTCTCCAGGGAAAAGAGACCCAGTTTCTCCAATCTCTCAGCGTATGAAAGGTTTTCCATCCCTTTTATCAGACGTGTCGCTCTTCTCTGAACTCTCTCGAGTAATGCCATATCCTTCTTAAGGTATGGCGACCAAAACTGGACACAGTATTCCAGGTGTGGGCGCACCATCGCCCGATACAGCGGCAGGATAACTTTTTTCGTCCTGGCTGTAATACCCTTCTTGATTATACCTAGCATTCTATTCGCTCTCTTAGCGGTCGCTGCGCACTGTGCAGTCGGCTTCATTGACCTGTCCACCATTACCCCCAAGTCCCTCTCTTGGGTACTCTCATTCAATGACATCCCTCCCATCGTATAGTTGTACCTCGGGTTTCTGCTTCCCACATGCAATACTTTACATTTCTCAATGTTGAACTTCATTTGCCATTTTGTCGCCCATTCTCCTAGTTTGTTCAAGTCCCTTTGCAATTCCTCACAGTCCTCTTTAGTCCGAGCTTCCCTAAATAGTTTGGTGTCATCTGCAAATTTTATTATCTCACACTTCGTCCCTGTTTCTAGATCATTTATGAATATATTAAATAACAGCGGCCCGAGCACCGAGCCCTGCGGAACACCACTCTTGACCCTCCTCCAGTCAGAGTAGTGTCCCTTCAACCCTACCCTTTGTTTCCTACCTGCCAACCAGTTTCTGATCCATCTATGTACGTCTCCGTCCACCCCATGGTTCTTCAGTTTCCGGAGTAGTCGTTCATGGGGCACCTTGTCAAAGGCTTTTTGGAAATCAAGGTATATGATGTCTATGGGGTCACCTCTGTCCATCTGTTTGTTAATTCCTTCGAAGAAGTGTAGTAAGTTGGTTAGGCACGATCTCCCCCTGCAGAAACCATGTTGGCTGGTTATAAGAAGTTTGTTTCTTTCCAAGTGATCATCGATGCTTTTTTTTATCAGTGCTTCCGCCATTTTTCCAGGAACCGAGGTCAGACTCACTGGTCTGTAGTTTCCCGGGTCACCTCTTGATCCCTTTTTAAAGATGGGCGTGATGTTGGCCGTCTTCCAATCCTCCGGGATCACGCCTGTTTTCAGGGATAGATTGCATATTTGCTGCAGTAGTTCTGCTATCTCCTCCTTTAGTTCCTTCAGAACCCTTGGATGGATTCCGTCTGGACCTGGAGATTTGTCTATTTTTAGTTTATCTATCTGCCTGCGCACATCTTCAAGGCTCACTTCCATGAATGTTAATTTTTCTGCTTGATTTCCATTGAAGAATTGCTCAGGTTCCGGTATGTTGGTTGTGTCTTCGTTTGTAAATAGAGACGAAAAGAACATGTTCAGTCTTTCCGCGACTTCTTTCTCCTCCTTCACTACTCCCTTCCTGACTCCATCATTCAGCGGTCCCACCTCCTCCCTAGCTGGCTGTTTCCCTTAACATATCTGAAGAACGGTTTGAAATTACGAGTCTCCCTGGCTAACTTCTCTTCATACTCTCTTTTAGCTTTTCGAACCACACGGTGACATTCTTTTTGATACTTCCTGTGCTCTATCCAGTTTCCTTCAGTTTTGTCCTTTTTCCATCTCCTGAATGAATTTTTCTTATTACTTATCGCTTCCTTCACTATTTAAGTCATCCATATCGGGTCCTTTATTCGACTCTTTTTGCTCCCCTTTCTGAATCTGGGGATGTAAAGATTTTGCGCCTCGCTCACCATGTCCTTGAAAAAAGACCTGGCCTGTTCTACCATCCTCCATTTCTTGGAAGTGTTCCTAAGTTTATTCCTTACCATTTTCCTCATTGCTTCATAGTTTCCTTTTCTGAAGTTGAAAGTTGTCGCTATGGTTCTCTTTCCTTTTGGTATTCCTGCTTCAACCTTGAACTTGATCATGTTATGGTCACTGTTTCCCAACGGTCCCACTACTTCCACTTCCTTTGCTGGTCCCATTAACCCATTTAGGATTAGATCCAAAGTGGCATTTCCTCTCGTCGGTTCTCTAACAAGCTGCTCCATGAAGCAATCTTGTGTAGCCTCCAGGAATTCTGTTTCCCTAGCGCATTTTGAGTTTCCAAGACTCCAGTCTATCCCGGGGTAGTTGAAATCTCCCATAATAACTGTGCAACCGTTTTTGCATTCTTGTTTCATCTCGGCTTCCATTTCCTTATCGATATCTCCGGTTTGCCCGGGTGGGCGATAGTATAGGCCCATTTTTATTTCATGTCCCTTTCTTCCTGGTATTTTAACCCATAGCCACCTCCTTTCTGTCCTGACCTGTCCTGGCGATAGAGCTTAAATCCCGGCAGTGCTGTATCCCATTTGCTTTCCTCATTCCACCATGTTTCAGAGATTCCAATGATGTCTAAGTCTTCTGCATTGGCCACGGCTTCTAATTCCCCCATTTTGTTTCCTAGGCTCCTTGCATTAGTATATAAGCAGTTTAGATCCTGGCATTTAAGTGTCTTCATTTCCTTTCCCTGTGTTTCGGTCTTTAGTGTCTTCTCTTTTGGTACACTCCTTCTAACCACTTCTTCTGGGTTAGTTGACTCCTGTAATTTGTCCTTTGTTTCTTCCGAGCCTTGCATTCCCTTAGTATCATCACGTGATACCTTCTTCCGAATCATCGACGCTAGGTCGACTGTCGGCTTTCCCCTTCCTCTTAGTTTAAAGCCTGTTCTATTCCTCTCTTGACGTTGTTTGATGGAAGTCTTGTTCCCGCCGTGCTCAGGTGCAGTCCATCTCTCCTGTAGAGCTTGCTCTTGCCCCAGAACGTTGTCCAGTTCCTCACGAAGTGGAATCCTTCTTCCTCACACCATTTCCTCAGCCACGCATTTATTGATTGTAGTTCCTCCTGCCTTTTCCCGAGGGGAGGTAGTCATACATATGACAGTCCGTGCAGAACACTGGAAAGCTTATCTTCTGGTTCCCCTCTGCTTCTATTGTCGTTCCTGCTTAAAGATAACAGTTAAGATTACGTGTTTCTTCTATGCCTGCTTCCTGCCTTCTTCCTGTGTGTGCAGCCTTTGCTATACCTTACCTTACTTATGCTTATGTGTTTGTTCCTCCTGTGCCTGCTTCCCTCAGCACCTGCTTCCTGTCTTCTTCTTGTGTGTGCTGCCTATTCTTCTTATGTGTGCTGTCTTTGTAATACCTTCTTCTTGTGTGTGCTGCCTTCTTCCTGTGTGTTCTGCCTTTACTCTACCTTCTTCTTGTGTGCGCTACCTGTGTTCTACCTTTGTCTTGTGTGCTGCCTTTGCTCTAGCTTTTCTTACTGTTGCTTGTTTGTGTTTGTTCCTTCTGCGCCCGCTTCTTCCTTACCTTTCAGTCCTTTCTTGATGTTCTTGGTGTAGTAACTTGGCCCTTCTTGAGGCCCTTCGCAAAGGCGCTCTCACTTTGGATACCTTCTGGGCACTTAGACCTGGTTTTTGATTGCCTAAGTCACAACGTATAAGTTCCATCCAGCATTCTTCAATGCAAGGCTTGAAGGTCAGTGGCTGATTTGTCTGGAATCTATGTTTTCTGTCCTGCCATTATTGTGCATTCCATTCAATTTCCAGACAGCCTCATAAAACTTTTGATTATCCCTGCGGTACAACTAAGTCTAGGTTGGCCCACGTCCCGCCCAAATCCCGCCCTCCCCACGCCTCAAAAAAATGCCCTTTTCAGCTCTGGGCACACAGCGGTATTCAGAGACCTAAATCGTCCCTGGATACATCTAAAACTTTGCCAATTGTGTTTCTTTGTCTGGGCCATTTGCCATTCTCAATAAATATATCTTTAAAAAATATATAAATAAATAAAATGTCATTTTGATTATTGGCACTTGGATGACCTGTCTTTTAGGTCATCCAAGTGCCGACTTGGGCGGCTTTTTAGACATATTTCTGCTTTGATTAAGAGCCCCAGAGTGATTTGCCTTTTGAGAATGACATTTTCCCAGTGCCAGCTTTGGAAGTTTAGTGCCATACATCCGAATCAGACTTAAACGTATTATGCCCCTCCAAGTATGCAACTCAAACTTTACTTGCATTGACTTCTGAAATGAATTGCAAAAATATCTAAAAATTGGCCAGAAGGAAAAAAAAATTGAAAATGTTCCAAAACTAAGCCAATTTTTTTTTTAATTCTGTGGACAACCAATGAAGGATTTTTTAACACACTTTTTCACTTGCTACAGGAAAGCTATTATCTTTTTCCTATAGTTTTACTTTGCTCTTCTCTGTCTGTTCTACAATGGTTTTGGTGTTTTTGTTAAATAGAGCATCCAGATCTCAGTCTGTCATTTGGCAAACCAATTATTTGTTAATTAAAAATATCATATCACCTACTTCTGCTCCAATTTAATTTCTGTAAGTCACGGTATACATGCATACTGCAGTTGCTTTGCTTCAAGATAGTTTGGATATCATGGTTGGGAAGGCGGGGGAGGAATCTGACTTAGAAGGGGCCGAGCCAGTCGTATGCTGCCAACTTCTTATCTAGGGATTCTCGCCAACTCTTTTCCACTTTCTGAGACACTCTTTTGTTTTCATAAAGAGATTTTAAGAAAAGGATCCCAGGAACCACTGAGTCCCCCAAGTGTATCAGTGGGTTGAACAGAACAATAGGGGCTCACATGACAAGCAAGTGATGTGACTGAACTGAAAGTTGCCTTTTCATAGTCAATTTCAAGTACTGAACTCCCAACAAGTGGATTTTCTTGAATTAACTGCGCCTTGTCCTTTTTAAAGTTATATAACCAGTAAAGCTGCTAAGAAAAACTGAAACAAAACCTATTTCTAGCCAGACTAACGTCAGAAACAGAATGGAGACGAGGCTTTGCTTGGCTGAACTTGCTGGACTCTTCCTAGCCCTTCTTGGCTGCATTTCCTCACTAATGGCCATTCTAATGCCCCAGTGGTTGACGGTCTCATCAGGCCTGCTCGTCAATGAATACTTTCTGCTCGGGTTGTGGGAAGCTTGCATCATTCAAGGCTTCAATAAAAGTGTATGTGAAAGCTACAGCACTCTCTTGGCTTTCCCTACTGAAATGCGGATGACTCGAATCCTTATTTGCATTTCTTTTTCCAAAGGTTTACTAGGGGTTGTTGTGACCGTACCTGGATTGGCATGTGTTACGATCCTGGGGGACACTAAAGTCCATGCAAAGAGGAGCTTAGTCATTTGTGGAGGCATCCTTGCTTTCTTGGCAGCGGTTTGTACTCTGTTCCCTGTGTCGTACCTGATTCATTCCACAGTGGTGAAGTTTGGGGATCCTGACTTGTCAAGTATGGTGCCTCGCTGGGAGTGTGGCAGTGCCATGATCTGTGCCTGGATTAGTGGATTTTTGCTTTTGGTAGGAGGTGTCATCCTGATCAAATCACAGTTCTGTATAACCAGATCGCATGAGAGCAAAGGACAGCCACTGGCTTATACAGAGGTATCTTCCAACAAGGAATATATGTGACCAAGACTGAATGACACTCAGCTTGTTTGTCAAAGATGTTAGAAATAGATTTTTTTGTTGTTGTAGGTCAGAAATTTCTGTTCTCTATAATATCACCTTTCCTAGTTCAATCGCATTAACCAGTACAGATCTTTTTTGTCTTCACTTGGGACTGCTTTTTCAAAGATGCATAGTGCTTGCTATGAGACAGTGGCAGGGCAACATTTTGGATTTGTAGGTACTTGGAGGGCCTCAGAAAAAAATATTTCATGTCTTATTAAAGAAATGACAATTTTGCATGAGGTAAAAACTCTTTATAGTTTATAAATCTTTCCTTTTGGCTTTCTTTTTAGCTAAGTCTTAGCTAAAAAGACATATGATCAAGAAACTGTTTTATTTTACTTTTGTGATCATGATAAACATACCGGGGGCCTCAAAATAGTACCTGGTGGGCCGCATGTGGCCCCTGGGCTACAAGTTTGAGACCACTGTTATGAGGGGGTACTGAAAAGTTCTCTGTGGCTGTAAAGAGTGTTATCATATTTTGTTAAGTGCCAATATGTAGAAACGCAATTCTATGTTTTGACATTGTTTCAGATCATTGATTGAACCATATCCACGTCTTCTTGGCTGGGCTGAGAACTTTTCAGCAACCCCTCCTAAATGTTAAGCATTTTACTCCTACGGGCGTCTTAGCGTTTAGTGCAGACTAATCATTAGTGTCAATGGTGCCAAGTAAGATGTGAAAGCACTTCAGAAACTGTACTGTGACACAATAAAAATGCCAGTTAAAAAAGTTGTTTCTACAATGTGTTTACATAGATAATTTTCTAAAAGAGAGGAGCAGAAAAGGAGCGCTAAAATATGGCTGTCTCTGTGAAAACAGGACTATAGTACCAGAAACAGCCTTTCCAAAATGACTCAATAAAAACACTGAGCTCATTTTTATTACATAGGTTAGAAAATAACAGATAGTAAATAGATGACAAATTAACACTCCCCCCCACCCTTTTACAAAACCACGGAAGCAGTTTTAGCGCAGGCCAGCACGCTGAATGCTCTGCGCTGCTCCCGATGCTCGTAGGAACTCTATCCCCCTCTTCTACAAAGCCGCGCTAGCGGCTGCCATGCAGTAACGGCCCCGAAGCCCATAGAAATTTAAAGGGCTTCGGGGCTCTTGCCGCGCTGCAGCCGCTAGCGCAGCTTTCTAGAAGAGGGGGATAGAGTTCCTACGAGCATCGGGAGCAGCGCAGAGCATTCAGCGTGCCGGCCTTTGCTAAAAAACACTTCTGCAGTTTTATAAAAGGGGGGGTAAATCCCCCCCCCCCTATTTATCAAACCATACTGCAAAGCCGCCCACAGGATTACAATGGATGGCTCAGCATTTAGCGTGCACAGCTCGGCAGCACAGCTATGTGAAAAGACCTATTTAATCCCGCTCCCACCCCCCCTCCCCCACACACACTTTTACAAAACTGCAGAAGCAGTTTTTAGCGCAGGCCGGCATGCTGAATGTTCTGCGCTGCTCTCAATGCTCATAGAAACATGAGTGTCGGGAGCAATGCAGAGCATTTAGCGTGCCAGTCTGGGTTAAAAACCACCTCCGCAGTTTTGTAAAGGGGGTGGTGTGTGGGTAAGTGTAGACCTTATTAACTCAATTTTGTTTTGGAGTCATTCTCAACATTTTGGACCCTCAAGTTTAGGCATGTTTTTCCCAGAGCTGTTCACAAATAATTTTTAAATCCTTCAGCAATATCGTTTATTAAAGGTGTTGTATCTGCTGTATCAATCAGCCAACATTATTTCTCTTTATCAAACCCCCCTCAGCTAAAATCAGCTAGATGGAGAAATATAAATAAAGTTTATTTAAAAAAACACACCAAAAACCCCAGCCCTCATAAATCTTTATAGGTGTTTTAATGAGCCATCCAAAAGTTTTTTTGGTTTTTTTTTTTTTTTTAATTTAAGTAAATGCATATTTGATAAATAAATAATGAAAAATGGTTCTATTATCTATACAGTACAGTCATTTTTTAAAAAACCTACAATAAAACTTACCCAAAAAACATAGAAATTTGGAGTCGGAAAATTCAGGTTTAGATCCTATTCGTCAGTGCAATAGTGGTTATAATTTACAACGGCAAACCTAGAGGGTCAATAAATTATTCTGCACACAAGTCTCTGAAAGTTTCAGAGCACCCTGAAACATATCTGCCTGGGATGTGTTAGCCTCAGCAGTAAATCACTTCCGAGAAAAGTGAATTAAGGTTTGTGAAAATAAATCAATATCCATAAGTTTAGAGTCTAGCCCCTCACATAAAATAACACCAGTATCATCCACACAATGATACAACAAGCAAAGATATTCTGCCATGCTGTTTAGTTCCATAACAGCAGTCAAAAATTCATGGAGAAACTGATCAATGAAGATATAAGTGCAAAAGAACAGTCCAGGAACATTATAAATATTCACTTAGCTCAAATGCATCGTTGCTGATGCCATTGCAATAGGGCATTTGATTCAGGGAGCTATGAACAGATGAGCAGCTTTTAGAAGGAAAAGTATGTTTTGAGCTTACATTCCAGTCATCCGATATGTAACCTTCCTCTGTACCGAGAGGATGTACCTTAAGTGCGGGCCTGGCAGGCAGCTTGTAACATAGGAAAAAAGTTCCGCTCAGTATCATCAAAATTGCAGATACAATACCAACTGGAATAGCAGCTCCAACGTCTTGTGCTAATGGGTTAGTAGGCATAAAAAATGTCGAAGGAAAGGTGATCCCAAGGTTGTGTACCACAGAATAAAAATTCCAGGCCACAGGTATTAAGATGCAAACACCAGCAGCTACATTCAAGACTCCCCCAGCTATAAACCACTTGACAATCTGAGTCCCAGGAGATATGCCTTGATAAACATTCCTCAGAGCACAGACGGCGGTAACTTTCCCTATGGCTCCCAGAATCACAGCTACCAACATCAGGCCCTGGGCAACAAAAATCTCCCGGGGTAGAAAAGAATCGTTGACACTGAATTCTTGACAGTACATTGTTTTTAAGCTGGAGGAGATGAGGATGTCACTGAAGAAGCACGATCGCCATATTCCTATCCAGGCAATGCCAGAAGTGATAATGGTGGTGTTGGCCACATGCCACACTCTCCACTGCACGAGGCCTGTTGTAATGGAGGACAAGATCCAGCCCACTGTAGCAAACGCAAAGCCAGCTAGTTGGAGGTTAGCTGTGTGAGCCAAGTACGTCATGGCCTGGAAGTCTTCAGAACCTGTCGCAGCTCTTTCCTGGGCAATCCAGCCATGCAAACAATAAATAATTCACTGGAAGACAAAGCACAAAAACAAAAAATGAATATACATTCGAAAGCATTTTCAGACTTTCTTTTCTCTCTCTCTCTAACCATACAATTTCTGATGTTAGTAATCATTTCCAATTTGCTGTGTTCCTCTATGTACAATCTTAAATTCTTTGATAGATTTGCCTAATCTCAATAGCCAAAATGTTTAGATGATAAATCTTGTATATATCTACACTAGTTTCAGATGAAAGCAATCCATGCGGTTGTACTTCTCACTGCTAAGTAACAGGATGTGTAGCACAAAACTAACATTTCGTCCTTTCTATAGGAAGGATTAGCTTAATTGTTATCCTGAGTTGCCAAGAGACCAAAAGCAAACTCAGGGATTTTGTTTCTTTGGTAAAAGACGAAAGGTGGGTAGCTGAGACACCGCTTGAATCTTCTGCCTTCCTCTTTGTCCTCCAACAAGCATATTTTAATGTCAGACATGAAGAGGCATTTTTGATAGGACGTCTAAGTCTGACTTTGGATGTTTTGAGATAAACATCCAAAAATCAGATGGAGAAAATGTCCATTTTTGAACCCGCAAGATGTCTATTTTTTTTTGTCCCCAAAAATGGCCCAGCTAGACATTTTGTTCAGCTAGGTGTTTAATTTAATTTTTTTTGCCACTATCAGAAAAAAAAAAATCTAAATTAAAAACATCCAAAACAAGCCATTTGCATGTAGGAGGGACCAGCATTTTTAATGGACTGACCACACAGATATGCCAGTAGAGTAGCGGGGCACCCTAAGGAGCACTGCTCTGATCTTCAAATTAAGTGTGTCGGGTACACATCTCACCATAACCCCTGTACATTATATGGTGAGCCCTCCAAGACTCTCCTACTGTACTCACCTGTGTACCATACCAATAGCCTTTATGCCTGCAGGTGTCACTTATGGCAGTACAGTAGGTTTTTTGGTGGGCTCACACTTTCCACCATAAGTGTACTAGTTAAAAATTGGGCTTGGGTCCCCTTCTCTTCAGTCCACTGCACTGCCCACCAGGCTACTCCAGAGTCCTGCTTGCAGCTCTACTAGGACTGGCCATAGTATCTGCAGCTGTCATTGAGACAGATATACTGTATACTATTTCATGCAGATCTTTGGGGGTGGGAGGGGGTTAGTGACCTCTGTTGGACTGTGTGTGGGGCCAAATGTTCATCCCTCCAGTGGCCATCTGGTCAATTTGGGTACCTTTTTGGCCCTTATTCATTTTAAAAACAGTTCTAGCCCCAAACGGCCAAATTGTGCCCTGGATGTTTTGTAAAATGTCCGATTATTGCTGTAAAATGTCCAAGAGCTAAGCCTACCCTAATCCTGCCTAAAGCAGGAAACATCTAAAAACACACCTGTTCTTAAAGCATCTAGACAACTGATCCACTCATCTCTCTCCCCCCCAATAGCGATTAACTTGTCCTATTGATCACTTTTTCCTCAACATTGAATTTCCTGTCATATTAATTCTCTTTCTTCTACCCCTCTTGAAGTCAATCAATTTGTACCTTTGCTTAATCTTTTGTAAACCGCATAGAACTTCACGGTACTGCGGTATATAAGCTGTTATTATTATTATTATTATTAAATCATGCCCTCTTAAGATTTGGACACACTGGAGACAAAACAACCAGAAAGACATCTAAAAAGTCAGTTTCGAAAATGCCCACTTGGATATTTTGTCTAGTATGACATCCAGATACCGGATTATGCCATCTTTTGGACATCTATGTTTTTTGAACATGATCCCCATAGACAGAATACAGGACAATCTAGTAGCATACGCTTAGGGAGTCTACTTGTTTCGACTATCATAATGTGTGTCAGTCACAAATGAAGTATTTAGATTCAGTCAGCCATGCATTTGATAAATAATAATAATAGCTTTATTTGTAGACCATAATACCATGCAGTTCAATGCGGTTTACAACAAGAAGAAAACTGTACAAACATAGCAATAATACCTCAAGTTACATTATCAAGAACACAAGAGCAGTAAAATTAACAACTCATATAAATTTATCAAACAGATAAGTTTTCAATAGTTTTCTAAAATCCTGGTAAGAGAAAGAAGACATAATCAGATCCCCTTAAATTCTTATTCTGTTTACCTGCTTGGAAGGCCAAAGTCCTTTCGGGGAATCTTGTACATGTACAGCCTATTTATACGCTCCAACAGATCACTTATTTAGAAACTCTCATCCTAGCAACATCTACGCGAAATGCTTAGAAGAGTGCTACTTTCTTTCTTTTTTTAAAAAAAAAATCATGTTTATTGAGGTCAACCAGACAAGCAAAGGGCATACAAGAAAAAAAACATACAAGAAATATAGAGGCAAGCCAACGCGGCTGTGAACAGTGCAATACAATATACTCAACCGTACCATCAAAGAACTCAATAATGGTATATGCGCAGTCAAAAGGCAGAAGAACCCAAATCGACCCCAAAAAAAGGCAAAGTCACGCCATGGGAAGAAGAGTGCTACTTTCTACTTTGATCTTAATGACACAGCAGCTAATGCAATTTATGAACTATAAACCCTTCAGACTTCCCATAGATATTTCTAAATATCCAATAAATACAAATACAAACTGATCCCTTGTTGGAGAGATCAGAGTGAGCATCAAGGCCAGATAACAAAAGTGGAGAAAAATGAGTGAGAGAGCAATTTTATATTGGTGTGCATGCTGGTAATAATTCCAAAAGAAGAAGCAGAGTAAGCCAGGTCTTCAAATAAACCACACTTTATTGGCAACCAATCTATATATATAAAATCGGAGGTATGTATCTGTGTGTGTATGTGCCGCGATCACGCAAAAACGGCTTGACCGATTTGAACGAAACTTGGTATGCAGATCCTTCACTACCTGGGATGATATGTTCTGGGGGTATCGCGGCCCACATGCACACGTGGGCGGAGCTACAAACATAAAATCAGATTTCACCCATTCATGTCAATGGAAAAAATGTAAAAAGCTGCCATTCTCACAGTAATTCAAAAACGGCTTGACCTATTTGAACGAAACTTGGTATGCGGATCCCTCACTACCTGGGGTGATATGTTCTGGGGATCTCGCGGCCCACCTTCACACGTGGGCGGAGCTACAAACAGAAAATCAGATTTCACCCATTAATGTCAATGGAAAAAATGTAAAAAGCTGCCATTCTCACAGTAATTCCAACTACCTGGCATGATATGTTCTGGGGGTCTCGCGGCCCACCTGCACACGTGGGCGGAGCAACAAACAGAACATCAGATTTCACCCATTCATGTCAATGGAAAAAAAGTATAAAGCTGCCATTCTCACAGTAATTCAAAAACAGCTTGACCGATTTGAACGAAACGTGATATGCTGATCCCTCACTACCTGGGGTGATATGTTCTGGGGGTCTCGCGGCCCACCTGCACACGTGGGCGGAGCTACAAACAGAAAATCAGATTTCACCCATTCATGTCAATGGAAAAAATGTAAAAAGCTGCCTTCCCCCACAGTAATTCCAACTACCTGGAGTGATATGTTCTGGGGGTCTCGCGGCCCACCTGCACACGTGGGCGGAGCTACAAACATAACATCAGATTTCACCCACTCATGTCAATGGAAAAAAAGTAAAAAGCTGCCATTCTCTCAGTAATTCAAAAACGGCTTGACCGCTTTGAACGAAACTTGGTATGCAGATCCCTCACTACCTGGGGTGATATGTTCTGGGGGTCTCGCGGCCCACCTACACATGTGGGCGGAGCTACAAACAGAAAATCATATTTCACCCATTCATGTCAATGCAAAAAATGTAAACAGCTGCCATGCTCACAGTACATCAAAAACGGCTTGACCGATTTGAACGAAACTTGGTATGCAGATCCCTCACTACCTGGGGTGATATGTTCTGGGGGTCTCTCGGCCCACAACTCTATGTTGCTTGCTCAAGGGTGGGTTCCCCCATCAATTTATATGTTCTTGCTCCTGGAGGTGAAACTAAAAACTTTTGTTTAAAATCACGTTTTGCGTTAGTTGTATTGTATTCATTTTGTCAAATATTTCACATTATAATTTGCATTTGTACTTTTTATTACGCTGTAAAACAATAATTTCATTCACCACTATAAAGTATCTTTATTTGAATCCATTTACAGTGTTATTGCTATAATTAAATACCCGTACAACGCCGGGTCATCAGCTAGTATAATATATAAGAAGTCATCCAAATATGCATTGGACTCAGCACGGGCTGTGGTTCGGCAATTATGCCTGCATCAGGAGTCCTAAAACATATATAAACAAAAATGTAATGAAAGGAAAAAATAATTATTAAATAAAATAACATAGATAATGAAATACTATACCAGGTGATAAGAACCCCTGCCCCAGTACTAGTCTACACTCCAGTGTGTTTTGAGCATGTGTCCAACCAGAGAAGGGTAAATAGTGGGGTTCTATCTGCCATTATACCCCTTGCTTTAAGAAATGATTTATAAATTCACTTTAACTTTAGACTGCACATACCCAGTATGCTTCTATCAAAGGGGAAAAAGCCTCAGGTCCCCGCATGCCGTCAGAACAAATCTATGCAGCTGTGCTTGAAAGGGAGGTCACTTCATAGGTTCAAAAAAAAAAAAAACCCAAACCCTTTAGTTATTACGATTCCACTTTATATAGTCCATTCAAAATCACTGCAGTGTAGCATTTCAATAAAGGTCACAACTTGTGCTGCACACTTCAAAAGAAATTTTTGAAAATCAGCGGGAAATAGCACTTAATGTATTTTTCGCTCCATAAGGCGCACCTGACCATAAGACGCACCCTAGATTTAGAGAAGGAAAACAAGAAAAAAACATTCTGAACAAAATTCTTCCTGCCAGGCTCTGCACCCTACCCCACACTTCTTGACAAGCTCTGACCCCTGTCCCCGCTCCCTGCCAAGCTCTGTACCCTGTCCCCCCTCTGGTGGTCTAGTGGTAGGCCAGGCCAGGGCACAGGGTGGGCAGGGACAGGGTATAGGGCAGGCAGGCAGGCCTAGTGGCTGGCAGGCAGGTAGGGACAGGGCACAAGGCAGGCAGGCAGGGCCCCCCATACCTTTTTTTAATCACGGCAGCCCCCCCGGTACCTGGGGGGGGGGTTGTTATTTTTAATTAAAAATGTTTGCCCCATACTGTTAACAGTATTTTCAAAATACAAAGAATTAAAAAATGAAAAACACTACGCAACACATAAAATGTTAAAACCTTAAAAAAATATTTTTTTAAAAACCACCCACAACCAATCCAATGCAGCAAACCATCCTTTTCATGGTGAGAATGGTAACATTTTGCGCTCAAGCACCCCATTAGATCACGCCACTTTACCAAAAAAAAACACAAAACCCCAAAACCTTTAGGTGTCTCTGCTAACAGGATCAATATTTTAAAATCATTCGACACTCTTTCCCTTTCACCTTCAAAATAAATGAACAAAAAATTTGTCTGATTTCAATGCTAATTCCACCAGTCCCCATCCCATTTATAGTTTAGAGCAAGTTAACAGTATAGTCCTGAAAAATATTCCAATTCGTGCAATTAAAATAATAAGCATTTTACAAAGCTAACACAAAGGCAAAGAAAACTAACATTTAATCACTTATTCTTGTTCCAACACAGATTAATGACTGTTGAAGGCCAACATGAATAATGCATGGGTCCACTCTACTCTTTTGGTTTGGGGGATAGAGAGAAAATAGTAGAATGGCCCAAGCATTATTCATGTTGCCTCATACCTGGTTTTAATCGTGGCAGAGCACCCCCTCCCCCCCCCCTCCCGTACTTGGTTTTAATCGCGGCAGGGCACCCCCCCCCCCCCTTACTTGGTTTTAATTATGGCAGGGCATCCCCCCTCCGTACCTGGTTTTAATCATGGCTGGACGGTTGCATCAGCATGAGGCAGAGAGGTGAACAAGGCAGGCACGAGCTTTTCACGCGCCTGCCTGGTCCCACGCCACTTCCTGAATGATGCAGCAGGCCTAGGATTCCCGGTGGTGTGAGAGGGATCCACGCCAAAATAACCGCCATCTCAGGGCCCAACAGTCAGTTGCCTTCAACAAGGCTGATCCACTGGCCATGTGTTGCACTGGCTGTTGACCTCCATTACACGTATCTCTGGCTCTATCAGCTGCAGGCACTGGCTGCTCTTCTCTGCTGCAACCCTGAGCAGAGGGAGAGGCTGGTGGCAGCACCACAAAGACTGCAGCCTCGCTGGTATACTGAGCGTTCCATAAGCCGCTCCTCCGTTGATCCACACCCTCCGAGCTCTTCACAATGCACTGCTTTCACCCAGACAAGCAGAACATTGCTGACCTCCAGGTACCGGGGGGGGGGCGGGGGAGAAAGGTTGTAGTATTCGCTCCATAAGACGCACCCTTATTTCCACCTACTTTTTTAGGGAAAAAATTGTGTCTTATGGAGTGAAAAATACAGTATCTTTTGCCTTTCAATATGCTGCTGGGCCCACATTGCTGTGGACTACGGTTTCAGTTCCCCCTGCCAACAAGGCATGGCACCTTTTCGCACTGGGGCTGCGTCAGGGCAAGAGATCATCTCTTATAACTGACACTTATGCTCTGTGCTCACAGCCATGGCGTTAACAGGTTACAATTTCTCATAGTTATAGTACAAGTTTTTTTGATACGTTTTTATCCTAACTCGACACATACTAGTAATCTAATATCAATATATATATACAGTTTACAGATAGAATTTGCCATAGTTATAGTGCAAGGTTTTTGCCATAGTTATAGTGCAAGGTTTTTGTTTTAACAACACATTAGCTTTCTAGCTGCTGCATTCAGACAGGAAGTAAACATTGTTATCCCTTCATTCAGCTCATCCCTGATCACATTGTTGCTCAAAAACTCCAACTATTAATATAAAAAACATAAGAATAGCCATACTAGGTCAGACAAATGGTCCATCTAGCCCAGTATCCTGTTTCTACAGTGGCTAATCCAGGTCACAAGTGCCTAATCAGCCATGTCACAAACTGCTGCTTGAATCCAGGGGGAGTCCACTTCTTGTGAGTCAGCATCCCTCCTCCTCCTGTGCTACTTCCTAGCAATCCATCCCCAAAGCTAGATGGCTAGTACATGACCTATCAATCCATTGGCCCATCCACAGGTTGACAAGTAGGAGCTGCAAGGTGTCTTCAGCTGTTGCCTTGCACTTTAGGACATAATGGCACTCAAAATCAGAAGTATAGCACGCAGGCCATCTTGGACACCATTTTACCACTTTTGAACGTAAGTGTTATCGCAAGGGTCAACATTTGTTAAAATCAATTTAGCATGCACTAAATTTTTTTCAGATGCACTAACAAGTCAAATATACACTAATGATCCCACATCTCCAGTAGGTATCCCTTATGCTGTTTGTAATGAATTTATAGGTTAAAATGTAAAAACAAATGAAAAT
Organism: Geotrypetes seraphini; assembly: GCF_902459505.1. Classification (NCBI taxonomy): domain Eukaryota; kingdom Metazoa; phylum Chordata; class Amphibia; order Gymnophiona; family Dermophiidae; genus Geotrypetes; species Geotrypetes seraphini. Next base: position 172,807,632 of record NC_047089.1, read on the forward strand.
GTTGGTCTAAGTTTGGAAGCCAATGTTCTGGTTTATGAGAACAGCAGAAACTTAGGTGAAATCCAACCACTCCCTATAAAGCAATTGAGCATATTATTTGACTATTGTATATTTTTCCAGATGCTTATCACCACCCTATTATATGCCAAGTCATGCAGAGAGATTACTTTTTTTTTTTTTTTTACTGCATCTAAAAGGAATTTTATGGTCATTCTGGCTAGGGCTTGACAAGCAGACTGTATGTTAACCTGACCGGTGATTTTACCTAAGTATATATTATATTCAGCTCCAGCTCTGCTTTCCTTGAATTATAAATTTTAAAGGCAGGTTTGAATTTGACCAACTCACTTTGGAAATTAATCTCCCCCCCCCCCTTTTTTTACAAAACTGCAGTATACTTTTTAGCGCCGGCTATGGCAGTAACAGCTCAGACGCTCTTAGAATTCTTATGAGCGACGAAGTTGTTACCACCATGGCCAATATTAAAAACCATGCTTGAGTTTTATAAAGGTTTGAGTGGGGAGGGGGAGGGGGTAAGTTTCCAAGCTTAGTAACTGGAGAAAGTTCTCCATTTCAATCCATGAGCCAGAGCAGTGACAGTCCCTATAGGTGGAAGAGCCATGGTCATTATGTAAATACATTGTTATTCAATGTACTTGGTTAAAGTACTTCAGTAAAAGTAAAACTTCATGTATTTTTAATAGTTAAATAAAAGTAAAAAAAAGTTATTTCCTAATATAATATAATACTTTATATCTTGATCAATTCTCTCTCCTACATGAGACTCAGTTTGGTTTTAGACCTTTGTTCAGCACTGAGACAGTAATTACGGCTATCTTAGATAATCTGCATCTCTTGTTCAGTAAGGGCCTTAATGCCCTGATCATGCAATTCGATATGAGCTCCGCCTTTGACTTGGTGGACCATGGGAAACTACTACAATGCTTAGATGCAATTGGTATCAGGGAAGAGGTCTTAGACTGATTTCTGGGTTTCCTTAAGTCATGCACCTATCAGATAGGTTTCAATTACGATCTATCTGATACCTGGAGCAATCCATCCGGCGTACCGCATGGGTCACCACTTTCCCCACTGCTTTTCAATGTTTACATGTCCTCTTTAGGAGCGCAATTAACCCAGCTGGGGATAAAATTATTCAGTTATGCAGATGACTTCACGATCATCATCCCATTCACTAACTCTCTCTTGGAAGCTACTCCCAAGGCAACAGAAGTATTAAATCTGATGGAGCAGTGGATGTCTGAATTCAGACTGAGACTCAACTCAGAAAAAATAAAATTTTTCGTAGCCTCCCCACATCCACTTGACACCAAAACATCACTTTGCAGACCACCCCCTCACCTCCCCCACCCCCTTTACTACATCATAAGAACATAAGCAGTGCCTCCGCCGGGTCAGACCACAGGTCCATCCCGCCCAGCAGTCCGCTCCCACGGCGGCCCAAAACAGGTCAAGACCTGTCTGAATCATCAGAAGGGGCTCCCTTGCCACCTTGGTTTCCCATTTAAGTCCTGCCTTCCTATCGAAGTCCTAGCCCTCCGGTCTTGCACATGCACGACCAGGTTTGTTTATACACATTACCTGATTTACTTCCTATACTTGTGTTACCTCCCAGCTCCTCCCTCAGTATCCCACGATCCCTTTATCCCTCAGGAATCCATCCAATCCCTGTTTGAATCCTTGTACCGTATTCTGCCTGATCACTTCCTCCGGTAGCGCATTCCAAGTGTCCACGACCCTTTGGGTGAAAAAAAACTTCATTGCATAGTATCCAAGCACAGTACCGGGTAGAGCTTTGGATTCTTGCCAAGAAATAGCTAAGAAGAAAATTATTTAAAAAAAAAAAAAAATAATTGAATCAGGTTGGGCAGACTGGATGGACCATTCAAATTTTTATCTGCCGTCATCTACTATGTTATGTTACTATGTTATAGTGATACCAGACATCCAGATTTACCCAGTCATGTCCTCTTTTTAGCAAACTGTCCAGGCATCTGGACAGGTTTTCAAAACCTGACAGATGCCCTCCACACATGGCCCTGAAGAGATGGGGTTTGTGTGGGGCCAGGGCTGGGGAGTGGAATAGGGCAGGGCTATGAGTGTAATGGGGTGGGGCCACAAATCCTCTTTTTTGAGGACAAAATCGGGCAACCCTAATCTGGCAGCACTATAGAAATAAGTATAGTTGTACCTTGGAATCCAAACTTAATCCATTCAAGAACCCCGTTCGAGTTCCCAAACGTTCGAGTTCTAAGATAATTTTTCCTATTGAAAATAATAGAAACTGGATTAATCCATTGCTTGGTACTCTGATTGGCAGAGACAGCAAGATCGGGCCCCCCGCCGGCATAGGCAGCAAGATCGGTAACGACAATTGCAAGCGGTGCTCAGCCCAAAGCTTCCCTCCCGGGCGGAAACAGGAAGCTGCTTCAGAGGGGAAGCTTTGGGCTGAGCAGCGCTTGCAGTTCCTGTACTTTCAGATTCCAAAGCAGTGTTTGGATTCTGAGGCAAAATTTAATTTAAAAAAAAGTTCAGATTACAAGTTGTTCGAGTTCTGGGGCGTTCGGATTCCGAGGTACCACTGTAGTAGTAATAATAGTAGATCAAGGTAATCTCTGTCTGAAACACTTGCCTTCCGTATACTGAAAAGTAACTTTCCCATCATCATTGCCATTATCATCTATGTTAGAAGCCGTGTGGTCCAATTCATCCCTTGCATCTTCATTATCGTCATCGTGCTGGTATAAAACCCCTTCGTTTCAGCGCAGCCCTGTCTTAGCACACAGAAACAAAACGCAGGTCACAGTGGCCTGTTATTTTGAGTTGGAATCCCCTAAAACAAGGCTCACGTCCACCGAACTGCTACTGAGGTTTTAGGAACTTCTGAGTCCGTATAGTTTCCAGTAAGACACCAGCAAAAGAAGAGACCAACCCTCCAAATCACAGTTACACTTTAACAATGTTTATTGCACAAAATGAAACTACTCGTGAATTCACTTCAGAAAGGGATCCAAGTCAAAGTGCTTTTCATAACATTAAAGTGCGTTTGTCAAAATTCATTTAAATAACATTAAAACCATCTCAATTTAAAATGCTGTTATTAGATATTCTAATTAAAATAGTTTCCTTAAAGTCACTCTAAAATCTCTATGGCAACTCTCTTTTATATAAAGTGCTTAAATAATCTGTTTTTGTCTCCTGCGGGTCAGTATTAATCAAAATAACCCCAATAACACGTAATCCACTCAAATGGAGGGGGTCTAGAATCAATAGACCTCTATTAATATAATTAATTTGATTAATTCAGGAAAAGGCCTCAGAGTTTTGGAGCACTACGCTATGGGCTCCTTCTACTAAGCCGTGTTAGGGCTTTAATGCGTGGAATAGCACGTGCTACATTGCCGCGCGTGCTAGACCTTAACGCCAGCATTGAGCTGGTGTTAGTTCTAGCCATGTAGCGTGCGGTAATTTCCTGCGTAGGCTAAAAATGCTAGCGCACCTTAGTAAAAGGAGCCCTATGTCTTATCATTGACTCGCACTGTTGGCGTAGTTAAAGCCCAATCGGATACTCCACAATTCAATCATTGGCCAAAAACCTGATTTTATACATTTATTATCTTTTTAGGGGGGATTTTTTTTTCATAATTTATAACTTATACTTAATTGATATAAGTATTCATATCTTCTGCAGTAAATACTAGATAATAGACCACCCCAGTGGATTGAAAAGTGCCAACAGAAGATTACTTATCTTTTTTTAAGTATTTTTTAAGTACCTTCTTACTTCTCATTTATAATCTTAATGTATATTTTCTTCAAACCGCTTAGAACCTAACGGATGTAGCGGTATATAAGAAATAAATTACATTACATTACATTTAATGCTCTTATATTCTATTTTCTCATTTTCTTATCTGTGCCGTATCAAACTGCCGGAGCCAGGACCGGAGCCGACGAAGCCAGCATTTCGCAGAACGTTAGTTTGTCTGCTGCTTCAGGGCCAATTGTCGGGCACAGTAGTTTAGGCAAACGTTACTCTGTCAGTAGTTATCAAACAAGTATTAATCAAACCCAGGCATTGTTCAAACCCCACCTCTCTCATGCTTTTAAAGTTACTTGTTTCCAAATACTGTGCCACTGTAAAATAGTTTGTCTTTTTCTCCCACAGGTAATCAATAAGTAGTTCCTGTTTACAGGTAAGTGTCCCTTTTTCCTTTCTTTACGCCCCTGTGTTCTCTACTTTTTCTAATGTGTTTCTCCTTGAAGTTCTGTCAGATATTAATTATTGCTTCTTTTTCTTGCAGGAACCTATTGAAGGCTTTTCAGGTAAGTGAATCACTAAACAAAGTTATTGACAACTGGGTGCACACAGGAAACGAAAAAGGAAAGAAAACCTCTCCTTTGTCTAGCATTAGACGAAGATGAACACTGTCAGCCTTGAAGCAGCTGGAACTGAATTGTAGTCTTGAATTCTGGACACCACCAAGAAATCAGGATACCTCGGAACCAGGATCAATACAGGAAGTCTTTCTGGCAATTCTGCTATTATTCTTTCTATAGTGTTAATCAAATAAAAAACAAATGTTTTTTGCCTTCCTCTCAATGCAGCTAAATATGTCCTTCTGCTTCTGGTTCCTAATATGTTACTGAATAGTTGTGTAAAATAAAAATAAAATTCAGAGAATCTATTCTCCAATTTCATTTCAAGACTTGTTCCTACCTAACCACCAGTTAAAAGCCCCTGTCTGTCAGCAGTGCAATGCAAGTCAAATCAATACAGCACTAGTCAAAATTCCATAGCAATAAAAACAAAGTACTGCATTCTTTTAAATTTAATAACTGACTCTAGTCGACAGTTAAAGAAATTCAATTTACTTTACATTTCTTTTCTTACCACTAGTCTATCTGGCATTTAAATAATAAATTTCCGTTCAAAATTAAACTTCTCACTGAAAATATTTGTCTCTTTCTTTAAACAGGAATTTTAAATAAATCCTGTTCAAACTCCTGTTGAACTTAATTCAGAGTTTTCCATAATAATAAGAATTCTTCCATAAACTATCCATTTACCTTTTCAGTCTCTTAAAATTATTCTCCAAACATTTTTTTAAAAGTCTAGAAATTGCTTTACAATTTCTTTAAATTTCTTAAAATAACTTCTTACTCTTCTCAACTATCAAATTCACAAGAATTATGTTTATTTAAGATTTGATATACTGCTCCTGCATTTTACTGACCTAAGCGGTTTACAATCTCTCAAACTAAAATGAAATTAGGTACTTGAGAAAAACTACCCTATCTGTCCCGAAGTACCCGATAAACTAAAAATATGTAATAGCAACATATAATACATTTCCAAGATCAAAAATCAAAGAGATAGAAAATAGAAAGAATGAAAGAAGATAAAAAAAATTAAAAATTAAATAAAACAAATTTAAGAGATAGAAAAGTCTCTGAAGCAGCCTGAAAACAAACAGTCATATTTTAGTGCAGGCCTTAATATCGATCAACCAGCACCATCCATGGCGGACACAATACACAGAACACTTGAAACAATAGCAACATGGATGCAGACCACAAACTAAAACTAAATCTGGACAAAACAAACTTCATCCTACTTGAAAATAACAAAACCCCAACTTTAACAAACCTTGTCATAAACTCAACATACCACTTCCAACCCACTTTAAAACTCCTGGGAGTACTAATAGACAGAGGCTATACAATGCAGCCACAAATCAACAAAACAATAAAAAAAATCATTCGCAGTCATGAGAAACCTGAGGCAAGTCAGAAAATTATTCGACAGAAAACAATTTTAACTCTTGGTACAATCCCTAATACTAGGTCTAATAGACTACTGCAACATACTATATCTCCCATGCACAGCAACCATGATAAAACAACTACAAACAATACAAAACACAGCCCTAAAACTGATCTACTCACTGAAGAAATTTGACCACGTTACAGAGGCATACCAACGACTCATATTGGCTCCCAATACAAGCGAGAATACACTTCAAATTTTACTGCCTACTGTTTAAAGCAATAAACGGAGACAGCCCAGCCTATTGGAACAATCGACCAGTTCAATCCACCTCAACCAGACATAGGAGAACCCACACACCATTCACACACCCTCCAACCAAAAACGTCAAAAGAAAAAAAACTGTTCGACAACCTCCTAGCCACTCGAGTTGCAACATTCGACCCACAACTCTACATCCTATTGAGACCACGACCACAGACTACAAAACCTTCAAAAAAGAATAAAAATCCTTCCAATCAAAAAACACATAAAACCAAACTAACACAATCAGAAATGTCCCAAGCATCACCTGCATCACCCGCAACTACTACATGTACTTCCAATACCATGACAACATATGTACTTCCAATATCATGACAACTCAGATATAATCCTTAGCAACTCAAAGAAATGTACAAACTACTCCCTAAATACTTCTAATCTCCGTACAATCCATTTGTAATCCGCCTTGAACCGCAAGGTAATGGCGGAATAGAAATCCCTAATGTAATGTAACATAACTCCCGGCATTGCATAGATTCCGAGCCTTCACCCTATCTCTCTTTCATGTACCCCCCTCGCTTTACCCTTACCCAGCTTTGGCAGCAGAAGGTCAGTGGGATTCCTGCTTCCCTCACCCTAACTCAGCTATCTGCAAGCTTGAGCTGAGCAGTGCTGGAAGTTCAGGTTGGTCTCATGGTTTCAAGCTTGCAAACAGCTGAGTTTCGGCAGGGGTAACAGTAATCCCATGGAACTTCTTAGGGCCAGATAAAAGCTCTTAGTGGGCCAGGTTTGGGCCTGCAGGCCATAGGTTGTACAAGCCTGCACTAACACATGTTAAATAACCAAGACTGAGTATTCTCAATGGGGCATATTTATTGACTATACACAATTCAAATTGACAGTAGGAGATGGCAAGGAGATTTGGGAAGTGCCTAAAAACTCATCTGTTCTTGAAATATCTAGACAGCTGACCCGTACATCTCTTTCTCCTCAATAACGGTTCTCTTGACCTATCAACCACTTGCTTTTACCTCTTTTAAGTTCAATCAATTTGTACCTTTCTTTTATTCTTTTGTAAACCGCATAGAACTTCATGGTATTGCGGTATATAAACTGTTATTATTATTATTTGACTATCCTAGTGTCTCTCAAACTGTGAGCTATGGCACAGTGGTAACATAGTAACATAGTAGATGATGGCAGATAAAGACCCGAATGGTCCATCCAGTCTGTCCAACCTGATTCAATTTAAATTTTTAAATTTTTTCTTCTTAGCTATTTCTGGGCAAGAATCCAAAGCTTTACCCAGTATTGTGCTTGGGTTCCAACTGCCGAAATCTCAGTTAAAACCTACTCCAGCCCATCTACACCCTCCCAGCCACTGAAGCCCTCCCCAGCCCAATCCCCCACCAAACGGCCATATACAGACACAGACCGTGCAAGTCTGCCCAGTACTGGCCTTAGTTCAATATTTAATATTATTTTCTGATTCTAAATCCTCTGTGTTCATCCCACGCTTCATTGAACTCAGTCACAGTTTTACTCTCCACCACCTCTCTCGGGAGCGCATTCCAGGCATCCACAACCCTCTCTGTAAAGTAGAACTTCCTAACATTGCCTTTGAATCTACCACCCCTCAACTTCAAATTATGTCCTCTGGTTTTACCATTTTCCTTTCTCTGGAAAAGATTTTGTTCTACGTTAATACCCGTCAAGTATTTGAACGTCTGAATCATATCTCCCCTGTCTCTCCTTTCCTCTAGGGTATACATATTCAGGGCTTCCAGTCTCTCTTCATACGTCTTCTGGCGCAAGCCTCCTATCATTTTCGTCGCCCTCCTCTGGACCGCCTCAAGTGTGCCCCAAAGAGATTCCAAGCGTGCCAAGAGAGATTCCAGAATTTTACTTTATTTTAAAAAATTTCCTTCATAAGTATACACTAGAATAGATGACATGTACATCGCGTACACAAGAGTCTGTCAATGTTATGAGTATCTGTGTGCCTAAGGGCACAACTGCCCAGACAAACATCAGTTTTTGACATGATTGGTCCTTGAAAACCAACAGCAAGTACATTTATTTTTATTTTTTAAGTAATAGTTCTCCTAACTTGAGCAATAAAGCAATCATGGCTTTGTTCCCCCATTTGGATCTTCTTATCTTTCCAAACTTGGATTTTCAGCTCTGACAGAAATTAAATTAAAAAAAAGAGAATGACTACAAATGGTGGTTGATGGAAATGCACGCTTGCTTGTTGACTAACGAGCTGCGTTTTGAGTTAGCCTGTACTCAAAACAAGCACATCCATCGTATTGATTAGCAATTCTATCTACTTTATTTTCTCCGTTGTTACAATTACACATATATATAGCTTAAAGAACTTTAAATAACTCTCACAATTAATGTTTTGTTGGTTTTGCAATTTTATCACTTCAACTGTAATGTGCCATGAAAAAAAATTGCTCCATTGAGTGTGCCATGAAAAGCATTTGCTCCGTTTAGTGTGCTGGAGCTAAAAAGGTTTGAGAGACACTGGGCTATCCCAACTGAAAAAGCATTCCACTGAACCTGTATCAGCCAGTAACGTAGCAACAACCCCATTTGTTTGTACAGTACTCAGTGCCTGAGAAACTCCCTGACATCCTCCTATTTACCCTGTTTGTCTGTTTGATTAGATTGTAAGCTCTACTGAGCAGGGACTGTCTCTTGAATGTTTAGAAATAAGTAGTAATAGTAGTACTACCGCAATCAATTGACATCATTATTTGCATGGTAGAATGCTCCCAGATGACCTGGGGACACCTTTCCATTTTAGCCTGTAATCTTCAACCTTTTCCAGAGGAAAGGAAGCCGCAGAACCAGGAAGTAGACTAAGGAACAGCATCAGGAAACATGTTTTCCATAGAAAGAGTAGTGGAAGCATGGAATGGACTCCTGACGAAAGTGCTGGAGAGAGAAGCGGTAATGGAATTGAAAAGGGTGTGGAATAAGCACAGAGGATATGTTAATAGAAAGAGGATAATAACAAAGCACTAGCACAGCCTGTGTGGAACAGCCCAAAACAGCAGTAAAATGATTTTCCTTGGTTTTCAAAAGAAAAAACAATTATTATTATTTTTTTTTAATATTCTTTATTCAGCGTGGCAGTTACAGACCTCTAGTCGGGGGTAACCTGCTGTTGCAATGCTAAACTCAGTGTTCAGCAGGCTGGATGGTCCCTTTTGGTCTGTATTTGCCATCATTTGCGTTTATTACTGTAAGGAAAGATATACCACATTGGGTTTTTGTGGCAATGTTGCAGAAGCTAACACAAGACACACCTTCATCTGTAAAAGCAGTGGGCAGACAAGGGGTTAACAAACATACCCCCCTCCCCCTTTTACAAGCCGTTTTTAGTACCAGCCAGCACACCGAATGCTCTGCGCTGCTCTGATGCTCATAGAGTTCCTATAAGCGTCGGAGCAGCGCAGAGCTTCAGCGTGCCAGCCGGTGCTAAAAACCACTTATTTATTTATTTATTCGATTTTCTATACTGTTCTCCCAGGGGAGCTCAGAACGGTTTACATTAATTTATTCAGGTACTCAAGCATTTTTCCCTGTCTGTCTCGGTGGGCTCACAATCTACCTATACCTTATGTAGTTTTGTAAAAAAGGTGGTGGGGGGGGGAGATAATTGAGGCACAACAGGGATGTGTTGTGTTTTTAAGCAACATGAAAATATCAAACATATTGGTTATGTTGTTTTTATATCTTTTCCCATCCAAAGTAACACACAAAACCTACAGAATATTTAGGACTCCTTTTACAAAGCTGTGGTGGAGGTTTCCACCGAAGATCACTGAGGTAAATGCTACGATGCTCATAGGAATTCTAAGTGTGTCGGAGCATTTACCTTGCTGGCCCACAGTATAAATCTCTACCGTGGCTTTATAAAAGCCAGCGTTAGTTATTTAGGGATTCTTTGACTGAAACTTAGTATTCACTAAATGCTAAGAAGGCATTATATTCTTATGGTCCTTTTAGCATTTAGGCACTAAGCTTTAGTAGAAGCTTAAGGTGTTTTAGCATGTCCCATACTATTGTGACCAGGTTACCCATTCCAGAAGGAAGACTTTTTGTCCAGTCCTGGTTTTAAAATTATATCCCAAAGCAGTGTAGTATTTGTAGTCCATGATTCTATCCATTAAAATCAGTGCTGCAGATCCCATAATGCACCAGGATGAGGTTGGCAGAAATCTACGACTGGCCAAAAAGTCTCCCTTCTGGAATGGGTAACCTGGTCACCCTGCCTCCATACACAAAATCAAGTTTGTGCGTTGTATAAATGTGCTTGCATTGTTACAAAAAAAATAGCAGAGTTAAGAAAATAGAAAGGTCAAAATAAATGAAAGGAAACGATATACATGACATAAACCTGAAACAAAATAAGACTATACAAACCATTAAAGTTTTTCTATGCATGTCCCTAGTGCAGATTATTATTTCTATTCTGATCCTACCCGATTCTCTACAGCCCCCAAACTGAACTAGGTACCAGATCAAGTTCTCTCATTCCCTAACTGAACTCTGTGCCAAACTCCTGATTTTGTCATGAAAAGATTTACTGACAAAAAAAAAAAGTATAATTTAGAAAATCAGAATCAGAATGAATTACATTTATTTGGTTTCATCCTTTTAAAGCACAGATACATGAACAATTATGTCTTTGGGAACATTTGGAAACACTTAGGGCTCCTTTTACTAAGCCGCGTTTAGGATTTTAATGCGCGGAATAGCGTGCGCTAAATTGCCACGCGCACTAGACCTTAACACCAGCATTGAGCTGGCGTTAGTTCTAGAAGAGTAGCGCGCGGTGTAGCACGAAGTAATTTCCTGCGTGCACTAAAAACGCTAGCGCACCTTAGTAAAAGGAGCCCTTCACAACCTGCAACTCTTTTGTCAGTAAATGGTGTGAGTGAGACATGCCTTTAATTTCAGTGTTTCTGATTACGGTACATCTGCTGAGGTTCTAGAAAATAACGGCCCATTCTACAAAAAAGCGTTAAATGTTGGGCTTAATGAGCCATAATGAGGGATTTTAACACGGGGCACGACCAGAGCTAATCCTGCATCAAGAAGGGTTATTCCACATTTTTAAAATTATTACTGTGGGTCATGCATTAACTTTTAGATTAACACGCAGTACCTGTTCTTGGGTAACATGGAAGCACTTATGTCCAAATTCTCTAAATGGCACTGTAAATTAGGTGGCGGTAGGTGCCCTATTGCTGCCTAACTTCATTGTTTTATTTGGTTCAATTGGCACAGTAATTGACTGAGCCAATTAAAAACCAATTAAAAACTCATTAAAAAAATAGATGCCCAGAGGTGCCTCCAAAAATGATGCCAGAACCACATCTACAGAGGCTCCCAAGGTCGAAGTAGGCGTGGTTTGCACTGGAAATTACCTTAGGCATCTCTGTAGACATGATTTATATCAAAAGATAGGTGTCAGTAATGTAGACCTTCAAAACCCTGGCCTACGTTTCCAGCGCTTACCTTTGACATTAGCCAGGATTCTGCAAATGATACCCATAACATGATTAATGCACAACGGGCACCATTTTTATAGGCGCCGGCTGATTACAGCATCATTTGCAGAATCTGGCCCTTATTTCCTTATGTTTAGGAGGCAGTAAGTGGACCAGCATTTTCTGCATATTAGCCAGTCAGCACTAACACTCTCATGCCCACACTTTGCCCATGCCATGCCCCCTGGCAGAAATTCTGTAACACATAGGGCCTCTTCTATTAAACTGCGCTAGCAGTTTCTAGCGCGGGTAGCTGCGCTGAATGGCCCATGCTGCTCCCGACGCTCATAGAGTTCCTATGAGCATCGGGAGCAGCGCAGGCCATTCAGCGCAGCTCCCTGTGCTAGAAGAGGGGGATAATTTAAGTTTCAGGTTTTATTAAAATTTGTTATATCGCCTTATAGAGTATGAGTATGATGGCAGAAGAGGGCCGGCGGCCCAACAAGTCTGCCCACTCAAGAACCCTCCCTCCCTGGTGTACTCCTCTGTCATGCATAACCTTGCAGCACTCCCACCTGTTTGTCCCATCGACTTTTGAAGTCAGCTACACTACAGGTCTCGACCACCTGGCGTGGAAGTTTATTCCATCAATCAAACACCCATTTGGTGAAGAAGTATTTCCTGGTGTCACTGTGGAATCTTCCCCCCTTGAGTTTTAGCGGATGCCCTCTTGTCACCGTGGGACCTATAAAAAAAAATATTTCTTCCTCCACCTCAATTCGACCCGTGATGTATTTGAATGTTTCTATCATTATCAGACTTCAAGGCGGTTTACAAAAGTAAAATACATACAAAATATATTAAATGCAAAAACCAATAAACAGGATACAATGTCATAATAAACAATTATATATATAAATAACAGTACACCAACATGCCAGAAACAAAAGGGGAGAGGGGAGAACTACAATGTAAAAAGAAAAAGGAGGGTGAAGGGAGGGAAACAGAATGACCAGGCGTCGTTCGGAATAAAAGGCATCGAGAAGCAATTTAAGACACATAAGCAAGCAAACTACCCTTAAGCAATCACACGGTAACCTGTTTCAGCAATGTTAACCACTTTAATTAAATTATATTTCAACAACATTAAGAATCGATTAATCAACTATAAGATGTAATTGTGGAACATATTGCTTAATACTATTGTCAATAGCGGTTAATCAAAAATAATAAATCCAATTCATTGTTAAGTGCTTAACACCCTATAGCAGAAGAGCTCCAAACTCTGCATCCTCGGCTTGCATTACAGTCACTGTCTGCAAGCAAATCATTTGTTTGATCGGATTATTTTATTCCCCTTTTTACAGTAACTGCCCCGAAGCCCATAGGGATCTAAAGGGCTTTTGCCACACAGTAGCCGCTAGCACGGCTTTGTAAAAAGAGTGGGGTTTGTTAGTAAAGTTGGTCTACTGTAAATTAAAAGCACATAACACATATACACGCATTGCAAAAATGAATCCAGTCTGATGGACCGACAATACATCAGTTCTCCATGCTAACGTATCAGAATTCTACCCAGTGAACTATCAGTGAGGTGGAAAACAACCATTTCTGTACCTTGGGTTTTGGTCAGGTACTAGGGACCTGGATTGGCCACCATAAGGCTACTGGGCTTGATGGACTATTGCTCTGACCCAGTTAGGCTATTCTTATATTCTTATGTACCTTTGCCTAACCAAAAGCAGCAGAAACTAGCAATAAATACATTTTAATTAATTAATTTAAAAGATGCTTACTTTTGAACTTATCCCCATATGCCAGTTTAAGTAAATGGAGTTCTGGAGTGATACTGGAGAGGACAGGAGACAAGGTCTTCGTTCCGTGCAAGTGCCAAGCCTTCAGGAAGAGGTTTTGCACTACACCACACACGATAAAGTGTACTGTATCACCGTTCACCGTCTCTCTCCCATTGAGTCAACAGAGATGAAATAATGCAGTTAATCATTAACACGCCGGGGTATTTATGTCAATTTCCCATGTTATAGTTTTTATTGTACTTGAAACATATTGGCCAAAGTAGCAAACAGCAGATTGAAAAAGCTTTAAACACATTTGCTTTACAAAATTGACAACAGTGTATGCTGTTTAAACAACTTGGCAAATGAAGACTTACAATCTGTCTTTTCTAACCCCATTCCAAATGCTTTAGTGGAAGTAATTCTCTAACTCCTTGCAAAAGCATCAAAACAGGATTTCATGTTAAAAAAAAAAAAAAGGATGTGTGGTGACTTTCAAGATATGACAGAGGTCTACAAAATCCTAAGTGGGAATAGGGGACACATCGTGAAGTTACATAGTAAAATTTTTATATTTAAGTGTGTTTATTAGTGATAATGAAAGAGATACAATATAAAAGAAACAAAACGGTCAACTATGCAATGTACATCATTACAAAACAACATCAAGAAGTGACCGAAAGGCAGAACAACATCAGCAATTTGTAAACAAAAGTAACTGTTGTAGATCCAAGTTCCAAGTTTATTATAAGATTTGATTAATCGCCTATTCACAAATTCTAAGCGATGTGCAGCTAAAAATTACAAAGTTAGGGGAAACATACAAGACCAACAAAATTATTATTAAACATTTTAAAATATCATTAAATATATAACATAATATAACATGACTAAACATAACTAACGACTATTTTTGCATACAAGATCACATAATGGGAAAGTTACGGGAAGAAATACATTTGAATATAAAAGCAACAATTAAGGTTAATAACACATTGGGAAAAGGGGAAGAAATATATTGTAATTTAAGAAGAAATAAGAAACATAGGGAATTCAATTAATCACTAAAGGCGTCTTTAAAAAGGAAGCACTTAAGTTTGCTCTTAAATTTATCTAGAACTCTTTCCTCTCTTAAGTAGATTGCTGCTATCCCCAAACCCATCTGTATGGTAATAGTGCAACACAGCTGGATCAGGGCCTTGAGCTTCTAGGAGCCCTGAGGAACAATATGGAACACTTGATAATTAAAGAGAAGCTGGCGTATAGCGAGTGTTCCAATAGGGTAGACAGCATTCACAATTTAATTCCAAAAACCAATCCCATCTGCTTTCTCTCCCCTCCTCCCACCCAACACCCAATCCCTCCACTACACCCCCTCCCTCCATCATCCATTATACCATTATCAAACAATCTGTGCACAAAGCAGGAAACGATCTTCCTCACTGACCACCCCCTACCCCCAACCCCTCTAATTCCCCCCCTCCCTCCCTAGTAGAGAGGGCCTTAGTGTGATTCTATAAAATATCTCTGAGGTTAGGCACAAAGGGCAAACAGAATGCTAGGAATGATTAAGAAAGAGATCACAAACAGATCGAAGGTTATCATGCCATGGTACGCCCCCACCTGGAATACTGCATCCAGCACTGGTCGCCGTACATGAAGAAGGACATAGTACTACTCAAAAGGGTCCAGAGAAGAGTGACTAAAATGGTTAAGGGGCTGGATGAGTTGCTATACAGTAAGAGATTAGAGAAACTGGGCCTCTTCTCCCTTGGAAATGGGAGACTGAGAGGGGACATGATCGAAAATATCAAGATACTGAAGGGAATAGACTTAGTAGATAAAGACAGGTTGTTCACCCTCTCCAATGAAGAGAGAACGAGAGGGCACTCTCTAAAGTTAAAAGGGGATATATTCCATGCAAACGTAAGGACGTTCTTCTTCACCCAGAGAGTAGCAGAAATCTGGAACGCTCTTCTGGAGGCTGTTATAGGAGAAAACACCCTCCAGGGATTCAAGACAAAGTTAGACAAATTCCTGCTGAACCAGAACGTACGCAGGTAAGGTTAGACTCAATTAGGGCACTTGTGTTTGACCTACTGGCCACCGCGGGAGCAGACTGCTGGGCACGATGGACCACTGGTCTGACCCAGCAGCAGCAATTCTTATGTTCATATGTGTCTACCATATCTCCCCTCTCCTGTCTATTGTATTCTATTTAAAATACGCTTTGGAGAAACTCATGATTATATGCCACATCTTGTTAAATTCTCTAATAACCCATTTTTGAAACTAAGAAACAACAATACTTTTCAGTATCCAGTCATTAGGAACATTAGATAGAATAGAACTTATTAACTCCGCAAGGGCTTATCAAGCAGGAAAACGGTGGAAAGCATTACAAACTAATATTAGCCAGCAATCTAATTTTAAATGTTTCAAAAAAGACCTAAAGACCTCTTTTTTTCAAAAATTCATCACTAATTATTCCTAAAGATTGTAATACTTGGAGTTCTGTTTGCTTGGCTTTGATGTGTCGTTGGTTAGTCTGGCTGAGTCGAATGTCCCCTCCTGAAGAAGCAATTTCAGCAAAACTCGGGGGGGGGGGGATCAACCAGACAGGGACAATACACAGAGGTCACTAGCACAGTTTTGTTTATCATAAAGTTGCCAAAGCAGATGGATTGACCGCCAAGGGAACCTGTCACCAGGAGTGGGATCCCTAGGATAGTAGACTTGGGGGTGGGTCAGTAGAGTGGGCAGACCTGATGGGCTAAGGCCCTTATCTACCGTCATCTTCTATGTTTCTATGATAAGGAGGTACAGATAAGTTAAAGTGTGATTAATATCTGTTTAAGAAAATGTCTCACCAGGTGACATCAGGGCAGTCAAGACAGTGAAGGCTGTGATGGTCTTACTGGCAACCGGTGCGGTGTTTTATCATTAAGCATTTTGGTTGTGGGGCTGAGCACATTATTATTTTAATTATTTAAGTTTGTTTAGAGGATTGGTCTAATGTAAGCAGTGGTGACAATGTGGAATAATAAAAAAAATATTTTAATTTGTATCACCATAATTACTTATGGAAACCACTGTAAACTTCATGTTAGTGCTGCCCGATTCAGGAAAAACAATTCGATTCGATTCATTTTCCTGCCCAATTGGGTGTTTTGTTTTTTCAAACATTCTGTTGGGTTTATTTTATAGCCTCTTCACCCACCCCACCCCCTTTTCCCTCTCCTACCCACACTGGTGCTGTGGTGTAAATAAAATAAACAAAAAAAGACTATTCCTCTCTGTTAAATGCTAGCTCGTGTTTGCGGTCTAATACCAGATCTGGCAGGATACACATTTCAAATCTGACACATTGTAATCACAAAGCAGTAAATAAACTTATTTTTCTATCTTTTGTTGTCTGGTCATTATTCAAATTATGTTGGTCCTAGACTCTGCGACAAACATCTTCTGATAACTCGCTTGCCAGGGTCTCCTACCCATTTGTCATTTTCTCCGTGCTAACCATCCATCTTCCATCTCTTTCCTCCCCTTACATTTCCCTTCCCTCCCCTGGAGGTTTGGAATCTTTCCTTTTTTTCAACTCCATCCCCACAGCTGCAGCGATGGACCCCACTATCCCCAGATCTACCATCTTTCCTTTTCTCAACTATCCTTTCATCCAGTATCTCTCCCTCCTTCCCCACCACCCCAGGGTCCACCATTTCTCCCTTTCTCTTTCCAACTATCCTCCTATCCAGTATCTCTATCCCCCCTCTACACCATCCCTTGGTTCCAATTTCTCTCTTTCTGGTTCCTTCCCTCCCTAAATCCCATTGTCCACCATCTCCCTCCTTCTCCTCTGTTTTTAGATCCATTATTTCTTCCCCCCCCTAGTGCGGCATATGCACATCTCTTTAGACCCCACTTCCCTCCCTCCCCCAGGGCTCCCCCCCCCCGAAGGCTTGCATGTTCCCCCCTTCTTTGTAGCATCCTCTAGATCCTCCTGGTCTTAGTTTCAGCTAATTACGGCAGTCTACTGAGAAGATCGCCGGTGCTGTAGCGATCCTAGCAGGCTGCCATTGGTCTCTGCAGCACGTTCCCTCTGCCACGGTCCCACCCCTCCTCTGATATCACAGGATCGTAGCAGATGGAATATGCTATGGAGGCCGACAGCAGCCTGCATGGATTGCTACAGCACCAGCGATCCTCTCTGCAGGCTGCCGAAATTAGCTGAAGGTAAGAGCGGAAGGCCAGGGGGGGAGCCAGAGGACACTACAAAGAGTGCCTATGCACTGCAGAACTTTCCAACTGACCCGAGGGGTCTCCTAAAGCAGAAGCAGCAGTGGCAGTGGAGAGCCAGCTTGAGGAAGCGCTGCCACTCCTGCTTTAGGATACCTGGTCATATCGGCAAGCCCGATTTAAAACAAAAAAAGAATCGATTCCCCAAAGTGAATTGATGAATCGATTCAAATCGTGAATCAGGCAGCACTACTTCAAGGAGGTATTGGCGGTATACAAATAAAGATTGTATTGTATTATATTGTATGTGTGACTAACATTTAGGCACAATCATTTATGCCAATGAAAACCAGGCCTAACTATCAGTTCCTAAGTTGTGCGCAGATTGGGCATGTTCTATAACAGTGCACCTAACTTTTAGAGACACCCATGATCCATCAATGCTCCTCCCCTGTCCACACCCCCTTTTGAGATTTGCACACTAGAATTTATGTGCCTATCCTAGGTGAAACTGTAAAAAAAAAAAAAAAAGGCTTCTAAAATAAACCCCTTAGTGAAATATGCAAATAAGAAATTTGTCTCTGGAACTGCAGGTTGTGTCAAGATAATAG
Source organism: Geotrypetes seraphini (assembly GCF_902459505.1). Lineage (NCBI taxonomy): Eukaryota > Metazoa > Chordata > Amphibia > Gymnophiona > Dermophiidae > Geotrypetes > Geotrypetes seraphini. The sequence goes on from NC_047089.1 coordinate 172,825,840, forward strand.
TTTCTCACTATAGTATAAAATGCTGAGGCTGTGATAAGACTTAAGTGTTGAGGGAAAGTTGAGACATTTTATTGACAGAGCTGCAGATCATTGTGGCCATGTTATCAGAATGTTACAACACTTCTCTGGTGCTTGATTAGGCAACTGAGGCACATGGGGCCAAGTTAAACACTTCTTGGTTTCCTGATAATATGGAGGATATTGACTCCTTTTTGTCTACCTCTCTTTCGTTCGATGTCCAGGTTCTAATTATTTAGAATTATTGGGGGGATTGATAGTCAAGCCATTTTAACCAGGCGGGAGAAGCTTCTGGCTGGTTAAATCTCTTGCGTGATTTAAAATCAGCACTAACCGCTAAAGCCGAGTTGGCTATTTTGTGGTTGGTCCAGTAGAAATAAAGGGAAGACAAAACGTTCCACGACGCGATACACACACACAAAAAAAGTGGAATGAAAACACAGAAGTGCCTAGATGATAATAGGAACTGATATATAAACACCTTTATTCAAAGTCCACAAATAGAGCAGACGCAAACTATAGTAGGTAATGTACAATGAGATGTAAGGATGTGGGTGGTCCAGGGGCAGAGTCAGCACTTAACTGCCTAACCCCCTCTTTTACTAAATCCAGCAGCTCGGCCGGTGCGGTAAATGCTCCGACGCCCATAGGAATTGAATGGGCGATGGAGCATGTGGCACTCGGCTGCATGGCTTTGTAAAAGGGGGCCTAAGTTAACCAGACAAATTGGGCCACATAACACTCAGTCCTATCTTTTTCCAGTATTACTTATGTGGTTACATGCACACATCAATAATCTAATAAAATGCCCTAGGGTTCTATATCTACCTTTAATTAAATTGTTATATAAAGATAATAATACTAAAATTTTTATGTGAAAGTGAATTGCTCAGTACACTTTCATCATGGCCAAATCCACAGATAATTGGGCCACGACTTTCAAGGGAACCATCATGGCACTCACATGTTCCCCACTTAACCAACCAACCTATTGTTTATTCTTCTGTGTATTCTTATTTGGTTAATCTGATCTTAAGAACAGTTTAAGAATACTTCAAATAAATGAAGAACACGTAATCACTGGAAATCCAGTACTTATCTGGTTCAAATGATGTTGCTACCACGCCCAACCACATGAACCAGTAGAGTCCGGTCCTCAATAAACTTGGCCGTGTCCCAGTGAAAATAGTGTTTGTGGTACGTGTTCCAAAAACGCTGGTGCTAAAATCAGTTCATTTGAATTCCGTTATTGAAATCCGTCTCCTTCTCCATGTTGAATCAACTCAGACACCTCCAACTCAAGCTGAGTTTCAAGTTTTCCGTCATCAGGGAGGGCTATAGCTCTTACACAAAGACGCTGTTGTAAAAAGCACTCGATACTCCACAACTTACAAGTACTAAAAAGTTCTTTCTTGAAGCAGATTTTGATAACAGAAAAGCTAAACATTACCTTAACAAAGGGCTCCTTTTACAAAGGAGCATTAGGGCCTTAACGCGTCGAATAGCACGTTCTAAAAGCTGCTACCGCCTCCTTTGGAGCAGGCAGTAGATTTTCAGCTAGCGTACGCTAATCTGGGGTGTGCGCTAAAACGCTTAGCGCACCTTCGTAAAAGGAGCCCAAAGACTTTTGATCACTTCCACGACTGAGAACGTCAGCATGATAAGGCGAATTGAAGGGATTGTCCTTATGACCGCCCTTTTACCGGAGGAAACCCTGGCAGTGACTAGGGAACCGACCAATAGTGGACTGCCTTATTTCATCTTGGCGGGCCATTCAATCTCATGATTAAGTCCAAATGGGTCTACCGTGTGCCCGTTGTAAATTAATTTTTGTTCCTTATATATCAGAATCTGGGACAAATCTCCACCATGAGGCAGCAATACCTTCATTAACACCACAGATTGTAACTGTTTTAGTGTTTAGAAGATGGAGCCTCCATCTTACCAGTACAGATTGTGCTGAGATGCTCTATGATTCTTGTTTTTATATTCCGTTTTGTTTGACGAATGTAATAAAGCCCATAAGGGCACACTATTGCATAGATTACTCCTGATGTAGTGCAATCCGAATAGGGGATCTTGATCTCTGTAATTTGCAAGACTAATGAGCATACTGAACAGTGGCCGCAAGAGAAATGCCCAGGATTAGCTTCATAAGCAATTTGTTTAGATTTAAATATTTCTCCCATGTTTCTCGCACGAGTATGGGCAATCTTAGGTGGTTCTTTTAGAACTGGATGTAACCCTAATATATGCCAATGTTGATTGATCACATGCATTACACTGGCCAACACTCATTTTGGTGCCTCAAATATTAGACCTGCTGATTCCAAAACTAGCACCAGTTTTCTCCTATCAGCTCTAGATTTTGAGATACAGAACATGTGCTATATACCACTCTTCACTCTGTTCACCCATTAAAAAATTAGGATATTTTAATGTAGTGTTTAAATTAATAACTTTTAAGCATGAAGGAAATATTAAAAATTAAAAGAAAAGGGAACAAAATGAAAATCTACTTATTTCATACCAAAAGCACAAGTTTATGATACAAACTTTCCAGTCATTTGACACAGAAGAATATTTTAATGTAGTGTTTAAATTAATATCTTTTATGTGTAAAACTGTTTATTCAATAGCAAAGAAAAAGGATACAAAGCAGGCAAAACCTTTACCACAATGGCAAATCCAAGTAATATCATTAAGACAACAGTTGCCAATAAACAATTAAGATATATGAACAAAACCCGGTCTTGGGTCATATGACCTGGGTTCAGATATACAAAATTAAACCCCTTGGAAGAACCCCACTATATCCCGTTCCCTCCCATCACATCAAAGGTAGATTTGGCCTTTGCAATTTATTCAGAATTTGACACCAGATCGTGGAAGATAGAGTGTACAAATATGGATAGTTTTGCTTAAATTCCTAGAGTATCATGCTGACATGGATTCCCATACCATTATAATATGAAATGTGTTCCTCTAATACCAAATGGAGGGTGGAGAGTCACTTTTTCCCTACAATATAGCTTTTACTCAAAAGCTGATTTTCCCATGAAGAATGACTACCCATGAATCCCACCGAAAGAAATGCCATACCCTCCAGAAGAAATGAGAGACTAAGGGCTCCTTTTACTAAGCGTGCGCTAGACCTTAATGTGCTAAAATCCTGTGTGCGCTAAAAATGCTATCGCAGCTTAGTAAAAGGAGCCCTATGTGTGTACCACCCTCCAAAAAGCCTGAATTCTTGGACAGAGCCAAAATCCATGTCCAAAGAAATTATCTAAATTAATATCTTTTAAGCATGAAGGAAACATATTAAAAATGAAAAGAAAAGTGTACAACATGGCAATCTACTTATTTCATACCAAAAACACAAGTTTATGATACAAACTTTCCAGTCATTCGACACACAAGAAGCTCCTTTTGTAAGAATTCCAAGAGTGAGATCTACAAGGACAATGCCGAATAAGATTCCAGCAATAGTCTACCATCATGTGTTCATCCCATTTTCCTTGGTATCTGGCTTCCATTGTTTTTATGTCTTGGTGAAATCTTTCACCTTGCTCTTCACTTAAGTCACCAAGGTTCTCTGGAAAGTGATCTAAGTGATTATGCAGATAATGGACTTTAACACTCAGGTTACAGCCAAGCCTGTTGAAAAGAAAGAGCATATCCTCTACTAATTGTGTGTAATTGTCTGCCTTCTTGTTGCCAAGAAATTTATACACAAAAACAAATGAAGACCAGGCGCATGATTTGATTTCATTCATTGATGCTATGAAATATGGGTCATTTATAAGTTGTCTGATCTGTGGCCTAGACTTAATTGTCATGCAGGGATAATTGAATGTTTTACGAGACTTCCTGGATGAACATAAGAACAGCCTTACTGGGTCATCAAGCCCAGTAGCCCATTCTTATGGTGGCCAATCCATGTCACTAGTAACTGGCCAAAACCTGGCCAAAAACCAAAGAGTAGCAACATTCCATGCTATGAAACTTATACATTGTGAGTTAGGTGATGTAAAAGCAGGTATAAGTGCCAAAAAAGTATCCAAAGTGACCAGATAACCACTGCAGAGACATAAAGACCCTCACACAGTCCCCCAGTGATCACTAACCCCCTCACACTGCCACAAATATCAGAATAAAAACGTACACACCTGTCTCTGGAACATCAGCATCTGCTATAGGAAAGCCTAGTAGAGCTGCATAGAGGTGTCTTAAGTAGCCTGGGGGTGGGTGGGATAGTGAACCATAGAGGACCCAGACCCATAAGCCACTCTAACCACTACATTCATGGTGGAAAATGTGAACCCACCAAAACCCTACTCTACTGCTATGTAGGTGCCACCTGCAGCCATAAGGGCTATTGGAATTGTAGACAGTATGTTTTAGGGGTGTTGTATGGGGGGAGGGGCTCACCATATCCTATCAGGGAGTTCTGGTGAGATGTTTATGTGGCACCCTTTTTGTGAAGTTTACAGCAGTGCCCTCTAAGGTGCCCTACTGCTCTGTTGCCATGTCTGGGTGGCCAGTCCATCACAATGCTGGCCCCTCTCATATTCAAATGGTCTTGTTCTGGGTGTTTGGGTCTTAGACTAATTTTTAGTCAAAAATGTAGTATAAGGATAGGCATAGTGGTGGTCTAGATGATCAATGGCCTGGACATCCATATAGATGATTAAAAAAATAAAATAAAATATATATATATATATATATATATATATATATTCTAGATGTATTTTTCTTTTTTTTTTTTTAAATAAATCTTTATTAATTTTTCATTAAAAAACAATGCATTAAAATATACATATGCAGGACAGAGACAGCAAACTACAGACCAGTGAGTCTCACGTCTATAGTGTGTAAACTCATGGAAACACTGATCAAACAGAATCTTGACACAATCCTAGATGAAGAAAAACTGCGTGATCCACACCAACACGGGTTCACCCAGGGCAGATCCTGCCAATCTAATCTGATTAGCTTTTTTGACTGGGTTACTAGACAACTGGACGCCGGAGAGTCACTGGACGTGGTATATTTGGACTTCAGCAAAAAATTTGATAGCGTCCCTCATCGAAGATTACTGAACAAGCTGAAATCGATAGGATTAGGAGACACTCTAACTACATGGGTTGGGGAATGGGGATTGGCTGAGCGGTAGACTTCAGAAGGTGGTGGTGAACGGTACCCCATCCGAAGCATCGGACGTGATCAGTGGAGTGCCGCAGGGCTCGGTCCTGGGCCCGATTCTATTTAACTTATTCATAAGAGATATGACGCAAGGACTTAGAGGAAGGGTATCACTGTTCGCCGACGACGCCAAACTTTGCAATATAGTAGGCAAAAGCTTATTACCTGATAATATGACACACGACCTATTGTTGCTGGAACAATGGTCAACTACTTGGCAGCTAGGCTTCAATGCTAAAAAATGCAAGATAATGCACCTGGGTAAGAGAAACCCGCGTAGAACTTATGTACTAAATGGTGAGACCTTGGTTAGGACCACGGCGGAACGCGACCTAGGGGTGATCATTAGTGAGGACATGAAGGTTGCCAATCAAGTGGAGAAGGCTTCCTCCAGGGCAAGACAAATGATGGGGTGTATCCGCAGAGGTTTCGTCAGCAGGAGACCTGAAGTTATGATGCCGTTGTACAGAGCCATGGTGAGGCCTCACTTGGAGTACTGTGTTCAGTTTTGGAGACCACACTACCGAAAGGACGTGCTGAGGATCGAGTCGGTTCAGCGAACGGCCACCAGGATGGTCTTGGGGCTCAAGGATCTCACGTATGAAGAAAGATTAAAAAAATTGCGGCTGTACTCACTTGAGGAAAGAAGAGAACGGGGAGATATGATTGAAACATATAAGTACATCACGGGACACATCGAGTCAGAAGATGATATCTTCTGGCTCATGGGACCCTCGACCACCAGAGGGCATCCGCTGAAAATCAGGGGAGGGAAGTTTCATGGCGACTCCAGGAAGTACTTCTTCACCGAAAGAGTAGTGGATTATTGGAACAGACTCCCACTCCAGGTGATAAAGGCCAGCAGCGTGACGGATTTTAAGAGAAAATGGAATACTCACGTGGGATCTTTAAGGGAGTAAATTCAGGGGAGGGGATACTTGGAATGGGCAGACTTGGTGGGCTATAGCCCTTTTCTGCTGCGTTTTTCTATGTTTCTATGTTTCTATATAATTAACTTCAAAATTCTTCTTTTTTTCTTTCCGCATCCATAACTTAAAAGGTCAATTGTCTTTGTCCCCCTTCCTATTGTTTTTCCCCTGAATTTAATTAAATATTTTAAAATTGAATTAATGATTTTATTATCGAATGTAACCATTAAATAATTTTCCTTATGTTTCATTATAATCTATTCAAATACCCTTTAAATGTAATGTTATATGTGTATTTGTATTTTAGATAATCGTTTGTTTAATTTAATAATTGTAAGTGTGTTACCAACTATTTTATTTGTACATCGCCTTGAATTTTGAATAGGCGATAAATCAAAAATACCTAATAAACTTGGAAACTTGGATACATCAATCATAGAAATACTTCAAAAACATTTTCCCCTCCCTCCCACCTCAATACAAGAACAAAAACCAAATGCATTATTTCAGACTTATATTGAAAATCATATTGAACTTATTGATCAATGATAATATCAAAATATAATACCCCTCCGCCCACCCACCCACCCCGCCTGGATGTGTAAATCAAATAAGAAATCATGAGAATAATCCAGCTAATCATCATTAACAAAATTTGTCAATGGACTCCATGTTAATTTAAATATCTTATTATTACACAACATTTCTGAATTCATTTTCTCATATTTGTAGCATAAACATAAAGAGTCCCACCAAAAGGAGAAATTAAGTTGATCCCAATTAAAAAAAAAAAAAAAAAAAATATATATATATATATATAGAGAGAGAGAGAGAGACATTTTACCACTGCCGACTTTGGACGTCTAGTGCTTTATGTCCAAATCGGACTTAGAAGTTTCTTTTGATTAGGCCCCTCCACATATTCAATGCATGATCCTTCCTTATTCAAAGCCTTTACAAATTGTTTCATCAGGCCTAGCTTTATATGTAGTGGTGGCAGTATGATTCTATCTCGTGCTATCAAAGGTTCATTGATTATATTTTGTCCTCCAACCACCAAATATTCCCTCAGAGGCTAATCTTTTTTTGCCCAGTGTTCATGTTTGGCTCTACAATCCCAAAGGCATATCAACTATATCTAAGAAACTAGAGCTGATGCGGTCTGTCCAATGCAATTTTCTGAATTAGCGCCCCAAATAACCCCAAGAACAGGTAAAAACCCCAAGGCACCAAGAAATGTTTTTTTCTTGGCCTGTTATCATTATCAGTACAAGTGTTCATGTGACATATTGGGGTGGGGGGGGGGGGTGAAGCACCTTCAGAAAATAAGTGTCATTTTAGGTTTTAGGATCTGGTGGTACTGCAATGGGAAAATGATGATGTGGTATGATGGTTCCCATCAAATACAGCTTATACAACACATGCTGGTTAATAAGAACATAGAACACATGCATTCTACTTCTTCCTGAAATATATGGAGTAGTTTTTCTTTTTCATAGATTGTTCATTGCTTATTTTGCCCTATGCCTTCTCAATGATGTCAAAGAGACAGGGAAAGGTCACATATTTTCTCTTTTGTGATAAGGAAATGCTGTGCATTGATCCCAATGTGGTGTTAGACAACTGGGAAGAGGCTGCTTGCAGGGGCAGTGCACATCATATCAGGATGTCATTGGTGATACCATGACTTCGATAGTAGAGGGCATGGGGTGACTTTCATCTATGGAGGGTACTCCAGATGTATCTCCAGATCCTTGTGGAGTCACGACAGAGGGGCCTCTGGTCATGGTGCTCGAAGAGATGCCTCCGGTACCTGAGGCAGAGATTCACGAGGCACTCCGTCTCTGCAATGGTGTAGATGGGCTCTCTCCTTTCCCCCATCACCCCTCTCACACACAGATTCACTCCCTCCTTCACTGTCTGTCACTCACTGAGACACTCTGGGGGAGCACTCACTCTCACAATCACACCGTCACTACACCTCTATTACCCACACAGGCTCTCTCACAACCAATCACACTGTCACTCCTTCAGTCAGAACTTGTTTTTTCTCCTCCAAAACCACTACTGCTCACATCACTATAAACTCCTAATACCCACAAAGATTGTGATTCCACGTGCAGGGCTATGTACAGGCGCAGCACATTTGTGATGCTAGTAGTGATATCAACTCATCCAGTAGGATGACCAATAGAGCACCTATGCTAGACATCCAGTACATCGAATAATGGACATCCTGTACATCTATACTTATATGTAAAGAAGGTCATATAATGGATAGATTTAGATGTATGGCAAAGGCTTGTTTGCGCAGTGATATTTTAGACATATAGCTATGCCATAATCAATTGCTGTGTTTCTTATAGATGTACTATAAATTATGGTCCTGCGATGTTGGATGTTACAATTTGGACATCCATGGAAGTTTAATTGTGCCCCTCTAGATCTCTGAGTAAAAGCACTACAGAATTGCAGGAACTTCAAGATCATGTTGAAGACCTGGAAAAAAGGTCCTGCCACTGTACCCTGTGATTCAAAGGAGTACCCAAAACTGAATATTTTTAAAACTGTTTATGTTATTGGAAGCTTCTATACCCTTACTAATGACTGGAGAGTCAATTCAGAGCGGTTTGCATGACCTTCAGTAAAGGTGTTACAATAAACAATCTTCAGTAATGGTGCTATACATATATTTAACTCATGCATTGTATCTTACCTATTTATATCATCTATGTACTGTACATACAGTATACTATTATAGTTTCTGTATATCATATATTCATCTTTCTTTGTATTATTTGTGAGTTCACTCTTTCACGTGAAGTAGTAACGAAAGATATTTGTACTGCGCTTCTGCAGGAATCTGGAGAGCTAACCAGAGAGACTCATATTCAGAGAGTGCATAGAAGTGTTAGCCTGACACGAATGAGGGATATAATTGCCTGTTTTGCTGATTTTTCCACTAAGGAACTTATATTGTCCAAAGCTCACCAGAATACTGAGTTGATATGAAAAGATCTTAAAGTTGGAATTTATTATCAGAACTTGGCATGGTCTACATTACAAAAATGATGGGCTTTTAAGGATGTGACTCAACTATTTTGGGGTCAGGGTGTTTTGATTACACAAGAGGGGACTGAAAAGTTCTCAGCCCAACCAACCAACTTCCTAAATTCTGAGCATTATTTTGCTAAGTGCCATTTTGCAGAAACAAAATTCTGACATTGTTTCAGATCATTGATTGAACCATATCCATGTCATTCTGTTCTTGGCTGAACTGAGAACGTTTCAGCACCCTTTGCAGGGATGGTAAATCAAGGAAAGTGAAGGCAGTGGAGAAGGCATGATCTACATTACAGTGAGATGGGTTGTAACAATACTTCTACACTTTCTTCAGCTGCTGTGGTGCAGGTGGATCCAAGGCTAGATGAAGTCTAGGAAACAGTGGTTAGACAGAGCATGAAGGTAACTAAGAGTGGTCTGTCTTTGCATTGTTGATTGTATTTAGCTTTCTAATGTATAATAGTAATGCATATCTTATCTTCATATATAGTGGCATAGTAAGGGGGTGCAGGGGGGGCGGTCCACCCTAGGTGTGGTCTTCCTAAGGCTGCAACACCCCTCTTCCTCTCAGTCTCCTTGCCTTCCCCCATGCCTTTTTTACTTCCCTGGTGTGGTTACTGACCACATCAGCGATCTCTCTGATGTCACTTCCTGGACCCATGCCTTGGAAGTGATGTCAAAGGGTGAACCAACACTGACATGGGCATGTAGTTCACACTGGAGAAGTTAAAAAGGTACAGGGAAAAGGAAGTGGGCTCACATGGGGGAGGGGCACAACTCACCTTTACTACGCCACTGGGTAGGGAGCTTGTTGCATATTCTGAGATGTTTGGAGAGAAGAAAAGCATGGGGGCATAAGTCTTTTGGATGAGACATCATTTCCTCCCCCATCTTGAAAAAGTTTTCCAGAAGTCTACAGCCCGTGCTTTTGAATGAGTCATCACTATCTCAGAGATGTGAAGTTACTGGAGAATTTTGACCAGTGATAATTTTGAACTTATATCCCAAAGCATTATGAGATTTGTAGTGCCTGACCCTGCCCATTGACATCTGTGCTGAAAATCCCATAATGCACTGGGATGGGGTGGTCAGAAATCAAGAACTGTCCCAAAATCTCCAGCCTGGAACTGGGTAACTTGGCATCTCTTCTACCTGTGTCTTATTACTGAACCAAACCTTCTGGTAGATAATTACCTACCAGAAACACTCCCCCCCCCCCATTTGTAAGCAGCAGGTCTAGTAACACTTCATGTGAGCTCTCTGAAAACTTCTTGCAACAGTTCTTTCTGTATGAAATCCAGAATGTCCCTACTTCTGTCTAGATCAGGGGTGTCCATCAACACTCACCAGATCAGGTTTTCAGGATTTTCACAGTGAATATATATACAATTATTTGCATACAGTGGAGGAAATTCATGTAAATAAATCTCATGCAATATTCATTGGGAAAATCCTAAAAACTTGACTGGACTGCAGCCCTTGAGGACCGAGGTTGGACACTTCTAATCTAGATCAGTGTTTCTCAACTCGGTCCTGGAGTACCCCTTTGCCAGTCAGGTTTTCAGGATATCCACAATGAATATGCATAAACTTGGTTTGCATACACTGGTGGAGACAGACTGTGTCTGAATTCAAAAGGATCTGTGATAGGCATATCTCTCAGAGAGAGAAAGAGATAATGGTTACTGCAGATGGGCAGACTAGATGGGCCATTTGACCTTTATCTGCCATCATGTTTCTATGATTATTTCATAAATTCAGCATTCTGTTGCTTTAGTGTGTGGATATATACACACACAGTATATAAATAAATAAAAGTATCACTTCTCCCTATAGGGTCTATCCTGTTCTTCCTGAATGGATTATAGCCCACTGTAACAATACCCCAGTCATATGCTTCTGCACATTTCACATTTTGAAATCTGCCACTAAATCCAAGCCATCCTCTTCTATTCAAATATCTTGACCTAGGACTTTATTTCTCATTCTGTGGACATTAGTATACACAACTTCTCAGAGATGGCCCTTTTTCCCATTTCCAAAGCTTTACTTACCTGAGTGCTTTGTCCATCCAACTCTGTAAGTCCTAGGTCAGAGCTCTCTTTTGTAGGGTAGGCAGTCTGTCCTAGAGAGCATTACATCCCTTCTTCAATAGCTGGACACCATCTCTATTCATCAGTACTTGGGAAATCATCCGATAATACATTACATTACATTACATTAGGGACTTCTATTCCGCCTATACCTTGCAGTTCAAGGTGGATTACAAAAGAGCTAACTGGACATTTCCAGTGAAGTTACAACAGTTTTGGGGTATTTTTTTTTTGGTTACAAGGGAGGAGAGGTACCTGGATTAATTCCGGAAGAACATGCAAATTGGATATTAAATTGACTGTACGTTACTGTGTGATATAACAAATAGATTACAGTTAGAGTACAAATAAGATTACGTTACATTTCAGGGATCTGAATACTTGGTTGGTGTTTTGGGGAGGAAGAGATTATTTAAGTGGAGGTTTTGGGGGAGAATTTATCTAGGAGGAGGGGGAAGGGTTGGGTTAAGATATCTGGATAAATTTTTTGAAAAGTAGGGTTTTGATTTCTTTTCGAAAAGTTTTGAAGTCGCCCGTTGCCGTCAACAGGTTGGAGATGGAGTGGTTAAGTTTTGCTGCTTGCGTCACCATAAGGTTATCAAACATCTTTTTGCGCTGAGTGCCCTTGATAATACAGGAAGCCCAAAAACTCTTATTGGCACCTTGAAATTACTGTGACTTTCAACATTATTACTAGCTTTCCCTATCCCTAGTATTAATGCTAAGAGGGGAAAAAAATCAACAAGAAAGCCTAAAAGCTTCTTAAAAGATCCACTTATATAAGCAACATAAGTAACCCAGCAACAAAAAAACATCCCGTAAGAAAAAAAAAGCCCCACCCCTCAGCAGGCAGCACATTTGATGTCCAACCAGAAAATTATTTCAGTTTGTAATGAGCTCCAAACTCAAACAAGTTAGTCCCTCTGTCTCTTTACTTTGCAGTAATTCTTAGCCCTATTAGATAAGTCTGAAGAAGCAAAAAAAACTTATAGCTTCAGTTCTGTGGTTGTTTCAGGTTTGTCCGAACCCCAGAATCTGGTTTTTCTTTCTTCATGAAGTTAAATATTTCTGCAATCTTCTCTCTTTGTATGTTTTTCCTATTCAGAGCATATGTTTCTGTGTACTTTTGTCTACATCCATTAAAGTTCAATCTGTTCTATTTGTGTTGTCTATATATTATACTCAAATTATGCTTTGACTTCAAGTTCCTTCTATGCTGAACACACACACACACAAAACCAGGAAGTATAACCCTACTATTGCAAACAATAAGGCACACAAAAGAAAAACAGTCGCTATGGAATCTCAACAGACTAGCAAAACCAGGGGGTGTACAGTTCTTAATTTATGTTAGATTGTTTTATTTTATTAATGTTTGGTTTTCTTAACTACGGTTCTGGCAATTTTATGAGTTGCCTCTTTTAGGTAACCAACATAAGTGCTCTCATTTTAGTTATTGGTGCATGCTTGTATGTGTAAATGAACTCACGTACATTTTATGCTACATATTTTCACTATGGGCATGCAGAGGGGCTGATTATGGGAGGAGCCTGGGTGGAATCTGCAGTTACATACATGGAAGGGCATTTTCGATTGGACGACTAAGTCCGACTTTGGACATTTCCCACAAAACATCCAAAATTGGACTTCCAGAAGGGTTCATTTTTGAAAATGTATTTATTTTATTATTTATATACCACTTATATCCTAAGCGGTTTACATTCAGGTACTTTATCATATTTCCCTATCTGTCCCGATGGGCTTAAACTCTATCTAGTGTACCTGGGGCAATGGGGGGAGGATTAAGTGACTTGCCCAGGGTCACAGGAAGCAGTGAGGGATTTGAACCCACAACCTCAGGGTGCCGAGGCTGTAGCTCTAACCCCTGCGCCACACACTGGATGTCCAATTTTTTTTTTTTGTCTAGTTGGACATCTTGGCCACCAGGATGTCCAACCTCAGGACGTTTATACTCCCCATTATCAACCACAATACCGTCCAAGTTGAAAACGTCCAAATGAAGCCCATTTAGATGTGTGAGGGCCAGCTTTCTAATGGACTAGCTACTCAGACATGCTAACAGAACATTGGGGCACGTTAGAAGGCACTGCTTTGGAACTTCACATAAACAGTGCCAGAAGTACATCTCACCCATAACCCCCTTATATTGTATGGTGAGCCATCCAAAACTCCCTCAAAACCTACTATACCCACGTCCATCACCTCAATAGCCCTTATGGCAGCAGGTGGCACCTATATGGCAGTATAGTAGGGTTTGGATGGGCTCACACTTTCCACCACAAATGTTGCGGTTGGGGTGGGGAGACCACAACTTACATATCAAAATCTGGACAAACAACTATGCTGAAGCAAACTATTTTGGAGGTTTTAAGGGCTCCCCGTGTTCAAGGAGTGCTTTCCGCTTCCACGTTTCTATCAGGTTCTGAGGCAGCATGCAGTACAGATGAAGTTTTGTTATGCCTCAGAGTGGCCCCCCAGATCCAAAAGTGACTGCATAGAAGTACTGGAGTGCTGGCATCAGAGGTTAAGGCCGCTGCTTTGTAACTGGAGGGGTCTATGATTGCAGCATCCTTCCCAGTGGCTGAAGAAATATGGAAATCTCTAGGTCAACTGATTATTGGGTCCAGGATGGACTTCTTTCCTCTAGTTATAACTGAACTTGCTGTGGTAACACCTGGGACTATCTGGTACACAATTCAGGAAATCCACTCTTTTTTTTAGCGATTATGGTTTAATTTAATTGAATGTGGTGTCTTTTATATTGCTAAATCTCCCAAAGGTTTTGAAGCGGTTTACAAAACAATTAAATTGACTTAAATATGTCCAAAAATTTAACCAGGTACTTAGAATTTCCCTCTGTCCCAACGGGCTCACAATCTAACTACAGTACCTATAAAAGAAATAATTACTTACATTTACCTATATAAAGAGAAGGAAAAGGGAAAAGATAATACAATAAAATCAATACTAGAGATACGTAAAAGGCACAGCAGAAGGGAAAGCTTCAATACTAAAGAACACCAAAGATAAATCCTCAAAATAAAAGCAGGAAAAAATAGCAAAATTAAACAAGCCCAACAAAAATAAAATAAAAATAAACCCCGTCATACTCACTACCCTCAGTCAGCTTCTAATTCCATGTCCCCAATCAAACCAGGCCAGCACCACAAAAGCAACTCCTCCGCTTCAAACTCCCCTGGTTAATAAATTATAGATAAAATCAATTCCATTGCATAAATATAATTGCTGAACATTACAAGTAATTGGTAACCAAAGTAAGTCTTAAGGAGGTTGATATCAAGATCTGAGTTGTAAGATGTATATGCAGATATAATTAAGGACAAGGAGTTTGCATACTAGAATGTAGAGAATTAACTGAGAAAGAATAATCTGAGATTTATGAATTTCCCTATGTTCCCACAGATATAGCCCCAAAATAGGTTTAAGTTAATGTTTTTCCTGATCTTTCTAAAGCCACACAGAAAAAGCAGACATGAATTCTTTGGTATATAAGCCAAGAGTCCTAGCTCTGAGTATGAGCCATTTGTTAAAATTTCCTTACAGATGTTTGGTTACATTTGAGGGTAAAATTTTTATAGTCTTTGACCCCAGATAGCTCCTTAAAATTTTGAGTGTATGTGATGTATTTAGAATTCTTCTGGTAGCTTCCTAAAATGTTAGTGCTGTATAACGGACAGGTTGTGAGGCTCTCTCTTGGTGTTCCTTCATCAATTTCTTTCTTTTGTTTTACCATTTACTTTATTTAAGTTCCTGAAGAGGCCTATTTCTAGTAAAACCATCTTCTCTGGAAGTAAAGGTAAGTGCAAAGGGGGGAAAAAAGATAGGAAGGAAAGATGGAAGAAAAATATAGGAAAAGAAAACCACAGAGTCCAAAAAGACGAGAACCCACAGAAATAATACGAGTAAGGAAAACAGTGAGAACGGACAATGAGCAATCCAGAGATGCCAGAAGAATAAAACCAAACTTCTTTATTTCAGTCCAAGGTGTGCAATGATATGGACCTGGCACAGAAAAGAACATCGCACTTGATAAAGACATCAATCATTTCCTCACCAATTCCTTATACTGCCTTAAACTTTCTGTTCTCCATCTCACAATTCCAAGTTTATTAAAAAAATTGCTATACCGCCTTATCAAATATTTCAAGGTGGTTGTACAATAAAATCAAGGGGGGAACAAATATTAACAAAGAGACATTATCAATTAAGACGACAGACAAATAAGACAAAAGGACATACTGAAATGAGAGGAAAAGGGAGAACTACAATTTAAATAAAGAAGAGAAAACACAGGAAAATACAAAGGGGCAGAGTGACAATTAGCAGTCCAACTGAAGTGGACTGAAATTAAGTTTATAAAATCCTTAAAAGGACAATCAAACTTGGAATGCATTTTAAAAAAGGAACGTTTTAAGGAAGGATTTGAATTTCTCCATAGATGTTGTCTCTTTTAAGGAGTTAGGCATTGAGTTCCATAGGGAAGGAGCAACAACTGGAAAAATGGAATTTTTCCTGGTATTGATATATCTAAGTGATGGGACTATTAATAAGTTTTGATCAGAGGATCGGAGGGTGCGTGGATTGAAATAACCAAGTTTGGTTTTATTCTGCTGGCTTCTGAGAATTGCTCATTGACTATTCCCACTGTTTTCCTTGCTAGGAAAACTATAGGGACAGGATGGAAGAGAGGGATGGATAGAATTAGTGCAGGGAGAGTGGTAGGGTCAAAGAGGGACTTCTTAGGGAATGCAATGGGGAGATCAGAACTACAAGTCCCTGCATGCAACAGGGGAACCCCAGCACTGGATCAACCTTGTCCTGCTAATCTGGATCCAGTTGGCAGCCTTAGGTGACAGGCTGTGGAAGTGAGTGCAGCAGGGTGAGTGCATAGGTGAGGAAAAAAGAATGCCTAGAAACAGAAACATGCACACAGACATATACCCATGTATACTCTCCAAAATATGAGCATACTACTCAGACAGCATACCAAGTCACTGCACATATTCTATACAGCCTCCTTCATGCTGTCCACTCACACAGCCGCTTCTATGCTCATCAAGATGTACTTTAGTGTAGAGAATGATACAGGGACCAATTTTCACTGTCTCCGTGAGATCTCTGTCCCATCCCCTCAAGCTCTGTCCCTGACCTAGCCCCATTCCTGCAAGCTCTGTCCTCATCTGCACATGCCTCAAACATTTTAAAATCATAAGTGTTCAAGACTTATGCGGTTAAGGCAGAGCTTGCTGGAATGGGACAGAACTCGCAGGGACAAGGATATTGAGATCCCGCAGGGACAGGGACAAATTTGTCCCTGCATTAGTATCTCTTCACATGAAACTCTCAGAAGATGCACCTCTCTGCAAACTGAGGGGCCTTTTTATGCATTTATTTTATTTTTTTATTTATTCAGTTTTCTATACCGTTTTCCCAGTGGAGCTCAGAATGGTTTACATGAATTTATTCAGGTACTCAAGCATTTTTTCCTGTCTGTTCCGGCGGGCTCACAATCTATCTAGTGTACCTGGGGCAATGGGGGGATTAAGTGACTTGCCCAGGGTCACAAGGAGCAACATAAATACATTTAAATGTGGTCATTAGTAAGTCTGAATGATCATTTGTAAATGGTCATTCAGCCTGTACTGTTATTTATACACCATGTGGCACAGTGCATCTTTCTTTGTGAAAGTGTTTTATTAATATTGTTGGTTTTCACAATATCCGAGTCTTTTTGGTCATTAGTACGTATGCCATATGTTTAAAAAATAAAGGACTATCTGGCGCCTTTAGCACCAGAAAACTAATGTCTGTATTTTTGACTTGACTTTCCTGTGAGTGACTGAGCCAATCAGCATTTGGGCATTGACAGGAAAGTTAGTTCAGAGTAATGAGAAGCAAATTACATGGCATGGATTTGCACGCTTATTACTTTGAGCATGCCATACTGCTTTCTTAACAATGCATTCGCAGTAGAGTTTCCTGAGGGATTCTGTGACCATTGTTCCTGCCCCCACGCTTTGCTTCTTCTCTTTCCACTATTTTCTGCCTCTCATTATGGATCCCTGCTCCTTGGTCTGCTGCCTCTCCCTCTCCTCCATATACGAGGGGATAACTAACAGACGTTCTCCATGTTATGAGCAATGTACATCTCCGTGCAGGTTACAACATGTATCGGGATTCACGTTTCACATACAATGGCAACCAGCAGACTTTTCTTCTCTAGGGCTGGACCTCATGCTGTCTTAACTTTCCCTCATCTCATTACTCTTTCCATGTCACTAATGTTAAGAATATCCTCCATGATAATGAGCATATGATATGGATTACTAGTAATCATGTTATCAGATGACAAAGTTATTTTTGTCTGGCAAAATGAGCATATTTTGTGGTACAGAATGAGAAAAAAGGAAGGATACTGTGTGCTATAATCATCAAACTTGTGCATTTTTTAAAATATTTTGATGTCTAAAAAATACAATTTAAATGCATCAAAGGATTTCTACAGGATCTGCCTATTCTTTTTATCATCCATCTTTCCCTCAAACTTCATAGTCCTCTTGGACCCACTGACTATAATATCGCATCCTCATAACATAATGCTGCCATCACCATGTTTTATTGTAAAAACTGTGTTAGGGGGGCAAGATACTATGTTCACACTGAGAACAAAAACTTCAATTTTTATCCCAGCAACAAAACCTTCTAGCATAGGGGTGTCCAAATGGTTGATCACGATCGACCAGTAGATCACAAAGGCAACGCGAGTTGATCGCTTTGCCTTTGCGATTTTTTTCTCCCTGCTGCTTCCCCAAGCCAGGCCTGGCGTGTACATGCACCGGACTTACAAAACTTCACCTCCGACGTCAATTCATCTCCGACGTCGGAGAGGAAGTTCTGGGCCAGCCAATCACTGCCTGGCTAGCCTGGAACTTCCTCCCTGACATTAGAATTGACATAGGAAGTGAAATCTTGTGGGCCCAGTGCTTGTACGCGCCAGGCCTGGCTCGGGGAAACAGCAGGGAGAAATCGCGTTGGTGGCTTGGGGGTGGGAAAGAATCGTGGAAGTGGAGAAATCAGCACAATGGCTTGGAGGGGGCAGGGGGAGAGAGAAAGAAAGGCAGAAAGAAAGGGGGGCCAGGGGAAGAGAGAAAGAAAGGGGGGGGCAGGGGAAGAGAGAAAGAAAGGCAGAAAGAAAGATGGGGACGGGGGAGAGAGAAAGAAAGGCAGAAATAAAGAGGGGGGGGGCATGGGGAGAGAGAAAGAAAGGCAGAAAGAAAGAGGGGGACAGGGGGAGAGAGAAAAAAAGGCAGAATGAAAGAAATATTGGCTTTACAGAAAAAGGAAGTGCAACCAGAGACTCATGAAATCACCAGACAAAAAGGTAGGTAAAATGAATTTTTAAATTTAGTGATCAAAATGTGTCCGTTTTGAGAATTTATATCTGCTGTCTATATTTTGCACTATGGCCCCCTTTTACTAAACTGCAATAGCGGTTTTTAGCGCAGGGAGCCTATGAGCATCGAGAGCAGCACATGGCATTCAGTGCAGATTCCTGCGCTAAAAACCACTATTGTGGTTTAGTAAAAGGGGAGGGGGTATATTTGTCTATTTTTGTATAGTTGTTACTGAGGTGACATTGCATATTTTAAAGTCATCTGCCTTGACCTCTGATAAAAACCCCGAATACAAATGATAATTAACATTTTTTCTGCGTACAGTGTGCTTTTTAAAATTTTATTGTTTGTAGATCATTTTGACTTGGTCATTTTAAAAGTAGCTTGCAAGCCAAAAAAGTGTGGGCACCCCTGTTCTAGCATATGCATGCAGTATCCCTTAATTGTTTTCTTTGAAAGCATTGTGCAACACAACATGGCTTTTCTTCAGTGCTGGCTTCCTTCTCGTCACCCTTCCATACAGGCCATAATCTGTTGAAGTCTTAGGCAGAAACCTCTGTAGTTCTTGGAAATTAATCTTAGACCTTAGCAGTTTTGTTAACCCATAGCTAATTAATTTGGAGAGATTGAATGAGACAGTGTCATGGTGGTAAAAACTGTTTCTACTTAACAGTGGTGGACCTGAAAATGCTCCGAGGGCTATTCTCATTGAAATCTTCTTAAAGCCCTTCCCCTTAATAGGGAACTTTGAATATCTTTATCCTGGAGTTCATTTTGCAGTTCTGCATTTGGCATGTTTAGACCTTTGCTTCAAATGCCTTATACAACAGAGCCTGATTCTTCAATCAAGAGTTTTCAATTCAAATCAGCTACTGTGATTGGACATAGGTGGGCTCTATTTAACTTATGGGCCTGGTTAAAGAAAGTTTTGGAACCAGAGCTAGATTGGGTGTGAAGACATATAAAAGGTAGGCTTTTTCAGTTTCATAATTACTTTTTGGATATTTCTAATATTGTTCTTTCATGTTGATAGTGTAAGGTTACGCATTCTGAATTGTATTTTTTAGACTTCTAAGGGTATGAACACTTTCAAGGCATTCTAAATGTCAAGGGAGTGAACATATCCTGTGTTATTCATTCAGACTTCCTTCAATTCCTCTACTGTTGGATTTCCTACCTAACATATTAGACTAGCTTAAATGTCATTTCTCAAGCTGATATTTACATTTGCTTTTTATTACACTCCCTTGAAATGGTTTTTATCTTTGCTATTATTGACCAACCTGTATTCTCAAACAATTGCAGAGCTCTGAAAGCAACACCCAGAGTCATGGCCAGTCTTAAATGTTATCTTTCGGCCTCTGACTCAACTCCTGCTCGCAGGCCAATGGAGACATTCATTCCAATGGATCTGAACTTACACTCAACCTTACATATATTGTAAGGTAAGATGGTTCTTTTTTCATCAAGCTAAAAATGCCCAACCAGCAAATATCATCTGTATTACATAATCACAAACATCAAGAAAAAACCCCAAAACCCTTGAATTATAGAATCACTCAAATGAAATGTACCAAAAACACAATATCCTGAAACAGCAACTGAAGGATTTAATTTTTGTAAAGTCAAGCAAAATGATCTTTATATAATTCAAGGCTGGAAACCTGTACACATTTTCACATTGGGCAGTAATGAGAAAGCCCTACAGATAATTTTTTACTATACAGAGGACCCGAACCAGAACCAATAGATGCCTAACACAGATTAACAGCAGGTCTAAAAACAAAATATGCCATATAACTATTTTTTTAAAAATTTACATATAGTGCTGACAGTCATAGGTCTCTCTCTTAAAAAGACTTTTCACCTTTTAAGAGAGATCTATGAGCATGTTGGTTAAATAAGACAGGATGCACAATACACAGCACCATGTGAACAGGATAAAATGCTGATGTGTTCTCAGTGTAATAAATGGTGAATAATATTAGAGTACTGACTTTTTTAACAGGTGCATATTGAAATATCAGGATTCACATGTCACATACACTTGGCATTAGCATAACCACAGTATTAAAAGTAAGACACTACAAAAAGCTGCAGAGACAGGGCAGACCAAACATTGCAGCTTAGCTAAGATAATTTCCAATGGAATGTAACAGTTCTGCTGGTGTATCACATACCATAACATGGGAGGTACGGTGATTGACGATACGCACATACAGACATCTACTGAGGGCTTGCGCACATATATTTGCAGTGATTTTGTTCTTGCCCCTTCCTGAGCCGTTTTGACCGCCTTGTAAAGTTCTGCCATATGCCACAATCATGTTTGCTTTGTGTTTGTTTTTCTCTAGCACCCACTGATCTCCCCTTTTACTGCTTAAATGCCCAACACCTGTTCTTCTAGGCTGTTTATGCCGAGCAGCTGGCTAGCACAGAACACCGCTATCATAAATGAACTAAGTGTTTGCAGCTGCCAGGCAGAATTATTCAGTTTCAAGTGTGCTCACGGGTCCCAAACAGCATGGAGGACTTCCATCTGCTGTTAATAACAGAAGACTTGCAAAATTTAGTTGTCAAATAAAGCACTGTGCATTAGGTAAGAAGGGAGTCCCTTGTATACAACTAACAAGTCCCATCTTCCCCTACCCTAAGAATGAGAACTCATTTACCAAACAAATGTGGGATAGAAGGTTGAGTTGGACAGAGATCCCAGGGTGGGTTTTGAACTCAGGTTCTGGGTACAGTAGGCAAGCACCCTACCAGTTGTACCATATGGCCCATTAGATAAGAGTGTAGCTGTCAGATTTTTGTTCTGCATTGAAAAAACATTAACAGTCTCTTTTATCAGGCTGCACTAGAGATTTTTTTTTTTACATGTGCTAAATGCTCCAAAGTTTATAGAATTCCTATGAGCATCGGAGCATTTACTTTGTCAACCTGTGCTAAATCAAATTTTGATTCTCTGGATTTGGTACCCCTCTGAAGGTCAAATGTTCTGCAGTTTCAAAATTCAAAGTAATGAAATTAATGGGGAAGAGCTGGACTCATGGGGAATCATTTCTATTAAGCTTTTGATTTGGGGAAGATTTTGTTATGAATGGCGTCTCAACTTCAACGCAGTTTATGAGTCCAAAATAGAGAAAAAAAAAAGGTTTTCGTGGTAATTGCATATCTGAAGCCTAGACCTTAAGAAGATGGAAAATAATTTGTTCATGAAATGAGCTGAACAAATACTAATGTGTATAACTATGAATGCAATATTGTGATGCTGAAATTAGATTTAAAAAAAATGGAAAAGGCAGTTAATGCCTTGCACCACATCATTTATAAGGAAAATGAAGAGTGAAAAAAATTGCTCCGATGATATAAAACAGAAAAAAATCTCATCACTCCCGTAACTAGAAAACAACCACACCAAAAATACATCATACATAAAATATAGTTATCGTGTAAAATACCTGTCCCATGATTATGGGCTCCCAGGGGAACAGGTAGGTTGCAGTTATATAGCAGAACTATGGCAGGTTGAATGTCTTAATTGCTTTCAACATACCAGAGGTAAATTATGTGCTTATTATAGTGGGCTAGGGGAGAGATTCATGCAAGGCAGTAATGTGCATGATGGAGGAAGTGGGTTAGGGATGGGGTATGAAAAAGATGCTAATTTCTGAATTTCTTTTTCCTGAACTACCAAAAAAACATAAGTCACGTTAAAAGGATATTATTTTAAGAGCACAATTGCTTTGGGGTGGAATGTGATGCTGGCATTTTGGAGAACTGCTGGGTGCTGGCACCAACACCAACAGTGGATTGGGCGCACCACGTCCTGCCTCTCAGTCTGCCCTGGGTAATAAATATATAACACTGTTCCTTTTCTGATATCACATTCAGCAGGCATCATGCAGGACGCATTCCACATTAATCTCAAGCTTCCAACCTAGAGGTGGGCATGTGGGTTCCACAAGTGCAAAGTGCATGGGGTCAAGTTTGCTAAAGAGAAAAACGCTATTCCAGATTGCTATTTATTTGTGCTCGAACCAGATTACTTTTAAGTGCATCCCTTCACCTTAATGCATTTGGTTTATGTTTAGGATCATGTTTTGACTTTGTGTCAACTAGCTGTTTTATTGCCATTCCCTGTATGGTGACATGAAAGAAAAGGGATAAATAAAACCACAAACTGTTTTATGGTACAATAGGGTTTATGGAAGAACTGCACCCCAGCAGGCAGGGGCATAATGACAGATTAAAATAAAATTAAATCCCCTGCAATGTGCATTTAGCTGCCAAACTAAAATCCTGCCCCCTGAGCACCTTCTATGCTATTAGTCACTGATGAAGGGGCATTAAGGCAGTCTATAAAGTCTCTGTAAGATGTATCTAGAGCTTAAGATACAACTATAACTTTTCTTCCCTCTATAACAGGACTTTACAATAAAAGTGAATTTTCAGCTTACATTCGGTTGTCTCCCCTTTGTGGGAAATTCATAAATGCTCAGGGAGAAATATACACAAGAGCTTATGCTGCGGCATTAAAATAGTGTTTAAAAAATTAAATACATCATTCAAACAAGCCAAAATAAAAAAAAATAAAAACAACAAATTATTGCTACTGTGATAGTCTTTTTCCTCTTGTTTCTCTTCTCTGTATACGAGAACCAGTCCTTAATGCAAACTGTTTTAGCTCTCAGACCATTTCTTATTTGGTCCTGTCGAGAGGGAGACTGTCTGTTAAGCACTTCAGTTGCTCTTCCCCAAGCTTGATTTTGTCTTCCAGCTCTCGCTGTTCAATGATAAGAGCCGACTTCATCTTCACAAAGTGCTCGTAGTCAGCTAGGTTCTCTCCGTTCAGGTAACTCGCTAAGATGTCAAAGACAATGCGCTCCCTGCGATCCAGATTCTCCTTCAGCTCCTTGGCATCCTCGTGCTGTCGAGTGAGCAGCTTCTGCTTCTCCATCAGTGTCCGCTTGAAAGCAAATAAAGATATACATTTATAGACTATTCACAGAACCCACTATTTCTGTGTACTTTATAGCCCTCTCCTCGGTTTAACAGCCTTTTTGGGACACCCCTCTCAACAGCTCTGTCATTTTCCTGCATCCACTTCCTTTCCAGTGCTGAGTCTTCCTCTGTTCAGTTGTTCACTCTCTCCCTAAAATCTCCCTGCCACATTCTTCTTTTTTCACATCCCAGGCCAAATGAGAATAAAAAAGAAAAGATTAACCGTCCACTGTTCAGAGCTATTTAACCAGCCAGGAACGTCTCTTGGCTCTTTAAATAGTGTTAAGCTGCCTAAGCTGCCTTTGCATGAGATGGCCATTGAACAGTGGTATAAGTAAGGGGAGGGGGCAGGGAGGCAGATTGCATTGGGTGCCATCTTCACAGGGGGGGGGGGTGCTGGCAACTCTCTTGCCCTCTGCCCCCCCACACCTCTTTAAATGTTAACCAGCGCGAGCAGCATCTTCCACTCGCTGCTCATGCAGACTCCCTTCTGACATCACTTCCTGGTCACAGGACCAGGATGTGACATCAGAAGGGAGCCAATGCTGGCACGAGCAGCGAGTGGAAGATGCTGCTTGCGCCAGCGAACATTTCAAGAGGTACAAGGGGGGGCGTGCGCCCATGCAGTGGGGAAGAATGGGGGGGGAGGCGCACAGCACAACAATGTCGGGTGTCACCGCCACAAGTGCCAACCTCCCTCGCTACACCACTGCCACTGAATATTAGCTCTTAGCAGCTAGCTGATAGTAGGCTATGTCATGTGACTTAGACAGTAATCTGCAAAATTTAAAGCGCTAGCCAGCTAAGTTTAGTGGTTAAATAGAGCTGTATAAATAGCTGGTCGATCTCTGGCCACTATAAACTTAGCCAACCAGCGCTGAATATCGACCCAGCCAACTACACAGCCAAACGTAAACTGGCTATTCATTGCTGACCACCAGAAATGGCCTAGCATTCAATATCCAGGCTCAGCACTGTCCATGGGAGTCAGCCTGGCTGAATATCGGTCCCTAAGAGTACCTAAAGGATGCCTCTCCCAGCCATGACGCCCTGCAACTAACTTGAAACTGTGCAATTTGGAAACAGAAGGCTTTCTGTGTATAATGAGCCTTACTCCCCCATCTTTTTAATTAACTAGTCATCAGATTAGTACCACTTCTGGTTCATCTATTTCTCAAGCATATTGGTTATAAAGATCAGGGCCGCCATCAGGGCAGTACTACCAGTCCTGCATTCAGGGGCCCGGAGCTGACAGGGGGCCCGGGCTCCCCCAGGGTCCTAGGCAGTGTTCTAAGGCAGGGGCACCAGTAGTTCGCCAAGGCAAAGTGAGTCGATCACCCAGGACTCATTTTGTCTTGGCGATCTAATCTATCGGGCCGATCAGTCTTCCTCTCCCCGACGTCAATTCTGCACTCGGAGAGGAAGTTCGGGCCAGCCAATCGCTGCCGGGCTGGGCGGAACTTCCTCTCCGACGGCAGAATTGATGTCGGGGAGAGGAAGACTGATCGGCCCAAAGCAGGGAGAGCATGCGTCAAGGCATCGGCTTTGGGGCCTGTTATCCATTGGTGGGTCCTGTTCCCCGATGGCAGCGGCAGTGGCAGTGGCTTGGGGAACGGCAGGGAGAAAGAAAGAAAGGGGGGCAGGCAGGGAAACAGAAAAAAAGAAAGGGGGCATGAAGAGAGGAAGAAAAAGTTGGGGGGAGGGAATGAGGTGTGGAGGAGAGGAAGCATACAGGCTGAAAGTAGGGAAGAAAGATTGGATACACAGTCAGAAGAAGAAAGTGCAACCAGAGACTCATGAAATCACCAGACAAGGTAGGAAAAATGATTTTATTTTAAATTTAGCAAAGTGGAGGCAGTATTACCACAGTTTTCAAAGGAATTTGCCCAAATAACTTAATAGTTAACTGGTAAATTCCCAGAGATGAAAACTTCCCTTCACTTACTATGCACAGTTCTGAATTTATATCTGCTGACTATATTTTACAATATGGTCCCCTTTTACTAAACCGCAATAGTGGTTTTTAGCGCAGGGAGCCTATGAGTGTCAAGAGCAGCACTGGCCATTCAGCGCAGCTCCCTGCGCTAAAAACTGCTATTGTGGTTTAATAAAAAGGATGGAGGGTATATTTGTCTATTTTTGTATGGTTGCTACTGAGGTGACAATGCATAGAGTCATCTGCCTTGACCTCTTTGAAAAAAACCCAGAATAGGAATGATAATTAACATTTTCTCAGCGTATAGTATGCTTTGTGTTTTTTAATTTTATTGTTGGTAGATCATTTTGACTTGGTCATTTTAAAGTAGCTCACAAGCTCAAAAAGTTTGGGCACCTCTGAGCTAGAGCGTTGAAACTGTGTATTTCTATTTTATCCCCCCTTTTACAAAACTGTGGAGCGTTTTTTAGCGCCAGCCGTGGTGGTAGCAGCTCTGATGCTCAGAATTCTATGAGCGTCAGGGCTGTTACCACCGTGGCTAAAATCCACACTACAGTTTTGTAAAAGAGTGAGGGGTTAGTTTGTGATGACATATTCCATACTAGGCGAAGGTGTTTTCTGTGTTCTGTGTGTTCGAAAGACATGGTTTTCTGTTAGGATTGACGGTGTAGGATTGATCTGTGCTGGTCTGGCTTGTTTAGTTTTACAATGGGTGTATTGATGTACTGCTCACTGCAATATGTAAGATGCTGCCTTTTCCTAGGTACTCATGTGTGACGTGTGGTTTGTTACTAAAAATCATGTTTTTCTTACAGATGGGGGGGAGGGCAAAAAATGATAGGCCCCGGGTGTTACATATGCTACGTACGCCACTGTATGTAAAGATACCAGAAAGCTGGCGTAGCAAAAACTTTAAGTAAATTGTTATTCTTCTGAGTATTTAACCCTCCCACAATCTCACGGGCACTCGTTTCAAGTTTATTGAGATTTTGATTTAAACGTAATATCAAATATTTTCAATGCGTATAACAAAAATAAATTTGGGGAAATAAATAAAACCATTTGAACAATAAACATACAAACATATCCATAGATGATTAAAATTACATAAGGAGTACAAGGATAAACTACATTTGTTTAAAAATGCGTTCTCCGCGCCTGCTCATAAATTTGTTGACTGGAAGGATCCAGCAATGTGGCCAGATGCCATTCAGGACAAAGACAGAGAAAGAATCATGCAATTTGGATTAATGATGGAAGATAATTTAAAGCAAATGGCACAGTCTATGAGTAAAGATCTTGACGGACGTTCTTTTTATGAATATCTCCTCTATGCCAAATCACCCAATGGACGTGAGAAGATTTTAAGGTACTGGCTTAGGTGGAGCATTAGCAGAAAAGTATGTGTGTATTTGGCCCATGGAAGAAGGGGGGGTGTCGGGGGGGGGGGGGAAGGGGTGCGTGGGGGGCCCAATAGGATTGCTCAGTAAGGGGCCCAGAAATTTCTGATGGCGGCCCTGATAAAGATAGATAACCGGTGGGTTAATTTACTATTTTGTCAACCCCGCTCTGCTGTGTGGTACTCAGTAGGTACAGATTATCATTTGAAACGAATGTCATCCGCTAACAGGAGTGAGCACTATGCACATATAGCCTGGATTCCATATGAGGCGCTTTCAGTTGTGCATGCAAATTTGGGTGGGTGCCAGTGTTCCCTCTAAGCGGGCGGGTGTTGTGAGCAAACTTTTTTCACTGTGAGCTAAAAATATCGGGCGCCAGCAAGTTATGAGCCAAATAAATATGTTGCTTTCTACCACAGAACTTCCTTACGTTTGTATGGAATCTATCCCCTTTCAACTTTAGAGAGTGCCCTCTCGTTCTCCCTGCCTTAGCTACTAAGTCTATTCCCTTCAGTACCTTGAATGTTTCTATCATGTCCCCTCTCAATCTCCTCTGCTCAAGGGAGAAGAGGCCCAGTTTCTCTAATCTTTCGCTGTACGGCAACTCCTCCAGCCCCTTAACCATTTTAGTTGCTCTTCTCTGGATCCTTTCGAGTAGTACCGTGTCCTTCTTAAAGTACCAGTGCTGGACGCAGTACTCCAGGTGAGGGCGTACCATGGCCCGGTACAGCAGCATGATAACCTTCTCTGTCTCTTCAGTCCAGCATCTGCCCCTTCCATTCACTGTCTGTCTTTCCCTGCCATCTCTCCTCCTGCCCCCCCCCACCCCCCAATTTGGTCTAGCATCCATCATCTTCCTTCTGTTCCCCTCATGGTCTGGCATCTCTATCCTTCCCTCCCCCCTGTGGTTTTTAGCATATCTCTCTTCTCATTTCCTCCACTCAGATCTGATCATTCTCTGCTCTCTCTTCCCTTTTCTTCTCTGGTCTTCCTTCTCTATTTTCTGCCTCCATCTAAATTAAATTCTTTCTTACTATTTAGTCCCATTTCCCTCTTTTCACTGTGTCTACACACAGCTTGTCACCCCTTTCCCTCACCCCTCCATTATCTTACTATTTTCTTCCCCCTTTATTTATCTCCTCCTTCCATCCAGTATGTGTTCTTTCCCCACTTCCATTCAGCATCTGCTCTCCCTTCTCAACTGACATCCATCTGCCTTCTGCTCTCTCTCCCTTCTTCTCACTTCCCTCATCTGTCCCCTTCTCTCTCTCTCTCCTCTCCTCCATTCCATCATCTGCCCCCTCTCTCTCTCTCTCCCCCCCCCCAACTTCCATCATCTGCCCCCCTTCCCCTCACCTTTGTGGGTCACTTTCTTTCCCCTGAGGGTGGCTCATGTCACAGGGGAAGCTTTGGCCGAGCAGAACCGCTTGATTGACAGTGGAACTTACTTGATTGATGTCGATGCTGGGGCCCGTTGCCGTTTGAAGGAAAAAAAAAAAGGTGGAAAAAAGGAACCTGTAAAGGCGAGAGGAAGGGAAACCTCCAGGACAGCTGCTTTTTGCCCTCCTTCAGCGGCCCAAGAGTTCAGACCAGCAGCGGCAGCTCTGTATGCTTTTAACTTCGGCACAGAGCTGCCCCTAATCAATAGTTTAGCGCGGTTTCATGAGGCAGCCTCGGGGCCTTTGATAGCCGGCCCGCTTCGATGATGCGATGTGGGCCGGCCTAGCAAAGGCCCCGCGGCTGCCTTATGAAACCGCGCTAAACTATTGATTAGGGGCAGCTCTGTGCCGAAGTTAAAAGCATACACAGCTGCCGCTGCTGGTCTGGAGGTGCGGAGACAAGGCAGGAGGCAAACGCGGTGGAAGGCAGGAGTCCCGGCGAAGGCAGGAGTCCCGGCACAGCGACTACAACAGGAAGTTGCAAGTCAGCTGACGCCGGCCTTTCGTTGCGGCGGGGACCGAATCCTTCGCGGACCGGCAAGATTTTGTTTGCGGACCGGCGGTTGAAGAACTGTGCTCTACACTGTGTGCGCTGTGACGAGAAACTTGTGCGCTGCGAGGTAATATTTTGAGCGCCAGCGCACCCCAGCGCAGCTTAGCGGGAACGCTGGTGGGTGCCCAATTTACACACATAACTTGATTAATAAGCCAATCAGCATCAATAATTGACCACTAACAATTATTGACACTGATTGGCACATGCATTTTTTAGGTGTATTTTATGAAGAGATGTATTAAATTTTAGTGCATGGAACTGAAAAGGGGTGTGGCCATGGGAGGACCATGGGCATTCCAAAAATGATAGAATACGCCTGATCTGCACTTAAGCTAGGCACTGGGATTTACATCAGGTTTTAGTTGATGTAAATGGCCAAGTCTACATTTAGTCGCAGGTTCCAGCACCAATTCTTTAAACTGCACCTAAGGTTTATAGAATAGCGCTAAGCATTTTTTTCCACATCAATTTTTTGGGTGCCAAACATAGAATTTCCCCCATAGGGGGTAATTTAATAAAGAGTGCCTAAAATCTAGCACTGGGAAGATAAGCACTAAGGCTTAGATTCTGTAAACATCGCCTAAATCAGCCAGCAGCTAAAAAAATGGCACCGGCCACTTGTCAATCATGCTTAGGTGCCATTAACCAAATCATGGCTACTGGTGCCTAAGAAAAAACTTAGGCACTGGTAATGTAAGCCATGGTTTTAAAGGCCTACATTTCTGGCGCCTACGTTTTTGGAAGAATCGCAACAAATAGCACCTAAGGTCATCTCCGCCCCCTAACTATGCCTACTATGACCTTAGGCACTGCTAGGTGCCATGCTGTAGCCGTGATTCCAGCACCTACCCTCATAAGCACCCGCCGACACCTACTTTTTAAAAAAATGAGTTTTAATTTAGATATGCGCCCAGCCCAAGGTACAGGTGTGGTTAAGGGCAGATCATGGGTGAATCTTGGGCATGTTTTGTGTGTAGGTTCTGGTATTTAGTTCAAGAAAACCCTGGCATAAGTTAATTTTAGGTGCCGCTAGGCATGATTCTATAAATGGCGCCTAACTAAGACATAGGCACCGCATCCCTCGGTGCCTATGTCTTAGGTGCTGTTTATAGAATCGAGGCCTAAGTGTGTATAGAACATACTCTTAATAATGTTCGCTTTCATTTGAAAATCCAAAATGAAAACATTCTGGATGTCCACCCCTATTGCTCAGTATTCGACTGAAGACATCACTGAAACTATGGGAAGGACCCTGATCAATGTATTAGCAAACCATATCTATCTATTCCCTTTACTTTGTACCAGGTTGGCTCTTTGGAAGAGATCGGAAAGATCACCAATACATTCAGTTTCCCTAAAACTTCTGGAATCTTTGTAAGATTTTCTTTACCCGTTCCTCAGAAGAAGCGTTTTCATCCAAATTATTCAGTGCATTTTCCACCCGGGCCAGTCGACCGGAGAGTGACAGCAGCAGGTTGACCACTTTATCAAGGTCTCCGATGAACATTCTGAACTTGTCAAACTCATTGGGTTTGCACACGTCTTTCACAATGGCCTCCACTTCATCTCCAAGCACATTGTTCGCCTGAATGTCTTCCGAAAGAGTCTCCCGGGCTT
Source organism: Geotrypetes seraphini (assembly GCF_902459505.1). Taxonomy (NCBI): domain Eukaryota; kingdom Metazoa; phylum Chordata; class Amphibia; order Gymnophiona; family Dermophiidae; genus Geotrypetes; species Geotrypetes seraphini. Next base: position 172,856,536 of record NC_047089.1, read on the forward strand.
CGCGCAGCACTTGAAGCTTTCTGCTAATGCTATCTATCAGTTCTTGCTGTGAAAATAAAACCAGAAAGAAATAATGAAGCAAAACCAGAAGCAGCAGGCTAAGCATTCCTATATCAGGGGATATGCATTGCTCATAAGGCCAGATTTGCTGAGTTTTGTACAAAATATTCCACGCCACCTTAGAGAGGCCTAAGACCCTGGATTGGCCCAGACGCTTAAGGTCCCTCCCATAGGAATGACCTAAGAGATCTAGCCAGTCAGGGCCTTAGGCCCCTCCCCAGTGCATCCCACGATGCACCGGGAAGGGGAAGGCCTGCCATTCTGTGGAGGCAGGCCTGCCGGCCAGAGGAAGTAAGCATCCTTACAGCCAGCCAACAAAAAAAAAAGGTACTGGTGGGGTCTGGGTGGGCTTGGGGTGGGGGTATGCCTGCAAGGGGGGATCCAGCAGGAGGGAGTGGGCATAATTCCTGCTGGGGGATGTGTCAGGGGAGGAGGGAGGAGGGTGTGGTGGCAGGAAGAATTGGGCACTCTGCCTGCCGCGGACATTCAGGGATGGGGGGGCTGGCTTCAGTGGTTCCGGCAGGAGGGACTGGGCATCCTTCCTGCCAGTCGTCTTCACGGGGGTGATATGTTCTCTGCCACGGCTGCTATACTGATCGTGGCAGGGAGATGCCCTTGCAGCGATCAGCTTAATGGCCGCGTCTATTTGAAATGTAGACCAACATTTTGTTTTCCTATATTTCAGGCACCTATCACAGCCCTAGGGAGATGCTTAGGGCTGCCTAAGCTTGCCTAAGGCGACTTATGGGTGAAACCAAGCCCATGCCTAGCCTTGGGCGAGCTTAGGCAGTTCTACGTGCCTCCCTAGGCTTGCAAAAATACCTACAATATAGGCAACCCATCTCGGGGTGGTTTTTCTTAAAACGTGCGTCCTGATTGGTTGGTTCGACAGCAGTAGAACATTTACCGTTGCCTACAATTGGAACGCCATTTATAGAATTTGCCACTGTATGTCTAAAAATATAGTAGCCTTGGGCTGACCACTGCTGCCTCCACATTTGGGAACAGAGACAGACGAGGTGGTCAGCCTCTTGTAGGTGGAAGGAGGCCCTTCCAACTCCTTCCTCCCATGTCCAAGGAAAAATTAAATAAAAGATTATCGTTATCCAGTTTCTAGGTGAAACCTCCAGTTTTTCTGGTGAGTATAAATCTGTGTGAAAGAGAAGCCTTTAGGAGGTAAATAAAACTAGCAGACACGTGAACAAGCTTTTAAGGACCAGGCTGACTAATAAGGGGGGATGAAAAGCTGTGACTGGTAATGATAACTCTATGCCCTTGTGCTCCAAATATATTTTATTGTTTTATCCTAGAGCGAATAAACTTACCTCTTGCAAAACACTATGAAGTACATCTAACTATCTCCTTTTCTTAGGTAACCCAATATTTGCAGAGACAGCAACGTAAAATTATATTTCTATTTTAGACAGGTCAATTCTTCATTTAATGGAATTCTTTTCTTTTGATATATTGTATTGTAAACCACCTTGCTATGGCGATATATCAAATTTTAATAAACAAACATTTGGCCATGATTTGAGCAATGGAATCCATGCTTCTTGGTGGCAGAATGGTTTATGGACACAAATCTCCACACCAGTGACATAGTGAGAGTGAGATGTGCCCAGGGTGGTGGCACCCCACCTCCATCCTTACACATTCCTTCCCCACCCATTCCCCCCCAACTGTCACGAGTGCATGCCACTTCCCTTCCCCAGTACCACTGTAAAATTCATGGCATGAGCAGCAACCCCCAACCTGCTGTTGGGGTTCTCTCCCTGATATCACTTCCTAGGTGTGGGTCCAGGAAGTGATGTCAGAAGAAGAGCTGACGCAGGCGCAAGAGCAGATTAGGGGTTGCTGCTTGCTGCTAGGAACGTTAGAGGTATGAGGAAAGGAAGCAGTGAGGGGGGGAAGGAGCGGGAGGGAGGGTGCCGCGCCCTTATCAAGACGGCGCCCAGGGTAGTCCCCCCCATACACATCACCGCTCCTCACTGAAAGGAGCTATTTACCTTCTTTTCTGAAAGATCATGATCTAATTCTTCTTCAGAATCCTCCTCGGCCTGCTGCTGCTGTTGCTGCTGCTGCTGTAAGTCCTTCATTTTAATAAGGAGCTCAGCCTTGGGGGCGGATGTGCTGTAGTAGGCAGAGCTGGTTGTCAGGGAGATTGCTGAAGGCATGCTTTGCTCTTCTTTCCTGGTAGAGAATCAGAATATTTACTTCCTAATCAGCATACAAATATGTCTTTCCTACATTTAACACACAATAATAGAGGGGGGATGGAACTGTACATATCAACCAAGGATAAAATAAATATTTATTAAAAAGTCAATAGAAATATCTTTTATCAAATACAATCTGTGTTGCAGACTCGACGCGGTTCTTGTTTCGGCACAGGTGCCTGCCTCAGGGGTACAAAAACTATCTGAGGGACAAACATTAACAAATACTGATAATGACAAATATCAGTATCATGGTGAGTTAAAATCATATAAACAGAGATATAAACCATAAAAATGAGGTAGCACTATGGGCTTCTTTTACAAAGCTGCGCTAGCGGTTTTAACATATGCACCGGATTAGCGCGCACTACCTGGAAATCTACCGCCTGCTCCAAAGGAGGCGGTAGAGGCTTGCACGTGCGGCAATTTAACACACACTATTCTGCGCGTTAATGCCCTAGCGCGGCTTTGTAATATATATATATATATATATATAAAGATATTGTAAATATATATATTTCTCTGTGCATAAAGAGAATCAGATGACAACAAAGTGATGAAACAGAAGTGTATAAATATGTATATTGAAGCTGTGACAAATGTTATATCAAAACATCAACTTCTTCTTTCTTATTTTAATGTCTTTTCTACTTTTCTTATTAGACAGGAGTGTCTACCTTATCTCACTAATATATCAGATATCTTCTCTCGACAAAAGTGATATACTGCATATCTCTCTAACGCAAATCATATATTATGGCTGACCTACATGTCTTTTCCTTTAATGTGAATGGCCTGAATCATCCCATTAAAAGAAAAAAGATATCCAATTATGTGTCCAATAAACATCCAGACATAATTTTATTACAAGAAACCCACCTCCCATCTGCTGCCGCCACGAAATTTCAACTAAAGGGATACTCTGCTCATATATACTCCCCTGCGACTTATCAAAAGAAAAATGGTGTTTCAATCTTTCTTAAAGATAAACTCTCTCCCATTATTCATTCAATTAAAACAGACACAGAGGGAAGATGGTGTCTGGTACATGCTGCGTTGCACTCAATAGACTTTGTTCTTCTCAATATTTATGGCCCGGTTAAAGATCACCCGGATTTTTTTAGAGACATTCAACTAGCACTAATTGAATTCAGTTCTTGTTCTCTGATATTGGGTGGAGATTTTAACCAAATCCAAGACTTATATATTGACAGATCTTCTTCCTGTAAACCATCCAAGACCAAGTCTTTCACAGCTCTACAGGCCCTAAAAGATGCTTTCTCCCTTGTAGATCCTTGGCGACTACTTCACCCGAAAGGTAGAGAATATTCACATTTTTCACCACCGCATAATACATACTCGAGAATTGATTTCTTTCTTATATCCTCCTCTCTCATTCATGACCTTACTAATACTAGTATACATCCAATCTCCCTTACGGACCATGCTGCCATTTCTTTATATATTTCTATTTCGGCTCCACGTAATGAATCTCCTTCTTGGAGACTAAACAACGCCTTACTCTTGGATGAAGAAACTGTTGAAAAAATCAACTCATTTACATTAGAATTCTTCGAAAATAACTCTAAAGATCCTGAAGTTTGTCCTTCCATAATCTGGGAAGCTTATAAAGCAACCCTTAGAGGTGAATTGATAAAAATTGCCTCTTGGAAAAAAAAACAGTCCATGAAAAAAGAAAAAGAATTAGAAAACGCTATTAAAACATTAGAAATACAACATATGTCTAATCACTTACATGACCCAACTATTCTCCATCATATCCAAAAACTTAAATATGAATATAATACTTTAGTTTCATGCACAGCCAGACGAGATATCTTCATTTCCAATTCTGGTCATTATATGGGAGATAATCTTATGGGTCGTCCACTGGCCAGATACCTTAAAATTAAATCCAAAAGATTACATATCACATCTATCCAAAATTCATTAGGACAATTAGTCAAAACCAGATCTTCAATTTCTTCTCAATTTGAAAATTTTTATACTTCATTATATAAGTCTGAAGTTGTGGCTCCTGAATCAGATATAGACTCTTTTCTTTCCTCCTTATCTCACCCGACCATATCGGAGCCTGTTAAATTAGAACTAGATTCTCCGATAACCATAACAGAAATAGAAACTGCTATATCTTCCCTACCGACTGGAAAAGCCCCAGGTCCGGATGGTTTTACTAACGAATTTTATAAACTATTTCGAAACATCTTAGCTCCTCATCTCCTTACATACTATGATTTCCTCCACTCCTCTCCAGATAAACAATTTAATTTCACAGAAGCCACCATCGTTGTAATCCCTAAACCTGACAGAGACGCTACCTTGGTCAAAAACTTCCGTCCCATCTCTCTCCTTAACTTAGATTATAAAATAATGGCAAAGTTACTTGCATTAAGACTCACCAAAGTGATTCCACATCTTATACACAAAGACCAAACGGGATTTATTAAACAAAGATATATAGGAGATAACCTACGACTTTTTCACCACGTGAATGCACATGCTAAAACATTGACAGACCCAATAATAGGCCTAGCTATAGACGCTGAAAAAGCCTTTGATCGAGTGGAGTGGTCTTTTCTTTTCAGTGTCCTAAAATGGTATAACTTTGGATCATTTTTCACGAAATGGATAAAAACATTATATTATAGTCCTAATGCTCGTATTCTAATTAATAACTCTTTATCCAATAAATTTCCCCTTCACAGAGGCACTAGACAGGGCTGTCCTCTCTCACCACTATTGTTCAATTTAGTGTTGGAGCCTCTTCTCTCTGCTATTCGACAATGCCCGCTAATTAATGGTATTCCCTCCCCTGATAGAGACTTCAAACTAGCAGCATATGCTGATGATGTATTAATTTTTCTAAGGAACCCTCAATCTTCTCTCCCTCATCTTATACATATCATCAAACAATATTCTAGCTTCTCAGGATATTCTGTAAACTGGGAGAAATCAGAAATCTTTCCTCTGAACAATAACATTCTTCAATCAGACTTGGCTAATTTTCCATTCACATGGTCAAATGAAGCTGTGAAATATTTAGGGATTTTAATACACAAAGATCCAGTCTTTGCTCAAGATCTTAATATATCCAAAATCAAAAATTTAGTTCTTAACACTACATCTAGGTGGTCTCCACTTTATTTGTCTTGGTGGGGTAGAATATCATCCATCAAAATGACCCTAGCACCTCAAATTAATTACATCCTCTCAATGCTTCCTCTTTTATGCCAGAAATCATTTTTCCATTGGCTAAATAAGAAGCTATCTGAATTTATATGGAACAAGAAAAAACCCCAAATTGCTCTAGCCAAGCTGAAGGCCTCTAAAATTAACGGTGGTCTTAACTTTCCAGATTTCTACCACTACTATATTGCTTCATTAACTAAATATGGAGCTTACTGGGTCAATGACTCCTTCTCTCAAGACCCTCCTAATTGGTATGAAATGGAATGTTTTCTATGCAAACCTTTACACATCTCTTGCCTATTAACGATACCAATACCCAGACATTTGAGAAAATACTCTCTTTTGAATTCAACGCAGCATGCTCTCCATCATTTAGATAAAATAGCTGATATCTCAATTAGTGTTAGCCCATTCATGTCCCTTTGGAACAATCCCAATATCCAAAACCAAGGCAAATCCCTTTCATGGAAACGGTGGCAACGGACAGGTATATGGTTTGTTCATCAATTATATACTCTTAATAAACTAATCCCTTTTGATATACTTTGCTCCACATACCTACTAACATCCTCTGCTTATTCACAATGGATCATACTCAGTGAAATACTGTCTTCTGTACAGATACAATATGACTTCATATCTTCTAAAAATACTATTTACCATTGGTCTTTACGGTCTCTATCAAAAGGGAAAGCTATATCTTTTTTTTATAATATTCTAAGAGACCAATCCTTCACTTTCTCATATCATGCTATGAAACACTGGGATAATATAATAACCATTCCACTTTCTGACATTGACTGGGAACTCTTTTGGTCTTCAACAAATCGCCCACTTTTATCTTCTAGAGTTTCACAGTCAATGCTCTTTGTAATGTGGAATGCAATATGGACCCCATTTCGTAAGTGGAAAGCCAAATTAAAACAAGATTCTATCTGCTGGAACTGTTTGAAAGAGGAAGGAACTCTTGATCATATGTTCTTCCATTGTACTCTGGTCCGTTCTTTTTGGTCCAAAATCTGGAATACCATACAATCTATCACCAACTGCTCAGAAGAGATTTCTATGGACATTATAATCCTTCGATCTCAACACCCCTGTTTCGCGCAATCAAATTGTCCTCCTAAACTTATTGATACCATGTTTGTGACTGCTCTCATGCATATTCTGAAAAATTGGAAATCATCTTCGTTATTAGATTATACTTTTTGGTGGAACTCTCTATGTATGTACCACAGATTTGAATCATATGCATATGAAAATAAAATTTCACTCCATAAATCCATGAATTGGAAAAACAAAAAATCACCCTGGTCATTTTTAGATTCATATGTACATTCTACTATGTAGACACTCCTGTCTTCTCCTCTCTTTAAAAATTATATATATATATATTTTTTTTTCTTTCTCTCTTCTTTTTTCCTCTCTCTTTCAATTTTTACTTTGTCCTATTTCACTTTCTATTGTCATACATCACCACAAACAAATCCAAAAACAACTCTGAGCTTTTCTTAATAATATGGGCCTTTATAATTAACTGTATATTAATGCAAAATGTTATACTACTTTTATGTATTTGAATTGCTCCTTGTATTTTTTAAAATACTGAATAAAATTTATTGAACTAAAAAAAAAAAAACAAAGAAAAAAAAAAAAAAAAAAAAAAAAAACATCAAGTGTTGAAAATATGTTGAATGAATGTGAATGAATAAAATGATGTGAAATAATGCAATGGTAGGTAGAAATCTGTAACCTTACCCAGTGGGTGGCAGTCTTGTATTCACATTTATTGCAAAACTTGTGAAATGACGCTGAGATATAGAAGAAAAATATGATGTGGGTAACCCCCCCCCCAAAAAAAAAAAAAAAAAAAAAGGAAAAGGAAAGAAACAACTGAGAGAAGTCCTCCAAATGAGAAGCGAAACTTTAAACACCAAATTAAATGAAAAGGATATGGACAATACAAGCCCATGCACCAAAAAGTTCAAAACTTTGCCACAGAGCAGTTTATCACAAACACATGTAAAGGGAACTGGTAGAAGGAAGAAAATCAATAGGACACTGTGTTACCTGAGTACAAATGATATCACAAGGATAGAGTAAATCAAATTTGAGGGGAGGGGGTTGTGCTATATGTTAAAATAGAGAATTAAATCAAACAAAATAAACATTCTGCATGACACAGCAGTGTGAAATCCTTATGGATAGAAATTCCATGTGTGAAGGGAAGGAATATACAGGTAGGGTTATACTACCGTTTCCCGGAACAGAATGAGCAGACAGATGAAGAAATGTTTTCAGAGATCAGGAAAGCTGGCAAATTGGGCAAAAGTATAATGGGTGATTTCAATTACCCCAGCAATGACTGGATAAAGGTTACATCAAGGTGTTCTAGGGAGGTAAAATTCCTAGACATCATAAATAACTGCTTCTTGGAGCAACTGGTCCATTAACCGAAAAGGGGGGGGGGGGACTATTTTAGATTTAGCCCTTAGTGGACTGCTGGGCATAGTATGGGAGGTAATTGTTTTGGATCCATTGAGAAACAGTGATCATAAAATGATCAAATTTGAGCTGATATCTGAAGTGACATCGCTAAAGAAATCTACTGTAGCGGCATTTAATTTTCAAAACAGTGACTACGATAAAATTAGAAACATGGTTAAAAAGAAGCTAAAAGGATCAGTAGTAAAGGTTAGGACTGTAAACCAGGTGTAGACATTATTTAAAAATACCACTGTGAAAGCCCAGACCAGATGTATTCTATGTATTAACAAAGGCGTAAAGAAGAGGAAATGAGAGCTGGCATGGCTAAAAGGTGAAGTAAAAGAGGCTATTAGAGGGAAACCCCCCCCCCCCCGTCCTTTAAAGAATGGAAAAAGGATCCAAATGAAGAAAATAAGAAGATACTTAAGCATTGGCAAGGTAGATTCCCAACATTGATAAAGAAAGCTAAAAAAGAATACAAAGAGAAACTTGCTAAAGAGGCAAAAGCTCATAGTAACAATTTTTTAGCTCCATCAGATAAGGATCAAACGAAGCACTCAGGGAGGATAAGGTCATAACAGAGAGATGGAATGAATTCTTTGCTTTGGTCTTTATGGAAGAAGATGTAAGAGATCTACCTGAACTGGAAATGGTTTTCAAGGGTGATGTGGAGGAACTGAAAAAAAAAATCTCAATGAACCTGGAAGATGTACTATGCCGAATTGACAAGTTATAGAGTGATAAATCACCTGGACTGGATGGTATACATCCCGGGGTACTGAAAGAACTCCAATATGAAATTGCTGATCTGTAACCTGTCACTAAAATAATCTGTAATACCTGAAGATTGGAGGATGGCCAATGTTACACCGATTTTTAAAAAGGGGTCCAGGGGAGATCAGTGAAATTACAGACTGGTAAGCCTGACTTCAGTGCCGGGTAAAACAGTGGAAACTATAATAAAAAATAAAATTGTGGAATACGTAGATAAACATGATTTAATGGGGCAGAGTCAGCATGAGTTCAGCCAAGGGAGATCTTGCCTCACCAATCTGCTTGACTTCTTTAGAGGTATGAATGAACATGTGGATAAAAGTGAGCCAGTTGATATAGTGTATCTAGATTTTCAGAAAGCTTTTAACAAAGTTCCTCATGAAAAGCTACTGAGAAAATTAAAGAGTCATGGGATTTGAGGTAATTTTTACTTCTGGATTAGGAATTGGTTATCGGAGAGAAAACAGAGAATAGGGTTAAATGTCCATTTTTTTAAAGGAATAAGGTAAGTAGTGGAGTGCTGCAGAGATCAGTTCTGGGACAGGTGCTATTTAACTTATTATAAATTATCTGGAAATTGGAATGAGTGAGGTGATTAAATTTGAAAATGACACTAAATTGCTCAAAGTAGTTAAAACACATACAGACTGTAAAAAATTGCAGGCAGACCTTAGGAAATTGGACAACTGGGTGTCCAAATGGCACATAAAATTTAATGTGGACAAATGCAATGTGATGCATATTGGAAAAAATAACACAAATCATAGTTACCAGAGGCTAGGGTCCACCTTGTAAGTCAGCACCCAAGAAAAAGATCTGGGTGTCATTCGAAAGACTATGGTTGAAATCAGGGAGCAGTGAAGGGAGATTGAATTGGAGACTAAAAGTAAATGAATACAAAAAACTAATAACCAAAAAAAACGCACTAACTCTTACGCCCAAAAATTGGCTCACCGAACACTAATAGTTGAAATCTCTTTAAACTAGTCAACAATCTTTATGATATTCAGGCCTTTACCTGTTCTACCTCAAATCTTTTGATCTTGAGATGCGGTTTGCGCCCAGCTTAAAGTTTGATGGGATCACTTTACACCCTGAGGCAGCAGATATGTGAAACTCTGGCCATCGTTGGTGTACCGATCAACAAATTAGATAAGTGGATATTTCCTCTATCTTTTGCACAACAGCCCTGCTTCAAGTTGACTACTATTGGGAGTCGGTCTGGAGGTTTTTTTGCCAGTGAGGTGTTCGCCTGACCACCTTGGACCACCATTGTGGTGGTGGAAGGGTTCCAGTCTGAGGCTTTTTCCTCCAGTCATTTAAAACTCCCTTTATTGAAACTGCAGCAGCACTGAGTTTTGTGACATTATATTGCATTGGTGAAAGTGTTTGTTCTAACATTAATAGCTTTTCACATTTCCGAGTTGTTTTTTGCTACCTCAGATCCCCCACCATCTGCAGATGCTCTGGCCGAATTTTTTTAACAACAAAATCAATAACTTGAGATCCAAACTAATGGGCGTCACGACCAACCGTCTGAACTACCCAGCTGCCCAATATGAACGCAGGGTAGATATGTCATGGAACAATTTTACTATTCCATCCTGGCAGCAATTCTGCAAATTTTACATTAAATATGCTGATTCCTATTGTAGATTAGACTGCTGTCCTCCAAATATTATGAAAGTCGCTCCAGTCACTTTTAAAGCCAAGCTATACAATTGGCTTTCCTCTCTATTACTAACCAGTACATTTCCTGAGGATCTAGGCCAGATTCTGATCACACCGATCGTAAAAAAATCATAAGGAATCTATCCAGTTGACATCAAATTACAGACCTATTGTGAGCACCCCCTTATTCATTAAGCTGATGGAAGGCTTGGTCAACCAGGAATAAGTTAAATATCTGGACAAATTTAGCATTCTACAAGACAATCAGTCAGGTTTTCAATTGGGGTTTAGCACAGAAACAGTCATTGCATCATTGCTAGATTTCCTTCATACCTTATTCAGTCAAGGCACAAGCGCATTAGTTCTGCAATTAGACTTAAGCAGCGCCTTCGATTTGGTCGACCATGCTATTCTGATTGACTGTTTGGAGACAATTGGTCTTTAAGGCAATGTGTTAAAATGGTTTCAGGGTTTTTTGAGCAAACGATCATACCAAGTCTATAGTGATAATAAACAATCCTGCAGCTGGGTAAACTCTTGTGGAGTTCCGCAGGGCTCTCCCCTTTCTCCTACATTATTCAACATTTACCTTGCCTCATTGGGGAACCTACTGCAAAGCTTAAAAGTTAAATTTTACATCTACGCAGATGATATCACCATAGTTATTCCCCTTACTGCCCTGTCTTCTGAGACAAAGAATCAACTATCATCCATATTAAAGCAAATTGAATTATGGATGATCGACTTTAAATTGAAAAACTCAGACAAAACCAAATTTTTCTTGGCAAGCCCGAATGGTAAAATTAAAGACTCATCAATTTTCTTGAATGGTCAGGTCTTCCCCATCGTCTATTCCATAAAAAATTCTGGGAGTGACTCTGGACCGTCACACAGATTTACTGGTTAGAAATAATAATAATTTATTTCTTATATACTGCTATATCGTGAAGTTCAAAGCGGTTTACAGTAAAGATACATTTTTACAGTACATGGGATACAAACGGTTTACAATAAAGATACATTTTGTCAGTACATAGGATACAAGTGGTTTACAATAAAGATACATTTTGTCAGGACGTGTTATACAAGGGGAGAGAGGGTAAGAGTTAGTCTCAAATCTAGAATTGGGGAGGCGAGGTAGAGAAGAGTGCCGTAGCGAGGAAGAGGAGGTTGGTCATTTAGAATTTGTTAAACAATCGAGTTTTCAGGGATTTTCTAAAGCCTGTGTATGTAGTGGCCTCAAGTATGGGTTTTCCAAGCCAAGTGTTCAGCCTAGCTGCCTGGAAAGATAACATTCTATCTAAAATTTTTTTGTATTGGTAAGATTTCAGGGAGGGGTAATTAAATAGTGCTTCTCGACACTAAGGAAACTCAGAACCATCAGAAAATACTTTGATGCAGCATCATTCCGTTTATTGGTCCAATCTTCCATCTTGAGCATGCTCGATTACTGCAACATCATTTACTTGGGATCCTTCAAAAAAACCCTTCAAAGACTCCGAGTTATCCAAAACTTGGCAGTTCGACTGATATTTGGGCTGAAGAAATGGGAACACATAAGCCCCTATTATCAAAAACTTCACTGGCTGCCCCTGGAAGCACGAGTTTTGTTTAAATTTTTTTGCCTCTGTTTTAAATCAATATTTGGCCTGGCCACCACATACTTGGTGTCTCAATTTAATCTGGATATTTCTATTCGGCCCACACGTAAAATTCATCGGTTCACCTATCCAACAATAAAGGCCTGCTACTACAAAAGATTTCTGGACAGAACTCTCGCCTTTCAGGCAGGTAAATGGAACGATTGGCTGGGTAACATCATCCCGCATTCCTCATCCTACTTTAATTTTAGAAAATCAGTAAAAATGAATTTGTTTAACCGATTTGCAACCTAAGAAATTTTTTAGATTTTCACTTCTTCCATTCTGTAAGCTTGTATTAGATGTCTTTGTATAGTGCTGATTTCCAGCACCTCTTGTTAACTGCTTCGAACTATCATGTCTTGTATTCGATGACTTTATACTGTGACCACTTCGCTGATTGTCCAGCACTTCTTGTTGTAAACCACCTAGAACTTTCATGGCTTTGGCGGTATATAAGAATAAAATTATTATTGTTATTATTATTATTGTAGACAATACGTTGAAACGTTCTGCCCAATGTACGGCACCGACCAAAAAAGCAAACAAGATGCTAGGAATAATTAGAAAAATGATGGTAAACAAGACTAAGAATGTTATAATAACTCTATATCGCTCCATGGTGCAACCTCATCTTGAGTATTGTGCTATATTCTGATCGCGTTATCTCAAAAAAGTTGTAGCAGAACTAGAAAAAGTTCAAAAAAGAGTGACCAAGATGATAAAGGGGATGGAACTCCTCTTGTATAAGGAAAGACTAAAGAGGTTAGGGCTCTTCAGTATTGAAAAGAGACAGCTAAGGGAGAAATGATTGATATCTACAAAATCCTGAGTTGTGTAGAATGGGTACATGTGGATCGATTCTTTACGTCAATAAAAATGACAAAGACCAGGGGATACTCAAAGTTACAGGGAGATACTTTTAAAACTTATAGGAGGAAATATTTTTTCACTTGGAAAAAAATTAAGCTCTGGATCAAAATTGCCAAAGAATGTAGTAAGAATGGTTAACATAGCTGGTTTTAAAAAAGGTTTGAACAAGTTCCTGGAGGAAAAGTCCATAGTCACCTATTGAGACAGAAATGGGGGAAGCCACTGCATGCCCTGAATTGGTAGCAAGGAATGTTGCTACTATTTAGGGTTTTTGTCAACTTGTAATCTGGAGTGGCCACCGTGAAGAAGGGATTCTGGCCTTGATGGACCACTGATCAGAACCAGTAAGGCTATTCTTATGACTATCGATTTATACTTGTAGTTTGTACTACCCAATGCAAAGTGCTGTGGAAACCTTTTGCACTAAAAGTCATTACCAAAAAATGAAGTCAATGTTCAGTAACAGAGCTGCACATTCATTAATATATCTTAAAAATTTCAATGCATGACAATTCAACTTAATGTGCATTAACCCTCTTTCTTCCTCCCCTCTTAAAGTCAATCAATTTGTACCTTTGCTTAATCTTTGTAAACCGCATAGAACTTCACGGTATTGCGGTATATAAGCTGTTATTATTATTATTATTAATAACTAGCGCTAATTCATAGGTTACGCTGATTAGTGCAGGGTTTCCCAAATTGATCCTAGAGTTTCAGGATATCCATAATGAATATGCATTAAAGAGATTTCCATGCAATGGCAGTAGTATATACAAATCAATCTCATGCATATTTATTATGGATATCCTGAAAACCTGACTGGCAAAAGGGTACCTCCAGGACTGACTCGGGAAACAGTGGATCTGTTTCAGTTGTAATAAAAAAGGTAGAGAAGGGTGACAAAAATGATAAAAGGGATGGAATGATTTGCTAATGAAGAAAGGCTAAAGCAACTAGGGCTTTTCAGTTTGGAGAAGAGACTGTTCAAGGACAATATGATAGAGGTCTATAAAATAGTGAGTAAAGTGGAAAGGGTGTATGTGAATCGCTTGTTTACTTTTTCCAAAAATACTATGGCAAATGAGGCTCTAATGCCTGATGCAGTTTTTAGTAATAGTTTTTATGTTGACTCACATTCCCCTTTTAATGTGTTTTTGATGTTTGCTATTTATAAATTAAACTCTATGGGTTTCCATTTGGGTTTTCTTAATTTTAATATTGATTTTATTGTATGTTTTTATGGTTATAGTAGTTGTTGATTACATATTTTATTACATTACATTTGGTGACAAATTTCACTACATTATATTTGTTGATAAATTTAATTATCAACATAGCTGCATTGTTCAATATTTAATCATTAACCTACGTATTGATGACATATATGTATTTTTAAGTTTTTTTACCTCATGTACATGAATCATTCTTCATTTTTACTTTATTCATAATTTTTTATGTATGTATTTCATATGATGCTTTTGATGTTTTTTATATGTCCGTATACTTACTTATATACTCCTGAGGAAGGCCTGTTGGCCAAAACATGTGCATGTCGAGTCATTGAGTCGTTGGATGTATTTTTATGTCATTGGATGAATAAAGATTCCTATATTATCAGATGCATTGGAGGACACTTTCATTTGTGGTGTAAATTAAAACTTTCAAGAGATTGTAAGCTCTACTGAGCGGGGACTATCTAACAAAACAGACAAATAGAACAAGTAGGGGGATCAGGGAGTTTCTCAGGCATGGGTGCTCTACAAGTGAGTGGGGGTTAGGAGTTAAAAGCAACCTCAAAAAAGTGGCCTTTTAGCCTGGAATGGAGCTCGACATACTGACTCAGGCAGTCTGTTCCAGATGGTATGGTGCAGCAAGAGAGTCTGGAGTTAGCAGTAGAGGAGAAGAGTATGGATAAGAGAGACTTGCCCAATAAACAGGATTTCTAGGGAGAAGTATAGGGAGGGATAAGAGAGGAAAGATTCTGAGGAGCTGCAAAGTGAATGCACTTATAAGTCTATACTAACTTTATATAGTTACTTAACTGGTTAGCAGACTGAATATTGCCACTAATTTGCTAGATTGCTGCTTCGCCCAAACTGTATCCCTAAGCTCACTGGTTAAGGGATGGTCAGTTAGTGGGAATATTCAGCGGTACTGTCCAGTTAAGTGCCATTGAATAACCCCACTTAACCCCAACCAAACAATTTAAATAACCAGGATCCTCTCCTGGCTGTTTAAATCACTTTGAATATGTATTCCTCAGGCACATCTGAACTGTTTTATTATTTATCTGAATCCAAGTCATTAATGTCTCTCTCCTTCACAATGATCTCCTTTTGCTCCTGAAAGAAAAGATTGGGCTATGCAGTGTGTCCAAGAAGACAAAATTAAAAACAAAACAACTTTAGTGGCTTTCTTCATCTGACTTTATCTCACAATCCATCTACAAACTAGTTTCCTGTTATTCCTTCCAACTTTCATTGAAAGACAGTAGTACGAAAGAATATGACATAGAAGAAAAGTTGCTATTGAGGCAATAAGAACCTTGTAGGAAATAGTGGTAATCAAGCTTTGACAGTGCATTCCGCAAATCGATCAAAACCGCCCTATTCGAAAAATTCACGGACTAAAATTGTCCCCTCCCGCACTAGGACTCCCCTCCCTCTAAACGCCTTTCTTTCTTTCTCAAGATGCCCCTCATGTACTCAGATATTCGCTATCCATAGTACTCCAATTCAAATGGAAGTTCTAAAGAAATACTCAGTTACTCATTACCCATTGAACCCCAATCTGTAACTTTCCCCTCTTCACTATTGTATTATATTTAGACTCATTGTACGATACTGTATTAGACTTATGTATGGTGTTGACTTATTGTATTGTAGTATATTTAGACTCGTTGTATTATATTGTACTGTGTTGTATACACTCATTGTATTGTATCGTACTGTATTGTATTGTTTTGTCTTGTATTGTATTGTATGTTGACTTATTGTATTGTATTGTGACCTTGTTATTCGCTGAATGTCCAGCCTTCTTACAGTGTGAACCGCCTAGAAGTCACCTGACTATGGCGGTATAGAAAAATAAAGTTATTATTATTAAAGTTATTATTAAATAAACAATAAATGAATACACATATAAGACAAGACACTCTACGTACTTTTCCTCTGTAAGTTTGGGAGAGGGAACTTTAGCAAGGAGCTTCCTCCGCTGCTGTGCATCTTCTAAGAGATGGTCATCTTTGGGAAAGATTCCAGCCATTAAGTCCATGGCAGTTTTCAATTTTACATTAGGATCCAAAATGTCTGCTAGTGATTTATCCTTCCCTATAATCTCTCTGGCCAGTTCTTCTGATTTCAGATCGTCAAGAGTCTTCTCTTTGGCCTTCACATAGCTTACTGAAAGGTTGGTGAAATTACAGTCCTTCAAGATGTTCTCAGGTGAGTTTGATGGTTGGGAACCAGCTGCTTTGTTTTCAACGTCACGCTCTGGATCTAGCCTCGTATAAGCACAAAAGCGAGAATAGGACTGCTCAGACGTACTCAGAGTTTTAATCTGGTCCTTCTCTAAACCAATCGGTAAGGCAGGAGGCTCTATGTTACTTAACAAATTTTGGCGATTTTCCTTCTCTGCATGGCTCTCAGAGTGAACAATCTTGATGGGAACCATTTTCACTGTTGTATTTTTACCTATGACCCTTTCAATTCTGGAAAATAAATATGATGTATTTAATTATATTAGAAAAAAAATCATGCACATTAATTAATTTATTAATTCTACAACTACAAGGAAAAAAGTGTAGACATTTTAGCAGCGATATAGTGATAATTTTATTATTGTAATAAAATATTTTTTCATGGAAGCAGCTGTGGCTCACCAGGTAAAATATTTTTCACTTCTCATGCTTTGGATCTCAAACTAGTTAAACTTTCAAAACTACCTTGCAATTGGCTAAACAGATACTATAATTTTGTAGGTTTGGCAGTTCAATTCCAAACTACTAATGGCTCCTTTTCCAAAGGCGCATGCTAAAATGCCGTGAGCGCTAGCCGCTACCGCCTCCGCTTGAGCAGGCGATAGTTTTCCGGGTAGCGCGCGCTATAGCGTGTGCTAATCCGGTGCATGTACTAAAAATGTAAAAGGAGCCCTAAATGTCAGCTAGAATAACTTTTCTTCTTATTGCCCCATTGACTAAAACATGTTACTCTACACTCTTTCAAGTATGGGTGTCCACGATACTCCCTAATATCATCATACAATAATCTTTCAGGTGTTCCTCATTTAACAAACTGACACCGGACACACAGTGATGCTTTTAGGTCTCATGCTCCCTCTTTGGAATTCAAAGTGCATTTTATTTTAGCAAGTTCAAGGAGGGTGCCAAGACCTGGTTATTCTACTGTGCCTATCCTCAGTAATAATTTCCCACCAATATAGGGCAATTCCAAAGCCCTTTTCTTTTCTGTCCTTCTAATTATTCGATTGCCTTTGGATTGATTGTCTTTCTTTATATTCACACCCGTCCCTCTCTTTTCCTTGCTGGGTTTTTCTTTTTGTCTATTTGTTTGTAAATGTATCATTTTAGGCCCAATTTTTGTTTTAAGTTTATGACTGATGCTTTACTGGCTTTATTCTGGTGGTGCAAACTGCTCTGTCAGTTCTTATTGAAATAGTAGTATAGAAAAACACTAGAACATACTGAAGGTTCTCTACCAATCTTTGAGGCACACTCAGCCAATCAGGATTTCAGAATATCCACAATGAATGTGCACAAGATAGATTTGAATACAACTGAAATACTGTCGCAATGTTTTCTTCAGTGTGACCTGATCGGGCCCTGCCACTTCCTGACTGGCGATCAATTGAGCCCGTTTCTCACTGCCTTCTACCTCTTTTCTGGAAACTCTTGCATCAAGAACCATAACTTTTCTCCAGACACACATTTTTAATAAGGATCAAATTCTGACTACCCCCCCTCCAAAACAAAACAAACCCCCCCCCCACAAAAAAACCACCAAACACAAACCAAAACATGGAAACTGTTTCTGATTATAAAGCAAATAGGCGTCTGGAGTAGCTGGGAAAAGTGGTTCAAAATGGTGCTTGAACTGGAGCTGATAATTACATGACATTAGTTTCTTTTATTCCGCCAATGCTGTTAGTAAGAAAGAATATAAGATTCCAAGCAGTGCACACAGAAAGTAGTAAAAGCTGAACTGCTGCCAAGCTGAAACTGAGGCAGTTCAGCAACCCAGTCAGGAGTGGATGTTACAGCTGGAGCTGGTTTCCTATAGCAGTAGTTGTGCAAGGCTGACCAGAGCCCTCTCTATACTAACACTACAGGAATAACACTGAAGTACAAATCTGGGTGCTCAATTTTGTACAGGTCCACAAAGTAACTGCCTTAATTAGGGATAGCAATCAATCATTGGCTTTGACAGGCGCTTAATTGGCAGTCATTAGGAATTATTCATCCCATTCTATAATATGTGCACCTAATTTCAGTCAAAAGGGAGCATGGTCATGGGAGGAGAATGGGTGGGTCGGGGGTCATTCCAAGAATTTAGATGCAATGTTATAGAATACGTACATTTGTGCACCTAACTGCCTTTATTTGGGCATATGTTAAACAAACTTATAAGGCACTATTTAAAGTCTTATTCCTGAAATTATCACCATGTAGCATAAATCCAATATCCAATTCCAAGCTTCCAACCTTTAAAGTATTCTTTCTATATTACACCTTTAGATCCTTATCTGGAGTTGCTGCTTCTGTTTTAGCCATAGACCTCAGAAACATAGACTCTTCAAATACAAGATCTTGTATTTGAAGAGTCTATGCGGGATGGTGGTTAACGGCATGTGAGGATCCCTGACGAAGCGGCAGCGAAACATGTCGGGTCCACCAGCCTAGTACAGCAACACTTTTGAAGATAAGTACACATACTTCATTAGTTGTTTTAAAAGTTATAAAAAGTGTTTAAAAAACATAAAAGTACTGAGCATTAGCTATTAAAATTTAAGCCTTGACCGATGAAGAGGTTACACATGAATCTCCCCGTTATGAGAACATAGCCTGTATGGGACGGAGGAGGGGTGTTTCTGAGGTCTATGGCTAAAACAGAAGCAGAAACACCAGATAAGGATCTAAAGGTGTAATATAGAAAGAATACTTTAAAGGTTGGAAGCTTGGAATTGGATATTGGATTTATTTGGGCATAAGCATAAATGCAGACACTCGATGTTAGGCGTATGATGCATACTGAGCTAGTACTCTGTAAAGACTGTTCTGTGCGGATCATCCTGACAATGACTTTTGGGTAATCTATAGAGAATTCCTCCATTAACTGCATTCTGCTTGCATCCGGTTTATTCTGCTACCCCCACAGTGGAATAGTAAGGGTGAGAGGTGCCTAGAGTGATGGCACTCCTACATTCTTTTCAACCCCTCCCCACCGCACACGTCTCTTCCCTTCCCCCCCCAGTACTTCCAACCTGCAGCATCTCCAACCTGCTGCTTGTGCCGGCCTCAGCTCTCTACCTGGTCCTGGGACTGACTTCAGAGGGAGAGCTGAGGCTGGAGCTGCTGCTCGCACCAGCGAAGAGTTAAGAGGCATAGAGAGGAGGAAGGGAAGACAAGGGGGTACATGCCGGGGGAAGGAGGGCAGCGAATGACCTGGTGTGGAGAAATGCACCAAGATGGCACCTGGGGTGGTATGTCCCTTTTTATAACACCACTCTCTCTCTTTTAGGGCAGGGAACAAGTATTCTTTTGCAGAACATCACATTTTTGGTATGGGCAGGTCATGCTCTCTAATTGGTTCAAAATGGAGATATCAGTCAATGCCCCCATTGCACAGCATCTGCCAAACTTAAAAATAATCCTGCTCTGGTAATGCTAGAGCTATGGCTTTGGCAATAGGAGAGAAGGCATCCACAGCAGAGGAATCCACGCCAAAAAAGTACAGTGGACTTCCAAGAGATAGCCAATAGGGATAGCCAGTACCAACAATATAGTCTGGATAGTATCCTTAGTTATTTCAATCTCAGCTGGCAATGTCAAGAGCAGTGTATTGCAAACCGTGTGCCACGGCACACCAGTGTGCCTCCTGATATTTCAGGTATGCAGTGACACACTGGCAAGAAGGAGAGTCATCTATGCCGGCCAGCTGCTACAGGACATAGAGGCACATCTTGTAGGAAGTCAGCCGGTGCAGATGACTCTCCTCCTCTCCCCCCGGATCCCTCCACCAAGATGGGCCTCGTGCATGCGTGGATGTTGACGTGATGACGTCATGTATATGCGTGATGTCCGCGCATTTCCGGGTGCCTTCTGGCCAGGGCACTGGATTTAGTGTGCTGCCAGCCAGAAAGTTTGCTGTTCTAGAGCATCAGGTAAGCTGGCTGCCTTGAGAAACAGAGATGATTTGCCTAATATTCTAGAGCAGTGGTTTCCAACCCTATCCTGGAGGACCACAAGGCCAATCGGGTTTTCAGGCTAGCCCTAATGAATATGCATGGAGCAGATTTGCATGCTTGTCACATCCATTATATGCAAATCTCTCTCATGCATATTCATTAGGGCTAGCCTGAAAACCCGATTGGCCTGGTGGTCCTCCAGGACAGGGTTGGGAACCACTGCTCTAGAGCAGTGGCAGCGTATTTTCCTTATTTGAAAGAATTGGTTGCATTGCTTTTATGTTTATATGTGTTGGCATTGCCCACTGAAATTAAAAGAACGGACAATATTATTCATCTGTATGGCCAATACTAAAGACCCAAGATGAAGGCTTTTCTGCCAAAACACGGTCCCATGTCAGGTCTCTCATTAAAGTTTGGATGCCAATCCACTCTTGGAGGCCCCCTTGGACTTTGTCATCATTCATTCCATCCACCAGTCTAAAAATTTAGAAGTCTGTTTCCTGAAGTGTGCCAAACTTTCCCGTTTACTAAATCTCACACTAACTACTTAGGGCCCTTTATTAAAAAGGCACCCTCACCAATCCAAATCAGGTGCAAGGGTCAAGTGTTACTTCTCACACTAAGACCGCCAACCAAATCAAAATTAATTCCAGATGCAATTACTGCCCGTACCTAGCCAGGTTCTCATCCTGTAAAGATACTGGTGGTTTATCTGTCAGTTTCTGTGGAGCAAACTGAGGTGATGGAGACCTAGACATTTCCGATCCAGATTTCTGCAAGAAGCGATGCTTCAAAGACAAGGAAGGCTCGGAAATAAAGTGCGTTTTCTCTAAGTATTGCTTCTCATTTTCTGAGAAACTGGTTTGCCCAGGCACCTGTGGTTGGGTACTTATTCGTTCTGCAGGACTCCCAGTTAGAGAGAGATGACCCGAAGCAACATCATCAGCACTGGGGGAATGGGATGGATGTTGGCCAGGCACAGTAAGCATAGAGTTCAAAGATGTGCCAGGGGAAGTAGTTGGTCCAACTGGGCGTTTGTACTTGATGGTATTATCTAGTTTGGGTGGAGGGGGCCTCTGAGGAGCAGGTCCTCGTTTCTTGATGGACACTTCTTGTTCTGTTTGTTGACTGTCCTCTCCCCTGTCCTGGAGATAGAAGAGATTCTCCTTCACATCATGGAGTTCAGAAGAAATGAGGGAAGATAAGCTACGCTCCTTCCTTTCTGGCGGGTATCTGTAATCACTGGGCAATGTTCCCGATCTAGCTCTGCTTTCTTGTGCCAAAACCACGGGCTCTCTTGTTTGAGATGGTCTACTGGATAAACTATGTCCATGTCCTAAATTCTGGTCAAAAGCATCTCTGGTTTCACTTGAATTGTTGGTTCCATACACAATCTTGCTTTGCCTAGAAAGAAGAAAAGTATGTTTTAAATTAGACTGTGTATATGGATATTATTATAATATCTGGTCAAAGCCAGTAAACAAAACTACTGACGGTGTTAACATACAATGCTATACCCTGTAACACCTTGAGGCCTATACATAAATTCATGCTAAAAATATTTATCTGAATACACACAAAATTTAACAAAGTCTAAATGCCACTTAGCAGGCAATGCACTAAATCTTAAACACTTTCTCTACAGTATAGCTCATGCATGCTTTTAGCATGTGTAATTAACTCAAAAAGTTTAGTATGCACATGACGGATCCTGAAATCCAACCCCACATGAAAGGGAATGGACATCTGCTGTCTAGGTCAGCAAATACAAATCATAAATGATCATATAACAAAAAAAGAGCGAGAGGTGCCAGGGAAGCTGAATGTGGGCAAAACAAGTAGAAAATTTATCCTACTCACAATTTCTATTTATTTAATATCTTTTTTTATCCCCTAGTTTCCAGGATCTCCTACTGTTCACGGTTCGCAATTAGTCTAGTACAGGGGTGGGCAATTCTGGTCCTCGAGGGCTGGAATCCAGTCGGGTTTTCAGGATTTCCCCAAAGAATATGTATTGAAAGCAGTGCATGCAAATAGATCTCATGTATATTCATTGGAGAAATTCTCATTCTGGGAAAGCATCAGTTAGGGACTTGGAAAAAATGCCAACTCAATTAAAGCATAACAGAGGGGACCTAAGAAAATTTGATGGCAAGAATGGTGTTTCTTGTGCAATAACTGAGAAATAAAACAGCAATGAATTGGTTTTAAATCAATGGCTTGGTTAACAACATTTCCCCCCCCCAACCCTGCACTGAAAGTTTTACAGACCCCTAATGGAGGCAAGTAGCTAAAACATGGCTGCACTGGGTCATTAAATCTCACCATCTTTTTGGAGGAATCTTTAGCTTCATACTATCTTGACAGGTCCCTGTGCTATGTTTCTGTCTGGTCAATATGATTCTGCTGAGTCATTATGGAACAGAAATGGGTTTAGCGCGTTGGATGGAGTTGTTTAGAAGAGGCAAAAGGTAGGTACACCTATACAATTGATTATGCGAAACTGGAAAAATTGGGATCGTCTAAATTTCACATTCTGGTGGGCAAATTTATAAATATGAGAAAATGAATGCTGATTTGTCGGGGAATATAAAAATTTTTAAATTAATATGGGGCCCATTGATGTCGTTTGTAGAATTATTATAGTTTTGAATTTTGTTGATATATCAAATGCACATCCAGGGGGAGGGGGGTGGATTTTTCTTTGAATTTAATTTTTGAATTTTTTATTGATTGATGGGGTGGGTTGGATTGGTTTGGATTTTGAATAATTAAATATTTCTATAGGTGCTTACTATTTCCTTATAAAGATGAAAAATATGTTATTTGTACTTTTTGAAGGATATGAATATATTTCATTAATAACTATATAATAATTTTTTGATGGGAAAAATGTATTGATCTATTTATATATTGTAAGGATTTTTAGTGATGTATAAAGTGTAAAATGAATTTTTCTTGTATTCACTTAATGAAAGTGTTAAAAATGAATAAAGATATTTAAAAAAAAAAAAAAAAAAAAGAAGAGGCAAAAGGCACATCTTCACTTTTACTTGCAATACAACAGGCTGGATAAATATTTTGAAAGACAGCTACAATGGAAGTATATCTTAAGTTTATATACCACAATGAATGGTTTAATAGACTGCAATTGCAAACTTTAAACAATAGGGACCTAAGACACTGGGAGATAAAAAATATCACCAATGCCTCTCAGCCTACACATTTTTCTTTTGCAGAAGGGCTTCACCTGAATCCCCATGTCAGTAGTGGTAACAGCAGAGCCCACTTTAAAGCACAGATGAGAAACTGAGCCAGTGCACACACTGCTCTCAGACCTCTGCCTCCTGTATGGAACTAGGAAGCACTGAGACCCTCAGGGAGCTTGGGAGCAGAACATGAATCGAGTCAATCCCTGGCTAATGCTCTTTCACAGTGAGCTACTTATTCTGCCACGGTGACTGGGTTCCAGATTGGCTCCTCCTCCTGAGAAAATAAACAGTCTGTAGAAGCTGAGCAAGTTTCTGCTGGTCTGGGTTTTGGCAAAAGAACAGCCCTTAACATTGGCTAGTTTTCTGGTCCTGCTGACCACCCTTACAAAAAATACCAACAGACTGGCCAAATAAAGCGCGGTTGTCAAACCCTTTCCTATATCATTAGTTTTTCAGTCCATTTCTGCCAAAAACAAATACCACATTTCTGCGATGTTCCCAATTAATATTATTCAGAAAGCTATACTTTATGGGCCACAAAATGTTTGTTTACGGTCAATTAGATTAGTATCAACATGATAACCTCGGTCATGCTTCCTAGGTTCTTCATGTCACAGGCATACTCTTGGCCAGCAGCGATTAATTTTTCTCTAGAAGTTTACCACAAGATCCAATTATTTGCCTTTTGAAATCCTTGTTCTTCTTGGTTTCAAATGTCAACTACCACCACCACCACCTTCTCATTCCCCCCCCTTCTTGCCTATCATTACCAGGAAATCATTATATCTGCACTAGAAAATGACATGGGGACAAATTTATCCCCATTCCCGCAGGACCTCAATTTCCCTGCTCCATTCCCGTGAGTTTTGTTGCTATACCTGCCCAATTCCTGTAAGTTCTGCCTTAACCGAACAAAGCCTCGAACACTTGAACAAAGCCATAACACTTATGATTTTAAAGTGTTTGAGGCTTGTGCAGATGAGGATGGAGCTTGCAGGAATGGGGCAGGAACAGGAAAATGAGTTCCCATGGGGACGGGGAGAAATGTGTCCCCGTGTCATTCTCTAATCTGCACTCTCCTATTCTTATTCCCCTCGCTTCTTCCTCTTCTCCATCCTCCCTCTTATACTTCCTTATTTGCTTGAGCTTCCTCCCCTCTCGCCTCTCTACCTTTCTCCCTAACCTTTCTCTCTCCTTTGTTCCCTATGTTTTAATTTCTCTGTGCTCCTCTAATCTTATTTCTCACTTGTCTTATCTATCCCCCCACCCCTCATTGGTCTTTCTCCTCACTCTCCTTCTTGCCAGTCCAAGGATGGGAGTGTCTACTTTTTGATTATGAGGCTGCTTCTCACAGCTGACTGGCTCCATGAATCAGCAGCAGACTTAAGCTTGCACTAGGATTGCTCTCTCCATTTAGCATTTGGATACCAAGAATTTGGGACAGCCATAATAGGCTCCAAACCAGTCAGGTTTTCAGGATACCCTAATGGATGGGCATAAGAATTATGCACTGCCTCCACTGAATGCAAAAATATTTCCTACATATTTGTTATGTTTGCATCCCCAGAGGGTTGATATTCCTGAATTAGTCAATCTTCCATAAAGTCAAGCAAGTTTGGGAAAGGCTGGGAATAACATTTTTTTCCCCACTGGCAGGTACCCTTCTTTTGGGATTTCTGAAAGTGTTAAATGCTCATCTAAGCAAATTCTGAAGTATTTACACTTAGAGTACCTGACTATTCAGTGTAAACTATTTAGGATCCCCCCTTGGGTATATACAAGTGGTATATAAATAAATAAATAGAAGCACAGACCACATGGGGAATACTTTTCATTTTTTCCTAGGAAATGTTGGAATTGGGGGTTTTATATACATTGTTTTGGTTCTGTAATATGGGTTTGTATACCAATGTCTCTTTTGATGTGCAGGTATGTCTTATTGTAGAACTTTTACAGGAATCTATTTAGAACAATCCCAAATAAGATGGAATATAAATATAATGGAAGAAATGGAATACACAGTCAATACTAGACCAGAGGAGAAAGGGAAATGGGAACCCCTCCAACCAACGGAACACAGGAGTCAGCTCTCCTCTTCCCCACCTCCTGCTACAGGCTAAAAATATGAATTGAAATTCTTCCATGGTGACTATGGAAAATGCAACCTGTAAATTGTACATTATGTATATTGGTATTAGATCCATAGTAATAATTTGTATGGAGAAACTAGACCCCTAGTATATAACAAGTTGGAATAAAAATTTGTATCAAACTGTACTGTAATTATGGCAAATCATAACCAGTTAACTGTCTTTTATGTATGTTCAACCTGTAACCTGTTCTGAGCTCTATGGGTACAATGGGGGGAGGAAGGGGGAACAAATTAAATAAATAAACTCAGAGGAGCTGGCAATCCTGCACCCTCTGCTCTCTTGATCAAAATAATGAGGTCACTCCTAGCGTTATACTTTTATTCCGCAGCCCTCGCACTACAGTAATATGAAATTCTGGCTCCCGCTCCTGTGTGACGATTTGCAAAAGGATTATTGGCGGTGCTTGCATCTCACTAAAATCTCAACATGTAAGCATCAGCTGAGAAATAACGTAATGACTATAAAATTTGTAACAGGTTTGCTGGAGGGCTTCAACTCCAAAAACATAAAATTACGGTAATAAATTCCACTGGATTTTGCCACTGACCCATATACCAGTATTAGAGCCTGGCAACTTATTGGAGCATTATTACTGCTGATGAGCTTAAACCATTCGTTATCAAGTCACCCCAGGAAAACCCCCCCAAAACAAAACCCGAGGACTATGGCAGCAACAGCTAATTCATTTTGCGTGCTGAAATGTGCAAACACTGTCATTTCAAAGCAACAGTCATTAGTTCTTTACCTTTATGATCTGTAGTAATACAAAGGCTCCCTTTCAAAAAAACGCTCAACTTTAGCACAGCACAGAGATACCACAAAAAAAAAAGACAGAGGCAAAATGTATCTCGATATCAAGCACCATGACATGCAAACTGGAAATAATATGCAGAAGACAACATACAAATCAGGCCTGGAAATTGGGGTGGAAGCATGACCACTGGGCACAAGCAGAGTGACATATGAAGGGTAATTTTTATATGAAGACACCTACTTTAAACAAGAAAGTAGATGCCTATTTTATTTATTTTTTTATAAATCAATCAATAAATACTTTAAACAAGAAAGTAGACACCCATTTAGAAGCAATTGTATAAAGCCACATAGATGCCAACATGTCTTTACAAAATACTAGTCAAGTGGTATTAACACATGCCAACATTGCAGACACATAGTTACACCTGCCCTAAGCAGGTATAAATATTTGTGCCTATGACTTTACAGTAGGTGCAAAGATAACTATTTCATAATCCATTTGTGTACCTGCATGGTCCACATAAGGGTATGCACAGTGGCAAAGCACATACTATACCTTTATGCCAGCAGGTATATTTTTAAGTGTTCACGTATGCATGGAAATGACTTTATACAGTTCCCTCTTTTAAAGTGTTACCAGGGATCTTTTTCACTTTGTTTTACGCCTCTGAAATATGACCACAAATGCATTTGATTAAAACATATGATGAATAACTATTTGTTTAAAAAAATGTCTTTCAGCTTCACAGAGTAGATATTAATCCAATTTAGCACGGCCCAGAGAGGGGAAGAGTAGATTTGTTCTGGTACAAATGGTATGTAACATGTTAGTAAGCAAGGCTCCATGCAAATAGCTTTAACTCCAATATACAGAAAACGTGAACATATTAAACTCTTCTGCTTTATAAGGAATAGGTTAGTGCTCATGCCAGGCATGCTGATCCCATGCTGTCAGCAACAGATATCATCTTACAGTTCAGAAAGAGGAGGAAAAGAGAGAAAGCATCCAATTCCAGGGCAACCCGCAAGGTAGTAACCTGCAAATCGTTAAAGAAGGTTAAATTCTGAAATGTGATAACACTGGCACAGGTACAGTTAGCCATGAAGAACTACTGCTACTACCGTGTTTCCCCGAAAATAAGACACTGTCTTATATTCATATTGGGTTCAAGAAACGCACTAGGGCTTATTTTCTGGGGACGTCTTATTTTTTTGTGTGTACAACGATCATCTTTCACCCATCCCCTTGTGTAGCATCTTTCTATCCCTCCCTCGCATCCCCCCCCATGCAGCAGTACCCCGATGACCCTCCCACTGCGAGGATGACATACCTCTGTTCCAAACAGCGGCAGCACTGAACAGGCTGCTTCGCGGCCTTCCCCGCCAGATCCTTCCCTCTGACGCATCACTGATGACGCGAAGCAGCCTGTTCAGTGCTGCCTCCGCTGATGTTTGGAACAGAAGTATGTCGGCCTTGCAGTGAGAGGGTCAGCGGGGTTCTGCTGTGTGGGATGGGAAGAAAGGATGGAAAGATGCTGTGCAAGGGGATGGGCAAAATTAGAGGAAAGATGTTGCACAGGACATTCGGAAGGGGCTTCAGGGGTCGATCAAACTAGGGCTTATTTTCAGGGAAGGTCTTATTTTCAGGGAAACACGGTATTTATCATTTCAACAGCCCATTCCCTTGTCAAAATATCACCTCGACAAGTCTAACAATGGTGGGTGGCTGAAAAAAGGCTGATATACACCTCATATTTTCCCATAAATAGAGCACCTGAATTTTATCAACTGCTTCACTAAATCCAAATGAGGCAATTATAGCTTAAATGGCGGGGAAGAGTGGGTGAGGATGCCCGGCACGGCAATGCCAGGTGCCAACCTCCCTTACTATGCCACTGGGCAGGAGCCTTTCCTGTCCACTTAAATTGCTTTGCACATCAGGCTCTTTGTATTTAGTTTGTATTTGTTTTACTGATTTTATATTAAGTTCAAATCATCTTTACTGAAAAAAGATTTTTAAAATTAACATGAAATAAAACAATGATAATATAAATTCACTAGTAAACAGTGTATTAAATTATAGACTGATTAAATGCAGAGATCAGGCGATGCAGCACAAAAGATTACAATGATATTCCAAAATTTATTAAGTTTCACAATAGAGCTAGTTTTTTTAAAGCTATTTAGGCCTCATGTTTATATAGTAGACAAATAGAATTTCACCAAAAATTAAAAAGTACATCTTAAGAGTTATCCTTCTGCTCTAATAATACAGTTTTAATCACAGTTGATATTATAACACATTATAACTAAGGTATTCGCCAGGGTAGACCTGGCTGGGCCTCCGCGTGTGCGGATCGTCGGACTAGATGGACCCCTGGTCTGATCCAGTGCAGGCATTTCTTATGTTCTTATGAGATATTGATATAACACAGGAGATAAACAGAGCGTAAAATAATAAATTTAAATGGCATGGAAATATTCAAATGATGCTTGCCTGGGCGGTGGACACGCAAACACTCATAATACTGACAGACTCTTGCGCACGCGACGTACACCTCATCTATTCTAGTTTATACTTATGAAGGGAATTTTTAAAAATAAAGTAAAATTCTGGACTCTCTCGTGGCACACCTGGAATCTCTTTGGGGCCTACCACATAGTTTGAGAGACCAGACTTGCTGGCTCTTCTAAATGCTGAGCAGCCCTCATTACATGGCAAAGGAACCTCATATTAACAGTGCCAGTCTACCTTTGATAAAACCTGTTTGAGAAGGATGAATCAGTTTAGCATTAACTTTAGGCAATCTGACTGCTAGTATCCTTGCACAGATCTTGCGGTCGCAATTCTGTAAGGAGATTGATCTACAGTTCTTAGCAAGCAATTTATCTCTGCTAGGTTTATCAAGTACAATATTAGCCTCAGTAAAAGTACTTTTACTTTGATTTTGAGAAATAAAATCATCATTGAATGTGAATATGGAGATGATTTGTATACCACTGAATAGTGATCAGATACTCTAGGGCAGGGGTGTCCAACCTTTTGGCTTCCCTGGGCCGCATTGGCCAAAAAAAGTGTTTCTGGGGCTGCACAAACATGCAAATGCTGCAGCAAGACAGAGGAGGGAGCCGGCAAGATGGTAAACACCCGGGGGCAGCAGAGGAAAACACTGCATCGCCCTTGACCGGGGCTGCACAAAATACTTCACGGGGCCACATGCAGCCTTTGGGCCACAGGTTGGACACCCCTGCTCTAGGGGCTCCTTTTACGAAGCTGCGTTAGCGGCTTTATCGCATGCAACTTTTTATCACGCGCTAACCTCCACGCTGGCCGAAAAACTACCGCCTGCTCAAGAGGAGGCGGTAGCGGCTAGCGCAGCCGGCAGTTTAGCGTGCTATTAAGCATGTTAAAACGCTAACACGGCTTCGTAAAAGGAGCCTTAGGTGTTTCCCTATCTATACCGGTGGAATCACAATCTAACTATGGTGACTGAGCCTTCAAATGGTAAGTAGCAAACAGAGTTGATGCATTTTTATAAAAATCAATGGCTTGACTATCCCCTCCGGACGCTTTCCCAGCTTTTAGAGATTTGATAGCCTGAGAAATTCTCCTCTAAAGAAATTGGTAAGTTTTAGTTGGTTAATCTCAGACTCGCTTAATTGTGGTTTGGGCAATTCTTTTAGGAAGTCAGAAATCTCAAGGTCAGAAGGAGATTTTTTTGAACAATAGATCTCTGAGAAGAACTGAACAACTCGGTCAAGAATACGATTGTTATCACTATTCTTAGTTAAAATTTTGGGGTCACTTCTAATATCAGTATTATGAATGGCTTTCTTTTTCGCTTTTAAATAATATGTCAAATGCTTGGAATGGTGGAGACAAAAAAGCGTATCTGAATTCAAGAAAGCTTGGGACAAGTACAATAAAACCTTGGATTGCACGTGTTTTGTAAGACGAGCAAAATATTTTATTAAATTTTAACTTGATATACAAGCAATGCCTTGCAATACAAGTACATACAGTATGCACACATCACAACTGAGACAATGGTTCTTCTCTCTCTGACGCTGCAAGAGTGTAGTGACTGTCCTAAACGAGCGAGGTCTTGCAATACGAGTACATATAGTATTTTGTATTAAAATTTTGGAGTTGTGAAACAAATCGTCTTGAGTTTCCATTATTTCCTATGGAGAAATTTGCTTTGATATACGAGTGTTTTGGCTTCCCTGGGCCGCATTTGGATTACAAGCATGTTTTCGGAACAAATTATGCTCGTAAACCAAGCTTTTACTGTATTTTGTATTAAAGTTTTGGGTTGTGGATCAAATCGTCTGAGTTTCCATTATTTCTTATGGGGAAATTCGCTTTGATATACGAGTGCTTTGGATTACAAACATGCTATTGGAACGAATCAATCTCGCAAACCAAGGTTTTACTGTACACTGGATCTCTAAAGAAAAGGAGGGGATAAGTAGATGGCATGGCTAGGCAGACTAGATAAGTCATATGTCTTTATTTGACTTCATTTTTCTTATGATCTATCTAAGACCATATGCAGAATAAAAATGTAACATATCAAAATAAAACCAGTACTTTATAAAAATCAATTGAAAATTCAAGTTCCATTGCTATAAAGTAATTAAAAAAAATCTGCTGTTTTTCAAGAGTCACTACAGAAGGTGTAGCTGCAATGTGAAAATTCAATATATCCAAAATAATGAAGACACCGAGGCCTGGATTTTGTAAATGGTGCCATTAGCAGTGGCCACTTACAGAAGCG
This sequence comes from Geotrypetes seraphini, assembly GCF_902459505.1. Taxonomy (NCBI): domain Eukaryota; kingdom Metazoa; phylum Chordata; class Amphibia; order Gymnophiona; family Dermophiidae; genus Geotrypetes; species Geotrypetes seraphini. The sequence continues at coordinate 172,887,797 of NC_047089.1, forward strand.
GCATTGCTCACGTGTCCATCATGCAATGGTGCCGTTTTCAGAATTGTGGCCATGTCTAAAGTAGGTGCTGGAAATGAAGGCTAGGATTATATAGGCCTACATTTCCAACGCCTACTTTACACGAGAATCCCGTCTATCGAGGCACCGAAGGACACCTTCATTAACATCCAGTGTAAACCACAATTACTAGGTGGCACTTTTAATAGGCATCTGCAGACGCCTACATTTTTTTTTCTTTTAATTGGTTTTAAATGATGTGGTCAACTACCATGCTGTTTATCACCAATTAAACCAATTAAGTTAGGTGGGGGTAGGACTATTACTGCCGCCTAACTTACAGCGCAGTTGTTAGAAATCAGGCCCAAAGCACTTATCTCTTCATATAAATCAACAATGCCCTTCATTCAGCACCTTGTTTAATTCTCTTCCTCAGAGCTGATGTCTGCATCTTTCAACAGCACACCCTGTGCAGCTTATTAGGTCAACGCAGATACTATCAGCAGTATCATTATTAATTGGGTAATACTATTGATATTTTTTCGCACTTGTTTACATTTAGGGGTGTTTTTGTATTTTTATTCTCCACATTGTTTTTGTTCTTTTGGAATCGGATGGCATCCACCAAAAATACCGATAAGCAACATACTCTACACAAAGGGATGTTCAGAAGTCTTTACAATGATGGTGAAACTTATTATTGGGAGACTTTGATAAATATGATATCTCTCCGGAAAATCCGCCGGAAGAGGAAGCAGCGTAGACGCAGGGCTAAGAGAAGGGGCAGGACCGCCGGCAGAGGAAGCAGCAGGACGACGGTAGGAAACTTCTACATGATGGGGGGGGATTGGGGAGGCTGTGGGGGTGCGAGCGGTCCTTCGGGGTGGGGGTGCGGGTTCAAGCGCGAGCGGTCCTTCGGGGTGGGGGTGCGAGCAGTCCTGGGGGGGGGGTGAATTGGACGTCGGGGGGGGGGGGGCATCAGGCTTTCAGGGTGGGGACAGGACTTCAAGGGGGAGAGGAGAGTCGGGGCGGGCTAAAGGAGAGTTGGGCTGGCCAGAGGAGAGTCTGGGCAGGCGAAAGGAGAGTCGGGCAGCGACGGGAGAGTCGGGGCGGCATGCGCGGTATACAGGTGTGCGCGGTATATAAAAATTTATTTACATAAATTACAGTTCCCCGCGTGCTATACCCGTGTGCGTGTTTTACACGGGTGCGCGGTATATGAGTGAAAATACGGTAATCCTTACAGTACTGTGGCTGTGACACTTGAACACAGCAAAAATTGGACCACAGAAGACTTGAAACAGCAGAAAGATGCTCCCTTGGGACAAATAAAAATAACCTCACAAGAGAGACGACAGTCCTCTTGAGTTGATGGTTATATTGTCATCTCATCATCTGCTCCTCTTTCATTTGACAAGAATACATTTATACACTCTCCCCGTGATGCTTAAACACCAGAGTCAGCACTGGATTCAAAATCCAACCATAGTGTTTTAATCTATACCTGGTTACTCAGCACCATCTGATATTAGATATCGGTGCTGAACATCTGGGTATGAGTGACTGATAGAAGTTATTCAGATATCAGTACTAGTTTGCTGTTCTAACCTGCCTCGACAGATATCCAAGTAGCAGTACTGGATAACTTCCAGCTCTTCCAACAAATACCCCAGCACCATCTGGGGCAAACTGAGGTGAATTTCAGCAACATCAGTAGGTCTTTACATTCATGTGACCTGGCTAATTCTATCAGCAGCACTGTTAGAGGTTATACAGGTGAAGGATAATCCTGTATCAGGACGCCCACTACAGGGGCTGGTTATGGCACTTATTTTAAGCCTAATTTATAAAGAAAAATAGACATTTAACTTTCCTTTGTACAACACTAATGCAAGTGGCCATAAATGTATATACATTAAGGTATAATCACTTAAACCTGCCATATATAGCTGCAGTTAGATGTTAGTACATATGTGCATGAAGACAGAATTTTATAATATACATACATATGCATATATGTGCACTGCTTTTTTTCTGTTCCCCCCCCCTCCAGAAGCTGCTGCCCTAGGCGACCACCTAGTCTTGCCCAATCACAGCATGTACTTTTCCACTAGGTGGTATTCTAAGAACAGCCACTTTACATGTATAAATGACTAGAATACTACCTAAGTACTTTCCTGCCATCTAAAATTAGTCAAATCCTTGTAAAACTACCCCTAAAAGGGTGACTAGGCACATTTGGGAAACATCACAAAATTATGTGAATTACAAAGGCTTGGGAGTTCCTCTGGTAATCAGGTTAAGCAAAGAAGGAAACCATTCTTTTCAAGATTAGGAGTAAATCTTTTTCACGCCAATTACCCTGCACATACAACTTTAGATAATGGAAGCTAATAGCCCTCTTTAAAGCTGGCTATTATCATAGTTGATAACTAGTTTCATACATAACAGCAGGAGGAAAAACAGTCATTAGTTACCAGCATAGCTGTTAGCTTGAACCTTTTTACCTCAATGAAGAGCTACAGCTGTACTTTTCAGAAATACAGATTAGCCTGCTGCAGTGATCCAATATACAATTACTATGCGGAATACTACCTAAGGGCAAAAATGTAAAACACCTCTACTACTACTATTTCTATAGCGCTACCAGATGTACGTAGCGCTGTACGGAGTCACAAAGAACACAGTCCCTGCTCGAAAGAGCTTACAATCAAAACAGACAAGACAAATAGGATGTCATGGATACAGTTAAGGGGAATGGTTAATCTGCTGGCTGTGTTGGTGGGCAGTTGGCAGTAGGGTTATGGATTGAAGGCTATATCAAACAGGTGGGTTTTCAGTCTGCTTTTTTTCTTTATCAATTTTCAAATTAAGTTACAAGAATTAACTCTTGTCACAGCAATACAGCTTGAAATTAAATAAAAGAAAGGAAATCTTTATACATTGAAAGAAATAGACCTCAATCGATGGAGGAGGAATTACGAATAAGTGAAGAGAAACTTTTTATTCATGTAATTAATCAATCAGGAAAGGCTTAACAGCAAAGAATCCCTTTTTTAACTAACTACTGTTCACAATAACTAAACTAAACATTTCCTGTGGCCAACTTCTTCAGATCCAAGAAAGTGCGGAGCTGTTCAGAACAGAACACATATTTAAACCTTAAATATTTAACTAGGCATTTACAGGGGTTCATAGACAATGGCGCGAAAGACAAAAGCGCGCGCCGACAATTGAGCGCAGTGCGGAGGTGCGCGCCGCACAAAATTAAAGTTTTTAGGGGCTCCGACGTGAGGTTTTGTTGGGGAACCCCCCCAGTTTACTTAATAGACATCGCGCCGGCGTTATGGGGGGTTGTAACCCTCCACATTTTACTGTAAACTGAACTTTTTCCCTAAAAACAGGGAAAAAGTTAAGTTTTCAGTAAAATGTGGGGGGTTACAACCCCCCACACCCCCCACAATGCGGCGCGATGTCTATTAAGTAAAGTGGGGGGGTTCCCCAACAAAACCCCCGTCGGAGCCCTAAAAACAGTAATTTAGAGTGGCGCGCGCCTCCGCGCTGCGCTCAATTGTCTGGGCGCGCCTTTGTCCCGGCGCGCTTTTGACCTGACACCATTTACAGGGGTAGGCAAAAAGAAACGTACCTCCTAAAGAGACTATTTCAGGTCTCATTACAAGAAACAATTTCCTACGTTCCTGTGTCTGTCTAGCTACATCAGGGTATATATAAACCTTTTTACCATAAAACATCTGTGAAGAGCGAAAATATAAACAAAAAAATTGCATTTACGTCTTGTTCAAAGACTAACGAAACTAATAATGTTGTTCTTTCAGATAATTCAGTTCTCTCAGATAATACAGTTGATTCTAAGAGATCAGAAACATTTAGGACTCCTTCAATGTTCAAATTGACTTGTTAAAAATCTCAGTTCACCCCTGATCCTTTTTTTAATGGTAGGTAATAAATCTTGTTAACAGGTGGTATACAGTCAGGAGAAAATTTCAAAATTTCAACAAGATATTTTTTTAAACATCTCAATGGGAGATACTCCCAGGGTCTTAGGAAAATTCAAAAGATGAATATTCAACCGCCGATTAAAGTTTTCTAACTGTTCAACCTTACGATTCAATTGAATTTTGTCCTTAATTAATCTAGAAGATAGGTCTTGATGTTTTTTCCACTTTGCAATTTACTTGTTAATTCTTTAGAAAAATCTTCTTTAGCCCCTCTAGTTTAAGACCCAAAGAGTCAACAGTACTTACTAAAGTTGCTATTTCTTGTGAAGACTTGGCCACTGCAACATCAGGCTAGAAAGAGCATCCCAAATGCTCTCCAATGTAACCACCGGTGGCTTGATCAACTGAGATCTGGATTCTCCAACAGCTCCCAGGTTCCCCTGCTCCTTTGATACTCTCGCGGCTTCTGTCCCTTGATCCAGGGTTTCCCCTGCAATCTCCATTCGGCAGGGCTCCTCAGTCTGCCGTGGTTGGAGCAGGTCACAGTGGAGGAACAGCTACTGGGGGAGATAAACATGTCTCCAGGGCAAAGTTCTCCACTTCTCCTCATGTGGGGGATAGCGCCGCCAACACCCCAGGCAACTCCATGGGATTCAGAGTGGTCGCAAACTCCCGAATCGATCACTGCATCGGGGAGGAAGTTCGAGGCGTCGAAGGATCCACCCGAACTATCCCCTTGCGCTTTGTGTGCGGCATCTGGTTACAGGTAGGAAAAGTTTGAACAGAACGCTCTCAGATCCATTCAGGAACGCAAGTAACATGCTGATGCCATCTTGAATTCCTCTCCCCCCCCCCTTTCAATCTGCTTTTAAACAAGGGAAGGGGCTTGGTGGACAAACCCGGGTCATTTATTCCAGGCATAGTGGGCAGCTAGATGAAAAGAACGAAATCTGGAATTGGCAGTTGAGGAGAAGTGTACACCAAAGAGCTGATCTGAGGATCAGAGTTCTCTGAGAGGTGTATAAGGAGAAGGAAGAGAGTATCTTGGAGCTAGAGATGGCGGGTGTTTTGGATGTGCACCAGTAAACGTCTGGAAACACCTTTAATCTTTCAGTTTTGTTCTTTGGTAATTTATCTTTATTCATCTGGATTTTGTTCACATCTTTTTCAGTGGAAGCATATAGGCACACTAGGGGCTCCTTTTAAGAAGGTGCGCTAGGGTTTTTGGCGCATGCATAAAATTACTGCGTGCTATAGTGTGCAATAGCCGAAAATCTACCGCCTCCTAAAAAGGAGGCGGTACTAGCTAGTGCGCTCGGGAATTTAACCCACGCTATTGCGCGCGTTAAGACCCTAGCGCACCTTTGTAAAAGGAGCCCTAGGTATTTTTCCCTGTCCTTGGAGAACTCACAATCTAATTTTATACCCGAGATAATAGAGGGTTAAGTGACTTGCTCAAGATCACAAAGAAAAGTAGCAGGATTTGAACCAGGCATCCCTGGATGTCAAAGTCCAATGCCCTAGCCACTGATCTACTACTCCACTCCATTCTATTTTGCTATACTTTGAAATATGCAACCTGAAGAAATTATTTTTGGTTCTTCATAGTACTTTTTTCACAGAAATGTCTCAGTTACAAAGGAGAATCAATCCAACAGAAAAAAAAAAAAAAAGATCATGCACACTTGCTCTTTTGGCGTTCCGCTTCCACTGGGTTGCTGCGAGGGGGATTAATTTAAAGACAAAATGGAAGTAGAACAGTGGAGCTGGAAGAGGGTATGAGTGGACCATGGGTACAAGCAACAGGAAAAGAGGGACTTGGTTAGGAAGTGGACAGACCAGTGTTCTCTCTACTGTACCCCCAAGATCAACCACACCCTCCTCTTCTCTGCAGCCTGCCTAGGTGGAAAGGGCTGGGGAAATACCCCTGCTGCTCAGGAGCAGGGCTGGCGTTAGAAAGGGTGCAAACAGAGCAATTGTCCTAAGTTAATCAAATCTATTCCAATACAGACTGTTCGTAGTATCAAACTTCTAGGTATCACTTTGGATGAATCTCTCACTTTTCATGATCATATAAGTACAGTTATAATAAAATGTTTTTATCGTTTAAGAACAATACCCTCTCTAATTAAATTTCTGGACATATTGGCTTTAAATATTTTAATCCTTTCACTAGTCATTTATTGTCTGGATTATGGCAATGTCTTATACCATGGTATTACCAAAAAAGAGTTAAAACGTCTACAAATAATCCAGAATACAGCAGTAAAAGTCATTTACAAGGCCAAAAATTTTGACCACGTAACTCCTCTTCTGATAAAAGCCCATTGGCTTCCCATCCATCACCATGTTATTTATAAAACTCTATTATTGACTTTTAAAACAAGAAACACTGGACAGCCAGAATTCATTAATAAATTTTTGATAACGCACACAACATCGCGTTTTCTTCGTTCTTCGGAGCAAAATTTATTAGCAATTCCAACTCTGAATCATATCAACACTAGAAGAAACTCTATTTTTTTAGTAGTTTACCCAACACTCTGGAATTCCGCACCAAATGCTTTAAGAGAGATAACTAATCTTGAGAAATTTAAATCTTTTCTTACATTCCTTTTTAAAGATGCCTTTCAAGTATAAATGTCCTTTTAAGGATTTTAAAAAAATTTATTTATGTTTTACGAGTCCATTTGTATTGGACTTATTGTTTTTAACCCCTCCCTTATGTTTATACCTTTATATCTTACTTTTCTTTAACCTTTGTAGTTCTACCCTTTTTTCCCACTCGTACCCGTTTGTCTAGTCTAGTATGTTATAGTTTTGTCGAGTATGTTTTTTTTTGTTAAAGTTATGTTAATTTGTATTAATTGTTTTTTACCCTATTTTAAAATGTATAACCACCTTGAAATAAATTGATAAGGTGGTATATCAAATTTTTAATAAATTTGAACTTGAAACTTGAAAGTTCCTATGCTACCGAGGGCCCCAAACCTACCTGAAACTGAAAGTGATGCAGCTTGCTAGTGGGTGTTATGCCCCATTTCTAATTTCTGCCTTAGGCCCCAACATGTTTAACACCAGCCCTGCTCTGGAATCTGAAAAGAAGTGGCAGAACTATGCTCTAGGCAGTTTCCTAGCTCACCACACCTTGAACTTTGCTTTATAGCTGAGAAGTTTCTCAATTTATAAACTCTATCCAATCTAACTCAGTAGAGTCTGCAGCAGCAGGCCTTGACAAAAGTCCACAGGCAGGTTCCCTAGAGAATACAGAAGGGTGCAAGAGGCTGCCAAAGTGAGCCAGTAGTGCAATGGATAGAAATGACCCATGTGAGGGGCTGTGAATGCTGTCTCTCCAGCATCCACAAACCCAACTAGCCTGAGCAGCAGTAACTGGACTTCAGAATCTAACTCAAATCTCTTGTATGACAGTGCCACCAATGCACTTGTGACACTGAGCTTGATAGACCTTCAGTCTGTCCCAGTATGCTTATGTCCTTAAACATAAGGTCAATCTATAGAGTGGAAATGAAAGAAATTAAAATGGCAAAATTTTGAATTAAGAAAGCTGTTGAACGAATATGGTGTCAGATCAAAAGCGCGCCGGGAGAAAGGCGCGCGCAGACAACTAAGCGCAGTGCGGAGATGCGCGCCGAAAAAAATAACTGTTTTAAAGGGCTCCAACGGGGTGTGTGTGTGTGGGGGAACCCCCCCACTTTACTTTATACAGATTGCGCTGCGTTGTGGGGGGTTTGGGGGTTCTAACCCCCCACATTTTACTGAAAACTTCACTTTTTCCCTAAAACACAGGGAAACAGTTAAGTTTACAGTATAATGAGGGCGGTTACAACCCCCCAAGCCCCCCACAACGCCACCGCGATCTGTATTAAGTAAAGTGTGTGGGGGGGTTCCCCAACAAAACCCCCTGTTGGAGCCCCTAAAAACACTCTTTCTTCGGCGCGTGCTTCCGTCTTGCGCTCAGTTGTCGGCGCGCGCCTTTATCTTCGGCGGTTTTGTCTATGAACCAACGAATATATGTAATTTTTGTATATTCTGCAAAATGTTGTAAAATTAAGTTTGCTGGCTCGGTGAAATCTGAATTTACAAGCTCCAGTTTGTGGAATGCTGCACAGAAATGCTTACAGGAAAGCAAGCTGGGGCTGCCAGAATGAACAGCATGCTGAGTAATACAAATTTAGAAGTCCTAATGAAAACACAGACAACCACACAGCTGGTTCTATGTGGCAGGCCAGAATGATAGAAATAACTAGCAGCTGGGTCTGGCAGGCTGTGTGCACAGCAATAACTAGCAGTCCTATGGAAAAGCAGGCATTCGCATAGCCAAGTCTGTGCTGGCAGGCTTTTCAGGAAACCTCGAGGGCCGGATGTTCAGAAAAGAACGATGTTAATCGTAATACTAGTTAATTACCCTTATTACAAAGCTTTCTGGATGGATGTGGGAACGGAGGAGTGTTACATTTGAACTGAATGATCTCGTATACTCATTCACCTGAAGTACAAATGAGGATGACACAAATCTGTCTTTGTTAAAAGTGGTCACAATTTATGGCTGGCACCTAGGATATATTTACAGGCTTTAAGAATGCTCAACTTATGTCAAACTCATACTTATGAACTGGGGTACTGCCTCTCCATTCCTGTACCAACGTGCCCCCTTCTTCCTACCTTCCTGTCCAAACGCGACCTTCTTCCTATCTTTCATGTCCCAACGCACCCCTCGTCGTCATTCCGTGTCCCAAATTCATGCCTACCGTGGGTGTTTACCTCCTCTGGTCGGCTGCCTCTTCCCAGTTGCACTTTTCTTGGCAAAGCCGTGGGCGGCAGATCTTGCACATGGTCCCCTGGTCTTCGCAAAGCCAAAATCGGTGGCTTATGCACGTAGCCCACTGATGCAGAGGAGGAGATGGCCAGAGGAGATAAACACCCGCGGGAGGCACGAATTTGGGACGCAGAACAGAGGGGGATGATAAAGGGGGAGTTGGGACATGGAAGGGAGGAAGAGAGACTGCGTTGGCATTGGAAGGGAGAAGCAGGGTCGTGCTGGGATACAAAAGGGAGGGAGCACAAACTGAACAAAGAATGGAAGGAAGTAAGGAAGGAGGGAGAGAGCATGAACTTGGGAGATAGGATGAACAATGGAGGGAGCGAGGGAAAGAGATGCTGAGGTGGCGGAGGGAATGGAAAAGGATAATTGTTGGGCATGGGTGTCTGAGTGAGAGGGAAAGAGAGACATGTGGAAATGAAGAAAGAGGTGAATTGTTGGGCATAGGGAGGGAGAAAGAAATATTGGACATGGTGGTGGGAGAGGTATGAGGTACAGATGCAGGGGGAAGAGAGAGATGAGAGGGAGAAATGTTGGATGTGGTGGTGGAGAGGGAACAGTGGGACTGATCCCTCTCCACCACTACAGTGGGACTGATGAAGAACAACAATAAGTGTAAACCTCCTATCTTTTCTTTCTGTTTAATGTTCTTTAATGTTTAATGTTTTATAGACTGTGTACTGTAAAGGATCTGAGTTACATACAAATTAAACTTAAGAACGGTTTTTAAAAAATGGAACTCGCTCTTAACCTGGGGACTTGCCTGTATATACATATAGAGCAGTGGTCTCAAACTCAAACCCTTTGCAGGGCCACATTTTGGATTTGTAGGTACTTGGAGGGCCGCAGAAAAAATAGTTAATATCTTATTAAAGAAATGACAATTTTGCATGAGGTAAAACTCTTTATAGTTTATAAATCTTTCCTTTGGCTAAGTCTTTACAATAATATTGTAATTTATAGCTAAAGAGACATACGATCAAGAAACTGTTTTATTTTACTTTTGTGATTATGATAAACATACCAAGGGCCTCAAAATAGTACCTGGCGGGCCGCATGTGGCCCCCGGGCCATGAGTTTGAGACCATTGGTATAGAGAGAGAGAGAGAGAGTGGGCTAAAAAGATTTGACAGAATAAGTCCTACACTATGTGTTCTGCATTGGCTACCAGTTCAATACAGGACCAGATTCAAATTTGCTTGCATTATTTTTTAAGGCACTGGATGGCCAATGTACATCAGGAAGTGAGAACTGTCATCTACTTCACAGCACAGACTCTATGAGACTCAATAAGTTCAAGGTCTTATTATATCCAACTTTAAGAAATGTCACATATAAAAGACATCATAAAGTCACCTTTGATTATCTGGGAGCTAAAATCTGGAATGCCTTATCGACTGAAATTAAATCTATACCAGCTTACTGCTCTTTTTGCAAAATTGCTGAAAACTTTTCTATTTTGAGAAATGGGCCTTGTTCAACACATGATGCCTTATATAATGCTGTCTTTAATTTCTAGCTTTTTGTCCTGATTCACTTTTTATTCTTAATTTACTCTTTGTAAGCTTTTTGTAAACCGCTTTGAATCCAGTTGGAGATATAGTGGTATAGAAGATATCATTAACATTAGCATATATTTTTGAGGGTGGGTAGGAAAGGCCAACTATCTGTTCTTACTTTCACATGCTATGCTGCAATATGCTACCTCAAAAAAATACAACACAGGAGACAGAGCACCACGTGAATCACAAAGAGCACTACAGAGTGAGGGTCCAAAAAAATAGCAATAAGGCAAATAGTCTCCCCAAATCTTCAGAGAAACAAAGTGAGGCACTGCTTTCCACAATAAAAAGTCTTTTGTTCGTTAGGTTAGAATTGAAAAATAGGCAGCATTGCAAAGTGGAAGAGAACAGGGCCTCAGGCTGCTATTTCATTTGTGTGATTTGAGAAGGGGTTTCTGTGCTCCTTTCTCATCCATCCCCTTTAGGACTACATCTGAATACTGTTGGGATATCTGGAAATGTATTCAAGCCGTTGAATTGATGTTAAAAAACCCTACTATGAGCATAGAATAAAGGGTATTTAAGTACAAAAAAAAAACAAACATAAAAAAAAAAAAGGATTGAAAAATAGACTTGCAGAGCTATTAGTAATTTTTCTCCAAAATCCAGCATAATACCAGAAGACTGGAGGGTGGACAACGTGACATCAATTTTTAAAAAGGGTTCCAGAGGTGATCTGGGAAATTATAGACCTGCGAGTCTGACGTCAGTGCCAGGCAAAATGGTAAAGACTATTGTAAAGAACAAAATGACAGAACATAGAAGCCAGCAAAGCCAACGTGGATTTATTTAGTCAAGGGAAATCTTGCCTCTTAGGGCTCCTTTTACTAAGGTGCGCTAGCGTTTTTATCGCGCGCTAACCCTGCGCTACACGGCTAGAAGTAACGCCAACTCAATGCTGGTGTTAGCGTTTAGCATGCGCTATTCCGCGCGTTTAATACCCTAACGCAGCTTAGTAAAAGGAGCCCTTAGTCTACTCAATCTATAGCATTTCTTTGATGGGATGAATGACCATGTAGATAAAGGTGAGCCGGTTGATATCGTGTATTTGGATTTTCAGAAGGCATTTGACAAAGTACCTCATGAAAGACTTCTGAGAAAACTAGAGTCATGGGATAGAAGGTATTGTCCTATTATGGTTGAAAGACAGAAAACAGAGAGCAGGTTTAAATGGTTAGTATAGTCTCAATGGAGAAGGGTAAATAGTGGGAGTGCGTGGTGCAGTGGTTGGAGCTACAGCTTCAGCAATTTGAGGTTCTGGGTTCAAATCCCATGCTGCTCCTTGTGACCCTGGGCAAGTCACTAATTCTAAGTAGTTTTGACTTTTCTGACACCATTTTGAAACATTTGCTGTGTCTGCTGTAGGTAGGAAGGGGGTCAAGAGCCGGTGAAGATCTTTTCCCTTTCTAGAGCAGTAATTGGCATTATTATGCACGGGGTTCTGAGGCTCTCCCCTCATTCAGATGTGATGTGCATGAAACTTTCAATGACATTGTGGCCTAAGTAAATCATTGCTTGAATATAAGTGAGAAAGTTATAGGAGTTCGATTTGATTTTCTTTCTCATTCCTGTATAGAAGATTTTCAAGACACTAATTCCCCCATTGTCCAGGTACATTAGGTGCGAGCCCACCGGGACAGATGGGGGAAAAATGCTTGAGTACTTGAATTTAAACTACTTAGGCTATGTATACAAATACTAAAAAAAAATAGTGGGGCTCCCCAGGGGTCTGTGCCGGGACCGCTGCTTTTTAACATATTTATCAGTAATCTAGACATGGGAATAACTAGTGAGATAATTGCTGATGACACAAAGTTGGACAAAGTTGTTAAATCGCAGGACGACTGAAAAATCGCAAGAGGACCTTGTGAGACTGGGCATCAAAATGGCAGATGACGTTTAATGTGAACAAGCGCAAAGTAATGCACGTGGGAAAGAGGGACAAGAACTTTAGCTACGTGATGAAGGATTCCATATTAGGAGTCACTACTCAGGGAAAGGATCTGTCATCGTTGGGAACTAGCTAGGTACTTGGGACCTGGGTTGGCCACTGTTGGAGACAGGATGCCGGGATTGACGTACCTTTGGTCTATCCCAGTATGGCAATTCTTATGTTCTTATTTTAACCCTTTCAGGACCAAGGGACATATTTGTCCCATAACTTTAAAATCCTATAAATTTTGATTGGGATAGTCTACAGTTCTAAATTTGATATGTACGGATTCCATATGATACTGCCTTTATGTAAACAAACTGGTTCCGACATTCATTCATTAGCGTCGTTGCCAGATTGACGAGAAGATTCACTTGCCACACTGTCCATAAGCCAGAAGTTTGATTTAAAAAAAAAAAAAAAATGATATTTCACAAAAAAAATCAATTTTTTGGCATCTGCAAGCCCTTTTTACCATAAAAATGTCGTCAAAACCACAAAAATTGGCCTACGATCCTTATGGTCCTGAAAGGGTTAAATATAACACAAAAATGCACTCCAAAAAACTGCCAAAAACCTAAGCTAGAAACAACAAAAAGGCAGACCTAGTCTCATCAAGGTTCATTAAGGGGGCGCCCAGGGTCAAAAGCTGTGCACACCGCACAAGCCGTGTGCCGGCTATCGTGGATAGTACCAAGATAAAGGGTGCTCTCAGTGTGAACAAGCAGCGATAGGAGTCAAGCTCCAACACTTCACGGATTAGGTAGAGGTAATATACCCCCACCCACACACCATCATTGAGCACCCTAAGTGTGCTGTAAATCAAAGTGAAAATATCCACCAATCAAAAACCCATAAATCAAAACAGGTGAGTTAACAAATGAAACCTGAACGACTCCTAAATGAACCCTGCCAGCTGAAACCCCCAAAATAACCAACCAAATGAATCAAAATGCAAAACCAAAAAACAATGTACTTAACTGAAAATGAAAAATCACATCGCTGGAACACAAGATAGAAACACGCCAGGCGAACAGCTTATTTTAAATATGTCAGATGGAAGATGACTGAACACAGCCGTGTATCAGCTATGTGGCCTGTGTCAGGAATCAACCTATCTTCTTGATAATGGTTCAAAAACACACTTCTAGAGAAATGCGTCATGTCACAGGAAAATGCTAGTAATATCCTGATGTAAAATCTGACGAATGTATCCTCCCTGCCTCACTGTGTTTCTCTGAAGATGTGGAAAGACTATTTGCCTTATCGCTATGTTTTTGGACCCCACTCTTTTGTGCTATATGCTACCTCTATGTGATTGGTAAATGCTCAGACTCTCTCTCTAGCACAAGGAATATTCTTTACTGGGAAAGAGCATCTCTGACCAAATGGAAGCAGATTTATAAGCATAAGACAAGCGTGGCAAGATAAGATAAAGCAAGAAGAACCTCCCCAAGAGAAAGAATGATCTCTTTTCTTAGTCTAATCAGGAAATTAGACTAACCTCTACTGATTATTACACTTTCCCCTCCGTATTCGCGGTGATAGGGGGATAACAAGTCAGCGAATACAGAAAAACCGCAAATAACTTTTCATATGTTATGCATGGTTTTCTGCTAAAAAAACACCCTGGAGAATAAATATTATAAATCCACGAATAACTGACCTGTTCCTGTGAATAAAGTGCAGCAATTTCCTCTGGTGTAATTTTGGGGGCAGAGCCTGCAATTGAAAAACTGCGAATAACCGAAACCGCGACTGGTGAAACCGCGAATATGGAAGGAAAAGTGTAGTGCCTCAAAGATCTCTTTCCTGGTATGTCTAAAGTTACTACCAAGATCTCGTACATCCAAACCCTCACATTTTCCAAGCAATCAACAAATTTCCGGTGTTACTAAAGACAGCAAATCTTTCTTCACACTCTAAATTGCCAATCCCTAGAACTTCTATAAGCAGCCATGGCTGAACTAATGCTACAAATCAGATCTAGTAACAGTATATGGGCTCATGCTGTATCATTTAATATATCCATCATTGCCAATATAGACCCCTCTGAGCCAATATAAGCAGGTTACTTGTTACACTGTTCCAAGCATGGCTGTACCTGGTCTCCAGGTAACCACAGGGATTTAGAAAAAGGTAAATATTTATTTTTATTTACATTCATTTGATATTCCATCTTTCCTTGGGTAAGGTATAAGGCGGACCACATAAAAATATGAAGTCCACCATGTAGAAGAATAATGTATTTTTTTTAGGCAGGTATAAATGAATTGAGTACTGCACTAAAGCAAGAGGTCTGAGCAAAACGATTATACAAAAGAGACGAGGACTACAAATAGGGAAGAACAAGCAGCTCTAATGCAAGCAAATAAAATTCATGTTTTGTGGGAGTGCTTGTTTACCACTTGCCTTATACTATGCATGGTAGATACAGTTTTCCCTTATATTTTAATTAAAGGAGGAGAGGGAACTATGAATCTTATGTTGAAAGAAAAAATGGTTCTTTAAAGAAAAAGAAAAATGGCCAGTGGGCCAAAGGCAAGTACACCTAAGAGACAACACACTGAGCACGGTAAATCACTAGACCAAACCAATACACAAAAATGAGGGCTATTTCCAAATTTCAGAAATGATTTAGGAAAACAAAACAGTGCAATTGAGAATAAATATAAGATATCCACAAAACCATAAATTCTTCAAAAGTAAAAAAAAAATACATTTCAATAAATGAACAAACAATTCTTCAATAATATTTTTTGACTTTTTAAAATCACAAACAGAACATCCCCACATCCACCAAGGCTAATGTGACCATTTATTTTTTTCATCAAAACGGGACATCTATTAATATTCAGTCCCGTCCCGTCCCCAATCCCGCCCTAGCCCCACCCCCGCCCCGCCCCCAATTTTTTCCATTCATTTTCATGTACACAAAATATCTTATTAATTCATAATGGTAAACATAAAATGTATAAAAAACACAAAGCACACTGTATGGAGAGAACATGTTAATTATCATTTATGAGTTTCAGGGTTTTTTCAAAGATGTCAAGGCAATTTACTTTAAAATATGCAATGTCACCTCAGTAACTATAGAAAAATAGACAAATATAGTGCAAAATAGACAAATATAGTGCAAAATATAGACAGCAGATATAAATTCTCAAAACATACATTTTTATCACTAAATTGAAAATAAAATCATTTTTCCTACTTTTGTTGTCTGGTGATTTCATGAGTCTCTGGTTGCACTTTATTCTTCTGACTGTGCATCCAATATTTCTTCCCTTCTTTCAGCCTCCTATATACTTCCTCTCCTCCAGACCTCATTCCCTCCCCCAACTTCTTCTTCCTCTCTCCCTGCCCCCTCCCCTTTCTTTTTTTCTCCTTGCCCCTTCTTTATTTCTGTCCATCTTTCTTTCTGTCTCCCTGCCCCCTTTCTTTCTGTCTCCAAACCCCCTTTCTTTCTGTCTTTCTCTCTCCATGCCCCCTTTCTTTCTTTCTCTCTCCATACCCCTTTCTTTCTTTGTCCCCCCTCTCTTTCTGTTTCCCTTCTTTCTTTCTGTCTCCCTTCCCCCCTTTCTTTCTTTCTCCCTGTCCTCCCCCAAGCCACCGCCGCAGTCATCGGGGAACAGGCCACCACCATCGGGGAACAGGCCACTGCCATGTTCTGAGCTCTCCCTGCTTCCACGCCATAAAGAGGACACAGAAGCGCCGGAACCAGCCTTCCCCACTCGATGTCAATTCTAACGTCAGAGAGGAAGTTCCTGGCCAGTCAAGCAGTGATTGGCTGGCCTGGAACTTCCTCTCAGATGTCAGAATTGACGTTGGGTGAGGAAGGTTGGTCGGCCCGGTGCTTCAGCGTCCTCTTTACGGCGTCAGGAAGCAGGTAGAACGCGAAGGCAATGTGAGTCTATCACGGAGCCTGAGATGGGCTCCACGATCGACTCGCATTGCCTTCGCGATCTTCCTTTTAATTTTTCAGGGCTTAGAAATCCCTTCCATTCTCCAAATGGATCCAAACAGTGTCCTTCACAGCCTTCAACAATAGTTTGTTACCATTCCAGAGATCCATCTAGCCTTCCTCAGCAGTATAGAATGCACAGTTCTTCTGCTAGTGTCACTATGGCATCCCAAATGGCAGAATTCAAAAGCAGCTCACAATATATCAATCTTCATAAAAGGTTTCAGGAAGCCGAAGGGTTAAAAAGATTCCCCCCAAATCAACTGGCCCTTGAATTTTCGGGGGATTAGCGCAGGAGAATGAATACCCCTGTGCCGATCATTAGGTTTGTGAATTGGTCACAAATACCAATTTTAGCTAACAAGTTAAAAAAGTGTGTGTGTTGTTTCATGACTCAGTCTCAAAGAGTGCCTGGCAGAAGAGACAAGAGGAGGAGGACAGATACTAGGTGGTGGGTAAAAATAGTCCTTCACTTAGCTATATGCATTCACTGATGTTAAGCACAAGATGTCTATTACCATGTAGATGGCAAAAACAATTCTGAGAGCTAAGCACCAGGCCCTTTCTATCCCACAAACAAGTACCACAATCATTTATTCTACAGCGAAATGAACTTCATTCAGTTGAAAAGTCAGGTTGCATAACAAGTATTTTGTCAGAATCATACAATGGTTTCAGTTATTACAGATCCAAATTTCCATTTTTCATAGATAGAGATATCTTGTAAATATGCTTGCTTGAATATATGTTTAAGTGCTTCTATTGTTAACTTTAAAAATGAAATAAAATCTATTAAAATAATAATAATACAAGGACTCCCTATAACAGCAGCACAATCTGCAAATCCAGGCACCTCATTTACTAATGCCATCAGAATTTACTTTACCCAGAAACTCGCCACAAACAAATTGCACTTCCTTAAACGATATTGATCTAAAGTCACTGAATGAGACTTTGATCTGATCCAACTTGATGATGCCGCTCCCTCCAAACACTTGTGTTGACAAGGAGATCTCCCATCAAGAACCGTGCAAGGTAAACACAGTTATTACAACAATACCAGGAAAGGTCAACACAAACCAGCAGGAGAGGGAGGTTCCATACCCAAAGATCTTACAAGCTGGTTGGCAAAGTATCAATGCTCTTATCAAAAGTATTTCTCTTTACAAGACTATCCAATGTAAAATCTACTTGGAAAGCACATGATTTACCAAAATGCATTCAACTGCTACACACCTTTATTCATTTGGACCCAGCGAGGCATGCCGAGCTAACTTTATGATGTACTACTAAACTGTTAATTAAATACTACTATGAATTATTTTTATGATCTGAGAAGTCATACGATTGTTGACAAGGATTGTTAAACCACTATGTCTGTAAAGTAAAGTTACCATATTCAAGGGTCATTTCATAAATACCGTATTTTCACGCATATAACGCACACGTTATACACGATTTTTACAAACCGCGCATAACCTTGCGCGTTATAAGCGTGAGCGTGTTGTACAAATTTTTTTTTACATAGTCCCCCCCGACGTCCGATTCACCCCCCTCCCGCAGAACCGCTCGCACCCCCTCCCCGAAGGACCGCTCGCACGCACCCGCACCCCCACCCTGAAGGACCGCTCGCACGCACTCCCACCCACACCCACACCCCCAGCCTGAAGGACCGCCCCCCCATCATGTAGAAGCTCTTATGGTGTCCTGCTGCTTCCTCTTGGCGGTCCTGGCCCTTCTGTGAGCTCTGCGCTGCTTCCTCTTCCGGCGGTCCCGCCCTTTCTCTGACGTCAAGCCCTCTTGCCCCACCGACTCTCCAACACGATCGGGGCAAGAGGGAGCTCAAGCTCTCTTGCCCCCCCGACTCCCCGACACGATTGGGGCAAAAGGGAGCCCAAGCCCTCTTGCCCCGCCGACTCCCCAACAATATCAGGCCAGGAGGGAGCCCAAGCCCTCCTGGCTCTGGTGACCCCCCCCCCCCCGCTAGTTGTTCGGGCCAGGAGGGAGCCCAAGTCCTCCTGGCCCTGGCGACCCACACCCCGCTAGTTGTTCGGGCCAGGAGGGAGCCCAAACCCTCCTGGCCACGGCGACCCCCTACCCCCACCCCGCACTACATTATGGGCAGGAGGGATCCCAGGCCCTCCTGCCCTCGACACAAACCCCCATCGCCCCAACGACCACCCCCCCTCCAAGAATCTCCGACCGCCCCCCCAGCTGCCCCGCGACCCCCCTGGCCGACCCCCACGACACCCCACCCCCCTTCCCCGTACCTTTGTGTAGTTGGCCGGACAGACGGGAGCCAAACCCGCCTGTCCGGCAGGCAGCCAACGATGGAATGAGGCCGGATTGGCCCATCCGTCCCAAAGCTCCACCTACTGGTGGGGCCTAAGGCGCCTGGGCCAATCAAAATAGGCCCGGGAGCATTAGGTCCCTCCTGGGGGGGCGGGGCCTTGGGCACATGGTCGGGAAGTAGTAGGATGTAACATAAGAAAGACTCCACCAGTGAGAGAGGAAGCCTTTAGTGATGTCTGTGTTATTGTAGCATCTAGAGGACCAGGTGGCGGGTAAGCAGCTGGGCACAGGTGGAGAGATGCTGGACCCGAGTGCACGGAAGGGAGGGATCAGCTGTAGATGGCCCCTACCATTGGGCAGCCCTGGGCATTTAGCCAGGCTTGCTCGATGGTAGCTATGCTCCTGCAGTTGGGGTAAGGACTACAGAGAGACTACAATAGGGGCATGAATAAAGTGCTCTAGTTAACATTTTTCCAGTTATTCTAATGTCACTTGAAAAAAAACAAAAACACAAAACTAGAACAAACCTGTAATTTGGTTTAATTTTCCCCTTTGACAGAAAAATGTACTTTTTTCTTCACAGTTACCCTCCCTTGAAATGTGTAACGCTCGACAAGGAGTACAAAAGAAAAATTAAACGAGTTCCCCCAAATTGATTTTTATTCAGTTTGGTTTTCCAGCTATCCGTTCTTTCTGGGGTTGTTTTTGGGGGCTTTTTGGTTTATGGGTTTAGTTTATCTAGAGCAGAATGTACTCGCAGCTTGTATTAGGGTCATATATCTATTTGCCTGGCAGGCAAATTTCAGGATGAGCCACTGTATATTTTCCCAGCACTTAACTGTCTTGTAGTACCTATGAACAATTACATGAACCATCAATTTAGAGTAACAGTGCTTCTTATATCCCTCTTCTGTTACGATCTCCTTGAGAACCCAATTACATTTTGTTCTGTTTATAAAACTTTGGTTTTAAAAGGGGATGAAATTTCCACATGTTTTTCCATTTAAGGTACAGATCATTATTTTGTAGTAATAATAATAATATTATATATATATATATATATATATATATTATATATATACACACACACACACACACACATATATATAAATAATTTTATACATATATATATATATACGAAAAAAACTTTATGACAACCTAATAGCCTCCAAAGCAGCTAAACTGGACAGACAAATCACTACTCTGTTATCTTCAACTTCAGACTCAAAGCCTTCAGGAGAGATATTAAAACCATACTCTTCAAAAAACACATAAAACCTATCCAGCACAACCAATCCCAACCAAATATCTAACACTCTATTTACCCTTAGATCTCTCTAATACTCTTTTATCTATCAAACGTTATCTAAAATCCATAATTTCACCCTATTCTTATCTCCTAAAGACCTCCACTTCCCTTTGGTAACTCTTTATCCAATGTTTATTACCTTAAAAAATTCTCTGTCATCGCTTATTCTATTCCTTTTAATTTGAATGTAATTCTTGTTTTTAGTTTGAATGTAATCCGCCTTGAACCGCAAGGTAATGGCGGAATAGAAATCACTAATGTAATGTAATACATGCACGCACACTCTCACATACAGAAGTCCCTTATATTCTTCCTGCTGACATCAGGTCTCACAGTTATCAGTGAACCAAAGTAGACCTGTTGGGAGATATTCAGAGTCCTAAAGCTGAAATAAATCCTAAATGGAAAAGGGGGCCAAATTAAAAAAAATGTTGGGTCCAATATAATATACAGTGGTAAGAGGCTTAGAAGCCAATTGCAGTTGAGACATGAATTAACCTCAGACATTCAATTCCAGGGAATGTCTGTCCTCCAGTATTGAATATCCAGGTCAGTGCAGCAATCTGGAAGTTAACTAGGTACCAACTGATATTTAGACCTGTACCCTGTTAACTTCAACACAGGGTGGAGGTGGTCCAGTGAGTCTATGAAATAGCAGCAGAGTAAATGATGGCAGATAATGACCTCTGTGGTCCATCCATTCTGCCCAGTAGTCTCACTTCAGTTGTTGGAAAAATAATGGAAGTGTTGCTGAAAGAAAGGATAGTGTATTTCCTTGAATCTAATGGGTTACAGGATCCGAGGCAACATGGCTTTACAAAAGGTAAATCGTGCCAAACGAACCTGATTGAATTTTTTGATTGGGTGACCAGAGAGCTGGATCGAGGACATATGCTAGATGTAATTTATTTGGATTTCAGCAAAGCCTTTGATACAGTTCCTCATAGGAGGCTGTTGAACAAACTTGAAGGGCTGAAGTTAGGACCCAAAGTGGTGAACTGGGTCAGAAACTGGCTGTCGGACAGACGCCAGAGGGTGGTGGTTAATGGAAGTCGCTCGAAGGAAGGAAAGGTGACTAGTGGAGTCCCTCAGGGTTCGGTGCTGGGGCCAATCCTGTTCAATATGTATGTAAGTGACATTGCTGAAGGGTTAGAAGGAAAAGTGTGCCTTTTTGCAGATGATACCAAGATTTGTAACAGAGTAGACACCGAAGAGGGAGTGGAAAATATGAAAAAGGATCTGCAAAAGTTAGAGGAATGGTCTAATGCCTGGCAACTAAAATTCAATGCAAAGAAATGCAGAGTAATGCATTTGGGGATTAATAATAGGAAGGAACCGTATATGCTGGGAGGAGAGAAGCTGATATGCACGGACGGGGAGAGGGACCTTGGGGTGATAGTGTCCGAAGATCTAAAGGCGAAAAAACAGTGTGACAAGGCAGTGGCTGCTGCCAGAAGGATTCTGGGCTGTATAAAGAGAGGCGTAGTCAGTAGAAGAAAGAAGGTGTTGATGCCCCTGTACAGGTCATTGGTGAGGCCCCACTTGGAGTATTGTGTTCAGTTTTGGAGACCGTATCTGGCGAAAGACGTAAGAAGACTTGAGGCGGTCCAGAGGAGGGCGACGAAAATGATAGGAGGCTTGCACCAGAAGACATATGAGGAGAGACTGGAAGCCCTGAATATGTATACCCTAGAGGAAAGGAGAGACAGGGGAGATATGATTCAGACGTTCAAATACTTAAAGGGTATTAACGTAGAACAAAATCTTTTCCAGAGAAAGGAAAATGGTAAAACCAGAGGACATAATTTGAGGTTGAGGGGTGGTAGATTCAGGGGCAATGTTAGGAAATTCTACTTTACGGAGAGGGTGGTGGATGCCTGGAATGCGCTCCCGAGAGAGGTGGTGGAGAGTAAAACTGTGACTGAGTTCAAAGAAGCGTGGGATGAACACAGAAGATTTAGAATCAGAAAATAATATTAAAGATTGAACTAGGCCAGTTACTGGGCAGACTTGAACGGTCTGTGTCTGTGTATGGCCGTTTGGAGGAGGATGGGCAGGGGAGGGCTTCAATGGCTGGGAGGGTGTAGATGGGCTGGAGTAAGTCTTAACAGAGATTTCGGCAGTTGGAACCCAAGCACAGTACCGGGTAAAGCTTTGGATTCTCGCCCAGAAATAGCTAAGAAGAAAAATAAAAACAAAAAAACAAAAAATTTTAAATTGAATCAGGTTGGGCAGACTGGATGGACCATTCGGGTCTTTATCTGCCGTCATCTACTATGTTACTATGTTACACTCATCATCTAATAATTAATCATTTTACTTGCTAAACTCCTCTACAAGATGTCCTTCCCCTTCCCCCCATGATAAGCAAGACCTGCACTAAGATGAGACAAATGTGGTATCAAATACAGATACTTGCTCCTAATCCATCTTGCCATAAACAGGACACAGACCGTAGAAGTCTGCCGGCATCAGCCACATTACCCCATAGTAAATGGTCTGAATCTATAACCAAATCAGATGAGATGCAAGGACCTAAATATGCATACTCGATAGGAAAGGAGAGACAATCAGGCTAGTATGATGGACACATTTAAATATTTCAGTGTTAGAAATGCAGAAGCAATCATTACTCTAAAATAGTGTCTCTCAAACTTTGGCACACTAAACGGAGCAAATGTATATTGTGACACACTAAACGGAGCAAATGTTTTTCGCAGCGCATTGTAATTGAAATTATAAAATTGCAAAACCAACCAAAAATTAAATTTGAGTTATTTATTTAAAGTTCTTTAAGCTCTGTATGGGTAATTGTAACAACGGTGAAACTAAAGTAGATATAAAAGAATTGCTGATCAATGCAATGGAAGTGCTTGTTTTTGAATGCAAATTAACTCAAAATGTGGCTCGATAGTTGACAAGCAAACACACATTTCATCATTCACCAATTTAATTTCTGTCAGAGCTGAAAATCCAAGTTCGTAAAGATAAGACGATCCAAACAGTAACAAAGCCTCGATTGTTTTGTTGCTCAAGTTAGGATAACTACTACATAAAAAATAAAATTACTTGCCATTAGTTTTCAAGGACCAACCACGTCAAAAAATGATGCTTGTCTGGGCGGTGGTATCCTTACGCACACAGACGCTCATAACATTGATAAACTTTTGTGTATGCAACATATTCTAGTGTATACTTATGAAGGGAATTTTTTAAATTAAAGTAAAATTCTAGAATCTCTCGCGGCACATCCAGAATCTGTTTGGGACACACCACTGTACCTTGGTACACAGTTTGAGAGATACTGCTCTAAAACAAGAAGATACGCTATGACGATTCAACAAGGTCTCTGACATAGCATCAGAAAATATGTCATCACAGAAAAGGGTGACGGATGCTTCGAATTTGTAGGCCCAGAATGGGCCACAGTAAGGGCTAAAATATGATTTTCCGGCAAAGGGTTCTGAAACTGTCACACCTGCATAGTGTTTTACAATGCTTACAGTACAGTAAACATCACATTTTTCTGAACATGTGAAGGAATTGAGAAAGAAACTTGGCAATAGTCTCTTGACATCATTAAAACATGGTGTCATTCTATGACATTTCAGCTGAGCAACGAAGAACAGCCTATCCAGAACCATCCTGAAGCAGATCCTTCTTGGAAGGGAGAGAGCTAAGTAATAGCCCTTGGATTTTTAAGTTTAATATCCATGCACCAAGGTATATTCAATCATACCATTTGCTACTAGACATGCTAAGAACTGGATTCTAATCTTTTAATGGATTTACAGTGAGGTCCTGGTAGCATAGTAACATAGTAATTGACAGCAGATAAAGACCTGAATGGTCCATCCAGTCTGCCCAATAGCTACATGCATTATAAATTCATGATTAAATTAAATAATTTTTCTTTGATATTTCAGGGCTATAGACACAGAGGTTTGCCCAGTTCTGTCCTTAGGTTCCAACTAGAGAGTTGCGCGGGGACAGAAATCCCACCCATCCCCGCCCGTCCCCACCAGGATCCTCTCCGTCCCCACCAGGATCCTCTCCGTCCCTACCCATCCCCGTCAGGATCCTCTCCATCCCCACCCATCCCCGCAAGGAATTACCTCCATCCCCGCCCGTCCCCATAAAAAGCAGCAATTTCTTCTGACAGGATCATCAATTCCACAGTTTCTTTTGTGTTTGCGCTGCTGTTTTCCTTGTGGAATCTCTTTTCCAAAGCCTTCCATCCCCGTGGGAGTCCCCTTGGGAGTCCTGTGGGCCAGAGGGGGGTCCCCGTGGGAGTCCCGTGGGTTAGGGGGGACTCCCGCGGGACCCGCGGGAATCCCGCGATCCCTGTTCCCGTGCAGATCTCTAGTTCCAACTACTGTCAAGGCTTATTCCAGCCTAAGTGAACCATTTTGTCATTTGCAAGATACAGACCATAAAAGTCTGCCCAGCAATGTCGTCGTGTTCCAAATTACTGGAGGTCCCGTTGAAGACTTCCTCATTCATCCTAAACCAAACTGCCATATAAAGGACACAGACCATGCAAGTCTGCCCAGTACCGGCTTTAGTTCTTCAATTTATACCATTTATTTTCTAACTACAGATCCTCTGTTTTCATCCCACACTTTTTTGAATTCTGTCACCATTTTCACCATCTCTCTTGGGAGGGCATTCCAGGCATAAACCACCCTCTCAGTGAAAAATAATTTCCTAACATTACTAACCCCCTGTTTTACTAAAGTGCGCTAAGCATGCTCTAAATCTACACATTAGCGTGCTAACCGCTAATGTGTCCATAGACTAACATGGATGCATTAGCATTTAGCACGCGTTAAAAAGCATAGCACACTTTAGTAAAAGGAGCCCTAAATCTACCATCCCGCAATCTCAATTTATGCCCTCTAGTTTTACCATTTTCCCTTCTCTGGAAAAGATTTGGATCTATATTAATACCTTTTAAGTATTTAAATGTCTGTATCTTATCTCCCCTATCCCTCCTCTAGAGTATACATATTCAGGTCTTCCAGTATCAGTAGTGAGTGGACTGAAAGCATCTCGTGTTTTTGAACAGTGAGCTATGGACACTGCCTTTTACCTGAATCATTAAAGTGGCTTGGCAACATTCCTTCTAAAGGATTTCAACACTAGAATGGCGGGCCTGGCTGCAGGCTCACACAAAGAGAAAAAAAAATCAGTAAAGCTATTCTTATTTATTCTTTTATATCGGGTTATTTGATCCACAAATTTTCACTTTAAGGGTGCAAATTCTAGCTCAGAGCTTCCCAAGCTGCGAGTCGGGACCCCAAATGGGGTCGTAAAATCTGCTCTGGGGGTGATTACCTAGGTGGGGTTTCCACAGGTCTATTATTATTCTGCACTTCCAGGGGGTCACTCAATTTTATTAGGTCACAGCCAGGGCCACCATCAGAAATTGGGCCCCTTACTGAGCAATCCTATTGGGCCCCCCCACGCACCCCTTCCCTCCCCCTTTTATCCGGGGGGGGGGGGGGGGTGCTAGCAGGAAATCGGCAGGGGACAAAAAAAAGTATGACAGCAGTGTTTATTGTTTATTGTTGTGCACAGCAGAAGCATAATACAGGAATTTGTGCTATGGTGGCCTAGGACCAATGTTTCCTCTAAGGATTGATGAGGTGTGTGCAAAAAAAAAAATATGCATGAGCGACAAGTTACATACACCACAAATTTATGAGCAGGCACGGAGGACACATTTTTAAACAAATGTAGTTTATCCTTGTACTCCTTATGTATTTTTAATCATCTATGGATATGTTTGTATGTTTATTGTTCAAATGGTTTTATTTATTTCCCCAAATTTATTTTTGTTATACGCATTGAAAATATTTGATTTTGCGTTTAAATCAAAATCTCAATAAACTTGAAACGAGTGCCCATGAGATTGTGGGAGGGTTAAATACTCAAAACTTAGAAGAATAACAATTTACTTAAAGTTTTTGCTACGCCAGCTTTCTGGTATCTTTACATATAGTGGCGTACCTAGCATATGTAACACCCGGGGCCCATCATTTTTTGGCACCCCCCCCATCTGTAAGAAAAACATGATTTTTAGTAACAAACCACACGTCACACAAGAGTACCTAGGAAATTACATATTGCAGTTAACAGTACATCAATACACCCATTGTAAAACTAAACAAGCCAGACCAGCACAGATCAATCTTACACCGTCAATCCTAACAGAAAACCATGTCTTTCAAACACACAGAACACAGAAAACACCTTCGCCTAGTATGGAATATGTCATCACAAACGAACCCCTCCCCCTTTTACAAAACTGTAGTATGGATTTTAGCCACAGTGGTAACAGCCCTGACACTCATAGAATTCTGAGCATCAGAGTTGCCACCGGCTGGCGCTAAAAAACGCTCCACAGTTTTGTAAAAGGGGGGATAAAATAGAAATACACAGTTTCAACGCTCTAGCTCAGAGATGCCCAAACTTTTTGGGCTTGCGAGCTACTTTAAAATGACCAAGTCAAAATGATCTACCAAAAATAAAACTAAAAAACACAAAGCACACTATACGCTGAGAAAATGTTAATTATTATTATTCTTCTGGGTTTTTTCAAAGAGGTCAAGGCAGATGACTCTATGCATTGTCACCTCAGTAACAACCATACAAAAATAGACAAATATACCCCCCATCCTTTTTATTAAAAGGATGGCACTGCATGGCACTTTGTTTTTAAAGTTATTTTACTCATTTGTAACCATTTTAAATTTGTTTGTAGTTTCAGTTTAATTATTTTAGCTCTTTTGGTTTTTACCTTGCCTTTTATTTTCTCTCCAGCTGCTTTCTTCAAGATCTCTTTGCCGCCGCGCAGCGGTGGCACGTTCCTGACTCCGCCCACTAACTCCCGGTACATGACCTTTAAAAGCAGTCACTTTGCGGCGCACGCTTGAGATACAGTTGCTCACTGCATGGCACTTTATTTTTAAAGTTATTTTACTCATTTGTAACCATTTTAAATTTGTTTGTAGTTTCAGTTTAATTATTTTAGCTCTTTTGGTTTTTACCTTGCCTTTTATTTTCTCTCCAGCTGCTTTCTTCAAGATCTCTTTGCCGCCGCGCAGCGGTGGCACGTTCCTGACTCCGCCCACTAACTCCCGGTACATGACCTTTAAAAGCAGTCACTTTGCGGAGCGCGCTTAAGGAGCATGTTATGCTCCTTAATGTGCTCCTTTGTGCGATACTGCAGTGCGTTTTGAAATACTTAATACCAAATCGATACAAATTTCTAAAACATCTTAACCTAAACAAAACCATTTTTCTCTGTGCAATTTTAATTTTAATTGCTAATAATTCTTTAAATCACAACAAAATCTCTTACCCCACTCCAATTTATATTCATCATACAATGGATACTACTTCCTTACCCATTCCGGTCATTTGGGGACACAGACCAATTAAAAGGGAGGTCAATCAAACACTCTGACGCCCTTCAGAACGCCTAAATATCACACTATCTTCTAATCAGACTGCTTCTTCTTCTTCAATACCTTCATTGCCCCAGACCAAAAAACTAGACACCTCAATATAGGTTTGATTAACATCCGCTCCATCAAATCTAAATATCATTTAATAAAAGATCTTATTACTCAACATTCATTTGATATACTATGTTTAACAGAAACATGGCTATCTGAAGGTGAGGAAGCCTATCTTTCATATGCCTGTCCCCAAGGATTTTCATTTTTCTATAATCATCGTCATTATAAAAGAGGAGGTGGTTTAGCAACAATTTCCCGAGAACACTTATTAACCCATGTAGACAATTCCCCTGTAAATTCTTCTATTGAATATTTACAGTTTTCATTATTAACAAAACCAAAAACCGACGTACTTTTAATATATTTGCCACCCCCAATTAACACTGATAATTTTACTCAACTTCAATCCTTAATGTTTGACTTTGGTAGCTCTACATTGAATCCATTAATTTTAGGTGACTTCAATATCCACTTTGATGATCCCAATAATAATTACACTAAAACTATTCTTTCTTACATAAATCAATTAGACCTTTATCCACTTTTAACAACGCCGACCCACCAGGCAGGACACACAATTGATATGGCTCTAATAACTACATCCGCAAGAAACAATTTTTCAGTAAATTGTTGTCTACCAGTTCCATGGTCAGACCATATTTTAATAACAATCAAACACACTATCTCACATAAACAACCCCACATTAAACAACAATCAATAAACTTTAGAGACTTCAATGATCTCTCTTCTGATCCAATTCGTTCAACATTTAAATTAGACTTTTCTGAATCTTCAACTTATTCCATAGATGATTTAATTAATCACTGGAACGCTGCTATTAAATTATTACTAGACAGACTAGCCCCAGTGCAAACAAAGATTATTCCAGCTCGCAAAATTCAGAACCCATGGTTCATGGCTGAACTTTCTCTTATTAAGAAACAACTAAGGTCATCAGAACGTAAGTGGAGAAAAGCAAAAACTAAAATAAATTTTCAATGTTTCACTGAGCAATCCAAATTCTACAAACAAAAAATAAACCAAGCAAAAATGAAATTTTATTCTAACAAAATTTTGAAAGCTAAAAATCCATCAATTCTCTATACCATTCTCAACTCAATATCAAGCCTAAATAAACAGCAATCATAAACTGTTACACCTCCACCAACTGCTCAAGAACTCGCTGACTATTTCATTGAAAAAATTAGTAAAATCAGAAATACTTTTACAGTAAATCAATGTAAAACGTTTGCAATTCAACAATACGATTCAGATTCACTGTACTCAAAATGCTCAAAATTTAATATGCCAAGCCTATACGAAATTGAGACCATTCTCAAATCCATAAACATTAAGGGCTCAAAGGCTGATCTTATCCCTCCCTTCATTCTCAAACGTCACTTTAATATTTTTGGTCCGTTCATCCATAAACTAATTTATGAAAGTCTAAGTCAAAACATCGTACCAACTACATGGAAAAAATCAATCATCCGTCCTATCATTAAAGATAAGAAAATTAGCTCAGGAGATTTATCTAACTTCAGACCAATAGCAAATATTCCTTTTTTTGGCTAAACTGACTGAAAAAGTCGTGTTTAATCAAGTTTCAGAATTTGTGGAAAAAACCAATGTCCTACACCCGAACCAAACCGGTTTTAGAAATCACCATAGCACAGAGCATTCTTTGATTTGTATGACTACTTCCATCCAATACTTTTTAGATCACCACCAGTCAGTTCTATTGATTTCCATTGACCTCTCAGCAGCCTTCGACACAATTGACCACCAACTTCTTCTGGATAGACTTCAATCAATAGGCATTACAGACCAAGTACTTACTTGGTTTATATCATATTTTACAAATCGTACTTCCTCTGTTTCTTTTAATGATTCAATGTCCAAATCTTCACAGTCTACACATGGTGTCCCTCAAGGATCTATTCTTTCCCCTTTATTATTTAATATTTTCCTTGCCCCTCTGCTTACTTTATGCCAATCAGTTGGTTTCCAGGTCTTTGCCTACGCTGACGATATCCAGCTTTTACATCCACTGGACGCTAACAAAACATCAGATATCATAGCGATCAACGAAAAACTTGATCAAATTTATCGTTGGCTAGACCTAAATAGATTAGCACTCAATATAAAAAAAAACTAATGTGATGCTTTTCCCCTGGAAAGACGATTTCTCCCTCACTGCTCCCATTTCTATAAAAAATGTTCCCCTACAATTAGTTAGTAATACCAAAATTTTAGGGGTGACCTTTGATCACAAACTAAATTTTCATGATCACATTAGTAATATTATTAAAACAACCTTTTACAGATTAAGACAAATTCGATCAATCTCAAAATTCTTATGTTCTAAATCACTTAACATCCTAATTCATTCATTGGTGATCTCCAGGATTGACTACTGTAATGCCCTTTTCAAAGGAATCTCCTTAAGTGAAATAAAATGATTACAGATCATTCAAAACGCTTCCATAAAACTTATAACCAAAACTAAGAAATTTGATCATGTAACACCTCTTTTAAAAGACGCACACTGGCTCCCAGTCTCCCACATATAAACTATGCATACTCACCTTCAAAACTCTTCTTAATAAAACCCCAGCGTTTATTTACAAATTATTGATACCATATTCTCCAATCAGAACCCTTAGATCTAATGAACAGAATTTATTAACTATTCCATCCCTTAAGGTCATCAATACAAGACGACAATTTATTTTTTCTGTTACGGCTCCTCAGTTATGGAACGCCCTTCCAATTTATTTAAGGGAAGAGAAGAATCTTGAGAAATTCAAAAGTAACTTAAAAACATTTCTCTTTAAAGATGCTTTTGATAATTGATGAAACTTACTGCAGTCTAGAATATTTTATTGTATTATATTACACTGTTTTTTTGTTATTCATTTTGTATTTTCCCTTTTTTGTTCTACTTTCCTATAATGATTTGTATTTCATCTCCCTTCTTTCCTTGTGTTTTTAAGTTTGTTTTCGTTATTTTTTTTTTTTAATATTGTAAGTTAATATGTATTGTTCTGTTTGTATTATTCCCCAGAAATTGTAATTTTAATTTGTTCATCGCTTTGAAATTCGACAAAGCGATTAATCAAAACAATTATTAAACTTGAAACGCAGTTTTTAGCGCAGGGAACTGCGCTAAATGCCCAGCGCTGCTCTCGACGCTCATAGGCTCCCTGTACTAAAAAACACTATTACGATTTAGTAAAAGGGGGCCATAGTGCAAAATATAGACAGCATATATAAATTCAGACACGTTTTGATCACTAAATTGAAAATAAAATCATTTTCCTACCTTTGTTTGGTAATTTCATCTGGTTGCACTTTATTCTTCTGACTGTGCATCCAATATTTCTTCCCTTCTTTCAGCCTCCTGTATGCTTCCTCTCCTCCAGACCTCATTCCCTCCCCCAACTTTTTCTTTCTTTCTCTATGTCTGTCTTTCTCTGATTCTGTGCCCCATTTTTTTGCTTTGTTTCTGGTTCCCTGTCCCCCCCCTTCTTTCTTTCTTTCTTCCTTCCTTCCTCCGTGCCCCATTTTTTGCTTTTTTTTCTGGCTCCCTGTCCCCCCCACACACACCTTCTTTCTTTCTTCCTTCCTTCCTTCCTGCTCTCCCCCATGCCACTACCGCCGCAGAATAGGCTGCTGCCGTTGCCGCTTCCGCAATCGGGAACAGGACGAAATCTCCCTGCTTCTCTTCTGCAGGGGGCTACATAGTAACATAGTAGATGATGGCAGATAAAGACCCGAATGGTCCATCCAGTCTGCCCAACCTGATTCAATTCAATTCTAACGTCGGAAAGGACGTTCCGGGCAGCCAGGCAGCGATTGGCTAGCCAGAACGTCTTCTCGACGTCAGAATTGATGTCGGGCCGCCGCGGTCTGATCCCCGATGGCAGCAGTGAGAAGAGAAGGGAAGCAGGTTGGGCACCACTGCTCTAGACGAGCCGCGAGCCGCACGCTAAGGAGAACAGTTGACCGCCCCCCCCCCCCCCTTGGTACGCCACTGGAGCAGCAGCGTGTCTGGCCGGCTCATTCGTTCAAAGCCGCGGGTGGCGGTTCCTTGGAGATCCGCGCCTGCGTCTGAAGCCTCTCTGATGGTGTGACATCAGAGAGGCTTCCGATGCAGGAGTGGATAGCGCAAGGAGCCTCCAACCCGCGGCTTTGAACGAACGAGCCGGCTGCTACTCCAAAAGGAAGAGAATGATCGCCTCCAGATCGCGGGCCGCAAATAAAACCTGGAGAGCCACACGTGGGCTGCGTGTTTGAGACCGCTGCCTTAGAGGGAACACTGCCTAGGACCTTGGGGGAGCCCGGGCCCCCTGTCACCCCCGGGCCCCTGAATGCAGGACTGGTAGTACTGCCCTGATGGCGGCCCTGGTCACAGCCATGGGGTCAAAGGCACAAAGAGATTGGGAAGCATGGTTCTAGCTGATCTGAATTTAACCAGCATTTAATATTTGCTTAAAAAACACAATTTCATGTAGAAAGTTTGGTCAATTGGAAGACAAGATTTGTGCTTGTTGTGAATTATTATTTTCTAACCATATAAACTCCTATTACTAATCCAAGTTACATGAAAGAGACTGCATGTCTGATAAATGAGGTCATACAAGTGTGATTTGCGTTTCATTGCCCAGAGAATGACCTCCAGTGGAGGCAACAGAGACAAACACATTCATGGAGTTCAGCAGAGTCAGATAAACATCCCCAGTTACAAAGCAGTAAGGAAAAGGCCAAAGATTAATTGTGGTCTATGACACAGCACCAGGAATGTGAAAAGGTGGGTTTTATAGTCCTCAGAAGCTGATAAATTCACACTAGAGATCATTCAGGGATCTCAAGTATGGAGCAATGTCTAGGTAGGTTTTCTCAGAGTTACTATATTCCTCAATAACCACTACTGTTTTTAATCATCAGTTAATTTCATATCTGTTGCAGACCAGACATTGGCAAAATTTGCTTATGTACATGACTGACATCCAGATGTCTCATAACAATTTCATCTGGGAGACCTAGCCACAAGCAAACGTGCGTAAAGATCTCTGCTGGGCTGCCTGCATTTTCAAGCAGTGAGCTTAAAAGTGTCAGATCTGAGCTGGCAAGGCTTAGTTCCTGTGTATGAACTCTTAAGGAATCACAAGTCTGTACGTAGAACAGGGCTCAACAAATCCCAGGCACCAGGTAGCCATAGCGACTAGAAATTTCCATCCTGCACCTGGGATTTAATGCCCCAGTTTGCAGCCACTTACAGAACCAGGAACCTACAAGAGCAAGGAACATTTGTGGCATGGCTCTGTGTAAGTCTGAGCAGTTTGGTGCAGCAATTCTTGTACTGGACCAGCAAGATTTAAGAACCAGAGATGAACATGAGAGCTCCTCCACTGCATTGCTCTGACTTACACAGAGTTGCATTAGTGCAGTTCTTGATTCATGAACAGCAGAACGAGAATCAGTGGGGGAGCTGGATGGATGAAAAAAGAGCGAGTCTGGCTTACTAAAGTAGGGGGCTGGAGAAATGTCTGACTATCCTGCTGGAAGGGGATGGGTGCTGGGGGAGCTGGCTAACTTGCTGAGTTGGGGTTAGACTGACTGACCAGCTGACTAGTTAGGGTAAGGATAGGGGCAGAATGGCTGACTGGTTAGAGCAGGGGTAGGCAATTCCGGTCCTCGAGAGCCACAGGCAGGTCAGGTTTTCAGGATATCCACAATAAATATGCATGAGATAGATTTGCATCTCAAGGAGGCAGTGCATGCAAATCCATCTCATACATATTCATTGTGGATATCCTGAAAACCTGATCTCTCGAGAACCAGAATTACCTACCCCTGGGCTAGAGGAATTGCTGATAAGCTTTCACAACCTCCGGAAGCGCATTCCAGGTGTCCACCACCTTCTGAGTGAAAAAGAACTTCCTAGCATTGGTTCTAAACCTGTCCCCTTTCAATTTCTCCAAGTGCCCCCTTGTTCTTGTGGTTCCCGATAGGTTGAAGAATTTGTCCCTCTCCACCTTCTCTATGCCCTTTATGATCTAGAATGTTACCATACTCTGTACAAATATTCATGTACTCAAAGACTTCATTGTTTTTTCGCTGTATGTCCGGCTCTTCTTTATTGTAAACCGCCTCAAACTACTTTGGCTTTGGCGGTATATAAACAATAAATTATTATTATTATTATTCTAGATGGTAAGGGTTAGATGGAGGGGCGGCTGATTTAATGGGGGGAGAGAATGGGCTGAAAGAGAGAGCCTGGGGGCAGGATGCAAAAAGCTCCGGCAACCAGTAAAAAAAAAAAAAAGAAAATCCACCGGGTTGGGAGTGATTTCCATTTGTCGGGTTATGTTCAGCACAAATAGCATGCAAATCATATGCACGCTATTTGTGCTAACTTGATGAAAGGGAGAGGAACTGTACCCAGACACCTGCACACAAGAGCTGAGCGGTAGGCACAGCTGTTCTGTGCGGGCACAGTAGAGTTTCTAATCACTGGAGCTCAGGCAAGTCTATTTTTTTGGACACAATATGGAGGCAGCTGTTGTGCATGTTTATGTGTGATTGTGTGTCCTGCGCTTAACAGCTGTGTTCTGACCATAGGTGTGAGACACAAAGCTTGCACAGTTACGCACAGTATGGTTGGGCATACTGGATGGACCACTCGGGTCTTTATCTGCCATCATTTACTATGTTTATGTTAAGTTACTGGCAGCTCCAGACCTGCCGGAAAATTTTGCCTGGTAATAGGTGGGTATTCCTGGTTCATAGACAAAATCGCGTGAGACAACGGTGCGCCGACAACTGAGCGCAAGGTTGATGGCACGCCGAAGAAAAGCACTATTTTAAAGGGTTCCGACGGGGGGTGTTGGTGGGGAACCCCCCTATTTTACTTAACAGACATCGCGCTGGCATTGTGAGGGGTTGTAACCCCCCTCATTATACTTGAAACCAAACTTTTTGCCTGTTTTTTTAGGGGAAAAGTTCAGTTTTAAGTATAATGTGGGGGGTTACAAACCCCCCACAACGGCAGCGCAATGTCTGTTAAGTAAAGTGTGGGGGGGTTCCCCCCACACCCCCCGTCAGAGCCCTTTAAAATAGTGCTTTTCTTCGGCGCGCCATCAACCTTGCGCTCAGTTGTCGGCGCGCTGTTGTCTCGCGCGATTTAGTCCCATCACCGTATTACCCTTCTGTGCATTACAAGGAACTCTCTTTTTAATACTAATGAACTCCTTGTAATATATTTGCATAGGATTCTTGGTGGCTTCTACTACAATTCATAAAAGTCCCCGAGAATCCTTTTGTGTATCAGATGCAGAGCTGCCTTGCCATGGCAAAATTTGAGCATTAGGATCTGGGTGTTGATGGGGTGAGGAATACAATAAGACTGGTTGATGATAGGGTAGGGAAAGTAAGAACATAAGAATAGCTTTACTGAGTCAGACCAATGGTCCATCTAGCCCAGTATTCTGTCTTCACCGAGGCCAATCCAAGTCTCAAGTACCTGGCAAAAACCTAAACAGTAGCAGTATTCCATGCCACCGATCCAGGGCAAGTATTGGTTTCTTCCATGTCTGTCTCAACAGCAGTTTATGGACTTTTCCTCCAGGAACTTGTCCAAACCTTTTTTAAAACCAGCTACATTAACCGCTCTTACCACATCCTCTGGCAACACACTCCAGATCTTAACTATTCTCCGAGTGAGGTTGGTTGGCAACAGGATGGGAGAAGAGTCAAATGGGAGGTTGCATGACTACATGATAAGGGAGGGGGAAGGTGGCTGCTGGCTCTCAGTTTCTGCCAGGGGTCACAGGGTTGCAATATAGACCCTGATTTACTAGGCTTTCTTTTCCTTTGGACACTGAATGTGAAAACAGTCTTAGCAAATCAGGTTCTACACGAGCTGCTGGATCTTAAGCTTCTGGGTTGCCTCCTAAATCCAAAGAAAATATGTCAAGGCCTGATGCATAATATTGAGAAGGATAATAATATTGAGAAGGCTAATGATGTCAGGACCTCCAAATTATATACCACTGCTATACTTATATTTCTCTCACTGTACATATACAGATGTGTAAGTGAATGTAAGAGTTGCTTACAAGTATTTTCTTGCCATTTATTTCTTACTACAATACTTTATCAATATACTAAAAATATTATAAACAACAGTTTCACAGAAGAGTCATATCTAGAAATTACAAAAGAATATAATTGCCATACAAGGTCAGATCAAAGGTCCACCTAGCCCAAGATCCTGCCCACTGCTTGCCCCAGCTCAAGCTTTCTGTCTGATATCTCCTGCACAGGAAGTTATGTCAGAGGGAGGGCTCAGGGCCAGTGTGAGTAGGAGTCTCTGATCTCTGCAGGTGAAGAATAGAAGGATTTAAGGGGTACCGGAGAGGGGGAGTGCAGTTAAGAGACCCCCCCCCCATTACTGGGGGGGGGAGAGAGAGAGAGAAGAGAAGCCAGGAGTTTTCAGCTGGCAGGGCTTGGGGATCCTTACCAGCCACATTGCTGCTGAGCACGGACGTCGACATGATGACATTGCATGCATGTACACAATGTCATCACGTTGATGTCCAAGCATGCTCAGAGGACCTCCACACATGGCCCCGAGCTCATGGAAAATGATACGAGGTTCATGTGGGGGTGAAGAGGAGGAGAGGCGCCGACACCAGAAGTGACACTCGGTATACATTATGTGTCCTTTAATCCCTCGTGGCACACCCAGAATCTCGCTGCGGCACAGGCATGCAGTTTCCAATTCACTGATTTAAAGGATGCCTCCTCCTCTTTATTAATTGCAAAAATATATAGCAATAACTCAATGTCCATTGCTGCCTTGCTCCTCTCTAGTACAAATTCCTCCTGGAGCACTATTTTATTCTGTTATCACATTTGAACAAGGCATGCCCTTCCTTCACTCCTTGCTTGTGCAGAAGGGAGTAAATAGATTAACTCATGCATGGAGGGAAATTCACTGAAAATCTGAGTTTGTTTTGGTAGCGCTAATCTGAACCTGTAGCCCAAAACTTTGTTGAACGTTAGGGATAGGTATGGAGTATTTTTGGTTTGTTTTGGATTATTTGGGATGATTTTTTGACCCATTCTTACCGATTCATTTCAGAAATAGGTAAGTATAAAAATTTGATTTAAATCATATAAAAGATGTTTTAGTGTGTGTAAATTGACTTTATGTACATTAATTTGAAGGCTGTAGGTACATAACGTTGATTTTATGCATAAAACCTTCTGAACTATGAGCTGTACTCAGTAGATGGTGTCCAAATTTGAATGCCGGGAAAAAATCAATACCTAGCGCAATTCTATAAAGGATCTCTGGGATGAGTGCACTTTATAGAATAGTACTGGGTGCCAATTGGGCACCCAACTTTGGACACGAGGACCAACACCAATTGAAACCTGGAGTAAATCCTGGCCACACACCCTTTGTGGTTACATGCAGAAACACTTAGGGACTATCGTATTAACTGAGTAAATAAGTGTATATGTGAACCAATCTGCTGTTTCGGTCCTATTTTGGCACCCTGATAAGAACATAAGACTATAAGAATTGCCATACTGGGACAGACTGATGGTCCATCAAGCCCAATATCCTGTTTCTAACAGTGGCCAATCCAGGATCCAGGTACCTAGGCTAGATCCCAAGTAGTAAAACCACCCCACAGATAGGATGAATGAGCTGCTCAGTCAAGATCTTGAAAGACTAACTCAAACGTTCACATTTTCATGGAAAATATCATTTCTGTGCCTACACTGGAATGTCAGGGTAAGAGAATGAGGAGGAACAGCTATCTTGGATTAGAAATCCTACTAACCCAGGATGTTTATTGTAGAGGCAGACCAGCTGAAACCAAAACTCCTTTCTTTCCCCATGATCACACCTGGCCCCCATCCCCAATGTTGTTAGGCTCTCCCCTTCCTAACTTAGGAAGCCCTGGTGGGTCCAGTACCCTCTTTAGGGGCAGGAACAAACCCCATTCATTTCTCATGTGCTGTTCCAGTGGAAATGGTTGCTAGGACTGCCATTCTGTGGTCAGAACCAGTATGAACAGGGGAATTTGCTTCTTATGGTAGGCCCAGAGAGGGCATACCAGAGTAGGGTAGAAGGGAGCTGGGAGTAATTGCAGGGGGGGGGGGACGACAGAATTTTTGGTTGGGTGGGGTGAGGGACATTTCCCTTTACAGTTTTGGTTTCTGCTGAAATTGAGGCGCCAATTTTGGGCACAGATTTGGTTGAATTCTAGTTTATTGTAAGTCTTGACCTAAACCACAGCCATAAAGCTGTGTATTTATTTTTATACTCTGAAATTAGGCCATGTCAGCTATACTAAGATCACTGCAGTACATCATCTCCCTCTAGAATTATGCAGATTGTTTAGTTTGCCAGCAGCGTAACATATTTTTATTTCCCAAAATACATTCTATCCTTGAAAATTATGGGTCTTTCACATTTATGTTGCCTACAACACGAAGAAAGTACTCATAACAAAGAATCAGTTTCAACAAATTAAATTACAGCCCGCTACTCCTAGGGAGACTTGGTGCCAGGGATTAACTGTTTTCTACCATCACACCGTGCAGACAACCCAAGGAACAAAAATTCCGTACAAAGGCTGTGTAATTTAACAAATCGAGCACTTCACATGCAACAAAAAAAAAACAACACACCACAAAATCTAAAAGCACATTGAGGATGTGTGTTCAGCAGCACGCCCAGCGTTGTGCTGCAAAATCCAAATGAAACATCTGCTGCAGCTGCGTGTGAACCCAAGCAGTCCACCATAATAATAATAATAAAAAAAACTCTATTAAAGCAGGAAGCCAGTCATGTGATTTAAATACAGATTGTATACTCAGAGAGCAGCAGACGGAGAGACGCTGTTAAGAATGCTGACGGATTGTTCCTTGCATTCTAACGCTGGCTAAATGGCACTACAGCTAGCTGTCGTTGAACATTTCTGCTACAAAACACGTCCACAATCGGAATCTTCACCCCCCCCCCCACTCCTTCCGCCTCCATGAAGCTACAAGAGCAGCTGAAACAGATAAGTCTTGATCTAGGAGCCGAGAGTGCTGGTAGACAAATGGCAGCTATTGCTTCTCTCTTTGTTCTTTAAAAATTGCACCGCCACAGGATTATAGTGAACTGGCTGGGTTTGTTTTTTTGTTTTTGTTTTCTTTTAAACGTTGGCTTGGGGGAGGGTGGGAGGACTCCACAAGCAAAAAGATCAGTGATTAACCCGGCTTAACAGATTGGACGCCGTCATTTCTAAGAAACAACTCTGGTTACTCAAAATGCTGTATATTGTAGAGGATAGGAAAACAGACATTGATATCGCACCTCTGGCTCTGAAGCTACCAATGGCAAAAGAGAGAGAGAGAGAAAAAAAAAATGATGATCTGTTATTCATTTCCACTGCATTCAGCAATTTCACCCCTAATGGAAATCTTTTGGAATTACAGTATACTGCTGCAATTAAAGCCCATAGCGCAGTACTTGTGAAAACAGACATTTTGCAAAAGGTAGAGAGGTACTCCTATTTTTTGTGTGTGTGTTTTTGGAAACTCCTCTTCCCTCAGGGAAAAAAAAAATCAATGAGAACATTACAATTAGGATACTGCTGTGTTCTTATAAATAAGCTTCCCTCTGTTCTCATATTGCAGTGAATTATCACAACTAAACACTGATTTTAATCGCCATCCTTGAATTTTCGGCACAAAATACCTTTACACACTTACTTATTTTTTAATTGGAATTTATTAATCACCTTTATGAAGAAATTCACCCAAGGTGGTGAGCAGCTGGTACATACAAAAGAAATGGTCCGACAGTGGCATTCCAATACACACTATGTATGCCTGACATTCAGTCAAACTACAGCCGAAACACTCAGATTTACTTAAACTGTGTCAGAAGCTTGAAGTTTCCCTCTCAAACATAAATCATGCACCTTACCTCAGAGGGGAGCTCCGTGTGTCAGGGCTGCTGTTTTCCGAGATGACGCTCTCCTGGTCTTCCCTCGCATCTCCAATTTGCCTCCTCCCGGTCCCAGCAGAGTCATCCTGCAGCAAAGATTTCACAGCACACTCAGACACCAAGTTCCAGCCTTCAGAAATCTATTATTATGGAAACGCTTTATTTGTGGGTTTGGTTTGCCTGAGCCTACATGAAGTTGATAATATGCTGTCTCTTATCAAGTGGGCTTGGCTTACATAAGAGCAGCCTGCCTTGTGACGCTCTCTCTCATGTACACTACCAGAGTAAATGTACATGATTAATTCAATGCTGGACTTGTAGGAACTATTTGGAGGGAGCCACTTGTCATTTTTTACAATTCTAGCAGAAAAGCAATGTAGTCCAAACACCCTAGAGCACACCAAACAGCAACATCCTGGAAGTCTGCCTAAATAGGAGGGACTGTATCACATCACTAGGAAAGTCTCAACTTGCCAACTGAGCCATGTGTGTAACACATCAGCCTTTTGAATAAGATTCATATAAACGTTTGATAGCATTTATGATGCTCGATGGATGAAACACACAATTTTAAAAAAGTAAAAAGAATTATTCCCATTTAGAGTTTACCTATTACAGAAAGGGGGAAAATGGGACGTAATGCCTGAATCTCCTCCTTCAGCTATGCATAAGCTCTCTGGTTCCATTTCGGTGCTTCAGAACCTATAATCTGGTCCATTTCTCTACTGTCATAGAAACATGATAGCAGATAAGGGCCAAATGGCCCATCCAGTCTGCCCATCAGCAGTAACCATTACCTCTTCCTCTCTCTAAGAGATCGCACGTGCTTATCCCATGTTTTCTTGAATTCAGACACAGTCTCTGTCTCCACCACCTCTTCCGGTAAACTGTTCCATGCATCTACCATTCTTTCTGTAAAAAAGTATTTCCTTAGATTACTCCTGAATCTATCACCTCTTAACTTCATCCTCTGCCCTCATATTCCAGAGTTTCCTTGCAAATGAAAGAGACTTGACTCGTGCTCATTTACGCCATGTAGATATTTAAATGCCTCTATCACACCTCCCCTCTCCCGCCCTTCCTCCAAAGTATACATATTGAGATCTTTAAGTCAGTCCCCATACACCTTATGACGAAGACCACGCACCATTTTAGTAGCCTTCCTTTCGACCAACTCCATTCTTTTTATATTTTTTTGAAGGTGTGGTCTTCAGAATTGTACACAATATTCTATAAACGAGGTTTCACCAGAGCTTTACACAGGGGCATCAATACCTCCTTTTTCCTACTGGCCATACCTCTTCCTATGCACTCTAGCATCTTTCTAGCTTTCGCCGCCACCTTTTCAACCTGTTTTACCACCTGTTTGATCATTACATACAATCATACCCAAGTCCCGCTCTTCTGTTGTGCTCATAAGTTCTTTGTCCCTAAACTGTATCGTTCCTACAGGTTTTTGCAGCCCAAATACATGACCTTGCTTTTCTTAGCATTAAATTTTAGCTGCCAAATTTCAGACCATTTTTCAAGCTTCGCTAGGTCTTTTTTCATGTTATTCACACCATCCGAGATGTCTACTCTATTGTAGATTTTGGTTTTTTATCTGTAAAGAGGCAAATCTTATCCGACAGTCCTTCAGCAATATCGTTTATAAAAATGTTAAAAAGAACAGGCCAAAGAACAGAACCTTGATGCACACCACTGGTAACATCCCTTTCATCAGAGTGATTTCCATTGACTACTACCCTCTGTGGTCTTCCACTCAACTAGTTTCTGACTCAGCCCAACACTTTGGGGCCTATCCCGAGGGCACTCAGTTTGTTTATTAGACATCTGTGTGGAA
Source organism: Geotrypetes seraphini (assembly GCF_902459505.1). Classification (NCBI taxonomy): domain Eukaryota; kingdom Metazoa; phylum Chordata; class Amphibia; order Gymnophiona; family Dermophiidae; genus Geotrypetes; species Geotrypetes seraphini. The sequence goes on from NC_047089.1 coordinate 172,929,051, forward strand.
CACTGTCAAAGGCTTTGCTAAAATCTAAATATACCACATCTAGCGCACTCCCTCTATCCAATTATCTGGTCACCCAGTCAAACAAATTGATCAGATTTGTCTGACAAGACCTACCTCTAGTGAACCCATGTTGCCTCCAGTCCCGTAATCCACCGGATTCCAGAAACTTCACCATTCTCTGTTTTAAAAGTGTTTCACTTAACTTGCTTACAACAGAAGGCAGACTTACCGGTCTGTGATTCCCTACTTCCACTTTTGGGTAGAGGGACTATATCTACCCTTCTCCAGTCCTCCAGAACCACTCCCGACTCTAGAGAAGCATTGAAATGATTTGTCAGCGGAGCCATCAGAACTTCCCTAAGTTCCTTCAGCACCCACGGATATACGCCATCCGGCACCTTCACTTTGTCTACCTTTAATTTAGCTAGCTCCTCACGAACACAATCCTCTGAAAATTAATCAGGGTCTACCACTACTCCATCCCTATTCGTGTTTGTCTTCTGCAGTTCCACTCCTGGCGCTTCAGCCGTGAGCACAAAACAGAAATACTTGTTAAGCAATTCAGTCTTTTCTTTATCAGCTTCTACATATTTCTCCCCTTCACTTTTGAGTCTCACAATGCTCCTTTTGTACTTCTTCCTATCACTTCTTGCCCTGAATCGGTAGCATGGAATACTGCTACTCCTTGGGTTTTGGCCAGGTACTAGTGACCTGGATTGGCTACTGTGAGAACAGGCTACTGGGCTTGATGGACCATTGGTCTGACCCAGTAAGGCTATTCTTATGTTGTGCCCACTACATTTCTACTCCTTCCAGATATTCCCATCCAGGCAACAATTCCTTGATGTAATCCCCCATCCAAACAAAGTTTGTTTTTTTAAAGTCTAGAACCTTTACTTTTGAATGAGCCCTCTCTATACCCATCTCAATATTAATCTGTATCATGCTGTGATCAATGGATGCCAGATGATCACACACTGTAACATCAGAAACAATTTCCCCTTTTTGTAAGAACTAAGTGTAATAAGACCCCATCCCACGTAGGTTCCTGCTGGAACAGTTCTCTTTGTAGATAATCCACGATCTCCCTACTTCTAGAAGACTCTACAATAGGGATACCCCAATCAATATCTGGCATGTTAAAATCACCTATTAGTAAAACTTCCCCTTTTTTAGATATATTCGGAATGTCTACTCTGTCCTCTTTTTCCGTCTGTGAAGGAGGCCTATACATCACACCAATGTAAATATATTTACCATTCCCTCTTTCCAAATTGATTCACAGTGCCTCTTCCTTGCCCTGTAGATCCTGCAATTGTGTGGCTTTGATATGATCTTTAACATATAATGCTGCTCCCCCTCCTTTTCTTCCTACTCTGTCTTTTTCCTGAACAGATTATAGACCGGTATAACTACACCCCAGTCATAGCTCTCTAAGAACTACATCTCCGTGAACACTACTATATCCAACTGATCTTCTTCCATCACTACTTCTAGGTCCAGAATCTTGTTTCCCATACTTCGAGAATTAGTATATTCTGCTTTCCAGACATTGCCTCTATGTGGTATAAATGTGCATGAGATGAGTCTTTTTCATTTGAAAGGAAGCTCCAGACTAAGAGGGCATAGGATGAAGTTAAGAGGTTACAGGTTCGGGAGTAATTTAAGAAAATAGTTTTTATAGAAAGGGTGGTAGATATGTGGAATAGATTCTCGGTAGAGGTGATGCATGTGCATCTTTACAGAACAGCACCTAGCAAGATGTGCACACAAATCCAAATTATTGCCTTATGGCCGTATTCTATATATGATGCCTGAAAAATTGGTTCAAACTAAAACAGCACGCTTTTATAGAAACACGCTTGATGCTGGTGTGCGACGCATAACTTAGGTGCAGCCATTTAGGCCAGCTAAAACCAGGCCTAAATGCCTGTGCCTACATTATGCGTACATAGGGCCTATTCTATAACAATCCACCCCCTTTTCAAAGTCACACACTGCAACTAGTGCATACTTTTACAGAATCGCGTTTTTTGAGTTGTGCGTGTAAGTTTTATTTATTGCCAATTAGCATCAATTATGAGGTATTAATTGCCAATTACTGGTGCTGCTTAGCCCAATTGATCAATTAAGTTGTGTGCGCACATCGGCTACAAGCACAATTTTAGGCGCCATATAAAAAATTTGGGATTAGTGTGTAATTGCCATTACAGAACACTAGCATAAGTCCTACATATCTAACGTTAGACACGAGCGCTTAGGCTAGCTCAAAGGCAGTGCAAATGCTTGTGCCTAAATGCTTTCAGTTAGGCACCTAACTAATAGCATTTTATAATCCATACACACAAATTCTAGGCATGCTCCTCCAGGTCCATACTACATTGCAGTTATGCTCTATGGATTTTGGTTTTTTAAAATTATTATTTTAAATTTAACATACAAAGCAGATTCTATGACAGAAATATCAAATAGTTACAACCAATAACAATTAGAAACTGGAAAAAGAAAATATATAAAGGAAAATTATTTATCCTTATACAGTCCTCAATTCTAGGGGTTCAAGAAAAGAAAACTCTTAGGGAAGGAAGATTACATAAGCAAAGCAAACACAGAAATAGAGCAGGAACTCCGGCAAATTAAATATGGACTTAACTTACATCTCATCTTCCTAAGTAGTCATTGAGATTCCTTTACCTTCAAGAAAAAACCATAATTGAAGTGGTTCAAAGAAAATCTATCTAGGAAAAAAAAATTTACATGGAAATCGGACTTGGTAAACTGCATCCAAAGAAATAACTTTATTACGGTATGCTACGAACTCCTTCCTTCTAGCCTATGTCCACGTAAGAAGACTTGAGGCGGTCCAGAGGAGGGCGACGAAAATGATAGGAGGCTTGCGCCAGAAGACGTATGAGAAGAGACTGGAAGCCCTGAATATGTATACCCTAGAGGAAAGGAGAGACAGGGGAGATATGATTCAGACGTTCAAATACTTGAAGGGTATTAACATAGAGCAAAATCTTTTCCAGAGAAAGGAAAATGGTAAAACCAGAGGACATAATTTGAGGTTGAGGGGTGGTAGATTCAGGGGCAATGTTAGGAAATTCTACTTTACAGAGAGGGTAGTGGATGCCTGGAATGCGCTCCCGAGAGAGGTGGTGGAGAGTAAAACTGTGACTGAGTTCAAAGAAGCGTGGGATGAACACAGAGGATTTAGAATCAGAAAATATTATTAAATATTGAACTAAGGCCAATACTGGGCAGACTTGCACGGTCTGTGTCTGTATATGGCCATTTGGTGGAGGATGGGCTGGGGAGGGATTCAATGGCTGGGAGGGTGTAGATGGGCTGGAACCCAAGCACAGTACCGGGTAAAGCTTTGGATTCTTGCCCAGAAATAGCTAAGAAGAAAAAATTTAAAAATTTAAATTGAATCAGGTTGGGCAGACTGGATGGACCATTTGGGTCTTTATCTGCCGTCATCTACTATGTTACTATGGAAATATATATATTCTCTCTCCAATAAAGGAGGCTTGCGTTAAGTTATAATAAAGCTTTAGGACCATCTCTTTATCCTGATGGAACTCAAAGGACACCAGGAACGTAGCACGTCTTGAGAATTTTTTTTTTTTTTTTGAAACTTCCATTCCTTCTTCACCGTCTTTCTGTTCCTTTAATGACTTTTACAGGAAATAGATCTTTTGTAATGGAGGAACGTTAGTTTCTGGGATCTTCAAAATGGTGGTCCAAAAATTTTTAAACAGCTCTTGAGGTGTCAAACTTCGGAATAGGAAAATTCAATACTCAAATTTAAACTCCTATTCTGGTTTTCCAAATTCTCGATTTTTCTTAAGAGTAGAGCTTTATCAGACATTTGCGACTTGAATAGATTTTTGATTTCAGTAGTTGATTTTTCCAAACCAGCAATATCAACAGTGTGTTGTGAACCTTTGTCTCAAGTTTAGTAACTTTAGAAGAAAGGTTTAGTGTTAAAGTCATAAAGTTTGCACATACCAGGTGAAGGTTCTCAATTGCAGCCCAGAAAGATTGGAGTGCAACTACCAGCAGCTTCATCAATGGCATGAGCATGGATATTAGGAGTTGGTCTTGCTCAGGTTTCCCAGCATCAACCGGGCCTAGACTCCCTCCAGACTCACCACCTGCCAGTACCAGTATTCCACCTCCTAAGTTTCAATGCAGAAAGCATCAAAGCCTCCACTTCTGGGTTTGCTACGGGTTCCACTACCTTCGGCAATCCCCAAGGTCTCTCCATAGAAGGCCAGCTTCCCCTTGCCTCTCTGGGAACAAGAGGTGGGTTAGGTCAGGCTGGTCTCAACAATAATTTGTCGTACTAGGCTTATTCCGATATTCTTATATAGATTCTAGTCTGACACGGCGATGAACTCACAGGAGCAGGTGGAGGGTTAGCCCGCTGTTTCCCTCTCCTTTGGGAATCGCACAGGAAGAAAACTCATAAAGTAGTTACCGAAAAAAAATCCCAAGGTAAGGGAAGACTTCAACTATGTGACCTGCTCAGTTGCCATCTTGCCCCCAGCTCTCTGGATTTTGCACGCAGAATTTGTAGAATCTCGACTACAGGCAATTACACACATTACTGCAAATTAGTGCCAATTTCACACCAATTATAATCAATAACTGGTTAACATCAATTATCAGCTAATAATTACATTTTGTTACATGCATAAAACTGACACAATTCTATAACTCCTGTGTGTGCAATTTTACACACTTAAGCATGAGATTGTTCCAGCAAGTTTACAGAATACAGGGTTTGTATCTACAGGGAAAATGTTTGGGCTCTGACCATAACAAAATATTGTCATAAGGGAATGGTTTCCAGGAAGTTGAAAGGTCAGTTTATTACCTGCACACTGCTTCTATACAGTGTCCAAAATATTTAATATTTACTTATCATGCCCATGTGATTTGATGAACTGCACATATCTAGCAGCTGAAAATTTACTGTTAATAATTAACTTATGATCACCTGGTACTCCAGAAACACAAGAAACATTAAAACAAACACAACCCTCAATAGAAGAACAAACTAACTGTGATCACGTACAATTTTCTCTAACTTTACGGCAGGATAGGCACACAGGAGCATGTGTTTCACCTATCCATAAAGGACCACATTTTGTCTTCCCAAAAGCTCCCTAAGTTACACCTATTTCAAGGTAGGAGTAACTTTGTGCATGCTAGTAAGAATCAGCACTTTTGTGCATATTTTATATAAGTCATATTAGTGCCAATTCTGCTGCCGCCCTGCCCGTTCTACATCCCTATGTACTGCACAAATAGATTCTGTGATTTCCTATTGGCTGCTTCTATGCACATATATGCAAAGGCAGTTCTATAAATGCCTATTTGAGTGTGTAAGACATGCTCTATATGCCCAAGTCCCTTATAAATTATCCCCTATAAGACTTGCCCCTTGGCTCCTACTCCCTGCTCTTCAAATAAAGATGAGTTACTTTACTTCCCTGGTCACCTTTATCCACATTCTCTTGCATTTCTGTTAAAAGCATGTGCTCAGAAACATTCATATTTTCTGATCTTGTAGCACCTTCTTGTGCATTTCTCTCCTACTGGAATAAGGTGCAAAGGTCTTTAACTCTGGCTAGCTATTCTGTTCTATCCTTCCAACCTCCCGATATTCTTATATAGATTCTAGGAACCACTCTGTTAAAATAGTTTCTTTACCATGCTTGGTTCTTCCCATTTATGTGGCTGTTGATTTCAAACAAAGCCTTTTCTTCATTTGCTCTGTCTTGTCTGTTTTTTTCCCACTCAATTGCAGGTTCCGCAAACAGAGACCCTCTCTTCTGTATATAACATTATGTATAGCCCATAGTTCTACAATCATGACCAAGAGTTACCATATTTGTGAAGACAAAAAAGAGGACCCATGACCCCGCCTACACTCCACCCACAGCCCTGCCCATTTCTTTGGTCCTCCTCCTCTGTACTCTTTTAGTGCTTCTCTCTATCTTTCCTTTCTTTCCACCTCTCCTGTTTCTATCTCCTTTCAACCTCCTCTTTTCTTCCAACCTCCTGTCTCCTGCTATTTCCATCTCTCCCCTTTCATCTAGCAGTACCCTACTCCATGCTCTTTCCTCCAGCATTTTCTCCTTTCCGTAATGGTTCTCTAACCCCCCACTCATGTTGTTTCTCCAACCCCCCTCCCTCCATGACATTTCTTCAACCCCCCTCCCTCCCTCATGCTGTTTCTCCAGCCCCCTCTCCTTACCTCCCTCCTCTGACGCTGCTCTCTAGCTCCCGACTCCCCCACTTACCTCCTCCTCGGGCCCAGCCACTGTAATTAATCTTTGGGCAGCTGGCAGCAGTAGCAACGAGATAAGCCTGCTGCTGCCAGCCTGCCCCAGAAGTCGGCTCTCTGCAAGACCCACCTATGTGGGAACAGGAAGTCATTGCAGAGGCGGCTTCTGGAGCAGGCCAGCGGCAGCAGGCTTAACTCATTGCTACTGCTGTCAGCTGCCCAAAGATTGATTTCAGCGGTTGGGCTCAGGGTGGAGATAGGTGGAGTTGGGAGAGCCAGCTAAACCCGGACAGACTCCTCCATTTTTGAAAAATCATCTGGGCACCCGGACAGTCCTCAAAAAGAGGACATGTCCAGGTTTCCCCAGATGTCTGGTAACCCTATGACCAACAGAATTGAAAGTTACAACTAGCTCTTTCATGACCGGTAGCACTGTCCAATCTCTACAACCTGGGCTAAGAAGAAGCTTCAATTTGTTTTTAAAGATCCCATCTTACTAGGGACTCACAGAAGAAACAATTCCCAAGTACTCAGGCTAATTCACAAGTCTTGGGAATGGCAATAATTAAAAGTTCTTTCCATGGGGAAAGCACATTTTACACACAGAATTTGCGGCTTTGAATGATGCTCAATCTTTCTGCAGGTGCAAGTATGCTGATTGCTCAAGAACACATATGCTGTCATCTGTGGACTCTGGAGGCATTCCCTGGAGCAAATTCCAGTGACCAGAGAGGCAACATCAAAAGGAAATGATTCTCTGGTTAACTTCCAAAGTTATTAACCCCATTATCCCACATGGCACTCTGTTTTCCATTTTTCCCAATATTATAACTCCAGCAGTTCCAATTCTTCCCCCCCCCTCAATATTCCGTCTCCTTATTTCCTAGGTCAAGACCACCATGCCACACTCTCCATGTGGCCTGACCTCAGAAAGTTTGCAACTCTCCTCCATCCTTCTCTTATTTCAGAAGCCTTGGGCTTAGTTCACTACTAAAGCACCACCATCTTTCTTTTGTTTCATCAATGCCATTGTTTCTCTACAACCATGCACCTGTGCTTTCTAGGGCCACAGAGCGTTGCACAAAGCATATACATGTTTTTATACAAATAGTTCACCTTGAACATCTGATGGCACCTCCTCACAGCCACAGAAAAACAGTGTGAACAGAAAACCAGATATAAAGACAATGTTATACTGGCAAGCAGTGAATATATAGCTCCAGTATTTATGTATCTTGAGCTTACAGAGACAGTATCAGGTGGTAACGATGACTGAATGGCCTAATATTATCTGTGTAATAATGGGCCTGGTTTGAGGTAGAATGAGGGTGGACCAATAAAAAAAAAAAAAAGATCCCAAATAGTGGTTAAATATCTCTGCTATCTGGATGGTTTGTGTGTTTAGTCTGTCCCGCTGAATATCAGACCTAAACTAAATGAATAGTGCTAGAATAGTGATAGTACAATCCATATACTGAGCAATGAATACACATAATAGTAAAAGCTCCAACACAAAGTTATACTGGCTGATGCCCCAAAATATATATAAAATAAAATAAAATAGTGCCAATATTGTTAAAAAATGACTCTTTATCGACGTGATTAATTCCTGATGGAAAGAATACAATTGAATTACCAGTTCAACTAAATCATATATTTTTCTTTCACATGCTACAACATCAGCCTTACATATGATACATTTGGTCCAGCTTTCGATTTCATACACAGTGAAACAAGACTATCACAAGTATGATCCAAAGTCCAGCATTAAATAAAACTGAAATTGGGACACCCCACCCCCACCCCTTCACTCCCTAAACACCTCAGACTTAACTTTTCTGATGTTTTAGGCAACCACCTAGGTCATTTAAATAGGAAACATTCTCTTTATAAGGCATGGGTCTAGTGTATGTCTAGTGCATTATATTGTCATTTTATATCACTATATACTTGAAATGTTTTGGCTTTCTTTGTGCAAAGGATTAGTAATTATAAAATAAACAAGTGTTAAACAGAAAAAAAGCAAGACATCTTACTGATGCGTGATAGTCTGTGGAAGGGGATGACCGGGACCTCTCATGTCTGTACTGGGGCTTCTCATACTGTTCAAGGCCTGCATCAAGGATATTATCAGCTGAATGGTATCGCCCACAATTCTTGGTTTCTAAAAGTTTTTGTCGGTCTTTCCAAGATGCTTGATATTCTGCGAAAGTTCCTAACCTTCTGGACTGCTCAGGTTTTAATGATTTGGCAGGGGCCGGATGGCCACCACAATAGAAGCGATTCCTAGCTCCTTCCTCTGGGTCAAGTATGTTTTCAGATCCTAAGGAAGCTGCACGAGCCCTCTTCTCATGCCATGATTCCCCAGAATCATTTCTGTGAGATTTCTTAACAAGTCTTTCAGATTGTTCCTCACGTATGCTAGCTGGAGTTGGTTTTTGTGCAGGCTTTTTGTGTGTGGATTTACTGGTCTCTTCAAAAAACTTCCACCTATCAGCAAATGGAGCAAGAACATCTTCAGATGTGTCTGGACAACGATGATGATGGTCTTTTGAAATCCCTACTTCATTCATCTTCTCAGGTTCAGAATAGGACTTTAATTTTTGTTCAGCTGTAAATCGCTTTCTGCCTCCTATGCGCAAAACATGTTGAGATCCACTTCCTGACAGATTTAGTTTCACCTGAGTAGGCTCAGAAAGTCCTGGGGCATCTTCAGAAAGAAAAGGGGATGTAGAAAATATGTGGTTATAAGTCCTGTAATCAGGTGACCCTGAGAGATGATCAGATGGCCCAGGCTCCAGGTCCCGGCGTTTGAAAGAAGTAGCTTTCAGGACCCTAGCCTGGGCTTCCTTCAAATGATCTTTATAGGTGCTGGTTAAAGAGCTTTCTGAAGGTGAAATGAGATTCATTGTCGACTCTGATTTCCAGTTTCCAGTGTGCTCTTCCAATTCACTTGGCCCAGTCAAGGTTACAGTGCTTTGGCTCTTCTGCAGTCGTGCTCGCCTCATCTGGATTTCATTTCTTAGAGCTGTCGCATAACGATCATTCTTGTGTGGCTGTTTTGATATCAGGGTATCGGCTGAAGACCGTCTTTCCCTTCCAGGTGCAAGACTGCTCTTGCCCTCTTGTGCTAAGGAGTGCAACATTGGTGTAATCTGAGGGGAGATTTTACTACTTTCTTCATCACAGCTCAAATCTTTCTGACAACCTCTATTTTCTGCAGCCATGACACTTTGCTTTTCATTCCTTGTGCTGTTTTTTTCAAGATAATTGGAGTTTTTAAAGTCTTTCACAGCAGCAGATCTATTGCCTCTTCCTTCCAGTTTGAGATAACCATTCTTCTCACAGGCTTCAATTGAAGATTTGTCATGTTGTTGAGGTAGGTAGCATTTTGGAGTTTGGATCACAGTGGCTGAAGTAGACTTTTCAGGAAATGCAGAAGGGGTGTTATCACCATCACCTGCCTTCCTAATACCTGCCTTTATGTGGGCTGGTTCAGCAATTCCTTGCATTTGTTGTTTTGCAGTCACACAGTAATAGCGACTTGACCCCGTGTTCTCTGTGTTTTGTTCAGCAGTAGTATTGTTGGCAGAGGGCAAGGCACCAGGCATTCTGACTTTTGGTGGACTGTGTAAGTGGAGGCGACTAGAAGGCTGCTCTTTTATGCTACTGTGAAAGGTAATATCTTGCGATTTAGGCGAAGCAGAAATTCTAGCCTTGCGGGAGAAAGTACTTTCATCGCTGTGCTGGCGCTGGTGATGGTAACTGTATGCAGACTGTGCAGATCGAACATCAGTGCTAGACAAAGAGGTCTGCAGTCCATTAGTATTTGATACATTATTATTGTACTTATCAGCAGAGGAAGGCATCCTCTTCATCTCTGCTGAGCCCCTATCAGTTGCTCTAATGAGTGTCTGCTGATAATCAGACGTCCCTGAGCTCCATTCACTCTTGGGTTGAGACTTGCTCAGGACTGTAAAGTGCTGGGTGCTAGTGCTCTCTGGGTGCATATGGCCATGATTTTTCTCATGTCCTTTAGTAGCAGCAAAGCTATCACTGCGAAGAGGAGGAATAGGAGGAGGTGGAGAATATGATGCCTTTTTCTTGTCAGGAACATGCCAGACAGGCCCAAAGTTTGATCTCCCACTAGCAGAGAGCTTAGCATCGGAATGATCCTCTGGTCTTGGATTCCTGTTGCTCTCATAAGGTATAGGAGACGGTGAATATCCCTGGTTTTCCTCCAGTTTATTATCAGTTGGGAACTGGCTGTGTATATTATCCCCATGCTTTGCAGTGTCCCAGCGGCCAACTTTGTAGATCATGGCTTCTGTTGAAGCAGCATCATTTCTAGATAAAGTATGATCAGGGGTGCTAGAACTTGTGGAGAAAGAGCCATAAGCTGAATCGTGTGCACTTTGGTTGACTAGACGATCAATGCTATGATTGGACTTGGCAGAAGTTAGTCTCCCATAGTAAGTCTGAGAAGAGTGGTCTAAACTGTCCATACTCCCTTGAGAACCAAAATGATCATAGGTGTGTTGTAAGTTTGTCTGATCCCAGGAGTTCGACAAATCTTGAGAAGAGCTGCAGCAAAAGAAAAGAAAAAAACCAGATTAGAATGGTTATGGTTACAATGAAGGTTATTTACCAATTTGAAAAATAATTTTTCTATGGTATTTTCTTATAAAATATACTGTGTACATATCTTCTATACTAACAAAATATATAATCATGCTTAGGCGAATATAAGATATCACAGTGTGGTACTTATTCATTCATTAAAATACAAATCTAAAATGAAGTGTCAATGTCTCCATGATTTCCGAGGTACAAAACTAATATCATGGTATCTAAGAAAGAGTTGAGGCAAAAAGATGATTATTGGAATTTTAAACAGAATAGACAGCTACAAGGTGATACAAGTAATTTCTCCAGGCCAGTCTATGATTATAACCTATCTGATCATGCCCTAGGTTTCTTTCCAAGCTTATTAGACATTTATAATATCCTAAAAAGAACAAAATTACTACATGCTTGCATTAATAATGTCATTATCTGTAGCACTCCACTAAAGGAAAGCATGTCAACCGATTTAAATAACCAGCTATGCAAATTAACAATTTTTATACCATATATATGGCAAATACCTGATGATAAAAAAAAAACCCGTAGCTCGCCTTAGTAGTAGCTCAAGGTGAGTTACATTGAAATGCCGTTCACAGAAGGCTTACAATCTAAGTTTGTACCTGAGGCAATGGAAGGTTGTTACTTATCAAGATCACAAGGAGCATTTGTGGGATTTTAACATGACTTCCCCGAATCTCAGCATGCTTTAATCATTAGGCTTCTCCTCTGCTCCCAGGGGTGACTTCATAATTAAGCCAATTGAGGCAGGGGCCTCAGAAGGCATTTTTCAGGGTACATCATCACAGGGAGATAGCCAATATAAAGAAATACAGAATTTGAATTCCCTGCTGCTGAAAAGCAGTAGAGTACAGTAGAGAGAAGGAACTAGATGCAAAGCATGCTACACATGCACCCCTTTGTTGCCTTTCCTGCGTTCTTCCTCCAGTGATTGCTGCAGCTGCCTCCGCCACAACCACCAATACCACAATCTGAGGCCTACCGACTTCTTGCTGCCTGCCTGAATACTCAGTCACCATCTTCCTTGGAGCATCTCATCTCAATTTCTCCCCCCTTCCACTAGTACATGGTCCAGCATCTTTTCTTGCATCCCCCATAATCCACGGTTTGGCATCTTTTCTTGCATCCTCTTCCCTCAACATCTCTTCACATATTTCCTCCCCGGTCTACCTTAACTTATTTTTCAGAAGTCACCTGTGGTGGGGGGCAATTTATTTATGTATCCCTAATTTCTATTCCACACAATTCTATGTTCTTGGCAGATTACAAAGTTAACATCCATAATCTTAAAACCCACAAACAGAAAAGAACTTCTACAATAAATTTACAAACACTGCCTGTTGCTGACCCCGACGTCTTCTATCAAACATATCCTGCCTTCTTTGACATAACTTACCATTTCCTCAGGTAGAATGCTCTCCACTGCCAGTGACTTCTGGAAGGTAAACCAGGAGGGAAGAGGCAAAAAAACGAGAGAGTGAGAGTGAATTTAGTGGTAGGAGAAAAGGTCAATGAGACCAGTTTAATGCTGGGGATGAGAAAAGAGGACCGACAAAGGGCTGGGGGCTGACAAGGAGGCAGGTGGGAGACGGAAGATGGGGATAGAAGAAGGGCATTGGCGGTGGGAGAAGGAAAAGTCAGATATTGTTGGTGGTGGGGAAGAAACATGGGCATATGCAGGAGAAAATAAAGATGGAGAGGCACAGAGATATAAGCTGAAATTAAGGTGAAGTAAGATACAGTAAATACATACTGAATGAGATAAGTGAGTGGATGCTGGGGAATGGGGGAAGAAATAGGGACAAAAGCTGCTTCAGATACAGGAAAAAGAGACAGTGGGCTATGAAGAGTATGATGGATTTAAGAAGGTGACATAGAGGGTAGAAATAGGAGCGGTAGAAGAGAGGATGGAAGCCTAAACAAGAGGGTAGAGAGAAGAAACTGGATGTGGAGAGGAGATGAATAACAAGAAAGAAGCTGGGGTTGGTGAGGGGATGAGAGTGAGAAGGGGAGACAATGGACAGGGAAAGAAAAGGATAGAGATACTGGATTTAGGGAAGAGAGAAAGGAAAAATCATTTGTGGGAGGAGGCACAGATGGGTAGTGAGGGACTGGGATGAGGGAAAGAGGAGCCTAACAGTTGGTGGAGTGGCCTGAGAACAGCTCCTTGAAGTCACTTAACTCTCCATTGCCCCAGGTACAAAATAAGTACCTGTATATAATATGTAAAACCAGAAAGGTGGTATAAAGTCCCATCCCCTTTCTCTTTAGATGAAAAGCTAGATAGTGCCCAAGGTGGTCATAGGAAATATTCAGCAGCATTATCCACTTAGACCCAGATTCTCTATAGAGCGCTGATATCAGCAGCTGCCTAAAAAGTGGCTGCCGATTGTGAAAGATAGGTGATTCACTTCAATCAGGCTTTCACATAGTCTATTCCACAGAAACTGCCTTTGTTAAAGTGTCTAAAGGCCTATTCCTGGCCAGATCCAAAGGCCTCTACTCTATCCTCATCCTTCTCAATCTATCTGATGTTCTCAATATTGATGATCACCATCTGCTCCTCATGCTGTCCTCGTGGATTCCAGGGTTCCGTTCTCTCCTGGTTTTCTTCCTATCTCCCCATTACACTTTCAGTGTATACAATGGTGGATCCTCCTCCACTGCTATACCACTGTCAATTGGTGTACCTCAAGGCTCTGTCTTGAGACTTCTCCGTTTCTCCATATATGCCCACTTCCTCAGTGCACTGATCTTCCATGGTTTTCAATATCACCTCTATGCTGACGACTCTCAGATCTCTCTCTCTCCATACCAGATATCTCTATAGGAATCCATAAGTCTTAGGATCTTTGTGTGTATAGCCTGAGTTGTATCACATTATTCTCTTCTTAGAGAACAAAACCTATAATGGCACCAGGCCGTAAGAGACCCAGTTTGGAAAGATTTTAATAAATTCCTCTACCTACGGGCAAGGCAAAATGCAAACACTGCAACAAAGAAATGCAAGGCCTGTTGGCCTAATTGAAAAATCATCATGAGAAATGCTTTGATGATGATGATGAAAAAGAACATAACCAGCCAAATCTTCAGTTGGTAAACATTTTGATTTCATCATATTTCTTAAAGAATGCCTTGAGGAGCTGTTATATTGGAGCAAAAAGATATTCGTTATTATTACTGCATGTTAACTGTCATTTTGATACAGCCGTTATGAAGAAATAAGAGTTGAAACTAGCAAATATTCCTTTTTTGGGTAGTACTGAGTGGCAGTGAATACAAAGAATAATACTAAATAAGCAGAAATGGTATTGATAATAAAACTGAAGCACTGATGCTTTTGTTCAGGGGAATCTATCATCAATCTAAAGGATTTATTTATTTAAAAAATTTCTATATCATTTTATATCAAAACAGTTTACAAAATGATTACATACATAAAATAGTAAAACATAACTGGACAAGTAGAAACAGACAGTATTAATTTTAATAACAATCACCATCTTCCTTGTCTATATTTTCAGAGTTATCTGTCCAGAATAGTGTTTCAGTCACATCATATACATAACATATCCACAGTATATTAAGAACATAAAAATAGCCTTACTGGGTCAGACCAATGGTCCATCAAGCCCAGTAGCCCATTCTCAAAGTGGCCAATCCAGATCATTAGTACCTGGCCAAAACCCAAAAAAGTAGCAACATTTCATGTTACCGATCCAGGGCAAGCAGTGACTTTCTCCATGTCTTTCTCAATAACAGACTATGGACTTTTCCTCCAGGAAACTGCCCAAACCTTTCTTAAAACCAGGTATGCTATCCACTCTTACCACAACCTCTGGCAATGTGTTCCAGGGCTTAACTATTCTCCGAGTGAAAAAAAAATTTCCTCCTATTCAGTTTAAAAGTATTTCCCTGTAACTTCATTGAGAGTCCCCTAGTCTTTGTAATTTTTGAAGCAGTGAAAAATCGATCCACTTGTACCTGTTCTACTCCACTCAGGATTTTGTAGACTTCAATCACATCTCCCCTCAGCTGTCTCTTTTCCAAGCGGAAGAGCCCTAACCTTTTTAGTCTTTCCTCATACAAGAGAAGCTCCATCCCCTTTATCATGTTGGTCCTCTTTGAACCTTTTCTAGCGCCACTGTATCTTTCTTGAGATAAGGAGGCCAGAACTGAACACAATACTCCAGATGAGGTCACACCATGGAGTGATACAGGGGCATTATAACATTCTTAGTCTTGTTAACCATCCCTTTTTTAATAACTCCTAGCATCCTGTTTGCTTTTTGGCCACCGCCACACATTCGATGGAAGGTTTCTTCGTATTTACTACGATGACACCGAGATCCTTTTCTTGGGTGCTAACCCCCAAGGTGGACTCTAGCATTTGGTAACTGTGATTAGGGTTATTCTTCTCAATATGCATCAGTGCATTTGTCCACATTAAATTTCATTTGCCACTTGGACACCCAATCTTCCAATTTCCTAAGGTCTGCCTGCAATTTTTCACAATCTACATGCGTTTTAATAACTCTGAACAGTTTAATGTCATCTGCAAATTTAATCCCCTCACTTGTCATTCCAATTTCCAGATCATTTATAAATAAGTTAAACAGCACCGGTCCCAGTATAGACCCCTGAGGCACTCCACTGTTTACTTTCCTCCATTGAGAAAAATGACCATTTAACCCTACCCTCTGTTTTCTATCCAATAACAAATTCCTAATCCACAACTGCACTTTGCCACCTATCCCATGAGGAGCCTTTCATGAGGAATTTTATCAAAAGCTTCCTGAAAATCCAGGTGCACTACATCAACCAGCTCACCTTTATCCACATGTTTATTCACACCTTCAAAGAATCACCATAGATAGGTTTGTGATTAAAACCAGCAGGTTAGAAAAAGAGGTAACTGATGAAAAAATTGCCCAGTTTGTTTATGTGACAAGCTCTTCCTTCTGTCTGACTGAAAACCCACACCATGGTGACTTTCTGTATTGCTGGTGTTAAAATGTGGAATGCTCTGTTGGGCCAATTGCGACTGTATGAAAATTGATTTAAAATTAAGAAACAATTAATAACTCTGTTACTGCATTTTTGTGATTTATTAATTGGCACTTGAAGAAAAAAATCAGCTTAACCATGTTTGCTATTGTAGATAAGAAATTGTTTAATTATGTAGATTTTATGATATGGTTTGTTTTTATCTTATGTATGTTTTAATTGATGTAAACCATTTAGTTTAGTATAAAATGTTTTAAATTAATAAATTAATTTGATTCAGTCACCAAGACCAGGATTCAGTCCACCCAGCAGAGCAGATGTTGCAGGAAAACTGCTGGATAAAGTATATGACAGAGAAATGGAGCAAAGTGCAATGGGTCTAGATCAGTGGTCTCAAACTCGCGGCCCGGGGGCCACATGCGGCCCGCCAGGTACTATTTTGAGGCCCTCTGTATGTTTATCATAATCGCAAAAGTAAAATAAAACAGTTTCTTGATCATATGTCTCGTTAGCTATAAATTACAATATTATTATTAAGACTTAGCTAAAAGGAAAGATTTATAAACTATAAAGAGTTTTACTTCTTGCAAAATTGTCATTTCTTTAATAAGATATTATCTATTTTTTTTCCCGAGGTTCTCCAAGTACCTACAAATCCAAAATGTGGCCCTGCAAAGGGTTTGAACTTGAGACCGCTGGTCTAGAGAATAACATTGTTAACCTAAGTCTTGATGGATGGAGTAATGTCCACAATGATCCTGTTGTATGTGCTTGTATAACAGAAGAGAATGTCTTTCTTGCAGAAACAATTGATATCACAGGAAATGCACATACAGCAAAATACTTATCGGAACTAGGAACAAAAAAGCTATAATAAAATGAGAACAAAAATGCAAATATCTAGTACACAGTTTAGTCACAGACAATGCTGCAAATATATCCAAGATAAGAAGAAAATTAGAAGAGCTTGAAGATAATACCAAGCTAATAACATACGGTGACAGTATTTGCTGCACCTCCTAGCCAAAGATTATAGTGTCCCAGAAATAGACTATTGTCATTGAAATTGCTAACTACTTCCTTAACAATCAATTTTCTGCAGCAGCTCTGAAAAGAATGGGTGGAGCTAACACTCCCAAAAGATGTTAGATAGAACTCTATAGTGACAGTTTTGAGCAGTATATCAAGCACTGGCCTATTCTGATGAGTTTGCTAACAAAATCGAGAGAAAATAGATGATGCTGTTAAGGCCAAAATCTTCAACATTAGGCTTATGAGACATGAAGATAAGCTGAGAATCCTAAACCCATGAGAGCTGACGTCAGCCATTCAGCAGACGGTGCGGGGGCAAGCTGGATGCCGAAGAGATCAAGGCTGCCCTGCACTGCTGGAGACCCGAGCCACGTGCCAGTGAGAGGGCTTCTGAAAAAGGTACTGGGGGTGGTTGGGGCTTAAACGTACTGGGGGTAGGGGATGAATGAAAAAGGCAGGGGAGGTACTGGAAGATAAGCCGTGGCTAATATCATGGGGCGGCTTATCTTCCATTTTTTAAACATAGGCCACCCTTTTCTGCGGTCTATGCAGAGGGGCGGCCTATATGCAGGGAAATACGGTAACCAAATCAGTCATTTTTTAAAAATATAACTGTAAAACTAACCTGAAAAGTTATTTTTCAAAAAATGAAACTACTTCATCTAGTTGTAAATATTAAGATTATACCAACATGAATTTGTCTTTCTGTAGAAAACCATGATTTATATTAAGTGTTTCTGACTAGTGATTTAAACTGCGATTTAAATTGATTCAAATCAAATCAACCCTGCTTGGTTCCCACCCCTCCAAGACCTCTTGTCCAAGGAACCGTACAAGCTGCGGGTATTGGTACAGTCTAAAAATTTAATGCGACAGTGCACTTGGTAGTATCGATACCGGGCTCTGTGGATGTTGTCTCCTACACGTAATGCTTGCTTGTCCTTGGAGTACCTAAGGAATACTTAGATGGAAGATATTTCAATACTTAGAAATACAGTTAATTGTTTTGAGCACAGAAGTCTGAGGGGGTGGTGCATGATATGGGAGGGAGAAAAGTTATAACACCAATGTTCATAAAGCAGGAAGAGAGACCTCAGAGAGACTGATTTCAAGGCAGCAGAACATTGGAACAAGACAATGACAAGAGCTTAGGAAATACCATGGTCCATATACAATGACATAACATAAAAAGAAAATTACGCCATTGTACAGGCTGTTTGTGAAGTCTCACTAGAGTATGGTGTCCAGTTCTACAAGAATATTGACTAGAAATAGTCCACAGAAGGGCTACCTAAACCATTTAGGATGTATTTGCAGGACTAACTAGACACAAGTACAGAAATAACTAGAAGTTTTAGCTGGGTCTGTTTAACAGGTAATGCAAGGGGCTTAAGATGCTAGACTTTCAGGCACCAGTCAGGCTAGTGCTGGTAGCTATTTCTATTATTTCAAAACTTTGTAGTATACATGGAAAGGGAAGGGTGCTGCATGTTAAAGTTTGGAATCTTGAATGCCCATCTACTAAGAGAGAGTACAGTACAAATGGTCTTGGATAAGGAGAGAGATCCTACAAGCAGTCAGCGATAGAAATGGAAATATATCATTAGAAGCATGGATAAGAAAAACTGGGCAGACTAGATGGTCTTTTTCTGCCATCACCTAATATACAAGCATGTTTAAATTTTGCTGTTATCAAAGTGCTACAGAAAGTAGCACTAGTAGGCAGAGATTTCACTAATGGAACTAACTATGCTAACTCTCTCAACAAATATGAGGACTGTATTTAAGAGAATTCTGCTTTTACTAACTTATTCATATAAATACTAGCTTTTAGTTTTCAGTATGTAATTCACAGTACATTCAGAGGCTAATTCGAGAAACCTCAAGTACCATTTACATGCATAAAAAACAGACTTGTATATGTCAACCAGTATACACACAAATAGCAATTTTAGCAAAGGTGATACTTACATGTACAACAGTAGAATGCAGGGATTTAAACACTGGGAAAATATACATGCGTTCCAAATTTTACAATGGCAATACACATAAACCCGAGAAGTTTTACCTGCTAGCATTTATGTCTGCTCAAAGTTTGTTTTTCAGACCTCAGATATCAACCAACTTGAGGATTTAACAACGGCAAGCTCTCACTCTTAATCATGGAAACTAGTACTGCCTGATTCAGGAAAAAAATTTTTGGTTTGATTTTACCCACTGAACTGATTTTTCAATTCACATTTCCTGCAAAATCAGGTGTGTTTTTTTTTTTTCCAAATGTCCTGCTGGGTTTATTTTGTAGTCATTTCACTCACCCCACCACAGTGCTGTGGTGTAAATAAACAAACAAACATAAAAAGATTATTCCTCTCTGTTAGGTCCTAGCTCACACAAAGATTATTCCTCTCTGTTAGGTCCTAGCTCACACTTGCTGTCTAACACCAGCTCTGGCAGGATACACATTTCAAATCTGACATATTGTAATCACAAAATAAAATTATTTTTCTACCTTTTGTTGCCTGCTCATTTTATTATTCAAATCATGTTGATCCCAGGCTCTGGTTTTTGTTTGTCTTCCGTTAACTTGCTCACCAGGGTCTCCTGCCCATTTGACATTTTCTTCTTTCTCCGTGCTCACCATCCTTCTTCCATCTCTGTACCTTCCTTTCCACTGCCATATCCAATATTTCTGTTTATTTCCCACTGTCTTCCATCTCTCTCTCTCTCTCTCTCCCTGCCTTGTGCCGAGTCAAACCTCTCTATTCCCCTTCATGCAGCATCTCTCTTCTTCCCTCCATTATGTAATGTAATGTAATGTAATGTAATGTATGTAATGTAATTTATTTCTTATATACCGCTACATCCGTTAGGTTCTAAGCGGTTTACAGAAAATATACATTAAGATTAGAAATAAGAAAGGTACTTGGAAAATTCCCTTACTGTCCCGAAGGCTCACAATCTAACTAAAGTACCTGGAGGGTAATAGTGAAGTGAAAAGTAGAGTTAGAGGAAAAATAAAAATAAAATAAACATTTTAAAAAGACAGCATTGATCTAAATACTTTGGAAGGTAGAAGAGAGGAGAGAAAGGAATAGAAGCAGAATGGGTCAGCGTCAGTGATGAAGTGGAGCAAGTAAGTTTAGGAGGAGCGATTGACGTATCCAGAAAGGGCTTCTTGTGGCCGACAGTCCCAGGATGCCCATGTCCCCTCCCCTGCGATGTTCTCCCATCCATGCATTCCCTCCCAGACACACTGCCCGTGTCCCAGCCGCTCCAAGGAGGCTGCCCCAGATGAGGTCCACGGTGCAACATTCCTTTCTCTCCCCATACACCATCTCTCCCTGCCCTCCACCCTATGCCCAACATTTCTACCTCTCGCTTCTCCATGTATGTCTCTCTCTCTTCTATTATATGCAGGATTTCTCCCTCTCACACCTTTCTACCTCTTTGTTGTATCTCTCCCTTCCTCTCCTCCACCCCATGTTCAACAAATCTTCCTCTCTCTTCTCTCCCCCCCATGTGCATCAGCTTTCTATTTCTCCTGTCCTTCCATCAATCCCCCTGTGCAGCAGCTCCCTCTCTTCCTCCCTCTATCCCCCTGTACAGCAGCTCTCTCTCCCTCATATCCCCCAGTGCGGCAGCTCTCCCTCCCTCCTATCCCTCTGTGTGTCAGCTCCCTCCACCATGAGATCTGACATGTGGGCTTCCCAAAGCAGCAGCAGTAGTGGTGGCCGGTGAGAAGAGGAAGTGCTCGGAACAGGCTGCTTCTGGCCTGTCCCGCCAGGGCTTCCCTCTGCCGCATCATCAGTGACACGGTTGAGGGAAGCCCCTAGCGAGGCAGGCCAGAAGCGGCATGTTCTGAGCACTGCCTCTTCCCGCTGACTACTGCCACCACTGCTGCTGCTTTAGGAGACCCGGAGGTGTCAGGACTCACTGAATTGGTGAGTCCAAATTTTTTTTTGAAAGCAAATTGATTTGAATCAATTCACCAATGTGAATCGGTCAATCGATTCGATCGGGCAGCACTAATTGAAACATGGCAGATAAAGGCCAAATGGCCCACACAGTCTGCCCATCTGCACCATCCACTATCTCCTCCTTCCCTAAGAAACCCATGTGCCTGTCCCATACTTTCCTGAATTCAGACACAGTCTTTGTCTCCACCACCTTTACTGAGAAACAACTATGAGACAAGCTAAAAATGCAGCGGTTTCTCTAAAACGTCTTCATGGAATGACTCAATTGTAGAATAATTTGGAAAATAAAAAGGTTTTCAGCAAACTATGTCATAGGAATAGATAACCACTACCAATTCTCTGTTTGGTACATACTATTTTGGTACATACTATTTTACACAAAGTGCAAGCTTTCTAATCTGTTCTTTCAATATAAGCTCAAAATCAGCTAGCTTCTGTACTACAGTTCCCTGATAAAGCGTATCAGAGCGCCCTATAATACCTTTAAAACTTTGGTCAAGGTCTCTGATAACAATATTGATGTATTGATTAAAAGAATATGTTATTTAAAAATGAATATATTATTAGTGAGAGAGCTGAGCTTGATGTGATGAAACTTCCATTCAGCGTCTGCTTCTTCCTCTCTCTCTCCCCACTTCCCTTCAGCATCTGCTTCCCTCTCTCTCCCCTCCTTACTTCCCTTCAGCGTCTGTTACCCTTCCCCCCTTCCTCCACTTCCCTTCAGCGCTACTCAACCTCTTCTCATCATCGGGCCATCTTCCTCCCTTCCCCTCACCTTCGCGGGCACTCTTCATCGTTTTCTCTTTCTGAGGTGTCCGGACACGGCAATGTTCTCACCAAGTCCCGCACGACTGCCCTAAAGCTTCTCCTTTGATGCACTTCCTGTTTCCACCTGGGCAGCCTGCATCAGAGGAGAAGATTTGGGGCAGTCGCGCGGGACTTGGTGAGAACGTTGCCGTGGCGGCAAAAAAGTTGAAGTGTCAAAAGTTGAAGAATCAAAACAAAAATCAATTGCTCAAGGGGGCGGTGGCTGGTCCTCAACATCCCCTCAATATGACTTGGACACAAAATACCCCCTTAAACTTCTCAGTACCCACCAGTGGGCGGTATCACCCCCCCTTTAGGAACCGCTGGTGTACATGATATTCACATACATCAAGCACAAAAAAAATCCATGCTAAAAACCAAGCAAAAATGTGTGCTAGGTTTGTGCACATTGTTACATAGGGTAGTATGTAAAATTAAAAAGTCTAGTAATTATACCATCATTTTCATATTTAATCTGGAGACTCTTTGGTCAATGACAATATACCCAAGTCAGAGTGCCTCTACTCTGGAATTCCTGAGAGTGAAGGAGTCTATTATTTTTTGGTAGAAACAGTGAAATGTAGGCTTGACATGAAGACCATGCTGTACATTTTAGAGAGTGTGTATCCTCATTGACACCTGCACATGGACATTATTCATTCCTGTGAACGTGTTCATGTATCTAGGTGGGGACATACTGTATTTACCTGGACATAGTGATGATCTAAGTCTTTGTTTGGCCTGGAGCATGCGAGAAACTAAAACATTACAAAAGTAATGGAACAAAGACAATGTCAGCCAAACGAACTGAAAAGTTGAATGTGGAAGAGCTGATGACAGACTTCTTGTTAAAAAAACAAAAGAGCAACAATTTAACTGAAACCCACCTAGAATGGTAGCAGGAGTGCCATGAAGTACCGGCATTGGCTGAAGACAGCTGGGATGATGCAGTCTCCAATGGACTCTCTGTGAATTTGGTTGAATGCCAGGAATGAGGCCTGCATGCTAGGTCATTTTTTCTATGGCAAAAAAAACACACAAAAAAACCCAAAAACATAAATAGACAAGAAATTTAGAACTTAAAGAAAAATGATATAGAAAAATATTAGCACAAGACTAAACAGAAAACCCAAACTGTGCTGAAACTGGATACAAAAAGTGTGCCTTCTTTCAAACAGCTTGAACTGCTGCGCATGGATCACAATATTACAAAGACTACGAAAACAGAAAATAATCAAAATAAATTCACAATGATACGACCTTTCTTTTGAACACATGCAAAAGGTGGCAAACCTCCCTCCCTCCCCCCCCTCCAGCATTCTCATATACAGATCTTAAATCACTGCAGACCTAACTTTGGAAGCTGTACAACCCCTTCCCCCTTTCTCTCCTCCTTCCCTATCCTTGATCTTCTCCCAGGCCACAAGTGAGAAGACTAAGTGGTCTCAGTGTTCATTTAAACATACAGTTTTCTGCTCCTGCACATAAACCACAGAGGAAATAGCTTCTGAACCCCTGTTCCTCACAGCCACAGCCTTTCAACTTCTATCTCGTGGATTTTAACACAAACATTTCTCTTCTGTTCTCCACTGGATTTTGGTAATGTTTCTACAAAGCAGCGTTGAAATCATTACTTAGAGCAGCAAATACTTTCAGTAAATTTTTAGGGCCGTGTTTAACTTTATTTTTGTAAATTCCAGATTTTAATTTAAATTCAGCATCTTTAATTCCCTGTCATCACTTACTCCCCCACATCCAAAAAATATATCCTATAGTATCGTACAATCACAGTTTAGAAATCAGATGAAGTCACCGTTGGATAATGTCTATACCACCTTGGGTGAATTTCAATAAAAAGTCGGTAAGTAAATCCTAATAAATAAATACAACCTTAGCCTCCACCCCCCTCTGGATTTTAGCATTAAGGCGGCATATGATATTTTCTGGGAAAAGAGAGTTGGGAATAAACAATACTATTACCTCCTAAATACAGCGTGATATTGTACAATATAAAGGAAAAGGCGTAGGCTAAGGAACATGCTCCAGTCACTTGGATAATGGTGAAAGGGTTTTTGCAAATGGTATAATATATTTGGTAGGGGGGCAGGAGGAGGGGGGACTCTTATACTGAAGAACTACAGCATTTAACTGTTGCTAGGTTAAAATAGAGAGATTAAAAAAGTAAAATTGCAGAGGTTCTGCATCATAGTTCGATGTCCTTGTTACCAGGACTATCCTTTATGCTTTTATCAAAACCATAATAGGTGACAAAGAAACCTTTTATCAGTGGTGAGCTCATTTGAGAACAGAAAGTGCAAAAAAAAAAAAAAAAGACTTTCATCATGGCAACTTCAGTGTGTCAATGTGTGTGTGTGAAAGTGTGTGTGTGTGTGTGTGTCCGTCCAAATTAGAGCTCCAAGCGTTGGCCCCGGAGAAGCAGGCCGCAGGGTAAGGTTGGGAAGCAGGTGGCATCGGCTAGCAGGAAGCCCTGGCCTTGAGAGAGAAGCTGCTGCCAGAGCTTGTCACGCCACGTTCTTTCATCTGCTTGGGCAGTGGTGGCTGGCGGGAGAGCCCAGTACTGGTGAGGGGGCTGAGGCTAAGGCGTTTCTGTGGGCAGTGGCTGGCAGGAAGCCGGGGCCCTGGGGGGAGACGCTTCCGCCGGAGCTTTCAGCTTCTCTTTGCATGGCTGGGGCTGCCACCTGAAGCCTTCCTCCCCGTAATGGGGATATTCATCGCAGCCATGCTGAAAAGTCCCGCAATGGAACGGCTGCAATGAATCATCTTATTACGGCCCCAAGGAGCATATTTTCCAGAATTTAGCCATGCTACCATCTAGTTTTTGAAAGTTATCATGGATTTTTTTAGCATCAGTAGAGCCTAATACTTCATAACAGCACAGTCTGCACCAACAGTGGTTTTGCACCTAGAAAGCAGAATACCCTCTATTGAGCTCATCATTGCCATTTGGAAGCTTATCCCCAAATAGTGGCTATGTCCTGCTCAGTTAAACCCCTTTGAATATTGACGATATAGGTAATAGTGACATACAATAAAACAAGAGTTACAAAACAATGACATTAACAAGCAAGTACCAAAAGATTTAAACCAATATTCGTTTAAATCACAAAACATGTTATCTGTTCACATATCAGTTGAAAAGTAGCAGCATTAAAACTGAAGTGAAGCTCTATTCCATTAGCAGTTTCTCACTTTCTCTAGGTCAAAAATCAGAGCCACTTAAACTACTTCATAAGCCAAGCATTTTAAATAATCTTGTCAACAAAATATGAATCCTATTCAGCAACACTTATTTGGCTACTTAATACCTGAATCAAACTGATTTGCTGAAAAAAGCCATACACACTCACATGTCTTGTTGAGCAGAGATTTATTGCTAAATAGGACTGCATGTGTATACATGTAAATACATATACACACTTTCGTAATTTGAAATTAAGTCTGCTTACCTTCAATAGAGGCAACACAGTTGATACTATTATAGAAACGTGGAGGGGCATAATTGAAAGGAACGTCTAAGTCCGTTTTCGTCCAAGTCGTAAGTCGTCCAAAGTAAAAAATAGCTTAGAACACATTTTCAAAAAAATATGTCCAAATTTTTTTTCGTTTTGAAAATCGTCTAACTATACGTCCTGCTGATCTGATCGTCCAAACCGCTAAGTCGTTCATCTTTATACAGCATTTTCGTACAACTTTTCATCCAAGTCAAAAACGCCTAGAACAAGCCCTGTTGGACGTGGGAGGGGTCTGCAAAGTGATGGACTGAACACCCAGACATGGCATCTAAATAGTGGGGTACCTTACAGGGCACTGCTGTGAACTTCGCAAAAAGGGTGCCATGTCATCATCTCACTACAGCTCCCTTATAGGTCATGGTGAGCCCCCCAAACCACCTCCAGGATCCCCTAGACCACTTATCTACCACCCCAATAGCCCTTATGGCTGTAAGAGCCACTTATATGCCAGTACAAAAGGGTTTTGGGGGTGTATAGGGAGTGCACATTTCAATATCAATGCAGTGATTACAGGGGCTTATGGGCATAGGTCCTATTCTCCATGGGTCCATAACCCACCCCCAAGACGGCTTAAGATGCCCCTGTGCAACACGACTAGGCTTTCCTATGCCAGGCTGCCAGGTGATGATGTTCTGGAAGCAAAATTTTCAAGTTGTGATTAATATTTTTATGGGGAGGGGGTCAGTGATCACTGGGGTAGTGTGTGGGGTTCTGTATTATGTGTTTGCAGTGCTTCTCTGGTCACTTTAGGTGGGTTTTTGTGACTTAGACCATGTTTTAAATGGTCTAAGTCACAACGTCCAAGTTCCGTCGATCCTGTGTAGTATAACTTTCGGTTATACATGCAGTACGACTAAGCCTGCCCACGTCCTGCCCAAATCCCGCCCTCGACACTCCTCCTGAAATGCCCCATTTAACTATGGTCGTTCAGCAGCACTATGAAGGCCTAGGTGGTTTAGAAATACGTCCAAAACCCGTTTTTATTATCGGCACTTGGACGTATTTTGACAACGTTCGTCCAAGTGCCAACTTAGACCGGTTTTTGGATGTTTTTCACTTACGATTATGAGCCCCATATTGGATGACTATTTTAATTATTCTATACTCCCCACAACCCTCATCCAAAAAAAGTACAAACACAATACACTAGAAAACTACCACAGCACAAAACATTTAACAAACAAAAGGATGTGAGTGAAGTTACATTGGATGGAATAAATATCACAATATACAGTAGCAAGGGAAGGAGCAAAATGACATGCCACAAATTAGTACTGTACCTCATGGAATTTCTCAAGATCTTCGTAAGAAATCTCCTGGCCCCATGAACATCATTTTCAGACGGCATTTTCTGTGCTACAATATCCATCACCACTTTCATCTTCCTGAACAGCCAAGTAATGAGAGGAATAAACCAAACTGAGTTGGGACTGAAGGGAATAAGAGCTACCGGAAAACGTGACGGTTTTATGACTGAGTTTTTACTGTACAGCAGACCTGCAGTTACTAGACTAGTATTTATCTGGGAAACTTAGGTAGCACACAAGCATTGTGCCACTGTAGATTAATGTTTCTTGGCCTGTTATGCATTTGTTTTGTTTACAAGGAAATGCTTTAGACAAAATACACCACACAAATTACTAGCACTTGAACTCAATAACAAGATCTCTATTATGCTCTGATATTCAGTGGAACACCAACTCTACCACTTGCAAAAGACAACCGTATTGCTTGCTCATCTGTAACAGGTGTTTTCTGCAGAC
The DNA here is from genome assembly GCF_902459505.1 of Geotrypetes seraphini. Lineage (NCBI taxonomy): Eukaryota > Metazoa > Chordata > Amphibia > Gymnophiona > Dermophiidae > Geotrypetes > Geotrypetes seraphini. The sequence goes on from NC_047089.1 coordinate 172,956,115, forward strand.
AGCAGAACTAATCAGGCACACAAGTGGGTGATGTCATACGATGCCAGAAGGATGGAACTGCTCCCTACAGCTCAAATTTTATTAAACAAATTACTGCAGACCACTACAGTTCCAGAGTTCTTAGCAAAAGTAACCCCTCCCACATATAATGGTCTCCTCAGCTCCTCAGTTAGTTCCAAAGCTTAAGATATTAGGCAATTCCCAAAGAGGTGGGAAAGGTTTGTGCGCCTGATCAATCTTGCTGTATATGGATGAACACTGCCTTTTTCATTAACCGGAAGGATTGCATCAGACACACAAGTGGGTAACTCCTGAGCTTAGGGATGCTCAAACTCTTTGCGCCTTCCACAATTTTGAGAACAGCCTGCACAGACAGCAGAAAAGCTGCAGAGTTAACAATGATCCTTTACAGCAGTGTTTTTCAACCTTTTTACACCTATGGACCGGAAGAAATAAAATAATTATTCTGTGGACCGGCATCGGTCCGTGGACCGGCAGGTGAAGAACACGGGGCTAAGTCGTGGGCCAGACCCCGCCCATCTCTACCCAACCTCCACCCTAGACCCCGCCCCCCCTAATAGTACTAATTGCAACTTGCACGTCCCGTGCCTCATCTGGAAGCCTTCCCTCTGATGTTGCAACGTCAGAGAGAAGGCTTCCGGTTCAGGCGCAGGGATGCCCGTAGGAGCCACTGCCCATGGCTTTGTGTACTGAATCAGTTAGGAAGAGGGAGCTGGCTCGAAGGTAACGCCGCATCGATCGCACCGTGGACCGGCAATTGAAGAACACTGTTTTGGGCCTGATGCACGTGCTGGCCCTGTGGACCGGCAGGAAATTTCTGTGGACCGGCGCTGGTCCATGGACCGGTGGTTGAAGAACACTGCTTTATAGTATCAGAAGACTCTTAACTAACTCATTTGCCTCTGTCGGTATGACTACAAACACAGGTTTAATGAGAAAATTTGGACTTCCAGAAAAAGTGTACATGTATTGGACCATACAAAATTAATGTGCTGATACATATATCAGCACATTTCTTTATTTAAAAGATTTATATGCCGCAAACAGAGTTTAATGGGTCAGAATTAGCATTGATCCAGCCAAGGGAAGTCGTGCCTCACCAATTTGCTTCATTTCTTGGAAGATGTGAATAAACATGTGGCTAAAAGGTGAGCTGGTTGATGTACTATATCTAGATTTTCAGAAAGCTTTTGACAAAGTTCCTCATGAGAGACTCCTGAGAAAATTAGAATCATGGGATAGGAAACAATATTCTGTTGTGGACCAGGAACTGATTGTTAGACAGAAAACAGAGGGGTAAGGTTAAATGGAGAAGGATGAACAGTGGAGTGCTGCAGGGATATATACCGGTACTGGAACCAGTGCTATTTAACATATTTATAAATGATCTGGAAATTGGAACAAGTGAGGTAATTAACCCCCTCCCCCCTTTTCACAAAACTGCGATAGCGGTTTTAGCACAGGCTGGCACACTGAATACTCTGCACTGCTCCCGACACTCAGAGTTCCTATGAGCATCGGGAGCAGCGCAGAGCATTCAGCGCGCTGGCCTGCACTAAAAACCGCTATCGCGGTCTTGTAAAAATAAAAAAAGGGGGAGGGGTTAAATTTGCAGACTACACTAAACTATTCAAAGTTGTTAAAATGCCTGCAGATTGAAAAATTACTAGAAGACCTTAAGAAGCTGGAAGACTGGGGCAATCCAAATGGCAGATGAAATTTAATGTGGACAAATGCAAAGTGATGTGCATAGGGAAGAATAATCCAAATAATAGTTAAGAGATACTAGGGTCCACCTTAGGGGTCAGCACCCAAGAAAAAGAACTAGGTGTCATCGTAGACAATACGCAGAAACCTTCCACCTAATGTGCAGCAATGGCCAAAAAAAGCAAAGAGGATGCAAGGAATTGTTAGAAACGGGCTAGCAAATAAGACCTAAGAATGTTATAATGCCTCTGTATTGCTCTATGGGGCAGCCCCACTCAATTCTGGTTGCTCTATCTAAAAAAAAAAATAAGAATTAGAAAAGGTTCAAAGAAGAGTGACTAAAATAAAAAAGGGGACGGAACTCCTTTCATGAGGAAAGCTAAAGAAGTTAGGGCTCTTCAGCTTGGAAAAGAGATAGTTGGGGGAGATATGACCGATATCTATAAAATCCTGAGAGGTATAGAATAGGTAAAAGTGAATCCGTTTTTTACTATTTCAAACGTACAAAGACTAGGGGACATTCAATGAACGTACGCAGAAATACCTTTAAAACAAATATAGGAGGAAATATTTTTTCACTCAACGAATAGTTAAGCTCTGGACCTCATTGGCAGAGGAGATGGTAAGAGTGATTAGCATAGCTGGGTTTAAAAAAATGTTTGGGCAATGTTGTTTATATTAATTGTTCAAAGAACCAGAGATAGACTTCAACTAATATAAAATGGGACTGCAAAGTTAATTTTTTCTGCTTCCAAAGTTGAATCAGTTACGCCTTTTTTATACAGTTGCATTGGCTATAGATGAGTGTCAGATTATTTATAAACTATGTGGTTTTGTTTTTAAATCATTACATGGGGAATTGCCCCAATATTTGTATACTTATTTTCAATGGTTGCAGGGAAAGGGAAGGCAAAAATCTATATTAATATTTCCTTCTTACAAATCTGTAAGATTATACAAATTTCACAATAATAGTTTATCTATATGGAATGCTCTTCCACTCTCTTAAGACAAGAATCTAGTTTCTCTGTGTTTTATAAATTCTTTAAAATGTTTTTATTTAGGAGATTTGTGCTGGTAGTAGTTAGATATGAATTTGATGGAATTCCTGAAGGTTATCTAGTTTTTATTTTGTTAATCACTTTAAACTATAGCTGGTATTATGCGGTTCATAAATTTATTTTAATGTTAGCTTTCCTGAATTCTTATACATTTTGCATGGAAGATACTTGACTTTCATATGCAAGGATTACTGACAATTATGCAGAGTTAATTCTCTTCTGATTTTTCTCTTGCAGAAGATGCTTTTTTGACTCTGGACTTCGTTTTCTTGTGATCCTTTATTGATCTTATCTTTATAAGTTAACTAATTTTAAGTTCATGTATTTATTGTTTATATTTTCAGTACAGGAAAGGATATCATTCTAATTACTGTGTCTTGATTGTTGCTATTTTCTGAGTCTTGCCGTGTCTTGAGTTGGTAGAACCGATGTTTCAGCCATCATGCTGTGGCTTTCTTCAGCCTACAAGAACATACCCTGTCTTTGTTTTTAAAGCACTTGATTTCTTACAACCAGGCTAACTGAGGAGAACTTGAAGGAATTAACCCCACCCTTTTTACAAAAGCACAGCACGGTTTTCAGCACCGGCCATGGTGGTAACGGCTCCGATGCTCACAGAACTCCTAGAAGCGTTGGAGCTGTTACCGCCGCGGCCGGCGCTAAAAACCATGCTACGTTACGTAAAAGGGAGGTAGGGGGGTACGTCAGGGAAGAGTTTTATGATCTTCTCAATACAGCTTGTTTCAACTTCCTTCATTGCAGAATATCCACTTGACAACTACCAGAAAAAGGGCCTTTTGTCATATGCAAGCACTTTACCATCAGTAATTTCTGATCAATTAGGATATCTCACTTTTCAAAAGATGCTGAAAATTTGGGCCTTCTCTTACTAAGGTGCGCTAACCGATTAGCGCATGCTATACGCTAACGCGTGCATGTTAATCTATGGACGCATTAGCATTTAGCGCGCTAAATCGATTAGCATGTGCTAATTGGTTAGCCCACCTTAGTAAAAGAGGGGGTTGGCTTTTTTTCCCTCAGCATTTAATACCACTGATCGTTAAATTCTGATATTAGTTTTCTTTTCCTTATAGCACTGATTATATGTGAAATTTGTAACATTGGGACTCATACATCAGCCCTTCAGAAATACCACACATATTTATAATAATAATCCAGGACAATCATAAATATTGGGCAAATAATTGGCCACAGCTTTATTTCATATTATATCAAACATTAATTTAACAAATTTGTAAACATCAGCAAACTTTACACTTAACCATTTATGATTTCTTCAAAGAGCTAATCGGTATCGACAGTAGCTCACTTATCCCCAACTTTCCCTTAACTCCCAGTGACTTACGGTGTCGTAAAGCCACCTCACCTCGTGGCGGTGTCGCACACGAGGACATATTACTATTCCAAATTGATAGTACTTCAAATTCATCTGCCTCTAATAATGGCTCTGCCCTTAGGCACCAAACAACCAGCTGCGACCGACCCCTCCCCCCTCCACCCAAATTCCCTACCTCCTCCTTCCTGCTCCGTCCCAACCCCACATCCCGAATATCGGTGGGAGGGAGGGAAACTCAAAACTTTACTCTCCTCCCTTGCTCTTTTACCCTTACTCTCTTCTCTAGCCCGCCAATTTCTTACCTTCTCACCTCATCCCATGCCCAGCCCCTTTTTCCTTTCTACAAATCAACTACTCCCAATACTCTCCAATCAAATTTATCCTCCTGTTGCTACCCCTTCACTCTCCATCCCACCCCCTATTTCAACCCTTTAACTTATCTTCTGGCCTTGATGTCGCCCAATGTTACTGGCCACTCAGATTAACTGTGTGACCTTTTTTTATAAGTGTAAACCGCTCTTAAACCTTGTATAAAGCAAATGAATAGAATAAATGGTCACAAAGTCAATTCAGACAGAGCATCTCATCTCAGCCTAGGAGGCATTCAGGTGCAATGCTTGCAAGTCTTCCAGCATGGTCAGGACTGGAGGACAAAGGGATTGAGGGGTACAGATAGGAGTAGAGGTAGGTAATAGGGATAGGATTAGAGGAAGTTACAAAATTAGGCCTGATGGGCCGCCGCGGGAGCGGACCGCTGAGCAGGATGGACCTCTGGTCTGCCTCAGCGGAGGCAACTTCTTATGTTCTTATAAGAGATATTTAAAATGAGGGTTGAGCTCTGGATTTTGTTTTCATATTTCAGAACGTCAGTAACATTCTTTTAAATAAAATTAAATTCAATAAAATGAAATAAAGCAACAAATAAATGCATCTTCTTGAGAAGAAAAAACGCTTAAACATAATGCCGAGAGATTCAAATTGTACCTGTTCACATAAATGGGGGGGGGGGGGGGGGAAAGCCCGGAGGAGCTCAGGAGACCAATGTGTGCAGGAAGGATCACATACTAAGATGTGTTCTAAAATAAGGGAGAGCAGGTTTGAGCCTGTACCATTGGATATCATCATTCATTTGTGTGCCTGACTTAATTGTGCTTGGCTACAGAAAAAGGAAAGATCAAATACGAGGGAAACCCCCCTCCCCCCCAAAGACAGATCAAATGCAGAGAGCTGCAGTGGAAGTCATGCAATGGAATCCTAACATCCAGTGAGACACACTATAATCTTAATTTCCAAGTTCATACATCCTCTGCGTTCAGAAACTAGGGGCTCCTTTTACGAAGCCGCGCCAGCGGTTTAACGCGCGTAATAGCTCACGCTAATTTGCCGGCCACGCTAGCTGCTACCGCCTCCTCTTGAGCAGGCGGTAGTTTTTCAGCTAGCGCGGGGGTTAGCGCGTGCTAAAAAGGTGTGTGCGATGAAAGGAGCCCTAGATTTTAGCTTAATGATACACTTCTAAAGTACATGAAACATTACAGGGTAGCAAGTCCTTCCTAGCAGATTTCTCAAAGGTTGCCGATATGATTTAGAGTTAGACTTTTATTAGAATACAAATGGATCAATGTCCTTAATTGTTCTTTTCAGCATTGTCAAACTTCAGTTATCACAGAAACATTAAAAAAAAAAAAAAAGACATGCTCCTTTATCATCCTGACCCTACCTTGCGCTCCCACCTCTCTTATCAGCTCTCAACTATGAATATTAATGATTACTTCAATGTTACTTTTACAGAAGATACAGAAAGGACACAGCTCTGATGCAAATGATTAATGAGTTTAATCTATTTGAGGAATATGAAAAAAATGATGGGCACCCTAAAATTTTGGAGGCCTTTTTACTAAAGACATTAGAGCACACTAGCCCCCTCTTCTAGATAGCTGCGCTAGCGGCTGCCACGTGGTAATGGCCTCGAAACCCATAGAGATTTAAAAGGCTTTGGGGCTGTTGCCACGCTGCAACCACTAGTGCGGCTTTGTAGAAGAGGTGGTAGATGTTGCATGTCTTATTGTAAACCTATGGGCCACATGGAACTTAGAGCACATTAAACTTTAGTAAAAGTGTCCCTAAGTAATGATGCAAACACTTTTGTGGCATTAAAAAATATTAAAATATTTGAGTACTATTCATAAGACAAATTAATTATTACATTTTTAAGAACATAAGAACATAAAAAGTTGCCTCCACTGGGTCAGACCAGAGGTCCATCGCACCCAGCGGTCCGCTCCCGCGGCGGCCCATCAGGCCTATGACCTGTGAAGTGGTCCCTGACTATTCCTATAACTTACCTCTACTTCTATCTGTACCCCTCAATCCCCTTATCCTTTAGGAACCTATCTAAACCTTCCTTGAACCCCTGTAGCGTGCTCTGGCCTATCACAACCTCCAGAAGCGCGTTCCATTTTTTAAAAGGAAATAGACACTGCTGCCTGAAACATCTTTTCAGATGAATGATAACTATTTATTTTTCATTGAAATTGATGCAAAGCTTGCTGGGCGGCAATGGGATCATGCGGTTGCAACAATGGTCCTAACACAACCTTAAGCTAATTCTATAGCTGTCTGGTTGTGGGTCTGAGCATATCACAACATAATTTATTTATTTTAAGATTTTGATACTATACAGCAGTGGTTCTTAACCTGGGTTCGACCGAACCCCAGGGGTTCGGTGAGTCAGTCTCGCGGGTTCGGCGGAGGTCAAAACACACCTCCGACTCACATAGCGCTTCGGTCATGTTCAATCATCTATCAGTTATTTAGTGATTTTGATCAAGACTGATCGTGTCCTCGGTTTCTTGATCTATCAATCTGTAACTAACTCCTTATATACATCAATCAATTCCTGATCAAAATTTAACTGATAGATGATTGAACGTGACTGAAGCGCTTATGATTCATAATGATACGCCCCGCTTGTCCATAATTGGCTGCAGGTGATCATGCAACATCGCTTGGCCTATCTGTGCTGCAGGGGATTTGATGCGCACAGTAGTCGAATTGTAACTGTTGTGATGGTACGTCGTGTGATACCTATCTTAATATTTTAATCCCTTACTAACTATGTCGAGCAAAATACGAAAGTGGTCGGACGATTATGTACAATATGAATTCACATGTATAACGGAACGTGATGGGAGTCAGCGTCCTAATTGCATGATTTGCAATGCCAAGTTGAGTAATTCTAGTCTAGCTCCGGCAAAACTAAGGGAATAAAGAAGGGTTCGGTGAACACGCATATGAAACTGGTGGGGTTCAGTACCTCCAACAAGGTTAAGAACCACTGCTATACAGTATGTACTTTAAACCCTGTGTCACATTTTGTTTGCAAGTACTGTATATAAAACAGGGATATTGATTGTTTAAGTAGATAAAAAATAAAAAAAAAATTAAAAAAATCTGACCATACGGCCTAAGCCTCTATATTGTCAACATGGTAAAGAATTAAAGGAATTAATGGGAGTATTCCACACAAAGCTCCACAGACGTGTCAGATACTTTTTTAATCTACTGTATATGAATGATACACTATGAACTCCTACAGTCATTTTGCTTTGTGTGTACATTTTCCCAAATGTTCATTCCAAATTTTAAGAGTCATAATTAATTTTCTTTCTTGAAAAAAAGTTCTCTTTCAGGAAATCCTTGAATACATCTTTAGTTTCACTTTCTATAGTCACTAATAGATTTATTTGATGCCATTTTGCCCTCTGCTGGCCCCATCATGTCATTGGTGAATTCTGTAATTGACAGCAGCATTCTTTTTTTAGACTCTTTCTATGGGACTGGAATCATCTTACCCCAAATTTCAAGTTTCCTCAAAAACTCTTAACAAAAAAAAAAAGATAAAATTTACTGTTTCCTTGTAATTGTATACTGTTTTATTATATTAAACTAATAAAACTTTTTAAACTGAAAAAAAAAATTACTGCCAAATAGGTGCTCTGATACTCTTACTTACTGAAAAAAACTCTGCCCTTACTTTTATACAGAAGCATAGGAGTTGAAATTCAGGAGTATTGAGGTAGGAGTGACCCCAATTTTCAACAGGATTAACAATACATACGCCTGGTGAAATTCTGCGGAAAAAAAAAATTCTGTGCACAATATTTCAAAATCCTGCAAAGTTTATTTGTAGTGTTTTGCATAACATTCTCCTATCCTTAGGCCTGAAATTCCTTCCTACCTTTTCTTCTCTCAGGTTCCAGACTCCTTTGTTCCCTCTCTCACTCCAACTGCAGTCTTGTCTTCCTCTAAATCCCACTAAATCTCTCACTCACACCCTGAATCCCCTCTCTGGCCCCCATGGTATAGTATCTCTCTCTCCCTCTTATCACCCCTTCCAACCCCCTTTCTGGTTTGGGTCACACTCTTACTACCATCCCCCCACCCCCTTGTCTCCACAGCCAAGGATCTTTTCCTCCCTTCCCATCACCTCTTTCTGGTCTGTCACTCTCTTCTTTCTCTACCATTACCCCCACCCCCATTTGTAAGTTCAGCATTCATGTCCCCTCCCCCAACCACCTCTGTTGCTTGCATCTCTTCTTCCCTTCCCACCCTCCTTTCTGGTCTGAGTCACTCCCCCCCCCTTATGGGTCCAGCATTTATCTCCCCTACCCTCCACTCTGCGAGTCCAACATTCATGTATCCTTTCTCTCCCCCACTCCCAATTACAGTCCACCATCCATCTCTCCTTTCCCTTTTTCGGGTCTTCCCTCTCTCACACTGACTGATTCCCCTCCTCCCCCCACATTGGCAACTCCCTGCCATCCCGCACTTGACCCAACAACTAATACGAGAGAGCTCTGAGGGCCACCAAAAGATTTCAAGCTTACTCATACTACTAATTTTGTAAACCACCTTGACCTGATTGTTTAGACTGGGTATTAAACTACAATACTTCAAGGATAGATTTTAAAAACTCACTTTATTTTGGATTGTCAACAGTCACAAATTCCATAAATGAGACATCTGAGTAACACACTTAAATATTGTTTGCGGTTACTATATTAAGTGGGTAAGATTGAAATTAATGCATGTACAGGATTTGAAGAGTATTTCAGCCAACTGTTTGAGGGCCACAGTGAAGGACTTTGGGGCCACATATTGATCACTGGTTAAAGCAGACAGAAGCCTCTCCTGCCTGCTTAAACACTTTCAAAAATCTACCCCTATATGTATATGAAAGATGCACGAATATAGGATATTCAGGGCTGAGACCTTGAAGATTGGTGTTACTGTTCACAAGTCTCAAACCTATGCTGTTTCAACCCCTCCGTGTTTGTTACCATATACAGTAGAATGCCGATTATCCAGACTAACTCGGCAGATAACAGTCCAGATAATCAAAAATCCGGATGACTGAACATTTAATTATTTTTCTCTTTTGTTTTTAATAATTGTTTAAAAAAATACCATCAGCGCACCTCCTCCCCCCCCAAAAAAACCCCCAACAAAAAAACAAGAAAAGGCAGCATTCTCCCTCCATCCCCAAACAGATACCACCAAGCCCCTCCCAGACCCAGCAACAAACATAGCTGTCGAGACTTCCAAGGGCAGTCTTATGAGGCTATGGGCTCCTTTTACAAAGCTAGCAGTTTTAACGCACACACCGGATTAGCGCGCTATAGTGCGCGCTAACCGGAAATCTATCGCCTGCTCATATGAAGGTGGTAGCAGCTAGCGCGTGCAGCAATTTAGCGCGCTATTCCACGCGTTAAGGCCCTAGCGCGGCTTTGTAAAAGGAGCCCTATGAGTAGCCTCACGAGACTGCAGCTGGAAGTCTTGGCAGCTATTTATGTCGCTGAAAGAACATGGGCAGAATTGAGTGGGAGTCGTTCCTTCCCCAGCGCGCTGCTAGACCACCAAGGAAACAAGGTGGGCCTGGGATCCTTCCTCTGGGTCCAGGAAGGGGACTGATATTGTTTTTGGGGAGTGAAGGGGATGCTCTCTTTTCCTATAGGGGGGCATACTGATGGTGGGAAAAAGTCTCCCGGTTCGAGGGGGCTGATGGCAGCGGCGGCAGAAGCAGAGAAGGAACACTAGTAGGAGAGTGATAGGAATGGTACTTCAGGGGGAACTCAAATATAAACTGAGACCCCGCAAAATAATCCGGATAATTGGACATCCAGATACCCAGTGTTTGGAGGTGCGTGTTTTGTTTAAGTTAGGCTGTAAGGTTATATATGGAACTGCTCCAGCTTACATGGCTAATAGATTTTCTATAGCATCTCATAAATATAGTAGGAAATTTCATGCTTTGTTCATTTCTCCGTCAGTACAAGGCTGTAAAAGTAAGAGATTTCTTGATCATACTTTAGCATTCCAAGCAGCCTCACATGATAAGGAATTTTGATTATTATTGCTTGGAGTCTATTCATATAAATACTTTAGAACTCAATTGAAAACATATCTTTAAATATTTGATCAATTAATTTTCCTTCAGTCATCCTTAACTTTTTCTTATTTCTAATCTTTTGTAAACCGCGTAAAACTCCTGGTTATGCGGTTAAGAAGTACGATGTTATGTTATGTTAGGATAATCAGCACTCTACTGTATCTGTATTAACAAGCAAAACTACCGATTTACCTCTTCACTCACTATTTAAACAGAACATGCATTGAAATTAATAACATGAATAAGATTTCTTTCAACTCTATTATTCTCTTTTCTATGAAATGAAAACGGAAGGTTTTGAAGGAAGCACATTATAAAAAAGATCTTGTGATGGTGTCTTCTCAAATGCCATGGGAATAACAGCAATATTCTGTGTGTGGCATGTATGTGGCTATTACCAAGCAAACCTACTAAAGTGCAGTATATGAAACTGCTTAAAAAGTCAAACCTCAGACTTCATCTTACAAATAAACCCCTTGTACTCCCCAAGTTCAGTAGACTTCATCACCAAAACACAACTTTTTTTTTTTTTTTTTGTGAGGAACAGTGAACCCAGAGGAATTACAGAGTAAGAACTGTGTGGTCAGCGGTGCAAGGCTCACAGACAACTCAGCACAGCTAAAGAGGTTGTCTCTGCTCTCATTAGCAAAAACAAACAAAGCAGAGACAGCTAAGTTCTATCAAAGTATCTTGTAGAAAGGCAAATCAAATACAACCTAACCCTCTCAGAGGTCCTGTCAGTGGCTGATTTTCAATGACAAGTATTTTGCCGAGGAGAAAATAGAACATACCGTATCTCAGATATGAACTACAAATACAAAATCAAATTCCTTAATTGTTAGGCTTACAAAAAAAAAAAAAAAAAGGGTTTGACACTACATACTCACCAATTTTTCACTGTGACAGATGCCTCTTCTTCCACGCTGAATTCTGTTCTATAGGGTTAAACTCTCTCCCTCTACTACCTGTACCTACTGGTTCAGTAACAAAGAATCTGGGCTAGGAGTGTGAACACAAAGGACACACACATTAAAAAAAAAAAAAAAAGCCACCAAGGAAAGGTGCCAAACAGGAAAAAAGAGTGGGGGGAGGGGTGAAGTAGTACAACAGAACTGTCCAAACTACAGAGGTCCTCCTGCATGAACTACAGATGTATCATGGTAAACCAGCTAAACAAAATTAGACTCCCTATCTAAAACAATTATTAAAAAAATAGTAACAACCATCTTGGATTTCTTTAAAGAAGTGGCAACACAACATGGGCAAAACCCATCAGCGTCTCTCTAGGCTGCCCTTTGCTCTACCACCACTAAATACACCACAGTCACCGACATCAGATGCTGATATAAAACGTTAAAAGAATGAGGGGTGGAAATGTGCCCCTCACCCAAGCTGAAGCCCCAAATGACTTTGCGACTGTTTTCCAAGAGAGGATGTCCCTTGGCGTTGAAGCAGCAATCCTTTCCTCCCTCTCTGCATCTTTCAGGTAATCTTGCGCTCTTTGGTTAACTGCACTAAAAAGAAGCTCTTCCTCACACATACCTTATAATTGTTTGAGAGGTATTAGGCTCTGTCTTCCCAAACCTTGGCAACAGGCTGATACCCTCAAAAAGTAGACTCGGTCAATCAAGAGGCTTTCTGGAGCATCAGGATTAAGGCAGCCTGATATATTGTTCAGAATAGCAACTGGCCTGCCATCTTGGTTTTATTACATCACATTTGGGTCTCATTCCATGTTCTCTTTTTTTTTTCTTTTTGTATTTAAAAAACATGGCTGTTTTTCTGTCAGGGTAATGTCTCCAAATGGGTTCCTTTTGTGCAGATCGGTGGCTCCCAACCCTGTCCTGAAGGACCGCCAGGCCAGTCGGGTTTTCAGGATAGCTCTAATGAATATGCACGTGAGAGATCTGCATATAATGGAAGTGCCAGGCATGCAACTCTGCTCCTTGCATATTCATTAGGGCTATCCTGAAAACCCGACTGGACTGGAGGTCCTTCAGGACAGGGTTGGAAACCATTGGTGTAGATGCACCAAGCAAGTTCAAAAGCAAGGTAACAATCAAAGCCAAAAATTGGTGGATCTAAAGACTCGACATGGTCGTGTTTTGGCAAAGTATTGCCTGTGTCAGGAGTCAGCCAATTCTACATATGTGTAACTAAAGAGTATAAAGATGATGTAAAACATTGTACACTTCTCCCTCGTTATTCGCGGGGGATACGGGCAGAGCCGGACCGCGAATGGCGAAAAACCGCAATTATCCGGCTCTGACCCACCCCCACCTCCCTGCCACCTTCCCGGCCTTACCTGGTGGTCTAAAGGGCTTTTGGGGCAGGAGCGATCTTCCTTTGCTCCTGCCCCGTGCAGATCGCCATGAGGAAATGGCTGCTGTGCGTTCCTGTAGTCTCTCGAGACTACGACGGGAACTCCCTACAGCCATTTCCTCATGGCGATCTGCACGGGGCAGGAGCATAGGAAGCTTGCTCCTGCCCCGAAAGCCTGCTAGACCACTAGGTAAGGCTGGGAAGGCGGCAGGGAGGTAAAAAATATGGTTTTTTAAAATTTTTCCCCTCCCCAGAAAAAAATCGCGATTATGTGAATTCGCGAGTCCAGAAACCGCGAATGGGGAGGGGAAAGTGTATTGGAGAACCAAGAGTATCACACTCATACTGTCTCCAAGCTAACCCACCAAAAACCACATTTGAAAATATCTGTAGTAGACCAAACACCGAGCCTACGTTCAATGCCAACAGGCCCAGGCCCCTCATATTTACTGACAGCAGACAGATTAAACCAGAAAAAAGGTTTTCATTATGCTGGAGAGTGTGGCGTAGTGGTTAGAGCTACAGCCTCAGCACCCTGAGGTTATGGATTCAAACCCCACACTGCTCCTTGTGGCCATGGGCAAACCACTTAATCCGCCACTGTCCCAGATACATTAGATAGATTGCGACTCCACCAGCACAGTACCTGTACCTGTATGTAAACTGCTTTGAGTGTGGTTATATAACTACAAAAAGGCAGTATACAAGTCCTAATCCCCTTCCCTTTATTCATGCAGTTAGGTTCACTACATAGCATAGGCCTGTTTTCTCTCTCAGGCAGGCAAGTCAATTTAACTAAGTAATCCTTCAGTTTAATTACCACAAAGGCCTCAACTCTAAAAAGCCATACAATCAAGACAAAAAAATTGGGTTCTAGCAGTCTCTGCCACTTCTCTAGCAGTTTCCGTTTCTTGCAGGCTGGAGTACTCAAACTCCTTCTCAGCAATCCTGCATTTATGGTTGGCCAAGTATGGACTCTTCCCTCAGCTACCGCAGAGGTTAGGTGTCATCGACTTGTGTTCGAGTCCTATCGACTTGATGATCATCATCAAGTTTTCATGGCAGAATACAGAAGTAGATTGCCAGGCCTTTTCTTTTGTGCAGTGTGTTCGATGTTGTCGTCGTTGTTGCACCAAACGTGATCCTCCAACACTGCCTATTCTGCTGCTGCCCAGATGGGTTAGGTATATCATTAGACTGACATCTCTGCTGAAACCTGTCCACCTTGGGAGGCCCTGCTGGCAGCAAAATCTTCGACTGCATAGCTTTCAGCTTCTTAGATGCGCGCAACCCACTTAACCTCCTTATAAAATTACATTCTGAAAGCAACTTGTATGCTGAATATGAAAGAGATGAAGGACATAAAATGATGAGTCCTTAATGAACGTTGTCAATTTTAAACCCCTCCTCCCGTTGTCTGCCCTACAGAAATTATGATAGTAAACAGAGAGTGAAACCCAACTCTCCTGGGATGCTGTTGCTTGCTTGGTAAGTCTTATAATATATTCCTAGGATAATTCCTCTCATGTCTTCCAGCTGACTTAGGGTAGTATTGTGTAGGTAATTCAAGCTGATGTGAAATTATCAAGGCATCACATATTTTCATTCTGAATTTTGTTTAAATCCTGAGCAGGTATCAGATTTAGACATTCTGAAAGCTCCTTCTTTCCCACAGCCCCATCTGTTAAGGTCTATCGAGACGCAGTAGTGCTAACCATAATCAAAACTGCACAGAGGTATGCAAAGTATGAACTCGGCTCAAATAACTGAAGTGTGAGGCCAAAGAAAGAGGTTCTTATTTTAAGTAGAGGTCATGGCTATAATAAAGGGTGTGCATGTTATAGTCCAAAAAGTCTGACATTCTGCCTTTATGTTACCAACTGTACAAGAGAGATTACAATATGAAGCATAAAGCAGAATTTTATGGCCAAAACAAAATTTGGGACAGCCCACAAAAAAACATAAAACATACCACCCGAGGCTCCAGAATCGACACAGGTGACTAGAGGAGTACAGTAGTCTAATAGATAGATTGTGAGCCCACCGGGACAGAGAGGTAAAAAGCTTGAGTACCTGATTGTAAAACCGCTTAGATAACCTTGATAGGCGGTATATAAAATCCTAATAAAACTTGAAAACTTAATGGTTAGTGCAGATGTGTGAGAATTTGGAGGAAATGGTTTAATTCCCACTGCAGCTCCTTGTGACTCTGTGCAAATCACCTCACCGGTCTTTGACCCAGGTACAAAATACTATAAATACCTATATATAATATGTAAACTGCTTTCATGGTAACCACAGAAAGGAAGTGTATCAAATCCTATTCCCTTTCCCATGTTCCTTGTGATCTTGAGCAAGTCATTTAACCCTTCATTGTTTCAGGTACAAACAAATTAGAGAGCTGCACGGGAACAACGGGGATCCCGTGGGGATGCCCCTCGTGGTCTCAGGGATCCCGCGGGGTTGGAAGCAGCTCGAGCCAATGGGCTCATCTTCCTTTCCTGCCCTCCATCTGGCTCCGCTATGCAGCGTGCAGCGCTCTCAGTACACTGCACGTAGCTGACCTGGAAGTCTTCCCCTGATGTCAGAACTGATGTTGGAGGGAAGGCTTCTTGTTGGCCACGTGCAGCGCCCGCTGCCCTGCGAAGAAGTGCAGCTCTGACGTCGGGAGAGGTACAGTCTTGCAACTCTATATAAGGTAGGAAGGCTGGAAGCAGTTCAAAACTATGAATATGGGTGTAGTGAGGATTTGGAGGGAGGGGAAGTGGGTACGCTTTAGCTCTAGAGTGAGGACTTTTGATTTGGGTCATGGTGCTCACATAGGTAGTGCGGTAGAAGTATTGCCGGTTTATGCAATTTCTCGAGCTGAGTCAGCGGTCCCTCGTCTGTGTAGAGCCCACGGTGGTAATGTGTTGTGTCACGTCATCTTTCTTTTCAGGTCCACCCTCCTTTCACGTGGCGAGGTCTTGCTGATGTCTGCTTCAATGGCCGTTTCCCCTGTGGTCTCATTCTGAGCGTTATGGTGGGCATCCCGCCCAGTCTGAGATTTCCCACTGTGATGCTTCTCAGTGATTTTTTTGAAGACTCTCGCCATGTCTGCATCGAAATGGAAGTGAGTCGGCTGTAACCTGATTACTTCCTGGTTTTCAGCAATAGCAGTACCCCATTGTATAAGTATATGATGAGTGTTTAAGTTTCCTAATATCCCAATACTGTGCCTTTTTCAGTATTTTTCCCTAGGTTGTCCATCTCCCTTAAATACTCAATTTTTGGTTCTCTATGGGCAGTTAAATCATAAAGTATTCATGATAAGCTAAGCTCAATGTTTGGTCTATACCTATGTAATTGTCCTTCTCATGTAGTTTAATATAATATATAGCAAACTTATTTATCTTTAATGGCAGGGATTTCTGTGCATTGCACTAGGGATTTAAGAGAAATTTTGCCAATTAGATCTAATTCAGTTATATACTAAATACTTTTTCTCATTATTTCAATCTCTTGGTGTGATTTGATTTATACTGATAGATTGGATATTAATTATACCTTGCTCTGGCAACATGATCATACCGGTACACTGTTCACAGGCTATTGGCAATTTCTTTAATTAGGAGGTTATTATTACCATAAATGTTAACATTTCCAATTCTGCACATATTGCAAACTTATTTGTCTTTAATTTATCTTTAGTGGCTGAGGTTTGTGTGCAAAAAAAATCTAAACTGTCAGAAGTAATTGCTGCTTTTTATAGGGACAGGTAACTTTTATGGGGGATGGGCGTGGGCGGAGGGGATTCCTTATGGGGGCGGGCAGGGATGGAGGGGATTCCTCGGGGGATGGGCAGGGATGGGTGGGCTTCTGGCGGGGGCAGGTGGGATTTCTGTCCCTGCGCAAAATGCCTATTGTATCTGGATGAAATATGTCTTGAACTGCTTCTGAAAAGGCATGAGCTAATCTCATCCCATCCCACCCCCATCCCGGCATCATTTTTATGTTGTTTGATTTGTATTTAATGAAACCAAACACTTATACTATAATCATTGCTTAGCTAAATCTCAAAATCACAGGTCGAAGCTCCTGAAAGTAGAACATGTTGAGACGTGAAAATTATGATAAGCTAAACCACTTAAACCATAACTTTAAAGTATTCAGGGCCTTTATCAATTTAATAAGGTTTCTTCTGGCTTCCCACAGCAGAAAATGGAGTGAGGATTATTACCGTTAGGGTGTGAAGAAGAGCCTAGGCAAACCCCCTAGTTCCCCTTAACCCTTTCAGGACCAAGGGACATATTTGTCCCATAACTTTAAAATCCTATAAATTTTGATTGGGATAGTCTACAGTTCTAAATTTGATATGTACGGATTCCATATGATACTGCCTTTATGTAAACAAACTGGTTCCGACATTCATTCATTAGCGTCGTTGCCAGATTGACGAGAAGATTCACTTGCCACACTGTCCATAAGCCAGAAGTGTGATTTTTTTTAAAAAAAATAATGATATTTCACAAAAAAATCAATTTTTTGGCATCTGCAAGCCCTTTTTACCATACAAATGTCGTCAAAACCACAAAAATTGGCCTACGATCCTTATGGTCCTGAAAGGGTTAAGGAGCATCCTCTCTGAGCCACCTTAAGAAGCCCAAACTTTGAAAGCCTATGCAGGAGAGCATGGCCCAGATCGGGGAGAATAAACCCTCTGAGTGTGGAAGAGTCAGAGAGGCCCAGGGGGAAAATTGAAGCCGACATTGGCTAAGATTAACAAGTGGGTTTTCAGGCACCTATTTTTAAATCAAGTTTCAAAGACACGACTCCAACTTGTCTTTAAAAAAAATATTGGCATAAGTGGCAGAAATCACACCTGTATCGGAGGTCACACATTTACTCTCGTTCTCTAGTCCTTGCACTTAAGTAAAACAGATTTTACACATAGAAAATGCTTCACTGAATTGCCCCTATAATGGTGAGGATAGATAAGCATAAGGAACTAACACTTGTAAAATGCTTACATTTTCATCAAGCATGATCAACAAGAGATACAAAATAGATTACAATCTCTGGCCTAACCACAGATCTGTACATACGCCAGATAAGCTGGTATCAGTTTAAAATTTCCAAGCATTACAGATAACCTAGAAAAGTAATAAAGCAAGGCTAAATCACTACTTTGCTTTCTTCAGCTCTATAAATACATGAGACTATACATTCTTTATACTACTAAATTTAATTTCTAAATTCAAGATGTGAACAACAAAAATACTTCTGCCATACAGGGTGGAGAAGGCCATCATATAATGTTTCCTCCTTCCCATCCCAACGACCTTTCACCTACCATTCTAAGTCCTGTTTTTGTTATCAGAGGCTCACCTATAAGGAACAGCTGTGGGCAAACTGTGTGGACAACACACTCCAGGTTGTGCAAAACTGAGATGGAAGAAATCCCCTCCTCTTTGAACTATCTTGTAAACAGAAAAAAATAGCTTCATTGTCCTATACAAAGTACTTAGGGAGTCAAGGGGACTCAGAAATCTTTGACCTTTCCTTACCTGCCAAACAAACCTCATTTTTTTAAGTCCTGCAAGCCATGGCCTCAAGCAAGATCCTTCTGTATTCTTCTGAATCCCTACTCGCTGTCTACAGCAGGACCTTTACATAATACAATACACAATGGGGCATTCATTCTAAAAAATGTAAGAGCATTCTAATGGTCTATTCCTTGTGAATAAGCAAGACATTGTTGTTTTAATTAGTTTGCCCTGTCACCTGCAAATACCAAGAAATTTGGTGAGGCTTTGTTTTTATTAGCGCATTTCTTGGCACCCTGTGATATCTTTTTCTGGGCCGATGTAAACAAAACCTAAAGATGAGGGATACAGATGGACTTTTGTGATCACGGAGGTCTATGTGTCTCAAACATCAGCACCTTTGGAAAATGTATACATTGGTCCAGTTATGAAGAATTATCACAGCTGAAAAATTATCTAATTTTAACAACAATTTTTAATGCAACTGGGAACATGCAGCTGTAATGCCACCCAAGTTCACTGCTCTGTCTCAGTGTGACAGCTGATGTTGCTGTTGGTCACAGCGATCAAGATAGGAAGGTTCCCACTAGACCAGTGGCTCTTAACCTTGTTGGAGGTACTGAACCCCACCAGTTTCATATGCGTGTTCACCGAACCCTTCTTTATTGGAAAAATAAAATATGATTTTTACAAATTCAAAACATAGGTATACAGTGAGGGAAAAAATAATATCAATTTTGAAAACAAAAAAGTTCTCCTATATTTCGAATAATAATAAAATAATAATGAAATTTACTGCAAATCAGTGTGACTTCTGCTGTTGATTGATAGATCAAGAAACCGAGTACACGATCAGTCTTGATCAAAATCACTGAATAACTGATAGATGATTGAACGTGACCGAAGCGCTATACGAGTCGGAGGTGTGTTTTGACCTCCGCCGAACCCGCGAGACTGACTCACCGAACCCCTGGGGTTCGGTCGAACCCAGGTTAAGAACCACTGCACTATACAAAAGCACATATTCACTCACATTTGCTACAGACATTTTGGAATACATGTGTTAAATTTGGGAGTGAGCAATGATTCCTACGGCTACTGAACAAGAAAAGACTCTGGGTAACTTTCAAGTTTTTTTTATTGCCAAACTTCTTTTTAATGTCAAATTTGAAGTTTGAATTTTCTGACAGAAGTTAAAGCGTTAAAAGTTCTAAAACATATCAGATTAAAATCTTTTTTTAAAGATTTACAGCAGCGCTTTGAAATTCTCTAGATTTTTTCAGATCCCCAAATCCATCTAAAAGATTGCATCTGTACGGAACCCCTTATCAACAAACAGAAATCAGATAAATACCATTTAACTTTTTTTTTTTTTTTTTACAATTTGTTTCTCTTTTATTCTTAGACTAGTCTTTAAGCCCATTACATTAACGGGTGCTAGAGATTCCTCGGCTTCCTCCCCCTCCCTTTTCCCTTCCCGTCCCGTCAACCCCCTTGTTTCCCTTTGCACAGTCTCCCTGCTTCATCCGCTCCTTCTCCTGCGCGGGCCACCGGAGCAGAGAGGACTGGGCAGAGAGGGCTGCCAGCCGGGGCCGGCGGAGAGGAGCTAGGCGGCTGGAGGAGTAGCAGCAGCCGCTGCCAATTGCAGCCTCCGTTCCGCCTTTGCCTCCCTGGATTTGCTAGAGCGGCCTGCAAGGTTCGCTACAGTGGCTGGCGAACCTCAGCAGGCCGCTTTGAAGAGGACCGGCAGTGGGAGGGAGGAGTCGCTGGCACACGCGCTAGCGCAGGAGCCGTGAGCACTGGCACAGAAGCACAGCTCACGCCACCAGGACTCACGGATTTTCAACAGCACATGCGCGCTTAGCCTTTTATTATTATGGATTGTGTTGCTGGGTGTAAAATTATATTTTTCCTTGTTCTCGTTTCCCAGCTCAACTTAGCGAGTACCAATATGGACCCCTTCTCAACACACTTCAGACATCTCATTCACCTTAAAATAAACATTCTTTTTCTAAAAAAAAAAAAAATCTCTAAGGGGAAAATATGAGAAAAACAAACCCAACCAAAAATGGTGTCTGCACACAAGAAAACCAACTCCTCTTCCCAGCTCTTGCATGATGTTGGATAGTCTCCTCACTCATGGAAAAGGTAACCTGGATCACCAGAGATAGGATCAGGATGAGGAACCAGCAGGATCTTCAGTGTCTCAACCAAAAATATTCTTGCATGTGCAATCTGTGTGTGACATGTCAGCTTAGCTAGCAACCAAGAAATACAGAATAAATGTGTGACCCTCCCCACCCATAGTGACCCTTCTGAGCTAAATAAAAGTTGACCCTGTTCCTGCCCTGCAACTTAGTTATAGGTACCAATATCTTCAATCAAGGGGGATTTTAAGTCCTCTGGTAAATCTCAACTACCAAATTTACACAGACACACTCCCAAACACTTTTATCAATCTGTGCTAGAGGTTTTTAGTGTGTGCTGACACCGTAAATGCTCCAACACATATAGAATTCCTACTGCACACATTTGGACATATCAAGATAATTCATTGAAATTTAAATATAAAACTTATTTGTTATATGAAAGTGGCTAATGAAGACACAGTGAGAACACATATAAGATAATGATCTTTTGTATTTACTAATGGAGGTTGTTGACCTCTGAAGCATTTGGATCACTAATTTTAATAGGCCATAGCCATTATTACTGAAGTCTTTTCCTTCATTAGCTCTCACGATTGTGAAAGCAACAGCCCAAACTGTGTGGAGATATTGGAAGTCCAAGAGCACTGAAGAAACGGCTTGGTTCCATGAAATGTTGGCTACAAACAGGACTCCTCTAAATTTTTTAACACAGTTGTTTGCAATGTTGTTGAGAATCTCAGTCCCTTAAGAAATACGGTAACTATGATGGCATATAGTCACTCTTAAGGGAAGATTTTTGGCTAATGATGTGGGTGGAGGTGGTTTGAGCATTGGGCTCTACCAAAAAGACCTGAGGCTTTTTCTTCCGTTAAGAGTTGACTTTCAGCCTTATAAGTGGAGAGTTTTTTGCACTTTAATATTTATATTTTCCCACTTTACCAATTTTGGATTAATTAGTTATTCTTGGAGCATGCCACTTTATCTGGAAATCAAAGCTGCATTTTAAACTAATGACCTTGGAGTAAGCTGTGTTTTGATGTCTGTTGACCACTGATGCAGTTTATTTAGACAAAATGTTGCCACATTGGGTCTGTAATTGTTCAACCAAGAAAGTTGTTAAAATTTGAATCCTACCTTCCTGATCTACTCCAGCTTTCTATGATCCAAGTTATTCTATTCGCTTCCACATCTCCGATATCGCTTGTATTTTAAATTTTCTAACTGCACACACACACACACACACAAACACACAGATTCTATAAATGGCATCAAAATTCAATGGCGATAAAATTCAGGTCTAAATGCTATTTTATGAGGGTTGATTCATAAGTCATGACAACTATTTTTTTCTCTCAAAAATGCACCAAAAGTTGAAATCTAATATACAGTATACGTTTGAAAGTGTGTGACATGTACTTCTTAATATTGCCACCAGATGAGAGATGAGTGCAGCAGTCTCTGGTAGGGGAGAAGCAAAAAAAAAAAAAGCCATGACATTTGAAATAACTGGTTTTTAACAAACAAGTAATAAACGTTAGCTGTTTCATCAAACCAAGCACACAATCAGCTTGAGAATGAGTATGCTTAACTGTTAACATCCTTCAAAGCGCCGTCATGTAGGATTATGACGTTTTGCAACAGTTCTGGACATTTCTCCCATACTGCAAGATGCAGGTGGTACTGCAAATATGATTTATAATACTGTGTATTCACAGTATGTCCCTCACAAACTGGATGACCACAGAAGACAACCTGGGAGACTACTTTGAAGGATGCTAACAGTTAGACAGTTTGTATTTGCACTTTGTTGTTCATCTTGTACATTGTATTGCCATAATAAAATGATGATTTCCAGATTTTTACTTCTCCCCTACCAAAGACCACTGCACTTATCTCTCATCTGGTGGCAACATTAAGAAGTACATGTCGCACACTTTCAAATGTATATATTAGATTTCCAGTGCTGGTGCATTTCCAAGAGAAAAATAAAATAAGTTGCCATGACTTATGAATCAACCCTCGTACATAGGGCACTTTGGGATGAACAACCTTTCCAGATAAGCATTGGGAAATGAATTTATCACTCAACTTAATGAATTCATTATTCAATTCTGGGGGTGAATTCTAACGCTAGTTGAAGCCTGGTATAAATCTTAGTATGCAAAATGGACACAAATGAATGCTGTTGGCCAATCCATGCCAACCCCCCCTCTTTTTTTTAACCTATACTGCGGGCTACACTTAAATCAAGAAACACTGGCATCCTTGGCGAAGATCAAGGACAGAGGAAGGAATAGGGGAACACTTACAGACGCAAGGCAGTGGCCCCACGGCCCACTCCTTAAGACATTCCTGGTCATCCTTTAACCCAATGTATCTCTTTAATTGCTCACCAATGGATTTGAGCAACTTTGGCTGCGTCTTTCTTTTAGTGCCGGCTTTGTTTCAATTGTTTTCATTTTCTTGTCCATTCATCACAGGCTCTCTCACTTTTCTGGCTTGGTTCTAGAACTCATGACTTTCGGCACATTTTTTTGGTCTGCGACTTACATAGTCCTACGATTTCTGCTGTCACTCCTTCCTCTCTAGTGCAGGGGTGTCAAAGTCAGTCCTCGAGGGCCACATTCCAGTTGGATTTTCAGGGTTTCCCCAATGAATACGCATGAGATCTATTTGCATGCACTGCTTTCATTGTATGCTAATAGATCTCATGCAAATTCATTGGGGAAATCCTGAAAATCCGGCTGGATTGTGGCCCTCGAGGACCGACTTTGACACCCATATAGTTTGAGTCCTTACCATGGAATTTTACCCTCACCGCTTCACTTCTTATTAGCCATACGGCACTGCCAGTTCCACTTTGCTGCATTTATATAATAGACTACTATTTCTCATCTAGCTCACAGTTATTTTTGGATGCTTTTCAGCATGCCTTACTCTGTGGTTCCATCCGATCGGTATGCTTTAATTTAGTCTTTCACTGCCCTTTTATGTCAGCACTTATCTACTGTTGATTTCAATGCCCACCATCTTTCATTTATGGCATGTTTACAATTCTATAGCACCTCTCCACTGTATTCCCCTCAGTTCATTTCATTGGCCACTATCCATTATTTTGGCATATTTTTTATTTATTACGTTCCCCCATACTACACTTCCCACAACATCAGTAGTATGATATTGATCATCCTACTTTCTAATCTCTATTTTTGCATTGTCACATTTCACACTCATTCTGACCCCTACAACAGTTCACCATCACTTTTGGCTCATCATTATTATTCTCCATAGTCAACTTTGAACACTCACATTGCTGCATATCTCCATATGACCCCCGAAGAGGGTTGTTATTGCCGAAACACAGACTGTGTCGGGTCCACACCACACAACTTTTATTGTGAAGACTTTTTAATAAGCTTATAATCAAGATCATCGATTCCACACTCCTGCTTCTTTTCCTTAGTTCACCCTTTAACATGAACAACAAAGGAAATATAAAGAGCTCTCATATAACATATGCGACACCATTGATGTTCAACTACCCCAAGGAGCACTGATACCTGGACAAGGAATCGCCAAATGGAGAATTCTCTCATCCCCTACAAATAACACAAAGAGACTCATTTTCAAAACACTTAGATGCACAAATTACCATTAAAATCTATGATACTTGTGTGTCAAAGTGCTTTGAAAATGAACCCCATAGGCACTGGCATGACTCAGCAAAGTTGCACATCTGACACATCATGCAAGAATAGTTCACCAGGAAGAGTATTTTCTTCCCTTTTGGAAAGTTTCCTCAACAGAAACAAATGATATCCGGTATCTTAGGGGTTTACCTAAACATAGCTTCATGTATCAGCTGGTACCTTTGGCTCTGCTTTCACAGACTCTCTCCACAACAATCAGTAATGCATCCTTGAAACTGAGCTTACAAAGTGAAGCGTAATTATAGTGTAGCACTCGGAGAGCGAACATTCACTCAGGTAATACTTCCATTCTGAGCTGGTTACTCGGTGAAATGAAATTCACATGCGGTCATTTGTTAGTGCCAACAAACTATTTCTCTCAGTGCCATCCTTGTTATAGCTTCTGTGGATCATACTAGCTATGAAGGAATCGCATGGTGAAGGAATATGGGGGAAAAAAAAAAAAAAGATCAGCAAAACCCACAAGAACATAACTCCAGAGCAACAAATTACAAAACTGTTTTATTGGAATTCAACTGTGGCCGGTTCTCTCTGGCAGTAATCTCTCAGAGCTGTGAGACTGGAATTCCAAGAATTCCTCAGGGCAAATGAAACCTACAAGAAAACACAGACACACAGAAAAGGGAGATAGGCAAGAAATGTGTTAGACTGAAGCTGCTCTAAAAGCTTCATTGATGGAGAAAAAGAATATTCAGGAAAGTCCCATACATTGTTGCACCGACTGTGAAGATGTAAAGCCTGTTACTTGTTATCCGTGACCTTCTCACACCACTTTTACAGCAGCTTCCGACATATTTGCTTTGTTACTTCATCCTCTAGGCTGGGTAGTAAATATCACCCTGATGTTTTTAATCTTCACTCTCTCCTGAGTTACAAAACTTTTTAATGATTCATAAAATCCTTCATTCCAGAATCAGGGTCTACACATCCAATATACTCTCAATATATTATTCAGTCAACCATTCCCCTTCCTCCCTGTCATTGCCTTGATGTAACTAGGCATTCTACCCTTTCTTCTTATACCCTGTTTTACCAGAACTCTCTACCCCAGTGTCCCACAAACTTTTTTTTGCTCCGACACACTAACGGAGCAAATGTCTTTCTGTGGCACAACCACAACCCCGCCCTACACCCACACAAACCTCATCCTGTTTTCTGAGCTTGGGACTGTGTCTGGAGGGCCTCCAAGCGTGCACGGATATCGACATGATGACGTTGCACGCATGCGTGCATGTGCACGATGTCATCACGTGGACATTCGCGCATGCTCAGAGGCCTTCCAGACACGGCCCCCGAGCTCAAGGAAAACGAGATGAGGTTCATGTGGGGGCAGAGAGGAGGAGAGGTGACGATGCCAGAAGTGACTCAATACCTGGTGGCATACTCGGAATCTCGTCGCGGCACACAGTTTGCAATTCACTGCTCTACCCATAGCTTAAAATCATACTGCCTTCATGGAAGTGCTAAAACCCACCTGCTCACCATAGCTTTTGGAGAACCTTAATGCCCGGGGAGACTAAGGTAAGGTCTTTCTATTATTTTCTACTGGGATTTGATACATTGCAATTGTTCTGGCTCCCCTCCCCTCCTCCCCCCCCCCCCCCATTTCCTCTTATGGTAAACTTGGTACAATACTAACTTTTTTCCTATTATCTGCTCTATGTAGAATAAACCACTTTATTGCACCCTGGAAAGTTTGAAAGGCGGTATCGCAAATAATTGTATAATCTAAATTAAACTAAACAATGAACTATTACTCATGTATGGTCTCGCCTTCAATGGATGGTTGTCCAACTTACGCCATGCACAGCTTCCTCAGTTTGCAAGGAGAGAAATGGCACATTCGGCAGAAAAGTATCTCTTCATTATTGAACCTGATGCTCAACAACTTTTGAAATCCAGCCTCAACTCCTTGCCTTCTGTGGTACTCCACAACATTCTACTCTTAGAGAGCAATAGCCCACAATTTGCAAAACTTGCTACCAGAAACAATTTCAGTTGCACTTTTGCTCACTATACCCCACAGTGGAAGGTCTGCTCTAAAGGAATTTTCTAATCCTTGACAGACAATACATAATTGTTGCCTTTTTTGGGGGGGCAGTTGACATTCCATATATTCATAGTGGTTGTGTCGCTATAGTAGGGATAGCTCATATTGATGTGGGACAAAAAAGCCCAAATGGATCCTTGTTGGAATCAGCTATATAATTCTTTGGTAAATATATGGAGTTCAAATCTGGTCCGACGGTGGCTCAACCATTTCACAATACGCTGCTTCTTCAGGTACACATTGTGAAATCATAAAATATGTAATTTCCAAATACGATTAACTTTAGCATTTCAATGTAGAGCAGGATCCTTCATGTTGCTTTCCATTCCGAAACATTGTGAAAGGGTTAAACTGCCTTCGGACCAGATTTGAACTCCATATATTTACCAAAGAATTATATACAGTAGCTGATTCAACTACAGTATAATAGGGATTACATCATCCTGGGAATCCTCCATGTACTTCCAGGTGAAGACAATGTTTGAACAAATACTCTGACCTTTCTAATCTCTCAGTTTCTGTTGTTCCACATACTTTAATCAACCATGGGCTTCTGTAAGAAGCTCCACAAGCATATGAAAATGAAGGCAATTCACTCTTATTAAATAGGAGAAAGCAAAAAAAAAAAAAAATATATATATATATAATTTGCAATGACCCCTGATGCAGGCATTTACACTAAAACCTGGCCCGTGTCAGGTCATTTTATAAAGAGAACTCCACTGTCCCATTCTATGAGACCCTGGGTGTTCTCTCTTTCCAGAAATATTGTTAAGAAATGGAAGTCTCATGAAACTATTGAAATCAAGGCAAGATGTAGAAGAACAAGAAAGTCCTGAAAGGCCAGATCTAAAAAACAGAACCTACACATCACCGCAAATAACCTCTTGTAAACTTTAGCTGACAGTTGAGTAGCTGTCCACATATCCACAGTACAGCATTACTTACACAATAATAATCTACTTGGGAGGGTTGACAAAAGGAAAACTTTTCTAGAGCTCATCACTGTTATCATCTACAGGAGCAGTTTCTAAACTTGTCCTAGAAGGCGTGTGTGGAAAGTCAGGTGGTTGTGGTCACGTGACTGAGAGCAAGCGTTGCTTGGCGCAGGAGTCACTGAGTGGTTATGGAAATGTTTTATGAATTTGTTGATTCTTTGGATCAGCTGGGTGATTTCAATGAAGGACTCCTGATGAAGTCATTTCTATATGCCGAAACAAGGACCATGCAGGGTCCTATTCATCTATTTGGTTCCTAATTTGCTACACCTTTTGCCAACTGATTTGCCATACTGTGTCTGTAGTATCTATTGTCCGCTACTATTGTATATGTTAAGGTGGAATCGTCTGCATACAGATGATCATTTTTCTTAACAGACTGGTATAAACTTGGGACTATTTGTCATTATTGCCAGCTGAAATTGGTTTTATTGCTTTTATATATTTTATTTTATGTTATCAAAAAAACCTAGGAGTTTCCCGTTCATCAACTCCACTTTGCCGGTTTTGCCTTACCGGTGTTTTGCTTAGAGGGACCCCCAGCCAGTCAAGTTTCTAGGATATCCACAATATGCATGAGAAAAATGTTTATGTAAGCCTTTCTCGTAAATATTCACTATGAATATCCTGAAAGTCTGACTGATTGGGGGTGGGGGGGGGGGTTGCCCTCAAGACAGGTCTAAAAGCTACTGGTCTAAAGCATGCAAAAGAAAACCATGTTAAACCTGAACATTTTTTAAACAAAGCACTTTCAACTGATAAAACAAAAATTGAACTGTTTGGCCACAACTACAAAAAAAAAAAAAAATACAGTCAGAGGAAAAAGGGTGAACCATTTGAAGACAAGGACACCTTGCCAACCAATTCACATGGGGTGGATTTATATAATTTGAGGTTGTGTGCCAGCCAGAAGCAAAGGACATGCTGTGTAGGTGGAAAGAATCAATTCAACTAAATATATTTTATAAGCTTGAGTTCAATTGATTTTAGAGCACCACCATTCAGATATGTGCACAATTTTTGCTACATATTCAAAATGTTTGGGGTAGATGATTAAACTATCAAGTGTTTCAGCCATATGGTTTTAAAGAATGATACCCCTATTAAATTTTAATAGTTTCAAAGTTTGTATGCAGACTGCTCTACAAAACTAGTAAAAATATTTATATTTCTAATTTTTTACAAAAATTTACATTACCATCACCCCCCCCCTTTAAAAAAAAAATAAATTTAACTTTGCATTATGCAGAAGTCATCAAGTCAGTTTATATTCACCTAGGGCTCCTTTTACTAAAGTGTGTTAGGGCCTTAACGCGTGGAATAGCGCGTGCTAAATTGCCTCGCGCGCTAGACCTTAATGCCAGCATTGAGCTGGCGTTATTCTAGAAGTGTACTACGCGGTAATTTTGTGCGTGCGCTAAAAATGCTAGTGCACCTTAGTAAAAGGAGCCCTTAGGGATTAGAATCTGGCCTTACTGAATCTTAATGCAAGACTTCCTGCACTCTTAACCCAGATTAAATATGGTATAATTTATTTAATTAGTTAGTTAGTTTTCCCCAAAGAGCTCAGAATGGGTTAACATATATAATATACAGTTAAACAAATTACAAGTTTTTTTCGATACGTTTTTAACCTAATGACACATACTACAGATCTAATACCAATATATATAATATACAGTTTACAGGTTAAATTTTCTATAGTGATGCCTAAGCAATCAGGCGTCGCTATGCATCCTAATATTTAGGCGCTAACGTTTAGGCCACTGTATCACAAACTGTGTGCCATAGCACAGTAGTTTAATGACATTTTTAAATATATTTTTTTCCAGTCAGGCGTTAATGTTTGCATTAGTGTGGTACTGGTTAAAAATAAACGACGTGACCGCATCACACCAGTTTTGCAAAATCTTCATTGACTAGCAGTATAATATAGGGTGAAATTTAAAACTCTTTGTCTGATCTTCAAGGCCCTCAAAAGGAAATGGTCCAGAGTACTTGAAGAACAAGATCTCCCTCTACACCCCCCCTCCCCACAAGGTCACTACAGTCCTCCCTAACCACACCCTCTGCAGATATCCACCAATTAGCCTTCTCCGGAGTACCTCCCACACTCTAGAATGTACTCCCTGAAAGGCTTTACTTAACACAAGTCTATCTTTACTTCAAGAAGCAGAACACACACAGCACATATTATAGCAGGACATGCTTATCCACTCCTACCATAGCTGAAAATTTTCAAGCACCATTCTGACCTCATA
This sequence comes from Geotrypetes seraphini, assembly GCF_902459505.1. NCBI lineage: Eukaryota > Metazoa > Chordata > Amphibia > Gymnophiona > Dermophiidae > Geotrypetes > Geotrypetes seraphini. The sequence goes on from NC_047089.1 coordinate 172,985,725, forward strand.
TGCAACTTCCTTAAATTAGTCTCCTTATTTTCTTACTCCTACTGCTCTATCTTAGAAACTCAGAAACATGACAACAGTCTGCCCTTCTACAACATCTGCTATCTCCTCCTCTCCCTAAGAGATCCCACATGCCTGTCTCATGCTATCATGAATTCAGATACAGTCTTCATCTCCACCACCTCCATTGGGAGTCTATTCCACGCATCTACCACCCTTTCTGTAAAGAAGTATTTTCTTACATTACTCCTGAGCCTATCACCTCAACATCATCCTATGTTTGAAAAAGACTCACATCCTGTACATTAATGCTCCAGAGATATTTAAACATTTCTATCATATCCCCTCTCTCCCATCTTTCCTCTAGAGCAGTGGTCTCAAACTAAAACCTTTTACAGGGCCACATTTTGGATTTGTAGGTACTTAGAAGGCCTCAGCAAAAAAAAAAAAAAATAGTTACTGTCTTATTAAAGAAATGACAGTTTTGCATGAGGTAAAACTTTATAGTTTATAAATCTTTTCTTTTGGCTAAGTCTTAATAATAATATTGTCATTTATAGCTAAAGAGACATATGATCAAGAAATCGTTTTATTTTACTTTTGTGATTATGATAAACATACTGAGGGCCTCAAAATAGTACCTGGTGGGCCGCATGTGGCCCTGGGCCATGAGTTTGAGACCACTGCTCTAGAGTATACATATTAAAGTCTCTAAGTCTGTCCCTATATGATTTATCCATCTATATGCTCCATCTCTGCCCTATGCTGTCTATGAAAATGTCTTCAATTCTAATTAAATATAATATTATTACATGTTGAGCTGTGACTATAGAAGATATTAGATATATGAAAATGTCTTACCATGTATTGCATGAACTTTGTAATGCAACATTACTATGTCATACTTTGTACGAATTTGAATATTTTTACTGCTGTAATTGTCTATTGCTTATGTCTGATTTATTCTTGCCTTGAGTGAATGCCTTCAAAAAGGTGGTAAATAAATCCTAATAAAATAAATCAATAAATCCAACAAAACAAACTTGGGAGCCCTTATCACCTCTTTTTTAGGAAGTGGAATACGTTAGCCAGTTAGTGTGCGGTAATGCGAACACACTAGCTTATTAACGCTTCCATGTCTATTCTCTACCCATGGCACGCCCCCTCTAAAAATATATATTGAAAAAAATAGATAATATGCAAGTTAGCACGTGCTAATAGGCAAAATATTGCAAAACACTAACACATTTTGTGGTATGCCTTTTCTGACATGCTGACCATGCACTAAGGTTTAACATCCTTTAATAAAAGGGCTCTTTAGAAATTAATTAAAACAGAGAATTTGACCTAGAGTTCCTTAACCTTTGCACACAGCTATGTCCTGTCTGGCTAACTGCACACATTAGGATATTTTGAATTTTATACAGTATAGCAGAAAGAATTGAGTTAAAGGGTGTCAGGTCAAAAGCGCACCGGGACAAAGGCGCGCGCAGACAATTGAGCACAGCACGGAGGCGCGCACCGCAGAAAATTACAGTTTTTACGGCTACGACGGGGGGGGGGGCGTGGGGGGGAACCCCCCCACTTTACTTAATAGAGATCGCGCCGCGTTGTAGGGGCGTTGTGGGGGGGTGTGGGGGGTTGTAACCCCCCACATTTTACTGAAAACTTAACTTTTTCCCTGTTTTTAGGGAAAAAGTTAAGTTTACAGTAAAATGTGGAGGGTTACAACCCCCCAAACCCCCCACAACGCCGGCGCGATGTGTATTAAGTAAACTGGGGGGGGCTCCCCAACAAAACCCCCCGTCGGAGCCCCTAAAAACTGTAATTTTCTGCGGCGCGCACCTCCGTCTTGCGCTCAATTGTCGGCGCGCGCCTTTGTCTTTCGCGGGGTTGTCTATGAACCGAGTTAAAGTAAGGATGAGTTTCAGGATGAATGGTTAGGGTTTATGAGGTAGCTAGTATGGTCCCATGTTCTTTTAGGTACAGCGGGGATTAGGGAGGCCAGATTGCATGTACAAATTTAAGAATGGTTATTCCTGGGAGAATCAGGGTTAAATATTAAAATTACATATGCACAATAATGGAAAGCTCCGTAACTCAGTTTGTCACAATCACAGATATTAGTGTGAAAACTTCTCTCAAAATGCAGAATCGTTGTGGTTTTGGTGCAGAAGAACTCTATGAGTACTGTGCTAATTGTTTCTTTATTTAATTTTAGATCCCGTCCTCTCAGGAGAACTCAGAACAGATTACAAGTTTATATGCATATCAAAGTGCACCCATACAAGATAATGGTAAACATGACCTTGCAGGAAATTGTCTGATAGAGATAGCAAAAAATAGTTATATACTAAGGGATCTGAATTTTAAAACATACTCTACTAATCTATTTTTTTTCCCCCCAAATTTTGTATTCATTTTCAAAATTACATAAAGTGTAAGTATATATTCAGTCACATTAACAATACAGATATCACTTACATTCTATCATTTGTTTATTACATAACTTCTTATCCCTCCCCCCACCCACCCCTCCCTACCACATAACCAATAATCATATAAATACACATTAATACCATAATCCCCACCCTATCCATTTGAACTGATCTATTTAAGGGAAATATTTTCCGTTACTCCGTACAATATCTTGTCAATGGTTTCCACACATCCTGAAACTTCTTGAAATATCCTCTTTGCAATGCAATAAATGCAATACTCTACTAATCTAGAGAGGCCAGCTCAACTTTCAACCTGCAGGCAGTATTGATATCTATGACAGCTCAACAGAATTGTTGCCAAAATTCGTAGCAGTTTCAAGAAGTTAGTGTTACCGGCAGCTCAAGACTCCTCTCTGACTTGGCACTCATTAAACATACACACTCTCTCTCCCTTCCCCTTGCACTCACATTCCCTATATTCCTAGACTTTCGCCATCAGTATCTCTTGCCAGCCAGTCAGTTAATCCCAAACCAGCCAGCCTGTTTCCACCTGCTCTGTAGACAACCAGGGCTGCCCCTTTCAAGTATCCAGTCTGCATTTCCTCCAAGCAGACCGACACATCACTCCCACCCACCCTCCTCAGCCAATATACTTTTGGCACAACACAGCTCTCAGCTTGGCTGAACACATGCAACCCTGTTTCTCTGGCACTGAGCTCTCAGTTCCCTCTCACAAAAATAATGCAAATATACAGGAAGGACAGTTTCTCAAGTTGCATACTGCCAGCCTGTATCAGCTGTTTCAGAGATGTGCAGGAAGACCCCCCAGCAATAGAACGAGGTGGGTTACCAACTAGCTTGAAAGGAATTCTGGGGGATGACTGGTTTTGGCAGAGGAGGAAAATTCAGCACTTCATCTAATTCACCAAGAATAGAAGGGGGCGGGGAAAAGGTACTCAATACTATTGAAAGGGATACAACAAGAGATTACAACAAGCCAAAAATAACTGTTGTAGGGCGAACTAGAGGTGTGCAACCCAACTTAAACTAGCAAAAACAAAGGGTCTGTAATCTCAGAGTCCAGTAGTAGGCTAATGCTCAACAGAGACTGTACCATGCATGGTTTTCTACCTTCGTTGAATCCCGAACGTCTTTGATGAACAGTTAAACTATTGCAAGTGTGAAAAAGCGGTTCTGAAATAAGAACTCATGGTGTAGGACTGGAAGGAGGCTGATTTCAGAGTATCAAATGAATTATTTTTTCCACATGGAAAAGCTGCATGGTGCAAGCGAAAGTTCCAGAATCTTACTCTTAGCCCTTCTCTTTAAAAAGGAAGGCACATAAAAATGGACTTTGAAACAGAGGGTCAGCACTAGTGCTGCCCGATTCGCGACTCAAATCGATTCACCGATTCACTTTGGGTCCACTGCCGCTCCTGCTTTAGAAGACCTGAACGCAGGAGGAGGGTTGGTCACCCAATCAGGAGGCCGAGGGGGCAGAGTCTGGAGATGATAGTGGATCTCCGGTTTTACCCTCGCCTCTGATCCTAGTTGAAGTCACACACAAGTGGAGTGCTGCATTGCGGGCATGGATTCACCTTAGTGTAACAGGACAGAGGGGAGCCAGGAACTAGCTCCAGAGAATCAGAACCTGGGATCCCCTCAGGAGACCAGTAACGGATTCCTCCAGAACTGGGCAGCACAGAAACTCCTTTCCTTGGCACTGCTGGAGCACTACTCCTTCCATCTCGCAGCCTGGCTCCCTTCCTCTGCTACTGTACTTGCTCGGACACTTCTTCATTTTGCACCTGGAGCTACCTGCAGCAACCTCAGCATTCTATTATTAAAAAGACTCGGCAAACCCGCCCCCTCCGCCGCGACCGGCCAATAGGAAAGGAGAAGGAGGCGGGGCGAAGCGACAGGAAGAATCCTCCAGAGGGTGACTCATTGGTCTGTTGCTTATGATTGAACCTAGAGTGATTGGTGGAGGGAGGACTCAGCTGGCTCAGGATAGGCGAAGAAGTGGCAGTGGGGATTAAGGATGATCGTTGTGGGGGATTCTGGGTTTCTTTTTAGTTTTCTGGTCTAGCAGTGTTTTGCCATGTTTTGGTTTTTTTTTCCAGTAATCTATTGGTTTTGAACCTGTGTTTCTAGCTGTTTCAATAGGAAATAATTTCTTAGTCTGCCTCTTATTCTTTTTTTAAGTATTTAAAGTGGCTTAAGCCAGACCTTTATTTTTGAGGGGCCTTAAGCCCACAGTAGGTGGACACAAAATTGGGCTCTGGCTTCTTCCCTGATCTCTATACCCTCCTACCCTCCCCCTCCCTGCCCCCAGTGACCTCAACAGCTGAAGAGGTTCTCCTCCTGGGGCCAACAGCCAGAGGCTCCCCAAAGCTAACAGTTGGCATCACTTTCCATGGGCTGTTGCCATAACTCTCTCCCCATACCACACACATCTTGTATGGTCAATTTTTGTGCATGCGTGAAATTCAAGCATGCTTGGGAGGGGGTGGTGCATGCTGGTCCTTGAAAAATACATACCAGTGCCACCAACCAAGAGTATTGAGAAGGCACCAAAGTAGCACTTCTGCTGGCAGGGCAGGGCTTTAGCACCAGGAAGCAACAGCATTGTTTTGCACATTACATAAGAATCTAGGCAGCACACACATCAGGTTCACTATTCCCTCTCACCACAGCATTGTAAACATTTTAGTGAGCAGTACAACATCAATATACCTTTTGCAGGGGTGTTAAACTCAGGCCCGCAGGGTAATTAAATTTAGCCCGCGAGAAAATACCCTCCCTCCATCCATTTCATTGTCCACCATCTCTCTCCTGGCTTCCCAGTCTCACCTTCAAAGCAGCCTGCAGAGAATTGCTGGTCAGCTATAGCGATCCTAGCAGGATGCCGTAGCCTCCGCAGCACGTTCCCTCTGCCACGGTCCCATACGTCAGAGAAGTTGGATACAAGGGATGGTGTGGAGGGGGGGGATAAAGATACTGGATAGGAGGGTAGTTGGGAAGAGAAAGGGAGAGATGGTGGACTCTGAGGTGGTGGGGAAGGAGGGAGAGATTCTGAATGAAAGGGTAGATGAGAAAAGGAGAGAGTGGATCTGGGGATGGTGGGGTCCAATGCTGCAGCTGAAAAAAGAAAAGATGCCAGACCTCCGGGGACGGGGAGGACAGAGATGGAAGATGGATGGTTAGCATGGAGAAAGAAGTAAAGGACAAATGGGCAGCAGACCCTGACAAGTGAGTTATCAGAAGACAACCAGAGCCTGGAACCAACATGATTTGAATAATGACCAGGCAACAAAAGGTAGAAAAAATAATTTTATTTTGTGATTACAATAAGTCAGATTTGAAATGTGTATCCTGCCAGAGCTGGTGTTAGACCATGAACGTGAGCTCGGATTTAACAAAGAGAGGAAAAGTATTTTTTTTTATTTTGTTTACATCACAGTGCCAGTGTGGGTAGGAGAGGGCAAAGGGGGTAAAAAGGCTATAAAAGGGTGAAGAGGCTATAAAATAAACTCACCAGGATGTTTTGGGAAAAAAAAAATACTCAATTGGGCAGGAAAATCAAATCGAATCAAAAAATCGATTCAATAGGCTGAATCGAATCAAAATTTTTTTTCCTGGGCAGCACTAGACAACACTTATAGACCCTTCTGTAGCATTTACTGGTCCATTCTGTTTTATTAAACAATGTGCTCAGAAAGCTCTCGCCTCATGCACATCTGAGAGGAGAGAAGAGAATCTGGCAACTAGGTAGCTGCTACACCTAGCCCTCTTTTTAAATGAAAATTTAAATAGTTTAAGCAACATAGAAGATAAACAAAATCAACATCTTTTACCAGCTGGAAACCAGGAATCTCACGCAAAATGTTGACCTTATCTCCGCAAAGAAGGGACAGCATGCAAAAGAACTGAACTCCTTTGCTGCTGCTTTGAGATCTTGCCAGGTACTTTGACTGGGATTGGTCACTATTGGAAAGAAAATAATGAGATTGATGGACCTTCAGTCTTTCCCAGTATGGTGATGTTTACGTACTTATATAACCTACAAAGTAAGACAAGTTTGCAAGAGCGACCAATCCCTGAATACCAGAGCCAAGGAGATAAGAATCTCCCACTCCATAGCTCGTGCAAAAGTGTTAGAGAAACAGTATTTGCTCTTAAAATGCCCTCTTTCTGACATGCAGATACTGCATAAAACACAAGTACTTCTATTTGAACCCTAGGATTTCCAAAATCCATGATCAACTTCTGTAATAGCTTTTACGGGAAGAAAAAAAACTAAGCCATAAAACCGGGGAGCCAAAACTTGCATCTACTGTGAAAAACAAAAGCAATTCATGTGAAAGAGTCTAATCACTTTTTTTAAATATGCAACTAAAGCAATATCTATTCACTCATCATTTCTTTTCCATGTGCATTTATACATATTGAAAACACATTAGAAATATTTTTCCACAGATCAATCCACCAGTGTATGTACCCATAGAAACAGCTCTCTTCCTGTCCTCCATCTAATTTTTCTAAGGCTGCACCATAATCGTGGTTAACACTACGATTAATAATTATTTGTCACGGCTAATAAAATGAAATCACGCCCACTTCTGTCAGCAGCATGATCGGCATCTCTTCCTGTACTTCCTTCCCTCATTCACTCTCCTGCACCTTCAAAGTTGCTTAGATGGCAGTGGAAGTGCAGCAATATCTTATATACACTTTCTGCTGCCTGCTCTGGAGACTCTTTAAACCTCTCCTACCCCTATGAAACAGGAAAATGCATCATATGGGGGCAGGAGGACAGGGAGAGATGCCAAGTCGCATAGCTGAAAGGGGTGGGGATAGAGAAAACAGGGAGGAGGGAAGGAGAGAGAAACACAGACAGGGCAGAAATAAGATGCTGGCAGGCTGAACACCTCAGTTAGGATGAAAAATCAAATTGAAATGCAGTCCTAGTTTTATCACAGGATACACACTTTCTTCTGTATAGAAAAAAGATGAGTCTGTGACCAGGAAAAGAAAAGTGTGTTTGGGAGAAGAGTTGCAAAGCACGTAGATATAAATTATTAGTGGCCCCAGTTAGACTTACGGCTCCTTTTACTAAGCTGTGTTAGGGCTTTCACGCGCAGAATAGCATTGAGCTGGCATTAGTTCTATCCGTATAGCGCGGGATTAGCGTGCGCTAATCTGCTGCGTGCGCTAAAAACGCTAGCGCACCTTAATAATAATAATAATAACTTTATTTTTGTATACCGACATACCCAGGGAGTTCTAGGCAGTTCACATCAATTAAACAGATTTAGTAAAAGGAGCCCTTAATTTTTCAAAGGGCAACCTGAAGAGGCATTTTGTTTTACAAATGTGCTTGGAAGACCTCAGGCAAAGCACTCTTCAATCTTTCTCTGAGCAAGGGAAGAGTTCCAATAGACTGGAAAACAGCTAACGTCATTCCACTCCACAAAAAGGGATGCAGGTTAGAGACTGCAAATTACAGACCGGTAAGTCTCACGTCAATAGTGTGCAAGCTTATGGAAACATTGATTAAACACAAATTAGACATGGTTCTGGACGACGAGAGACTGAGGGATCCACACCAGGATTTACAAAGGGGAGATCCTGCCAATCCAACCTGATCAGTTTCTTTGACTGGGTAACAAAAGAACTAGATAAAGGAGAGTCCCTAGATGTAGTGTATCTGGACTTCAGCAAGGCTTTTGATAGCGTCCCACACCGTAGACTCTTGAACAAGATGAGATCGTTGGGGCTAGAAGAAATACTAACTGCATGGGTTAGGGACTGGCTCAGTGGCAGACATCAGAGGGTGGTGGTAAACGGTACTCCCTCTGAAAAGTCGGAAGTGCACAGTGGAGTACTGCAGTGCTCAGTCCTGGGTCCAATCCTATTTAATATTTTCATACAAGAACTGCCTCAGGGACTTCGGGGTAAAATTGCATTATTTGCCGATGATGCTAAATTATGCAACATAGTGGGCAGAGGTACCATGCCCGACGCTATGACACAGGACATACTTTTTCTGGAGCACTGATCTACTATTTGGCAGCTGAATTTTAATGCCAAGAAGTGTAAAGTTATGCACCTTGGTAGCAGAAACCCATGCAGATACTACACTCTGAATGGTGAGACCTTAACCAGAACTGTGGCAGAACGGGACCTGGGAGTAATCATTAGTGAAGATATGAAGGCAGCCAATCAAGTAGAGAAAGCCTCATCCAAGGCTAGACAAATGCCGGGTTGCATCCGGAGAAGCTTTGTCAGCCGAATGCCCGAGGTGGTAATGCCGCTGTATAGGTCCATAGTGAGACCACATCTGGAATACTGTGTACAATTTTGGAGGCCACACTATCAGAAGGATGTGCTAAGAATGGAATCGGTTCAATGATTGGCCACCAAGATGGTCTCAGGGCTCAAGGATATCCCATATGAAGAACGTTTAGGTAAGTTGCACCTTTACTGTCTCAAGGAACGCAGAGAGAGGGGTGACATGATAGAGATGTTCAAATACGTTACTGGCCGTATTGAGGTGGAAGAAGACATCTTCTTCCTTACGGGCCCTACGGCGACAAGAGGGCATCCGCTAAAAATCAGGGGCGAGAAATTCCATAGTGACACTAGGAAGTACTTCTTCACCGAAAGGGTGGTTGACCGTTAGAACGATCTTCCACTTCAGGTAGTTGAGGCCAGTAACGTGACTGACTTTAAGAACAAATGGGATCAACACATGGGCTCACTTCAAAGAAGAACTTAGAGAGGAGGGTTATTTGAGTGAGCAGACTTGTTGGGCCGAAGGCCCTTTTCTGCTGTCATATTCTATGTTTCTATATGATAGCATGCTCCCTGCAATTTTTGAGAACCACTCCTCTATTTTAACTCCTTTCTAAGCTGAGGAAGGGAAATTTAATTCAAAAGCAAGTTAAAAAAAATGTTTTCCAATTTAAAAAAAAAAGATATTGTTTTACCTTCCCTTTTTTTAAAAATAAAAATTTATCAGCTTCTTTTGGAAACAAGCAGAACATCTTTTGTTATATATTGATTTGATTTTTATCTCTTGCTCAAATGTACTGTTCCTACACAATGCATATCAATTTAGATACTGGAGCTTGGCAAGTACTGCCTGACTGGCTGGATTCTGTCAAGATAACACTAGTTCCTGTTTCTAGCATAGCATTATATCCAGAGCCTGAAGAGAAACAAGGCATATCAATTTCAAACAGAGTCCAGCCTGCCAGCATCCTCTCTCTCACACAGTGGCCAATCTAGATTCATGAGGAAGTACCCAACAGATCCAAAGAACCAATCCATTCCTTATTGCCAAGTCCTGGAGTCCACCTTCCGAGGTCTATATTGCTAATCATTTTTATGGACTTTTCCTTCAAGAGCTTGTTCCTTGTAAACCATTTAATTCTTTAGTTGCAAGAGAAGTCAATGGCTGAAGAGAATCAATATCTCAGGCCACCTGTGGCTGTGGGATGTATCCGACACCTCATTTTTATTATATGTCTTATTCTCAGAAATATTTGAGATTCATTGTCTGCTGTGTGCAGCTGACGCACAAATTACGCTTTCAGTCTGCAGAGAAACTGTTTTTCCCTAGTGTTAATCAAAGTGTTTTAGGGAGGAGTGTGTCCGTCAGAGAGCAGTTTGTAACTTATCCACCTGTTATGGCTAAAAATCTTTCAGAGCTGGTTTCAGTGACCACTCTCAGATATAAATGAATTTGGACTAGCAGGCTGTCTCACTTCCAACCACACGGACTACACCAAGAAACACATTTGCAGTTAGACACAAACCAAGTCTACGGGTAACTGAACACTCAGTTTACAATATGTTCCCTTTTGTTCTTCTCTGAACAGAGTCACTATCGTTAACCTATATAATCCTGCACTTCTATTCTTTCATCAGTTACCGACATAAACTGTAGCTCAGGAGGACACCAAAAGTAACAGTGTTTTCTAGGGCCTTCTGATTGGGTGTACCACCCGGCAAACAGAAAATGTTATACAGTAATACTGTGGAATACTCCCCTGCCCCCACCTGACAACTCCTTCATGCCACCCAGCTGGCCAAATTTCTGGGGAGAACACCATGCAATATGACATTCAAGATCACAAAGACTTACTTCAGTACTTAGCAGGTTTTAAGTCTCTCTCTGCTTCTCAACATTATTGAAGCTCTCTGAAAGAATAAGGTTTCATTCTTTTTTAAAATTTAAACTATCACAGCAGCACATACTTGGTCTCATTCCTACAGTCACCCATATAAAAGCACACAGAACACTACTCACTTCCTGAATCTTTTCCCAACACCTCTGAATCCAATATGGCTTCCAGTGCAGCTCTGCTAATCAGTGTAGCTTTGGCTTTGGGGGCTACCTTGCCAACGGAATGCTCCAAATAGCCAGTTCCAGAGGGGAAGAATTGGGAGGGAAATGGAATGTACTTCTTAGGAATGACACATTCAATGCTATCGAATAAACAATGGGACATGTCTTCATTGACAATGACAGCGTATCATTACTCTGAAGCAAAACACTTTTGGGGGACGCTAACAAGGAAGCTGAAAGCCATTGTGTGAAAGAGTTTCAACCCCTGCCAGCTTGTGAACAAGGAACCTCCTGGGCTTAATCCCTGCCTTTTGTGCAAGCCTAGTGAATATAATTAGATTCACAAAGAAGTTTCACTCTCATATGAGGATAAGAAGCAAGACATGATTTTAATTGGGAGTATAAATCGAAATTGCACCAAGGTATGAGAGAAGCAGACACCCTAAGACAAAGATAATTACTATATTTTGAGGGGAGGGGAGGGGAGGGAGGCTGTCAGCACACTTGTAAGGATGCATTTACAGTAGAATATTTAACTGTAATGCATGATTAGTACTTTTTAAGATGTTGGAAAAAAAAGATTAGTAGTCTCACTAGTTCCTTTGACCACCATTACTGTGGTGTACACAAACTGCTACATTAAAAAATAATTAACAAATTCATTTGCGACAGGAGATCTTGCCTGCACACTGAAAATACTCAAAAGAGTGGGGCTTAATCACACTGAGTTTTGAAACAAATCTTCTGGTCTATAATGGAGCGAGGAAGCAATAAATGACCTACCCAGGCCAATCTGAACTGAAAATGTAATTGAACACATCTGTAACAGTGCCTACCAAAACCAGATTTTTTTTGGAGGGGTTTCTATGTGTCCAGAAATATTATAGAAATGAGGAGCAGAAGCCAAAACAATGTCCTTCTGAAGCCCTCAAGACTATGACTGATGGGCAAAATATTCAAGGTTGCTTCGTGTAAACAGATGCCAAAAAAATAAACATAAAACTCATTAACAAAAAAAAAATATTCTGATAGCTCATGAACATGACTAGTCTCCTGCTACACAGGTTATTTCAAAATCTCTAAGCCCCCCGTTTACTAAAGTGCATTAAGTTTTTGTGGGCAATGGGCATTAACCCATGGTAGTGTCAATTTTTGTAAAGTGTGCAGCTGTGAACACCACCTATGATTGTCACCCATTTTTTTTCTTCCATAGAATCTAATACAGTTCTAGAACAAAGATAAACATTGGGTGATAAATTCCAAGTTTTATTCAAAATTTCATATACCGCTTGTGAAAAGTCTGTCAAATTATTTGTAGATTATATTTACAGTATGCTTTCCTGATGTCTATGCTCTAACTTCAGTGGCAAACATAGCTGTTTCTTAGCTAAAATTGGTTAAACAATCTTAAAACACAATATTAAGATACAAAGGACTCCTTTTATAAAACTGCGTTAGCGGCTTTATCGTACGCACCTTTTTAGCGTGCGCCAACCCCCATGCTAGCCGAAAAACTACTGCTTACTCAAGAGGAGGCAGTAGCGGCTAGTGCGGCCAGCAAATTAGCGTGCGCTATTATGCGCGTTAAACCGCTAACACGGCTTCGTAAAAGGAGCCCAAAGTTCAAAGCTTGCTTTATTTATTTGTTTATAAAAAAGCCCATATATTCCACTTATACCTAAGCAAATTACATACATACACAATGTTCACTGAGTATTGCAGCAAAGTGTAAATTTTTTTTTTTTTATGTTCGTTTGCTTTGTCATAACCTGATTAGTGGAACCCGCTCAGAACTGTGGATGTAGCGGGATATAAATTTTTAAATAAATAAAATAACCACTTCATTCTTTCAGTCACTGTTTCTTAACCAATTAAAAAGCTTCTATAAAAAGAGATGTTTTCAATAATTTTTTAAAACTTTGAAAGCTAATTAATCATTCTCAATTGTCCAACCTGATTATTTCAAAGCTTCACCCCTGCCATACTAGCACACACGAAAGAAAAAAAAAAAAAAGATTCTTTTTATGTTTTTGAAAAATATGTTGATTGTACAATTAGTATATTCACACTTGCTGCCTCCTAAACAGCATTATCTACACCAGGGGTGCCCACACTTTTTTGACTCGCGAGCTACTTTTAAAATGACCAAGTCAAAATGATCTACCAACAATAAAATTTAAAAAAAAAACCACAACGCACACTGTACGCATAGAATTGTTAATTATCATTCCTATTCCAGGGTTTTTTCAAAGAGGTCAAAGCAGATGACTCTATGCACTGTCACCTCAGTAACAACCATACAAAAATAGACAAATACCCACCCCCCCTCCCTTTTTACTAAACCACAATAGCAGTTTTTAGCGCAGGGAGCTGCGCTGAATGCCCAGCGCTGCTCTCGACGCTCATAGGCTCCCTGAGCTAAAAACCACTATTGCAGTTTAATAAAAGGGGACCATATTGTAAAATATAGACAGCAGATATAAATTCAGACACATTTTGATCACTAAATTTAAAATAAAATCATTTTTCCAACCTTGTCTGGTGATTTCATGAGTCTCTGGTTGCACTTTCTTCTGACTGTGCATCCAATCTTTCTTCCCTTCTTTCAGCCTGTATGTTTCCTCTCCTCCACACCTCATTCCCTCCCCCAACTTTTTCTTCCTCTCTCCCTGACCTTTATTTCTCTCTTCATGCCCCCTTTCTTTTTTTCTGTTTCTCTTCTTTCCTTCTGTCTCCCTGCCTGCCCCCTTTCTTTCTTTCTCCCTGCCCTTCCCCAAGCCACTGCCGCTGCCATCGGGGAACAGGACCCAAACCACCACCAATGGATAACAGGCCCCATAGCCGATGCGACACCACCCCATGCTCTCCCTGCTTCGGGCCGACCAGCATTCCTCTCCCCGACGTCAATTCTGCCGTCGGAGAGGAAATTCCGCCCAGCCAGGCAGTGATTGGCTGGCCCGAACTTCCTCTCCGACGGCAGAATTGACGTCGGGGAGAGGAAGACTGATCGGCCCGATAGATCGCCAAGGCAAAGTGAGTCCTGGGTGATCGACTCACTTTGCCTTGGCGAGCTACCCGTCGATCTCGATCGACTTATTGGGCACCCCTGATCTACACCAACTGCACACAGAACAGGTTCGACCTATAGACCAGGTTCAGCACTGACCCAGAGTACAGAATGACACAGAGACAAATTTTTCCCTGTCCCCATGGGAACTTATTTTCCCGTCACATCCTATCACTTTCTTTTCTTATCCCTGCCCCATTCCTGCAAGCTCTGTCCTCATCTGCACAACCCTCAAACACTTTAAAATCATAAGTAGCAACATTCTAGAGCTCAGATTGTGATGTCATAATGCCTCATTCCACCAATGCCTAAGCTCCGTCCTCAGCTGCACAAGCCTCAAACACTTCAAAATCCTAAGTGTTTGAGGCTTGTGCAGTTAAGGCAGAGCTTACAGGAATGGGGTAGGGTAGCGACAAAACTCATGGGGACAGGATGGGGAAATTGAGTTCCTGCAGGGACAGGGACATATTTGACCCCGTGTCATTCTCTACGCCACACTACTCACAGCTAACCTGGAAGCCTTCCATCTGGGCAACTTTTTTCCCCTCCCAAAGTCTGATCCTAGTATTCTTCACACCATCTCCACCTCCTTGAGGCCCCTCTTGCATCCCTTTCCATCTATCCCACTGTACCCTCCAAAACATTAAATCATTTACTGTATTTTTCGCTCCATTAGATGCAGTTTTCCCCCCCCAAAAAAAAAGTGGGAGGAAATAAGGGTGTGTCTAATGTAGCGAATACGCAAAGCGTCACCCCCACCCCCTGTTAACTTGTTTTAATGTTGCCACCCTCTCTTTCTTGCTGGACCTCTTCCTCCTCCCCCCCCCCCCCCAGCACGTGCCTTGTTTTTTAACTTCTGGCACCTCACTTGCCGAGAGAGGCGCACAAGGGCTGCTGGCTGCCTGGTCCCCATTGCTTCCGCCAAAAACAGCAGACGCGGCTGCCTCTTTTGTTCTCTGGCGGCATAGCAGTGCACCAGGCCGCTTGCCTGGTCCCGTGCCACTTCCCACGAGAACTCAGTACTGGGCTGCGGACACCTGCTTTAGAAGAATGCAAGACTGCATAGAAAGAAGCATAACCAGCAGAAGAAAGGAAGTGTTGGTGCCACTATAGAAGTCATTCCTGAGGCCCCACTTAGGGCTCCTTTTACTAAGCTGCGACAGCAGTTTTAGCGCATGCAGAATTGCTGCGCGCGCTAGACCTTAACGCCAGCATTGAGCTGGCGTTAGTCTAGCCGCCTAGCGCGGGTTTAGCGCGCGCTAAAAACGCTATCGAAGCTTAGTAAAAAGAGTATTGTGTTAAGCTTTGAGGTGTATCTCGCTAAGGATGTATAAAGTCTTAAAGCAATTTAAAGAAAAGCAGCAAAAAGGACATGGGTTTTGGACCAAAAGATGTACGAGAAGAGACTTGAGGAACTGAATATGCAAACTATTGGGTGATTTGATACAGATGTTTAAATATTTGGAAGGTATCAATATACAAACAAATCTTTTCTAGAGAAGGGGAAGCGTAGAACTAGAGGACATGAATTGAAGTTGTGGGGAAGGGGGAAATCAATTTAGGAGTAATGTCAGGGGGGGAGGGGATGCTCTTGATCAGGGGTCCCCAAAGTCCCTCCTTGAGGGCCGAATCCAGTTGGGTTTTCAGGATTTCCCCAATGAAAATGCATTGAAAGCGGTGCATGCACATAGATCTTATGCATATTCATTGGGGAAATCTTGAAAACCCGACTGGATTCGGCCCTCAAGGAGGGACTTTGGGGACCCCTGCTCTTGATGATACCCAAGGTAAACTGGCCCGGTTAGCCTTCACAGTGGCGAGGCTGATTGTGGCTCGCTATTGGGGAAGCCCCACTATTCCTACCTTGTCTTTAATGAGAGACAAGTTGGGTGTGTGAACGTTATAGGCTGTCGGCCTTCCAGACAAGGCAGTGGCAGCAATATTTGGATGTTTGGGGTAGATACTTGGATGTGGAGGGGGAATTGGCAGTAGGACGGTCTGTCCCAGATTGAAAGGGGGGGGGGGTTAGTTCCGGATCATACTTGTTTCTCTACGATCTCACTTTACTTGTGCATTTTGACTGCATGGGGTACTTGCTGGGTTGCAGACATGGGAGTGGATTTCTATTGTCTGATTTATATCTGGCTGTTACGGGGCGGGGAGGGGTAGGGGATTCCTTTTGAGGCATCTTGAGGATTGCTTGCCTGTAGCAGAAGGTATTGGGGGGGTTGTTTAGAATGTTCTTTCTTTCCTGATGTAACGTTGCTTATGTGTAGTGTTCTTTATATACTAAACTAGCTGATTACCCGGTGTTGCCCGGATATTTATTTATCCCAAAATGTCCAACCCCCTACATGTCCCACCCCCCCCACATGTCCCATATGCCCCACCCCCATGTCCCAACCCCCTACCCTCCACATGTCCCAAAGGAATGTCCATCTCTATGGGGCTGAACTTAGACTTAAACGGCATCGGGAGTGTCGGTATTCATCTCTGCGAGCCCGAAAACTATGGGTTGGACATTAATATTTGTCGCTTTTGATAATTTTAACATATCACCCCCTTCCCACCCCCACAGTATTTTACCCCGTCCCACCTGCACAATATTTTTCCCCAGATAGTAAGTCATATGTGTACCAAGTTTGGTTGAAATCTCTCCATGCGTTTCAGAGTTATGCTGAGTATTCATGTGTGAGCCCGAAAACACTATGGGGTAGATACTAAAATCTGTCATTTTCAATCATTTTTACATATCCCCCCTTCCCACCCCCACAGTGTTTGTCCTCAGATAGTAAGTAATGTGTATGTCAAGTTTGGTTGAAATCTGTCCATGCATTGAAGAGTTATGCTGGAACATACATACATACACACACACACATATATTCAAATTATAATGTGAAATATTTGACAAAATGAATACAATACAACTAACGCAAAACTTGATTATAAACAACAATTTTAGTTTCACCTCCAGGAGCAAGAACATATAAATTCTTGGGTGAACCCACCCTTGAGTAAGCAACATAGAGTTGTGGGCCGCGAGACCTCCAGAACATATCACCCCATGTAGTGAGGGATCTGCATACCAAGTTTCGTTCAAATCGGTCAAGCCGTTTTTGAATTACTGTGAGAATGGCAGCTTTTTACATTTGTTCCATTGACATGAATGGGTGAAATCTGATTTTCTGTTTGTAGCTCCGGCCACGTGTGTAGGTGGGCCGCGAGACCCCCAGAACATATCACCCCAGGTAGTGAGGGATCTGCATACCAAGTTTAGTTCAAATCGGTCAAGCCGTTTTTGAATTACTGTGAGAATGGCAGCTTTTTACATTTTTTCCATTGACATGAATGGGTGAAATCTGATTTTCTGTTTGTAGCTCCGCCCACATGTGCAGGTGGGCTGCGAGACCCCCAGAACATATCACCCCAGGTAGTGAGGGATCTGCATACCAAGTTTCGTTCAAATCGGTCAAGCCGTTTTTGACTTAGAGTGAGAATGGCAGCTTTTTACATTTTTTCCATTGACATGAATGGGTGAAATCTGATTTTCAGTTTGTAGCTCCGCCCACGTGTGCAGGAGGGCCGCGAGACCCCCAGAACATATCACCCCAGGTAGTGAGGGATCTGCATACCAAGTTTCGTTCAAATCGGTCAAGCCGTTTGTGAATTACTGTGAGAATGGCAGCTTTTTACATTTTTTCCATTGACATGAATGGGTGAAATCTGATTTTATGTTTGTAGCTCCGCCCACGTGTGCAGGTGGGCCGCGAGACCCCCAGAACATATCACCCCAGGTAGTGAGGGATCTGCATACCAAGTTTCGTTCAAAGCGGTCAAGCCGTTTGTGAATTACTGTGAGAATGGCAGCTTTTTACATTTTTTCCATTGACATGAATGGGTGAAATCTGATTTTATGTTTGTAGCTCCGCCCACGTGTGCAGGTGTGCCGCGAGACCCCCAGAACATATCATCCCAGGTAGTGAGGAATCTGCATACCAAGTTTCGTTCAAATCGGTCAAGCCGTTTTTGCGTGATCGCAGCACATACACACATACACATATATACATACACACATACATACCTCCGATTTTATATATATAGATATAAAAAAATATATATATTTAAATTTTAAAAAAAGGAGTAATGTCAGGAAGTACTTTTTCACAGAGAGGATGTTGAATGCCTTTCCGTGGGATGTGGTGGAAAGGAAAACGACAACAGAATTCTAAAATATGTGGGATAAAAAACAAAGCATTCCTAAATGGAAAGAATCCCCCTAGGACGAGTCAGTGAATTCAATATATAAGTGAGCATCTCATTATGATATGCGATGTGGTCTTTCTGCCAGAAGTTGGCAGCAGAGGAGGAAAAGTGGTTTGGGCAAATGGAGAAGTGGCAACAAACAATTATCTCCCTCCCTCTCCCACACAGGTGACATAGAAGGTGGCAAGTGGGCTCAGAGCCAGAAGGAAAGAAAGAAAATAGAAACACATTGTTGGAAACAGAGGACAAAGAAAAGGCTGCACTGCTTTGATGTATGTGCATTTTTGTGATTTTCATTTTTTGGGCATATTATTGCACATCATAATTTCCACTGTGATTTGCACTATGGGATTAAGTCCAGGGATGTTTCACAAGTGAAACCTTTTGGATATACAGAGTGTTAACTTTGCCTTTAAGGTTACTTGGTGTAAGTTGTGAAAAATGAGGCCTCTCCCTTTACACAATTATAATTAATATTGGTATTTGTGTTTTTGATATAGTTTTATTCCAACATACTTTGGCCATTTGCTTTTCTCACTATTAAGGAAGGATTTTTTTCCTGATATTGAGCAGTAAGAAGGGCAACACAAAAATGCCAGTGGTGGAAATATGCTTAAAATGGGTAAGAGAATATGGAGAAAAATTAGAACATGGCTGTGGAAAATATAGTAACATAGTAGATGACAGCAGATAAAGACCCATATGGTCCATCCGGTCTGCCCAACAAGAGAAACTATTAGCATAGGTATGATGTGATAAACCATGCTGCAACACAATGGGTTATAGTTTTTTTTAAGTTAAATTATTTAGATATTTTTCTCCGAGGTCCCTTGCACAAAACATCCAGAATTTTATCAAGCATATTATATGTTCCAATAACTCCAGGCACTAGGTGGCAGCCAAGCATATTCTAGCTGGATGCAGACTGTTTGTACAGGTATGCTGCAAAGGAAACCCTTCCTACTCTCTGCCCGAGTAAACTACAGCTCCAGAACAAACATTTACTATCATATATACCATCCATTTTTAGATACAAAATAAAGACACCTTTATTTCACAGGCTCTTATTTGTGTGTTACATCAACCTGTCACTGCCCCAGCTCTGATAAATGTGAAGCAATTAGCTTAGCAAAAAGAAGCAGAATTAAAGAGAATAATTTTTTCTTTAATCTTCACAATCGTAACGCTAAAGAGACTCGTTGTACGGAAAGAGAACTGCGTAAATGGAAATAGTCTAGTGGTTAGAGAACCAGGCTAACAACCAGCTCCTACTCTATTGCTCTACCAATCAAGCCTGCTGTGAAGCATGAATGTAAATAGCCACCAAGTTGATCATAGATTGTCAGCTGTCCTTGATGTGATACAAAATGATCTGTTCTATCTGAAATGATGAGGGAGGTGTCATGTCTTGCGTTTCACTCGACCGTGCTCTCAACCAGTTAAAACTTTTTAACACAATTGAAACAAACTATGAAGTCAAGCAAACTATTAGCAGCATTTTTCCCACCTACATCTGTATTTGGCTTAAATGAGCACTATGAGATCTTTTTACAAATAACAATTCATATTGGACCTGATTCTCTAAAGGACGTCGATCTCGGTGGCTGCCGATCACGTGTCAGTTACGCATTGGCGTCCTTTAGAGTAGTGGTTCCCAACCCTGTCCTGGAGGACCACCAGGCCAATCGGGTTTTCAGGCTAGCCCTAATGAGAGAGTTTTGCATATAATGGAAGTGACAGGCATGCAAATCTGCTCAATGCATATTCATTAGGGTTAGCCTGAAAACCCGATTGGCCTGGGGGTCCTCCAGGGTTGGGAACCACTGCTTTAGAGAATCACATCTTTTTTCTAATAGACACCTTAAATGTAGGACAGGCCTATATTTAAGGCATCTGTCTCATACCTATGGAGACACATAAGGATGCTTGCAGACATCCAAGGCCACTTCTGGTGGTAACCATGCCCACGCCAGCTTTGGGCATCTGTAAGTGTCCCTATGTTTCAGTAGGTGTGAGACAGACGCCTGCAATATGAGTCATTCGCCGCATCCATTGTTTAAAAAAAAAAAAAAAAAAGCATCCCAATTTGCTAGTGAGATGGAAGTAGGATGCCTACTGCCACCTACAATCAGGATGCTGTTTGTAAAATCAGCCCCCATTGTGTCTATTGGTTTCATTCTTTTGGGTCCAATGCCAACATCTCTACCATTTTCAAATTCTGTCTTTTCTGCTTTCTTGCCTTATATAGTACCTTTTTCTAAGGACAAAACTACCCCAGGAGAGGGAAGGGATACGATGGGGTTGATGGGGAATGTACTGTACACTAGCAAGATGCCTTTCCAGCATACACTTAACTGTTTTGTAAAATCTCAAATGAATACACAATTAGCTTGTGATGGGAGATGTCAAGTCTCAGATAATACTAACCCTGCCTTACCTACTTGGTTAGCCCCCAAATATTAAATATTAAGAATTTAAGTATGGCCGTATAAGATGAAACAGTGCATGTGAAAAGTGCAAAGGTATACAAAACCTCTTAAGAAACAGAAAGTGAAAAAAAAACCCCACACCTATGCAAGCGACAGATACTGGGCCAGTCTTGATGCCTAACTAAAATAAAGATTATGCAATCAACAGGATGTAAACTGACTTTAAAGGTCACCAAACCAGATTCAAAGCAAACACCTACACAAAGCCTCCTAAATATTAAGACAGACCCTTTCTAGTTAACTCCCACACATTTCTTTTCTTTACTTCTCAAATGCACCTCAGAATGAGTGCTGTTATCTGATTTAATGGTGTTCGTAGTAACGTGTACTTCTAATCTTTAGAGCAGGGGTCCTCAGACTGTTGGGGGCCGGACCATAGTTTTGAAAAAAAACCCAAAACATTAACAAATTCCCATGCATACTGCACATATCTGATTTGTAGGGCAAAAAAACCATGAAAGAACAATACAATATTTAAAATGAAGAACAATTTTAACCAACATAAAATTACCAGTACACACAAAGAGCCGAAACAGCATACTGAAGTTTGGAATGTTCAGTGAAGTACTACCAAGCCCTGCAATAAAGTAGCCCAAATATCCGGCAACTCACTAATACCTAAAGTTTCCCGCAAGCCATACTGAACTTCCAAATAACCCTCCCAGCGGCAGCAGGGCTGTGCACACCAGCCCATGCACTCAGCGGATGGGTCACACGGCATGGAAGCGTGATATCAGCGCTGTGTGGCTGGCCGTCCAGCTCACATGAGAGGGTTACTGGTGGCGCACAGTGAGAAGCAGTGAGAACTGCAGTGCACTATAGTGAGAAAGCCACAATGGAGAAGGTCAGCAATGGATAGGACCATGAGCAGTAAACTCTCAAGTGGGGGCCAGGCAAATGACCTTGGAGGGGCGTATCTGGCCTGCGGGCCATAGTTTGAGGACCCCTGCTTTAGAGAATGTACAGTGGGCAGATTGGCAAGTGTCTACCTGAAAGATCAACAATGAGTTCTCAAGACTTACGATTGCTTTTCAATTTTTAAGATTGCATTCCTTCATCAACTGCCATATCCTATATAATAAAACCCTAAGCGCGCATGCGCACTTAGGGTTTCGTGTTCCCTGCCGCTGTGGTGTGTGATCCGTGGCCGTGTTCCATTTTAGAACTCGGCGGCAGGGAACATTCTGGCCACTCCTCCCGCCCTCACTCACCATTTGGAAGCGCAGGCAAGATCTCTCCCTGCCCACGTCCTCAGCAGGGAACACACCTCCCGCCCTCACTCGCCGCTGCCGCCACTGATCCTCCTCTTCAGAGCAGCCTGCGATCGTGGCCGGCTTTAAAGAACCTCGCAGGCCGCTCTCCAACCTCAGTAGCATGTTCCCGCTGACGCACGGGATCGCGTTAGAGGGAATGTGCTACTGAGTTGGAGAGCGGCCTGCGAGGTTCGCTAAAGCTGGCCACCACGATCGCAGGCTGCTTTGAAGAGGAGCAGGCCAGAAGACGCCGGGATGGAGGGAGGGTAAGAAGGGGATCAATACCGGGGGCCAGGGGGGCGAGGGAAAGGGAAAGGGGGCTGCTTTGGGGGAAGGGGTGTGCTGGGAGGAGACAGAAGGGGCCATGGAGAGATAGGGAGAGGGAAAGGGGCTGCTTTGGGGGGGAGGTGTGCTGGGAACAGACAGCTTTGCTCTGGGGGGAAGACAGAAGAGGGCCATAGAGAGACAGTTAGGGAGAGGGAAAGGGAAAGGGGGCTGCTTTGGGGGGAAGTGTGTGCTGGGGGCAGACAGCTTTGCTCGAGGGGGGATGGGGGAGAAGACAGAAGGACACAGACAGCGGCCAAGGAGAGAGAGATAAAGAAACACAGACAGACACATCTATTCTAGCACTCGTTAATGTAACGGGCTTAAAGACTAGTAGGAAATAAAAAGATACTTTAAAAAGGCCCTTAAGATGAAGAAAACTGGATGGTTTGAACTATAAGTCACCTTCCACGAGTATCTAAGATACTTTAAAACTGCATTTTGAGACAGCTAGGGTGAAATTAAAATATTGTTTTAAGGTTTTGGTTTTTTAAGCAGTTCAAGTACACGTACAATAAATATGCACTGACAATCTTGCTGTCTCCACCAGACTGGGCCTCTCTCGTACTCTCATTCTCTGGCAACACACAGTTCTACACAGCTATGAGGAAGCATTTCAGAATTGAAGTGGCCATTTTGATATGCTGCTTTAAAGCAATAACTAGCCAATCAGAAAGTTGGATTATTGAAATAACCAGCTGCTGGTGCATCTCACCATTGGAAGGAATAACAAAAAAATTATTTTTCATATTTTCAGGTTTTGCTTGTAGTGTTGTTCATTTTTTGTTTTGTTTTTAATTATTATTTTTGCTTTGCCATCTCCTACATGATTGGGCGCTTTCAGATTAGCTAATCAGTAATCTGGGATTATCAGGTTTGCGAGTGGCAGCTTCATTTGAGCTACATTTCTTGAATGCCACAAGAACTGGCTGGGAGGAGAGGCCGTTTTCCATGCTCCTGTCATAGGTTTATCATCACTGACCTTTCTGATGACCTGTTTTATATAATAAGATCATTTGATACAGTCAGAAAGAAACAAGCATGTCTAGACAACAAAGCTTTTAATTAAGAACTATAACTCGTCTCTTATTACGTTCCTTACAGAATAATAGTCAACAGTCAGCAAAACTATTCCAACATACACAGAGAAGACAAACTCTTAGGGCTCCTTTTACGAAGCCTCGTTAGCGGCTTTATCGCACGCAACTTTTTAGCATGTGCTAACCCCCGTGCTAGCCAAAAAACTACCACCTGCTCAAGAGGAGGCGGCAGCGGCTAGCATGGCTGGCAAATTAGCGCGCACTATTACATGCGTTAAACCGCTAATGCGGCTTCGTAAAAAGAGACATAGTTCTCAAGTTATTTAATGCATCAAGTAGTTGAAACAGAAGAGTCCATCAAACTGCTCCCGTTCAATAAAATATAGCTGTACTACTAAAAGGCGATTTTAATATGCCAAAGAGATTATGTTCTTACCTTGATAATATCTTTTCCAGTAGATAGGTGAGACATTCTAGACAAGTGGGTTACTTCCCAATGGCCGCGTACCATATGCAGAAGGAATCCAGTCCAGATTGTTTTCTGTGACCCTCCTCTACTTCACTGGGAGCTCTAGCTTCACCTATGGTTAGTTCCAAAGCATAAAGAGCTCCAATGATAATACATGAAGTAGGGACTTTAATGGGAACATTCCCAAAAATCAACTGTTCTGCTCAACATAGAAACAGAAAACTCCAAAATAGCTAACAAAGGCATCAAAGGAGCTCAGGAAAAAGACTCGTGAATGAACAACAACATACGAGTATATATAGGATTCTTCAAAACCCCAAAGGGCTGACTGGCATCCAAGAACAACTTGGAGAAGCAGAAATGGAATGGGACAGTAGGCAGGTTCAGGAAGGAAGTGCAGGAGTCTAGAATATCTCACCCATCTACTGGAAAAGATGTTATCAAGGTAAGAACTGAACAGCCATTCAGAAGTGGCGCCCATCCACGCTGCAGCGCGCTTGTGCACCGCTGGCCCTGACGTGCCGGTAATCAGCAGGCAGCAGCCCTGCAAGGCACCAGCGACTGGCCCAATTAGGGAAGTGTCCGGGCCCAGGCATTAGCGCGCTTGTGTGCCGCGGGCCTAGACAAGCAGCAGGCAGCCGTCCACTGACCTCCACTTTACTTAAGAGATCACACCGGCGTTATGGGGGCTTTAGGGGGTTGTAACCCCCACATTATACTGAAAACTTCACTTTTTTCCCTAAAAAAGAGGGAAAAAGTTAAGTTTCCAGTAAATGAGGGGGGTTACAACCCCCCAAACCCCCCACAACGCCGGCGCGATCTCTATTAAGTAAAGTGGGGGGGTTCCCCACCAACACCCCCCGTCGGAGCCCCTTAAAATACTGTTTTTCTTCAGCGCGCTTCCGCCTTGCGCTCAGTTGTCTGCGCTGGGTTGTCGTTGCGCCTTTGTCGTTGCGCGCTTTTGTCTTTGAACCCATTTTGGTACACCATCAAAAGCGCGCAGGACTTTGGCGTACTGACAATCCCGCAGTGACATTTGCGCAGAGGACATATGTGCGCCGCCACCTCCACCACTTTGAAGCCTTCACGTTAGTGTTGTGAGGGGGAGGGAATCCCCACCAGTACATTTACAAGTCCTCGCACTCCCGTTTGGGGGGAAACCCCCATGTACACTGAAAACTCCCATTCCGCTTTCCGTTTTCGCTGTTAGGGAGTTTTCAGTGTAGTGGGGGGGGTCTCCCCCCAACGGGAGCGCGAGGACTTGTAAATGTAGTGGGGGTTCCCCACACCCCCCTCAGAGCGCTAACGAAAAGTCTTCAAAGCGGCGGAAGCGGCGGCTCGCATATGTCCTGCGTGCAGATGTCCCCCCAAAGTCCTGCACACTTTTGACGGGTCACCCACATTTCAGCTTCCTGTTTCCCTTTAGTGGTGTCCAGTCAGCTCCTGCAGGGAACCAGAGCTGACACAGCTCTGCATCACGTTTCTGCCAGACAGCCTGCAGGGCCTTGCTGAAGGTTTAGCTGGCATGTCCCAGTTCCAGGGTTTTTGTTTTTCCTCCTTTTTCAGTGCATCATCTGTTACTAATTGAAAAAAATATCAAAATGCCTTCTAACCCCAAGAAAGAAGTACTACTGTATAAGCAGTGTTAGCAAAACAGGATCTTTTCCTAGAGTGGATGAGTAGCCTAATTAGTGCGGTGGCCTGAGAACCAGAGGAGCCAGGTTTAATTCCCACTGCAGCTCCTTGTGACTCTTGGCAAGTAACTTAACTCTTTATTGTCCCAGGTGCAAAACAAATACCCTTATACTGTATAGTATGTAAACCACTTTGATTGTGGTATATCAAATCCTATCCCCCTTAATATTTTAGTTGAAAGTTGAGGAAGGGAAGGGATTAGGACTTGTTTTCCGCTTTTTTGTAGCTTTACAACCACGTTCAAAGTGGTTTACATACCGGTACTTCAAGCATTTTCCCCCATCTGTCCCGGTGGGCTCACAATCTATCTAATGTACCTGGGACAGTAGAGGATTAAGTGATTTGCCTAGGGTTACAGGGCACAGTGCAGGGTTTGGATCCACAACTGCAGAGTTCTGAGGCTATAGCTCTAACCACCGTATTCAGCCCATGATGCTAAGTGGCTTGCAAGCCACTTCCATCCACAAGCTCAGCTAACTCTGTATATTCGGAGTCGGGGGCATCCTCCGCCCCTGGCATTGAATATCCGGGTATGTTCACTGACCTGGATGATAATTGGGCAATGACTGATATTCAAACTGGTGCTTGGTTAACTTGCTGCATAAAGTCAGGACAGCTGTTTTGCTGTCCTAACTTTTAGCGCTTACTTAGCTGGTTAACAGTAATATTCCTTTGGCTAAGTTGCACATTGCCCTAACTCTGCCCTAGCCTACCAGTAACAAGTTTCAAGTTAATGTAAAAGTTTTATATCAAATTTTAATAATCTAAGTGGTGTACATAATTTAAAAAAAAAAAAAAAAAAACCCCACTAAAATTATAGAATTAAAAGGTAATCACAATAACTGAGACAGACAAACACGTTTGTAGGAAATAAAAGGGGAGAGAAATATAATATTCAATAGGAAATAAATACATTAAAAGGGAAACACAAAAGGGAGGATATTAAAATCCTGTCAGATAGTAAAAGCTTAGAGCAATATAAGCAGTCAAAAGCATCCTTAAACAGAAATGTCTTTAAATTTGATTTAAATTTTGTAAGAGAGGAATCTTCTTGAAGGTGCAAGGGCATACTGATACATAGCGATGGAGCAGTGACAGAAAACAATGATTTTCTGGTCGTATCATATATTATGTGCCGAGCTGATGGGATCTATAATAAATTTTGATTGGCTGAACATAGTGATCGTTAAGGTACATATGGAGTAAGATATCTGTTAATGAATCCCAGGGATATTATTATTTTTTTATATCTTTATTCATTTTGAAATTAAAAATCAGAGCATACAGATATTCATACAGTTTACATAAAAAAACAACACTATCATCTTTTAATAATATTCATGAAAAACATTTTCCCCTCCCCCCAATCTCAATGTAATAAGTAAACCATACAATATTGTATCCATATATATAATTAAAAAAAAACAATCCCAATATACAACCCCCCTCCTCCCTGGATGTGCAACTGATAACCAGAAATAAGGGAATAATGAACTATTCAAGTAGAATCAATGAAATTAGTCAATGGGCCCCCATGTCAGATTGAACCACTTATTATTGCCTTTTTGATCAGAAAATGTTTTCTCATATCGGTAACATAACTATAACGAATTCCATCAGAAGGTGAAATTCAGTCGGTCATAATTTTTCCAATTTTTTGTAATCATTTGGATGGCTACCCCAGTCCTTATGCCCAATAACCTGTTTTTATGCCTGTCCACTGGAGATTTAGGAAATAACAGCATCCTACATAACACCACTTCATATGATAACGGAACCATAGTCTCCAGAATCAGATTAATACCTTATTTTTCGCTCCATAAGATGCAAAAAGTTGGCGGAAATAAGGGTGCGTCTTATGAAGCGAATATACAAAAAAAAAACCCAACAAAAAAACCCCGTCGGAGCCCTTTAAAATACTGTTTTTCTTCGCACGCTTCCGCTTTGCGCTCAGTTGTCTGCGCTGGGTTGTCATCACGCCTTTGTCATCGTGCGCTTTTGACCTGTCACACCGAAATGTGACACAGGAGACTAGCAATGGCTATGACAGAGTTGGTCAAGCCCCCTCTCGCATCCTCGGATTTTCAGCCTACACTTCCAGTACAAGCCTCTTCAAATGAACAGTGTGCACTGTGCAATGCCTCACCACATAAAAACATACAAAAACATTTCCAGCTACTGAACCTGAAAAGCAGCACCCTTCCTCTCAGCAACATATGCTAATGAAGCCGATTAGCTATCTGGAACTCACACAGAGAAAACATTTTAATAAAAACACATGCTCTTTTCTGTATTTGTAGAGGCAGAAGGTACCAAAAATTCTCTGTGCCCTCCTGCAGTTCTATATCACCCTGCCAGACCCTGTCAGTGTACCTGCTGTTTATGAGGCCAAGGGTTTGAGGTGGAGCAGGGGCAGAAAAAAAATAGAAGGATTTTCAGCATCTAGAGCCAGGTCCAAAAACATGGACAAAAACTCGGGAGGGGGGGAATATATTTTTGCATTATGATCAATCACAGAGCATATGTGGTACTGAGCTTCAGCAATCAGTAAGGATCTGACTTGGATACAACTCGGCAAATAAAATCTGGACTTTTTGAAGCCTGCTTTAGAAGATAAAATCATCCTTAAGAACCTGTAAGCTGAATCCCCACTCCATCTGGAAACCTGATGTCCTTTCCACCCCCTAACCCCCACCCCCAAAATGTCCTGGTACAAATATGTCCTCGATTACAAAGTTACTAGAGGGACACATGAAAAGAGAGAAAGAAGGCTTATGATGAGATCTCTAGGGCCGCAGCTAAAAAAGGCAAACCTAATTATAAAGTTTCAACTAAACAAGGCCAACGCTAGAAATTACAGTATCACTTAAAAACTGGATCTGTAGTTTGTACAAATCATGCATTATAACTTCTGCAGTATATATATGATGCTCTCTCCAAAAAAGTTGTGCAACCTGAGAAAAGTGGCAGCCTCTTCCAGGAACACAGCAACGTGAGAAATGCCAGTGCAGATGAGCTGGGAAGGGAACCAAGTTAGTACTTGCTGCTCCCGGCCATAGTTGATTATACATTAAAAAAAAAAATTAAATATTCCACCTCTGGCAGGCCCTAGAAATTCTGGTTACTCTATAAGCAGAATTCAGCAAGCACACAGAGCCAAGAGAAAGTTCCTTGCAGACACTGAAATCTTTGGCTAGGAGGCTCAGCAAATGAGCACTGCAGCCATATGTTAGTATTCTCTCTATCTTCTTCTAAAATTTCTTCTCATCTTGAATACATTTGCAGCATTTCTGTGACTAAACACGGACAGGACTGAATTCCTTATACTTTCTCCTAAACCTGCCTCTCCCCTTCCTCCATTCTCTATTTCAGTGGATAATGCCCTCATTCTCCCTGTCTCATCAGCATGCAACCTTGGGGTTATCTTTGACTAATCTCTTTCCTTCTCTTCATATATCCGACGGACCTCCAAAATTTGCCACTTCTTTCTATACAACATTGATAAAATCCAGACTTTCCTTTCTGAGCACACTGCTAAGACCCTCATCCACACTCTCGTCATTTCTCGCCTGGATTACTGCAACTTGCTTCTCTCAGATTTTCCACAAAGCCACCTCTCCCCCAACCCCTTCAATCTGTTCAGAATTCTGCTGCATGCCTCATTTTCTGCCAGTGTCATTATGCTCACGTTACCCCTCTCCTCCAGTAGCTTCATTGACTCCTTATCCACTTCTGCATACAATTCAAACTCCTCTTACTGACTTTCAAGTGTACACTTCTCCCTCGTCATTCGCGGGGGATACGGGCAGAGCCGGACCGCGAATAGTGAAAAACCGCGATTATCCGGCTCTGATCCACCCCCAACTCCCTGCCGCCTTCCCGGCCTTACCTGGTGGTCTAGAGGGCTTTCGGGGCAGGAGCGATCTTCCTACGCTCCTGCCCCGTGCAGATCACCATGAGGAAATGGCTGTAGGGAGTTCCCGACGTAGTCTCGAGAGACTACGGGAACTCACAGCAGCCATTTCCTCATGGCGATCTGCATGGGGCAGGAGCGTAGGAAGATCGCTCCTGCCCTGAAAGCCCTCTAGACCACCAGGTAAGGCCGGGAAGGCGGCAGGGAGGAAAAAAATATGGGTTATTTTAAAATTAAGACTGCTTTTTTTATTTTCCCTCTCCCCAGAAAAAATTGCGATTATATGAAACCGCAAATGGAGAAACCGCGAATGGGGAGGGGGAAGTGTATTCACTCTGCAGCTCCTCAATCTCTCTCCTCTCCAATCTCTTCTTATACTGCACCCCGGGAACTTCGTCGGGCAAGTCTCTCTTGTCTGTTCCCTTCTCCTTTACTGTCAACTCCCGACTCCGTCCCTTCTATTGTGCTGCACTGTATGCTTGGAACAACCTACCTGACTCGGTACATCAGGCTCCATCTCTGGCGGTATTCAAAACCAGGCTAAAAGCCTACCTTTTCAAAGTCCTAACCCCACCGTCTTGTAAAACACCATATTTGTCTGTTGTCCCCTCTGTAGTTCCTGACCCTCTCTACCTCTTCATTCCTTTGTATTTCCTTATATGAACTGCATATACTGATTCACCATTTTTGTCCAGTGTGTCTGTCATAATTAGATTGTAAGCTTTTTCGAGCAGGGACCATCTCTTGCATGTTTAATGTACAATGCTACGTGCATCTGGTAGGGCTATAGAAATAATAAATGGAAGTAACAGTAGTAGTACCTTGTAGAAGTCATGATCAAAGGCAACACACGTTTGAGAACAAATGTTGCCTATCAACTCATTGTTGTTATAATTATTATATATTTTTTAAATCATTCCTTTACATTGATTTGAAATCAGTTGCACTAATGGTGAACATAATCCTTACAGAGCGAGACAAATTACTTGTGAATTTAGACATTTTTTTTTAGGCATTTTTGTAGGACCAACTTCTGAACAAGATGATATGAATAGAAATTCTTTGAGCCTGGACACCACAAAACTGACAAAGTAAGAATAGGGGAGGAATGGCCTAGAGCAGGGGTAGTAGGCAATTCCGGTCCTCGAGAGCCGGAGCCAGATCAGGTTTTCAGGATATCCACAATGAATATGTATGAGATGGATTTGCATGCACTGTCTCCTTGAGATTCAAATCTATCTCATGCATATTTATTGCGGATATCCTAAAAACCTGACCTGGCTCCGGCTCTCGAGGATCGGAATTGCCTACCCCTGGCCTAGAGATTAGAGCAATGGGCTGAGAACAAGGAAAACCAGGGTTCAAAACCTACTGATGCGCCCTGTGACTTTCGGCAAGTCGCTTAACCCTTCCCTGCTTCATAAACGCAGAAATACTAGTACATAAAATAGCAACAAAGAAGAAAAGAACAAATAAAGACCAGTATGTTCCCATCCAGTCTGTCTGGTAAGGTGGTTAGAGTAGTACGTGCCACTTGGTGCAGATTACACCCCTCAATGTCAATGTTTAGGGCTATACCACCATTCCGTGCAGGTTACACCCTGTAGCTTGCCTTGAGCTTGCCTTTGTAAAGGCAAATAATCAAAATCTAAAGCTCAAATCCAAGAACAAACATCTTTGATGAAGAGATCATAACAGTTAGATCTCTTGATCATTTTCTGCTCTGTAAGATGGCAATTTCAGAGAATTTTCAAAATAACTGCTGGGAAGTTCCGACCAGAACTAAAAAGGTGTGTTGAGTTCAGCTGGCGGTCCAAGATGGCGGCATGACTAGTGTGTAGCCAGCGAGTCTCTAACCTTTTTTCCTCAACGAAATGCCACATACCAAAAGGAAGGGCTTAGTTCAGTCTGTTCCCTCACCGGCAGAAACTTCAACGCCCTGCGACAGACTCTGCTGGATTTTACCACTAGAATTCCTCCCCAGGCTGGAACACGAGGCTCGTTGGAGTTGGCGTCCCGGGACTTGGGCACCTCCCCAGAGCCGGAAGTCTCTTTTTCGCCTCTTGGCCCGGTAGTACCTCCATGCTCCGCGACTGACTCATCTATGCAAGAGTTATCTCCAGTGAGGGAAGCAAGTCAGGGGAAAGAGTTGAGGGGAGCACAATTAGATCACTGGTGGAAGACAGTCCTAGGACTCACTCGACCCCCCTCGGAGGTGACCCTGCTTGATATCTGGGAAGCGATCCAGAGGATGGACTAAAAAAAAAAAAAAAAAACAGTGGAGGAAACATCTTCCCTAGTGAAAAAGGTAGACTCTTTAGCAAAAACAGTAGAGGATATAAAAAAGGATGATGAAATTAAGTTTCAAGCAGTAAATGAAGAAATGAAAGCTCTTAAAGTGGTTAATGCTGGACTGATAAAAGATAAACTTTTGGTACATAAAAAAATATAGCAATTAGAGAATTATAATAGACGATTGAACTTGAGACTATTAAATTTTCCAAGGATAGCAGAAATTTCCTCTATTGAACTGTTCTAGAATTATTTGGTTCAAATTTTGGGTTTTGCTCCCGAACTTATTCCTCCTTTGAATAAGATTTATTATTTACCTGGTCTCACAAAGAAATTAGGGAGTGAAACACCTGCAGTAAATCAAGGACTTTTACCTCTACCTCAATCACTTAAATTGGGAAATATCTCAGAAATCTTAGAAACATCCACTATAAAAAATGAGGAAAGAGCTACCTTGCTCATTTCATTCATGTTTCAACAGGACCTTAATGCCGTATTGAAGCTTTATTTTCGTAAGGCTCAAGCTCCTTTTATGGGACAGAGTATTTGGATTTATCCTGATGTTAACAAAGAGACACAAGGAAGGAGAAAAATGTTTCTAGTAATGAGGCAAAAAGTGAAAGATCTTGGAGCCACTTTCCAATTGGTTTATCCTTGTAAATGCCTCATAAAATATTTGGGGATGAAATATACTTTTTTTTGTTCCAGAATATCTTAGGAGCTTTCTAGATATAAAAAAGATCATCAGGGACTAAATGTATATGAAAGGAATATTTCCGTTAAAGCCTTTATTAATATTGTTTCGTGTTGCTTGAATTCTAAGTCTCTAATGTTGGATTCTCCCCCTATGGTTATTTTTGGGATCTAAGAAGAAATGGTATTGATTCCTATCAAATAATTTGTTTTTGCAAATTTTCTGTTCGTATTTCCTTAACAAGTGTAATGCTTGATATTATTTTCAAAACGAATAAATAAATAAATAAAAATAAAAAGGTGTGTGCATTCAAACAAAGCAAAAAATAGCATTCCATCTGGAACCCCAATGCTCTCCCCCGACCCCCACCTCTACTTCAATGACATGCTTTGAGAAACTAGAATGAATATGTCACCAAGTTATTAAGACACACATAGACCTAACAATCTGATAAGCCTCTCTCTGGCTAAATTAAAAAAAAAAAAAAAAGAAAACCTAAATTATAAAGTTTCAATAGTAATACAACACTATTCCATGCTTAATTTCTCTCCCCATGGGAAAAGTTTGTTATCTCACTTGAAGGATAGGTATGTGAAGAAACCGGTTAAGCTAGCTACCGTTTTGCTTGTACAGACAGCACTAGGGGGCTTATACTGTTTCAATGCCTGGCACCATAACCGAAGCAGAAACAGTCTTGTTCTGCCAAATTTCTGAACAAATGTCAAGGTTCCTGTATTCCCTAGATGCAAGACTTCATGTGTTTTTCATCAGCAGTGGAATTAGTGTGCAAAATGAGCCACTGCACAAGGTTGGAAGAATGCTTACTCAGTGCCGACTTACTCAGATTTGGCACTGGAGGCATTTTAAAGGTACAGGGAGCGGGAGGGGGTGGGGTATATCTTTTGTTTTGCTATTATTCCTGATGGTAATGATGGATGGGGGAGGGAATTTTATCTTTTGTACAGATTCTGACCGTTTATAAGTGCTTATTTGATTATTAGTATTTGTATGTAAATTGTATTGCACTTTTTGTTGGCATTAAAAACTAAATAAAAGAAAAAAAACAAAACCGAAAAGGTACAGGGAGAAGCAGTACCTTCCAAGAGATTAAAGAGTAACTTATTAGGGTTTTTTTTAATACTAAAATACTCTCAACAAAAATGTAAATAAATTATTTATAATTGTGTCTCTCTTTGGTTGGACACAGATTTGCCCTTAATGTAATATGTCAGAGGCAATAGCTTTAAAAGAACACAGTGAACATGTCACATGTGACAGACACACTTCCGTGACTGGGAGTGTGTGGGACGGAAGTAGAGAGGTGAAGTCTTTGAACAGCATACTTTCTTAAGCACCACTGTTAATTTCTAATAGCTATGAATTTAAATTTCTTCTGCTTGTCTTTTAAGATTAGAGAATTTCTATAAATCTGTTCTTTCAGCACATAAAGCCCAGAGCCAAACCATTCTACAATGTTCAGATTTGAAGACCGTATCTGACAAAGGACATAAGAAGACTTGAAGTGGTCCAGAGGAGGCCGACGAAAATGATAGGAGTCAAAAGACTTATGAGAAGAGACTGGAAGCACTAAATATTTAAACCCTAGAGTAGGGGTAGGCAATTCCGGTCCTCGAGAGCCGGAGTCAGGTCAGGTTTTCAGGATAGCCACAATAAATATGCATGAGATAGATTTGCAGCTCAAGGAGGCAGTGCATGCAAATCCATCTCATACATATTCATTGTGGATATCCTGAAAACCTGACCTGGCTCCGGCTCTTCGAGGACCGGAATTGCCCTAGAGGGGACAGGGGAGATATGATTCAGATGTTCAAATACTTGAAAGGTATTAACGTAGAACAAAATATTTTCCAAAGAAAGGAAAATGGTAAAACCAGAGGACATAATTTGAGGTTGAGGGGTTGTAGACTCAAGAGCAATGTAAGGAAATTCTTCTTTACAGAGAGGGTGGTGAATGCCTGGAATGCGCTCCCAAGAGAGGTGGTGGAGAGGAAAATGGTGACAGAGTTCAAAAAAGCATGGGACGAACATAGAGGATCTAGAATTAGAAAATAATAGTAAATAGAGAAGAACTAAGGTCAGTACTGGGCAGACTTGCATGGTCTGTGTCTGTATATGGCCATTTGATTGAGAATGGGCTGGGGAGGGAGTCAATGGCTGGGATGGTGTAGATGGGCTGGAGTGAGCTTTGATGGAGACTTCAGTAGTTTGAACCTAAGCACAAAATTGGGCAGAGCTTTGGATTCTTGCCCAGAAATAGCTAAGAAAAAAAAAATTAAAAATTTTTTTTTAGATTGAATCAGATTGGGCAGACTGCATAGACCATTTGGGTCTTTATCTGTCATTATCTACTATGTTACTATGTGAACCACAAAAAACACACCAAATGATTTTGTCCTATCTTTCACAGAACTCAG
Organism: Geotrypetes seraphini; assembly: GCF_902459505.1. Taxonomy (NCBI): domain Eukaryota; kingdom Metazoa; phylum Chordata; class Amphibia; order Gymnophiona; family Dermophiidae; genus Geotrypetes; species Geotrypetes seraphini. The sequence goes on from NC_047089.1 coordinate 173,020,453, forward strand.
CTGATTCTTATGAAATTGGTGCATCGTGTCCTGAATGAAGTTGATGTAATATGTTGTAAATATTTCCCACCGCATCACAATACTACTTTGTAAAAATGAGCTGAATAAAACACATCAAAAAGTTTTATGGCATATCTTGCAGAAAATGTAAATTCAAAAGGTAATGCTTCAATTAAGCAGATGTACAAAGTGTGCTTCCTTTGAGGGTAGACTTAACACATTGCATTCCTGGATTTTTTTAAAATACGGAAGGTAATAGTCGAGATCTCATTTTATGGATGTTATTTAAATGGTCCATATACAAGTGCCTCCCAGCCAATCAGGATGCTTCTTCCATTCCAACCAAATTATAGCACTAAGAGCAAGATTCTAGGAGGCACTATCTGAGTTTGCTCTGGGATGGTGTTTTAAAATATCATGATCAAATATATGCTTACTTCTGTCTCCTTCTTCTTTTCCTATGCTTAGTAATTCTCTTCCTCCTTAAATCAATATAACTCAACCAAAGCTGTCATGTGGTCCCAGCTACTATGCAAATGCTCAGATCAGAACTAGCTTCCTTCTCTTAGCATCCATATAACTCAGGGGTCTCAAAGTCCCTCCTTGAGGGCCGCAATCCAGTCGGGTTTCAGGATTTCCCCAATGAATATGCATGAGATCTATGTGCATGCACTGCTTTCAATACATATTCATTGGGGAAATCCTGAAAACCCGACTGGATTGCGGCCCTCAAGGAGGGACTTTGAGATCCCTGATATAACTCAGAATACTGATGAACAGACTTTTTCAAACCACCTTTATGTTGCGTTATGAGAGCCTACTTGGGATGTCACATTGAGACGACACCAAACATGCTAAACAGCAGACAAGCTACACTCCGATAGCCCCCAACTCTGTCTCATGTGTGCATGCTTGCTCCTTAAGGTACAGCCCACTCCAAATGTTGGCATATGGTATGAGCCACGCAGACAACCACAAGATAGGGGAATGTGGGCAATCAATGACAACAGCTCTGGAGTGGCCTACTGTCTGGTGACTGTTCTCTCTTTACATTTTCAAAAGTCTTTTGTGAGACTGATAGTGAGATTCTCTGTGTGTTCAGTTCTTATCTTAGCTAGAATCTAGTTTCCTTCTACTCAGAACCATTTTCATGAACAGAGAGGACTCAGCTCGGTTCAATACAAAGTTCAGCTTAGAGTAAAGCAGCTTCCACTTATATCCTGATAACATTTTGAAACGTCTCTGGTAGAATCCTAATGAAATATGCAGAACTAGATTTGGAGGGGGCAGGTGAGGAGTTCTGCAAGACAGAGCAAAACAAAAAACAGCCCTTGTTTTGCCAAACTTATGGACTGTCTCTCCAAGTGGTTACCCTAAACTAGCAGTTTTCAAATCTGGGTGTCAAGGCCTGGTCAGTAACAGAGTACAGTGTTCCCCGTGAATTCGTGGTATTCACCAACTGCCTTTTCCCGTACTAAAGTTGGGCTACACCAATCAGGAGCTGCGTGTCAAAGCAGCTCCTGATTGGTGTAGCCCGACTTTAGTATGGGAAGAGGCGGTCGGAGCATACCGCAAGAGATTTCCTTCACTCGCCAGCACTCCAGCTGCCCTTTTCTGCCTCCCCAGGCAAAAAACTGTATTTGCGGTTTTTCAATATTCACGGGGGTTGCTGGAATGGAACCCCTGTGAATATCGGGGGAGTACTGTACCAGAAATGTATGCATGTCTCCTGGAAAAAAATCCCCAAACAAACAGGCCAGCTAGAGATTCTCATAGAAACCATCTGACTTACAGGGATCATAACACAGCAAAAGTAGAGCTGGAAATTTTGTTTTGATTATGATCTGAACACACAGCACCTCCGACCCACAAGTGACAATGTGGGATCCCGGGCTTTCTCATCTCTACAGAATGACTTCAACAAAAGGAACAGATTCTTTAAAACTATTTTTAGATGCTGCAATATGCAAATGAGCCATAATATGGAACTAAATACCCCCCAAATCCCCAAATCCTAATTCCCTAATCAACATGAATTTCTGTACCCCATCTTTATTTTCTCTGTTTCACATGCGTTATATGCAGAATGACAAGCCATTTGAGGTTGGGGGATAGTTTCCATAAAGTTTAATTCTCCACAACACCCTATTATATGCACACCCTTTACAAGACATCCCAAGGGAATTTAGGATTCTAACCCAATGCGATTGTGTTATCATGCAAAAATCGGATACAGTCAGCAGTACTGATCGCTGCAAACGTGTCATCCTTGTATACTACAAGAGCAAGGGGCTCTGGATTTGACCGATTACTATCATCTTATATAAGCAGAATTATCTGCTCCTCAAATTAATTACACCAATGAAATAGCAGCTCTAGTAATTTCATATTTGATTCTCAGTTTTATTCGAAGGTTAAAGGGGTAGCTACGGATGAGACAGTAGCCTCTACTATTACCCGTTTATAAATGACAGACTTTGAAGCTAAATATACAGTAGTACCTTGGATTACGAGCATAATCCGTTCCAGGAGCATGCTCGTAATCCAAAATGTTCGTTTATCAAAGCGAGTTTCCCCATAGGAAATAATGGAAACTCGCTTTGATGCGTTCCCCCCCCCCCCCCCGAGAACCGGCTTTGCTCCCCTCGAAGGCCCCCCTGCGATCCGGCACCCCCCATGCCTCGAACCGGCACCCCCCCCGCCACGATCCGACCCCCCCGCCACGATTGGGCACCCCCCCCCCCGACACGATCCGACCCCCGCCCGACACGATTGGGCACCCCCCCGACACGATCCGACATCCCCCCCGACACATTTGGGCACCCCCCCGCCGCTTCTTACCCTCATCTGGGCACTCTAGAATATCGGACTCCTCGTCTGCTGGGCCTTGAGCATCTGAGCATGCTCAAGGCCTGCGAGTTCACGTTCACATTCAGAACATGAACTCACAGGCCTTGAGCATGCTCAGATGCTCAAGGCCCAGCAGACGAGGGCCGATCTTCAAGAGTGCCCAGATGAGGATAAGAAGCGGCGGGGGGGGGAGGTGCCTAATTGTGTCAGGGGTGGAGGGGTCGGATCGTGTCGGGGGGTGCCGGTTCGAGGCAGTGGGGGTGCCAGATCGCAGGGGGGGTGCTCGTAAATCGAGCCATGCTCGGTTTCCGAGGCACCGATTTTGCAAATGTTTTGCTCGTCTTGCAAAACACTCGCAAACCGGTGCACTCGTAAACCGAGGTACCACTGTATTTATCATTCACAATATAGTTCTCATAGTAAAATCTTGGAGAGATTTATAGATGATGCATTCATGATTTGGGATGGGGATATGTTTTCCTAAATATCCTTTTTGAGTTATATTAATAACTGAGATTGCAACACAGTGGTGTACCTAGTATTTTTGACACCCAGAGCCGAACTTTTTGTAACACCCCTCCCACTATAAATAAATTATTTTTAGTAATAATCCAAGAGTCACACAACAAGGGTGCACCTAGGAAAAGGCAGCATCTTAAATTCTGCAGTAAAGTTTAGTTTTTTGGCTTGAATGTTATAAGCCAGAGCGAATGGAATTGCGAGCGGCAATGTTACTTAGATTTACTTCACATGCTGGACTGCTGAGACACAGATAAGAGCTTTTTATTATCAGTCTGAACAGCCAGTGTTCTATGTAGCACATTTAGGTAGCAACCAGTGAAGTACAATGATGGATGGTTTCTATATGGTTCCCATAGTGGGTTCTATTTGTTTTCACTGAACATTTCATTACAAAATTTTAATATTGATTTAGGATAAATACGTTATAATTCGTATAAAGGTTCCTTTTATATGAGTATACATAATTAAACATCTGCCACATATCCACCATGAAGGACTCCTCCATGCATAACTAATTAACTTCTCCATGAGCGTCAGATGCATTTAGTGCCCCAGGCCGCAACAGAAACCTCTATCGCGGCTTAGTAAAAGAGGGCCTAAAAGTGCTAACCAGGGCAGGAATAAGGCATACACCCATATGGTTAGAAAAAGCTTTCAGATATGTATTTTAATAGTCTCCAAGGCAGATTCTTGCCCTGGAAGTTACATGTACAATTAGCCCTATTCTGTAACTACATGCCCAATTGTCCACCTTACTTTGGGTATGATTTATAGAATTCAGGAATTTATACACAGTCTAACTAAACAGAGTGCCAAATTTATCACAATACTTCCAAAGTTTCACTGCTTAAGAAAACTTTAAAAGGAAAAAGGCGGCTCTTATACTGCAGGACACAGGGCTGGCATCCATGCCTTGCTAAGCCAATACAATCCACTGAACTTAAAAGAATCCGTGTCTTACTTAACCTCTCCAGATTTTGTAAACTACTTAGACAATTTTTGAAAGCATAAAATATAAAGATGGTCACCACTTACCTTTTCACTATCAGCTTTAGAATCTTGTGTGAACCCTTTACTAGACAGATGGCTTCCTGCCTGAACCCAGAAAGGTCCACATCATTGATGCTAATGATCTCATCCCCAACCAACAGTCCATCGGCGGCGGCAGCTTTGCTCCCTTCTTCGATCTGGAAGGACAAAGTGTGTTGGAGATCAAGACAAGGAAACAACTGTTTGCTAAGGCTGTTGATAGATCAAGTGCAAAAGCAAAGCATTACAAAACTCGTCCACATGGCTGGTAAAGTGGAGACTTGAGCAAAAATCAGCGCCAGCCTCTGTAGGTGCTTTAGGCTGCCTAGTGCCACTGTGGGTATAGCTAACACTGGAAGTGGCATTAGGCAAGTACTTATGGAGTCACGATTCACATCAAAGGTAGGCACTGGAAATATAGGCACAGGAAAATCCTGGCCTACCTTTGCCAGAATCGTGATTATGTACCCGGCGCCGTTGTGCCGCTTTTAAGACCAGTTACAGAATCCAGGCCTCAGGTAACAGCTGCATGCACTTGGGATGTTTTGTGATCTGATAAGGCTAAAGAAGAACTTTTTTGTGGGGTTTTTTTTATTTTTTTTTTGGGGGGGGGGGGGTCAATGCTAATCAATACATTCAGGAAAAATTAAATACCAGCTAATATTATTTTTACGGTACAGCGTGCCTGTAGTAGCAGCAGCATTATGCTTTTCTGAATGTTTAGTAGCCAACAGAGGTTGAACAGTCTGTGAGGATTGAGGGAAAGATGGATGGTGCAAAAGAGGAGGGCAAGGAGAGTCTGGCTGGACCAGACCTTCTTTGGCAGTTGGGTGGAGGTAAGGTCTGTCTCTATGGGTGGCGCTAACACTACAGTATATTCTTTGCTGCTTGTAAGGACTTAATCTGGGACAGATAATGGGATTCTCTTGGGGTGGGGAGTAGAATTTGTTGTTGGGGCAGAAAATACCTACTCCGTTAAAGGATCACATCCAAAGGAACATGAATGTGTGGACATTAACACCATGGGCTGCATGTTTCTTCCTTGGAATGCACTATTTCCTAAACCACTGTTCTTATAACCTTCAGTTTAATAAATGCTACAAGAAATAAGATAGGTATTTCGAATTTAACAACCCCTCCTCTAACCTCATCTTCTCCTCTCTGTTCCTTTCCCCTCACCCTTTTTGTGCACTCATCCATTCCTTCTCCCGTCTCCAGTGTGCCATCTCCCCACTCAGCAGAGAGGTTAGTATTGCTGACACTCCTCTACCCTGAAGTTCTCTTTACAGTTGATGACCTGCCCTCATTACATAGCCCATGGGAGAGAAAGCAGATATTTGTACGCGGTGCACCCTGGGAAAGCAGGATAGAGGCTCCAAACCACATCTGCAGTGATATGACAACACATGCTACTACCAAAGGCAAACATGTTGCCATTCCAAATTGAGCTCTGTAAGTTCTTAAAATAGTCAAGTTCTGAAAATATGAAACAGAGGAAAACCAAACACAGACAGAACTGGAACACTATAGCCGTCAACCTTTCATATCAATGACAGCACTTAACATAGAAACATATAGAAACATAGAAAGTGACGGCAGAAAAAGGCCGAGGCCCATCGAGTCTGCCAACTCTATTGACCCACCCCCCTAGTTAATCGCTCTCTGATGACCTTAACGGCAATGATGACCTAAAGGGACAGACAATATTGACTATGGTCACACTTAACATACGTTTTTTGGGGTTTGTTTGTTTTTTTTATAAAACTTATTACCTCACATTTCCAAAATTTGCATCAATGCAGTTTACAATTTAAATCATGATATACTGTAAAATTCAGAACAATAAATCTGTCCCAACACCTCAATGGTAATCCACATTTTCTAACACCATCCCAAGGCCCCTTAAGCTCCCCACCTCACCCTCAGTATATCTTGTATAATCTATTTAGAGATCACAGCCCAAACACATGCTCAAGCAACCAAGTCTTCACCAACTTCTGTAAAATTATTAACAACCTCCCCTTTATATTTAAAGCCCAGAGGCAAATGCTTCAAAAGATGGGGGCAGTCTAGCTAATAGATGGGCATGTATAGAAATTCAGCATGAATTGAGTATTAAGCGCAACACAGCTCCCAAACCCTTCCTCTCCCCAACAATTCCACCTAGGACTCCATCCCACTCTACTTCATCCATTGCTCCTCCCATCAATCTCACCTTCCTCCACCAGCCTTGGCCATTGGTTTCCAGTCCTGTAACCACACAAGCAGCCACTGGGATTACAGGAGAGGACAAAATAAGATTTATAACTTAACTCATGAATAATGCAGCCAGCACAGGAAGTGTAAATCAATGCAAACTTATGAATAATGCTGTCACCCTTGGACTTCTTGTTTGAACAATGGAGCTACAAATCTTTTTCATACTCAAATCACAATTCTGACATTCAATTATGAAATGTTTCCAAACACCTCTGGTGATGAAACCTGTAGATGAGAATCTACAAGACTCTACATGCATGTGTCAATTCTTGTGTGTCCAACAATAAACTTATGTGTCATTGCCTTGGAATTTTCATAGGTTCCAAAGTGTTGACTGTGTAGACATTTTTCATTCCTAGGAAAACACACACACACACACACTTATGAAATCACTCAAAGTATGCAGTAAGCAGTAACTAGAACTATAAATAAATATTAATGTTAGTCAAGGAGGAGTGTGTGGCGCAGTGGTTGGATCTACAGCCTCAGCACTCTGAGGCTGTGGGTTCAAACCCTGCGCTGTTCCTTGTGACCCTGGGCAAGTCACTCAGTCCTCCGTAGCCCCAAGAACGTTAGATAGATTGTGAGCCCACCGGGACAGATAGGGAAAATGCCTGAGTACCTGATTGTAAAAACCGCTTAGATAACCTTGATAGGCGGTATATAAAATCCTAATAAACTTGAAGATGTTCGAATCTGACCTGTGATCTATAAAGTAATAAGCGAGCCTACTCTCTAAAGAGAAAGTAACTACGAGAGATCACCATGATTGTGTGGCTGTGTCTCCTACGCTATGCCACAATGAATTTTCAAGATACGTTGGGCAGGGGGAGCAAGAGGAACCCAAAAGGGTTTTTTTTTTGTTTTTTTTTAATGCCCTCATGTTTTGTGTCGGTTGAATAGAATCTTCCCTGTAATTTTGTTTTTTATCCTTTTTTAATATTTTATACAACCAATTTTATTGTAAACTGTTTAAACGTTTCTGATAGATGGTATATTAAGAACTAAATAAACTTGAAACTTGATTTTAGGGTGCCATATATACACACAGACACATCCAAATTTCAGAAAAGATGTGCCATTAATTCCAAGTGGAATTGTTGGTTGGTATCAAAAATTTACCAAATGATTTCTGTTTAATCTGGATTTTGATGTACAGCAGATCATGCTGTATTAGTTTAAGAACCGATCCACCATATTTTAAAATTTTAACCAGTTACCTCCAGGTAGATCAAGACATACCCCCTCTTTTACAAAACTGTGATAGCAGTTTCTAGCGCAGAGAGGAACTCTATGAGCAACGCGGGCCATTCAAGGCGGCTCCCTACGCTAGAAACTGATAGCAGTTTCGTAAAAGGAGGCCATAGTGATGTAACTTGAATTGCAAAAGATTTCACAAGTCTATGACAAGACACCCCCCACCCCCAGAAAGAGCTTGGATGAATGGGGAGGATGAGAAATAAAGAAAGCAAAAAAGGGAGGCATACATTTTTTTTTAATTTATTTATGGACTCTGTACCTTGACCTGCAAAGCTGGAAAAGTAGATGGTGAGAAACAGAAAGAAGGAAAAGATGGCTGAAGAAATTAAAAGTACACAGGAAAGTATGGAACAAGGAAACAATATGAAGATGAGGAAAGGCCAACAAAAATAAGGAATAATAAGAGTTGGGAAATAAAGAATTTAAAAAAAATAAGCCCTAGATATGCAAAGTGATTGGAAATATTTTTTTTAAGTAGTATTTCTGTGCCAGTTGCTTGGCTGCATTTGGCTCTAGCTTGTCTCACTGATGAAACTTATTAGCTCTTATCTCTAGGGTGCAGTACCACCTAGAACTTGTGGAAATTAAGGCCAGCAAGATGAAACATTTCCACAGCAGGTCTGCTCTCCAACATTAACTCATGTTCTGTGTAAAAATAGCTCAATGTTTGTACATATATTCAAGTCCCATAGAGTTGAGGAAAATTGGATCCAAAAGAGCATGCCTCTCTCTCTCTCTCTCTCTCTCTGTGCATGAAGAGTGATTTCACCAGGCCCACTCATCTCCTTTTCCGCTGGCATAGGGGATTACGAGCCCCTTGGTTTCCATATAATCAGCTAACCACAATCGTCATCCCTGCCTCATGCCAAAAGGCTCTTGAGCAACAACTTCCACTTTCTCTCATCACTTTGTATTTATTTAAAAGTAAAGCTATCAGTAAACAAAAAATAGAAGTCTCCCTCTACTTTCAATACATCATACAGATCACGGTCACTAATCAACCTCTAGATCAGCCATTGAATCAAACCAACTCCTAATGACCACACAAGGAATAGCCCTTGTGGCTGTCTTGGCCTGATACAGGAGTGGGTTGCATTACCTTCTCTTGCACCATGTGAAAGATCATTTTGTTACTGCTGCCCAACTCGGGGGAGGGAGGGAAATAACCTGGCCTGGCATCAGGACCAGCCCAGCATCAGACCCAATGCATTGAAGGGTTATGTAATTTGCCCCAGGTCCTAAGGCACTTTTATGAGATTTTAACCTGGGTATTACAGTTCCCATCTCACTGCTCTAACCATTAGGCTACGTCTCTGCTCCTATTCAACCTCATATAGACACCATCATCATGTTTTGGCTCTTTAGACCACCTTTGCAAATATTGTACAAACAAGCTTACAGCATTATCAGAATCCAGTCATGAGTGCCTCCTTTAAAAAGCCTATGGATACCTGTGACAATAGTAGATAAATAAGTTGGCTAAGATTGTAAGGAATGTTAATGGGAGAAGCAGAATTGAAGCTCTGCTTTCCCCAGTCCTCAGCCTATTGCTCTAACTCTAACCATTAATCCATTTTTAGGAAGAAATATGTGGAATCAGCTGAATCCATTACTCAGGGCACAAAAGGTTCTAGATCAGACTTATTATCCAAGTTCAATCCTCGATGACATAGGGGAAAATAATCCAAATCACAATTACCAGATGCTAGAGTCCACCTTAAGGATCAGTGCCCCCCCCCAAAAAAAAAAAGACAATACGCTAAAACCATTCACCCAAAGAGAAGTAGTGACCAAAATAGCAAAGAAAATGCTAGGAATGATTAGGAAAGGGATAGTAGATAAAGACCAAGATTATTATAATGCCTCTGTATCTCTCCATGGTGCAATCTCAGTATTGTGTTCAATTCTGGTCACCACATCTCAAAAAAGATACAGGGGAATTAGAAAGAAAAGCAACCAAAGTAATAAAGGGGATGAGCTCCTCTCATATGAGGAACAGACTAAAGTGAGAACTTAAGAAATACAACCGATGACTACAAAATCCTGAGTGGTGTACAAAGAGAATTGATTTTTTTATTCTTTAAAAAAAATTACAAAAACTAGGGGACAAGCGACAAAGCTACATGGAAATACTTTTAAAACAAATAGGAGAAAATGTTTTTTCACTCATACATAGTTAAGCTCTGGAACTTGTTGCCAGAGAAAGTGATAACAGCGGTTAGCATGGTGTCAGGTCAAAAGCGCGCCGGGACAAAGGCGTGCCCAGACAATTGAGTGCAGCGCGGTGGTGCGCGCCACTCAAAATTACTGTTTTTAGGGCTCCGACGGGGGTGTGTGGGGGGGGAACCCCCGCACTTTACTTAATAGACATCGCGCCGCGTTGTGGGGGCGTTGTGGGGGGCTTGGGGGGTTGTAACCCCCCACATTTTACTGAAAACTTCACTTTTACCCTGTTTTTAGGGAAAAAGTTAAGTTTACAGTAAAATGCGGAGGGTTACAACCCTCCAAACCCCCAATAACGCCGGCGCGATGTCTGTTCCTCAATCACCATTTCACTCTGAACCACACCAACAAGAAATCCCGCAGAATACAGCTGTTTGTCTTCCCATCCCTAAAATTATGTCATTTCAAAAGATTTCTCGACAAAACCTTTGCTTACCAGGCAGCCAAGCTGAACCCTTGGCTTGCCCAAATGATACTCGAGGCCCCCTCTTACCTTAGCTTCAGAAAACTTCTCAAAACGCACCTTTTCCGTGAACAGGCCTTTTAATCCCCCTTGCCCCCTATTTTCTCCCCTTTCCCTCTCTACCCCGCCCCTTCGGCTGTCCCTTCCCCCCCTCCCGATTTCATCTCTCTCTCGCTATATCATATCTTACAACCCATCCTCCTGTATTACCGTTTACCTCGACCTAATCTCTTCAAAAAAGTTCCCCCCCCCACTTCATTGCCTGTATCTTTATCAAAATTTTGTAAATCCGTGTGTTATCACGTGAAGGGACACGTATCAGAACTTTAGTAAGTGTCCTTAGGCATATGTTGTTTAAAGATGCAAAGGTAGGCCCTGTTTATCTTTCCCTTCTTTGAAGACAGAGAAAGTATGGGGCAGGAATTGGGACCTGAATCCTTTTCAGTTGGGGGCACGTCCGCGATGGGCAGATGATATCACCGGTATTTTGTGAGTATTTCTGAATTTTTTCTGTTCTTTAATACTCACTGGGTAGTGGTGACCTGTACCCAACCCTTTATTTTAAGTTCAAGCTTTGGGTTCTATTATGGAGTTTTTTTGGGGAAAAATCACGGGGTACTTTCGGTAAGCGCCCCTCATGAATATATACGCAGCTGCCATTCTTTCGGAAAGAATGAAATTATTTATAGAACCCCCCTGCCCACTCTGTCATTTGTAAGGTTTTTTATAGAGTATAAGATTTTATTGTCTCTTATTACTGTACCTCGCTTATAAGGTAAGATAAGCGAATATTTTTGCATTGTTATATGGGTTTTGTAATGAGTCATAAAGGCACTTACTCCTAGACAAATGAGACTTGTACGGCTGTGTGTGTGTATGACATTTTTCCTTCAGCTCACATCTTTCTGTGTCACCAATGTTTACTACTGAGGTAGGACATGCTGTTATGTGGAATGAATTGAAAGCGCTGTTTGAATCAGTCTAAGATCTTTCCCTTGTAGTTTGTACACAAGCATTATTTCTTGTCTTCCTTTTGATCCTGCCTAATTTTGTGCGTTTCTTCTACCGGCTGCTTTCTTTGTGTTCTGTGCTGGATCATAAAAAAAAAAAAGAAACAAGAAAAAGAAAAATTCCGTTTTAAAGGTTTTCTTTCTTGTGCAGAGCAAAGCTAATCTGTTCTTTGCTTTCATTATCAGGGTCTGTGCATGAATGTTTTTGTCCCTTCCCCCAGACTTCTCTGTTTGGGCTTCCACTGACCCCCTATAGTGCTTCTTTGAAGTTACTCATTCTTGGTTTTATAAAGCAGTAAGGTGAGATTCCACTGCTTGTCTCTTGACTTTTCTCCGGCATTATCAAAACCACCATCTCTTCTTATAATACGCCCATCGCTCTTGTTGCCAAAGCTGATGGCATTCCCTGTTTCGTCCTAGATTTTCGGGCTGTTAATGTTTTGGTAATTCTCATTGCCCTTATGTTTCTTCCACCATTCCACCGGCAGCCAATGATTTTTTTCTGTCATTGTCCTAAAGAATGTTTTATTTTTAATCCCTTTGGTGAGGCTGCCTTCACCTTTAAGCAACAGTATACCTAATGTGGAATGTCCTTCGGGCTATTCTACAAGTCATGCACTGCCCCTCATGGTCCTATTCTTATTTTGTACAACTTTTGTGTTCCATAATTCTAGAGACCTGTCAGGCTGATAGTTTGTACCTTTTATAATGATTGTCTGTGTGTGGTCACAAGGTGTCATGAAATAAACTGCACTGGTGTACATCTGAAGTGAAATACCTGGGTTTTGTCCTGTCTCATGGTCAGAGGAAAATCTGCACTTTCTGCATTGCTGCTGTTCTGCCCCGCCCAGCTAACAAGAAAGACATGCTTACTTTTCTTGCTATGATTGGTCACTGCCGCCAATGGATCTCTGCTTGTTCCTTCTATGACCAGATTTTGAGACAGACCCTGGTTTCTGAAATGACTGCTCTTATCAGATGGACTTATGAAATGTTGGACATTTAAGATGTGCTTTGGTTTCTAGCTCAAGTTTGGGTTTTCCTGCTTATGCCCACATGTTTTATCTCTTTGTTTGGGACTATTGTAACACCATGAAGGGAGAACATGGCGGTAAGTTACGCTCTGTTGCCTTTTTTTTATATAGTCACTCCTGTTCAAGTTCCCTGGCTGCTTGTGCTATGGTGGTAGAGATGGTTACTTTTCTGATCCTAGGTCACCCCATTACCCTTCATACTTTTCACGATGTTCAAGCCCTTCTTTTAAATAGGCTTTTGGGTCTCACGGGTGAACAGGATTCTCTTCCTCTCTTTTTTCACAGCTCCCTCTGAATTTGATGCCTGGTATTTGGCAGGTGCCCAAAGCCGCCCTTCTGGACGGACTTTGGTGCAAAGAGGGGAAACCCTGGATACCAGCTGCTAGCTCTCCCTTATTCATTGCCCAATATCATGGTATTGGTTATCGTAGTGCTCGCTCGACATTTTAACTTCTTGCTAGTGATATTTTCATTCTTGACCTTTTGCTCCTTAATACAGAGATATATAGCTCGATAATTACAGCTGGCATGGTTGTGAATTGAAAATAAATTGGAAAATACAATTCCTTTCTATTGTTTTAGCTGAAATTAGGATGTTGCTAATTTAAAATGTTTTTGTCCGGATGTATACATAGCCATCCCAGATCCATTTTGGCACAGATATTTCTAATGTTTTCCACGGGTCCTCTTTATCACTGCAGAGATAGAGACGCTCCAAAGAGACATTAGCTTTATGCCTTTTTTCAAATATGAGATGGTTATGATATACATTATTTGTTGTTTTGGTTTTTTTTATATCAATGTGTTTATTTGCAGAGTTAAATTCAGCCCTGCACACTTGACAGATGGAGAAATAGCTCCACGCTTAAAAACTTTATGTTTTGTCTGTGTCATGTCTACTTGTTTTAGTTTAGTGGGTACCCCAGGATACATAATATTGGCCACTTCTAGAGCTCTTTTTCCACTTCTTACTAGCCTAACTGCGCAATGTTCTTTTACTTTTAGCTTTTATATTCTGAATGAAGTTTAGTTAAGGGTTATATGTTTAAGAAAAAAGCTTTACTTTATACAGCGTTTATTTCGTGGTGTTCCCTACATATGATCCATACATTTCTGAATACATTCAGTACATCAGTATGGTCTCTCTGAAGTGCATAATAGTTATATGAAGCACGAAAAAAACATATCTTTTTGGATTGTTCAATTAAGAACCTTAAGTAAGTGAGTATTGTCGCTCTTTTGCCATGGCTATGCTAAGTGAATGAATTGGTATTGTTGCATGTTGCCACATTCAGTACAGGCAACATGGTTTCTCTTGTTTTCTATCTCTTATTTGGATCACATTGGAGTACAGCTGCTGAATGATATTTGGAATGCTTTTCAAGCATTTCTTTTCAAGTATCTCTTTCTGTATGCACAGACATCTGGCTGTTCTCCCTTTGAGGTTCTCACGGGATGACCTTTCCCCGCCCCATGGGTAGATTTTCCCTTGATACAGGAGGAATACGTCCAAAAGCTAATTGAAATATTAGGGCTTGTTCAAAGAAACGTGTCTTGCACTTCTCCTTTCTCTCCACAGATTCCTACCCATTTTTTCCAGCCTGGTGATTATCCAGCAGCTTTCCAAGGATCGGAAGCAGACGGATTTCCCCTTTGGCCTTCCCACTACTGTGATCGCTGTGACCAGGCCCGCTGCACTCACTGAGGAGTTTCCTGTTTGGATCCACGCAAGTCGCTTGAAGAGGGTTAACCTAAAACCCCAGAAGCAAGTCTTCCCTGCGCAGATTTCACCTCCTCCAGTGGAACAACATGATGATCTCATTGCAGCATTCTACCAACTTTATCATTCTCTTACTGGCACCGCTGCTGCTAGTTTTTCTCCCTGTATGGATCATTTCTAACTGGGTCTACAGGGATGATGTGTTCTGGGTCCACGACACTTTCTGCCCATACCCATCTGTAAATGACACTCCTGCTGTAAACAGCACCCCCGACACCTCTTTGCGACTAAGACGTCAAGCTGGACTACTCCCTCGCAAAGGCTGTCCTTCAATTGGAATCCAGAAAAGACCGATGCTACCCTTTGGTATAATTCCAGCAGTGTGCAAGTTGCCACCTTCTCCTTTGAGTATTGTGACATTGTGGACTGTTCATCAATTGATATCCCAAGGCTGTGCCATTGGTCCTCAGAGATTCCTAAAACTAAGGACATATATATATATATATGTTACTGACTCACGTTGGGGGGTTAAGTGTGCATTCTGGGGAGTGGTAGGGTGGAATATTGATACTGACTGGGTTTATAAACTAGAAAATACTCTGAAAAACAGTGGACCAAAATGGTAAATCACTGCTTACTTGTATGACCCTTCATAAGGTTGGACACTGTTATAGGAAAAGTGTTCCTGCACAAATTATTAAGCTTTCTCTTACTATTGACAACCCTAGACCTACTGATGAAGGTATGTACATTATGGACATGAGGTTTAAGGGTGGGTCTAGCTATCATCAGTTTTCTTACGGGATCTATCTACCTCCACTCATCTTCTCCCGCCATTTTGTGGGGGCCCCAAAAAATGCTAACCCACTGGCCCCTACATTCAATAAACTTACTGACATGATGGCTATTGCCAATCCCACTTTTGAAGATATTGTGGCTGTTGAGGTAGGGTTTTCAGAACGTAACCTTTGGTTAGAATGGATGAAATTCACTGCTGATCAACATAATAAGAGTAATTGTTACATATGTGCTCAAGCTAGACCCCATCTAGGAACCGTACATCTGGACCTCCCTCCTGGTATCCAACCATGCCTTTTTGGGTTATTTACCTATCCCCTTTGTGCACTGTAGTGTTCTAAATACCCTTTGTTGCCAGGACAACAAAAGCTTGATATTGCCGTTATCATCTATAAGGGCAATTACACATGTCATGTTTCTAATTTGACACAGAGTAGTTTTGTAGGTAATTTACCCCCAGGTTATTGTTCTGTCTTGGCTCATAGGTATGCCCCATTGGTACTACATCAGATTTGATATTTACTGGCTTTATGGAGACTTTTGGCTCCCTGTTAAGCTACCCAGCCAGTGGATAGGCCAGTGCACTTTAGTTAAGGTTACCATGCTCCTGCATATTTTTCTGAAAGGCATCCTTCCTATTCACATGGTTTTTCCTTTTATTTGTCTTGATATAAATCTGATCAGATGTATACATAGATGCTATAGGGGTCCCAAGAGGGGTCCCAGATGAATTTAAGGCCCGAGCTCAGGTTAAGGCTGGGTTTGAGTTCCTTATTCCCTTTATTACTATTAATAAGAATGTTGATCGGATTAGTTAAAATTATTATAATCAGCAACGCTTTGTGAACTATTCTAGGGACGCCTTGCAAAGTATTACTGATCAATTAGGCTCCACTTCTCAGATGGTTCTCAAAATCGTATGGCCCTAGCTAGGATTCTAGCTGAAAAATTCTCTTCAGTACTTTATGCTGTTGTACTTTTCTTTCTGACAATATAGGTCCTCCTATGGACATTCAGAAATTAGCAGACCTCTTTGCTGAGTTCAAATGTAACTCTGATTTATCTAATTTTTGGGATCAGCACTTTAGTTGAATGCATAATCTCTTATTATTTGCACTCTTGTTTTTGACTGCTCATGTACTGTGTTATTCGTATTACAGCTCCTAAAAGACCCCTCCTTGAGAGACATACCTAAGGTATCACTCCCTTCCAGCTCATGCTGTGTATTTGTGACGTCATTTACATGTCGTAAGAGGGGATTTGAAGGGACACGTATCAGAACTTTAGTAAGTGTCCTTAGGCATATGTTGTTTAAAGATGCAAAGGTAGGCCCTGTTTATCTTTCCCTTCTTTGAAGACAGGTAATGTTTAAACAGAGATAATGTGAAGTGAATTCAATTGTTTTGTTAAGCCGTATTTACAGACAGCTTTAGTTAAGAAGCTCTGCTGGTCAAGGCTTTTTCTTACCTTTTGGACTTCAATCTCTAGCTAGGAAAAATGCTGATGTGTTTAAAGTTTCATGTGACCTTACGTCACATGCCATCACATGCTGGCAAACCTGATTCGTATAAATATGTGAAACTCATAATAAAAGACGGACATATTTGAAAGATGGTTTCTGGTCTTTAAGATGTGTCCCCAGGTACCTGACTTGCAAATGACAGAGACAGAGAAAGTATGGGGCAGGAATTGGGACCTGAATCCTTTTCATCACGGACCTTAATTAATGGATGTAAACCGCCTAGAACTTTACGGGTATGGCGGTATACAAGAATAAATTATTATTATTATTATTATTAAGCAAAGTGGGGGGTTCCCCAACAAAACCCCCCGTCGGAGCCCCTAAAAACAGTAATTTTGAGCGGCGCGCACCTCCGCGCTGCGCTCAATTGTCTGGGCGCGCTTTGTCTTTCGCGCCGTTGTCTATGAACCGGTTAGCATAGCTGGGTTTTAAAACAGTTTGGATAAGCTTCTGGAGGAAAAAATCAAACATGGGGGAAGCCACTGCTCACCCTGGGATTGGTAGCATGGAATGTTGCTACTAGTTGGGTTTCTGCCAGGTACTCATTACCTGGAAACAGGATACCGGGCTAGATGGACCATTGGTCTGATCCAGTATGGCTATTCTTATGTTCTTATGGATGCAAACAGGCCAGATTTTTCAGGCTATCAAGACCATTTGATCTGCCCAGTCTGCCCATTCATACGAATTACGCAGCTCTACAATCCCTTCCCGTACATTTATTTATTTAATTTTCTATACCGTTCTCCCAGGAGAGCTCAGAACGGTTTACATGAATTTATTCAGGTACTCAAGCATTTTTCCCTGTCTGTCCTAGCGGGCTCACAATCTACCTAATGTACCTGGGGCAATGGGGAGGGGTTAAGTGACTTGCCCAGGGTCACAAGGAGCAGCGTGGGTTTGAACCCACAACTCCAGGGTGCTGAGGCTGTAGCTTTAACCACTGCGCCTCACTCTCCCCCATTAGAGATCTTCTAAGCTGCCCTCTTAAATTCATATGCAATCCTCGTCTCCATCGTCTCCACCTGCATGAAATCAATTTGCATATACACTACTGCATTGTATGGAAATCTCTTATGCATAGTCATGTTCTAGAATATCCTTAGTGTACTGAAAAGCCATGTTCTTATTGGCTGAATGGCTAGAGTGTTTTGCCATGACACCAATAGGATAGCCCTGCAAGCGTTGGAAAATGTAAGGGAAATGCAGCCCAAGGCGCCTTCAAGGACCGATTTTCTAAACATTCTTCTGGTTATTCATCAAGTGCTTTATTGGCCACACGTTAAGCGCAGAGTTGCTAGTGTTATTCTTGGAACACTATTTGACAGGCAAATAACTTCAGCTTTTCAACTCCACAGTATATGTTTTAGTTAGCTTTTGAACTCTGAAGTTGTATATCTTAGCAGCAGTCTGCAAAAGGGATAAATGCTTACTTTTTTTTGTTCTCTCAAATTAAGATGAAAATGACCTTTTCTTGTCCTTGTCTCTTTCACAAAGAAGAGGCATATTTAATATGGAGTGATCTATCAGGTTAACAACCCTGCTATCTGGTATTCCTATGACGTACAGAGCAGCTCTCAAACTATCCTGAACACAAGCATTACTTTAAATATGATCCCAGACTGAGCTTTCAATTGCCTAAAGAGAAAAATGTGTTTGAAAAGTCACAAGTGGCAACCTATCCAAATCATTTGTAAGAAAGTACAACAGAGGAGTCTTGTTGCACATTGCCAATAACAGAGAATTACAGATCCTAATGAAAATATAACTTGGTCAAATGCCCATAACCTTGTGATGCAATTAGTACTAAAAGTTCATGTGTGCATGGATGAAACATATCATGGATGACAAATCACGGCATCTACTGCTGAATCTAAACCTCCCCCAAAATACTAAAAAACACTTACCGTATACTTAGGCCCTTTAACCAATGTCACTTTAAAAGCGCAATATAAGGGATAGCCACAGAGCACCATACAATAATATACAGTTTCAAAAGATTCATTAAGGCCAAGAAAGTGGATAGCCTCTATGGTACCAGTATAGTTTAGCAGCAGAAAAAAAAAAAAAAGGTCACACATAAAAAAAACCTTTCTAAGCAACAGAAAAATTATGGAGACCAGAAAATGAGCTGTACTGTATATGGTCAGCCAAAACAGAGCCACCTTCAGCAACCCGCAACCAAGCTGTGTTCAATGAAGCAGTCCCCACACAATCCCAAGCAATGGCCCAGAGCATGAACTATAGTGATGGAGCAGCGCATGGCCAGCAGTAATGGTGCTACTGCCAACAGGAACCACGTTCTACAACCAGAGATGGAAGCTCAGCCAGAGAAGCAGTTGTATTGACCAACCTGGTGAATCCATACTCTACCCCTAGAGAAGTTGTGAAGCTAGGCACACAATCAGAACTGCTCTGTACCTTCAGAAGATGAACCAAGTCAAAACTGGATGCTGGCGCCATGCTCAACATCCCAATTGAAGATGTGCCAAAGTGACCGCAGAAGCTATGGTCTACATCCGGAGATAGAGCTGCACCCTAAATATAGGAATCTACATCCAGAGAAGGAACTGAACCAGACAGGGTACTGAGCCTGCACTTTATATTCATAAATGAAGCAGTGCCAACAGGCAGCCACAGCTATACTGTACATCCAGAGATGGAGAAGTGTCAACAGGTAGCTCAAGGCGACCTGTACATCCAAGACAGATCTGTGCCAACAGGCTGCTGAGGTCATGTTCTACATCCAGAAATGGAACCATGCCAAATAGGTGGCTGGAGTCGGGTTCTACATCCAGAATGGAGCAGTACCAACAGTTAACTAGAGCTGTGCAAAACATTCAAAGATGGAGCCGTGGCAAACATGCAGCCAGAACTGCTTTCTACATCTAGCGATGAAACCGTGAATGACACACAGCTGTAGACATGCCCTACATCTAGATTTGGAGCTAAGACAGACAGATGTCCCGCTATTCACCCAGAGATGGAGTTGAACCAGACAGAAAGTGCCATGCTCGACATCCCAAGATGTCGCCAATCCAGACATGCCAAGAAACAGAAGGTGCCACACTCTACATCCAGAGATGGAGCTGAACCGTAGAAGAAGCCATTTCTAAAAGGCAAAAGGCGCCATATTCTATACCCAGAGATGGAGCTGATGTGTAAATTGGACCATGCCAAACAGGTAGAAGGCACCACGCTCTACATCCAGCAATGGAGCAGATCCATAAATGAAGTCATACTAAAAAAGGAAGGAGGCGCCATGCTCTATGGCAACAGAAGCACTAAACCTGATGGAACAATGGACCACAGAATTCAGACTGAAGCTTAATGCAGATAAAACTAAATTCTTTATAGCCTCGCCACACCCACCTGTCACTACAACACCACTACGCATTAACAATCTCAACTACCCTATTCAACCTACAATGAAGGTCCTGGGGGTAATACTGGACCAAGGTCTAACCATGAAAGACAATGTGGACTCCCTAGTCAGAAAGGGGTTTTTTACTCTCTGGAAACTTAGGTCCATTAGAGCATACTTCGACACTTCAGCATTCAGAATTCTGGTACAATCCCTAATACTAAGCCACCTTGATTATTGTAACATTGCCCATCTGGCAATCTCCCGGAAGCAAATGCAGAGACTACAACTGATACAAAATGCAGCAGTCAGGTTGATCTTCGGGTTGAAGAAGTCCGATTACATAACCCCTTCCTACCGACTCCTGCACTGGCTGCCAATGGAGGCACGTGCGAAGTTCAAGCTGGGATGTCTCTGCTTCAAGGTACTATCTGGTCTAGCCCCTAAATATATAACTGACCTCTTCTCCTTCTCAACCAATAGACATAAGAGAAGAACACACCTGAAGTTTGTTTCCCCACCGGCTAGAGGATGCAAATTTAAGAGACATCATCAACAACTTCTATCGTATCAAGCAGCCTTATGGGGCAAAGACCTGGAAAAACTAATTTCACACACAAACAACTATGGTGAATTTAGGAAACACCTAAAAACATACCTATTCTTGAAATACCTAGGTAACGAATCTGAACAATAGACCCCATCACAATCCCACCCCCAAATCTGATCTTGTAAACTGTTAACCACTAATCTCTAACTATGAATGTTCCATTCAATTTGTAAAATCTTTCTAATTTATTGTAAACCGCATAGAACTTCACGGTCCTGCGGTATATAAACTGTTGTTATTATTATTATTACATCCAGAGATACTGTCATATCATACTAGGTTAGCCACGTTTTGTATACTGTTTTGCCATGCTATGTTTTCCATGCTACATTTTGTATACAGTAGACCCCCGCAAATTCACAATTCGCGAATCGCGGACTCAATCATTCACAGTATTTTCTGACTGCCTCTTCTGGTCATAAAATACAGGGAATGACCGAGTCCATGAATCAGCCTTCTGCACAGTCAAATCCTCCTCCTCTCTCCCCCACCCCTTCTGCACAGCCTTCTACACAGCCAAACCGCCTGCTAGCCTAAATATTTTTTTAGCACCCACCGCTACCCCTACAGCTCTCTCCCGCCTCCAATCCGCTCCTAAACCACATTCGTGGTTTTTCAAAATTCACGGGTGTTCCTGGAACAGAACCTCGCACTGTACTGTATATAATTCTATGTTTACCATGCTATGTTTTTATATGAGGGTAGGTAGTTTGTTCCAGAGGTGTGGTAGATTTTGTTTGTTCCGTCTCAAGGTGCCAGGTGCGTCTCGAGGGAGTGCATAATCATAAGAACATAAGAAATGCCTTCTCCGGATCAGACCTAGGTCCATCTAGTCCGGCGATCCGCACACGCGGAGGCCCATTTAGGTGCTCCTTTATGGAGACCCGGTTTTCCCGTAACCCTCAATATGATTAGCAAGAACGTATGCATCCAACTTGCGTTTGAAACCCAGAACAGTAGTCTCCATCACAACCTCTTCCGGGAGAGCATTCCAAGTGCCCACCACTCGTTGTACGAAACAGAACTTTCCGATGTTAGTCCTGAACCTGCTGCCACTCAGTTTCAGGCTATGACCTCTTGTCCGTGTCACATCTGAAAATGTTAGTAATGAGGGTTCCTGATCTATTTTGTCAAATCCTTTTAATATTTTAAAAGTCTCTATCATATCTCCTCGCAGTCTTCTCTTCTCGAGGGTGAACAGTCCCAGTTTCTTGAGGCGTTCTCTGTAGCTCAAATTCTCCATACCTTTGACTAGTTTCGTGGCTCGCCTCTGCACCCTCTCCAGCAGAGTTATATCCTTCTTAAGGTATGGAGACCAGTGTTGGACACAGTATTCTAAGTGTGGTCTAACCATAGCTCTATAAAGTGGCATTATAACTTCTTCCGATCTACTCGTGATCCCCTTCTTAATCATACCCAACATCCTGTTTGCTTTTTTCGCCACCACCGCACATTGGGCCGAAGGTTTCAGGGTTCTATCAATCATTACCCCCAGATCCTTTTCTTGTTCGCATTTGGTTAAAGTCACCCCCCACATCCTATATTCATGTTCTTTGTTTTTCTTTCCCAAATGCATCACCTTACATTTGTCTAAGTTAAAATTCATCTGCCACTTTTTCGCCCACGTCTCCAGCTGGTTGAGATCCTTCTGTAGATTCTCGCAGTCTCTTAGAGTGCCAACCGCCCGACATAATTTTGTATCATCTGCAAACTTGATTTATTGCATGTTGTTTCCTCTTCCAGGTCATTTATGAAAATATTGAACAAGATAGGCCCAAGAACCGAGCCCTGAGGCACGCCACTAGTTACTTTCTCCCAGTCCGAAAATTTCCCATTTATGCACACTCTCTGGATTCTGTTTTCCAACCATTTGCTGATCCATCTGTGCACTTCTCCTTCTATTCCATGATTTTGTAATTTAGTCATGAGCCTTGCATGCGGGACCTTGTCAAATGCCTTCTGGAAATCCAAGTAAATTATGTCCACTGGATCCCCCCTATCCATTGGTTTGCTCACCTTGTCAAAGAATTGTAGTAAATTTGTCAAACATGACTTCCCTTTCCTGAAGCCGTGTTGACTATCTCTTATCAGGTTGTGATCCTCCAAGTGTTGTACGATGGTATCTTTAATTAGTGCTTCAATTATCTTTCCAGGAACTGAGGTGAGACTCACGGGTCTGTAATTTCCTGGTTCCCCTCTTGTTCCTTTTTTGAAAATTGGGATGACATTTGCTATCTTCCAGTCATCTGGTATTTGCCCGGTTTTTATTGACATGTTAGCCAAGGATTGTAAAAGTTCCCCAATTTCTACCTTAAGTTCCTTTAAAACTCTCGGGTGAATTCCATCCGGTCCAGGGGATTTATCACTTTTTAATTTGTCAATCTGGACGTATACCATGTCCAGCTCCACATTTACTGTTGTTAGGCTTTCCTCAATGTCTCCGGTGAATATAATCCCTGTGGTCTGGCATTGTTGTTCTACTTGCAAGCATAGTGGTCGACTCAGGGTGTGGGCATGTAGGCTGGTACCATGTCATGGAAGAGTTTGTAGGCCATTACTAGGCCTTTGAATATATATCATTTGTTGATCAGCAGCCAATGGGCAACGCACAGCATCAGGGAGATTGGGTCTCATATGTGAAGGTTCTATAGGAGTCGGATGGTGACATTTTGTACTCATTGCAGTCGACAGGTGTTTTTGTAGTAAGTCTCATTTAGGAGCATGTTGCAGTAGTCCATAGAGGAAAGGATAAAAGCATATAGTAGTTGAGCAAAGTCCGGCTCAGAGAAATATCGTCTGATTTTCTGTAGCTGCCGGAGGTAGTAAAACAAGGCGGATACTACTTGGGAGATCATGGTCAGAGAGTGAAAGGTCACCATCAAGATCATCCCAGGCAACGTACTTTGTCTTTGGTCATCAGGGTGGCAGATTCCCAGAAGACTGACCGACGGGCATGCGGGTTTGGATTTTGCCATATTTAGTTGTAGTTGTTTTGGGTCATCCAGCTTTTTATTTTTGAAAGACAGTCATGTAGTTTTGAGCATCCCAGTTCAAGCCTAGTGATAGGTACAGTTGTATGTTGTCAGCGAACGAGTGCATCTTTATTTGGTATTTTAAGGCAATGTCTATCACGGTCTGATTTAGAGATTGAAAAGCAAAGGGGACAGGAGGGCGCATTGTGGTACTACATATTTTATCAGTTTAGGTTGCGACAGAGTAGATTTTAGTAGGATGCTTTGGACCCTATAGCTCAAGAATGATGAGAACCATTGGAGCGCTTGATCCTTTATTCCAATGGTTGAGAGTCTGGCAAGGAGGCAGAGATGGTCACTGGTATTGAAGGCAATACTGAGATCTAGAAGGACCAGTAGTCCATCCCTTTGTCTACTATGTTCCAGCAGTCATCAATAAGGTCTGCTAAGACCGTTTCCATGCTGTGGATTTTTCTAAATTCTGATTGGTAAGAGGAGAAAGGCGCTTTTGACCTGACACCACGCTAACCGCTGTTATCACTTTCTCTGGCAACAAGTTCCAGAGCTTAACTATGCTATGAGTGAAAAAACATTTTCTCCTATTTGTTCTGTCTGTCATCAAAGGCTAGTCGCAATAGTACAGTCTTTTCAAGGACCTTGGAGATGAAGGGGAGGTTGGAGACCTGTCTGTAGTTGACGGGTTCGTTTAGATCCAGTGTTGATTTTTTTAAGATTGGTCTGATGATTGCTGATTTCCAACTTTGCGGCATTGTTCCTGACTGCAGGGAGGACTTAATTAGTGGTAAGATTGATTTGACAAAGGTATCTTTTGTGGCCATCAGGAGGTTCGGCAGGCACGGGTTGAGGATGGATCCACAGGGTCATAGGGTGGTGATCATTTTTGCTAGATCTTCATGCGATGCTAGTGCAAGGCAATTGAGGGTTTCGGTTCAGGATTTTCTCATAGTGAGAGTGAGTGTGTGTGGGGGTGGGTGGGTGGGGGGGAGTTGTTCTGGGCATTTGCAGGGATATGAGGTGTCAAATCAAGATTTGCATGTATACAATCAATTTCTTCTTGGAAGTAGATGGAGAGGGTTTCGCTATCCAGGTTGGAATATGGGTTTTTTTTAAATAATTTCCTTGCGAGGCTACGAGCAAGTTTTTTTTCAATTTTCAATTGGGTGAAATCATGACTGGTTCAGCTTAACCCCAACCCTGCCGTCCCCTTAATTTTGATTGTTCAATAATACCTATAAACTTAAAGTTCTCTAAGACAATACATACAACACTTTTCCAAAATGCATGCCAATGGTTTTCAACTCCTAGGAGAAGGAGAAAGGTTAAAATGGAAAGTTAAGTTCGGATGAATCAGTCAAGCAGTCGTGCGTGTCCTAAATGGCATGCTACCTCTGTAAAATCCCAGTGTGCATTGTGAAAAATCAGTACCAAAGAATCAGACTGGAAACAAAAAAATGGAGGTCAGCTAGGGTACATGCTTGTCTGCTTTCGTTAGTCTGCCTTATACAGTCTGAAATATCGACCACCAGCAGCTTGGTGACACTGTCCTCCAAACCTGGAATGGAGCACAAGCAGAACTAAACTAGTAAAAGTAGAAATAAATCCTGGTCAGGAACACTAGAATTCTACCTCAAGGTCATTAAGGTCACCACTTTTCATGCTGAAGCAACAACCTCCAGATCTCCTAGATTAAGCTTACTCACGAGCAAACCATTTTGTAAATGTAGATGCATCTGCTAGTTGCTCAGATATTAATTAGTAATGTTATTTTTCCTAGCTGGCATTATATTACAGCTGGTCTCTCAATTGGAAAAAAATGTGTTTTCTATTCTTCTCAGCAAAGAAACAGAGAGAGAGAGAGAGAGAGAGAAAGCAAGCAAGAGGCCATTTCAATTATTCATAAGGTAAACAAAAGAACCCTCGGCCATCCCCAAGGGAAACAGCACATAATCACATGATCCTTCAACATTCAGGTACCATATCTATCAAGGCTGAAGCAGATCAGCTTGTCAAGCAGATCTCGAGAGGAGGCATATCAGGAAGAGAAAGAATAAGACAAACATAAGGAAAAACCCAAAAGCGTTGCCAGGCAGGATTAACCAATAGGTCAAGTAGGCACGTGCCTAGGGCCCAAAATTGTCAGGGGGGCCCAATGAAGGAGGGCATCAACATTGTTTTTTCCAAACAGCGTTGGGCCACACCAGCATCGATCGGCAACGTGGGCCCCCCCATCGACGGAAAGTAAGACAAGCAAGCAACGCGGGTAAGAAATGCAACGGGAACTGTAATTGAGCAAGCGGTGCTGCTTGCCCAAAGCTTCCCTCTGACGCAGCTTCCTGTTTCCGCCTGGGTGCATGGTGGGATGGGACGGGGCGGGGCAGGGGGGCCCAATGTGCTTGTGTGCCTAGGAGTCCTCAACGAATTAATCCTGCCCTGCCCAAGAGTAGCCAATCCAGGTCACAAATATCTGGCAAGATCCCAAATGAGTAAAACAGATTTATGCTGCTTATCCTAGAAACAAGCAGTGGATTTTCCCAAGTCCCATCTTAATAATGGCTTATGGTTATTTTTCTTTTAGGATATTATTCAAACCTTTTTCAAACCCTGCTAAGTTAACTTCTTTTACCACATTCTCTGGCAACCAATTTCAGAGTTTAATTACACATTGAATGAAGAAAACTTTTCTCTGGTTTGTTTTAAATCTACTACTTAATAGCTTCATCACATGCCCCCTAGTCCAAGTATTATTGGAAAGAGTAAACAAGTGATTCACATCTACCAGTTCCACTCCACTCTGTATTTTATAGACCTCTATCATATCTCCCCCAAGTCATCTCTTCTCCAAGTTGGAAAACCCTAGCTGCTTTAGCCCTTCCTCATAGGGACGTCATCCCATCCCCTTTATCATTTTTGTCACCCTTCTCTGTACCTTTTCTAATTCCACTATATCTCTTTTGAGATGCAGGGACCAGAATTACACACAGTATTCGAAGTGTGGTCGCACCATGGAGTGATACAAAGGCATTATAGCATTCTCGGTTTTGTTTTCCATTCCTTTCCTAATAACTCCTATCACTCTTATTTGCTTTCTTAGCCATCACTGTACACTGAGTAGAGGGTTTCAACATACAGTGTTACAGACATAGAACGTTTCAAGTTTCCAAGTTTTTATTAAAATTTGATTGAGTCGCTTATCTAAATTCTAAGCGAGATACAAATTAATGTATATAATTAAGAACATAAATACAAAAAAAAGCATAAACCTACTTAAAATCAAAAAAACAATGCCAATAACCCAATAATTAAAAGAGTTTAAGAAAAACATCAAATGGCGTACTAATTGGTTGACAATTTGACAGACAAAGCATGTGGTGCGCGTGTTGTTGGAGTGGCGCCAGCTTGCAAGGGGAGTTCAGAGGTCCTGCGCAAGCGTCTGGAGGATGGCCGGCTTGAATCGGAAGTCGGGAGGCGCTGGTGAATGGCGGAGGCATCGGCCGAAGAGGGAGGAGAGTCACACGGGGACCCCGGGGAAAGGAAGCCACCATGCTGCAAGGGCTGCAGCACCCACAGGCAGGTACCCACCCCACCATAGAGCTTGTGTAGCGAATCAACACTCGTTTTGCAAGACGAAAGTTTGCTGAGAGTTTTGCTCGTCTTGCAAAACACTCGCAAACCGAGGTTCCACTCTATTTGGTTATTGGAAAAAAAAAAAGTTGATGGGTTTTGCTTTGAAATGTACAGAACACAATCAAAATGAACAAAAAGAGGGACAATTCAACTGGCAGGGACATAAAGAGAGGCTGCCAATAAAAAGATAGACAAAAGAGTGAAAAAGAGCTCCAAGTACAAAAAGAAGTCCCTGAGCTAGCTCAGGAAGAGGGAGGGGCTGAGCTCCATCCCCAACATCTACATTCAAGGAGCTAAAAAGTTAGAAAGGTGGAAGCTGAAGGGGGAGAAAGCTGACAGCTAAGGCAGCCAACAGGAGAAAGCAGGAAAAGAGCATGGTGGGGGGGGGGGGAACCTAGTGGAAGGAAATTACCGCTGTATACAGAGAAGAGAGCGGGGGTTAAGTGTGGGGTGGGCAAAGCAGCAAAATGACAGGAAAGAGAAACATTAGCTTGAATTGCTATCAACAAAGGGCAACCAGTAGGCTACCTCTGAAATGTAATTTGTAAGTCAAAATGAAAATAAAATGTTTACTTAATAATGAGCATCAAACTATATTTGCATTACATTGTTTCACACAAGTCACCTTTCACTTCTATTTTCATATTTTGCTTTGACAAACACTAGACTAACCGTCACAAAATGATAAACTGTATAATTCAGAGCCCCTTTTACAAAGCCGCACAGCCAAGTGCCATGCAGCAAATGCTCCGACGCCCTTTCAATTCCTATGGGCATTGGAGAATTTACCATGCCGGTCCACACTGCTGGCTTTAGTAAAAAAAAAAAAAAAAAGGGGGATCGGTAATTAACTTCCCTTGAAGGGATTAATCTTTTAGAACAAGAATTACATTAGACAAGGGCACATAATTAAATATAGCCTTCAATTATATGGCAAAGAGGGGGACAGAGGAGGAATTTTACTGACTCTATCAGCAGGAATATATTTTTGTGAAGGGAACATGGGAAAAACATACAATACAGACGTTGCATTAGCAAGATGTGCAAATTAGACCACTGTATTTGCTATCAGTGCTAATTTTCTCTTTTTTATTAAGTGTTTTGAAGTTTGTTGATTTAATGTATTTGTCCGTTATAAATTATGTATGTTTGTTGGAATCCACCTAGAAATGTTGATATACCAGAATATAACTTTTTTAAATCAATCAATCAATCAATATTTTAATAAAGAAGTTCCAAATTAAATATATGAGGGTCATTTCCTAAATAATGCATACTATTTTTTTAAATTTACATGTTTTTTTTTTTTCCCCAAGTATTTCTTTACAATCCTTCAATATAGTCTCCCTGCTTTACAATGATTGAGTCCCAACATCCGGGAAGCTTCATTATTCCATCCAAGACACTGTTTTTGTTCAGTTCCTGAATGGCTCAAATACCGGCAGAAGAAAGCTCTTCCAGAGATGCAAAACGATGTCCACACAAAGGTTGTTTCAACTTTGGAAAAAGGTCAAAGTCTGGTGAACTCATGTCTGGACTGTAGGGAGTATGAGCTAACACCTACCAGTCGTATTCGTGTAGTTTTTCAATGATGGCATTCCCTATGGGCAGGCGAGCGTTGTCGTGAAGAATGAGTGGCCCAGCCAAGAGCAACTGAGGTCGGGTTTTGTACATTTTTCTGCTCATTTTTTGCAAAAAATCACGATAATACACTGCTGTGACACTTCTTCAACATGGAACTTTGTCTGTAATGATGCCTTCATGATCATAAGCAAAAATCGTCATTTGTCTTTTGATTGAGCTCATCAAAAATGTTTTGGTCATGGGGGAAGATGGAGCTCTCCACTCGTCATTGAAAAACTACGTGAATAGGGCTGGGAGGTGTTACCTCATGCTCCCTACAGTACAGACATGAGTCCACCAGACTTCGACCTTTTTCTAAATTTGAAACAACCAATGTGAGGACATCTTTTTGCATCTCTGGAAGAGTTTTCTTCCGCTGGCACCCGAGCCATTCAGCAACTGAACAAAAACGGTGTCTTGGATGGAATAATGAAGCGTCCCGGCCGTTGGGACTCGGTCATTGCAAAGCAGGGAGACTTTATTGAAGGATTGTAAAGAAATACTAAAAAAAAAAAAAAAGTGTACCTTATTTATGAAATGACTCTCGTATAATGCACTTATGACACAGTTTGTTTGGGAGGGCAATATCTTCAAATGGGATAGGGTTTATATATAACCATGACACTCCTAAACCAGGATATGTGGAGTATGATTTCTGTCTCTCACAATTTACTTCTCTTGCTGTAATATCTGTTGTACCTTTCAGATATCCACACTTTTTGCCTATTTGGATCAGATAACATTGTTAGGAGGCCTGGAGGCCTATGACAGCTCTACTAGGTATAATCTCTTGCAGTCAGGGGCACTTGGTCCCCTGGTCTTGCAAAGCTGCGATCAGTGGCTCGTACATGCGGCCCATTGACCCGGAAGCCTTTCCTATGGCATCAGAAGGATGTTGGTTCTGGGTTTTCCAGTAAAGTTGACCTAAGGGTATCCACAGGAAGAAGGCAATTCCAAAAGCAAAAGACGCTGTGGAAAATGATGTTCCTGATGGAAGCTTTGTTGGTGATTCAACAGAATAATCCACAAATGTGAAGACTAGAGAGGACTCTATTCTTCACATTTGTGGATTATTCTGTTGAAATCGCCAATAAAGCTTGCATCAGGAACATCATTTACCACAGTGTCTTTTTGCTTTTGGTTCTGGGTTTTCTCAGTAGGGAACTGTATAGAACCATCATAGACTTTCCACCTCAGATTTGGACCCAATCAACTTTGGAAGTTAGTATGCCTCTTGATGAATGTTCTTTATAAAATGTTGAAAAGCATTAAAAAAATGCTTATAGAAATCAAGACCTTTTTTTACAAAATAAAAAATAAAATATAATAACTCGCTTTATTTAAGAATCCTATTTAATTATTAACCAATCATCAAGATTATTGCTATAATTGGAATTTCCAAAGGAAAATAAGGAGGATGCACAAAAGCAGTGCTTTTTTCTAGGAAAAGAAAAAGATGCCAGTACTCATGCACAGCCAGTCCTAGAGGACAAGGTACAGTAACAGTGTGTGTTTGGGGGTTTTTTTTCCAACCGATTCACTATATGCAGCCATGCACCCAGAACAGCTCTACTGGAAGATGGCTGCCTTTGAATCTGAGGATCATAGGTTTTAGGCTGGCTGGTGCACCAACCGAGGTAAAAAAAATCAAGCTGAAAGATTTTGAGTGAGAAATATAATGAGTGATTAGGACATTTTTGGAAGGTAGGATAAAAGGTTCAGAGCACACTAGATTAAAAAAAAAACAACCAAGCCCTATTCACAAAACACCCTTGTTACAGAAGTGAAGGTCACACTTGTACTTTTCAGTTTTAATGTTATGTTTATTGCTTTCTGTAGGAGAGAGGGTAACAACTTCACCCTTTTATCTCTGTTTACAGCAACTGGCGGACCAGGACAAATGGTAAATTGCTGGCATGTTTACAGAAAGGCCTGCTGAGTCACTTGCTTTGCCTTCAGAGTGAACGTCCCCCCTACCCAACAGTCTTTTACTGCTTTAGTATGTAAGCAAAACTGATAAATACCCTCAGTTTGTAACTATTCTACATAGCTGCCTAAAAAGGCTACCAGTATATCCATTAGAATGAAGTAGAGCAGCTACCATGACACACTACTTGTATATTGATAACCTAGT
The DNA here is from genome assembly GCF_902459505.1 of Geotrypetes seraphini. NCBI lineage: Eukaryota > Metazoa > Chordata > Amphibia > Gymnophiona > Dermophiidae > Geotrypetes > Geotrypetes seraphini. The sequence continues at coordinate 173,051,491 of NC_047089.1, forward strand.
AACAACAATTGGCCTAAATCAGTGGTCTCAAACTCGCGGCCCGCCAGGTATTATTTTGAGGCCCTCGGTATGTTTATCATAATCACAAAAGTAAAATAAAACAGTTTCTTCATCATATGTCTCTTTAGCTATAAATTACAATATTATTATTAAGACTTAGCCAAAAGGAAAGATTTATAAAACTAAAGAGTTTTACCTCAGAATGCAAAATTGTCATTTCTTTAATAAGACATTAACTATTTTTTTTTCTGAGGCCCTCCAAGTACCTATAAATACAAAAGGTAGCCCTGCAATGCAAAGGATTTGAGTTTGAGACCACTGGCCTAAATATTAAATATTATTTGTGACTGGCTTTCAAGAGCTAGTCACAATGTATTAAAATTAGCCCAATGCCAAAGCATTGTCTAATGTCTACAACTTGGTTTTTTTTTTAACATTTCTTTTACGTGTCCCAAACAGGAAAGCAACAATGGTTAATATTTCAAGAAGGGATTAGATAATTTCCTGAAGGAAAAGGGGATAGAAGGGTTTAGATAGAGGATTACTATAAGGTCCTGGACCTGATGGGCTGCCGCATGAGAGGACTGCTGGGCGTGATGGACCTCTGGTCTGACCCAGCAGAAGCACTGCTTATGTTCCGAAACAAAGTAGTCAATAACATCTCATAAATGGTTCCTCATCTGCTGCCTTTTTGGAGATAATTCTTATAAACATATTTTCACATGCTAAATTGGTGGATTCATGGTAAATTTTCATTTCCATATGCATTTGGTTAAAAAGTAGTGCCCCAGCTTTGTTGGAGATTAGAATCTGCTGTTGACCAGAAATGGAAATGCGTCTTTTGCCATATGTATCATTTGGAAAATAATGAAATAAGAAATCTTTCCCAGTACATTACTGATTTTAAAAGAAGATACCCTTTGAAATAAATTATATCCATTCCCTTCCTGCTTACCCCCATGACCACATTTAAGAACACTGAAATAAAGCTGCAAAAGGGGTCAATTATCCCCCTAACCTTGTCAGACAATGCGCAGTAGTAAAACGTTGATCACAAGATGGAATGCAGACAAATGGAATGTTGTTTTTCTCTTCTGGTTTTACTTACTCTGCCCCAGCTTAAGTGGGAAAGACCACAAGACACAACGATTCTTTGCAAAGAATACATCCTGAATTCTCTCTCAGTTTATTTTATCCGGATGGTTAATTTTTATTGCAGACACTAATTTATGGACCCTTCCTATAAAAACACTGCTGGTAGGTAGTTTGAAGTCGATAGGAACACAGATTGTAATACTGTTTTCCCTGTAATTTTCTTCTTTTAAATCCAAAGAGCGCATACACATTTTGGTAAAAACTTGTGTATAGCCCATCCCCTTGTATTCCAGCCCTAGGAGAACACAGCCAGTTATTAGTGCTGCCTGATTCGAATTGATTCACTTCGGTTAATCGATTCAAATCAATTTGTTGTCTGAAAAAGAAAAAAAAAAAAAAAATCAGATTCACCGATTCAGCAACCAACATACACACAGACACACACACATCCCAGGGAGACCCGAAATACCTCCGAGCCTCATAAAGCAGCGGTGGCAGTGACTGGTTAGCAGAGGCAGCCTGCCCTACTGGGGGGGCCTTCCCTCTGAGGCATCACTGATGACGCAGCAGAGGGAAGCCCTGGCGGAGCAGGCCGTAATCACAGTGCTGCCTTTTCAGGCCGACTATCGCCACACTGCTGCTGCTGCTACTTTGGGAGGCCCAGAGATATGTCAGGTCTCACAGTGGGAGGGTTGATGGGGTGCTGCTGCACAGGGGGATGGAAAGCTACTGCACAGGGGGATGAGAGGGAGGAATGGAAAGTTGCTGCACAGGGGTTGGATGAGATGGGAGGAAAGATGCTGCTCAGGGGGATGGGAGGGGGAGGAAAGAAGTTACACATGGGAGGAGAGAGGAAAAATTGTTGGGGTGGAGGAGAGGAGAGGTCAAACAAAAGAGATAGAGAGGGGGGGGAGAAGGAGAAATCCTGCATATGGTAGAGGGGAGGGAGACATGCATGGAGAAGAGAGAGGGAGAAATGTTGAACATATGGTAGAAGACAGGAAGAGATGGTGCATGGAGAGAGAAAGAAATTTGCACATGATAATGGAGGGGAGGAAGGGAAAGATGCTGCAGGGAGGGGAAATGGAATGTTGGATATGGCAGTGGAAGGTAGAATCATACTTCTGCTCAGTCTTCACCTGTGAAGCACCGGGAGCTGGTCCACAGCTTCAGATGGGAGACAGCCAGAATGACCCGTTTCTGGACTTCGAGTTTACGCCCAGTAGCGTCTACTACGAACTATCAAGACTCAAGGTGAACAAAGCCATGGGACCGGACAACCTACATCCCAGAGTGCTCAGGGAATTGAGAGAAGTCCTGGCAGAACCACTATCTGTTCTTTTCAATCTTTCCCTACGCACAGGAAGAGTCCCCTTGGACTGGAAAACCGCCAACTTTATCCCACTCCACAAAAAGGGCTGCAGAACAGAGACGGAAAACTACAGACCGGTGAGTCTCACATCTATAGTGTGCAAGCTCATGGAAACACTGATCAAACAAAATATTGATACAATCCTAGACGAGGAAAACCTACGTGATCCCCACCAGCACGGATTCACCCAGGGCAGATTCTGCCAATCTAACCTAATCGGCTTTTTCGACTGGGTTACTAGACAATTGGATGCCGGAGAGTCATTGGATGTGGTGTATCTAGACTTCAGTAAAGCTTTTGATAGCATCCCACACAGAAGGTTATTGAACAAGCTGAAGTCGATAGGATTAGGGGACACTCTAACTACATGGGTTGAGGATTGGCTGAGTGGTAGACTTCAGAGGGTGGTGGTAAACGGTACCCCATCCAAAACGTCAGGCGTGATCAGTGGAGGGCCACAGGGGTCGGTCTTGGGCCCGATTCTATTCAACTTATTCATAAGAGATATGACCCAAGGACTTAGAGGAAGGGTATCACTGTTCGCCGACGACGCCAAACTTTGCAACATAGTAGGTAAAAACACCATGCCTGATAATATGACACAGGATCTACTGCTGCTGGAACGGTGGTCAGCAACATGGCAGCTAGGCTTCAATGCTAAAAAGTGTAAGGTAATGCACCTGGGAAAGAAAAACCCGCACAGAACTTACATACTAAATGGTGAGACCTTGGCCAGGACCACGACGGAACGAGATCTAGGGGTGATCATTAGTGATAACATGAAGGTTGCAAATCAAGTGGAGAAAGCTACCTCCAAGGCAAGGCAAATGATGGGTTGTATTCGTAGAGGTTTTGTCAGCAGGAGACCTGAAGTTATGATGCCGCTGTACAGGACCATGGTGAGGCCTCACTTGGAGTACTGCATTCAATTCTGGAGACCTCACTACCGGAAGGATGTTCAGAGAATCGAGTCGGTTCAGCGAATGGCCACAAAGATGGTCTGGGGGCTCAAGGATCTCACGTATGAAGAAAGACTGAATAAACTGAGGCTGTACTCACTTGAGGAACGAAGAGAGAGGGGTGATATGATTGAAACGTTTAAGTACATCACGGGCCGTATCGAGTTGGAAGAAGATATCTTCTACCTCATGGGACCCTCGACCACCAGGGGGCATCCGCTAAAAATCAGGGGAGGGAAGTTCCATAGCGACTCCAGAAAATACTTCTTCACTGAAAGAGTGGTGGATCATTGGAACAAACTCCCACTGCAGGTGATTGAGGCCAACAGCGTGTCGGACTTTAAGAGAAGGTGGGATATTCACAGGGGATTCCTGGGGGAGTGAAATCAGAGGGCGGGTATTTGGAGTGGGCAGACTTGGTGGGCTATAGCCCTTTTCTGCCGTCTTTTTCTATGTTTCTATGTTTCTATTTGAAATGTGTATCCTGCCAGAACTAGAGTTAGACAGCGAGCATGAGCTAGGATTTAACGGAGAGAGGAAAAATCTTTTTTGTTTATTTTGTTTATGCCACAGCACTGGCGTGGGATTGGAGTGGGGGCGTGGGTGGGTAGAAAGTCTAAAAAATAAACCCGCCAGGACATTTGGGAAAAAAAGCCCAAGTGGGCAGGAAAAGCAAATTCAATTGAAAAATTGATTCAATAGACCAGGGGTAGGCAATTCCGGTCCGCGAGAGCCAGAGCCAGGTCAAGTTTTCAGGATATCCACAATAAATATGCATAGATAGATTTGCATCTCAAGGAGGCAGTGCAAGCAAATCCATCTCGTGCATATTCATTATGGATATCCTGAAAACCTGACCTGGCTCTGACTCTCGAGGACCGGAATTGTCTACCCCTGCAATATGCCAAATCAAATCAAAACATTTTCCCTGAATTAGACAGCACTACCAGTTATTATAGTAACTGCTCTTTCCACTCTCTCACTATAGATCAGCGGTCTCAAACACGCGGCCCATGGGCCGCATGTGGCTCTCCAGGTTTTATTTGCGGCCCGCAGTCTGGAGGCCATCATTCTCTTCCTTTTGGAGCAGCAGCCGGCTCGTTCGCTCAAAGCCGCGGGTTGGCAGCTCCTTGCGCTATCCACTCCTGCATCGGAAGCCTCTCTGATGTCACATCAGAGAGGCTTCAGACGCAGGCGCGGATGTCGCAAGGAGCCGCCACCCGCAGCTTTGAGCGAACGAGTTGGCCAGACACGCTGCTGCTCCAGTGGCGTACCAAAGGGGGGGGGCGGTCCACCATTCTCCCTAGAGTGCACCGTGTTCTTTGATCTCCCTGCTTCTCTTCCCTGCGGGGCCGATCAACTCTCGCGGCCCGACATCAATTCTGACATCGAGAGGACGTTCTGGCTAGCCAATCGCTGCCTGGCTGCCCGGAACGTCCTTTCCAACGTTAGAATTGACGTCGAGCGGCGAGAGTTGGTCGGCCCCGTGCAGAAGAGAAGCAGGGAGATGGCCTGTTCCCGATAGCGGCAGCAGCAGCAGCAGCCTATTCCGCGGCGGCGGTAGCATGGGGGAGGGCAGGAAGGAAGGAAGAAAGAAAGAAAGAAGGTGGGGTGGGGACAGGGAGCCAGAAAAAAAAGCAAAAAATGGGGCATGGAGGAAGGAAAAAAGAAGGAGGGGGGACAGGGAACCAGAAACAAAGCAAAAAATGGGGCACGGAATCAGAGAAAGACAGACAGAGAAAGAAAGAAAAAGTTGGGGGAGGGAATGAGGTCTGGAGGAGAGGAAGCATACAGGAGGCTGAAAGAAGGGAAGAAGTATTGGATGCACAGTCAGAAGAATAAAGTGCAACCAGAGACTGATGAAATTACCAAACAAAGGTAGGAAAATGATTTTATTTTCAATTTAGTGATTGAAATGTGCCAGTTTTGAGAAAGAAAAGATATTGAACTTTAAATGTGAGTGCTGCAGAAAAAAAAAGAGTACTTGGAGGGCGGCAGTAAAAATAGTTAATGTCTTATTAAAGAAATGACAATTTTGCATGAGGTAAAACTCTTTATAGTTTATATATCTTTCCTTTAAAGGAAAGTTTTATAAACTATAAAGAGTTTTACCTCATGCAAAATTGTCATTTCTTTAATAAGACATTAACTATTTTTTCTGCGGCCCTCCAAGTACCTACAAATCCAAAATGTGGCCCCGCAAAGGGTTTGAGTTTGAGACCACTGCTATAGATAGAATCTGTAAGTCACAACTTCACAGACTAAAATGCTGCACATTATCCCCATAGTAATACAGTAAATGACAGCAGATAAAGACCTGCATGGTCCATCCTGTCTATCCACAATAAGCAAGACCTGCACTTGGATGAGATGAATGTGGCATATAATAAGCATATTTGCTATTGATCCCTCTTGCAATATACAGGACTTAGACCATAGAAATTTGTCCAGTTTCGGCCACATTGCCTCAGTCCTGGAGACACCAACAAAGCTAACTCCAGCTTGTCCTATCTTGCCATATATGGGACAAAGTCCGTAGAAATCCATCGGGCATCAGTTTCATTTTCCCACTGCTGGGGCTGCATTTAAGTATCACTCCTGCGCATCATGAATGAAATTATAGTTGTTGATCTGATGATCTTTTGAGTTTTGTCTTGATACTCTCCCTCTTTCTATTTAGGGATCCTTTGCATCTACCCCACTCATTTTTTTTAACTCGGGCACTGTTTTTGCCTCCACCACCTCCGCAGGGAGAGCATTTGGTAATCTTAGTGCCTAAATCAAACCACCATTTGCACACTAAGATTGTAAAAGTATAAGTATACATATGTAAATGTTACATTCATGCATGCTACTACGCCGTGCAGATATTAATGCCCTAATGCCATAATTCTTAAGCTTATTTCCACTCTACAATCAAAGAAACTTTGGGGTAACTATTTAAAATGTCCCCTTGGATGGCACTTGGCAGACTGCTGTGGATCCTGAAGTTTGGTTACAACCTTGTACTTACAGGTTTATCCTATTTCATTGGCAGTATCGACCAACTTTAAAGACGGTCAGGTAGTCACTCTTTCTTCTGTGCTAGTTCTAATAGTTTAAACAGGGGCAGTATTGGCTAGAGAACACTCGATTCCTTTAGGCAACAAAGATAACATAAAGTGAAGTCCCCCTTTAAATGTAAAAATATATACTGTATACACCTCCCAGCAAGTCTGGACAAAGAAATCAGTCATTACTGGGAGAGTTATGATTTAGACTCATTTAAATATTGGTCAAATGAGATTTATGACATCATTTTCTTATAAAATTTTTAAAAAATTCAATCAGGTCTTGAGAAACAAAACCCCACTATCTACTTTTGGGGGTTACATGAATTTTGCAGCATATCATCAAGAGACTGCCCCGGGAACTTATGCAGCCATTTCCGATTGCGGCTCTGCACCGGGCAGGAACGAAGAAAAATTGTTCTTGCCTTGCTTCACTGCTAGACCACCAGGGTTCAAAAGGTATGTTGGAGAGGGGTCCAGGAGGCAGGAGAGAAGCAGGGTGTTTAACAGTTGGACAGGACACTGGAAGGATTGCTCCTGTTCCAACTCGCTGCTGGACCACCAGGGCTTAAGGTAGGTCCACGGGAGGCCTGTAACAGATCCGTGAGGCGGGAAGAAAGCGGGGTGGTTAACAGCTGGCTGGGACAGGATTTAGGAAGGATAGTTCCTGTCTTGGTTCACCACTGGACCACCAGGGCTTAAGGTAGGCCTGCAGGAAGCCTGCAACGAGTCCAGGTGGGAGGACATGGGAGCGTGCAGACTTGAAGACCCAAATATAAACTGAGACTCCCATTTTTTGGGCCCAAAAATCTCAGTTTATATTCAAGTATTCCCTGATCTTAGGCATTTGTCAGTTCAATTTTTTTTAAATAAATATATTTATTGAACAAAACTTGTAGCAAAAATACAAATCTCCAAAACAGAGATACAGAATATGAGACAGATTAGGTGTTACAATACAGTACAAGATTTTTTAAGTTCTTTTCCCCAAAAAAACGTTTCCTCCCTCTCCCCTCAATTAAACAGTACTGTTGCTCTGTCAGAAAGAATACCACCACCTTTCTTGAAGCAGAACAATTCAGAGCATGAGGCCTAATCGTCCTATGCCATTACATTAAGATTTAATATGTTAATATGGATTGCATAGGGACTAGAGGTGCAGCAAATTTCTGCAGTTTGATATCTAAAACAATGACGTTTTCCACCTCCTTATTTCTGATCACAGCTGCAGAACTTGAAAGGAGTTCCTTTATAAAGGCAAATACTATTTTCCTTGGGCCAAGAACAAAGATACCTGCACATCTTTGTTAGGTTACAAAAAAAAGGTCATACAAGTGAATTATCTTCACATAGACCAGTGGAACTCTTGAAATCCAAGCTAACATATGGGAGGCTCTGGAATAATGAATTTACAGTAGGCCATGGTTTATGTCAACAAACTCTGTGGTGCTGAATACTGCCTACTAAACAAATACTCTATCCAGCAGGTTGCAACTGAATGCTTTGAAAAAAAACCCCAGCAGCAGCAACTATATATTTAAATATTAATTAGCGTCAATTATTTAGTATTACTCAATCCAACTAATACAGAGAAAGCTTTTGTGATTATAAGTGATTTGACATCAATAAAATACAGTTGGGTAAGAGATCATCATATAATGCAAGAAATGTATATAGAGCCACTGGAAGATCAGTGGTTACTTTAAAGAACATTGGAAGGTAAGCAGTACTAAATCATATTTCTGTTCCCACTCCTCTTCCTCTTGGTTTTGCTTTTTTCTCTCTTCTCAAACCCCTTCCCAAAGCATTTACAAAATTACTGTTAAACTTGTACTATTACATAACATGTTATGACGCTCCCCCTTTTTTGCCTTGCCTGCCTGGAATCACTCTGACCTACAGTCGTATTGGCCTGTTCGGTTCCTGAGGAAGGGGCTATTGCCCTGAAACCCTGCTGGGTCGAGCCGTGTTGAAAGAGGACTGCACCTTAACTTTAGTCTTTGATCCAAAAAAAAGCTGGACTCTCCTTGCTACTATCTGACTACAGCACCTTTATTCAGCTAAGTAACTGGAGGGACAAGTGACTAATTTTTTCATTCTCTGTTCAGGTCACTGGGTTAGGCATTCGGGGCATTGCAGGACAGTGAACTTTTTGTCTTCCACTTTTATATATATTTATTTATTGCACTTGACTTGCACTTTAAAGCACCCAGGGGCACCCAGATGATGGTTTGCAGCTGGCAGTGAGTGGTAATCTCTGCTCAGTGTTCGCTGGCTTTGCTATTCTAAGCACTAGAGCTGCTCTTTGAGTCGCTCTTTAAAGCTTTCAAACTCATGCTGAGGGTGTTTCTCATCTTAAAAATTTAGATTTGAGGTTTATATATTTATATTTTTGGTGGAGTCTAAGGAGTTAACTTTCCTGCAAAGTCCTAGGGCATGCCCAACTTATATTTTGGTGGCTTTTTTGTATTAAAGCAGATAGCAACACAGAACACCACCTCGCCTTGGGACATGAGCAGTCTAGCAAAAAAAAAAAAAAGGCAAGGTAGGTGTCTTTTCAACCAATAATCAGTCTTTATTCAAAACAGTGGTCCCAACAAGGATCCCAGTTTCAGCGTATAAGAGACGCCTTCCTCAGGGCACACTATTGGAAACATTCAACAAGTAAAGTGAGCATTTAAAATCATGAAACAAGTCGAATAAAAGAACATAACACATGTACATCAAATTAAACAACAGTATTCAAAACATATAAAAACCTAAACCAAAACAACATATCACATACATATATGCATGATGTATGCCAAAATAAATAGACTGATGTCATAAAACATCAACTTTATTTCCAATAGTGTCACCAGAGGAAGGCATCTCCTGTACGCCAAAACTGGGATCCTTGTTGGGACCACTGTTTTGAATAAAGACCGATCACTGGTTGCCTTTTTTTTTTTTTTTTTTTTGCTAGACTGCTTTTTTTGTATTAAATCAAGGCCTCAATACTTGTCCTAAAAAGATAACATCTGATGACAACCAGTGGAAGGCAACTTCGTCTCCACAGTCACCAATCTTCTTAAGGTCCAAGTGAAAACCCCAGTGGATTGGTTCCCATGGCACCAGAGTTGCCTACTCCTGAATATAACCTGCCACCAGAAGCAAGTTACAAGCTGAACCAGGGATCAGTTCCTTTAGAACAGATGGGGAAGGGAAAGAGTTTTAAAAAAGCATACAAAAGAGGCATAATCCAAGAAAGAAACATACAGAAGTATGAAAAGAATTAGATAGGACACAGTCCAATGCAGTGTAGTGAATATCACTTTTAGTCAGATGAGCCCAACATGGCCACATTTTAGCTTGCATCTGTATCAGGGGCAAAAACAATGATTCTGTAGTCTTATTCAATCTCCAAGTAGTAAAATTATAACTGACAGATCCCCAAAATGATATATTTATGAAGACTGATCTCAGTCACAGTATAATGAAACCCCTTTCCACCAAAGCCTAACAAACCTGGCATTAGGGCAAGACACTCAGGGCTCCTTCTATGAAGGTGTGCTAGGGTTTTTAGGACACGCACAAAATTACCGCGCGCTATGAAAAGGAGGCGGTAGTGGTTAGCGCGCTCAGGAATTTAACGCACGCTATTGCGCACGTTAAGGCCCTAGCGCACCTTTGTAAAAGGAGCCCTCAGTGTTACAGTCCTTTAAGTCATATTAAGAGGCTTATAAGGTTACTGCCCTAATGTAGTTCCAATAGTACAATCTTTTAATGGAACTTAGTTAATGAAACATCTTGGACCTGCACTTGATAGGTAAGAGAATTTGTGTTTTTTTATTTTTCTTAGGTTGGCCACTAGAAATGACTTATTAACTTATTTACCCTGAAGAAGAGAGCTAACAAAAAATGAGGGTGGGGGGTTCCCTTTAGGTGGACCATGAACCAATTAATTTAAGCTAACATCCCACTGATTAAACAAAAATTCTATCTTAAGGCAGCAAAAAAGTAGTAAAAGAACGAGTATCCTATGTAGGGAAAGTTATTTCAGGAAATTATACTCTTTTCTAAAGTTAAAAGCCTGAAGTTGTAGTTAACTAAGAGATCATGCCGAATGCACCTGGCAAAGGTATCACTTTACAAGCTAACTGCAACCACTGCAGACATAGAAAGAGATTCAAAACAGATGTCACAAACAGGATCTTTTCTGTTCTGCTTCAAAATGCAGAAAAGTTCAGAGTAGAAAATTAATATCCAGGACAATAAGGGGAAGTCAGAAGAACTCTGAATGTGTCAATTCTCTCTGATAAATGCATAAGCCAATGTGGCTTTCTGAAGTTGAGGTGGACTGGAAGAAGGTATTACACTTCTTCCTCGGTATTTGCGGGGGATAAGGGCAGAGCCGGACCACGAATTGAGAAAAACCGCGAATAACTTCTTATCCGGCTCTGACCCACTCCCGCCTCCCTCCTGCCTTGCCCCCGGCATCCTGGCCTTACCTGGTGGGCTAGCAGGCTTTCAGGGCAGGAGCGATCTTCCTACGTTCCTGCCCCGTGCAGATTGCCAATAGGAAATGACTGCCGTGAGTTCCCATAGTCTCTCGAGACTACGACGGGAGCTCACAGCAGCCATTTCTATTGGCGATCTACATGAGGCAGGAGCGTAGGAAGATCGCTCCTGCCCCAAAAGCCCGCTAGACCACAAGGTAAGGCCGGGATGCCGGGAGAAAGGCTGGAGGGAGGCGGGAACATCCGAAACTATGGGGGTAAGCCTCACTTCAGTGCCAGACAAAATGATGGAAACAATTATAAAAAATAAAATTGTGGAACACATAGACAAACATGATTTAATAAGACAGAGTCAGCCAAGAGAGGAGATCTTGCTTCACCAATCTGCTTGACCAATCTGTTTGACTTTGAAAGTGTGAATAAACAAGTGGATAAAGGTGAGCCAGTTGATGTAGTTTATCTAGATTTTCAGAAAGCTTTTGACAAAGTTCCTCAGGAGAGGATCCTGAGAAAATTAAAGAATCATGGGATAGGTGGCAAAGTCAATTGTGGATTAAGAATTGGTTATTGGATAGAAAACACGGATTGGCCACCGTGAGAACGGGCTACTGGGCTTGATGGACCTTTGGTCTGACCCAGTAAGGCTATTCTTACAAGGGAGGTGGTCATTTTTCTCAATAGAGGAGAGTAAACAGTGGAGTTCAGCAGGGATCTGTACTGGGACCGGTGCTATTTAATTTATTTATAAATAGCACCGGTAGCAGTACAGATCCCTGTGGCATTCCATTGTTTACTCTCCTCCATTGAGAAAAATGACTGTTTAACCCAACCCTACCCTCTGTTATAAATGATCTGGAAATTGGGACGAGTGAGGTGATTAAGGCCCCAATTCACTAAAGTCAGCGATCGTCACTAAACAGGTTCAGCCACGATCACTGCTAACTGACCCGATTCACAAAATGGCCCACCACGTGTTTTCCCCCCTCCCCCCCACCTCGATCACCCATTTCCCGATCTGGCCATGCAAATTTGTAAAACCCCATGCAAAATAGCCAAGCGATTGATTGACTAACATTTGCTTGGCTATTTTGCATCGGGTTTTACAATTCTAAAACCTGACTGCTGTAGACCTGTCGAGGTCTGCCTGTTTTGTTTTTATTTCTTTTTTTTTTTTTAATGGCACTGATATTTTGCATGTATTACACACACAAAATATCTGGCCAATTCAATTTCTTGAGGAAATTCAGGGGAAAATGGTTGAATATTTTCAACTGAATATCTCGGAAGAAGTCCCTTTGGAAACCATTTGGGATGCTTTTAAAGCTACAACGAGAGGGCAAATTATTTCATATTCGGCGCACGTACAAAAAGTGCTAAAATTGGAATTTTTCAATCTGGCACAAAATATTTGAACCTTAGAGTCACAATTGGACCGGTATAAATGTCAGCTTTTCCTTATTATGACCAGGATAGCCCTGCAAATGGTTACTCGCAATTGGAAAAATTGGGATATTTTTTTTTTTTAATTTAATTTTATTTCTTATATACCGCTATACCGTGAGGTTCAAAGCGGTTTACAATAAAGATGCATTAAAGATACAATAAAATAAAAATAAATAAAGATAGGTACTTGGAAGTTCTCTAACTGTCCTGAAGGCTCACAATCTAACTAAAGTACCTGAGAAAACAATAATTAAAAATGGTAAAGATAGAAAAGATAAACAGAAATAGAGACAAGATATGAACATCCCAACAATTCCAGTCATTAATGAAACCAGGCTGACTTACGGCGCATTCCGGAAAGCAATTAAAACCGCACTATTTGACAAATTCATCTCCTAAACTGAAACCTCACCTCTTATTAAATTATATTTTCCCTCTGTCAATCTCAGTGTAATATGCTGCCTTAATTCTTATGTAATAAGCTGTACCCCCACTCTTGCATTCTGTAATTCGCTGATTGTCCAGCCTTCTTCAATGTATACCGCCTAGAAGTCTTTCAACTGTGGCGGTATAGAAGAATAAAGTTATTATTATTATCATTACAGATCCCTGCGGCACTCCACTGGGATCACCTTAGTTTTACTTTTTGGTGGGTGAATTTTTTTTTTTGTTGTTTTATCGCACATACAATTAGGGGAGGGTGGGAGGGGGTTATTTCTTTCATTTGGTTTTATTCCCTGATGGAAAATTGAATGGGAGAGGGGTTTTTATTTTATTTTTCTGTATTGTTATTGATTGATTATAAGTGGTTATTATGATTATTAATATGTATATGTGTATTGTTTTGCACTTTTGTTAGCTTTGAAAATTTAATAAAGAATTTAAAAAAAATAAAAAAAGCACACCCCCTACCCGAACCCAAAAAAATGGCAGGAGGGATGCACACTCTTTCCTACCATCGCCGCCACTGCTGCTGAACTGATTTTTATTTTTTATTCACTTTTCTATACTGTTCTCCCAGGGAAGCTCAGAACAGTTTACATGAATTTATTCAGGTACTCAAGCATTTTTCCCTGTCTTTCCCAGCGGGATTACAATCTGTCTAATGTACCTGGGGCAATGGGGGGATTAAGTGACTTGCCCAGAGTCACAAGGAGCAGCGTGGGTTTGAACCCACAACCTCAGGGTGCTGAGGCTGTATCTTTAACCACTGCACCACACATTCCCCATATAGCAGAAGGGATGATCACTCCCTCCTGCCATCGCCGCTGCCGCTGAACTGATATGGCAGGCGGGATGCCCACTTCCTCCTGCCATCAGCCCCCTCCCCCCGGCCAAGTTGGGTCAGCACCCCCCATCCCCATACCTTTAAGATGGGAGGACGGGTGCCCCGTCACAACCTCCTGCTCCAGCTGCAATGCGAATCTTAGGCCCCTCCCCAGTGCATCATGTGATGCATGGGGAGGGGCCTAAGGCCCTGATTGGCTCAGGCGCCTCGGCACCTCCTTGTAATACAAGCCAAAGTATCTGTGCCATTTTTTTAAAAATGGGAAAAAAAGCCCAGCAGAAGCCCCGACAGCAGCGAAAGGAGGCTGCTTCTCCATCATTTGCATGCAAACTTGATAGTGAACCAATCGCTGTTTGAAAATCAGCTAGAGAATTGGCCAACAGCGATTGAGTTGCTATCTTTAGTGAATCTGGACCTAAATTTGCAGATGACATTACATTACATTAGAGATTTCTATTCTGCCATTACTTTGCAGTTAAAGGCAGATTACAAAAGAGTTATAAATGGTGGGTATAATGGAAGATCATTGGTGATTTCTAGGGAGGTTAAGGAATAGAACAGGTAGTATATGTGAGTCAGGAAGAAGGTGGGAGGAAGGAAGGTATTTGTGATGTTAAGACTGTTTCAGGGATTCCTTGAAGTTTTTATTTCTTTTCTGAACTTCTTATAGTCTGGGGTGGTTATCAATAGATTAGAGATTTAGTTATCTAGTTTTGCTGCTTGAGTGGCTAGGAGGCCATCATACAGTTTTTTTCTGTTTGACTTCTTTGATTGGAGGGTATGTGAATGGTGTGTGTGTTTTTCTATGTCTGGTTGAGGTAGTTTGGTTGAGGCAGTTGTTCAGGTAGATTGGGCCATCTCCGTTTAAGAATTTAAATAGCATGCAATAGAATTTAAATAGTATTCTTTCATGAATTGGTAGCCAGTGTGAGTTGATGTATGCTTCTGTAATATGGTCGTGTTTCCTCAGTGAGCAGATGAGTCTCAGAGCTGTATTTTGGATCGTTTGTAGTTGTTTAGTCATTGTAACAGGGCATGGGAGGTAGAGGATGTTGCAGTAGTCCAGTAGACCTAGGATTAGGGATTGAACTATGAGCTGGAATTGTGTTTTTTTTTGAAGAATTTTCGGACATGTCTTAGGTTTCTCATAACTGTGAAAAATTTCTGTATTGTTTTGTTTATTTGTGGTTACATGGTGCAGCATCTGTCTATAGTCATTCCTAGTAGTTTTAGGGTGGTTTGAATGGGGTAGTTGATTTTTATATTGGTTATGGTTGGGACTTTGTTATTTTCAAGGAGGATTAATTTTGTTTTGTCTGGACTGAGTTTCAGTTTGTGATCTTTCATCCAGGTCGCTACTGCTTCTAGTGTTCAGTGTAGTGTGTCTGTCATGGCGGTCTTTCGTGGGTCGAAAGGTATGAGAATGGTTATGCCGTCTGCATAACTATAGGAGGTTATGCCTAGATTGTCTAGGTATGTTCCGAGGGAAGCAGTATAGATGACACTAAACTGTTCAAAGTTGTTAAAGCGCATGTAGATTGTGAAAAATTGCAGGCAGATCTTAGGAAATTGGAAGACTGGGCATTCAAATGGCAGATGAAATTTTATGTGGCCAAATACAAAGTGATCCAAATCACTGCACTTTATCTATAAAGTAATGCTCCACATTCATTCATCAATGACCATATACCTAACTTGTTCCCTTTTAGAAACAAGTAATAAAGAATGTCAGCTAGATCCTCAGATGCACCACTCTACATTCAAACAATTTTCATAACGTTAAGCTTGATGTGCATTATCTTCACCGGATCCACTCTAATAAATACTCTATTTTTTATTTCTTTTTAACCAGTGTTTAGAAACTTTATTCACATAGAAGAGTGGTCAAGATTATAGTGTACAACAACTAGGGACCCAGCCTTGAAAAAGCTTTCTCCAGCGAAACAGAAAGTCCCTAAGAAAAAGAGACCACGAACCTTAAAAGATAAGTTTGAAAAAAAAAATTTACTATTTATTATCTTTAATATAAAAAAGTTTCTTTCTTTCTTTTTTTTTTTTTTTTCAAATTATCCAAATTAGATATTCAAAGTATTAAAGATCAACTTAAATCTTCCAAATTGCTTCAGGACTCTTTAATTAAGGATAATATAAATTTAAGAAGAAAGATAGAGACATTTGAAAATTTCTCTAGGAATAATAATTTAAGACTGATTAATTTTCCACGGATCTCGACAGTGACTCCAAGAGAAATGTTAAAAAGGTATATGTTGGAGATATTGGAAGTATCGGAAGATTTATTGCCTCCTTTCACCCAGGTCTATTATCTATCTAATAAAACTCAAGATCTTCAAGAAGAAAAAATGAAGGGACCAATTGATGTATCAGCTTTGCTTGAATTATCTGATAAAGAAGTTGCAACATCTGCTACATTGATTGTGACCTTGGCTATTACGATGGATAAGAATTGGCTTCTGAGACTATTCTTTAAAAATAAAGAGAAAAAGTTTCTTGATTTAAAAATACAGATGTTCCCAGACTTGGCAAGAGATACACAAAGACGTAGAAAGGAGTTTCTATTATTAAAACCTGGTGTTTTGGCTCTAGGGGGAACTTTTTATCTTCGTCATCCCTGCAAGTGTATAGTTCATTACAATTCTCAGAAATATGTTTTCTTTGAGCCCAACCAGCTAACGGCCTTCCTCTCCTTGTCCCGCCTGGAGAAGGGGTAAGAAAGAGGGCTTCAATAAATTAGATGCCTGAATATCAGTATACCATGTACAGCTTATCTTTAATGAATAGGTTTCTTTTAGTTCTGTTTAATATACATCATGGATCATAATTGTGGACTTGAGAGATTATACAAAAATTTTTTTTTCTATGTAAATTTATGAGGTCTATTTCTTTGCTCATTTGATGTAATGCCTGGAATGCGCTCCCGAGAGAGGTGGTGGAGAGTAAAACTGTGACTGAGTTCAAAGAAGCGTGGGATGAACACAGAAGATTTAGAATCAGAAAATAATATTAAATATTGAACTAGGCCAGTTACTGGGCAGACTTGCACGGTCTGTGTCTGTATATGGCCGTTTGGTGGAGGATGGGCTGGGGAGGGCTTCAATGGCTGGGAGGGTGTAGATGGGCTGGAGTAAGTCTTAACAGAGATTTTGGCAGTTGGAACTCAAGCACAGTACCGGGTAAAGCTTTGGATTCTCGCCCAGAAATAGCTAAGAAGAAATAAAAAAATTTAAATTGAATCAGGTTGGGCAGACTGGATGGACCATTCGGGTCTTTATCTGCCGTCATCTACTACTATGTAATCACTTTCTGTACAAGATTTATCTTGAATTGTAAATTTGAAATTTATAAATAAATAATAAAAAAAAAAGTTTCTAAACACTGGTTAAAAAGAAAATGAAATAAAAAATAGAGTATTTATTAGAGTGGATCCGGTGAAGATAATACACATCAAGCTTAACGTTATGAAAATTGTTTGAACGTGGAGTGGTGCATCTGAGGATCTAGCTGACATTCTATATTACTTGTTTCTAAAAGGGAACAAGTTAGGTACATGGTACAAATACAAAGTGATGCACATTAGGAAGAATAACCCCAAATCACAGTTAAAGGATGCTAGGGTCTACCTTGGGGGTTAGCACCCAAGAAAAGAATCTGGGTGTCATTGTAGACAATACAATGAAACCTTTCACCCAATGTGCGGTGGCAGTCAAAAAAGCAAACAAGATGCCAAGAATTATTAAAAAAGGGATGGTGAACAAGACTAAGAATGTTCTAATGCCTCTGTATCGCTCCATGGTGCGACCTCACCTGGAGTATTGTGTTCAATTCTGGTCTCCTTATCTCATGAAAGATATAGTGGCACTAGAAAAGTTTAAAAGAAGAGCGACCAAGATGATAAAGGGAATGGCACTCCTCTCGTATGAGGAAAGACTAAAAAGGTTTGTGCTCTTCAGCTTGGAAAAGAGACAGTTGAGGGGAGATAT
This sequence comes from Geotrypetes seraphini, assembly GCF_902459505.1. Classification (NCBI taxonomy): domain Eukaryota; kingdom Metazoa; phylum Chordata; class Amphibia; order Gymnophiona; family Dermophiidae; genus Geotrypetes; species Geotrypetes seraphini. The sequence goes on from NC_047089.1 coordinate 173,069,195, forward strand.
GATTGAAGTCTACAAAATCTTGAGCGGATTAGAACGGGTACAATTTTTCACTCTGTCAAAAATTACAAAGACTAGGGGACATGCAAAGTTACAGGGAAATACTTTTAAAATCAATAGGAGGAAATATTTTTTCACTCAGAGAATAGTTAAGCTCTGGAGCACAATGCCAGAGGTTGTGGTAAGAGCGAATAGAGTAGTTGGTTTTTAAGAAAAGTTTGGACAATTTCCTGGAGGAAAAGTCCATAGTCTGTTATTGAGAAAGACATGGGGGAAGCCACTGCTTGCCCTGGATCGGTTGCATGAAATGTTGCTACTTTTGGGGTTTTGACTAGTGCCCTGAATTGACCACCGTGAGAACAGGCTACTGGGCTTGATGAATCATTGGTCTGACCCAGTAAGGCTATTCCTTATGTTCCTACCGCCAGCCCCCCCCCCCCCCCAATCACGATTAGCAAGAGGGATGCCCACTCTCTCCTGCTGCCAGCTCCCTGAACCTCAACACCCCACAATTTTGGGGGTGCATGTAGGGGGGCCTCTGCCACAGCCTGATCAACTGATCGAGGCAGGGGTATTTTCCCTTCGATCAGCTGAGCCAGCAGGACTCTCCAAACTGCGGCTTCAGAGATTTCTGCCGGCTCAGCTGATTAGGGATTCCATTGCCACGATCAATTCAGTCAGCTACGCCTACTTTTAACTCTTTGGATTGGATCTAATCATGACTTGTGTTTTTTAATCCGTTGTGGATATCCAGTTATGGTACAGCCCAATTTCTTTGACCCAGGTCAGTGGTAGAGTCTTAGATAAGGTTGCAGACTGTTTAATATGGTACTAGTTTAGGACCTCTTCTCTTCTCTCTCTCTACACCTCTTCCCTCGGTGCCCTGATCTCCTCTCCCATGGCTTCCAGTATCACCTATATGCTGATGATTCCCAGATCTCTCTCTCTACACCTGAAATTTCACCTAAAGTCCAGGAAAAAGTCTGCTTGTTTGGCTGACATTGCTGCCTGGATGTCCTACCGTCATCTGAAAGTAAATATGTTCTTCACTGCCTATTCCAGACTTCGTTCTTTTCATCTTGCTGCCCCCTATGCCTGGAATAAATTACCCGAGTTTGTTCTTCAAGCCCCTTCCCATGTTTAAAAGCAGACTAAAAACCCACCTTTTTGATATAGCTTTCAATCCTTAACCCTAATCCTCTGCCCTCCAACCCAGCCTGCTGATTAACCGTTCCCCTTAACTGTATCCATGTCATCCTGTTTGTCTGTCTTGCCTGTTTAGATTATAAGCTCTTTCGAGCAGAGACTGTTTTCTTATTCTTTGCGACTCTGTGCAGCGCTGCGTACATCTGGTAGCGCTTTAGAAATTAGTAGTAGTTTCCTATTGTACATTGTTTTAAAAAAAATGTTTAAGAATGCATCACCAAAGCGACAGTGCTTACTGGGGAAACTCCATCCATGGGTCTATCTGAACATATAGGCTCAAAGATACTGTATATATGCATACTCACACAATACACATGCCTCATACAGCTCATGTCACCCTAATGCAACACGTTTTTATCATGTCTTTTAAAACATCCAGTCTCCAGACATTTGCAAATGATGGAAGAAGAACCCGGCCACGTTGTTATATTTTAAGTGTGCTAGTATGGTGTTATGTATTTATGCTGTATATCAGTTTTATGCTTCATAAAGACTGCTTATAGATTTGAAAATTAATATTAAAACAAAACATCACCAATAGTCACGCTAAATTGAGCTATCCCTAATAACTCAAATTAGCGTGGATGTTAAAAAGTAGCCTATAATTGCTTACTAGATTCTCACAGTTAGTGACTGAAGCACAGTTCTTCGATGTCACTGTTCATAAAAAACACCACCACCACTCAGCAGAAATGCAACTGAACAATACCTCCTGAAGACACTGTCTAGCACAGGGGTGCCCAACGCGTCGATCGCGATCGACCAGTAGCTCAGGAAGGCAACGCGAGTCGATCGCGGAGCCTATCCCGGGCTCTGTGATAGACTCGTGTTGCCGTCCTGATCTACGGGCCGATCAGCCTTCCTCTCCAGTTTTCTTTCTCCCTAGGGCCTTTTAGCTGGGCGATCCGCCCAGCTGTCATCTGCCGCTGCTGAACAAAAAACCGGGTCCTGCCTTCGCGGAAACAGAAAGTAGGCAGGACCCGGCAGGAAGAAGAACAAATGCTTGTCTCCCGCATTAGCCCGTAGCGAACGCTTGCTTCAGGGCTCTCAACATGTGCGTGCCGGCTTCTCTTCTCTTCCCTCCGAAACCGGAAGTTATGTCCGGGGGGGGGGGAGGGGAGAAGGGAAGCCGGCGCGCACATGTTGAGAGCCCTGAAGCAAGCGTTCGCTACGGGCTAATGCGGGAGACAAGCATTTGTTCTTCTTCCTGCCGGGTCCTGCCTACTTTCTGTTTCCGCGAAGGCAGGACCCGGCAGCATTTCCCCTAATAGGTCGATCGCGATCTTGGGCTGATCAGCCTTCCTCTTCCCGATGGCAGAATTGTCGTCAGGGAGAGGAATGCTGGTTGGCCGAAGCAGGGAGAGCTTGGGGCCTGTTATTGGTGGCGTTTGGGTCCTGGTCCCCGATGGCAATGGCAGTGGCAGTGGCTTGGGGGAGGGCAGGGAGAAAGAAAGAAAAAGGGCAGGCAGGGAGACAGAAGGAAAGAAGAGAAACAGAAAAAAATGAAAGGGAGGCAGAGAGAAAGAAAGGGCAGGGAAGAGGAAGGAAAAGTTGGGGGAAGAAATGAGGTCTGGAGGAGAAGAAGCATACAGGCTAAAAGAAGGGAAGAAAGATTGTATGCACAGTCAGAAGAAGAAAGTGCAACCAGAGACTCATGAAATCACCAGACAAGGTAGGGAAAATGATTTTATTTTAAATTTTGTGATCAAAATGTGTCTGAATTTATATCTGCTGTCTATATTTTACACTAAGGTCCCCTTTTACTAAACTGCAATAGAGGTTTTTAGCGCAGGGAGCCTAGGAGTGTCGAGAGCAGCGCTGGGCATTCAGCGCAGCTCCCTGCACTAAAAACTGCTAACGTGGTTTAGTAAAAAGGGAGGGAGTATATTTGTCTATTTTTGTATGGTTGTTACTGAAGTGATAGTGCATAGAGTCATCTGCTTTGACCTCTTTGAAAACCCTGGAATAGGAATGATGATTAACGTTTTCTATGCGTACAGTGTGCGTTGTGTTTTTTTAAAATTTTATTGTTGGTAGATCATTGTGACTTGGTCATTTAAAAAGTAGCTCGCAAGCCCAAAAAGTGTGGGCACCCCTGGTCTAGCAGATTAACACATGCATAATACATAGATATCCAAACTGTGTACGGCAGGGGTGCCCAACGCGTCGATCGCGATCGACAGGTCGCTCGCTCAGGCGACCCCAGTCGATCGCAGAACGGGTTCCCTTCTTCCCTTCTCTTTTTTCCCCTCCTGACTGGCCCGCTCCTGAATTCTGCTGCTGCCTCCGCTGCTCAACATTTAAAAAAAAAAAAAAAAAAAAGGCTTGGAGAACTTATGCTCCGGGGGCTAACATGTGCTTGTACCGGCTTCCCTTCGCTTCCCTCTGAAACCGGAAGTTATGTCCGGGGAGGGGGAGGGGTAAGAAGGGAAGCCGGCACGCACATGTTAGAGCCCTGTTCGCGGGCTAAAGCGGGAGACAGGTCAGTGAAGCTTGCGATTTGCTCTTCTTGCTGCCAAGTCCTGCCTACTTTCTGTTTCCTCAAAGGCAGGACCCGGCAGCATTTTTCCCAAAATGTCGATCTTGGGCCGATCAGCCTTCCTCTTCCCGACCTCAATTGTGCCATCGGAGAGGAAGTTCTGGCCAGCGGAACTTCCTCTCCGACGGCAAAATTGACGTCGGGGAGAGGAATGCTGGTGGGCCCGAAGCAAGGAGAGCTTGGCCGGCGGCGGGCGGCTTTGGGGGCCTGTTATCCGATGGCAGCGGCAGAAGCAGTGGCTTGTGGGTGGGCAGGGAGGGAGAAAGAGGGCAGGCAGGGAGACAGAAGGAAAGAAGAGAAACAGAAAAAAAGAATGGGGGCATGAAGAGAGAAAGAAAGAGAGGGCAAGGAGAGAAGAAGAAAACATTGGGGGGGGGGAATGAGGTCAGGAAGAGAGGAAGCATACAGGCTAAAAGAAGGGAAGAAAGATTGGATGCACAGTCAGAAGAAGAAAGTGCAACCAGAGACTCATGAAATCACCAGACAAGGTAGAAAAAATGATTTTATTTTAAATTTAGTGATCAAAATGTGTCTGAATTTATATCTGCTCTCTATATTTTACAATATGGTCCCCTTTTACTAAACCGCAATAGAGGTTTTTAGCGCAGGGAGCCTATGAGCGTCGAGAGCAGCGCTGGGCATTCAGCGCAGCTCCCTGCGCTAAAAACTGCTATCGTGGTTTAGTAAAAAGGGAGGGGGTGGGTATTTGTCTATTTTTGTATGGTTGTTACTGAGGTGACAGTGCATAGAGTCATCTCCTTTGACCTCTTTGAAAAAACCCCAGAATAGGAATGATAATTAACAATTGTATGCGTACAGTGTGCGTTGTGTTTTTTTTTTAAATTTTATTGTTGGTAGATCATTTTGACTTGGTCATTTTAAAAGTAGCTCGCAAGCCCAAAAAGTGTGGGCACCCCTGGTGTACGGTATGCTCAGATATCAATAGCAGCATACTACAAAAAACCTATGTAAACAAATACATACACACCCCTTGAACTCATTGCATAAGGAGATTACTCATCATTCGTTGAGTGATAGACTCTGTACCTGAGGCAATGGAGGGTGCAGTGACTTGCCCAAAGTCACAAGGAAAAGCAGCAACTGAACCTTGGCTTTCCTGGATCTCAGCCCGCTCTCTAACCACTAGACCAGGGGTAGGCAATAACGGTCCTCGAGAGCCAGAGCCAGGTCAGGTTTTCAGGATATCCACAATGAATATGTATGAGATGAACTTGCATGCACTGCCTCCTTGAGATGCAAATCTATCTCATGCATATTTATTATGGACATCCTGAAAACCTGACCTGGCTCCGGCTCTCGAGGACCGGAATTGCCTACCCTTGCACTAGGCTATGCCATGCCACTCCTTGCCAAATCAAGCAGTATGAGGTAGTACATTAATCTAGCAAATTAGTCTGCAACCACTGATCAAGGATATGACCACACAGGGCCCAAATTTCAAGTACTCTTATCTATATACTCCTCTAATTATGTTGCCAGCATCTATTTATTATTTCTTTCACTTTAGCCCACACCTTTAGTAGATCAAGGTATGTTATATTCAGATACAGTAGGTGCCTGGAGGACTTACAATTTAAGTTTGCACCAGAGACAATGGTCCAAGATCAAAAGGATTCAAATCCCAGCCTTCTCTGCTCTCAAACCACTGCTCTAACCACCAGGCTACTCTTTGGTATATTTACATACAGAGGAAGTACTGCATGCAAATTGAATGAATGAATATGCTCGAGTTATCTAGAATACCAGGTTGGCTGGGTGTGCTCAAAGAAGTAGGTTGAAAACTCCTTCTGGTCTAGGCCTACAAAACATACATTTCTGCAAAATATGAAAAGTAATTGGGATCGTCATAGGCCCCGATTCTATAAACATCACCTAACTCATAGGCGCGATTGTCAATTGTCAGCTAATGGCACCTAAATAATCTTAAACACTGGTAGACGTTGAATCCTTAGGCACATAGCCCATTTAGCTCAAAGTTTTATTGACCTAAATGAATGCACCTAAGTCGAACCATGCCCAAAATCCTCCACAAATCCACCCTCTAACCACACCTACCGAGTTAGGCGCCCATTGGCTAATTCCTATGAGCATTGGGAGCAGCGTGGGCCATTCAGCACTGCTAGCAGTTTCGTAGAAGAGGGGGTTAGTTTCCAAAGTCATTTACAGGAATTTTGGTTTTGTTATGGATTTTTTTTTTCTGTTGTTTTGGGAGAAGTGTGTAAATAGTGTGTACTCCTCAGAAAATACGCACTTCCCAAAGAGTACCACCATTTGCAACACTGGAAAAAAAAATTGCAGATTTCAGCATTTTTTGGCCTAAAATGATATCATTTCAAATAAAAACTCATTCCTAAGAGGGAAAGGGACTAGAACTTGTATACCGCCTTTTTGTAATTTTACAACCACATTCAAAGCTGTTTACATACAGCTACTGTACTTCAAGCATTTTCTCTATCTATCCCGGTGGGCTCACAATTTATCTAATGTACCTGAGGCAATGGAGGAGCTTTTCCTTCAGTGGTTTGACATGGTGAAGGTGACTGGAGATGATAAAGATGGTGTTGGCACCTAAAGTAAATTACATAGACTTTGAAGAGTAAGATTCTCAATTTTTATTGGAAGGGTAAATCGCAGCATATTGCTTTGTCGAAGCATAGGATGATTAGAGAGTTAGGAGGGAGTGAATGTCCCGGATTTTAAATGATGATGATGATATGTTTTTCTTGTAGCTGCGGCGGTGTTTTGGTTGTCCCCTATGGAGGTGAGAACGATTACTGCATCTCGGCTCAACATATGGTACCTTTTGACGTCAATAACTCACACAGAGTAAGGCATTTTCATTAAAAATAATATTTATTCAATTTATATCAAAATTCAACTTGGTTAAAATTATAATTAAAATGCCAATTATATGCATTTCCATATAACATAACCCCATAATTATTCTGTGTGTGACACAAAATTGTCTAGGCATGTGGAGAGGTATCTCCCCAAAATCAGGGCTGTGCAGTTGCTTATATAAATGTAACATGTCATCACTCGTAGCTCCAATTCTTAATCAGCTCATCCCCTTAGAAGGTGGGATTATTTCAGACAGGAGAGCACAGAAGTACCTAAATGGTTGCTATTGGAGAGGAAGGAATGCAGCTCCATTTCCTTTGTGTGGTCTGTTAACCACATAGGTTAACAGGTTGTGCCCCACAGTCCTTGGTTTTGTAGGCAGTGCCTCAAGTACTGAGGTTTGTTGCTCATAGTTTGGGGTTGTGGCCTGTTTTTGATTGTATTTCCAAATGGCGTAATCTGGAAATTAAGGTCAAGGAAAGGGCCATTAGTTGGTCAGAGTGGCAAGTTAAGGGGATTTGGTATGGTAGGCAGTTGCTTCGGGATAGCAGCTTTAAGACTTGAAGATTTGTGTAGCGAGTTCAATTTTGAAGCTAAGCATTACTTTCAGTGGTTACAGTTGAGACATTAATTGAGTTGGAAAAGTTATGTGGAATGGATGCAGGTGGGCGATTCGAGGTTGCATGATTTTTGTGTAGATCTTATAGGCCAGTCAAAGAAGGCCTTGCCGGTTTATTGCAAAGTTAAATTCAAGAGAGGGAATGTGTGTGTTGCGTTGCGAAAATTGTGCGAGCAAGACTAAGAGGGGAATTGATGCCGAAATGCAGAAATTATTTGGGGTAAAAGTTTGTAGGCCTACTTTATCAGCTTCTACAGCTCAGTCACTTTTCTATGTTGCACATCGGGCTTTTTGGACCCCTTATACGGTTTCTCAATTGTCTGCACATTGTTCTAATTTATGTTGGATTTTAAGTCAGATGTAGGTATCTTCTACCATACGTTGTTTGGGTATGCTAATGTGAAGACATTCTGGGATATGGTCTGGCACAGAGTTTAGGATGTTTTTGCATTTCATGTTGAGCTGACATAAAATTTGCTATTTTACAGTCAGCTGCTTTACCTCATTTGATGCAAAAGAATAAAGCTAAATTGTTTAATACTTATGGGTTTGGCAATACAGCATATTTTTTTTCAGAATGGAAGAACAGTACAGTCTTTTCATGCATGGTGGGTTGGAACCTGCCTTACCTGTAATGTAAAGAGGTGGTTTCTGTTAAACGTTATCAAGTTCAGCACTTTAAAAGGGTTTGGGCTTCTTTGGATGACTATCATTTATTACCTGCTGTATAATCTTTGCTTTGGACTCCTAACTTGTTAACTATTGCTGTACTTTTTGTGGGGACTTCTGCATTATTTAAAATTTAATAAGGATATTTCAAAAGAAAGGAAAACATAAAATTTCATATGTATATTTTTAAATGCACGAAAAATATAACCCTTAAGACACTGCAGTTGCCAATATGTCCAATGTACAATTCAATCAATAGTTGGCTAACTGTTTTAATCCCTTGGGGAGAGTGTTTGGCCTTGGAGAAGTAAGAATCTATCAAAAATGCTTTAAATAAATGGACATCAATATGAGCTCTCAAAGTGTAATTGTTATGAGCACTTTGCACTTTACATTCCAATTATTAGTGAGTTTGATATTGTGGATTCTTGGGAGTTTATTTAATTTACTCATTATATTCACATATAAATTTATTCTTATTTTATTCTCTTTTTTTCCCCCTGGTATATAGGATTCATATAGGATTTGAATTGCATTGTTTGCACTTATGATGTATGGGGCCGCTCTCATTTAGACTTATGTCTGGTGCTGGTCATCTATGGGTTGCTGCCCGAGCTCATAATTCTTCGTTTACACTTCGAGAGCTCATACTGATGTCCGTTTACTTAAAGCATTTTTGATAGATTCTTACTTCTCCAAGGCCAAACACTCTCCCCGAGGGATTAAAACAGTTAGCCAACTATTGATTGAACTGTATTTTTAAATGCGTCATTGATACCGTGCAGTCTTCCAAAACAGGGCATCCTTTCTGCAAAGAAAGTGTGCACTCTTTCTCAATTGTATATGGACACGCGTGCTTTATTGGGAAAGAGCATGAACTCTCTGCCAAAAGTGCGCACTGTTTACAACATTGCTCCCGTAACAAATGAAACAAAACAAAAAATTCCCATAAATATGGGAAATAACCCAGTATGAAAATTTGAGCTGTTATCCATATGGTTGGCGATAGTCACTACTCTCCATATCTATAAGTGCTGTCTGCTATCCAGACAGTTGTATACCAAATAAAAATAGCCAAGCTGTGTTATGAAAGGACCCAATGAAAGATAATTCATATGGTCACCTTTAGTGGACCCTTTTCAAGAAAGGGCCAAGATCTAGGTGAGTGTTCCTTTCATTCATATAATAATTTTTTTCAAGCTTTTATATATCGCTTGGCTATTAACACTGGTCTTATTTGATATACAGTTTCGGAACTGTCCAGTGCAAGGAAGATTTTGTTTTTACTGTTTACGAGACTGCTATCCAGATAGCAGCCCTAAATATATTTAAATGTTGATGGCGGCATTTAAAAATTGACCCAAGTATGATTTATTTCAACTTCACCTGCATCAAACGCAAAGCAAACATATTTAGGGGTTAATTTTTCAAAAGGTTTTTGGGCCCAGTGGGGGCTCCAAGTTCTTGGCATCGCCAATTTCCTTCTGCCAAAGCACATCAAAAATACAAGTCCTTACTTTTATCCTCAATCAAACTGCTTGTTTTTGCAACCACTGTACAAGCCCATGCCTCTTACAGGAACATCCTCAGGATAAGAAAAACAAACAGTTTGTGTGTAAGTGAAATGTTCTTCCAACAGGAACTTGTACAAGCAAAACAGCACAGAGCTATAAATTGGACGGATACACTGCTGGGCCTTAAAACAATAACCAGACTCTCACTCTCTTTCACAATAGGGAGAGCAGCTGACTTCAGAGTCTAACTGTTAAATCTGGCCACATGCACTTAATGTTATCAACCCACTGCCCAGGCTAGATGGCACATTCTACTTTTTTCAACAGACTGAACGCTGTCACAGGGGGGTAATGACTTAGAAATTCCCTATGGCTCCAAGTTAAAAAAGGGATCAGGTCTTCCAAATGATCACTCACTCATTGGCCCAGAGCATCTGCTATGCAAAGGGTTGAGGAGACATTCCTGCACAGCTGAGAGGCCCCAGGTTCCCTTTTCTGAAAACATCTAGCTGCATATTAAACGGCCTCCCCCCTCCCCCTCCACATTCTCTCACCCTCCCTATGAACACAGACTTCCCATCTCCGCTGTAAAAAATAAAGGGAAACTTGCCTATTTTGAAGACCATGGATGGCAGTTTATATTCTCTAAATAATGTAGAAAAAGATGCAAAAGTTAAGTGCACTGGCTATATCCTCATTCACCCCCAAGAAAATGAATCTAAAGCTCTTGGCACCTAATATAGCAAGCTTAGCATTCCTGAATCTGTTGGTCAAGATTCGGGGGGGGGGGGGGGAGGGTAATGCTTGTGCTGCTAATGAAAATTAACAGGCCCGAATATAATTAGGCAGAACAGACGGACCAAACCACTAAGAAGTGTTCCTCCTCTTCTCTCTGCATGAGGCTATGGATATGAGGTTCAGCGATCAGTGATACTCCCGACTGGGGACTCTTGTGAAAGTTCAAATAGTTCTTAACAGACCACAGTTGTATATCCCACCAAGAGTAATCGTTGTCTGTCCTTTCCAAAATCCAGCTCCTTGGCAAAGGAGGATCACAGATTTGGAGGGCATGCCCTGCAGTCTTGAAGGCAAATACAAAAAATGCAGACAATTGACAGGTTTTCTGAAGATGGGAGGGGGGGATTTTAGCTTGTTGCTTTTTCCTCAGTTATGGGAATGTTGAAGATATTTTCGGGGGGGGGGGGGGCAGAGTAAGCTGAGAGTATGCGATTAGTTTGTGGAGATCAAGCTTGAGGGTATGCAATGAGAGAGAGGAGGGCTGGAGAGGGGAGAAGAGAGACAAGGGAGTGCCTGGGGGGAAAGTAGAATGAAGTGAGAGTATTGCATGCGGGGGAGGGGGGTGTCAGACAGAATTAGGAGTCCTCCTGGGAGTTAAGCGGAAGCGAGAACCGCAGTGGAGTGATAGAGAACTATGGAGGCTGAAGCCTGAGGAGGGAAAAGGCACGAGGAGGGTTTTCAAGCAGGGAAAGCTTCAGGCTTCAAGATGGGGGATTTCCATGCAAAATTTAAAAAAACCAGTAGACATAAATCACCAATGCAAAATTTAACAGAAATTCCCCAGGAGTAAAAATTTCATTCTGTTGAATGTATAAGCCAGTGGTCTCAAACTTGCGGCCAGGTACTATTTTGAGGCCCTCAGTATGTTTATCATAATCACAAAAGCAAAATAAAACAGTTTCTTGATCCTATGTCTCTAGTATAAATTACAATATTATTATTAGGACTTAAAACCAAATGGAAAGATTTATAAACTATAAACCTTGTAACCTATTCTGAGCTACTGGGAAGATGGGATAGAAATTGAATTAAATAAAATAAAGAGTTTTACCTCATGCAAAATTGTCATTTCTTTAATAAGACATTAACTATTTTTTTTCTGAGGCCCTCCAAGTACCTACAAATCCAAAATGTGGCCCTGCAAAGGGTTTGAGTTTGAGACCACTGGTATAAGCCTATGTTCCACAACAAGGAAAGCACAACCCACTTGTAACAATACAGAAACCAAGAAAAAGTAGGGAAGGGACCTTGCACATCATCCTGAACGAGAACTGACAGGTAACCATTTGGAGTGCAGTACGGGACCAAGCAGGCATGCAAAAAGCGCTTTCCTGCCTTATGCACCGCTGTGCCGCTGACGGAAGAGAGCAGGTGAACCGAGGCAAGAGCACGGAAAGCGCGCTGGACCGCCAGGATAACAAAAAAAAGATACCGGAGGTTGGGGGTGCTTGCCTGTCTGCCTTTGGGCTGGCTGGCGGGGTTGACTGGGGGCTTGCTGGCTGGCTTGGGGTGGGTTGGCTAGTTGGCTGACTTGGGACTGGCTGGTTGCCTTGGGGTTGACTGGGGCTTGCTGGCTGGCTTGGGGTGGGTTGGCTAGTTGGATGACTTTGGACTGGCTGGCTTGAGGTTGGCTGGGGGCTGGCTTGAGGTGGGATGGCTAGTTGGCTGACTTGGGACTGGCTGGTTGCCTTGGGGTTGCTGTGGGCTGGCTGGCTGGCTTGAGGTGGGTTGGCTGGCTGCCTTGGGGTTGGCTGTGGGCTGGCTGGCTTGGCACTGGCTGTGGGCTGGGAGCTGGCTGCCACTACACATGCCTACAATTAGACGTGCCCACCACTAGTTTGTTTGCAACCTTACCTACTTCCACCCTTCATTCTAGTTGCTCCCTCCCTCAAGCAGTCTTCTCTCTCCCCAGCCTCCATCACTCCTGCCCCTTTCTTCCTTCATTTCCCCTCCAATTTTCAACAAACTTCTCCCCTCATCACTACAGACTGTGCTGGCATATATGGCTTTACTTATTCCAAGCTGCAAAGGTTTGGCAGCAGTTCCAGGAACACAGTTAGGGCTGGCCAGAAAAGCCAATATCTTCTGGCTGCTTTATTATTTTCATGCTATATTATATTGCACTATGATAAGTTGTTTTAAGGAATTCTAAACCAGCCAAATGTCCTAAAGATAAAGTATAAATGCATACAGTATGAACAATAGGGGGGGTATTCTTTGTTTTACTCTGCCTACACACTAGAGTATCCAGTTCATCAAGTGAAAAATGAATGTGAGCAAATAAAAAGGAAATGTTGCATCTTATGTTAATGTTTTTTATACTTTGCGACACATGAACATGTGCTAGTTTCTGGTTTGTGTTATTGTTTCTTTGTCTTTTACATTTCTATGAATTTGTAGATTTTTTTTAAAACTTATTTTAATGGTTTTTATAACCCACTAGGTTCCTTCTGGTGTGGAGCTGGCTATAAATAATGAATTAAATTATATTAAAAATAAGTGGGGATAGGATAAGGAAAAGGACCAGTAGAGGAAGGAGTACCTGGGCTGTTCAGTCGGAGGAGGGGGTGGGGAGAGGCATTAGCTGGGCTGGAGCAAGGTGGCAAACTGAGTAGTGGCATGAGCAATAACATAAGTCTGAGGAGAGAAGGGAGGTAGGAGGGACAGGGTTCTGAGGATCTATCACTGAAATGTTACAGCATTGGTCTGCACAGGAAGGGCTGCAGTTGTTTGAAAACACTAACTGTGTCAGTTTGAAAATAATGAAATAAAAAAAATTTGGCACGTACTTCAGTTTACACATACACTAAATAGCATAGGCCCTCTTTTGCTGAGCCATAGTAGAGGTTTCTACCATGGCCTGGGGCGTAAATGTTCCGACGCTGATAGAATTCTATGAGTGTCGGAGCATTTAGCGCTCTGGGCCACTGTAGAAACTTCTACCACAGCTTAGTAAAAAAGGGGGTGTTGGGGTGTTAGTGAGCATGCTAAAAAAAAACAAAAAAAACCCCACAAATATACAAACTTCAAACAGTATCTTTTCCATGTATATGTCCAGTGAACAGTCACTTACATCCACTGTGGATTAAAACAAACATGATCTGTAGGAGTTGCTTTGGCCTTAGCGAAATCTTATGCAGGTTTTTTTCCTGCATGCTAAGACTATTTTTAGCACAGCAGTAAAATGGCTGATTTCTGATTTTTGCATTAATGGCTACGTAGTAATCCTGAAGCAAAACAAACAGCGGACCAAAAAGCAAAACAAATCAAGTTCAAAAAGGAGTACAAGGACTTTAATAATTTACCACAAGAAATATACAATGCCCGATGCTGCCATTAAACTGTGTGGTTTATTACTACCATAACCCTACGTGGCCACATTTTGCAAAAAAAGGCTACATCAGGGGTGAAACTATAGGGGTTTTAAAAAAAATAAATCTTGCCCCAAAGAGTAAAACACTTCTACCCAATAGCAACACAACATCTTCTCCTCAGAGAAGTTTTTAGTGAAACTTGGCCACATCGGGTTATGGTACTAAAAAAAACACGGGTTCTCTTCATGGATCTGCTCATTGGATTATTGTTGTGCTGCCTGATTCATGGAAAAAAATTTTTGATTCGATTTGGCCTACTGAATTGATTTGTCGATTAGATTCACTTTTCCTACCCAATCAGGCATTTTTTTTAAACTTCCCAGTGGGTTTATTTTGTACCCTCTTCACCTACTCCATCCCCTTTTGCCCTCTCAAATTCCACCCTGGTGCTGTGGTGTAAACAAAATAAACAAAAAAAGACTTTTCCTTTCTCTGTTGAATCCTAGCTCATGCTTGCTGTATAACACCAGCTCTGGCAGGAAACACATTTCAAATCTGACATAGTGTAAATACAAAACAGAAAATATACAAATTTTTTCTACCTTTTGTTATCTGATAATTTTATTATTCCAATCATGTTGGTCTCAGGCTCTGGTTTCTCTTTGTCTTCTGTTAACTCGTTTGCCAGGGTCTCCTGCCCATTTGACATTTTCTTCTTTGTCCGTGATCACCATCCATCTTCCATGTCTGTACCTTCCCTTCCACTACCATATCCAATATTTCTGTGTTTTTCCCCCACTGTCTGCCATCTCTCTCTCTCTCCCTGCCTTGTTTCCTGGAACATACCTCTTTATTCCCACCATGCAGCATCTCTCTCTCTTTCTCCCCTCCATCATCATATGCAACATTTTTTTCCTCTTCCCATGCAGCATTTCTTCCTGCCCTCCACCCTAAGTGCAATATAACAACTTTTCTCCCTCTTCTTTTCTCCATGCATGTCTCCCTCCCCTCCACCATATTCAGGATTTCTCCCTTTCACCTCTTTCTAACTCTTTGTTGCATCTCTCCCTTCCTCTCCTCCAACCTATATCCAACAATTCTTCCTCTCTTCTCACCCCACCCCTTCATGCGCAGAAGCTTTCTATCCCTCATAAATCCCTGTTCAGCAGCTTTCCATCCCTCCCTCCCATACCCCTGTGCAGCAGTTATCCCTCCCCTCCTGTCCCCCTATGCAGCACATCCCGACCAATCCCCTCCACCATGAGATCCAACATAAAGGCCTCGCAAAGCAGAAGCAGTGGTGGCAGTGGCTGGTGGGAAGAGGCAGCTCTGAACAGGCTGCTTCTGGCCTGCCCCACTAGGGCTTCCCTCTGCCGTGTCATCAGTGATGCGGCAGAGGAAAGGCCCTGGCGGGGCAGAGCAGGAGGAGCAGCCTGTTCCTAGCACTGCCTCTTCCTGCTGGCCACCGCCACCGCTGTTGCTGCTTTAGGAGACTCGGAGTTGGCAGGACTCGCCTAATCGGTGAGTCCGATTTATGGGGGAAGTGAATCAATTCATCGATGTGATTTTTAGCACATGATATGCATATAGTAATCTGGAACTTATTGCAGGATGGACAAGCACACACTGCAACTTAAAAGGGTTTATCACAGGAAGAACGAAATAATGTTTACCACAGTTTGGTAAAAGGACCCCATAGTGAGATCAGACATAGAATAGGAGGAAAGTGTGGCGTAGTGGTTAGAGCTAGAGCCTCAGCCCCCTGAAGTAGTGGGTTCAAACCCATGCTGTTCCTTGTGACCCTGGGCAAGTCACTTAATTCTCCACTGCCCCAGGTACATTAGATAGACTATGAGCCCATCCAGACAGATAGGAACAATGCTCGAGTACCTGATTTGTAACCCGTTCTGATCTCCTTAGGGAGGATCAGCTAAAAAAAAAAAAAAATCACAACAAAACGTCAACTGGGAAGAGTTTCCATGGCTACAGCTGTAGAATACAGTGAAAACAGAGGGCCACCATTACAGCCCCTTCAAGTTGTTTTCTTCCCTCATTCCTAACAAGTTAAAACAAAAGAAAATTGAGACATATTTGTGAACACATCAGGAACCACACACATTTTGTGCAGTGTTATAATTTAACAATCTCATTTTTCTAAAAGCGTTTCAACTAAAATTAGTTCCATATTTTCATGGCGTTGAGGAACCGATTGCAAATTGCATTCCTACTTGCTTTGATTTTGAAAGCATCAACAAAATCAGACACAGACACATATACAGCCATCACTGCCATCTACTTGTGTTTATTTAAGCTCCATTAACTTTAGGTCAAATCGACCAACAAAGCAAACGTCGCTGTTACAGGCAAATTCTTGACCTTGAAGAACTTGATGGGGGGGGGGGAGGAGGAGGGAGTGGAAAGAATCTCAGCCAAGATCTTCAGAAACACACAGAGAAAAATCAAAGATAAACCTTCCAAAGAATGTTCTTTCAAGATTACCACCACCATAAGCAGTCACCTTCCCCTGCTAGTTCCACCAAATCTGGGATAAACCACATATGATCAGAGATGCACCTGGACAGTTTGTAATTTGATCGACTTATCTGTACTGAAAATTCTTACATGAAAATGAATTTGTTGCACCACAAAGGGCCCCTTTTACAAAACTGCAGTAGCGATGCTGCTGCTCTGAAACTGAATGGGCTTCAGTGCATTTACTGCGGCAGCATCGTTACGACAACTTTGTAAATAGGGGCCCAGAATAAACAATCGATTACCGCTATTGATGTTTCAACAAGCTAAAAAGAGAAACCAGAAAACTGAATAAAACAGGCAGTTTTCAAAACACAAAAACAATAGGCCCCTTAAAATACATTAAGCAGTTATCGGGAATTCAATAAATGGCACTTAAAATTGTGTGCACAAATTTGGGTGCATGCCCAATCTGCGTATGCAATTTAATTAAGTAACAAGCCTATTTGTGATAATTATTTATTTATTGATATTTACATTATTAACCACCTTTATGAAGAGATTCACCCAAGACGGTTTACAATACATAGTTGTCAGGTACTGTAAGCATTTTCCCTATCTGTCCTGGTGGGCTCACAATCTAACTATGGTACCTGGGGCAATGAAAGGTTAAGTGCCTTGTCCAGAGTCACAAGGAGCAGCACTGGGATCAAACCCACAACCTCAGGATGCTGAGGCAGCAGCTCTAATCACTGGGCCACTCCTCCATGCCACTTGGGCAACAACAATTATTGGAGCTAATTGACAACAATTTGGATTTACATGTGCCTCTTGCTAAGCATTATTCTATAAACATGAGCATGTAAATCCTTTAGCATGCTTCTGAAACTGGGTGTGGCCATGGGAGGGGCAATGGGCGGGTCATTTACTTATGATACGTGCATTATTCTAGAATTTGTAGGATCTGTGCCTAATTTAGGTGCAGGGATTTACTCCAGGGTTCAGCTGGTATAAATCGTTGTGCCTAAAAAAGTTGGGCACAGATTCCAGCATTGCACACTTTTCTATAAATGGGGCCCAACTTGGAGCACCGTTTATACAATAGCGCTCAGCATGCATTTTTTTTCCAGCACCCAAATTTGGGTGCCATTTCCTGAAATTAGGCCTGGATGCACTAAAATTGTCACTAAAATTCAGTGGGTTGCTGTGGGGCAGACAAATTGTCCAATTTTAAAACGGCGATCAATGTTCAACCAACCTTGCATGCATATTAGTTTCTCGGAAGACAGCTGTAATCCCACCCTATCAGTCGTTGGAAAAGAGAACAGACTTTCACATATGCACAGAGCTCGCAGGGCAAGCTCCAAAGCAGACTCTTGCCCCTCAGCTGCTCGGGGTAGGAAGGAGTACTTTTTTTTTTTTTTTAAATGGGCACAGATGTCGTGCCTGTTATAGATATGCACATCTGTGCCCATTACAAAAAAGAGTCCTGCCCCCCCTTGACAAAGGCCTTCCCCCAAACTTAAAAAAAATTGGGCAAGAGGGATGCCCACACTCATGCCTCAGCCACCAGGACCCCACACACATACATACCCTGACCCCCCCCCCAATGATGGCCCCCCTCTCCAACAATGTTTAAAAAAAAAAAAAATCAGCAGGAAGGATGCCCACTCCCTCCTACTTTGGCTACCCGGACAAGCCCCACACCCCTGACTGCCCAAAATATTCTGACCCCTCTCACAACATCAAGTCCCTAGGAGAAGGCCCTGGTGGTTTGGTGGAGTCAGGTCAGAACCTTTCCCCAACCCCAGCTCAAGCACACACTCACAAATCCCCCCCTCATACCTTGTTGTAGAAATCCAGCATGAGTGATGACCATTCCCTCTTGATGGCAGTTCTGCCTCTTCAAAATTACATTACATTACATTACATTACATTAGGGATTTCTATTCCGCCATTACCTTGCGGTTCAAGGCGGATTACAAAAGGTTAGATTAAAAAAAAACAGAGTTACAATGATTAGCTAGAGAGGTAAGTTGTAGATCTTATAAACATTTAGCAGGTTGTTGAGGGTGAGGTGGTTTGTAAAAGAGTTAATAGGTGGTCATAGTGGGAGTTCTTTTGTTATTATTAGTGCAGTAGTGGGTAGATCAAGTGTCAGTTTTAGAATTACTAAGCGGTCGTGATGTTATTGCTGCTTCAGGAATTTCTTGAAAAGTGTGGTTTTTATTTCTTTTCTGAACGTCCTATAGTCTGGGGTGGTCATCAAGAGGTTGGAGATCTGGTTGTCCAGCCTTGCGGCTTGGGTGGCTAGGAGGCCGTCGTGTAGTTTTGTTCTTTTTACTTCCTTGATTGGGGGGGGTATGAATGGGGCGTGCGTTTTTCTTTGTCTTGTAGTGGGTGCTTGTATGAGGCGATTGTTCAAGTATGATGGACTGTCTCCGTGTAGTGTTTTGAATAGTATGCAGTAGAATTTGAATTGGATTCTTTCTTGGATTGGAAGCCAATGTGAGTTGATGAAGGCTTCAGTGATGTGGTCATGTTTTTTCAATGAGTAGATGAGTCTCAAAGCTGTATTTTGGATTGTTTGGAGTTTGCCTTCCCCTTTCTGGTACATCCTGGGATGCACTGGGAGGGCCCTAAGACTCTGATTGGTTCAGATACCTAAGACCTTTCCCATTGGAGGGTTCTTAGGCACCTGGGTCAATCAGGGCCTTAGGCCCCCTTACAGATGCAACCTGGGATAAACTGGGAAGGGGGCCTAAGACTCCAATTGGTTCATAGGAGGGGCTTAAGGTATCTGAACCAATCGGAGTCTCAGATCCCTCCCAATACATCCCTGGGAAGGGGAAGGCCTGCCATTTTGAAGGATGCAGGCCTGCTGGTAGGAAGGAGGGGGCATACCCCTTGCCGAATTCCTACAACAAGGTATGAAGGGGTGGTTTGGGATGTGTGCTTGAACTGGGGTGATTCTAATTCAATTTCCCATAGCCCACCAATGCTTTCTCTTTGGGACTTTGTAGTGTGTTGAGAGGTATCAGAAGCCTTGATGTCTGGGAGTGTGGGGGGTGTCCAGGTTTTGGCAGTCGGGGAGTGTGGGGTAGAGTTGCGCGGGGACAAAAATCCCACCCATCCCTGCCAGGATCCTCTCCATCCCCACCCATCCCCGCCAGGATCCTCTCCATCCCCAGCCATCCCCGCAAGGAATTACCTCCATCCCCGCCCGTCCACATAAAAAGCAGCAATTACTTATGACAGGATCATCAATTCCACAGTTTCTTTTGTGTTTGTGCTGCTGTTTTCCTTGTGGAATCTCTTTGGTGGAACCCTTTTTTTGTTTTCTGTTCAGGTAATTAACTTATAAACCCCCTCTTTTACTAAGGCTGACGTGTCCATTATATTATATGGACGAACCCTGCTTTCAAAGCCTTCCATCCCCGTGGGATTCCTGTTGGCTAGAAGGGGGGGGGGGTCCCCATGGGAATCCCGTGGGCCAGAGGAGGGTCCCCGTGGGTTAGGGGGATTCCCGCAGGATTGCCGCGATCCCCATTCCCGTGCAGACCTCTAGTATGGGGGTGGTCTGGGTGACCAAGGCAGGAGTGAGTGAGCATCCCTCCTGCTGATGAACTTCGGGGGGGGGGGGAGGAGTGTTCAGGAGCATGGGGGAGGGGTCGGGTTTCCAAGGCAGTAAGATTACCTTCTTTTTTTTTTTTTTTTTAATATATAGATCATTTTTATTAATGAGTCAACAAGAAAACAGGAATAACACAATCATCCAATATACATAGTAAAAAAAATTATAATAGGTACGAACAACATCAAATGCCTCTGTTTTGGGTTTTTTTCAGGGCAATATGACAGACTTGTCAGTAACACAGTTACCAACCAGCTAGACCAGTCAGTAATTTCGAGTCATTAGTAGCCGTCTCTAGACTTACTGCATGCCTTAGCAATATTAGGGCATCAATCAGAGTGCTCGTTTTAATATTAAATGACCTCATTTTAATACTAAAGAGGTTCTTTGTACGACAGAGTCGTAGGCCGCAACGAACGCACAGAAAGCCCGTGGTGAACCGTTGTGTACATTGGTCGATTAAATTACATTAACATTAGATGCACAGTGAGTATATTGCATCCTGGCCCCAGTTAGTGCATGCAATGCTATCTACTAGCATAGCGGCTTGACCTGTAGCACATGCTAATTCATTTGTTAGCTAAATAAAACTGGTGAGCAATGGGCGAGGGCAGCACCTTACAGTTTTTCCTCATGTTAACAAAACAGACAAAGCAGAACAATTAATACCACCTCAATAGGTGTCATTACATTATCAATGTTATCTGCAGTGCAGGTAACCTATGGCAAGTATATTGTCTCTGTTAACTGTGTGGGAATATGATGGAAAGCCCCCCCTCCCTCCACACACAACATTTTACACTGCACCTTTGCAGTTATCACATATTAATTCTGGCCATTAACATGTGGCAACCATAAAATTTTAAAACATGTCAAAAATGTGTGGTTGCAATTCCCTTCTCTTCCCCTAGGAAAGCCTCCACTCGGTGAGTACTGTGACCAGTGTAGTGGAAATTCACAGACAATATTGGTTTATATATTTTACAAGTGAAACGCCAGCCCTTGAGAGCCAACAGCTCAAGCATGCTTGAAATATAGGTTTCCACATAGCTGGAATGCAATGCACACAGTAGCAATGCAAATCCTTCTCATACATATTCATGATGGATAGTCTGAACTGCAGGCTAGGGGCACCCTATCCCCACTGCTCTGCATTTTATGAACCAATAGCACCAGCCCTCCTACTCAAGAGACACTGGATTAGCTAAAGACAGAGGAACCCTGAGGGTAGTTCCAACCGTCTGAGAAGGAAGCGCATTTCAAGGGTAACAGAAATGAAATGTTACTGTTAAATTCAAGTTTCTTCTTTAAACATTCATGCCTGAGTATGTACAGCCTTGAAGGAAAAAAAAGGGGAGAATTCTAAAACTTCAGAAAATATACTGCATTAATAATGCACAATATGCAGGCATTTTTCGATGGAAATACAGCAAGATGCCACATGGAGCTCAGAGAGGGCAGAGTAGGGGAAAAAAAATCACTTTTCCCAGAAAGGAAGGTGGCTATGCAGAATGTGCTTCCAGTGGAAACAAAAGGTTAACAAAAAACTTGGGCATCTTAGGATACAAAGGTGAAGTTCGAGATTGGACAAACCCTGCGGTACTGCCTAGGGGAATGGACAGACAAGATGGCACATGTGGTCTTTATTTGTTAGCATATTCTGCGCTTTTGGTGGTTACATGACTCACTAACCAGCTTTATTTTTTCTTTTAGGAATACTTGATGTTGGATATTATTTCCCCGCCAAACAACAAAAGTCCAACAGGACAAAAAAACCCACGGGTTCAAAATCACACAAAAACAGTGGGAACGTACAATGAATACTCCACAAAGGATCAAAGATGTAAAAAAGGTCTTGTTTATACCAATAAAGGACAAACACAAACTGTGGACCCAACACAGTATTATGTTTCAGCGAATGAAAACACCTGCATCAGGGGTCACTAGCATAAACCAACATAATAAAAACATGGAGTCATTAAATATAACAAAATCCAAGTAAAAACAATAATAACATTAGTAAAACAGGTAGGAGATACCAAAGAGACAACAAGATAAAAACAAATATGTAATGATGAGACTGTAATAATATTGATAAAACAGATAAGAAATACCAAAGAGACAACAAGGTAAATGAATAAAAGCTAACATGTAGTGTTGTAATCCACAGGTAACAAGTCCTTTGTTAGAACAAGGCTATGTAATAAAAACATAAAATAGCACAATCTAACAATACATTTTGGCAAAAACCACAAATTTAACTAGAACAGAAGCATACATAATGTCAAACCTAAGTGCACATGATGGATCCCAAATAGTATCGCTACATGCAACAGAGAACAATTGGACAGAACCCAAAATAGGAAAGGCGATATGGTTGTATGATTTAAGGAAACTGAAATGCCTAAATTAAAGTGGTGAAAAGGCATCCCATGTTGAGTAAAGGCGCAAAAAAAACAACCAAATGAGTATAAATAATAAAAGAAATAGAAATGGACAATATAAATCAAAACCAGATGAGCCATGCAGACAACAAGCAAAATAGAAAATAAAAAATAGTAAATAATAAAGGGCAAATGAATCAAACTTAAGCAGCGATCCTGTTTTTAACATCCAGTGACTGTTACCGGCGGCTAGCCGAAACAGGGACGATAAAAAAATTGTCACCACGGATACGGGGAAAAGGCCATTCACCACCCTGTGGAGCGGTGAATGGCCTTGTCCCCGCAGTTGAGGTTCGCATTGCGCTGAAGATTGCCCGGTCCAGCAGCCTTCTTCCTCCTAATCGCAGTCCAGCAGCTCCCTCCTTCCCTGGCTTACTTTAAGGCTTACTTTAATTTTCTCTTTAACAAGCAGCCGGAGGCGAGCTTCAAAGTTGCGTGCGGCTGCCGGAAAGTCCTCTTCTGACACAACTTCCTGTTTCTGGTTACTTCAGAAGGATTTCCAACAACCGCATGCGACTTCAAGGCTCGCCTCCGGCTGCTTGTTAAAGAGAAAATTACACAGTAAATGCATGAGCTGCCTGCCGCCACTTTATAGCATGTTTTCCCCCCACCCCCTTCCACGCAGGTCACTTGCCCAATGACAGCAGTCAATGCGCAGGAGCTGCGTGCGCAGCAGCTGGACGTAGATTTTGTGTAAAGTCGCTGCCACAGCCTGAATAGATGGTGGTGAGAAACAAAACTATAAATTCTATTTGTATAATAAGTTGATAATTTTTAAAAAATGCAACTAGAAATAATGCCTCTTTAAAAAATAAACACCTTCAACCTATGTATGCATAGAAAGTCTGACTAAGTTTGGAACTACGGGACTCATTAAAATATATGTGGGGACGGGGACCGAGCTCACGGTGACGAGATGGGGATGGAGCTCGTGGTGACGGGACGGGGATGGGGACGGAGCAGAGACGGGGACAAATTTTTCCCCATGTCATTCTCTACTTAAAAGTGTTTGTGTTTCATAAGTTTCACAGTAAATTTGCGTAAGATAAATTTGCATGCTCTATCTTCACTGTATGCAAATCTCTCTCATGCATATTCATTCTTGGAATCTTGAAAACCTAGACTGGCTAGGTATGTCCTAAGAACTGGGTTCTGAATTAGAGAATGGCACGGGGATAAAATTTTCCCCATTCCCACGGGAACTCATTTTCCTGTCCTGTCCCAGCGAGTTCTTTTCCTGTCCCTGCCCCATTCCTGCAAGCTCTGTCCTCATCTGCACAAGCCTCAAACACTTTAAAATCATAAGTGTTCGAGGCTTTTGCGATTAAGGCAGAGCTTATAGGAATGGGACAGGGACAGCAACAAAACTCAAAGGGATGGAACGGGAAAATTGAGTTCCTGCGGGGATGGGGGACAAACTTTTCCCTGTGTCATTCTCTATTCTGAATCACTGATTTAGAACATTCCCAGAGGAGCATAATGAAATATCTAATATGTAATAGAGTAAATTCAATGTAGTAAGTTTAAAAGCAACAGAATGGAGGACAGCCTCAAGAGCCACGGCCCTACCAATTTTTTGCTTCACACAGAATCAACAAATAGTAACATAAGAAAAGCCCTCACCGGATCAGACCGAGGTCCATCTAGTCCGGTGATCCGCACACGCGGCGGCCCATTTAGTTACTCCTGATTGGAGACCCAGATATACCATAGCCCTCAATACGATTTGCAAGAAGGTGTGCATCCAACTTGCACTTGAATCCCAGAACAGTAATCTCAGTCACAACATCCTCCGGGAGAGCATTCCAAATGGGGGGAGTGGGGGCCCACCCAAGGCAAAAAAAAAAACCTGTTCTTCTGCCCCTGATTAAACCAACAATGACCTGCTTGTAACTTTAACCTAACTGTATTAATAGCTGTACTGATCTACTTGTACTGGCAACTCTATTGAATGTTCGTGTCAGTACACTTCTCTCTCGTCATTTGCGGGGGATACAGGCAGAGCCGGACCGCAAATGGCGAAAAACCTACGGGAACTCACAGCAGCCATTTCCTCATGGCGATCTGCACGGGGCAGGAGCGTAGGAAGATCGCTCCTGCCCCGAAAGCCCTCTAGACCATCAGGTAAGGCCGGGAAGGCGGCAGAGAGGAAAAAAATATGGGTTATTTTAAAATTAAGACTGCTTTTTTTATTTTCCCCTTCCCCAGAAAAAATCGCGATTATATGAAACTGCAAATGGAGAAACCGCGAATGGGGAGGAGGAAGTGTATGTCCATTGTAACTTCCTGGATAACTGACCCAACCTCTTGTAATATAATCTGACCTTAAACTGAATAGGTAAAGGCAGAATAACATTAACATAGCATAACATTGTGTTCAATATTGAACCAAAGTGCTGGGATTCAAGATGGGTTGCACAATCTTGCAATAGCTGTTTTTATATGTTTTTAATTCAGAATGGTGTGGAATTGATTTAGGGATATGCTTATAAGAAACAGTTCATTTATAGAGCATGCTTGTTAAAATGGGTGTGTGGGATTAAATGAAAAAAATGGATGTTTACAAGAATGGGAAAGGACACGGCGCAGAAATATGTCCAAAACAAGTGAGATGACAAGACTGGAATGTAGCTGACTATATGTGGTTAGTTTTCATAAGTACTCTTTCCCATATATGGTGTTAGATTTAATAACGCACTTCATATTCTGGTACCATGTTTTTAGTGTTTTCCAGTTTAGCGCCACTGATCCCCCTTGCATATCTATTCCATTTGTTTCTGTTTTTTTAGGTTTGGCTCCTGTCATTTACACCTGGACTGCTCTTTTCCACACTTCTCCTTAGGCAACAGTTCTTTGACTTTTGCAGTCCCCAATCTACTTTCAAACTACCAATATAATGCAACATTCCCATACAATCAGCTAGACTCTTCTCTTTTTAATCTCTGCATCTTTCAGTCTACCATTGGTCTTCACAGTTTTCAGAGTTACTTATGTAGGTCATTTTAGAAGTATTATACTGCTAAATGTGTAATGCTACTTACTATCTGCATGGGTACAGTCAAAGTCCCTGCATTCTGTGAGTATGGTTTGAGAGAACCAAAAAATTATTTCCCATCCTACAATGGGGCAAGGGAGGCATCCTATCAGCCAATAAAAGAGTCTTTATTCAACTAGATCAGGGGTGTCAAAGTCCCTCCTCGAGGGCCGCAATCTAGTCTGGTTTTCAGGATTTCCCCAATGAATATGCATGAGATCTATTAGCATACAATGAAAACAATGCATGCAAATAGATCTCATGCATATTCATTGGGGAAATCCTGAAAACCCGACTGGATTGCGGCCCTCGAGGAGGGACTTTGACACCCCTGAACTAGATGGTCCCGAAAAGGATCCTAGTTTTGGCGTATGGAATTAAACAGACATATAAAACATTAAAAAAACATAAGATCTAAAATATTAATATGAATAGATATTTTATATGTCTATTTATTTATCCTCTTATTTATGTTTTATATGTCTGTTTAGTATCCCCCGATGAAGGCGTCCACATGCCAAAACTAGGATCCTTGTCGGGACCATCTAGTTGAATAAAGAAGGATACCTCCCTTGCCTTTATGTTGTACAGTTTATATGTCCTGACACAGACATCCCAAATCCTAGCTCCACAGTCTATGTAAAATAAGGCTTAATGCATGACAGAGTAAGTTTTCCATCTGGATCCAGATTCACCCAACAGGGCTGATATAGTCCTGGGTTTCCTCCATGCAGAGTTAGTGGGCCACAGGCATACTAGGGATTTGAAATCTCTGAGATAAAGCTATTAGCACTTTTAAGAGTCTACCACTACCTTACAAAAGTGGTATTTTTTTTTTCCTTCAGGTTTAGCATACTGACCCACTGGGAATTTTAAAGGCAAGATGATCTTGCCTGATCTGACATAATAAATTATATAAACCTATTTGTTTAGAGAAACTCGTTTTCTGTGGGTCCTAAAAAGAAGCTGTGATACTGAGCTCTGTACTACCTACCTGATCATTTTTCCTACTTAACAATATTACCATGAGGTGGAGTATAATCTGAGCTGCTATGAAAATTGGGCCAGACAGTGCCAAAAAGAAAGAGATATTTAAATACCTACATAGCATAAATATGCATGAGGGGAGTCTCTTTCATTTGAAAAGAAACTCAGGAATTTGAGGGCATAGGATTAAGTTAAGAGGTAATAGGATCAGGAGTAATCTAAGGAAATACCGTACTTTTTTACAGAAAGGGTGGTAGATGCATGGAATAGACTCCCATATAGGTGGTGGAGACAGAGACTGACTGAATTCAAAAAAGTTTATGACAGGCGCCTAATCTCTGAAGGAGAGGAGGAGATAATGGATGCTGCAGATGGGCAGATGGATGGGCCATTTGGCCTCTATCTGCCATCATATTTATATGTTTCTATGTACATAAAGCAAGTGTTTTCTCATGTGAAGGCCACATACAATGGAATAAAGCTCCCAATTTATATATGGCAGCAAGGAGATGTGAAGGTTTTTAAAAAAATTGATAAAGGTATTTATTCTGTAAGTACTGGTGTTGAAAAATCATTTTTATGCTATGGTGGGATAATGAACATGGTGGAAAGAAGATGTATTTGTTTGTGGTCTGATTTTGTATGGATGCTTGTAATGTAAATTATGTATGTGATTTTGTAATCTAGTCAATCAAACTTCTCCTCTCCTGCAACTTCCTGTTTCCGGTTGCGTCAGAGGAGAAGATTGATTGACTCGCGCAGCCACGCGTGCACGGATTTTTGAACACGTGCGGCTCGGAAAAAAGGAAGCCGGAAAACTCGAAATTTAAGGTGAGGTGGAGGGAGGGAGCTGGCTAAATGCTACGGGCGGGCGGTGGCTGCGGGGACCGCGCGATCCTTGATACCTCACTGCGGAGACAAGACCATTCACCGCCCCGCGGGCGGTGAATGGCCTTGTCCCCGTCGCCGCAGCGACTGCTAGTTTTCTTCCCCGTTTTCGGCGGGTGACCCGCGGCTAAAATGCGGTGGCCGCGGGTAAACCGCCACCGTGTCATTCTCTAGTTAAGGTCTTTATCTGCTCATTTACTATGTTACAATGAAAGATGTTTTTAAACAGCTGCTCCACAAATATGCAAAGACAGGGGAATATTGGTCTCAATTTCTGCAACAGCGGATACACAAAATCATACATCTTCCAGGTGTAAGTACTTCTGTAACCACAGTATAGCTGGGAAACATCGTGTCACCAAAGCTGCTGCTCAGATTTCAGCTACTGTCTCTGTGCTAACAGAAAATGTTACCCAGACAGAGGGAGTGGTTCCGTGTGCCAGCTCATGAAGGAAGTAAAGGAACTGAGAGAAGGTGGCAAGACTGAGAAGCATCCGTGAGAATGAGAGATACATCAATGAAATGGTTCATGAGGTATCAAAGATTTCTAGCAGTGGGAATCAAGAGGCTGTGCTGAGGAAAAACTGCTGGATTCAGATTACAGAACTCTGCAAGATTGGTACTGCGACTCCACCAGCCCTTGAACTGAATTACCGGTATGCTGCCCTGGAAGTGGAAGAGATGATAGCATCCCAGGGAGAGGAAGGACCAAAGCTTGAACCCCACAGAAGACAAACACGAATAGGGATGGAGCAGTGGTAAACCCTGATCCAGGATACAGAGGGAGGTGCCTAAGACCCCACCCCTTGGATCAGGGCCTTTGGCCCCTACCCATGTATCACATGATGCACTGGGTAGGGGAAGACCCGTCATTTAGGACTGGCAGGCCTGAAGCGGGAGCCTCAGAGCGGACTTCCTGCTTCCAACTTTTTAAAAAAGTATAGGGGATGGTAACTCGTAATTGGAAAAATTATGATCGCCTCAATTTTCCTTTTTGGTGGGCAAATTTATGCTCAAGCTATAGGTATGAAAAAAATGAATGCTGACATGTTGGGGCATAGTAATTTATTTAAACTGGTTTGGGGCCCATTGACATCTTTTATTACTTCATTATAGTTGTCTTTTGTCTTTAAGTTTTGTTTATTTCCACACACATCCAGGGAAGGGTGAGAGGATGGGGGGGAGGCTATTTCTATCTTTATTTTAGTCCTTTGAGTATATACATCCAGAGTGGGTAGGAGGAGGGTGGGATTACATTACTATTTTAAATAGGGAAAGATTATTGAAAGAATCTATGTATTTGTGTTTTTATTGATTAGTCTTTGGGAGGGTGGGTGGTATAAAATGATTACTCATGTATTTCTGTAAGATGAATGTGCTTTTATTGATTTATTATATGTTTATATATTATGTATTGCACTCTTAATATTTGGAAAATCAATATAAAGAATTTTTTTTAAAAAAAGTATAGGAGAGGTTCAGGGAGGTGTCCAGTGGCAGAAGGGAGTGGGCATCCCCGTTCTACTCAAAGTACAAAAAAAGGGAGGCTTGGAATAAGAGATAGAAAAAGGGGCACAAGAAGATTGGTTGTCGCTATGAGATACTGCCTAGAGACAACGGAGAGAAAGACTACAGGGAGTAACTATCTTCAGCATGCCAACACTGATGCACCATAAATGGAGGCAGATGCCAGTCATAGGCAGATCCAGAGTCAGACAACAAAAAGAGGCATTTACCATATGTAATAGAGCCCCGACATGCTTATGCTCTATGCAGCAAACTAGTTTGTAACATATGTTATAAAAGAAAAAAAAAAGTTTCAGTTAAAGGATTACAGAATTTCTAGTGGAAGCAGTAGCACCCTGTTAGCAAGCACTTTAGAATTGACAAGGAGTAACTTCACTGCTATACAAGTCAGATGGAAGCTAAGACTTAGCAATCGCCTCATGAGGCATTATTAGAATACTGTAACCATGATATAACTTAAGTTCATTTCTAGAATTCTTGCTATGCTCAATTCAAGTTCTTCTGTGGCAGAGTGTTACACAGAGTTGACGATGACTACCCTGAGGCAGTAAGAACACGAGGCATACATCACAAAAATTTCAACACGTGCCTAGGGTTGCACTGTAAAGAACAATGATGAGACATAATAGCCATCAACACACAGGAAGTGCGTCACAATTTTTCACTGCACACCCTCGAGTATATATGACTATATTTACAAAAATATCCTCAAGACTAAAACAGATAAACCTGATTCACTTTCTAATTCTGAAGGCTAATTTCACATCCTCGTGCATGCTCATTTGTCTCAGCTGGGCTCTTAAAACAAACTATGCCAAACACATACATGACTACTCAGTAGGCATTTCCTGGAATCCAGTGATTCTCGGGGATCATTTCCCCAATTCTGAACTAGTCTAGGCCATTAAATACATTGGTGAAGTCCAAAACTTCTAACCGTCATCCCGATGGACATTTAATTGTACATATGTTGGGACAGGCCTACAGACTTTCAAAAGAGATACCAGAATGCTTTTCAGATGCATTACCTTAAAACATGCCATTCAAAGCAGCAAACTAATTGGGCTCTGCTCAATAACCTTCTCCAAGAGAACAGCTAGGCGAGTCTCTCTCAGTGAAATCACGTTCTTAATTTTACACCATACTTGCTTGAACTCGTCATGGTGATATCACCATAAATGACCCTAACAGTAGTGGCATGACTGCAACATGATTCTAAGAACTCAGGTAACAGCCTATGGGGCTCATTTTCAAAGCACATAGACTTACAAAAGTTCCATATGCTCAATATGCATCACAAAGATTTCAAAACACACCTGTGAGTAAAGGTGGATTATAAATAATGAGCTATAATTGTAACTATACAGGAATGAATTGTAGAGCTGAGCACATGGCATGGATGTGCAGACTAGATGGAAACATAAGAACATAAAAATAGCCTTACTGGGTCAGACCAATGGTCCATCAAGGCCAGTAGCCTGTTCTCACAGTGGCTAATCCAGGTCCCTAGTACCTGGCCAGCAAAGAACATTTAGCTGCATGTGGAGTATTAGAAAACCATGGAAAGTGCCTTGGTGTTGAATTTAGTGTTAAAGTCTTCCAAGAATTACATTTGACTTCTATTCCGTGGATTACGATACTTGGACATTTCCAGGAAATTACATTTCAAAATTTATTAGACAGACATTGAATTGGCATTGCAAGACATATTTCCTAAATAACACTGTTTTGATTTCTGATATAGACTACCAATAGAGGTAGGGTATTTTAACAGATTTTGGGCATGCTTGGGCCTGACTCAATATCCCAGTTAGCAATCCTGTTTTAAATGTAGAGACTCTGTCTGTGTGTCATGCTCGACGACTACTCTAACAAGTAGGATCTCTTCTGTGTATTTCTGTACATTGCTCATCAGTCATCACACTTAGTATTATACAAATATTAGGGAAGGCAGTATTAGGAGAAAGGTTGAAAAGTACAGACAAAAGATAAGGAGGTGGAGCAAGTGTTTGGTTGCAGAGCCGGTGTTAGGATGGGGATGGGGGGCAAACAGAGCAATTGCCCTGTGCCCCAGGGCTCAGGGAGATGGTCTCCCATAGGCCAGTATATTTGTCTCCTTTTTAACCACGCCTTGTTCTATGTCATCTTCACCTTCATTCTTGCTAACAAATTTTTTTACAGGGGACTTCTGGCCATGGCAGCGATTCTGAAGCACTGCCTGCAGCCCCTCCCCCCACCCCCCTCATGTGATGCTCTTCTGCTGCGAGTCTTACTCAAAGGCACAACTTCCCGTTTCAGCCTGGGTAGACCATGGCAGAAGGTAAGCATAGCGTTTCAGAATCGCTGCCGCAGCCGGCAGACCCTTGCAACAAAATTGGATTTGTTAGCAAGAACAAAGGTGAAGGTGACATTGGGCCAGTATGGTTAGAAGGGGAGGACATGCCTGTTTGTTTGTTTTTTAAGTAGAATGGGGAGGGAAAGAACTTATAGGGCTAGAAACAAACTCTGCCAACTAAAGACCTCCTCCTCCAGTCTGGCAACCAGAAATCTCCATGATTTGCAGATAGTGGCTGTATCCTCCAGCTGTCACTGCTTTCATGCAAGCATGAAAGCCAAGGGCGGGGGGAGGCAGCAGCATACAGCCACTATCTGCAAATCATGGAGATTTCTGGTTGCCAGACTGGAGGAGGAGGTCCTTAGTTGGCAGAGCTTGAGGATCACCCACCAGCTGAAATATTTTATATTTTGCATTCAGGCAGGAAGTAAATTTGGTGCTCATTTACCCCCTTTTGGACTCCAGCCCCTCCCCCTCAACTCAGCTGTGTGGATATGCACGAAATACAATACAAATATATGTGTGATGCACATATCTCAAAGCTAGAAGTAGCATATTTCAGTTAACAAATTCAAAATAAAACAATATTTTTTTCTACCTTGGTGTCTGGCTATTTTATTTTTTCATCATCTTGGTCCCAGTTTCTCTTTCTGCTGTTTGTTTATCTTCTACTAATTCTTTTTCCAATGTCTGCTGTCCATTTTTTTTCTCCTTTTCTCACTTGCTCCATTCCCTCACTATGCCTGTCTCCAACATACTATTTTTCTCTTTCATCTTTCCTCCCTTTTTTATTTCTGCCTCCATCAACTCAAATATCATCCTCTTTCTCCCCCTTCTTTTTACATTTTCAACTATCAATTTTCCATCTCCTTTCATTCACTTGTTCTACCATTTCCCATCTCATTTCTTTCTCAACCTCTTATTTCCTTCTATCTACTTCCCATTAGCACATTTCTATCACTGTACTCACTGTTATCTCACACATCTTGTTGGCCCCCTTTTTGACCTCTTCCACATGGCTCACCACTTCCAGAATCCTCCCCCCTCTCTCATGAGGCTATCTCCCTGTCCCTTGCTCTCCATCCCCTAGCATCTTCTTATCCCACTTCTCTTCCCTCTTGCCCTCACATGGGTCCATCTTTCATATTCTCTCCCAATGGTCCAACATCCCGCCTTCTCTTTTCTGTTCTTCTCTTCCCCCTTGATGCTGAACAATGGGAGGAAGGGAAAAAAAGAGATACTGCATCTCTTTCTCCCTTCCACCCCCATGCCTAATATTTGTCCCTCCTTACCTCCATCCACTCCTTCCAGCCCCAGGCCCAATTTCTCTCCCTTTCCCCTCCCAACTGCTCTCCTATCCCGTATCTCTCCCTTCCTTCCCTTGGTCCACTATCTCTTTCTCTTCCCACCTACCCTCCCTCCCCCCCAAGTCCACCAATTCTCCCTTTCTCTTTCCAGCCTTTCTCTGGCTTTTAAATTTCCCCAATTATGGAATGAACTTCCTTTAATTTTTCAATCTTTTCGTAAATCTTTAACAACTTTTCTATTTGCCAAACACTTTGAAAATTGATTCCTTTGTATTTTAGCATTTTTTTAACTTATTGTTAACCGTGTTGAGCTTCCTCTGGTTGAAGACCCGGAATATAAAGTTAAATTTTAGTTTAGTTTATCTACCCTACCCTCCCATCCTATATCTCTTCCTCCTTCTAAGCCACCTCCAGGTCCACCATCTCTCCCTTTCTCTTCCCAAATGTCTTCCCTTCAAGTATCTCTTTCCTCTTTCTTCCACACCACACCACGTCCAACTTCTCTCCCTTTCTCATCTCCCCCACCAGCTACAGCAAGGGAGATATTCATTTTGAGAGGTCCTAAGCTCAAAGTGACCCATCTCATGGTTATGCCATCGATTGCGTTTAGTACAAATTGAAGGACTTGCTGAGTTAAACGTTTTTGAGGTTTCCAATTCACATTTCTACTGAATTTCGAATTTGTGATCCATGTATTTGGTGAAGGTCTGTCTGTGTTTTGAGTGTGAATAAGTCATTTAAAGATGTTTTATATGTGGTAGTAATGGTAGGTGTGGAAACTGGGAGAGGGACAGCATGCCCTGGGCCCCACCATGTCTAAAACTGGTCTTGTTCGGGCACGTATATGAATATCCAGTAGTGCTGCCCGATTTGAATCTGTTCACCGATTCACTTCGGGTGAATCAATTCGAATTGATTTAAAACAACAACAACAAAAAAGTCGGCCACCCGATTCGGTGGCTGACCCTCCCCCCTCACCCCCTAAAGCAGGAGTGGCAGCGCTGCCTATTGATGGCCGGCTGCTGCCGCTCCTGCTTTAGAGGGCAAGGGGGGAGGGTCAGTCGGGAAATGCTGGTGTCCGGCTTCCCGCGCATCCATTTACCTCATTTCAGCAGCCTGCAGAGAGGATCGCTTGTGCTAGCGATCTCTGCAAGCTGCTATAGGCCTTCGGAGCTGTTTCCTCTGACATGATCCTGCCTCTGACATCAGAGGAGGGGTGGGACCGTGGCAGAGGGAAGACAGCTCCCAAGGCCTATAGCAGCTTGCAGAGATCGCTACCACAAGTGATCCTCTCTGCAGGCTGCTGAAATGAGGTAAATGGATGTGCGGGAGGTCAGGGGGAACACGCAGGCCTTCCGGGGGGAGGTGCAGTCCTTCGGGGGTACTGGTACAGGCCTTCAGGGGGGGACAGGCATGCCTTCAGGGGTAGGGTGCAGGCCTTCAGGGATGTGGCACTTGGTCTTATTTTTGGGGTATGTACATGATCATCTCTCCCTTCCTCTCCTTCTCCCCAGTTCTTCCTCTTTCCTTTCTCTCCCCTACATGTGCAGTATCTTTCCTCCCCTCCCTTCCATCACTTGCGCAGCAGGATCTTTACCCAGCTTCTAGCCTTCCCTCCCTCCCATCTCTTGTGCAGCAGGACCCTTACCCAGCTTCAAGCCTTTCCTCCCTTCCATCCCTTCCCTTATGCAGTAGGACCCTTACCCAGCTTCTATCCTTTCCTCCCTCCCATCCCTTATGCAGTAGGACCCTTACCCAACTTCTAGCCTTCCTTCACTCCCATCCCTTGTGCAGTAGGACCCTTACCCAGCTTCTATCCTTCCCTCGCTCCCATCCCTTGTGCAGTAGGACCCTTACCCAGCTTCTATCCTTCCCTCGCTCCCATCCCTTGTGCAGTAGGACCCTTACCCAGCTTCTATCCTTCCCTCGCTCCCATCCCTTGTGCAGTAGGACCCTTACCCAGCTTATATCCTTTCCCCCCTCCCATCCCTTGTGCAGGACCCTTACCCAGCTTCTAGCCTTCCTTCGCTCCCATCCCTTGTGCAGTAGGACCCTTACCCAGCTTCTATCCTTTCCTCCCTTCCATCCCTTGTGCAGCAGAACCCTTGAGCGAACACCCCCACCGAGCACCCGCCACGCAACTGAGCCCACATCCTTTCTTCTCTCTCATCCGAACCCCGCTGACTGCGAGCGAGTCCTACAAGTTCCCTAAGCGGCGTCGGGCTAGCAGCACTCTAAACAGGCTGCTTCGGCCTTGTCTGCCGTGTTACTGATGATGTTTAGAGTTACTGAGCCTGTTTAGAGTGCTGCCAGCCCGACGCTGCTTAGGGAGGTACCGTATGTAGAACTCGCTCGCAGTCGGCAGGGTTCGGATGGGAGGTAGGGAAGGATGCTGGCCTCAATCACCTGAAGTGGAAGACATTAAAGGAAGTGGAAGACATTAAAGGAAGGCTTAAGTAACTAAATGGGAGTAGTAGTATTGTGAGTCACTTAGGTGTGCCACTATTTACCCCCATAAGCAATGCATCACTATTTCTTGTGGGTTTTTGTGGAATAATATTCTCATGTGATAATTATTGTAAAGGAAAAGTTGATTCACTGTTCTACCTTTCACTATTGAAAAGTTCTTGGACAAGTTTCCCCAAGCAAACATTGCCTAAAACGTAATTCCTCTATGCTGCCATTGCAACAGAATGTTGCAAGGGACAGAGAAACCCCTCCACTTCATATATTTTCTAGAATCTCAGCGCTTAAAACACAATAACGTTAATTAAAAGTAATTTCAGACAGGTATTTTAGCCCAGGTAGTCTATCCAGTTCCCCCTACCCATAGTGTCACCACAGACACGATCCAATATTTGAAGTGTCTCTCAAACCTTTTTAGCTCCAAGTATGGCATAAACGGAGCAAATGTTTTTCACGGCACATTATAATTGAAATGATAAAACTGATAAACCAACAAAAGCTTAAATTTGAGAGTTATTTATTTAAAAGTTCTTTAAGCTATGTATGGGTAATTGTACCAACAGTGAAACTAAAGTAGATAGAATTGCTAATCAATGTGATGGATGTGCTTATTTTTGAGTGCAAATTAACTCAAAATGCGGCTCGATGGTTGACAAGCAAACACGCATTTCATCATTCACCATCTGCCGTTCTCTTTTTTTTCCAATTTAATTTCTGTCAGAGCTGAAAATCCAAGTTTGTCAAGATAAGAAGATCCAAACAGTAACAAAGCCTTGATTGCTTTGTTGCTCGTTAGGATAACTAATGCATAAAACTAAAATTACTTGCCGATAGTTTTCAGGGACCAATCACGTCAAAGAATGCTGATTGTCTGGATAGTTATAGCCTTACACACACAGACGCTCATAACATTGACAGACATTGGATCATTTACTGTTTTATTGTCCTATGATACTGAGTTTTTGGAAGTCAATTTGGGGACATATTAATAATATTTTAGAGTCTGCGATCCCTTTGACTTATGAGGTAGTGATTTGTGGAACTGTGTTGCATGTTAAGGACCCGTTAAATAAATATAAAGGATGTCTCCTCTTAATTATGACGGGTACAGCTGTACAGTTGATTATGCGCAACTGGAAAAATTGGGACCATCTTAATTTTACATTTTGGTGGGCAAATTTATGTTTAATGTATAAATATGGAAAAAATGAAAGCTGATTTGTCAGGGAACACAAACATTTTCAAATTAATATTGGGCCCACTGATGTCTTTTGTAGAATTGTTATAGTTTTAATTTTTGTTGACATATTTATTGCACATCCGGGGGAAGGAGGGGGATATATGATTAAATGATTAAATGATTTTTTATCTTATCGGGAGTGGTTGGAAGGTGAGGAAGGTATTTTTGGGGAATTGATAAACTGTTACTGACTGCTTAATTTTATGGTTACAAGTATGTTATAATGTACTTTTTGTAAGTTTTGAAAATTTAATAAAGAATTATAAAAAAATAAATAAATAACATTGACAGACTCTTGCGTATGCGACATACATATCATCCATTCTAGTGTATACTTTTAAAAATAAAGTAAAATTCAGGAATCTCTCGTGGCACACCACTGTGCCTTGGCACACAGCTTGAGACACTGGTTTAAGGTATAAATCCAGAAGGCAGACACTAGCAATTTGACTATGGCATGATTATAGTGTTGCAAAGAGAAATGGAACATGTTAGCAGCTCCGTAGCTTTAAGGCACATCATCTGAGGTACAAGAAAAGCACTGCAGTCAACACATGGAAATCCAGTGCCAGCTTAGGTTAAAATCTTGTGAAGCCATGCACAGGAGTACTAGATTAATTTAATACACAGGGCTCTGCACAGGTATTAATGGCAGTGCAAGCTAAAAACATGCATTCTAGGAACTGGAGGCACCTCTTAAAGAAATTGTATTAAAATGGATTAGCATGCCTAACCCACCCTCCTCTGGCAGGCCAAGTAACTATGAGTTATGATTCACCTCAGAAATAATAGTGCTGGATTTCTCTGCAGCTCCTGACACTGTGGACCACACAGCACGCTCGCAAAACTACCGGAAACAGGAGCGGCAGAGAACTTGATTGGCTCAGATCCTATCTATGAACAAGGCAGCAGTCCATGCTGTTTGGCAGCATCTCATCGCCACCTTGGGCAACGATTTGCAGGGTACCATGAGGATCCATATTTTGTTTAATATCTACAGTACAGTACCTGAAGCCACCAACCAAGCTCACAGATACTGAAGAAGTTATAATAAAATATAGTACTATATGGTATTATTGTCAGCATTATATGCCTGACGTGAAATCTGAAGGAATTTAAAAGAAGAAACACAGATGCACTCAAAAGGTTTGTGGAATGTGCGAGGACAAACATAGCACTAAGGGAGGCAGCCTAAAAGAAATTTATGAGGGGTACACGGTCTTAGTAGATTTGCCTAAAAGATAAGAGGGGACAAAGCTAGAATACTCGGATCACAGGGTAATAAATAGCCAGTGATGTCACCCTGAAAGTAAGCAGATAAGTTCACAGAATGGGAACAGTGTAGGAAGAGGGCTATATAGGAGAAGAAGGTATAGATCAGGGGTGTTCAAACCTGCGGCCCAAGGGCGCATGCAGCCCCGTGAAGTATTTTGTGCGGCCCCGGTCGAAGGCGATGCAGTGTTTTCCTCTGCTGCTCCCGGGTGTTTACCGTCTTGCCGGCTCCCTTTTCTGTCTTGCTGCAGCGTTTGCGCGGCCCCAGAAACATTTTTTTCAGCCAATGCGGCCCAGGGAAGTCAAAAGGTTGGACACCCCTGGTATAGGTGATTCTTGTCATTTGACCAGAACAGAGATTGTGGCAGGCTGGTTTTAAGTTTGTCTATTTTCTTTTTCTGCACCACTAAGAGGTCCTTTTACTAAGGTGCGCTAATCGATTAGCGCGCAGTAAATGCTAAGGTGCCCATAGAATATAATAGGCACCATTTAGCGCACCTT
Source organism: Geotrypetes seraphini (assembly GCF_902459505.1). Classification (NCBI taxonomy): domain Eukaryota; kingdom Metazoa; phylum Chordata; class Amphibia; order Gymnophiona; family Dermophiidae; genus Geotrypetes; species Geotrypetes seraphini. The sequence continues at coordinate 173,106,820 of NC_047089.1, forward strand.
AGTAAAAGGACCCCTAAATTTGTGATTTAACAAAGAAAAAGAAAAACTCATTTTGGGGGGGACAAACACGTGACCATAAGCAGCTTTGGCCAATATAGAGTTCTACATCCACGTGGATGACATGCAACTAACTAATAATTATAATAAATTTATTATTTTATACCGCCATTACAAAAAGTTCTAGGCAGTTTACACTATAAGAAACTGAACAATCGGTGAAATACATTCATACCATAAAAATAAAATCATACAAAAAGTTAAAAATGTGATTACAATCTTAAAAATACCCAACTAAGTAATAAATTTGTCAAACAGAGAAGACTTGACTAATTTTCGAAAAGAACAATAAGACATGGCTTGATGAATACATTCACCAAGCCAGAATTGTAGTTTACCTGCTTGAAACGCTAAGGTCATAAGAACATAAGAGTTGCCTCCGCTGGGTCCTATCGAAGAAGGTCTTATATCTGACACCATCTGGCTTAGGATAGGCAAATAAGTGAGAACTTCTTGTATTCCTTGATGGTCTATATAACTCGAAATGAGGAGACAGATAAACTGGAGACTCTCATACCCACTGAACCTGAGATTTATCTACAACCCTGAATACACTGACTACCTGCCTAACAGCAATTCAGAACAATTTAAAGAGCAAACTTTGAACCTAAGTATAATGGAGCTCCTGTAGGTTCCTAAAACACAGAGCTACATATTTGACATCAAAATCAAATTTTGGGAGCTACAAACCCTTCCTCCCCCCCTCAAATCACAGCTCAGGAACCTTGGGGTACAGTTAGACTTGACTATTAAGTTGAGCCCCAAATCCAAAACAATCGTTAGGAGCCACTATGATGTGCAATAATTATGCTATCTTTCTCTATGCATCATGAAGGCAAGGCTTATTTATGCCATGACATTATCGTAACGCACCCTACTCTGGCGTGTCTACAAAGGACTTGAACCAGCTCCAGTTACATGGAATGCCACAATACGATTGATAGGAGGTTGTAAGTGATGTGATCACATCATACCAATTCTGCAAAAGCTTCACTGGCTACCAGTACGATACAGGGCTAAATTTAAAACTCTTATGTCCAATCCTCAAGGCCCTTAAGGAAATTGGTCCGAGTAATTTTGAAGAATAGGATCTCTATGTATCTCAAAATCACTAATGTCCTTCCAAGGAGTATTCCTAACCGCGCACTTTCCAAAGGAAAATTGCACAATGTGGTGCCTGCCAACAAGCCTTTTCCAGAGTAGCCCATTCACTCTGAAATATAACCCCAGAGAATCCTATCTTCGAGAAGCAAGTAAAAGACTGGCTCTTCTCCCAAATCTCTAATGGAAAAAATAACTAACTAGTCGATCACATACGCAAAGACCAACACCAGCTGTACTTTCACTTACCCATATTACATCGTCTATTAAGATGTCTTAATGTATATTATGTTGACATTAAGTAGAACATTATGCCATAAGGGGTACTGCTGTTTGAATATTTTTATAGCTGTAATTATTAACTTTGTCTGGGTTAAACTTTCTGTTCACTGCCTTAGGTGAAGGTGGTAAATAAATCAAAATAAATAAGTAGATTTGCAAAGTGTGGCCACTTTTAGCCAGATTTTGAGTAGACTTTTCCTGGGAGCACGTTCCGTTCTACATCGGGGTCAGAAAATATCATGTGTACATGACTATTTTAGAAATGTGTGCATTATTTTATGCCCATTCCCGGGCTGCAAGTGTAAAATAATCATTGCAGAATGCATGAGTGGGGGTTTTGTTTGGGTTTTTTTTTGTAGGTGTCCTATATGGTAATGCTTCCAGTGCTTTCAATGTGAAAATCAGCATCAAGTGCAAGCTGAAAGCACCAATGTACCCTTAAACCTATTTGAGCTATAAAAATAGGCCATGTAGATTAAGAGGACAATTGCAACTGAGCACCACCATGTAGGTGCCTTACTGATTGATGTAAGATGAAATGTTTTGGCATATGGAGCCTTGATTCCATTATAGAATAATAGTGTAACTCAGTATCAGTGCAACTAACAGCTATATAGTTCAGTTACATAAGTGTAATTTACAAAATATGGTAAATTACACATGTAGGGGGGAGCCCCACCCAAGCTCTATCCATGGGTGTATCTTCCTTCCATTTACACACTATGCCAATTACGTCTACCCTTATAGAATAGAGCTTAAGCATTCTGCTTGCACTTTCACAAGTAAATGTATACAACCCCTGGATTCTATATATGGTGCCCAGATTTGGGTGCCCAAATTTAGGCATGCTTCCGAGATGCATATGCAACTTAAATGGCTCACACACTCTTAACTATCAATAATGGGATGCCAACATCCAATTATGGGTGTCAATTAGCACCAATAAGAATTAGCATGCACATCTGGCTGTGTGCTAATTCTGTAATACTGGGTTCCTAAATCCCACAGCATTTAACTCTAATACAACCTAATAAATCAAGTATTTCCCAGTAATACTGTAGTGGCCAAAGTGAAGACAACAATTTAAAAAAAAAAAAAAAAAAAAATTTCACTGTGAGGTCATTCTATCCTGTGCATGGTTTCTATTGCTTCCTCATTTCAAGATCCCTTCCTTTTCTCTCATGAAGTCTCTTGTTGGGAGGGGGGGGCAGAGGCTGAGGTAGTTAAAGCATATGCCTATATTTTGTTCACACTTCCTTCTTTTTGTAGGAGGACTGCTGCCAACACAGGCTGTAATTGTGTGTATTCTGGAAAGCAAAGCAATGAGAAAAACTTATTCTGCCTTTGAGTTAAAAACAATCTTTAAATTTTCCAGACATTATGTAATGCTTCAATATGCAATAATCCATATAACTGCTGCACTGTTAATCAAAATGTATTATGTTAAGAGACACCCCCAGGGGTACTTCAACTTTTGGGTCATGGATCCCTGAGAACCAGACTTCTTGGTCATGCCAGCTGCCTACTCGCCCTTGAGCAGTTATGCTTTCACTCACCAGAAAACAATCAGCTCAAAACTGCTACAGTATTAAATATGAAAATATTCATCCTCTACCACAAACAAACAACCACATCTAAAATAATTGGACTTTTGCTAGACAAAGATGGGAGCTTTGCATTTCGGAGTGCGTCAAAGACATCTGTAACCCTGATAGTAGGCAGTGAACAGAAAATCCAGTCAGGTAATGCTCATACATACTTTGGTAAAAGAGGAAGCACATCAGTGTCTCTGAAGAAGATAGTTCAAAAGCGCCATGACACATGATGACATCATGAACCAGTTCAATATCACTGAAATGTTTATTATATCATTTCTACAGCACCATGTGACTGTTTCCTGTCATAGCTATTAAAACAATCAACAGGGAAGTGAAACACTCCACACCAAATAGAAATATTTAAAAAATGCAGAAACTGAAATATCAAAAGCACAGAAATGAAAACACAACCAAGAGCATCTCCACAACAGTTCAAAATGAGGAAACTCAAGAGGATGAGAGCTGGAAATTTTACATAGTAAAAGGCACTTGTCAGAATCTCAGTCATCCACCCTGTGTGGCTTTCATAAATTTTCTTTTTAGAAAGGAATTCTAGTTTAAAACAAAAAAAATAACAGTTTAACAGATACTGGGGGAGGGGGGAAAGTTTTTTTGAGCAGTTTTGATCATATAGGCCAGCTTTTATCAAGCTGCACTAGAGGTTTTTAGTGTAGGCCGGCACGGTAAATGCTCCGATGCTCATAGAATTCCTATGAACGTCAGAGCACAAACTTCGCCAGCCCGTGCTAAAAACCTCTAGCGCAGCTTGATAAAAGAGGAGGAGAGTTTCTCTAATTTTGGTGTAAAAATAAATTAGTAGATGTCACAGCTGAACTCACTCTATAAACTGCAAATTTTATGTGTTACGCTAATTCCCAGTCCAGTTTTATGTGAGTAACACCTCAACTGTTTTCAATGCATTGTTTAAGAGGTAAATTTTTTCTGCATTTGCTCCAAAATGGTTCCTTTCTAATCATTTGAAATCATACAAGTTGCTAGAAAGTATGCACTGCTCCTGTTCCTGAAGAATTTAGGTAACTGACCTGTACAATCTTAGTCCACAATATCTGATCTCTAGAGCTGTTAATCAGTAGCTTTTAACGTTGTTAATTCTGCTCAATTTGTAGCATCTTTTAATCATTGTAAACCGCATAGAACTTCACGGTCCTGCGCTATATAAACTGTTATATTATTCTTATTCTTCACGCAGAGGAGATAAAACAATCACTGACCATCTAAAGCTTGCGAAAACAAGTGACAGCAAGCAATATACAGAAAAGCTAAATATTTAAGTCAGTGGCAGCTAAAAATTTAAGTCAGTGGTACTCAGTCTTATTACATTCCAGCCAAATTTGTATACACAGCAGGCATAAAATGGGAATTAGAAACTAATTGAATTTTGGGTTCAGTTGCCCAAAATTCTTTTTCAGTCCAGTTTCAGCTTCAGCTGAAACATTATTTTAGTCTTCGCCCAAGATTTTTGGTCTTGGCCAAAATTGACATGCATTTTAGGTATAAGCCAAAAATATGGGCTCTCCCCCATTTGTCTCTCTCTCTTACCCCCCCCCCCCCAAAAAAAAAAGGAGTTGCCCCTCCCCCACTTGAATGCCCCACACAATGGCCCCTTTGTGTCTCTCTTACAATCCCTGGTGGTCTAGGTGTGTAGTCAGGCAGGATTAATTCATCGAGGGCCCCTAGGTACACATGTCCACTGGGCCCCCTGCCCCACCCCACCATGCACTGCTCCCATTTATTTACCCATTTTCTTATTTACTTCTTTATTTCCACTTTATTTCTTTTGTTTCTTTTCTTTTATTTAAGATTCAAAACAAACAAAAAGGATTACCATACCAGTGCCAGTGTACATAAGAATTGCCGCTGTTGGGTCAGATCAGTGGTCCATCATGCCCAGCAGTCCGCTCACGCGGCGGCCCTCTGGTCAAAGACCAGCACCCTAACTGTGTATTCTTGTTCAGCAGGAACTTGTCTAACTTTGTCTTGAATCCCCTGGAGGGTGTTTTCTTCTTGTTCTCCCTACCTTGGAGAGGGTGAACCTGTCCTTATCTACTAAGTTTATCCCCTTCAGTACCTTGAACATTTCGATCATGTCCCCTCTCAATCTCCTCTGTTCGAGGGAGAAGAGGCCCAGTTTCTCTAATCTTTCGCTGTACGGCAGCTCCTCCAACTCCTTAACCATCTTAGTCGCTCTTTGGACCCTCTCGAGTAGTACCATGTCCTTCTTCATGTACAGCGATCAGTGCTGTACGCAGTACTCCAGGTGAGGGCACACCATGGCCCAGTACAGTGGCATGATAACCTTCTCCGATCTGTTTGTGATCCCCTTCTTTATCATTCCTAGCATTCTATTTGCCCTTTTCGCCGCCGCTGCACATGGCGCGGACAGCTTCATCGACTTGTCGATCAGAACTCCTAAGTCCCTTTCCTGGGAGGTCTCTCTAAGTACTGCCCCGGAGATCCTGTATTCGTGCATGATATTTTTGTTACCGACATGCATCACTTTTCACTTGTCCACGTTGAACCTCATTTGCCATGTCGATGCCCATTCCTCGAGCCTGATTATGTCACATTGCAGATCTTAGGCACGATGTAAGCAGGGCTGTGGAGTCAGTATACAAATCTTTGAATGAAGAGTCCAATTCCAACTGATACTAGGCTTCAAATTTTTTAACTTGTATCTAAAGTACTGATATGAGTGACAGCTGATAAGTTATATATTTGTTCTGGATCTAAACCACTGGTAAATATAAGTAAAAAATGTTTTTAAAAAAAATTACATAAGACAAATTTTGGAGTCAGAGCTGGTACATTTTTATCAACTCCTACTCCAACTCCACCCAAAATTGCTTCTGACTCCAACTCCACAGCCTTGAATGTAAGTGCTTACATCTAAAGTTAGAATCGCAATTTGTATGCAATCGCCGTTACAGAATTGGAACTTACACCCCTAATTCAGTGTCCCGCAAACTTTTCAGCCAAAAGGCACACTAAACCCAGTGCCCCTGCCAGAAGGCATCCATCTGAGCGTGACCCTGAACCTGGGTGAGGGACCCTGGAGGAGGGGAGGAGGAGAGATGCCGGCGAGGAGAAAAGTAATCAGTGCTGGCTGACCTCCTGCAGGGTGTGCCTCTCACTGTGAGAGGCAAGTCCTGTAGGCAGTCAGCCCGTGCCGGCACTTCTCCTTATCGGCGTCTCATCAGGGCACACCTGGAATCTGATGTGGCACAGTACCGTATTTTCACGCATATACCGCGCACCCGTGTAAAACGCGCACGCGGGTATAGCGTGCGGGAAACCTAAATTTATGTAAACAAATTATTATATAGAGCGCACAAGCGTATACTGCGCATGCTGTTCCATGAATTTAAATCTCCTTCTGCCGTCCCCCCTTGAAGGTCTGCCTGTCCCCCCTTGAAGTCCTGTCCTCACCCTGAAAGCCTGATGCCCCACCCCGAAGGACCGCTCGCACCCCCACCCTGAAGGACCACTCGCACCCCCCGACATCCAATTCATCCCCCAGCCCCCCCCCCGCACGGAGAAGCTGCCTACCGTTGGTTCCCGATGCCAGTGAGCCCTGCTGCTTCCTCTGCCAGCGGTCCCGCCCCTTCTCAGAGCCCTGCGCTGCTTCCTCTGCCACGGTCCCTCCCCTTCTCTGATGTCAGAGAAAGGGCGGGACTGCCGGCAGAGGAAGCAGCAGGGCTCACTGACATTGGGAACCAACGGTAGGCAGCTTCTCCGTGCGGGGGGGGGGGCTGGGGGATGAATCGGACGTCGGGGGGTGCGAGCGGTCCTTCGGGGTGGGGGATGAATCGGACGTCGGGGGGGAACTATGTAAAAAAAAAAAATTGTACAATGCGCTCACGCATATAACGCACATGGTTATGCTCGGATTGTAAAATCGTGTATAACGTGCGCGTTATATGCGTGAAAATACGGTAGTTGCCGTGGCACACAATTTGCGATACACTGCCCTAATATTTAGGGCACCTGCTTGAATTAGTCCTTGTATATATGTTACCTGCATTTCAAAAACAAATATTCACTTCCCAGTTCCCACAAAAACTGTACGAGTGATCAAATAACTAGCGGTAAAAAGGAAGTCTCTATTCACATTACTCTCCAGCAAGAGACTCCATTAAGGCGGTAATCGCATAAAATCATTCCTATGAGTAAAATGACATGTTCTAGAATACTAACCATGTAACAGTATGCATTTTAACATCAGGTCGCTTACTATGCACACCTGAGTAGAATGTTAGCGTAGCATGCACACTATGCACAGTATGCACCTAGATTATGAAACACTAATGATTTACATTAGGCGCGTAGACAGACATAAGAATTGCCATACTCGGACAGATTGAAGGTTCATCAAGCCCAGTATCCTGTTTCCTCAGAGGCCAAAATTAGGGGGGGGAGGGGTTTTTCTTTTTTTTACAAATTTTTGCCCCATTCTCACCCCTGAGCTGGTGGGGGTCCCCAATACCTGCAAACTAAGTATTCCTCCTTGCGAAGCCTACAGTTGATGGCTCTTTTTTCTGAGTCACCGCTACCACATCAGCCAATCCTGCCGTGTACATGCTTGTTTGTTTTTTTTTTTGTGAAACATGCATGAAAGAAGTTCTCTCTCCACATATGCGCAAAAAAACCCAACCAACCTTGGTATGCAAATTTCTCTCGTGCATATTTATTGCGGCTATCCTGAAAACCTGACTGGCTGAGGTTCCCCCAGGGCAGGTTTGGGAGTCATTGTTCTAAGAAGGCAGCAACACAGGATTCAGCAACTCTTTTGGACAGCAAAAAGCCACAAATCATTCTCATATGTTTTATAAACTCTGCTAGTTACTCAGCACCCCTAAAATGCATTATCACACCATATCCCAAGCACAGTACCGGGTAAAGCTTTGGATTTAAATCGGGAAACACGTCAACATCTTTCTATCTGTGGAGAACCCCATTAATAGATCTGTTTGCTACTCAGGACAATGCACAATGCCACAATTTCTGTTCTCTTCAACCAGCTCCTACAGTCAGCAAGAGATGCTTTTTCCATTACGTGGAACCAACAACTTCTTTATGCCTTTCCTCCGATTCCTCTCATTTCCAGAGTTCTTCGCAAGGCCAACAACAGCAGGGCTCACATGGTTCTCATTACTCCCAAGTTGGCCCAGACAGATTTGGTATCCGCTTCTCCAAGACCTCCTAGCTTCTCCTCCAATTCCACTGTACTTTAGTTAGATTGTGAGCCTTCGGGACAGTAAGGGAATTTTTCAAGTACCTTTCTTATTTCTAATCTTAATGTATATTTTCTGTAAACCGCTTAGAACCTAACGGATGTAGCGGTATATAAGAAATAAATTACATTACATTCTTGCCCAGAAATAGCTAAGAAGAAAAAAATTAAAAAAAATTAAAAAATTAAAATGAATCAGGTTGGGTAGACTGGATGGACCATTCGGGTCTTTATCTGCCATCATCTACTATGTTACTATGTATATCCAGAATGCACACATAGGTACTGGTGTGTTCAAAATGCATATTAAAGTAGGGTACAGCATAGTTGTTTAATTCTGTACAGCTTTCTTGAGGCTGCTATGCAAATGAGTATATCAATTAATTCTCCACTGCAAAAACTGGTGCCTGTTGCACAGATGACACTCCTAGGAAGGATAAAAACCGAGGCGGCTTTCCTCCACTTTTAGTTCAGCCTACGCCCCCAGCTTCACCAAACCATAAACGGGATACACTGTGTGATCCCTTCAGTCTCTAATGAAAAGACAAATTGCTTTATTGCACTGCTGCGGGCGGATACAGAAGTCCTAGCAGTACTTTAAGAACCATTTGCATACAAACACGCAGTAGGCTTTTCGCTCTCACACAGCAGCCTTAAGTGGAGCTCGCAGAATCTCAGCGTAACCAATACAATTAGCATGGTCACCTCCATAGATGCATCCTGCATCATTCCAGAAAGCAATCAGCTGGGTCATCGTCTCCACTGATCCCTGTTTGGTAAGGCTTTCAAAGTGATTTGGAGTCCATTGGAGTCATTTGTTGAGCAACAGAATGATTGATTCTTTAGCTCTTGGATTTACACACAACCAGGTAGGGATGGAGGGAAAGGTGGGGGTGGGGGGTAGGGTAATTTGTTTTAGTTATTTGCAAGAATGTAAGTGCTGTCATGTGCATGACATGTCATGTCATGATATTTCTGAATGTATAATTGTTGCACTTTTTTTTTTTTTTAAGTTTTCATATTTACAGATCAAGTAAACACTTGTACAGAAAGTTGGTTAGACAGAACAATTCTCTCAAGGTATAAATTAGAGAATGACACGGGGAAAAAAATCTGTCCCCGTCCCACCATCCTCTGCACCGCCTCGTCACCGCCATTCCCTTCACCGCCCCGTCACCGCCACTGCCATCCCATTCACCGCCCCGTCACCGTTCCCGCTGCATCCATATAAGCCTTAGTACTGTAATATTTAGCTTATTCCTTTCTTATAAATCAAAGTTCCTGCTGCTGAACTAGAGAAAGAGATGTTCGGCTGGCAGGGCTTTGTTTATAAATTTTTATCAACACAACTAATATACTACTTTATCCTAAAGCAAAAAATAAATAAATAAATAGAATTTTTTTTTCTATCTTTGTTGTCTGGTTTCTACTTTCCACATCTTCTCATTCAATTCCTTCCATCCACTGTGTGTCTTCTCTCTGCGTCTTCCATTTGCTGTTACTGTGCCTCTCCCTTCACCCCCCCCCCCCAATTGGTCTAGCACCCATCTTCTTCCCTCCGCTCCCCATAGTCTGGCATCTGTCTTCTTCCCACTCTGTCTTCCACATTTCCCTTTAGGGTCTGTTCCTCTCCACCCTCCTTCAATGTCTGTTCTATTCCTTTCCACCACCATCCTTCCCTCCCTCCTTTACCATCTGTTCCTTTCTACCACCCTTCAGCTCCTCTCGCGTGGCCTATCTATCTACCTTCCTCCCTCTTATTTTCGTGGCACATTACAATATAATTTTTTGCAAGCCACTGGAGCCTGCGAGCTCGGTCTCTATCCCATCCCCACAAACCATCTCGCTTCTGTGCTCCTATTTTCCTATTTCTAATATCTCCCCTATGTATCTGCCATTGCCCCCCTCCCACCCCGTGTCCATATACCATCCCCATGGCATGTCCCCTTTATGTCTCTGTCCCTATGCCCCATGCACATAATTTCTCCTCTTTCTGTTACCTTCCTGTGTCCAGATTTCCCCTATCTTCCTCTTCCATACCAGTGTGTCTCTTCTTTTCAACCCCATCTAGCTTTTTTCCCTCTTTATTCCCCCCCCCTGCTTCTAGCATCTGGCTCACCTGCCTGTCCTTCCCTTTCTTTCCTGCTGTGGGTTTTTCTTTCCATCTTCATCCCCTTGGCCCAGAATCCTTTTCCCTTTCACTCCCTCCTTCCAGTTTGAGCCGGGAACACGTGCAATCGCACGGTCCCCGCAGCCCCCACCCGCCTGCCCAATCGATCCTAGTGTTTAGCCAGCTCTCTCCCTTCTCCTCACCTTAGTTTGCAGGCTTTCTTTTTCGGCGACCTGCTCGCTTTCCCAAAGAGCCGCACACGCGCGGCTGCTCAGTGTTCAGTCTTCTGCTCTGCTGCAACTTCCTGTTTCCGGTTGCGTCAGAGCAGAAGATCAAATATTGAGCAGCCGCGGGTGCGCAGCTCTTTGATAGCATGTGGGTCGCCGAAAAAGAAAACCTACAAACTAAGGTGAGGAGAAGGGAGAGAGCTAGCTAAACATTAGGATCGATTGGGCAGGCGGGTGGGGGCTGCAGGGTCCGCACGATCCTTGATGCCTCACTGCGGAGACAAGACCATTCACTGCTCCACGGGGCGGTGAATGGCCTTGTCCCCGTCCCCGCAGCCACTGCTAGTTTTCATTCCCTGTTTCGGCGGGTTACCCCCGGCTAAACGCGGCTAGCTTGATCAGTTTTTTTCTGTAGGTGAGGCCCATTTTTATTTGGGAGGTAGTAAACTTGAGAGAATGGAGGTAATGTCTCTTCAGAAACTTGTAAAATTTCTACCAAGTATCTCCTATGCATTTCCCTAGGTGTTACCATTGTCAATCTTGGAAAGTTAATAAGTCTCAAATTATTATTTCCAGAAGCATTCTCAAGCACTTCCAACTTCTTTCTAAGATTAACATTATCCTTAACGAGGGCCTCTTGCATTTGTTTCACTGCTATAACATCTTGGTCAAGCTTTTGAACTAAAGTTTTTTAAGCTGTCTGATCTTGTTTTACATCTTTAAGCTCCATGTGTTGAGTCAACTTGTTCTCTATATAATGGAAATTGGGACTAATAGTTTTAGCAAAATTAGCCACTAAGTCCCATAGAGATTCCTGAGTCACCTGAGTGGGCTTCTCCCATATAGGAAATTTTTGTTGAGTGTAAAAATGCTCACCCTGAAGAAAAGTTCCTTGGCTTTGCTCTGTCTGGTTTGTTCCACTGCTGCTTGCTGAAAAAGCCTCTGAATCTTCTGCAGAGTTCCCCTGTTCAGGGAGTTCTGCCTCCACGCTCTCCACCATGTTGTAACCTGCCTCAGGAGTAAGGACCGCCCCCAGCTCCAGGGTTACCTCGCTCCCTGGAGAGCTAGTGATTCGCGGCTGCGGGGGTGGGGCTCGTATGTCTGGGCTCAAGGTAGTATCCGGCCCAGGAAGTGCAGCGTCGGTCTCATTTAACCCCGGTGCCCTCAGCGGGCCAGCTCCAGACAACGGGAGTGTAACTCCCTGCATCCGCCGCAAAAGATCTTCAATGTTGCCGAGAGTCGGCACAGCAGAACGCTGCGAGGCACCAGAAGTGATCTTGCCCCTCCTCTTCAGCATGGTGCATGAATTGGATCGTAAAAAGCCTCCACGAAGGAAGTAACAAAGAGAAGATCTGAGCAGAAAGGTGCGTACTTCTAAGCACATCTTAGCAGCAGCCATCTTGGATCCCTTAACCTCCATCAATTGTTGCACTTTTTATATGTTTTAAAAATCAATAAAGATTTATTTAAAATTTAAAAAAAAAAAAATTTACTGTTATCCGAGTCAAGCTCCTTTATGGTGATGACTCGGTCTACAAATCCAAGTTTTAGTTTAGTTTAGGTCTTGTTCCAAACAACAACAACAAAATATAGGAGTCTTGTACTAAACAGTGCACACCAACACCATTAATGTACATCATTTCTCACAAGACCAGGGCCGGCCATTGCACTAGGTTAACTAAGCATCTGCCTGGGACAGCATGATTTTGAGGCAGCACTGTACGACAGCGGAAAAAGACAGTGGGCAGCTCAAAGCAGAGCTGGCGGCACTGCTGAGCCGATCCTCGGTCCACGAACTCTAATGCGACTGAATCACGTTTCAGAGCATAATTGCCACCGTCAGCTGCCTGTGCCTCTCAAGCACCCACTGAGTGGTGGTCTTTCTTGAGCACCCCACTACCACCCTTTACAGGAAAAGATTATATCCTGTCTTATCACAAACAAGCCACCAAGCAGAAGCAGCTGTACGGCTATATATATGATTACAGGCCAGCCGCAAGCGCCACTCAACAGTAGAGCAGCCAAAGACCCTCAACGGAGGAAGGCTCCCTGTAAGCCACAATAGGCCAAAAGGGGGAAGAGGAGTATTGGGTGAAAAGGGGTTGTGATTGGCTGAGCCACAAATGAGAACACGGATTAAGGTTTACCTACGTGGGCACCGAAAGCTCTTGGCCAAGCCCTATGCAGGGCCCACTCTATACAGCGAGGGCTTGCAGTTAACAACACACATTCACGGTGTTAGCAGGGGGACTCTTCTTAGCGTTTTCCTCTTTTTATACATTTCATTTGTATTGTGCTCAGTTGGTGAGGTTTGAAAAGGACTGATGCAAGTTGTATGCTGTCTGGCACTGCAGCCCCAGAACAGGGAGGTTCCATCTGAACCAAGTCCAAACTAGCAACAGGAATCTTTTATACAAAAAAATATTCTGCACTAGCAGAGACCTGCAGAACCTTAGCAATCAAAACCTTTATTGCAGCAACACTTTTATAAATATAAGATTCTGAGGGGGAGAGAGCTCTCACTGAAATTTAACAGAACCTCAACGTCGATGAAAGATCAGGATTAGGTCAACAGTGAGGCAGAGAGGTAGCCAAAGATTTCTCATGCAACCAGAACTACACTGCACCTATTTAAATGAGTCAGAAAGCACCTTCCCCTCCCCCATTACAGGCTATACTGTCCGATCTCGAAAGAGAGAAAAGTACATGGAGTACTTACTAGGTGCTGTCTAGCTCTGCCGCACCCTTGGACACTTCCTAAGGAAAGTACAATCATGTCCAGGTTAGGCCTTCAAGAAAGGGGGACGTGAGCCAAGAAACAAGATGCTGGTTTCCAAAGTGAATCTGACCTCCATGCAAACCTCTATTTAAAAAAAAAAAAAAAAATCAATCTTGAAATGATCAAACTCAGATCTACTCCAAGAGTCAAGATGTGTGCTAGATAAATTTATTGCCACATGGTAAGTTAAAGATTTAATTAATACTGGTGTTGATTTTTTTTCTTTTTTAAGTTGATCTGACACCATTTCTAAGCATGTACATAGTACTGATACATTATGATAAAAAGGTGAAATAAAAAAACTTCCCCCTATCCCCAGGAAACCTGGAGAAACAGGGACCAATGCAAAAGGCTGTGAGCAGAACCACACAGTTCAAAAGAAATTCTGCACATACTTTACTGGCTGCACGATGCAGAAGGGAGGTTAACCACAGCACACATGGGATACATAACACATTAAAATATACGCTAATGAAGGCCACTAGCTATTCTTCTACAAGGCACAGAAGTAAACAGGGAATTTTAACTTGCAAAGCAAGAATTTCACATTTTAGGATTTACTACCAGGTTATTGTTTTCTGCGACCATATATGCCTGCAGCTTTAAAAGACAAAATGGAAGTAATGGTGATGCACGGAGGTAACAACTGCTTCATTAAATTAAAAAAATTTAAATTGAATCAGGTTGGGCAGACTGGATGGACCATTCGGGTCTTTATCTGCCGTCATCTACTATGTTATGGTACTATGCACGCATGTCTATACATCTGTACATGTTATTCAGCACACAATTTTTAGTCTCTGAAAATTTTGTGTGCGACAAATTTTTGTGAGTCTTAAAGTTCACCGCAGATGTGTTCTGGCACTTTTCATTTTGTTCAAGCTTGCACACCGTGAAGTCATCCTTACCACAAAACCTTTGTGTGTATGTGTCTGTTCAGCAGAGTATCCCTGCACAGGTAGAGTGCACTTTGAATTTGCTTCTTACCAGTAGCTTCTTCCATTGCCATGGAATATTTTCTTGCTAATATTGTGGCAGAAACCATATGTAGACATTAGAGTGTGGCTCTACCACTTACTTGCCTTTCTGCATCACTTAATATTCTGATTTTTATGACCTGTCTTAAGTCACTGCAGTTCAGAAATTCCCTCACATTAGATTTACAGGTCCTTATTGAAAGTTTTAAAAATGAATAAAGACTTTAAAAAAAATATATATTACAGGTCCATCTAGGTCAGTGGTCTCAAACTCGCGGCCCGGGGACCACATGCGGCCCGCCAGATACTATTTTGCGGCCCGCGGTCTGTACTAGTGCTGCCCGCTCTTTGCAGTGTCCTCCGGCTTACCCCTGGCCTCCTGCTCTTACCTTCAGATAATTATCACAGCCTGCAGAGAGCAATCCCTGCAGGCTGCTGTTGTCCTCAGCAGCACGTTCCCTCTGCCGTGATCCTGCCCCTGACATCAGAAGAGGGGCGGAACCTCAGCAGAGGGAACGTGCTGTGGAGGTCGTGGCAGCCTGCAAGGAATTCTACAGCACGGACGATCCTCTCTGCAGGCTGCGGTAATTAGCTGAAACTAAGACCGGGAGGCTAGGGGGGGAAGCTGGAGGACGCTGCAAAGAAGGGGGGAACATGCAGGCCTTCGGGGGGGGGGGGGAGGGGAGGCTTATAAACTATAAAGAGTTTTACCTCGTAAAAAATTGTCATTTCTTTAATAAGACATTAACTTTTTTTTACTGCGGCCCTCCCAGTACCTACAAATCCAAAATGTGGCCCTGCAAAGGGGTTGAGTTTGAGACCACTGATCTAGGTATATAGTATACTGTTTACTTTATATTTCATTGTTGTAACTCCTAAACGTAATGTAAACTTCTTGATTTGTAAGTCGCCTTGAACCTAGACAGGCACAGGGCAACCCAAAAATCAAACATTAGATTAGATTAGATACTTAAGGCATTGCATCCATCCACAAGCTTCATTAGAAGTTACCTAACAATTGGGGATTGCATGATATGCTAAGCAGAGGCAGAAGAAATTATCCAACAATAAAGTCACTGTAACTCACAGCTACAATAGCAGGTTAAAAAAAATTATTCAATAGAATGCTTATGTTTATTGGAAACTAATGATTGGACTAGGAGGATGCTTAGTCAAAACATTTCCTTATTGATTTGAGCTTCCAGAGCACGCAGAATCCTTTTCGAATGACTAGGCTGATGAGCAGAAATGGACATTTGTCTGTCTAGGTGCACTCCCAACTTCTGATAGTTGTAGGTATAATTGATACCTCTTAAAGTTATGGAATTAATCAGAGAGTAGGAAGCCGTAGCTAAAAAGAATGTAGTTTTCTCTGTGTTTAGCTTTCCAGTGGCGGTGAAAAGGGCGAACAGAATGCTAGGAATGATAAAGAAGGGGATCATGAACAGATCGGAGAAGGTTATCATGCCGCTGTACCAGGCCATGGTGCGCCCTCACCTAGAGTACTGCATCCAGCACTGATCATCATACTTGAAGGAAACGGTACTACTTTAAAGGGTCCAGAGAAGAACGACTAAAATGGTTAAGGGGCTGGAGGAGTTGACATACAGTGAGAGGCTGGAGAAACTGGGCCTCTTCTCCCTTGAAAAGAGGGGACAGATCGTTCACCCTCTCCAAGGTAGGGAGAACGAGAGGGCACTCTCTAAAGTTGAAAAGGGATAGATTCCGTACAAACCTAAGGAAGTTCTTCTTCACCGAGAGAGTCTGTAATAGGGGAAAACACCCTCCAGGGATTGAAGACAAAGTTGGACAAGTTCCTGCTAAACTAGAACATACGCAGGTGAGGCTGGACTCATTTAGAGAACTTGACCTGGGGGCCGCCGCGTGAGCGGACTGCTGGGCACGATGGACCACTGGTCTGATATAGCAGCGGCAATTCTTATGTTCAGAGACTGTCTGAATTCAAGAGGGCCTGGGATAGGCATGTGGATCTCTCAGAGAGAGAAAGAGATAATGGTTATTGTGGATGGGCAGACTAGATAGGCCATTTGGCCTTTATCTGCCGTCATGTTTCTATTAGAAATTTTCTATACTGCCCACTGTAGAGCATCAACATGGTTTACAGCCTGAGGGTGCACAGTCAGTCTTTTTGGTTAGAGTGGTTAGAGCTGCCACCTCAACACCTTGAGGTTGCAAGTTTGATCTCAGCACTGCTCCCTGTGACCCTGGGCAAGTCATTCAACTCTCCATTGTCCCAGCTACCATAGTAAGATTGTAAGCCCACTGGGACAGAAAGGGGAACTATCCAAGAGTGCCTGATGTAAACTGCTTAGAATATAAGTGGTATATCAAAAATATAAATAAAAAAGCTTCCATGCCGTCTGAACTCAAGAGAACACCTGAAGGTTGCCTAAAATGTAGAACAGATGCATTTACAGGTGAATGCGACCTGCATGTTAGATGCATGGGGCTCAAAATAATAAGGGTTGTACCAGTGTGTTATAGGTATATGCGCACCCCTTTATAGAATAGTATCAGATGTGCCCATTACAGGGTGCACTTAGGCATGCCAGCTTATGCCTACTACTAACTGGGTGTAAGATGCCACACCTCCGTTTTGGTGCACAAAAGCAGCTTTGCGCTATGTAAGGCACACCTTAATGCCATTATAGAACTGGTGTTAAATGTGCTCCTTTGTAGCGCCACTTTATAAAATTATCCCCTAAGCAGCCAAATTGCATATGCGCAACTTACTTTTTAACATGCCCATCAGCGCCAATAATTGATAACTAACACGGAGTTATCAACAATAATTCAAATTTATGCACACAGCTTTCTAATCTAAGTGTATACTATAAAGTGGTACACATAAATTCTAATGTGCTAATCTCATAAGGGGGGGTTCCTAAAAATTACACGCATTGTTATAAAATACGTCCGATCCGCATAGAATTTAGGCGCCAACATTTACACTAGGCTTTAGCTGGTGTAAATAGTTGCACCTAAATTGTAGGTGCAGTCTAGACACTATACGTATTCTATAAACTGTGCCTAACTTTAGACAGGGTTTATAGAATAGCGCTAAGCATGTTTTTCTGGCACCATATATAGAATCTAGTCCCATGTGTACAAACACAATGCAAAAGATCTAATTGCAGAACATGCAACCAAGAGGGCTACTAGTTAATTCAATACTTTTAAATGCTGTATTCTACCCCCAGGCCAACCCGAGGTACATCATTCACAGCATCAACAGAAAGGGTCAGCCAGTCCTCAACAGCAACACTTAACAGCCAGGCTCAGGGGATACAACCGCAAGCCAGCTGTGGACTATAAACCCAGTCTGAGGGGGAATGGGCCAGTTGAGTGGGACATTTAATCATAAGCTGAGTCTGCTTCCACTCAGTTCACCTGAACGAGTGTCTCATGAGGAGTCTGACAGACTATCTTGAGTTGACCTCATTGCGCTGATCCCTGAAGAGCTGAAGAATCCGACAGATGCTATGTTGAGTTGACCTCATTGCGCTGATCCCTGAAGAGCTGAAGAGTCCGACAGATGCTATCTTGAGTTGACCTCATTGCGCTGAACCCTGAAAAGCTGAGGAGTCCGACAGATGCTATCTTGAGTTGACCTCATTGCGCTGATCCCTGAAGAGCTGAGGAGTCCGACAGATGCTGTCCCCATGCTGCCTCAGATAATTTTATTGAAGCACTAGTAGGGGGGGGGCGAGAGGAGTACTTCTGGCCACAGTGGGAGCCTTCAAATAACTTTATTGAAGCGCCATTGGAGGATGATGGGGGCATTGCCGCCGCCTCCCTCTTTCAAACCTTGAAGCAGTTGGGCCTGAAGCACCAGTGGAAGGGGGTGAGGGGATCATCAATCCAATTGGGCATGAAGCACCATTGTGTGTCTAAGTGAGGGGGGGGGGAAGATGCCTGCCCAGGAAGCCTTCTTTCAACTGTCTAATTGGGACTTAAGCACCAGTGTGGGGGCAAGCCTTCTTTGATATGCCCCCTCTTTCACAATAATATTTGTCCAATGGAATGGCAGATTCAACAAGGTAAACGCTCTCCAGTGATGAAATGGCCCTGTTGAACTGGGGCACACTGAAACAGTTGCAATGAAAGGGCCATGCTGAATTCCCCTAGACCCGTCTGAGGAGGGTGTGAGATATAAAAATACAGGCAGATATCCTAGGCAGCTGGGAATGAAGGCTGATAGTAAATGATTTCATGGAACTGGAAGTATAAGAGGTAAAAAAAAAAAAAAAAAAAAAAAAAGGCAGCTACCAGGCCCCCAAAAAATAAAAATCCAATAACAGCACAAAGCACACAGCAATCTCTATGTAGAAGCATGTCTGGTTTAGAGCTGCAGTTGCCATCTCATCTACCTGAATCTATACAGCTGATATGGACTTGGTTTTGTTCTTCTGAACGTTCAGAGCTGCAATTCCAACTTCCTTAAGATATAGCAGGACTACATTTCCCTGCATGCAATGCAGCAACATCGGGCTTGAACCAACCTGTTTCAGTTGACTTGGGAGAGGTAGTTACCCTATTCTATGTATTATTAATTTTCAATTGCTCCCTGTTTTCTTTGGGCATCAAAGCAGATTACAATAAAAATGTATCTATTCAAAAATAACGACACTCCTATAATACATTATAAATTGGGCCTGGTGTGACAGCGTAACAGTAGGCTTGGAGCACTGCATGGATCATGCATCCACAACAGTAAATATGGATGTGCATTGTTTGAAATATGGGAAATGTTACTGCTATTCCCGTGTCATTTTGGGTTTAGATGACAAGAAAAAGAAAGAAAGAAAACCCAGAAATGTCATTCTTTTCCCGTGTGGTAGTCAATAGTATGCATTACTGATCAAAATCGCCCCCAAAACGAAAACAAAACAAAAAGCCTAAATAAAATGGAAAAAAAGAAAAAAAAACCATTAAAATGAAGAGAGACTAAAAGCAAAAGGTTTTAGTTTGGACCCCTCTCCTCCAAATACATGCCTTTGCGTACACCTGTTTAGATCATGTCTGTTTGGAATTTGAGGTGGTATTTGACAAGCCAAGCTGTAAACCTTCTCTCTGAAAAGAAGGTAATTTAGTTCATTCCAAAGCTCATGAGGGACTGTGCAGCAAAATAACACTAACTCTATAATTCTGCGTGCACATTTGTGAGCTAAGTGTGAGAAATTGAACAAGTAGGTTATAGAATACTGGAAGTTACACACCTAAGTTAACTGGTAAATTAGACACAACTCAGCGGCAACCCAATTCTCTAACTGGTGCCTGTGACACAGAGAATCATGGTGTTAGGCGGGCTTAGGCGTCTGTCCATGAGGACAGCCATGATTCTATATGGGACACCTGAGTGAGATTCTCAGAAGCCACTTAGGCTGCTTCTGAGACCGGGCATCCTATACAGAATCTGGCCCTTGGAGGCCATATTGGAAATTTGAAATGAAAGCAAAGGAAGCTAGAAGGATTTTTAGATCAGGTCTGTAAATACATATACACAGCAGCATAAATGGGGAATATTGGTCACAATAGATGCACCCACAAATATGTGAAAAACATGCATTGGAAATACACGAATAACAAGAACGGACTGTACTATGAAACCTTAAACCTACACCACAACTTATACCAGAAAAGAGAGTGTCAACATTATTTGCCAACCACACAATTTGACTTTCAGGATAAGGAAAGCAATTTTAAGAGAAAATCCCTTCTGCACATTGTCATGAAGAAATTCTTACAGTTGGTGTATCTTCCCGATTACCTTAAGCAGTTTTCCAAAGACATGAATACAAGTCAATCCCCAACAGCACAATGTATAGAAGCTATGAAGAACCGACTGGGAACTCACTTGCATCATGATGCAGAGCACCTTGATAGAAGGACGGACAAAATACACCCATGCTAACAAGGAACCAACTGAGTGGCCTGAAGGCAAGTGAGGTAAAACAATGACTCGATACCACCAGTCAGTCATCTAGTCACCTAGCTTTTGTTCTTTCATCACTTGTACTCCTGGTTCCCTACAGCAGAACAATGGACAAAGTCTTCACCGACATTTAGGGCAAGTTGAACAAAGCTCCGGCAATCAGGTAAAAAAATACCAGGTTGGGAGTGATTCTGGGTTTTTGGGGCATGTCCAGCACAAACAGCAAGCAAATCATATGCACACTATTTGTGCTGAGTTGCTCGGTAAAAGGGGGAGAACTGTGCCTGGTGGCTGCGCACAAATGCTAAGTGGTAAGCACAGCTCTTCTGCACAGGCCCAATACGATATCCGATTGTAGAAGCTCCGGAGCAATTTATCTTTCTCAGGTGTTTTTTCTTGTTTCAGTCACAATATAGTGTGTGTGTGTGTGTGTTTTGTGTATGTGTGTGTGTTTTGTGTGTGTGTGTGTGTTTTGTGAGCTGGATTCTGACCATAGTCACGGGATATACACTCACACAACAGACACACAAACAGCTACCGCAGCTCCAGATTTGCCAGAAAATTTTGCCCAAAAAGAGATGGCAAGCTTTTGAGCATCTCTCCTTTAGTTCAAGTAGGCATCTGATGCTGGTTCACAAAAGATCTTTTTCACATAAAGGGCCACAGTGTGAATACGAAAAATCTCCAAACCGCCTTGACCTGCTTGTTCAGGCTGGGTATTAGACAGTAAAAATTATTACCGAATCTACAACATTTCAAAGATATATTTTAAAATCTCACTTTATTTTGGATTGTCAACAGTACCAAATTCCATAAATGAGACACCCGAGTAACACACTTAAGAGACTGTTTGCGGTTATTATATCTGGGCAAGATTGAAATGAACACATTTACAGGATTTGAAGATCATTTCAGCCAAATGTTTGAGGGCTGCAATGGAGGATTTTTGGGGGCCACATGTTGGGCACCACTGCTGTATGTGAATTCAAACAATACTGTGCAATGCCTGACCATCATTCAGAAAAGAAAGCTAATAAAATCCCAAAATGATATAGAATAAGCCATTTATCTGTCCACACCATGTCCTGTTAATGCTCCCATCCTAAATGTGCACTATGCCAGTGGGATCCAACCCCTGCCAGAATAAGAAGAGAAGTTTCCCATCACATCACCCCCAATATTGATCGAACTCCTTGATTGTGTCCAAGGAGTGGTAAACATTTTGGCCTACATACCCCCTATATAAAAACATTTCAGTTCAACACAATCATTTATTGGCTTCTGTGGTTCTTTTACGGGCACTCCTGACCACCAGATGTTGGTATAAACCACTACAAGCAAGTCAGGGCAAAAATACAACACGAAGCCTTATGGAAATGCTGCGGCTAAAAGTTTAAAACAGAGGCACTAAAAACCAAAGATCTGTAGGTTTACATTGCTTACATGCAGCTCAACTTACAATAGCACAACAACAGAAGCAAACTCCAGAATTTTTGCTTTGGAAGCTCAAATGGGTGGAAATTGAACAACTGGAATTCACCACTAGCCAAAGAAAGAGAATATGACGCAGTGTGAACTAGTAATTGGACTTGTCAAAATCAGAAGGGGGGGAACTGAGTAATTTTTGGCCCATTCGAGGTTGATCATTTGTTTAGACCTGTTCTCTTGTACTATGAAAATCTCTACTTGTGTGGTATGTTATCTGTGTCTTGTATCTGCAGTTTTAAATAAAGTTTAAAGAAAATCACAGAAGCTAAAAGTAAACAATCAATCATTGAACACATTTGATTGTGGCACTATATACATCCTAAAACAGACGAAAGGCATGATGGGTAATCTGTGTGTAGGTCACTGCTCTCTTGTTATAAAAGTATTTTTCTCTCAGTGTGGCACACTGTCCCTTACTTCTTGTATAGATCTGTACACCCAATTTTATGCTTAACACACAAGGTTATAGAATAATGTCAGCTGCACGTGTAACTGAATTTAATAATTAGCTAATTGGCATCAATTATTGGCTATAATTGGTGTTAACTGGTGCTAATTAGGGCTGAATGTCAATTAAAATTTTAATCTCAATTAATGACATGATTAAAGGCAACTAAGATTTAATATTGAAAAAATGCAGGGTCATGCACTTGGGTTGCAAAACACCAAGAGGAAAAGTATAGTATACGGGGCAAAGTACTTCTGTATATGTAAGAGTGGGGCTTGGGGGTGATTGTATCTCTATTTTTACAGTGGAACCTCGGTTTGCGAGTAACCCAGTTTGCAAGTGTTTTGCAAGACGAGCAAAACACTTAGTAAACTTTTGTCTCGCAAACCGATCATGTTCCGCTACACGAGCGCCTCCCCCTCCCCGCTCTAACCGGCATCGCACCCCCCGAACCGGCATCACCCCCCCACCCCCAGCGAACACCCCCCCCCCCTGTGAGAACCGCATCACACCCCCATGCTAAAAGCGGCATCCGCCCACCTTTCCTCCCAAATATGCTCCTTACCCCATCTGCCGGTTGTGCCACTGAAAGAAATCTCCCGCCTCTTGCCTGGGCTGGGCCTTGAGCATCTGCGCATGCTCAAGGCCTTCTGGCTCTCGTTCTCTCCGAGAACGAGGGGGGGGTGATGCCGGTTCAGGGGGTGCGATGCCGGTTAGAGCGGGGGGGGGAGGGAGTGATGGAGCAGCGCCGGTAGCCTCAGGGAGGGGCGGGGGAGGAGAAGGTAGAACGAATCAAAGCAAGTTTCCATTCATTCCTATGGGGAAACGCGCTGTGATATACGAGTAACTTGATTTACGAGCATGCTTCTGGAACAAATTATGCTCGTAAACCAAGGTTCCACTGTATTTTCCTCCCACACTGCAGCTGCCTTTGACTCTAGGCCAGTGTATCGCAAACTGTGCGCCTTGGCACACTAGTATGCTGCAGCAGATTCCAGGTGTACCCCAATGAGATGCTGGTAAAGAGGAGAGGTGTTGGCTGACTGTTTGGAGGACATGCTTTTTGTGGCGAGAGGCATATCCTGTAGGCAGTCAGCCAGCGCCAACGACTCTTCTCCTCTCTGGCGTCTCTCCTCCTCTCCCCTCCCCTCCTTCTGGATCCCCCACCAGCAAAGTGATGGGTTCAGGGTCGCGACCAGAGGGCATCCGTGCAAGCACAGGCATCGATGTGATGACATCACACATGCACCTGACATCATCACATCAATGTCTGCACACTTCCGGATGTCTTCTGGCCTCAGCAACAGGTTTAGTGTGCCATGGCGTCAAAACGTTTGCGGAACACTGCTCTAGGCAATTCTGGTGTGGCAAATGCGATGAAACCCATAGGAACTGGATGGACTCTGTTGCATTTCCCACACCAGAATCGCTAGTGCAGCTTTGTAAAAGAGGAGCCCTTAAAAAGGAGCCTAATCTGTAATCATACAATTAATCACGATTACAAATTTTAATCACAATGCAGCCCTAAAATAAAAAGTTAAAGTAAAAAGTAATGAATAAATGAGAAACACAAAATACAAATTGAAAAATAACAAATTAAAGAACCTAAAACAGCATGTAGAATAGCTATAAAAAGACTTACAGTTTTCATGGCCTACTTCAGAAAACAAAGCTTCAAAAAATTATAACTGAGTGGCATTAGTAGTCAGTATACAATAAGAATCAATACTCCACTCATATGAAATGATCTATATTCTGTCACTCATTCTTATACTCATCTTAAACCAGTTGATTAGTCATGTGTTGAGCATTTTATAAGCATTTTTTAAGCACACTGTTTGTGCAGGAAAAGGCCTCAGCGTAGATATAGTCCAAATGTATACTCCATACTATAAATCACTGGCCAAAAATCTGCTTAGTGCATTTTTACTATTAGTCTTCAACTTATAAACTCTAACTATTTTTAACCTTTTTTATCTTTTTTTCTTAATTGTAGCTTGTGATTAATATATTCCACACTGGAGCTCTGAAGACAGACCACTTCACAGTTTGAAAAAACTCACAGAGGTTTACTTTTCTTTAGTGTTTGTAGTTGTTCAGTTTTCAATCATAGATTTCATTTACTGTGTGCCATCACAAACTGCTGGAACCAGGTCCGGAGCTGTTCCCTGCTCTCGGAGCTGGAACTGGAGCCGACGCGGCCGGCGTTTCGTGGACCTCTAGTTTGTCCACTGTTTCAGGGCCAATTTTAGGGCACAACAATATTGCCTCATTGTCTTCTGTCAATGTCTGTTTGAAAAATTTCTATATTAAGCCTCAACCTCTGACATCTTTGAAGGAGTAATAATAATAATAATAATCTTATTTTTCTATACCGCCATAATCTTGCGACTTCTAGGCGGTTCACAGTGAAGAGGGCTGTACAATCTGCGAATTACAGGGTGAAAATTAGGGAAAAGTCACTGAACAGACAGTGATTACAGGGGTACAAGTGGTTACAGAAATAGTCTTAACAAGTTACATCGAAACAACTGGGGAAACAGAGAATTACAGAATACAGACAGGTAAGGAAGACACCGAGTTAACTGTGAAAAAACAGAAAAACATTAGAGAAGGTGCGTAGTGTCAGCATGACGAGTAAGGTCTTAAAAAGGGGAGATGTCTGGCTAGGAAATAAATCTATTGAACAGAGCGGTCTTAATTTCTTTCCGGAAGGTGCCGTGGGTCAATCCGGCTTGATCAATGAAGTATGGATTTGAAAATATGTTTTATCCCAGGGTGTCATCCAACTATATTTATTTATTATTTATTCAATTTCTATACCGTTCCCCCAAGGGAGCTCAGAAGGAGTTACAAATTCATATTCACAGTGTTACAATATTACATAACATAGAGTTACAGTTAACACTCACAGGGTTATAATAACAGTACACAGGGTTGCCGCTCAACAGTGTGTGATGTCACAACTTTGCCATCAAGGTGTGGAGTTTGAGAAATCTAACACATAAGTTCTATATCAGGGATCTCAAAGTCCCTCCTTGAGGGCCGCAATCCGGTCGGGTTTTCAGGATTTCCCCAATGAATATGCATTGAAAGCAGTGCATGCACATAGATCTCATGCATATCCATTGGGGAAATCCTGAAAACCCGACTGGATTGCGGCCCTCAAGGAGGGACTTTGAGATCCCTGTTCTATAGGGATTGAACTGGCTTAGCACAGACAAGACACACACGTGACAGATAATTTGACGTATAATCTAACACAGTGGTCTCAAACTCGCGGCTCGCCAGGTACTATTTTGAGGCCCTCGGTATATTTATCATAATCACAAAAGTAAAATAAAACAATTTCTTGATACGTCTCTTTAGCTATAGATTACAAAGGAAAGCCCAAAGGAAATATTTATAGAGTTTTACCTCATGCAAAATTTCTTTTCTTTTTTTTATCTTTTCTTTTTTTTTATCTTTTAATTTTTATTGAATTTAACATACTTTACAAGTATATCTACTTGGTTTAGAAATTCAGAATCATGTTCCAGAAGAAAAACATCATTAAACATTACAATATTTAAAATAAATATTATTATGAAACTTAACTCTTCCTTAGACCTCAATTAGGAGGAGGAAAAAACAAAAATAGAGATATTATAGGGAGTAATATTACAATAATACAAAAAAGGTAAAGACTTAAAACGCTACAACCCGGCAATTCCTTTAAGCTACACTCCCTCCACTAGATAAACCCTTGAGATCTAAAAAGGAACGTAGATGATCTGGTGTAAAGAACACATATTTCAGACCCCTAAACTTAATAACACATTTGCATGGATAAACTAAACTAAACTAAACCTTAGGTTTGTATACCGCATCATCTCTACATTCGCAAAGCTCGACACGGTTAACAGGAGTTAGGGTAGAAAGGAATTCCAGAGGAGGGAAGGATGAAGAGGAAATTTAGAGGACTAGAATAACCAGAGAGGGAGGAGCTTCCTTGTCTCTTCTCTCATGCCCAAAATTGTTATTTCTTTAAAAAAACATTAACTATTTTTCTGAGGCCCTCCAAGTGCCTACAAATCCAAAATGTGGCCCTGCAAAGGGTTTGAGTTTGAGACCACTGATCTAACACATATGTTCCACAGGAATTGAGCTAGTTTAGCATAGACATAACAGATGTCTTGCCTAAGGGCATTGTTTATACAAGGATGGTTTAAGAAAAGATGGTCTGTAAGAGAAGAGAAAATGTAAGCAGCAAGTTTAAGTTATCTTAGAACATTTCTCTAAAGAAATTTGTTCCAGTGTTGGACAGTACTAACAATTTTTATGTGCCTGAGAAAACAGGAATATTTTCAATGCCAGATAAGTTATTTTGAGAACTACTGTAGTGCAAACCTTTTGAAAATAATAAGCTGAATGGAGTCGATACAGAGGGCAGCAACTTCCATAAAAAGCATATGGAGATAGATAAAAAAGATCTTACTGTGTACTTTGACAGAGAAGGGAGGTATGATAGAATTCCTCTGAGGCATAAATGCATTGGAAGTGAATATCTTCCAAATGAAAGGAAGTTCTGGGATGAGGGAGCATAGGATAAAGGTGAAGGAGGATAGATTCAGGAGTTATCCAAGGAAATACTTCCTCATGGAAAAGATAGGGAGTGCTGGAAGGTGATAGAAATAAAGACTGTATCTGAATTCAAGAAAGCTTGGATGTCTAAAGGAGAAGAAGAGAGTAGATGGCAAGGGTGGGCAGACTGGATGGGCCATATGTGACCACCTCGGGGAAAAAGGTGACTGAAATAGCAGATCCAAAATGTTAAGAATGCCTATGGACCCATGACATGAAAAACTGGCCAATCTTAAAAGTTACATGTTTGAACATCTAACTTAAAAAAATTTTTCAAATAAAAAGGATGGAGTTTGGACTGTAGCATTACAGAGTGCACTAGCAAAATTTATGAGCACATATACCACCATATTCTATATATGGCACCCAAATTTAGGTGCCGATCAGAGATCGACACACAAACTAGTTAGTTAGCAAGCCATTAACAATTATTGATGACAATCAGCTCCATTTGGACTTGTGCACTAGCCCAAAATGTTTTGCATGCAAACTGAAAGGGGGCATTGCCATAGGAGGTGCATGGGCAGGGGCATTCCAAAATCTGGGAGCAATGCTACAGAATGCTGGGGTTACGCAACATGATTCACACCAGGTTTCAGGAGGCCCAAATCTTCACATCCGAAGATGAGCAGGAACATTTGCTCTAACCCAGTGGTCTCAAACTCAAATCCTTTGCAGGGCCACATTTTGGATTTGTAGGTACTTGGAGAGCCTCAGAAAAAAAAATAGTTAATGTCTTTTTAAAGAAATGACAATTTGAGGTAAAACTCTTTATAATTTATAAATCTTTCTTTTCGGCTAAGTCTTAATAATAATATTGTCATTTATAGCTAAAGAGACATATGATCAAGAAACTTTTATTTTACTTTTGTGATTATGATAAACGTACTGAGGTTCTCAAACTACTACCTGGCGGGCCGCATGAGGCCCCCAGGCTGCGAGTTTGAGACCACTGCTCTAACCCTATTCTATAAAGGACACAGAGCACTCATTATAGCATACGAGTAATGCGAATCTTGGGTGTCATTTACTGAATCCAGCCCATGGTCTTTATCTACTACTACCAATAATAATAATAATTTATTTATATAAACCATAAGTTCATGGCGGTTTACACAATGATATTATTTCTAATCTTAATGTATATTTTCTGTAAACCGCTTAGAACCTAACGGATGTAGCGGTATATAAGAAATAAATTACATTACATTACAATAGAAATACAAAGTCATAAAACAATTATTAAAATAGAAGAAAACACAATTCAGAATAAAAGCACTAGGCAACAGATACAGTTGATTGTACGAGTAGTCATAAATTGATTGGAAACTTAATACCCTAATAAATTTTAAAAATAAAATCAATTTTGTATTTCATATTTTTTGAATAGATAAGTTTTAAGATCTTTCCGGAACTGATAATAGGTGAGGGATGGAGAGATAAGAGCGTTCAAACATGAATTCATTACTGCTGCCTGGAATGCCAAGGTCCTATCCAAGATTTTTTTATAAGGGCATGCTTTAACTGAGGGGAAAGAGAACCAACCTGAGCTTCGGGTATTTTTCTTAATAGTATAAAATCTAAAATCTACTTCTACTATTAATTATTTCTATAGCGCTACCAAACTTACGCAGCGCTGTACAGAGTCACAAAGGAGAAGACAGTCCCAAATCTAATGAGTTTACAATTTTAAAACAGCCAAGACAGACAAACAGGATGTCATGGATACAGTTAAAGGGAACGGTTAATCAGCTGGCTGGATTGGAGGGCAGAGGGAGTACAGGACAATCATGCCATTGTGACATCACTGATGAGGTTGGCTCTTATTGGTGGAATGAGACATTATGACATCACAGTCTTAGCTCTGCTTCCCAAAGACTGAAACTCTTCACACTACTACTACCGCTATGAATTATTTCTATAGTGCTACTGGACATACACCGCGCTCTACAGAGTCACAAAAAAGAAGGCTGTCCCTGCTGGAAAGAGCTTACACTAAACGGTCAAGACAGACAAACAGGATGTCATGGATACAGTAAAGGGGAAGAGTTAATCAGCAAAGTGGGTTGCCAACCTGTTACCTTACACTCAAGCCTATTCTGCATGCATGAAAAATTCAAATTCCACCTTTTACAGAGCCTTTGGAGTTTACACTTTCATTATTAATCTGCCTTCATTTTCTCTTTCTATAATAATCCTCTTTTTAACCTGCTGTTCAGCCTGGACATAGGAGCACATCCCTTCAATCTGCACACCAAAAGTTAGTCAAATAACCAGAAGATTGGAAACCTTTAGTTATAGCAACGTCATGCTTTAAAGAACTGAGGAAGTAGGCGACAGTTCAGTGAGTAAGGGTCAAGCAATCCAAATACCCAAGTCGACTAACACGGTAACAAGGTTAACAGTTCCCCCCCCCCCCCCCCAACTAGCACCCAAAGTACTCTTCTTACCTTACTGATAATGAGGGACTCCCCATGCTCCCTGCCCCCTTTGAGGGTGAACCCCCAGGGAGCTCCTCCACTCAGCAACACTTGCACCAGCTTCCAGCCGTCGGCCCCCCTCCCCGGGAGCTGCGCCGAGTCCGGGAACCTCTGCTGACCCGCTCGGGTCTCCACACGCTCCATGATCCGTAGCCTTCAGTCCGATCCGAGGACCCGCATGCTAAGATCGGCGGCCGGCCCCGATCCCGGGCCGATCCCTGCGGGCACCGCTCTTAAGGTGGATCCCCCGGAGAAGGTGCTGCTTGGAACAGTCCAGCCACTTGCTTACACCGGCCGTGCACCGCCCCCCCTCCTCCTCCTAACAAATGCACACCACCGGGCCACGATCCGGGCGAGACGGAGGCAGGGAAGCGACGGAACCCCGCGGCTGCCGAGGGCACGACCTTAAAAACGTAAAGGAGGCCCGTAAATAAAATGATTCGAAGGAAGGAAGGCTCCAGGGAACGGGAGTGACACCTCGCCAGCCGCTTTCCTTTCTCCTTCTTCGGGGCGGTGTCTTATTTCCCAAAGAGACTGACTCCAGGTGGGGGAGGGGCTTCTCCTCCTCCCCCCTCTGCCCGGTGGTTTGGTCGCGGTCAGGGCTTTGAGGGTGTAGGTGCGAGGCGAAAGCTGGCAACGTTTTCCTCTTTGCCCGGCTGCGGAAGTCACTCGCTTCATATCCCGCTCCTTTTGTTTCTGGGGCAGCAAAGTTGCCGAGTTTGCCCGATTCCAGGAGGCACGTGGGAAGCCAGTCCTGGATTTCTGACAAGCCCATCCGGTTGCACTCTGGGACCTGCTCAATGAGTGGAATCAGCAAACATGAATTTACCTTTCTTAGGGGAAGATTCGCTAATGCTCTGCCTTGGGATGTAGGTTAATAATCAAGCGTGGTCAAAAAAAGTCTCCCCTCTGGAGCTAGAGAACTTGACCGCTCTGGAGCTTAGGGATGGGCAGTCATTTATTTTTTAAACGAATATCTTTCCTGAAGGGTGAGCATGCCTGCCTATGGCCCTTGACATAGCTGGTCGACACCAATATTCAGCAACTCGCTGGCTATGTTCCTTGGCCAAAGACAACCACCTAAAAGGGTGGTATATCTTTGGCCTTTGAGTCTTCAATGCTGGTAGGCAGATATGGTACTGGCATTGAATTCTGGTATTGCTGCAGACCTTACGAGACTTCCCACAATTTGAATATGAGTCTGAGTATGCCTTCGAAAGAAAAGTGTGAATTTTCTACATGGCACTTTGATTTGCATGCAACTTAATTAATTGAATGGCAAGCCAGTTAGCACTGATATTTGACTTCTTAATTATTAGCATAAATTAGTTTTAATTTAAATTTATATCTAATCTAATTTCCATCTTATATACAGATCATTCCAGCAAGGACTCGAGCCGGTTAATGAAGTTTAAAAGAATATAATATAAAACAATAATAAAGGTAATAGAAAAATTTTCAATAAATTAGATCACTCCTCAGTTAAGAATCTCTGAAAGAGATAAGTTTTCAGATTTTTCCTAAAAAGTGATAGAGATAATGACGTTCTGATAATCGAGGGAAGATCGTTCCAAATTTTTACTAAGGAATAGGATAAGGAATGTGAGAATTTACCTAGGGTTTTAATCCCTTTAACAGAAGGGAAGAGCAATTTAAATATATGTGTATTCCTGGTAGTATGAAACCGAAGAGAGTTAAATGATAGAGGTAATAAAGGCGAAAAAATTCCATGTAAAATTTTAAAAATTACATTGACACACTTAAATTGAATTTGCCAGTAAAAAGGAAGCCAATGAAGTAACCTCAACAATGGAGAGGCATGATCATATTTATGTCTTCCAAAAATTAATTTGGCCATAACTTTAAGCATGGAATCCACACTTAAAATATATGCACGGTGTCGAAAAGGGGTTATGGAAATGGGAGAGTCACGAGCTGATCAGGTCATTCCTCAAGAGAATAAGAAGCATCCGCACCTAACTTCAGGCATGAGTATTTGCACCACGCTTCCACTGGTACAAATGACCATGCCTGAGAAAGGTGCAGGTCCTGGGCTTCGCTCCCTCTAAGTTGAGCGGGTGAGCGATCACTTATACTTTTTGTGAGCATCGCTCACAGATTTTACACAGTCGCTCACTTCCAGGGCTGTAGCAAATTACACAGTCCCACCTCCTTCCCACAGCCACCCCCACTACTGGTGCTGCTTCTAATCTAGTGGTTAGGGCAGGGGTCTTAAAGTCCCTCCTTGAGGGCTGCAATCCAGTCGGGTTTTCAGGATTTCCCCAATGAATATGCATGAGATCTATGTGCAAGCATTGCTTTCAATGCATATTCATTGCGGAAATCCTGAAAACCTGACTGGATTGCGGCCCTCAAGGAGGGACTTTGAGATCCCTGGGTTAGGGAGAACAGGGAGGAGGCGCTGGATGGAAGAATGGAGGGGGGGACATGCAAAATAGAAGGATGAAGAGAAACAAAAGGACCCTCGGTAGAAAAGTGTTAGGGGTGAAGCTGGATGGAAGGATAGGGGAGAAAGAGGGGTGTCATGCAACGGAAATTTTGTCACTCATATCAAGTCCTCTGCTCACGTCTAGTTGGTCCTTATTTCATTTAGTATTTATATACTGCTTATAGCCTAAGTGGTTTACATTCAGGTACTCAAGCATTTTCCCTATCTGTCGTGGCAGACTCACAGTCTATCCAATGTACCTGGGGCAGAGAAGGATTAAGTGACTTGCCCAGGGTCACAAGGAACAGCATGGGATTTGAAACCCAGAACCTCAGGGTGTTGAGGCTGTAGCTCTAACCACTCTCCTCCTTAGATATGCGCTATTCTATAAACCGCATTATAGAATGCCGCTCAGCAGGTTTTTTCGATGGCAGTTTTTATTAGGTGCCATATATAGAATTCAATCCTATGTGTGCAAAGTGCCAGATTCAGTATATGGTGCCCAGGGTTAAGCGCCATTATGATTCTTGCTAAGATAGCATTTTAAAAAGAGTGCTGTACACCTGTCTAAAGCGGATGTAAATTCTCACACCCAGCTGATGGTGGTTGAGTGCACAAATCCAAGTTCAGTAGGATCTCAGTTATCCGGCACCTACGGGGATTGGTGGATGCTGGATAACTGCTTTTCTGGTTAATTAAGAGTATGTTAGAAACCTTGTCTAACACAGTCTCAATTCCTCCCCCCCCCCCCCCCCACTTCCCTCCCACCTCAAAGCACCAGTGTGGTAGTGGTCCTGAGCCTCAAATCATTCCTCCCTCTCTCGCTTACATCAGAGGAAAGACCGTGTCGGGGTTGGCCACGATCAGCCTGTTTGAGGCTGCCTCCAGCTGATTGACTGTGCTTCGGGTAAGGAAGGGAGGGAGGGAGCAAAGGGGTTCATGGCTCAGTATCACCGCCCACTTCTGCCACTAAGGGGCTTGAGGGAGGGAGGAGGGATTTGCGACTCAGGACTGCTGCAGTGCTGGTGGTTCGGGGTGGAAAGGTTGGGGATTTGTATGTCAGCTGCTTGTGGGCTTCAGGGGGGGGAGGGGGGATTTGCAGGTCAGGACACTGCCACACTGGTGTTTCGGGTTGGGAGGGAGGTGGGGGTTGCAGCTCAGGACCACTGCCGCTGATGCTTCGAGGGACATTTTTTTTTCACCAGTGATTTTTTTTTTTTTTGCCAGTTGGGTGAGAGTCCCGGTTAGCTAAGATTCTACTGTACTCTAAATCATTATGCCTAATGTCTGGGAATGCCCATGACCTACTCATGCCCTTTCCAAGACCACACCCCATTTAAAGTTGCTTGCTGTGAAATTTAGACATTCATGTTATAGAATAGGGTGTAGATATATGTATAACTCCTAATTAGTGACAATTAATTTCAATAATTGCTAGCGCTTAATTGATTACAGTAATTAGTTTACATACACATCTATGATCCTTGACCAAATTTGGGTGACCCCCCTACAGAATTTGGGGGATAGTGTGTACTCATTATGACATTCGTTTACAAACAGAAAAAACCCCTCCAAATATGGGGTTGCATGACGTTGGTAGCGGGGGGAGGGAGTGGGCATCCCTCCTGCTGCTCAGCAATGCCCTTGACTCTCCCCCCCTTGGCAACAAGAGAGATGCCCACTTCCCCCCCCCCCCAAGCAGCAGGAGAGATGCTCAGTCCCTCCCACCACCAAGCAATGCCAACTAACACCCCCCTCGTGCTTCCAACGATCCTCACCCCTCCCCCTTACCTTGTTTATAATAGCTGACTGAAGGGATGCCTACTCCCTCCTGCCAGCAGGCCCGCCTCTTCAAAATGGCGGGCCTTCCCCTCCCCGGTGCATCCTGGGATGCACCGGGGAGAGGCCTAAGGTTATGATTGTCCCTGGTGGTTAAAGGTCCCTCCAGGATGCACCGGAAAGGGGAAGGCCTGCCATTTTGAACCAAATTCACCTTAATACAGATGTCCAGGAAAACCTGGACATATCTTCTTTTAGAGGACACTCCGGGTGCCCAAAGGAATTTTCAAAACCTGTCAATTTGTCTGGATTTGGAGGTCCCTGACCTCAGGGCTAGGTCTGGAGGGCATCTAGGCATGCACAAACGGTGACG
This sequence comes from Geotrypetes seraphini, assembly GCF_902459505.1. Taxonomy (NCBI): domain Eukaryota; kingdom Metazoa; phylum Chordata; class Amphibia; order Gymnophiona; family Dermophiidae; genus Geotrypetes; species Geotrypetes seraphini. The sequence goes on from NC_047089.1 coordinate 173,140,798, forward strand.
TAATGACATTATACACATGCACATGATGTCATTGCATTGACATCCAGGCATGCACAGACACCCTACAGACACACTCGATTTCGGGGTGGTTCATGTGGAGGGCGGGGCAGATTTGGAGGCGGAACAGGGCAAGACCAGGTGTCCTCTTTTTTAATAGAGGAAATCTGGCAACCCTATTAATACATTTTGAATTGTTATTTTAGAAAGCAGAATATGAAAATTGGGGAAGGGGTGTAAAGACATTTACAAAAGAGAAGCTCTTTGAAAATAATGCTTTTGCTAATATTTGTACTCCTTGCAGATTTCTGCTTGTGCAATATTGGGGTTCACATAAACAATCGGGTCTAAGCCAGCACAGGAGGAGGAAGTGACCTGCTGTGCAGCGGGTCACTTCCTCCTCTGCTGCCCATGTCTGCACTGAATTTTATATAACCTGTACAGAATTTTATGCATCCTGAGAGGGGTGAGGAATTTTGCACAATTTATGCACTTGCTTAATTCTGCCAAGAGGAATAGTTGGTTCAACAAATCTCATTCAGTATACATACATAAAAGGGAAATGATTGGCATTAGGTGACTCAAAACTAAGCAGCTGAGAAAAGAAGAACAATTATTGTGTGTGATTTATATTATTATGTATTAGACTAATACTTCAGGCAGAGGAAACTTCTAGAAGTTATTGGCAGCTAATGAACAAAATTATATCTGTCATTGCTATGATTAAGAAAAAAAAAGTTCAAATTTCTGAATGTGTAATTAAGTCCTATATACTATGCATTTTCCTCATCAGCAGGGAATGTGAGAAGGCATTTAATAAATCATATCTAAATCTAGAAAGTCAGAAGTGGAAGAACTGATACACAGTCATAATTAAAATAGACCGCCATCTGCTGGATAATGAAAGAGATTGCTTGAACTGAGTCTAAGCGTACAAGGCATCCAGCCATTACCTCTGTGGGTAGATACGTTTTATCTTTTTTGCTTATTTATATAAGAGCACAAAAGTAAATGATAACCACAATGTTCGTTAAACTGCATTTCTGCTTTTCAGTGATTACTAGAATCTGGTGATTATTTCTAGTTTTCAGTAGGTAATTTTAACAGCCTAAGGGGCTCATAATCGAAAGAGAAATACGTCCAAAAACCGGCCTAAGTCGGCACTTGGACGAACATTTCTCAAAAACGTCCAAGTGCTAATACTAAAATCGGGTTTTGGACATATTTCTAAACGACCTAGGCCTTCATAGTGCTGCTGAATGACCAAAGCTAAATGGGGCATTTCAGGAAGAGTGTCGCGGGCGGGAGTTGGGCGGGACGTGGGTCGGCTTAGACTTAGTCATACAGCATGTATAACCGAAAGTTATATAGCCCACGATCAACGGAACTTGGACGTTGTGACGTAGACCATGTAAAACATGGTCTAAGTCACAAAAAAACACCTAAAGTGACCAGATAAGCACTGCAAACAGACCCACACACAATACCCCAGTGATCACCGACCCCCCCCACCCCCATAAAAATATTAATCACACCTTTAAATTTCAGCCTCTAGACTATCATCACCTGGCAGCCGGGCATAGGAAAGCCTAATCGTCCAGCACAGAGGCAGCTTAAGTCATCTTGGGGGTGGAGAGGAAGACTCATAGAGAGGAAGACTCATGCCCAAAAGCCCCTGTAATCACTGCATTGATACTTAAACTTGCACTCCCCTATACACCCACAAAACTCATTTTTACTGGCATAAGTGGCTCCTGCAGCCATAAGGGCTTTTGGGGTGGTAGATAAATGGATCTAGGGGACTCTGGAGGTGGTTTGGGGGCTCACCGTAACCTATAAGGGAGCTGTAGTGAGGAGAAGACATGGCACTCTTTTTGTGAAGTTCACAGCAGTGCCTGTAAGGTACTCTACTATTTAGGTGGCATGTCTGGGTGTGTAGTCCATCACTTTGTAGACCCCTCCCACATCCAACAGGGCTTGTTCTAGGCATTTTGGACTTGGACAAAAAGTTGGACGAAAATGTGGTATAAAGATGGACGATTTAGCAGCTTGGACGATCAGATCGGCAGGACGAATAATTAGACGATTTTCGAAACGAAAAAAAAGTTGGACGTATTTTTCGAAAATGTGTCTTAAGCTGTTTTTTACTTTGGATGACTTGCGAGATGGACGTAAATGGACTTAGACATCCCTTTTGATTATGCCCCTCCACGGCTACAGATCTTTTCAATTGTTGTTGTAAGAGTTTCTCAATGTAACAGACCCTAGTTTCACTGTTGGAGGATGGTGGAGTAGGAGAGGGGGGGAGCTTCCAACTTTTTAAAAATTATATTATAATTCTATGACTATTTATTTTGCAGTTTCAGAACCTTAGATCAGTGCTTCGTTCTCAGCCTTCTCCTGAAGGCACGCCTTATCAGTTAGGTTTTCTGGATTACTGTAATGTGCTATCCTGAAAACCTGATTGGTGTGCTGCCAGAAGAAGATTGAGAAGCACAACTGAAGATTACCATAAACCATATTGTTACTTTAAAAAAAAAAGAAGAATTTGAAAAGGAAACATGCAAAATGAAATATGTAGCTCCTGAATTTTGCAGAGTACACAGGACTGTTCCCCAAGATGTATCCTGATCATTGACACATTCTCATATATATGCATTTTCCATGTGGGTTTGGAAGCATAGTTTAGAAAGAATGTCCAGATTCAAACTGACCACTTATAAGTTCAAAAATCTTCAAAAAGGTGAGGAACTTAAATTACAAATACCAAAAAATCCCACAGTAGAATATTTTAAGGGAATGAGGAGATTAAGGGGTCTCAGAAACCAACTTGGATAAGGGCATTCTGTCCAATACCAAGCTTTTTTTAACGGTTCATACTTTCCATCATAGACCCATATAACCACCTCCTCCTTTTTTGTGTTTCCGTTTAGAAATTACTGAGTTATAACTTTCAACTTTTATATCAATCAGCAGTGAAAATTACTTATCTTAATATGCAGAGTCTCTAGCAAGTCCAACGGGGACCCATTTTTCCACAATCATGGCTTTTTGAAGGGTAATCAAGGTACTCTGCCTATAATGAATTTAAACTTCCTATCTCATCTAGGACAGCAGAACAAACTATATAGTATTTGGTATTTAAATGATCCTTATCGCAAACTGTGTGCCTCCTGAGATTTCAGGTGTGCCACGGTACACTGGGGAAGAGGAGAGGCGCCAGTGCTGGCTGACTGTCTACAGGACATGCCTCTCGCCGGTACCTCTTCTCTCTGCCAGCCCTTCTCTCCAGCGTAGGTCCTTCTCTCGGTGCAAGGCCCATTTGAAGGGCCTTTGCGCATGCACTGATGTTGGCGCACTGATGTCATGATGTCATCATGTTGGTGCATTCCCGGGTGTCTCATGCTGGGGACACTAGGTTTAGTATGCCCTGGTTCGAAAAAGTTTGCGAGACACTGCTTTAGAAGTAGCCATGGCTTAACATTAGACGTCATTAGCTAAAGGCTCACTGGCACATCATCATTGGTTCACATACCATGCCGAGGAGAGAAGGAGATTGTTTGACTGAGACCATTTGCTTTGATGAAGTAATGGAAACATAGTTATGTCGGCAAGGAGCCCTCCTACACAGTCTCAAATAAGTTGTTTGTATTCTAATTGTATAAGTCACATGGATATTTGGAGATATCATATACTAAGAAGCAATTATGAAATGTTGGAAATAGAAATCACAAAATTATGGAATTTATCCCCCCCCCCTTTTTTACAAAACCATAGCATGGTTTGTAGCGCCAGTCACGACGGTAACAGCTCCGAATTCCTATGAGCGTTGGAGCTGTTACAGCCATGGCCGGCATTATAAACCGCAGTACAGTTTTGTTAAAGGGGGAGTTAGTTTGCTAAGGTGGGAAAACATATGTGGCCAAATGATGGTGTGCCAGTGAACCATTTAGCTTCTGGCATCTAAAGTTGTTCAGCAGTGGCTACTTCTGAAGGGTCTTTTAAATACCAAAACATATATATGGTGGAGTTTGTTTTTGTGGCTGATTCAAACTGAGACATCCAGATCAGGACATATCAAGTTCTGCTAATATTTTGCTCAGGATATGCTGGCATAGAGCCTGGTTCAAAAATACCTTCAGGAATGGACTTGTATGCACTGCATAGTGATCCTCTATCCATACCCTTCTATTCCCTTTTCCTTCAGGAAATTGTCCAATCCCTTCTTGAGCCCCAATACCGTACTCTGTCCTATCACGCCCTCTGGAAGCGCATTCCAGATGTCCACCACCCTTTGGGTGAAGAAGCACTTCCTAGCACTGGTTCTGAATCTGTCCCCTCTTAATTTTTCCGAATGGCCTCTCTTTCTTGTAGTTTTCAAAAGTTTGAAGAATCTGTCCCTCTCCACTTTATCTATGCCCTTCATGATCTTGTAAGTCTCTATCATGTCCCCTCTAAGTCTCCGCTTCTCCAGGGAAAAGAGCCCCAGTTTCTCCAATCTTTCAGCGTATGAAAGGTTTTCCATACCTTTTATCAATCGTGTCGCTCTTTTCTGAACCCTCTCGAGTATCGCCATATCCTTCTTAAGGTACAGCGACCAATATTGGACAAAGTACTCCAGATGCGAGCGCACCATCGCCCAATACAACGACAGGATAACTTCTTCCATTCTAGTTGTAATACCTTTCTTGATAGTACCTAGCATTCTATTTGCCTTCTTAGGGGCCGCTGCACACTGTGCTGACGACTTCATTGTATTGTCCACCATTACCCCCAGGACCCTTTCTTGGGTACTCTCACCTATTAACAGCCCCCCCCCCCTCCCTCGGTCGTATAGCTGTACTTCAGGTTTCTGTTTCCTACATGCAAGACTTTACATTTCTCTACATTGAACTTCATCTGCTATCTCGTCGCCCACTCTCCTAGTTTGTTCAGGTCCCTTTGTAAATCTTCGCAGTCCTCTTTAGTCCTAACTCAACTAAAGTTTGGTGTGGTTTGCAAATTTTATTGCTTCGCACTTAATCCCTGTTTCTGGATCATTTATAAATACATTGAACAGCAGCAGTCCGAGTACCGACCCCTGCGGAACACCACTCATGACCCTCCTCCAGTCCGAGTAGTGGCCCTTCATTCCCACCCTTTGCTTTCTACCCGCCAACCAATTTTGGTTACATATATGTACGTCACCTTCCACCCCATGGTTCTTCAGTTTCTGCAGTAGATGTTCATGAGGTACCTTGTCAAAGGCTTTTTGGAAATCTAAGTATACGATGTCTATGGGGTCCCCTTTGTCCATCCGTTTGTTAATTCCTTTGAAGAAGTGCAATAAGTTCATTAGGCACGATCTTCCCTTGCAGAAGCCATGTTGGCTTGTTTTAATAAGTTTATTCCTTTCTAGATGCTCATCGATGCTGTCTTTTATCAGCACTTCCGCCATTTTCCCCAGAACCGAAGTCAAACTTACTGGTCTGTAGTTCCCCGGGTCACCTCTCGATCCTTTTTTAAAGATGGGCGTAACATTAGCTATCTTCTAATCCTCCGGGATCACGTCTGTTTTCAGGGATAGATTACAAACCTGCTGTAGTAGTTCTGCTATTTCCTCCTTTAGTTCTTTCAGTACCCTAGGGTGGATTCCGTCCGGGCCTGGAGATTTGTCAGTTTTTAATCTATCTATCTGTTTGTGTACGTCTTCAAGGCTTACCTCCATGGATGTTAATTTTTCTGCTTGATCTCCTTTGAATATTTTTTCAGGTTCTGGCATGTTGGATGTGTCCTCTTTTGTAAATACTGACGAAAAGAACATGTTTAGTTTATCCACCACTTCTTTTTCTTCCTTCATCACTCCTTTCCTATCTCTGTCATCCAGCAGTCCCACCTCCTCCCTTGCTGGCTGCTTCCCTTTAACATATCTGAAGAACAGTTTGAAATTTCCCTGGCTAGCCTCTCTTCATATTCTCTTTTTGCTCTTCTAACCACGAGGTGCAGGTCCTCTTAGTCCATTAAGGATTAGATCCAGAGTGGCATTCCCTCTCATCGGTTCTCTGACAAGCTGCTCCATGAAGCAGTCCTGTATAGCCTCCAGGAATCTGGTCTCCCTAGCGCATTGTGAGTTTCCAAGACTCCAGTCTATTCCAGGATAGTTGAAGTCTCCCATAACAATCGTGTTACCGATTTTGCATTCTCGCTTCATCTCGGCTTTCATTTCTTCATCGTTTCCTTTGGTTTGCCCAGGTGGACGATAGTACAGGCCCATCTTTATCTCGGGCCCTTTCCTTCCTGGTATTTTAACCCATAGTGATTCCAATTTGTTGGTCGTCGCTGCTGTGTCCACTCTGGTCGAGTGTATTGTTTTCTTTTATGTATAAGGCTAATTCAGATGCTAATTCAGATCTTGGAATTAACTTTTTATGTATATGCAGATGATAGCCAGATACTGGCCACCCTGAACTGTGATTTGGGGAGGGAGGGAAGGGAGGAAAATAAATAAATACTGATGGTGACATTTAGGTAACTTTATGAATTTTTTAAATCATATATTGTGTTAAAATATATTATTATTTAATATATGATATTTGTAAATCTTGAATGATATATAAGTTGCCTGTACAGATTATAGTGCATTGTATGTAATACCTACTGTTCTTTATTTGTTTGGGACTGTTTTGGTTTTAAAATCAATAAAGATTAATTAAAAAAAAAGATTCTTATACTTAATGATATACTGAACTGACCCCCCCCCAAAAAAAAACAACCAAAAAACCAACTCCCCACAACAATCTGTCTGTAGAACTAAGCTAAAATTAAAACCTGACTTATCTCAAGGGCTCTTGATTGCATGCAAGACTCCTATACCTCTTGCAATTCCCATCCTCATCAGAAGAATCAAGGTTTCTTTTAAACCATCTATAAAGATCCTTGGAGTACTCTATGATCAGACCCTGAGTTTCCAGCCTCTTGTTTAATTCAGTAAGTTATCTCTTTATCCACTCCCTTGTAATGTCCTCTCTGGAGTATTACATGGCACAAGAACTTTGAATATCAAATGTCTAAAAATAGCATAGCAATGAAAATAATTTCTGGTTCTAGAAAATGTGACCCATTTACTTGCTCTCTACTCTCCACTCTACATCCATAACTTTCAGATCCTTTCAACAGAATGGCCTTACAGTCCCATCATTTAGGAAGATTTGTTTCAGCTTTGTTAGAGCAAAGATTTTCTGTATCACAGGTCTAACATTATGGAATGTTCTCCCCTCCAACTTCAATTGGAGAGGTCCTTTGAAAAATTCAAGACTGGATTAGAAACATTTCCTAGATGCTTTTACACACTAGGTTCCCCCATCCCTGTGTTTCTATTTAGGGATTCTTTGTGTTTATCCCACACATTTTTGAATTTCATCACTGTTTTTATCTCTATCTCCACCAGTAGAACATTCAAGGCATCCACCAACCTCTCCGTGAAAAAAATATTTCCAGACATTACTCCTAAGTCTACTACCCTGCAACCTCAATTTGTGTCCTCTTGTTCTCCTGTTTTCTGCATTCGTAAAATATTTGTTTGTAGACTGATATATTTCAAAACATCTGTATCTCATCTTCACTATCCTTTCTTTCCTCCAGGGTATACATATTCAGGTCTTCAAGTTTCTTTTCATATGTCTATTGGCACAATTCTGATACCATCCTCATTGCCTTCCTCTGGACCCCTTTTTATGTCCTTAGCAAGATAAAGCTTCTAGAACTTAACACAATATTTTAAGTGGGGCCTCACCAAACTCTTGCACAGGGGCATTAACAGCTTCATTTTTCTGCCGATTATACCTCTCTATGCATCGTTCTGGCTAAAGCTGCCACCTTGTCATATCATGTAGCAGCCTTGAGGTCCTCAGATAATATCAACCCAAGGCCCCTTTCTCAATCTGTGCATATCAGCCTCACCCCTTATCACATACAGCTCCTTTGGATTTTTACTCCCCAATTGCATCACTTTGTACTTCTTTGCATTAAATTTTAACCACCAAACAATTAGACCATTCGTCCCATGTTTGTAGATCTCTTCTGGTTTTTTGTTCCTTGTGGGGTGTCCACTCTGTTGCAAATCTTTGTGTCATCTGCAAAGAAAGACATACTTTGCCTTCTAACCCTTCAGTAATGTCACTCAGAAATATATTAAACAGGGGAGAGTGTGGTGCAGAAGGTTAAAGCTACTGTTCCTTGTGACCCTGGGCAAGTCACTTAATCCCCCCATTGCCCCAGGTATATTAGAGAGATTGTGAACCCACTGGGACAGACAGGGAAAATGCTTGAGTACCTGAATGAATTCATGTAAACCGTTCTGAGCTCCCTTGGGAGAACGGTATAGAAAATTGAATGAATGAATGAATGAATAAATAAATAAATCTCCCCAGTACCAATCCTTGAGGCACTCTATTCACTTTTCTTTCCTCTGAGCAAATTCCATTTACTACTATCCTTTGTCATCTGTCAATCAACCAGTTCGCCACTTTGGGTCCTCACTTCAGCCTGCTAAGCTTATTAATGAGGAACTGTGTCAAATGCTTAGGTAGACCGCATCTGGTACTTTTTCTCAATCCATGTCTCCAATCATCCAGTCAAAGAAATCAATCAGGTTCATTTGGCACAATTTTCCTTTGGTAAAACCATGTTGTCATAGATCTTGTACTACTTGCAACTTATTGGATTCTAGGAAATTCATTATTCTTTCCATCAGCTGAACCTCCATTATTTTTCCAACAACAGAAATGTTTACCAGTCAGTAGTTTCCTACTTCTTCTCTGTTACCACTTTTATGAAGGGCTACATTCACTGTTCTCTAGTCTTGCAGAACCTCTCCCATCCAGTGGCGTACCTAGGGGGGGGGGGGGGGGGGGGGGGCGGGCCGCCCCGGGTACCAGCCCTAAGGGGGTGTTCCCGGCCTTGCCGTTCAGTCCCCCGCCACCCCCGAAGGACCGCTCGTCCCACTGACCTTCCTGCACCACCTGTGAAGCAGCCCGCAGCAGGATCGCGAAGTCAGCGTCAGCATCCCTGCGCTGCTTCCTGCGCCGCGATCCCGCCCCTCCTCTGACGTCAGAGGAGGGGCGGGACCGTGGCGCAGGAAGCAGCACAGGGATCGCTGACGCTGACTTCGCGATCCTGCTGCGGCTGCTTCATAGGTGGTGCGGGGAGGCCAGGGGGGTGAGCGGTCCTTCGGGGTGGGTCGGGGCATCAGGCCTTCAGGGTGGGGCGGGCGGGCAGGCAAGCAGGCTTTCAAGGGGGAGGGAGTGACAGGCAGACAGGCAGGCCTTCAAGGGGGGACAGGCCTTCGGGGGGGGTGCAGACCTTCAAGGGGTGCAGGCCTTCAAGGGGGGCAGGCAGGCCTTCAGGGGGGTGCAGGCCTTCGGGGGGGGGGGTGTAGGCCTTTGGGGGGGTGCAGACCTTCAAGGGGGTGCAGGCATTCAAGGGGGGGAACAGGCCTTCAAGGGGGGAAAGGCAGGCAGGCCTTCAAGGGGGGGACAGGCCTACAAGGGGGGGGGGACAGGCCTACAAGGGGGGGGACAGGCCTACAAGGGGGGGGGGGACAGGCCTACAAGGGGGGGACAGGCCTACAAGGGGGTGGGACAGGCCTTCAAGGGGGGGACAGGCCTTCGGGGGGGTGCAGACCTTCAAGGGAGGGCAGGCCTTCGGGGGGGGGGGGGCAGTCCTTCAAGGGGGTGCAGGCCTTCAAGGGGGGGAAAGGCAGGCAGGCAGGCCTTCAAGGGGGGGGACAGGCCTACAAGGGGGGGAGAAGCTACAGGGGGGTGGTACAAGCCTTCAAGTGGGGGACAGGCCTTCGGGGGGGGGTGCAGACCTTCAAGGGAGTGCAGGCCTTCAAGGGGGGTGGTGCAGGCCTTCAAGGGGGTGCAGGCCTTCAAGGGGGGACAGGCCTACAAGGGGAGGGGAGAAGCTACAAGGGGGTGGGACAGGCCTTCAAGTGGGGGACAGGCCTTCGGGGGGGTGCAGGCCTTCGGGGGGTGCAGACCTTCAAGGGGGGGACAGGCAGGCAGGCCTTCAAGGGGGGGACAGGCCTACAAGGGGAAGGGAAGGCCTTCAAGGGGGGTGCAGGCCTTCAAGGTGGGACAGGCAGACCTTTAAGGGGGGACAGGCCTTTGGGGGGGGGGGACCATGATTTAGAAGTACACGGAGGGAAGGGGGTGTTCAAAGAGACATGCATATGCCAAACTTTGGGGGGGGAAGAAATAATGGGTCTGAAAATAGAGGAGAGGGAGAGAGATGATGGACCATGGGATTTAGGGAGGGAAGGAACAGAAAGGGAGAGAAATTGGACACAAGGGATGGTGTGGAGGAGGGATAGAGATACTGGATAGGAGGGTAATTAGGAAAAGAAACGGAGAGATGGTGGACTCTGGGATGGTGGGGAAGGAGGGAGAGATGCCGGATGAAAGGGTATTTAAGAAAAGGTGGATCTGTGGAGGGAGATGAAAAAAAGGAAAGATACCAGACTTCCTGGGAAGGGAAGGGAAATGGAAAGGGAGGACAGAGTTGGCAGATGGATGGTTAGCATGCAGAAAGAAGGAGACCCTGGCAAGCAAGTTATCAGAAGAAAACCAGAGCCTTGGACCAACAAGATTTGAAATATAACCAGACAACAAAAGGTAGAAAAATTAATTTTATTTTCTGTTTTGTGATTATAACATGTCAGATTTGAAATGTGTATCCTGCCAGAGCTGGTGTTGGACTGCAAACGTGAGCTAGGATTTAACAGAAAGAGGAAAAGTCCTTTTTGTTTCTTTATTTTATTTACACCTCAGCGCCAGTGTGGTTAGGAGAAGCCAAAGGGGGTGAAAAAGCTATAAAACCCACCAGGAGTTTTGAAAAAAATCACCCAACTGGGCAGGAAAATCGAATTGAAAAACCAATTCAATAGGGCTGAATCGAATCAAAATTTTTTTTTCCTGTATCTGGCAGCATTAGTTTGCGCTACTGTCTTAGACTTTAGGACCTGGGATTGGGGAGAGATGGCATCCTCAGTACTTTATAATGCAAGTGAAACGAGGATTTGGTCAGACTTTTGAAGGGTCTGCAGAAAAAAAATATTGTATAGGCCGGGGACATGAGACAGCAGGAAATGGGAACTTTTCTTCCTTCTATTTTTGTGAATGGAAAGGCTGAGGATGTCAGAGAGGTCAGTTAAAATATGTGCTTTATAAGAAAATATAATAATGTGTTTTATAAAGTTTATAGCATAGCTGGCCTACCCAGTGAGGTGTTCCTAGTGGTGATGGTGGCAGCGTGTCAATGTGTTGAGAGGAAGAGGTGGTCTGGGAAATTCTGCTGAGCAAACTCCGGGCCCATTTCCACCCCCCAGTTAGTCCACTCCACTCAACTGATTCACACACTGAGTGGGTCTTTGGGTGTTGTTTTGGGATCTCTTCCAGTGGTTTATCTCCTTCTGGTCCAAGGAAGGAAACTTTGTTATCCTTAGCATTGACCTACAGAATATGTTTGTAACAGCGCTGCTTGTGTGGCATTAGGCTATGTAGTGATCGAAAGAAAAAAACAGACCTTTGCACATTTTTGCACTATATGGTGGGTGTATGAGGAGATTCACATTTCCTGCACAGCTAAGTCCATGTGAAGTTACCTTGTGCTGTATTTGACATCTAGCAAGGTTTGAAAGGAAAGATCTAAACTTAAAAATAAAGTGGCCAGAAGTTATGGTAAAAGCAGATAGTGTAGCTGGTTTTAAGAAAGATTTGGACAAATTCCTGGAGGAAAAGTCCATAATCTGTTATTAAGACATGGGGGAAGTGTCTGCTTGCCCTGGATCGGTAGCATGGAATGTTGCTACTCTTTGGGTTTTGACCAGGTATTAGTGTCCTGGATTGGCTACCATGAGAATGGGCTACTGGGCATGATGGACCATTGGTCTGACCCAGTTAGGCTATTCTTATGTTATGTTCTCATCTGTAGGGGCCTTTGTTTTCACTTCTTATTTTAATGTATTTTTTTTCTGGGAACTTATCAGTGTTTTTTATAATGGGAACAAAAATGGAAGAGAATTAATGTGTGTGGAATGGGGGGTAACTAATTTCTTCAGCTAAATAATTCAATCCACTTCAAACAGACATAGGAGAACTTGTGCACCATTCACACACCCTCCAACCAAAAACGTCAAAAGAAAAAAACTGTTCGACAACCTCCTAGCCATTCGAGCTGCAACACTCGACCCCCAACTCTACAACCAATTGATATCAACCACAGACTGCAAAACCTTCAAAAAGAAATAAAAACCCTTCTATTCAAAAAACACATAAAACCGAACTAACACAATCAGAACTGTCCCAAGCATCACCTGCAACTACTCCATATGTACTTCTAATGTCATGACAATTTAGACATAATTTATGTTATGTTATGTTTGGAATAATGGTTACATATATGAGGTTCAATAAAAGAAAATTTTCACTGCCTGTTTCTATTCTGACCATTTATTCCATTTCATGGTTATTGCAAAAAAAAAAAAAAAAAAAATTTTTTTTACATGGGGGGGGGGGGGAGGTGTCAAAAAATGATGGGCCCCGGGTGCCACATACCCTAGGTACGCCACTGCTCCCATCTCCAAGAATTTATTAAGTAAATCTTTAAGAGGACCTACCAGAACCTCACTGAGCTCCCTCATTTTGCTAGGCTGGATCTCATCTGGTCCCACATCTTTGTCCACTTTCAGTTTTTCAAGTTGTAGTGATAGGAGGGATGTAAATTGTGTTCTGAGGGTGTTAGATAGATCAAAAGAGGCAGGTAATTCTATTGGCTGGGAGAGAAAAAAGCCTCAAAGAGAATTGGACTCACTGGGACTTGTGGACCTCTGGAGAGAGCAGAATGAAGGACTGAGGATTTTTTCCCCCTGCAGAACATGAGTCCTACTCTAGATTGTTTGTCCTGGCTACATTGGTACCCCATAAGGAGGAAGTAGCCATTCACCCAATCTTGGTTTTGAATCATAGGATGGTCTCAGAATATTGGGTTGCACAGAGGTAGGGTTACCAGACGTCTGGAGAAACCCGGATATGTCATCTTTTTAGAGGACTGTCCGGGGTCCTGGATGGACTTTCTAAAACTGGCAGTTTGTCTGGGTTTTGGAAAGCCCCAAAAAGCTCCGGGTGCATATAGAGGGCGCTGAGCATGTGCGGATGACATCACACACATCAGCGCATGCTCCAGGCCCTCCAGATGCAGTCAGACCTTGTCAGGAAAGAAGCGAGGGGGTTGGAGGCTGAACTGTGAGGGGCAGAAAGAGGCAGCGTTGAAGGCAGAACTGGGTGGGTCCAGGGCGGAACAGGGCCATGTGTCTGGATTTTTGCAGGCCCGAAAAATAGTAACCCTATACAGAGGGGCAGTAGGCAGCAAAATACATAAATAGTGAGCTAATGTGAGCTTATTGCTGTGGCCATACATCTAGGAACTTTTGCAAAAATAACGACAGCAGTATATTTGTATTATTGATAATGGGGAAGTAGGACTGGAATATGTTTGGAACACAGGGAAGGCCTTCACGTGGAGTGTGCTCACCAAATTAGGCATGAAGGCAAAAGGAACTGAGAGCATCAGAAAGCCTAGTTTCTGACAGAAATTCATCCCTTTCATTCCAGGCCCTTCATGAGGCTAAAGGCAGCTGCAGGCCCAAAGAAGAAAACTAGGGGCTCCTTTTACGAAGGTGTGCACAAAATTACCAATCTACTGCTTCCTAAAAAGGAGGCGGTAGTGGCTATCACGCTCGGGTAGCGCTCTCGCGCTCAGGTAGCGCCCTTGGATAGTGGCTAGCGTGCTCGGGAATTTAACGTGCGCTATTGTGCGCGTTAAGGCCCTAGTGTACCTTTATAAAAGGAGCCCTAGATCTTAGACCAGTGTTTCTCAACTTCTTCAAGCCAAGTAAACCCTAAGCCTAACAAATATCAACTGAGTATCCCACCCAAGCTCCGCCTCCAGACCTGCTCAAGCTCTGCCCCTGACTCCACCCCCATAATTGTAATGCAATTTCTTCTATCCGTTTTTCATATACACACAATATAATCTTATTAATACATAATAGTAACCATAAAATTATAAAAAACACAAAGCACACTGTACACAGAGAAAATGTTAATTATAATTTATATTCTTTTTATTTCAAAGAGGTCAAGGCAGATGACTTTAAAATATGCAGTCACCTCAGTAATAACTATAGAAAAATAGACAAATATATTGCAAAATATAGACAGCAGATATAAATTCTCAAAACTGACATATTTCGATCACTAAATTGAAAATAAAATCATTTTTCCTACCTTTGCAGTCTGGTGATTTCATGAATCTCTGGTTGCACTTCCCTTTGACTGTGCATCCAATATTTCTTTCTTTCTGCCTCCTGCATGCTTCCTCTCCTCCAGACCTCATTACATTTCCCAACCAACATCTCTGTCCCTCCATGAGTTCAACTTTTTTCTTCCTCTCTTCTCTGCCCCCATTGGCAACATGTCTCCCTCTCTCTCTATCATTCCCTCTCCTGCTGCAAAGAGAGTAGGGAAAGAAAGAGAGAGATATCCAGGGTGCATCTCTCCCATTCCCTCTACTGCCACATCCAACATTTTCCCTCCTTTCCACCAGTCAAACATCTCTTTCTGTCTGCCTCCTGCATGCTTCCTCTCTTCCAGTCCTCATTCCCTCCCCCAATCAAAATCTCTCTACCTCCATGAGTTCAACTTTTTACTCTCTACCTTCTTCCCCTGAGTGTGACATTTCTCCTTCCCTCTCTCCCTCCCCATCCATCTCTCTCTTTCCATGAGTCCAACACTTTCTGCCTCTTGCATGCTTCTTCTCCTCCGGACCTCATTCCCTTCCGCAACCTTCCCTCCATGAGTTCAACTTTTCTTTATCTCTCCTCCACCCCTATTGGCCACAAATCTCCCTCTCTCTCTCTCACTGTCTATCTGTCTTGACAGATCCAGGCATCTCTCCCACCTCTTCTACTATCACATCCAACATTTCTCACTCTCATCTCTCAGATCATGTGCAGCATTTTTCACCACTGCCCATGAGCCCCATGCCCATTTCTCCTTCTATCACCCTTCTCCAGCACAATGCCACATCTCTCCCTCCATTACTATGTCCAACATTCCTCCCCTTTGCATCCCCTTCAATCTGTCCAAATTCAGGATTTCTCCCTTACTCCTTTCTACCTCTGTTGCATCTCTCCCTTTTTCTCCTCCACCCCATGTCCAACAATTCTTCCTCTCTCCTCTCCTCTTTCCTTCCATGTGCAGCTTTCCATCCCTCACATCCCCTAATCAGCAACTTTTCATCCCTCCATTCCATCATGCAGCAGATTTCCATCTCTCCTATTCCCCTGTGCAGCACTTCTAGACTGACCTTTCCTCCTTCGGGCCTCCTAAAATAGCAGAAGCGGTGGCAGTGGCCAGCTGGCAGATGCAGCACGGTGAACAGACTGTTCGCACACTGCCTTGCCAGGGCTTCACTGACACAGTAGAGGGTAGGCCCCAGCAGGGCAGGCCACGAGAAGCCTGTTCAGAGTGCTGCTTCTGCTGGCTGGCCACCACCATTGCTGCTGCTGCTTTAGGAGGCATGTGAGGACTCACTGAATTGGTGAGTCTGATTTTTTTTTTTTAGGAAACAAATCGATTCAAATTGGCAAATCAGGCAGCACTAGCTAATACATGCCAATATAGGCTAGTACATGACAGAGGCTATAAGGCCTTGAAAAGGACTGTACCAGATTGTCAAGGTTAATGTTAGACTATGAAACCTACTTGAGGAGATTCTGGAAATTGGGGGACAGGGGGAGAGAAGAGAAGGAAAACTGGGGGTGATGGCAGGTGGGTAACATTGTATCATTTTCAACTGAGGGGAAGAATTCAATAGGTATTATACTAAATCATGTTTAGGGATCCTTTTTCATGATGATATAACAGCTGTGTTGATTATCAGCTGCCTTTCTAAATAACTAATAAAGGCCCCATTTTATCAAACTGCACTAGGGTTTTTATTGACAGCCACTGCGGTAAAAGCTTTGATGCTCATAGAAATCCTATGAGTATTGGAGCTTTTACCGCAGTGGCCGGAGATTTATTTTAAAAAACCCTAACATGGCTTGATTAAAAGGGGGGTCTAAAAGAAATATTTTTTCCCAGCCCATTGTCTTCAACACATTGGCTTTCTTTTTGGATTTTCTCTTTCTCTCGTAGTGATTCTTCCTTTTTTTATATATATAAATTTATTAATTTGTTAGAAAATAACAACTTAGGCAATAAACAAATTCAAGAAGAATGCATCAAACTAAAAAAAAATTATTTTATCAAGTCATCGTTATTATGGGGGCTGATTGTCCTGTAGGAGTCTCCAAGAAAATAAGGAAAAAAGAAATAAGAAACAATATCTCATAACCTCCTAGGTCAGGCTGATAAACATTCTAATTTCACTCAATCTCAACCTCTGTATTCTTTACAGGCAATATGTCTAATTTAGGTTTATCTTGAAGAAAAGTTTCTAAATGAGCTGGATCAACAAAAATATATCTAGTATTCTGATATATCACCAAGCACTTACATGGGAACTTAAGAAAAAAAATAAAGCTCCCACAGCTAAGACGCGAGTCTTAAGTTGCAGAAACTGCTTTCTGCTATACTGTGTCTGTTTAGAGATGTCTGGAAAAATATTAATCTGTTGACCACAAAACAAGACATTTTTGTTTATAAAATACAATTTAAGAATAGCTTGTTTTTCTATTTCAGTCTTAAAGGTGACCAATAATGTTGCTCTCTTGGCTATAAAGTCTTTCGATGACTCTAAGAATTGAGAAATATTTAAACTTATCAGGTGACACCAATAGATCTTTTCCCCCCTCTTCTGAAAGCATTTTGGAACCACTAGGTATATAGTACAGATTATCCGAAGAAAAAGTTTCTAACTCAGTATAATAAAGTATATTCTTCAAATACAGTTTTAGTAATTCCAAAGGAGAAAGATAATGAGATATAGGAAAATTCAGAAATCTGAGGTTCCTAGACCTTATAGCATTTTCCATTTTCTCCATCAGTAAATTTAATTGAAACGTTTGCATGCCACTATAGTTTTTCTTCAAGAAACACATTTGCTTTCCAAACATGAATATCTGATGCACAATTCTAGATTTCCTACTATGTTTTTTGCTTCTAATGTGCGTGATGGGAAGAAAACTAGAGGGGTGGGTATTTTGCTCGCCTCTTCATTTCCTGGAGAGGTTCAAACAGTTATTCGGGACCCTGAAGGGCGTTATTTGCTATTAACTGTTTTAATGTGCGGGAAGGTTTATACTGTACGTTGTTGAATATTTACGCCCCTAATGTGGGTCAGGGCTCTTTTTTTGTAGGATTGAGTGATCTGTTGGGCCGCGTAGCAACGGGTCTCCTTCTGATAGGGAGGAATTTTAATGTTACTTTGGATGCGTCCTTGAACAACTCCTCTGTTCACAGGGAGAGGGAATATTTGCGGTCTCTGATTGCTAAATGGGGTTTGATCGACTTGTGGAGACAAACTCACACTGGAGATCAGGAGTATACTTATTGCTCTTCTTCCTGGGACAGTAGCTCTCGGATTGATATGTGGCTAGGTGACCGTTTTTGGTTAGCCCGCTTAGCCTCTTGCTCCATCCAATCTAGCTCGCTTTCTGATCATATGCCTGTTCGGGTTTCTTTGTGGGGCTTGTTGTCACACCCTCCTTGGAGCCCTTGGCGTTTCTCAGAGGCTTTATTATTGGAACCGGCCCATGGGGAAGTGATAGCTAATGCTATCACTTCCCCATGATATCTTGATTTTAATGATATCTTGATTTTAATGATATCGATAATGTTGCACCTTGTGTGCTATGGGAGGATCTTAAAGCTGTTTTAAGGGGCAGAATTATATCTTTACAGGCATATGTTCATAAATTGCAAAAGGCTCAGGAACAACAGTTGCGTAGTCAATTGGATGAGTTAGAATGGATGGAGCAGCGTTCCTTGGGCTCTGAGAGCTATCGGTCCCGGATTGCTCTCAAAGATTTGGAATTGGCAACGCTTAATATTGAGCTTCAGACGGTACAGCAGGAATACTATGAGTTTAATAATAAAGCTAGTCGACTTTTGGCGAATAAATTACGGAAGCAGAGGACACGGAATTATATTTCTCAGATTGTGACTCCGGATGGGCGGGATTGTCATACTATTGATGATATTGGGGAGGCTTTTCAAGAGTACTATCGGATTTTATATACGTCCCCCACTGGAGTTGATGGTTCTATCAGGCGACTTATTTATCTTTGCTTTCCCTGCCTACTCTGTCTGTGGGAGACTTGGGATTACTCTCTAGCCCTATTACTCAGCAAGAAATTTTGGATGTTATCAAAGGTATTCCCTTACTTACGGCCCCGGGACTTGATGGCTATACCAACAAGTTTTATAAGGCTTTTGGCCATCTTTTGGCCCCTCTGTTGGAGAGGGTATTTGCAACTTTGGATTCAGGGGCTCCTTTGCTGGAGTCTTGGCGGCTTGCAGCAGTCACTTTGATCCCCAAGCCGGGTAAGACGCCGACCTGTTGTAGTTCCTATCGTCCCATTTCATTGTTAAACACGGATTATAAGATCTTTACGAAGATTTTGGCTACTAGATTGCAGTTAGTTATTGATAAATTAATCCATGCTGATCAGGCTGGGTACATACATGATAGACAAACCTTTGATAATATTAAAGCAGCACTAAATTTGATGTGGTATGCTCAATGGGAGGGTTCCCCTACTTTGCTTGTGTCCCTTGATGCTAATAAGGCATTTGATAGGGTGGATTGGACTTTTCTTTTTCAGGTGATGGCTTACATGGGCTTTCAGGGTCGTTTTTTGCGTTGGGTTCAAGCTTTATATCGTTCCCCCTTAGCACGATTGAAAGTAAATGGGACTTATTTGGCGCCGTTGGAATTACATAGGGGTGTGCTTTATCTCCTTTATTATTTGCTTTCTCTATTGAACCGTTAGCCTATGCTAGCCATGCTCACGGTAATATCCGGGGTATTCCTATGGGCCCTCATGAATACAAATTGTTGCTCTATTGTGCTGCTGTTTTTGCAGAGTTCTGAGGTGTCTTTACGAGTGGTATCCCATTGTCTCCAATGGTATGGTAAAATGTCGGGTTTTATAGTTAGCATGGTTAAGTCTGAGATTCTTAATATTAATGTTCCTTCAGACACGGTTTTGGTGCTCCGTCGTGATTTTCCTTATCGTTGGGTTACTTCTTCGCTTAAATATTTGGGAGTGCGGCTTACGATTCATACTTCTCAGCTGTTTGCGGCTAATTTTCCTGAGCTTTTAAGTACTCATTTTAGAGATATGGATGGTTGGGAGGGGCTTACTTTAAGCTGGACTGGTCAGATAGCTGCGATGATACTTTTGCCATGATTGTTGTATTTGTTTATGGCTCTTCCGATTTGTTTTCCAGATTCTTTTTTTCGCCGCCTTAACCGTAAGGTTTTTGCCTTTATTTGGAATAAACATCCTACGAGGGTGCGGTGGACTGTTCTTTATCAATCTAAATTTTCTGGTGGGATGGGGGTCCCATATTTTTTGGGGTATTATCAGGCTGCACGGTTGCAAGAAATTGCCGCTTGGTGTTCCTATTTGGACCGCCCTTGGATTCGGATTGTTCAGTATAGTTTGCCTACTATTTCCTTATGGAAATTACCTTGGGCTCCCATGGTAATCTTATGGGGTAATATTTCAGATCCTAATCCATATTTGTATGGCACTTTACGGACTTGGTATCAGGTTTGGCGACAGTTGTTCCCAGAGCGGCTATTTTTTCATCAGACTCCTATATGCTTGACTCCAGGGTTTTTTCCCGGTGGTGCGGAACATTTTCGCAAGCTTTGGCCTCATACGGGCCTTTGCACATTGGGGCAAGTGTGGTTGGAGACTTATATGTGTTCTTTTGATCATTTAGAAGAGGAGTTTGGGCTTTTGGTGGTTGACTCTTTTCTCTATACACAATTGCGTTCCTTTCTTCTTAAACATGCTTTTTGGGATTTAAGTTTGAGTGAGACTAAGTTGGAACGGGCTCTTCGCATTGGCACAGGGTGGGGAGGAATTTCTCGATTATACCAGGCCCTGTTAGTGCGGTTCCCCCTGGATGATCCTTATAAACATTCGTGAGAGATTGATTTTGGGGAGTCTCTGCCTCCAAAAACTTGGCAACAGTGGCGTATCTAGCATATGTGACACACGGGGCCCATCATATTTTGGCACCCCCCTCCATCTGTACGAAAAACATGATTTTTAGTAACAAGCCACACGTCACACATGAGTACCTAGGAAAAGGCAGCATCTTACATATGCAGTGAGCAAGACAACATCAATACACCCATTTTAAAACTAAACAAGCCAGACTAGTACAGATCAATCCTACACCGTCAATCCTAACAGAAAACCATGTCTTTCGAATACACAGAACACAGAAAATACCTTTGCCTAGTATGGAATATGTCATCACAAATTAACCTCTCCCCCTTTTACAAAACTGTTGTGTGGATTTTAGCCACGGTGGTAACAGCTCTGACACTCATAGAATTCTGAGCATCAGAGCTGCTACCACCACGGCTGGCGCTAAAAAACGCTCCACAGTTTTGTAAAAGGGGGGATAAAATAGAAATACATAGACAAAGGTTAAATTGAACCAGCAAGAAGCTGAACTCTGCATACAATGCAACACCACAGAAACAGTGACACATGTCTCCTAAAGCAATAAATAAATAGAAAATTTTTGTTCTACCTTTGTCTTCTCTGGTTTCTGCTTTCCTCATCTTCTTGTTACTCTCTTCCTTCCATCCACTGTCTGCCATCTCTCTGGCATCTTCTCTCCTTCTATGCCCCTTCCAGAAACTGTATGCTTCCCCCTTCTATCTCTCCTTTCACCCCCATTGGTCTGGCATCTCTCTCTTCTCCTTCCCTCTCCCACACCTCCCTTCTGAAATCTCTTTCTTCCCTCATTTTCCTTTTCAATTTATTTTCTGCATCCATCTAGATTACATTCTTACTACCCTCTCATCAATTTCCTTTTTTACTGTCTACCTACAGCTCGCCACCTCTTTCCCTCACCCCCTCCAGTATTTCCCTAACTCAATCCTTTTCCCCCATCATGTGCCCTCCTTTTATTTATCCCCTCCTTCCATCATCTGCCCTCTTCTCTCTCTCCCTTCTCTCCACTTCCATCATCTGCCCCTTCTCTCTCTTTCACCCACTTCCATCATCTGCCCTCTTCTCTCTCCCCACTTCAATCATCTGCCCCTTCTCCCCACTTCCATCATCTGCCCCTTCTCTCTCTTCCCCCCTACTTCCATCATCTGTCCTCTTCTCTCTTCCTCTTTTCTCCACTTCCATCATCTTCCCCTTCTCTGTCTTCCCCCCCACTTCCATCATCTGCCCTCTTCTCTCTACCCCTTTTCTCCACTTCCATCATCTTCCTCTTCTCTCTCTTTCCCCTCCTTCCATCATCTGCCCCTTCTCCCCACTTCCATCATCTGCCCTCTTCTCTCTCCCCCTTCTCTCCACTTCCATCACCTGCCCCTTCTCTCTCTTCCCCCACTTCCATCATCTGCCCTCTTCTCTCTCCCCACTTCCATCATCTGCCCCTTCTCCCCACTTCCATCATCTGCCCCTTCTCTCTCTTTCCCCCACTTCCATCATCTGCCCTCTTCTCTCTCCCCCTTTTCTCCACTTCCATCATCTGCCCCTTCTCTCTCTTTCTCCCCACTTCCATCATCTGTCCCCTTCTCTCAATCTCTCCATCCACCACAGACCCATCTTTCTCCCTTCCTCACCTTTCCGATTTTGGCAACAAGATTGGCAAGGCCCCCCCCCCCCGTGACGGCACTGAGCGGCATCAGTGCCCTCCCCCTCTGCGACGGCACTGAGCGGCATCAGCGCCCCCCCCTCCACGATGGCACTGAGCGGCATCGGCGCCCTCCCTCTGCAACGGCACTCAGCGGCATCAGCGCCCCCCCTGCTCCGCGATAGCACTCAAGTTAGGCCTCCTTCTCCCGGCATCAACAGAACTTCAGATCAGCAACAGGTGCTCAGTCAAAAGCTTCCCCTGACTGAACTGCCTGGGCGAAAACAGGAAGCTGAATCAGGGGAAGCTTTTGATTGAGCACCTGTTGCCGATCTGAAGTTCTGCTGATGCTGGGAGAAGGAGGCCGAACTTGAGTGCTGTCGCAGGGCGGGGGGGCGCCGATGCCATTGAGTGCCGTTGCAGAGGGGGGGGGGCGCCAATGCTGCTGAGTGCCGTTGCGGAGGGGGGGCGCCGATGCCGCTGAGTGCCATCGCAGCCCAGGAATTTTCCGGACCTGTCCGGCTGTGCACCCCCCCTAAGGCTGCACTTGGGGCGGACCGCCCCCCTCTTGGTACGCCACTGCTTGGCAATATCTGTATAAGTGTTTGTTTACTACTGCTTTCCTAGAAAATAGCTACAAAATTTATTATCGTTGGTACTATACGCCGGTTAAATTGTACCAGATTTATAAGTCCAGTTCTGCGCTTTGTTGGTGTGGTTGTGGGCAGCGGGGTGATTTTGGCCATGTGTGGTGGGGTTGTCTTGCTGTGGTGTTATATCGGAGGGAGGTTGGTAAGCTTTTGGTTACTATATTGCGTAAACATTGCCCACTTCTGATGGCCTGTTTGTTGAACGCCCCTGTTCCGGGTTTTACGAAACCGGAACACAGATTTGCTATTTTTTTGTTTTCAGCTGCCCGTATTGAGTTGGCTGCTTGTTGGAAGAAGAAGTATTTGCCAGCTATGAGGCGCATCTGTATCCGCTTGGACTATTTGCATTTAATGTCGTCATACTTTGCCTTTCTATCATAAGGTTTGGGATGCTTATTTAACTTGGAAACAGTCAGTTTGAACGAACACCTTTTTTTTTTTTCTTAGGCTTTGTTTATACCTGAGAGTCCTTTCTTTTGCTTCTATTGTTCATCTGTGTGGGGGGGATGGGGGTGGGGGAGTAGCTCTGTAGGGGATTAGATTGTGATCACTTCACATGGGGGGGGGGGGGGTTCTTTTGTGCAGATATTTGGTGATTAGCTGTTTGGTGTGCTGTATTGTGACTTAATAATAAAATATATATATATATATAATATGCGGTGGATTTGCTTCTTACATTTTGACAGAAACAGGACTTGATCTCTTTGCATGTGGGATCGTTGCAATTCCTCCACTTCCCTTGCCGGAGAGCTCAAATGAATAAAATGGGAGGGGGGGGGATCAAGGTAAAGACCAGATCACCCGGATTTCATGTCTTTGCCCAATAGTAGAAAATGATCCACTCTTTTGCTCTGTGCGCTCCCTTCTCCACACTTAGAAGTAGGGCAGGAACAGTTTAGCTGGAGGGGATTTCGAGGCACATGATCAGCAGCCGCCCCGTGATCACACTGAAAGAATGTGAAAAGAGAGTCTCTTTTGCAGGCTCCCCACTGTCCTCTCTTCCCCAGCCCGGGCATGGCTTCGCCGAGGCTGGAGACCTTCTGCTGTCTTAACAGCGACAAGGTCACCCACTTTGTGCTGAGCTTCGAGCCGTGGCTCTTCAATGCCCTGTGTCTGGCCAGCGCCTCGCTCGGTCTGCTGCTCACCGTCTTGCAGCTGTGGCCCAAGAAGAGAGAGAGCTACAGGAAAGCGGGGTTGACCCCCTTCCCGAAACCTTCCTCCTCCTCCCGGATCCTGCTCATAATCTGCGCTTGCGACCTCCTGGGCTGCCTGGGTAAGATGCAAAACCCTCTTCTGCACAGGGTAACCCTGGTCGGGGATTAAAATTGCACTTAACTCTGGCTAAAGTTAGTCCATTTTGGAATAAAACAAACAAGGCATCATATTATTTTCCATTTTTAAAAAATCTATTACACTTAATTTGGGGGAAGGGGGAATTTAGCAACAGGGTCCAAGAAGGAAAGGGGGGGATATAATTTTGGGATTTGGTTTCATTGGTTCTTGAGAAAGATATTGGAAAAGGAGAAATGGGTGATTTTGCAGATTTTTTTTTTTTTTTAAATTTGATTTGATTCAGATGTGATTACATTGAAAAAATAATGAAAATAGACAATGCAAAAAAGAACTGGTGTTATACAATGCAAGACTGGTGGGCTGCAAGATTGAAACTTTGTATTTTAAAAAGTCAGCTTTATTGGAATCAATCTGTTTTTTTTTTATGTTTTCATTCTATTTGATATAATGCCCTTCTCCCTAACAACCAAATTAAAGCAGTTTATCCAAATGGTCCATCTTTAAATTAAAATGCACCAGTACATATAGATACTTATAAAACACACAAAAATGTTCCAATAATCCTAACTGCATTGCTTGAAACCTCTTTATGATCCTGAAAAATTTATCTAAGAAAGTAGCTTTTAAATCCCTCTTTTAAAAAGTGTTTCAATCGTATCTTGGGCAGCAAATCACGGGAAAATATTTCCACAATGGCGAAGCCTTAGAGCCTCTTTTACAAAGCCATGTAGCACGGGCTGCTGTGGTAACGACCCCGAAGCCCATAGAGATTTAAAGGGCTTTGGGGCTGTTGCTGTGTGGCTTTGTAAAAGAGGCCCTTAGTCTTACTAGTCCAGCTAATTACCCCCTCCTCCCCTTTTGCTAAACTGCCATAGCGGTTATTAGCGCAGGGAGCCGCGCTGAATGCTCCGCGCTGCTCCCATGCTCATGGAGCATTCAGTGCGATTCCCTGCGCTAATAACCGCTATGGCAGTTTAGTAAAAGGGGGGGAACTTTTAAAATATTTTATGTCGTTTGTAAAAAGACTGAAAGATATGTGCTCTTTTTTAATTTATGATCTGAATTGTGATTTTCCAAATTCCCATAATGAGACCACACTTTCTTTGCTGAAGTTGTAGCTGATGGTATGCTGAAACTCCCAACATACTTTTCTGTAGGGTGACAGGTGTGGTTAGTTGGATGAGTGTTTAATATCAATACTGTCTCCTCAGGAGTAAACTAAAAGTCAGAACAAACCAGTCAAGCAAAGAATGAGGAAGCATGGGGATGAGAAGGAGCCGGTGTGGGTTTATGAGGATTATGCTTGTGGCTGGACCCCCAATACTTTGGTTTGTACTCATTTGGAATGAAAAGGAAGGGGGATGGTTTCAATCAAAGTGGGTTACATAACATATACTTTAAATTGGGACTGGCCAACTACACTATGACAGCTCTATGATCATGCCTAAAGGTAGATGCACATTAATACCTTTTATATACGAGGGTCATTTCATAAATAATGCACACTATTTTAAAAAATTTCCTTTTTTTTTTTCCAAGTATTTCTTTACAATCCTTCAATATAGTCCCCCCTGCTTTGCAATGACCGAGTCACAACGTCCAGGAAGCTTCATTATTCCATCCAAAACACCGTTTTGTTCAGTTGCTGAATGGCTCGGGTACCGGTGGAAGAAAGCTCTTCCAGAGATGCAAAACGATGTCCATGTATAGGTTGCTTTGGAAAAAGGGCAAAGTCTGGTGGACTCATGTCTGGATTGTAGGGAGCATGAGGTAACACCTCCCAGCCGTATTCGCGTAGTTTTTCAATGACAAGTGGAGGGCTCTATCTTCTCCATGACCCAAAAAATTTTGATGAGCTCAATCAAAAGTCAAACAAAAGATGATTTTTGTTTATGATCATGAAGGCATCATCATCACAGACAAAGTTCCATGTGGAAGAAGTGTCACAGCAGTGTATTATCGTGAATTTTTTGCAAAAAATGCACAAAACCTGACCTCAGTTGCTCTTAGCTGGACCACTCATTCTTCACAACAATGCTCGCCTGCACATAGGGAATGTCATTGAAAAACTACACAAAAACGGCTGGGAGGTGTTACCTCATGCTCCCTACAGTCCAGACATGAGACCATCAGTCTTTGACCTTTATCCAAAGTTGAAACAACCTATGCGTGGACATTGTTTTACATCACTGGAAGAGCTTTCTTCTGCCGGTACCCAAGCCATTCGGCAACTGAATAAAACGGTGTCTTGGATGGAATAATGAAGCTTCCTGGATGTTGGGACTCGGTCATTGTAAAGCATGGAGACTATACCAATGCCCAGGTCAAAAAATGCTTTTACACCCTCTGGAAACTCCACACATTAAACATTACTTCGACTTCCCCTCCTTCAGACTGCTGGTCTAATCCCTAATCTTAAGAACCCTGGATTACTGTAATATCATATATTTGGGCTCCTACAAGAAAACCATCAAACGTCTGAGATTCATTCAAAATACCGCCGTCCGCCTCATCTATGGCCTCACAAAGTCAAACCATATCAGCCCTTACTACAGAAAACTTCACTGGTTGCCAATAGAAGTGAGAGTCATCTTCAAATTCACCTGCCTCTGCTTCAAAACTTTAACTGGCTTATCCCTGACATATCTGTCTCACCACTTTGCGTTCTCACCACTCGCATGCGCAATGCCTATCTGTTTACCTATCCATCCCCAAAGGGATGCACCTACAAAAAATTTCTTAATAGAACTCTCTCATTCCAAGCTGGCAGATGGACAGATTGCCTGACCACCCTCATCTCATCTGCCCCATCTTACTCATCCTTCAGGAAATCTCTAAAATCTTACCTCTATGATAAATTTCTCAAACTCCTCCCCTCCCAATAACCAAACTCTACCACCTCTCCTCTCCCCGATCTCTCCTTTCCTCCCCCTCAATCCAATACTTCCATCCTTCTTACTTACCCCTCCCCTCTCGGCACCCTCCCGTAATTGATACTTGTCATTTACCATTCTTTATCCTCGCTATATAGGTAACTATCTTTGCATAGTAAACCGCTTCAACCGCATTATACAGTCTCTTGCATTGTATCTTGCTCTATAAGTCTCTCGCACTGTATTTTCACTGTATAAATATCTCTGCTGTATATGTACAGTTTCTTGCATTGTAAATCTGCATTGTTTTTTCGCTGTATAAACACCTATGCTGAATATGTACAGTCCCCTGCACTGTAAACTGCTCTCAATTACATAGTACATTCCCTTACATTGTATCTTCGCTGTATATGTACAGTCTCTTACATTGTAAACCGCTCTGAACTGTTTATGGTATTGCATTATACAAAAATAAAGTTATTATTATTATTATATTGAAGGATTGTAAAGAAATACTTGGAAAAAACCCAACATGTAAAAAAAAAAAAAAAAATAGTGTGCATTATTTATGAAATGATCTTCATATTTTATCCAATGTTCCAATTGTTCGAAAGCATGAAAAGGAGATATTAAGTTGCTTTGGACCTAGCTTAACCATAAACTGATTTGTGTTTAAAAAAGTGTTGATAGTGTTTTGATGCCTCCCTTTTTCTTATTCAGCAGCTTTCATAGGACAAGACTGGAGTCGTGTGCTGCCATGTAAGACTGTGTTTGTTTCATTCTAGGTATAATTACACGATCTTCTGTGTGGCTAGGGGCCCCAGGCTTCACTAGCAACATCTCAGCTTCAAATGGGACAGACATGTGGCCTACCGTGTTTTGTGTGGGAAGTACGGTAGGTATAGTCATGTTCTTTCAATTTTCTGGTTTGTTGACCTCATGATAATGGCACCGAGAAGAGGCGGGAGAGTATAATACCTTTAATTCCAACCTCTTCTCTCTTCTTTTCCTTCTGTTGCTAATTGCTATGTATGAAGGGGTGATGAAAAGTTCTCAGCTCAGCCAAGAAGAGAATGACATGGATATGATTCAATAGTGATCTGAAACAATGTCAAAACATAGAATTTCATTTCTGCAAATTGGCACTTAATGAAATAAGATAACACTCTTTTCAGTTACAGTGGTAAAATAACTGCTGAGAGGATAGAATAGTTCTTTGTGGAGAGTATTGTACTAGAAGACTGTATAAGAAAGAAAGAAGGCCACTTGATAATATTTGATGGGAGAGAATGTTATATTTGAAGGGAATACGATAAGAAATGGGAAGGATGTGCTCTGCCTTAGGAAGAGGTGTGACACGATCAAATTTTGAACGACAATGAAGTAACTTGACTGCAGTGTTTTGAACTAATTGTAACCTATGTAGTTGATATTTTGGAGATCAATAAGGATGGAACTACAATAATTGAGCTTAGATAACACCATGGAATGTATGAAAATGCAAAGGGAGCTTTGATGGAGGAATGAACAAATAGATCGAATTTGACGTAGGACATAGAAGGAGGAAGATTAAAAATGTGAGAATGAAAGCTTAGGGTATTATTTATTACAACACCAAAAATTTTAATTGTTGATGAGAATTTCAGTGGGACTCTCTTCATGCTGAAAGTTAAAGGTTCTACTAGTGAATTTCTTGAAGAAAAAAGCATCACTGCAAGTTTTTGTGAGTTGACTTTAAGTTTATTGAGTGCAAGCCAATCTGCAATTTTATCCAGTTTTGCAGAAACAGATAAGTAAGTTGATAATGAGTGAGAATCAAGTGGTAAAATTAGCTGGATGTCGTCTGCATAGATAAAAATGTGAACCCTAAAGACTGTAAAAGAAGAGTAAGGGGTGCGAGGAAGATATTGAAAAGTATTGGTCCTAAAATGGAACCCTGTGGTACTCCCGACTGAAGTGGATGAGAACTTGAAAAAGTATTAGTGATTAACAGAATATTTACGTTCTGACAAATATGATTGGAACCATTGATGAGCATATTCTGATGTTTATTTTTTCCAAGCGGTCAAGAAGAATTTTGTGATCCACCAGATTGAAAGCTGCAGACGTGTCAAGAGAAAAAAGAACATTGCTATTCCTATCCAATATCTGCCTCGTATGATTTAGTAAACCTAGTAAAGTATGTTCAATAGAGTGGTGTGGACAAAATCCAGTCTGGTGAGGATGTAATACATTTGTTTTTGTTAGAAAATCTGATTATCTGATAATTGAATAGCTAGCTCCATAACTGCCATAAATGCATGTGCCTAAGCATATATGCATATCATATATACCTGGTTGCACTAGTGTTCTGTAATGAAAAATAGGTGTCTCTTTCCTTTATAGAATAGAGGCCCAATATTCAGGGGTGCCAGGTAGCTTGAAGTCCACCTGATGCCAGCGTTCAATGCTGGGCCATTTCTGATATCTGGCATTGAATATCCAATTTTCTTTTGGCTAGGTCTAACTTAATTGGCTAAGCAAATATTCAGCGCTGGCTGGTTAAGACAATAGCGGGCAAAGATAGGACAATTATTTATGAGGTCCTATTTGCCTGCTAAACTTAGCTACCCAGCACTTGAATATTTGCTGCTGGCCTCTAATCACAAACGATCAGTGGAGATGACCAGCTATTTCCCATTGACTATTAGCCAACCAAATGCTATTTAACTGGCCAGGAGCTGCCTTGGGTGAATCTCCTCATAAAAGCGGTAATAAATCCTAAGAAAGCAAGCTGAAAATTAGGGGGAAAGTAGGTGCCTAAGTATCGGTGTACATGTAAAGGAGTTGTGTGTTGGATATTTCATTGTTTGTTGCATACAGTAGCACTAATATATAACAACATATAATACCTTGAGGGTAACAATTTATTTTCTTTTGCAGGTGTGGATCCAATTGTTCTATAGTGCCAGTTTCTGGTGGCTGTTCTGTTATGCTATTGATGCCTATTTGGTGGTTCGAAGATCAGCAGGGTTAAGGTACAGTACCGATGTGGAAAATGCCCCTTCTTTCTTTTTTTCCCCATCTATGCATTTTTCCCTAGTTAAGATCTGATCGTAAACTTTTCTTTCTGAGAATGGTATGTGCTTTAACAATCACTGGTGATTAATCAGCTCTGCATTATTTGTAGCTGAAGCTGTTCACCAGGAAAGCTACGTATACATATTCCATCTCACCCTGGCAGACTAAACCCCTCATTTAATGTTATTCCTGCTGTGGGCAGCCATCTTAGAATAGGGAGACTAGGTGCAGAGTTGGATTACCAGCTTGGTTTTCCTGGTCCTCAGATATTCTGTGGCAAGAGATTCTGCAGAGGCTGCATTCAGTAAGGATGGGCTCTCATTTGAAATGACTATCATTTACCAATAATAACACACACTACTTGCAAATAGTGCTCTCTCTTTAATGAAAGTACACACTGTTGCCATGATTCTATACCTAGTGCACCCAGTTTTACACTTAGATGCTCGTTTCAAAGCAGGACACCTCAAAATGACCAACAAACCCCCTCCCCATCCATCTGCCGAAAATGTTCAAAAGTTGGAAAAACTGTGCGAGTTGAAGTTTTTCATAAGAAGAACATAAGAATAGCCTTACTGGGTCAGACCAATGGTCCATCAAGACCAATTGGTCCAGTAGCCCGTTCTCACGGTGGCCAATCCAGGTCCCTAGTACCTGGCCAAAACCCAAAGAGTAGCAACATTCCAGCATCTCAAAGAATAGCAAGATTCCAGAACACAAATGAGAGCAACATTCCAGAGCTGAGATTGTGATGTCATAATGCCTCAGTCCACAGTGCCTCAGAGCCAACCTCATCAGTGATGTTACAATGGCTTTATTGTCCTATGCTTACATAAGAACATAAGAATAGCCTTACTGGGTCAGACCAATGGTCCATCAAGCCCAGTAGCCCGTTCTCACGGTGGCCAATCCAGGTCACTAGTACCTGGCCAAAACCCAAGGTGTAGCAATATTCCATGCTACCAATGAATTTGATTGATTGTGCTTGATCAGAAAATAATTTTATAAAAATTTTGTATAGCCCATCTTGGGGTCGCTCAAAGCCACTGATTTACATAAAGCTCAGTTTTTCTTAAAACTTGCTATTGTTTTTGCTTAATGGAACAAATTTCTTGCCCCCCCCCTCCATTTTACAAAGCTGCACTAGCTGCTGCGTGGTCAAAGCCCTTTAAATCCCTATGGGCTTTAGGGCAATTACCGCAGCGGCCCTTGCTGTCGGACTTTGTGAAAGAGGGATTGGTATTATAGGTATAATTTTTTTTTGTTTTCATACTCAGCAATGAAATCTAGCAGTATTTTATTAAATGAACTTTCAATATCTACACTTTATTGTGGAAAATAACAGAAATGTAACAGATTTTACTAATAGCGAAACACGTACACTTTGGTTTAGTTATCTTCCATTGGTGTTCCAAAACACCCAAAAGAAGAAAGAAAGAAGACAAAAACTTGCCTTGAGAAAAAGTGAAATTATAGAACAAAAGAGGCAAGCAAGATGTCTAAACAACCACAACAGTTACATTTATTGTATTCAAGTCCATAAAATCCAGATATAATTGCTGAATTGGAAAACCAGTCTTTTGAAAACATGCATTGTTTTGTGGTGTCGTGAACGGTTGGTAAATTGCTACGTTTCCCCTGAGTAGCTCATTGAAGCAGCGAAACAGGATAACCTTTGTAGAACGCAAGTCTGGGAGAAGTATACCAGCTTATGAGATGAACATTTGAAGAATCAATTAAAATAAGTAAATCTTGTTAGTACACATTGGAAAATTCCTTATGAGAGTTTTTGGAGAATACTGCCACTTAGGGAGTTTTTTTTATTGTTCAGTCCTTCACATTTAGTTTATCATTGTGAACGTGTATTGGAGAATTATAAACCACACACTGAAGAAAAACACATTTGAATGTTGATTTTTCATTTTATGTGGAGTTTTTTTTTTTTTTTTTTTTTTACAGACCTATGATGATACAGGGTCTAAAGCAGGGATCTCAAAGTCCCTCCTTGAGGGCCGCAATCCAGTCGGGTTTTCAGGATTTCCCCATGAGATCTATGTGCATGCACTGCTTTCAATGCATATTCATTGGGGAAATCCTGAAAACTCGACTGGATTGCGGCCCTCAAGGAGGGACTTTGAGATCCCTGCTCTAAAGGATGCCTTATGAGTCCAGGAGCCAAGTTGAGGTCTGTTTTCCTCCACTTTTTGCATTATTATTTCTGTGTCTCAGTTGTGTATGCATGAATGGTGGTCCCAATAATACTTATACGGCAGCACGTTCATACTAAATAGACAAGATTCTAAACTGTCAGGGTGACAACTGAGTGGGATAATTTGGAGGAGATAGCTGGGTGCTGAAGCTGTCTCTGATTTTTAAAGGTGCAATTTGGTTAATTTTTATGAGGAGTAATTTTGTGATAGTTTAAATAGGGGTCCGCAGTGTGACTTGACCCTGGTTGTATGTCTGAGTTGATTTTGGTGTTTTTGTTCACTTTATATTTTGAGAGTCCTTTTACTAAGACATGCTAGCCGATTTAGCACACACGTAATATTTAGCATGCGCTAAATCGGCTAGTGTGTCTTAGTAAAAGAGGGGATTGGTGTAATGAACTCAGATATTACTGCAAAAGTAAATTGCTTAGATCAGGGGTGTCCAAAGTCCCTCCTCGAGGGCCGAATCCAGTCGGGTTTTCGGGATTTCCCCCAATGAATATGCATGAGATCTATGTGCATGTACTGCTTTCAATGCATATTCATTGGGGAAATCCCAAAAACCCGACTGGATTCGGTCCTCGAGGAGGGACTTTGGACACCTCTGGCTTAGATAGACACATTAAAGCAGGGATCTCAAAGTCCCTCCTTGAGGGCCGCAATCCAGTCGGGTTTTCAGGATTTCCCCAATGAATATGCATTGAAAGCAGTGTATGCACATAGATCTCATGCATATATTCATTGGGGAAATCCTGAAAACCTGATTGGATTGCGGCCCTCAAGGAGGGACTTTGAGATCCCTGCATTAAAGCCAGTCTGTTTATCTTTTGGTTACCACCAGTTCTTTGAATTGGATTAATGTGAGAAACTTGTAATTTTAATTATAGATGTTTCTTTCTGGTTTTAGACAGTAAAAGAGTAACCGCAGTATCAGATCTTATAGAGGAATTTCATTATAATTTCTCTTTATCCTCCAAATGCTGTGAAGCTGAAAATTGGAATTGACACTTATCTGCTGTTGCTGTCAACTGATGCTCTCAGCTCAATTTATTCTTTTGAAATTGAAGCTATTTTTAGCCATGGTAGCCAGTGCCTTACTTCAGGTTATTGTTGCTCAGAAGTTGATTAAAATTTATTAAAGTTCTATCAGGACAATATTAAGTTCTGTGGAGTGTAGTTTAAAGTTTAAACTATGGATTAATTTCATGGTTTGTATTAAAGTGTGGGATAGTTTTAGTTAGGGCTTCATCAATTATTCTTTCTTTTGGGGTAGCAGGTCACGGGAAAAAAAATTAACTTGTTGAGTTTTTAAAGTCAGGTCAGTAGGTAATTTAATAGATCTTCAATCAAGAGCAAGCTAATAAGGTACCCAATGAGCTGAGGAAGAGAACAGGAGAAGAAAAGGAAGAAAATCATACTTACCCTGGTTTCGTTGAGAGAAGGTCCTGGTGCATCTGTAAGACCCCCCCCCCCCCCACACACACACACACACACAAAGAATCAAAACTTGATAAAAGACTTGCGCTTAAACTTGACTTTAAATGTGTTTTTTTTAGTAAAGACTCAAAAAAGTTACACTTATCTGATAAGTCTTCTAGGGAATGGGTTGGATGTTGTAACTGTGAATATAAGGAAATTTAGAGAGGAAGAAAAAAAATCTTTGGTTAATTCTCTTATGCTACATTGAATGTGAAATTGTAAGAAAAGAACTAGCTTATGTTAAATGTTTCATATTTGAATGAAACAGTGAAGACCTTAAATTAGTGTTCAAAATAGATAATCCTAAAATAAACAAATGATGTAGAGGGTCTGTTTTCTTTCATTTTATGTTTAAATCTGTTTTTATTAACAAGAACAAACCGCACACCAACAAATGCAAAATGGCAGACAAGAATTAAAGTAAATAAGACAGGGCCTCCCCCCCCCAAGAGGACTGGACTCTGATGTCCTCCTAGGTTACAAAGCGCCCCAATCCCCCCTCCCCCAAGTAGACACCCCACACATCTCCACCCCCCCAACCCCTCCCTCCCCCTCCCCCCAAATCCAAGAACAAAATAAACCCAACAAGGTCAGACAGGTGGGGTAAGATACAATTGCAGCCTGTTCAAAATGCAACTATGAGTCCTTAATTCACCCTATTATTTGGGTGAGGTAAATTTTTATGTTAATCTGGCCTCCTCTTGAGGGGAATTATCATTAAAGAACCCTCGACTTCACGAGTACTAAGAAACAGGAATTCTACCAGATTTCATTTACATTTAAGTGCCGGATACAAGTCACTGCAATCTCAAGAGCAAGTCCTAAGGAAATCCTAAAAACTAAGGGGTAAAATATTCAGTTGGTGGTGATGAGCGATTTTTACCACTGGCTTTATGCCTGGATATTTAGGCCCCGATTCTGCAAAGTGCGCCTATCTGTAGGCATGCTTTAGGCTTCTTTTATATTTAGGTGCCATATAGGCGTCATATGGGCGTCCCCAATAATAGACGCGATTTTTTCTGTTCTAGGCGCCGGATAGATGTCCCTGCAATGTATTTAGTTATATGTAAAAATGTGTTTTTCTCTGATTTTTTTTTCTTCATTATTTCACAATTGTAAGCTTTAACATAATAAAAACAAAAAAAGTACCACAGTATGCCATAAGAACATAAGCAGTGCCTCTGCTGGGTCAGACCAGAGGTCCATCATGCCCAGCAGTCCACTCACGCGGCGGCCCATCAGGTCCAGGACCTGTATAGTAATCCTCTATCTATCCCCTTCTATCCCCTTTTCCTTCAGGAAATCATCTAATCCCTTCTTGAACCCCAATACCGTACTCTGTCCTATCATACCCTCTGGAAGCGCATTCCAGGTGTCCACCACCCTTTGGGTGAAGAAGAACTTCCTAGCATTGGTTCTGAATCTGTCCCCTCTTAATTTTTCCGAATGCCTTCTCATTCTTGTAGTTTTCAAAAGTTTGAAGAATCTATCCCTCTCCACTTTATCTATGCCCTTCATGATCTTGTAAGTCTCTATCATGTCCCCTCTAAGTCTTCGCCTTTCCAGGGAAAAGAGCCCCAGTTTCTCTAATCTTTCAGCATATGAAAGGTTTTCCATACCTTTTATTAATCGCATCTTCAAAAGGATATTTATGATATTTTTCTTTCAGTGAGAGGTACTGACTGGGAGTTGACAGTGTGGATCTTAAGTATCCTATATAATAAAACCCTAAGCGCACATGCGCACTTAGGATTTCGTGTTCCCTGCCGCTGTGGTGTGTGATCCATGGCCGTGTTCCAACCCAGCGGCAGGGAACATTCTGGCCACTCCCCTCCTCCCGCCCTCACTCACCAACCGTTGGAAGAAGCAGGCAAGCTCTCTCCCTGCCCGCCTCCCTGTCACTCCTCACACACGCATGTTTTTTTTTTGGGGGGGCATACCTTCTTTACCTGAGGCCTGGCGCACAGCTCCACCCGTGCAAGCACTCCTCCCCTCACTCACTAAGCGGCAGCATCCTCGCTCCGGGACCCACTGACATCATCAGTGACGCTTCACTGGCAGGAGAAAGCCGCGAAGCAGCCTGTTTAGCTTGCTGCTGCTGCCAACGCTGGAGGGAGGTTAGTTGTTAAGGTTATCTCGCTGGGAGGGTCGCATGGGAGGGAGAGATAGCAGGGTCAGCGGAGGTTGGGCTGGGAGGGGAGAGAAGCGCCGAAGCGGTCTGCCTCGGGTGCTTCAAGGCCTGGCTTCTTCGGGCAGCAGCAGCGTTTACAATTCGCTGCTGTTGCCGGCTTCAGGCCTTCCTCTCTGACGGGTCCTGCCTACTTCCTTTTTTCATGAAGACAGGACCCGATAGAGAGGAAGGCTTGAAGCCAGCAACAGCAATGAATTGTGAATGCTGCTGCCCAATGAAGTTCAAGGAGGAAAAGGAGCAGAGGGGGAGAGAATGGCTTGGAGGGAAGAAGAGATGGCAGGGCATGGAGGGAAGGAGGAAGGTATGCCAGACCAAGGGGAAAAGGAAAAGGGAAAGGAAGGAGGACATGCCATATGGAACAGAGAGAGAGAGGGAAGACACTGGATGGAAAGAGAAGAGAGGGCAGTGAATGGAAGGGGCAAGACAGAGGATGAAAAGTACACGGAAGGGGGAGAGAGAGAGGGAGAGAGACACTGAATGGAAGTCCGAGGGACAGGGGGAGCAGACATTGGAAGGAAGTGGGGAGGAGAAAGAAAAAAGGGCACATGCAGGATTGAGGGAAGAGGATAGAGATAGAAATAAAGATAGACAGACAGGGGGCCAGGGAGAGACACAGACAGAAAGAATGACAGACAGACAGCGTCCAAGAGAGAGAGACAAATAAAAAAAAACCCAGACAGACAGACATCGACGCTAGCACCCGTTATTGTAACGGGCTAAAACACTAGTGGTTGAATAAATGTGACACGGAGTCAAATACTGCTGTTTATATCAATTGCAAACTCAACTTTTGTAATGTATTGTTTCTAGTATTGCTAATGTTGTGCTATTTGAGATGGAAATTAGATTGGATTGGTCTGTAGTTTGTAATATTTATTAAAATGAGTATTGTGTGAGCTGAAGTACACCAACATTACATGCTAACCATTATTCTAACTGCTGTGCTACAGAATGAGCTATAAAATAATACTAATTCAGCTTTTATTATACTCTTCTGTGTGGGCATCATTATGGCTGTAGCATAGGTGTTCTTGCTGTGCCATATCGGAGCCCTATATTCCTTTTCTTCACTATTTCAAGATTGTAAGCTTTAACATAATAATTAAAAAAAACCTAATATACTATGCCATCTTTAAAAGGATATTTAAAATATTTTAGTTTTATTGAGATGCACTAACTGGGAGTTGAACTGGGAACATCAGTATAGAAGGGTGGAAGTTTAACCTATGTGCTACACAGGAAGCTGTATAGCAGTTGAAAAATTAGCTCCTACAAGGAATGTTTGAGCATTGTTTGGGTTTTAGATAGATGTGGTTTGGGCTTCAGAAAGACGTTAGTCTGATAGATGTGAGTTCTATGGATGGTATTTAGACAACCAAGTAAGTAAGTAAGCCCCCTGGTACCTTCCATATCACAGGGAACTAAAACAGAATTGTCGAGCCCTGGAACGGAAATGGAAAAAATCGAAATCCCCCTCAGACAAACAATCCTGACGAGACAACATCAAGTGCTATAACACAATACTAAAAAAAGCAAGAAAGAATTTCTATGGAGATAAAATCACCAGATCAAAAAATCAAAATAGTACTCTGTTTTACATCTGGCGAAACTTAACCTCAAAAAACGACTCCACCTCTCCCCTCTCCCCTCCTTCCGCAAACGACTTAGCCAAATTTTTCAATGAAAAGATTTCCACCATAAGGAGCTCTTTCCCCTCAGCAGTCTCTTACAATTCTCTTCCTCCCAATGACTCAAACCCTGGATCCTGGATGACATTTGAACCCATATCTGAACCCCAGATCTCTAAACTCTGTCTCAGACTGAAATCCTGCAAATGCATCTTAGATCCTTTCCCATCCCACCTTTATGAAAACATTCCTGCACAGGCCATCTCCTCCCTTACGAGGCTCATTAACTCTGCTCTACTATCAGGCTTGTTCTCCACAAAAATGGGCCACATTGCCTTGTTACCTATTCTGAAAAAAGCCGATCTCGACCCCTCCCTACCATCAAACTACCGTCCCATAGCAAATATCCCTCTACTTACCAAACTTCTAGAAACCATAGTTGCTACCCAGCTCTCCTCCTATCTCGAAAGATTCTCTATTCTTCACCCCTACCAACATGGCTTCAGACCCTGCTTTAGCACTGAATCCCTCCTAGTTTCCCTAATTTCAAAGGTACAACAACTACACTCACTTAACAAATTCGCTGTCCTACTACAATTCGATCTTTCCGCTGCTTTTGATGTCGTCCATCACGACATACTACTTTACCAACTTTCCGAGATTGGAATCGACTCCACCGTCCTAATGTGGTTCTCAAACTTCTTACGCTCCCGTTCCTACACCGTCAACACAAATGGCACCATGTCCACTCCTTGGACTCCATCTTGCGGTGTCCCTCAAGGATCACCCCTTTCCCCTATTCTCTTTAACATCTACATGTCCTCCCTGAAACTCTTTCAACTATCCCCCCTGGAAACAATCTACACTTATGCAGATAACATCCATGTCCTCCTTGAGACTGACTAGGACCTCACCAACCTCCACGAAAACATTACAGCTTGCATAATGAGACTCCGTGCTTGGTCCCTCTCGGTACAGATGAAACTAAACGAATCTAAAACAAAACTACTCTGGCTCGGCCCAAAATTCGAACACCTGCCCACACTTTTCATACTACCCACAGGCGATACACTACAGCTCGAGTTCTCATGCAAGGTCCTTGGTATCACTATCGATTCCTCTCTCTCCCTCAGTGACCACCTCAACTCCTTGGCAAAATCATGCTTTTTCAGCCTTCACATGCTGAGGAAAGCTAGATCCTACTTCAGCCAACAACACTTTGCCATCCTTGTCCAATCCATCATCCTCTCCAAACTAGATTACTGCAACGCCATCTACTTAAATCTATCAAAAAAAAGTATTCTAAGACTCCAGCTAATCCAGAATACTGCAGCCAAACTGATCTTTTCAAAACGCAAGTCTGACCATGCCTCCCCACTCCTTGCCAAACTTCATTGGCTCCCAATAATCTCCAGAATCCATTTCAAATGTTCCTGCCTGGCTTTCAAGATCATTCACGGAATCCTGCCTCCTCTTATCCCACTGTCTTTCAACTCCTCCAGTCCCGACTCCTCCAGAACTACCCAAAGGCTTAAACTAGCCTTCCCCTCTCCACGCGGCATCCACTATTCAGGCAAACTGGGAAAATCCCTTCTCTTCAAAATCACAGGTCTTTGGAACGACCTCACCACCCCGCTGCGGAACCTGAGCACCCTTCAGTTATTCCGCAAACTACTGAAAACCTGGCTTTTCAGCAAATTGTAGCTCTATCTTTCCCCCCTTTCTCTCCCCCCTTCTACACATAAGTTCATGTAATCCTTTTTCTTCTTCTCTACTCACTATTTTAAGTTCTTGTAAACCGTGTCGAGCTCCATTCTCATGGAGATGATGCGGTATATAAACTTAAGGTTTAGATTAGATTAGATTGTTTGGGCATCAGATAGACGTTATTTGATACATGTTTCTTTGAATGGGATTTAGGCAGATTTGGGACCTTTCCAAAGTGAACTTCAGGGATTTTATTTAGTGATCCAGCCACCATATAAACAGGACAGAGATCCTTATAAGCATATTGAATTTAAAACTGGCTAAAAAGCAATATTATTAGCTAATTACAGCACATGAAAATCACAGCTTTAGGGTTTCTTGCTCCAAATAACACTTTCTTTCTCACTAAACATTGCTCCAACTAGCTCATTCATCAAAGCAAAAAAAGCCCATAACTTCATTTGGCAAAGCTTAAAAACAGAATAAAACACATTACAGACCTGAATGTGGCTTCTAGTTCATTGCAAATGAAGGTGTCTAGTTGCACAATGATGATCTCATTGTGAGTTCATCAAGGTGCACCTGCAAGGTACAATGCCACAATTAAAAGATGGGCTTGGAGTTAAACTCACAACCTCTGCAAGATCAGCACACAGCTTTTACACATTGAGCTACATCAGCTTCCAACTAGGTGGCTCTGACTGCCCTGTCATATCATAGCTTACTGACCTGCCTATGTATCATCTGCTTAGGAATGATATCACAGTCACCACAAAGAAAGGATTTCTAGCTCACCAGATTAATGCACCTCCTGTATCCTCTCCAGGTCACCGGTTCAAATCCCACAGTCATCTTCACTAATTTTAACAACTTCTTAACAACTGGCTATTAGCTCTCTTAAGAGAGTCTGGAATTAGAACTTTTGTAATTTATTGTTTCTAGTATTGCAATGTTGTGATGTTTGAGATGAAAATTATATTCTTTGAGTTAAAATGAGTACTGTCTGAACTGAAGTACATGAGGGAGTTGAACCCATACTAGGCTTACACGCTAACCTTCATTGTAACCGCTGTGTTGGATAATGAGCCATAAAATAATAGTAATTCAGCTTTTATAATACTGTTCAGCATAAGCGTCGTTATGGCTGTAGGATCGGCACCGTATCCAAGCATGCCTAAAGGACTGCAGTTAATTCTGCTAGAATACATGCTAGGAGACAACCCAAGGTGGATCTCACTGCCCTGTAATATTATAGCTTACTGAGTCTAGATGGTGAACTTTGCCATTTTTCATCAGTACATTTCCCTTTCCAGGCAAACTTATTCTCACCTTTCACATGGCTAGTACATCCTAACCTGTCATAGTAGGAAACGTCTCCCCTGACTGAAAGAAGCCATTTCTGGTTCACCAAGTTAAGGCACCTTTGTCCATCTTCTTCGGCTCTCTGGTTGAAATCCCACCTTATTTACTTTCATATAATGCCATTTTCTCAAATATGCTGTTTGGAGGCTGTGAGGTAGTTTAGATATCTCATTGGACATCCTAGAAACATGTTTCTTTGAGTGTCATTAGTGTTTCTGCTTTTGAAGCTGATTGGGTGTACTTTGGATATAGTTTTATTAAAGTATTCACATGCAACAATGCTCCTAGAAGAAAATCAGATTTTATCTCAGCAGAGTGGTGGCAGACCACAGCATTATGAAAGCAGGGATGGTGGCCACAGGCTGTGTTCCTTAACCACTTCCTCAACTGATAGCTCCATACAACTAAAATGGGAGACATGCCAATCCATGCTGCCCCCCCCCAAATAAAACAAAACAAAACATAGCACAACATCCATGTTAACTTCTGTTGTCCCCATAACACACAGGGTTAGGGTTATCGCACTATTGTATCTGAATGGGCCCTGGCCTGCCTTTTATAAATAAGCACAAGGTCAAAAATGGTTTAAGATTTTTATTGTAGAATGTCATGTAACGTGCTAGCCACTCAAATCAAGAATTCTTGCACAATCCAGGAAAGCAGCATGAAAGTATAACACAATGCAACTGTAGTTTGCAGAGAGGGATCACAGATACACAAGTATGCAGAGTAAGCCACTCCTAGGTCTAAATCAAGTGCCAGCCTACAGGAGGAAGGGGAAAATTGTTAATGTGGAATATGAGCACAAAACTGTCCCCTCTTTTACACAAGCGCATTAAGTGAATGCACATGCTAACTGCTAAGGCGAACATAGGATAACATGCACGCAGTAACAAATAAGGCGTCCATATGCACGCAGTAACTGCTAAGGCATCCATAAGATAACATGCATGCAGTAACTGCTAAGGCGCCCATAGGATAACATGCACGCGCTAACTGCTAAGGCGTCCATAGGATAACATGCACGTGCTAACTGCTAAGGCGTCCATAGGATACAAGAACGCAGTAACAGATAAGGCATCCATAGGATAACACGCACTCAGTAATAGATAAGGTGTCCATAGGATAACATGCACGCAGTAACTGCTAAGGCGCCCATAGGATAACATGTACATGCTAAATGCTAAAGCGCCCATAGGATAACATGCACGCGCTAACTGCTAAGGCGTCCATAGGATAACATGCACGCAGTAACAGATAAGGTGTCCATAGGATAAAATGCACGCAATAACAGACCAAAACCAGAATCCATAGAAAACCTGACTAAAAAGACAATGCAGACAACTAGAAAGAAAATGGAGGAAAAACAGTCAAGACTCCACAAAAACAGCATTGAGAAAACTGAACCAAAAATACAAGCAAAAATTAATAGAAAAATGAAAAATATACTACACAAAGCAAATAGGAGAAGAATCCCTAGACATAAAAAAAACTATTCCAACTACTAAAAGAACTCACAGACACCAAACTCTATCAGACAAGCAACAACGCCCCCACAGCCACCCTCTTAGCGACATTCTTCAAAGACAAACTCACAATTATAAGATCCACCTTCTATGGAACACCTACGCACTTAGAAGAGATCACAACACCCTCCACAGAAGAAGAAGCAGTTGCAGTAGACAGAACATGGTCCCACTTCTCACCAATACAATGGTCAGACTTCAACAAACTCTACAACAAATACAGCCACGCATCTTGCGACCTTAACCACTGCCCCCCATACCTATTGAAAGCCTCCAGTACACTTGTACACATACCTATTGAAAGCCTCCAGTACACTTGTATTGGGAGCCAATCTGAGTCATGGTATGCCTCTGTGATGTGGCCGAATTTCTTCAGTGAGTAGACCACCCTACTCTTGCAATGGATACAAACCCTACTCACTGACGGCCTTTTCCCACAAGACCTCAGCAAAATCATCATCACTCCAATCCTGAAAGACCCCAAAGGAGAAATAGACCAACCATCCAACTACAGACCCATAACCTCAATACCACTTTATGTCAAGCTAATGGAAGGCCTCGTAGCCAAAGTCCTAAACTCATACCTAGAAAACCACAGCCTATTCTACTCAACACAATCAGGCTTCAGAACCAACCACAGCACTGAGATCCTACTAGGCGCACTCATGGACACCGCCAGACAACACCTCAGCATAGGCAAAAAAATGCTAATTATCCAACTTGATCTCTTGCAGCTTTTGACCTAGTAGATCATAACATCCTTCTAAAGATACTGGACTCAATAGGAGTCAGTGGTAAGGTACTATCATGGTTTAAACGGATTCCTACAATCCAGAACATACAGAGTTAAAACAAAGAAAAATCTGAGCCTTGGTCTAACCCCTGCGGAGTACCTCAAGGATCACCTCTTTCTCCCACACTCTTCAACCTATACATTGCCTCCCTCGGCTCCTACCTAGACAAACAAGATCTAACCTCTTACAGTTATGCAGACAACATCACCATTCTTCCTTTCGATCAACCAGCACCATCCATGGCAGACACAATACACAGAACACTTGAAACAGTGGCAGCATGGATGAAATTCCACAAATTGAAACTGAATCAGGACAAAACAAACTTCATCCTACTCGAAAATAACAAAACCCCAACCGTAACAAACCTTGTCATAAACTCTACAACATACCTCATACAACCCACTTTAAAACTCCTGGGAGTGCTAATAGACAGAGGCTGTACAATGCAGCCACAAATCAACAAAACAATAAAAAAATCATTCACAGTCATGAGAAACCTGAGGCAAGTCAGAAAATTCTTTGACAGAAAACAATTCCAACTCTTGGTTCAATCCTTAATCCTAGGTCTCATAGACTACTGCAACATACTATATCTCCCCTGCACAGCAACCATGATAAAACAACTACAAACAATACAAAACACAGCCCTAAGACTGGTCTACTCACTGAAGAAATTCGGCCACATCACAGAGACATACCATGACTCAGATTGGCTCCCAATACAAGTGAGAGTACACTTCAAATTTTACTGCCTACTATTTAAAGCAATAAACGGAGATAGCCCAGCTTATTGGAACAATCGATTAATT
The DNA here is from genome assembly GCF_902459505.1 of Geotrypetes seraphini. Classification (NCBI taxonomy): domain Eukaryota; kingdom Metazoa; phylum Chordata; class Amphibia; order Gymnophiona; family Dermophiidae; genus Geotrypetes; species Geotrypetes seraphini. The sequence goes on from NC_047089.1 coordinate 173,184,261, forward strand.
CAATACACCTCAATCAGACATAGGAGAACCCACGCACTATTCACACACCCTCCAACCAAAAACGTCAAAAGAAAAAAACTGTACAACAATCTCCTAGCCACTCAAGCTGCAACACTCTACCTCCAACTCTACAACCTGTTGACCTCAACCACAGACTATAAAACCTTCAAAAAAAAAATAAAAACCCTTCTATTTAAAAAACACATAAAACCGAACTAACTCAATGAGAAATGTCCCAAGCATCACCTGCAACTATTCCGTATGTACTTCTTTTTTTTTGAAAATATGTTTATTAAAGAATCAATGCATACGAGAAAATACAAAGTATGACCATACAAGAAGGACATCATGTACAATAATCAAGGGTGCAGATAAAGAATAAACAAACATAGATAAATCCACAGCATATCATCCCCCATGCAGATCCAATTTTTGAATGAAACCCTCCCCTCCACCCCCTCCCCCCCACCCTGTGCACCCATGATCTCTAACCAGCCCTAAAAGGAACTCCAATAATCCAAATAGGTCCTAGATTTCCAACTCGTAGCCCCCCGGCGATGCTGCCGCTCCCACCCAGCCATCAGAGACATATTAGCCCGCCACTGTTGCACTGTTGGCCGCGTGGTACCAACCCAGTGGCGAAGAATTAGTTTCTTTGTGATTCCTAAGGCCACTAAAAGAAAGCGCCTTCCAGGATCGCTAACACCCGCTTCCACCAGGGGACCTGTGACACCCAACAGCAACGTCTTATAAGACCAATCTATAGATAATCCTATAACGTTCTCCAGCTCCCAAAGCACAAAAATCCACAGGGGCCCTACCTGGGAACACTCCAAAAAGTGATGTACCAAGGTGTCCCGACGAGCCGGACAACGGGGGCAGCAGTCATCAGGCCATAACCCCATCGTTTGTCCCTTACTTCTCGTTAAATAAGATTGGTGCAGAATCTGCAGGTGTACTTCCCGCAAACTCACATTAGGGGAGGCTGAGGCGCATTCCTGAAAACACAAAACTAATTCATCAGCAGTGACCTGCTCTCCCAAAGCCGAAGTCCAATCCGTTGCCATAGCATCAAGAAACCTGTCAGATCGTCTTTCCCTCCCCACTCTATACCACTCCGAGAGCGTGTTAAGTTCCGATGGGGCGGACAAAAACTGTTGATCTAAGGAAGTGAAAGTGGGCAAGCTGCCTTCCGACGAACGGAGCGCCAAACAATAGCTACGCATCTGCAGGTACGCAAACATAGACCCTGCGGTCCAACCCCAGCGATCCCGACATGCCAGAAAAGAGGGGACCGATCCCGACCCCACCTCAACAACCTGCACCACAAAATGGCACCCAGACGTCCGGACTGAGGCAAAAAAGGCATGTAACGAACTAGCAGGAAACTTAGGGTTACCCACCAATTCCGTAAAAGGCGAAGGACCCACCGCGCCCCCCAAGGAAGACCACCACCAGCACCAGGCCATTCGTAAGGGTCGAAGCATAGAAGGGCAGGGTCCTGCCCCCTGCCACAGGAGGTTAAAAACTGACACCGGAGCTGAAAAAGGTACCAGAATCCAACCGGGGCGAACCTGGCAACTCCCGTATATAATTCATGCACCCATCTCAACAGTGCAGCAACATTGTAAAGACGCAAATCGGGCAAGTTCACACCTCCGTGCTCGCGCCCCCTAATCAGTTTGTTATAGCCAATTTTCACCCGACGAGAGCGCCATACAAAGGAGGAAACGACCCCCTATAAGCCTGCACATCTTTCTGTTTGATCCAAATGGGCACCATTTGTAGTGGATACAGGAGCTTCGGCAAGAGGACCATTTTAATAAGGGCAACGCGTCCCAGGAGCGAAAGGGGGAACTCCATCCACTTCTTACACAGAGCTCGGACTGCATCTAATTTATCAAGTACGTTCTTCCGGTAGACCACCCCCGGATCTGCATGCAGATATATTCCCAGATATTTGAGCGTGCCCTTAGACCATTGCAGCGGAAAGGAAGGATCATGCCATAGAGTACACGGGGGGCGGACCGCCAGAGCCTCTGACTTATCAAAGTTAATTCGCAACCCAGAAAAGGCTCCAAATCTCTGTATAAGATCTATTAATCGAGGAACCCCCTCTTCAGCATCTCCCAGAAAGATGAGCATGTCATCCGCAAACAAATTAATTTTAAATTCCTGGGAACCCAACCAGATACCATGCAAGTCGGTGCTCTGACGGAGCTTAGCCGCAAGAGGCTCTAGAGCCAAGACAAAAAGCATCGGGGAGAGGGGACAGCCCTGGCGCGTCCCCCTCTCGAGTTCAAAAGAAGAGGTAAGCTCTCCGTTAATCAGGATTTGGGCCGTAGGATGAGTGTATAATGATCGAATCCCAGTCAGAAAGCTCCCCATAATACCGAATTGTGGAAGAACCCAAAAAAGATAATCCCATAACACTTTATCGAATGCTTTTTCCGCGTCTAGACTAACTATAAGAGCGTTCTACTGTCCTGGGTGTTGCCCAACAAGTCCAGGATTCTGAAGCACCGAAAGCGCCCTCAGCACATTTGCAGACGAATAGCGGCCCGGCACAAAACCTGCCTGGTCCAAATGAATTAAATTGGGCAAAACCTGACCCAGGCGAGCCGCCATAATAGCAGCAAACAACTTGATATCTTGATTGAGCAGAGAAATAGGTCTATAGGATCCCAGCTGATCTTCCGCTCGACCCGGTTTCGGTAGAACCACAATATTGGCATGAGTTAGTCTATGCGGAGGCAGTTCACCTCTACTAAGAGCCCCGCATAGGGCTTGAAATGGGCCCACCACTCGTACCCCCAACAACTTATAATATTCAGAACCCAGTCCGTCAGGTCCAGGGGCTTTAGCCAATTTTAAGGCCCGAATAGCTTGTTGAATTTCCAACCCTCGCACCGGGGCATTTAACACCTCCCGCTGCTCATGTCCCAGGGACGGAAGCTGTAGGTCTTGGAAGAAAGTCGTCCTGTGACACAGGTCCCCTTATCATATAGCGCCCTATAGTAGTTAACAAAACTCTGCTGTATCCCAGCTTGGGCAGTTACCTCTCTACCATCAGGCGCCCGAATCCTTGAGATAATGCGCTTCGGAGCCCTTGAGGCAACCAAAGATGCAAGCAGTTTCCCGGCTTTGTTACCCCAGCGATGGAGGCGATATTTATACAATCTGATATCTCTAAGGGCTCTTTCTGCCAATAAATCATTAATTTGCCTACGAAGGTCAAAATATTGAGATCGAGCTGTCGTGACACCCGGAGCATGTAAACTCCCACGCAGCGCGGCCAGACGTTGTGTCAAATCCAACAGTGTCTTATCTTGGGCTCTGCGCTTGCGGGTAGTATACTCAATAATTTTACCACGCAAGACCGCCTTGCTCGCCTCCCAAAACACCACCTCTGATACATCAGAAGCAGGGTTTTCGTTCACAAAGAAATCCCATTGTTGTTCCAGGAAATCCTTAAACTCATCATCTTCGTATAGCGTGGGATTCATACGCCAACTAGTAGTCGACCCCTGGGACCCCGGCCTATCAATGAGCTCCAGCCAAACCAAGTGGTGATCTGACAAAACACCATCTTCAATCACCACTCGTGGAATACCCGCCAGCAGAGAAGGAGCCACCAGCAGGTAGTCCAAGCGACTGTGAACATCATGCACTTGAGAGTGAAAAGTGAAGTCAGATTCAGTAGGATGCAGTGTGCGCCAGACATCAATCAGACCCAGTTGGTGCAACACAAAGTTCACCCCCTTGTGATCGCCTCCTTTCAATCGAGGCTTAGGCGGCTTGCAATCAACAAGTGGGTCTGCAGTGATGTTAAAGTCCCCACCTAGTACCAATTGGTATTCAGAAAAAGGCGTCAAAGCCGCTACCAATACAGAAAAGAATCTATGAGAGTATACATTAGGTGCATAATGAGAACAAAACACATATTTCTTCCCCAAGAAAACTCCTGCCCAGATCACATATCTTGAATGTGAGAGAGAGTATTTTGAATGTGATCCGATGGGATAAAGGCAACCAGTGGGCCTTTTTCAGGCACTTACCCCCATTCATTAACAGATTGATAACTCCATATACAACCACCAGAACACTTCAGTCATCTTATCAATATCTCTTTGCACTTCCTTCTATTTGACAGTTATTGTACGATATGACTCGTAAAACAATTTTCTCAGTGGTAGCTCCCACTTTGTGGAACTCACTCCCTTCTAACCTGAGGCAAGAAACCGACTCAGCAAAATTCAAATCTGACCTAAAAACTTTTCTTTTCAAAGATTTAGACCTGGAGCCTGATTTAAGTAATTCAAGTTATTCCACATGCCCTTTTGTTTTTTTCCTCCCCCATTAATATTTTTTTAAAATTTTTAGCAATGTAATCCTATTCGTCTCCCTTTTGTATCTTGTGAAGTTATATCATATGTTCAATTTTATATTTTAATTGTATATGGCATATCAAGCTCAAATAAAACTTGAAAAAATAAATAAATAATAAAACTTGAAATAATAAATATTGATGATGTTCTTTTGGTACAAGAGTCCATGACCATTTTAGGTGTTAAGCTTGATTCTGGCCTAACAATGAAGTTGCAAGTAACCAAGACCATACAAGTATGTTTTGCATAAATGCATTTGTTATATTGATTAAAACCAATGTTAGCGCCATATGATTTCCGTACTGTAGTCCAGGCTATGGTTTTGTCAAGACTTGATTACTGCAATGCCCTGTACCTTGGAATAACAAAAGAAAAGTATAGAAAATTGCAGGTTATACAAAATGAAGCAGGAAGATTGATAATGCTAAAAATGCTACCGCAGCTTAGTAAAAGGATCCCAGTTATTTGTACATGCTTTTCTCTAGCCAATAAATATTCTCTCTGGCAGAGTGGATGATCTTTATTATGCAAAGCTACGGTTTTATTTTGTAGTCAAGATTTCTGAGGATTGTTTGTATGTTTATTTTATCATGTTTGTTTTAAAATTATGTATGCAAATTATGGGCTCCTTTAGCACACGCACCTTTTTAGCGTGCTAATCCTCGCGCTAGCCGAAAAACTACCGCCTGCTCAAGAGGAGGCGGTAGTGGCTAGCGCGGCCGGAAAATTAGCGTGCGCTATTACGCGCATTAAACCGCTAATGCGGCTTCATAAAAGGAGCCCTATGTAAACCGTTTAGTTTTAAACGATATAGAAAATTTTAAAATAAATAAATCAGTCAATAAAATAGTAGTAGTACTGGTTAAAGAGAATATTCCATGGCCTATCTGAATATCCCTGGATAGCTAGCACAATCAATTTAATTAGACAGGAGCTTCTCCTACCTGGTTAAAATTGCTTTAAATTTTGACTTCTAAATTTCAAACCTTAAAATTAATCATTTGTTCTATAGACAACCAGTGCAGTGCGCTTAAAACAAGACATATATGTAGGTATAGTTCGGGGCGGGCATGGGTGGGTGGTGCCCCTCCAAATGTTGCAGGTGCTAATGTTGAAACTCTGATACAATATTGTAGAAGATATTTATGCTTTATCTTTATTCTTTTGGTTCAGTACCATTGTGCTTTATCACATGATGACATGGGGTCTGACTATCCTGCTTTGTATGGAAGGTGTCGCTTTGCTTTACTACCCTTCAGTTTCCAAGTGAGTAGGAAGAATGAGAAATGTGATGTGTGATTAATTCAAGAATACTTACATGGGTACCACATAGATATTGTTCAGTAAATAAAATTGGTTACAGTTATGCCTTTTTTATACCGCTAATTCCTGTCAATGGTTCTAAGTGGATTACAAACAAGAAGACTAGATTCACGGGCCAACACTCATTTTGGCGCCTCAAATGTTAGACCTGTTTCTGGGTACATTTGACTTGCTGATTCCAAAAATGACACCGCTTTTCTCCTATCATCTCTAGTTTATGAGAGCAGAACATGTGCTATTATTTTATTTATTTATTTCGATTTCTATCCCGTTCTCCCAGAAGCTCAGAACAGGTTACAAGTAGACATTCACAATAGTTTGAAAACAGACTAGTCATATATCATATACCACTCTTCATTCTGTCACCCATTGAAAAGTCAGGATTTTTTTTTTTTTTACTTTATTTAGTTTTTAATGCCAACAAAAAGTGCTTAATGTAATGTTTAAATTAATATATTTTAAGCTTGAAGAAAACATATTAAACTCTACCATTATTCCAATCATTTATCCAAGGTATATAATGGAATTAGCATTTGCTAAATGCTAAGAAGCCTATAGGTATGAAATGGGCTTCTTAGCATGTAACGTGTGCTAAGCTTTAGTAAAAAGGCCCCTTAGTGAGTACAAAACCAGAGGACATAATTTGAGGTTGAGGGATGGTAGATTCAAGAGCAATGTTAGGAAATTCTACTTTACGGAGAGGGTTGGGGATGCCTGGAATGCACTCCCAAGAGAAATGGTGGAGAAGAAAATGATGACGGAGTTCAAAGAAGCGTGGGATAAACACAGAGGATCTAGAATCAGAAAATAATATTAAATATTGAACTAAGGCCAGTACTGGGCAAACTTGCACGGTCTGTATATGGCCATTTGGGGGAGGTTGGGCTGGTATAGATGGACTGGAGTAGGTTTTGACGGAGATTGTGGCAGTTGGAATCCAAGCACAGTACCAGGCAGAGCTTTGGATTCTTGCCCAGAAATAGCTAAGAAGAAAAAATAAAAAAAATTTAAATTGAATCAGATTGGGTAGACTGGATGGACCATTTGGGTCTTTATCTGCCGTCATCTACTACTATGAGAATTATGCTCATACAATTGATCTACACACACTAAAAAGTTCTGAGCCTTAATGTGTTTATTAAACCAAAGGTGTGAATCAAATGCAAAACTTTGAATATTGTATGCTATTAAAGTGCCCTGAACTGAAAATTAAAACAAAACCAATCCCACAATATGGGAAACTAAACCAGACTGTTCTATGTAGGCATCCATCACAGGAAACCAGAATGTTGAGCAGGCCTCAAACTCATTTACTTTTGATTTGTGTGTTGCCTCATTCAGAAGCAACACACAATAATTTTAAAAAAATAAAATAAAATGGTGAGTTTGATATTTAGAAGCACTTATCTGTATAGCAGCAGTATAAACAAGCACTTTATCTGCTAATATTCTGCAGCATTATCTGGATATTCTTAAAGACCTGGATAGTATCAAGTGGAACAAGACTAGGCCGTGGGCATTTCTTTTAACTCTAAGGTTAGCTGCTGACACTCATCCACTATCTGCAAGCTATGCAAATACAGTTAAGCCAGCAAAAAGGCTGTCCTAATTTAAACCACAAGGCTGAATGTTGCTTCTGTTCATAGATTAAGTACCAGACACTGCTAAATATGTATTTTCAGTGCCATTCACTGGGTAGTGATGCAGAGTAAATGGAAAAGATTTATATATCGTAGCTGACGTTTAAAATCACGTTGACCACAGCATGTGAATACCGATCCTGGTGTTTCTTCACTTGATAAAGCAACATAGGCCCAAGGTTTAGTTTAAGGCAGAATATATTCTCTGCCTTGATATGTTCAAAATAAGCCGTTCCCTATAATTCCTGATGCAAGACAGCAACATTGTACTAAAGTCATCACTGGCTGAGTTTTGCATGTCCTTTTTGAACAGGTTTATCTTTATATGTGTTTCTTTTGATGTTCTAGCTGTGAAGAAGGACTGGAGCATGCGATTCCACATTATGTCACAACCTATGCACCACTTCTACTAGTGCTGCTAGTCAATCCAGTCTTATTTAGGAGGACAGTAACAGCAGGTAGGAGACCATACAAAATTACCTTTTCAGTAAGTGGGAAACCCTCTCGCCCCCACCCCTACCCCTTAAATACATAAAACTGCTTAAGTCAGCCACAGCCTGATGTGCAGCCTAGTTCGTTCAAATGGCAAAAAAAGTCCTACTTTAGCTTAATGCTTCATTGCTGATCAAATGAAGGAAATGTTACATTACATTACTGATTTCTATTCCGCCTCAACCTTGCAGTTCTGGGCGGATTGCAAAAGAGACAACTGGACATTTCCAGGATAATTACAGAGAGAATTCTGGTCATTTCCAGGAGAAGTTACAAGAATAATGGAGCTGTATATTTCAAGAGCTACAAGATGCTGTACAAAGGGGAAATAGTGCAGATCCAGTATATATACCGTTAGGGAAGCAGTTGACATGCTTGAGGCTAAAGAGAAGGGAACTGGTGAAGGGGGGAGGAAGGGGGAATTGCGTTGAGGGGGGTCTGTTTGGGGTTAAGCCATCTGTATAAATTTTTTGAATAGGTGGGTTTTGATTTCTTTGTGAAAATATTTTGCACAATAGTCTAATAGTGTTTGGGGTAATTTTATATAGCATTTCCCACATGTAAAACATGAATTTATATGTGGGAAATGTTGGTTTAAAAAAAAAAAATTGCATGTTACCAGTATACATTCCAGTAAGAGCAAGTGTACTTTTAGGAAGACCATCAATGGGTGCTCCTAGAGCTGCAGCATACATATTTTGGTTTTTGATGCTAAAAATAAATAAATAAATTAAACCGTAAACCTGGAAATGCAGTGCCAGGTCATGGCCAGGTACCAGCATTGAATTTCTGGGTTTACGTAGGGTTACCATATGGCTCCAGAAAAAAGAAGAACAGATTGAGACATCTAATACCATTTAGTACAAAGCGATTTGCATCAAAGAGAAGCCGTAATAATTCTGTGGGAAAATACAATTCCTTGGATAAAAAGATGTCCTTATAATTCTTTAACTAAGGCCCTCTTTTACTAAGGCGCGCTAATCAATTTAATGGGCGCTAAACGCTAACACGTGCATGTTAGTCTATGGATGTGTTAGCATTTAACGTGCGTTAATTTGATTAGTACGCGCTAATCGATTAGCGCACCTTAGTTAAATTTGGGGTACAAGTATTGACTTTACATTTTATCTTATAAAAATGTTTTCAACAATCTATGAAATTTCCAGTAACTAACTTCTGGCCTTATTTGTATAGGTAAATTTATTTATTTATTTTTTAAATTTCTATAAATCATTTCAAATAACAATAGCAGCATATATAAAAGAAGATGTTTAATATGTATACCTCTAAAAGGGGATGACTGCAATAAAAATGTATTACTCAATCTATTAGATAAATAATGCAAATCTGAAAAGAACAAAGTGAAATGATTGGAAGCCTCTGCCTGTATAATATGTTGAATCAGACAGTTTTAAACTCTATGGGGCTCATAATCAAAAGAGAAAAACATCCAAAAACCGGCCTAAGTCGGCACTTGGACGAACATTTCACAGAAACGTCCAAGCGCCGATAATAAAACCGGGTATTGGACGTATTTAAAAAAGACCTAGGCCTTCATTGTGCCGCTCAACGTCCAAAGCTAAACAGGGCGTTTAAGGAGGTGTGTCGAAGGTGGGAGTTAGGTGGGACGTGGGCCGGCTTAGACTTAGTCGTACAGCATGTAAGACCGAAAGTTTTACAACAGAGCTTAGATGGAACTTGGACATTGTGACTTAGACCATGCAAAACATGGTCTAAGTCACAAAAACCCACCTAAACTCACCAGATAAGCACTTCAAACACATAACACAGACCCCCACACACTACCCCAGTGATCACCAAACCCCCCACCCCCATAAAAATTTTATTCACAACTTTAAATTTCAGCCTCCAGACCATCATCACCTGGCTGCCTGGTATAGGAAAGCCTAGTCGTCCAGCCCAGAGGCAGCTTAAGTCATCTTGGGAGTGGCTTAGGGACCCATAGAGAAGAGGACCCATGCCCATAATCCCCTATAATGACTACATTGATACTTAAACATGTGCCCTGCCCTATACACCTCCAAAACCCTTTTCTACTGGCATATAAGTGGCTCCTGAAGCCATACGGGCTATTGGGGTTGTAGATAAGTGGGTCTAGGGGATTCTGGAGATGGTTTGGGGGGCTCACCGTGACCTATAAGGGAGCTGTAGGGAGGAGAAGCCATGGCACCCTTTTTGTGAAGTTCACAGCAGAGCCCTATTTAGGTGGCATGTCTGGGTGTGCAGTCCATCACTTTGCAGACCCCTCCCACGTCCAATAGGGCTTGTTCTAGGCATTTTGGACTTGGATGGAAATGTGGTATAAAGATGGATGATTTAGCGGCTTGAACGATCAGATCGGCAGAACTTATAATTAGATGATTTTTGAAAGTAAAAAAAGTTGGACGTCTCTTTCAAAAATGTGTCTTAGGCTCTTTTTAACTTCGGACGACTTGCGAGATGGACGTAAATGGACTTAGACATCCCTTTCAATTATGCCCCTCTATATGTTTCTCTATAGGTAGCCAATGAAGTTTTTTAAAATAAAATATAGAAACCCTATTGTATCTCTTCAGACCATATATCAACCTCACTGCAGTATTTTGAATCAGTTGCAATTTTTTTTTTATACCATTTTTGAGTTTAAGATCAAATACAAAGAATTACAATAATCGAGTTGTGATAATATCAACATCTGAACCAACAATGTAAAATGATGTTAAAAAATGTAAGATTTCACCAATCTCAATTGTCTTATTACATAAATGGTTTTCTTCCATAAATTTGCGATATGATCCTTGTATGTCAAGGAGAGGTCCAAAATAATCCCTAATACTTTGGTTGTTTTTTCAACTTTAAGAGAAGTTCCAGATTTCAATGTGATCGATATAGGGACCAAAGATAACTGATTATTAAACCATAAAACTTATTTGTATTTAGTTTTAGTTTACAGGACACAGCCCATCTTTCAAGTTTTCCAATACAATCCCTGATCTTAATATTGACATTTCCAAAATCCCTGTCCACTAGAATTAACCCAAAATATCAGCAGCTTAAGAGTAAAAGACCTTCACCAAAACCAATGTCTGCACAGAACTCATAAAAATATTTAAAAGTACAGGAGGAATGGAAGAACAAAAATAGTTCCTCAAAGAGAGTTCTAACTTTTAGAGAACTCCATCCTTGATCACACAATAACTCAGATTTGTATGAAATTCCTTAAATCATTTAATAACTGATCCACAAAATAGAAGTAAAACCCATTCTCCATCCTCCATTTTCTGGAGCCATATGGTAACTCTAGGTTTACAGAGCTGGCTAACACATAGCCTGTTAAGTGTGATATTCACTTCCCCTCATTTTTGCTTTCCATCCTTTCACCCACACTCCTCTGTCCCTTTATCTTACTGTCCATCTGTCTCTTCTTTCTTTCCTCCACCCTCTCACCCCTCCTCTCCTATTGTCATACTCCTTCGCTTCCTATCCTTAACCCACCCCACACTCCCCTATCTAACCAATCCCTTCACTTTTCCTTCTTGTGTCCTTAACTTTCCTCATTCTGTGCATCACCTCTCATTCTCCTCTTTGTACCACACTTCCTTCTCTCTTTCCATTCTGCCTCAAACTAACTCAATCTCTCTTCCCCTTTTGCCACACTAAATTCTACACTTTGTACCCCCTTTTGCCTCTTTCCTTCTATCTTACCTTTCTAAGACCCAGCCCCACCCTGAACGCATCTCTTTATGCACTACTGCTCCAATCCCTTCTGTCTTTTTCATTTTGCTTCCTAAGCAATCTTCTCTATGCTTCCAACCTGAACAAGCAAAAAGAAAAAAAAAAAAAAAAAAAGGCGCATTGGACTTCTCCTACCCCCAACCTCTCATTATCTTCCTTGAATGACCTATGGAGGGGCTGGAGAAGGGGGGATGGAAGACTGTAAGGGAAATGCCTCCTGCTCAGTGGTGTAGTGAGGGTGAGAGATGTTTGGGGCGGTGGCGCCCCTCTCCCCCCCGCTCATTCCCCGATCCTTTCCTCATATATAGTGGTAGCACCAGGGAGGCAAGTAAAAAGGGAGGGGAGTGTGGTGCAGTGGTTAAAGCTACAGCCTCAGCACCCTGAGGGTGGTGGGATCAAACCCATGCTGTTCCTTGTGACCCTGGGCAAGTCACTTAATCTCCCCCATTGCCCCAGGTACATTAGATAGATTATGAGCCCACTGCAACAAATAGGGAAAATGTTTGAGTTCCTGAATACATTCATGTAAACCGTTCTGAGCTCCCCTGGGAGAACAGTATAGAAAATTGAATGAATGAATAAATAAATAAAACAATATTTTTGCGTAACCCTCTTTCCCCCTCCCGCCACACTTTTAAATTAGCATTATTATTGATGGTGTCATTCAAAAAATTTGGTATGGGAGTAAAGTCTGGATTCTCTACGCCCCATTTCTTTATCACAAACTTCATATATGATTTTACCCCCATCCTTCCTTTCTCTCACCCTCTAGTCCTTTTTACCTCTAATCTCCCTTTCTTCTCTCCAGAAATCTCATAGCTCCATCTGTCTTTATCCTTCCCCAACTTGCTATCCCACCTCTATCTTTCACCCACTTCCTAGGTCCCCTATTCCCAATCTCTTTAGTTACCCTCTCAGCCCTTAACTGCCCTCCACTGCCAATCATTCCCTCATCAGTCCCAGTTCCATGCCCATCTTGACTTTCTTCCTAGGCCTTCAGACCAATTCTGCCTCTTACCTTTTATCTCATTTCCCATTGCCTCTATTTGATTACATTAATTCCATTTTCATCCTCACTCAACCCCTTCAGATTACCCCCAAGTCCCGTTCCTCTGACGTCCTAGCTAGCGTTTCTCCATTCAAGGAGTATGTTCTGCATGGATTTCCGCTGCCGAGATGCATGACCTCGGCAGCGGAAATCCATGCAGAACATACTCCTTGAATGGAGAAACGCTAGCTAGGACGTCAGAGGAACGGGACTTGGGGGTAATCATCAGTGCAGACATGAAAGCTGCTAAACAAGTAGAGAAGGCCTCATCTAAGGCAAGGCAAATGATGGGATGTATCAATCGAAGCTTTGTCAGCCGCAAACCTGAAGTCATAATGCCACTCTACAGAACCATGGTGAGACCTCATCTGGAATACTGTGTGCAATTCTGGAGGCCACATTACCGGAAAGACGTGCTTCGAGCTGAATCGGTCCAGCGGATGGCCACCAGGATGGTCGCCGGACTCAAGGGTCTCTCATACGAAGAAAGACTGGGCAAACTGCAGCTCTATACCCTGGAGGAGCGCAGAGAACGGGGTGACATGATTGAGACATTTAAGTACGTCACTGGTCGCGTCGAGATGGAAAACGATATATTCTTTCCCAAGGGACCCTCGGTCACAAGGGGGCACCCCCTCAAACTCAGAGGGGGGAAATTTAGTGGTGACACAAGGAAGTATTTCTTCACGGAAAGGGTGGTAGATCACTGGAACAAACTTCCGGTGCAGGTGATCAAAGCCACCAGCGTGCTTGATTTTAAGAATAAATGGGACATACACGTGGGATCCCTACGAGGGTCAAGTTAAGGAACTGGGTCACTAGCACTCAATGGGGTGGGTCAATAGAGTGGGCAGACTTGATGGGCTGTAGCCCTTTTCTGCCGTCATCTTTCTATGTTTCTATGTTTCTATCTATACCTATCTCTTTCCTCTCTCATACTCTTCCTACACCTCATCCTGGTCTCAGTCACACATGCAGAACATAGATAACCCCTCTTCAAATACAGGTTAGGCAACCATGGACTAAAAGTACAGTCTTGAATTCCTGTTCAAAAGATATAGTCTTAACTGACAAAGCAGTTAAGTCTATATCTTTTGAACAGGAATTCAAGGCTGTGATAAACCACTTGCATTTGGGATACAGGAGTGTTCTCTGGACATTGGCTGTATGTATTTATGAGTAGCAACAATCACTGTAGTATGTTAATTATTTTATAAATTTAAGTATATTAAATTTTCACTATAAAAAATTTTGTGAGTTTACATTTTTACACAGACTGGTGTTGACAGAGAATTTGAGAAAGACTTTCCATGCAGGGCAGGATTAACCAATAGGCCAAGTAGGCACGTGCCTAGGGCCCGAAATGGTCAGGGGGGCCCGATGAAGGAGGGCATCAACATTGTTTTTTCCAAAAGGCAATGGGCCCCTCCAGCATTGATTGGCAACGCGGGCTCCCCCGATCTGCAACACGGGCCCCACCCCATCGACGGAAAGTAAAACAATCAAGCAACATGGGTAAGAAAGGCAACAGGAATTGTAATTGTAATTGTGCTTGCCCAAAGTTTCCCTCTGACGCAGCTTCCTGTTTCCGGCTGGGCACATGGTGGGATGGGGCGGGGCAGGGGGCCCAGTGTACTTGTGTGCCTAGGGCCCTCTACGAATTAATCCTGCCCTGTTTCCATGTTCTTGATTCTTGTTAAGACAGTTAATAGAACTGATTAACATAAGCAAATGCTTTTTTTTGTCATCAACACAACAATCCTCTGATGTGTTGATGACAAAAAAAAAGCGCATCCATTTATGTTAATTGGTTCTATTAACTGTCTTCACAAGAATCAAGAACATGGAAAATTTCTCTCTCAAATTCTCTGTCAATGCCAGTCTGTGTTTCGCTAAACAGTGTCTTCAGAAGTAGAGGACTAAGCAGGAGATTCTCAGGAACAAACTTAACCTTCCTAAAACATCAGATTAATTTGAATTAGTCAAATCTAGTTCAATTCTCTTTAAATATATTTTAAATAAATTTAATTTAACCAAATGTCACTAGAATACATTTAAATTATCAAAATCTCGTAGCTGTTTCTTATACATTATAAGCCACATGAAGACTGCAGCAAAGTGGGTTACAAAATCCAGATCAATTCACATAGTACATCAAAGACAAACCTATACACTTAGGACTAGATTCACTAAAGGATAGTGAGTCAATTGCAGTTGGCTGATTTTAAAACAGCGATTGATTCACTATCACGTTTGCATGCAAATCATTTGCATGCAAACTTCGACTCAAAAGCGATTGAGTCAGGGCAGAGCCCTGACAGTAGTGACAGGAGAAGCAGCATCCTGTCACTGCTGTCAGGGCTTCTGCTGGCTTAAAATTTTTTTTTTTTTAATCGGGCAGATATTTTGCATGTATTACACCACAAAACAACTGCTTGATTAAAAAAATGTAAAAAGCCCCCCCTCCGACAAAGTGCTTCCTTCCTCCCCGAACCCTCCAAAATGCCCCTCCACACACAAACGCGGCCCCACCATTGGGGCCGAAGCTGCCCACCCCTTCCACGCGTGCACACATAAATGAATATGGCAGGAGGGATGCCAGCTCCCTCATGGCATCGCATACCCGGCCGGGCCGGGCCCACCTCCCTCTCTATACCTTTAAAAAGTTGGGAGCAGGAGGGGTGCTCAGTCCCTCCTGCTCCAGGCCTCCTCCTCCGATGAACTAAGGCCGCAGTTTATAAGAGGAGGAGGCCTGGAGCAGGAGGGACTGAGCACCTCTCCTGCTCCCAACTTTTTAAAGGTAAGGGGAGAGGGTGGGCCCAGCCTGGTCATGCCGGGTTTGCAATGGCAGGAGGGAGTTTGCATCACTCCTGCCATATTCATTCGTGTGTGCAAATACGGGGAGGGGTTGGGTGGGCAGCGGCAGGCCCGATAGCGGTGGCGGGCATCAGTGCGGGGTGGGGGGGCATATTTTTGGGTTCGGGGAGGGGGGGAGCACTGTCGGGTTAAAACCACAGGCTTGCAATGTGTTTTGCAGAATATTTAAAAAAGGAAAAATTCCTTTTTTATATATTCTGCTAAAAGCATTGCGAGCCCCTGGTTTTAAAGGACAGAAGAGTCAGCAAGGATAGAAGCGACTGGTCTTCAATAGTCGCTTCTTTTCTGATCGGCAAGTCCAATCAGTGTTCCAGAAATTGTTTAGTGAATCGCTGCCTTCCAAAATTTGCATGCCATTTCCCTTATTTGCATGCGCTCATCGGATCGGGAGAAAAGTTAGTGATTTGGGTTGGGGAATAATCGGGCCTCAAAGTGGTCGGGACATGATCGGTGTCCTTTGTGAATCAAGCCCTTAAAAACCAAATATTTCTACACCTGATGGAACCACTGATTAAGTTTATATTCTTTATGATACTCACCATTGACTCATATTTTGTTTTGACTTCATTAGCTCACACGTTGGAATGAAGTTTATTCTTGCAAAGGAAAGGCATAATTACTCACCAGTCTATTCTGTGCTTTTCAGTTGCCACACTGCTCAAAGGAAGACAAGGGATCTATACAGAGAATGAAAGAAGGCTTGGGACTGAAATCCAAATTCGCTTTTTCAAGATCATGCTGGTGTTCTTTATTTGGTAACTTGTATTTGAGTGCATGTTTGAAAGTATGAGAGCAGAAGATGAAAACCCACTTGGGAGCATATATGTGTACATACATGTATCTGTTAGGGATGTGGATACATTTGAAAGAGCATTTACTATTTCATGTCATTTTTAACCAAAAGGACAGGTAGAAACCCAACAAATTTCTACAATTTTGTGTCATGTATTATAAAGGTCAATGCTTCTAATGCTCACAGGTTATCCATAGAGCGGAGTACTGCCAAATATTGCATACTGTTTATTAATAAGCACACTAGGGTACACTATGACACTGCCCCTGAAATGAAAGAAAAATGCAGGGAAACTCAACAAAACGAGCTTGGTCAATATTCAAAACAATTTAATCAACCAGAAACAGCCGTTGACCAGTTAAATCATTTATCCACTAATTTTCAGTGACACTTAACCGGCTATCACTGATGAAAATTAGCAATTAGGTCCATGTTTTCTAAACAGTGCCTTAGTTAAGTGAAAATACGCCATTTAAAATGGACTTGCAAGGAAATTCAAGGTGCTTACCAGCACCTAAAAAAATGGCACCAGAATCATACCTACATAGGTGCTTTCTGGCACCTAATGCCACTGTAGGCATGGGTCATGCCGGAAGTGGCATTAGGCATTAGAAAGCACCTCTGTAGATGTGATTCCCGCAAAGGTAGGCATCAGAAATGTAGGCCTTGAAAACTCATTGGCCTCCTCATTAGACCCGTAAATTTTAATTAATCAATTATTCAAAAGTGCTCAGTGCTCTATATTATATCAATTTCATTAAATAGCTATAATAAAAAGCTAAAACTTATCTTTTGTTTGTTGTTTTGTTCATATCGGGAAGGGACCTGTCACTTCGATCTGTTTCACCCGAAGGCTGTTTCAAGAAAAGTCCCCCTTCTATATTTTCTCTGCACCAAGAAGTAATAATTAACTCTTAGTTAGCCCACAATATTGGGAGATCAAGAAAAGAAATCAACTTCCAATCATTACTAAATAAACTATATTAGAGTAATGGCATTAGATACCCCGTCCTACAGCCGGATGGAAGGTCATATTTCATTAGACATGGTTACCAAACCTTCTTTTGACTCAATAGGATCGCTGACGTGTGTCTTATATTGCTGGTTCTTCCTCTAGAACAGGGGTGTCAAAGTCCCTCCTTGAAGGCCGCAATCCAGTCGGGTTTTTAGGATTTCCCCAATGAATATGCATGAGATCTATTAGCATACAATGAAAGCAGTGCATGCAAATAGATCTCATGCATATTCATTGGGGAAATCCTGAAAACCTGACTGGATTGTGGCCCTCGAGGAGGGACTTTGACACCTGTGCTCTAGAACTAAGACAAATAACATTTTTGTATTTAGGAAACAGCTTAAGACCTGCCTATTCCAATTACCATTTAGGGCTCCTTTTGCAAAGCCGCGCTAGGGTCTTAACGCGCGGAATAGCGCGTGCTAGATTGCCACACGTGCTAGCCGCTACCGCCTCCTTTTAAGCAGGCAGTAGATTTCCGGCTAGCGCACGTGCGATAAAACTGCTAGCGCGGCTTTGTAAAAGGACCCCTTAATGTTGATAGTATATTTATGAATCTGTACCGTGATTAAATCAGCTACTTGATGTTCTGCGATAAAAGACTTATTTTATGAATCTGAGATTTTTTTTATAGTTAGATTGCCAAAAAATGCAAAGTTATGCACCTGGGCAGCCAGAATCCATGCAAGTCTTATACCCTTAATGGCGAGATCCTAGCAAAAACGGTAGCAGAACGAGACTTGGGGGTAATCGTCAGTGAGGACATGAAGTCTGCCAATCAAGTGGAGCAGGCTTCGTCCAAGGCAAGACAAATCATGGGCTGCATACGAAGGGGTTTCGTCAGTCGTAAGTCATTATACCATTGTATAGATCCATGGTGAGGCCCCACCTGGAATACTGTGTGCAATTCTGGAGGCCGCATTATCGCAAGGATGTGCTGAGACTGGAGTCGGTGCAAAGAATGGCCACCCGGATGGTCTCGGAACTCAAGGATCTACCATACGAAAAACGGCTTGACAAATTACAGCTATACTCGCTCGAGGAGCGCAGAGAGAGGGGGGACATGATCGAGACGTTCAAGTATCTTACGGGCCGCATCGAGGCGGAGGAAGATATCTTCTTTTTCAAGGGTCCCACGACAACAAGAGGGCATCCGTTGAAAATCAGGGGCGGGAAACTACGAGGTGACACCAGGAAATTCTTTTTCACTGAAAGAGTGGTTGATCGCTGGAATAGTCTTCCACTACAGGTGATTGAGGCCAGCAGCGTGCCTGATTTTAAGGCCAAATGGGATCGGCACATGGGATCTATTCACAGGGCAAAGGTAGGGGAGGGACATTAAGATGGGCAGACTAGATGGGCCGTGGGCCCTTATCTGCCGTCTATTGCTATGTTTCTATGATTGTTTGCTTGTTTTTTAAACTTTTATTAGTTACATGTTTGTTATAGTTTTTAAGATTGCGAGTACATCACTTTCATAGGTAAATTTTCATAAGTAAATTATGGTATATTAGTTGTTTTTTGTAGTTTTAAGACTATGAGTGTTTTATTGTAACCCACTTAGATTTTTACATAATGTTGGCTATAAATATGATTGATAAATAAATGAGATCCTATTCTAAAAAGGCATCTGGGCACCAAAATTCCATTATAGAATACTAGGTATAATCTGGCATCCAGCATGCCTTACATTTACACACCCACAGTTATATCAGCCATAGACTAGGCATGACTGTGGTTGTGTAAATGCAGCAGGGGTGTGCATAGCTTACAGTAGCTTGTAAATTACATGCATAAGTGGAAGACATACCCATGCTACACTCACTTGTATTTTCATGCTATACTATTATGTGTGTTTTACAGCATAGTGTGTACTGTAAATATTAGGGTGACATATACATGGGTGGAACATGGGCAGAGCATTTAACTGTGAAAGTGTTAGTATTCCGTAAACTTATGCATGCAAGGGGCACATAATTGCGGACACCAAGTCATAGAATTACCCTTCACTGGACTAATATATACCCTACCATGGTCAGCTTTTATTTAAAACACTCGTTGAGGTAAGTTTTTTATGCCCAGATATTCAAAACTGGGTTACTCAAATTCCAGTGCTAAATATTCAGGTGTAAAGTGGCTGCTGGCACTTATCTGGGTGTTGGTGATATTCAGATATATAGCCTTTAAGCTTCCCTAACTTTATCTAGATAATTACTCATTTGCCCTCCTTGTACAAAGCCGTGGTATTGGCTGCCACCCGGCAAATGCTCCAATGCCCACTAAATCCCTATGGGCAATGGAATGATTACCGCAGCTTTGTGAAAGGAGCCTTTATTTATGTACTCACTCCCCTTTAACAAAGCTGCTGCTGCTGCTGTGCAGCAAATGCTCTGTCACTCCATTAAATCCCTATAGATGTCAGAGCAATTATCACAGAAGGAGCCACTACCATGCCTTTGTAAAAGAAACCATCAATTATTTAGCCCATCTTCCTGACAGTGCCCAGAGCAGGTTACATAATAACATTCATAATCATAAAAAATGAACAATTATCATAAGAACAAACAACATAATAACAATACAAAAAACATAAAACAGTTATAGCCTAATAATTTTGGATCAAAGTCAAAATACAAAATTGAAATAAATACGGTTTCACAGCTTTGTGGCATCCCAGCAGATCATTTATTGATCTCACAGAGAGAGAATTCCCATTCCACAATATTACATTGGTGTCTTCTATCCTGCCAATACCTTTCAGCTCTAGGCAGTTTATAAAAGAATTGGTCTGGGCTTTTCCAGGGAGATTACAAGGTTGATAGTTGGAAAATGCATTAGAATCTGGGGAGTCGAGAAGGTTTAGTTAGATCAGTTGACAAATTTCTTAAATAGCATGGTTTTCAATTCTTTCCTGAAGGTTTTGTAGTTGGGCATTGTGGTCATCAGACTGGAGAAGTGGTGATCTAGTCTTGCTGCTTGGGTTGCTAGTAGTAAGAACATAAGAAGTTGCCTTTGATGGGGCAGACCAGAGGTCCATCCTGCCCAGCGGTCCGCTCCCGCAATGGCCCATCAGGCCCACTGCCTGAACAGTGGTCTCTGACTAATTTTATAATTTACCTCTAATCCTGTCATATAGGTTTTTTTTTGCTTTGTATGCCTTTGACTGGGGGGTGGATAAAGTGTGCCTGTGTACTTGGTCTGAATGTGTTGTTCCTGATTAGGCGATTGTTTAGATAGACAGTCAAAACAGATCATTTATTGGTCTCTCAAAGGGAGAAATCCCATTCCACAACAGTCAAAACAGTTGAGAGTGAGCACATTCCAACAAAATAAATCTAACAGACGGCATGGGAAACATTGACGGCATGGGTTAAAGACTGGCTCAGCGGCAGACTTCAGAGGGTGGTGGTAAATGGTACTCCCTCCAAAACGTCAGAAGTGATCAGTGGAGTGCCGCAGGGCTCGGTTTTGGGTCCCATCCTATTTAATATCTTTGTATAGGACCTGCCTCACGGACTTCGAGGTAAAATTGCATTATTTGCCGACGATGCTATATATAGTGGGCAAAAGCACAATGCCCGACAGTATGACGCAAGACCTACTCTTACTGGAACAATGGCCCGCAACTTGGCAACTGAATTTTAATGCCAAAAAATGTAAGGTTATGCACCTTGGCAGCAGAAATCCATGCAGTACTTACACTTTGAATGGTGAGACCTTAACAAGAACTGCTGCAGAACGGGACCTAGAAGTAATCATTAGTGAAGATATGAAGACTGCCAATCAAATAGAGAAAGCTTTATCCAAGGCTAGGCAAATGTTGGGATGCATTCGAAGAAGTTTTGTCAGCCGGAAGCCCGAAGTTGTAATGCCATGGTACAGGTCCATGGTGAGACATCATCTTGAATATTGTGTTCAATTTTGGAGGCCACATTATCAAAAGGATGTGCTGAGAGTGGAGTCGGTTCAGCGAATGGCCACCAGGATGGTCTCGGGACTCAAGTATCTCCCATATGAAAAACGTCTAGGTAAGTTGCAGCTATATTCTCTCAAGGAACGCAGAGAGAGGGGAGATATGATAGAGACGTTCAAATATGTTACTGGCCATATTGAGGTAGAAGAAGATATCTTTTTCTTTACAGGACCTATGGCAACAAGAGGGCATCCGTTGAAACTCAGGGGTGGGAGATTTCATAGCAACACTAGGAAGTATTTCTTCACCTAAAGGGTAGTTGATCGTTGGAATGATCTTCCACTTCAGGAAACTGAGGCAAGCAACGTGCTTGATTTTAAGAAAAAATGGGATAAGCATGTGGGTTTACTTCGAGGAAGTGCTTATGGGGGAAGGGTCCTTAGAGTGGGCAGACTTGTTGGGCCGGTGGCCCTTTTCTGCCGTCATATTCTATGTTTCTAATATCACCACTAATCAGATAACTCCCAGCTCTGCCTTAACTCTGCTCATGGACTACATTGGAACTATCCAGATAGAACCAGGGTGGTCAGTAATGGTCTTCAGTAGCATTATCCATTTAATACTGCTGAAAATTACCAATTGGCCCTTGGTGGTTTTCAGCCACTGTTTTTATTTTATCCATTTAATACTGCTGAAAATTACCAGTTGTCTTCTTGGTGCTTTTCAGCCACTGTTTTTATTTTGGTATACATAATGAACCCAGGGTTTCTTACTGTTTCTGGCATGTGCTTAAAGCTTGTGAATTAGTGAGTTGTTTGATTTTATCATAAATAGTCCAATGACTAATAAGCCCTACTGTTGTAATACTGTTGTATTACTGGTAAAGGAGTCTAATTCTTTGAATCTATATGTCCCCTCTGCAACAGCTGGTCCTCAAACATCATCAATGAGGTCCTTTTGTTCTACCTTGAGCTGCAGCCACATATTACTGGTCAGGTCCTGAAAAATGTCAAGAATGCTGCGCTGATTACATGGTTCATAATGGTAAGTTAAGTTGGTCAACCATAAACCTACAACCCAACAGTTTGACCCTGGGCTTTATAAACTAGTCATTCATTCTCATGTGAAGTCTTGCATGTAATAACTATAGTAAGTTTATGTAATGACTTTCTGTCTGCAAATTTAAGATGATCAACTAAATAAGTTGGCACAAGATCAATGTCTTATAACAAATACAGCCAATTTAAAAAAGTATCCTTGCTTCAATTGGAAGCCAATGTAACATCCTATAATGTTTTGTCACATGATCAGATTTTTTCAAGTTAAAAATTAATCGAATTGCTGTGTTCTGAATGAGCTGTAAACTATTAATATTCTTATAAGAAGCTAAATAAATAATATTACAGTAATCTAGAAGACTTAGAATCAATGATTGTACAAGAAATCTGAAAGCTGAAAAATTAAAATGTGATTTGCTCGTCTGAAGACTCCATAACATAAAATAATTTTTCTTAACTAAAGCATTAATTTGTACATTGAATGATAAGTTATGATCCAAGTGGGCTCCTAAAATTTTAATAACAGAAATAATGGGATAAGTAATCCCATTCAGTTTTAGTGTGTCTTGTTTTTATCATATGGTGAGGCTAGAAAAAATTTAGTTTTTTCTGTGTAAGTTTCAATTTAAAATCTCTTATCCATGATTCTACAGTCTGTATTATTGTTGTTAAAAATTGCAAAGTGTCTAATGATATTGATGAAATAGGAACAAATAATATTTATATCATCTGCATAACTAGAACTGAATTCTGAAAGGAGCTAATCTATTTCCTGTAAGCAAGATTTAAATAAATACTCTGTACATGACAAATGGCATAATGAGGTGAGAAAGATATTTCTTTGAATTTACAGTATATTATCTAACGATGTTGATGTTGATAATATATGGAGCTTTAAGGAACTGGTTCAAAACCAGCCAACCATAACAGTGGATATTGTAGATGTGAGTTAAACTACTTGTAAAAGTAGTTCATATTTAAATATGTTCCTTTTGTATAAGCTTACCACAACTTCCCTCCCCCCACAAAACACAAAGAGAAACAAAAAGTATGTTTAGGTAAAAAAAGAACATTTCCCTGCATATGGTCATTAGTATCCAAAAACTGTAAGTCTCTCTTAGGTTGGTTCACAGTGTATTGACTCCAAAGACATAAAATACAGAGGGAATATTCAAATGCACTTATCAGGGTTGAAGTGCCGCCTACCCAGAGGTGAAAGGGATATTCAGTGGCTCCTATCAGTATTAGTGCTGGAGAGAGATAATCAGTGACTTTCAAGCAGATAGGTGCTGGTGAAAGGAACAGTGCTACTTGGATATGTGCCAGTGAGAGGGATATTCAGTGACACTAAGGCCTTACTGGCACCTAACTTAAGCTGAAAATGTCGTTTAAAAAGAAAAAAAGCATTTAAAAGAAAAAAAATGTAGGCACAAAAATGGTGCTAGAATTGCACCTACAGAGAAGCTTTATGTTGCAGCTTCTATCCCTCCCTTCCTCCCATCCCTTGTGCAGCAAAATCCTTGCAGATTCTATCCCTCCCTCATATCCCTCCCCTTGTAGCATCTTTCTATCCCCCCCACCAACCCATCTCTCCCTTTCATCTGAACTGTGAGACCAAAATAAATACCTTATAACAAACTGGCAGTGTCAGCAGCAATCTAGACAGCCTTCTTCGCGGCCTTCTATCACCCGGGGTTCCTCTGCTGTGTTGCTATGATGTAATCAGCAATGCGGCAGAGGAACCCTGAGTGATAGAAGGCCGCGAAGCTGCCTGTCTAGATTGCTGCCAATGCTGGTGGTTTGTTATAAGGTATTTATTTTGGTCTCGCAGTTCGGATGGGAGGGAGAAATGGGTCGGGGGTATACGCTGCCGGCGACTAGAGATTATTTTCGGGGGTAGAGCTTATATTAAGACCTACCCTGAAAATCATACTAGGGCTTATTTTCAGGGTAGGTCTTATTTTTGGGGAAACACAGTATAAAAGGTTCAAAGAGCAGCAGAAGGACCAAATTCTACATATGGTGGTGAAAAAAGTGAGCACTAAGTACGATTCTATAAACGGCTCTCTAAGTTGGGTACTGTGTATAGAACAGCTCCTAGTGCTAGAATCCATGCCTAACTTTTAGGCACAGGGATTTTCACTAACTGAACTCTGGTGTAAATTCCCACGCTCATCTGCCATATTCCATAACACTGTGTGCATATTTGTGGAATACCCCAACCCATACCCCTCCCATGCCCCTCCCATGGCCACACCCCCTTTTCAGATCCACACAAGAATTTACAGTATGTGCACATTTTTATCGAATAGCAGCTAGCAAGATGTGCACATCAATACTAATTATTGCTAAGTAGCACCAATAATTGATTATCAGCATCCAATTATTAGTGCTAATTGGTTCATTACTCAATTAACTTATGCACACACCTAAATTTGCATGGCAATTTTGTGCGCCATATATAAAATCCAGGGGTTAGTATAGAATACAATTAACTAGACTCTTGAAGTGCAGCTGACTGTTTTACATTATTTGCAATGGTAGCAATTAATATGCAGTAAAGATCTCCATGTTAAATGCAAGTCAAAATCGCCACACCTTCCCCCGAATACAGATTTTCACAGTTTTACATGGCTGTTGATGTTCTCTAACAGTTAATGTGGTGCTGCATTGTTTGCACACATGTAACCACTTTGGGCTGAAGTGGATCATAAGATGTTTAGGACTTTACTGAAGGCTTCTTTTTATGTGTTAGCCTATGGCCTCTGGGTCTATGAGCTTTAGGAGAGAAGGTTGCTGGACAGAAATGGCTGAGTGTGTAATATACATGGGGCTATGATATAATTTGATTGTGACAAATGCATAGTTGTGCTTTTGTCTGTCTATAGATAGTGAATGAATTTACTCTATGATAACTTAGGACAACATGGAGCTCTTTTAAAAAAAAAACCAAAAACCTGTCCAAAAAGTGGCATAAAGGGGCAGATAGACATTTTTTCGTCAAACCCAATTCACTATTTTTGAAACCTATTTTCTAGACGGATATCTATATTGTTTACAGTTTGTCTAAATCTGGTGGGATTAGGGTGAGTTTATGGCCTGGATGTTTTTCTGCCATCAAACTAACCAGATGACCACTAGAGGCATGTAAGCATGACTCACTCCTCACTCCCCCAGTGGTCACTGACCCCCCTCACTCCGCAAAGATGTAAATGAAACAGTACATACCTATCTGTATGCCAGCTGAAGATGTTATGGCAAGTCCTAGTAAAGCAACAAGCAGGTCTCCGGAGTAGCGTGGTGGTCAGTGCAGTGGACTGTAGAGAAGGGGACCCAGGCTCATATCCCACTCTAACTTCTACACTTGTGGTGGAGCATGTGAGCCAACTAAAATCTAATAGACCAGGGGTAGGCAATTCCGGTCCTCGAGAGCCACAGGCAGGTCAGGTTTTCAGAATATATACAATAAATATGCATGAGATAGATTTGCATCTCAAGGAGGCAGTGCATGCAAATCCATCTCATACATATTCATGGTGGATATCCTGAAAACCTGACCTTGCTCCGGCTCTCGAAGACCGGAATTGTCTACCCCTGTACTAGACCATCATATACAGTAGGTGACATCTTCAGGCGTATGGCTGTTATGGTGTACAGCTGAGTCCAGTATGGTTTGGAAGCCTCACAATACAATATAAGGGGGTTATGGTGAGATGTGTACCTGGGACCTTTTATGTGAAGTTCACTGCAGTGCTCCTTGTGGTGCCCCACTGCTCTCCTGGGAAGTCTGTATGGCCAGCCTACTACAAATGCTGGCCCCTCCTACATCTCAGTGGCTTGTTTTTTGCATTTTTCATTTGGACATGTTTTTTTTTCCCCAAAAATGGTTCAAAAAGATAGATGCATAGCTGAAAAATGGGCATTTTTGAAAAAAACAAGATGCACATTTTGCAGTTTTGAATATGGGCTTGTTTGGTACTGGATTTTTGTGCATCTTCTGCAAAACATCCAAACTTGGATTTGGATATATCAAAAATGGCCCTCCACATTCACTTATATCTGAAGCTTGAATGTGTGAGTTTAGGTCTTTCCTTATGTTTGTTGAAGTTCTTTTCCTTCTGCTTTTATTTATTTTGTAAACCACTTCAACATTATATATAAAGACTGTTGATAAAATGAAGTCCCAATAAACCATAAATCCATGTTAAACCCCTAACAAAGCTTAGTAATAGGTCACAAATGGTCTTAATAAATAGGGTTCCCAGAGAGATAAATTTTTCTATATAGGAAAGGATTTAAAATTGATCTCTTTGATTCTCCCTCCAGGGAATACTGAATCCAATGCAGGGTTTCCTGTTTACGTTAGCTTTCTATGGCTGGACAGGATGTGATGTAGACCTGAACCTCTGGAGGAGCGAAAGCCCATATGAATCTATTTCCACCTCAGCCTCTCCTGAAAACATCTACACATCACCAAATGAGTCTTCCCTTAACTATCCAAGCTACATGCAGGATGCCAAGAAGGCAGAGATTGGGAATAGCCAGCAGACCGATGAGGCCTTGAGTATTCTATCTGAAGGTAAAAGAGACATTGCTGCTTTGAATATAAGTAGGAACTCCCCTGTCTACCAAGGTTGGTAGTTTGCAGAATTGTACTGTGTAGCTACTCAGCCCTTATTTGTTAATGACTGTATCAAAACGACAATGATTAATTTAATGACCTATCTTTTTGGACCAGAAAACCCAGTATCATATTTGCTTACTATAAGATAAGCAAGGATTATAAGTGGAATGTAGTGCCTCTCCCTTTAAAGAAATAAATTATTTTCAAATTTCTAAAATGTGTCATGCATTTTATAGGTCAGTGCTTCTGGGGCTTACAGGTCAATGATTCCTTTCAGTGTGTCCACACCCTTTTCAATCCATGCAGAATATTTTGTGATGCAATCTGGTGCTGGCTTGTGGTTCTCTGTTATCTTTGCCTTATGTAACTGACAAGCCTAATTCCAAGACAGGAAGATAAAAGCTGGAAGCTATCTGAATGCCTGTTCTTCAAAAACAAAAAGATCAGATGCCTAGAGTTAATTAGTGCCAGGTGTTGTAGATGGTAATAGTACATTTTGTGATGTTGGTTACATATTCCTTGACTCTAAATTGAGACGCGGCAATAGAGGAACTTAAGGGGAATTTCCTTGACATAGCTTCAGTGAAACATAGTTCTATGTCGGAACATGATTCCCCTAGCCGCGTTGATACTAAAGATGAGTATTAACTCAAACTAATTTAAATTTATTAAATTATTAATAAAGTTTAAATATTTGAAGAGATTATAAAATATATTTGAAACTACAAGACCGATGACACAACTGGGTGTGAAAGTTAAATACACACAGCGGTTCACTTAAGGTATTAGTTTCTAGAGTTAATTAGTGCTAGGTGTTGTAGATGGTAATAGTTTATTTTGTGATGTTGGGTACATAGTTATCACAAAAATGTTCCAACAAAGCTGGTAAATCCAAAACAAAACAGAGAGGAACAAAAGTGTCTGGATGTAACAGGAACCGTTGGTAAATAAAAGGTTTATTCAAATTAGATATCCAAATATAAAAACATATATAATCATCAAAAGTCCATGTATTTAAAGTGAACACAAACCACTAATTGCTCATATAAATGGAAACATGTAAACATATATCTCAGCGTCTTTAGGAGCTTCACTACCTACACCCAAATATCTTGGTATTATCAGACAAGTCACTACCCACACCTAAACTTGGCTGTTCATCAGTTTCATCACAAGTCACTCTTTTTAACACCCATTTATTACACTCAATTGCTTGACGTTGGAATTTCAGTCATAATCAGGACCCCTGACGAAGGCAAACACGCCGAAATACGGACTGTTATGAGCAATTAGTGGTTTGTGTTCACTTTTGATACATAGTCTTTTGATGATTACATATGTTTTTATATTTGGATATCTAATTTAATAAATCTTTTATTTACCAACACTTCCTGTTACATCTAGATACTTTTGTTCCATTCTACTTTGTTTTGGGTACATAGTCATACCATGTAAATATGCATTCTGAAAATATTGTATAAGTAACAATACTTTTGCCACATGTTTATGAAAATCACCCTTTTGTCTCATAGGTATCCAGGACATTTGCACTTCCTTATATGTTTTTGATATTGAGATAATCTGTGAGATCATTGTTGAATCAGATACAATATCATTCCTAAGTATTTCCTAAGTATGGTTTGCCTGCTTAGTTTGAGGAAACAAGGGGAGGGACAGAGCCAGTAAAAGGATGGTGGGTGCACTAGGCCAGTGTTTCTCAACATGTGGTATATGCGACGCCGGATGATGTGTATCTCCCAACTTCCTTCTGCCGTCAGATATATGTGGCGCTGGTACTGTATGTCTATATTCCTTATGCCTTCACGTATCTCCTGCCTTCCTTGATTTCTCTCCATAGCCTCCCTCCCCCAAAAAGAGGAAGTTGCATCATTGGAGGTGGGCCGGCCTGATGGAATTGCCAGCTCAGAAGTACCTCTCCTCTCCCTAGTGGCAGTTCACTGCTTGCTTTTAACTTCCCCACACAGCTGCCACTAGCATCAGTTTAGCTGTGGTTCCATCAGGCAGCCTTGGGGCCTTTGCTAGGCCGGACCACCTCTGATAAAAGAGGGTTGCATCATCGGAGGCGGGCTGGCCTAGCAGAGGTCCCGAGGCTGCCTGATGGAACCGCGGCTAAACTAATGCTAGCAGCAGCTATGTGGGGAAGTTAAAAGCATGCAGTGAGCTGCCACTAGGGAGAAGAGAGGTACTGCTGGACAGGGAGAAGAGGTACTACTGGACATGGGGAAGGACTGTGGGAAGGGAGAAGGGGTATAGCTAGAAATGGGGAGAGGGAGAGGTCCTGCTGGCTAAGGGGGAGGGAAAGGGTAGGGAAAGAGGTGCTGCTGGACCTAGTAGAAGGGGAGGAAAATGGAAAGGTGCTGCTAGACTTGAAGGGGAAAGGAAAGGTGTTGCATGCTTGAGGGGAGGATGAGATGGTGCATGGGGAGAGAGCATATTAGTTGTGAGTGGGGTTAGGGGAGGGAAGGAAGGAAAATTGTTTCAGGATGAGTGAGAGAGGGAGAAATGGACATGGTGTGGAGGAGAGAGAGAAATGGGGCATGGGGAGAAAACATGTAAGTGGAGATGGAGAGATGGACGGGGAGGGCAGAAACAAGGGAAGGAGAAATGCTGCACTCAGGAGAAAGGGGGAGAGGGCAGAGAGTAAAAAAATTGGACTTATGGAGGGAGTAAGAGATGTTAGTTGAGGAACGAAATGACTGGAGAAGAGAAAGCGTGCAGGAAGGAGAGAGAAAGAAATGGGGCGCAGCATAGTTATATGGGGTGGCCTATATAAAAAATTTTAATCATCCCCCCACCCCTGGTACCCTTTTTCGGAGCCCCCTGGATGGTGGACAGCGAATCTCCAGCGGTTCAGGGCAGCCGCAATCTCTTCGGCATCCAGCCTGCCCTCGTACCGTTTGCTGAGTGACTAACGTCAGTTCTCACAAGTCCCACAAGAGCTGACGTTGGCCATTCAGCAGGCGGTGCAGAGGCAGGCCAGATGCTGAAGAGATCGCGGCTGCCCTGCACCACTGGAGATTCACTGTCCGCCGTCCAGGGGGGTCCGAAAAAGGTACTGGGGGGTGGGAGGGAACATTTTAAAAGGCAGAGGAGGTACCGGAAGATAAGCCGCAGCTAATTCCATGGGGCAGCTTATCTTCTGGTTTTCAAACATAGGCTGCCCTTTTCTACAGCCTATACATGGGTGTGGCTTATGCAGAGGGTGGCCTATATGCGGGGAAATACGGTAATCTACAGGGTCGGTTATTCCTGTTTCTTCTCTTTTATGTTTTATTCATGTATAGTATGGATATTAGCTTAATTTGCTCTTAATTGGAATTGATTTTGTGGTTTATTTATATAATCATATATGTATTTATTTTATTTGTGCTTTTTTTAATTAATATACTTATACTTTTGCTTTTTTAATTAATATACAGTATATACTTATATATTGTAAGTCAGGGGTGCCCACACTTTTTGGCTTGCGAGCTACTTTGAAAATAACCAAGTCAAAATGACCTACCAACAATAAAATTATCATTTATATTCGGGGGTGGGAGGGGGTTCCAAAGAGGTCAAGGTAGATGACTTTAAAATATGCAATGTTACCTCAGTAACAAATATACAAAAATGGACAAATATAACCCCTCCCCTTTTACTAAACTGCAATAGCGGTTTTTAGTACAGGGAGCTGCACTGAATGCCCCGTACTGTTCCCGACACTCATAGGCTCCTTGCGCTAAAAAAATCGCTATTGCGGTTTAGTAAAAGGGGGCTATAGTGGAAAATATAGACAGCAGATATAAATTCGGACACATTTTGATCACTAAATTTAAAATAAAATCATTTTTCCTACCTTTGCTGTCTGGTGATTTCATGATGCTGTCTGCTTTTCCTTCTTCTGACTGTAAATCCAATATTTCTTTCTTTCTTTCTGCCTCCTGCATGCTTCCTCTCCTCCAGACCTCATTCCATTCTCCAACCAACATCTCTTTCTGTCCCTCCATGAGTCCAACTTTTTCTTCCTCTCTCCCTGCCCCTTCCCTTTCTGTCTTTCTCTCTCCCTGTCCCAAGCCACCGCCGCCAATTTAAACCTGCTTCCCTGACGCTGCAAAAGCCAAGCCTGTGCAAGTGCTGGGCCCACAAGCCTTCCCCCTCCCCCTCACATTCTGACGCTAGAGAGGAAGTTCCGGACCAGCCAATCGCTGCCTGGCTGGCTCGGAACTTCCTCTCGGACGTCAGAATTGATGCTTGTGCACACCTGGCCTGGCGTTGGGGGAAGCAGGAAGAACAGAACGCAAAGGCAACACAAGTCTATCACAGAGCCCGGGATGGGCTCCGTGATTGACTCACGTTGCCTTTGCGATCTACTGGTCGATTGTGATCAACCTTTTGGCACCCCTGTTGTAAGTGATATCTGCTCTTTTATATATTTAATTATTTTTTGATGTTATGATTTTTATGTATTTTATTGTTAATGCTATGATCATTATTTTAATTTGTTATTAAATCTATATTTCATGTTATTTCCATGATACTGTTTTATTTGTATGTAGATATTATGATTCCTGATGCAAGCTTATGGTAGACATTGAGGGCCATATTCTGTAAACAGCACCGTAGGTTAGGCAGCAGTAGGCTTTAATTGCTTTAATTGGTACAGTAATTGACTGTACTGTTTAAAAGTCAATTAAAAATCCATTAAAAAAAGTAGGTACTGGCAAGTGCCTACCCTGATAGGCACCAGAGCCGCAGTTAAGTCATGGCATCTTAAGTTCAAAAGTAGGCATGGTTATGGCCTTAGGTTCCATTAGGAGTGACTCATTTTCAAATGTAGGTGCCGGTGGTTGAGCAGAGTACGATTTTGGGTTTCAAAAAGGAATTGGACGAGTTCCTGAAGGGAAAGGGGATCCAGGGGTATAATTAGAGGATTACTATACAATACAAAATGCCCTTGAGTAATAGATCACTACAGGTCCTTGACCTGGGGGGCCAGCGCGGGAGCGGACTGCTGGGCGTGATGGACCTATGGTCTGACTCGGCAGAGGCAATGCTTATGTTCTTATGTTCTATTTATTTATTTATATAATTTTCTATCATTTTCTCCCCCAAAGAGCTCAGAATAGGATAACAATAGGGGCTCCTTTTACAAAGGTGCACTAGCGGTTTTAGCGCACACGCTAAGCGCTACCGCCTCCTTTTAAGCAGGCAGTAATTTTTCAGCTAGTGCGCACTATAGCGCACGCTAATCTTGTGCGTGCCCTAAAAACGCTAGCGTACCTTTATAAAAGGAGCCCTAGGTTAACGTACATAACTTACAGTTAACAGGTTACAATTTTCAATATATGCTTTTATCCTAATTCAACATTTTCGAATAATTCCAATATACGTGGAGGGGCATAATCAAAAGATAGTCTAAGTCTGATTTGGACATAAGCCGTTAGTCGCCCAAAGTCGGCAGCAGCAAAATGTCCATTCTCAAAGTACATCCAAAATATTTTTTTTTCCCAAAATCATCTATCTGTATGTCCAGACGTTTGATTGTTCAGACCGCCACTACATCTATCTTTATACCACATTCTCGATCAAAAATTTGTCCAATCCCTAATGCCCCGAACAAAACCTTTTGGATGTGGGAGGGGCCAGCATTGTGATGGACTGGCCACCCAGACATGGGAACAGAGCAGTGGGGCACCTTTACAGGGCACTGCTGTGAACTTCACAAAAAGGGTGCCACATAAACATCTCACCAGAACGCCCATATAAGATATGGTGATTCCCCCAAAACCCACTATATCCACCTGTCTACAACCCTAAAAGCCCTTATGGCTGCAGGTGGCACCTATATAGCTGTAAACTGTTTGGGGGATTTCACATTTTCTACCTTGAATGTAGAGGATAGAGTGGCTTATGGGCCTGGGTCCTCCTCTCTATGGTTTACTATCTCACTCCCCATACTACTTAAGCCATCTCTGTGCAGCTCTACTAGGCTTTCCTATGCCAAGTGTTGATGTCCTAGAGGCAGGTATGTATGTTTTTATTCTGAACTTTGTGGGGGTGCGACGGGGTCAGTGAACATGGGGTGTGTGTGTGTGTGTCTTTACTTTGTCCCTGCAGTGGTTATCTGGTCACTTATACATGTCTTTACATCATCTAACTCACAACGTATAAGTTTCATCTAGACAGTCTTGTCAAACATTCAGTTATCACTGCAGGATGACTAAGTCCAGGTTGGCTCACATCCCGCCCTAACCACTCCTCCAAAAATGCCACTTTCACTTCTGGGCGCACAGTGGGATTCAGAGGCCTAAAATGTTCATAGCTACAGTACAAGATTTTTCAATACAACTTTTTATCTTAATGCGACACATACTGAGGATTTTGTATCAATATACTGTACATTTCTTTGGAATCTATTGGTTGTGGGCAGGGGAATTAGGTGAAGAGGTATGTTTTTATTGCTTTCCTACTGTTGAGGAGTCCTTCAAGGGATCTAATCTGTGGGTGCAATTGATTCCAGTGGCTTGCTATAAAGTGGGAGTAGGAATGTTGTTTGGCAGTATGCAGTTGAAGGGCACAACCAGAGGGTGTTTTGAGGCGTATTTCATCCTGGGAATGGAGGGACCTGTTCGGCATATACAGAGGAAGCTTGTTAGCTTGTTTGTCTTGTAGCTTGGCACCATGTCATGCAAGGATTTGAACAGGTGGCCATATCCAAAGGACGCTACTCCATCCTCATTCTCCTTGATCTATCTGCAGAACTTGATACCGTAGATCACCACCTACTCATTGAAATGCTGTCCTCACTTGGGTATCAGGGTTCTGTTATTTCATGGTTTTCTTCCTATCTCACCTTTAGCCTAAACTCTGAAGGATGCTCATCTGCTGCCATTCCACTATCGGTCAGCATACCTCAGGGATCTGTCCTGGGACCTCTTCTTTTCTCCATCTATACTTATTCTCTTGGTGCTCTAATCTTATCCCAAAGGTTCCAGAATCACCTCTATGCTGATGACTCACAAATCTAATCTAATCTTCTATTTTTGCGTTGCTCATACCTAGGCAGGCTCAAGACGACTTATAGAGAGGGGCAAGGATGGAGAAGGGGGGAGGAGGGAAGAGAGGATACAGGAGGGGGGTAGGGAGAGGGGTGGAGGGGGAAGGAGAGGTGATTAAGTGCCAAATAGATGAGTTTTCAGTTTCTTCCGGAATATGGCATGGTTAGATTCTGTTCTGGTCATTTCTGTAAGGTCATTCCAACTTTTTACTCCTAGAAAGCTGAGCATGGAGTGGAAAACATGTTTGTATTGAAGATTTTTTGTGGAAGAGATATTTAAAAGTATTCTGTTGAGGGTTCTGTGGGAAGTAGGCCATGCCTTGGAGAAGAGCTGGATGAGAGGAGCCGTGGAGTTTCCGTAAAGGTTGAGGTGAATGATGCATGAAGTTTTTGAAGGTTATTCGTGATGGGATGGGTAGCCAGTGCAGTTGCCTCTCCACACCTGAAATTTCTAGGGGAATCCAGGCCCAAGTCTTAGCCTGCTTCTCTGACATTGCTACCTGGATATGAACAAAAGATTGAAGCTGGTCCCTAGGCTTGCACTTCCAGTTCATTAACATGCCTTAAAATTAGTAAGCACAAATTGATTTAGCACACTTTAATCTAGAAATTAAAGCCCACAAACTCCATTTCCACATGTTTAATTTTATTTGTAAATAAAACTTTTTACCCCAAAGAATAGAAAAAATAGTCAAATATCAGAGGGAAAAAAGTCCAAAATGACTGTAAATTAACTCCCCGCCCCCCCTCCCATTTAAACAAAACTGTGCAAGTTTTTTTAGCGCTGGCTGGCACGCTGAATGCTGTGTGCTGCTCCGACGGTCATAGAGCTCCTATGAGCATCAGAGCAGGGCAGAGCATTCATTGCGATAGCCGGCGCTAAATAAACTCTTGTACGGCTTTTTAAAGGGGAGGGGTTTAAATTGTCTCTCTGTGTACATCCCTGCTTCATAAGAGCTCCAAGAAAAAGAGCAGAAACGGGTTGATTACGCTCATGTCTAGTATGTGCCAGGCACATCATCTGTGGTTAATTTTTATTTACACAAATTTGGAGCTCTGTAAGTAGTCAAATAGTTAACTAATGATTCGAGCAGTCAGGATAAAATGTTGGATTCATGTCCTAGTTCTTATACTGTCTGCTATTGCTTAAGTTACTACAAAAATGCACTTCAGTAATATTGTCATTGATCCTTTTCATCTGAGGAAGATTTTGCAGCTGAGCGCTGGCCTCTTCCCCTCAGGCAAGAAATGGTTTATGCTCCAGTGTTTGCATTGGAGGATTTGCCTCATGAGAACCATTTTGTGTAGCACTGGTAGACAACCATGTAGCAAATTTTAAAGAACAGGGAGGGAGAGTATGGCACTGTGGTTATAGCTACAGCCTTGGCACCCTGAGGTTGTGGGTTCAATCCCACGCTGTTCCTTGTGACCCCAGGGAAGTCACTTAATCTCCCCATTGCCCCAGGCACATTAGATAGATTGTGCCAGGACAGACAGGAAAAAATTCATGAGTACCCAAATAAATTCTGAGCTCCCCTGGAAGAACAGTTTTGAAAATTGAAATAATAAATAAACAAACAACTGTTTTCTACCAATCTTTCTGCAACTCCGACTTCCTGTTCTCCCTTCTTTGTCTAATCCTCCCCCCCTTTTTTTATCAAGCCGCATTAGGGTTTTTTATTGCCAGTCACTAAGGTAAAATCTCAAACACTCATAGGAATTCTGTGAGCGTCTGAGCTTTTACCAAAGCGACCAGCAATAGAAAACCCTAATGCAACTTGATAAAAGGGGGGGGGGGATTAGTTTTCTCTTATTTTTACTCATTCTACAGCTCTACATTTCTCCAATCTTTTTAATGTATTGTTAGACATTATGGCCGAAGCAGCTTTTGAGAATCGCACACGAGCATCCTATACAGAATTGCGCATAAGCCCGCCTAAAAAAAAAACAAAAACCCTGATTCTCTAACTGACGTCAATGTTACAGAATTAGAGAATCGGGTTGCTGCTGAGCTTATTGTAGCAAGGGATCTATCTGCCGTGATGTTTAGTGGCAACCCATTCCCACCCCCCACGAAGACTACCGGCAGGAGCGATGCCCAATTCCTCCTGCCAGGAACCCCCCCATACATCGCCAACAGGAGGGATGCCCAATCTCTACCGGATACCTCTCACCCCTCTGCAGGACCATATAGCCCACCCCCCCGGACCCACGTGAACTCCCCCACCCCCCAGAGGGATGCATTGTGGAATGCACCGTGGAGGGGCCTATGGCCTGATTGGCCCAGTCGCCTAAGCCCCACCCATAGAAAGGGCCTTAAGCACATGGGCCAACCTAAGATTCCGGTTGGCCCAGGTGCCTAAGGCCCTGCCCCAGTGCATCCCACAATGCACCTGGAAG
The DNA here is from genome assembly GCF_902459505.1 of Geotrypetes seraphini. Lineage (NCBI taxonomy): Eukaryota > Metazoa > Chordata > Amphibia > Gymnophiona > Dermophiidae > Geotrypetes > Geotrypetes seraphini. The sequence continues at coordinate 173,220,627 of NC_047089.1, forward strand.
GGACAGGCCGGAGGGAGCACCCGTCCATCCATCAAAAAAAGGTTAGAGGGGGTAAGAGGTGACCGGGGGAGGGGGGAGGATGTCCGGCAGGAGGAATTGGGCATTTCTCCTGCCAGCGATCTATCCGGGGGGGCGGGGGGGGGGAGGGGGGCGTTTCTGGCAGGAGGGATTAGGTGTTTTGTTGTTTGTTGTTATGATATGATAACATTCTAAATATCTTTTTATTTGTTAGGTGGTTTATAGGGCAACCAAACCTGAGTCAGCAGCTGAAATTTGCTGCTTGGTTTTGGCTGAAACTGAAAATGGCATTTCTCTCTCACCCCCTAGAAGAGAGAATGAGTCACCTAGGCTGCCACTCCCAATCCACAGCAAAGAGAGCAAGTCTACTGGGCCAAACCCTTCCTTCCCACTATCCAATGGCCCTCCCCAGGCCTACCTGATGGTTACGTGGTCTAGTGACCTCTTCCAGACAGAAGCTATCCCTGTCACTCCTGCCACCTCTGATTCCTCGGTCAAAATGGTTGCCAAGACTGCTGTGGGAAGTCCCAGCAGCCATTTTGAAAGTAGAACAAGCATGGGCAGGAGCAATTGGGCAGCTAGAACTAGCATGGGCAGCTCAATTATTGTCTTCAAGGCTGTTGCAGGGAGTCACAGCAACCATTTTGACTGAAGAACTAGTGGGGGCAGGAGCAACTTTGAATTATTCCTACCCAGTAAAGGCCACTAGACCACCAAGGAATTTAAAAGTAGGCCCAGGGAGGAATTTTAGGGTGATGGGAGGGTGGAGATGTTCTGGTCAGGGTGGCTAGCCCAGAACGGCGGGACCTGCTATCTGATGGTGATTATAAGTGGTGATGGTTGGGGGCAGGCAAAGAGTGGCTATGGGGGCAGGGTGTTCAATTTCAGACAAAAATATACTGACAAACTGAAGAATGACGAATTGGGCCAGTTTCAGTGCTGATGAGAAAACCAAAACTGAACCCCAAATTCAGTCAACCTCTAAGTTGGTTGGTTAGTTATGCAGGGATTTTTTTTTTTTAATTACTTCAAAATGTTCAGCAGTGGATAGAGTTTAGGTTGATTTTACTGAATTTACAAAGGGAGACTGCCTGGATGAAGAGAAGAAATACAAGGGATCAGTCCGAAGTTAGATTCTCTTCCCTGTGACCTTAGACTTAAGAGAATCTCTGAAAATTGAGTTTTCCTCGCTAATATTGGGTATTGTTATTGATTCATGTCTTACATTTAAGGATCGGCTAAATTCTCTTGTTAAAAAGTATTTCTTTAGCCCTCGTATCCTGAGAAGAGTGAGAACGCTCTTTCATCAGCATTCAGTCAATTATCTTATCAAGGTTGGATTATTGCAACTCAATGTACCTGGGTCTCTCAAAGGTCAGTCTGCACAGACTTCAATTGATATAGAGTACCGCTGCCAAGCTCATTTTTGGTAAGAGTAAATTCGATCACATAACCCCATTGCTCAAGGAATTACATTGACTTCCAATGTATCTTAGAATTCAATTTAAGTGTGTTTGTATTGCATTTAAAATTCTATTTGGCATTTTTATTACTTTGGCTCCTTTAGATTGGAATGCACACAGATCTTATCTTGTAGGAATTCAAATAAATTAAAACTTACATTTCCTTCCCTTAGGGGTAAAAATAGAACTTTCAGGAGATTCAGCCACTCTTTCATTTTCAAACTAACTGAGCTCTGGAATGAGCTACAGCTTTCACTTAGAAGTCTAGGCCCCTTCATTGCATTTTGGAAAGCTCTGAAAACGTTCTTGTTTACTAAACACTTTGGAAACTAAGCCATTCTAGATTGCATTCTTCTTCTATATTTATGTACTATCCTTGCATTATTGTAAACTGAGTTGAGCACCTTTTTGGTTGAAGAACCAGTCTATAAAATTAAAATTTAGTTTAGAAAGGCTGGATGGATAGTGTGAAGCCAGAAAAAAGGAAGACATTTGATATAAAGAGGGAAGAAAGGAGAAATGCTAGCTAGAAGGGAGAGAGAAAATGGAGGGTGGCTGGTGAGATCCTGCACTGCACAAAAAAAAGGTGAAGAAAGAGGGAGAGAGAGATGCCTGGGGAGGGGAAGGAGAGAGATGTTGGATGATAAAGGAAAGAGAGGAGAAATGCTGACTGGAAAGGAAATAACAGGGCAAGACAGTGGCTTGAAAAGGTAGGGGGAAAGGGGGATGCTGGAAGGAAAGGAGAGATGCTTCCTGGAAGGGGAGGAGAAGGTAGATGCTGGATGGAAGGAGAGAAAGAAAGAGGCAATACCAGATGGATTGGGAAGAGGTAAATTACTTTGGAAAAGAGAGGAAATGTCAGATGAAAGGAGGAAGAGAGGAGGAAATGGAAGAAAGAGGGGGGAATGCTTGGTGGGAGGGGATAGAGAGTGGGAGATGCCAGATGGAAACAATATAGAGAAAAGAATGGAAACACTGGATGAAGGAGGAGAGGACAGAGTTAATGTAAGACTGGGGAATAAGAGAAAGAGGAATCGGAGAGTTGGAGTGAAGGAAAAAGATGATAAATTGGTGGTAAATGTAAAAAGAGGCAGTCTTCGATAGTAAGGATGAATGAAATATGGACAGAGGCAGAAAAATAAATGGGACAAAAGCCAAATCCTAGTTCTGGTTGACCTCCAAGGTCTGCCAGTTATGTTCCTGTACCCAATCTGTGGCATGCCATTGGCTGACTTCATACACTTCAAATTCATGTTGCTCTCTTGCTTGCAAAAGAAGACTATTACACCTATTTAACTGATTTCATCAGATTCAACCCTTGCCATCTCTTTGCCACGCTCAACTCTCTACTAAAATTGCCCTTACCTCCAACTCCTACTTTGCTTTCTCACCAGACCGTGACTGAGTACTTCCTTGACTACGCCCACAAAATTACCCTCAAGTTCTTGACCAATCCGTCTCCACTTCCCCCTCCGGCCTGCCCTGCAAACCCTCCATCATCCCCTGCTGCCTTTTTCTCCTTCCCAGAAATCATTGAAGAGGAAATCGCATATCTTCTTTTCTCCTCCAAACTCACTACCTGTTCCTCAGATCCCATTCCCACCCATCTACTACTCACCATCTCCCCTATCTGCCACATCCTCAACTTATCACTCTCTATCTCAACTATACTCAATGCCTTCAAACATGCTGTAGTTACGCAGCTCCTGAAAAGGCTATCGCTGGACCCTACCTGCCCCTCCAATTATCACCCTATCTCCTTTCTACTACTAGAATGAGCTATCCACCACTGTCTTCTTGACTTCCTTTTGGCTCAAGCTGTCCTCGACCCTTCAATCAGGCTTCTGCCCCCTTCACTCCACGGAAACTGCCTTTGCTAAATGACCTGCTCCTGGCCAAATCTAAAGGACACTACTCCATCCTCATCCTCCTTGATCTATCTGCAGCATTTGACACTCATTGAAATGCTGTACTCATTTGGGTATCAAGGCTCTGTTATTTCATGTTTTTCTTCCTATCTTTCTTGTACCTTTAGCATAAGCTCTCAAGGATCCTCCTCTGCTGCCATTCTGCAATCAGTCAGCATACCTTAGGGATCTGACCTGGGACCTCTTCTTTTCTCCATTTACTCTTCTCTTGGTGTTCTAATCTCATCCCAAAGGTTCCAGTACCACCTCTATGCTGATGACTTGCAAATCTACCTCTCCACACCTGAAATTTCTACGGGAATCCAGGCCCGAGTCTCAGCCTGCCTCTCTGACATTGCTACCTGGATGTTTTGCCGCCATCTAAAATTAAAAATGGCCAAGACTGAACTCCTTATTTTTCCTATTAAACCTGCCTCTCCCCTTCCCTCAGTCTTTCCTATATTTCTGGAAAACACCCTCATCCTCTCTGTCTCGTTGGCTCACATCCTTGGGGTCATCTTTGACTCGTCGCTCTCCTTCTCCTCTCATATCCAACATTTTAGCATTATTATAGAGAAAGAAATGACAAGTTTTAGCAAGTTTAGCTAAAACTTGTCATTTCTTTCTCTATAATAATACTAAATAAAATCCATCCTTTCCTTTCTGAGCATGCTGCCAAGACCCTCATCCTTGCCTTTGTCACCTCTCGTCTGGATTACTGCAGTGTGCTTCTCACTGGTCTACAGCTAAGCCATATCTCTCCCCTTCAATCTGTTCAAAATACTGCTGTACGCCTCATATTCTGCCAGGGTTATTATAACCACATTATTCCTCGCAGGTCGCTTCACTAGCTCCCTGTCTGTACTGCATACAATTCAAACAACTCTTATTGACATTCAAGTGTACTTATTCTGCAGCTCCTCCTCTCTTGTTACTCCCTTCCAGAAACGCCACTCATCAGACAAGTCACTCCTGTTGGTATTCTTCTCCTCTACCACCAACTCCTATATCTGTCCTTTCTACCTTGCTGCACCACATGCTTGGAACAACCTTCCTGGCTCACTACATAAGGCTCCATCTCTGGCAGTATTCAAAGCCAGACTGAAAGCTCACTTATTTGAAACTGCATTTACATACTAACCCAACCAACATATCTTGTCCAATAGTGCCCTGCCACCAATGAAAAGGAAAGGAATTCCTGTCATGAGAGCTATGAGAAGACGTGAAAACAGAAACTAGACATGGATCCACACAATTAGAAAAATTAAATGGCAAGAGAACAACGGTAGAAAAAATGTTATTTTGAATGAAGTAGTATGGTAGTGGTGTTAGTTTTATTTATTAATCTTTAGAGATTAAAGCAAAGCCTGAAAACTGTGTAGTTATGTCCCCTCAAAATGGAAAGTAAAGAACAGTACAGAGAGGAAATAGCATATTTCTTTAGGAAAGACTATCCAGCTGTAAAAAGAAATTACAAATCTGTTAACTCGCATAAATTAGCACACAAATATCATGGAAGCATTTAGCTTTGGTTAAACAAATTTGTTTCCACTGTGCTCCAACATGCTCAACAGTTTAACATTGTTTGAAAAGACTTCTGTTTAGAAGTCATCTGGTGAAGTCCTAAGTCATGAGCTATCATGTGATGGGGCATACTTCATTCCTTTAAAAGAAAGAGGTTGCATTAATTATGCTGCTGTTTATTCTACTGAAGAACATACAAAAAAAGCCTTAAATACAAATACAAGAAATGTAAGAGAACTGCCAACTAGAAAATGGACATTCAGCTGGTAGAGTTTCACCAAAGTGGATCATAGTTTGTCAATAGCTGAGATGAAAAGGGAAATATATATGGTTTGAAAAATGCTGAAGTAGCCAGATAGGCGAGTCTGGCCAGTTGAGTCTTTTCCAGTGTCCATCTACTTAGGCAACAGAGGACAACTGAGAAGGTCCAGTTAGTTATGAAGGCCACTAGCAGCTTTATCATGACTTTGTTTCTGCTGAGAGTAACGTAACGTTGTTTCTCTTTTGCTTTCGTAGGTTCTGAAGGTAGCATACTTGAAACCCATACTTCCAGTGAGATGCATGACTTAGATGACATAGAAGCCAATATTGAAACTCTGGAAAATTGTAAAAGACCTAAAAGCACTGTTGAGATGAGCGGTTAGAGCGACAGAAGGATATATGGAAGCTGACTGCATGTTCTAAGTTATACAAGTCCACCCCTTTTCCTCAAAAATGCCTTAGAACTGAAATTTTTAGTTTTCTAACATTCCGTTTTGAAGTTTGCCTTTGTGTCCACTTCACAGATGTTGAACTACACATACTTCTTCAAAGCATTATACCAAAACAAACTTTTCAGCTAGCCAGTCACATATTGGTATCAACAGTAATTTGCGTATAGAAGGAAAAGAAAGTTGAGACCATCAGAATTTGATATGAGCCAACTTCAGACTCCTCGATTAATGGATTTTAGTGACTTCCCACAAATTAGGTAGATTATAAATATGAAATGATTGTGGGGAAAAGGCGGGGCAGTAGAGTGTTGGGTTGGTAAACTGAGTGGAGGAGCATGAGTGCTAGGTTATATAGCTGGATGGGCTGAGGAGGGTACATTAAAAAGTTAAAGCTTAGTAGGTGAGGAGTATGCAGGGGTGGGTTAAGATAATCCCTGAACCAGAAACAATAGAGTTATCTGTCTTAAGGACCAGGCCTTGGGTCTTTCAGAACTGGAAGTCCATAACTGGGTCCCCATCTATGTTCCCTCATATATTCTTGGAGTGTCACTCACAGATTTTACATGGTTGTTCATAAAAATACTTGAAAATCTGGAAAATTGTTGGGTTTTAGAATTTGTTGCTCGCACTAAAAAAAATTTTTGGGAACTTGTTGCTCACATGAGAAACACCCAGCTAATCCTTAGAGGAAGCATTGTTCCACTTGGGGAGCCCAGCTTTAGTAGGCAAAAATACATAAGAACATAAGAATTGCCGCTGCAGGGTCAGACCAGTGGTCCATCATGCCCAGGTCCGCACCCGCAGCGGCCCTTAGGTCAAAGACCAGTGCCGTAACTGAGCCTAGCCTTACCTGCGTACGTTCTGGTTTAGCAGGAACTTGTCTAACTTTTTCTTGAATCCCTGGAGGGTGTTTTCCCCTTTAACAGCCTCCGGAAGAGCATACCAGTTTTCCACCACTCTCTTGAGTGAAGAACTTCCTTATATTTGTACGGAATCTATCCCCTTTTAACTTTAGAGAGTGCCATCTCATTCTCCCTGCCTTGGAAAGGGTGAACAACCTGCCTTTATCTACTAAGTCTATTCCCTTCATTATCTTGAATGTTTCGATCCTCTTTTCAAATGAGAAGAGGCCCAGTTTCTCTAACCTCTCACGGTACGGTGACTCCTCTAGCCCCTTAACCATTTTAGTCTCTCTTCTCTATCTAACCAACTAAACAAACATCAATAGGTCACAGGAAAAATCAGAACAAAACAAAAGGCAGGTTAAAAAGACTCCTAATACTAACTCACATTACAGGCAAGACATACTATGATAGAACACCATGGAGTCAGCTGTCAAAAAACATAAGAAAAGCAATACTGAGACAGACCAGTGATCCATCTAGCTCAGTATCCTGCTTCTAGTAGTGGCCACAAATACCTGGAAGAATCAAAGATAGTAGCAAGATTCCGTTCTGATCCCAGGGACAGCAGTGGCTTTCCCCATTTGCATTAGAAGAACCTTCTTACACTGGAGAACCATTGTATGCAAATGTGTCATACATATATATTAAATGTGGCTAGCCTGAAAACCCAAATGACTACAGGATTACGTGGACTTGGAAGCCCTTTGTTAGGGACTGTCTTTTACATGTTTTGTGTACATCTGTAGCACTATAGAAATGCTAAGTAGTAGTTGTTTTCTTTTATATTTAGTCTTTTCCAAATGCTTGTTTTGTTTTTTTATCTCTGGGGTGTGGTGTTTTAATTTTATTTTTAATTATCATGAACAAGAAAAGCATAAAAAACACACAGTGGTCAGAGTTTTCTAATATCAAAATATAGCAATTTATTCAAGACACTGAATATGATCTGTTGATTCCCTCCTTGAAACAAATGAGCTACAGCACAATGTGATTTAAGAGAGGGGGTTGGGGTGGAGAGCAGAGGAGAAATTTTTTTAAAAAAGTCAGATGTTAACCTTAAACTGAATTTTGGAGATGCGGATGTGTGAACCAAGTCTGGCTGCAAGTCTGACACAGACAATAAAAACCTCAATAGCCAGAATTTATAACATCAGTGAACAGCTAAAGGACATTTCTGCAACTAACAAAGAAACGCAATTTAAAGTAAAAAGGCAAAACAAGGACAAAATACAAGGGCCCCTCACCACCCCCTCCAAAAAAAACCTACATATCCTTATGTTTGACAAAGTGCACTTCACTTGGTTCTAAAAATTAGCAATTAAAAGTTCAAGAAAGAAAATGCAAACATGAAACATGGGGTTAATGCTTTTAAAACCCTGTACATATGTCAGGACCTTTGACGTTCCATGTGGGTTCCAGCATTCGTTAAATTAAAGATGCAGTATCCTGCTGCCAAGACAGCATCTGAAACAAATTTCTGTCAGCTCATAATGGTTCACGCAAACAATTTTGGTGGTGAAGTTGTACAAATGCTATGTTGTTTTTTTTTTTGGAAGCTGTCTTCTTTCCAAAGGGTTGCCACCAAAAATTTGGAACAAAGCACTCTACAGTGATATGAAAAAGTTAATCCACCCTTGATTTCCCCTATTATTGCTCATATGTCACACTGAATGGTTCCTGATCAATATTATACAAAGGGAACCCTTATAAACATATAACATAATTTTAAAATTATTTTGTCATTTATTTAAGGAACAAAGTTATCAAACATCCATTCCTATGTGAAAAAGTAGCTACTACCATAGTCAATCAACCAACTGACCAAATTTAATTGATAATTATATTCATTGCAGTCAGCCCTGTTGATTCTGAATCTAAGTCTCGTTATATATTGAATCTAACCATAAGACTGAAGTAGTCTCCACAATGTTTCCATGAACATACTATGCTACGATCAAAGAAAATTCCAGAAGAGATGAGAGTCTGGTAAAGGTTACAGCCATTTTCTAAGCTCTGGGACTCCACTGAACCACAGTGAGAGACATTATCTCCAAATAGAAAAGATCTGGAACAGTGGTAAATCTTCCCAAGAGCGGCTTGGCCTATCAAAATTACTCCAAGTGTGCAGTAATAACTCATATGGAAAGTAAAAAAAGAAAAAAAGCTTCCCAACACATTATCTAAAAATCAGCAGGCCTCTCTATCTTCAGCTAACTTGAATGCTCATAACTCTACACTAACCCCCTCTTCTACGAAACTGCGATAGCAGTTTGTAGCGCAGTGAGCCGCGCTGAATGGCCTGCGCAGCTCCCGATGCTCATAGAGTTCCTATGAGCATTGGGAGCAGCGCAGTCCATTCAGCGTAGCTCTCTGCTCTACAAACTGCTAGCGCAGTTTAATAGAAGAAGAGGTAAGAAAGAGACTAGGCAAAAATACTCTTTTGTCCAAGAGTAACATCAATGCTCATCTCACTGCTGCAAAACGCACACACACACAGATGATCCCTAAAGCTTTTTGGGATAATGTTCTATGGACAAACAAGTCAAAAGTGAAATTCTTTGGATAACATAGGTCCCATTATGTTTAATATAAGGCAAAATACATTGTACAAAATGGTGGCAAGTAGCAAGATGGTGGGGGGGATGCTTTGCTGCCTCAGTAACTGGAAAACGTCTGATCATCTGTTTGTGAACTGAAGCTGAACTGTAATTGGGTTATGCAACAAGGCAATGATCCAAAACACAAAGGCCTAGATGCACTAAAGTCAGCGATTGTCTAACAATTGCCATTAAACCGGTTTTGACTGGATTAGAAATGATCACATTTGCCGACCTGATGCAGAAAATGGCTCACCGCATGGTTTTCTGCACGATCGCTCATCCTTCGATCTGGCCATGCAAATAAGGTCATTTATTTTGAAATGCCATGTAAACTAGCTGAGCGATTGATGCTCTAACATCACTTTGCAAAGCACAAAAAAAACCCCAAACACTTAGCAATCAAGTCTACATCTAAATGACTGAGAAGAAAGCAAATTAGAGTTTTGGAATGGCCCAACAGAGATATGGCAGGATATGAAACAAACATCTCAAGCATTAAAACACATGAATATCTCCGAATTAGAGCAGTTTTGCAAGGAAGAGTGAGCTAAGATTCCTCAACAGCTATGTAAAAGACTGGCATCTGGTAACAATTACTGCTGCTAAAGGTGGTTCAACCAGTAATTAAGCTTAGGGGGTACTAATTTATTCATATGAGTGATATTGGTGTTAGATAACTATGGAGCTATGTACTAAAGCTTAGCCTGTGCCAACGGAATTAGCATGCACTAAATGCTAAGAATCCCAGTTTATACCTATTGGCTTCTTAGCATTTAGTATGTGCTAATTCTGTTAGCGTGAACTAAGCACTTTTTTTTAGTTCAATAATTTTTCACTACGTTTCAAACCTCAGCATCTATACATACAAATTACACAGGACAGCATAACCTTCCTCCCCCTGCAGTAAAAGAGATGAACAGTAAATAGTAACCATAGAAGTGATCACCCTACAGTCTTAACATATTCATGTTGCAATCAGTCCTTTCTGCAAAGATTTAATTATATTTATAAATCATGCACAGTGTATTCCACCCAAAAGTCAAAATCAAAAAGCTTTGGTAAAATGGCCTTTATATTCCTTAAATAAATGAAGTAACAATTCAAAAAAAATGTGGCACATGTTTACTGAGGATCTCTTGGTGTAATATAACATTTTGTTTAAGGATCAGATACCATTCAGTGTGATATACTGTATAAACAATAATAGGGGAAATGAGGAGTAAACTGTTTTACATCACTGTATGTAATCTTGCTTATTAATGCCTGGTATGTATGTGTCTCTGCTTTCTTTATGCTAGAACCTATCCTTTTGGTTGAATGGATCGATTCATATTGTGATAGGCACGTAGGATCTCTTAAGAGAGAGGAAGAGATAATGGTTACTATGGATGGGCAGATTGGATGGACCATTTGACCTTTATCTGCCATCATGTTTCTATAATTATTCTTCAGAAGCAAAAAAAAAAAATCAATTAAAAAAACATTTAGAATGAAATTTTTGGGGTCACAACTTTTTGGAAAGGAAAACTGCCTCCAAAATATAATAGATCATTATATCATTCATACGATACATCGCTCACTCAGACTGTATTCACTAGGAAAGCTTGTGGCATCCAATTTTGTACATTGTCATTGTGTAAAGTGTTTTGAGTTCGTGTGTCTATGGGGCCCTTTTACTAAAAGGTTTGATCAAGCTTTGCATTTATCGTATATTCAATGCAAAAAAATAACACATAAGAACAAAGCTGGTGTGCTAGAGGTGTTTCAGACAGGGAATGGGACAATTCAGCATGGCCAGTTCAGCACAGCCATTTCAGTGCCACCAGTTCATCACGGCCCTTTCAGCGTGGGCTGTTTCATCTCTTAATATTGACACCCTCTTAAAGTCAACCTTTTACCCCAGAAGTCTTCCCTCTGGACAACTTTCTGTTCCAATATAAAGGGAAACCTTATGATGCACCTGATTGATCTGTGATAATGCCCCCCACTTCAAACCTTGAAGTCACTAGATGATGCAGAGGCAGGAGAAGACCACAGGTGAAGGGAAGTGAAAGAAGCACCAGTGTGGGGCAAAGGGGGGGCTATGACCCCCTCTTTCAAACCTTGAAGTTACCAGATGATGTGGAGGCAGAAGACCGCAGGTGGGTGAAGGGAAAGGAAAGAACCACCAATGGGGTAAGGGGGGTTGTTCCCCCCCTCTTTCAAACCTCGCAGCTTCAACAAGGTAAGCGCTCACCATTACAACAGCCATAATGAAACAGCTGTGGTTAAACACCCATGCTGAACCGGCCATGATGGACTGTCCTGTGCTGAAACGGCCGTGCTGAACTGGTGTGGGGAATTCTATAAATGCTGCTCAAAAATTGGCACTGGGAAAAAAACGCAGTAAGTGTGATTTTTATAAGCCCTTTATAGGATCACACTTAGCACCAACTCCTGCATTTAACGTTTGGTACCAGACTCCTGCTGAAACCTGGTATATATGCTGGCACCCAGGTTAGGTGTGCTGTGGAAGTATTCTTAAGAACACCTCGGAAACATCCATGCCTCATCATGGCCAAAGCTCCTTTTGAGTTACATGCTATCAGAGTTAGGCACTATGACCCAGATTCTATAAATGGCGCCGGAGGTTAGGCACCTAGATCAGCACGCCTAGCCCATCTAGGCACTTAATTTTTAAAAAAAAATTGGCTTAATCAGCGCTGATAATTGAAAGCGCCTTTAAAGAAAATTGAAAAATTAGCCAGTAGGCGCCTACCACTTTGAGGTTGGAATCTACATCAAGGCACCTACCATCAAGTAGGTGTGATTACGGACAGATTCAGGCGGAGTTTGGACGTGGATTGGCTTAGGTGCCGGTAGGTACCTAACTTAGATGCACTCGTTCAGGCCAAGAAAAGCCTGGCCTAAATGGCAGTGTGCCTAAAGATTCAATGCCTACTGGTGTCAAAGAATGCTTAGGCATGATTCTATAAAGGACACTTAGCAGTTGATTGACAACCTCCAAACAGCACCTAGGAGTTAGATGCCGTTTATAAAATCAGGGCCTAGACCTTTATAGAATAACACAGCCAAATGTGCACATAAATTTTAAAGGCTACCAATTAATATCAATAATTGGTTGGTAACACTCAATTGATGTTAATCGGCTTTTAGGCTTTGATTCTATAGCATTAGGCTTAATCAGGCTTAAGCATTGGCACTCAACGCCTCACAGTCAGCTTTAATTGAACTTAATTTAAAGTTAGGCAGCTAACGCAAAAAACTCAATTTCATAAAAGTAGGCGTCTAGCCCAAAGCACCTACACTACAAGTGGGCATTATTAGGGGTGGATCATGGGTGTGTTTTCAAGTTAGCTATCTCTTTGTGAATCAGGTGCCATTAGGCTCTGATATTGATGCCTAACTTTAGGCATAGAAAACCCTTGCCTAAATTGGGGATGCCTAAATGTTAAGATGCTGAGCGCCACCTAGGCATGCTTAGGCAACACTAAGCGTGATTTTATAATGGGTGCCTAAGTTTTAAAGTTTTATAACTTTAGGCAGGCTTTATAGAATCAGGGCCTGAATCTGCGCATCTTGGGAATGTGACCCAATTTTGGTTCTCAAATCTAGGTATCATAAACAGAATCTGGGGTTATTGCACCGGAATTTTATTTTATTTTTTAATGCATCTTAAGTGTACTCGCAGTGCAGATGCATTCACTGCTTCCAATTTAAGACATAAGGGCATCCACGCTAACTGCAGTAATTACAGCGCATGATATAATACCATGCGCTAACTGAAATGCGCAGGCCATGCCCATTCCCCACCCCTGTTATCCCATGAGTGTGCTGTTATCCCAGAGCGATAATAGCATACTCATGGGCTGTTACTTCCTGTTAATTCATATATTTACCGTATTTTCTCACATATAACGCGCGCGTTATACGTGGTTCTTACAAACCGCGCATACCCTTGCGCGTTATACGCATGAGCGCGTTGTACAAAATTTTTTTTACAATAGTTCACCCCCCCCCCCCGATTCATCACCCGGAAAGAGCGCTCGCACTCCCACCCTGAAGGACCGCTCGCACCCCCACCCGAAGGACCACTCGCACCCCCACAGCCTCCCCCCCTCCCCCAAGGAGAAGCTGTCTACCTTGTTTCCGGATGCCAGCCCAGCTGCTTCCTCTGCCGGCGGTCCTGCCCCTTCTCAGAGCCCTGTGGTGCGCTGCTTCCTCTTCAGGCGGTCCCGCCCTTTCTCTGATGTCAGAGAAAGGGCGGGACCGCCGGAAGAAAAAGCAGTGCAGCAGGGCTCAGAGAAGGGGCGGGACCGCCGGCAGAGGAAACAGCTGGGCTCGCTGGCATCCGGAAACAAGGTAGACAGCTTCTCCATGGGGGGGGAGGCTGTGGGGGTGCGAGCGGTCCTTCGGGTGGGGATGCGAGCGGTCCTTCGGGGTGGGAGTGCGAGCGGTCCTTCGGGGTGGGGGTGCGAGCGGTCCTTCAGGTTGGGGGTGCAGGTGCGTGCGAGTGTTCCTTCGGGGTGGGGGTGCGAGCGGTCCTGCGGGGGGGGGGGTGAATCGGACATCGGGGGGGGGGCATCAGGCTTTCAGGGTAGGGACAGGACTTCAAGGGGGAAAGGAGAGTCGGAGCGGGCGAAAAGAGAGTCGGGGTCTCCAGAGGAGAGTTGGGGCGGGCGAAAGGAGAGTTGGGCAGCATGCGCGGTATACGAGTGTGCGTGGTATATAAAAATTTCTGTACATAAATTTGTGTTTTTCGCGCGCTATACCCGTGTGCGCTTTTTACACGGGTGCGCGTTATCTATGTGAAAATACGGTACTTAACGCACTTTGGTAAAAAGACCATTAAGAGTTGACTGCTCTCATACTGGCGTAAATGCAATGGATAGAAAATAATTCTAGGTAATTTGATTTGCAGTGTTCACCCCGATAGCCATTAACTGATCACCTTTACCATTTTGATTTGAATTTAACTCCTGAGCAGCTACTACTATTTAAATTTTAGGAAGTATGAGTAAGTTGACTGGTATGTTGCTGCATTAATCTTAAGGCCCATATGCAGATAGCAGGCTGACACATGAAAACTAAATAGAGCATTATGAAATGAACAGCAGCCTTTACAAAGGCATTTTTCCCCATAAGCACAGAAGAGGAAGATCAAAAATAAATTATATTAAGACAAACATAAAAACAAAACAAAACTAATCCCGAAGAAAAACCTAGAACCAAGACTCGATGATGATGCAGTAAGCTCAACAAACCAGTATAGATTTTCTGAGGAATCTAATCAGTCCTGTTGAAACAAATATTTTTTACAGAATTTCCCAAATAACGAATATTTCTAAATTCAGATTTTTTGACCTCTAAAATTACCATACAGATTGAGTTGTATTGCACCCTTAATTGACATGAAGGCTGGACAATGAGGAGCAATGATGTTAATGTTATGAGTGACAGGTGTCAGCTCAAGTAAATTGCTGACATCTGCCTTATAGTAACCCCCCAAAAAAAAATTATTTCACTTGCCATACCTCAGGGAAACATCAAGCTGGGACTATTTTTCTTGCAACTTAAGTGGGTAGTGAGGCTGGCGTATGACAATTTTAGGAAAGAAGACTGCATTTAAGCCTTTAAGCCCAACCGGCAAAGCAGTGGAGGCCCTCACAGCATTAGCACAGGACTGTCTCTCTGACACATGACATGAGCAATGAGCCACTGAAGCAGGGTCTATACAGCAGCAGCATTTTGTTCAGGTCCTGGAAGTTCAGGCCCTCCAACTGAAAGGACTAAACCCTGTGTATCATGCTGTAGTATACAGGTCATATGCACACAACATCTCCTTAAACAATATAGTTTAAGGCTATTTTCAGGGATGGACGAGAGGGAGCATGAGAGAACTAAGGGGTAGAATCACAAACTTACTTTATTTAGTCCGTTCCTTTCCTTAATCAGTTTATGTGAATAAATTATTGTAACCAATCTTCATGTCCTTCCATAACAATAGCTATTAATCTTAAAATGTGTTGTGCCCTCCTCCCCCAAATATGAATCTATTCAACCTTGCCATCCCCAGCACTATCCTTCCCCTAACCTTTCCACCTTCCTACCTACAGGCACAAGGAAATCAACCTTACCTCATTATCTCCTGTGCCAACTTCAACAGGTAGCCTGAACCACACCAGGTTTGTGGGTTCCTCACAGCTATAGGTCTCTGCTCGGTTTAGACTTCAGACTGAAGCCAGCAGACGAGAAATCAGACACAGGTCAAAAAACACAGCTTTCTTCCTGGCTGCATCAATCTACATCCCACTCCCCCTACCCTCCCTAGGACAGTCCTATGGCTTCATTCTTAAAGGATGGCAGGAGGACAGAAATTTGCAGGTAGACTACAAAGACTAGACAGAGGACATAAGGAAAGAGTTGTCTAGTCTTTGTCTAAATTAAGCATAAACTAGAAATTGGAACCTCTTTACTTCTCTAAAATAAGAGAAAGGGTCAATTTGCTTTGTGTTATCTGTGAACAGATGCATAAAAAGCTTAAACAATTTGTAAAGTGCACACTTAAGGACTAAATTCTATAAATGTGTCGCAATCTAAGAAAAGGTACCAAGTCCTAGGGCTCCTTTTACTAATCTGCGGTAGCGTTTTAAACCCGCGCTGCAGATTAGCGTGCGCTAACCCCTGCGCTACACAGAAAGACTAATGCCAGCTCAATAGAGGCATTAGCTTCTAGCGCGCACGCGCGCTAAAACCGCTAGAACAGCTTTGTAAAAGGAGCCCTTAGTGCACGCTTACTTGAAAAACGAGGCAACAGTGTCAGTTGAGTTCTTTTTATCAGATACAACAATTTGCTAATTAAAACGGTATATCTCTGGCAAATGAAATGATAGAAAGATGTGGCTTCTTGCATTTGAATCAGCATCTTCTTGATTACTTAGCCAGCTGAATAACTCAATTTCTAAGACTTGGTCCCTCTTTTTGGATTATAACAAAAATGGTGCCTAAAAAAAAAAAAAATAGCGGACCGCTATTCTGTAAAGAACACTTAAAGTTAAGTGCCGTTTACAGAATAGCATTTAGCTTCAGGAACCATGCCTAACTTTAGGAGTGGTAATTTACACCCACTGAAACATGATGTAAATCAGGGAACTCAAAGTCCCTCCTTGAGGGTCGCAATCCAGTTGGGTTTTCAGGATTTCCCCAATGAATATGCATTGAAAGTAGTGCATGCACATAGATCTCATGCATATTCATTGGGAAAATCCTGAAAACCCGACTGGATTGCGGCCCTCAAGGAGGGACTTTGAGACCCCTGATGTAAATCCTCACACTTAAATTAGGCATGAAGCTCCCTCCCCCCCTTATTCAATAACTGTGTGCATAAATTGCAGCGGTTCCCAAACCACAAACCATGGACATCTGCACTGAATACTGACCAATTGTGTGAAGCTTGGGGGATAACATCATAAGCCATTTAACAGTATATCAGCAGATGAAAAGCCAAAGCAAGCTGAGACCTCTGGACAGAAAGTCATATGCCTTTCAACTCTCTCTGTCAGACTTCTCCTTTGTACAAATTATGGGCTCCTTTTACAAAGGTGCGTTAAGGCCTTAACGCATGGTAAAATGCCACTCGCGCTAGTCGCTACCGCCTCCTCTTCAGCAGGCAGTAGTTTTTTTAGGTAGCGCATGCTAATCCGGTGCATGTGCTAAAAACGCTAACGCACCTTTGTAAAAGGAGCCCTATATCTTTATTGGAACTTTATGGAAAGGCTGTAATTGTATTTAATTGGCTTTTAATATACAGCATATTGAATAAATAGTTTCAATTGAAAATGATTATAATTGTACAATTTCTTGATTTGGGGTATCCTTGTTGGGCAAGGGGTTCCAGCCTCACAATTATAATATGCGTGAGAGAAATCTGCACACAGTGAAAGCAGTGCACATAACTCAATCTCGTGAATATTCACTGCAGATATCCTGAATCCCTGACTAGCTGGGATTCCCTCAGGACAGAGTTGGGAGCCACTGCTATAACAGAATCTGGGCGCCCAGATGCCATTGTAGAATTTACGCTCAGTGCTCTGCGTTCTAGCACTCAAATTTAGGCACCCTTTATAGAATTATGCTGTCTGGGGGTAATTCTCTAGGTTCCAGGTTGATGTGCTAACCCCAAATTCTATAGTAACAGTTATGTGCACAGCTGCCATCATAGAATATTAGCCTAAGTCCACATTTATGCACCTAACTTTAGTGATAAGCAGTTAGGGGCTAGCTAATTCTATAAATACCCTTAATAATCTCAATAATTGGTAAAAAATTTTTAATTTTTTTTTGAGCAATAGGCACCTATCCAATTCTATAAAAGATAGGTGCCTATTGCATGGCGCTTAACGGTGCCTAAAACCTAAGTGGGTGTTTCTATGGACGGAGCATAACTTAGGCACCACTAAGTGTGATTCTCCCAAAACCTAGGCACCTAGGATTTAAACAGTATTTTAAAGCACTCCGAGGGGGGGGGGGGTTTGGGCGGGGAACCCCCATCCCACTTTACTAAGAACTGTTGGTGCTTCTGATGTGGGGGGTGTTGGAGGAGAACACCCCATTATAAAGGAAACAGCCTTTTTCCTCTGTAATGGGGCGTTTCCCCCCAACGCCCCCTCGGAGTGCTTTAAAATACTGTTTAAATCCAGCGTGCAGGAGTCCTGCTTATGATTGTCAGTGCTCCAATGTCCATGCGGCTTTGTCTCACACAGTTTTGACCCGTCACCCTATCCCATTAAGTGTCACTGAAAATGCCCAGTTAACATCCAACAAGTGATTTAAACAGCCAAGAGCCCATATTTTCTTCCCTCTCTTTGTATTTCCAGCTCAATCAGAATAGCACCGAGAGCCTTCATTTGTAATCTCCAGGGATTTTCCTCCTGCTTTTATTAAAATCACCCCAGTCATCACAGCAACAATCTTTGGTGAAAGGTCAAAAACTGTGTCTCTCCCTCCAGAACCTGTTAATGTAGACCTTCTCACCACTAGTGTTGCCAATAAGTATCAGCAGAATCTCCCTTCCTCCAGCTGGGCTACAAATACCTCTCTGTAGTTTCCCCAGTCTCTGGATGGCTCATGGAGCGCATCATTTGTGCCCCAGTTCCAGCAGAACTTCCTTAACCTTTTCCTATCGTAATAAATTTTACGTTACGCTGGTTCCAATCGTAATTATTTTAGCTAAGTTTTGTATTATTCACCGTTATAATTTACGGCTATTGTAAACATAATGTAAATAAGTCATAAGTCTGTAAATTCAAATATTTTGTGTTCCTGGCTCTTTATTGGTCCATACAGACTGTTTATCCACGATGGCAACATTTTTGGAATGTCCCGTCATCCGGGACACACGATAGGAAAAGGTTAAGCCCAAGTGAAGATATTTGACTTCCTGCAGCAGTTTGAGCTAAGGACAGTAGCATCATAATGCCCAGATCCATTATATTATTCATTCTGATCATGCCAATGTATGGGGCACACAAAAACACCTTCTTTTTGTCAGTAGAACATGGAAATTGCAAAATAATCTGAATGCTTTAGATATGTGACACTGCTTCAAAACCCAGGAGCCACTTGCTTAGCACATAGTCATCTAGGCCCAATTATATAAGGTGCTAGCTCCGCAGTATTTCAAATGCTGAAACAATATTCCCAACTGTTCAAAATTTATATTTATACAAAGACTTCTTGGCACCACACAAATTGATTACATCTATAACATCTGTGGGAGCAGTTCAAAACTCCCACAGATGTTATAGGTCCCCTCGACCCTGAAGAAAGTTTCTTTTAAACATGCATGTCGGGAGAGGTGGTAATTTGAAGATTTAATGCACCTGAAAAAAATTGCATAAGGTAAGTGATGCAGATGTTTTAATTTTTGCACAAAGAAAAGGAAATACACTTCTCCCTCGGTATTCACGGGGGATAGGGGCAGAGCTGGACCGCAAATTGAGAAAAAACACAAATATCTTCTCGTCCAGCTCTGACCCACTCCGCCTCCCTCCCAGCATCCCGGCCTTACCTGGTGGTCTAGCAGGCTTTCGGGGCAGGAGCGATCTTCCTACGCTCCTGCCCCATGCAGATCGCCAATAGGAAATGACTGCTGTGAGTTCCCGTAGTCTCTTGAGACTATGACGGGACCTCACGGCAGCCATTTCCTATTGGCAATCTACACGGGGCAGGAGCGTAGGAAGATCGCTCCTGCCCCGGAATCCTGCTAGACCACCAGGTAAGGCCGGGATGCCAGGAGGAAGGCTGGAGAGAGGCAGGAACGTGGTAAACTATGGGTTTCCCCACCAAAAAAAAATTGCGAATATGTGAAACCGTGAGTGTGGAAACCGCGAATGGGGAGGGGGAAATGTATATGTATAAAAAGAAAAAATTGTGATTAATAAGCACATTAATGGGATTGATGGAGACTAAAGCAATTGGGAGTATTTTATCCACGAAGGCGTTCTGAAGATCCGTACAAAAATTTAATAAATTTATGTGTGGTGCCAAGAAGCCTTTGTATAAATATACATTTTGAACAGTTGGGAATATTGTTTCAGCATTTGAAATACTGCAGAGCTAGCACCTTATATAATTGGACTTAGATATGTGACAATCATCCCTGTCAACTTCACAGCTCAGGACCTCAAACAGTTTTTCATGCATTTCATCCAAAGACTTTTTTTTAAACAGATGCATAAAATAATGGTATAAACTTGGCTTCTAAAGGCATGATTTAAAGACTGGGCAATCTCCCCATTCCCCCTTAAAAACCAGCCCCTCTCAGTAGCGAGTAATTTGTGAACTCTGCATATAAATTAAGGGCTCTTTTTCACGAAGGCGAGTTAGGGCCTTAACGCACAGAACAGCACGCGCTAAAATGCCGTGCATGCTAGCCGCAACCGCCTCCTCTTGAGCAGGCGGTAGTTTTTCGGCTAGCGCGCGCTAATCCGGTGTGTGCGCTAAAAATGCTAGCGCACCTTCGTAAAAAGAGCCCTAAATGTTGAAATTCTAAAATTAAAATAAAAACAATATCTGCAAAGCCTGCACAAATTTGACCTTGAGCATTTTTGGCAATGGTATAAATTTGGACCCCGGCAAGAAAAATGTTACATGAAAATAGAAGTATAAAAATCTATCCTTGAATCTATTCTAGCATTGACTTTTCTAGCAAGATAGGTTCATGCATCACAGATGTCGTTTCTGCTTTAGATACATTCACTCATTCCTATCTTCATTCTCCCCTTATGAGACTAAAAATGGAAAAAAAAGGTACAAGGATACTGCATCTTTAATGTAATGTACCTCACAAACCCCTCTGTCACAATTCTAACAATGCAGTCTCTGTTTGTCAGCCTTTACAGGCTTTTAGAATTGTGTTCTAAAATAAAAAATATTTTTTCCAAAAATACACTGGGTTCTCTCTCTGAATAATCATCTTTCTCTTGTAAAAATTGTCCCCGGCACATTAATCTTCTGTAAAGCATTTCTTGTTATGCCATTTACCAAACACGCTCTATAGATTCTAAGAAGCAAGAAAATTAGGGCAGGGGAGGCGGGGGGAGGGGGGAGGGAGAAAATTCTGGGAAAAGAGGAAAGAGAAAAGAGAAAAGAAAGACATGGAAGCAGTCAGTTTCTGTGGTTGTGACATCCACTCAGCTGCATCTATTGTGGACAGAAAACAAAACAAACAACCAAAAAAAAGAACAAAAAAAAAAAAACCCACAAAAAATAAAATTGAAAAGGAAAACGTTCCAAATCTATGTTTCTGATCCTCCAGGCTGTTTATAAGTCCAGCTGATAGGAAAAAAGTCATACTCTAAAAAATAGAAGGTACTGATTACAAATATGCACATTATCGTTACAAACTGGTCTTTGAACGTCCTTTGGGAGATCATTTGTAGTGTCCAAATTGGGAGGAAAATAAACTCAGACGGCAAGAGGAGTTTCGTTTTTCCTTTTGGTTCTAGCACAGCATTTGCTTTCTTTTACCATTTTTGTTTTGGCAAAACTGCTTCATCCGTCATGATAGGATGCCAGATGCAAAATCAAACAGTGCAGCATCTGAAGCAGAGGGCTTCGTGCTTCTAAGGCTGAAAAAAGAAAAGGTCAAGGTGGGAACCATCCCCTCTCTTTCTTTAATGTGGCATATTGTGTGTATTTCTTTCTTTTTTTTTTTTCTTGAAGGCTCCTTCATAAAGGCTGCAGAAAATACTTGGATCCCATGACCAGGGTCAAGTTGGTTTCTACATACTCACTTGATTCAGGCTCGTACAGTTTTGCTGTTCTTATTTTCATTCTAAGAACACTTAACCGAGCAGAAACACCACAGGTCCATTTAAAACTTTGTTTTTTTTTTGTCCCCAAGAAATATATTTTACTTCCGCAGATCTAGAACACAAACCTGAAGAAGAGAAGAAAGAAAAGTTAACTGGTCCATAAAACTGCTGGAATGGAAATCATGTGCCCTAAAGCCTAGCTTGAATATGGGCTTTTGATTTAAAAAATGAAAACTCTTTTATATGGAAAAAATTCATATTTTGTTTTATTAATTTTGATATAGAATTTTAGTTGTTTTTTTTTTATATGGTTGTTATTATTGATATTAGTCTTTGTAAATTCCCCTTATTTGTAAGGGTTTCTTTTTGTAAATCACCTTGAACCATTTTTAGTATTGGTATGATTAATAAATTGCACACTGGATTACCATATTTTCACGCATATAATGCGCGCGTTATACACGATTTTACTAACCGTGCATAACCATGCACGTTATACGTGTGAGCGCGTTGTACAAATTTTTTTTTTCATTCTGATCCGGCATTCCCCCTGCGAACCGGCATCCTCCCCCCCGCTCGCGTCACCCCCCCTCCCCCGCGATCCTACATCCCCCCCCCAGCACCGCAAAGACAACTCTTACCCGTTGGGCACCGGCACCGGCACCAGCACCAATGCACAGGATGTGCCAGTGCCCGAAGATCCTCCCTCGTTGGGTTGGGTTGGGCTGGGCTGGGCGGTGCGAGAGAGATCCTCCTTCTTCCTGTGCCGGGCTGGACTAGGCTTTGAGCATGACCAGCATGCGCAAATGCTCAAAGCCTAGTCCAGCCCGGCACAGGAAGAAAGAGGATCTCTCTCGCACCGCCCAGCCCAGCCCAGCCCAACCCAACGAGGGAGGATCTTCGGGCACTGGCACATGCTGTGCATTGGTGCTGGTGCCGGTGCCCAATCGGGTAAGAGTTGTCTTTGCGGTGCTGGGGGGGGGATGTAGGATCGCCGGGGGGGGGGAGAGGATGCTGGTTCGCAGGGGGAATGCCGGATCAGATTATCTCGGATCAGAGGGGGAGGGGGGGTGACGCGAGCGGGGGGGAGGATGCCGGTTCGGAGTAGGCGGGAGGAGGTTTTAGCATGCGCGGTATACGCGTGTGCGCGCTATATTTAAATTTTATTACATAAATTTCTGTTCCCCGCGCGCTATACCCGTGTGCGCGTTTTAGATGGGTGCGCGGTATATGATGAAAATACGGTAGATATCAAGGACATGGCTACTGCTGAAATTACTTCAGTGTACAAAATTGCCTCAAGGAGTACAAACTTAAATACAAAAACAACTCCTTACATGAAAAAAAGACTTCTTGGATTAGAAACAAGTCAAAAATTAGGCAGTGGTCATGAATTAAGCACAAATGCTCCATGCATTTGTGTATAATTCTTGACCACTACCTAATTTTTGACCATTTTGTTTAATCTAAGAAGTCTTTTTTTCAATATCTTTCTTATGCACTATTTAGTACTCAGGTAAAGAGTTGTTTTTGTACTGCTGAAATCAAACAGAGCACCCTCCATTTTCCTTCTGAATGAATTCATCTGTGATAATACAAAGTTCCTTTTACACAGCATGTCAAAGGTATCAATATCTAATTTTGACCGCCAATACTTACAGATCCATCTGATGCACTTGCCCCCACTTTGTCGCCTCTGGCATTCCAACAAACCTCAAAGATTCCCCCGGTGCCTCGATAGCTATGTACTAGAGCCCCATTCTGGAAAGAGAAGAGGTTTGGAAATAGAGGTTGACACAATTTCCATTTTGATTTTTTTTCCCTATTTGGTCACCTCTTCTTCCCAAGTGCTGGGCACACAAATGTTCTACTTGATTATGGAAGATTGAAGCTTTTAGCCAAATTTGTCTTTTAATGCCAAAAACAACAGGTGATATTTGCTTAAAGATAACCAGATAACTCATCTGGTTCTTGTTAAGTGATTGTGTAGATGACATATTTAGTAAAGTTAGACTGCTGAATTTTAAGCTAATAAGTTAAGAACATAATTGTTATACTGGGACAGACTGAAGGTCCATCAAGCCCAGTATCCTTTTTCCAAGCGTGGCCAACCCAGGTCAGAAGTACCTGGCAAGATCCCAAGGAGTAAAACAGATTTTATGCTGCTTATCCTAGGAATAAGCAGTGGATTTCCTCAAGTCCATCTTAATAATGGCTTATGGACTGTTTTTAATAAAGGAAATTATCCAACCCTTTTTAAAACCCTGCTAAGCTAACTGCTTTCATCACATTCTCTGGCAACAAATTTCAGAGTTTAATTATACGTTGAACTAAGAAATATTTTCTCCAGTTTTAAATTTACTACTTAGTAACTTAATTGCATGCCCCCTAGTCCTAGTATTTTGGGAAAGAATAAACAAGTGATTCACATCTACCTATTCCACTCCACTCAGTATTTTATCTATCATATCTCCACTGAACCATCTCTTCTCCAGGCTGAAGAGCCCTACCTGCTTTAGCATTTCCTCATAGGGAAGTTCTCCCATCCTTTTTATAATTTTTGTCACCCTTCTCTATATCTATCTAACTTTAGGACAGCTCTCTCTGTGGTCCTACTTAAATTTAACTTTAGCCCACACCCTTGCTCCTCCAAGACCTAAGCAGTTACATTTCAACCAGATAATGAACTGGATATGGTTTAAATGCTCACTGGCAGCTCATTAAAAAAAAAAAAAAAAAAAAAGTACACAGTTAATTCTTGAAGATAAGGAGGCCATTCTATGATTTGGTGCCTCAATTTAGACCAGTTCTATAACAGCTCTTAGGGTTGCCTAAGATACCCTAGCATACAAGCGTATATCTATATTGATGCATCAAAACTTTGTCACAATCCTTTTACACCATGTCAATAGCAGGTGTTAAGTGGTCCTGTCTAAATATGCCAAGTACTATGTGTGACCGAAAACGTGTGTTACATGCTCCTCTAATGTTTATACCAGCCGAGTTATAGGCTCTACTTTACAGAACAGAGCTTAGTGCACTTGTATCAAAGACTCCTTTAGTTAGCCTTTTTGGGCTTGATTCTCCAAACGTGCGTTCCAATTGCAGGTGGCGGTACACTGTAGGCATTTCTCACTGTAGGCATTTCTCACTGGTCTAGGAAGATGCCTAGGAACACTTAAGCTCGCCCAAGGTGGCACATGGGCGTGGCTTTGCCTAGAAGTGGCCTTGGGCAAATTTAAATGCCCTTACACGTCTATCTCAAGCCACGACAGGTCTGCAAAATACTGGCCTACATTTCAATTGGAAAAGTAGACGTGGCCGGCTGAGCTGATCGTGGCACAGGAATCCCTGATCAGCTGAGCTGCAAAGACTCCCCAAAAACGTGGCTTCGGGGAGTCTTGCAGGCTCAGCTGATCGTGGGGAAAATACCCCCTGCCACTCCTTTGGTATCTGGGCCAATCGGCATCTTAGGCCAATTCCAGTGCATCCCATGATGCACCGTGAATGAGGCCTAAAGCTCTGACTGACCCAGGTGCCTAAGGCCCAAACTATGGGAGATGTCTTAGGTATCTAGGCCAATCAGAGCTTTAGGCCACCTCCTCGAAGGGGAAATCCTGCTATTTTGGAAGAGGAGGACCTTCAGCGATCTTCTAAAGGTACTGGAGAGCGAGGGGGTCATTGGGTGAGGTGTCGGGGTATGGGTTTAGGGTGTTGGGGGATCAAGGGGGTCCAGCAGCAGAAGGGATTGGGCATCCTTCCTCCCAATCGCAGAGGAGAGTGTGTCAGGCAGGAGGGAGTGGGCATTCCTACTGTTTATTACAGATATTGGGAGGTGGGTGTTGGGGGCTCATCTGCCGCAGCCAGCTCAGCTAATTGTGGCAGGGGTATGTACCCCCAGTCAGCTGAGCTGGCAGAACTCCCTGAAGCCGCAGTTTGGGGGAGTCCTGCCAGCTTAGCTGATCAGGGATTCCCGTGCCACGATCAGCTGATAGCAAGGGATCCCTTGGCAAAAATAGGTGGCTAAGTTGCCTATCTTTGCGATCACGCAGGTGCAATTCTCTAACTGGCACTGGTTGACATGGGTGCCAGTTACAGAATCAGAGGGGGGGGGGGGTTAAGACGTCTATTCTTTAAGACAGATGCAATTCTGCATAGGACGCCAGTGTGCAATTCTCAGCCGCTTCTTAGGCGGCCACTGAGACCGGCGTTCTACACAGAATCAGGCCCTTTGTGCAAATGTAGTTCTAGGTATGAGATTAGAGAATTGACTTTAATTGCACCACTCTTCTGAAGATCAATCCCATCATGATTACTCTTTTTTAATTAAGGCTTTTATTAAAAATCAGCAATACGCCAGGAAAACAACAATAATTCAGCAAAGTACAAACCATTGATCTTATGGAAATCATGTGTATGAACAGCCAATCAAATAACAGCATCTGTAACCTCCGTTTTCATATAAATCAAAGTTTAGACAATTTAACACTAAGAACTTACCTTATCCACTATTCTGACCCCCCACTCAAACTACTCTTACACAGCAACCCCCAAACCCTCCCTCAGTCATCAGCACTAACCCCTAATCCTTCCCCCCTCGACAATCCCAAGCTGGTTCACACAAACAAAATTGTGATTTTTCAATGAACTTCAAACCTTTTCCCACTGTGGCAATGACTTTCGGTGAACGGCTGGCAATTTTTCCATGTGATAAATGTAACTCAACTTAGTTCACCAAAGCAGTAGTGAGGGAACTCCAAACGCCTTCCAAATGGCAGTCAAACAGTGCCTCACCAATTTAATTTGAGCCTGTTTCATGCCTGGAAGGTCTCTACTAAACAGTAACCCCAGTGTGATTAAACATTTGGATCTCCTTCCTGGTTTATCCTTGGGGTGTGTTCTGAAACTACTCTTATGAGCTTTAGCTGTAGCTTACCTGAGTGTTCCATATATGAACACATTTATCAAATGACCCACTGGCCAAATATTTTCCATCGGGGCTAAAGGCTACACTGTAAACAGGCTCCTGATGTTTGGTTAATGTATGGATACAAACACCTCGCTCCACATCCCAAAGCCGAACAGTAGAATCAAATGAAGCACTATGAAAACACCATAAGAAAATGCAATTAGATCAACGAACACACATTTATCCAGGTCCTTTTCATCTACCTCAAATTTTATGAGCTATTACTGTATATACTTGAATATAAGCCTATTCGAGTATAAGCCAAGTTAACAACTTTTCATTAAAAAAGGGGGAGAAACTTGAGTATAAGCCAGGACCGTTTATATTCAAGTATACTATAATTCTTCCTTCCCTGTAGTGTCCCTCATTTCTCCCTTTTCCATGGTGTACAGCATTTTTGCCCTCTTCCCACCACGCCTGCACTGCCTGAACTTGCTCCTCTCCCCCTGCAGCGACTGGCATCAGTGGTTTAACCTCAGGTCGGCCCAGGCCCACCCAGTAGCAACATACCTCTGATGTAGCTGGAGGGGATCCCCAGGCCTTTCCAGCTAAAACCTTCCATAAACCTCTGCCTCCCACTGTCCCCCATGGAGACTGGCACTTCAGTCTCTTTCCCCTTGTTCTGATCTTCGCTGGCAGTGAGCAGTGTGACTGATACACTGCTCATGCCGATCCTACAGCCCTTCCTTCTAATGCAACTTCCTGTTTCCGCATAGGTAGAGTACATCAGAAGGAAGGGTTATATGGCCTGTGCAAGCAGTATATTACTGCTAATAATCATTTCTTTTGAGCTACTAGGCACATGCAATACAATAGGCTTCCAATGGAAATGAGAATATATTTTAAACTGTATTTTTTGGTTTCTAAATACTTCAAGAGCTTGCCCTTCCTTATATAATCAGCCTTATTACAACTCTGGATTTAGGGCCTGTTTTACAAAGCTGCGCTAGTGGTAACGGTCCCGAAGCCCATAGAGATTTAAAGTACTTCGGGGCTGTTGCCGTGCGGCTTTGTAAAACAGGCCCTTAAGGTGTAGAATGAAGAACACACAGAAATTATTAACTTCATCTTGTAAGGGCTTAAAGTCTCTTAAAACTTTTTCTACTAATTTCTAAATTGTAGAATAGTTTATCTTCTTATGTATTCCGTCTGGGTAATTATGCTGCTTTTTGCACTGTAATTAAGACCATTTTATTTAAAATATATAAATTTTCTAAACAATAGGTTCGAATAATTTTTTAATGTCTACTTTGTTGTACTGTGCTTTTGTACTTCCTAATATATTGTTCTAGATTTCTTAATCTGCCTCAAATCCATTTTGGTATAGGCAGAATAAAAGTACTGGTTAATGCAATGTAACTCCACCTATTTCTAGTGGCTCTAGGCAGCATATGTTAAAACATAAGAAATAATAATCAAATATATCACAACTTATATAACAATACAAAATAGGTACAATGTACCACCGATTTTTGTTGTTCAGATAGTTTTTTGTGGAAAATACGTGTCAGTTCCCTTGGAAGATACAGGGGAAGGAGGGGAAAACAGGGAGGGGGGGCTTTGTGTATTGAATTCTAACATTGTAAAACAAAAAATTATTACTAACGCCGCTTTATACTTGGTTTATTATTGAAATTGCATAAATAAAACTTTTTTTTTTTAAATCATGTGTTGCTTTGAAAATCTAATTGACAAAGTCATACACTCCAAACAAGGAACAGCTCCCCCTACCTGCAGTTAAAATTCCCTGCACTGTGGAACAGCTTGCATATTTGTAGGCGGATGAAGGAGGGCAGTGTTCAGATGAGTGTTATTTCTTTAAGAGATTCATGATTCAGCAACAAAAGAAATTAGAATTGTGTGTGTGTGTGTGTGGGGGGGGGTGTTAGCTCAAGATCTGGGTGTACATCAAGGGCTCCTTTTACGAAGGTGCGTTAGGGCCTTAACGCGTGGAATATTGCACGCTAAAATGCCACGCATGCTACCCGCTACCGCCTCCTCTTGGACAGGCGGTAGTTTTTCGGCTAGTGCGTGCTAAAAATGCTAGTGCACTTTTTAAAAAGGAGCCCCTAAGTTTCAAATTTATTTAAAATTTTTTATACCGCCTAATCAGGCTTCTAAGCGCTGTACAATAATCATAAAAAAACATACATTGACTAAAAATACAGACTTAAAATTACAACTAGTACATTCAAAGACGTTTGAAACTTGGACAAACAGGAACAGAAGGAAAAAAGGGGAGAACTACAATATTCTGAGAAAAAGGAGACAGATAAGGGAAGTACATTAGGAAGGGTTGATTTGGACAAAAACTGCATGGGTTTGCCCTTATAAGGGCAGTTAGGTTTCAAAGGCATCAAAAAATAAAAATGTTTTTAGTTTTGGTTTAAATTGAATTAGCGATGATTCTTTGCGTAAATAAGTAGGGATAGAGGCCCATAAAGTGGGAGCAGTCACTGTAAAGATGATTGATCTCATTGTGTTGATGTGCTTCAATGACGGAATTGACAGAAGGTTCTGAGTCAAGGATCGACAAGTCTTGGTGGGGTTATATGGAATAAGAAAACTGTCAATGAATTTAGGTTGATTATTCTGTCTGGTTTTGAATGTTAGTAAAAGAGTTTTATAGCTGATTCTGTATTCTACCGGTAACCAGGGTTCTTTGTACATTATTACAAGTAGTACCTGTGCAGTAGTTTTCTTTCTATTTGGGGGTTTTTCCCTCTTATGTTCAAGTTTCTTTATCAAACCAAACTAATGACTCGGTAGTGCTGGCAATCTAATGGAAATTTAGGTGACCTTAAGTATATGATATATGATTGGCCAAATATTTAACCATTTTGGAGATCAGTATGGAAAACCATATGCACTATACTTCCTATTTCCTCTCAATTATCTTTTGATATTGTTCTCTTTCGATCTCTTGCTTTGTCTGATGTACTGGACAAATGGCATTCTAAGTTACTCGACACTCTTATGGCTATTACTTTGCAAATGATTCTCTCACACTGGAAGTCAGCTCAATTATTAAACACCTCTTTTTGGTGGGCTACGGTGGCGGCGAAAAGGGCAAACAGAATGCTAGGAATGATTAAGAAGGGGATCATGAATAGATCAGAGAAGGTTATCATGACGCTGTACCGGGCCATGGTGCGCCCTCACCTGGAGTACTGTGTCCAGCACTGGTCGCCATACATAATGAAAGACACGATACTACTCAAAAGGGTCCAGAGAAGAGTGACTAAAATGGTTAAGGGGCTGGAGGAGTTGCCGTACAGTGAGAGATTGGAGAAACTGGGCCTCTTCTACCTTGAAAACAGGAGACTGAGAGGGGACATGATCGAAACATTCAAAATACTAAAGGGAATAGACTTAGTAGAGAAAGACAGATTGTTCACCCTCTGCAAGGTAGGGAGAACGAAAGGGCACTCTCTAAAGTTGAAAGGGGGTAGATTCCATACAAACGTAAGGAAGTTCTTCTTCTGGACTCTGTTATAGGGGAAAACACCCTCCACGGATTCAAGACAAAGTTGGACAAGTTCCTGCTAAACTGGAGCTTACGCAGGTGAGGCTGGACTCATTTAGAGCACTGGTCTTTGACCAGGGGGTCACTGCGTGAGCACGATGGACCACTTGTCTGACCCAGCAGTGGCAATTCTTATGATGATTCATAAATATGAATGCAAAGCCAATTTCCTTACTAACAAGAGTTTTAAAACTAACAAAATATGGTCTTCAATAACAAAAGTGTCTTCTCACTCTTAAAGGAAATTGATACATTTCAGCTGGTAACTTTGGGTATAATTTCTTATCCTAGTGTTTTACCTATCGCTAGTTTTGCTAAATTTACTAAAGTGAGTTCTAATCTAATCTAATCGTTTGGTCTATATCTAATCATATGGCTACATATGTATATTTAAAGTATTCTACATAGATGCTCTGTAGTCTTCTCTGCATCTATGATTTGCATGTATAAACCATTTGTTCTGTAAAATCTCCTTGTATTTTATTTAATCACTTGTTATATGTTAAACTTATATAAAAAAAATAAATGAAAGTAGTTCTCTTTGTTTTGTAGTAGTTCCCCTCCCAGGTCTTTAAGTACAGATGACATATTTATTTCCCTAAAGATTTTACTAATTTAAGGTGCAGGAGGGGGGGGGGGGGATTTTATGATTACATGCTTTTTATGATAATGGAATATATGGGAAGGAGGGTTGGGATAGGGGAGGGGATAAGTATTTATGAAATGTATCAATGATTGTTTGTAAGTGATGTATTTATTGTTAATGTGAATGAGTATATTTTAACACTTAATGTAATCTTGAAAATGAATAAAGAATATTAAAAAAAAAAAAAAAGATTTTACAGTTCCAATGATTTTATCTCAGGAATCTGGTAGGAATTTTGAGGAACCTGCCTGTCTACTTGGTGGGAACATGAATAAGCGATAGTGTGGTATAACTTATCTCCGTGTCTCTCAAACTTTTTCAGCTCCGGGACACTAAACAGAGCAAATGCTTTTTTTTTTTTGGCAGCACATTAGAATTTTCAGCTCTCACAGAAATGATATCGACAAAAAGAGAACGACTGCCATTATCCATCAGACATTGTATCATGCTTCTCCAAAGATTTTACAAGAATTCTTTGAAATTTATAAACTGAAAAGAGAGCTTAGATCTGTAAATGGGATGAAATTAAGTTTAGAGGGAAGAATATTGATTATGCATGTTAGGATTGGAGCATCAATGATGGCTGTGGCTGGTGTATAATTGTGGAATGCCCTGCCTTGTATTCTAAAATTCTGTATTAGGAGGAAAAATTTTAAGAAAATGCTGAGAAAACACAATTATTTGCTAATGCCTTTCTATACTAATGCTTATTCCACCTGAAAATATCTTCTTCAGAATGCGCTGACAGTAATGTATAATTTAAAGCTTGTTTGCATTCTTGAATTATTGGAATTTGACTTGTTTTGCCTGTATATGTGGATTGGTTTTGTTACCTACCTTGAAATGGATCGTTTGATCTAATGCATTTTTGCTTTCTTAATTGTTGAAATTTGATTTAACTTGGTACACTGATATTTTATATTGGGGGGATATTAATAATGTTGTCTAGTTATGTCTGTTATATGTGGAAATCGCAGGGAAATAAGATTTTATGTATGTGATATGTAAACCACATAGTTGTATGTGGTATATAAATTTTTAAATACATAAATAATAAAAATAAATTAAATGTGTTTGCTTGTTGACTATCAAGCCGCATTTTGAGTTAATTTGCACTGAAAAACAAGCTCATCCATTGCATTGATTAGCAATTCTATTCTATCTACTTTAGTTTCACCATTGTTACAGTTACACATACATAGCTTAAAGAACTTTAAATAAATAACTCTCAAATTTTTTTAGTGGTTTTGCAATTGTATAATTTCAGTTATAATGTGCCACAAAAAACATTTGCTCCATTTAGTGTGCCAGAGCGAAAAAAAAAAGTTTGAGACACTGTTACACATGAATATCAGTGATTGATTGGTTACCAAACCTCTATTAATGTTCTGCATAGAGCAATTTTTAGCTTTATGGTGGTCTTTCCATGATGAATAGCACTGTCAGGGCTTCCATTCAACCTTAGGAAGGGCAAAGGGATCTCTAATTTCTAGTGAGACCTAGTGGAATTGTATCAACTTGGGTCATTCCTTCTGAGAAACAGCAATTTGTCTGAAATGTTGGGGAAGCCTTGATCCAGTCATCAAAGCAATCCATGGGTTGGGTTTAACCTTTGCATGGGATCAATAACAAAAGATATTTCTTGTTTTCACTTTTCCCTCCTTGCTCTGGTTTCTAGCAAGTTCTTTTATCTTTTCCATTACAACTTGGACTCTGTTCCATTTCAGATGACACAAAGGGTTTTTCATCCCTTTTATTGACTGCATTTAAGAAAAGAGACAGCAGATATTGGTATGTGGGGTCAAGAAATGAGTGCCACAAACTGTTTTGCATTCCTACAACAGAGCTATTGCTTGCAATTTGTTTCCTGACCTTTATTTCTTTGTGAAGTACAGCTGAGAATTTCGTAGAGCAGACGTGTCAAAACATAAGAGGTTACCATCCCTTCCTCTTAGATTTCCAACTGAAGAAGTTTGAACATTATAAGAAGCATGATTTTACACTGCTGTACAAAAACCTGGATGCATTTTAGAGAAGGTGGGGTTGCAATCTTAATAGCTTTTTTTTTTTTTTTTTAAATACTGGCAAACCTGCAGGGAAGCTGATGCTCAGAGCTTGGCAGTGGGAGACTAGTTTACAAGAGTTAAGGTAAAAATTTCCGAAAGCCCAAATGTCAGGCACCAGAATTCTCACTGCTCATGCACTTTCTATTCAGGAGAATCACTTGACAGGATGGGAAACTATGTAGGTACTGTGCTTTGGAGAGGCTTGAAATCAGGGCCAAGGTTAGGCGAAGTGCAACCAGGACAGTTGACCTGGGCCTCCCTTGAAAGAGTGGTTTCCAAAGAGAACAATGCTGCTCTACAGTCCTGTGTATTAATTGTGATTTGTACAATTCACCACAAGGGGGAGCCTGAAGACAATAAAGTCAAGGTCTTGGAACTTGCTCTCAGAAGCCTTATGTATACTGCAAAGTCGAGAATGACACGGGGAAAAAATTTATCACCGTTTCAGCCCTGTCCCCACGAGCTCAGTCCCCGTCCCTGTCCTGTCCCCATGAGCTCAGTCCCTATCCCCGCAAGCTCGGTACCCGTCCCTGCCCTGCAAACTGACAGATCCCACCCCATAAGCCTCGAATAGTTATGATTTTATACCAAACTTATTTTATTAAAGTATAAAAAGAGACTATTCTGTACAGTTGTCATTTTATAAATACAAATAATACAGAGCAAGGATCAACAAAACCCCTGTCTCCCCTCCCTTTCACAAATATCCCCTCCACTATTGTGAAAACTGAACAAACCAAATTACTACAGAATGCTGCATAGAAAAATCAAGCTAACAAAATACTTTAGTCACACATGGCAGGAATAGTGTTAGGTGGAGTACAACTAAGGCAACTGCCCCCTAATTAGAGAGAGCCCTAAGCCACCTGGAAGCTGAAGAAGCACAGCCTGGGCTTTGCAGTCTCCAGTTATGTCTAATACCAGCTCTAGCAGGATACATATTTCAATTCTGAAATATTCTAATCACAAAATATAAATTTTTGTTTCTATCTTTTGTTGTCTGTTAATTTTATTCTTCAAATCACATTGGTCTCAGGCTTTGGTTTTGGGTACCTTCTGTCTTCATCGTGGCATGGCTGGCTTCTGAAGGTAATATAGGCGCAAGAAGAGCTGGGGAGGAGTCTGACATGGGCACAATTTTTTTACCACAGGAGCAAGACTTTTCACCACTTCCACAGGGCAGTGAAAGGTCTTGTCCCCATTACTGCAGTATACCAGTCGCAAATGTCCCCATTCCTGCGGATTTACTGCAGTGACCACGGTTTACTGCAGTCGGTCCCCATGTCATTCTCTACTGTAAAGGTAAGACTTCACTAGGCCATTGTGCTATACATTTTGCCATCTAATCCATTTTTTTAATTACAGGGCAAAGCTGAATTAAAGACTACCTAAAAATGAAGACGACACAGCTTGTTAACTGGATTTGGACTCTTTGCATATGTTATGTTATTTGTGGTTTTATATCTCACCAAATCCTCCTAAGTGAAGATCGAAGAGTGTTACAATATTAGAACATTCATCAATGTAGTATGAATACTAAACTTGGTATTCATCCATCATTGCAGTTAATAATAATCGGTGTAGTAATAATAGGAAATCCATCAATGTAACAACATAGCGGTAGGACAGTGTAACAACACAATTATTGGACAATCAATGTAGCATCATCATTGTTTAAAGCAGCAATAATACTGGTCAGTGTAATATCAGTAGTACGGTATTAATTGTTATTATACATGTTTAAGTGTACACTGTGAGAATCAAGTTTGCTCTAGCATTTATTTCTGGTATGGTTGTTCACATCATAGTCGTGAGCGTCTCGTTCAGATTTGGATCTGGCTAGGCCAGGGGTAGGCAATTCCGGTCCTCGAGAGCCGGAGCCAGGTCAGGTTTTCAGGATATCCACAATAAATATGCATGAGATAGATTTGCATCTCAAGGAGGCAGTGCATGCAAATCCATCTCACACATATTCATTGTGGATATCCTGAAAATCTGACCTGGCTCCGGCTCTCGAGGACCGCAATTGCCTACCCCTGGGCTAGGCATATCTAACACTGGCCTGTACGAGACATGGGCTGCTGGCTAAGAGACACCGATGCTGCTACTTTGCTAGCTATCATTACAGCGCCCCTGACCATGCATTAAGCACAATGACAACTGTTCTGAGAAGGTTGCCAATGAGTGGTTGCTTCTAGAGCGTTGAAACCCCACAAAGCTTTTCCAGGTGTCTGTCAGCTTTCCTAAGGAGATACTCATTCTGTTTTAATACCTTGCTAACATGATGCTAGAATTTGGGTTACTGGTGCCAGGTCCTGTGGGGCTCCACTTGATGGTATAAATCTCTTTGCTGTGGGCCTGAAGGTCATGCACACACGTGTCTTGTTTCATACTCCAAATCTAGGGAAAATCAAGAAAGAAAAATAAGCACAGTCAGTAATTGCGCAGTTTCTTCCTTCGCCTAATGAATGAATGTAAGATAACCAATTGAACTAATTCAGAAACATGGCAGAATTCTAATAGCGATGACCACAATATGGGCTGGTAGCAGGAGGTTATTTCTATAAAGAGGCATCTAAATTTAGGCACTAGAAAAGTGCCTGTATGGAGCCTATTTTATAAAGAAAAACATGCACTTACTTTTCTGTACAGAATTCTAGACTAAGTCACTTCCTCTGGATTCTATACATGGTGCCCAGATTTGGGTGCCCTAATTTCAACATGGATTGAAGAAACAGGCATAAATTAATTAGCTAACAAGCCGTTAGCTAGCAATAAACTGATGTCATCAATTGTTGCAGTTGACAGATTTTGCCCGCACATATTTCTGCGTGCCTAAATCACCTAGCGCACAACTTAGATGAGGCATGGCCAGGGGGTGTTCCAAAAATTTGCACACAGAGTTGTAGAATACTACCATTCTCACGCCCAAATACAATGAGTTGGGCACCAGCATTTACACCAGGTTTCAGTTGGTGCCCAAATTTGGGTGCGGGAACGGGCTCTAAACGCTCTTCTATACAGCATGCTCAACTCAGGGGGCTCTTTACAGACTACACTCCATAACGATTTCTTCCAGTGCCCAAATCTGGGAATCATTTATTGAATCTTGTCCTTTGTGCACACCTGCTTTGCAGGCACTGTTTACATTAGCCACAGAGTCAGTAAATATACTCATGCCTAGACTGCAAAAGAACATACAAAGATATGATTTTATAGTTTACACGTATGTGTCCCATCCACATTCCACCCATGTGAATGCCTATCTGCAAAGCTCATATCATACATATTTCCAAAACACTGCATAGCTGGAAAATGGTCATTTATGCTTGTGTGTGCATACTGTGATAGGGGAAAAATGGGAAACCAGACAAATCCCTAGGTTTCAGCACAAGAATAAGAGAACCTGCCCATTGATGTAGTAAGGAGGGAGGGGCGGACCAGCCGGGGCAACATCTTGGAGGGGGCACTGGCACCTCTCCGTCCCCCCTGCCATGCTCGTGCCCTCCCCCCTCCCCCCAGTACCTCATTAAAATCTTCACCAGTGCAAGCAACTACTCTAGCCTGCTGCTCGTGCCGGCCTGGCTCCCTGTGAAATCATTTCTGGGTTGCGGGGCCAGGAAATGATATCAGAAGGAAAGCCAATGCTAGTGTGAGCAGAAGGCTGGAGAAGTTGCTCGCGATGATGAAGATTTACAGAGGTACAGGGGTGGGAACGGAGGCTGCAAGTGTGGTACGGAGGTGCGGAAGGAGCAGGGGGGTGCCACCGCCCCGGGTGTCTCCCACCCTAGCAAAACCACTGAACCTGCCCTGTCACACTAAAGTCAGTAGCAAACAGCTAAAACCAAAAGCTACAGGAAATAAAAGTATTTCTGCACCACATGATTATTCATCCTTGTCTGAGAATTCTGACAGTGTGAGACGGTTTCAGCAAAGGCAGATCTTGTCTGACGAACTTGCTGCACTTTTTCGAGGGAGTAAACAGGCAGATAGACAAGGGCGACCCGGTTGACATTGTATATCTGAATTTTCAGAAGGCGTTTGACAAGGTTCCGCATGAACGACTACTTCGGAAAATTGCGAATCATGGAATCGAGGGTGAAATACTCACGTGGATCAAACACTGGCTGGAGTGGGGGTAAATGGACAATACTCGGACTGGAAGAGCGTCACCAGTGGGGTGCCGCAGGGTGTTTGGACCAGTGCTCTTCAACATCTTAATAAATGATCTGGACATTGGTACGACAAGTGAGGTGATTAAATTTGCGGACGATATGAAGTTATTCAGAGTAGTAAAGACACAGGAGGATTGTAAAGATCTGCAACGTGACATAATCAAGCTTGAGAAATGGGCATCGACATGGCAAATGAGGTTCAACATGGATAAGTGATGCATGTTGGGAACAAAAACCTCATGCACGAATACAGGATGTCCGGGGCGGTACTTGGAGAGACCTCACAGGAAAGAAACTTCGGAGTCAATGAAGCCGTCTGCATAATGCGTGGTGGCGGCGGCATAAAGGGAAAACAGAATGCTAGGAATGATTAAGAAGGGGATCACAAACAGATCAGAGAAGGTTATCATGCCGCTGTACCGGGCCATGGTATGCCCTCACCTGGAATACTGGGTCCAGCACTGGTTGCCGTACATGAAGAAGGACATGGTACTCCTCGAAAGGGTCCAGAGAAGAGCGACTAAAATGGTTAAGGGGCTGGAGGAGTTGCCGTACAGTGAGAGATTGGAGAAACTGGGCCTCTTCTCCCTTGAAAAGAGGAGACTGAGAGGGGACTTGATCGAAACGTTAAAAATACTGAAGGGAATAGACTTAGTAGAGAAAGACAGACTGTTCACCCTCTCCAAGGTAGGGAGAATGAGAGGGCACTCTCTAAAGTTGAAAGGGGATAGATTCCGTACAAACATAAGGAAATTCTTATTCACTCAGAGAATGGTAGAAAGCTGGAACACCCTCCAGGGATTCAAGACAAAGTTGGACAAGTTCATGCTAAACTGGAATGTACGCAGGTGAGGCTGGACTCATTTAGAGCACTGGTCTTTGACCTGAAGGCCACCGCGTGAGCGGACTGCTGAGCAGGATGGACCACTGGTCTGACCCAGCAGCAGCATTTCTTATGTTCATATTCCACATTTCCTGCTCTAGCTAGAGAGAAGAGAGGGGGTAGGGTGGAGAAAGCATCCAAGGCAAAGCAACGGCAGAATGCTTTGAGACAGGCAGGCAAACAACCTTCAGCACCTTTCCCAAAGTGATGGTGGTGGTCACGCCATTGGATGGAACCACCTGGCTTCAAATTTGAAAAGAAGGCAGCTCCATTGCCACTGGAAGCTGCCTTGGTCTTGAAACTTTGGCGACCGGGAGCAGAGTAGCAGG
Organism: Geotrypetes seraphini; assembly: GCF_902459505.1. NCBI lineage: Eukaryota > Metazoa > Chordata > Amphibia > Gymnophiona > Dermophiidae > Geotrypetes > Geotrypetes seraphini. The sequence goes on from NC_047089.1 coordinate 173,258,668, forward strand.
CCGGCATGGGAGAATTGCTCTGCCCCCGAAGCTCTTTCAGCAACGTGCAATTGAATGGTGACCATCTGGCTCCAAATTTGAAAAACGTTTAGGAGTCTTAAACCTACATTTAGAAATACATGATGACCCCCAAACCTATAGCTTTAAAAACCTACTGGAACAACTCAACTTTACTACTTTTCCATGTGACCCTACCCATAACGGTGGGCACAGACTAGACTTATTAGCTGGTAAATCTAAAAATCCAAATTTTCCCTTGATAGACCATGTTACATGGGAACCCTTTATCTGGTCAGATTACTACCTATTAAATTTCTTCCTGAAACTGCCTATAACACATATACTGGAACCTTTGGTAGACACATCTAAGGTAAAGTGTGGCAAGATCCCAAGAGAAGAGTTCTGGAGTGCAATTAAGAACCATAGGCACAAACTTACCACATCAGTTTTAGAGGTATTAAATCAAAACGGAAAAGCAACCCATGGTTTTCAGAATCGCTAGCAGACTTAAGAACCAAAATAAGAAGACTAGAAAGGCTTTGGAGGAAAAATCAAACACAGGAGCACTATACTCCCTGGAGAAGGGAAATAAAACAATAAAAGCTTGCCACAACAGAACCAAAAGAGCATTATTACGATAACTTGATAGCTAGTTCAGGAAACACATCCAAGAACCTTTTTAAGGTTTTCACATCCTTGATCTCTATCAAAGATGTAACATCTAATACCAACTTACTTGAAACTGATGAAACCAATCTAGCAAAAGAAAAGATCAGGATAATAAGAGAGACATTTACCCACTCTCTGGTCAATAGTGTTGAACTGGAATGTCAATAAAGAAGAAAGAATAACAGTTGACAAATTGGAATGAATTCTCCCGTTAACCCTCCAAATATTTCAGATTTACTGAGACGCAACCAGTACATGAATTCATGGCTGAGAAGTCCATCCACGTCTATTTTTAGCAAAACTGAGGGGTTCTGAGGCAGAAAAGAAGTTGAAAAAAGGATCGATAAAAATCCAAGTTGGTCGCCGCTAGCAAAAATCGCACCAAAAAAAGCCCTTAGAGACTATTACAAAAAAATATAGGGGGCTCTGTGTTCCTCTGCTATATGGGAGGAACTGAAAACAATGTGCATGGTTTTCTGCAACACCCAGTTCGCGGGTACAGATGGAACACCTAGCTTACAGACTCCGGAGTGGATGTAACAGAATCTACTTTATAATGGGCATACTTTTTCAGGAAGTGAAGCTTGTCTTGATAAGAACGGTTTCCTACTCCTGTCTTTAGCCTTTTCTCTCCTTCTGCACTGTTTCTTCAAGTAAAGTATGCAGCTTCTACAGTCAGAAGGGCCTCCCGATCGCCCTCATTCATCTGTTTTTAGCCATATTCTGCTATTACTATATATAATTTCTGTAGTACTGCTAGACGAATGCAGTGCTATGCATTAACTAGTTCAAATCTAGGCACTCTTATTTTAGCTCAGAATTTACCTCTTTACCAACTTATATACCAACTATATTAGCAATATATACTCTTTATCCCATTAGCAAATATACTAATCTTCCAGAACCTCAGCGACACCACTTAAGGCTCAAGCTCGTCAGATCGTCATTGGTTCTAAACATTGGTGTTCATACTTTTTTAGATATATATTAGTTGACTTCTTAATATTTTATTTTATACTATTTTTATGTACTTAACTTTGTGGTTACGTGATCAGGAAATTCCCTGATCACGAAACATATAAGTTGGTGCTCTGCATTAAGACATTCAGGAGACAGTCCCTGCTCAGTATTTTATGAGAATTTTCCTTGTAAGTCTCTCTTTTTATGTACCACTGTGTTACCAGCTGAATATTTTACAGCTGCGAAAGGGATGCAGATCCTCTGCTGGACAGAAACTGAAGACGGCAAGTTTTGCCTTTCCATTCCCCATCGTGTCCTTGAGCAGCAGGCAGGTAACCAGTCATTCTGAGACTGAGCAGATAGTAGCATGAAATGTGGAGGAGTCCAGTTAGCTTTTTAAGTTGTAAAGCCATGGTGCTGTTGCTATGTTCTTATTGCATATGTTTAATAAATTAATATTCAAAAAAATGAACATTGATGAGCTATAAAAATACAACTACATGTTTAGCACACAGATGTGACAAAATAACCTGATGAGGCAGTGCGGGAACTAACTAGTCAAAACATGGCCTTTACACCTGAAATTGACTGAAAAGCAGATAAATTAGATTTCAGTGCAAAAGATAAGACTGCAGTGTCAAGTCATCAGCTCAAAGTGGATTTTTTCTTTTTTATTGGATGTAAACTGCCTATAAGTATGATATGGCGGTATAACAAATCTTTTAATAAACAATAAATGATTACCTTCAGTGTCATGTCATCAGAACAGGATGCTAGCAGCATACCAGAAGGGTCCCACTTAATTGCATTTACTTCATTCTGAAAAACAAAGATTTGTTTGCATACAGTTTGTATATGAATCCCTTGCAATATCTCTCATGCCCAGCAGGGGGCACTTGGATTTTACTTTTCTGTTATGACAGATTTAACAGACAAGAACAGGAGGTCTGTTTGCAGGTTATCCAGAAGCAAAAAGCCACTGGCAAAATATGCAAATAAATTTGTAAGAAAAAATGAATGTAGTAATTGAAGTATTACAGTGACCACAAATCTAAATCCTTGATTATATTACATTACATTACATTAGTGATTTCTATTCCGCCTGTGCCTTGCAGTTCTAAGCAGATTACAAAATTAGAAGAAATATGGACATTTCCAGGAAGTTTACATATCAAGTTTACATATCAGGTAAGAAGAGCAATACATTCAGGTTATAGAAGATTATTACATAACGTTGAGAGAAGAAATATTCTGGTTACAGATGGAGGTTGCTTGTTTAGGTTTCAGAATATAATTTTGGGGATATGGCTTGAAGAATTGGCTAGGAGATACTATAGGGGTGGTATTCATGAAGGAGTATGCGTGTGCGAGTAGGATGGAGGTTAGAATGATGGGAGGTGTTTTTTGAATAGAAGAGTTTTGATTTATTTTCGGAACACTTTAATGTCTGTTGTTTTGGTCAGCAGTTTGGAGACGGTTGGGTCAATTTTCGCTGCCTGTGTGGCCAGAAGGTTGTCGTAAAGTTTCTTGTGTCGAGTACCATTGAGAGGTGGGTAGGTGAATAGGCTTTGAGTTTTCCTTATTCTGTGTGTGAGGTTGCGGTATAGGCGGTTGTTTAGGTAACTTGGTGCAGCTCCATGGGTTACTTTAAATAGTAGACAGTAGAATTTGAATTGTGTTCTTGCTTTTATCGGTAGCCAGTGAGAGTCTAAGTATGCATTGGTGATGTGGTCAAATTTGCTAAGCGAGTAGATGAGTCTGAGGGCTGTGTTCTGAACGGTCTGTAGTTGTTTTATCATGTTGTTTGGGCATGGTAGGTAGAGGCTGTTGCTGTAGTCTACAATACTAAGCACAAGGGATTGGACAATGATTCTGTATTGATCTTTGTTAAAGAATTTTCTTATTTTTCTTAAGTTTCGTATGGTGAAGAAAGCTTTTTGGATGATTTTGTGGATTTGTGTCTGCATTGTGCAGCATCTGTCTAGTTGTATTCCCAGAATTTTGAGGGTGCTCTGTATTGGGTACTTGATTGCGTTTACTTCCAGTTCTGTAAAGGATGGTATTTTTTTCCTTCTCTAGTAGTAGGAATTTAGTTTTATCCGAGTTTAGCTTCAACTTATGGTTGGTCATCCAGTTTTCTACTGTTACCAGTGTTGTTTTCAGGCGGTCTGTGGAGATGGGGTCTTGGATGTCGAAGGGGAGGAGGATGGTTATGTCGTCCGCGTAGCTGAATGAGGTTATATTTAGGGCATCTAGAGTTGTGCCTAGGAAAGCTATGAAGAGGTTGAATAGTATGGGCGATAGTGGTGATCCTTGTGGTACTCCGCAGGGGTTAGACCATGAGTCGGATATAATATCTTTTGACTTAACTCTGTATGATCTTGTTTTAAGGAAACCTTGAAACCAATTATGAACTCTACCTGAGATTCCTATGGGTGGGAACTGACCTTCACTGAGAGCAGTTTGCAACCATAGCGTGAGATTAGCTTTGAATTTTGTGGATGCTGTAGCTAGTAGGTAAGGAGGACAGTTGTTCAAATCGCAAGAAGATTTGCTATATTTTTTGTAAAGTCGATCCAGGTCTGACCATTGTATTGTTGGGAAGTTTGTCCAGATCATATCTGCTGAGATGGCTTCGTCTATTGTGGAATTTATTAGTATCTCTTCTATGTTGTTTCGTGAGTTATTGAATGTGGATCTGATTGTGATGATTTAATGTTTGAAATGATCCGCTAATTGGTGAGCTGTTGGGGACTGGTTTCCTTGGGTGGCTAGGAAAGGTTTGGTATCAGTGAGATTTCTTACGAGGTTGAAAAGTTTTTTTGTGTCTGGTTTTTCGGTACCAATGAGTTTGGAGTAGTATTCTTTTCGTTTTTCCTTCAGTTTGATTTTGTATTGTTTGATTTGGATTCTCCATTCTGTTTTGGTGTGGTCTTGTTTCTGTTTTTTTCCATTATACGCATTTTACAGTTGAACACTTTTTGATTTTTATTCCTACAGCATGACGCAGATTGAATATTTTTCTATTTCAAGAAAATGATGGCGTTGCAGTGCTAGCAACAAAAAAGTAAATGGACAATCCAGTTGTAGTTAAGAAAACAATAACAATTTGATTTGCCAGCACTCTTTTTCAGACCTCAGTCTAGTTGACGGGATTTCTTCTGTGCTGATTGTAACCAGACCCTTAACCAGACTTCACAGTCCTGTGAAGAAAACTCAGATACCACACAAACAGCTTTACAGTACAACCCAGGAGAAAAGTTTCTAAAATAGAAAGCGTGGTCAAAATTAAAGAACATCCCTTCTTCCCCCTTCTCTCATCCCCGAGACAGTGCAAAAACATAACAGATATTTGCAGAATAGGACAGAGGAGAAAGAATATGAGCAAAAGAAGCCACCACTGAGGGAAAGTATGTATTCAGCCAGTACTGCCACTATACAATAACTGCAATACAGGATCTTATAAAAGTCTTCACACCCTTGTACTTTTTTCACATTCTGATGCCTAAAAAATACAATTCAAAATGCTTTAAAAGTACTCTGTATCACTGAGCCACACACTATATTCCACTCTTTAAAGGTAAAAGAACAATTGATTTGCACGAGTTTTCACATCCTTAGTCACAGCAAACCAAAGTGTTCTGTGTCTTGAGACATCGGAATCATCACTGTACAGTGGAAACCTTATGGCACTGCCAAGACACTCCTTTGATCAGGTTGACTCTCACAAGTCAGTAGCCAAGGAAAGTTGCTACGAGGCCTAAGATTTTAGAAGAACTACACTGGCTTTTGACTAAGAATGGGGAAAATGCTGACTGTTCAACGGGCTCAATATTCTTTCACACACATGGCCTATCTCGGTAGATGGCAAAAAGGAAGCCACTGCTATAGAAAAGCAAAATAATATGCTTCACTGGAACTTGCAAGCAAACATTTAGAAGACACTGCGCCGTGTGGGAGAACATTTTATGGCCTAATGATATCAAAATGGAACTTTCGGTTTCACTGCTAAGCAATAAGCATTGTTAAAACAAAACACAGCCTGCCATCCTGATAATGCCATCCCTACAGTGAAGCCTGGTAGTGGCAGAATTATGTTGTGGTAGGGTTACCAGACATCCGGATTTCCACAGATGGCTTTTCAAAACCTGGCACTCTGTCTGGGTTTTGAAAAGCTTCCAGCCTGCAGCAATGTCGGAACGGCATCTGCGTATGCAACGTGATGACATCCCATGCATGCGCGCATGTGTGTGATGTCATTGCATAACACCAGCATACGTGCAGATGCCCTCCCGACAAGCGAACAGGTTGAGGGGCAGGGCTGGGGGGGCGGAACAGGGCATGACTCGGGCAGAACTGGGCAGGCCTGTGGCCATGGGTCTGGATTTTCATTCCGGAAAATTTGGTAACCCTATGTTGTGGGGATTCTTTGCAGCATGAGGAAGATGGATGGTGCAAGGTACAGGTAGACTCTGGAGGAAAACCCGTTCGAGTCTGCCATGACCTGACATTGGGGAGAAGATTTACCTTCCAGCTGAAGGGTGATCTAAGTGCAAAGCAAAAAGCAGCAATGCAGTGGCTCATCAGTAAGAAAGTGAATGTTTTCAGCCAGCCAAATCAAAGCCCAGACCTTCTATCCAATAGGAAGAGTCTGAGCTATTCTGCCAAGAAGAATGAGCAAAACTGTCCCAGCTCTACTGTGCAAAGTTGGTAGTCACTTATTCTAAATGACTCATTGCTTTTATTGCTGAGAGGAAGGGGGAGGGTCCACTAAGAACTGGGATGTGAAATCAAGACTTTTTCATATTATTTAATTGCTTTCTGCTCTCAGATTTACACGCTAACTCACTTGTTCTTTCATAATGAATTTACAGAGCACGTTCAGTAGATCGATGAGTCAAACTACTACTTTAATGCATTTTGAATTATATCTTTAGTTAGAATATGAAAACCTATAGGAATGAATTCTACATACTGGCTCAGATTCTATAAATTGTGCCTGAAGTTAGATACCTAGATTGGCACACCTAATGTATTTAAGAAGCTTAATCAAAGCAATAACAAACAATTAGCAACTCATAATTGGCACAAATTCAAATGAATTGGATGGTAGGCACCTAACTTGGAAGACGCTTACCACTTTCAGGTAGGCGCTTAGGGCTAGATTCTCAAAACTTTGCTATACAAACCGAAGGCTGCTGTCGCAGCAGTTATTGTAGGGATTTCAAAAAAGCAAGTTATTCTCAAAAAAATGCACATTCAAATGAGGTTGGTGGAGAGTAGCAAAGGTTCGCGAAATTTACATGAGATGAGTTACTAGTGATAGTGATTGGCACATGCGCAGAATAAACCATGAAAGAGGTTTAAATGTGTGCATCGGACGAAAAGCAATGCCATATGCGGTGTGTCAATCATAGGCGAGCCAGAGCTATTGGATGAAGGGAAGGGAAGGGAGATGCAACGTTGGCTTTCAACAAGCGCGCATAGGACATGCCTTTTCTCCCCCCAAAAACTACTATAATTCATGTAAATGTTGTAATTTGTTTTAATGTCAAATTTTATCATGAACCACAGCCAGAAATACATAAGACACGGCTATAATATATGCGCTCAAGATGCGTGCTTTTGTCCAAATCCCCCCCACACCCCCAAATAAAAAGACTACAATTTATGTGAATCACACAATTTTTTTTTTCATGAGCCACAGTCAAAATATATGCTAGAGATGTGCTTTTCACAGTACCGGCACCCCCGGAGCAGTTGGTGATTTTTGGTCACCAAAAGCCAACAACACACTTGGAGACTCATTTGGCAAGGATGAAGAATGGCCTGGAGTGCTCATTTAAATATTCATGAGCCCATTTGCATGGCAGAATCGGAGATTGCTAGGAAGCTCAGAAAAGGTCACGGTAAGCCATTTCCATAATCCGCCGCTAAAATACATGCACGCTAAACCGTCTGGAACCGGTTTAGCGACTGTGTTAAAGGCAACCTTAAGTTTTGAGAATCTTCCCCTTAGTCTAAGGTGCCTACCAGAAAGTGGGCATGGTTGTGAGCAGTGTGTTGGCATGCTTTGTGTGTAGGCGCTTAAATTGGACTTAGGTGCTGGTATTTAGGCCAAGAAAACCCTGGATAAACAGGGGACGCTTAAGGTTTTGACACCTACCGGTGACTATGTCCAATTTAGTTGCCGCTAGGCGTAATTCTGTGGAGAGTGACTAACTTAATCTTGACATGCGCTATGCGACGCGTTCCTCGGCACCTATTTTTTTTAGGCGCCATTTATAGAATCAGGATCAATGTGCCTAAAAACCTCGCCATCCTTACATTAGGCACGTTTATAGGAGCCAAAGCTAATTTTAGGTGCAACCCTTTGCACAATGGAAATGTGGTGCAAAGCCTCGTGTCTAAATTTAGGTGCCAATGCCCCTTATTCTATAATTATGCGCATAACTTTGAGGAACGCCTCTGATCTGCCCACGACCCCTCCCATTCCTGCGTCCCCTTTTTGGCACCGCGTGTAAATTTTAGGCATGAATCCTGCACCTAAATTTATGAACATTCATTTATATTAAATCCAATTAATGCCAATAATTGCATGTTAAGAAACCAGCTATCAGTGCTAATTGGTTCATTATTCAATTAAGTTGCATGCACAAATTAGGCACGTACCCATATTTGCGTGCACAACTCAAAGTGCCATTTATAGAATTTGGGTGATACCATATATGCTATAACTGTACTATGGCTGACATTATAAGCCGTTCTTCTGGCCCTCTATTTTGCTCTTAAAGCCTCTCATTGAGCGTTTATTCACATTCATTATTTATCATTACAGAGACTGAATGATGTATGGGGCAGGACTTATTAAGGTTTTTTTAAACCTGGTGCAGGTCACCTATGAGCTTTCTCCTCTGGGCCATAAAAAGTTATTAATGTATTAAACTTAGGCCCGTACTGAAGTGGCTCATGTTTATTCATTCTTATTTATTTATAGCCAGTTGATGTTCTTTGAGAGCTCAATACAGGGCACTGCCAATGCCTTTTTGTTTTGTTATATTATAATTTTGGCAGGGTTTTGGTTTTTTTTTTTTTTTTTAAAGAGTTTTTGGTTGACATTATAAGTGCCAGAACTATATGAGAAAGATCGTGCAAGATGTGTTAAATAAAAACCCTTTCGTCCTCGCTCCCAAAAAACCCAAAAAGTTTAACTCAAACTGCTGGAAGGTATTTATTATTGAAGATGTACACACTGTTTTTAAATAAAGCTACCAGTCTTTTCTTAAAGGTAGAACCATGAAAAACTCTCTTCATCTAAAGCAGGTCCCTAACATTTTACGGTTGGTGGCTAAAATCCTTCCACTCATCCTGGAACCATGACAAAGCAACCTGTTGCTGGCAATAACCTGCTCTACCTGAAGCCGGGCACAGTGACTTACTGTGTGTCCTTGAAATGTTTTGACTGGGCGATCACAGCCGAGCCTGCACACGTGGATGCACATGTCAGTGCTACAGGAAGCAAACGTGGTATTGTTCTGCCAGTCTACATCCAGAGCAGGAGCTGTGAGGTAAGAATGGCAAGAAAAGGTCACATGAATTGTTATACAGCCGTCAACATACTATAATCCACCCTTTCGGGACCACAAAAAATGGATCACATTTGCCTGAGCTCACACTTGTTGTATGCTGCCATTATGGCCGACTGTATGTTAAAAGCAGAAATTTCAGAGACTCAGAGAGTTGCGACAGCAACTCAGAAGATATTCTACTCTGCTTTCTACATAAAGACAAGGCTGTTCACCCACCAACAGTAAAGGACTTTCATATAAGGTGTAAGGCACTACTACTACTAATTATTCCCATAGTGCTACTGGACATATGCAGCACTGTACAGAGTCACAAAAAAAGAAGACAGTCCCTGATCGAAAGAGCTTACAATCTGAACAGCCAAGACAGACAAACTGGATGTCATGGATACAGTTAAAGGGAACGGTTAATCAGCTGGCTAGATTGGAGGACAGAGGGAGTACAGGACAATCAAGCCATTTTGACATCACTGATGAGGTTGGCTCTTATTGGTGGAATGAGACATTATGACATCACAGTCTTAGCTCTGCTTCCCAAAGACTGAAACTCTTCACACTACTACTACTATGAATTATTTCTATAGTGCTACTGGACATACGCAGCGCTGTACAGAGTCACAAAAAAGAAGATAGTCCCTGCTCCAAAGAGCTTACAATCTACACGGTCAAGAAAGACAAACAGGATGTCATGGATACAGTAAAGGGGAACGGTTAATCAGTAAAGTGGGTTGCCAACCTGTTACCTTACACTCAGGCCTATTCTGCATGCATGAAAACCTCAAATTTCACATTTTACTTAGTCTTTGGAGTTTACACTTTCATTATTGTCTTCTACAGTGTTAGAGAACCCCATACCCAACCGGTGTAAGAAAATATGTTTCATTAGTCTCTGGATCCATTCTTTTGGTCACATGCCCAAGAATACCTTTTTTTTTTTTAGATGTCTTCCAGAAAAAGAGGGGTATATATAGCTAGTGTAGGAACTGTGAACGCAAGTGTTTTAAAGCAGCTAAATTATGCCAATTAATATATCTCATGGGGGAAATCCTGAAAACCAGGCATTTGCAGCATCTGCGGCCAGAGGTTTACTATTTTTGACCTAGAAAGACCAAGGGCTCCTTTTACAAAGGCGTGCTAGTGTTTTTAGTACGTGCTTAATGGGCGCTAAAATGCCCCATGCTCTATCCACTACCGCCTCCTCTTGAGCAGGTGGTAGTTTTTCAGGTAGCGTGCGCTAATCCGGTGCGTGCGCTAAAAACACTAGCGCACCTTTGTAAAAGGGGCCCAAGTACCCCCCCAAGGACACTAAAGAAATGTTGACTCAAGTCCTGTTTTTCTTGCAGGTTGCAGTCTTATTTTATCACAGCAAGGAAAAACTTAAAGCAATGGAATACTTTGAGATAAGTTAAACAAAAATAAAACCAAAAGATCAAGTAGTCAAGCTCAATCTGTCTCCATGAGCTCTAAACTTTGAAGGGGATCAACCCAAACGCACTTCCAACCACAACAACCTACAGATAACCCATGAGGTGAGATCGTACTTTTCTTCCACTTGCACACATACCCCCAAATTCTATATATGGTGCCCACATTTGGGTCCGCTGCTGAGATATGCAAACAAATTAATCGGTTAACAAGCTCTTAACCATCAATAATCGGGTGCCAAAAAACCCCAATTATTGAGGTTAATTGGCACTCTTTAAAATATGCATATGCATCTGATCGTGTGCTATTCTATAAGGCAGGGCAGCTAATGCCCATAGCACATATCTCAAAGAGGGTGTGGCCATTGGACGGGCATGAGCATGTTAGGAACATTCTGAAAACTTATGCTCACACTTACAAAATACTAAGTAAGCATGTCATGTTTCAGCAGGCATAAGTGTGGCGCCAAAAGTTAGGTGCAGTAATCAGAGCTATGTGCTTTACTAGAAAGGACACACGTCTTACAGACTAGCACCAATTTTTTTCAGTGCCCGTTTTATAGAATTTCCTCCACTTTTTAAGGGGTATTTTTATAAGGAACTGCCCCAGAAAGGTGTGTAAATAGCCCTATTCTAGTCAAGTGGCAACCTATGTACATACAAAACCTAAATAAAATATTCTGTACAAGACTGAGAAACCTTTAAAAACTGAACTCTTAGTTTCAGCAGGGGGAGGTCTTGTCTTCTCTAACACATGCATTTGTGCGTTAGGATGGCAACATCTCTCAAGGGGAACTTTGTTCTTCTGTCTCAGAGAAAATGCCCCCAATCTGTTTTGGGTTTTTTTTGTTCGTCTTTTTCGTTGTTTGTTTTGCCCTGTGCTATATGATTAGTGTTCTTCTCTATTTTGTATAACTTTTCTTCCTATCAGTGTGTATGAGAGCATACGCTAACCCTGAATAAAAGAGAGAAAAGAGAAAAAGGAAATTGAGTCTGTGCACAGATATGGTATGAGTGAGTTTTTTGGTATTGGGTGCATACGAAGTAATTGTTTGGGCATTTTTTTTCCTTTGGAGGATACTTTAGGTCCAAACATGTGCAACTCAAAAGGGGTGTGTGTACTTCAAAAGTCTACACATCCATAGCTAACAGTGAACGAGAAGGAAAGAACAAATTAGTGTTCAGAAATGGACAGCTCTTCTTGAAAACTTCTTACTTTTTTATTTCTATTTACAGAACTTGATTGTTGTACATTTGTCCACATTTAATAGAAAAATGATAATTTGGTCTTTAGGTCGATAACAAGGAATGGTTTCCAAGTCAGTCAATTTAGATATACAGAAATATAGGATCAACAATAAAGGTTGTAGGTGACATCTTTTTGTGGGTTTATCATCATAATTTGTAATTTGATCTTAAAAAGGCATTATTTGGGATAAAATGTGCAGGGGGAGAGGTCACAATGAAATACAGTGGTGCCTCGCATAACGGACGCCTCGCACAGCGAACGCTGCGCACAACGAACTTTATGTCTTGATCCGTACAACGAACTTCGTTTCACACAACGAAGTCGCCCGAGCTGCATCCTTCCGCGCAGGCACTGCGCTTAACTGCCCTCTCTCCGCCTGGTTCCCTCTTGCCCCCCCCCCCCCGACTCCCCGACACGATCGGGGCAAAAAGGATCCCAAGCCCTCTTGCCCCGCCGATTCCCCAACTCCCCACACAATATCGGGCCAGGAGGGAGCCCAAGTCCTCCTGGCCACGGCGACCCCCTAACCCCACCCTGCACTACATTACGGGCAGGAGGGATCCCAGGCCCTCCTGCCCTCGACGCAAACCCCCCCCCCCCAACGACCGCCCCCCCCCCAAGAACCTCCGACCGCCCCCCCAGCCGACCCGCGACCCCCCTGGCCGACCCCCACGACACCCCCAACCCCCTTCCCCGTACCTTTCTGTAGTTGGCCGGACAGACGGGAGCCAAACCCGCCTGTCCGGCAGGCAGCCAACGATGGAATGAGGCCGGATTGGCCCATCCGTCCCAAAGCTCCGCCTACTGGTGGGGCCTAAGGCGCCTGGGCCAATCAGAATAGGCCCGGGAGCCTTAGGTCCCTCCTGGGGGCGGGGCCTGAGGCACATGGGCCCAACCCGACCATGTGCCTCAGGCCCTGTCCCCAGGAGGGACCTAAGGCTCCCGGGCCTATTCTGATTGGCCCAGGCGCCTTAGGCCCCACCAGTAGGCGGAGCTTTGGGACGGATGGGCCAATCCGGCCTCATTCCGTCGATGGCTGCCTGCCGGACAGGCGGGTTTGGCTCCCGTCTGTCCGGCCAACTACAGAAAGGTACGGGGAAGGGGGTTGGGGGTGTCGTGGGGGTCGGCCAGGGGGGTCGCGGGTCGGCTGGGGGGGCGATCGGAGGTTCTTGGGGGGGGCGGTCGTTGGGGGGAGGGGGGGTTTGCGTCGAGGGCAGGAGGGCCTGGGATCCCTCCTGCCCGTAATGTAGTGCAGGGTGGGGTTAGGGGGTCGCCGTGGCCAGGAGGACTTGGGCTCCCTCCTGGCCCGATATTGTCGGGGAGTTGGGGAATCGGCGGGGCAAGAGGGCTTGGGCTCCCTTTTGCCCCGATCGTGTCGGGGAGTCGGGGGGGCAAGAGGGCTTGAGCTCCCTTTTGCCCCGATAGTGTCGAGGAGTCGGGGGGGCAAGACGGCTTGAGCTTCCTCTTGCCCCGATCGTGTCGGGGAGTCGGGGGGGCAAGAGGGCTTGAGCTCCCTCTTGCCCCGATCGTGTCGGGGAGTCGGGGGGGGGGGCAAGAGGGCTTGAGCTCCCTCTTGCCCCGATCGTGTCGGGGAGTCGGGGGGGGGGGCAAGAGGGCTTGAGCTCCCTCTTGCCCCGATCGTGTCGGGGAGTCGGGGGGGCAAGAGGGCTTGAGCTCCCTCTTGCCCCGATCGTGTCGGGGAGTCGGGGGGGCAAGAGGGCTTGAGCTCCCTCTTGCCCCGATCGTGTCGGGAGTGCCAGGGACCACACGGAGTCACCCACCGTACCACCCGATTCGGGTAAGCGCAGGTATCGGTGGGTGGCTTATTTGCGGGGGGTGCCTTATTTTACATTTTTTTCTAAAAAGGGGGGGCTGTCTTATTTGATGGCCCTGCCTTATCATCGGGGAAACACGGTAGAAAAAAAAAAAAAAAATGAACAGTTAAGTCCCAGTTTTTGCCGCTGAGACTCTGCCCTCTCACTGTAAAATTAGACTCTACTTAGTCTGTCTTTAAATTTAAAAAATGTGTGTTGTTTTAAAAAACAATTATGTTTTTAGATGTATCTAAATAAAAATAATAACCAAAAATTTATCTTTTTTTATGTCATCTTAGCATATTTTATGCTACAGAACGAATTATTTTTTTTAACATGTATTGTTATGGGAAAACGCGTTTCACACAACGAACGTTTCACATAACAAACTTGCTCCTGGAACGGATTAAGTTCGTTGTGTGAGGCACCACTGTACATGCATAAGCAAAATCACATACATTACAACAGATTAAACATCAATAAAACATCATAATAATAATAATGTAAAGCCTCGTAAAATTACAAAGAGGCTACCAGCGCCTCATATCAAAAAACTTGAAGGAAAGGTTGAAGGAAAGGGAAGAAAATGTGGCTTCAGACTCTAGTACAGGTTTGTCCAAGTCTGGTCCTTGAGATCTACTGGTAGGCCAGGTTTTCAGGATATCCACAATGAATATGCATGAGAGAGATTTGCCTGCACTGCCTTCTTGGTATGCAAATCTCTCTCATGCATATTCATTGTGAATATCCCAGTGGCGAACCAAGGGGGGGGGAGCGGGCCGCCCTGGGTGCAGTCTTAGGGGGGGTGCACAGCCGGCAAGGTCCAGAAAATTCCTGGGCTGCAACGGCGACGGCACTCAGTGGCATCGGTGCCTTTCCCCCTGGCGACGGCATCAATGGCATGAGCGTCCCCCCCTCCACGACGACACTCAGCGGCATCGGCGCCCCCCACAACAGCACTCAAGTTCGGCCTCCTTCTCCCGGCATCAACAGAACTTCAGATCGACAACAGGTGCTCAGTCAAAAACTTCCCCTGACTCATCTTCCTGTTTCCACCCAGGCAGTTCAGTCAGAGGGAAGCTTTGAATGAGCACCTGTTGCTGATCTGAAATTCTGTTGATGCCGGGAGAAGGAGGCTGAACTTGAGTGCTGTCATGGGGAGGGGGGTTGCCGATGCCGCTGAGTGTTGTCGTGGAGAGGGGTGGACCTTGCCGATCTTGTTGCCAAAATCAGAAAGGTGAGGAAGAGAGAAAGATGGGCCTGTGGTGGATGGAGAGATTGAGAGAAGGGGCAGATGATGGAAGTGGGGAGAGAAAAGAGGGCAAATGATGGAAGTGGGGGGAAAGAGAGAAGGATCAGATGATGGAAGTGGAGAGAAGGGGGAGAGAGAAGAGGGCAGATGATGGAAATGGGGGAAGAGAGAGAAGGGGCAGAGAATGGAAGTGGGGAGAAGGGGCAGGTGATGGAAGTGGGGAGAAGGGGCAGATGATGGAAGTGGGGAGAAGGGGCAGATAATGGAAGTGGGGAGAAGGGGCAGATGATGGAAGTGGGGAGAGAGAAGACGGCAGATGATGGAAGTGGGGAGAGAGAAGAGGGCAAATGATGGAAGTGGGGAGAAGGGAGAGCAAATGCTGAATGGAGGTGGAGAAAGAGAACACATACTGGATGGAAGGAGGGATAAAGAAAAAGGACATATGCTGGATGGGGGAAGAAGATAGAGTTAGTGAGATAGTGGAGGGGTGAAGGAAAAGGGGTGGCATGCAGTGGGTAGACATAGTGAAAAGAGGGAATTTGAGGACTGCATAGTAAGAACAAATTTAATTTAGATGGACACAGAAAATAAAGAAGGAAGACCAGAGAAGGAAAGGGGAGAGACACATAAGGGGGAAGGATACTGGATGGAATTGGATTGGAGGGAAAGAAAGGGAGCAGATGCTGATTGAAGAGGGGTGGATGGAGAGAGAAAGGGCAAACACTGGATGGTAGTGTGGCGGGTAGAGGGGGAGCCTATGCTGGATGGAAGTGCAGATGGGAGAGATAAGGGAGCAAATGCAGGAAGGAAATGGGAGGAGAGAAAGAGGGGAGCATACGATGGAAGTTGGCAGAGAGAGAAGGTACTAGATGGAAGGGGTAGAGAAAGAGGGCACATGATGGAAGGAGGGGATAAATAAAAGGAGGGCACATGATGGGGGAAAAGGACTGAGTTAGGAAAATCCTGGAGGGGGTGAGGGAAAGAGGTGGCGAGCTGTAGGTAGACAGTAAAAAAGGAAATTGATGAGAGGGTCTGGCATCTCTCTCCTCTCCTTCCCTCTCCCACACCTCTCTTCTGCAATCCCTTTCTTCCCTCATTTTCCTTTTCAATTTATTTTCTGCATCCATCTAACATAGAAACATAGAAATAGACGGCAGATAAGGTCCACGGCCCATCTAGTCTGCCCACCCCAATGACCCTCCCCTACCTTTCTCTGTGAATAGATCCCACGTGTCTATCCCATTTTAAGGCCAAATGGGATAGACACGTGGGATCTATTCACAGAGAAAGGTAGGGGAGGGTCATTGGGGTGGGCAGACTAGATGGGCCGTGGCCCTTATCTGCCGTCTATTTCTATGTTTCTATGTTAGATGGATGCAGAAAATAAATTGAAAAGGAAAACGAGGAAAGAAAGGGATTGCATAAGAGAGGTGTGGGAGAGGGAAGGAGAGGAGAGAGTTGCCAGACCAACGGGGGTGAAAGGAGAGATGGAAGGGGGAGGCATACAGTTTCTGGAAGGGGCATAGAAGGAGAAAAGATGCCATATAGGGGGCAGAGAGATGGCAGACAGTGGATGGAAGGAAGAGAGTAACAAGAAGATGAGGAAAGCAGAAACCAGAGAAGACAAAGGTATAAAAAAATTTTCTATTTATTTATTGCTTTAGGAGACATGTGTCACTGTTTCTGTGGTGTTGCATTGTATGCAGAGTCCAGCTTCTTGCTGGTTCAATTTAACCTTTGTCTATGTATTTCTATTTTATCCCCCCTTTTATAAAACTGTGGAGCTTTTTTTAGCGCCAGCCGTGGTGGTAGCAGCTCTAATGCTCAGAATTATATGAGAATCAGAGCTGTTACCACCATGGCTAAAATCCACACCACAATTTTGTAAAAGGGGGAGGGGTTAGTTTGTGATGACATATTCCATACTAGGCAAAGGTGTTTTCTGTGTTCTATGTATTCGAAAGACATGGCTTTCTGTTAGGATTGACGGTGTAGGATTGATCTGTACTAGTCTGGCTTGTTTAGTTTTACAGTGGGTGTATTGATGTTGTACTGCTCACTGCATATGTAAGATGCTGCCTTTTCCTAGGTACTCATGTGTGATGTGTGGCTTGTTACTAAAAATCATGTTTTTCGTACAGATGGGGGGGGGGGTTGCCGAAAAATGATGAGCCCCGGGTGTCACATATGCTAGGTACGCCACTGGAATATCCTGAAAACTTGGCCTGCCAGTAGATCTCGAGGACTGGACTTGGGCAGTCCTGTTCTAGTAGATAGGCTGGTGTGCAAACAACAGACATCATTTGCAACTTGTTGATCTTTACTTCTGTCTGTCTATAGCTGGAGATCTCTATAATTCAGATCTTTGATGAGTGCTTCATTCAAAATGTGCTATTCACAAAACATGTATTTTTTATCAGTTATAATTACCTGAGTGGAAAGGAAACTGCTGCTTGGCTTCTCCAGTATGAGCATCCCAGATTATTGTTGTCTAAGAATGGAAATAATTAAAGAAAAGTAACTTAATGTTGCAGTCTGACTGCAGCAAAACATAGGTGCCTGCTTCGGTGCTAGAGAATGACACAGGGACAAATTTTCCCGTCCCCGCAGGTTTTGTCGCTGTCTCTGCCCCCATTCCTTTAAGCTCTGCCTTAACCGCACAAACCTCAAACGCTTATGATTTTAAAGTGTTTGAGGCTTATGCAGATGAGGACAGAGCTTGCCGGGACGGGGCGGGGAAATGAGATTCCGTGGGGATGGGGAAAAATTTGTCCCTGTGTCATTCTCTACTCTGTGCCATGATAAAGAAAGCTCCCGTAGTCTCTCATAGAAATCTATACCTGTTCAGAAGGTACAGATGTGTGCGTGTACTCTCTGTGTGTACACATAAAGGGCAATTTTATAAAAGGTACCTAAAGTGAGGCACCTAGATAGGCGTGCCTGGTCGATCCAAGTTCTTAACTTATTTAATAGGCTTAATCGGCACCAATAACAAGCTTAATTGGCGTCTAGATTGGCGTGCCTGGTCGATCCAAGTTCTTAACTTATTTAATAGGCTTAATCGGCACCAATAACAAGCTTAATTGGCGCCTAGATTGGCGTGCCTGGTCGATCCAAGTTCTTAACTTATTTAATAGGCTTAATCGGCACCAATAACAAGCTTAATTGGCGCCTAGATTGGCGTGCCTGGTCGATCTAAGTTCTTAACTTATTTAATAGGCTTAATCGGCACCAATAACAAGCTTAATTGGCGCCTAGATTGGCGTGCCTGGTCAATCCAAGTTCTTAACTTATTTAATAGGCTTAATCGGCACCAATAACAAGCTTAATTGGCGCCTAGATTGGCGTGCCTGGTCGATCCAAGTTCTTAACTTATTTAATAGGCTTAATCGGCACCAATAACAAGCTTAATTGGCGCCTAGATTGGCGTGCCTGGTCGATCCAAGTTCTTAACTTATTTAATAGGCTTAACGGCACCAATAACAAGCTTAATTGGCCTAATTGGTAATAATTGGCTTAAGTTAAAATTAATTGCTTTCTAATTGCCTAACTCGGTAGGCATCTACCACTTTCAGCTAGGCGCCTAGTCTAAGGTGCCTACCAGAAAGTAGATGGTGAATTGTGGGCATAGTTTGTGTGTAGGCGCCGGTATTTTGGCCAAGAAAACCCTGACATAAAGAGGGGGCACCTAAGGTTTTGGCACCTAAGTCCAATTTAGGCGCTGCAAGGCACAATTCTATAAACGGTGCCTAACTCAAGATTGACCGGCCTATGTGCCACATTCCTCAACGCCTGCCTATGTTTTAGGCACTGTTTATAGAATTGGGGCCCAAGAGCATGGGTATGCTACAGATTAATAGCATTTATGTACATCAGACGCACCAGTAACTGGCAGTCACGTGAGTAAATGCTAGTTACTATTTTATAATATAGCTAAAATACTATCAGTTCCATATAGAGCATGATGTGCTTAGGTGTGCAAACTTACATAGTAACATAGTAAATGACGGCAGATAAACCTGCATGGTCCATCCAGTTTGCCCAACCATACTTGCTCCATAAATTAATTTAATTGAAATGGTTCTTTTTCTTAGATATTTCTGGCCAAAAACATCCAGAGCCCTGCCCGTTAGTGTGCTTAGGTTCTATCTACTGGAGTCTCCATCAAAGCCCATCTTACTCCAGCCCATCTTAACCAAGCCAGCCACTGACGCCCTCCCCAGCCCGTCATCAACTGAATGGCCCTATATGGGACACAGACCATGCAAGCCTTAGTTCCTTCAATGTATACCCATCATTTTCTGATTAAGAGATCCTCTGTGTTCATCCCACACTTGTTTACACCAGCCATTGACCCCTCAAATGGATGAAGATGGCTATGATGATTTGTTTTTGATGTTTGCACTTTTTTAAACATTTGTTAAGGACTTTCATTTATAGGGTATCCAGAGGAGGGATGAGTTCTCCCACAAAGAGAAGACTAAGCTACAAAGAAAGAGACTTAACAAGTGCCCGATTTCTGGCAAGGACTGTCCATAGCTGAGTACTGCAGCCTAACGTGGATTAATACAACGCACCAGGACTTTTCTTCATTGGCTACCGCAAAAGGACTGACTGCCCGATTTACTATTGCCACCAGGATCATCGGCCTAAAACGGACTTTGAAGTTTTAGTTTGATTTGTTTTGTTTTCTTTGCGTTAGTATTCGGTAACTTAGGTGAACCCTGAAGCCATTAAAGAATTGACGCTAAGGGTTCCTTTTACTAAGCTGCGCTAGCGTTTTTAGTGCGCGCTGCAGATTAGCACGTGCTGCCCCCCCCGCGCTGCGCATAAAAACTAACGCCAGCTCAACGGTGGCGTTAGCGTCTAGCATGCGCGGCAATGCAGCGCACACTAAAACCGCTAGCACAGCTTAGTAAAAGGAGCCCTTAGTGTGCCCCCCATTGTTGCACTTATATCTTGGCACCAAGTTCTAGTGCAGTGGTCTCAAACACGTGGCCCGGGGGCCACATGCGGCCCGCCAGGTACTATTTTGAGGCCCTCGGTATGTTTATCATAATCACAAAAGTAAAATTTAACAGTTTCTTGATCATATGTCTCTTTAGCTATAAATTACAATATTATTATTAAGACTTAGCCAAAAGGAAAGATTTATAAACCAAAAAGAGTTTTACCTCATGCAAAATTGTCATTTCTTTAATAAGACATTAAATATTTTTTTTTCTGCGGCCCTCCAAGTACCTACAAATCCAAAATATGGCCCCGCAAAGGGTTTAAGTTTGAGACCACTGTTCTAGTGCCTCAGTTATTTTATAACATGAGGGTATATTGCAGCTTTACCTCAACTCCACCCACACACCTCCAGGAATGCCTATGCACAGATCGAGTAAAAGGAGGCTCAGCCATTTGGTGCACCTACTTTTTATTGATATATAGCCCCCCCCCCCACACACAAAATTTTAGAAGATCCCTTTCACGTGGAATTTTTATAAAATTACCCTTTAGTTGTGCTGTGTTCTGTTATTTCTATTTTCAGGCAAACATGAGCCATTCCCATTCCTGTGGTCGCTGAAAAAAAAATATATATATACGGGTTCCAAAATCATAACCTTCTGTGGTCTTTACAAAATGTTCATTTCCAGTAGGCGGAGAAATGCAAACATTGCAGCTGGACTTCCAGGAAGGCTGCCAATTAGCTGTATGTAAATTTTCGATTTATTTGTTGATGCTGAATCACATAGTGAGAACAGATTTGTCTAGCAAGATCCAAGACCTCATGACCTCGGTAATCAAATTCACAGTAGCAATATCACTTCCAGGACCTGAAATAGTACAGTTTAATCTTCTAGAGAATTTCTACTGTCTAGAGAATTTCTACTTCCCCAATACTTACTTTATCAACACCGGCGCTCAGAATGTAATTCCCCTTCTTGTTCCATTTCAGAGCAAAGATGGGCCCCTTATGCTGACCTAAGGTGCTTGCAAGATTCCCTGTAACATGAAAATATGTATTGTAAATCACAAAATAAATCTTTATTTTCTGCTGCTCTTTTTATTCTACCCAGAGAAAAATGATCTATTTACCCACCTAATTAGGGTGGGCAGGTGGATAACTAACAGAGCTACTTGGATTATTTAAAAAAATAAAAATAAAAAAAAATCATCATCATCATTCAAAAACAGTCACACTTCTTCATCTTCAATGTCCCCACCCCAACTTGAAGGAGCTTTTCCATCTGATTACATAATATCCCTATTTAACATAAGTTACACTGTACCTCATGAAACAGCAAACACTAGCCACAGTTCTTACAGCTCAGAAATGAAACAAAGCCAAATAGGAAATGGAACTTCTTAATAATTTAGATTTATTCTAATTGCCTGATAAATTATTAAAAAATAAAATCCTGCTGGCAGTGCGATTGCTATAAAGGGATATTATTAGGTATAAATAGACAATTTTCTTAAAATTATTTTCTTGTAAAATACTGTATACTTTGCTCTTTAAAAAAAAAAAAAAAAAAAAATTATAAATATTTTCCCTTCCCACAGATGGCATATTAGGATGTCCAGTTTAGGGAGGCCAGGGGTGGACTCGGAGAGGGAAGCAAACATCTCTTCTCCCCGCCCCTTCCCCAGCTTCCCCCTCTCATCTTTGTTGGTAGTGAGGATGGCCAAGCCCTGCCAGCCGAAGAGATTTGCTGGCTGAGCCCCCGCCCATGCTGCCTCAGCTGCAAAGTTATCAATGGGATACTTCAGCTGCAGATGCCAGTACTTCCGTGCATTAAATACATTCCGTAAATAAATATCCGGGAAACACCGGGTGATCAGCTAGTCTGCTATATATGTAGGTATTTCTCCATAATATAAAGACTTTATAAATAAAAAACTCAAACTTTAAAAATATAAACTACCTTCAACTGGGAACCAATGTAATCTTAAGTTCCAAATTTTTATTAGAATTTGAATAAACAATAGCAAATCCAATAAGAGAAAATATATACTCCAGATTAGAGAATATATAGATAACAAAGGGATTTTTCCCCCTTTTTTTCTATATAGCTTCAGAAGGACGCCTCAGCCCCACCACTCCACCGCTAGATATCTCAAAATCGCAGGAAGAATTACATGGTGCCTCATCATTGGCTGCATGGGGAGGCTTGGGAAAGGGGGTACCTCTAGACACCAGGGGGTCGGGCTGGGAAGGAGGATGATAGTAGACACCAGAATATTTTTCTAATGTTGGGGGGAGAGAGGGAATCAGTCATGTTAAGGAATGGGGGTACACCAGACAGCAAATAAGGTTGTTGGGAGTTTTTTTAAGTTTGGTTATGGGGAGGGAGGGAGGCAGAGGAGCTACTAGACATTGGGGAATATATATTTTTAAAAATATCAAGCAGGGGGGTGGAAGTCAAGGTTTGGTGGGTGCCAGCCATGCAGTCATCGGTTTGGCGAGGGGGGGAGGATTGCTGCAGGAATATAACTTCTCTCTCTCCTCCCTCAGCTACCTAGGTATTCTGTAGGTGAACTCACTAGCTGGGACTTTGGGGGATGCAGGGGGCTTCAACTGATGCCAACTTTAATGGAGGCTCAACGTTCTTCTTACCTGACTTAATTTTATTGCATTTGGAGGGTAATGTGCAAGGTGAAGGGGATTGATTTAATTCACCAAATGAAGAGAAACTTTATGATTCCTGCTAACTTATTTCCTTGCACCCAGTTGGTATGGTCCCAGATTATTTCCCCGACTAGTTTGGCGGGAGGACAGAAACAGTAAGGGCATGGAGTGACTGCATAAGTATCTAAGTTTGTGCGCTATTTGGGGGTTTGGTATTGAATCATCACTTGTTAACAATTGATTACCACAGACTTTACTGTTCGGATGATGGTATTTATTTATCTGATATTGGTTTGGATATTTTCTTAAATACTATCCAGGACTCGTCAGAATCCATGTGGGAGTCCTGGTGGCCCACAGCTGAGTTTTTTGGGGATTGGTGATAAGCTTAGGCTGTCACCGCTGTGGCGGAAAAGGGGTTCTTCCAGATGGCCATTAATATAGTTCTGGTTGAAAAAGTATTTATGGATGCGATATACTTATGAGGCCAGGCAAGAATTTGGCTTAATATTGAGTGTGAAGAGAGTTGCTGGATTGGGATAGGCAGCTAGGTTGCTACGACTAGCTGAGAGAGTATGGGGTTGGAAGAGGACGCTCTGGAAGAATGGGAATAGTAAAGTTTAATTTCAATTTGTTGCAATTGATATTTGGTTGGAAGTGTTTAATAAAGCTACGACCAAAATTGTTTTATCCACATTTAAATTGTTGGTAATGTTATTAGAGGTGTGGCTGCTTATTCCATACAAGGCAAGTGTGCATCTGTGTTTTGTGTGTATGAAAAGAACATGGTTTTCTGTTCACATTGACTGTGCAGGATCGATCTTTATTAATCTGGCTTGTTTAGTTTTACAATAAAAATTGATTCAGCCTTAAACTTAAAAAGTGAATCGAATAAAAAAAAATAATCGATTCAATAGGTCAAATTGAATATAATAAATTTTCTCTGAATTGGGTAGCTCTAGTGTGAGGAAGTGTATAGAAGGTTACCAGTTCCAATTAACAACAGAGCTACTTTAAAGGGCACGGTCCAGGAAAGACTGAGCAGGGAAGGTATGGTTCTCTCGTGAACAGCGTTCACAGGCTCAAATCCCAGACTACCACCTAATTTTCTTTTTATTCTGTATATTAATATTCTTTCTATTCTTTAATAACTTTCTTAAAAATTCTCCATTATTTTAAAAAGGTAAGTAGTCCGGTCTTCTCATTAATCCACCAGCTGACTGTGCAAGTGGTAAGATCACCTCAAAAAATGTTTTGACCAGAATCGGCAACCATGACGCGGCCTGCATTTCGTGGGGCCGTATCTTCTCCCGCTGCGTCAGGGAACTCAGGCAAAGGTCTGTTGTGCTGGCTGTGCTAATTAAGCATGCCGATTCTGTCTAAACAGTAGGAGTGTCTTTCAGGTAGGCAGTTTTATCTTGGACTTTGAAAACACTACATAACCAATAAGTGTAACTTTCTAATTGCTCATGCCTAAAAAGTATAGAAAATGTCTTGTTATTTTCATAAAACTTTGCTTTTGCAATTTACCTATTTAAAACGTGAAAACACCAACGTCATCTTTCATTCTTATAACGTCATAAAAAGCAACATATGAATCATAATTAACATGTATTTATATTGAAGCTATACAAAGATTTGTGATTATATTGTAAGTCACTTTCACAAATCAGCCCCAGATGTCGTCTCCCATCATGTTCTCATTATATTGTCTTTGGTAGCGGTGTTCGAAGTCCAGTATATCCTGGTGGGCGTGCTTACCTTGCTCCCTTGAGTATTCTCAATAACAACCCCCTGACAAAGGAGTGTTTTCCAAAACGTGAACTGTGATGGGTCCTGTCTTTTAACAAATAAGAGCCACCATTTGGATAACAGTTTTTTATTAACTCCAATAAAGTTCTTGTGCCTTGTCCATCATCTCTGCAGGCCTTCCTTTTGTTTTTGTTGTACGATATTTCCTGCGGACTTGTTGGATTTTTTCTTTGTTTTGATTTTCCCTTGAGAATGATCCCATTTTCTCCTTGAATGTCTCAAGATGAGCATCAAGGACATGGACTTTGAGAGAGATGTTACAGACCATTTTATTGTAATTTTTCACCAGATTTTCAACCAACTCCACGTAATTTTCAGTCTTGTGATTGCCTAGAAAGACCCAAACCACTGTGACAAAGCTGTTCCAAACCGCTTTCTCCTTCTTAATTAATTTATTGGGAAATTCCTTACACTCCTCAATCTTCTTTATCTGTGATCCAAAAAAGACACCAGCTTTGACCTTTGCCTCAGACTGATTAGCAAAGATGTCTTGAAAGTACTTGAAGACTACTGATTCCTTTTCTAAAGTTCTGATAAATTGTTTTATTAGGCCCAATTTGATGTGCAGTAGTGGCACCTTCTGGGGGGGGGGTCTCCCAGTGGTTCCCATTTGATGTTGTTTCTTCCCACAGAGAACTCGGCTCTCTGTGGCCAGTTCTGCCTTTGTGTCCCTGCTGTCCCAAATGCAGAAATAAGGAAAATTGGTAAAACCGCCTTGAAGACCCATTAGGAATGCTACCATTTTGAAGTCTCTGATGGCCTCCCAGCCTAACTCATCATACTAATAAGGTCTTGATGCTGTTATAATCCTCTTTGAGGTGCCCTGAGTAAGCCAGTGGAAGAGACCGATACTTGTTCCCATTATGGAGCAGCACAACTTTAATGCTCCTGGATGAGCTGCCAATGAAGAGATGCCATTCTTTTGGGTTACAGGTGATTCTAACTGCCTTAGGCTGGCCACAAAGCCCATCTTGATGGGTGAAGAAGGTGGAACAAGCTTGGTGACATTTTCTCTGATCTGTGGCTTGCACAATTTCATCCAACAAGTTCCACTGTTTGAAGATAGACGTTAAAAGGGCCCCTAAGTTTACTCTGCTTGGAATCAATCTGGAATGTTCTGCAAAATGGTACATTTCAAAATATCAAGGTCATGGTCACAAAAGCAATGTTTGAGGGGAATGATAGCCATAATAACATAGTAACATAGTAGATGACGGCAGATAAAGACCCGAATGGACCATCCAGTCTGCCCAACCTGATTCAATTTAAATTTTTTTTTTATTTTTTTTATTTTTTTTCTTCTTAGCTATTTCTGGGCGAGAATCCAAAGCTTTACCCGGTACTATGCTTGGGTTCCAACTGCCGAAATCTCTGTTAAGACTTACTCCAGCCCATCTACACCCTCCCAGCCATTGAAGCCCTCCCCTGCCCATCCTCCACCAAACGGCCATACACAGACACTTTCTATACTTATCACCCAGGAACAAAAAATAAATAAAATTTTGTTACCTAGTGAAATAACTAATCCTTGAGCTTTAGACATAATCAGCCCTGCTTTTAGTTACTTGGGGAAACGAGTACACACCGAGACTGAATTCCCAAGAGGCTGTGACCCTTAATTTAATTATGCTGGAGAAAGGAACAGGTTTTACATTTCTGTTTGCACAAATAAAGTGTTTCTGTTTTACTTGAAACTGCCTGCGTGGCTTTGTTTGTTGAGGCGCTAGGCCTGGTTGCCACCCATGCTACCACAGCAAGTTTTTTTTTAGTTCATGCTGCATTAACATGAAAGTAAATTCAAATTTAATTTACCACTATCAGTGCTATACAAAACTAAGCAAACCTTTAACACAGTGTACTGCATTGGGAGTATTTCTATGTGTAGAGTCTATTTGAAGTAAGATTAGCTCATCAGTTTACTTTTGGCTTAGTGATGATTTTTTTGTCCTCTCCCTGCTAAATGGGAAGTAATTATACTTAATAAAACAATCCTCGCTTTGCTCTACTAGGTGTAATCCACTTCACTGAGTTTAGTGCAGAATATTATGTTGGCCTGAGCAGTAATAAAAATTTATTAGCAATTCATTTAGGAAGACGGACATTTTAAGCATGTGACTTTAGCTTTGTCACAAGTCAGTTATTTTATATTTTATGGATACAATCGCTTGCAAAACTTTCACTTTTATACTTTTTTCACATTATGTCGCCTAGGAAAATATAATTCAAAACGAATTAAGGGGTAGACTCTGTACAAGTTGCCTAAAGGACACTAATCATGAAACATGAATTCTATATCAGCAAATAAGTGTGTAATTACCGGTATACAATACAATATATAGGCCAGCATTTACACGCCAACAGTTTTAAGTGTGGCCACTTGCACCATGTCAATGGCTTGTGTTAATGTCATAACTCACCATCTTCTGTCCATATTCTAGCAAACCCATCATATGAGCCCGTGGCCAATAGCGTACCTTCACTCTGTGGAAGGCAAAAGGAGAATAAAACTGAGTCCAAGACTGTATTAAAGCAATCTGTTACTATATTTTTCAGTCAGAACTTCTCAGTCTATGAAGAAATATCACAAGGTTCAGTCAAAACAACGGAAGTGTTAATATCGCAAAACGCTAGGAGGTAATTTTTTTTATCATCAGCTTTAACATCTAAATTAATACATATACAGTATTCAAATGGCACCAAATTCATGGAAAATTCTATATGCGATGCCCTACCGGTGCCTAAGTTAAGAGAGAAAAGCCATTGGGTTATGCTCCTGCTTAGCACAATTTAACAAGAGACTTTTCCATGTGCGATGCCCAGGTTTAACGTGGCACTGTTTAGAATTTTATTTGTAGTTCATGAGCTAATATTGTCATTAGCATGAGAGCTGAAAAAAATGAACCTAGGAGCACCTAATGCTCCGGTGTTAAGTCTGCGTTGTCCGGTTAGCACAAGCTATTCATAATGCAGGAAATCCAGCACCAGCTGGATAAGGCAGGAAATGTCCACGCTCTGCCCCATGATATGCTCCCTTCCCAAAATAATTTTTTTAAAAAAGTTAACGTGTGGTTAGCAAAATTACCGCAAAATACTTTAACATGTTTTGAGATGAGCCTTTTCTTGCATGCTAAGCCGCATATTATGATTTAACGTCCTTTAGTAAAAAAGCACCTTTGTTAACCTTTATTTTTCATTGAACATAAAAAATGCCACTCTCTAATTTCAAATAATTTACTGTGTAATCAAAACTGAGCATTCAGAAGAAGCACATTATATGAAGTGGTGACCGCTTACATTCCAGTCTAATGAAGTCACATCCTTATTGCTGGGAACATCTTGTCCTCCTTCCCTTATACAGTGCCTTAGAACTAGTTGGGTGGAACTTCCATTGTTGTTTTCATTTAGATTCCAAATTCTTGCTGTAGAATCTCCAGAGCTATATATATATATATAAAAAAAAAAAAAGACAGACACACCAATGATGTCTTACTAAAAAAAAAAGTTAACTGCAGACAGAAGATGAAAGTTAAGAGTACAAAGATGTTATTCTTATGTATGGTTTTGTCTACTATACTTGAACTTCTTTCCATATCAAGCACAATCTTGTTTAAGTTCTGAAACCAAGTTCATAGAAAAAGTCTTTTTAAGCCTTCTTAAGCACGGCACCAAATTTTTTGCTGTGTTATTTAACACAACAATTTTGCAAATAGTGAAGCTTTTTCATATGTTATTCTGCCCTCCCCCCACCACACACAAAATTCAAAAGATTTAGGGGTTATTTTACAAAGATGCAGGAAAAAGTGGCCTTAGCATGCCCTTATGTAAGTCTTCCCTGTGCGCTAAGGTAATTTCTTTCCACAGTTAGAAAATGGTCACTTTCTGGAAATAATAGCCACTTATTAATGTTGACATTAGCCAATGGCCACTAAAAAAGATTAACGCATGGGTTCTTACTGACACCTATTTTTGTAGGCAATTAGGGCTTATGTGCTAATAACTGTAGAAAAGCCCACTCTCCACTTTCAACCATTTTTGCAGTGTATTTGTGTGCGTACAGAGTATAAAATTACCATGGGACACCCTCATCGCATCCCAAGGTAAGCTCTTTGAGGGTTCAGTGAACACACGTGGTAGCGCTTATTGTAACTTAGTAAAAAGGACCCCTTAATAGGTTTCCAAAACCTGCTGTGCTGCACCAATTCATAAGTACTCTCATGACGTACAACTTCACATAAGAAATTGAATTCCCCTGTATAATATGGTTAGATCATTTTGAGAGAGGACATATTTTATTTACTGCATTTTGGGGTACATTTACTAAGCTGTGGCACAAAGTGACTTCAATATGCCCTTGCATGAGTATGCCCATTAAAAAAAAAAAAAAGGGTATTTCCTTTAAACATATTTGTATATAGGATGTATTAAAATGATAAATAAATAAATTAAAAAAAAAATAATAATAAAAAAAGGCATGCCGGGACCTCGCCCCCACACACCCCAAATTAAAAAAAAAAATAAAAAAAATCAGCAGGAGGGATGTCCACTAGAGAGTTGCGCGTCCCCACCCGTCCCCGTCAAAGTCCCACCCGTCCCCGTGAGGAATCCCTCCATCCTCACCCGTCCCCACGAGGAATCTCCTCCGTCCCTGCCCATCCCTATAAACTTCAGAAATAGTTATTTCATTTAATTATGCTACTGAATTAAAGGCTCTGGTAGAAACCCATTTACAAATAAGCAAAGAGACTTTATTAATTTGGAAATATTAATTGGGAAGAATACAAACTTTGTAAATGGGTTTCTACCAGAGCCTCTAATGTTTATAAATTTTTATGAACACAACTAATATACTACTTTATCCTGAAGCAAAAAAAAAAAAGAAATATATTTTTTTTCTTACCTTTGTTGCCTGGTTTCTGCTTTCCTCATGTTCTCATTCAATTCCTTCCATCCACTATCTCTCTTCTCTCTGCGTCTTCCATTTGCTCTGTTACTGTGCCTCTCCCTTTCTCCCCCCTTCCAAATTGGTCTGGCACCCATCTCTTCCCTCCGCTCCCCCCATAGTCTGGCATCTCCGTCTTCTTCCCTGCCAGCGTCTTCGCCCCACTCTCTCTTCCCCATTTCCCTTCAGCGTGTTCTCCCCACTCTCTCTTCCCCATTTCCCTTAAGCATCTTCTCCCCACTCTCTCTTCCCCATTTCCTTTCAGCGTCCTTCTCCCCCATCTTCCCCATGTCCTGTCAGCATCCTTCTCCTCCCTCTGTCTTCCCCATGTGCTTTCAGTATCCTTCTCCCCCTCTGTCTTCCCCATGTCCTTTCAGCGTCCTTCCCCTCCGTCTTCCCCATGTCCTTTCAGCATCCTTCGCCCCACTCTGATCTCCCCATGTTCTTTCAGCGTCCTTCTCCCCCCTCTGTCTTCCCCAGTGCTTTCAACATCCTTCTCCTCCCTCAGTTTTACCCATTTCCCTTAAGCGTCTTTTCCTCTCCACTCCACCTTTCCTCCCTCTCTGCCCCTTATCTTCGTGGATCTTCCCCGCCCAACCGACAACAGAGCAGGCCTGGTCCGACAAACCTCCCTGCCCTGAATCCAGCTGCTGTAAGAAGGTAATTTAGATTTGCGGCTACAGGGCAGGGAGTTTTGTTGGACCGGGCCTGTTGTCGGTCGGTCGGGGGAAAGCGCCACGAAGGCAAGGGGATCTGGCCGGCTCTGCACACCCCCTAAGGCTGCCCCGGGGCGGACTGCCCCCCCTTGGTACGCCACTGCCTTGAATTTATCCTACCTGCCCTGCCGCAGCACACAGCCGACCGGAAGTCTTCCCAATGTCAGCGCTGACGTCGGAGGGAGGGAGGGCTTTGCTTAAGCCCTCCCTCTGACGTCAGCACTGACATCGTGGAAGACTTCTGGGTCGGCTGTGTGCTGCGGCAGGGCAGGTAGGGAAAAGAAGACGAGCCTCGCGGCTCGAGTGCATCCAACCTCTCAGGAACCCCGCGACCCTAGGGGGCATCCCCACGGGATCCCCACGACCCTAGGGGAGTCCTCATGGGATCCCCGCGACCCTAGGGGGCATCTTCACGGGATCCCCGTCATCCCCGTTCCCGGGCAGCTCTCTAATGTCCACTCCTTCCTGCCTTGGTCACCTGGACCCTCCCCCCAACTGACCTGCCCCTCCCTCATAACTTATTTAGACGACTAGCAGGAGGGATGTCCACTTCTGCCTCTTCAAAATGGCAGGCCTTCCCCTTCCTGGTGCATCCTGGATTGCACTGGGAGGGGCCTAAGATTGGTTTAGGAGTCTAAGATCAGCTCAGCTCAGCTGTTCAGCACTTTTTTAACACTATCAGAACCTCCAGACCTTTTAGTGATTTCGGAGCATTAAATCAAGCACTTCATTTTGTGCATCACCAAGACATTGCTCTGAGTGCTCGTTTAATATTAATGACCTCATTATATAATATTTGCATAGCAGAGTCATAAGCTGCTAGGAAGTATGGAAAAGACTGTGGGGAGCCATTATGTGCATCAGTAGGTAAAATACTTTGATGCTAAAACGGTTAAAACTGGGTTAGCATTGATCATTAAAGGCACGGTGAGTTTTTAGCGCACATACAAATAAATATATATACAAACACACACATGGATAGATAGAGATATAAAATTGGATAGTAACGGAATTTGTTACAGTTTTAGGGTGGAAGAGATACACCACAATCTCATCCGATTATTGTTTAAAAGTTCCTCCACTGTTAGCAAGCAAGAAATGAAGGTGACAGTAAAACAGTTGATTACAGGAAATTAACTCCATGACTTAATTTACTCTAGATGTGTCATGAATGCAATAATAGGGCATCAAGCCATATTAGGTTGGCTGAATCCTTAATGACCTTGTGTTCTATTTGGCACAATATGAAGTTTTATACTTTCATTCCCAAGGTCATAAAATACTAGAAAACCCACCCTGTCCAGCTGTATTTACACAGTTAAAGAAGGAGTTTGTCCCTGGCTGATGTACTTGGCTTTATGTTGCTATTTTCATCACCACTCGTAAGAACAGCTTAATTTTGGTGTCTGATTTGCGAATGGGGACAGTGGCACAAGAAAATGTGCAGGGGTTCTCGCTTCTGGGTCGAATTTGACAAGAGTTTAATTTTAGGATTGTGACACAAATAACTTGGGGTATCTTATCATTAATGAGTGGGTTAGAAATGTATAAATTCAACATAGTTGCCAAAGGATGTGTTAAGAGTGGTTAATGTAGCTGGTTTAAAAAAAGGTTTGGACAAGTTCTTGGAGGAAAAGTCCATAGTCTGCTGTTGAGACAGACAAACCACTTCTTGATCAGATCAGTGGCCCAGAATGCTGCTACTATTTGGGTTTTTGCCAGGTACTTGTGACTTGGATTGGCCTCTGTGAAGACGAATATTGGGCTAGATGGACCATTGGTCTGATTCAGTAAGGCTATTCTTATAGTAATAGATGGTAGATAAAGACCAGCATGGCTCATCTTGTTTGTCCAGTAAGGTAGCTAGATTTGTACCTGGCACTACATGCAGGTTATTCCCTTTTCACCTTTGATTAAGGTTGTATCTTCTGCTAAGTGCAGGTTACATCCTTCAACACCTTTTTTGAAGTGTGAAACATATTTAAGTTTTGCTTTGATTGTCTTCTCTTGCTATATAGGGATCTTATATAAGGGTGAAGGTCACATCTGTAGTAACATAACAAACAACAGCAGATGAAGACCAGCACTTGGGTCGAGTCAGGCGCTTGTTTATTAGGTTTTTATGTACTGCCTATCAAGGTTATCTAAGCAGTTTTACAATCAAGGTACTCGAGCATTTTCCCTATTTGTCCCGGTGGGCTCACAATCTAATGTATCTGGAGCTGTGGAGGACTGAGTGACTTGCCCAGGGTCACAAGGAGCAGCGTGGGGTTTGAACCCACAACCACAGGGTGCTGAGGCTGTAGCTCCAACCACTGCACCACTGTTGCTTGCTTAATAAATGCCATCTTGGATTACTTAGGTCTGCATCTTGGATTCTATACCCGTGGATCTTGCAGACAGACTGGCTGCATGGACTAAATCCATGATGACAGACACCCTTTGTATACAACCATGAGTAGTTAATCTATACATAGAGAAGCCAGGAGCAGCAGAAAGGAGGCAGACCCATGCAACAGGAAATCAGTGGTGACCGTAACTCCATCTCGTATTAGTCTGTAGTGCCACAGAGGCCTATAGAATAGGCCTTGTCCAGGAAACTCTGGGTTTCAGGATGGCATAGGATGGCTGGAAGAAAATCGCTTTGCTTCATGGAGAAAAGCAACATTTTTTGCATGGACTCATACTTATTGCCTTGATAAGTTTCTAAAAACAAAGGGGTCAATATTCAAAGCAATTTAACCGGCTTGTTGGATTGCTTATGTGAGGTATATCCACTGATGTTCAATGACACTTAACTAAATATCCCCACAGACCACTAAAGTAGAAACCAGCTATTTTGTGGGAAGTCCAGAGACGAGGCCGACACTTATGAGGTTAAGTGCCAATATTCGGCACTAAGGGCCACATTCCATAAACAGCATCTAGCAATGCCTATAGTGCTTAGGCATACTTAGGCATCCTGGAGGTAGGTGCCAGTATATTAGGCCAAGTTTTACAAGGACTAATTTATCGGTGCCTAACTCGAACACCTAGTGATGCCCAAGTCAACTATGCCTATTCTCCGCCCCCCTAACCATGCTTACGTTTTAGATATGTGTGTGTTTGTGGGGGGGGGGGGGTGAGGGGGCGCCTTGACTTAGGCATCGCTAAGGGTCCTAAGAGTTCAGCGCCAAACTGGCGCAGTCAATCATCATGCCAATTTTAAAAAAGGTTACGCTTGGATTCCTAAGTTAGGTATCGCTAGGCATCTTTGATTAGGGCACCTAACGGTGCCTAATGTAAGCGTCCTATATCTGACCCTAACTGCCTAAGTTAAACAGCCATATTGGACCACATAAAAGTCAATGCTATTTTCAGGTGGTACTGTTTAGGCGGTTAAGTGTTGAATATCACACATAACCATGTAAGAGAAAGCCAAGTGCTGGTGCCCGGATATGGTCTGGCTAAATTTTAAAAAACTATCCAAAGTAGCTCTGAAGCCCGGAAAAATGTGATAGTTTCCTAATGGACAAGCACGCTGAAAGTTGTAGCAGGGCACCTGAAGCGCATTGGCAAAGGATGGACTTGGTTGAAGAGTTTAAAAACAACCCCAAGGGTCCTCAAGTGATGTTGGTGTCTTTTTCTGCAGGCAGTGTGTTAGCTTAAACTTGATTGGCGGAAAACACCTATTTTTATTGCATATGCGCTGGAAACCTGCATTGGAAGGCCAAGCCTGTGACCGCATTTATTGGGGAGGACAGTTCGAGGATGTTGTGCTCCATAGGTTTGGGCGTGAGGGGACAGTTGAAGAAAAGTTTTCAGCACTGCAGGTGAAGGAGAAAGAATTGGCCTCACATAAGAGAGAATTTACTATAGGGACACGAAGAGACAATGGAGAGAGAAGAAAGCTGCATGTAATTATAAACAATGAAATGTCTGAAAAGTTCCAGGAAGTATTCATAGAATAGTAGAAAGCTTTTTATGCTGACAAAGGACAATAATGAAACATTTTTCAGTGGTTTGATTGTTGTCCCCTCTCTTCTTATAAGAGGTGAAAGCAGGCAGGATTACCTGCAAAAAGGGGATGTTTTCACAGTACATGTACATTTAAAACGTGTCCTCTTAAAATGTGTGTGCGCTGTGGATATAGAGATGGAAATAACAGCTTTTCTAAAATCAGAACAAGTGCCTGCCCATTTACACATAAATGATTTAAACATCCTTAGAATATAGATCAACATTAAATTATAGCACTGGACACTGACAGAACTGCCGCCGCCACTCGCTCCATTTAATTATCCCCCGCTTGCCACTGCTGCTCGCCGCCCACTCCATTTAATTATCCCCTGCCGCAACTCCGATAAGGGAAGGGGCAGGCGGCCCACAAGCCTTCCCCCCCGACTTCAATTCTGACGTTGGAGAGAAGGTCCAGGCCAACCATTCGCTGCTTGGCTGGCCCAGACCTTCTCTCAGAACTAATGTCGGGGGGAAGGCTTGTGGACCGCCTGGCCCTTCCCTTCCCGTCCGGAGTTGCAGCGGGGGATAATTAAATGCAGATGGCGGGGGTAGACCAGGAGGGAGAAGGAATCGGTGGCCCTCACTGCCTATGTCCCGAGTTCGTGCCCAGAAGGGAAAGCCCTCACTACCTTCCAGCCTTTGTCCTCCCTCCTTCCCTGCCGCGCCGAAGCCTGTCATTTTCAGATGGGCAGGTTAGCCACTTCATTCAAACAAAGATCTAAATGTAAAACTTCTTAAAAACATTTGTTTTTGTCTTTTCCTTAGAATACAGCCTTCAGTCAAGTAAACATCAATTAGCCAAGCGCTCTGCTTGCTAAACCAGTAATCAGCATGTCTCAGCTTTCAGAGTCTTCTATACTCAAAGGCAAACCAGGCTCCTCTGTTGTAATCCCAACAGTTAAAGATTCCTTTGGGAGTGTTGTCTTTAGCTTTCCAGACCACTTTGATGAGCTCCTCACCCATCTTTCCTTTCTCAAGTAGTCTGCAATCTACTTCGATCATTCCTCGGCTCTCCTTTGATGATTCTGATCCTCCTTTAGGAAGTGCTTGGTTGAGTTCTTTGCCCACTTCTATCCCAGTATTCTGCTCCATGGAACAATGGATTTATCCATTGGGTTTCTTGCTGGCCCAATAAACACATATTCTCCTTGTGTGCTCCACTACAAACTTTGACCAGTATTCATGGACTATAACATTGCTTGGAGATGATTTATCTTTATTTGGATCTTGTGGCCTTTCCAAAATATACCGTTATAAAATTTCCCTGAATTTTAACACAACAGCTTAATATTTTTATGGTGCTACTAATTCTAGGAGCCATTTCCAGGCTCTGCTTATTCAGTCACACTCCTCTCACTTCCAAGCTTCAACCCTTCTAGCTGCAGGCCATGAACTAACATCCCTAATAGAATGCCTCTCTCACGTACACTCTCCCTTTATCAGTACATCAAGAGATTTGAAAGCAACTCCAGGCTCCAATTGCAAGTTGTTGATCAATGATAGATGCTACAAATAGTAAGGGATTCTCTTCTTCCATGAATAGCAGATTATCTTTACATAGCAATAGCTTTTATTGAGCCAAAATGTTATAATGCATGAATTTGAACATCTCAAGAAGGGACTTTTGTGACTTGGGGTACCCCTAGTTATTACTTCATCTCTGGCTAATTCTTATTTATTTACACAGAATTTCATTTTCTATAGGATTAGGAGTGAGAACTCTCTGTGGATTCTGCAATGGCTGACTCCACAGATTTCCTGGACTATTCAGGCATTGGACATTGACTACACTCAGGCTGCTAGCTCAGCCCATCCACTTAGTAGAGCGTAATGTTGCTACTGACAGAGCATCTGGATGCCTGAAAATCTTCACACACTGTCTCTCAGGTTTGTCTGTGATGTAGGAACTCAATTTCCAAAGTCATTGAGACAAGTAGAATGCTGACAAGTGGTTTTACAGTTCATTTATCAACCACATAATTGAGATCAAGAATGTCTTCCTGACTGAAGGAGGAGAAGTGAGTAGGTTGTGCTGTGCCATGCTGACAATGGTTCATAGACAACGGTGCGAAAGACAAAGGCGCGCCCGGACAATTGAGCGCAGCGCGGAGGCGCACGCCACTCAAAATTACTGTTTTTAGGGGCTCCGACGGGGGTTTTTGTTGGGGAACCCCCCCACTTTACTTAATAGACATCGCGCCGGCGTTATGGGGGGGTTTGGGGGGTTGAAACCTCCAAATTTTACTGTAAACTTAACTTTTCCCCTAAAAACAGGGAAAAAGTGAAGTTTTCAGTAAAATGTGGGGGGTTACAACCCACCACAACGCCCCCACAACGCGGCGCGATGTCTATTAAGTAAAGTGGGGGGTTCCCCCCCCACAACCCCCCCGTCAGAGCCCTAAAAAGAGTAATTTTGAGCGGCGCGCGCCTCCGCGCTGTGCTCAATTGTCTGGGCGTGCCTTTGTCCCGGCGCACTTTTGACCTGACACCCATGACAATGCATGATCAGAAAGGGACTGGCGATGGTCCTGGAAAGCTTGTGCCTTGCCAGCCAATAAAGTTCAGGCATTTTAATACTTCATCTGAAACCTGCTTGTTAGCTCAGCCGAATATGCCTTTTCAAATTCCTTTGCTCTCACAGAAAGTCTTTACGTTTTACCTCTCAGGAATTCAGGGACATTTTTCTGAGACTGTTTTCCATCACCACTTTTTAGTACTTAAAACGGCATTTCAGGAACGACTTCAAAAACACTGCTCAGGCCTGGGCCTGCATTTTGCATTCAGTACACCACTCGACGGAGAGGTCTGGGCAGAGAGTAGCTTACTTCACCATACCAGATTGAAAGATGTCTCTTTTCTTTTACATTGATATGAGGGAATGCCAGCAGCGCCCACTTTTTATTATTCTAAATGATGCAGATAAATTTAGCAGATCAGAGGAAGGTTTTAGGCTGGCAGGTCCATAAGAGCAAGCAACAGCTATCTGCCTTTCCAAAATTTCTCCCCGCCTCCTTTCCTCCGTAAAGCAGATCTAGGCAATAACATCTGCACTGACATTTGTATGGTTTCCCATTCTGCTCATATTTTATAAAATGTTACAATTTCTGGAAAAAAGGTGAATAAAGAGACTCCAGAAACACACAAAAAAATGAGGTTTTAATGAATTCTGCTAAAGAAAACAACTTGAAATACACTTCTCCCTCCGTATTCGCTGTGATGGGGGATTAACAGACCCATGAATACAGAAAACCCGCAAATAACTTTTTCATGTGTTATTCGCTGTTTTCTATTAAAAAACCATCGTGAATATGGTGAAACCACAAACAACATGGTGGGAGACCTGGCCTGTTCCTGAAGGAGAGGCAAAACACAGTGAAGAAAGTGCTGGGAATCAGCAATTTTTCTCTGTAAAGGCTTGGAATTGGCGATTTCTCTATACTAGCTGAAGTAAACTAAAAACCGTGAATAATCAAAACCACGAATGCTGAAACCGTGAATACAGAGGGAGAAGTGTACAAGTCTAAAAAAACAAAAACCATCCTTGTATGTGAAAAAATAAATAAGTTATAGAAGTTCAAACTAGAGAGTTGCACGGGGACAGAAATCAAGCCCGTCCCTGCCCATCCCCAGTGGAATCAAATCTGTCCCTTCTGGAATTGAATCTGTCCCCCCCTGTCCTTATAAACTTCAGAAGTAGTTATTTCATTTAAGTATGCTACTGAATTAAAGGCTTTCGTAGAGATCCATTTACAAATAAGCAAAGACACTTTATTAATTTGGAAATATTAATTGGGAAGAATACATACTTTGTAAACGGGTCTCTGCCAGAGCCTCTAATGTAAATATAAATACTTCAGCTGATGAGGACCCCCATGTTAGGTCAGCTGAGGACTTCCTCTGCAGGTGTTGTTCCCTTTTGCCAAGCTTGGCAGACAGCAGTAGCGTCCCTTGAGTCACAGATGATGGTACCTCAGTGGCTCAGGGATGCTGCCAGTGACTGCTTTGCTTGGTGGAGGGGAGTTTTGGCTGTCTTTGGAGGAAGTTCCCAGCGGGTGGTGCTTGGGGATCCCCACCAGCCACAGCAAAAGTCAGCAAGTGTTTCAGCACTGTAGAAATGAAAACAAAAATGCATTTCTTTTCTTTTGAACATAGTATATAGACATCTGCTATACACATTTCCCAAAGCTAACATATTTCTGTCAATAAATTCCTTTTACCTTTGTTGTCTGGAGACTTATTTTTCCATCAAGTTGGTCCCAGTTTCTCTTTTTTCAAATTTCCTATCTTCTACAAATTCTTCTGTTGCTGTCCATTGGTTCCTCCTACCATAGTCCAGCATTTATCCCTCTCTCTCTTTCCTTCCTCCCATTGTATAGCATCCTTCTTCCTTTCTGTCCTGGATCAATCTCCCTCTTTTTTCCCCTCCTCACTCCTGCACAGCATTTCTTCCTCTCTCTTCCACCCCCATATGTAACATGTCATTCTCTCTCTCTTAATGTTCAACATCTCTCTTTCTCTCCCTTGCTGCAAAGGGAGCTGGGAAAGAGAGAGAAGGATCCAGGGTGCATCTCTCCCATCCCCTCTACTGCCTCATCCAACATTTTTCCCTATCTCATTCCCTGGACCATGTACAGCATCTTTCGTCCCTACCCACCAGCCCCATGTCCAACATTTCTCCTTCTAACACCCCTCTCCAGCACCATGGAACATCTCTCCCTCCACCACTATGTCCAACATTCCTCCATCTTGCATCCCTTTCAATCTGTTCCACTGTTCCATCTCTACCACATTTCTCCCTCTCATCTTTCTCTTCCCTATATATCTACACCTCACGCCTCTCGCTATGATCAAAAATTATCCTCTTTCTTCCATTCCCCGTGTACACCATCTCTCTTTCCCTCTCACTTACACACTCGCACCCAACAATTCTCCCTTTCTATTCCCTCCTCCACCTCAGCATCTCTTTCTATCCCTTCCTTCATCCTATGTCCTAAGTTCGTGCACCCCTTTTTCTCTCCCTTCTCTGTCCCAAGTTCATGCCCTCTTTATGTGTCCAGACGTGTTCCTACCCTCCCTTCTGTGTCCCAGGTTTGGGCCCCACCCATGTCCCAACACACTCCCTTCTTTGTCCCAAGTTCATGTCCCCTCTTTCTCCCTTCCTTGGTTCAACGCGCATGCGTGCACGCTTCTTCCCTCCTTTTATGTCCCCCTCCCGCAAGACTGTATCGGAACCGTCCAGGTTGGTTGCCTTCTTCCTGCCTTCCAGCTGCACTTTTTTGCAGGACCACAGGCCCTGCATGCTGCACATAGCTGACCGGAAGCTTTCCCTCCGACATCAGCTCTGATATCGGAGGGAAGGCTTCCTGGTTGACTATGGGTGGTGTGCTGGGAGCACTGCACACTTCTTTGTAGAGGAGCAAGTGCGGATGGAGGGCAGGAAAAGGAGGCGCACCAAGGTATTCGAGCCCCTTGAGCTGCCTCCAACATCGTGGGATCCCCACGAGGGGGTCCCCATGGGATCCCCGCAACACCAGGGGGAACCCCAAGGGATCCCCGCGGAATTCCTGTTGTCATCATTCCTGTGCAGCTCTCTAGTTCAAACATGAAACTTTTTGAAGACTACTTATGGACCCAAGACATGAAAAAATCAGCCATTCTCAACATTTTGGATCCGAGTCTTTAGTTACCTTTTCCCAGATACAGTCACAAACACATGCAAAACTCTGTCCCAAGCAGTGGCATAATAAGGGGGGGGGAGCGCGTCTTGCCCCCAGGAGCCATTTTCACTTGGGGGGGGGGGTCGTTTGCACCTCTCCTCCTTCTTTTCCCCCCTACCCCCACCCCAGCATACTTCTTGAAATCTTTGGGGCACAAGCAGCATCTTCCACTTGTTGCTTTCGCCGACCTCAGTTTTCTTCTGACCTCACGACCAGGATGTGACATCAGAAGGGAACCAAAGCCAGAATGAGCAGCAAGTGGAAGAAGCTGCTTGTGCCGGCAAACATTTCAAGAGATACATGGGTTGGGGGGGATGCACGGCACAGTGGGAAAGAGTGGGAGGCACATGACACGGTGATGTAGGGCAACTCTGCCCTGGGTGCCAACCTCCTTCGCTACGCCACTGGTCCCAGGAAACACCCACATGTATCACATAAAAGTAGGTGCTATACATATACAGTAACTAACTTTCCATGTATTTTCAAGTGTGTATTCACCAGACCAACTCTACCTGAGCACGTGAACTGCTGTCCTATGAGCTTAGATTGCATATATGATTAACCCCTCACAGTACAGGGTAAAGGCACTCTTTTAATACCCTTTACGTGCTCAAAACATACTGTCTCAGTACACAGAACATCCTCCTTAGTGCCTGAAGCTCCACACTGCTTGCCATTTAACTTGTAAACTAGGTAAAAGGTCAAACCTCCAAAAACTTGACTAAGAAGGATAATAGTGCACATTAAAGAGCATATATGTGAATTATTTACTCCTAACACATGCTTTTTGGCAGTGCAATAAACACATAATGATCAAAACGCCCCATTATAATGCATTTAACTTCATTAAATTCCATCGCATGATTTTCAACTGCAATCCAGTCTTGCCTTGGAGCTTCCTGATACATAGTATTTCAAGTCGACTTCCTGTTGGAAATTACTTTTTATGGGGTTGACCCCAAAATCTGGAATTCCCTTTCTAGGGATATAAGGAAAATTATGTAATGTTTTGGAAGAATTTGAAGACCTAGATGTTTGGTTAGACAGATGATTATTTATACATATGATTTGTTGTTTTATGGATGGTTTTATATAATTTTATGATTGTCACTGTCTGCTATATGAAAATTTCATCGTTGTAATCCATCTTGTACTAGTTTACCAGTTAGGACGAATTTAAGTGCAATATTAAGTTAAATGAAATTAAATTATTCCTGGAATAACAACACTAACTTTGAGCTGGTGCTATTTTTCCTCCCCAGGAGCACTGGGTTGCTAAGTATGCTCTGATGCTCCCAGTTAAAATATTAAAAAGACAAAGACTAATCATAATCACCCTAATACTTCCCCTGACATGGAAAGGCAAATACTCCAACTTCCCCACAGCAATCCTCCCCTAAACCTACTGGAGTTTCCATGGTTTCCAATAGGTGGAGCAGTAGCAATACCCTGTTGGTCTGCTCCATCAGGCACCTGGGTTCAGAATGACCCCGGTTGACCTCTTGCTGTACAGTGACTAGTGGTCAAGCTGCCAAATAAAGACTATATACTTAAAGCATGGGAAAGTTACCCCCATTGGTAGGTTTCTGGGGCAGAGTGGCAACACATGTATACTCTATAAAACACCAAGCAGATGAAGCTGGGTGATCCAATATACAAAGACCTTTATTGGGACCAAAAATAAATTATTAAACAAATAAAGAAAATAAAAGATATCCAGACTTGACACGGCCGTGTTTCGGCACTGTTGTTTCCATCAGGAGTCCTTTTGAAAGTATGTCGTTTTTACACTAGACTCTCACTTATCTGCATTTGAAAAGCAGCAAGAAGGTCTCTACAGTACATCTTGGGGAATGACATTGTATGTATTATAAGATCACCCAGCTTTGTCTGCTTGGTCGTTCCAACTATTATTTTTGTCCTTTCTGTCTTGTGGGATTATATTTGGTTTTCTCCTTTTTTTTATCATGTACTCTATAAAACATACACAAAGTTGCATAAAATAGAGTGGGAAACTTGTGCGTGGGTCAGAGCAGGTGTAAATGTCTGTGTCTGCCTTTGAGGGGTAATTTTATAAAGACACAAAGGTACCTATATTGCATTTATAAAATAGGCAAAACCCAGGCACCTCAGGTACAATTTATAAGATTAGCCCACTTGGGGAGA
Organism: Geotrypetes seraphini; assembly: GCF_902459505.1. NCBI lineage: Eukaryota > Metazoa > Chordata > Amphibia > Gymnophiona > Dermophiidae > Geotrypetes > Geotrypetes seraphini. Next base: position 173,300,589 of record NC_047089.1, read on the forward strand.
AATAACTTGTGTATCTGTTTTATTAATGAATTGAAAACTTGGTGGTGACAGTTTCACAAGTCGGGGGAAGCTCCTTGACACAGCGAGTAGCGAAACATGGATTCAGGACAGAACCCCTGAGCATTCTATTAAGATGAGTACTGACTTAAGTTTAATGGTTTGATAATAAAACTGATAGTTGATCAAAAAGGAACTATTAAATCTGAGTTAGACCGATGAGGAGGCAGTCTACAACATTTCAAGACTTAAGTTGTTGACAGTTTTGAATGTAGCTACTGAGGTCTTACCAGAAATCTATATGCGAGTGCTATAAGAATTTTATGAATGATGACTACTGCTTAAGTGAATAATAATGAAGAATTGACTGCAGAAATATTGTGGTGAAGCAGTTTGAAAGTTTTTGTGTTACTATTGGCTTCATCAGTGCTATTTAAATTAGCCACTCTAAGGGCTCCTTTCATAAAGGAGCGTTAGGGCCTTAACGCGCGGAATAGCGCACGCTAAAATACCGCACGCGCTAGCCGCTACCGCCTCCTCTTGAGCAGGCGGTAGTTTTTTGGGTAGCGCACACTAATCCGGTGCGTGCGCTAAAAACGCTAGCGCACCTTTGTAAAAGGAGCCCAAAGAATGATATCGGAAATAGTGAGCCACCATAAAGTTAGCAGCATGCACACAATAAAGATCAAGAATCAGTTTATATATATATATATATACACACACACACATAGATATTAATTCTACTCCAAAGTTTAAAAGTGTGCTGCCATGTCCTTACCCAGAAGCTAGTAGATCACTGACAGGATTCCAGGCACAAATGAACACCTCAGATTCATGACCTCTCAATACCGTTGCTTTGTTGGATGGAATGTCAACTTCTCCATCAACTTCCATGGGTTCTGAATGATTATCTACAAGAGACATCAGATAGTACAAGATCCTAGCTGCACCAACAAAACCCAGGTGTAATAGAGTCAGTAAATTGCTCTCTAGACCAACAAGTCTCAAAATATTTGCCACAAACGTAGTTTTACAAAATCAGTGAACTCCAACATCAGCTGCTCTATCCTCATGATGAGAACATTGCATCATCCTTCAAAATAAATGAAGGCAGATTACATGCAGTCTTTTTTTTTTTAACGTAACATTTTAAATGTTCACCCAATATCCCAGGCAAACTCTTTGGATGGCATAGGACTCTATGCACCCTTTAATTTTAGCATATAATAGAAATTTCGGATTAGTTAATATCATACAAATGAATATAAAATCTTTGTGAAAAAGATTTGCCAGGTCAGCGTACTTATAGGATGTGCTCCATTCTCCTCGCCATTCACAGTGGCTTCTCCATTCTTTGGTGTGTTCTGCTGTGATGCTGTCACTGGTACAGCCGCTGCTGGGACAGGAGTCACCGATGGTGCTGCTGGGGCTGCTGCACTGGCCTGCTGCTGCGCTAATTTTTCTCTGAATGCCTGCTGTCGTGTCTGGACAACATCAGGCATCACAGCATCTATCAGGGATAGTGATTCTATAGGTCTTCCATCAAATACCGTGCCATCCTAATGAAGAGAACAACCAAGAATGAACTGCTAGAGTATTTGGAGCTACAACAAGACAATGTTTTACTCTACTGTGGTGTGTGCCAAGCACTACAAAAGACCATCTCATGCTAGAAAACATGCCAAGATGATGACTGAATCCAAACATGTGATAATAAATTTACAAAAGCATATGGGCAATATCTGAAATAACTTTAACGAAAGCATATAACCAAATATAAACCAACCCAAATATAAATCGAGGTAACATTTTTTTTCTCCCCAAAAAGGGGAAGAAAAGGTTGCCTCAAATATAAATTGAGGGGGGGGGGAAGAGTTGTATTCAAGTGCCCTACCTTGCACCCAGTCCTCCTTTCCTGATGGTCCAGTGGTGAGCAGAGACAGGAGTGATCCTTTCCGCATCCTGTCCCAGCAGACTCTACACCACACCGCCTTCCTCCCATCTGCCTGATCTCTCTAGACCTTACCTTTAAAGCAGTGAGGCAGAGCAGGAGTGATCTTTCTACAATCTTGCCTCGTGATGAGCAATGATAAAATATGGCTGCAGTGAGTTCCCATAGCAGTATCTCAAGACTGCGGGAACTCATGAGACTGCTGTGGGAACTCGCGGCTCTTCATGGGGCAGGAGCATAGGAAGATCGCTCCACTTCACTGCTAGACCACCACGACTTTAAAGGTAAGGTCTAGACTAGGGTCGGGGAAGTAGGGTGGTTTAGAGTCAGCTGGGACAGGACACAGGAAGGATTGCTCCTGTCCCTGCTCACTGCTGGAAAACCAGGGTTTATGGAAGGCCTGTGGAAGGCCTGCAACGGGTCCAGGTTGGGGGGGGCACAGACCAATGGACTCGAATAAAAACAAAGACCTCCATTTTTGGGCCATTTTTTTGGACAAAGATCTGTCTATATTTGAATATATGCTCCCATAGTCCATTACTTTACCTACAATGGAGTGATAGGAGATGGAGTCAAACATGGCAGGTACAAATGGAAGGAGGATACCCAGTTATCCACAACTCAAGTTCTGATGGAGCATGAGGGGATACCAGTTAACCTTCTTATTCTACTGAGACGCTGATAATTTCTGATTTCACCCAAGCAAAAGAAAAATCTGAGGCTTCAGGTCACTTCAAATTTGGAACTTCATAATAGCTTGGGTCCAAGAAAGGTGGCCCTGCCCAGACCCAATAGAGGCCACTACAAAGGGCCAAAAGCCGACAATCGGTGAAGGGAGAGATGAAGAGAAAAATTATCTGGATTATGGTGAAGAATTGGTAATGAAGCTAGAGGCAGTGCAAGAGAGGTAAAGGCTGAAGGGAAAACTCAAGGGAAAGGAAGAGGAATGGTAAAATACAAAAGTAAATGTTAAAAAAAGCCAAAATTAAGAAAAGATCACAGTAGTGCGGTTCCCCCAAATGTTCATAAATCACAAAATTACAAACAGTCAAACACTGAGTCTATGGGAAATAGAGGTTAGGTTCCAGCAATACACCTTGTGCCTTACAACTGCATAACTGCAGAAAATGAACAATACCAGATCCTGTAGTAGGAAATAAGAGAGATAAGTAGCAAAATATGATTTTAAATTTTGTTTGTGCTTTTACCCCCTCCCCTTTTTACTAAACCGAGATTGCGGTTATTAGCGTAGGGATTCATGCTGTATGCTCCGAAGTGCTCCAGACGCTCATAGAGTTTCTATGAGCAGGTTGACTATCATGTGCCTGGACCAAAATTTATAACGTTTTCAGGCCAGTGTCCAAGGCTCATGCACCATCTTCCATAGTTGAAACCCTGTGCTCTAATTCAGTTGTGGGCTTCGTATTTTTAGCTTGCCAGGTCTCCAGATGTTTAATTTGGGTGTACATCTGATCGATCTCCAGACCCCGTGCTTGAACCACTGCTGTTTTTAACTCACTCAGTGCTACTTCAGTAAATTGGGAGATAGCTCAATGCACTGGCTCAGCCATTTTGTCATCCCCCAAGCTTAGCGCGTTAGTGATCTTTTTTTGGTAGTTTTAGAAGTGGCCATGTCTGTGGTACATGAAAGGACCTGGAAAATAGGTCCCGCAGAGAAGATCTACAACTTATGGGAACTCTGAGATGATTTCATTTGTGCATTTGCTGGCAGAGGAGCGATGGTTAGCAGAGGAGCTGCCATTAAAAGCACCATTGGGTCCCACATGTTTAGAATGTGAATATTGAATGGGTCCAAAGGCAGCTCGAAACCAGCGGTCTCATGATCACTAAGCTTAACAATTACCTCCATAAAGTGGAATAACTGGGCCAGCATTAAGGCAAATGAGATACCCTTCACTATGATGGCCACCTGGTTCATATCAGTCAGGATTATTCAAGCAACATTAATGGAGAGGCGCAGAAAATTCTATTCCATCTGCTCCTCATTGGTAGAACGCAAGCTGTAATTTATGTTCCTGTATCCTGCAGTGCTAAAGATCAATGTGGAAAACAAGTAGAAAAATTTTTATATGGCTGCAGCAGCTGGAGACTTTCTTAATACATAAGTCTCACCTACCCAGTCCTTTACCTAATGCTGTAGCTGGATACAAATTATGTTTTTTGTACTGTATTACTCCCATTCATTTGTACTTATACAGGCATACTATTTATATTTCTAGTGTAAATGCTTTATGTACATTGTGGACTGGAGGTGGAAACCCCGAGGCATCAAATGGTGATCCGCTGCCTATCTTTCCTTCACAGAAGAAAATGGCTACATTCAAAGGGATCAAAGAGGGAAGGGGGAGGTGGGGTTCTGGATGAGTGGCAGGGTTTTTCAGGGGATTGCAACTGATTGGTATGTTATTTCTTGACCTGTTGGTATAACTAATAAAACATGGTAAAAAGCAAGTGTCACGCATCCCAGGATGGGGGCTGGGCATCCAGGGATTTAAGTACAAGAAATATAAAATGTGCTACTATTTGGGTTTTTGCCAGGTACTAGTGACCTGGATTGACCACCGTGAGGATGGGCAACTAGGGTCAATAGCATGGAATGTTGTTACTTTTTGGGGTTTTGTCAGGTACTAGTAACCTGGATTGGTCACTGTGAGGATGGGCTTCTGGGCTGGAAAGTCTGATCCAGTAAGGCTATTCTTATGTTGTTACAATAAATCTTATTATAGATAGGTAGTAAACCTATACATATTATACCTTGGAATGTATCAGGTATAAAACGCACAAAAATATTGTTCCTCTTGAAACATTGCCAGGCAGATCTGGCATTTTACAGAAACTAAGCTCACAGATGCTGACCATGCCAAGCGTCACCGTGGTTGGGTAGGAGAGCCTTATATTCTTCAGCATCACATAAGAGTGTGGGGGGTGATGCTCCTGGCTTACCTGCATTGTGTTTTATCCAGGAATTCCCAAGGGCATATTTGCATGTTAATCTGCAGGGGACAGAATCTAATTTGTTGATAGTCTATACTCCTAACGTCTATGATCATAAGTTTTTCCACTCCTTGGTACAGTTGGCAGTCAAGGACTTAACCATTCCTTTAATATTGGCAGGTGATTTAAACCAAATCCTCATTCCAGAAATTGACAGATTAGCCCAGGTGCCTAGACCAGAGCTCAACCTGACTGGGGGGGGGGGTCCCTTATTTGTGTGAAGCCCTAGGCCTCCTTGATCCATGGCACATCCTGCATCTGGCAGAGCAAGATTACATTCATCAGTCTAGTGCAGTGTTTCTCAACTCAGTCCTGGAGTACTCCCTTGCTAGTCAGGTTTTCAGGATATCTACAATGAATACAATAAACTTGATTTGCATATATTCCATTATATGCATTATATGCAAATTTCTTTCATGCATTTTCGTTTGAGAGTACTGGAGATAATTGATGTTTATTTTCTGGATTGGTTCTAATTAAGCAGAAATCACTAGCGTTACTATTGAATCAGGATGTTAAGCATCAATGGATGGGCTAGTTTCCCTTGATATGGGCATCAGGCTCTCTAACTTATTTGGGAGTAAAATCCCCCAAGACATCTCTTTATTGTATACCATTAATATAGACCCTTATTGACTGTTACTCTAAATAAGCTGAAGGTATGGAGGACAATTGCATTATATAATTCGATGGTAGTGATGCAGTGGCCTTATGTGTTCTAGATGTTAAAAATTCTCTTATATGTTGAGTACGAAAGAGAACATCAAATTCTATATCTACGCAGATGACATCACCATAGTTCTTCCCCTCACAAACCTAACTTCAGAGGCAAAGAATCACCTGGCATTTGTCCAAAACAAATTGAATTATGGATGACAGAATTCAAACTGAAACTCAACTCAGATAAAACCAAATTTTTTCTCGCAACCCCTAACGATAAAATCAAAGATTCTAAAATCTCCTTGAAGGGTCAGGACTTTGATCATGTAACTCTCCTTCTTAGGAAGGCGCACTGGCTACCTGTATCTCACCGGAAAACATACAAATTATGCTTACTTACTTACAAATCCCTACTTTATAAAACCCCAGCATTTATTTTTAAATTATTAATTCCTTATACTTCTAACCGAACGTTACGATCGAATGAACAGCACTTGTTGACGATTCCATCCCTTAAGATCATTAATACAAGACGACAATTTATTTTTTCTGTTACGGCCCCTCAAGTCTGGAACTCTCTTCCTATCTATTTGAGAGAAGAGTGCAACCTTGATAAATTTAAGAGTAATTTAAAAACCTTTCTTTTCAAAGATGCTTTTGATAATTAATTATTTTGATAATTAATTATTTCTTTTTGATTTACTCTGTCTGTTGATTATGATTATGGAATATTTAGATCCCCTGCCTTATGTTTTTTCCTTGATTGTTCACTCCCCTTTTCCTTATATTTACTTGTTTGTTAAGTTTGTTAATAGTCCTTTCTGGACTTAATTTTTTGTTAAGTATTGCATTACTCCCTTAATACTGTAATTTTATTATTATGTTCATCGCTTTGAAATATGATTAAGCGATTAGTCAAAACATTATTAAACTTGAAATTTGAAACTATTGTCGATTCCATAAAAATTCTGGGAGTGACTCTCGACCGATACCTTACTTTAGACACTCACACGGATTTATTGACTAAAAAATGCTTCTCGACATTATGGAAACTAAGAACCATCAGAAAATACTTTGATGCAGCATCATTCCGTTTACTGGTGCAATCTTCTATTCTATGCATACTGGACTATTGCAACATCATCTATTTGGGAACTTTCAAGAAAACCCTTCACAGACTTCGAATTATTCAAAATTCGGCAGTACGCCTGATTTTCGATTTAAAAAAATGGGAACACATAAGTCCCTATTATCAAAAACTCCACTGGCTGCCCCTCGAAGCAAGAGTTTTGTTTAAATTTTCTTGTCTCTGCTTCAAATCAATCTTTGGTTTGGCCCCTTCATACCTGGTTTTCCACTTTAATCTGGGTTATACTACCAGGCCCACACGCAGAATCCATACATTTACCCACCCAACAATAAAGGCCTGCCGTTACAAAAGATTCCTGGACAGAACTCTAGCTTTTGAGGCAGGCAAACTGAACGATTGGCTGGGAAACATTATCACCCACTCCTCATCCTATTTTAGTTTTAGAAAATTAGTAAAAACGAAACTGTTCAACCGATTTGTTACCTAAGAATTTTGTCCGTTCACCATCTCTCCTTTTCTGTACACTGATAGTCATTGTAACCTTGTCACTGATTGTCCAGCTTTTTCTTATTGTATTTGCATTCTTTGTACTTGTATTCATTGATTCTTCATTGTAACTATGTCGCTGATTGTCCAGCTCTTCTTACTGTAAACCGCCTAGAACAGTGGTTCTTAACCTTGTTGGAGGTACTGAACCCCACCAGTTTCATATGCATGTTCACCGAACCCTTCTTTATTGGAAAAATAAAATATGATTTTTATAAATTCAAAACATAGGTATACAGTGAGGGAAAAAATAATATCAATTTTGAAAACAAAAAAGTTCTCCTATATTTCGAATAATAATAACATAACAATGAAATTTACTGCAAATCAGTGTGACTTCTGCTGTTGATTGATAGATCAAGAAACCGAGTACACGATCAGTCTTGATCAAAATCACTGAATAACTGATAGATGATTGAACGTGACCGAAGCGCTATTTGAGTCGGAGGTGTGTTTTGACCTCCGCCGAACCCGCGAGACTGACTCACCGAACCCCTGAGGTTCGGTCGAACCCAGGTTAAGAACCACTGGCCTAGAACTTCCATGGCTTTGGCGGTATATAAGAAATAAAATTATTATTATTATTAACATAAGAATAGCCTTACTGGGTCAGACCAGTGAGGCTATTTAGCCCAGTATCCCATCTTCACGGAGGCCAATCCAAGTCACAAATACCTGGCAAAACCCCAAATATTAGCAGCATTATGTAAGAACTTACTCAAATATTTGTGAAATGGTAGGAAAGCGAGACTTCTTCTTACTGCTGCTCTGCTCCCCAGGATTCTTTAAGTATTAGGCAGCTTGCACAAGCTTGCCAGATGAGACATATTAATGATTTGTTTCACTGTACTATTTAGTTTTCAGCTCCAGAAGTAGAAAAATTCATTTTTTTTTCTCCATACCATTTTAGTTACAAATAATATACTAAGAAAGTGCCTGAGGGGTTGACTGGCCTTAGGGAGGAGTTTGTAAATTATTTAAATTATCCTCTAAAAGTATCCCCATATTCGCCAATACATGGTAATAAAGATTTTTTTTGTCTGGCCACATTCATAAAACCTTTCATGACTGGTTGCTGAGAGGTTTGAATTATCTCTTTCAAGTAAGATGAAATCTTTTATAGACTTACAAACGAAGGAAGGCTTGACCCCCAAAAACAGGTATAGCTATCTTCAATTGCACTACTTTGTTTCATCTTTATCATCTTGTTCTCTAGCAGAGATTACACAGGAGATATTTATTGATGTTTTTTTGCCTGACAGCACAGGTGCAGACACCACTGCGATACTACCATAAATTTCTGCAGCAGTAGATAGGTGAGATAAATAAAAATGGGATGGGCCCCAAATGGGCACATGACTTACCATATTTTTCGCTTCATAAGATGCACTTTTTTCCACCCAAAATTGGGTGGAAATTTTGGTGCGTCTTATGAAGAGAAGATAACTTTTTTTTTAAAACACCCCCACCTACCCTGTCATACCTTTTTAAAATGTCCCACTCTTTGGATTTATCCTGATGTTAATAAAGAGACACAAGAGGGGAGAAAGCTGTTTCTTCTAATGAGACAAGAAACAAAAGATCTCGGAGCCATTTTCCAATTGACTTATCCCTGTAAATGTCTTATAAAATATTTAGGGACAAAATATACCTTTTTTGTTCCAGAACACCTCAGGAACTTTCTAGACTTGAAGAAGATCGTCAGGGAATAATGGGTATTGCAGTATGGGAGGAGTTATTCCGTAAAGCCAATTCTTGTTACTTTGCTTTATGAGTTAATTATAGAAGTCCTATAGTTTTGACAGACACTCACTGCCCTTTTGATTTTGGGGTCTAAGAAGAAGATGTCTCTGTATTTAACACTTCTTTATGAAATGATATTATTATTGTATAATTTTCTTCGTGTTTCCTAACCAAGTGTAAACTGCTTGATATTATTTTCAAAATGAATTAAAATGAAAAAAAAAAAGTCCCACTCGTTGGGGGTACGCGGGCTGACTGTTGCCCATCCCCGCCGCTACTCCCCGCCTGCCTGCCTATTTCACTGCACTTGATCACCGCCGTTGCTCCCTGCTCGCCGCCAGTTCTGACGTCAGGGGAAGGCTGACGACGACGACGACGACGTGTAATCGCTGCATGCTGGCCCTTCCCTTCCCAGAGTTGGGGCGCAGCAGTGGCGGTGGCAGACCAGAGGCAGAGGAGGAATTGGTGGCGGGTAGGCAGGCTTCGGTGAAGCAGGGAGGGAGGGAGGAAGGCAGGCTCCGGCATGGCAGGGAGGACGAAGGACAAAGGCTGGAAAGCAGTGAGGGGGAGGGGGCATGAACTTGGGACATGGGAGGGAGATAATAGAAAGGGATAATTGTTGGACCTGAATGAAGAAAGAAAGGAAGGAGACTCATGAAATCACCAGACAACAATGGTAGGAAAAATTATTTTATTTTCAATTTAGTGATCAAAATGTTTCCGTTTTGAGAATTTATATCTGCTGTGTGTATATGAAAAATGAAAGGAATAGCCTGGCAGGGAAGGGGAGACAGGGTGCAGAGCCTAGCAAGGAGTGTGGGGTTGGGTGCAGAGCCTGGCAGGGAGTGAGGGGGGCTGGGTGCAGAGCCTGGTATATCAGTACACAATTTGGTTCAGAATGTTTTTTTTCTTGTTCCTACTCTAAATCTAGGGTGCGTCTTATGGAGCGAAAAATAAGTTTGCAAAATACAGGGGGATGTACTTAACACTTGGAATGTTTCAGTATCAAAAACTTTCTCCCAATACTATAGATTATGAGATGAATTATACTGTAAATTTAACCTGTTCGTGCCTATAAGGAGAACATTTGTACTTCAGTATCAATGTCTTAAATGTCTCCAGCCTCATGTAACTCTTCGACATTTATTTTGGACATGTCCCAAGATTCGGTCGTTTTGGATGGCAATCTGCACCCATGTTTCAGCTATTTGGAGATGTGAATTGCACCTTCAACCTTGGTTACTATTTCTGGCTGTGTCTTTTGATCAACTAGTGCCAAAGGGAATTAGCACATGCTAATGTCTAAGTCCCATTTTATACCTATGGGCTTTTAGGAACTGATTCTATAAGTGGTGCCTAGAAAAATGGCATCTGCCCTGTTCCAATCATGTTCAGGTGACACTTTTACAAAGGTGTGCTAGCGTTTTTAGCGCGTGCTAGCCGAAAAACTACCGCCTGCTCAAGAGGAGGCAGTAGCGGCTAGCACGCGTGGCATTTTAGTGCACGCTATTCCGCGCGTTAAGGCCCTAACGCGCCTTCGTAAAAGGAGCCCTTAGAGAATCTTGGCTACCGATGCCTAATGATTCACTGGTAATGTAGGCCAGGGTTTTAAAGGCCTACATTTCCGGTGCCTAAGTTCATTGTAGAATGGTGGATAGCGGCGTTTAGCGATGCCTAAGGCCGACTCCACCCCTAAACACACCTACTTAGGTGTGTGGCACCACTGAGCGCCTGGGTGTTAGCTATCAGTCCTAGAAGGCACCTAGGTTTGTTTGGTTTTTTTTAAATTGGCTTTTAATGGCACAATCAATTATTGAGCCACTTAAGGCCAAGTAAAACAATTAAGTTGGGCGCCGGCAGGTGAGATCTAGGTGCCTACCGGCATCTAACTTTTTGACGGCTCTTACCAGAATTTCCCTCTTCGTGTATAACGCATGTTAACTGCCCCTATTTACCGAGCTGCAGCAGTGATGCTGCCGTGGTAAATGCCCCCGCCGATCAGATCCCTCGAAGGACTCCTCAGCCTTAGAAAAGCCATAAAATCATACCTCCTCACCTAAACCCCTACCCTTGACCAATAGACTACAAAGAGATGTACACTTTCCCCTCCCCATTCGCGGTTTCTGCACTCGTGATTTCACATAATCGCAATTTTTTTTCTGGGGAGGGGGAAAATTTAAAAAAACATATTTTTTACCTCCCTGCCTCCTTCCCGGCCTTACCTGGTGGTCTAGCAGGCTTTCGGGGCAGGAGCAATCTTCCTACGCTCCTGCCCCGTGCAGATCGCCATGAGGAAATGGCTGTGGGAGTTCCCGTCGTAGTCTCGAGAGACTACGGGAACTCACAGCAGCCATTTCCTCATGACGATATGCACGGGGCAGGAGCGTAGGAAGATCGCTCCTGCACCGAAAGCCTTCTAGACCACCAGGTAAGGCTGGGAAGGTGGCAGGGAAGTGGGGTGGGTCAGAGCCGGATAATCGCGGTTTTTCACCATTCGCAGTCTGGCTCTGCCCGAATCCCCCGCGAATAACGAGGGAGAAGTGTATACTGGTACCAGAACCAGTATGTGTCACATAAGGATAACTTGTATCTTATAACTGTAACTTTCTGTGTGTCAAATTAGGTATAACTGTTACTGGAAACTTTACATCATAAGGACAACCATAGCAAATTGTAACCAGTAAACTGGATTAGCCCCTAGCATGTATCAAGATAGGATAAAAACTTGTGTAGAAAACTTATACAGAAATTATGTATGTTAAACCTGTAACCCGTTCTGAGCTCTTTGGGGACAATGAGCTAGAAAACGAATTAAATAAATCAATAAAATAAGTTTTTATACTTTTGAAATACCAATGATAAAGTACGTGTAGTTAAATGTTTCCCACAACACTAATCAAAACATTTTGAGGAGCGATAAAAAGTTTACTTTTTTTCTTGGAAATTAGGCAGTTCTCGTTCTAGTTTTAAACCGGTTTGAGTCACTTTCATGATGTTATTTTCCGACTAGAGTTCCTTGTCACCAGTTTCATACAAAAGACTTATTCAAAATCTTTCTCCTATATACAGTATGCAAGGTCCAACCTGGACTGCATTTCAGGAGACAACCCCTGCTCCAGGGATCAACCAATCACGCTGATAAAAGAGAAACAGACATGACGCTTCCAAAATGGTGTTATTACAGCTTTAAATATTCATTCTGAAAGCATCCTTTGGAACTAGAACGTACGCAGGTAGGTCTAGTCTCAGTTAGGGAGCTGATCTTTGACCAGAGGGCCGCCACGTGAGCAGACTTGCTGTGCACGATGGACCCCGGGTCTGACCCAGCAGTGGCAATTCTTATGTTCTTATGGCTGGAACCGGCATAATGCATTGAATTTCTGGGTTTGTGAAGCTGGCTAAAAAATATCCAGTTAAATATGATAATCAGCACTTATCCGGCTAAGGAGCACCACATAAAGATTATCCTGGCCAAAGAAGTGCTGAATTTCAGCACTTAACTGGCCAAGTGCTGGCTGTACTCTAAAATAGCCAATTTAGCCATAGGCACTAACTGGAAATTTTCTGCAATACTAATCAGTTAAATACCATTGAAATTGACTATTTAGCCTTGAACAGGCTATTTAACTGGCCAAGAGCCAATCCTGGCTGGTTAAATCGCTTTAAACATTTGACTTGAACTTTTTTTTTTTTTTTTTTAGGAAAATGCTTTTGGATTTTCTACAGTAATTTAACAAAATCCTTTGGAGTCTTCAAAATAATCAGCCAACCTGGTGGTATCAACAAAGCTTCCTCCATTTTTATTTGCCATAGGAGCCAGCTTTGTTGATCCTAGTGGGTGCCGAGCACCCCTAATATCGGAAGGGGTAATTTGTACTGTGTTTGGCACCCCCGCTATTTTAGAACATTGGCAGCTATGGTGGCTACAAGGTACGTACTTCATTGATGCTGATCTCGGCCTCTACGTACTGTAGGCCTTTCTGGAGAATGGAAATCAGGGCAGCAGGTGGCACTAGTGTTCCGTTGATGTTGGACTGGCTGATGTGACTTTCAATACCGAATGTAAAGGCAGAATGAGTGAAACCTGGAAAACAAGAAGAGAGGCAGCCATGGATAGATACCTAGACTCTTATATTCTCAGCACCCATGTTAAATCAAGTGAGACCCAGATTGTAAGACCGGACCTTTTGTTCCATTTTTCGTTCTGTTTAAATATATAAATTTGATATACCGGAAATGCAGGGTAATTCAAATATTCCAATAGCACGGTAGGAAACTGAAAACATTTAAAAGATAATGATTATATTAAATCACACTTTTTCCCTTCTTTTCTTCCAAGTCCATACCCAGCTTTCCCAATGTTTAGCATTAGCCCTGCAAACATCCAGCACCCAACTCACATGTTGGCATTTGCAAAAGCAAATGAGGGGAGGGGGCAATTTTTAGTAGCCCATCTAAACACAGAGGGCAAGATTCCTAAAAGTTTAATGCTGTCGCTAAACTGTTTTCCGGCGGTTTAGCCTGTACGCAGCTTAGTGGTGGATTATCAAAATGGATTATCTCTGTCTTTAGCGAGGTTTCTAGCAGTCTCTGACACTGACATGCAAATGGGCTCGTCAACATTGAAATGAGCCTTCTGGTGGATTTTTTTAAAAAGCCGAGCCATTTTCAAAAAGCATATCAGCTTTTGGCGAGAAAAAAAGCGACTGGTCCAGGGTTACCGGTCAGTGTCAGAGACTGCTAGAAAGCCCTATGTTGTGATGGAGTGGGAGTGATGCCCACTCTTTCCTGCTTTACTAAATAAAAAAAAATCTAGCCACGACCTGACCCAAACACAGCCCCTCCCCTCCACCGGCAGCAGGAGAGATGCCCACCCTCTGTGGGCCTTAAACAACATGGGTCAATCAGAGCCTCAGGCCCCTCCCCGGATGCATTGGGAAGGGTCCTAAGGCTCTGATTGGACCTGATATCTAAGGCCCTGCCTATTGGGTATCTGGGCTAATAAGAGCCCTAGGACCCTACCCGATGCATCCGAGGAGGGGCCTGAGGCTCTGATTGGCCCAAGTTGTTTAAGGCCCTTCCCATAGGAGGAGCCTTAAACACCCTGGGCCAATCAGAACCTCAAGTCCCTTCCTAGTGCATCCCAAAATGCACTGGGGAGGGGAATACTCATTTTAGAAGTTGACCCAGCAACTGCGATGAGGATGTCCACCTCTGTCCGGCTCATCTGTTAAGTAAGGGGGAGGGGTGCGGTGGAGATGGGGTAGGGGGGTCACTACTAGTGGGGGAGCCGTTGGATCGGGTCGCAGAGAGTAGTTTAGTGCATCATGAGAGAGTGGAAATCTCTCCTGCTGCCAGTGGAGGGGGGGGGGGCCTGGTCGCAGCCGGATATTTTAATTTAGTGCAGCAAGAGAGACTGGGCACCTCTCTTGCTGCTGGAGGGGTGGTCAGGTCAGGTAATGTGCAGTAGGAGAGAGAGTGGGTATCTCTCCTGCTGCGGGTGGGGGGTGGTCAGTTTAGGGCAGGATTTCTTTTATTTAGTGCAGCAGGAGAGAGTGGGCATCAGCGATGGGCATATGCAAATGTAGGAAATCTTTGCTGCTGTCCGCCGATCTTATTTGCATGCATGATTTTTTAAGAATGATTTGACCATGTTTCCCCGCTTCTGTCAAAACTTCACTGGCTTTCAGTGATTTCTAGGATTCACTTTAAATGTACCTGCCTAATATTCAAGATCCTACATGGCATTCTTCCTCCCCTAATTCCACTATCCTGGAATTCTTCGAGACCTGACACTACCAGATACGCCCACAAACTCAAACTATCTTTCCCCTCGTTAAAGGCGTCATGTATGCAGGTAAATTAGGGAAATCCCTTTTCTTCAAATTCACTGAGATTTGGAATAACCTTCCTGCCCCGCTGCGGAACCTAGGCTCATTCCAATTATTCCGAAAGCATCAGAAAGCCTGGCTTTTCTCCAAAACGTAAAGCTATCTATTTAAAATGTAAAGCTAGCTATCCTCTTCATAACCTCTAATTTCATATTATGTCCTGCCCTCATTTATTGAATTTAATGTAAACTGTGCCAAGCTCTAACTTTATGGAGATGATGCGGTATACAAACTTAAGGTTTAGTTTAGTTTAGTTTAATGTCTCGGGTTTTTAGATTCGGTATCAAAACATCTGCATTAGCAGACCATCACTTTTTAATGTGGGTTTTTCCAAAATCCTGGCCAGAGTTTTCTGGTACTTTTGTGGCCACACACCAGTAGACTATTTTCAAAGGTTCAAAGAAAAATGACCAAAATGATAAAGGGAATAGAATTCCTCTTATTTGAGGAGAGACTAAAGAGGTTAGGGCTCTTCAACTTGAAAAAGAGGCAACTGAGGGGAAATGATTGAGGTCTGCAAAATTCTGAGTGGTATGGAATGGGTAAAAGTGAATTGATAATAACTTAACGATTATAACTTATACATCCAAGGGGTGGGAGGAAGGGGGGTTTCTTTGAGTTTTGCAGAAGTTAACGGGGGGGGGGGGAGGTTATTGATGGAATTTATAGTTAGTTATTTGGGTGGAAGGACGGGAGGGGTAAAAATGATTGCTTATGGTTTATCGAAAGTTGAAAGTGTTTTATCTGGATTTATCATATGTCCGTGTAATTGTAAATGCACTGTTGATAGTTTGGAAAAGCAATAATAAAGATATATATATATATATATATATCTTAAATAATAAAATGCTAGCCCGCGCATGTGCACTCGCGACGCGTGTTCCCTGATTCCTTTTCTGTCGGGATGTGGCCGCACGAGTGCGCATGCGCGCGTATTACCTCACAACAGCCTCCCTGCTCTCCACCTAGCGCTGCTTTCAAAGGGCCCGGTAAAGGTCAGAGAAGGCGGCGAGCACTGACACCAACAGCAGCGCCACTGCACACCCGCCGCCACCCCCTCCGGCAGCTCGCACGGCAGCTCCAGCTCCAAAATCCCCGATGATCCGTGTAGCCGCCCGCCTCACGTGCTCTGTTCAGCATTCGCCCTGCCCCCGCGAAGGGAGCCACCTCTCCATGAAGCATGCTGGGCACCTGGTAGCGGGGACGGCCGGGCTTACCTCCTCAAGGGGTGGATAGGGGTAGCGCCGCCTCTCACTCACCCACCGTTTCCCTTGAGCAAGGGTCTCCTGAAGCTCTTCGTTCCGCGCGGGAATTCCAGGCGCCCCGAGCAACGGCCGTGTCCATCGCGAGCCTTTAACCAGTGCGGGAGAGGTGCGAGTGCAGCCCCGCCCACCCCAGTGCCGCGAGGGACCTTACCCCCCTCTGCTCGTGCTGCGTGAGGTGATGGACGGCGTGGCTTTCGCTGAAAGGGGACCAGCAGCGGCTCAGGTAACGGAACGCGGGGTGTGGCATGGATCTCCACCCACTAACACCCCCCCCCCCTTCAATCCTTTGACTGACAGCTGAAGAATCCTCTCTGGACCCAGGGCAGTTGGTGGTACTCTTCCAACCACTAATATTGACAATCTTGCACATACTCAGTTCATGTACAGGGGCTGTCAGCATTGGTGGCTAGAAAGGTGCTACATTGCTACCAACTGCCCTAGGCCTGAAACAGTTCACTGTGGGCTGCTTACTCCATCCTCACACACAAAAAACACCTGTCTGCACAGACTGAACAGACATGTGGCTAATTAACTTAACTGTGTGAGGGAGAGAGGACAGGGAAGAACATGTGTCTCTTAATATCCAGGATGGCGTGGCTTTCACTGAAAGGGGACCAGCAGCGGATCAGATAACGGAACGCGAATGTGTGGGGGTGGGGGAGGGGGGATGGTCTCTCGAGGCCAGAGACCTTTCAAGGATGCCATTTCTTCTGGGTTGGTGCATTGGCTCTGGCTCAGGCTACGAATGACTCGGGGAACCGATTGTTTTTTTAAAAATTATTTTTATTACATTAGCAATAATGTATCATATCCACAGAAAACTTAAAAGGCCAGGCATAAGGTGCTTCTTTACTATGATCATCTGTTGCTATAGATCAGTGGTCTCAAACTCGCGACCCACCAGGTCTATTTTGAGGCTCTGTCTTTCTTTCTGTCTCTTTCCCTGGTCCCCTGTCTGTCTTTCTTTCTATTGCTCTCCCTTCCTTTCTTTCTTTCTCTCTCTCCCCCTGTATGTCTTTCTTTCTGTTGCTGCACTGACCGTGTGGAGCGTCCTAAGGAGTAGCACTACTGTACTACGTGAAAAGAGAAGAAAAAAATATTTTGCAAGAACTTCTAATACCAAAAATAGGAGAAGCATAGAAACTATTGTTTTGAAACAGTGGAAGAAAGACAGACAGGGGGCCAGGGAAAGAGACAGAAAGAAAGAAAGAAAGAAATGCCTAAGTCTACACATTTATTCTAGCACCCGTTAATGTAACGGGCTAAAAAACTAGTATATATATAAAAGTACAAAGACTAAGGGACACTTAATGAAGTTATTTTTATTTATTTTAAATATTTCTATACTGCTTTATATCAAAACGGTTTACAAAATGATTACTTAATGTTAAAACAAATCAGGACAATTAGAAACAGACAGAATTAATTCTTAATATGTATTTTTAAAACAAATAGGATTGTTTTTCACTTAACAAAGCTCTGAATTTTATTGCCAGAGGAAGTGGTAACAGTGGTTAGTGTAGCTGAGTTTAAAAAAAAGATTTGAACAAGTTCCTGGAGGAAGAGTCCATAGTCTCCTATTGAGATAAACATGAGGGAAGCCATTGCTTGCCTTGGGATTGATAGCATGGATGTTACTACTATTTGGGTTTTTGCCAGGTACTTGTGACCTGGATTGGCCACTATTGAAAACAGGATGCTGTGAGTATGGGGGTGGGGGGGAGACATAGGAGATGCAGATTAACTGAGAGTCATGCTTTTATTTAAATGGTCTCTGCTATAATGGAGTAGACTACAACAGAAGTATTTTCAACACAAACATATGTTATGTACGAGTGAAAATGAGTTAATTCTTGGTGCTACCAGTCCAGCTTTTCCTGCAAGTTTACCTATATGCCTGGGGTTTATGTTCCCCCTCTTTCTTTCTGCTTTCACTGTCCTGTTTGAACTACAATCTCTTCATCACAACCTTTAGTGACCCCCCTGCTGCATCTAAATAGGCCATTAAAGGAAGATGGTACTGTAGATTGTATGATCAAACTGCTCCAGAAGCATTAGAGGTTAAAAATAGCAACAGCAAAAGCAAACATTTTGTGGGTCAAAGAACAGGCAAACAAAAAGTAGCAACAGCAAAATTATTTCTTTAAGATCTATTTATTTCTCTTTCACCCATTCACAGCAATTGGTTATGTTATGATCACTTCATTTAAGAGATTATTGTCAAGATAGTATTTCGTCTTACAACTATATTTAAAACATGAGAGAAGGTACAATTATCCCTTACCTAATAACAACTGTTCCTTGAGTCCTGCCAGTGGGAATATAGCCTCCCTCCAGCATGGGAAGGCATGACAAATTCTTGCTCCATCCATTATACAGTATGTACTGGCACAGTATTACACTTTCCATGGCAAAGCCTTTTGTCTATTGTTGACATACAAACATTCCTTTTTTTATTCTAGAAAGTTATGCAACTTCTGTTCTCTTGGTCTCTCTCTCAAGAAATTTCTCAAGTGTGGTCTGAAGGGAATATATAGGCATTACCATACTGGGACAGATAAAAGGTCAATCAAGCTCAGTATTCTGTTTTCCAGCAATTGCCAATTGAGGTCACAAGTACCTGGCAAGATCCCAAAACAGTAATAGACAGTATTGCTTATCCTTGGAATAAGCAGTGGATTTCCCCCAATGATTTATAGACTTTTCTTCCAGGAATTTGTCCAAACTGTTTGTAAACGCTTCTACCACATTCTTTGGAAAAAAAATTCCAGAGCTTAGTTATATTTAAGTAGGCTTATGATAGGTCCAGGATGATTAAGAACTTTCCTGGCCAGACAGGCATCATAATTGAAACTTCAGAATGCTGACAGAAACATGAACTTTATTCAAGTCCAAGATGTGCTGAGAGGAGTCCTCCATGATATACAGGGAATATCTCCCCCTTCTTCTTTTGGACTCTGGCACTATTGCATGCAAATTGCAGAGACAAAAGGAGGGCCACCTGTGGTACTGCTACTTTTTCTGGAGTATTGCAGTGGGAAGCCAAGAACACTTTGTAGATTTGGGCCAACAGCTCAGAGGCATATTATTGGTCTCCAAAAATGTGAGGAAAGACCGAAGAAAACTGCCCGGATAACAGTCAACTGGCCCCAACATAAGCCCACTAGGGAGAGAGAATCTGGTTTTGGATCACTTTACTAAGTCACAAAAGAATTGTCCCCTTTCAAGGTATCTGCTTCTCTCTATGGGACTATTTGTCCCTGAGCATCCAAGATTGTTTTCTGGACTTTCCATCTGGCTCCCAGGATGTGCTGCCTAAGCCCTCTCAAGCCTTAAAATGTACTGGTATAAGTTTTTAACACCCATCCACCAATCGGCATCTTAGCCAAAGATCCTTCATCCAGTGACCACTTAGGCCATAATTCTGGCCACTAATGGAATTTGATCATATTGAGCATCTGTGGAAAATGCTACTACTGATTCCAGCTTGGGTCCTTATGAGAATCCTCTGGCCAGAGCCTGCTGAAATCAATGCTGCAGAACCCAGGCAATATAGTCTCCACAAATAGTTTGGTGGAAGTCAAGGCTTGTCTCCTCAATGATTGGTGACCATTTTAAAGCCTGTCTTCTATCATGAATATCCCTGAATATCTAGAGCAATGGTTACCAACTAGTGAAAGAAAATATTTTGTTGGTCGAGAAATGCTGACCAGAATGGGATTCTTCTGTCATAGAGATTCCTGTTTGTGCTTAAACAACCTCAGTATGGTCATCATTAACTTATTAATAAGATCATAGAACTCTTTTTTCCTCACGAGTCTAACTGAATAGTTGCCTTTCTTCTCCCTGTCATCACCAAGACCAGTTCCTCACTGTCAGCATTTGGCTTATCCTCATTGGTGCCAGAGGCCAGCTGAAAGGAGTTTGTTTGATTAGGGATGATTGCTGAGCTCCTTGTACAGCTGAAGCTGATTATGCCTTGGTCCCTGATCCCAAGACTGATAAGCCTGATATAGTCACATCAGGAAATCAGGAGAAACAAACCCCAAAGGAGATACTTCCACCATCAGAGCCACTTCGCCTCTCCATGGCCCAGAGTATTCCATAACATGGGACAGAAGATCCTGGAAAATCACCTTCCCACTGAATCCAAACTTCTCAAGTGGAAGGAGATAGCTGTTGACCCAGAGGCTGAGCTGGCAACAGTTCACCAGAGGTGACTAAGTCCTGAAAATCTACCTCAATCAAATGACGCTCACCACTAGGCTCTGTTTTCTGTCATCACAACTGGAACAGTGCCTGCTACTCTTGGAGTCTGGACATAAGATCTAGATATTGTTCATCTATGGCCCTGCCCAGTTTTGGTCATAGTTCAGGGAGACTAATGCTTGCAGTCAATCCTTCCCATTTCATTTTCTGACTTTTTTTCTGCAAAGCATCCCTCCTTAAGCCTTAATGCATGATAAGAAAAAGAGTGCATACTATCTACTCAGATATGCATGTCCTGAAAATAGTGCACATTAAACAATGCAGCATACATGAAGTGGAATACTTTGTGTTACGTACCAAGAGCAACACTGCTAAAGAAAACAAACAACTTGCCTGAGCATATACCCCTCAACATGGTATTACTGAAAAAAAACTTTCCTTAGGTGGTGCTTCTGGCCTGCCCATAAGCTTTTGTTCCAGGAAGGAGAGAGAGTAAGAGAGAAAAGCACCGACCAAGGGTTGTACAATTCACTTGCAATGTTGAGCGATCAGGGTAGAATCTGGCATCTTTCTCTGCCTTCAGTGAGGGGGAAGGTTGACGATAAGGAGCAGACTCTTGGGGGTCACTAGAGCTGCATCAGAATCTCTATGTGCTGCTTTCTTCCATTGCTTGTTTGTTTGTTTTCATGGCCCTGTCAAAAATTACAAAGACTAGGGAATAGTCAAAGAAGTTACAGGGAAATACTTTTAAAACTAATTGGGGGAAATTTTTTTTCACTCGGAGAATAGTTAAGCTCTGGAACGTGTTGCCAGAGGATATGGTAAGAGCGGATAGCGTAGCTGGTTTTAAGAAAGGTTTGGACAAGTTCCTGGAGGAAAAGTCCATAGTCTGTTATTGAGAAAGAGACGGGGGAAGCCACTGCTTGCCCTGTATCGGTAGCATGGAATATTGCTACAACTTGGGTTTTGGCCAGGTACTAATGACCTGGATTGGCCACTGTGAGAATGGGCTACTGGGCTTGATGGACCATTGGTCTGATCCAGTAAGGCTATTCTTATGCTCTTACGTTCTTAATTAATTTTAAATAAACATTACTACAAAGCCACTCTAGCCAAGAAGTCCTCAAAAAGGAAATTCTCGACAGGCCTAAAGGACATCCTCCAAAACTGGAGCAGGAAAACCAAGATTCCGATCCCACTGATATCAAATCACTTAATCCTATACTGTCTCAGATACAAAAGCTTAGATTGTAAGCCCTCCAGGGACAAGAAAATACCTAGTGCAGCTGAGCGTAACTCACTTTGAGATACAACTGAAAAAGGTATGCGCTAAATCCAAAAATCCCTTCCCTCTTCCCTTCCTCTCATCTCAAGCCTTTTTGAATTCCGTTACTGTTTTCATTCCCACCACCTTCAATGGGAACACATTCTAGGCATCCATTACCCTATCCATGAAAATGTTTCCCTCATTGCAATTTTATTTCATGTCCTCTCACTGTATAGCAGTGGTCTCAAACTCAAACCCTTTGCAGGGCCACATTTTGGATTTGTAGGTACTTGGAGGGCCTCAGAAAAATATAATTAATGTCTTATTAAAGAAATGAAACTTTTTGCATGAGGTAAAACTCTTTATAGTTTATAAATCTTTCTTTTCGGCTAAGTCTTAATAATAATATTGTCATTTATAGCTAAAGAGACATATGATCAAGAAACTTTTATTTTACTTTTGTGATTATGATAAACATACCGAGGGCCTCAAAATAGTACCTGTATGTGATCCCCGGGCCACGAGTTTGAGACCACTGCTGAATAGCTTCCTTTTTTTTTTGTTTTTTTTGTTAAGTTAAATAAATTTTTATTGAGTATTTTGAAAAATACAAAGAGCAATTCAAATACATAAGAATAAGATAACGTTTTGTATATATATATGTTCTATAAATATAAAATTAATTATAAAGGACCATAGTATTAAGAAAAGCTCAGAGTAATGGAGTTGTTTGTGAAGACTGTATGAGAAAAAGAAGACAGAGTAAAAATAAAAAGAGAAAGGAAAGAAAGAGGAAAGGTGGAGAAAAGGAAGGGAAGACAGGAGTGTCTACAAAGCAGAGCATACATATGAATCTAAAAATGACCAGGGTGATTTCTTGCTTTTTAAATTCATGGAGATTCGGAGTGTGATTTTACTCTCATATGCATATGATTCAAGTCTATGATACATACATAGTGAGTTCCACCAAAACGTATAATCTAATAACGAAAATGATTTCCAATTTTTTAGAATGTGCATGAGAGCAGTCACAATCATGGTATCAATGAGTTTAGGAGGACATTTTGATTGCGCGAAGCAGGGATGTTGAGATCGAAGGATTATAATGTCCATAGAAATTTCTTCTGAGCAGTTAGTGATAGATTGTATGGTATTCCAAATTTGGGTCCACAAAGAGCGGACTAAAGTACAATGAAAAAACATATGATCAAGAGTTCCCTCCTCTTTCAAGCAGTTCCAGCAAATAGAGTCAAGTTTTAAGTTGGCTTTCCACATGCGAAATGGGGTCCATATTGCATTCCACATAATAAAGAACATTGATTGTGAAACTCTAGAAGATCGAAGTGGGCGGTTTGTTGAAGACCAAATGAGTTCCCAATCAATGTCATATAGCGGAATGGTGAGTGTATTATCCCAGTGTTTCATAGATTGATATGAAAAAGTGAATAAATGATCTCTCAGAATATTATAGAAAAAAGATATAGCTTTTCCTTTTGATAGAGACCATAAAGACCAATGGTAGATAGTGTTTTTGGAAGACATGAAGTCATACCGTATATGCACAGAAGACAGCACTTCAATAAGTGAGATCCACTGTGAATAGGCAGAGGAAGGCAACAGGTATTTGGAGCAGAGTATATCAAAAGGAATTGACATAGTGAGAGTAGACAATTGATGAGCAAACCATATACCTGCTCGCTGCCACCGTTTCCATGAAAGGGATTTGCCATGGTTTTGGATTTTGGGATTATTCCAAAGAGACATGAGTGGGCTTACGCTAATTGAGATCTCAGCTATATTATCTAAATGATGGAGAGCATGCTGCGTTGAATTCAACAGAGAATACTTTCTCAAATGTCTAGGTATTGATATCGTTAGTAAGCAGGAGATGTGTAGAGGTTTGCATAGAAAACACTCCATTTCAAACCAAGTAGGAGGGTCTTAAGAAAAGGAGTCATTAACCCAGTAGGCTCCATATTTAGCTAATGAAGCAATATAATAATGATAGAAATCCGGGAAGTTAAGACCACCGTTAATTTTAGAGGCCTTCAGCTTGGCTAGAGCAATTCGAGGTTTTTTCTTGTTCCATATAAATTCAGATAGCTTCCTATTTAGCCAATGGAAAAATGATTTCTGGCATAAAAGAGGAAGCATAGAGAGAATGTAATTAATTTGAGGTGCTAGGGTCATTTTGATGGATGCTATCCTACCCCACCAAGACAAATAAAGTGGAGACCACCGAGATGTAGTGTTAAGAATTAAATTTTTGATTTTAGATATATTAAGATCTTGAGCGAGGACCGGATCCTTGTGTATTAAAATCCCCAAGTATTTCACAGCTTCATTAGACCATGTGAATGGAAAGTTAGCCAAATCTGATTGAAGAATGTTATTATTCAGAGGAAAGATTTCTGATTTCTCCCAATTGACAGAATATCCGTAAAATCGGGAGTATTGTTTGATGATATGTATAAGATGAGGAAGAGAAGATTGAGGGTTCCTAAGAAAAATTAAGACATCATCAGCATAGGCTGCTAATTTAAAGTTTCGATCAAAGGAGGGAATACCGTTAATTAAGGGGTTTTGTCGAATAGCAGAGAGAAGAGGCTGTATAGCTTCCTCATCTTTGAAAAAGATTCATAAATGCCTTTTAATAATCTTTATCATATCTCCTATCTGTTGGACCCCTTGAGACATGCTTTGACCAAAACACGGTCCATGTTGGGTCTGATTAATAAAATTTGATGAGTGTATGTTGGTTTCACCTCCAATGTTCTATGTACCAAAAAACTAACCCATAACCCCACCACCTTCACCCACTGCCCCACCCCATAACTACCATACTGCCCCCCCCCAAAATCAGCAACTACCCACCAACCCCACAAATCACCCTAATCCCTAACATCCCCATACAACTGTTTCACCAATTTACAAAATGATGCTCCTCCCCAAGAAAAAAAATAAACCCTACCCCAACTGTCCTACCATCCTACAATCTGTCCCCTCACCAAAAATATACCAATTGGTGCTTCCCTATCCCCAAAACTATTCCCCACACCATATGTTTGCACATGCCAGGGGGTTAGATAAAATTCCATAAGCTCTGTATGTGTACTGGATCTCCTGGCCTTGGGGAAATAGCTGGACCCTTGGAGAAATAGGAGACCCTTAAACTTGCAACAGATAGGGTATAGGACACAAAATATTGCTGAAGGTATGTTTAAAGTCACTGTACCACCAGGCTAGTATCCAACATCAAGTAAACAGGAACAAGATTCAGGTACCCAGTGGCATACCTAGGATATGTAACACCCGGGGCCCATCATTTTTTGACCCCCGCCCTTGGTACGCCACTGAATCAGGCTGGCCTTATATGGCTCTGCACAGATCTGAAATTATCTTTTTCTAGACAAAGGAAAAAAAAAAAGAGGGAGACTTGCTATATCAATAATAAACGAACACTGTTTTCTGCAAGCAAAATAACCAAGTAGTAGCAGTATCAACACAGATTGTACAGACCTGCCTTCTTTTTCACCCCAGACTTGGTCGAACGATTAAGAACAGATCAAAAATGTGTTTGCTTTTCCTGGAATATTTCTTGAATGTATCAGTTAAAGGAAGAAAATAAATTTGCAAAACATGCACATACACCCACAATAAGAAAAAAAAACAACCCAAACCTTTTAAAGTGAAAGAACTGCTTAGGGTTTCACGGTTTTCCCTGTTGCACCTGCCCCACCCCTTTTGGGAGGAAGGGGAGGGGGAGACAATGTTACTGCGATCACATGGCAGCTGTCAAACTCTACTATAAGTTACTCTGATTTTTACCATGTACGCCAGGGAGGCAAAACCAGGTCTTTTAGCGCCTGGCTCCTGCCAAACCCCTTCACCATTTTGACCGGTAAAGGACCTATTTTAACCTATTACAAGCTAAAGGGGGGAAGACAGTCAGTCTGAGATCAATACGACAACCGCCTCCCTCCCGCAACGGAAGCAGCATTTCAATCCTTCCCCTGCACTGGCCTCACCTGGCCGAGAACGCCGGTCCTTTGACGTCAGCCCCACTGGTAACCAATGGCTGAGAACGCTGTCCGGTGGTGTCACGAAGGGGGTGGGACAGAGCCAGATTGGGAGGGCGTTCCTTAAAGGGCACTTTCGCCACTCCCGCCAGCTTTTTAGCCTTTTTCTTGGCCGCAGAGGTGGACTGGCAGCCATGCTGAGGTGCAGGTCCCAGGAGGTTCCGGACCCTACTGGCTGTGCACCCCCCTAGGGCATACACTCGGGGCGGTCCATCCTTCCCCCCACCGGTACGCCACCTCAGATACCAAAGGTTGTCAGCTACTAGAATCCAGAGGCAAGCAGAAGCAAGGTAACTCTGGGTACAGATGGAGAAGCACAAGACACCAGATGACAAATCAGGAGCAGCAAGCCAAAACAACGACCCAGTGGAGGATAAGCCAAGGGGCAGTACATAAATACCAAAAGAACCAGATCTGATCAGAATCAAAACAGAGATCACAACTATTATAACCACTGTTAATGGAGAAAAAGACCTCAGAAACCCTTAGTGTAGAAGCTGAATTATACTTCACTCACAATCTTTAGGGTCCAAGTCTTTTTCATTGGTCTCAAAAACCTCTAATCTTGCATAATATATTTCTTTTTTAATGATCTCTTTTTCTTTCATATGCTTGTGTTGTTCAAGGATGTAACAAATTTCAACATGCATGCACTGACATTTGCAATAAGAACGCCATTTTTAGGATCCATGGTTCAGCGAGTAAATGCTGCAGAGCTGGGATTAGGTAAGATTCTAACAGTTGCTTTGGGGCTTTGTTTCCACTAAGATTTTACAGAATGACTTTTCTAGATGAAGAATGATTGCTGTTGCGCATCTGAACCACCCCTCCCTCCTCCCAAGAAGTTCTAGAAATATGGTCATACTAGGGCTTGGAGAGAGCAACATTTGAAAGAAGACAAAAAAAGCAATTCAATTATAGTGATAAGAATGTAGCATGGAGGTTTTTGAGACCAAAGAAAGAGAACTTGAACCCTAAAGATTGTGAGTGAAGTATAATTATTTTAGCTTCCTCACTAAGGATCTTCAAGATCTTTTCCTCCATTAACAATGGTTATAACGGTAGTTGTGATCTCCGATTTGTTTCTGTTCAGGTTCTTTTGAAAGTTGTAACATTGATCCCACTGGGCCAATCAAAGAACAAAGATGAGACTGACAGACGTACATACAGTACCTCTGTTACTGGGCTTACTGGACCTATACTGCCCTATATTCAGACTGTGGGAGACAGTCGGTTTTCTCCCATGGTCCGTGGCAAACCCAAAAATTCAATGCTGGCGTCGTATATGTAATGTAATGTAATGTAATTTATTTCTTGTATGGTGACCAGCATTGAATTTCCAGTCTTTTTGGGCCAACCAAGCCAACTGTCCATTGGCTGGCTTGTTAAGCCAGCATTTATTAGCTGGCCAGCTAAATCATAAAGGCCAATAATGGACCTGTTTTTAGGTGGATCTATTTATTTATTTATTTATAGTATTTATATACTACTTATAGCCTAAGTGGTTTACATTCAGGTACTCAAGCATTTTTCCCTATCTGTCCCAGTGGGCTCACGCTCTATCTCAGTGATTCCCAACCCTGTCCTGGAGGAACACCAGGCCAATCGGGTTTTCAGGCTAGCCCTAATGAATATGCATGAGAGAGATTTGCATATGATGGAAGTGATAGGCATGCAAATTTGCTTCATGCATATTCATTAGGGCTAGCCTGAAAACCCAATTGGCCTGGTGTTCCTCCAGGACAGGGTTGGGAACCACTGCTCTATCTAATATATCTGGGGCAATGGGGGATTGTGACTTGCCCAGGGTCATAAGGAGCAGCATGGGATTTTAACCCACAACCTCATGGTGCTGAGGCTGTAACTCTAGCCATTGTGCCACACACTCCCCTACCAACCTAAGTGGAACTAGTTTGAGAACCCCCTTCCACCCACGTTGACACATGCTTTCCACACTCTTTAGGGGTAATAAAGGTCACAAACTTATTACCTTGAAAAAGTGATGGCTCATTAAAATGACTCCTGCATTCTCCATGCCACAGCTCAACAGATCACATGCTCGTATAAGAGCTCCAGCACTGAAATTACATTTTACAGCACCAGACTATTCACTACATCTTATATAGATAGTTATATTGCAGATGGCACTGAGATCATCATCTATTCAGCAATTACAGCAATTGAGAAACATAACAGAACCACCTCTAGGTGCACGTCAATGCACATTACAATTTCTGAAGTAAGATTAAGAATCATAGTTCCCAAAAACTTTGAAACAAGAATCCGAAGAATGCTAAAAATGAATATAATTATTGTTACCCCGATTCTAGCTGGATAAACTAAAGTGTCTGAAGGCAAAGTAATTTGCCCAAAGGCTGTAGGGAGGCAGAACCATTGTTCATGGGCCCCGAGAGTTATCCAAGCCCACGCTGCTCTACCTGCTGGAAGAGGTTTTCTCTCCATCAATTCTTTTGACAGTGTTCTGAAGTAATTGTCATTATCTCTGACAGTCTGAAGATATTTTAACATGATCCTTTCATCTTTAGGATTGGCACAGTTCCTGACACTTGTAACTTGGCTAGTTCTCTTGCTAGCATACAATCTAAGGGCATACGGATGGGGACAAGAAGAAACTGCCTTTATTTTCCTTAAAAGGGCTCCCATAGAGATCTCAGGAGGGGGAGGAGAGACATTTGGCACAAGTGAACACATTCTTCTGAATTATGAGTTAGCTGAAAGAAAGTGGCATTCAAGAATATAAGGCAGTTCTCCACCCCCCACCAACCACCCACCAGAGCCCATCTGCAGCCATGCCATTTCACTGAACAATTTCAGCACTGCCAACACAACTGCTTAAATAGTCTGACAAAGAGCCAGATGCTGCTGCTGCTGGAAAAATATCTCCCACAGTTGACATCTGGATCTTAGGCTTCTATCTAGAGAGGAAGGGAAAGAAGAATGGTGTGATGTGATGTTTGCAACTGAATGGAGCCATGCCAGCCTACTGCAGTCACACACAAGATTAATAAACAGCATTTTTAAAAAGGTAGAACTCAGCTTCAATTCACAGTGAGGGATGGTCAGGCAGACATGCAGCTAAGAGGCCTTTTTACTAAAGCTTCGTTATGTGCTAATTCTGTAAGTGCATGCTAAATGCTAAGAAGCCCATAAGTATAAAACAGGCTTCTTAATATTTACCATGCACTAATTCTGTTAGTGTGTGCTATACTTTAGTAAAAGGTCCCTTAAGTCTTTCCACTTTTGAACTAGTGAGGGCTTTGAACAGGACCAGGAAGTGAGGTCAGAAGGGAGCCGAGGCCGGCGCAAGCAGTAAGTGGAAGATGCTGCTCGCACCAGAGAACATTTAAAGAGGTATGCGGAGGCAGAGAGGAGGAGAGGCGCTGGTGTCGGCACCCCTGCAAAGATGGTGCCTGGGGTGGTCCACCCCTCCCCGACAATGGAGGGCAGACAATTCAGCGCAAGACACCAGCACGCCGTGGGAAAACTTAGTTTTAAAGAGCTCCGAAGTGGGGTGTGAGTGGGGAACTCCCCCACTTTACTGCATAGTGTTCGAGCTGCTGTTGGGGGGGGGGGGGTTGGAACCCTCCATTATAGAGAAAACTGAACTTTTTCCAATTTTTTTCAGGAAAAGTTCCATTTTCTCTATAATGGGGGGTTGCACTCCCATACCCCCCAACGGCAGCGAACGGCAGCGCAAACAATATGCAGTAAAAGTGGGGGGTTCCCCCACACCCCCTGTCACAGCTCTTTAAAACTAAGTTTTCCCATGGCGCGCTTGTGTCTTGCGCTGAATTGTCAGCGCTCGAATGTCGGCGGGCTGGTGTCTGGCGCGCGATTGTCCCGTCACCTTATTATGCCACTGGGTGGCTGGGAGCAAAACAACTTTCAGAAAATTTAAAATTTAACAGAATGGGATTAAAGTCACATTTGGGAAAAACTGGTATAAAGACACATCAAATTTAAAAAAAGGGTAAAATTGAACAGGGGGGTTCCAGAGAAATAAGTTCCTCCCAAAATGGCCCAATTGATTTTTATAGGAGGCAGCTTTCCAACATCTATAACATCTATACAACCTGTTCTGCCCCCTTTTTATGTGGGCATTCACTCAGTTTCTTGTATAAGAACTATATTACATTACATTAGTGATTTCTATTCCGCCATTACCTTGCGGTTCAAGGCGGATTACAAAAGAGTTGTCAGGAAGTTACAAGAATTGTAACATTACATAAGAATTGTCGTAAGCATTACATAAGAATTGTCGAGAACTTAAGAATTACTTAAGAATTGTCGAGAACTCAAGGAGCAACATGTTGGGTAATAAGAAACATTTTAGATTAGATATGGGTGGAGTGTGTGGTAGGTGGAGTTAGGGAAGGAACTGGGCATGTTAAACAGGTTTTATGTGTTTTTGAAGAGTAGGGTTTTAGTTTCTTTTTTTAAAGGTTTTGTAGTCTAGGGTCGTAGATAGCAGATTGGTGATTTGGCTGTCTAGTTTAGTTGCTTTGGTGGCCATTAGGTTGTCATATAGTTTTCCTCTTTTGACATTTTTGGTTGGTGGGTGTGTGAGTGGGTTCTCCTGTGCCTGGTTGAGGTGGATTGGGTTAGTCGGTTGTTCCAGTAGGTTGGGCTTTCTCCATTAATAGCTTTGTATAGTAGTAGGCAGTCGAATTTGAAGTGTACTCTTGCTTGTATTGGGAGCCAGTGTGAGTCGTGGTATGCTTCTGTGTTGTGATCATATTTTGATCATAGTATAAGTGATTACGTTGAGATGTATAAGCAACGTATGGTCCGTGGACTTAAATCTCCAGAGAGCTTTGCTGCATCCATAGAGCTTAAGACCACCCTTCTTCTTCTGTCTGAGAGAGAATAGTTGCTATATTTGTAGACTGCATGGCTGTATGAGAATCTGAGTTTAGCATTGTTCTCCCACCAGGTTTTCATCCCTTATTTCTAGCACAGTTTAGTTTTATATTGAAGTGTGGAGAACAGTGTTATTTCCACAAGGTGTGGACACACTCCAAGCTACCTTTTTGGATACGGAAAGCTGGTAAAGTGAGAAGATTCTGTGACAGAGTTGAATTACCTTGAAGTCATCAATTGTGAGTGTTTATTCTTTACTTCATGTTATTAAAGAAAGTTGCTCAAGAACCACAGTCTGGCTGATAACACTGAGATTACAGAAGTAAGGGTTAACTGAATATGATGAGCCTCTTACAACTGCTAATATAACTCAGAGGAGCCCTTGCTTTCAGTACAAGGCCTGAGGAGACTTCAAAGTGAGGAAATCTACAAAGACTGTACAGTAAAACTGTAGCTGTATAGTGAGCTATAGTCAGCACACAACCCCCTAAAAGGAGGGGTTGCTAAGAAACTGGGGAGGGAGGATATCTTTGGTCACAGGAGTTTTAAAAGCAGATTTTCTGTGTCTGTATTGCACTGAGAAAATAAGAGAGGTTCTGACTGTCATTTTGGCTGAGCAGCAGCCTCTGCAGTAGAAACATATAATAAAGTTCATAAATGTTACATGGCTGCGCTGAGCAGAGAGAGAGGTGGACAGCACTTTGTTTTAATTATTCACCAAGAGACAAACAAACAGGTGAATGGAAGCTCTTTTACACATTTTGAGAAGATTAATTCAATGAAGGGAATACAGTTTCTGGGAATAAATGATGTACACACACTGACTGGAGAGAGATAGATCACAAGAGGGGACCTGGAAAACCTGCTCCCCATGAGTTTAAGAGAGAGGGAGATGGGTGAGCATCCTAGAGTTTTGAGTTCACTATAGGTGAACAGTATGACTCCTGCTGAGCCATATCTGATGGTTCTGGCAGAGATAGGAGATGGCCCTCTAGTGGGGAAACCCTTTTACTGGTGGCTGCAAAGCTATTATAAGGGCTGGTAATTCTGAGCTCCAACAGGTGAGTACTCTTAGAGACTCTGCTGAAGATAAGAGGAGCAGCAGCAGCCCTTGGGAGAACTGCTCAAGGCACAAAGGCTTTTGGGAGCAGCACAGCAGAATGTGAGCAGCTCAGAGCAGAAGGAAAAATGGCCTGCAGGGGCCCTATCAGTGCCTAGAGCTGGGGAGAACAGAAGTAGCCCACAAGTGGGGAACTTTGTCACTGGTGGTTGCAGAGCCATGCTAGGGCTGGTTATCCTAAGCCCCAGCAGGGAAATACTCAAGAGACTCCTCTTGAAAACCCAGCGAGGGACAAGACCTCCGGAGTGCTATCAACACTAGAGACCCCATAATGGAAAAAGCCTCTAGGGCAGTGATTCCCAACCCTGTCCTGGAGGAACACCAGGCCAATCGGGTTTTCAGGCTAGCCCTAATGAATATGCATGAGAGAGATTTGCATATGATGGAAGTGATAGGCATGCAAATTTGCTTCATGCATATTCATTAGGGCTAGCCTGAAAACCCAATTGGCCTGGTGTTCCTCCAGGACAGGGTTGGGAACCACTGCTCTAGGGTGCAATCAGTACTAGACATCTAGCAAAGGATAAGGCTCCCTAGGTATAACCAGTGAAGGAGGATAGCTCTTGTGAGGACAGTGGTCCTCAGAGCTCAGGGAAAGCTTCCAGGCGATTGCAGCAGAAATAGACCTAGCCAGCACAGAAATCCAGCCATCACCTGCCCAAGAGAACTCTGTCAGAGATCTGGAGACTGGGTAAGGGTGGAAAAGCAAGAGGCAGTGAAACCTAGACATTCAGCCACTCCAACTCACTGACTTAGCTAAGCAGCTAGGAGGAGCTTACAGTCACTACTTTGGAAATCAGTATTGAAATGATTTGGAAGAGGAAAAGGACTATAAGTTACTGCTTCTGAGTTACAGACTGACACTAGCAGTTTAAGTGTAAAATGTCTTGTTTAAGAGATTAAATACCAATACTACTGGAAATTATTTATGGAAACTAATTTAATGTGACAAGAGGTTCTAAATCCTTAGGTACATGAAAAAGCCTATGTATACAGTTTAAAAAAACCTGTTTAATTTATTAGCCCATCTTGTTCACAGCAGTCTTTTTTGATTTTTCCTGGAGGGAGAAAAAGGGTAATCCCACCTGCTCAGGGGTGATATGATAGAGGTCTGGAAGTGGAGTGGAAAGTGTAGATATGAATTGGTTGTTTACTCTTTCCAAAAATACTAGAACTAAGAGGCATGTGATGCAGCTACTAAGTAGTAGATTTTTAAAACAGATTGGAGAAAATATTTCTTCATACAACATAATTAAGCTCTGCAATTTGTTGCCGGAGAAAGTTGTGAATTCAGTTAGCAGGGCTTAAAAAAGGTATGGATAATTTCCTAAAAGAAAAGTCTATAGGTCATTATTGAGATGGCCTGGGGAAATCCACTGCTTATTCCTACGATAAGCTGCATAAAATCTGTTTTACTACTTGGGATCTAGCTAGGTGCTTGGGACCTGGGTTAGCCACTGCAGGGCTTGATGGATCTTTGGTCTGGCCCACTATGGCAATTCTTATGTTCTTGTATTCTAATCCCTCTTTTCCCCAGTTGGAGGCATTGAGTGCCAAATGAGTAAGGGACCAACAGAAACTGCTTTTGGGGAATTCCAGTCAGATTGGGTTTCAGACCCAGAGACGCCATAGGGGAGCATTATACATACAATGAAACAGCAGTTAGGGAATTCCTCCTTACAAACCGCTAGTGCTGCCCGATTCACGATTCGAATCAATTCACCGATTCACTTCGGGTGAATTGATTCAAATGGAATTAAAAAAAAAAAAAAAAATCGGCCTCCCGATTTGGTGTCTGACCCTTCCCCCTCGCCCCCTAAAGCAGGCTCGGCAGCGCTGCCTCTTGCTGGCCAGCCGCTGCCACTCTTGCTTTAGAGGGCAAGGGGAGGGTCAGTCAGGAAGTGCTGGTGTCCGGCTTCCCCCCTGGCCTCTTGCTGGTATCTATTTACCTAATTCCAGCAACAGAGCAGCCTGCAGAGAGGATCGCCGGTACTTTAGTGATCCTTGCAGGTTGCCATCAGCCTCTGGAGCTGTTTCCTCTGCCGCAATCCTGCCTCTGACATCAGAGGAGGAGCGGGACTGTGGCAGAGGGACGACAGCTCCAAATGCCTATGGCAACTTGCAAGGATCGCTAAAGTATCGGCGATCTTCTCTGCAAGCTGTTCCGCTGCTGGAATTAGGTAAATGGATTGGGGGGGAACACGCAGGCCTTCCGGGGGGGAGGGACAGGCCTTCGGGGGATGCAGTCCTTCGGGGGTGGTGGTACAGACCTTCAGGGGGGGAGGCAGGCCTTCAGGATAGGGTACAGGCCTTCAGGGGGGACAGGCCTTCAGGGAGGTGGTGCAGGACTTAGGAGGGGGGACAGGCCTTCAAGGGGTGGGGTGCAGGCCTTCAGGGGGGTGCAGTCCTTCAGGGGTGGTGGTGCAGGCTTTCAGGGAGGACAGGCAGGCTTTCAGGGGTGGGGTGCGGGCTTCAGGGGTGGGGGTGCAGGTCTTCGGGGGAGGGGGCCCTGGTGTGGAAGTACACGTAGGGAGGGAAAGGGGAGGTTCAAAAAGATGTGCATATGCCAGACTTTGGGGGGGGGGAAGAAATAATGGGTCTAAAAACAGAGGAGAGGAAGAGAGATGGTGGACAATGGGATTTAGAGAGGGAAGGAACAGAAAGGGAGAGATGTTGGACACAAGGGATGGTGTGGAGGGGGGTTAGAGATACTGGATAGGAGGGTAGTTGGGAAGAGAAAGGGAGCGATGGTAGATCCTGGGGTGGTGGAGAAGGAGGGATAGATACTGGTAGTTGAGAAAAGGTGGTTCTGGGGATGGAGATGAAAAAAAGGAAAGATGCCAGACCTCTAGAGGAGGGAAGGAAAACGGAAGGGGAGGACAGAGATAGGAGATGGATGGTTAACATGGAGAAAGAAGAAAGAAGGAGACCCTGGCAAGCAAATTATCAGAAGACAACCAGAGCCTGGGACCAAAAAGATCTGAATAATGACCAGACAACAAAAGGTAGAAAAATTAATTTTATGTTCTATTTTGTGATTACAATATGTCAGATTTGAAACGTGTATCCTGCCAGAGCTAGTGTTAGACCGCAAACGTGAGCTAGGATTTAACAGAGAGAGGATAAGTATTTTTTGTTTGTTTATTTTGTTTACATCACAGCATTAGTGTGGTTAGAAGAGGGCAAAGGGGGTGAAGAGGCTATAAAATAAACCCACCAGGATATTTGAAAAACACCCAATTGAGCAGGAAAATCAAATCAAATCAAATTTTTTTTCCTGAATCGGGCAGCACTACAAACTTCCTCTTCCTATTCTTAACTCTCCCAACCCCTCTGTACTGCCCCACCTCTAAAAACTCTTCCCCCACCAAAAAAATATACCTACTGCAACTGCACCACAAGCCCCATTTACCCCCTCCCCCCCATCAAATGCAACACAGAAACACCACACAGATACACGCACAGAGATGGTAAACAATTCCCTATTTTTAAAGTGCTTTTCAGTCATTCTGATCTATATTTCATTTTTCTTTGTCTTAATTCTATTGTGAAAATTACTCTCCAAATCAATCAGTTTTCTTATTAGTTGCTATGTGAACTGTCAACTAATAACTGTTATGTGGGCAAACTATGCACATACCTAGGGTTCAAAATCTTTGGGACCCTGTTAGAGATGCTCAGGAGGGGAGTGTAGCCTAGTGGTTACAGCCCGAGTTTGATCCCAGCCTGCTCCTAGTGATTCTGGACTTAAGTGTGATTGACACACGGCCGGCGCTATTTTTCTAGACACTAGCCAATTTAGGCACCGTTTATAGAATCAGACCCATACTGTTTCAAAATACACATACTTTTCCCCACCAAATAGAGGGCCATTTTTAATCCAATAAATTTTACCCAGTCAAGAAGCCGCACAGCGGTGAGCAGCGCATTGCTGCTCAGCAGCAGCAGAAACCGGATCTCGCGGCAGCCACCACTGACTGGGTTAGCAGTGTGACAGGAGCGTGGAAAACTTGCTCCTGCCTGCTGCACCTCTGGATCACCAGGGATCAGCAGAGGAGGTAGGAGGACATGGCAGGGAGGGGGCACTGGGTGCAGAGCCAGGGAGGGAGGGGAGCTGGGTGCAGAGTCTGATAGGGGAGGGAGGAATGGGGCTGGGTGAAGAGCCTGACAGGGGTTGGGAGGGAAAGGGGCTAGGTGCAATGCCTGACAGGGGAGGGAGGGAAGGGGGCTGGGTGCAGTGCCTGACAGGGGTTGGGAGGGAGGGGAGCTGGGTGCAGAGTCTGACAGGGGAGGGAGGAATGGGGCTGGGTGAAGAGCCTGACAGGGGTTGGGAGGGAAGGGGGCTGGGTGCAATGACCGACAGGGGAGTGAGTGAGTGAAGGAGGGAGGGAAGGTGGCTGGGTGCACTGCCTGACAGGGGAGGGAGGGAAGGGGGCTGGGTGTAGTCTGACAAGGAACGGCACTTGAATACTAAGCTGCCTAATATATTTGAGTCAACCATTTTTCTTCCTTTTGGGGGGGAAAATGAGGGTCTCAACTTATATTCGGATCGACTTATATTTGAGTATATACAGCATATAAAGGGCATCAAATATCAGTAGTGTAGAGCAGTAGTTTTAGTCAAAAAATGTTTTCAGGAAATCAGATCATCATCTGCTCTGAAATTAAGACTACTGTATCTTTACTATTTTATTTTTAATCTTAAATGGCTCTTTTTACAAAGCCGCGGTAGCAGCTTTAACGTGCGTGATTTTTCATCACTTGCTAACCCCTACGCTAGCCGGAAAACTACCACCTGCTCAAAAGGAGGCGGTAGCGAGTAGCACGGCCGGCGGTTTAGCGCGCGCTATTACGCACGTTAAACCGCTACCGTGCCTTCGTAAAAGAAGCCCAATGTCTTAGGAAATTTATTTATTTATTTAAAAATTTATAACCCTCAGAATTCCAAAATTCTGTGCAGGCTACATAAGAATACGCATAATAAAATTATAACAAACAGTTATCACAAAGAACATACAATAAAATAAAACTTCTATAAAATTCTCACTTAACTATTAATTTCTTGACAAAAAAAAAGCTTACATATATTCTCTCTCAAACAGCATTGTTTTTACACTTTTCTTAAATTGTAACACATTAGAGGCCCGCTTAATGTCCCCCACAACTGTGTTTCTCAACCCTCTTGTGGAGGAACATTTACCCAGTCAGGTTTTCAGCATTACCACAATGAATATGCATGATACAAATGTATATATATTAGAGACCAATTTTATGCAAGCATATCGCAAACTGTGTGTCATGGCAGATTTCAAATGTGCCGCGTGACACCGGCGAACAGGAGAGGCGCTGACACCTGCTTACAGGACGTGCCTTTCCTGTGTCGGACCTCTCTTCCTCTTCCTGCACCTCTCCTCCATCAGTACCCCCTACCAGCATAGAAATAGATTCATGGCTGCAGCTGATATGCGCAGATATCGACGTAATGACATCACATATGCGCATGATATTAGGATATACTCTTTTACAGAAAGAGTGGTAGATGCGTGGAACAGTCTCCCGGTAGAGGTGGTGGAGACAGAGATTGTGTCTGATTTCAAGAAAGCCTGGGATAGGCACATGGGATCTCACAGAGAGAAGAAGAAAAAATGGTTATTGCACATGGGCAGATTGGCTGGGCCATTTGGCCTTTATCTGTCATCATGTTTCTATCTTGTTTGCTTTTAAGCTGCCACTGCAAATTGGGCAGAAGTTTTCATCATATTGTCTACAATGACACCCAGATCTTTTTCTTGGGTGCTAACTCCCAAGGTGGACCCTAGCATCTGGTAATTGTGATTTGGGTTATTCTTCCCAATATGCATCACTTTACATTTGTCCACATTAAATTTCATCTGCCACTTGGACGCCCAGACTTCCAATTTCCTAAGGCCTGCCTGCAATGTTTTCACAATCTGCATGCATTTTAACAACTTTGAACAATTTAGTGTCATCTGCAAATTTAATCACCTCATTCGTTGTTTCCAGATCATTTATAAATAAGTTAAATAGCACCAGTCCCATATTTATTATTGCAATTCTGAAACCGTGACCGGCTAGGTGTGCCTCGAGGAAAGGATTGAGCAACATTGCCCTACAGTCACTGGAGAATCAGAGGAAAGAGCACTACATTACAAAGCTATGTTGGCTCCCCAAATTATAATATAGACCGCCATCTCATGAGTTTCTGGAAGCAATTACTTTACAAACTGTCAAGGTTCCACCCTTTTCCAGGACAACCGAACTGCATATTATGTGCCAAAAATTCAGATTCCATTTCTGCTGTCCAAAATTATGTTCCAATCTGGCAAAAAATAATTTTGACAAGAAGCTTTTTTTTTTTTTCCACTAAGGAAATAGAACATGCATTGAGAATGATTAACAAGCTGTAAGCTGGCTTGTGGCTTCATGGCCTCCAAGTTTCCAGTGGTTTTCAACTTAGTGTTCGAACACAATACACAGCGTAGATTGATTTTTCCTAACTGGGTTGATGCCAGCAGCTTCTTAGCGGCCAGGGCACCAAAAAGTCACCAGTTTTACTAGTTGTTT
Source organism: Geotrypetes seraphini (assembly GCF_902459505.1). Taxonomy (NCBI): domain Eukaryota; kingdom Metazoa; phylum Chordata; class Amphibia; order Gymnophiona; family Dermophiidae; genus Geotrypetes; species Geotrypetes seraphini. The sequence goes on from NC_047089.1 coordinate 173,338,888, forward strand.
AGATAATTGCAAACTATGGACACACATTTGTTAATGTACATTTAGGGGGTCTTTTACTAAGATGTGCTAGCCGATTTAGGTCCATCATATTCTATGGATGCGTTAGCATTTAGCGCACGCTAAATCGGCTAGTGTGCCTTAGTAAAAGACCCCCTTAGTTCTTTAGTATACCTTTAAAAATATTAGTATGCAGTAAAGTGATACTCCTGGGGAAATTCTGCACAACTGTACGATGCAAAATTTGTGCAGAATCCCCCACCTGTGCAAAAAATACAGAATTCTGTACTTCCCATGCGGAATTCTGCACAGGCAGCTGTAACAGCTTGGCAGTGTGGCATGACTCAGCTTCTCTCACTGCCTTCCTCCCCAACGTGTTCAAGAAGAGATGGTGCACAGCTGTACATCAAGTCATTTCCTCCGCCTCTGCCCGCTTGTCTCCAACTGTTCCTCTAAACTGTGCAGCTGTATGGAAGTTCAAAAGGAACACAGGAACAGTCAGACCAGTGGTCTAGCAAAGGTGGATGGCACCCCCTGCCTTCTTCTCTAATCCCTGCTCCTTCCCCGCCCCTGTGCACACCCCTTCCCTTCCCCCGTATCTCTTTAACTTCCCCGATGCAAGCAGCATCTCCAACTTGTTGCCTGCTCAGGCCTTGGGTCTCCTTCTGATGTCACTTCCTGGATGCAGGACCAGGAAGTGATGTCAGAGGGAGAGCGAGGCTGGCATGAGCAGCAAGTTGCAGCTCACACCGGCAAACATCTAGAGGTATTGGGGGGGGAGTGAAGGTGCGCGCATGGTGGGGCAGGGGGGTATAGAGGAGGGGAGGTGCTGATGCCCCTACAAGGATAGCACACAGGGCGGTGTGCCCCCCTGCCTCCCTTTAATATACCACTGAGTCAGGCCATAGTCAATAAAAGAGGAGAACATGGTCTAATGTGCAGTTGTTCAGCTCCTACTCTTGTTGCACTGTCAAGGAGGGAAGAGTGACTGAATGAAAGAGGATGAGTGATGTGTGCTAAAGAATGTTGGAGAAAGATGAATGATGTGTGTATGTTCAATGGGAGGGAGTGGAGGGTTGGTGAAAAGATGGATGAGGTGCAGTGTACCATGGGAGGTGGGTAGTGGGGTGTGCCATGGTGGCTGGAGATAGTGGATGGGTTGGTGTGTATCATGGAGGGTTAGAGAAAGATGGATGGGGTAATGTGTGCTTTTGGGGGCCTAGAGAAAGGTGGATGAGATGAGAGTGTGTGTGTGTACCATTGAAGGGGATAGAGGGCTGCAGAAAGGTGAACAGGGTTATATATGCCATAAGCTGAGGTTCAGAGGGGGGGCTGGATCAACTTGGATGGCATGGTCTGTGCCATGGGGGAAGGGGCTGGGAAAAGGGACATGAGGTCCCTGTGTGTGTCATGGGAGTGGAAAGCCTAGATAAAAATAGGTGGAGTGGGACATGCCATGGGAGGCAATAGGGCTGGTGAAAGATTGATGGGTGAGAGCACCGTGGGCATTGGGGCTGAGAAAAGTAAAGTGGGGGTTTGCCTGGGGGAGGGGGAAAAGACCTTGAGGGTGGAGAGCTCTTGCTGGAAGTTAGGGAGAGAGAGCAGAGAGGGCAGTGAATACTGAGTAGTGTGAACTGTAGAAGGCAGAGGGATGCTAAATGGTAGAGAACAAGTGATCAAAAAGGGGATGAAGAGGATAGAAAATGGGAGGTGTTCACCCTGGAGAAGGAACATAGAATTCCTAGGAGCGTAGAAGCATTTACCTTGCCAGCCTGTGCTAAAAACCTCTAGCACACCTTGACAAAAGAGGGGGTTATGATGATAAAGAATATGAAAAAAAAAAACAATCAACAGAAATAGACATCTATAAGAAAGAATTCCTACAAGCAGTTAAGCTTTTTTTTATATATATATATAAATCTTTATTGATTTTCAAGTAGTAACAGTACAATACATATGAATCTGAATGTATAACAAATCAAGAAAAGCACTTTGAACTTATAAATATTTGAAAGTAATCTTTTCCCCCACCCCCTTTACTTAATCAATAATATAAATGCAATTATCCTTCCAATAACCCACTCTTATTTAAAGTAGTAATACATTTCCACCCTGGATGTGTAAGGAAATCAGACAAAAATTAAAGAGAAATGACAACTATACAGAAGCAATAAAACTTTTATAGCTGGCATGTGTCATTTGGTGCACTAGACAGGCCAACTGCCATCATCAAGTATGTTACTTTACGATGTAGTTGAACTTCTGGAATGACAGCCCAGCTCTAGCAAAAGTCACAAATTCCTATAGACAGTCATTTTTTTAAACAGGTCACCTAAGTAAAAGTGCAAATAGGTGCTTATGCTGGTGCCAACTTAGAATACAACATAAGCACTTTTGTCTCTTTATAAAATAGCGTCACAAAAATCATAGGGAAGTGCACCCACATACATTTATACCTGCACAGGAGACAGCATAAATTTATTAGTATAAAGTACTTTATCAAATGTGTGTGTATGTTGCACGTCCACTTATATACCACCCCAAATCCTCTCTAAACATGTTAACCCTCAGACTGCATAAAAGTTATGTGAACATCTTCCATGTCTACGTTATATGAGTTTAACATCTGGAGTAACTGTATAGCAGTCCTTCTCTTTGGGGAAAAATTGGATTTACCCATTAATTATCATCAGTGCCCACATAACTGCCAGCTCCCCCCCCTCCCACTTTGCCCATAGACCACCCCAGCATTAACTTCACAGTACAGCAGTGATCAAAGGGGATATTCAGTGACACTATGTAATTAAGTGCCATTGAATATCCAGGGATGGTCTATTGACTGAAGTGGGTATGAGCCTCTTCTGCCCACTTAAACCACATTAAATATCAACCACTTTGCTATTGATCTTGGTTGTGTTACTGGATTGTAGAACAATGATAGTGTTAGATTTGCCTTATTATGCTATTTGTAATGCTGATAGTTCTTCTAACTCAGTTATCTGGGGGATAAGCAAGTAGGGCACCATGCTTTAAGTCCTCAGCAATGTAGTTGGTCTAGAGAATGAGATTAGATGCTTAATTTCCCAGTGGTAGGAAAGACTTCTGTTTTGAATTGCTTTACAAGACTATATTTAAATGCAAGATCAGATAGAAGTCTTAGTTGATGTTTGACTTTTTGAAGACACAGAGGCCTGATATATATTTTATGTTACAAAAAAATGGCATACTGATACTGATCAGCTCTGTCCTCCATGGTACAGATAGGAACATCAGACAATTAATCAAAAGGGTGGAGGGTTGTGCTACTATTCAGCAAATTATTTGTTTGACATAAACTTTCACAATTCAATTGCAGTTTGGAGGAGACAATAATTCAGTTTGCTCATCCTTCCTCTTTTGTATCATCTCTTCGTGCAGAGACAGTTCAGAACAACTGTTTAACCGGCAGGGGTGTCAAAGTCCCTCCTCGAGGGCCGGAATCCAGTCGGGTTTTCAGGATTTCCCCAATGACTATGCATTGAAAGCAGTGCATGCAAATAGATCTCATGCAGATTCATTGGGGAAATCTTGAAAACCCGACTGGATTCTGGCCCTCGAGGACCGACTTTGACACCTGTTAACGGATGCTTTAAAAAAAAAAAATTCATTTAAAAAGAATGAACGTAAACCATTATGACCCTGTTTTTAAAACTGAAAATTAGGAGCATTTTCAGAGGTTGTCAACTTTTTGTACTTATTGCCATCAAGTTCTGGAGTAAAGAGGTTAGTTTCCCCAGATACAAAGATTAATGGTAGTGTAATTCTGTCTGCTGAATGGTCAGCACAGTTTTTTCAACAGATGATCTTAGGGCTGAATTCCCAGATGTTATCTCAACTGACCTGGTGCTTATTGCCCTCTGCCCCCAGACACTCACTTGCGTTGGGGTGATTTGGTTTCTCTTGATGAAATGTCATTGACTTTGTCAAATGTCCCAAGTACGAAATAATGGTTGTTGCCTTTCAAGTGATGCAAGAAATACCACCAGCCATACCAAGAGCTATCCAAAAGCTGTGCAGGTAAGAAGCAGCCACTAAAAAACTGCTCTCAAATTATACCACAGCTGGTCATCATGTTGACTCTTCGTTCCACTAGTTTCTAAACCAGTCAATCACTTTAGGCCTCATACCAAGGGTGTTCAGATTATTTATATCACCAATATGACTATGGGACACTCGATGAAGTTACAGGGAAATACTTTTAAAACCAATTGGAGGAAATTTTTTTCACTCAGAGAATAGTTAAGCTCTGGAACGCATTGCCAGAGGATGTGGTAAGAGCGGATAGCGTAGCTGTTTTTAAGAAAGGTTTGGACAAGTTCCTGGAGGAAAAGTCCATAGTCTGTTATTGAGAAAGATATGGGGGAAGCCACTGTATTGGTAGCATGAAATATTGCTACACCTTGGGTTTTGGTCAGATATTAGGGACCTAGATTGGCCACCGTGAGAACAGGCTACTGGGCTTGATGGACCACTGGCCTGACCCAGTAAGGCTATTCTTATGTTCTTATGAAAGACTATCTAATTGCATGATATTTGGAAACACATTCTCAATTCCAGGGCAAAAAAAGTGTGCAAGTATCAAATTGTAGAATAAAGAAATTTCTACCTGCATCATTCTTTTCTATGACGTAGTGCAACAGGCATATATTGAAGGACATTTCCTTAACTTCCAGCTGACGGGCAAAGGTTAAATCAAAATCCAGGCCACTGACTAGACTATTACCCTCTAGACTCTAGTCAGCTTCCAAACCAAACTTCCTTAAAGCTAGAAGACAGCCATTTGACATACTTTCTTTCTAGACTATTCTCATTTTTTCCGTTAAATATTTTCCACAGTTCCTTTACAGTAATCTTCTCCCAGATGCAGAGGAATCCATGCCTCTTGCAGATTACTTCTAATCTAAAGAGGAGACGCATTTGCTGTGTGCAGGATATGATTCCCTAATAGAGTCCCTAATCCATTTGGCTAAGGCTAAAACATGTCTTAAGCTCCTCTTCTCTATATGCTGAAAGTATAAATAATGATTCTGACTTCACAAACAATTGCATGCTATTAAGACATATTTCTGGACTCTACATGGTCCTAAGTTTCCTCTTTTTCAGGACACTAGTATTGTAATGATCTGGCAGGTGTGAAACCAAGAAAACACTTTTGAAAAACAAAGCAGCCTACATAGAGCATTCTCATGAGAAAAGAAAATACAGATATGATGCTGCTGCTAATTAGTCTACTAGTCTATTAGTCTCATTCCTACTTCGTTTCCCCCCCTGTTAGAGGTTGTAAACTGAAAAAAACACCATGAACACCTTCTTTCACATCAAGCAGCATTGTGGGGTAAAGACCTAGATCAACTGCTTTCGCCCACTACTTATGAGGAATTCAGAAAACGTCAAAAAACTCAACTGTTCCTAAAGTATCTAGACAACTGACCCACTCATCTTCTTTCTCCTCCATAGTGATTCCTCTGTCCTATTAATCTCTTTCTCCTCGACAACGCATTTCCGGTCCTATTAACTCTCCTCTTCCCCTCTTTTAAATTCAATCAATTTGTACCTCGCTTAATCTATTGTAATCCGCATAGAACTTAACGGTATTGCGGTATATAAACTGTTATTATTATTATTATTATAGTCTACTCTCATAACTGAATATACCAGGTAAAATGGCCATAAAGAAAGGGCTGAAATGCATTTTGGCTTGAAGTAATTTTGGGGTCCTTTCACCAAGGCCCGCAAGCTGTTTTAGCACGCGCTAAATGCCAACACGTCCATAGGATATAATGGACGCGTTAGTGTTTAGCGTGCGCTAAAACGGCTAGCACGCCTTAGTGACAGGACCCCTTAGAGACAAATTTACATGTCAATGATCTTTTGCTTTTTCCTTCAGTTTTGTACTTTTTGGGACTTAGTTTCACACATTTTGACGCACACAAATCAGCTCTATACATGTGAATTCATAGACTAACGTACACTAAAATTTTTAAGGGATGCTAACATATGGGCATTCCTTCAAGAGAAAGCTTTCAAGATAAAAAATAACATCTTTGTAAGTTAACTGAAGGGAACAACTGTATGTTAATTTAAAATGATCAAATTGTAGGCCAACTTTGACCCGCTGTATGTGTCAAACCAAGACGACCTAAGACTACCATACACATGTAGATTCACGATCTGTCTGCCTACGCATTATGTATGTTAATTTTGTAACCTGTTGGAGAGGACGGGGTAAAAAACGAATCAACCAAACCAACCATACCATACCCTTTCTGATACCCTATAGCAGGGGTGTCCAACCTTTTGGCTTCCCTGGGCCGCATTGGCTGAAAAAACTGTTTCTGGGGCCGCACAAACACGCAAACGCTGCAACAAGACAGAGGAGGGGGCTGGCAAGATGGTAAACACCCAGGGGCAGCAGAGGAAAACACTGCATCGCCTTTGACTGGGGCCGCACAAAATACTTCACAGGGCCGCATGCGGCCCTCGGGCCACAGGTTGGACACCCCTGCCCTAGAGGAATCATTTCATTCTTAGGCAGATTCATTAAGGTCTTTTCCACATAATTGGACATTTACCAACCGCCTTCCTGAAGCAAAGGTTCAGCTCAAGGCAATGCACAAAAATGATATACTGTACATGAAACAACACATACACACACACATAAAACCAAGACAGACAAAACTCAGCATAGCACTCTAATTTCATTATTAATGATTCACCACAGTTTTTTCACACCTATCACACTCCTAAATATTCCTCCTACTCCATCCACTCTGAGGGAACAGCCATGTTTTTGTCTATTTTGTTTATTTTTACTGAATTATCTTCTTGTCACACCTCTAACATCAGTGCTAGATTGCTGGGCTCTAGGCAAACGTATATTTCTGGGCCTTTCTATCATGAGAACATAAGAATAGCCTTACTGAGTCAGATCAATGGTCCATTAAGCCCAGTAGCCCATTCTCATGGTGGCCAATCCAGGTCACTAGTACCTGGCCAAAACCCAAGGAGTAGCAATATTCCATGCTACCGATACAGGGTAAGCAGTGGCTTCCCCCATGTCTTTCTTAATAAGAGACTATGGACTTTTCCTCCAGGAACTTGTCCAAACCTTTCTTAAACCAGCTATGCCATCCACTCTTACCACATCCTCTGGCAATACGTTCCAGAGCTTAACTATTCTCTGAGTGAAAAAAAATTTCCTCCTATTGGTTTTAAGAGTATTTCCCTATAACTTCATCGAGTGTCCTCTAGTCTTTCTAATTTTTGACTGAGTGAAAAATCGATCCACTTGTACTCATTCTACTCCACTCAGGATTTTGTAGATTTCAATCATATCTCCCTATGTATTTGTTTTCTCCCCTTCTCCCTCCTTACTATGGCTCTCTTCAGAGCTCTGTGCTGAACTCAATGCCTTTGTAACACAGTTTCTCCTTCCGATGGCTGGTGTAGTCTTCCAATTGACTAGACTCTACCAAAGTCTCTCCACAGGAGGGGAGAAAGATTGGAAGGTTATACAGAAAAAATTCTGAATAATATCTAGACACTTTAGCCATCCTTCTGGCTGCAACACAGTTAATTTAAAATCTGTAGAACTGTGCAAAAATCTTATCTCTTGGTTCCTGTGCACATTTGACAGGACCCCCAAGCCTTCTTTGCCTTAATTTAGCCCACTCTTTAACTAGTTTAGAACGCTCCACAGGAGATCCCATGGAAAAAGCCCCATACCCCCTTTGGTTTCTTACATCTGGCCCTGACAGCATCAGCTCGCATATTGGTGGGCGATTCTCCTAATTATACCTCGAAGCATATTCTCCTAATTATACCTCTTGAAGTATAAGTTTTTTTCTGGCAATAACTCTGCTTGCAAGCTTGAGCACAAATAGTGACAGTTTTAAGCCAGTGGCCATATAGCAGTACTCCTTATGGCCCCTGTGATCACAAGCAATGACGCTAGCCACCTAGAAAATGGCTATAACTGCCTCCTTCTTTGGGTTATGAATGTTGCTTTTACAGAATCCCCAGCACTTCGGGAGTAAAAGACTCGGGAATCAGACTGAAAGCTATCAATATGGCATTCACCAACACTGTGGGCAATGCCAATGGTGTGCCCAGGCACTAGTAGGCCCTGAATGGACTCACCCTGGTACTAATAAAACCTTTAAGTCGAAGATGAATACCTCCTGCACTAGTACTCATGTGATTTATGCGATTCAATGTCCGTGCGACTTGGTATATATAGGTAGGACAAGTCGGAAAATAATGATAAGACTTACTGAGCATAAATCTAAAATAAATACCGGGAGCCTCGAAGCACCTCTTGTGCAACACTGGCAAACTCAGAAACATAAAATCACTGATCTTAAATGGAGAATTATCGATCATGTTAATATAGGGTGGGAAGGGGGGAACTATAACGAACGTTTGAATTTCAAGGAACAACGAATGATCTATACTTTAAATACTGTTAAACCTAATGGTTTGAATGCAGAAGTAGAATGGATGACACTGGTTTAAATGACCCGGGGCTGATTCTGGAAGCTGATTGGGTACGTGTATACGAGATCATGACGTTTTATTTTGCATAAAAAACGCCGCGGCCATATTGTTCTGCCTAAACTAAACTACAATGATGGCAGTACGTGTGGAATCGGCATAACAAAGGTATTTACCAATTTTTAAGATATAACTGTAAACTTTTTTCAACTGCTCTATATGGGCTAGAAATGATACCCCTAGGAGCTGCTGATAAGAATTGTTGAATAGCTTTTTTAGACTAATAACTATGACATATTATCTCTCTCTCTTTTTTATCAGGGGATTACCTTGATAAAGCCCTAGCGGCGAAACATAGCCTATGTCGGTGAAGAACCCCTGCTATGCTCTGATAAAGAGATGAGTAACCTTTTCTAATCTATTTGAATAATAAACTAAAAAAATATATATAAAGTAAATAAATAAGATAGACCGATGAAGATTTTAGTACATACTATACTGTAAATGAAAATCTTCTCACAGTTTGTACTACTGAGGTCATAAAAGATAAAAGATAAAAGACTATGGAAACTATATAATTAAGGCTGTATGGAGTGAAGTTTTCTGATATCTAGCCTTAAAAAAAATCTTTACATTACCGCCTTTTATATTTGTCTATTTGTACAAAAAAAGAAATGGCAACTACTAAAGATCCCTTTGAGGGATACTCTGATGAGAAATTCCAACAGATTTTGCAACGGCCATGTCTGTTGGATGATATTGAAGATAATATACCTTCTACCTCCTGGTCAGATCTGGAATTAGCCTGGAAGAGATTGATTCGAGCTGAGTTACATGAAAGCACGTTGGTTCAGTACCTTAAACGAGCTATGATCCCTAGAGGCCTAAGAATCTTAAAAGAACCAAAGACTTTCTGTATGGATAAGTCTTTCATGGAAAAATGGACAGCTATTCTAAACAGATGTAGCCGCGATCTAATGATCCTGCTTGTAGAAACCACGGCAAACGTGGAAAATGAAATCAAGGAGCAAATTAAAACAATAGATAGTACAATCTCTCATGAACAACAGACAGCTGAAGATAACATACTAAAAAGAAAAACTCTGGATGACAACATCGCTAAATATAAAGAAACTCTAAAAATAGGCAAAATTAAGAAATTTAAGCGCGATGAACGCGATTACCAGCAAGATAGAGTTTATACTTGGATGAAAAAAACCATGAGTAAGACTGCCCCTTCTAAAGAGAAATGGACTGAAAAACCAATGAATAAACAAGTAGCTTTTGAAGAATCGTCAGGGACTTCTGATATAAGTAGTGAAGATGGGAGTGATTCATTACGGCCTCAAGGATCTATAGAAAATTTAAACAGTGTACAACGACAAGGAGAACAATCAAAAGGAAGAGGGAGACAGATGCAGAAACCAAAAGAGCCCCATGGACCAAATGTGCGAACGCGAACGAACCAGCGATACCAACAATAGTAATAAACATTTCATCTACTTCTCTTTCTATATCCCAGACCCAGGTCTTGCAGTATGGCCTAGGATTTATTCCCACTACTACATACGACCCGTTCCGTATGCGAATTGCTTTCTATAAATTCTTTCGAAAATTACAACTGAAAGTCTTTTTTGCTGAAAACCCTTCTACTATTGATACCTCAATTTTGAAAAATGAGTCTAGATGGTGTCCTCCGGGACCGATGCCGTCTTTCCTAACTACCTATCGAGATCTAGTGCTAAAAGATTTAGAACTAATGGAAAAAACCTACTATTCTACATATAGAGAATTTAATCTTTCAAAAAAAGAAGCTACTGCTCTAAAGGAATTACAAAACAATTCGGATATAATGATATTACGAGCAGACAAAGGAGGTGCGATTACTATCTGGGATCGATCTGACTACCATAGAGAAGCTATGAGACAATTAGATGATAATATAGCCTATTTAAAATCAAATGGGAATCCAGCTAATCATCTGAAAATGGAGATTAAAGAGATAGTGGAGGAAGGCTTGGAAAGAAAAATAATTACGAAGAAAGAAGCTCAGTTTCTTGTTGAACCCTACCCTTCTACTCCGAAGCTATATCTTCTCCCTAAAATCCATAAAGATATCTCTAGACCTCCAGGACGCCCGATTGTTTCTACTCGCCACTCTATTTTAGAACCATTATCTAAATTTGTAGATTATTTTTTGAAGTCAGAGGTAAAGAAAGCTCCCTCCTATTTAAAAGACTCAGCTCATTTACTGAGAATTTTAGATACAGTAACTAATGCTTCTGAAATTACATATATAGTGACGCTTGACATCGCCTCTCTATATACTCAAATCCCTCAAACTGCTGCACTACTGATAGTAGAGGAAACTCTAACTAATATGAATTTGGGTAGATTTAAGAAAGATTGGCTTATTAAACTCGCTACGCTGGTGGTTAAATCTAACTACTTTTGGTATCATGGTGATTTCTACTATCAAACGCAAGGGGTTGCGATGGGGGCGACTATGGCCCCCTCTGTAGCTAACTTATACGTCTCCAAGTTTGAAGCAGACTATATTTATCCATCAATGCACTTCCATAATGTTAAACTGTGGAAACGATACTTGGATGACATCTTGTTCTTTTGGGGCGGATCGTATGATGATTTGGAAAGTTTCCTTGGATGGATCAATACCCTAGACCCACACCTTACCTTCACCATGACAGCCCACCCCAGTAAGAATGTATATCTAGACCTGACGATAATGAAAGATCAATCCATCACAACCACTTTATACAGAAAAGATGTTGAACGAAATAATTTCTTACATTTTGCAAGCTATCATCCATATTTTCTGAAATTTAACATACCTGTGAGCCAGTTCCTGAGGATTCGACGGATCTGTTCAGACCATGAAGAATTTACAAAACAGGCAAAAATAATGTCCCAGAGGTTTTATGAAAAGCACTATCCTAAAAAATCTATTAAGAAAGCATACCTCCGTGCTAAGTATGCCCAACGATCTCTCTTGATTCAAGAAAAAAGAGCTACAGATATAGATGAAACTATGATATGTGTGCTTCCTTTTACTGACCTCAGCAGTAGATTGTTTCAAACTATTAAAATACACTGGTCAGTAGTTCAGCTCCATTCTTGTTTTGATGAATATCCTACTGTATCATATAAGAGAGGACAAACTATAGGGGAATTTCTATCCCTATATAAATTTGAGGATAAAAATAAAACTGCTGATACTGACCAACAATTTACTCATGAAACCTGTGGGCAATGCCAATGGTGTGCCCAGGCACTAGTAGGCCCTGAATGGACTCACCCTGGTACTAATAAAACCTTTAAGTCGAAGATGAATACCTCCTGCACTAGTACTCATGTGATTTATGCGATTCAATGTCCGTGCGACTTGGTATATATAGGTAGGACAAGTCGGAAAATAATGATAAGACTTACTGAGCATAAATCTAAAATAAATACCGGGAGCCTCGAAGCACCTCTTGTGCAACACTGGCAAACTCAGAAACATAAAATCACTGATCTTAAATGGAGAATTATCGATCATGTTAATATAGGGTGGGAAGGGGGGAACTATAACGAACGTTTGAATTTCAAGGAACAACGAATGATCTATACTTTAAATACTGTTAAACCTAATGGTTTGAATGCAGAAGTAGAATGGATGACACTGGTTTAAATGACCCGGGGCTGATTCTGGAAGCTGATTGGGTACGTGTATACGAGATCATGACGTTTTATTTTGCATAAAAAACGCCGCGGCCATATTGTTCTGCCTAAACTAAACTACAATGATGGCAGTACGTGTGGAATCGGCATAACAAAGGTATTTACCAATTTTTAAGATATAACTGTAAACTTTTTTCAACTGCTCTATATGGGCTAGAAATGATACCCCTAGGAGCTGCTGATAAGAATTGTTGAATAGCTTTTTTAGACTAATAACTATGACATATTATCTCTCTCTCTTTTTTATCAGGGGATTACCTTGATAAAGCCCTAGCGGCGAAACATAGCCTATGTCGGTGAAGAACCCCTGCTATGCTCTGATAAAGAGATGAGTAACCTTTTCTAATCTATTTGAATAATAAACTAAAAAAATATATATAAAGTAAATAAATAAGATAGACCGATGAAGATTTTAGTACATACTATACTGTAAATGAAAATCTTCTCACAGTTTGTACTACTGAGGTCATAAAAGATAAAAGATAAAAGACTATGGAAACTATATAATTAAGGCTGTATGGAGTGAAGTATTCACCAACACTGCCATCGAGCAACCAGGTCCATGAAAAACATATGTATATAATAAAGATTATTCTTCATGCCCTTTAAAAAAAAAAAAAAAAAAATTAACATATTGATAACAGAACAATATAAAGCAAATGGCACAGCCACAAATGCTAGGCTGCAAGTGATTTCTTTAATGCACCCCTTACAAAGCAGCTCAACAAAGGTTACTCAGAATAATGATCAACAACGTCCCTTCCCCCGCCTCACTCCCTCCTCCATTACAAACCCACCACCCCCAACCTCCTGCCCTTCCCCGTGTCCAAGAAATGAAGAAGAGCAAAAGAAGAGGTGATGATCAGAATGCACTCACAAGGCTAGAAGACACGAAGCAGATCAAATAGATTGAGAAGTGTGTGATTTATTAAACATAAACCCAACGTGGCCACTCAGTCACTAAGGGGAAGATTCTCAAAATCCACTGTGCCTTTAAGGATGGTCGCTATGGAAATAATAGATATGTTTTTACAGATCCTACTCATTTAGATACTTTTCTTTTGGATAAATCTGTTCTTTAAGATAATGTTACTTAGTAGTTTCTTCTGTGTTTTGGAGAAATAAAAGTACTTAGATATAAATAAAATCCTTGTTATAATTTTCCTTAATTCTTTTCTGAATCTCAAGTTTGGTTTTCAAATATGATCCCGAGATGTGGACTAAATGATTTACATTTTTCATTATGCAAAAGACCATTTTTCTCCTATATGATATTTGGATTGTTCTTGCAATAAGTTTTTCAGAAATTTTATAAAATAAAATAATAAAAACTTTAACAATATTTAGGGAGGAATTCATCAACGGGCGCTATGTAATTTGGCGCACGCTTAGGGCTCCTTTTACGAAGGTACGCTAGAGTTTTTATCGCACGCACCGGATTAGCGCGCGCTAGCCGAAAATCTACCGCCTGCTCAAAAGGAGGCGGTAGCGGCTAGCGCACGCGGCAATTTAGCACGCGCTATTCCGTGCATTAAGCCCCTGGCGCACCTTCGTAAAAGGAGCCCTTAGTGTTATAAGATGGCCATAAAAATGTTCATTGACAATGAAAAGTCAAATATTGATGACAATACAGCCAGGCTACATGCAGTTATGAATGTTGTTTAGGTTGAAACCGATGCTGCAGGATTATGATTTTCATACTGTAGTGCTGACGCTAATTTTAAGTAAGGTGGATTATTATAACACACTGTATTTGGGGACTGTGAAGGTGAAGATGAGGGCGTTGCAATTACTTTTTGAATCAGCAGTGTGCCTAGAATAGCTCATATAACACCGATTTTTAAACAACTGCACTGGCTACCGATTCGGCACAGAGTGCAATACAAAGTATTGTCAATAATGCATCAGGTATTATACCATGCTTCTCTCCCATTTTACTGCAGGGGTTGTTTGAAATTTATCGCCCACGAAGAAGTTTGCGGTCTGAAACAAGTATGAAATTAAATTTCAATAGGAATAGGTCAATTACACACTCTAGGATTAGGGATGCTATGTTGTTGGTAGGGGATGTGAAACTCTGGAACACTTTGGGCTCCTTTTACAAAGGTGAGTTAGGGCCTTAATGTGCGGAATAGCGCGCGCTAAATTGCCACACACGCTAGACCTTAACGCCAGCATTGAGCTGGTGTTATTCTAGAAGAATACCGCGCGGTAATTTCGTGCGTGCGCTAAAAACGCTAGTGCATCTTAGTAAAAGGAGCCCTTTGACTGGAGCCTTGCAGTTATGTGTATCCAGATCAGGCTTTAAAAAATTACTACAGGCCTATTTGTTTGTGAACGCATTGATGTAATCTGCTAAATTTGAGGTCACACAAAACATCATGGAGAAAACTAAACCAACAATACAAGCAAAAGCTAAAAGAAAAGAGAAGGACATACTACACCAACCAAATAGGCATAGAGGTTCAAAACACAAAAAAACTATTCCAATTACTAAAAGAACTCAGACACTAAACCCTTCCTGGCCAATAACATAACTCCACCCCCTTCAGCCACCCTTCTAGCCGAACACTTTAGAAACAAAATTACAATAGCCAGGACAACCTTCGCAGGAACCCCAATCCACCTTGATGAGATCACAAAGCTCCCCACAGAAAAAGAATCAGCTGCAGCAGACAGAACCTGGTCCAACTTCAACACAATACAATGGTCCGACCTAAACAGACTCTACAAAAAATACAGCCTTGCAGCCTGCGACCTCAACCATTGCCTTCCATACCTGTTAAAAGCCTCCAGCCCATAATTCTGCACTCTCCTCATACAATGGATACAATCCTTGCTCACAGAAGGCCTTTTCCCTCAAGACCTCAGTGAAATCATCATCACCCTGATCATAAAAGACCCAAAAGTAACAACAGATCTACAGACCCATAGCCTCAATACCATTATATGTCAAGATAATGGAAGGCCTCGTAGCTAAACACCTCACCAACTACCTAAAAAACCACAATTTACTCCACCCTACACAGTCTGGTTTCAGAACCAACTACTACTAGGGTCCCTCCTGGACACAGCAAAACACCTCAGCACAGGCAAAAAAATGCTGGTCATACAACTAGATCTCACCGCAGCATTTCAGCTGGTAGACCATGATACAAATCTACTACAAATACTAGAAGATGGGGGTGGTGTATGTAGAGACCACCCCCGGCAAAAGAAAAGATGTGATAGTAGTAAAGGCTGCAACAAAAGCAATATCAGCAACTCATTTCTTAGTATTGCAGCGGAAAGTGAAACGACACAAAAATCCATACGAAAAAGGAGATTATCGCTGAAAAATAGCTGGAAAGCGATGACCACAAATGCTCGCAGTCTAAGCAACAAAGTTCATGATCTGCAAGCCCTAATATTAGAGGCAGATCTAGATATTGTTGCTATCACAGAGACATGGTTCAGTGAATCACATGGATGGGATGCAAACATACCGGGATATAATCTTTTTAGGAAGGACAGAGATGGTCATAAAGGTGGAGGAGTAGCTCTCTATGTAAAGATCAATATCCAAGCGACCGAAATGCAAGGGACCTGGGGAGAGGAAGAAGCGATATGGATTGCTCTGAAAAGAGAAGATGGAACTTCTATCTACGTGGGTGTAGTCTACAGACCTCCGACTCAATCGCAGCAAATTGATAAGGATCTGATTGTGGATATCCAAAAGTTTGGAAGGAAAGAGGAGGTTCTGCTGTTGGGAGATTTCAACCTGCCGGATGCGGACTGGAATGTTCCGACTGCGGAATCGGAAAGAAGTAGGGAGATTGTGGATGCCTTTCAAGAGGCTCTGCTCAGACAAATGGTGACGGAACCCACAAGGGAAAAAGCGATATTGGATCTGGTCCTCACAAATGGAGAGAGTATATCTAATGTTCGAGTGGGTGCTCACCTGGGTAGTAGCGATCATCAAACGGTTTGGTTTGATATAACGGCTAAAGTGGAGAGCGGCCGCACGATACTTAAAGTCCTAGATTTCAAACGTACGGACTTTAATGCAATGGGAAAGTACCTGAAGAAAGAGCTGTTAGGATGGGAGGACATAAGAGAAGTGGAAAGACAGTGGTCTAAGCTGAAAGGAGCGATAAAAATGGCTACGGACCTTTATGTGAAGAAAATCAATAAAAACAAGAGAAAAAGGAAGCCGATATGGTTCTCCAACCTAGTGGCTGAGAAAATAAAGGCGAAAGAGTTGGCGTTCATGAAATATAAAAAAACCCAAGAAGAGGAGAGCAGAAAGGACTACAGGGTGAAACTGAAAGAAGCCAAGAGAGAGATACGTTTAGCGAAGGCACAGGCGGAAGAACAAATGGCTAAAAATGTAAAAAAGGGAGATAAAAATTTTTTCAGATATATTAGTGAAAGGAGGAAGATAAAAAATGGAATTGCTAGGCTAAAAGATGCTGGGAACAAATATGTGGAGAGTGATGAGGAGAAAGCAAATGTGCTAAACAAATACTTCTGTTCTGTGTTCACAGAAGAAAATCCTGGAGAAGGACCGAGATTGTCCGGCAAAGTTACACGAGAAAATGGAGTAGATTCTGCGCCGTTCACGGAGGAGGGTGTTTATGAGCAACTTGAAAAACTGAAGGTGGACAAAGCGATGGGACCAGACGGGATCCATCCCAGGATACTAAGGGAACTCAGAGAGGTTCTGGCGAGTCCTATTAAAGACTTGTTCAACAAATCTCTGGAGACGGGAGTGATTCCTGGGGATTGGAGGAGAGCGGATGTGGTCCCTATTCATAAAAGTGGTCACAGGGATGAAGCAGGAAACTACAGGCCGGTGAGCCTCACTTCAGTTGTTGGAAAAATAATGGAAGTGTTGCTGAAAGAAAGGATAGTGTATTTCCTTGAATCTAATGGGTTACAGGATCCGAGGCAACATGGCTTTACAAAAGGTAAATCGTGCCAAACGAACCTGATTGAATTTTTTGATTGGGTGACCAGAGAGCTGGATCAAGGACATATGCTAGATGTAATTTACTTGGATTTCAGCAAAGCCTTTGATACAGTTCCTCATAGGAGGCTGTTGAACAAACTTGAAGGGCTGAAGTTAGGACCCAAAGTGGTGAACTGGGTCAGAAACTGGCTATCGGACAGACGCCAGAGGGTGGTGGTTAATGGAAGTCGCTCGAAGGAAGGAAAGGTGACTAGTGGAGTCCCTCAGGGTTCGGTGCTGGGGCCAATCCTGTTCAATATGTATGTAAGTGACATTGCTGAAGGGCTAGAAGGAAAAGTGTGCCTTTTTGCAGATGATACCAAGATTTGTAACAGAGTAGACACCGAAGAGGGAGTGGAAAATATGAAAAAGGATCTGCAAAAGTTAGAGGAATGGTCTAATGCCTGGCAACTAAAATTCAATGCAAAGAAATGCAGAGTAATGCATTTGGGGATTAATAATAGGAAGGAACCGTATATGCTGGGAGGAGAGAAGCTGATATGCACGGACGGAGAGAGGGACCTTGGGGTGATAGTGTCCGAAGATCTAAAGGTGAAAAAACAGTGTGATAAGGCAGTGGCTGCTGCCAGAAGGATTCTGGGCTGTATAAAGAGAGGCGTAGTCAGTAGAAGGAAGAAGGTGTTGATGCCCCTGTACAGGTCATTGGTGAGGCCCCACTTGGAGTATTGTGTTCAGTTTTGGAGACCGTATCTGGCGAAAGACGTAAGAAGACTTGAGGCGGTCCAGAGGAGGGCGACGAAAATGATAGGAGGCTTGCGCCAGAAGACGTATGAGGAGAGACTGGAAGACCTGAATATGTATACCCTAGAGGAAAGGAGAGACAGGGGAGATATGATTCAGACGTTCAAATACTTAAAGGGTATTAACGTAGAACAAAATCTTTTCCAGAGAAAGGAAAATGGTAAAACCAGAGGACATAATTTGAGGTTGAGGGGTGGTAGATTCAGGGGCAATGTTAGGAAATTCTACTTTACGGAGAGGGTGGTGGATGCCTGGAATGCGCTCCCGAGAGAGGTGGTGGAGAGTAAAACTGTGACTGAGTTCAAAGAAGCGTGGGATGAACACAGAGGATTTAGAATCAGAAAATAATATTAAATATTGAACTAGGCCAGTAACTGGGCAGACTTGCACGGTCTGTGTCTGTGTATGGCCGTTTGGTGGAGGATGGGCTGGGGAGGGCTTCAATGGCTGGGAGGGTGTAGATGGGCTGGAGTGGGTCTTGACGGAGATTTTGGCAGTTGGAACTCAGGCACAGTACCGGGTAGAGCTTTGGATTCTCGCCCAGAAATAGCTAAGAAGGAAAAAAAAAAAAAAATTTAAATTGAATCAGGTTGGGCAGACTGGATGGACCATTCGGGTCTTTATCTGCCGTCATCTACTATGTTATGTTACTAGAAACAATAGAAATTACAGGAAAGGTGCACACCTGGTTTCAAGGATTCCTACAATCCAGGACCTACAGAGTAAAGACAAACAAAGAAAAATCAGAACCATGGTCCAACCCCTGCGGCGTACCCCAAGGGTCGCCTTTATCCCCAACCCTCTTCAATCTCTACATTGCATCCCTTGGCACCTGCCTAGACAAATTAGGCTTAACCTCTTATAGCTATGCAGATGACATCACCATCCTCCTTCTTTTTGACCAACCAACACAAACAAAATCTGAACCCAGACAAAACAAAATTTATACTTCACGAAAAAAAACAAAACCTCAACCATAACAAACTTAGTAATAAACTCAATCACATACCCCATTCAACCCACCCTATGACTTAGGGAAGACTTCTGGGAGTCATGATAGACAGAAGCTGTACCATGCAACCACAAATCAACAAAACAATACAGAAATCATTCGTGGTCATACGAAACTTAAGGCAAATCTGAAAATTCTTTGACAGAAATCAATTCCAGCTTGTGGTCCAATCCCTAGTCCTAGGACTTCTAGACTACTGCAACATCCTCTATCTCTCCTGCCCCGCAGTCATGATAAAACAAATACAAACAGTACAAAACACAGCCCTGAGACTGAGCTATTCGCTGAAGAAATACGACCACATCACCGCTGCATACCTCGACTCACACTGGCTCCCAATACAAGCAAGAATACAATTCAAATTTTACTGTCTACTGTTTAAAGCAATAAATGGAGACAGCCCAGCCTACTTCAACAACCGCCTTATCCAAACTGCCACAACCAGGCTAAGGAGAGCCCAGACACCATTCACGTACCCCCCAATCAGAAACATCAAACGCAAACAAATGTACGATGGCCTACTGGCCACGCAGGAAGCGAAACTTGACCACCAACAATCCAATCTACTGATCACGACACCAGATTGCACAACTTTCAGAAAAGAAATAAAAACCCTGCTATTCAAGAAATCCATCAAGAAAACTAACTCTACAGGAAGCAATCCCCCCAAATATCCTGCTCAACTATGTAACTCTTGTGGAATTGTCCAGATAACATCTTTTGTAATCCGCCTTGAACTGCAAGGTAATGGCGGAATAAAAGTCACTAATGTAATGTAATGATGTGAAGCTTTGTGACAATTTAGTGATTTGGATTTGTACATTCCGATGTTCTTATAATACTATGTAGAATTAGGTTTTATATAATTATGTTTGCACTGTCAAGTTTTTACGATGTTTCTATGTAAACCGCTTAGGTTGTATGCAGTATATAAATTTTTTAAATAAAAAAAAATAATGAGCATCTTAGCATTTAGCACGAGCTAAATTGTTTAGCATCATTTGATGAATTCCCCCTTAATGGTTGGGAAGGTTTTACACGCAGGGGATGGGTGGCTATTAGTTTGTTAGGCATTTTTGCTGTTTCTGGTTCTTCTAGAATTATTCATTTGTATTTCAAGTTTCCAAGTTTATTAGTTATATATATACTGCCTGTCAATGGAGTTTGTCTAAGCGGTTTTTATATTCATGTACTCAAGTGTTTCCCTATCTGTGCCAGTAGGTTCACAAATCTACCTAACGTACCTGGGGCAATGGAGAGTTAATTGACTTGCCCAGGGTCACAAGGGGCGAGCTTGAATCCACAGCCTTAGGATGCTGAGGCTATAGTTCTAACCACTAGGCCACTCCTACCAATATTATTCCTTTAAATAATTTTTTTTTTTTTAAAGGAGGTTATTGTACTCGTTATGTTCCCTATTTGATTTTCTTTCCTTTTTCTTTCTTTTTTACTACCTTTAAGTCAGGGGTCTCAAAGTCCCTCCTTGAGGGCCACAATCCAGTCGGGTTTTCAGGATTTCCCCAATGAATATGCATAAGATCTGTGTGCAAGCACTGCTTTCAATGCATATTCATCGTGGAAATCCTGAAAACCCGACTGGATTGCGGCCCTCGAGGAGGGACTTTGAGATCCCTGCTTTAAGTAGTATATTAATTTTATTTTGTTAGTATCTAAACATTTTTCAGTAAACACAGGGCCTGATGGTCAAAGCAATTTAACTGATTGGTTAAATCACATCTGACTGCTTAAGTGTAAAAATAGGTAAACCGTTTAGGTTTAAACGGTATAGAAATTTTTTAAATAAATAAATAATATTTAGTGGCAATGAATATCACCACAGACTGCTCTTGCACTGTGTTGTTAGTACCAGTGTGGTTGGTAGACAGAGCATGGGCGGAGCATGGGAGGAGTCGGGGCCTAACCGATTAGAAGTCTGGATATGTACACAAAGCTAATCGGGAACTGGTCTAAGTATTGGCTGGTGCCCAGTTAGCATTCAGATTGCAGTACTAGTTGTCCTACTGCTCTCTTCCCTCCCCTGTGACCCTTTCCCGCTCCCTCCTACTCTGTACATATTTAAGGGCTGACTGAAGCCTCATCACCATAGGCTCCTTCTAGGCCTACTTGTAAATACTTGGTGATCCAAAGGGGACATATAGGTAAGAACGATGCTCACTTCCTCCTGCCTGTCATGGCAGCCAGCATAAAATGCAAGCAGCGTGGTACTATCCCTTAAATATGTGTGGGGTGGAATGGAAGAAGGATTAGGGTCATGGGGAGGGAGGGTGGATTCATAGAAGCAGAGGGCACCTTATGCAGGTCCTTGATGCAAAGACACAGCAGCTTCCTTAAATTTATTTAGCTCAAGATATGACCCAGCATTCAATACCCAAGGTTAAATCTGCCCACAGCAGTCAGTGTTTAAAAAAAACGCTGATCTCCAAGGGCTGAATATTAGCCAGATATAATAATAAAAATGTACAGTAGAATCTCAGTTATCCGGCACTATGGGGCTTGGTGGGTGCCGGATAACTGTTTTTCTGGTTGATTGAGAGTGCTGTGTTAGAAACCTTGTCTAAACCAGATCTCAATTCCCCCCTCCTGCCCCGAAGCACCAGCCTGGCAGCAGTCTTGAGCTGCAAAGTCCAGAAGCAACCGAAGCAGGCAGTGGCCTTGAGCCTCAAACTCCTTGCTCCCTCCCTTCCTTACCCGACGCTAGTCAGCAGAAGGCAGCACTCAAAACAGGCTGCTCATGGCCAGTCCCGGCAGGGCCTTTCCTCTGACATGTCACTTCAGACATGTCAGAAGAAAAGCCCTGCTGAGGCTGGCCATGAGCAGCCTTTTTGTTTTTTTTAGTGCTGCCTCCTGCTGGCTGGCTGCTGTTTCAGGTAAGG
Source organism: Geotrypetes seraphini (assembly GCF_902459505.1). Taxonomy (NCBI): domain Eukaryota; kingdom Metazoa; phylum Chordata; class Amphibia; order Gymnophiona; family Dermophiidae; genus Geotrypetes; species Geotrypetes seraphini. The sequence continues at coordinate 173,360,816 of NC_047089.1, forward strand.
AAGGGAGGGAGGGAGCGAGTGATGGGGTTTGTAGCCCAGGACCGCCACCTGCTTCTGCTACTTTGGAGCTTGAGGGAGGGAGGGAGAGGGAATTTACGGCTCAGGACCGCTGCCTTGCTGCTGCTTCAGGTCAGGAGGGAGGTGGAGTTTGCAGCTCAGGACTGCTGCCGCTTCTACTGCTTCAGGGCTTGAGGGAGGGAGGGGGGTTTGTGGCTCAGGACCTCTGCCACTGGTGCTTCGGGGGATGTTTTTTTCCCCAGTGATTTTTTTGCCGGTTGGGTGAGAGTGCCAGTTAACTAAATGCTGGTTAACTGAGATTCTACTGTACAGTGATACAAAAGAGGGCCTTGCTTCCCCTCTCAGGTAATGAAACCTAAATTCTGTTCAGGAAGGTGAGAGAGAAGCGAGATGGAAAAAAACGTCAGTATATCTCTGACAAACAAATGCATCTTTTGGTAGCTTAATAGGAATTTTCCCTCAGCTGTGAGTTGCACAATATTGTAGTGTCTGTGACATTTTGTTTGCAGCTAACTATAAAATTTTCACACAGCTTGACTTCACAGATAAGTGAACACAGTGCCCAGAGCTTACTGTGCGATAACGCTGTAAATACTCGCTAGCAGTTTGCATTCCAATTAAATAAGTAGTCTGTTGTCAGTTTCTCTCAAATCCCAAGTCCTCTTCAAAGATGCACATCTTAGTGATGAGGTACAACATAGCTTTTGTTAAGCAGCTATGAAATCACTAGATATTTTTTATACAACTGACGCATAGATGCCCCCTTTCATCCCTTGTTCTCATTTGCTGATAAGTCAGAAGAAAAGGAATAATTTACCTGACTCCTGGAGATAGCGATATACCAAGAAATTCACCTCGTCACTGGTTATGCTCATCTTAGCCCCACCTCAAAATGATGAGGTCTGCAAGAAGTGCAATTCCCACTCTGTACAGAAAAAAAAAAAAAAAAAAGATGTTGCGGATCAAAGGTTGAAACTGGGATTAGTCACTGCACATTGTTTTATGACTTCCAACATAGCGATCAAAGCAATTTTACATTATACAGAGTTTCATTCAGCAACTTATGAATGGCTTACAATTGTGATAAAGCGCTGTTCACTATTTGTCTTGTCTAAATAAGAGTTTTACTGCAGCACTTATGGGTCCTACCCTCTTGGGAACGTAAAAGGTACTTTAAGTTATTATAGACGAAAGTCAAAATGGAAATAAAACAAATCATTTCCTCCACACTATGACGTGTACTTCAATAGACACGAAGCAGAGGTCAACTGTTTTGAGACGACAGCCCAAGTGACTCATACAAACCAAGAATGCCTATTGCCCACAGGAGCAAAGCATGGAACACGTTTTGATTGGAGCAGCCAAATAAACCAGTCTCCAGGCCCAGGATGGGGCAAGTTATTTTGTAAAAATAATATATTACAGGTTTGTTTTAGTTACTTTTTTAAATTCTTGGATATATTTCCTGGGGCAAGTTATTTTGTAAAAATAATATATTGCAGGTTACTTTTAGTTACTTTCTAAATTCTTGGATATAAACAGTTGTTTTGACATTACATAAAATTAATTCTAGCAATTGGAAATTCATCCATTATGAAAAAATCATTTAAACAGAAAATGTTCAAGTCCTCAAATATAGAAATCCAATACAATTACATGATACAACATATTATAAACAACGTTGGTGATCTCAATAGAGTCATGCTTTAAATCCAAAGTATATTCTCTCTCTCTTTTTCATATAATTTTTTCATATAGGGGTCCTTTTACTAAGGTGCGCTAGCCGTTTTAGCGCACGCTACACGCTAACGCATCCATAGACTATAATGAGCGCGTGAGCTAAAATGAATAGTGTGCCTTAGTAAAAGTACACCATAATTTGTTATATGCTGTCATTACATATGGTAATTTTTTAATTTTAAAATTGTACTAATTTTAAAATTTTACGTCTCCAAAAAACTTTTTCAGAAGTACAAATGTCAAAACTTTTAAGAGTACTTTTGCCAAAATACATTCATATATATGTGTAATGTGTGGTCTGAAACATTTTTTTGCTGTCTTTAAAGATCTAAGTGGATATTGTTCTTTAATTTATGATCTATAAATGTATGTGTTCTCTAAGGATGTATGAAAATATTAATAATCCAAATCACTGCAATTTAAAGTAATGCTGGACATTCATTCATTAATAACCAAATATCTAACTTGTTCCACTTAGAACCCAGTAGTTAAGAACGTCAGCTAGATCCTCAGATGCACCACTCCACGTTCAAACAACTTTCATAACGTTAAACCACGTTTTGGTTACGTCCCACTCAGCTGTCCCGCTCTGGAAGTAATATAAAAGGGGAGTGTTATCAAACCGCCACCATCTTTATTCACATAGAAGCAGTGGTCGAGATTATGGTGTACAACGATTAGGTAAATACATTTTAAATCTTTACATACGCACTCTTGTTTTTGATTTAAAGTGTAAGATATTTTAGGCGATGTGTATTTGGTCTAAAATATGGTTGCTTTTGTATAGGGACCCAGCCTTGAAAAAGCTGGCTACAGAAAGTCCCTAGAAAAATGAGACCACGAACGTAAAAAGATAATTTATTATGTTGAATATAAAAGGTTGAAAATATTAGAAAAAAGAAAGTAAGAAAAAAAGAATTAAATTAAATAGAGTATTCATTAGAGTGATCTGGTGAAGATAATGTACAACAAGTTTAACGTTATGAAAGTTGTTTGAACGTGGAGTGGTGCATCTGAGGATCTAGCTGACGTTCTTAACTACTTGGTTTTAAGTGGAACAAGTTAGATATTTGAAAATATTAATAGTCATGTGTTTGCCATCATATTTATTTTGGTTTTTATTTTATTATTATATTTTCTCAACATTCCTAGGTCTCTATTATAATGGATGTTATAGATATTTTCAAATTAGTGTTTTATATTGATGTTCCATATCATGTATATTGATGGTGTGCATTATTTATGTAATTTTGAATTTTAAATATTTCTATATATACTTATGTTATTTTAATTATAGACTCCAGAGCAGGCCTTTTGGTGAAACACGTTTGTGTCATGTCACGACAAATATAGTAAAGAAATTGAACAACCCAGGTCATCTTTGCTGTATTTCTTGCCTTTCTATCTTGGGAAGGTGGTATCCCCTGTTTCTTTGTGGGGTCACCATGTTAGGACCTCATATGAATCAGAATGGATCAACCATACTAAGAGAGAAATGAATGTCTCCTTGACAAATAGTACAAAACAATCATCAGAGAAAGTCAGGAAAAGCACAATGCCTCAATCAGAAATGTTGAAGGAAAATTCTTCATTTTTGAATCACAACATTGAACTCTGGATTCAACATGGCCAGTGTTTCAGCACCAAGGCCCTGATTATGTAAACTGTGCCTAACTTTAGGTGTGGTTTAGTGAAACGACCAGGCCCCAATTTGTATTAGCCTGGTTCTGCTGTCCTGACTACAGATGCATCCGGGGACAGAAAACATACACACACGCACACACATGCAAATAGCCAAAGAGATGTGTTTTTTATTCAGAACAACTACACATAATTATAGTCCCCCCTTTTGTACATGCGCTAATAATGGGTGTAGCTTATAAGGAAAAATAAGTTTCGTTTCTCATGAAAACAGGGAGGGGGGTGGGAAATTCCACAGCCAGTAGTCATAGTTACAGATTACAAAAAGAGACAATGTTTTTGTGATTTCTGCATAGCAAAATAAACTTATAAAGAATATACCCTTACATTTAGGTGTTTGATTTAAGTGGTTAACGAACGATTTAGGGGTCTTAACAAGTGTTAATTGGGACTTAGACAGAGTTAGGCATCAGGTAGGCATTGTCAGGAGATAGACGCTAGGTACATTAGATAGATTGTGAGCCCACCGTGACAGACAAGGAAAAATTCTTGAGTACCTGAATAAATTCATGTAAACCGTTCTGAGCTCCCTTGGGAGAATGGTATAGAAAAATTGAATAAATAAATAGACGCGAGTTTTTGAAAAAGTCACGTCTAAGTATGTATACGTGGGCATAACGAGGGCGTAACCTGGGTGTGGTTAAGGATAGGCACCAGATAGACGCTAGTTGAGTGGCAGACCGTGTCTAAACATCGTGGAAATTGTAGACGAATGAAAAGCTGGTCTAAGTGTGGTTTCTGCTTGGGTTGAACTCGGGTTTCTATGGGTGGAACATAGACGTGCTTTGGGCTTCCGAAATGATATTTTCTGCATAGACTTCAGGAATCATTTTTTTCCTCTTTTTCCCCTCCTAATAGATTTAATAAGCCACCATATCAATAGGGATCATCAATATAAACATTAGCATGGAAAACATAGTACTTTTCTGCCTAAACAGTAATATTACATTATATTACATTACAGAATTCTATTCCGCCATTACCTTCCGGTTCAAAGCGGATTACAAAAAGAGTTATGGAAGAAGGGTTACAACGTTAGATCAGAGAAGGTTTCCAAGAGAGAGAAAAGTAGGATCTGGGGTTAGGGAGGGGATGGTAAGAGGAGGGTTAAGCTTTATCATGGTATTAAGCTTTATTAAGGGATTTTAATATTAATATGATTTACTCATTACACCACCTTTGGCTTTCCTGCTTAAAAAGAACCCCCTTTTTTCTCACCAAAAGTGCTGCAATCAGCTTTCTTGAGAGCAAAGAAAGAACATGAAAAAGATATCATTATTGCATACATTACTTAATTTCTCAGTGTTTAAAAATAGAAAAACCAGATACAGACCTTTACATGCATTTTCCTTCCTTGAAAATGGAGGTGTGCAACTGCACAAAGCTGACCTCATTGTGAGATCATCAAGGTGCACATGTGCTGGGTGTTGAACTCACAACCTCTGTATGATCAGCACAGGATTTTAACACATTGAGCTACATCAGCTTCTACTCAGGTGGATCTCACTGCCCTGTCATATCAGAGTTGACTGATCTGCCTATGTATCATATGCTTAGGAATGATATCACAGTCACCACAAAGAAAGCATTTGTGGTTCACCAAGTTAATGCGCCTTGTTGCACCTTGTTGCTCACTGGTTCAAGTCCCACCTTTACTAATTTTAACAGCTTCCTATTAGCTGTCATAAGAGGGTCTAGATGGTGGAATTTGCCATTTTATCAGCACGTTTCCCTATCCAGGCAAACATTTTCACCTGCCCATGGCTAGGACATCCTAAGCTGTCATGGGAGGAATCTTCTCCTCTGACAGAGCAAAGCCATTTGTGGCTCACCAAGTTAAAGTGCCTTGTTGCATCTTGTCTATCCTCTCCAGTTTACCGGTTCAAATCCTTCAGTAGTTATTGATGATTTTCTGAGAGAACAGGCAACTGGTGAGTTTTAGGCTCTCTTTTACAAAGGTGCGCTAAATCAACGCACACACACATTAACATTTACCACGCACTTAAAGCGGTGCCATTTAGAGTGCCATTAGCGTGTGCTAAATGTTAACACTTGCATATTGTCCTATGGACGCGTCAATAGTTAGCGCATGTATTGATTTAGCGCACTTTTGTAAAAGAGAGCCTAAAACTCACCAATAAACTCTTAATTTGTCTCAATCCATTTTCCTTTTTCTACAGCTTGCCTTCTCCTACCAGGAGCAGATTATGGGACCTTAACAATTATACCACAGTAACAACTTGGACCTAGGAGTGTCATTCATCTCATTGAACTACAATTGCCTGATATTACACTTGCATGCTGCTTTCCTAGACTGTGCAATAAAAATCTTAAACCATGATGTTTGCCCAAGGCGTCTTTTTCAACATAAAGTTTGTAGATCAAAGGATTCAGGCACTGCACACTGCACATAAAATCAATATAAAAAGCTTATCCTTCCGGCTTCCTGATGTAGCTTAGCGAAACACAGACTGTGTTGGAGCCGTGAACTGACCTTTTCAGATAAGTGGTCTACTGTTAAATAGCTTTTATAGAGCCATAACATTTGCCACTCCAGTAGAAGCAAGATTCCTTGCTCCATGCAATGTGTTATGATTAAAATTCAAGCACCTTTCCAGCGACGTTGTACCGCTGCTGTGGCGCCTTGCTGAAGAGCTTAAGAGCACATTTAAATATTTAAAAGCCTTTAAATGTTACATGATGTTATTATTTGAGAAACTTGCCCAGTATTGATGAGAGGGGGGTCTTTTGTGTTTTGTTCTATAAAGATGGATATAGGGCAGAAAGTGAAAAAGAAGAGAAAAACAGCAAATGGATAAGGTGGACCTGGAAACACAGATAAGAGCACAGACAGAAGGAAGTGCAACCAGAGACTGGGAAATGATAATTAGAAAAATAAAATCAACGGACAAAAAAAGGTAGGAAAAATTATTTTATTTTAGTGATTGAAATGTGTCAGTTTTGAGAAGTTATATCTGCTGTTTATATTTTGCACTGTTCAGGAAGAAAATTTATTTCTGTTTCTCTGGTGTTATACTGCATGTGGAGTATAGAATCTTAGTGATTAATTTGTGTATATTAGTACTTTTACTTTGTGGTCCTGTATTTGCATAGGGGTTATCTGTATTCTGCATATATGACCAAGACCAGATGTTCTGGTAGGAATGAATGTTGAGACAACTTCAAATCTCATACGTTCTGGATTAAAGTTAAAGCGGAATATCCAAGAGATCACCACAAAAACACTGAAAACCATGCTTCCATTTCCGACTTCCTATCTTTGTGAAGTGGGATTTTCTGCAGTGAAAGGAACCAAAATGAGATTATGGAATAGACTGAACATAAGGAACACACTTCGAGTGTCACCGTCTCCCATCACATTCCACTATCTAGTTGCAGGGAAACAAGGTCAGAGCTCCCACTGATTTTGCACTATGGTGAGTTGACCGTGCCATTAAAAATGCATTAATAAACAATTTTTTAAATTGATGATTTAGGTTGTGCCTGGATATCCAAGTGGTGCCTAGCGACACATAAATTGAGGTGCCCTCCAACTCCTACCTGAAAAGTAGGCATGGTTAGGGGCAGAGAATAGGCCTGGTAAACTTAGGCATTACTACTGTGTTTCCCCAAAAATAAGACCTAGTGCGTTTATTGGGCCCAAAATTAATATAAGATAGTGTCTTATTTTCGCGGGTAGGTCTTATTTTTTTCATGTACAATGATCATCTCTCCCTTCCTCTCCTCCACCCCAATTTTTCTTCTTTCCTTTCTCTCCCCCCACATGTGCAGCATCTTTTCTCCCCTCTCCTCTTGTGCCTTCCCTCTGCAGAATATTTCTATCCTTACCTCCTTCCCATCCCCCATGCAGAACCTTTGCACAGCATCTTTCTATCCTTCCCTCCCATCCCTTATACAGCACAACCCTTGTACAGCTTCTATCCCTCCCTTTCTCCCATTCCCCTGTGCAGCATCTTTCTATCCCTCCCTCCCATCTCACCCCCACCGTGCAGCCCGCTGACCCTTCCATCTCTCCCTCCTATCCGAAACCCGCCAATTGCGAGACCGACATACCTTCTTCCAAATGGCAGCATCGGTAGTACTCTAAACAGGCTGCTTTGTGGCCTTCTCCTGTCGGGACGTTCCATGTACCACGCTGCTGATGACATCATCAGTGATGCGGCAGAGAAATGCCCCAGCGAGAGAAGGCTGTGAAACAGCCACCGACACTGCCGTTTGGAAGGTGTGTTGGTCTCATGGTTGGCAGAGTTTGGATGGGAGGGAGAGATGGAAGGGTCAGCAGGGGTTCGGCACGTGGTGGGGGATGGGGGAAGCACTGCTGCCAGCGAATCCAGCACTGCTGCTGGCAAATTCAGTGCTTCAACTAGGGCTTATTTTTGCGGTAGGGCTTATATTAAGACCTATCCTGAAAATCACGCTAGGGCTTATTTTCAGGGAAACACCGTAGGTGTCTGTAGTAGATGCCAGCAAAATAGGCCAGGGAAAACCTGGCCCAATATACCGGCACCTACTTCTAGGACGCCTAGTAACACCTAAGTCTGCTTAGGCACCACTAGGCATGATTCTATAAACGGTGCCATGCGGTTGATTGATAACTACGCCGACTGGCACCTAGAAGTTAGATGCGGTTAGGCGCCGTTCATAAAATCAGGTCCCTTGAGTTATGGAATAACAGTCCGCCAGATGCGCGCGTAAATCCTAATTGGTGTCAATTAACATCAATAACTGGCAGGCAGCTAATTATTGCTTGTTAACAACTCATTAGCCAATTAAATTGTAAGCGCATTTCAGGCTCATACCCAAATCTGGGTACCATATACAGAATCAGGGGATAGCAACTACTGTAGCTGCAAACTACACTACTCTGCACAGCAACCCTTAAGAATGTTATATGGTCAACCACTATAATTTACAAAACAGAAAATGAAATAATCATCTGAATCCCGTAAGTGTAACTAGCAAGGACAGAGATGTAAGTTTCTATGCTGCAGAAGCTAGTGCTCCCCTGCGAATTTGCGGTCCAGGTCATTCGCGGTATTTTCTGACCGCGAATGACCGGGCAAGAGAGGGCAACCGGAAAGGTAGGAGAGGGCAGCCGGAGTGCCGGCGAGTGAAATAAATCACTCGCATATGCTCCAACCGCCTCTTCCTGTACTAAAGTCAGGCCTCATCAATCAGGAGCTGCTTTGACACGCAGCTCCAGATTGGTGAGGCCCGACTTTAGTACAGGAAGAGGCGATCGGAGCATACCGCGAGTGATTGTCTTTACTCGCCGACGCTCCAGCTACCCTCTCCTGTCTCTCCCTGCTAAAAACCATATTTGCGGTGTTTTAACATTCGCGGGGGTTCCTGGAACCGTGAATATCAGGGGAGTACTGTACATTGTGATTCTTTTAATAGTTTAAGTCTCTGGAACTCTTAGGGCTCCTTTTACTAAGGTGCACTAGCGTTTTTAGCGCACGTACAAAATTACTGCACGCTAAACCACGTGGTACACTTCTAGAATAATGCCAGCTCAATGCTGGCGTTAAGGTCTAGCACGCGCTATTCTGTGCGTTAAGGCCCTAATGCAGCTTAGTAAAAGGAGTCCTTAGTTTGAACCAGCTCATTTCAACTTTGATGTGTTTTATTTTTTCAACAGCTTTTACCCATGCCAAATTTTGATTCCGTTCTGTTAAAATTTTTGGAGAGTTATTTTCCAGACAGACAGACATTCTTGAACCCTCATGTATAAATTTTTTTTTTTAACATTTTGTTAGGTTTGGCAGAATACAAAGCAGATACTGAAATGCCTATATATAGCAAATACATATATTTTGCAAAAAAGCACAGTTACTTACCGTAACAGGTGTTATCCAGGGACAGCAGGCAGATATTCTTAACGTATGGGTGACGTCGCCGACGGAGCCCCGGTACGGACCTTTTTAACTAGAAAGTTCTAGTTGGCCGCACCGCGCATGCGCGAGTGCCTTCCCGCCCGACGGAGGAGTGCGTGGTCTCCAGTTAAGATAAGCCAGCTAAGAAGCCAACCCGGGGAGGTGGGAGGGTCGTAAGAATATCTGCCTGCTGTCCCTGGATAACACCTGTTACGGTAAGTAACTGTGCTTTATCCCAGGACAAGCAGGCAGCATATTCTTAACGTATGGGTGACCTCTAAGCTAACAGAGAGGGAGGAGGGATGGTTGGCCATTAGGAAAATAAATTTTGTAACACAGATTGACCAAAGTGTCCATCCCGTCTGGAGAAGGCATCCAGACAGTAGTGAGTAGTGAATGTGTGAACTGAAGACCAAGTGGCCGCCTTGCAGATTTCCTCAATAGGGGTGGAACGGAGGAAAGCCACAGAAGCAGCCATAGCTCTGACCCTGTGGGCCGTGACAGGTCCTTCCAGTGAGAGGCCGGCCCGAGCATAACAGAACGCAATACAGGCAGCAAGCCAATTGGACAGCGTTCGTTTAGATATAGGATGACCCAAACGATTAGGATCGAAGGTCAGAAAGAGTTGAGGAGAGGAGCGGTGAGCCCTGGTACGGTCGAGGTAGTACGCCAGGGCACGCTTACAATCCAGCGTGTGAAGAGCCTGTTCCCCAGGATGAGAATGGGGTTTAGGGACGAAAACAGGCAGCACTATGGACTGGTTGAGGTGAAAGGCTGAAACCACCTTAGGAAGGAATTTAGGATGGGTACGCAGAACCACCTTGTCATGGTGAAAAACAGTGAATGGTGGGTCGGCGACCAGTGCATGCAGCTCGCTAACCCTCCTGGCAGAGGTGATGGCAATGAGGAAAAGCACCTTCCATGTGAGAAGTTTGAGCGAGGTAGAAGCCAGAGGCTCAAAAGGAGGTTTCATGAGGGCTGACAAAACCACGTTGAGGTCCCAGACGACTGGGGGAGGCTGAAGAGGTGGTTTGATATTGAAGAGGCCCCTCATGAACCGGGAAACCAGGGGATGAGCCGTGAGGGGTTTTCCAAGGATAGGCTCATGAAACGCAGTGATGGCACTGAGGTGGACTCTGATTGAGGTCGATTTGAGGCCAGCGTCGGAGAGAGAGAGCAAATAGTCCAGTACGGTTTCCACCGCCAGAGAGGTGGGATTGTGATGATGAAGGAGACACCAAGTAGAGAACCGGGTCCACTTCTGATGGTAACATTGGAGTGTGGAGGGTTTCCTGGAGGCATCCAAAATGCGACGGACTGGCTGAGACAGGTTTTCAGGAGAAGTCAGCCCGAGAGAAACCAAGCTGTCAGGTGGAGCGAAGACAGATTGGGATGTAGTAGAGACTGCTGTTGCTGTGTAAGAAGAGTAGGAAACACAGGTAGAGGAATGGGATCCCTGGAGCTGAGCTGAAGCAGGAGGGAGAACCAATGTTGTCTGGGCCACCAAGGGGCGATGAGAATCATGGTGGCCCTGTCCTTGCGGAGCTTGAACAGAGTCCGCAACATCAAAGGAAGTGGAGGGAAGGCATAGAGGAACCGATCCGTCCAGTCTAGTAGGAAGGCATCCGGGGTCAGACGGTGTGGAGAGTAGAGTCTGGAGCAGAACTGGGGCAGCTGATGGTTGTGAGGAGCTGCAAAGAGGTCCACCTGAGGAGTGCCCCATTGAGCAAAGATGGAGTGGAGAGTGGGAGGATCCAGGGTCCACTCGTGAGGCTGAAGGATGCGGCTGAGTTGGTCGGCCAGGGAGTTCTGTTCGCCCTGGATATAGACCGCTTTGAGAAAAAGATTGTGGTCCGTGGCCCAGGTCCAGATTCGGAGGGCCTCCTGACAGAGGGGACGAGATCCAGTGCCGCCCTGCTTGTTGATGTAGTACATGGCGACCTGGTTGTCCGTGCATAGGAGGAGAACCTGAGGGCAGAGAAGGTGTTGGAAGGCCTTGAGAGCATAGAACATGGCTCTGAGCTCCAGGAAATTGATGTGATGTTGACGCTCCTGAGGGGTCCAAAGTCCCTGGGTGCGCAGATCCCCAACGTGAGCCCCCCATGCATAGGGGGAGGCGTCCGTGGTGATGATCATGGAATGAGGAGGTGGATGCAAAAGGAGGCCCCTGGAAAGATTTGCAGAGTTCAACCACCATTGAAGAGATTGTTGAAGAGATGATGTCACAGAGATGGGATGAGAAAGAGGGTCCCTGGTCTGTGACCATTGGTTGGCGAGGGTCCATTGCGGTATCCTGAGGTGGAGTCGCGCCAGAGGAACCACATGGACTGTGGAGGCCATGTGACCCAGAAGAATCATCATCTGGCGAGCTGGGATGGATGGTCGGAGGAGCACCTGCCGACAAAGGTGAAGTAGTGTCCGGTGCCGGTCGGCTGGAAGGAACGCTCTCATGGAGTTGGTATCGAGAAGTGCTCCGATGAACTGAAGGCGTTGTGTGGGAAGCAGATGCGACTTGGGATAATTGATCTCGAACCCCAAGAGATGGAGGAGAGAGATGGTGTGGTGAGTTGATTGTAGCACAAGAGGAGATGTTGCTGCTGTCACCAACCAGTCGTCTAAGTAGGGGAACACTTGTAGGTTGTGGGACCTGAGACAGGCCGCTACCACAATCAGGCACTTGGTGAACACCCTGGGTGATGATGCGAGACCAAAGGGTAGCACTTTGTACTGATAGTGGAGATTCAGTATCTGGAATCGGAGGTAGCGACGTGAAGCCTGATGAATTGGAATGTGAGTGTAGGCCTCCTTGAGGTCCAGGGAACATAGCCAGTCGTGTTGAGACAGAAGAGGATAAAGCGTGGCAAGGGAGAGCATCCTGAACTTTTCCTTGACCAAACATTTGTTGAGGTTCCTGAGGTCGAGGATAGGACGAAGATCCCCCGTTTTCTTGGGTACCAGGAAGTAGCGGGAGTAAAATCCCTGACCTCTTTGGTCTGGTGGAACTTCTTCGATGGCATTGAGAAGGAGGAGGGATTGGACCTCCCTGAGGAGGAGTGGAGTTTGGGAGGAGTGAGAAGCAGACTCTACGGGAGGATGATCTGCAGGAAGAGTCTGGAACCTTAGTGAGTATCCGTGACGGATGATGTTTAGAACCCACAGGTCTGATGTGATGGCCTCCCAGCGTTGTATGAAGATGGTGAGGCGGCCTCCTATAGGTTGAGGCAGAGGCAGCGAGGGTTGGAGACTGGCTATGCCCTGGAGAAAGGAGTCAAAAGGGCTGGGGAGGCTTGGTTTGAGGAAGAGGCTTAGCTGTCTGATGAGATTGTGAGCGAGCCTGGGAGTGTTGTTGTTGCTGTTGGCGAGGCCGACGAGATTGCTGTTGAGGCGGGTTAAGTGGCCTAGCAGAGAAACGACGCTGATAAGAAGACTGAGGTCTGTATGGGCGTGACGGCGGAGTCTTCTTCTTAGGCTTAATGAGGGTGTCCCATCTTGTCTCATGAGCCGAAAGTTTTTGGGTGGTGGTATCAAGAGACTCCCCAAAAAGTTCATCACCAAGACAGGGTGCGTTGGCAAGGCGGTCTTGGTGGTTCACATCCAGATCAGATACCCTCAGCCAGGCCAGGCGTCGCATGGCAATTGCCAGAGCGGAGGCTCGAGAAGAGAGCTCGAAGGAGTCATAGATTGAGCGCACCATGAACTTCCTAAGCTGAAGGAGAGTGGAAATTTGTTGCTGAAACAACGGAACCTTGCGTTCAGGAATGTACTTCTGCAGAGCTGAGAGTTGTTGTACCAGATGTTTCATGTAAAAGGAGAAATGAAAAGAGTAGTTGTTGGCTCTGCTAGCCAGCATGGCATTCTGGTACAGGCGTTTTCCAAATTTATCCATTGTCTTACCTTCTCTGCCAGGAGGGGTGGAGGCATAGACACTGGAACCATGAGATTTTTTGAGAGTGGACTCTACCAGTAGGCTCTCATGTGGCAACTGGGGTTTATCGAATCCCGGGATAGGGATAACGCGGTATAAACTGTCCAGTTTTTTAGGGGCACCTGGCACAGTAAGGGGGTTCTCTAAGTTCTTATAAAATGTCTCCCGTAGAATATCATGAACGGGGAGTTTGAGAAATTCCTTGGGAGGTTGATCGAAGTCCAAGGCTTCTAAAAATGCCTGGGACTTCTTGGAGTCGGACTCAAGTGGGATGGAAAGAGCCCCAGACATCTCCCTAAGGAATTTTGTAAATGAGGACTGCTCTGGTTTGGCGGTGGATTCAGCCATAGAGGGTTCCTCATCAGTGGAAGAGGCATCCTCCTCGGTACCGAGAGGGGATTGCTCCCATAGGTCAGGGTCTCTGACAGCCGGTTCCGCATGACGGGTCTTAGACAGGGATTTACCAGATCTCATTGATACGGTGCCGGGGGATGAAGACCGGTGCCGATCTCCATCCCTGGGGGAGTGGTGCCGATCCCGGTCCCGAGACGATCGGTGTCGATCCTGGGGTCGGGATGGGTCCTCAGCCGCGCAGGTTTGGAGCGTAGGCTGTGCCGATAAGACCGGCATCGAAGTATTCATCGGTACCGAGGGGGTGGCCACTGGCGTAGTGGTGCGGGGCTCGGGCCGGACCGGTACCGGAAGGAGCGGTGCCAGCAGGGTTGGAAGCAGTTCCTTAAGTTGGTGCTGGAGCTGTTCGTGTAATTTAGTCTGGAGGATGGCCGAGATACGGTCCTCCAATGGGGGCACCGGTACCGTTTTACTTTTCTTCGGTACCATCGGTGCTGCTCTACGCTCCGGTGATGAGGAGGCCGATGAAGAGGCACTCACCGATATCGGAGCGGAGCGTTTTCGAGATTTGCGGGACACCGGAAGGACTGGTGTCACCGCTGTAGCTGGAGGGCGCTCGAGGGAAGTGGGAGGCTTCTTAGCCGGCTTACCTGGCGCCATCGACCCCGTAGAAAGGTCAGGAGGTGTTGATGTTGACGGTGCCGATTTCGGCGGTGCCGTTGACGCCGGGGTCGGGTCCATAGCGGAAGCGGTGCCGAAGAGGAGATTCTGCTGTATTTGTCTGTTTTTAAGGGTGCGTTTTTTAAGAGTCGCGCAGCGGGTGCAGGTGTCAGCCCGATGTTCCGGACCCAAGCACTGTAGGCACCAATTGTGCGGGTCCGAAAGGGAAATCGGGCGTGCACACCGCTGGCACTTCTTAAAACCCGGCTGAGGGGGCATGAAGGGAAATACGGCCTCAGCGAAATCAAAGCCGGAGGCTTGTATGATGGCAACAGGCCCCGCCGGGGCCTGCTGAAAAATAAAGGAAAAAAGAAAGTTTTTTTTTTTTTTTTTTTTTGGATTAGAAAGAAAACAATAAACCCGAAGGAAAAAATAGAAATAAGTAAAAATAACGCGAGCGGGAAGGCAGAAAAGGAGTTTTCAACAGCCGTTGAAACCACATGCGTCTTCTTCGCTCCGCGGAAACGAAAAAAACTGGAGACCACGCACTCCTCCGTCGGGCGGGAAGGCACTCGCGCATGCGCGGTGCGGCCAACTAGAACTTTCTAGTTAAAAAGGTCCGTACCGGGGCTCCGTCGGCGACGTCACCCATACGTTAAGAATATGCTGCCTGCTTGTCCTGGGATAACTACATATATGGGAAACATACGAACATATGTAAAAACTTATATATAACAATATAAAAAGCAGAGGATTGAATAATTAGATAAGCTTCATTCTACAATTGCACTCCTACACATTCTGCATATATTAAATGAAAGCTGCCAGTTTTGTTATTAGAGAGGAAAAAAGATAAGATAATTTCTACATGAAGATTCAATTCAATTCTGTGCAGACATTCCTCCCACTATCCTTTGGTTTGGGGTCCATCAGAACAAAAATACTTCAGAATAATTCTAAATTTCTTTACACTTTTTTGCATTTGGGGATGTAGTTATCAACTTGGACACCACCAGTCCTAAGTAATGGGACCTGGTATAATTGAGCTGCATTTCAATTAAAATTTTAATTGTGATTAATTGTGTGATTAAAGATATGTTATTTTTTTTTTCCACTGCAGCTCCTTGTGATTCTGGGTAAGTCATTTAACCCTCCAATGCCCAGAGTCATTAAAAAAATGCAATGAGAAAACAATATATACTCTTAATTGTGCAATTAAAATTTTAATTGAAATGCATCCCTAAAATATTTGAGGATAAAAAGATAAGAAATTAAAAATCTAAAACAACATGTTGAATAGCTATAAACAGTCTTATAGTTTTTCACAGCCTACTTCAGAAAAGTAAGATATAACACTTAACAGTAGTCCATGCTAATAACTATGCTCTCAAATGCAAAATTAAAAAACAAAAAGATCACAAACATTCAAAAATCATCTAGGTTTCCATAAACTTGTTAAAAAAGTAGTGTTTTACATAGAATGGAAAAGACTGAGGGGGGGGGGCAGGTTATCACATACAAGTGGGGGAAGGAAAGCTCCAATGGATTATTAGAAAATACTATTTAATTGAGAGTGTGGTGGACCTTTTGGAACAGACTTTCAGTTATTAGGAGCCAAAACAATGGCAGAATTCAAGTTTTCAAGGGACACGTACAATGAGACCTTAGAGCAGTGGTCCCCTACCCTGTCCTGGTGGACCACCAGGCCAATCGGGTTTTCAGGCTACCCCTAATGAATGTGCATGGAGCAGATTTGCATGCCTGTCACTTCCATTAAATGCAAATCTCTCTCATGCATATTCATTAGGGCTAGCCTGAAAATCCAATTGGCCTGGTGGTCCCTCCAGGACAGGGTTGGGGGTCACTGTCTTAGAGGTAGCATGAATCAGCAGACCACAGATTAAGACCTGGGACAGCAGAGTGATCTGGAACAAACAGGCACACTCGATTGACTAAGTGGTTCTTTTTCTATTGATGTCTTCTAGTTTTCTCTATCTCATCATGCCCTTTATCGCCAAACATCTTGAGTGGATGCTTTCTTCAGTAAGGGTATAGAAAATTACAAGGAAAGCAAAATATAAATGATATGGGCTAGGAAACATGACAAGAGAGAGCCTGTGTTTGATGATAAATGAAAAAGAAGGTCTATAGAGCAAAAGATTGTGAGAAAGAAGCCATTATTCTAACCTGTCACTCTTTCATAGATTATAACACTTCATTTTAGGCTAGAATTCAAATGGAGTAATATCACTAATGGAGGTTATCATTCATGACAGATAGTTTAGAAACTGGTGCTTCAAAAACACTGCATAAACCCATCTGCTAAAAGAAACTATTATTTAAAGTACTAATTAAAATAATATTCTGCCAGCCCTAATTTTTGGGCTCAGAGGTTGCCACAACTCCTCCTCCATTTATCCAACGTAGTCTTTCACTGTTCAGGGTATTGAGCCCCACTTTCTATTCCTCTCCCTTCTTTATGTTAACTATCACGGTGTCAGTCCTTGGACCGGGATCCAACCACAATGCTCTTCAGAAAGGATGATTTGTTTATATTTATTTGTATTCTGCTTTAACCAAAGCAGATTACAAAAGTATAATATGCATAAATTAAAACTAATTTACCACACAGCACTGACTTTTATAATTGGATATTTATGCGAGGATCATCAACCAATATCCCACCAAATGTGCACCAGAATCAGTACAAATCGCCAACTCCTTACATTCAATATGTGCTACCCAGCTCCTCAGAAGTACCACCTGGACTCAACAATCTTCATTGCCCTAGGCTTTATGTACTACCTCCTCACTGCAGCCAATATCAAATTTTTATATTAAACTTTAATTATTATTAATTTAACACCCTCTCTAGCATACTTTATTCTTGAGGGTACTTAGCTTTTATTTGTGGTTTTCCTTTCAGGGATATAGGAGCCAACATGTTTCACCCATAGAAGGTTTTTTCAAGGCTTATCATCCCTTAACAAGCTTACACCATCATATCTGACCACTGAATGACGGTGTAAGCTTGTTAGTACATAAAGCCTAGGGCAGGGGTCCCCAGAATCCCTCCTTGAAGGCCGAATCCAGTCGGGTTTTCAGGATTTCCCCAATGAATATGCATTGAAAGCAGTGCATGCACATAGATCTCATGCATATTCATTGGGGAAATCCTGAAAACCCGACTGGATTCGGCCCTCAAGGAGGGACTTTGGGGACCCCTGGCCTAGGGCAATGAAGATTGTTGAGCCCAGATGGTATTTCTGAGGAGCTGGGTAGCACATATTGAATGTGAGGAGCTGGAGATTTGTACTGATTCCGGTGCACATTTGGTGAGATATAAATTAAAACCAAAACATAAATCTCCCTTTTACAAAACTGCACAAGAGGTTTTTAGCGCTGGCCGGCACGCTGAATACTCTGTGTTGCTCTGGCGGTCATAGAGTTCCTATGAGCGTCAGAGCAGCGCAGAGCATTCAGTTCACTGGCTGGTTCTAAAATCCTCTTGCACGGTTTTGTAAAAAGGGAGGGGGGGAATAAGATGTACATTTATCACAACACTTCTGTCATAATACCTTAATAATTTTCATACACTTCCCCTTGTGTTTTTAAAGATCCATTTAAAAAAAAAGAAATCTCAACCAGTCTCACTATCCACTGTGTTTTCCTGGGATAAATAGCATAAAATCTATTTTACTTTTTAGGGATCCTGCCAAGTATTTGTGATCTGATTTGGCCACTGCTGGAAACAGGGTACTTGGCTTGACGGGCCTTTGGTCTGTCCCAGTATGGAGATGCTTATGTACTTACGCAATAGAAAAGCTTAGTTCAGCAAAACTAACAGCAAAGTTTACATGCCAAAATCTGTTCTAAACAAATGGCACGATCCCTCTCTGGAAAAAATAAAAAAGAGAAAGAAAAACAAAAGAAAATTGCTTTTAAGATTTTTAAGTGCTTTGTGCACAGTTTTATCCTATTTTATGGGTTGAAGCTGTGCCCATCAAGAGTTTAGCTAAATGAATGTTTCTTCACAATTTGCAAAGGAAAGAAGTTTGGCCCCCTTTTATCAAGCCGTGTTAGGGTTTTCTATTGCCAGCCGCTGAGGTAAAAGCGCCGACGCTCATAGAATTCTATGTCTTCCATGCTGTTTCGTCATGCACGCTTGCCTTACCATTTTTGACAAGTCATGTCATACTATGTTAGCCATGTTTTCTAATATCATGTTTGCTGTGCAATGTTTTGCTATATATACTATGCTCCCTGATATGTCTCACCATACCATGTTTTGACATATTATGTTTTACCAGGCTTTGTTAACTATGTTTCGCCATCCCTGTCAGACAATGTTTGCCATGCTATCTTCTACCATTCTATGTCTGAGAGCGTGGCACAAGGGGGTTAGAGCTACAACTTCAACACCCTGAGGTTGAGGGTTCAAACCCATACTGCTCCTTGTGACCCCTGGGCATGTCAGAGCAGCCCCATTGCCCCAGGCATTTTAGATAGATTGCGAGCCCTCCGAGACAGACAGGGAAAAATGCTTGAATACCTGAATAAATCTATTGTAAACCATTCTGAGCTCCCTTGGGAGAACAGTATAGAAAATTAAATAAATAAATACTGCCCCTTTAAAGCACAAATTTATTTTGCATTTTAGTTGTATTTTTATCAAGTTCACAATGACCCTCTATGTTCCCCTCTCCCACTATGGAGGTATGCAGCAATTAGTGAGATCTGTACTATATGAGCCTATGAGGATATATTCATTTCTATTTTTTTCTATTTGTAAGACCTATCTGGGCCTTACAAGTGGGCCTTACAAGTTTTTCTATTTATTAATAGCCTGCTTTTGTGTGGTGTTTATGAGGTCTGCACAATAGGATCCTTACAAGCTGTACAGTATATAGTTAGGAAAAAGAGAAGGAAGGGATCCTCACGCAGGCATTGATATTGTCGAAACAATATGTGTGGCCATTAGACAATGCAAAAATAAAGCTATATTAGTTCAAGCCTTCATTGTGTATACTGTGATCAAGCTGTACATAGCAACAAAACTCCCTTGAGGTCTGTATCATATGACCCTCTGATTTCTAGTTTGTTTCTTTAGTGATATTGTAACTCTACTTAGAAATGTATGGATTTTAATGTTATCTTCCCTTCTAGCTCTGGCCGGCATTGGGAGCAGAACTCCAGTCTGAAAATCACAAGCTAGCCCATTTATGAACTTCAAATCAAAGGAAAACAAAAACCCAGGAAGTGCAAAAGTACTAATACTCCAGGTACCTCAGTACACAGGTAAGGCTAGTCTCAGTTAGGGCACTGGTCTTTGACCTAAGGACCGCCGCGCGTGAGTGGACTGCTGGCACGACAGACCACTGGTCTGACCCAGCAGCGACAATTCTTATGTTCACTTATATAATGCTGAGTAAGATTCAAAAGTTTTGTTAGGTTTCCCAATAGTCAGAGCCACCGGTTGATACCCATATAAACAAAGCACTGGGAACAGGGCCAAATATGAGATTCAACTACTGAATGACTGATTCCGCCAACCCACCTCCAACTACATTTATTGACTCAGAGAATGACATGGTGACAGAATTCATCACCATTCCTGTCCCCGCGGGAAACCATCCCATGCCATTTCTTAGTGTCTATCTCAACCTCAGTCCTTCTACACCAGCATTCTTCAATGCAAGGCTTGAGGGTCAGTGGTTGTGCCCATTCATACTCTGATTCTTCCTTCTCACCTTAAAGAATGACATGGGGATAGTTTCCCACGGTTATACGTGGGGATGGGAACAGTGATGAATTCTGTCATCGTGTTATTCTTTACAGGAAGTGAGTGAAGCCCATGGTTCCTCCAGATGTAAGACAGTTTTTAAAGGCCTGGAATCCTTAAATATAAGAGAAGTTTTATTTTAAGGCATTTTATTAGAATGGATGATCTTTGGAAAAGATTTGTGTGGCAGATTCCTTGCATTGTAGCCTTACTTCTTGTTTAAAGGATAGTTTGGCAGCTAACTATTCTGTAGTAGTTTTAATGTTTGTAATGTACTGATGTTTTATTGATATGATAAGTTATGTATGTTTTATTGTAATCCATTAAGATTTTAAGCAGAACAGAAAATTTTAAAATAAAAATAAATAAATAATGATGGCACTTGGAACTGCCGTGTATTATGTTACGTCTTGACTGACTCCAGAAGTGGTAGTAGGGAGAGTATGGGGGAGGGAGGGGTTGGAATCATTTGGGTGGTTGTAAGAACCAAGGCAACCTGAAGCAATAGATTTGGATATACAGTACTCCTCCAAAATTCGCAGGGGTTCCGTTTCAGGAACCCCCACAAATTTTGAAAAACCGTGAATATGGTTTTTCAGCTGATCAAAGGCAGGAGAGGGCAGCTGGGGCGCCAGTGGGTGCTTAATTTGTACTTATGAAGCCGGGCTTATTTTCTGACTGCCTCTTCCTGTTACTAAAATCATGGTTACACCAATCAGGAGCTGCTTTGATACCCTAGGTAGCGTGTCAAAGCAGCTCCTGATTGGTGTAACCATGACTTTAATACCAGGAAGAAAAGGTCGAAAAATACCGTGAATTACTGAGTCCACGATTTGTGAACCGCGAATTCACGGGGGGGTTTACTGTATTCTGAAATGTGATAGGACTGGGATAGGAGGAAGTGAGGGTTTTGGTTAAGGTGAGGGTTATTTCATCTTGTAAAAAATGTATTGCTTGTTTATATAGACCTGTACTATTCTCTTCTCTAAACGTGTACAAAATAGTTAGAGTGAGATATAAGAATAGAGAACCTTGGCAGACAGAGCAGCATCAGAAGAGTAAGATTGGTTACACCTGCATCAGAAGAACCTCTGCCTGTAGCCCTGGAAGAATCTCTGCTATGTGGAACTGGAATATAGTCAAAATCATCTAGAACCAGGAAAAGAAGAGCATCCTGAGCATCTAGAGGTTCTGGGCCTACTATCAGGCAGGGTAACTCGGCCAATGGTCCATCACACAAAACATGAGATCATCCAGGCCTTTCCAAGGAATAGGCGCCCCTATAAAGGGAGTCTAGCAGGAGTAGCTGTAGAGGTGGATCATCAGCCCATTGTTTGAACCAGAAAACTGTATTTTTTGCTCCATAAGACGCACCTGACCATAAGATGCACCCTAGATTTAGAGGAGGAAAATAAGGAAAAAAAACCCATTCTGAACCAAATTCTCCCTGCCAGGCTCTGCACCCAACCCCACACTCTTTGCCAGGCTTGTACCCTGTCCCCCCTCCCTGCCAGGCTCTGTATTCTGTCCCCCTCTGGTGGTCTTGTGGTAGGCCAGGACAGAGCACAGGGCGAGCAGGGACAGGGCACAGATGTCAAGGCAGATGACTTTTTAAAATATGCAATGTCACCTCAGTAATAGCTATAGAAAAATAGACAAATATAGTGCAAAATATAAATTCTCAAAACTGACACATTTTGATCACTAAATTGAAAATAAAATCATTTTTCCTACCTCTACTGTCTGGTTCTTTCTTTCCTTAGGCCCAACAATTGTCCCTTCCTCCCTCCCTCCTTCCTGTGTCCCCCTCAATGTCTTCCAGCTTTTGTCCTCTTCCTTCCCCTGTTGTCTGGTGATTTCTTTTTTTCTTTCCTTCCTCAGGCCTAACAATTGTCCCCCTTCCTCCCTCCCTCCCATGTTCTCCTCACTGCCTTCCAGCCTTTGTCTTCTCCCCCCCTCCCAGAACTCAGGCCCAACAATTGTCCCTTCCTCCCTTGTTACCCTCACTGCCTTCTAGCCTCTGTCCTCTTCCGCCCCCCCAAGCCTGCCTGCCTGATTTAATTACCTCCCACTGCTACCGCTGTGATGACACGTCAATGAAGCACCAGCGGGGGGGGGGAGGGGCAACGGGACTCCTGGCTCAGCAGCATGGCACCGGAACGGAAGAAATTGCTGGGAAAGGCCAGGTGGGTGCAGCGATTGCAGGCCGCCGGTCCGGAAGTCTTACCCCCAACGTCAATTCTGATGTCGGACAGAAGGTCCAGGCCTGCCAATGCAATTACTACACCCGCCTGGCCTTTCCCTTCCTGTACTTTCGGTGACAGCGAGCGAGCATCCAGCAGTAGCAGCGGCGGCGGGCAGTGATCTAAATAACGTAACGGGGGGGATTGGGGTATTCGCTCCATAGGACGCACCCTTTTATCACTCACTTTTTTGGGGGAAAAAGTGCGTCTTATGGAGCAAAAAATATGGTAATCTATAACAGAGTAAGATGTAAGAATAGAGAGGAATTATTGATTAATGATACAAGATGTTGTATGTGCATGGGGATTCTCCTACTTAGCAAAAGATATACAAAAGATAATTTGGACCGATTGGCACATTTTGGAGAACTAAAGCAAAGGGAAAAGGGTCCGCCGCACACAAACCGCCGCAGGCTCCAGTACCAACGTCAGGTTCACTGGTCTATAATTTTCTACACCATCTCCGGAACTCTTTTTTAAAAGCTGGAATTAAATTGGCCACCCTCCAATTTTCCAGTACCGTACTTGATTTTATATAATAGCCCTGCAACTTCATTTTTTAGTGCTATGAGTATTTTGGGATGTATACCATCTGGTCCAGGTGACTTGCTACTCTTTATTTTGGCAAATTGTCCCATTGCATCTTCCTCTGACCCATTATCATTAAATACAATTTCTGACACTGGTATTTCCCCCATATCTTTCTCAGTGAAGACTGAAGCAAAAAATTCATTTAGGGCTCCTTTTACTAAGGTGCACTAGCATTTTTAGCACACGCAGGATATTACCGCGCGCTACGCAGCTAGAACTAACACCAGCTCAATGCTGGCGTTAGCGTCTAGCGCGCGCGGCAATGTAGCACGTGCTAACCCCTGCGGCAAGCCAAAAAACTAACACCTCATCAATGGAGGCATTAGTGACTAGCGCGGCATGCGGTTGAACGCGCGGTATTCCGCGCGTTAACCACCTACAGCACCTTGATAAAAGGAGCCCTAAATTTACAGTATGCTGAGGTGAAGGGCCCGTTACAAGAGATTTGAATTTATGCTGGATATTTCATATGCAAGCACCAACTTGGATTTTATCCATCACAAAGAGGCAAGTTCATCTCTCCAAGCACAACCATGTAATTGAACTGCTTCATTCTTGAATCTTACATGAAATATTTTGGGCTGTAATGTAAAATAATGGAAGAAAATATCTTCATTTTACAGTGCATCTCAAATTGCAGAGCTGCCAAATTACCAGGTTCCATGTGAATTTCAACCACAAATCTTTTTCTGAGACATATGATAGGATAAAAAGATAAGGTTTCGGGGGGGAGCATGACAGTGATAAACATATGTATTTTAAACATACAAATTAATTTCTTCTAGTGAGCACCTTTGTAAAGTTTAAGGCTCCTTTTACTAAGGTGCGCTTGCGTTTTTAGCTCACGCAGATTAGCGCACGCTACGCGGCTAGAACTAACGCCAGCTCAATGCTGGCATTAGCATGTAGCGCACGCTATTCCGCGCGTTAATGCCCTAACGCAGCTTAGTAAAACGAGCCCTTAGTCTATAGTATTTCAAAGCTAACAAGTGTTCAACTCAAAGATCAAAATCCTGGTTGCCACCTCCTCCAGGAGAAACAGACGACTGTTCTTCTTAGAACACTACTAAGACACAACAGCAAAACTGAGTGGGGAATATTGTACAATAAACACAGTTACCGTAAGTAGTGTTGTTCTATGGAAAAAAAAAGGAGGTCTTTAATTCACTGCTTTAAAAAATTCTGGAATGCTATATCATTCAGTTATTTTTGAAGTCTTTAATTAGTAGATGTTTTTGATCTTTAATCTTTGGATTGTCAAACTAATAGACTTTCTTTGTTTTGAGAACTACACAAGATGAATCTTTGGAATCTAGGAAACAACTAAGCTCCTTTTGCAACAGCGGAGTTCAAAACGGATGCAATTATATGAAACCTTTCATCTTCTTTTGCCTGCATAAAATCTTTTTAATGTCAGTATCCTCCCTCCCCTTTTACAAATCGTGCTAGTGGCCTGTCGCAGGGCAATGGCACCAAAGCCCATTTATTCCCAATGGGCTTTGGTGCAATTACCGCAGGCCAAAGTGGTAATCGGCTTTCCCTCTCCTTTACAAAGCCGCGCTAGCGTTTTTAGCGCCAGCTGCCAGGGTAACAGCTCCGATGCTCAAAGAATTCCTATGAGCGACTGAGCTGTTACCACTGTGGCAGGCACTAAAAACACTAGCGCAGCTTTCTAGAGGGGGGTTTGTAAAAGAGGGCCTACATTTGTTTAAAAAAAAATACAAGAGAAAGATTTTGTTTTGCAGGATTTAAAAAATTTAAATGGTCCAAGCTAAAATGGCAGCTATATGTTTCTTCTTGCCAAGTGATATATGATAAGGCTTGTAGTCATATTAATAGCAGCAGTAGCCAACTTTTATTAATATTTATTTATTTGGGTTTCTTAACTGCCTTTACATGAAGAGATTCAACCAAAGCAGTTTGCAATACATTGAGTAGTAATCAGGTACTCGTAAGTATTTACCCTATCTGGCCCAGCAGATTCATAATCTAACTGTGGTATCTGGGGCAATGAAGTGCTAAGTACAGAGTCACAAGGAGCAGCTTGGAATCAAACTCAGAACCTCAGGGTGCTGAGGCAGCTCTAACCACTAGGCCACTCCTCCACTCTACTTGAAAACAGTGAACCCTCTTGTTTAATACTGAATCTATCCTCAAATATTTCCTGAGTGGTATAGAACAAGTACAAGTGAATCAATTTTTTTACTACAGCAAAAATTGCAAAGACTAGGGGGGGGCACTCAAATTTACAGGAAAACATTTTTAAAACTAATAGGAAGAAATATTTTTTCACTCAGAGAATAGTTAAGCTCTGCTATTGAGACAGACATAGGGGAAACCACTGCTTGCCCTGAGATCAGTAGCATAGAATGTTGCTACTATTTGGGTTTCTGCCAGGTACTTGTGACCTGGATTAGCCACTGTAGAAACAGGATACTGGACTAGATGGACTGCTGAGTCTGACACAGTATGGCAATTCTTATTTTTTACAGTCTCAAAAATTGTGCTGGTAGTAATTTTCTGCCAGGTGGCCGACTCCAAATCTCTTGCAACTGCACCCAATTTGTTTCTTGTATATTTGCTGTAGTTTAAGGCTCTAGTGGCAACTGAGAATTTTCAGGTGCAAAGCCTACTGAGCATTCATGAGAAACCTCTGGCTGCTGATCTCGTGCATCATGAGATCAACAGACACCAAGATGCCAACCCACAAGTTGGCACTGGTGAGTAAACTCTTCATCTGACTCTTTGGATGCCTGATATATAGCAAGTACAGTCACTTCACCAAGGGTCCACTGCCACAATTTGCATAGCTGGTTTAAAGAAAGGTTTGGACAAGTTCCTGGAGGAAAAAATCCATAGTCTGTTATTGAGAAAGACATGGGGGAAGCCACTGCTTGCCCTGTATCAGTAGCATGGAATATTGCTACTCCTTGGGTTTTGGCCAGGTACTAGTGACCTGGATTGGCCACCATGAGAACGGGCTTCTGGGCTTGATAGACTATTGGTCTGACCCAGTAAGGCTATTCTTATGTTCTTATATTCTTATTAAGGACAATTTGATGAAGAAAGCCTCCACAAAAAGCACTCTTAACTACAGAAAAAAAACACCTAAAAATGCTTGCAGCTGGTAAAACCCATCCTGCAGGCAGCTGAAGAAGACAGGAGACCCATGACAACTGGCAAAACCTGTATCACCAGCTGCCAAAAAGTGAAGGTGGTGCCCTATGGTATCCAGCAGAGCCTGTTCTATTAGACAGTACAGGAGGAATCCCATATGTCATTGTAGTTACTTGGGAGGGTAGACTATCCCTAGTTTATGATGATGAAATATATCTTTATCTACCTTTTGCATTGTCAATTCTTTTTTTAAAATTAATAATCATTTCATCTTTTACCTTTGAAACCACGCAGTTAATTATTCATTTGGCAAGCTGCAGAAATCATACATGTTAAGGCTATCTTCAAAATAAAGAACCTTCACACAAAAAAAGTCAAAAATCAACCAAAAAGTATACACTGACACCCGTGGGCACTTGAGGTCCGTTCTCCCCTGATCTGCTAATCTTTTGAAAATTTGATCATTTGAAAATTTGGATGTTATTCACATTTGCATTGCTTAGGTGTATGCATGTTAATGCTGACATTGAAGCATTGTGACCTCAAATCTGAAAATTGTCATTTACTTCTACTACTATTTATCATTTCTATAGCACTGAAAAACCTATGCTATGCTCTACAATCAACATGCAATAGACAGTGCCTGCTCGGAAGAGCTTACAATCTAACTGGACAGACAGACAGGACATATAGGGTTGGGGAGTTTCTTGCAGAGAATAATAGGATGGACATAGGGAATTTTATGGTGAGTGAGACTTAGGAGTTGAAGGCAGCATCGAAAAGTGTGCATTTAGCTTGGATTTGAACACTGCCAGAGATGATGCCTGACATAATAACACAGGCAGTTTGCTCCATGCATTCAGCGCAGCAAGATAGAAGGGACAGCTTCCTAGTAGTTACAGAATAACATCTCTCAAGATCCATTCATGACCTACCCAGAGATCATGCCTTAGTAAATAAAGGGCACCAGTTTCTCGCTCCCACATAACCCGCATTTATCAAAATCCCACTATCTGAATATACTGGAAAAGCAGTATTTTTACCATTACTCAGCCATCTGAAAAGGATATCCCTTTCTTTTCTACAGATAGAAATATCCTTGTGCTTTATTCCAGGGAATTAAGTTTCATCTTCACAGAATGAACATATCACAAACCAGGGATCAGTAGAACTGTTAAATTATGTTATTCACAATATTCTCTAGGTCAATGCCTCCACTGACATAAGAACGTGTCTGCACAAAGCACACAAGTCATGCACTTATTTCAAACCATCTGCTGTATGGAAGACACATTGTTCCCTTATGGCCTTTATGAATGCCTCTGATTCTATCGGGCCTGAGACTGGAGATAAAACTATATCAAGCAGAAAGGAAAAACAAGACGAAGGACAAAATTTTGGGGTTTTCAAAGATAAACAGTCAAGAAATACCACTCCTCTCTAGCGTGGCAAGTTTCTCATACCTATAGTTCATTGATTTATATCCTGCTTTATACAAAGCGGGTTCCAAAACGTACATACAGAATATTATCACATCACATACAATTAACAAATCTAACGAACAAAAGATTTCAACGACCAGCGCCTACAAATATATTAAAGCTTCAATTCCCATATTTCATCTTACAAAACAAATACTTTTTTCAGTAATTTCTTAAAATTGCATAAATTTCCCTGCTCCCGGATGTATAGAAGGATCTCATTCCATGCCTGTGGGCCTCTACACGAAAACATACCTGCCCTCGACACCTGAAAACGCAAGTGTTTAACAGGCGGAACAAACAAATTATCATGTTCCACAGAACGGAGATTTGGAAGGGGAACATATGGCAGAAAACTATCTACCAGATACCTTGGTGCTAGCCCACGTACACATAAGTATACCATAACCAGCAACTTGTAACTTATCCGGTAATCTAATTTCAGCCAATATAATTTAATATAGTATTCCGACACATGTTCCCACTTACTAAGTCTAAAAAGCGTCCGCACAACCAAATTTTGTGCAACCTGCAAAGCAGATAACGTCGAGGCTGGCATTCCCAAAAATACAAGGTTGCAATAATCAAAGTAGGGCAAAACTACGGTTTGACATATGGTCTATACTTGTATACTATACTACTACTCATCTATGAAGTCTACTGGTTGATAATGGATGAATGGATGGACGGACTTCGACTCATTCTGCCAGAATAAACTACCTTGCTATAAATAAAGTAAGCAGAATAAACTTTATGGGAATACAATGGTACCTTGGTTTGCGAGCATAATTCGTTCCAGGAGCATGTTTGTAATCCAAAGTACTCGTATATCAAAGCACATTTCCCCAAAGAAAACAATGGAAGCTCAGAAGATTCGTTCCACATCCCCAAAACTTGTACTGGTAGTAAGTAGACGCAGAAGATGGAGGGTTAAGTGACTTTGCCCAGAGTCACAAGGAGCTGCAGAGGAAATTAAACCCAATTCCTTAGCCAAGCCAAAAGGAGCCGGAACAAACGAGAAGACCGACTACTGTACCTCCCTCATCGCACAGCTCACCTTCTCCAGCATCGGGAGCACCACTATCACCTGTGAAGTCCTCCATCAAGAGTCACCCACTAGCATCTGCCTCTAACATCCACAGGTCCTCCAGCGGGGTCCTTTCTAGTCAGTGGTCACCTTTTTAGCAACCCAACGCCCGCCTGAGTTCGGGAAAACGAGTCGAGCGGAGGATTGCCCTTTTTATGGTGAAATGGTAGCAGCCCCGAGCTCGGTTTCAGTTGCTGGTGCCCCGCAGTTGGGCAGGAAGCGGAAGAATGGGCGTTCTCAGACTTCAGCGATGTTTGAGTTGGCAGCAGAGGCGGATGTGGTGCTGGTGTCTCCGCGTATACAGCCTTTGCCTTCTGTGCCCTGGTAGCGCAGCCTCGGGCTGGAGTTGCTGCAGACATAGAAAGGAAGAGAGACACCAATCGGCAGAGGCTTACAGGCGGCGCGGAAGTGCTCGTTTAACCGAGACAACACTCGGTTTGCAAGTCACAGTTTACTGGAGTGTTTTGCTCATCTTGCAAAACACTCGCAAACCGCGTTACTCACAAACCGAGGTTTGACTGTAATTTTATAAAGTCCCCTCCAAAAGTAAAGCATATTTTACATGAGGAAGATGGTTCTTCAAAAATTGTAGGGAAATGTACATATGTAAAAAGTGCACACATACATGAAGACTGCACATCTGTTTATGTGATCTATGCATAGGTATTTCTGCATGTGCAGTTAAAGTAAAGCTGTGATGTAAGCATGTAGGCCTGGATTCCCTAAACGGAGCTATTGTTGGTGGCTACATTAAAAGCGGCCGCCGATCGCGCGTCAATCACGTGACGGCGCTGTTTAGAATTGCGCCTTCGGGAAAGGTAGCCGCTGGAAATGTAGGCCAGGGTTTTCAAGGCCTACATTTCTGCTGCCTACCTGTGACATGAATCGTACCTATGGAGGCGCCTATTGGTACCTAACGCCACTTCTGGTGTTAGCCAAGCCTACAGTGGTGTTAGGCACTAGCAAGCGCCTCTGGAGGCTCGATTCTGGCAACATTTTTTTTAGATGCCAGTAGGCACCTGGAAATATCTTTTAAAAGACCTTTTAAACAGTGTTTCCCTCTTAATTTAGGCGCTAGTAATGTAATGTAATGTAATTTATTTCTTATATACCGCTAAACTCAGTTAGGATTCTAAGCGGTTTACAGAAAAATAGACAATAGGGTGCATTAAAATTATAAGTAAAATAGGTACTTAGAAATTCCCTTACTGTCCCGAAGGCTCACAATCTAACTAAAGTACCTGGAAAAATGACAATTAGTAGAGTAATGAAGAAATAAAATAGAGAATAGATGAGAAAAATAAGAAAATAAACATTCTAATAAGACTACAATGATCTAAAGGACTTTGAAAGGTTGAAAAAAGAGGGGAGATAAGAATAGATGCAGAGGGAGAACCGTTGAAGCAATAGAATTCTGGGGAAATTTAAATGAAATTTGAATGATAAAATAAAACAAAATAAGTGGTAAAACAATAAGTGAGATTAAAAAATATATCATAAACTAAAAAGAATTGAAAATAAAATCAAAACAGTCAAAACTGAAGTCCAGCTTGAATGGGCCCCCGAGCCAACCGTTGGTCCGATGGCCGGACTGCAGCCCTCCTCTGTCAGCTCTCCCCTGCTGGAATGAGGGAGGAGCGAAGACAGTGTCGGGTACCCCGCTGGAACGGGCCCCCAAGCCGACCGTTGGACCGATGGCCGGACTGCAGCCCTCCTCCGTCGGCTCTCCCCTGCTGGAATGGGGGAGGAGCGAAGACAGTGTCGGGTACCCCGCTGGAACGGGCCCCCAAGCCGACCGTTGGTCCGATGGCCAGACTGCAGCCCTCCTCCGTTGGCTCTCCCCTGCTGGAATGGGGGAGGAGCGAAGACTGTGTCGGGTGCCCCGCTGGAACGGGCCCCCAAGCCGACCATTGGACCGATGGCCGGACTGCAGCCCTCCTCCGTCGGCTCTCCCCTGCTGGAATGGGAGAGGAGCGAAAACAATGTCGGGTGCCCCACTGGAATGGGCCCCCGAGCCGACCGTTGATCCGATGGCCGGACTGCAGCCCTCCTCCGTCGTCCCTCCCCTGCTGGAATGGGGGAGGAGCGAAGACAGTGTCGGGTGCCCCACTGGAACGGGCCCCCGAGCCAACCGTTGGTCCAATGGCTGGACTGCAGCCCTCCTCCGTCGGCTCTCCCCTGCTGGAATGGGGGAGGAGCGAAGACAGTGTCGGGTGCCCCCCTGGAACGGGCCCCCGAGCCGACCGTTGGTCCGATGGCCGGACTGCAGCCCTCCTCCGTCGGCTCTCCCCTGCTGGAATGGGGGAGGAGCAAAAGACAGTGTCGGGTGCCCCGCTGGAACGGGCCCCCGAGCCGACCGTTGGTCCGATGGCCGGACTGCAGCCCTCCTCCGTCGGCTCTCCCCTGCTGGAATGGTGTTAGATGGTGTTACAGGGTTTGGTTTTGTTCTTTTACTTTTCCCATCTGTAGCAAATACAGTATCCAATGTAAGTTGTTTTCCTGAAGCCATTTGAAATCACTTTAGTTAAACTGAAGGGATTAAATAGTTATAAAATCTTTAGTGAGAATGTCCAGAGAGAGGAGCTCTGCACTCAAACTAGTAAAGTGCTGTTTATAGAATGTGGGCCATACTTTATAAAATATGAATGGGGATCATTTTAAAAATAATTATTTATGTATAAATCCTTTTATTTGGCATTGTTGCTCCGAAGCAACATGTGTCTTCTATGGCTCTTATGGGAGATCTGCATCTCCGAATGCCTGTTTACTTGCCACTGTTGCTCTCGTTCAACATCAAGTTACATAAGGCAGATGTTTCACCATTTGCCAATTAAAGGGTTAAATTCCAAACTATGAGACTTCATCATAAATATATATATGGGTAAAATACTGTTTTTCTTAGCAGATTGATTGGTTTTCTAAACGCTCAGAGATATGAAACTCTAATATGGAGCCGAAGCCCCCGAGGAGTTCACCTTCCAGTCAGTGTCATAAATTTTGTAATCAATCTCCGAGATAAAATAGTATATTCCCTATTTTTATTTTTCTTTACTTATACTTTTTTCTTTAACTTATGCATCTTCTTAATTCTTCTTACTCAATTGAAGTTGTAAGGTTATAAAAAATCAGATGATGATCATTAATCAAATTCAAATTCTCAACTTAACTTGAGTATAAAGGGTTAAAGCAACCCAAGGGTAGAGATATTTCAAGGAGAAATTTGGGTGGCATATGTGTAGTGTCATTAAGCCACATGCACATTTAGACTAGCTCCCAAGGGATGTGCCAGACACAAAAAAACATCCTCATACAAGTGGTGAATTTTTTTTTTTTCCATTAAAATACTATAAAAACCAAGCAAATAAAATAATTTATTAGCTGGAGCACTAAGAAAAAATAGTATTATAATGCTAGAAATAATACTTAAAAAGTATTTTTCCTTAAAGTAACCTTAACCATTGTTCTAGTGGAAGAAATATCACATGTAAATAAAATTGGCTACAAAAACAAAGAAACCATAGAATAAGAGTTCAACTTTTTCAAGCAGCAAAATATTGATTACATGATCACCAACTCTTTTACACTGTGTTTAATGGAAATGCAATTTTGTCTTGACATCAGAGAATTATGCTCAGGTCTTAGGAGACACCCGGCCAGTCAGGTTTTCTGGCTATTCACAATGAATATGCATGAGACAGCTTTGCATCTAACAGAGGCAGTGCATTCAAATCTCTCTTGTGTATATTTATTGTGGATTTCCAGTAAACCTGATTGGCTGGGTGTGTCCGAAGAAGTGGGTTATTTTTTATTATGTTTCATTTTTATCTTTCCCCTTAACTATAGATGTGGAGGGGCATTTTGAATATGACTTCTAAATCCAATTTTGGACATTCTTGGAAAAACAGAGAAAAAATCCAGTAGAGAAAATGGCCATTTTCAAAACAAAAAAGGTCCAACTTTTTGTTTCAGAAATGGCCATTTCCTAGATATGTTTGCATCTATCTCTTTGAAACATTTTCTGACCCCCCCCCCAAAAAAAAAAAAACCCCACCCACATGAAAAATGTAGAAAACCACGCATTGGGATGTAGGAGGGGGCCAGCATTCTTAGCAGACTGGCCACACAGTGAACTAGTTAGAATGGGATATGGGCCTGGGTCTCCTTCTCTGCAGTCCACTGTACTAACCACTAGGCTACTCCAGAGTATTGATCATAATATCAGAAGTGTTATATACTGTTTCACTCACATCTTTAGGGGTGGGAGATAGTCAGGGGGAAAGGGGGACTATGCCTCAGACTTCCAGTGGTCATCTGGTTAGTTTGGCAACCTTATGGGCACTTATTCATTATTGAAACAGGTCTACTACTACTACTACTACTATTTATCATTTCTATAGCGTTGAAGGTCTAGCCTCAAATGTCCAAGTTTTGCCCTGGACGTTTTCTGCAAATGTTCCATTATTGCAGAAAAATGTCCAAAACATAAATCTACCCTAATCCCGCCCAAAATAAACCCCAATATGCCCCCTTGAGATTTAGACGCACTGCAGTCAAACAGCATAGAAAACCATCTATAAAATGTATTTTAAAAATGGCAATTTGGACGTTTTAGCAAAAAAACAAACAAAAACAAAACACATCTAAATGGCTGCTGAGAGTTCCTGCTGTAGTCTCATGAGACCAAGAGAACTCACGGCAGCCATTTTTGTTGATGGCTCTGCACGAGGCAGAAGCATAGGAAGATCATTCCTGCCCCACTTTACCGCTAGGCCACCAAGTACAGTGAAGAGAGGTCTGGGAGGTAGGAGGGAGGCAGATTGGGTCAGAGTCAGCCCTAAGTTATTCACGATTTTTTCATATTCGCAAGGCGGCTATGCCCTTAACCCCCGTGAATATGGAGGGAGAAGTGTAAATTTAAAACAAAATGGATAAAATATTTCTTCACTCAGCATGTAATTAAATTCTGGAGAATGTGGTAAAAGCAGTTAGCTTAGCAAGGTTTAAAAAAGGTTTGGAGAATTTCCTAAAACAGAAGTCTATAAGTCTTTATTAAGTTGGACTTTGGGAAATCCACTGCTTATTCCTAGAATAAGCAACATAAAATCTGTTTTAGTCCTTGGGATCTTGCCAGGTAATTGTGATCTGGATTGGCACTGTTGGAAACATGATACTGGACTTGATGGACCTTTGGTCTATTGTAATATGGTAACTCATGTTCTCTTTTGAAAATGAGCCTCATAGTCACACATTATCACAAGGATGGGTACAAATGGAATGTTCTTTTAAAAACAAAAAGTCTATATCATTACTCATTTACTTAAGCCTTAGAGAAGTGGTCTCAAACTCGGGGCCCAGGGGCCCCATGTGGCCCTCCAGGTACTATTTTGAGGCCCTCGGAATGTTTATCATAATCCCAAAAGTAAAATAAAACAGTTTCTTGATCATATGTCTCTTTAGCTATAAATGACATTATTATTATTAAGACTTAGCCAAAAGGGAAGATTTATAAACTATAAAGAGTTTTACCTCATGCAAAATTGTCATTTCTTTAATAAGACATTTACTATTTTTTTCTGAGGCCCTCCAAGTACCTTCAAATCCAAAATGTGGCCCTGCAAAGGGTTTGAGTTTGAGACCACTGCCTTAGAGAGACCAACAGTTTTACAGTTTTAGAAAAAAAACAAAAACCCACAACCTTGTTCTTTCCCCAAGACTTTGCAAAATATAAAAAGGTTGCTTAAATATTATCCTAGCTTCCTATAGGTAAAGTAGACATATAATTTGTCCATTCTTGGCAATTAATGGGTTTTGCCCCCACCCCTACTCACACACACATTAGCTTTTGAGTTGTCCATCTAATTGTATTTAAAACTGTGTCACAAACGGAAAATTATTCAATGACTCTGAATCAAGCTTTTCATGAACTTGTGACAGCCTTCAACATTGAGAGTCCCTTCGTTCACTACAGTGAATAAAAAAAAAAAATGAGGCAGTTCAATTCAATGTGTGCACACTACTATGTCACCGATCATTTTCAAAGCTGCCTTGTCAAGTTAGGGCTTACACATGTGAAGTATATCAGCAGAATTATTCCTAGGAAATCATTCGCTTGTTTTTGATCTGCAGGTTCATTGGGTTTATAAATAGTTTTTCTTTCACCTTTTATGTAATTGCCAGATGGTTGACATTGCACATTCTTAAAGTCGGTTCTTGCCTATGATTAGCTGCTGGCACCATTTCTGGCCTAGTTTGCAACAGAAAAAAACCAACCCCTATTTAAATTGGGTATTGATTAGGAAAACAGAGAAAAACAAATTCTGTACAAATGAAGAAACGTTGGCATCAAGAAAATATGAACCTCTCCTGTTTGCTTGGCTAAAGAACAGTTGTCAGTTGCGAGGACAGTTAATGTGTGTGTGTTTTCATGTATAAAATTGGCAGGCTCATACTTTGAAGGACTATAGATACCATCATGCATTGCTGTGGAAATAGAAGGAGGGTGGGGGCAAAAATAAATCAAATAGGCCTAGAAAGTGAATGGTAACCAGATGAAGACCGAGTAATGAAATGGCTCAGTTATACCAGAAGGGTACTCCCACAACACCAATCCCTGAGGACAAACAGAAAAGGATGAATTGCACCATGCTAGTTTACATGCATTTCTGAAACACACAGCTTGCTCAAGTCCAAGCAACCTAATAGGATAAATGTTGTGGTATAAATAGATATAGAAAATTATAGCATCAGCAAAACTAGCCATTATATAAACACAGCTGGGAAGTAATGTTCAAGTTCCTTCAGTGCATAAACACAGTGATAGAAGATGATAACATTCAAAAACAAGATCTGTAATTAAAGTATCACAATGGGTCTTCTACCCTCCAGGAGGTATTTCATGCCTGAAACCCCCTTTATATAAATTTAACTTTAGGTTGCTTCTGAATTTAAAAGGTTCTCTAGGCCATACTGATCTCAAAATGGGAATGAAAGGCAGTGGAAAAAGTTGGTGCGTAGTGGCAAAATAACCGTTTGAGTCTTGCACCATGGACTAGGGCCTAGAAAACAACAAAGCTATTGGCTAACAAGATCCAACGCAGAGAAAATGAGAGCAGCAAGTCAAAAAGATACAAACTTATCTTTATTCAGTTACAGTATCTTGCTCCAGGATGTTATGAACAGATGTCTGACAAGGCCATGTTTCACCCAGGACTGATTCAGGGGTATTATAAAATACCAATTGGTGCTAAAGTCCAATTCTAATCAGCATCTCCAACCAGGGCTGTATGTAAAATCAAACAGCCATGGTGAAAGACATCCAGTTTTGTATTCTGGCTGAATTTACGAACATGGTGACGATAATGGATGCCATTCTATATACTACACTTAAATTCATTTACCATAATCACTAATGCAACAAATCATGCATATGTAGGAGATGCTTTGTTTTTCCAAACTTATTCAAATGGCTTCTGCGGCTGGCATCATGGTTGTTGCAGTTGCCCAGGTCTTGCCATGTCTGAATAGATAAAACCGATGTTTCAGCCATCCTACTATGGCTTTCTTCAGGGTGTGCTATGAGGTCTGCAGTTTGTCTTCATATATAGTGGGTCTTCAAACATGATTGGCTGGGGCTTGAGGTAATTGAGGCAGGGCCAATCAGGCACCTTCCCGTGCACTCTGGGATGACTAGAAGGGGCCTAATTTTCCCCTAATTTTATAACGCAGCATCTAGGTAGGAAAGGCACATAGATATTGTGCTTATTTTTATAAACACAGCATAGCTGCCCATGCGGATTTACAGAATTTCCATATCATTTAACACTGTTACAACAACCGAAGTAAAGCAAATAGTGAACAGACTATCTAATACAGGTTGCAATTAGATCTATGTCCACCCTATTTATATCAGTGCATGACAGATGATATACCAGAATGGCTGATGGATCTAATTAATACCACACTACTTCAAGATTGATTCTCAAAAGAGTTTGGCGAAATACTACACACAACCATCCCCAAAAGTGCAAACTTAGATCTATACCAAGCAGCAAACTACATACCGGTAGCCAGCATACCTTTCATGACAAACTGATGCATCCGTGGTCACCTCCCAGCTAAAAGATGCATTTCCACTCCTCTACTTATTCTAGGTATTAGATCTACTAGACATGTTTCTGTGCTGTGTGAGTTCCTAAATCCATGCTGTGAGGGTAGTAATTAAATCACAAAATGGAATCTATTACAATTTAATGTCTCAGCAGCATTTGACACAGTAATCCATAACCTATTACTATACAAGCTATCTAGGAATTTCAGGACTTGTATTACCATAGTTCCAAGACTTCCTAAGAAACAGATGATACCAAAGGATAACACAAAGACTACTGGTCCCTGCCATGTGGAGTACCCCAAGGATCCCCCATCTTGCCAATACTATATAACATCTATATGACCACATTAACCTCAATAGACTTGAATCCTGGAGAACGGCTCTCCTCCTATGTCGACAATGTCTTTCTACTAATCCCCGACGACCCAAACAGAAAAATCATGACCACCAAAAAAACTAGAGCAGGGATTTCAAAGTTCCTCCTCGAGGGCCGGAATCCAGTCGGGTTTTCAGGATCTCCCCCTGCTTTCATTGTATGCTAATAGATCTCATGCATATTCATTGGGGAAATCCTGAAAACCCAACTGGATTGCGGCCCTCGAGGAGGGACTTTGACACCCCTGAACTAGAGCAATAACTTGCTTTTGTGTGATTTTCATGTGGATGTCTTTATATTCGAGAATGGCTAAAAAAGATAGACATACTAAGGACCAAAATGTCTATACAGGTCATTTGAATAAATAAATAAATAAATAAATTGACGTCTTGCTGTTTTGAGAATGGACATTTTCTCTACTAGATTTCTGGACGTCTTTCCCAAAACATCCAAACTCAGATGTCCTTTTGAAAATGCCCCTTGAATGCATCTATGGCAACAATTGTAACCCGCCTAGAACTCCACTAAGTGAGGATTTAGCATGATATAAGTCCATACATAACTTATCAAAAAGTAAGCACAGGCATTTACACTTGCTGCAAAGTAGGCTTATTTGGGTATATGTGTCAGTAAGAATATATGACTAAGTGCAATTCCACTCCTGGTCCACCTATATTCTCTGTCTCTGCTATGTTTTTGTGCACCTGTATTATATGAGCAAAGATTCTTGTAAAGCCTTATACGAGACTACTTGTATGTGTGATATGCTATTATACACGCTCAAGCCCTTTATAAAATTACTGCCTTAATACTTAAGTGATTTGCATGTTAGCAATACAAGCCATTAATGCAAGACAACAAAAGTACTAATGCAGGTTTTTTGTGAGGGGGAGGTAACACAGGAAGTTACCAAGAGGATCTGCTGTTCCATTAGTAAGAAGCAGGTTGGAGCGATTAGCGAGGCCTGCCACAAAAGGAGGGGTCTCCTGGGTTGGGAAGGGAGGAGGAGCGGAGGGGAAGGAAGGAGCCAATAGAGAAGGAAGGGGGATGGGGCAAGGCGAGTGGCGGGCCTCATTCAAAGTGGGTCATCACCCAGCGCAGCCATCTTGTCAGCAGCGCACCGGGAAGAAGAGGACCCCGGAGGCCAAGCACCCGGGGAGGGGGGGGGGGTAGAGCATCAGGGCCACCGGGCATCAGGAAGATCGCAGCCAGGCTGGTTCCCCAGGGGACGGAGAGCTGCAACAGGAGTCATGGTTGTATGACTAATTATACCAAATGACAGTAAGAAGAAAGATTAGCACTTTCTGGAATTCAAAGAGGGTTGGTAGATTCAGTGGTGTAGTAAGGGGGAGGGGGTGATCCACCCTGGGCGCCTTCTTCCTCAGGGCGCTGGCACCCCTCCTCCTCTCTGCCCCCCTTTCCACTCCTTCCTCTGCCGTGCAAGTGCCCCTTCCTGTCTCCTATACCTTTTTTTTTTTTTTTTTTTTTTAAACTTAGGCGTGAGCAGCCACTGACTTACTGCCTGCGTCAGCTTCGGCACTCTCTCTGATGTCGATTCTGGGACTCAAGCCTAGGAAGTGACACCAGAGAGAGTGCCGAAGCTGACTCAGGCAGCAAGTCAGTGGCTGCACTCGCCCTAGTTAAAAAGGTATGGGGAAGGGGTGCATGGCAGTAGGGTGAGGGATGGGTGCCACTCACCCTCGCTACGCCACTGGGTAGATTTTTTATATTTGGGGGGATATCGCTCCAAAGCTTTGGACTTATGTACCGAAAATGAACAATTCATTTAACATAGACTTTTTAAAACAGAAAAGTTTTCTGTTGCTTATGAAACAAGAGTTATCTTAGATCCAAATATCCATAAGTAACAGATTCCACTATTTGGTAGAGTGATAAGAAAACCAAGTAGATTATATTGACTTGTATATTGTATTGTATTATATTTGATATACCGCTTGTACATGAGTATTAAGCAGTTTACAAAACTGGCATTTTGGACTTCACTCTCTGTCCCAAATGGGCTCACAATCTAAACCTATACTATTTCCCTTCAATTTGGATAGTTAAAAAATCTTGAATTCTCTTGAATGTAACACTGAGTTTCTGGAAGAGGGTGAGGGAGTGGTTAAAGTGACTAATTCTGATCCTTTGCCTGTTTGGAAATACTGGGCACTGGTTCCTTGCTTTTTGCTGTCATCTTTCTCATTCACAGCTTTGAATACTTCTGGATGAAAGTGCTATAAATGTATTTTTAGACTGCAAGTTCTCATAGTAGCACTTTTATCACTGCCTGATGTGCTGATCTTGGCTTCACAGCACTGGTCATCATCTGGGTCCGGTTTCAAACTGACACACAAAATATTTTCCAACTTGAGTTATGGTGAAATGTTCAAATATTGCAGACTTAATGAGAAGCTTCTTTGACGTTATGAATTTGTATTAAAAAATAAAGATTGTCAAACAAAATTTCAAACAAGTTTCCTTCCCTTTCTTTCAGTTACAAGTTGAAGAAACTAACAACAGACTGAGGTAGGTGAAGGTCTTAAATATCAGCCTTCAACCAATCAGAATGCATGTCACATTAAGTTTGTGCATTCCAATTGGTTAACAGTCCTGGAAAAAGTGAACTGACATTAGGTCTTAGGACCCTCTTTTACCAAACCGCGGTAGAGATTTCTAATGTGGCCCAGAGCATTAAATTCTATGAGCATCAGAGTAGTGTCAGAGCATATTGCGTTCCGTGCTGCGGTAGAAATCTCTACCATGGCTTAGTAAAAGGAGGGGAGGAGGTAAATTTTTTGTCTGGGATCTAAAGTAATCGTAAATATATCATTTTTACCAGTACTTCAAATCCAGGAAAAAAAAGGAATACCAAATGATAAATTTACTGTATAAGGTAAGTTTTTATTTTGAAGCTGGAGTTGGTACATTTATACTGACTCCAATTCCACCCAAAATTGCTTCTGACTCCGATTCTGACTCTACACCGGATGGCGAAACTGGAGGACTGATATCAAGCCTTGTTCCGCCAGCACCATTGGAGAATATAACACCCATTCATATATAGTTAGCACTAGATTTTTTCCCAAGGCAAGCATATTGTCAACTGAAACACAAATTAGATCACATTTTTTTCCACAGCTCATCGAAGCAAATTTTTAAAATGACTGCTCTGGATAATTGAATACACCCAGCTGTGACTGAAGAAAAATGGGGGGGGGAAAAAAAGCAAAACAGATTGTTTTAACTTTGCTTAATCAAGACTATACAGTCATATTAGAAGGGCTCACAAAATTGATTGTTCTGTGTATTAGGGCAGCAACGAGAATAGATCAAAAAGGAAATTAATTTGGACTTCAGCATGCATCAGCTGAACTGAGCTTATTTAAACTGATTTAGGACAACTATAAACACAAGCCATGTTTACAGTTTATTCTTGCCTTTTTTAATTCCCTGTTGGATATGTGATAATTGTAGTATGAACTTTTCCCCGCATTAACCCTGAAGCGAGTAATATAGCACATGCGGTGAAGGGGCTTATTGCTGATTCTTAGGGTAAACTGTTTGCACCGAAAAGCAGATGGCTGAAATAATGAGGATGAGGCTCATTATTCCCAGTGCTCTTGTCTCATCAAAAAACATGGTCTTTTCTATTACAGGTCCCTCACATTTCCTTGGTTCTCTGCATTGTTCAAGTGCTCCGAATCCTATTTCAGCCATTGTCCCTTATAAAACTATTGTCATCCCTTTGAGAAAGCTGCAGTTTTCCATGGAAATGGATTGGCACACACACACATAGGAGGGAATTCAGTAAATGGCTCCAAAAATCTTGTACTCTGAAAAACTCGAGTGCAAAATCCTATTCTATAACGGGAACAAACGAACATAAGAGTTGCCATACTGGGACATACCAAAGGTCCATTAAGTCCAGTATCCTGTTTTCCAATAGTGGCCAAACCAGGATAACAAGTACCCGGCAATATCCCAAAAGAGTAAAACAGATTTTATGCTGCTTATCCTAAAAATAATCAGTGGATTTTCCCAAGTCCATCTTAATAATAGCTTATGGACTTTTGTGTTTTCATCACATTCTCTGTCAACCAATTTCACAGTTTAATCACACATTGAGTGAATAAATATTTTCTCCAGTTTGTTTTAAATTTACTACTTAGTAGCACATTGCATGCCCCCTAGTCCTTGTATTTTTGGAAGGAGAACACAAACGATTCTACTCCACTCAGTATTTTATAGACGTCTATCATATCTCCCCTGAGCCGCCTCTTTTCCAAGCTGAAGAGCCCTAGCCACTTTAGTTTTTTTCTCATAGGGAAGTCATTTTCATTGCCCTTCTCTGTACCTTTTCTAAATCCCCCTATATCTTTTTTGAGATGCGGTGACCAGAGTTGCACACAGTATTCAAGGTGCGGCTGCACCATGGAGAGATACAAAAGCATTATAACATACCCATCTGTTTTCCATTCTTTTCCTGATACTTCCTGACATTCTATTTGCTTTCTTAGACGCTGCCGTTTCAACATATCACCAACGATGATACCTAAATTCTTTTCCTGGGTGGTGACCCCCTAACACAGAACTGTGCATCATGATATGATCAATGGCCACTGCTAGTTCTTGCCCTTACCGCTGCCCATAAAATATACTCGCCTATAAGAACCTTATGTCAATTCTTTCTGCCGTTAGCTGGGGCTTATAGCCAAGCTTACCTGCAATCGGTGCTAAGGAACTCACAAGCTTTCCCCTCCTACTCAGGCGCAGTTATACCTAAAGTGTATCTTGGCGCTACTGTTTCATATTCTTACTTTTCTTAGGAAAACTGAACACAGATGTTCATACATTAAGGTTTAGTCTGTCCAGATAAAGGGGATCAATTTGAAAGACTTATCACCAAGCAAATTAAATAAGAAAGTAACAGTTGATTACTAATGCCAACAGGACTCAAAGCAAAATGTAAAGCCTGTTGTGCCTCTGTTGAAAGCATTTGATTAATCAGGCCCAGAGGGTAAGACATGTGACAAATCTAATAACAAATGTCTCTATTGCATCCTATATTAACCAACATTTTACGTATTATCCTTTTGCAAATTAAAGAAGACTTCTACTTGCCAGGTTTCCCTCAAGGTTTCAAAAACAAAGTTGTAAGACGGAAGTAATAGCCTTATCAGATGATAAGCACATCATCTGAAGAAAGGTTTGTTAGTCAACCATAAATAGGAATCCTAAGGATGTTATTCAGGAATGTTATTTATTTATTCATTCATTCAGTTTTCTATGCCGTTCTCCCAGGGGAGCTCAGAATGGTTTACTTGAATTTATTCAGGTACTCAAACATTTTACCTTGTCTATCCCATCAGGCTCACAATCTAACTAATATACTTGGGGCAATGAGGGATTAACTTACTTGCCCAGGGTCACAAGGAGCAGCGTGGGTTTGAACCTACAACCTCAGGGTGCTGACGCTGTAGCTTTAACCACTGCGCCACAGAATAAGCAGCTGGGCATTCATTGGCCAACATCATCAGTCGTCATCTGGCAAAATTTATATCTGGTTTTCAACGCCTGGCTCTACTCATAAACCTTTAATACATGTGATGACTGACTACCCACATACTCTACACCTGGATTAGCTTGCTGCACACTCTATAACTTAGACCAGATGCTTGTGTCTTATTCAATTTGCCTCCAATCTAGCCAATTACCTAATTATCCTAATGATTTTATCCTATCCAGCTTGTCTGTCTATATGTCTGTGTCTCTACTGTATTTTCCTCTTCAGCTGCCCATTAAGATGTTTCATTGTATTGTACAAAAAGCATTAGCAGCATATCTATGTTCTTTGAATGTTCTAATGCAGGGATTCCCAAGTCAGTCCTGGAGTATCCTTTTTGCCAATCAGGTTTTCAGAATACCCTCAATGAATATACATCAGGGGTATCCAACCTTTTACATTACATTACATTATATTAGTGATTTTTATTCCGCTTGTACCTTGCGGTTCAAAGCGGATTACATAAGAAGAGAACTGGACATTTCCAGGAGGGTACATGACATTGGAGAATACAGGTTGAGGGTATAGACTTAATAACAGAATGAGTGTATAGACATAATAACATTGGAAGATAAAACAGGTTACATTACATTACATAGCAGATTGTCTGTTTCCATATGTTGGTAGGTAATCGGTTTCGGTAGGATGATTTAGGTTCCAGGTAGGTTTTATTTATTTATTTATTTATTTTATTGGTCGATTGAGGGTATGGTGCCAGGGGGTGCGCAGAACCTGGTCGGTGTAAGTGGAAGAGGAGAGGGAGATTAGGAAGATTGTAATGGTATTGAACAGTAGTGTTTTGATTTCTAGGGGAAGAGGAGAGGGAGATTAGGTAGATTGTATATACTTTTTGAATAGCAGCGTTTTGATTTCTTTACGGAATGCTTTGAAGTCAGATGTTGAGGTTAATAGTCTGGTGATGGAGGGTTCGAGTTTTGCTGCATGCGTTGCTATGAGGTTGTCATAGAGCTTTTTACGATGAGTGCCATTGAGTGGTGGGTATGAGAATGGTGTCAGAGTTCTTCTTGTTCTGGGTGGAAGGTTACAGTTTAGGCGATCGTTTAGATAGGCAGGTGCAGTACCGTTGATTACTTTGAAGATTAGACAGTATAGTTTGAATTGAATTCTGGCTCGAATCGGTAGCCAATGTGAGTCTAGGTAGGCATTGGTGATGTGATCAAATTTTCCGAGGGAGTAGATTAGTCTGAGGGCTGTGTTCTGAACGGTCTGTAGTTTTTTGATCATGTTTGTAGGGCATGGTAGATATAGGATATTGCAGTAGTCCACAAGACCTAGTACCAGGGATTGTACAATGATTCTGTAGTGTTCTTTGTCAAAGTATTTCCTTATTTTTCTTAAGTTGCGCATTATGAAGAATGCTTTTTGGGTAGTTTTGTTGATTTGAGTCTGCATAGTGCAGCATCTGTCTATCAGCACTCCCAGGATTTTGAGGGAGGTTTGGATTGGGTATTTGATTGCTTTAATTTCCAGGTCTGTTATGGATGGGTTTTTGTCCGTTTCAA
Organism: Geotrypetes seraphini; assembly: GCF_902459505.1. Taxonomy (NCBI): domain Eukaryota; kingdom Metazoa; phylum Chordata; class Amphibia; order Gymnophiona; family Dermophiidae; genus Geotrypetes; species Geotrypetes seraphini. Next base: position 173,404,984 of record NC_047089.1, read on the forward strand.
GCATTAAGAATTTGGTTTTGTCCGAGTTTAGTTTTAATTTGTGGTTTGTCATCCATTTTTCTACTTCATCCAGTATTGTTTCCAGGTGTCCTGTTGAGGTGTGGTCTTGGGATTCGAGGGGGAAGAGAATAGTTATGTCGTCTGCGTAGCTGAATGATGTTACATTTAGGTTGTCTAGGGTGGTACCGAGGGAGGAGATGTAGAGATTGAATAGAATGGGTGAAAGTGGAGATCCCTGCGGGACTCTGCATGGATTTGACCATGGGTTAGATTTTGTATCATTTATCTTAACTCTGTATGTTCTTGTTTTAAGGAATTCTTGGAACCAGTTGTAAACCACCCCTGAGATCCCTATTGCATCAAGTATCTGGAGTAGTATGGTATGATCAACTAGATCGAAGGCGGCGGAAAGATCTAGTTGGATAATTAGGATCCGGTGTCCTTTACTGAGGTATTGTCGGGCTATGTCCAGTAGTGTTGCTAGTAGTGTTTCCGTGCTGTGGTAAGATCTAAATCCTGATTGAGATGAGTGAAGTATATTGTGGTCAGCTAGGTAGTTGGTGAGGTATTGAGCCACCAATCCTTCAATCAGCTTGACGTATAATGGGATCGAAGCGATAAGTCTATAGTTAGTAGGTGTGTCTATAGGACCTTTTTGGTCTTTCAGTAGAGGTGTGATTATAATCTCTCCAAGATGTTGCGGGAATTGGCCATCTATGAGAGTGCTTTGTATCCATTGCGTGAGGCTGGTTTTGAATTTAGGGGAGGCATTTGTATGTAGATACGATGGGCAGTAGTTCAAGTCGCATGAGGTGTGGCTGTATTTTTTGTATAGTCGGTTCAAGTCAGGCCATTGTAGAGTTGGGAAGGTGGACCATGTTCTGTCTGCAGTTATGGCTTCTTCCGTTGTGGGGGTTGTTATTAACTCATCGAGTGTGGTAGTTGAGTTGTTGAAGGTAGTTCTGATTTTGATGATCTTGTGTTTGAAATGGTCTGCTAGTTGGGAAGCTGTTGGTGTTTTATTGCCTTGAGTGGCAAGGAATGGGTTTGTGTCCGTAAGTTTTTTTACTAAGTTGAAGAGTGTTTTTGTGTCGGAGGTGTTTGTGCCAATTAGCTTAGTGTAGTATGTTTTGCGCTTTTCCTTGAGTTTGATGTTATATAGTTTGATTTGGGTTCTCCAAGCGGATTTGGTTTGGTCATTTCTCTTTTTACTCCAAGATCTTTCAAGTTGTCTGCAATGCCTTTTTAGTAGGAGGAGTTCGGAGTCGAACCATTTGTCTGAGGGTCTGCAGGTTCTGTGTTTGGTTTTTTCTGGGGCTAGCTCGTTCAAGGTTGTTTCACTCAGGGTGCGCCAGTGTTTTACGAAGTCTGTGTGGTCAGTGGGGACGATTGCAGGGTTCACTTTGTCCCGGAATGTGGCTGGTTCAATTTTCTGTCTAGATTTGAAGGTTGTTTTTTGTGGCTTAGATTTTATGTTATTTTGAGGCCAGTTGATTGTGAAAGTGTATTTGTGGTGGTCTGACCAAAGAGAGGGATGCCAGGTACCGTTGGCGATGTGAATATTTGGGGTGTGGAGGTTGTGAGACGTGAATGCTGCTATATCAAGTTGGTGGCCTTTTTCATGCGTGGGTTCAGGATTGAGGATCTGGGCCGCATAGGCCCAAAAAAATGTTTCTGGGGCCGAACAAATACGCAAATACTGCAGCAAGACACAGGAGGGAGCCGGCAAGACGGTAAACACCCGGGGGCAGTAGAGGAAAACACTGCATCGTCTTTGACCGGGGCCGCACAAAATACTTCATGGGGCCGCATGCGGCCCTCGGGCCACAGGTTGGACACCCCTGATATATATGAAAGAGATTTGCATACAATGGCAGCAGTGCATGCAAATCAATCTCATTGTGTATATCCTGAAGAGTACTCCAGGACAGACTTGGGAAACACCATTTATAATGCGTGCTTATTAAAGGTCTTTCATTTGCACTGTGCTGACATGTTTATCATATCTCTGTTACACAAATGTCCTTTCCATGCTGCCTATTATGGTATCATTTGAACCCCACTGATATTATATTTCTATTAAATGATTATTTTATTGTGCTGTTTAATGTGTTTATTTCTGACACTATGGGACTCATTTTCAAAAAAAGAAAAATATCTAAAATGTGACACAAAGGGGCAGATGGAGATTTTTCCTGCCAAACCTTTCCAATTTGCTATTTTTGAAAGCTGATTTCTAGACGGATTTCTATGGTGCTTGCCTACAGTGCATCTAAAGCTTAAGGAGGCGTGATTTATGCAGTGCTAGAGTAGGCTTATGTTTTGGACGTTTTTCTACAATAACACAAGGCCACAAAAAAAATTTCTAAATCAGTTTTCCACGCTGATTTCAGTTAAATTATTAGTTTTTTTTCAATCACGTAAACTTTTAAAGTTATGACTAATTTTAGTTTATAGCGTTTTAGCATATAGGGTTTTAAGAAATGCAGCCTCAACTTAGACATGTTGCAGTATCTTCGGTCAAATAAGCATAGCATAATTAGTGACTGTGTCACTTAGCAACCAATATTTCTTTAAAAATGCTTAGAGTATGATTTCTTTTTGTGAGTTGTGTCTGGATTGTCACGGCACAACATCCAGCAGTAGTCGACCCTCATACTCTCATTCCAGAAACCTTGGTAGCGATGCTTTATTAACTGGATGTCCTGGTGAAAACGTTCTCCTTGCTCATCACTCACCATACCAAGATTTTCCAGGGAAAAGTCACGATGTGAGTACAAAAAGTGTATTTTTAATGACATGTGACAACCAAGTTTCTGACATGAGTCAAAGAGATTCTCAACTCCATTGTTGTATGAAGGAGACTTATGGTTGCCCAGAAAGTTTTCCACAAACCACTTAAATGCCTCCCAAGCTTCAAGCTCAGCTGCTGAGAGCGACTACTTAAAATCTTCATCCTGCATAACGGACTTGATCTGTGGGCCTATAAATATCCCTTCCTTCAGTGTGCATCAGAGGGAAGGCTTCCAGATCAGCTGGCCGATCGCGGCTTCGCAAAGACCAGTGGACCTTGTGCAGAAGCCACTGCTCGTGGCTTTGCCAAGAGAAGTGCGGTTGGGAAGATGGAGCCGGCCAGAGGAGGTAAACACCCATGGGAGGCACAAATTTGGTATGCGGAATGGAGGGGGACAACGAGGGGCGAATTGAGACACGGAAGGGAAGAGGTGGGTCGCATTGGGCCAGGAAGGGAGGAAGAAGGGGCGACTGGCACAAGAAGGGAGAGGTAGTACCCTGGTTTATAAATACACGTTCGACGTAAGTCGTGCATTCTTAAAACCGGGGACTACTTGTACTACTATTTATTATTTCTACAGCAGTACTAGACACACAGTGCTGTACATAAAACACACAAGAGACAATCCCTGCTTGAAAGTGCTTACAATCTAATTATGAAAGACACACTGGACAAAAATGGTGAATCAATATATGCTGCTCAGGTTACATGTAACTCAGTTTGGGATAAGGTGTAATCTGAACCTCCCCTGGGTATCTTCTATATCAAAAATGCTTGTGAAGTGAATTCTGCAGGCCCTCGGAGGTGCCACCAGAAGCTCAATATACTTTCATGGCAACTGGCTTTATGCCCCCTATCGTCATCGGGTCACTGGTCTTTTCTAGTATAAGATGTGCTTAGCTCATAAATTTTTATATTTTTAATAAATAATTTAAATAGTTATAAATAAAGTGCTTAACTTAGCTTGGGTGGTTTAGCCAAGAGGGACAGAGCACGCCAACATGTTTCACCCTGTTCAGGTTTCCTCAGGGCACAATCCCTACGACAAAAAGCTAACTTTAATACTTAATATTATATAAAATCGCATGACATCAAACTACATTAACTAATGTCAATTGCTTACCTCAAAACTATGTTACTCTTTACGACGTGGCCACCCGAAATGTAATCTAAGATGGCCGCGGCGTGTACTGTAGCTCATTAAATATTCTACAGCCCAGGTGAGACTAACGTCATCGGGCCAACCCGGAAGTGCGGAGATAACTGCAGTCCCGGTAAAGCACCGCGCTGGAAAAACCTAGTGTGAAGCTATAAACACTCCTGTAGATATTGGAAAATTTTTGAAACAAATGTAGATACATGGGGATACAGTGAGACTTCACCAAAGGGATTGCCATTCAAGTTCCAAATTCAACCCGTGAGGTACTACTGTATTGAGTTGGTATTCAGGTGGCATATTATAGATACCATCGATAGCCAGGAAGCCGAAGGAAATTTGGAAGCGAAGTTAAACTTTCTTGAACAGAGGTGGATTTACCAACTCAATACAGTAGTACCTCACGGGTTGAATTTGGAACTTGAATGGCAATCCCTTTGGTGAGGTCTCACTGTATCCCCATGTATCTACATTTGTTTCAAAAATTTTCCAATATCTACAGGAGTGTTTATAGCTTCACACTAGGTTATTCCAGCGCGGTGCTTTACCGGGACTGCGGTTATCTCCGCACTTCCGGGTTGGCCCGATGACGTTAGTCTCAGCTGGGCTGTAGAATATTTAATGAGCTACAGTACACGCCGCGGCCATCTTAGATTACATTTCGGGTGGCCACGTCGTGAAGAGTAACATAGTTTTGAGGTAAGCAATTGACATTAGTTAATGTAGTTTGATGTCATGCGATTTTATATAATATTAAGTATTAAAGTTAGCTTTTTGTCGTAGGGATTGTGCCCTGAGGAAACCTGAACAGGGTGAAACATGTTGGCGTACTCTGTCCCTCTTGGCTAAACCACCCAAGCTAAGTTAAGCACTTTATTTATAACTATTTAAATTATTTATTAAAAATATAAAAATTTATGAGCTAAGCACATCTTATACTAGAAAAGACCAGTGACCCGATGACGATAGGGGGCATAAAGCCAGTTGCCATGAAAGTATATTGAGCTTCTGGTGGCACCTCTGAGAGCCTGCAGAATTCACTTCACAAGCATTTTTGATATAGAAGATACCCAGGGGAGGTTCAGATTACACCTTATCCCAAACGGAGTTATAGTTACAGTTTCTTCTATAAGTATTTTCATATTTGAGCCTTATACACGACGCTTAGGTTACATGTGCATTATAAAAATTCTAGGTCTGTTCCTTCTACTAGGAAGTACCTGTACTTCTGTGCAAACTTTTCAGAAGTTCAGGGTATTTGCTACCCCTGAATGTCAAACACTTCCATAAAGTAGTCTGATGTTCTTATGATCATTTTCAAACCAAGGACACATTAGTGGTATTCAAGACACTTCCTGAATTCTACATTTCTTGGGGAAAGTGATTAACAACTAACTTAAGAATGCTAGAACTGGCCCAATTTGGTTAAACAGAATAAAGAATCAATCACAGCTCTCCTGCCTGTTAGCACAGACCTCTGCTATGAATATATTGGGCAGTTTCAGCTACAAATAATATGAGAATGTAATTGTCATCTTTGCTCAATAACAGCCAACTTTTCATAGCCTTCATAACATTTTAAAGCAAGTGCTTTTCTGAATTATTCCTCTATTTTCACAAGCATTGGTATAAACAGAAACACACACACATACACAATTAAGTTACCTATTCTGAACTGCAACAGGAGACATATTTTGATCCTTTCCCTATGTTAAACTTCGTTTTTTTTGTTTTTAATAATGATTTTCTAGTAGGTTGAAGTAATGGCTTTAACTATCATCCGTACATAAAGGTCAGTCATTTATCAATTTATTATTTGCTGACAGACTTAATCTCACAAAATATAGCAGAAAAGGTAATGAATTCATGGGAGTTATTGCTATTGTTAAGAAAGCCAACCCTGTGGATAGGAGCATGAGGCAAACCAGCCTGAGTGAGGCCCCTTAACATTTTAATATCATTAAAAAGCCTATAACATTTTTTATAAACCTCTCCCCATACATGGGCTCCTTCTGTCACCTCACACTTATACAATGTTGAGAAACTCGCGCCTCAGCTGAAGAAGTTTATGAAATGCTGTGAATGTGGCTTTTGCGCTGACAGCATTTCATAAACTTCTTCAGATGAGACTCGAGTTTCTCAACATTGAACACCAGCGAACAACTCGATTGTTAAACACAGTGACATCAAAATTGAAATTTATTACAATGGTTTTATATGGTTATGGTTTATTTATTTATAATCTGCCTTTTTCTCAAGGCGAAGTACAACAGCACACACATAATAGCACTTCACAGACATCTTTCAAAAACAAAAAAAAAAAGATAAAAATATACATCATTTTCAGCATAAAATCAAAATCAAATATCTGCCTGACAATAATAGCAATACCAATCACTTTTCCTATACCAAGAATCAATCTCAAGCAACCTAATACAACTCAGATTTTCACCGACCAACATCTCATACTGTGTATTTCAACAAAACAGATGTCTTTTCAATGTGTTTCTTAAAGGCAACCACATTTTTTTGTTGTTTAATGTAAAAAGGGAGTCTATTCCACTCTTTTGGACCACAACATGAAAATGCCCCCACTCTCCCAGTCTGAAGGCTCAGCTCTTTTCTTGATGGAATCGCCAGGTCATGTTGCGTTGCCGAGCGCAGCTTTTGCAACCCGATGTAAGGAAATATACTGTCCATCAGATATCGCGGGGCACACCCTTTTATACTCAGGTAAACCAGTAGCACTAGTTTATACTTAATTCTGAACTCAATTTTCAGCCAAAAAAGCTTAATATAGTAATCTGTTACATGTTCATTTTTCTGGATCCGGAATAACACAATGCTAACAGAATTCTGTGCTATCTGTAACGATTTCAACATCACCCCCTGGAACACCTAACAGTACCACATTACAGTAATCAAATACAGACACTAGCACCTGAAGTATACTTTTGAAATCCCCCCATGACACATAATGGTACCGCTTATTTACTAAGTGCCACCACACAGATTATTGATTGTCTGTGATACATTTTAATTATCACTTTTCAATCAGACTCCTGAGACGGGTCTTTCAAGGCTGAAACACAATTGTGGGGCGTCATATAATACAATAAAGTGATTGAGCACCGAGGGTCTCCTTCGTTATGTCTTACTTTATATTCACTAACATCTGTTTCAAATGTTAAAATGGAGTTACACTGTATTAAAGTTTGGGAAAGACGGTCCTGAAAAAAAGCCCCAATTCTTACAGTTTAACTGCGGGGAAAAAACCTGCATAGTTTGTTCAAATTCAACCAATCCTTGAATAGCAAATAATGCCCATGGCTAGGTGGTCCACAAAATTATAGGTTAAAAAGTGATCCTTCAAAAGCAAAAGGACCAGATGATTTGGATGTTATTCCTTGCATAGATCATTTTTTTCCCATCCCACTGCCAATCAGAAAATGGCATAGGTTTAATTCATTCATTATTTCACAGCTCCATATGTGTAGTTCAGAATGCTTATTACATACTCGGAAATATGTCAGGCTGCTATTTGGTACAAATGTCACTGCAATGCATCACTGCCAGGCTTATAAATAGTTTTCTTAAAATATTCCCATTAGCTAAACAGACCCACTCACAGGTGATTTATCCCTTCATTTTTTAAAAAGCATGTTCATAAATCTTATTTAAAATAACAGCAACATAATTTTGGTATTTCTGTTCTTTTTAAAATTTTTGTAAGCAATATTGCTGAAGGCCTGTCAGGTAAGATTTGCTTTCGTCTGGATGATACAAAAATCTGCAATAGAGTAGACATCCCTGATGTTGTGAATTATATGAGAAAGGACCTAGCAAAGCTTGAAGAATGGCAGCTAAGATTTAATGCTAAGAAATGCAAGGTCATGAATTTAGGCTGCAGAAACCCGAGGGAACAGTTCAGTTTAGAGGGTGAAGGACTTTTTGTGCATGAAAGAGGAATATGACTTGGGTGTGATAGTATGTGATGATCTAAAGGTGGCCAAACAGTTTGAAAAGGCAATGGCATAAGCTAGAAGGATGCTAGGGTGCATAGGGAGAATAATGGCCTGTTGGAAAAAGGAGGTATTGATGTCCCTGTATAAGACTTTGGTGAGACCTCATTTAGAATATTGTGTCCAATTCTGGAGACCACATCTTTGAAATGGATGGAATTGGTCCAAAGGAAGATTACTAAAATGGTTGGTGGTCTTCATCTTAAGACATATGGGGACAGATATAAATATCTCAATATTACTTACCAGAGGTGAATTACACTCCAGAGATAAAGCACAGTTACTTACCGTAACAGGTGTTATCCAGGGACAGCAGGCATATATTCTCACATGTGGGTGACGTCATCTACGGAGCCCCGGCGCGGACAGCTTTTCAAGCAAACTTGCTAGAAGTTTCAAGTTTGCACACTGCACCACGCATGTGCGTGCCTTCTGCCCACTAGAGGGCGCATCCCACCTCGTGGTCCTCAGTTCCATAACTAGCTTAGAAGCCATCCCCGGGGAGGTGGGCGGGTTGTGAGAATATATGCCTGCTGTCCCTGGATAACACCTGTTACGGTAAGTAACTGTGCTTTATCCCAGGACAAGCAGGCATGATATTCTCACATGTGGGTGACCTCCAAGCCAAACCAAAAAGGGCAGGTGGGAGGATGGCACATTTAAGAAAACAGATTTTGTAAAACTGACTGGCCAAACCGGCCGTCATTCCTGGACAGAGTGTCCAGACAGTAGTGAGAGGTGAATGTATGAACCGAAGACCAAGTGGCAGCCTTACATATGTCTTCCATCGGGGTGGAACGGAGGAAGGCTATCGAAGCTGCCATTGCTCGGACCTTGTGCCCCGTGACTCGACCCGGGGGAGGAAGGCCAGCCTGAGTATAGCAAAGGGAAATGCACGCCGCCAACCAGTTAGACAGAGTGCGCTTGGAAACTGGGTGCCCTAATCGATTGGGATCGAAGGACAAGAATAATTGCGGGACCTTCCGATGGGACTTGGTGCGTTGAAGGTAAAATGCCAACGCCCTCTTACAGTCAAGCGTGTGAAGCGCCGTCTCGCCAGGATGGGAGTGGGGCTTAGGGAAGAACACAGGAAGGACAATGGACTGATTGAGGTGGAAATCAGAAACAACCTTCGGGACGAACTTAGGATGGGTGCGGAGGACCACCTTGTCATGATGGAATACGGTGAAGGGTGGGTCCGCAACCAAGGCTTGTAGTTCCCCAATCCGCCTAGCGGAGGTGAGGGCAATCAGAAACACCACCTTCCAAGTCAGAAATTTCAAGAGGGACTTGTTGAGTGGCTCAAAGGGTGGTTTCATCAGTTGAGCTAAAACCACATTCAAATTCCATACGACTGGGGGAGGTTTGAGCGGGGGACAAACCCTGAGTAATCCTTTCATGAAGCGTGTCACCAAGGGATGGAGAGACAGAGGGCGTCCATCCAGGTGTTGGTGGAAGGCGGAAATCGCACTAAGATGGACACGCACCGAAGTGGTTTTCAGGCCAGAGCGCGACAAATGGAATAAGTAGTCCAGAACCGAGGGTACCGGGGCCGATACCGGGTCCAGGAGGAAAGATGAGCACCAGGTGGAAAACCTGGTCCATTTCTGCGAATAGCAAAGCCTCGTCGAGATCTTGCGGGAGGCTTCCAGCACTTCCCTCACTGATTGAGACAGGTCCGGAGGGGTCAGGGAACAAGAAACCAAGCTGTCAGGTGCAATGACTGCAGATTGGGATGTAACATGGATCCTTGATTCTGAGATAGCAGAGAAGGACAGACAGGCAGAAGAAGGGGTTCCCTGGCGCTGAGTTGGAGCAGTAGGGAGAACCAGTTCTGACGCGGCCACCGAGGAGCTATGAGAATCATCGTGGCCGTGGACGATCTGAGATGTACCAACGTTCGCATGATCAGAGGGAAAGGAGGGAATGCATAGAGGAACTTCCCGTCCCAATCGAGAAGGAAGGCATCCGCCTCCAGACGATCCCGCGAGTACATCCGAGAGCAATACAGTGGTAGTTTGTGTGTCTCCGGAGAGGCGAACAGATCTACCTGTGGCGTTCCCCAGCGAGCGAAGACCTCGTGCAGAACTGCTGAGTGTAGAGTCCACTCGTGGGGTTGCAGGAGTCGACTGAGTTTGTCCGCCAGACAATTCAGTTCCCCCTGGATGTAGACCGCCCGGAGGAAGATGTTCCGGGAGGCCGCCCACTCCCAGAGGCGAAGGGCCTCGGAGCAGAGGGGCCACGACCCCGTTCCCCCCTGTTTGTTCACATAGTACATTGCTACTTGGTTGTCCGTGCGGACGAGGACCACCTGGTCCTGTACTACGTGAACGAAGGCTCGAAGTGCTAGGAAGATGGCCCGAAGCTCTAGCACGTTGATGTGACAGCGACGGTCCTCTGCCGACCACAGGCCCTGTGTGCGAAGACCGTCGAGGTGGGCTCCCCACGCGTAGTCCGAGGAGTCCGTGGTCAGAACCTTGCGAAATGGGGGAGTGCGAAACATTAGTCCCGTGGACAGATTTGAAGAGTCTGTCCACCAACTTAGCGATTTCCGCAAAAGCGGAGTCACCGAAATGAGGCGCGACTCCGGATCGCACTCCTGGCGCCATTGTGATGCGAGTGTATACTGAGGGATCCTCAGATGCAGCCTCGCAAATGGCGTGACGTGTACCGTCGAGGCCATATGGCCGAGCAGCATCATCATGCGCTTGGCCGACACCCTTGGTAGTTGAGAGACCTGGCGGCTCATCCGTACCAAGACTTCCAACCGTTGGGTCGGAAGGTAGGAGCGCAGGCGCACCGTGTCCAGCACCGCACCTATGAATTGAAGAGACTGAGCCGGCCTCAACTGAGACTTTGGAAAGTTTATCTCGAATCCGAGGGTTTGCAGGAAGGCAATAGACTGTCGGGTCGCTGAGATAACCTCCTCCCTGGTCGGGGCTTTGATGAGCCAGTCGTCCAGGTAAGGGAACACATGGAGCCCGCGAGACCTCAGGGCTGCCGCCACTACTACCATGCACTTCGTGAATACTCGTGGGGACGCGGCCAGGCCGAAGGGCAGGACTCTGTACTGGAGGTGTAGGTCTCCCACCTGGAATCGTAAGAATTTTCGGCAGGTGGGGTGCACCGGGACATGGGTATATGCTTCCTTCAAGTCGAGGGAGCACATCCAGTCCCCTTCCTCCAAAAGAGGATACAAGACCGGGAGAGATAGCATTCGAAATTTCTCCCTGGCCAGGCATTTGTTGAGCTTCCTGAGGTCGAGTATGGGGCGCATGTCCCCGGTCTTTTTTGGGACCAAAAAGTAACGGGAGTAAAATCCCGTCCCCCACTGGTCCTTGGGGACCGGCTCGACCGCCCGAAGCTTCAGGAGAGCTTTGGCTTCGGTCAGAAGGGTCGGTAGTTGCGACCGGTTGCACAAGGCTAAATTTGGGGGACTGTCCGGTGGCGAGGACACAAAATTGAGCGAGTAGCCTTCGGAGACGATCCGGAGCACCCAAGCGTCTGAGGTAATCGCGGTCCATGCCTTCCGGAAGGACCGAAGACGCCCCCCGATGGGAAGGGGTTCTGGTGAAGGTGCGGAGGGGAACCCGCCCCGTCCGCTCAGCCCGTCAAAAGGAAGGCGCGGGCTTAGAAGGGCCCTGCGCCGGGGCTTGGGTTTGTCCCCCTCTGCCTCGTTGAGACGGACGTCTCGGAGGCGGTCTTGAGAAAGACGGGGTCGACTTCTGGGGGTACCGGCGCGGCGGAGGCCGGAAAGGTTTCTGCGGCGGGGGCCTAGGTTTGGGGCGGACCAGGGATGCTAAAGAGCGTTCCTGTTCCGACAACCGCTTGGTCGCCGCCTCCAAAGACTCGTCAAATAACTCGGACCCCACACAGGGCAGGTCTGCAAGACGTTCCTGCAGGTTTGGGTCCATGTCGAGGGTGCGAAGCCAGGCCAAGCGGCGCATGGCCACTGCGAGGGCCGACACCCTCGAAACCAGCTCAAAGGTGTCGTACACTGAATGGAATAGGTACAACCGCAATTGAGACAGGTTGGACATAAACTTATCGAATCCTGCTCTTTGGGAGTCCGGTAACGAGTTCCGATATTGAGGAAGGTCCTTCACCATCCCACGCAAGTAGGAGGAAAAGGTGAAGGAGTAATTTAGAACTCTGGTGGCCATCAGAGTGTTTGAATAGAGGCGACGGCCAAACTTGTCCAGGGTCCGCCCCTCCCTGCCGGGTGGAACCGCCGCAGAAACCCGTGAGGGCTGTGATTTTTTAAGGGCAGATTCCACCAGGAGGGACTGGTGGGAGAGCTGCGCCTTATCAAACCCTTTCGGGGGAATCGTCCTATACTTTGATTCCATTTTTGACGGGACAGACGTGCCTGTAAGAGGGCTCGACAAGTTCTTCAGCCAGGTCTGCAGGAGGACACTGTTGAGAGGGAGTTTAGGTACCTCTCTAGGGGGAGTGGGAAGGTCCTGTTCCTCTAGAAATTCCTTGGAATATTTGGAACCTACCATCAGGTCAATCCCCAGGGCTTGGGCCATGTCCTGGACAAAAGATGAGAAGGAGGACGGCCTAGCCTGGGGGGACGGGGTTCTCGACCGTCCCGCCGAGGAGCGGGGGGAGGCCTCATGGGAATACTGAGGATTCCTAACCGATCCTGAATCCCAGGATCCTCTCTCCACGGCCCTCGAGGGGGAGGGTGAAATCATCCTCCTAGGGGAGTCCCTGGGGGAGGATCCCGGGGTCCGTGGGGTCCTCTCCCGTTTCCTCGGCGAGGCGGCACGGGAAGACTTTCCCCGGGGTGAGCGGAGGAGCCTCGGATTATCGAGGCGCAACTCCGACACCTGCAGCGCCTCGCCCCCGAACGACGAGGAACGATCGCGCCGAGGCGAGCCTCGGGGTCGCTTAGGCTTCCTCGATCGGCGCCTCGTCCGAGGTCGCCTCGAGGGCGAGGCGTCCGGGGAAGATCCCGAAGCCGAGGAGGAAAGTCGGCGCACTCTGCGGAACTTTTCTTTTGGGCGGACACTGCGCTCAGGAGGCTCCCCCGAGGTCGAGGTCCGGGGCGGGGCCGAGGCCGAGGTGGACGGGGCCGCAATACCCGAGACCGAGGTCGCCGAGGCCGGGGCTCCCGAGGTCGAGGGAGCCGAGACCGGGGCCTCCGAGGCCGGGGGCGCCCCGGCCGAGGTCGACGCCGCCGGGCCCGCAGCACGCTGCAGCACTTCCAGGGCTCCCGACAGCTCCGATGAGATCAAGGCTCGAAGGAGATCCTGGAAGGCCGGAATCCCCACGAAGGTGGGGAGTTCCGAGTCCGGGGCACACTCCCTGGAGGGCGACCTCGGTCTCGAGTATTCCCTCGGGGTGTGCGGAGTCGAGGTCCGATGCGGGGTCGGGGTCGACCCACCCGCTTTGGCCTGACTCGAGGATGGCTTCTTTGCTGAAGGGGATGGAACAGAGGACTTACCCGAAGTTGGCTTCGATGACGACGGCTTCGAAGATGAGGGCCGAGGCGACGCCGAGGCCCCCGAGGACGCCGAGGCCGAGGTCAAGGCCGGGGCCGAAGCCGAGGCCGACGTCGAGGCCTTGGGCGGTGCGTCGACGGCGAACAATTCCGCCATTCTGGCCTTACGGCGACGGAGGGCCCTGTTCTGGAAGGTAGCACAGCGATCACACGAGGCTGTTGGATGTTCGGGCCCAAGACAGACAATGCACCACCGGTGAGGGTCGGTGATGGAGAGTAGTCTCTCACACCGGCTGCATTTCTTGAATCCCGTAACAGGACGGGACATCGACGAGAAAAAGAAGAAGGCCGGGAACGACCGACGTTCCCCGGCTCAGGCTTCCGGGAGCCCCCGGAGCCCAACGAAAAACAATTATTATTATTTTTTTTTTTTTTTTTTTTTGTAAAACGGACGAAAAATAAAGCAGCACCGCGATTAATCCGATCAATAAACAAACTAAACGCGGCAGCTAGAAGGCAAAAACACTGGAGCTCAGATCCACAGGGCTTTCTTGCTCCGCGGAAAAATTTGAACTGAGGACCACGAGGTGGGATGCGCCCTCTAGTGGGCAGAAGGCACGCACATGCGTGGTGCAGTGTGCAAACTTGAAACTTCTAGCAAGTTTGCTTGAAAAGCTGTCCGCGCCGGGGCTCCGTAGATGACGTCACCCACATGTGAGAATATCATGCCTGCTTGTCCTGGGATAAGCATTAAATTAAAAAAGTGGAAAAAAAAGTCTCAATAACCTTTGTAAGGCAGCAATCAGAACTGATTTTAAGCTGCACACTATATCCTCATTAGCAAAAAAACTCCAACAGATTATGTACTTATCAACTCGACGTACCATCCACCACTGTGCACAGGGTATAAAACTCTCAAATAGATCAAAAAAGACAACTTAGCTTAAATATATGGCTTGATCTGAGTCCAAAGCCATTTTTCTTCAAGTGCACTGTTCTATTATGATGATTCCAACGACTCAGAGAAAACTGTAATCACAATCAACAAGCCAAATAACAAAAGGCTTTGTTTCACCGAAAGTCAGCTGCATTAGGGATTTAAAGAAGCTGAAGTTTCTAAACCTGGGCCAACCGGAGTCTTAGGCCTCTTTCCTAGTGTATTCTGGGATGCACTGGGAGTAACCTAAGACTCCGATTGGTCCAATTGTACAATGCTTTAATCTATAGATATATGCATGTACAAGCAATTTCCACACACTTTAAATTTTTAGGCAACCACTGCCCAGTGTGCCCTCATGATTATACATCCTTTGCAAACACTAAGAAAATGTGACAGGCATCTATGATCTAGGTGCTAACATTTGTGTGTCCATTGTATATGTAAATGTTTAGAAGACTATTTTATATATATATATATATATATATATGTATATATATATATATATATATATATATATAGTACACATACTTAGCAATATGCGACCTATATGCTATTCTGCAAATACTGGCTTAACTTTCAGAGCGTGTATTTGCAAGGAAGAGGGGTTACATAGTAACAAAGCACAGGCAAGTCCATAGGCAGGTCTCCCAGAATACTGTGGTTCATGCTCTGTGGCTCATATAAATGTTGTCATCTAAATGTTAAGTGAATCAATACCAGGTTACAACAGCATTCTGCAACAGAAGCTAGGAGCTTACGTTTTGTTACAGAACAGGATCCCAAAGGCTGCTCAAATGAAGGTGCTCAGAGATCATTATTATTATTATTGGGATATGTCAAACTTAACATCTTAGGTCCCCTATACAAGGTTTGATTCATAAGTAAAGGCAACTATTTTTTTTCTCTCAAAAATGCACCAACAGAGGAAATTTAAAATATACATTTGAAAGTGTGTGACATGAACTTCTTAATGTTGTCACCAGATGAAATATGAGTGCAGCGGTTTTGATTTGATTACAGCTCCAATGTAAATCTTCTGGTGACAGTGGTGCATAATGGAAGTAACTAAAGACAAACAACGTTCTTACGTCAAGATAGCATTTTAACAGCATTTTGGTGAGAGGTGGTACACATTAGCGAATCTAATGCAGCTGATGGTATTCACTGCCCCCTCGATGGCAACGAACTATGGACAACTAAGTTCATGTTGTATACTGTGTGCCATAATAAAATGATGATTTCAAAAGTCAAGATTTTTGCTTCTCCCCTACGTCTGCACTCATCTGTCTGTTCGCAACATAGAGTCAAATTTAACATCAATGTGGGCTGATGTCAGAAGCCAACAAAGAGATTGCAACAGTGGTATAGCTCTGTCAAATATGCATTTATAAAGATTTATCCTAGCTACCTTATTTTGAAGTAATTGTATTCTAGTCAATGAAGTCTTAGGAAGCCCCAAATACAAAGAATTACAGTAGTCCAATTGAGAAAAAATCATAGCCTAGGCGATTTACTTCATCATCCAAGGAAAAAATAAAATTTTATTTGACATAAATATGCAATTTAGAAATATGAAGGTTGATTCATAAGTCATGGCAACTATTTTTTTCTTTAGAAAATGCCCCAACACTGGAAATCTAATATACAGTATACCTTGCCAACAAACAGATGAGTGCAGACGTAGGGGAGAAGCAAAAATCTTGACTTTTGAAATCATCATTTGTGCCTGTGTCCATTCATACTCTGATTCTTCCCTCTCTCCTTAAAGAATAACATGGGGTTGGTTTCCAGCAGTTATCCACAGGGACATAGACAAATTCTGCCACCGTGATGCAAGATGAAGAATATTTATGTGCCTGGAGAGTTCTCAACCAACAAAAAAAACAATCAAAGAAACAACCCAAAACCAGAATCAGTGCCTATAAGCAAATAATATTACAATGCCAAAAGGAAGGATCTGAGTGAGAGCGAGAATACTAGAGTACTGGTGGGATCCTCCATCATCTTCAGAAAACTATGAGCACCACTTCCATGCACATAAATGATAGAGATTCCAGAGAGGTGAGGCAGCTTCAATGCAATGCCTCTGGAATGCACTTTTCAATTTGTTTCTTACTGAATTCATGGCTCCCAGTTTTCTTCCCTTTTGATTCCCTATTTCTGAACTGATATGAATATGATTTTTTTTTTATTATTATAATATAGGGGGCCTTTTATTACAGGGCAACAAGACCTTAACATGGTATTAGAATGAGAAAACAGTTCTCCTGACCTATTAACTATTTTTGAAAAGTATTTTTGTAGAGGGGGGCATGTCATGGGCAGAGTTAGGTATTCTTGTGCTATCCAGCTTGTGCATTCTGATTAGCGTGTATTACCCTGTTAACACAGGGTAATACACGCTAATGCCGTTTACAGAAGTTAGACAGTTCAAAGTATAATAGATGCTGGCAATTGTCATCTTGAAGTAGGGACACTGGATCATTTGTTGTTCTATTGTCCTTTGATACTCATCTTTTGGAAATCAATATGGAGACAAATTAATTTGATTTTGGAGTCTATGATTCTGTTATCGTATGAGGTGGTTATTTTTGGTACATTGTTATCACCTAAGCCTCCTTTAGACAAGTATAAAAGTAGATTATTTTCCATTATGACTGGGATAGCCATGCAAATAGTTACCAAAAACTGGAAAAACTGGGAGCGACTTAATTTCTCCTTTTGGTGGACTCTTTATGTTTATGCTACAAATATGAGAAAATGAATTCAGAATTGTTGTGTAATAATAAGTTATTTAAATTAACATGGAGTCTATTGACAAATTTTGTTAACAATGATTAGCTGGATTATTCTCCTGATTTCTTATTTGATTTACACATCCAGGGAGGGTGGGTGGGTGGGCGGAGGGGGTATTATATTTTGATGTTATCACTGTTCAATAAGTTCAATATGATTTTCATTATATGTCTGAAATAATGCATTTTGGGCTCCTTTTACAAAGGTACGTTAGGGCCTTAACACGCGGAATAGTGCGCACTAAAATGCCACGCATGCTAGCCGCTACCGCCTCCTCTTGAGCAGGCAACAGTTTTTCGGGTAGCGCATGCTAATCCGGTGCATGCGCTAAAAACGCTAGCGCACCTTTGTAAAAGGAGACCTTTGTTTTTGATCTTGTATTGGGGTAGGAGGGAGGGGGAAATGTTTTTGCAGTATTTCTTTGATTGATGTAAATGCAATTTTGAAGTTAATTATATGTATATTTAAATGCATTGGTTTTTAATGAAAAATTAATAAAGATTAAAAAAAACAAAAACATGGAAGCAATGAGAACTAGATTTTGTAATTGGTGCGCAGACATTCAATACTATTCTATAATGAGCACTCAAAGATGAATGCCAATTAAAGAATAGCACAGAATGCCAATTTGGGTGCTAGGACTTATGCCTACTGAAACATGCAATTCCTAATGCCCAATTTGGGTGCACATCTCCGGTATACTGTAAAACTGCACAAATTTTAGGAATGCCCCCTATCCACACCTCCTTATCCGCTTTGTGCTATGGGATTTGGGCACACATTTTTACAGAACAATGCTTAGCAAGATATGCACAAAAATTCAAACTGGTGCTAATTGGCTTGTAAGTCAAATTTAGTTGGGTGCACATCTTGAATCAGCACCCAAATATCAGTGTCCAATTTTGGGTGTTGATAGAATCCCAATTTTGGGTGCATATAGAATCCAGGGGTTAGAGTTCTTTCTAAATTGGAGGTGGCAAATGCTCCCACATTAATTTTTTCCAGGACTTGTGCACTTATAGCAACATTAGCCAGGATTTGCAAATTTTAAAAATGATCAAAACACAAAAACAAAACTAAACTAAAAAACCTTAAAAAGTGCCATGTTACATTTGTTTTTAGTGTTGGAAAATCTCGCAATTAGAATGCATTAAGACTAGATTATACGCACTTTAATAAAAAGGGCCTCATAGCTCACTCTTATTGTATTCTCTTGGACACTTTCATTGTCAAGATATGCAGAATGTGTTTTTATTTAAATGCATATGGAATATAGGTTGATATTTATTTATATGGACATTTATTACCAGCATCTGCGCTTTAACCAAACTCAGACTGTTGATGACAGATTTTAGAAAGGAAGCACAAATCAGAATTGAAATGTCCAGATCAGAACATGTCAGTTTCCATTAGCATTTTAGAATTGGTCTGTCAACACAGGAACGGATATCTGTGCACCAGTTATTTGAGGTGGGAGCATCCATTTCACAATATCAGTAGGATCAACACAGCAACATACACATCTGTGAGCCGAAACACAGGCGTTTTAGAAACCTATACATCTGTTTCACCAAGCTGTCACATTGCCAGATACCATTTGCAAGTATTGCTTGGTGGAAGAAGTCAAAAATATGGGGAGATTAAAATGGTGACTGCCCCATTCCCTCCAGTGGAATGCTGGACAAAATGAGCAATTTCCTATAACTTAGATGTCTTCAGGAGCAGATGTTTATGTTTACTGGTATTTGATTTATGAGGTCTGTTCAAAAAGTTCCAGGACAGTATGAATTGCACGCCAATGGGAAGTTCTTTTCAGATGCGTTAAATGGTGTTGAGTAGCTTGAAACCTCAAGAGTAACCTCCTTTTTTCCATTTGTTGATATCTGTTTTCATCTCCGAGCTTCAGCAGTTGTGAAAGTGTGTTTTCATGATCAGCTAATTTTCATCATGTGCGACCTCAATGAGCAGCACTACATTGGGTAAGACCAATGCAGAAACTTATGAAATGTTGAAAGTGGCTTATGGGGAACATGTCATGAATCATGGAAGGTATTTTGGAAGGTATTCATGCTTCAAAAGTGGTCATGTATCAGTGGAAGATGATTTCACAAACTGGAAGACCATCAACATCAACTGATGATGATCATGTTGATTAAGTGAGGGTTCTTGTGAGTGCTACTCGGCAATTAACTTTTAGAGAATTGGCAGAGGAAAGCAACATCTCCATCAACATTCTGACAGAGAAGTTGGGAATGTCTCACATTATGGCAAAATTTGTTCTACGGTTGATGACCGAGAACCAGAAGAACAACCGCAAAAAATGCGATGACAGTTCTTCCCCAGCCACCTTACTCTCCTGACTTGGCCCCTGTTGATTTCTTGTTTCCTAAACTTAAATCCATGTTGAAAAGAAAGCGACTCGACACCATTGAGGACATAAAGTAAAATTAGATGCAGCAACATCTGGCGATTCCTGAAGATGTGTTTCTGGACTGTTTCCAGAAGTGGAAACGACATTAGGAAAAGTGTATAGGTAGAGAAGGGGAGTACTTTGAAGGGGACCCAATGGAATAAGTTGTAAGATTATTTAATACATTTTTATAAAATCAATCTTGGAACTTTTTGAACAGACTTCATACTGCCCTAAGTTGGAAAAGGTTCAGGGCAATGTATAGTTTTTTCTATCAGGCAATCTAAGTAAATCCTAATGCTGATATTAGTGGAAATAAACATGCCTTCCTCTTCTGAAATGGGCAATGCACATGTATCTTTTCACCCCCAACTCTAGTCCCATTCAAAACATATCGACTATGCTCCTTTTTCCATATGCAAACAAACAATACATACATATAAATGGTGGCTTATGCATGTCAAACATGAATAGGGCTTCTAAAATGATCACCTTCACGTCTCCAACACCACTTATATACAGCACAGTAGATTCTCAGATTTGTGATGTCATCCATAGCAGGTTCAACATTTTTCAAATCAAAAGATATGAATATGACCAGAGAGACACAGTAAATGAAGATTTTGATTTTGCAAAGGTAGGAGCCTGACTTGGATTTTCAACTATTGGCATCATGCTTCTACTGCTGGCAGCAGAATTATCCAAGAAATGTGGAAACTACCATGCTGATGCGCTCACCAGCTTATGAACAGTTCCAGCAGCTCTGAGGCTCAATTTAAATGCCATCATAAATGTTCTTTTAAAGCTATGGATTTACTGCTGTTAGGACTATGTTTAGCAGTTTTTAGCCCATTTTAGCTTTGTTTATATCATTTTATTCGGCCTTCACAGCTTTGTATGGCCACCTAGAAACCTTTTTAAGGTGCAAAATATAAATGTCAAATTAAATTACAAATAAGCCTTGCAAAATAAAAGTTCATGTTTATGCTGAGCCTAGTTATTGCTATTGTAAGCTTAACATAAAGCGAAGTCTGTGGGTAGTCAATAAATACTTTATGAGATGCTGGAATTTCCATTTTTGGAAGTTTTTAAGTTTCTATTTCAGATTGCTGTAAGCAGATTCTACCTGTAGGTATAGTGTTTGATTAGATTGTAAGCTCCACTGAGCAGGGATTGTCTCTTGAATGTTTTAATGTACAGCGCTATATACTTCTAGCAGAGCTATAGAAATGATAAGTAGGTAATTGGTAATTAGACATTATCTTTTTTCTTTATTTTGTTTTCTCACTCATGATTGCATCTTAGATCTCTATATTTGGGACTTTAAAATGATTAAGTGAATAATTTTGCATCTAATTATTATTTTTCCTTTGGTTTATATCAATGATGTCTTAATCATATTCTGTACAAGAAGTTTATTCTTGATAATTTGTTTAAATAAAAATAAATAATAATAAAAAAAATAAAAGAATGATAAGTAGGAAAAGGAGGAGGGGCTTCCTTGTAAGAAAGGAGAAGGGCTAGAACAGTGGTTCTTAACCTGGTTCTCAAGGACCATTTGATCCTGGTTTTCAGACACCTACAATCAATATCAATATACAAGAAATACATTTGCATACAGTGGAGGCAGGGTTCACAAACATTCATCATCACTAACATTTATTCTAAACAGGGACAGGGACAGCATTGGTATAAGTTTCCCATATTACTCTATCCTGGACGGGTGACCATTTATAGAGGTAGCGGGTAATTTTCTATTCTTGGTCATCTGCTACAAGAACTCAATTCCCTATCAACATTAACAATTAAATGCAAATTGGAGAAGGGTACACATAAAGAGCAACTGTAAAAGCCAGGTGCCTAAGCATTTTCCTGCAAATATCTACTAAATTTACATACCGTGCATTTTCAAGGAGGCTCAGCATGGGTGGGATATGAGCAGAGCTCCCAATTACGTATCTAATTTGCAGAATACAATAAGTTATATGTATCTTTGCCTTTACTTTCACCGAGTCCTTGGTTGATGTAACTATGGGCAAGTAAATGTTAGGTGCTGATACTGGGTTACGCTTGCATTAAGAACATAAGAAGTTGCCTCCGCTGGGTCAGACCAAGAGGTCCATCGCGCCCAGCGGTCCGCTCCCACGGTGGCCCACCAGGTCCATGACCTTTAAGGAGATCCTTGTCTACACCCTTGTATCCCCTTTATCCTTACCCTTTTCATAAGCTGTCCCTACCTTTATCTGTATCCCTCAATCCCTGTATCCTTCAGGAATTTGTCCAATCCTTCTTTGAAGCCCCTTAGTGTACTCTGTCCTATCACAACCTCTGGAAGTGCATTCCAGGTGTCCACCACCCTCTGAGTGAGGGATGCCCAGGTTCTATTAAAGAATGGTTTCCTACTGCATGCCCCTAGACACCTAAATGGAGGCACCCGGTTGTAGAATTGCCCCATTCGAGCACTGCACAAAGTGAAAGGTTTCATAGTCTTTGTTTTAGGCCACAGTTCCCCTCTTCTTGCCAAATAAGGGATGGTCCTGTTCTCTCAGCACATGTGACCAAAATTTAGCAGGATTGTTAGCATCTCTGTAAAAGACTCTGCTAGCAAATTTCAGCTAAATCCACTCACAGAAAGGCAGACTAATAAGGACAGACAGACATGGCATCAACAATGGGCATTTTGAACAAAAAAAATCCACAGCGAAGAAAAAAGAAAAATTTAATGTGGAATCCAGTTAGGGGTTAGAACAGCGTCTCTCAAACTTTCTTTTAGTTCTGGCACACTAAACGAAGCAAATGTTTTTTGTGGCATATTTTACCGTAATTGAAATTATAAAATTGCAAAACCAACACATATTTAAATTTGAGAGTTATTTATTTAAAGATCTTTAAGCTATGTAACAACGGTGAAACTAAAGTAGATGGAATAGAATTGCTAATGAATGCAATGGATGTGCTTGTCTTTGAATGCAAATGAACTCAAAATGCAGCTCGATAGTCGACAAGCAAACACGCATTTCATCATCCACCATCTGCAGTTGTTCTCTTTTTTTCAATTTAATTTCTGTCAGAGCTGAAAATCCAAGTTTGCAAAGGTAAGAATATCTAAACGGTAACAAAGCTTTGATTGCTTTGTGCTCGAGTTAGGATAACTACTGCATAAAAAAATAAAAATAAAATTACTTGCTGTTCGTTTTCAAGGACTGATTACATCAAAGAATGATGCTTGTCTGGGAAGTTGTATCATAACATTGATAGAGTTTTACGCATAACATATGCAATGTACGTCAGCTATTCTAGTGTATACTTATGAAGGGAATTTTTAAAAATAAAGTAAAATTCTGGAATCTCTCATGGTACACCACTGTGTCATAGCACACAGTTTGAGATACACTGGGGTAGAATTTAACCCCTCATTCATTTGTAAATGCTCAGGCCTCTCTTCACCACCCCGCTCCTCATTAACATTACATTACATTAGTGACTTCTATTCCGCCTATACCTTGCAGTTCAAGGTAGATTACAAAAGAGCTAACTGGACATTTCCAGTAACGTTACAATTGTTTTTTGGTTACAAAAGAGGTAAGATAGCTGGATAATTTCCAGGAGAACTTGCAAATTGGATAGTAAAATGACTGGACATTTCTAGGTAATATTACAAATAAGTTACAAATAAGATTACATTACATTTTAGGGATTTGTATTCTTGGTTGGTATTTTGAGGAGGAAGAGATTACCAGAGTGGAGGCTTTGGGAGGGGAATTTACCAGGGAGGAGAGGGAAGAGGGGGAGGGTTCCTTAACTTGAATTGGAGCCACTTACACTGATATACAATCACCATCTCCAACCATGATTAATGCCACCCTCTCCAAGATTCATATTCTCTTCTCTTTTTTTTTTCCACCCGCTCCCCCAAGGAAAATTACACAAAATCTGTATGTATATCCAAATCTAGACAAAAGATTTCTCAATCTGAAAAAGCACATATCCATTAATTCTAAAGCTTGTGAATTCAGTTAGTCATTAGTAAGGCGTCTTTGAATAGGAAAGGTTCTGTTTCTTCCCATGCTAAGTTTCTCTGCTTTGAGATTCGGTAACAATTTATTTATTTATTCAAACATAAGAGTACTATACTGCCATGTGAGGTTACTGGACAGAAATACGGTAAATACCTGCCATAGAATGAATGTGCATGCTGGGACACAGATTAGGCTTAAAATCCCTGAACTGAGCATAATTCATTATTTCACCTGTTGTGTTTTGGAGTTTCCTTCCATTTTTATGGGAATCTTAATCCTCCTAATTTGGTTAGAGTACAAATGGTTTGTGTTTCCAGTGGCAGGCCATACATCTTTGATTGACGGTAGTAAAAAGACTTTGAAATATAAAGAATCTGTATCAAGACAGGGCGAGTTCTTTGGTTCCCCTCCCCAGAGAGATACGTTTATGAGCTAGAGACCACTTTTCACTTTTACTTTCTTCAGCTATTTGGAAAGGAGACAACTTGATGACGTGGGAATTATGCTTATATACATAATTAACTAGAACATCAAGCAATCTGCATGAATGCTTGCTCAGTTAAGCAAGGGAAGGAAAAACCTGGACTGGCTCAATCTGTCTTTCATGACCTGAAACCATTTGGAAACCATCTTAACTCAATTAAGTACATTCTAAATACAAGCCTTATGCTACTTAATAATGCAGCAAAGCCCCCCTAGCTTGTTATAGAACCATGGGGTGGAAGGAGACGTACATAGATGGATCAGAAACTGGTTGGCGGGTAGGAAACAGAGGGTAGGAGTGAAGGGCCACTACTCAGACTGGAGAAGGGTCACGAGTGGTGTTCCGCAGGGCTCGGTGCTTGGACCGCTGCTATTTAATTTAATATATTTATAAATGATCTAGAAACAGGGACGAAGTGCGAGATAATAAAATTTGCGGACGACACAAAATTATTTAGTGGAGCTCGGACTAAAGAGGACTGCGAAGAATTGCAAAGGGACTTGAACAAACTAGGAGAATGGGCGATGAGATGGCAGATTAAGTTCAACGTTGAAAAATGTAAAGTATTAAATGTGGGAAGCAGAAACTCGAGGTACAACTATACGATGAGAGGGATGTTATTGAATGAGAGTACCCAAGAAAGGGACTTGGGGGTAATGGTGGACATGACAATGAAGCCGATGGCACAGTGCGCAGCGGCCGCTAAGAGAGCGAATAGAATGCTAGGTATAATCAAGAAGGGTATTACAACCAGAACGAAAGAAGTTATCCTGCCGTTGTATCGGGCGATGGTGCGTCCGCATCTGGAGTACTGCGTCCAATATTGGTCGCCGTACCTTAAGAAGGATATGGCGTTACTCAAGAGCGTTCAGAGGAGAGCAACACGTCTGATAAGAGGGATGGAAAACCTTTCATATGCTGAGAGATTGGAGAAACTGGGTCTCTTTTCCCTGGAGAAGAGGAGACTTAGAGGGGATATGATAGAGACTTACAAGATCATGAAGGGCATAGAGAGAGTAGAGAGGGACAGATTCTTCATACTTTCAAAAAATAAAAGAACAAGAGGGCATTCGGAAAAGTTGAAAGGGGAAAGATTCAAAACGAATGCTAGGAAGTTCTTCTTTACCCAACGTGTGGTGGACACTTGGAATGCGCTTCCAGAGGACGTAATATGGCAGAGTACGGTACTGGGGTTTAAGAAAGGATTGGACAATTTCCTGCTGGAAAAGGGGATAGAGGGGTATAGATAGAGGATTACTGCACAGGTCCTGGACCTGTTTGGGCCGCCGCGTGAGCGGACTGCTGGGCGCGATGGACCTCGAGTCTGACCCAGTGGAGGCATTGCTTATGTTCTTATGTTCACTGGGTCCCCTCCATCATGCTGTAAATTTGTGGGAAGCATTGGGTATCAGAACAAGCACTTTCTCCCCTGATTGCAGAATTCTCCTGCGCATGGCCTGGTCATAGTAAAGCTTCTGCTTCTTTTGACTCTCTTGACAGGCGTTCTAACTTAGGCTAACAATTCCCCTTAATCTCCCCCTCATTTTGAGCATGACTTCTGGAGCATTCCACTTCTTCTGAACAACTTGACCCCTCAGCATCATCAGATTCACTTCCATCATCAGAACTTACAGATTTCTGCAGTTCTTCCAACCCTGACTAAATGAATTTCCTTTTCTTTGGCTTCATGCCTTTCAGCTCGGATACATTAGAGCGTGTTCGACCATTGCTTGAGTGCGGTGATACCATCTTGCTGGAAGATGCCTGCATACCTTTCAGAACAGAATCTTCTAAGCGTTCAGACATCTCGAGGTACTGATGTTGGTACTCAGGATTAGTGAAGCAATGTTTTGGCTCCGAATGTTTTTCCACTGTTCCCTCTGTGACCACTTTGGTCAATCTATATTCAACCTCAACCCGAAGAGACGAGGCTTGCTGGAGGAATGGGGCAGGGCTGGGGGCAGAACGAGGTGGGCCATGTGTCTGTCCTCTTTTTCCAGATGCATAATCTGGTAACCCTAGGTCTGGGGCCTACATAATACCAGCAGAGTCCAAGTTCAGAACAAAAGAAAAACTATTTATATCAACAAAAAATGTGCCTGGCTTAGCTTGCAGGCTCAAAACAGATGTATACGCATGCTGACTCCTTAGCGTTCCAGATAGGAACTTCCTGGAAACTCCCTTCTGGACCTAAATTATGATGCTCCTTTTCTGGGCCCACCCTTGCCTCTGGTCAACCTATGGCCTTGTTAAGATGAGCTGGATTTAAGGAAACATAGAATCTCTAATCCATAGACTCTTTCACATCCTTGTGCATGGCCCACAGCTCATTGTTGCTGCAGTGACTAAAGTGAGTTTAGAAAGGGATGTTAAAAAAAAAACACTGGTTCCTTAAAAACAAGAGCTCGTGGTGCTAGACTTCCTGTTAAGTACTGCTGAATATACCAGATAGTCCTGTCCTGTATTTTTTTCTCTTTATAACAAATTTTTTCTAATTTTATATTTTCCTATCATTTTCCTTGCCTTCATGGCCTTCTTTCTCTCTTTAGGAAGAAGGTGAAGAGATATTTGTTCTATCATGCATTCGGTACCAGCTAAGTATAAATGATGATGTGTTTATCAGATGACTGATAAAAGGAGATTGACATGACATGATAGATATGACTATCTTGATCCTGATTCTATGTTTTAATTGTTTTTATGTATGTTTATTGTACTCCATCTAGAACTGTGAATCATAGGCTATATTTTTAAAAATAAATTAAATAACCAGTCCGTCTATCATTTCTAAGCTCTCAATTCCTCCCCACAGGCCATCTCTGCCTATCACTACCTCTCATCTCCCACTTTCTCTTGCACTCTTCCCTTATCCATGTGACCATCTTTGGGAAAACACAATTAAAGTCACCAGAAACAGAACATGAGGTTTCAGTGAATTTTATTAGAGCAAACAATTTGTAATACAACAGTCCAAACCCCACTTGCGCAGAGTTACATCTTAGTTCAGACCCCTGATGAAGACAGTATTGTCAAAACACAGACCATGTTGGGTCCATATCCCCCAACGCCTTGAGTACTAGATATTTTTATGCGGATTATTAACCTGTGATTTTAATAAAGCCTTCGTAAAGGGGACCTATTTCTAAAAACAAACCATATACAATTAGTAAAGCAAAAATTAAAACAAGTAAACAGCTATATTCATTCAGGAAATGCATGAATAAAAAAAAAAAAAAGACCTGTGTAGTCGTCTCAAAAGCCTGCCCAACGGGGAAAGTCTAGACTAGCTTTTCATAAATTTATGCAGTGATGGTTCCTGAAAGAGATCTAGGGCCAAGGAGGTCTACCAGACTGGTATTAAGAGGAGGAGGGCCTGAGCAGAAACTTCAGCTCATCTACATTTGAGGATGGGGGAGGAGACAAAGGAAGAGAAATGTCAATGATAATTTTCATAGGGAAAGCACATGCATATTTTCTCTTTGAAAATCTGATACAAGGTTATGACTGTAGACCTTGCACCAGGACAAGTAGTTTGAAAACTCCCATGCTCCACCATGCATCTTGCAGATATAAAAACTGAAACTGTCAGTCTGCCATGGCCTACGTTGAACCCGGAAGTAACTTGAAAAGATTAGATGTGTTTTAGATTTCTTATCTGCTCTTATATTTTATGCTCCTACTGTTGCCTTAAAAGTACGCCAATCTAATTACTTCAATCATTCTTAGAGGTAATAAAAGTGCTTACACAACTACAGTACTTATACGTTCATTTCAGCTAAAATGGCTTCTTTGCAGTTCATCTCTTCCCTAAAACAGCAAGGCCACAGAGGTGTTACTTAGAGTGGTAAATCACAAACATAAAAGCAAGCCCCATGCCTTCCCCAAAATAATAATAATTTTAAAAAAGAATAATTAAAAAATAGCACTAATTGCTGGTTCTTTGATATCTTTCTACATTCTTTGGTTTCATATCATTACGTATAATCTTGGCTTGCATTAGATGTTGTCAAGCTTAACCTGCTTTAACAAGGAATGGTGTCTCCTTAAAAACAGATCTGAACTGAGATTTAGTTAAAATATTTGCTGTTGGCTCTTGTAGTGCAGAAAACATTACAGAGCCAGGAGCTGCTGAACCAGGAAATGGATCAGAGGCTAGCTAAAATGCCTGCTCATGTATTGATTTCCTCTCTCTCTCTGTTATGCCAGCTTCCTAGAATCCATCCAGTACAAAACATGAAAGGGTAATGAGTTTCTGAACACGCAGTCTAATGATGCATACTGCACCAAAGCTTTCAGTGGTTGCTTGGATGCTGCTTCCCAGCAGTACTAAACAACTTAAATATAATTAGTTAGAAGCCCTCTGGGCTACAGTGCCCCAATGGAACACCTCTTTCACTAATCCATTTATCAGGCTGACAGATGACTGAATCATTGGTACCGGGGGTCCCATTCCATTAATATTTCTGCAGTCAAAATGTCAGAGTGCTCCTGATACTGTAATCTTTAGAGAAAATTTGCATTTGGAAAAGGTGTGGCCACAGGCAATGTTCTCGTTATCAACATCGAAAAAATAAACATAGCATAGTTGATTGACTGGGAGGGTTGCATTCAATCTTTTTACTGCCTTGGTCTGAACAAAATTAGCAACAAGAAATTATTAGCTTTGAATTTTTATGTGCAAAGCTATAAGTGCAGCACTGCTGTTCACAAAAATGAGCATGTTATAAAAACAATTTAAGCCAATTGTTCAATAAACTCACCTATCGATTAAATAAATGAGCCTTTAGTCCTTAACCATGGCGGTCACAGTAATCTGAAATTTAAACAGAGACAATTGTGTCAAATGTTTTGTAAAATACTAGAATATTCTGCCAATATGTGACGAGGAATATGTTTATCATCGAAAGATTATGAGTCACCATCATAATGTTCTTTGTCCCTTCAAAAAAGCTGTAATTTCCATGTGAGAAGCTACTGCTACCTGCAACCTGCCAAATGTGATTAATCTATACATTTTAAATAGTAGGTTATATTCATCATATTTTATAATAATGAAAACAGACACAAAAAATAAAACAGATAAAGATCTCTTTTCCCCCTCTTCTACTAAGGCACGCTAGCTGATTCTGTGCGTACTAAACGCTAACGCGTCCACAGAATATAATGGACGCTTTAGCATTTAGCGCACACTAAATCTTCTAGAGCAGTGGTTCCCAACCCTGTCCTGGAGGACCACCAGGCCAATCGGGTTTTCAGGATCGTCCTAATGAATATGCATGGAGCAGATTTGCATATCTGTCACTTCCATTATATGCAAATCTCTCTCATGCATATTCATTAGGGCTAGCCTGAAAACTCGATTGGCCTGGTGGTCCTCCAGGACAGGGTTGGGAACCACTGTTCTAGAGCACCTTAGTAAAAGGATCCCTTTATTTGACAAATCTTTCAAAGGCTAGAACCTTCTTCTTCACCTAAGCCTTCAAAAGCTAGTCAAAAAATGAATTTAGTACAATAAAAATATATCTTTAAAAATATATATTTATTAAACAAATATCTATTCTGCACTATCGCTACAAGTTCTAGGCAGAGTACAAATAATTACATACATAATAAAATCGAACAAACATGATAAAAATGCAACACATAAAACAAACAATTAAAAATAACATAATCACACCACTCCTCAAAAAAAAATCTACCACCAACTCTGATTTAACTCACATTAATCAGGCTTATCAGCATTATTTACAGTCTCCACAGTTCCACCATAAAAATCTTCATTACTAAGGCCTAGATTCACTAACCTTCCGATCCTATCCAATCCGTGGGCGATCCATGGCAGGCCGACTGATCCACAACGCATCCTCATGCAAATGGGGGCAATCAGAGGCATGCCCCCCAACTGACAGCATGGATTGCTAGAGAGCGATCCTGATGCATGCATAGACCATCTTCTTTGCCTGTAGATGGTCTGCGCTTGCTATCCGTGCAAGGAAGAGCTGGAATTTTTTTTTAACAGAGCTGGAAACTTTACTTTTTCGTGAGCCCGTGGCTTTAACCCGGGGGTTTAAAGCGGGGCTGCGCTGCGACGTGTTCTGGAACTTAACAGAACATGCCTTAGTGCAGCCCTGCTTTAAACCCGTCGGTTAAAAACATGGAGTCGGGGCGGCAAGAGCAGGAGAGTTGGGGCAGAGAGTAGGGTTTTTGCACATGCTCAGCAGTTGCTTGTTTTTGGGTCAGCCAGCCCAGTCGGTGTGCCAGCATTTGTTTAGTGAATCGAGGCCCTTCCTACTTTGTATGCCGTTTCCCTTCATTTGCATGTGCAGATTGGATCAGAGGATGATCGACCACGAAGTTAGCAAATCGGGTCAGTACACGATCGCAAACACAATCGGTGGGCTTAGTGAATCTAGCCCTAAATCCCTTCATATGCTTGAACAAATAAGAGTTTTTAGTTCTCCTTTGAGCTCTCCAACGTTTTCCATTTGTTAATTTCAATAGGAAATGTCTTCTTTTATTTATATTTACTATCTTTAAGATGAATACAGCAAGCACACTATTTTACCCATAATAATGAAAGAAATAGTACAGATATAATCAGAACAAAGCACATCACAAAATTAAAAAAAACACACACAAATAAAAGTAAAATAAGGAGGCCTAAGCAGAAGCAAGAAATTTCACAAATAAAGGGCTCCTTTTACTAAGTGCGATAGCAGTTAGCCGCGTAGTACGGGTTTAGCGCGCACAGCAATTCAGCGCGCGCTAAAAACGCTATCGCGGTTTAGTAAAAGGAGCCCTAAAAGAACCTCAGTGTCAAAGATGCATATGTTATGTGGAAATCAAAACAGCAGCTCAGTCAAAATATAGTAACCAAGGACGGTTTACTGTAATGCAGACATAAAACACATATAAAAACCCGACAGCCACACTAAGGCCCAAATTCTGTAATTGGCGCCTAATGTTAGGCACCTATTTTGGAGGTGCCCAACTAAATAAGCACCTATCTAAATAGAATAACAAGCTCAAGTAAGCTTTTTAATCAGCAATAATTGAACCTTTGGCGCCTATCAAGAAAGAGCGATTCTGTAACAAGGCGCCTCTATAAATTTTAGGCAGCCTTCAAAAAAATAGGTGCTATGCTTGATAGGCGTGGGCGTGGCTTTATGTTAGGTGCCTTGTTGACCTGTACAATTCTTACTCCAAAAGAACTGTTAATCTATACGGTTCATAGACAAAACCGCCGAAGACAAAGGCGCGCGCCGACAACTGAGCGAAGAAGGAAGCGCGCGCCGAAGAAAAAGAGTGTTTATAGGGGCTCCAACGGGGGGTTTGTTGGGGAACCCCCCCCCCACTTTACTTAATACAGATCGCGGCGGCGTTGTGGGGGGTTGTAACCGCCCTCATTATACTGGAAACTTAACTGTTTCCCTGTTTTTTAGGAAAAAAGTGAAGTTTTCAGTAAAATGTGGGGGGTTACAACCCCCCAAACCCCCCCCAACGCCCCTACAACGCAGCGCAATCTGTATAAAGTAAAGTGGGGAGATTCCCCCACACACACACCCCGTCGAAGCCCTTTAAAACATTTTCTTTGGCGCGCACCTCCGCATTGCGCTCAGTTGTCTGCGCGCGCCTTTGTCCCGGTGCGCTTTTGACCTGACACAAATCTATACCTGTTAATCACTAGCTCTTAACTAGAGAGTTGCGCGGGGACAGAAATCCCACCCGTCCCCGCCAAAGTCCCACCCGTCCCCACCCGTCCCCGTGAGGACTCCCACCCGTCCCCACCCGTCCCCGCGAGGAATCCCTCCGTCCCCACCCGTCCCCGCCCGTCCCCACGAGGAATCCCCTACGTCCCCACCTGTCCCTATAAACTACAGAAATAGTTATTTCATTTAATTATGCTACTGAATTAAAGGCTCTGGTAGAAACCCATTTAAAAATAAGCAAAAAGACTTTATTAATTTGGAAATATTAATTGGGAAGAATACATACTTTATAAACGGGTTTCTACCAGAGCCTCTAATGTTTATAAATTTTTATCAACACAACTAATATACTACTTTATCCTTAAGCAAAAAAAAAAAAATAATAATAATAATTTTTTTCCTACCTTTATTGCCTGGTTTCTGCTTTCTTCATGTTCTCATTCAATTCCTTCCATCCACTGCCTCTCTTCTCTCTGTGTCTTCCATTTGCTCTATTACTGTGCCTCTCCCTTTCTCCCCCCTCCCAAATTGGTCTGGCACCCATCTTTTTCCCTCCGGTCCCCCCATAGTCTGGCACCTCTGTCTTCTTCCCTGCCAGCGTCTTCTTCCCATTCCCTCTTCCCCATTTCCTTTCAGTGTCCTTCTCCCCCACCATCTTCCCCATGTCCTGTCAGGCAGCATCCTTCTCCCCTCTCTGCCTTCCCCATGTCCTTTCAGCGGCCTTCTCCCCCCTCTGTCTTCCCCATGTCCTTTCAGTGGCATTCTCCACCCCTTTGTCTTCCCCAGTGCTTTCAGGGTCCTTCCCCCCCCTTCCTCCCGTTTACCCCATGTCCTTTCAGCGGCCTTCTCCACCCCTGTTTTCCCCATGTCCTTTCAGTGGCATTCTCCACCCCTTTGTCTTCCCCAGTGCTTTCAGGGTCCTTCCCCCCCCCTCATCTCCCGTTTACCCCATGTCCTTTCAGCGTTCTTTTCCACCCCTTTGTCTTCCCCAGTGCTTTCAGTGGCCTCTCCCCCCTTAAGCGTCTTTTCTTCTCCACTCCACCTTTCCTCCCTCCCTGCCTCCACCTTTGTGGCGCTTTTGCACCCGACCGACAACAGAACAGGCCCGGTCGGACAAATCTCCCTGTCCTGTAGCCGCGAATCTAAATTACCTTCTTACAGCAGCTGGAGTAGTGAAGCTGCTGTAAGAGGTAATTTAGATTTGAGGCTACAGGGCAGGGAGATTTGTCGGCCGGGCCTGTTGTCGGTCGATCGGGGGACCTGACCGGCTGTGCACATTCTTCGGGGCGGACCGCCCCCTCCCCCCTCTTTCGTTCGCCATTGCCTTCTCCCTACCTGCCCTGCCGCACACAGCCGACCGGAAGTCTTCCTGATGTCAGCGCTGACGTCGGAGGAAGGGAGGGCTTTGCTTAAGCCCTCCCTCCGACGTCAGCGCTGACATCGGGAAGATTTCCGTTCGGCTGTGTGCTGCGACAGGGCAGGTAAGGAGAAGGAGACTACCCTCGCGGCTCGACCAACCCCGCTGCGATCCAACCCCGCAGGAACCCCGCGACCCTCGGAGGCGTCCCCACGGGATCCCCGCGACCCTAGGGGGCGTCCCCATGGGATCCCCGTGACCCAAAGGGGGAACCCGCGGGATCCCCGCGGGTCCCGCGGGATTCCCGTCATCCCCGTTCCCGTGCAGCTCTCTACTCTTAACTCTGTTTATTCCACTCAAGTTGTGCCATCTTTTAATCATTGTAAACCGCATAGAACTTCACGGTCCTGCGGTATATAAATTGTTATTATTATTATTATTATTATTAAGTGTGCTTAAGCGCTCGCACGTCCGCCTAACTTTTAATTGTGCCTAGAGCTGACCTATTTATTGGGCGCCTCCAAAATAGGTGCCGCTCAGCGTGATTCACTAAACAGCACCCAATTTTATTTGACTCGCGCTGAACGGTGCTTATTTCGGCGGCCTAACCTTTGGGGCGTTTCTTATAGAATTTGCCCCTAAGGGCTGTATCAGGGGTTAGTAGAACTATAAAACAACAACAAAGTAGAATGATTGAAAAATAAAAAAAGAGCACAATTTAAACCAAATCAAAATTAAATGCAATTGTTCAAACCAAAATAATAAAGATCATATATGTAAAAGAAACATAGGGAGTACAACTAAAAGAGGACCATATAATGTGTAAAATGTGCACATAAAAACTACAATTAAAACATATTTAGAATAAAGGAGCAGGCATCTAAACATATTGATAGGCTAGCTGTGATAAAAATGATTCTTGCAAAGCAAAACAGCAACAAACCAAAGCCGGTAAAGTGGAGTTGATGAACTGGAAACTTCAAGGTACACTTCCTCCTCCCCATTCGCGATTTTCTTTTCTTGGGAGGGGGAAAATAAAAAAAAATGTAACAAAAATCCATCTTTTTTTCCTCCCTGCCGCCTTCCCGGCCTTACCTGGTGGTCTAGAGGGCTTTCGGGGCAGGAGCGATCTTTCTACGCTCCTGCTCCGTGCAGATCGCCATGAGGAAATGGCTGCTGGGAGTTCCCGTAGTCTCTCGAAACTACGTTGGGAACTCCCTACAGCCATTTCCTGATGGCGATCTGCACGTGGCAGGAGTGTAGGAAGATCGCTCCTGCCCCGAAAGCCCTCTAGACCACCAGGTAAGGCCGGGAAGGCAGCAGGGAGGTGGGGGAGGGTCAGAGCCGGATAATCGCGGTTTTTCGACATTCGCGGTCCAGCTCTGCCCTTATCCCCCGCGAATGACAAGGGAGAAGTGTATACTGATAACATAAAATACATAAACCAATAAAAACAGTTTCAGTTGGCAATGACAAGGCTGTGCTGCAAAGGGGTTGTGGTTACAACCAGAGCTTGATTCTGCTTGGGAGCCAGAATTGGGTGGTGCAGAAGATTGGAGCGGGAGCTAAGAGAAACATGACTGGTGAGAAAACCTTTAGCTAATGCAGCCCTACACAACATACAGCTCTCACTCCGCTCTCCTGCCTGTGTGTTCTCCCTAGCGTCTTTTAGATTCCTCATAGGCCTCCAAAACTAAGGGCTCCTTTTACAAAGGTGCATTAGGGCTTTAACACGCGGAATAGCGCACGCTCAATAGCTGCGCGCACTAGACCTTTATGCCAGCACTGAGCTAGCGTTAGTTCTAGAAGCGTAGCACGGGTTTAGCACGCGCTAAAATCCTGCATGCGCTAAAAACACTAGCGCACCTTAGTAAAAGGAGCCCTAAATATACAAACAAAAATAAGCAATACATTACATGAAAAAGACAGCAAATAAATTTGGAGCATGCAAAAGGCAAATCAAATCAATTTCCCTTAATTGCACCAAGGGGGGGTGGAGGAAAAGGACAAACATAAGAGATGATATATGCAAAAATAAATTTCATTTCTATACAAAGACATAGAGGAAATAGCCAAGTAAAGAATCTTTGTCAAATTTTTCATAAACTGGGTAATTCTATAAATCAGCATTCTCAGTCTGGGTAGCCTAATGCCATTCTCCGAGCATCAATTTTGTTACACTTCTCCCTCCGGATTCACGGGGGATAGGGGCAGAGCCAGACTGCGAATGGTGAAATACCGCGAATATCTTCTGGTCCGGCTCTGACCCACCCCCGCATCCCTCCTGCCTTCCCCCAGGCATCCTGGCCTTACCTGGTGGTCTAGCGGGCTTTCGGGGCAGGAGCGATCTTCCTACGCTCTTGCCCTGTGTAGATCGCCAATAGGAAATAGCTGCCATGAATTCCCGCAGTCTCTCGAGACTACGACGGGAACTCCCCACAGCCATTTCCTATTGGCGATCTACATGGGGCAGGAGTGTAGGAAGATCGCTCCTGCCCCGAAAGCCCGCTAGACCACCAGATAAGGCCGGGACGCCAGGGGGAAGCTAAACTGTGGGTTTTTTTCTTTTTTTCCCCTCCCCAAAAAATCGCGAATATGTGAAATCGCGATTGCCGAAACCGCGAACGGGGAGGGGGAAGTGTACTGTCATCTGGGTGCCAAGATTCTGTAATAGAATACAGTAAAAGCTTGGTTTGCAAACATAATTTGTTCTGGAAACATACTTGTAATCCAAAGCACTCGTATATCAAAGCGAATTTCCCCATAAAAAATAATGGAAACTCAAGACTATTCATTCCACATCCCAAAAACTTTAATAGAAAATACTGTACTGTAGTACATTTTAAACAGTCACTACACTCCCACGTCAGAGAAAGAAGAACTATCGGCTCAGTTGTGATGTGCGGATACAGTGTGTACTTGTATTGCAAAACCTTGCAGTGTCTTTGGCTCAGTTGTGATGACATGCCGAGACATATATGTGCTTGTATTATAAGACATCACTTGTAATATCACGCTCTTTCTGCTTCTGTCTCTCCCTTCCTTCCTATCCGCTTTAATAGTTCCTTTTTATCTGGGATAGATGGGCTGAGTTTTACTCGATGGGGAATGAAGGGCATTCATTATTTACTTCACTTGGTTGATGATGATGGGAACCCTAAATCCTTCGCTCGGCTGCGAGAAGAATTTGATCTTCCACAACAAGATTATTTTGCTTACATGCAAGTGCATCATTACATTTCTTCCCTGCCCTCTAATTCTTTAACAGCCTCCTGCCAGGATACATTGTCTATGGCTTTTACCATTGGTTCCCCCTTAAGTTCCATCATCGCCATTTGAAGGATGAGTCCCCTTTATTTGACCATTCTAAACGAGATGCTTGGTCTCGTGACCTTGCTGTTGAGATGCCCACTGATGTTCTTTTGTAGGCTGTCCATCGACTTCCTGCCTTTCGTAAATACACCACCTTTTGGGAACAACATTTTAAGTTGATTTTTCGTTTGTATATTTCTCCTAAGAGGGCCTATTTGTCACACTTCTGTGAGACTGCTGCTTGTCCTCGCTGTCAGGCTCCGGAAGCGGGCTTGGGACACATGTTCTGGTCTTGCCCCAATGTTCAAACCTTCTGGACTGCAATTTTTGTTTTTGTGGAGCGTATTTGGAACATTACTATTCGACGTTCCCCCTTGCTCTTATTTGGAACTGTTCCTCACTACTTCCCTCGGACGAAGGGAGCTGCAGCTTTTCTCAAGTGGACTATCCTGATTGCTTTGAAATGCATTTTGCTAAAATGGCTTGAGGCTGAGGCTCCGGATTATTCTCTTTGGCGTTGCCGTATGATTATTCTCCTACTGTGGGAAAGGAGGGACGTGACGGATCTTTCTTCTCTCCCAGGCCGCATCTTTCAGAGTACCTGGGAACCTTTTTGGACAACATTGACCCCTTTGGCTCGCAGCCGGGTGCTTAATTGTTGATTTTGTTTTGTGACTCACTTTGTATAAAATGGCATACCTCTTTTTGTTGTATTCTTGGTACTATATATTTGGATGGAGGACCGGGGTAGGGGGGGGGGGGTTGTCTGGGATGGTTTGGGGTGGGGAGGGGATGTTATTTTCAAACTTGTTGAGCTGCTTTGTATTTGTTACCTCTGATTTGTTGCTGTTTTGTTTGCTCAATAAAATATATTTGACTATAAGACATCACTCGTTTATCAAGTTAAAATTTAACAAAACATTTTGCTCATCTTGCAAAACACTCGCACACCAAGTTACTTGCAATCCAAGATTTTACTGTACTAGCATAAGTAGGTATTTAGGGGTGTGCGCTTTCGCCATGCCATGTCAATGGGAACATAAGTTGGAGTGTCTAGGTGTGCCAAGACACTAGGTGTGGTGTAGTGTCTAAGTGTGGTGTAGTAGTTAGAACTACATCCTCAGCACCCTGTGGTTGTGGGTTCAAATCCCTCACTTTTGCTTGTGACCCTGGGCAAGTCACTTAATACCCCATTGCCCTAGGTATTAAAATTAGGTAGAGCGTGAGACCACCAGGGCAGATAGGGAAAAATGCTTAAGTACCTGAATGAAAATGTAAATTGTAATTCCATCTATCTAAGTCTAACCAAGAAAAATCTTCAAAGACTTCAGTGGATCTAGAACACTGCGGCTAGGTTGATCTTCGCAAAAAGCAAATTCGATCATGTTTCCCCACTTCTGTCAAAACTTCACTGGATTCCGGTGATTTCTAGGATTCACTTTAAATGTACCTGCCTAATTTTCAAGATCCTGCATGGCATTCTTCCTCCCCTAATCCCACTATCATGGAATTATTCGAGACCTGACACTACCAGATCTGCCCACATACTCAAACTATCTTTCCCCTCATTAAAAGGTGTCACGTATGCAGGTAAATTAGGGAAATCCCTTTTCTTCAAATTCCCTCCCTGCCCCGCTGCGGAACCTAGGCTCATTCCAATTATTCTAAAAGCATCTGAAAACCTGGCTTTTCTCCAAAACGTAAAGCTATCTATTTAAAATGTAAAGCTAACTATCCTCTTTATAACCTCTAATTTCTTATTATGTCCTACCCTCATTTATTGAACTACCTGTAAACCGTGTTGAGCTCTATCTTTATGGAAATGATGCGGTATACAAACTTAAGGTTTTGTTTAGTTTAGTTTAAATCAATTAGGGCTATAAGTGGTAAATAAATACTAAATAAATGCGTAATGTAGTATTCTATAAACTACGCAAGTAATGGGGAAACACAATTATGGCCCACCTGTCCTCCACCCCCCTTGAATTAGGTTGGTTTGAACCAGGAAGGGAAAACGATGAAAAGAAAAATTCCACAAAAGAATCTTTCAGGGCCTGCAATTCTTGAATTTGAGATTTATCTGTAAACTTTACCAATCAGTAAGATAGCATCTGTATGCAAACATATGGCATAATCTCTTTGAGAGAGCCCAAAAACCAATTTCTCATTCAGGCACTTCTTGAAATGATTGAAATTAGAAACCATATTTCTTATAAAATTCTCTCCTCTTCCCTGGCCGCCTTCCCCCTAATTTGCCTCAGCTTTCACACACAGACAGGATTGAGAGCTGTACTATAGTGATTACTGCATGCAATGACCAAGTGAAGGGATATTATCAGAAACCATACTCAGTGTGCTGAAATTGTTCATATATTTCCAATGATAATTGCTGGTCCGCTGGTTTGTGAGAGATTAAGAAAAAGGAGACATTTAGGCATCTCTCCTGGGAGGGCTGGTAGAGTTTAGATATACAAAAAAACTCTTCTATTATGTAATAATGAACATGGCTACCACATGAATCATCTAAATTATGATGATAATTATTGTAATGACTACATGCACATACGCCAATGCACCACTATAAATGGGGAGGAAAAAAACCTCAGATGCCCACCTCCACCCTATAATTTTTTTATGGGTGGTAGGCATACAGGGTAAGGAGCCTCATAGGCATAAATAAAACCTCTCCCACCACAAAACGGTATAATGGCTCTGTGTGATGTGACTAGAGGATTGGAAACAAGTAAGCAAAGAGACGTCATTTTTTATTACATTACATTAGAGATTTTTATTCCGCCTGTGCCTTTCGGTTCTAAGCGGATGCTGTTGTAAAGGTCCAAGTGGAGAGTCTACACCCTGATGCAGCAGAAATTGTGAAACACTGGCCATCGGTAAGACGGACCTTTAGGATGAGATAAGCATTTCTGACATTTTTGTTTCCAATCCTCTAGCCGCATCGCACAGAGCCATTATACCGTTTTGTGGTGGGAAAGTAATTTATCTCTATGAGGTTCCCTTACCCTGTTATTTGGAATGACTAAGAAGGCTG
Organism: Geotrypetes seraphini; assembly: GCF_902459505.1. Lineage (NCBI taxonomy): Eukaryota > Metazoa > Chordata > Amphibia > Gymnophiona > Dermophiidae > Geotrypetes > Geotrypetes seraphini. The sequence continues at coordinate 173,444,481 of NC_047089.1, forward strand.
GTACTGAGTAGGGATTGATGCCCCCAGCTGTAAACTATATTAATATTAGACCCTAGTATGTATCAAGTTAAGATAAAAACTTGTATTGTAAGTGGATAGCATTGCTGGTTTTAAGAAAGGTTTGGACAATTTCCTGGAGGAAAAGTCCATAGTCTGTCATTGTGAAAGACATGGGGAAAGCCATTGCTTGCCCTGGATCGGTAGCATGGAATGTTGCTACTCCTTGGGTTTTGGCCATGTATTAGGGATCTGGATTGGCCACCATGAGAACCATTGGGCTGATCCAGTAAGGCTATTCTTATGAAATGATGTATGTTTAACCTGTAGCCCATTCTGAGCTCTTGTAGAACAACGGGATAGAAAATGAATGAATTAAATAAATAAATGGATATAAGGAGTTTGTTGGGGACTGCTGAGAGATTGAATATTGGAAATGTTTAGTATTTAATTTTATGGCATTGTTAAAATAAAATGCATTACAAAATTAACAAGATGTGGGCAAAAAAAGTCTGTATCCAAGGCCACACATCTCAGAAAAGTTACTCTACCATGGTTTATTTTTAGCTCAAATTCATAATATACCTACTACAGGACAGCAGATGTGTTTGCTGTTGGAGATGAAACTAGAATCAGAAGTTTGGTACAACTCTTTCTGGCAGAATTGAAAGACAAAACTCTTTTATCAAAGAATGCCTAATGGAACGTTATCAGTCTGGATTGTAAATATGAGGAAGTGGATGCTATTAAGAGATGTAACATTCAACAGTTTAAAAGGGTGCGAGCATCATTGGATGCTTTTGGCCAACTTGTTGGGGTTTTTTTTAGTTCAATCTTTATTAAGTTTTAACATCTTACAAAGAAATGCAACACAAATATATTATAAACAAATGTAAACATATAGCAGTAAATTTTAACAGAGTCATGTCATTATCTATCCATCCCTGCCCCCACCCTACCACCTTCCCATTTGTCTGGCAGGTCAATCATACGACCACATATACTACTTAACAAAACCTTCTAATGGGCTCCAAATATCCTTATATGAGCCATATTCCCAGACCTTTCAGCTAAGTTCACTTCATATCTATAAAATAGACATACTGCCTCCCACCAAAAATAAAAATTCAAAAGTGTGAAGTCTTTCCAGTTCTTAACTATTGATTGTATTGCCTCTCCAGACAGTATCAAGAACAGCTTATTTTTATTAGCTGTCAGTAAAGTCCCTGAAGTAGCACATGTTCCACCTATTGCTATATCCAAAAAATCAAGAAAAGGATGCCCAAAATAAATCACAAAAAATTGCACCCTCCAAAATACAGGACAAAAAAGTCACCTTTCTTTACAAAAAGGGAGAAAAGACCTCAGTGTCTAATAGGGGCTCTTTAAGCTTCCCATATAGACAGGCTAGTTTTAAACAGAATTTAATCCTAGCAGACACATCCTTGGTCAGAAAAACTCCCAATTAGTAAGTGAACCTCTATTCTAATTTTCTAATAGTTTTATATATTTTCTTATAGTTTTATATATTTTTTAAAACTTTTCTTCAAACAACAATTATCAAAAATAGAAGTCACTTATCTGAGCACTTCGATATTCAGGTGTAGTCCTGGAGTAAAGCAAGCAGGAAAAACTGCTCTATGGAAAAAAGCTATCAGTCAAAACATTCTTCCAAAATATCCAACAGGGGCCCCTGTTTCGCAACAAAATGCTTCGTCAGGGATTTGCTGTAAAACATGAAAGACACATTGTAGAAAGTTTTCAAAGAACTTGAGAAAACAAGCAGAAAAAGGATAGCTATACCCACAGCGATCACACACCCGCTTCCACTCCTGTCATAAAATGGCCCCTCAGCGTTCTCCTTAAATAGGCACCTCCCAGTGACACCACGTCAAAGTGTGATGACATCATCTTTATGCAAATCATGCAAAAAACGTGGTGACATCATATTACTGCAATTCTTATTGTTCTCATTGCAGACTATCAAAACCAGGCTTTCCAATCCACCCCACTATTCAAACGTTCCCTTGGATTATATAGTGCCCTAGTATAGGCATTCTTCACACATTTCTCAGAGTACCCTCTGGCATATAGTTTTTGTTTTAACACCACTGACTGGCGCTTGAATTCATCCTTAGTCGAACAGATTCATCTATACCTCAAAAATTGAGAATGGGGTAAACTTTCTTTTAAATGTGTGGGATTTAAAAGAAAGTTTACCCCATTCTCAATTTTTGAGGTATAGACGAATCTGTTCGACTAAGGATGAATTCAAGCGCCAGTCAGTGGTGTTAAAACAAAAACTATATGCCAGAGGGTACTCTGAGAAATGTGTGAAGAATGCCTATACTAGGGCACTATATAATCCAAGGGAACGTCTGTTAGAATACTCTAAATCTAAAGATCTGGAATCTAAGATTACCTGTGTACTACCCTATTCCCAGCAGGGGAGTGCTTATGGTCGCAGTTTGAAGAAATATTGGGAGTGCTTGTCAGTGCACCCCTGTTTTCGTGACTGTACTATGATGTTTTCTTACTCACGAAACAAATCCATCCAACAGGAGCTTTGTCCCACGAGTAGTGTGGCAATTGTACCTGTGAATGAATGCACGAATGGGAGTATGGACATTGGACATGATAAATGTGGACATTGCTCTGTCTGTGATATTATGGAGGTGTGCACATCCTTTGTGAATCCAGCAAATCGTAAAGTGTATTATCTACATCATTTCTCTGATTGTGCCACTAGTGGAGTTATATATATTATCAAGTGCCCGTGTCAGCAATTGTATGTGGGTCAGACTTCAAGGGCTTTGAAAACACGCCTTATTGAACATCGCTCGTGCCTTGCACGAGAAAGGCTTGAGGCTCCCATGGTACAGCACTGTATGGACTGTAAACATGTTTTTGAAGATTTGCGCTGCTGGGTTTTGGAGAGAGTGTCACCGTCTGCACGGGGTGGTGATTTTAAACAAGTTTTATTGAAAAGGGAACAACGCTGGATATTTTCTTTGCAAACTTTTACCCCTATGGGTTTGAATAGTGGGGTGGATTGGAAAGCCTGGTTTTGATAGTCTGCAATGAGAACAATAAGAATTGCAGTAATATGATGTCACCACGTTTTTTGCATGATTTGCATAAAGATGATGTCATCACACTTTGACGTGGTGTCACTGGGAGGTGCCTATTTAAGGAGAACGCTGAGGGGCCATTTTATGACAGGAGTGGAAGCGGGTGTGTGATCGCTGTGGGTATAGCTATCCTTTTTCTGCTTGTTTTCTCAAGTTCTTTGAAAACTTTCTACAATGTGTCTTTCATGTTTTACAGCAAATCCCTGACGAAGCATTTTGTTGCGAAACAGGAGCCCCTGTTGGATATTTTGGAAGAATGTTTTGACTGATAGCTTTTTTCCATAGAACAGTTTTTCCTGCTTGCTTTACTCCAGGACTACACCTGAATATCGAAGTGCTCAGATAAGTGACTTCTATTTTTGACAATTGTTGTTTGAAGAAAAGTTTAAAAAAATATATAAAACTATAAGAAAATATATAAAACTATTAGAAAATTAGAATAGAGGTTCACTTACTAATTGGGAGTTTTTCTGACCAAGGATGTGTCTGCTAGGATTAAATTCTGTTTAAAACTAGCCTGTCTATATGGGAAGCTTAAAGAGCCCCTATTAGACACTGAGGTCTTTTCTCCCTTTTTGTAAAAGAAAGGTGACTTTTTTGTCCTGTATTTTGGAGGGTGCAATTTTTTGCCACCTATTGCTATGCCATATGAAAAAGGTATACAAATTTCCAATATATTCTGTATTTTATTCCACTCTTCTTTCCAGAATGTTTGAACCAGTGGGCAATAAAATGAAAGATGGTCAAATGTACCCACTTCCTAGCAGACATCCCCACAGACTTTTATTGTTCTAGGGACTTACTATAAATTCTACATGTATTGTGCTGGCTTATCCACAGACCCACACACATTCTTATCTCCACATCCATTCGCACACACACTATCCAAGACTATTTCACTATCCACATCAGAATCCACTTGCACACACACTATCAAAGCCTCAATTTCCAAATACCCCCTTCACTTTATGACTGGAGCATTGAACTGGACCTGCTCTCAGCCCCCATTGCCTTGGAAAGTATGGTGATACAGGCATAGACGGTCTGTATATGAGGCTTGGGGAGGATAAGCCTCACTATACCCAACCACTAATTTTCTCTTCCTGCCCGAGTCCATGGCAGGAAGAACAAACAGAAAAGGTAATATTCCCTTCCTTGCCGCTGTCTCTCCAACTCTGGAGGCTGCAAAGAAAATTAAATCATGTGAAAGGGGCAGAGCACTGTGCACACTGCTGTTGACTTTGCATGTCTCCCTCCTTCTCCTTCTCCTGTGATGTTAACTTCCTGTTTTGGGAAGGGAGGAGAAGGAAGGAGATGAGCAGAGTTGGCAGTGGCACCTACAGGGCTCTGCCTCTAAGCATGATTTATTTTTCTTTGCAGCTCTGGAATAGGAAAAGGAATATTACCCTGCCTATTTGTTCTCATCTTCGTTGAGTTCATACCTGCCTGAGTTAGTGAAAGAGTGAGGGAATGAAATGGGATAATGTTGAGGATTGGGACTCATGAGAAGAAAGAAAGGACTATTGAGGGGGGAGAAAAAGGAACAATGCACCCATACGATTTTAACTTGGGCCACCATACTCCATATCACGATGCCCTAGCCCCATCCCAGTCCATCATGTTTCTATGAGATAGTGGTTGTTGCGGATGGGCAGACTGGATGGGCCATTTGGCCTTTATCTGCCATCATGTTTCTATGACATAGGTGTTGCTGCGGATGGGCAGACTGGATGGGCCATTTGGCCTTTATCTGCCATCATGTTTCTATGTTTCCTGCTTTAACTTCCCCAAAAATAGTTACCAACTGCATCTATGGATTATAGAGGTCCATCTTAATCTTTCCCCTTGGGCTTGATTCACTCCTAGCTACATTACTATCTTTGAATTTTACACAGATGAAGTCAGTTGCAACATTAGACACAAAATAGATACCAAATAAGCAAATGACTTAAATGATTACTAGGCAATTACAATATATTATTATTTACATATACCATTCTATTAGTGCACTTCATATTAGAGGACTGAATACAAACAAATTATCACAGTTTATCTGAGTTGTAAACAGAATACCAACATAAAACAAAAAATAAAAAAGTTACATGAGAAAATGTAATATACAGCTTGGTTTACGAGAATAGTTTGTTCCAAAGCATGCTTGTAATCTAAAGCACTGGTTCCCAACCCTGTCCTGGAGGACCACCAGGCCAATCGGGTTTTCAGGCTAGCCCTAATGAATATGCATGAGAGAGATATGCATATAATGTAAGTGAGAGGCATGCAAATCTGCTCCATGCATATTCATTAGGGCTAGCCTGAAAACCCGATTGGCTTGATGGTCCTCCAGGACAGGGTTGGGAATCACTGATCTAAAGCACTCGTATATCAACGCAAATTTCTCCATAGAAAATAATGGAAACTCGGACGATTTGTGTAAAATCTTCTCATTAACTGGTCAAATTAATTACATTTTAGTGCAGGCTTTTAATACAACTGTTGATATGAAATAAATATTAAATAAGAAAAGAAAGAAAAACAAAACGAAAAAAAGAAAAAGAAACGAGGAGTTGAAATCAGTCATTAAGGTAGCTCAGCCACCATAACAGGACACAACCTTTGCAAGCAAGGGAAGGCGCCGTTGCCCAGCTCCAGGAGCAACCAAAAACAGCAGAGTCAGAAGGGAGAAGGCTGTCTGTCGGTTCATTAAAGCACAAGTCACAAAGCCAAAGGAAGCGGTCCGTGACAGAAGGCAGCAGGCCAAGGAGAGAAGGCAGGGCACAGAAGATCCATCGAGGCGAACCCACCACTGGCGATCACAGCTCCGGCATCCGCCCCAGATCCCCAACGCACAACCAGACTCCGAAGGCGTACCATAGCACCATCAATAAGCAGAGACGCCACGCCGAACCAATAAGCTGAGCCCCACCAATAAGCAGAGACACCACACCGATCTTGGAGTCCCGCAGCTGCCATTGAGGGAAAAGAGCCCCAAAGTCTATCACCCTCATCAGGGCAGATCCGGAATACAGCAGGTAGGAAGCGCACATTACCAATTAAGGCTAGGATCAAGTTTATGTGCTCATACTACAAGACAATGCTGGTTTTGCAAGTTACAATTTGCAGGAGTATTTTGCTTGCCTTGTAAAACACTCGCAAACCGAGGTTTGACTGCACTTGAAATAATAATTTTTAAAAACCTAGTACCATTTAATGAAAAAAATAGGTAACAATGAATTTTAAATGGAGTAATTGATTGCTGAAAAAAAAACAATTGCAGAGGTTGATTATTTCCTTAATAATTACTCTGTAATAATGATGCTAGTGTAGGGTCATGAAATGGTTAACTGTTGTTTAAAATATTGCTCTGGTCTACATAGCTGAAAACAGTGTATAATCTATTGACTTCATCTGCCTAAAATGTATGTCCCTACCTTACCACATTGTAAGCTGAATAGATAAGAGTTTGAGCCATGATGTACCCTGCCCTTCTGTACATTTAACTGTAAGAGTTAGATAAGTGTCCTGCTAGTGACCTGCTAGTGTGAGCTTAGAACCAATGAGTGTTAAGAAAAGTAACACGTGAAAAGCTTTTTCTAGAATTCAGTTGTATAGCCAGAAAAATGAATAAATATCTCTGTAACTTCCTGGTTTTGGCACTTCTGAGCCAGCTTGGAGCTCAGGGGTCCAGCATGCATGCTGTGAATAAAACTTGTACTTTCTTCACGCCTCTGACATTGTGTGTCCAAGTGACCTTTCACTAGGAAACACAATATAAAAGCAGAACTGGAAGTTCAGAAACCCAGGTGCAGATATTCAAAGTTTTTAAGAATGCAGAAAAGGCTTCTGCCCACTTACCCAATCCAGTGCCGCTGTATATCTCCTCCGACTACCACAGCACTGTCCGGTAAGTGTTGGGCGGTCTGGGGGCAGGCTATGATAGAAGCCAGCTGAAATTTTACGCTTACCGTATTTTCACTCATATACCGTGCACCCGTGTAAAACGCGCACATGGGTATAGCGTGCGGGAAACTGTAATTTATGTAAATAAATTTTTATATACCGCGCACATCAGTATACCGCGCATGCCGCCCCGATTCTCCCATCGCCACCCGACTCTCCTCTGGCCACCCCGACTCTCCTTTCGCCCGCCCCGACTCTCCTCTCCCCCTTGAAGTCCTGTCCCCACCCTGAAAGCCTGATGCCCCCCCCGACGTCCGATTCACCCCCCCCACAGGACCGCTCGCACCCCCACCCCGAAGGACCACTCGCACGCACTCGCACCTGCACCCCCACCCCGAAGGACTGCTCACACGCTCTCGCACCCGCACCCCCACCCCGAAGGACCGCTCGCACCCCCACAGCCTCCCGACCCCCCCCCCATCATGGAGAAGCTCCTACTGTTGTCCTGCTGCTTCCTCTGCCGGCGGTCCCGGCCCTTCTGTGAGCCCTGCGTCTGCCCTTTGGGGCGGGACCGCCGGAAGAGGAAGCAGCGCAGACGCAGGGCTCACAGAAGGGCCGGGACCGCCGGCAGAGGAAGCAGCAGGACAACAGTAGGAGCTTCTCCATGATGAGGGGGGTCGGGAGGCTGTGGGGGTGCGGGTGCGTGCGAGCGTTCCTTCAGGGTGGGGGTGCGAGCGGTCCTGCGGGGTGAATCGGAGGGAGGGGGGAGGGGAACTATGTAAAAAAAAAGTTGTAAAACGCGCTCACGCGTATAACGCGCATGGTTATGCACGGTTTGTAAAATCGTGTATAATGCGCGCGTTATATGCGTGAAAATACGGTACATTCGAGACACACCCTCCATGCTCTTCCCATATGTGCACCCCTTGTACTTAGACTGCTACTACTAATCATTTCTATAGTGCTATTATTTATTTATTTAAAAATTTATATACCGCATACAAACTATGCAGTTTACAAAATTACATGCATACATATTAAAATGCTAAACATGTTTAAACAAGACAAACGCAATAAACATTAGCTAACGATATTGTTATTAAAACCTTCTTTCAAATTCATCCTACAAGGTGGAAAGACAAAATCCCATAAAAACATTTACAGGACGGGAAAAGCATCAACAGAAAATAGCATTAGCACATAAAGGCATTGACAAATAATTGCGTTTTCAACATTTTCTTAAAGTTCAGTCTCCCATCACAGAATACCAGGCAGCGCATTCCAGAGCTACGCACCAACAGCAATGTTGCCCCAATCTTAACATGAGAGGCTAACATCTTACCTTCCAAACTCAACTTCATACTATTTTCAGATCTCAAACATATTCTGCAGCACTGTACATCAAAACATAGAAGAGACAGTCCTTGCTCCAAAGAGCTTACAAACAAATCAGACAGACATACTGGACACAGGTGGGGGAATTACACAGACAGATATTAATGCTTAGCAGGTAGAGCAGTGTGTTGCAAACTTTTTCCACCAAGGCATACTAAACTCAGGGCTCCCTCTACAGGTGTGTGGACATCGATCGGCGATGTCACCTGCATATGCGTGATGTCATCATGTCGACATCTACATATGCTCAGAGGCCCTCCAGACGCAGCCCTAAGCTTGGGGACTTTCCAAAACCTGGACAAACTGCCGGGTTTTGGAAATCCCTCCAGAAGGGCAGAGAGGAGGAGAGGCACTGGCGCCTGTGCTGGCAGTGACAGGCTCCTGGCTTACTGCAACACACCCAGAATCTCGCCACAACACACAACACACTGAAGTAGAGGCATTACCCCTTGCAGTTATAGGCTAAAGCAGTTATGCACTACCTTATAGAAAAGTGCATAGTTCACTTGTACACACAAACTATAACACACACACACCCAGTATCCATTTTGTTTAAACCCTCCCACCCCCCATTACTTACCGTATTTTCTCGCATATAACGCGCGCGTTAAACGTGGTTTTTACAAACCGCGCATAACCTTGCGCATTATACGCGTGAGCGCGTTGTACAAAATTTTTTTTACATAGTTTCCCCCCCCCCCCCCGACGCCCGATTCATCACCCGGAAGGAGCGCTCGCACTCCCACCCCGAAGGACCGCTCGCACCCCCACAGCCTCCCCCCTCCCCCATGGAGAAGCTGTCTACCTTGTTTCCGGATGCCAGCCCAGCTGCTTCCTCTGCCGGCGGTCCTGCCCCTTCTCAGAGCCCTGTGCTGCGCTGCTTCCTCTTCAGGTGGTCCCGCCCTTTCTCTGACATCAGAGAAAGGGCGGGACCGCCGGAAGAGGAAGCAGTGCAGCAGGGCTCAGAGAAGGGGCGGGACCGCCGGCAGAGGAAACAGCTGGGCTCGCTGGCATCCGGAAACAAGGTAGACAGCTTCTCCATGGGGGAGGGGGGGAGGCTGTGGAGGTGCGAGTGGTCCTTCGGGTGGGGGTGCGAGCGGTCCTTTGGGGTGGGATTGTGAGCGGTCCTTCGGGGTGGGGGTGCGAGCGGTCCTTCGGGGTGGGGGTGCGGGTGCGTACGAGCGGTCCTTCAGGGTTGGGGTGCGAGCGGTCCTGCGGGGGGGTGAATCGGACGTCGGGGGGCATCAGGCTTTCAGGGTAGGGACAGGACTTCAAGGGGGAAAGGAGAATCGGGGCGGGCGAAAAGAGTGTCGGGGTCTCCAGAGGAGAGTCGGGGCGGGCGAAAGGAGAGTCGGGCAGCATGCGCGGTATATAAAAATTTCTGTACATAAATTTGTGTTTTCCGCGCGCTATACCCGTGTGCGCGTTTTACACGGGTGCGCGTTATCTACGTGAAAATACGGTATATCCCCAAATACAAAAAATTGCACATTCGGCATTAACTTCTAACTAACCCGAATCCCACATGATTTGAAACCGACCAATCACACAAGTCTGATCATTTATGAAGTCCATTAATTCCACTACTACCATGCCATCTTACCTGATTACAAGTGGACTAAATACACTGAATCCTACAAGCGTATCAAAATGTCATATACCAATGCTTAGGATCCTACTAAAGTACTGTGATGTTTTGCAGTTACTGTATGTTTAAATTCCAACAGTAATATACAGAAATTACAAAATCTGTGTTTTAAATATTGGGGCCACCTATTAAGGTATTGTTAACTGCTCTTTGCTTTCTACCACGATAAAAAAAATTGTTGTGGGGAGAGTGTGGCACAGTGGCTAAAACTATAGCCTCAGCACCCTGAGGTTGTGGGTTCAAACCCACACTGCTCCTTGTGACCCTGGGCAAGTCACTTATTCCCCCTATTGCCCCAAGTACATTAGATAGACAGACAGTGCTGGGATAGATAGAAATGCTTGAGTGCCTGAATAAATTCATGTAAACCGTTCTGAGCTCCCCTGAGAGAATGGTATAGAAAATTGAATGAATAAAGACTTATAAAATCATGAAGGGCATAGAGAAGGTGGAGAGGGGCAGATTCTTTAGACTAGCAGGGACAACTAAAACAAGAGGTCATTCAGAAAAATTGAGAGGAGACAGATTCATAACGAATGCAAGGAAGTTCTTCTTCACTCAGCGGGTGGTAGACACCTGGAACGCACTTCCCGGAGAGGTGATAAGACAGAGTCCAATTCTGGGTTTCAAAAAGGGACTGGATGACTTCCTGGAAGCGAAGGGGATAACAGGGTACAGATAGAGGTTTACCTTACAGGACATTGAGCGAATAGGGTATGGACATTTTAAGTTAGGTAGGGAACACTTTCAGGTCATGGACCTGGAGGGCCGCCGCGGGAGCGGACTGCCGGGCGCGATGGACCCCTGGTCTGACACGGCAGAGGCCATTCTTATGTTCTTATGTTAAATAAATAAATTTCCACACATTATCCTTAAGGCACAGTATCCATTTGCTGCCCATTCTCCACCTTGTTCCATGTCACTATGCTGTTAGTCTTTGCAAATCTTTGTAAACAGGGCCCTTAGTTAAGCAAAATAATAATATGAATTCATTCTGAAGGAAGATGACAGTATGTTACACTTAAAATTATTTCAATATTCACTGCATTTGAGTAATTCTTCTTACTTCTGGTGACATAAACTTGCAATTTATCTATTTTGGTGTCTGAATGTTGTACTTTTACTGCATTTGTTATGCTGCTTTGCGAGTCCACCAGTTTTGCTGACTTCCATGCATAAGGGTCATGTACTAAAGGTCAGTGAATGCTAATGGTATTAGCTCACATGCTTTCTGCCAAAGTGCCTGTTTTACTTATGATTGTGACCTTTTGTCAACTGATGATTCTGCTATTAAATTATATTGGCTACCTATTACAGCCCAAACTTTGTATAATTAGAGGTTCATGATCCTTTATCCGAAATACTCGGGACCAAAGACATTTCGGATTTTAGAATTTTTCGGTCTTTGGAATGGTGTTACCAGTGGTTGTAGCGATTTATATTTGTTGCCTGCTGCAGTCCTGAAGTCTTCTCTCTGTCACCTCCTGCCTTGCTGACATCATTTCCTTTTTCCTTCCTGGTTGGACATGACAGAGAGAAGTATGCGGAGCCGCTGTAGGCAACAAATATGAATCACTGCGGCCACCAGCAACACCTCAGCTCACTAGCGTGAGGTAAAAGGAAACAAAATCTGAAAGTGAAGTTTTAAAGTGATTTTTGATGCTAAAAGTAATCTTTTTGTACAAATTAGTAAAGTAACAATGTTACAAAAAGAATTTTGGTTTTTAGAGCTTTTCAGTTTTTAGAATTTCAGATAAAGGATCTTGTAGTGTACCTGTATTTATAAAATATTGTGTGGTCTTCTTGCACACCTCTACGTGTTACCTTTTATCAATCTTCCATTGTGTAGAAATGCTTCTCTTCAAAACCAAACTTTTTATTTCAACTTCCTAATGTGAGGAATGTTAGAGTATTTAGGCAACTGTCATCCTCTATTCTACCAGGATTTATTTGTAATTTTCTGCCTATTTACATTAGTACGACAAAGGATTATAGGCAAATTAGGAACAGACTAAAGACTTACCTTTTTAGGACGTTTCTCTTACAATAATTCAAATTGTCAAACTATCTACTATAATAAAACCCTAAGTGCGCATGCGCACGCCCACCTGTGTGTTCCGTTTTCCGTGATCAGTAGGTCCCTGGAAGATAGGAGTGCGCATGTGCGCCTAGCTGTGCCAGTGGCCTCCCTGCTCTCCACCTCGCGCAGTCCTCCATTCCGGAAATACGGGCCTACAGCCCGAAATTTATTTTCAAGTCAAAAGATGCTGCGACGGCTCCTCCCACGAGCCGCTCCAGCGTCAGAGAAGGCTTCTGACACATGCGGCGATCGTGAGAGAAGCCGCCCGGCACCCTCAAACTCAAAAATAAACTCCGACCTAGGAAAGTTAAATGTATCAATGGGACAACGGGAAGAGAAGGGGGAGGGGGGGCGGCAAAGGACTAAGGGAGCTACGGCGCTATCCTGTCAGCTCCCAGACACAACCTACTCCTCCTGCGGCCTGGAACAACAACCCCGGACACTGAGCTCCACAGACGCAGTGTGGGCAAACCAGCTCCCCATGGCCCAGCAGAGGCCCCGCGCCAGAATGAGTTGGCAACCGATACACAAGTCAGCTCCCCCGGAGCCCAAATCCCACCAGCACCAGATGGAAATAGATAAAATGGGAAATGGGAGCCTGAATATGGTTAGGTAAAAGGAAGGGAGAAGGGCTACTGCTGGACAGGGAGAGCAGGGAAAGGGTACCACTGGACAGGGGGAGGTAAAAGCAAGGGAGAAGGGCTACTGCTGGATAGTGGGAGCAGGGAGAGGGTACTACTGGACAGGGGGAGGTAAAAGCAAGGGAGAAGGGCTACTGCTGGACAGGAAGAGAAGGGAAAGGGTACTACTGGACAGGGGGGAGATAAAAGCAATGGAGAAGGGCTAATGCTGGACATGGGGAGAAGAGAAGGGGTGCTGCTGGACGGTGGGGAGGAGACAGAAAAAAAAAGAAAAGAAAAGCCTGTCTACACATCTATTCTAGCACCCGTTAATGTAACGGCTAAAAAACTAGTATTTAATATAATACATTGTAATTCTTAGGTTATGGCTTAATTTCTTCTATTATTATCCACAGTGAACTTTATAGGTATCTTCAAAATATATGTTCTTAGGACTAAATTCTATACATGACATCCAAATTTGGGCACCGATAAAAATCAATGCTAGCACTATTCTATAAATGAGCACCATTTATAGGACAGAGTTTAGTGTCAGGGTCTGTGCCCAAATTGGATGCAAGTACTTATAATAACTGAACGCAGATGTAAATTCTCATGCATAATGCTGATTATTATAAAGCTGCACCCTCTCTTCTGATACATTTTACACACAGATCCCAATGCTTAAAAGGTACACGTATAAATTTAAATTAATTCCAATCAGTGCCAATATAGGGGAGATCGGGTGTGTATTACTACTCCATGAGAAGATCATCCCATTTGATTTTGACGGGTTTACGAATAGCATATTGCTAGTGAGCCATTGGTTCATCTTTTCAAGTTTTGGTCGGTGAGGTTGATTGGATGTAGTAGTTGAATGTCGTCAGCGTAAGTGTATATGGTGAACCCAACTGATTGTGCGAATGTAAGAAGTGGGGAGGTGAAGATATTGAAAAGAAGAGGGGAAGAGTATCAATCCTTGAGGCATACCATAGTCTTGTTTAAAGCACTCTGATGAAGATTGTCCGACAATGACTCTGGAATTACAGTTTGAAAAGAATGACAAAAATGTCTGTTATTCCTAATGCAGGCAAGTCTATTGAGAAGAAGTTGATGATCTATGATATCGAAGGCAGCTGAAAGGTCAAGTGATACCGCTAGAATGGTTTTCCTTTGGTCTAAGAAATTAAGGATTGATGTTGTAAGGCCTATCAGAGAGTGTTCTGTAGAGTATTATCTTTTAAACCCAGTTTGGTTAGGGTGAATAATGTTTGGGTTTTCTATGAAATCATAGAGTTGATTAAATACTATTTTTTCTGTGAGTTCAGCCAAGAAGGGGAAGTTTGTGATTGGGCAATAATTGGAGCATTCTGAGCTTGATAACTTGTAATCTTTGATCTTTGGATAAATTATTGCTGATTTCCAGTTGTCTGGTAATGAATCTTTCTCAACCTTATGCTTTCCCCCATATCTCTACTATTGTCTCCATTTGATACTAGGGCCAAGTTTTCTGTAGGCATGCTCAAGCTGGAAGTAATATCTACCTCCCTTGTCCCAGGTATTGGCATAAATATCCTGTACTAGTTTAAGCATGCCTTCATTCTCAGATCCTTCTATGATTTGTAAGATATTTCTTCTTAAGTGCTAGATTCCAAGTCAATTACATGCATATTAAGCTTTTGCAATTCCTAGGCCTTTTATTATATGCAAATGTCCGCATACACAATATTCTTCCACCTTAGTTACTGTTCTGTTTCTCCCAACACCCAATTGGCTTTTTGACAATCACTTTTCAACATAGTTGTTATCTTATTTTTAATATCTCCCTTGTCTAAGGGAATACTTTGATACATTTTTAATAATCTTTTTCTGTAACAAACCTTTTCATGTCCTGGGGCCTCCATACATTGCCATCTTGGCTTTTCAAACAGGCCAATCTGTCATCTTAGAACTTCTTGAATGTGTTCTCAGCCTCATGCCATATAGATACTATCACACATTATTCAGTTTTGTTTACTAAACTGTACCATCAGTTCTTTTGCTTCAAACAATGGCCAATCCATGCAACAGAAACCTGGAAGAAACCCAAGTAGTAGCAACATTCCATGCTACCAATCCCAGGGCAAGCAGTCCAAACCATTTTTAAACCCATCTATACTAATAATAATAATAATAATAATAATTTTATTCTTATATACCGCCATACCCGGAGAGTTCTAGGCGGTTTACATCAGTTACAGTAGTATCTGCGTTAACACGCAGGTTTACAAACAGTTTGAACAATTTTAAACAATTTATCAGCAGTACACAATTTATCAGGTAGAAACAAATGTAAGAGCGGGGTTTACAGCATTTTATCATGTAAAGACAATTTATCCGATGTAAATAGTTTATCGGATATAAGCAGTGTTAATCGAACTTAACAGAGGATGACTGGCGGAGGGGAGATGGGGGAGAGGGGAGCAATTAAGGGGGGGAAGAGCGGGGGTGGGTGGGGGGGGTGTAGTAATGTAAGCGGGGGGGGGGGGTTGTTAGGGGTCTTGTTTGCCGAATAGGTGGGTTTTGAGTGATTTTCTGAAGCCGAGGTAAGTGGGGGCCTCGAGTATCATTTGTGCAAGCCATGGGTTGAGCTTAGCTGCTTGGAAGGCGAAGGTTTTGTCTAGGAATCTTTTAAGGTGGCAGAGTTTTAGAGACGGGAAGGCGAACAGCTGAATTCTACGGGATTTCTTGTTTGTGTTGTAGAGGTTAAAGTGAGAATTGATGTAACTAGGTGCTGAACCATTTATCGATTTGTAGCAGAAGCATGCGAATTTAAAGAGGACTCTAGATTCAAATGGCAGCCAGTGAAGTTGGTGGTAGAAGGGGGTGATGTGTTCCCATTTCTTAAGGCCGAAGATGAGACGCACCGCGGTATTTTGGATTATTTTTAGTCTCATGGTGGTTTTCTTTGTGGCGTTGAGGTATATGATGTTGCAGTAGTCAAGGATGCTGAGGATGGAGGATTGTACAAGTAGGCGAAAAGAGGTGTCGTCAAAGTATTTTTTTATGGTGCGGAGTTTCCACAGTACGGAGAAGCTTTTCCTGACCATGAGATCGGTGTGGTTTTCTAAGGATAGATTTTTGTCCAGAGTGACTCCCAGTATCTTTAGCGTGGGCTCGAGGGGGAAAGTTTGTCCTTTTAGTTGAATTGAAGTGTCCTTGATTTTGTCCTTGGGGGTGGCTAGGAAGAATTTTGATTTGTCGGGATTGAGTTTCAGTCTAAAAGATAACATCCAGAGTTCGATCTGGTTGAGAATGTTTGTAATGTAGTTGAGTCGTTCTTGTGAGAAATTGGTTAGTGGGATGGCTATTGTGATGTCGTCTGCATAGATGAAAGATTTAAGTTTGAGGTTGTGTAGAAGGTTCCCTAGGGAGGCTAGGTAGATATTGAACAGGGTGGGTGACAGGGGGGAGCCCTGAGGGACCCCGCAGGTATTGTCCCAACTATATGAGAACAAGTTGTTCTTGAGCACCGTGTAGGATCTATTTCTTAGGAACCCCTGGAACCAGTTGAGGACCTGGTCGGAGATGCCGATGTGGGCCAGGCATTCAAGGAGAATGGAGTGGTCGACCAGGTCGAAGGCACTGCTCAGATCAAGTTGTATAATCAGGGCGCTTGAGCCCTGGCTAAAGAGGGTGTGGAGGTGGTCGAGAAGGGAGGCTATGATGGTTTCAGTGCTGTGGTCTGCGCGGAAACCTGATTGATTGTCGCTTAGGATGTTGAATTTTTCAAGATATGCAACGAGTTCCGCCTTTACCATCCCTTCTGCTATTTTGGTAAATAGGGGGATGCTAGCAATTGGTCTATAATTAGCAGGGGAGTTTGATGGTTCTTTCGCGTTTTTTATAATTGGGGTGATCATAATATGACCATGCTCTAACGGGAAGTTTCCTGTAGATAAAAGTGAATTGACCCAGATCATCATGTTTGCTTTGAAGTGGGGCGGGGCGGCTTTCATGATGTTTGGTGGGCATGTGTCCAGTTTGCAAAAGGAGTGTGTGTATTTGTTGTAGTAGGTATTAAATGTATGCCAGTCGATTGTTGCGAATTGTTTCCAGCTTAGGTCTGTTCTAGTTCCTGTGTCTGGGTTTGATATGTCCGGGTCCAGGAGAATGGGGAACAACTCGAGTGGGTTGGGCCTGGTAGGTAGTGTTAATCTTAATTTTTGAATCTTGGTGTTGAAGAAGTCGGCAAGGGTGTTGGCGGTTAAAGTGGATTCTTCTTGTGTGTTTGTGAAGGTCTCGATGTTATATAGGTCATTAACCAATTTAAAGAGGTTACTACTGTTGGTTTTTATGTTACCAATTTTGTGGGAGTAGAAGTTTTTTCTTTTTTCATTGATGAGGTTTTTGTAATTTTTTAGTTTTAGTCTCCAGGCCAGTCTGTGTTCTAGGGTACCAGATTTTTGCCATACTCTTTCTGCTTTTCTGAGGTCCTTCTTTAATAGCTGCAGTTCTGAGTCGAACCAGCCCTCTTTGTTTGAGGTTCTTATTCTGCGTGTTTTAATGGGGGCGATCTCGTTTAATATGTTGGTACTATCCTTGATCCAGGAGCTCATGAGCTGGTCCGTTTCTTCTGTTGGGTTGGTGTTGATTTCAAAACGGGACCAAAATTCAGTTGGGTCAATCTTTCCTCTGGTAGTGTGGGATATGGTAGCTCTGGTTTTGCTGTTTTGGGGGGGTTTATGTTGGCATCCTATGGTGAAGGTACATAGACGGTGGTCAGACCAAAGCGAGTCTGACCAGTTGCCTTGTTTCCAGTAGAAAGTGGGGTTGGTCTGATCCTTAGATGAGAGAGTCACCAGGTCTAACTGATGACCTCTTTGGTGGGTTTTGATGGGGGGGTGTTTGTCATAGCCTAGTTGGGTGAGGAGTGACCAAAAATCTAAGATTTCTGGTTGATCGGGTTGCTCGAGATGGATGTTAATGGGGAATGGGGCAATGGGGAATGGGCAATGGGGAATTAAGTGACTTGCCCAGGGTCAAAAGGAGCAGCGTGGGTTTAAACCCACAACCTCGGGATGCTGAGCATGTAGCTTTAACCACTGCGCCACACCCTCCCCACACAGAACTTCTCAGATTCTCCATTGATATTTTTCTTCTACATTGTTGGTTTCCTTTACAGACTTGCCACATTTTCTCCACTTAAGTTCTTACCTGCTCTCGCCCATTAAGATTTCAGCTTAGCTTAATCTATTCAGTGAGCATTCACAGTTCCAAGCTTCAGTATTAGGTGCTGTGTTCCTGTATCACATTGCTTGCCTCTGAATTAAAAGTCTGCATGGGAACGGGGATTGTGGGAATCCCACGGATCCCATGGGGACCCCTCAGGGATTCCCCCAGGTCTACGGGACTCCTAGAGGGAACCCCCAAGATCTATGAGACTCCTACGGGGATCCCCCCCAGGCTCACAAGACTCCCAAGGCCTGGAAAGAGAATTAGTAGAAGATAGACAAAAGCAGAAACTAGGACCAAGATGATGGAAAAACAAAATGTCCCACCAGCTATAGCAAGGAAGATGTTCAATTTGAGGGGGGCTAAGCTCAAAATGGGAGGCCCAGCCCCCTCTCATGGTTATGCCATCAATTGTGTTTACAAAATGAAGTACTTTCTGAGTTTGTTTTGGGGTTCCAGTTCAGTTTTGGCACATTTTTCTTATGCAACCATTGTCCTGAAAAGTGCCTCTCTCAATTCTGCTTTAAATGATTTTGATGCTGTATTGTTTGATTCTTTACTCACTGCTGCATTAAAAACCATTTGTGGATCTTGGAAGGGCCTCTCACAAGTTACCTAAGACAGATGGTGGAACCAAATTTTTTTTGCTCTACAGTTATGAGCTTTATATTGCCAAAAAATCCAACTCTTATTTCTTTTAACATGAAATGGTCGACCCTACAGTCACGTGACCTAATATCTATTCTAATTCTTTCCGGTGAGGTATGCATCTCTTATTTCTGTTCACTGTTATTTGTTTATATTGTATTTTATTGTTGGTTTAAATAAACTAAGACTTAAAAAAAATAAAATCAAAACTATCAGAAGTAATGGCTGCTTTTTATGGGGACAAGTAACTTTTATGGCGGAGACAGAGGGGATTCTTCGCGGGGATGGGCAAGGACAGGGAGGAGATTCTGGCGGAGACAGGCAGGATACTGGTGGGGACGGGCAGGATTTCTGTCCCCACTCAGCTCTTTTCTCTGAATCACCATTGCAAACATTTCTCACCTACCATTCTCACTCAGAAGAAACATTTTACAGGCCTCTGCAGTGTTGGATTTTCACCATTTCTTCTACAGCAGTTACAGCTGGTCCACACTTGTTCACAGGTCCTTCGTTAGTACTTCCCCTGCTTTGCTTACAGCCTCAGAGGCTCAGGCAACTCTTACAGCTGAATCTTCCCTATTTTAAAAATTGGAGTGAGAACCAATGATGTCATTTTATTTTCTCTACTCCCGTTTCAAAGTTTATATTTTAAATTTGTTAGTGCTTTGGAATAGGGAGAGTCTTGATTAAATTAGCTATTTTTCTAACAGCTTGTTGTGGAGGGTGGGATAAAATTTGCATCTTGAACAAATTCCAGAGAACTAGTTTGCCATGTGCACACACATAAATCAAAATCACTGGAACAATTCATTGTATTGAACAATAAAGACCTGTGTCATATTATGCAACAGTAATTTTAATTATTTTGCTCCATTTCTAAACAAGAACTTAAGAGGGAAGGGGCAACTGTGCCTAGCCCCCTAGCAGTGGCACCCCATTTTGGTGAGGGCTCCACCCCCCCACGCCGTGCATGTGTGCCCCGCCACTTCCCTTCCCCCGTACCTCTGTAACATTCCTTGCACGAGCAGCAACCCCTAACCTGCTGTCGCCCCAACATCAGTTCTTCCTCTGACATCACATCCTGGACCCGTGCCTAGAAAGTGACATCAGAGGAAGACCTGGTATGACAACAGCTTGGGGGGGTTGCTGTTCATGCCAGGAATGTTACAGAGGTACAGGGGAAGGGAAGCGGTGTGAGCTTTAAGGCGCTATTTTCTAAACACACTCTCAGTTGCATGTAGCATAAGAAATACCAATGGGAACCGTTTCGCCAATTAGGCTTCTTAAAAGTAGGTGCCAATAGGGTTCCTGTCGACACTTCCTTTTCTGCTTATACCTGAAGCAGAAACCATCGAAAATTGAAATTTTTCAAAAGGCAGAATTTGGACATTTAGTTCTGCAGTAAGGCCAAATACCAAAGGTGACTTGTTGGGGGGGAGGGTTTGGGGGGACTAGGGTAGGCCCAAATTAGGATGTTTTTCATTGTGATAGTAGAATAGAAAGAAATATCCAAAGCAACAAAGAAGGATGCTTTTATCTAGACCTACTTCAATCAACTCCAGGGTATAAAAAGGTGCCCTGATTGATCAGCTGACTACTAGAGGAAAGAAGGCACAAGTCTTCCTTAATCTCCCATTAGTTACTGATCTTTCCCACCCCCTAAGATGTGAAAATGATAGTGGATACTAGGCTTTATGACAGCTTCAGATATTATAGCCATTTGTAAAAGAACAAACAAGTGTAAGGAATAGCCTAGTGGACTTGATTGGACTAAATGTGTTAACACATCGTCTTCTACCATAATTTCAAGGTAGTCTACAATAAAACAATCATTTATGAAATACAATACATATGCTGCCAAAAATAATTCTTCAAACTGAAACTACATAAAATCAATAAACGAAAGCACGTGTTAATAAGAACTTTGAGAAAGCTACGTTTCCAGAACCTTGCAAAGTAATATGTAGAAATAAAACAAAACCATAAAGGAAAAAGAAATGCTTCTTATCGAGAGATGGAAATAGGGGAGACGAAAGAGGGAGGAGATGGTACACATGAATCGATGGGAAGGGAAGACATGGAAAAGTAGATAGATTTTGAGAAGAAAGCAGAAAAATGGAAGAAAGTTGAAAGTTAAAAGTTAATGCTAAAGTTGGATGTATGTTTGATCCAAACAGACCGGGGATTTTAAATTACAGTCCACTTGAGGGGGCAATACTTTCAAAATAGAACAACACATAAAAGACCCCCTCTCATCAATACTGGGCAAGTTTCTCAAATAATATGATCATACAACATTTAAAGGCTTTTAAATATTTAAATGTGCTCATAAGCTCTTTAGCAGCGGTACAATATCACTGGAAAGGTGCTTGAATTTTAATCATAACACATTGCATGGAGCAAGGATTCTCGCTTCTACTGGAGTGGCAAATGTTATGGCTCTACAAAAGTTGTTTAACAGTAGACCACTTATCTGAAAAGGTCAGTTTATGGCTCCAACACAGTCTGTGTTTCGCTACGCTACATCAGGAAGCCTGAAAGATGAGCTTTTTATATTGTTTTTATTTGTAGTGTGCAGTGCCTGAGCCCTTTGGTCTACACACTTTTTTGAAAGATGGATGTATGGCAGAAAGTGAAGGAGAGAAAAACAGCAAATGGATAAGGTGGCTCTGGATACACAGATAAGAGCACAGACAGAAGGAAGTGCAGCCATAGACTGGTAAAAGAAGGTTTGAAAACCAAAATCATCAGACACCAAAGGTATGGGAAATGATTTTATTTTCAATTTAGTGACTGAATTGTGTCAATTTTGAGAATTTACATCTGTTGTCTGTATTTTGCACTGTACAGGAAGAAATGCATTTGTTTCTATTTCTCAGGGGTTGTACTGCATGCAGAGTCTTGAATCTTAGGGTTTCCTTTGTATATATTAGTACTTTTAGTTTGTGGTCCCGTATTTGCATAGGGGTTATCTGTGTTCTGGTAGGAATGAATGTTGAGAAGCATACAGTGTGCTTTGTGTAGTTTAATTTTGTGGTTAACCATTATGTGTTGTTAATAAGATTATATTGTATATATATATATATGAAAAATGAATGGAAAAAATTGTATTACAATTAGTACTATTATGGGGGTGGGGTCTGGGGCAAAGATTGGGTAGGCCTGCAACATAGCCTGTGTTTTAGATTTCAGCCCTTTAATGTGACACCAGCTGCAACAAGTCATAAAAGACTCAAAGGTTTGTAAATAATAGGCTCCTCTTGCCAGCGGGGGAAGGCGCAGTAATAAAACTCATAGACTAAACGTCAATTGAGAAAAACCTGTACTACATCTGGAGACAGAGCAAAATAACGTTCTAAAGTTTCAAGTGACACACAGTGCACACTAAACGTAGGGAGAAGGAAAGCCTAAGGTCCTAATTAGCTCAGATGCCTAAAGCCCTCCTAGGAGGGCAGGTCTTAGGCATCTGAGCCAATGAGAGCCTTAGGCTCCTCCTTCTGTAATCCCAGGATGCACTGGAAAGGAGAAGGCCAGCCATGGCATCCCTCCTGCTATCAAATTTCAATTTACAGGGGAGGTTCGGGGGGGGGGGCATCAGGTGGCAGGAGGGACAGGGCATCCCTCCTGCCAATTTTTTTTTTTTTTATGAAGGGGAGCGGGAAAGAGGAGGGGATGATTCAGGGGGTCCTGGCATGGGGGGCAGCATCCAATGGTAGGATGGAGTGGGCATCCCTCCTACTAATTTTGGCTGGTGCGGGGGGGGGGGGGGTTTGCAGTGGCATGAGGAAGTGGGCATCACTCCTGCCGATTTTGACTGGTGCGGCATGTTCTTTTTTTCCACCTTGGATCATCGGAGAGGGCCATCAGGTATGGTATTTTTTTATGGGACAGACATTGTGCAAGTGTTACACACATACAACATCTATGCCCATAAAAAAATGGAAAAAAACCCAACAACCCCAAAACAAAAAACAGGCAGATCTGTCATTTTTTTCAGATCACTAGAGGTGATCGCTTTTTTTCTGCATGGCTGACCGATGTTAGAACATTGATCAGTAAGCTACTTTGCATGGCATTTTAATATTAACAACCTTATTGCATGGCCGGATTGGAAAATGAGCGATCGCGCGGAAAAGCATGTGGTGAGTCGTTTTGTGCATCGGGTCAGCAAATACGATCAGTCACTAAACTGGTCAAACTGGTTTAGCGACAATTGGAGGCTTTTTGTTCTTCTAGCTTGGAGTTCAGAGATACAAGGTAGCAGAAGTCAGGATTCTACAAGTAGGTCTCCTATGAGAAGGAGCTTTTAAAAAAATATCCAGGCTTTCTTCCCACAGAGTCCCTCTTCACACAAAGAACTGGCCATTTTGATCATATGTGTAGGATGTGTCTTTTCATCATAAACAAGGTATTTGCTCTTTGACAGTTTGATATCAGAAAGTGAACTGGGCATGAAACAGTTTTCTGTAATGATTAACCCTGTAACAGATGGTCCTGTTTTTCCATGTAAGCACACAGAACCATGGTAAGGTTCTCACCTCTTTAATAAAGCAGTAGTAATTTTTAACCTCCTGAAATTCCATTTCTGTCATAATGTACTTTATTACTTATGTTTCTAGAGAGTTTGTTGAATAAAAACAGATATCTATCTTTCATTGTCGTCCCCCCCCCCCCAATGCACACATAGTCTCAACTGATTTGAAATAAGCTTAAAAGATGGAGATCATCCTTTAGCAGTTCATTGTCATTTTCATATGCTATGTTTTGCAGCGGTGAAGGTATGAACAGGGGAACCAAATCCACAAACTCAAAGACGCAAAATAAGGGGTGTAATTGGACACAATCTATTACATAAATGTCCTTTTATTCATCCAATAACTCAATGACTCTTTTATTCATCCAATAATTCTATGACTCGACATGCACATGTTTTGGCCAAAAAGGCCTGCTTCAGGAGTCTTGAAAGTCTTCAGGGCAATATCAAATAATGTTTTTAAACGATTGAGTCTTCTGAAAGAAGTACAGGAGCCAAAAGGTGTCCTGGGCGTTCTTATTAATCAATGGAAGTGGCGCATACACGCGGTGGGGGAGAGGGGGGACAGAGAGTAAGATGTGTGCCTGCGCCCTCACCAAGGAAGCGCCCGGACAGATCGCCCCTCGCCGCCCCCCCCTTTACTATGCCAATGCCTTTGTTAAAAACGCCATCCAAATAGCATTTTTAATTGAGATTTGAGGCACATACTGGTGCCTAGAAAATCAGCACTGGCTTCAAACCTATGTAGGCGCTTTAGGCCGCCGAACACCAAAGTAGGCATGGCCAATGCTGGAAGTGGCGTTAGGCAGCCTAGATAGTCAAAAATCTCACAAAGATAGTCGCTGGAATTGTAGGCCTGGAAAACCCTGGCCTACATTTTTGGAGCCTATCGTTTGCGTTGGTGCAATCCGGAAACCAACACCAATGCATGATTGACACTGATCGGCAGCCGCCAATATCAACATCAGTTCAAGAATCCGGGCCTAACTGCAAAGTTAAATCCTCACCAATTCTCCACCCCTAACAGTGTTTAACATGGCAGTTTGCGTGTGGTATCAATTAATGCACCGTGATAAAGCCATGTTAAACATTTACTACTGTTTAGTAAACATGCCACACTGCTAGCTACAGATATCTGTAATACTTGCTACAATTTCCTCAGTAAAATTCAGTTGCTACCACAGCATTGCTAAATGTGCCTTTATTTAACTAAACCAACAGAGTCTCCTGATACAAACAAGAAATGATTTCCAAGGTCCTTGAAAAGCCTCCAAACCCAAATATGTGCTATGGAGAAACTCTCTCACATTGGGTTTCTTTTACTGAAGCATAAGAAGTAATAAATAGCTAACAAATTACTACCCACAGCAACATTTTGAAATAACTTTAAAAGGGGTTGATTATTTTGGACAGAAGGGAAATACAGAGTCCGTCCAGCTGCCTTTATTTTTGTAAAACTGAATTCTTTACTCACTGTATATCGTGTTTAATGAACATTCACTTAGGAGAAATCTCTATCATGGTTGACGTACTGAAATCTGTACCTATTCAGTGGATGCGATTGCTGCTATTATGTTTTATTTATTTATTTCATTAATGCTTTTTAGAGTATACTTCAAATATAACTAAGAATATAGAACTCAAAACAATTAAATAAACCAAAAATAAGGGAAAGAAAATTATATAGTTCAATATAGTTTGCAAGCAGAAGGACAAAGAAACCCAATACTGTATTAAGAACATAAGAATAGCCTTACTGGGTCAGACCAATGGTCCATCTAGTCCAATATCCCGTCTTTATGGTGACCAAGCCAGGTCACGAGTACCTGGCCAAAATTCAAATAGTAGCAAAATCCATGCTACCAATCCAGGGCAAGCAGTAGCATCCCCTATGTCTGTCTCAATAGCAGACTATGAGCTTTTCTTCTAGCAACTTGTCCAAACCCTTTTTAAAACCAGCTATGTTTACTGTTCTTACCACATCCTCCTCAGGCAATGTGTTCCAGAGCTTAACTATTCTCTGAGTGAAAAAATATTTCCTCCTATTGAATTTAAAAGTATTTCCCTATAACTTCATCCAGTGTCCCCCTAGGCTTTGTAATTTTTGATGGCGTAAAAAAAAAAATTAATGCACTTGTACCTATTCCACACCACTCAGGATTTTGTAGACTTCAATCATATATCCCTTCAGCCATCTCTTTTCCAAGTTGAAGAGCCCTAACTTCTTTATTCTTTCCTCATAAGAGAGGAGTTCCATCCCCTTTAGCATCTTGGTCGCTCTTTTTTGAACCTTTCCTAGTTCTGCTATATCTTTTTTGAGAATTGACTAGAATTGAACGCAATACTCAAGGTGAAGTCACATCATGGAACAATCCAGAGGCATTATAACATACTTAGTCTTGTTTACCATCCCTTTTCTAATAATTCCTAGCATTTTGTTTGCTTTTTTGCAAGCCGCCACACATTGGGCAGAAAGTAGATGAGTGGAATAGTCTTCCGGCAGAGGTGATGGAGATAAAGACTGTGTCTGAATTCAAGAAAACGTGGGACAGGATCTCTTAGGGAGAGGAGAAGATAGTGGATATTGTGGATGTGCAGACTGAATGGGCCATTTGCCCTTTATCTGCCATCATATTTCTGTTTCTAATGACCCCCAAGGTGGACCCTAGCATCTGGTAAGAAGAAGGTATAAAAAAAGATGAAATTAATAGCAAGAAGTGGCCTAATTGTTATGCCTTAACTAACAGAAGTGACTCAGTTTCCATATCTAGTAGATCCTTTACCTTCCAGGAAAAATTACAATTGAGAAGGTTCATAAAAGATGTATGAATGGTTATCAAAAAGAATCACACGTTTGCAGGAATATCTTAATTGGAACTTCACACCTACTTCCAAAACCTGTTGCCGGAGGTTAAGGAACTGCTTTTATCTACCTACATCAGGAAATATGGAAATCTTTCCTTCAAGAAAAGTAGAATCCTTTGATCTTTAAAGCATCTTTATCTTGATGAAAGATTAAAAAATCAGTACAAGAGTATCCTTGAAACAACCTCCTCTGAAGATTTTTTAAGAATACCAGTCAGTTTCAAGCTATCAGAAAAAAACTTGAACAACAGATTGATCTTTCAGAAAGATAAAATATCTTTGGGGGGCCTTCTTTATTATATTTGAACCCTTCTCTTAAAAATGTATAGAATAAATCTTTTGGTGTAGATATTGAGAACTTAAGGAAATTCAAAGTCACAAATTCAGTTGCCTAGTATTCTCCATTTTTCTATCTTGCATCATAGAAATATGAGACTGCTGTAATTGAACAGAATTTTCTTCAGCCTTTGTCCCATAAGACGCTAACATTGCCTCTAGTTTTTTAATTTTTAAAGCATTTTCTCCAGTAATCAATAGTATCAAGGAACAAAGGCCCAGATTCAATAAAGATAGGGAGTCAATCGTTGTTGGCCGATTTTAAAACAGCGATTGATTCACTATCTTCTTTGCATGCAAATGATTAGTACGGAGGTACAAATCCCCGACTCAAACCGATTGAGTCGGGGCAGAGCCCTGACAGTAGTGACAGGAGAAGAAGCCTCCTGTCACTGCTGTCAGGGCTTTGACGGATTTTATTTATTTATTTTTTTTAATCGGGCAGATATTTTGCATGTATTACACACGCAAAATATCAGCCCAATTTAAATTTTTTTTAAAAAAAGCCTCCCACCTCCTCTCAACAAGTGCCCCTTCCTCCCTCCCCAAACAAAAATAAAGTGCCCCTCCCCCATTATGGCAGGATGAAGTCCCACTCCCTCCTGCCATCGGTCCCACTCCTGACTTCCCCTCCCCAAAAAACAAACAAACGGCAGGAGGGATGCCAACTCCCTCCTGCCACCCACCGGACGCCCCCTCCCCGTTCACTTCAGATTGGCAAGCCCAATCAGTGTTTCTTCTTCTGTTTATTGAATCGAGGGCTTCCTACTTTTGCATGCCATTTCCCCTCATTTGCATGTGCGGATTGGATCAGATCGGAGATTGATCGTACCGCTGTTTAGTGAATCGGGTCGGGAAACGATCGCAAAACCATCGGTACACAATCAGTAAGTTTTGTGAATCTAGCCCAAACTTTATATAACGATTCCAAAGCTGATCATATGGAGTCTGCTGTTATATTTTAAAACAATAAAGGGTGTAACAATTTCAATCTAGCTTTATTAGTTACCTTAACCACTGCATATTGTTTTCACTATTGCTACAGAACCAAAATAAATAATTAAGCTCTGAAACTCGTTGTCAGAGGATATGGTAACAGCAGTTAACATATCTAAGTCTAAAAAGGTTTGGACAAGTTCCTGATGGAAAATTCCATAGCCTTCTATTGAGACAGATATGGGGGAAGCCACTGCTTGCCCTGGAATCTGTAGCATGGAATGTTGTACTATTTGGGTTTCTGCCAGGTACTTGTTACCTAGATTGGCCACTTTTGGAAGCAGGATACTGGGCTAGATGGACCACTGGTCTGACCCACTGATTTCTAGCACGTGATTTTCTATATGTGACAATATGCACATATAAAATGTTATAAAATTATCTCCCACATACAAGTATGCACAGTGGCAAGGTCAGGGAAAGATTAAGGAATAGGAAAACTAGGCCAAACATTTAGGAAGGGCCTTCTTGGATGTCTTAATTCAATGACTCCCAAGGTAAATTTTTCCTCTGTTAAGGCAGCTGCTGGCAAAAATGAGAATGAAGGGGGAAACCGTGCTACAAAATCCAAAAAAAGAATACTATTCTAAGCTAATTAATTCATCACAGAATCTTTTAAAACAACTGTTTAATCTTTATACTAGGTTTACACACTGGGGATCTCTCCCCATGAAGGTGACTCCGTCAGCAGATGTTTTGAGATAATATTTTTTTGAGAAAATTATTAAATTGGAATAATCATTTCCAGCCTTACAATATATTTTTTCTTCTGTTACATCACCTAAACGTTCAGGTCTGTATGGTCACAGTTCAATCTTAAGTCACTGAAAAAGCTAATCTCACCAGAGAACTTTGTTCCTCCATGTACAGATCAAGTTCCTCCCAACTGGTTAAATGTTTCCTCGTTAGGTCTCTCGCCAGAGGCTCTGCAAATAATCTCCCTCAGGTTCAGTACTAGTAACAGGGAAAACTGCATCTGACAGGCTTTTTTTTTTTTTTAAAACCTTCACATTACATCTTTCTCGATTAATTATCATCCAGTTTCTACTATTCCTTTACTCTCTAAAATGACAGAAAAAATGTTTTCAACAACTTGCTCATGTTGAGGCCATGCGCAACTTAGTGCTCCTTTTACAAAGGTGCGCTAATGTTTTTGACGCACGCACAAGATTGTGCGCACTAGCCAAAAAATTACCGCCTGATTCAAAGGAGGCGGTGGTGGCTAGCGCACACTAAAACCGCTAGCGCACCTTTGTAAAAGGAGCCCTCAGAGAATGACAAAGAGACAAATTTTTCCCCGCCCCAGAGGAACTCAATTTTCCCGTCCCGTCCCCGTGAGTTTTGTTGCTGTCCCTGTCCCATTCCTGTAAGTTCTGCATTAACCACACAAGCCATGAACTCTTATGATTTCAAAGTGTTTGAAGCTTGTGCAGATGAGGATGGAGCTTGCAGGAATGGGGCAGGGACAAGAAAAGAACTCACTGGGACGGGAAAATGAGTTCCCGTGGGGGCGGAGAAAAATTTATCCCTGTGTCTTTCTCTAGCGCACCTTATATCCAAGACAATAAGGATTCCATATAGGACATGGTACAGAGACTATTCTCACCTCCCTGTGAGTGAAATTCACAGAAATTTGGATAAAGATTCCGTTACCCTTCTGGTCTCATCAGATTTGTCAGCAGCTTTCGACTTAACCATTCTCTTTTACTCCAGAAACTGTCCAAGCTTAGTTATTTCTTTACTTCTTAACAAATGTTTACAGTAATACATGCAAGTGCAACATCTTCAGCATTTTCTCTCATGTATGGTTTCCCTCAAGGGTCTATTCTGTCCCTTTTTACTATTTAATATTTTCTTAAGTTCATTGGCAACCTTTATCCAGTCCTTTAATATCTCTACTTATATCTATGTGCATGACCTTCTTTTGGTGTATTACAATGATCCTACAGCTACTACCCTTAAATCCTTACAACTTTGTCTAGAGCAGGGGTGTCAAAGTCCCTCCTCGAGGGCCGCAATCCAGTCAGGTTTTCAGGATTTCCCCAATGAATATGCATGAGATCTATTAACATACAATGAAAGCAGTACATACAAATAGATCTCATGCATATTTATTGGGGAAATCCTGAAAAGCCGACTGGATTGTGGCCCTCGAGGAGGGACTTTGACACCCCTGGTCTAGAGGCTGTGGTCGGAAGACTTCGTGACAATCGTTCTGTTATTTCTATTCTTTTTGGTATACGCTAGCCACCAGCAAATTCTTTCAGGTATCTGGGAGTTATATTGACTCATGTTTGACCTCCGCTAAACAAATTTCCTCTGTTCTACGATCCGGTTTCCTTACACTGCATCGAGCTTTATTATATTCATCTTTGTCTTACGCTTCAGATTCTTTTTTTAAAAAAAAATTCTCTCTTGATTTTCCAACTATCAACAGTGCAATAAACAAGTAGATGTACATATAATAATTCAAGAAAAGCACATTCATCTTGCAGAAATACATGAGCAATCATTTTTACTCCTCCCACTCACCCAAATGACCCAATTTAAATTAATGGTATATCCCCACCCTGGATGTGTATACTCAAAGGGCTAAAATTAAAATCAATAGCCACTCCTTACAGAATTTTGTCAATGGTTCCCAGACAACCTTAAATTTCTTATAATGTCCCTTTTGTAGTGCATTCATACGTTCCAGTTTAAAAGCGTGGCATAAAGATGCCCACCAGAAATTATAATTTAAGCGGTCCCAGTTTTTCCTGTTCTTCAAAATAAGTTGTATGGCAATACCTGTCATGATAAAGAGAAGTTTGTTGTTATGGGAAGTTATTGGGCTTTTAGCCATTAATAACGTGCCAAATAGCACTGCATCATGTGTCAATTTCAATGGGACGTCCAGTATTCTATTAATTTGACCCCCAAATGGATCGCCAAAATCTAAGTATCAAGGGACAAAAGAAGAGCAGATGATCCAGTGTCCCTATATCGAGATGGCATTGCCAGCATCTATTTGCTTAGAACTATCTAATTTTTGAAATCTAACAGGGGGGGTCAAAAACTTCTATGCAACAAAAAAAAAAAAAGTTTTGCCTCATAGATGCTGATGCTGTACATCTCATCCTCCAAGTCCAAATCCGTGGCCATTGAGACTAAGAAATCTGTTGCTTAGTCTCAATGCTCCAAATGTCTTTAAGACCAGTTTTTGGTTTCCTATTCAAAAATTCAGATATTAATTTATACCATTTGGCTGCCTGATGCCTCAGGAAATCTGTCTGGAAGCACAGGCCCGGCAAGCTATATTGAGTTTTTAAGTTTTTCCATTCAGGAAACCCCTTCTGATGGCCTGCTTCAACTGCAACCACATATAACAGTGGTTCCCAAACCTGTCCTGGGGGACCCCCAGCCAGTCAGGTTTTCAAGATATCCCTAATATGCATGAGAGAGATTTGCATACCTGTCACTTCCATTATATGCAAATCTCTCTAATGCATATTCATTAGGGATATCTTGAAAACCTGACTGGCTGGGGGGTCCCCCAGGACAGGTTTGGGAACCACTGACTTATAACTTTGAGATTTAGCAATACCAAATGTTTGCTGCAGTCGTGAAAATTCAAGCAGTTTTCCATCTGATACTACATCATCCAGAGTACGTATGCCCGCCTGCAACTAATGCTTCCAGAGGATCTTAGACTCGCCAATTTGAATCTTGGGACTGACACATGGATTTATGAATCGGAATAGGGGTTAAATTATTAATAAATTTTAATGTCTGCCATGTGTCTAATAAAATTCTATTGTCCTTATACATCCTAGGTAACTTGATACTTAAAATGCGACACACTCTCAATGGAGACAGGAGTTGCCATTTCAACCTTAACCAGTCCGAAAGATTTTCCATGAGCTCGGGGAGGATCCAATACATACCCTGACGTATATAGTCCTGATGGTACCTATAAAAATTGGGAAAATTTACCCCACTCATCACAATTGGTTTTTGTAAAGATACTAAAGCAATTCAAGCAGCTTTAACCAGCCAAATAAATTTGGTGAAAATACTATTTAATTTCTTATAAAAAGACCCCTGAAAATAAACTGGCAACATACCCATTTAGTAGCAAACCACAGGCAAAATCATCATTTTAAACATTTGAACTCTCCCCCACCAAGACAGATGTAAAATGGGTTCCAGTGCTAACACATTTTTGAGACCTTTAGCAATAAGGATTTTTTGAATCCAAATACCTAAATATTTTATACTCTCTTCTTTCCAAAGAAAAGGGAATGAGTCAAATAATCCTTTTAGACAGTGTACATTTAGCGGAAGAACCTCCGATTTACTCCAATTTATTTTGTATTTAGATAATTTTCCAAATCTGTCAATCAAGTCTAGTAAATGCAGGATGATAGATTCAAGATTTCTCAAATAAAGCAAAATGCCATCTGCATAAGCAGAGACCTTATATTCCCGACCTGCATAAGGAATATCCTGAATCTCCTCTGCCTGTTGATTAGCCAATAGCAAGGGTTCAAGAACAATATCAAAAAGTAGAGGAGATAATGGACACCCTTGTCTAACTCCCCTCTCCAGACGAAAACGTTCTGAAAAAGTATTATTAATATATAATCTGGCAGAAGGGGAACTATACAAGGTTTGAATCATTTGTATAAATCCGGAACCAATACCAAACCAATCCATTCTACCCGATCAAAGGCCTTCTCTGCATCTAAACATACAGAGAAAGCTGGATCTTCCATGGCTTTTGTTAAATTTAACATATGAAAGGCCAGTCTGGTGTTGTTTGAAGAATGTCTTTGAGCAACGAAACCCATTTGGTGCTTACCAATAATATAAGGGAGAGCCTTGGCCAAGCGTAAAGCCAATAACTTAGCCAGAAGTTTTCCAACTACATTAATCAAAGAAATAGGCCTGTAATTTGAAACCAACATGGGATCTTTATTTGGTTTCGGTAAAACAATAGTTAAAGATTCTGCCATAGTACCTGAAATGCAACCCTTGGTTAGTTGAGCCTGATATAGATTTAAAAGATATGGTAATAATGTACGCTTCAGATACTTTACATACGCTCTGTCATGCTTTTGTGATCTTGTGTTTGGATTATTGCAATGTGATTTAATGCAGGATTACACCAATCAGCTATAAAGACTACAATTACTTCAAAATACTGCCTTACCCTTTCTTTCTTTTTTTTTTTTTTTATTTATTTATTTATTTGATTATTCATTACAATATCTTAGTAACAAACATTCATGCATGAATACAAAAACAAATGCAAATGCAAATTCCATACAAGGAACTACAAAATAACATTAAGAAATCAGTCAACCATATCCTAGTCCACATTATCGCTGATCGCCAGTGTTTTAAACTATAAACATCAAATCAAATCTATCTATCCACATTCTAAGAACAGGCAAATGGCCTTTATATATTTTTACACATCAACCTCCAAAAGTAAAATTAGTATTTGAAATTAAACTTTCAACAAAGGTTTTCCTTTAATAAAATCTTCCAACTGGACTGGATCAAAAAACACATATTTATCACTTTCATACGAAATCAGGCATTTGCATGGAAATTTCAAAAAGAAAGTGGCTCCAACTGCCAAAACCTTAGGCTTTAGCTGGAGGAACTGCTTCCTTTTAAATTGGGTTTGTCTAGAGACATCTGGGAAAATTATCACCCGTTGACCACAAAACATCTCTTGTTTTTTTAAGAAATATAATTTTAAGACATCTTGTTTTTCAAGCTCTGTCTTAAAGGTCACAAGGAGAGTTGCTCGCTTATCAATTATGTCTTTAGATGATTCCAAAAACTGTGATACATTCAAACTATCAGGTAACACTATTCTATCCATTCCACCTTCATTAACCCTTTCCTTATGGTCTCTTGAGATGTAATATAAATTATCAACCTCAAAGGTCTCCACTTTAGTATAATGTAATATCTCCTTCATATACATTCTCAAGAGCTCCATCGGGGAAAGGTAATGTGTGATTGGAAAATTTAACAAGCGAAGATTTTTAACTCTGATAGAATTTTCCAATTTTTCTAGTTTAGCATGTATCATCATACTATCCTTTATATTGGAAACAGCACTGGCTTGTAGAGTACCTACTGCCTGTTCTAACTTTTCAACCTTAACATCTGTTTCTCTATTTTTAATATCTTGTTATTTAATTTTCACAGTTACATCAGATGAAAATTGACACAAATTCAAAACGGTTTTTTGTAATGATGACTCTATTCTATTAATGCTAAGCCAAACATCATTTAAAGTGATCACTTTATCCCTGGGGAGAACGTCCGGACCTTGCCCAGTAACCATCTGTACCGGAGTTAGTTCTTTAGTTTGCCCCAAGGATTGACCTGAAACCTCCAGTCCAGACAATAAGGATAATTGAGGGGAAGAAGAAATTATTCCTTCCTTAAAAGGGGAAGGAGATTCTTCTAACCGTGAGGTATATAATGGTTGAGGAGGTGGTGTTGGTTCCCCAGAGGATAGAGAGACAGCTTGAATATTAGGAGTTACCTGTTCCTCAGCATGTGGCAAGATGGGAGCCATAAGATGGCGATCCATCGGGCCCGTTGTTCCAGCAGGTGGCGTTGCTTTGGCCTTCCTCTTGCCCATATTGAGGATTGATAGCCCTACTCCCTACTCCTCTTGGGCTCCGAAGGGGCTCAAAAGGGGCAAGCCCCTTTAGCCACGCCCCTTCAGCTCGCGACCCGAGGCTCACGACCGCGGGCCGCGTACCGCGGCTGGACTGCTGTTTAAAGGATCTCTTTGAAGGACCCTCTCAGCTGGTGAAAGTCGGGCAGCAGCGGGACTGCCTGTCCCGGTGGAAAACAGTGCTAAACAGCACTGGCGACAGCGCCTTACCCTTTCTTTATAATGTTATACATCATGATCACATTAATTCTCTGGAGTTCTTTTACTAAGGCGCACTAATCCACTTAGCGTGTGCTGATTTAATACGTGCTAACGATTAGCGCGTGCTAAATACTAAGGCGCCCATAGAAAATAATGGGTGCCTTAGTATTTAGCATGCGCTAATCTTTAGCATGCGCTAAATCGATTAGCGCGCCTTAGTAAAAGTACCCCTCTGTTTCCCTACTTGCACTAGCTACCTGCTTTCTTTAGAATACAGCTCAAACTCCTGCTCTGAACTTTTAGGTCTTTCCATGAAGGAGTTCCAGCCTAGTGTTATACTCATCTGCTCCAGTATGTTTCCTAAATCTTTGGGAGATTTACCAACCACCCCGTACACTGAGATCTGAGGGAGGGATGCGGCTGATTAATGTCAAGGAAAATAGAATACATTAGGTGAAAAACGAAGCATTCCATGGTTTCTATTGTTAAAGTAAAACCTTGGAATTTTCTTCCTGGGGCTCCGAGATTGTGTGAAAATTGTATGTGGCTTAAGAAACAATTATTTGTAGATGATTTTATGTGATGTTTATAGGGTTGTTGCTGCTTTTTCTTTTGGTTTGTTCTCTAGGGTTGAGAGACGCTGAGGATTAGCAGTATGTGATTATAATACTTTTAGGTTCAGTTGATGTTTTGTGAACTGCTATTTGTTTAAAATATTATGTAAGTTCCTTCTGTTCACCGCTTAGATTTTAAGTGGTTTATACATTTTTTAAATAAATATTTGTAAAATACTACTATACCTTATGTCCTCTCGCAGTTATTACATTCACTTGATAACCACCAATTTGTTCTCCCTTCCCTGTCATGCGTACATTGGGATTCCACATGAGCTAGTGCTTACTTTTCTCTAGCTCCATTTTTGGGGAATAAACTGCCCCTGGAGTTTCACTCTGGTATTTCCTATAAACATTTTAAACTAGGCCTCAAAATACTTTTTATTTTCAGTGGCGTTTAGTCCTTCCCAAATTAGTGCTGAGAGATAGAAAACTGGAGTGACCACTACATCTATTCCCCTTTCCTTCATGTTGAATTTGGTTTCTTCTCTTTGTTTAAATGAAATTATTTCCTATTTTTAACAGAGTTCCTTTCAGGTGGCTTTATGATTTTTTAATCTTTACATTGTTGAGATCTGGGGCTCCTTTTACTAAGCTGCTTTAGGGCTTTAACGTGCGGAATAGCGCGCACTACACTGCCGCACGCTCTAGACTAGGGGTGTCCAACCTGCAGCCCGAGGGCCACATGCGGCCCAGTGAAGTATTTTGTGCAGCTCCGGTCGAGGGCGATGCAGTGTTTTCCTCCGCTGCCCCCGGGTGTTTACCATCTTGCCGGCTCCCTCCTCTCTCTTGCTGCAGCGTTTTCGCATTTATGCGGCCCCAGAAACCTTTTTTTCGGCCAATGCGGCCCAGGGAAGCCAAAAGGTTGGACACCCCTGCTCTAGACCTTAACGCCAGCATTGAGCTGGCATTAGTTCTAGAAGCGTAGCGCGCTGTAATTTCCTGCGTGCGCTAAAAACGCTAGCGCACCTTAGTAAAAGGAGCCCTTGGCTAGTCCAAAAACTGGAAATCCATCAAGTATCGTAAGTAAACTAAAAAACACACAGCCACTATCACTCACTGAGGCCTGTATGGTCTCCTCACCCACCTGTGCATGTCCTACAGTGGGCAGGAGGAGTTAACAAGTAATGCTTTTTATTTGCCATTTTCTCCTCTGCCAGTTTTACTTTTCCATCAGGATCATTTGGGGGAGTTGTAGCATGAGTTTATATTTTGATGGGATCACAATGCATTTTTTTTGTTTGTTTGTATCTAGTATGAATGACTTTCCTATTATTAATTGGCTTTCTTTTATTAATCTGAGAGTATATTATGATTACAATTTATACCGCTTAGACCTCTGCTAGATTAGGTGGTACAGAACATTTTTAGTAAATATATAAAAGGGTTAATCCTGCCATAGACAAGGTCATTAGTACTCTATGTGCATCTGCCTCCTGAGCCACTGTAAATGTCTATCGCTTCACTTTAGATGCTTTACAGGGCAGTTTTAGGAAGACACATATGAGGAGGGCAGGATTAATTCGTCGAGGGTCCCTAGGCACACAAGTACACTAGCCCCTTGGCCCCGCCCCGCCCCACCATGCGCCCAGGCGGAAACAGGAAGCTGTGTCAGAGGGAAGCTTTGGGCAAGCAGCACCGCTTGCACAATTACAGTTCCCGTTGCCTTTCTTACCTGCGTTGCTTGCTTGTCTTACTTTCCGTTGATGGGGGGGCTGCGTTGCTGATGCTGGAGGGGTTCATCGCCGTTTGGAAAAAACAATGTTGATGCCCTCCATCATCAGGCCCCCCTGATCATTTCGGCCCCTAGGCACGTGCCTACTTGGCCTATTGGTTAATCCCGCCCTACATATGAGCCTCATAAAGCTGGCCCAAAATAGGTGCACACTTGACCTCTCAATCCAGGCGACCTGTTTTAAAATCGGAATTCATTGTGGTCATTTCAACACGGGAAGTTTCATGTCAAACAGCAGTGGTTGAGGTCTACTGGGGGGGAGGGGTTCCATTTTGTGTACGAATCACAGCTCCCTAACTCACGGCCACCATCACTTCCTCTCAGCCTCTGCCTTCTCCTTTGTATTAAGGTACATTAACTTTGGCATTTAAAGTACTACACAGTGGGCAACCTGGTTAACTTGCAAAATTGTTTGTTCAATATAAACCTAATTTACGTTCATCAACTACCAACAGATTAGCATTGCCACCAATTCATCTAGTTAAAGTCCACGTGTAATTCTGCCTTTTTTGCACCTGTTCTAAGGGCTCCTTTTACTAAGGTGTGTTAGGGCATTAACGTGCGGAATAGCGCGCGTTGAATTGCTGCGTGCGCTAGACCTTAACACCAGCATTGAGCTGGCGTTAGTTCTAGCTGCGTAGCACGCGGTAATATCCTGCGTGTGCTAAAAACGCTAGCGTACCTTAGTAAAAGGAGCCCTAAATCTATGGAACTCCCTTCCAAATGAGTTATGCTGCGAGCTTACAAATTCAAAATTTAGAGCCTCCTTAAAAGACTAACCTTTTTTGATTGGCATTTTTACAAATTTTTTTAGTGATTTTAGATTTTTATGTGATTTTGAATCTTACATTTCTTAATTTTAGGGTAACAAACTACACTGCGACTAAGACTATTAACTTTTTTTCTTATCTATTCTTTAAATATTGGCGTTTTTCTCCTTTTTAAATTGCTGTAAACCGCACTGATGTTGTAATGAAGAGCGGTATGTAAATACTAATAAACAAAGATTTAGCGCTGAGTATCGGCTAAGCGATTATTGGCTAGCCATCTTTTAAACACAGATATTCAATGCTTGTCTCTGTAAATGGCCCAGCACTAAATATGCATGGTTAACACCAGCAGTGGGCTTTAAGTGCGCTGCCCACTGCCCCTTAGTGTCCTGGTATCTACACGCTTAGTAAAATGGCCTCTTGGTGTTTTGAATTTCCTTTTTGATGTGATGGCTCAGATATTTTTTGATGGGATATATCCCCCCACTGTGTAATGTTAATAAATCTGTAGCCTATTGGCAATCTAAGACAGCCTCTATATTAATTTGTTTTAAGAGGGGGTGGAGCACAAATACCTTCATTTTATTATTTAGGTCTTGAGAAGGGGGAGGGGAAAGTCTTCAAATGGATATTATACTTGTTTTCACATATTCTCTCGGTTCTGAAGCTATTCTTTATGCCCACACTGCACTCTTTCCTGAAGGCTGTGTTTGTAAAGAAGCACCAGATCTTGTGTGAATGAAAATGAAAAAGTACATGTTACTGCTAGCACTGGAACCTTAAATAAACACTACCTCCAACCAGCAAAATTAATCATCTATAAAGTGGGAGGATCAAAAACCACATGTTCCACTTCCTTTCTGTTATGCCCTGGCTACTCAAGAGTCTCCTTAACCACGTGCAAGCAGCAGTCTGCAGCAAGACACACAAGTGGAAGAAAGACACCAGAGTTCAGACAGTGAGTTAATTTAACAGGAAGTTTTAATAGAATGGATGTCATCAGTTAAGTGGGCAGAAAGGAAGTGGATAGCATGGACAAACATAATCTAATCTAATCTCCTATTTCTGTGTCGCACTTACCTAATCAGGCTCAAGGCGACTTACAAAGAGAAGTGAGAGGAAGCGGAGAGAGGCAGGGAGAGAAGGGGAGGAGATATGGGGGAAACATTAGGGCAGGGGAAGATCTGAGATGTTCAAGTGTCAAACAGGTAGGTTTTCATATGAAAGGGGAGGGGATTTGATATACTGCCTTTCTGTGGTTACAAAATGGTTTACATATTATACAGGTACTTAATTTGTACCCAGGACAACGGAGGGTTAAGTGACTCGCCCAGAGTCACAAGGAGATGCAGTTCTCAAGCCGCTGCACTATTCATTAGGCTATTTCTCCACGCCAAAATACATTCAACAGTGCATAGTTATTCATTGTAGCCAGAAAAAAAAAAGATTCAGTCATACTAATTGATAGTAAACTAGTAGTAGGTGCACAGGGACAATCACCTTGTTTGTGGGCAAGCATTATGCAGAGAGAAGGGCAAAGTGGATTTGGGAAAAATTCCATCATAGGGCCACTACGACAGTAGAGAAAAATGCAAGAATTCTTGTACGCTGAAAAGCATCCAAGTGGGGCATAATTTCCTTACAACAGAGAGATAATCAAAAGGTGGGGGGGGGGGGATATATTTACACTATACAGCTATATCAACTACAGCCAAACCAAACAGAGACCCAGAAGCATGATGGCAAATAAAGGCCAAATGGCCATCCAGTCTGCCCAAATACAGGAACTATCCATTCAGACTGAGAAAGCAAATTGTTTCACATTTTAAAATTGGTGAATTCACAGACCAGTTTGCCCCCCAAAATAATCACAGCTCCAGCACAGTGATTTTTGGTTTGAAGGACAGCTACGATGAATAACACATAAAATAGTTATGCCTGCCCTATCTACTGATAGCAAAAACACAACTTGGATGCGGCACTAATCATAGTGACAAAAAGATTTGTAACACATTTAAATGCACATATATACTTGAGTGCTCAGAGAAATAGTTGTCAGACTGCAGGTCAAACCCGCGTGGTGGAGCATCTGAAGTGGTAATCTCTAATCATGGCATATAAAAAGTACATGGTGTATATATTTTTTTTATATTTTTATAACAATGCAAATCCAAAAAGTAACAAACTTATCTGAGAGATGAGCCTTAAGGGGTTCAGAAACACGTTTTAGGTTCTGATGTGTTTCGCCAAGGCTGCATCAAAGAACCCATACTGCAGCGCTCAGATGCAATTCTGCCGTGAACAGTTCTTTTAGTTAGTTTTTCAGCATCGTTGCACCTCTTATCTAATTTCTATATCTGCATTTCCCCAGCGTTTTGACTTTGCCAGTACTCCTGCCGGGTTTTGCTGTCCCTCATTCAGGGCAGAATTACATCTGAGCGCTGCAGTTCTTTGATAACAGCCTTGGTGAAACGCGTCAGAACCTAAAACGTATTTCTGAACCCCTTAAGGCTCACCTCTCAGATAAGTTTAGAATATTCAGTTCCAAACACTTTCCACATCCATTCTCTATCCATGCCCTGTTTACTTTCACACCCTTCCAAAAAAAAAAAAAAAAAGGCCTGTAACACGTTACTTATTGCCTGCTAACTGTAAATATACTGTGTTGGCTGTTAATGCACGCCAAACCAGGTATTAACAGCTTAATGCAATTTAGTAAAAGGGCTCCTTTGTTTATACAAACCTTACTTATGATCAAAACATTGCATCTGACCCATTTCAAAACCTGTTTTTTGTGTTTTGGTATGGGGAGGGATTTAAAGGAAAGAAGACCATGATCAAACTATAAAACCTATTCATAATTTTGCAGTAAATTACCTAAGCCCATACTCTTTTTTTTTTTTTTTTTTTTGTCTAGTTCTTGAACATTGAGACCAGGAATTACCCCATTCAGGGCTTATGAGAGAGAGCTTCTCTCTGGTTTGAATATGATTCATTTCTATACATGCATTCTGGATTTTTTTTTTTCTCTATAGTCTATTTTGGTTCCTGAGACAGAAACCTGTAAATTGAATTGAAGATCTGTCTCTTGAAAAAGCTTCT
Source organism: Geotrypetes seraphini (assembly GCF_902459505.1). NCBI lineage: Eukaryota > Metazoa > Chordata > Amphibia > Gymnophiona > Dermophiidae > Geotrypetes > Geotrypetes seraphini. The sequence continues at coordinate 173,484,958 of NC_047089.1, forward strand.
ACAAACTCTTTCTACTCCTTTTCTGCATACTACTCACTAAAAGCTGCCTTGCTACATTATGCTAAAGCAAAATCATGGCCTATCTGGTTACTGGTTCACCTTCTCAGCTCTTTGTAACCAAAGAAAACTAGACTCATTTTTCATTCACAGTGAAACACTTGCTCTCATGACCTAAACATTTACTTGACAAAGTGGTGGACACGATACTTGTCCTGCAGAGTCGAGCACGCAGGAATGATTTTCGTAAGCACCAGTCTGTAGCTTATGATTTACAGTCATGCCACACGGTTTCCCTCCCTCCCAGTTTCTGCTAATGGACCTGTATTTCTGTGGACAAGCTTTTAGATTCCAAGTTTGTTCTCAGAAAAATAGATATTTCATAACATTCTGGTGTTCTGAAATCTACTTTTCATTACCAGATTTCTTTATTCTTGTTTTGGGTACAGGGTTAGAGTGCTGTTCCTCATTGGAAGTTTAATCTATTTTCATCTACACTTTTGTCTTTTTTTTATTCTTTCCAATCCAACAAAAGTTGGAAAGAATTATACAAAAAAGTTGAGAATTTCTGTCCATCTGGAGATCAAATAACTTATTTATAAATTAAAACAGGGACCCAAACAAGATTAGAAAAAATATATACTATGATGGAGAAAAAGACCTCAGTAAATCTTCATGGGTCAGAAAATACTACAATATAAATATCTCACTCACCAGAGATGGGTTACACACTCCCGATAAACATTTCATCAAAAAGTGGAGAAAAAGCCTCAAAATCGATATCAGCAGCCAACCATCTAAGAATTGATATATGTTCAAATCTGCTTTATTTACTATCATAGGCAAAATCTCCACCACCACCAAAATGTATTTATCAAAAGAGTGAAAAACCCATCACTGTGTACAGGAAAAGAAAAACTGAAAAGTTTAACTTAGCTTAGGATCCATGGTCACAACGCCGTGGCTGGAAACGTCTGGCCAGACAAACTGAAACACGGTGTTGACGAGATGAATAGTCCAAAGACCATGTCACCAATCCCAACAAGTGCCTTGTTTCACCCCAAAGGGGCTTCCTCAGGGAATAAATATCAACCGAAATGTTTTTGAGTTAATTTTTCACTCTGAATTCTTTATTTGTCTTTACTTGTCAGAAAATACTTCACCATATCCATCTCATTTATCCACATAGTATCAAGAAATGTTAATGTTCTTCAGCAGGGTTCATTCACTGTGTTCATAACAAGCAAAGACAAATGCAAACATTCTATGATCAGGCCGAGTGGTCATTATCCGTCACTTCTCCATCCCCAGACATTTCTGGTGTTTCATCCTTCTTAACTTCTTCAGGCTCTGTTAAAACAACACATACACATCATTCAAACATTTCTAAAAAACATGACCAGGTCCCTCCAGGCCCTTCCAATTCATCACTGGGTCCTTCCTAACCCTTCATTATTCTCCAGGTCTTTGAGCAGCTTCCGGTACCATTTACTGGTCTCTCCGCCGGTTGCCACTGGCCCTGGTCACTCGCCAGTTACCTCTGGCCAATGCTCTCAGGATCTACAGGCTGCTTCCTCTTGGGTCTACTGTCAGCTCCTGGAACCATTACTGGTCTCTCTGCCAGTCGACACTGGTCCTGCCAATCACTCACCAGTCCCCATCAGCTTTGGACCGCAAACTCCTCCAGCTCTTCTAGTTGCTTGTGGGGCCACCGCCGGTTCTCTGATCCCTGGCATTTTGGGTCTCCACAGGTCCTGGACATTTTTCACTGTTTCTCCGCTGGTTGTCAAACTTAAGCATCCTCTGGACTCCATGCTCTACCAGGCCCTCCAGCTACACCTTCTCCCAAGCACACTCCCAGTCCCTCAGTTGTCTTTTCCCAGATGCATGTCCTGAGGATTGCAGGTGCTCAGTATTCACTCTCTAAGGACTCATTCCAGTCCCTCAGTCACTCTCTGTGAGGACACTTCCAGTCACTCACTCTCCTTGTCACTACACCTTCTCCACCATGCTCTCTGTTGGTAATAAAGCTTGAGCTCCCTTTGGACTCCAAACTCTACCAGGCAGGCTGGTCTATCAGGCTTACCAAGGGTTAGGCTGAAGCCAGCATTCTTCCCATTGAGTGTTGCCTGGCTCCTAAAGAAGCTCCTGTTCTTCTCAGCACTCTGTGCTGGACCTCTCCTTTTCAGCAACCTACATCACTCAGAGTGAGTGGACTGCTCCCAGCAGCCTTTGCAAACTCTCTATGCAAATGTGTTCCACACACCACTCTTCAAGCTCCTTAATGACAGGAACTTCACCCTGTCACACATTCATATATTTTAAAGAAGAACTTAATCCATTTCAAAAGAACTTTAAGCCTTCATGCTTTGTCTCCCATAAAGGGTTACCACACCTTCTTCCTATTATTTGTAGTATGATCAAATAACTCCACATTCTATTTAAATTTTTGGAATGAAATATGACTTTTGCTAAAAATTAGTAAAAGGGCATACAGAGTTCAAAAATGTGCCAAATTGGACCAGAAGTAAGCTCTCCCCAAAGTTGCACAATATATTTCTATGGAAAATGGAGCTCCACCATCAACAACAGTGAAACAGATTAAAATGTAGCAGTTAGAGATCAGGAAATGGCAGCTGAAAAGATGTAATTCACTACTCTTCCAAATCCCCAATGTGCCACTCCCCCCTACACACCAAAAACTAACCTGTCTCACAATTGTCTCATTCCCAAACTGCACACACAGTCCACAAATACTACCACATACACCATCACACCACCCTGCAAACTACCCTTAACACCCCCAAAAAACAGCCCCTGCAAATGCTACACCACAACAACCCATGCAACTCCTTAAAACTATCTCCTGCAAATTACTCCAATCCAAAAAGCTACCTCAACTGCCCCACCACCCTGTAAACTGCCACACCCACCCCACTTGCCCCTGAAAAAATTAACACTCTATAAAAGTACCTTCCACCCAGAAAGAGCTCTAACTGCAACAGACAAAACTATTCCATTACAAATGACCTACCACTCCACAGAAAGACCCACCCCTAAAACTAGTCCTCTGTAACAAGACATATATAGTCTAAACCAGTGTTTTTCAACCTTTTTACACCTATGGACCGGCAGAAATAAAATATTTATTCTGCGGACCGGCATCAGTCCGTGGACCGGCGGTTGAAGAACATGGGGCTAAGTCATGGGCCAGACCCCGCCCATCTCTACCCAATCTCCACCCCAGACCCCGCCCCCCATAATAGTACTAATTGCACCTTCCACGTCCCGTGCCTCATCTGGAAGCCTTCCCTCTAACGTTGCAATGTCAGAGAGAAGACTTCCGGTTCAGGCGCAGGATGCCCGTAGAAGCCACTGCCCATGGCTTTGTGCACTGAATCAGTTAGGAAGAGGGAGCTGGCTCGAAGATAACACCGCATCAATCGCACTGTGGACCGGCGGTTAAAGAACACTGTTTTGGGCCTGATGCACGTGCTGGCCCTGTGGACCAGCAGGAAATTTCTGTGGACCGGCACTGGTCCATGGACCGATGGTTGAAGAACACTGGTCTAAAATACCCCCCTCTGCCTCAATCTTACCAACCCACATGTGTTCCCCTCTCAACTGCAGCTACATCCATCACAGGCAAAACACATTCCCAGCACACACACATATACCGTATTTTCGCGGATATAACGCGCGCGTTATACGTGATTTTACGTACCGCGCATACCCCTCGCGCGTTATATGCCTGAGCGCGGTATAGAAAAGTTTTTAAACATTTTCCCACCCCGCCCGACGCCCGATTCACCCCCCCAGCAGGACCGCTCGCACCCCCACCCCGAACGACCGCTCGCACGCGCTCCCACCCGCACCCGCATCCACGATCGGAGCAAGAGGGAGCCCAAGCCCTCTTGCCCGGCCGACTCCCCGACGTCCGATACATCCCCCCCCGGCAGGACCACTCGCACCCTCACCCCGAAGGACCGCCGACTCCCCAACAATATCGGGCCAGGAGGGAGCCCAAACCCTCCTGGCCACGGCGACCCCCTAACCCCACCCCGCACTACATTACGGGCAGGAGGGATCCCAGGCCCTCCTGCCCTCGACGCAAACCCCCTCCCCCCAACGACCGCCCCCCCCCAAGAACATCCGCCCGTCCCCCAGCCGACCCGCGACCCCCCTGGCCGACCCCCACGACACCCCCACCCGCCTTCCCCGTACCTTTGTGTAGTTGGGCCAGAAGGGAGCCCAAACCCTCCTGGCCACGGCGACCCCCTAACCCCACCCCGCACTACATTACGGGCAGGAGGGATCCCAGGCCCTCCTGCCCTCGACGCAAACCCCCCTCCCCCCCAGCCGACCCGCGACCCCCCTGGCCGACCCCCACGACCCCCCCACCCCCCTTCCCCGTACCGTTGGAAGTTGGCCGGACAGACGGGAGCCAAACCCGCCTGTCCAGCAGGCAGCCAACGAAGGAATGAGGCCGGATTGGCCCATCCGTCCTAAAGCTCCGCCTACTGGTGGGGCCTAAGGCGCGTGGGCCAATCAGAATAGGCCCTGGAGCCTTAGGTCCCACCTGGGGGCGAGGCCTGAGACACATGGTCGGGTTTGGCCCATGTGCCTCAGGCCGCGCCCCCAGGTGGGACCTAAGGCTCCAGGGCCTATTCTGATTGGCCCACGCGCCTTAGGCCCCACCAGTAGGCGGAGCTTTAGGACGGATGGGCCAATCCGGCCTCATTCCTTCGTTGGCTGCCTGCCGGACAGGCGGGTTTGGCTCCCGTCTGTCCGGCCAACTTCCAAAGGTACGGGGAAGGGGGGTGGGGGGGTCGTGGGGGTCGGCCAGGGGGGTCGCGGGTCGGCTGGGGGGGAGAGGGGTTTGCGTCGAGGGCAGGAGGGCCTGGGATCCCTCCTGCCTGTAATGTAGTGCGGGGTGGGGTTAGGGGGTCGCCGTGGCCAGGAGGGTTTGGGCTCCCTTCTGGCCCAACTACACAAAGGTACGGGGAAGGCGGGTGGGGGTGTCGTGGGGGTCGGCCAGGGGGGGGGCGGGTCGGCTGGGGGACGGGCGGATGTTCTTGGGGGGGGGCGGTCGTTGGGGGGAGGGGGTTTGCGTCGAGGGCAGGAGGGCCTGGGATCCCTCCTGCCCGTAATGTAGTGCGGGGTGGGGTTAGGGGGTCGCCGTGGCCAGGAGGGTTTGGGCTCCCTCCTGGCCCGATATTGTTGGGGAGTCGGCGGTCCTTCGGGGTGAGGGTGCGAGTGGTCCTGCCGGGGGGGGATGTATCGGACATCGGGGGGGGCATCAGGCTTTCAGGATGGGGACAGACCTTCAAGGGGGGACAGGACTTCAAGGGAGGACAGTGCACGGAAAGTCAGGGGGGGTGAACGGAGAGTCGGGACAGCGCACGGAAAGTCAGGGCGGGCGAAAGGAGAGTCGGGCAGCATGCGCGTTATATGCCTGAGCGCGGTATAGAAAAGTTTTTGTACATATCATTGTGATTTCTGCGCGCTATACCCCTGTGCGCGTTTTACAATGGTGCGCGTTATATCCGCGAAAATACGGTACATTTATTTATTTAATTTTCTATACTGTTCTCCCAGGGGAGCTCAAAATAGTTTACATGAATTTATTCAGGTACTCAAGCATTTTTCCCTGTCTCAGCGGGCTCACATTCTATCTAATGTACCTGGGGCAATGGGGGGATTAAGTGACTTGCCCAGGGTCACAAGGAGCAGCATGGGTTTGATCCCACAACTTTAGGGTGCTGAGGCTATAGCTTTAACCACTGTGCCACACTCTCCCAACACAGAGATATAAATGCATACACAAATACATGCACACAGTCCCTGCAGATGTGCACAGAGGCCTCTTTTTACTACAGAGAGCTAAGGTTTTATACTTCCTATGTGCTAGTAGACCAAACTACAGCATAGGAAGTGCAATGCCACTCTGGTAAATGCAGGGGGCATGCCCAGCATCTGTCCTACATTTACCACAGCCACAGCATAGGCTCTGTGACCACATGTGACATGGGAGCAGGCCAAGAAAGTAAAATAACAGCAAGCAGCCATTTCTGCAGCAAAGCACCTCCTCAACATCCACCAATGTTTCAAAAGTCGATCCCCAGCACCCCCTCCACATTCTGATCCCCACCTTCTCCAGACCCTCCTACCATGTCCTAATTCTGAATTCTATAGTATCCCCATATCCTCACCCCACTCTGTAATAAAAATCCTGCCCATTGATCCCCCCTCCACTACCTCCCTGCCCCCCACCCCGCCATGCCTGAGCCTGAACCTCCTGCTTCCATTATAACTAGTAGCAGAGACTATGTAGGATCCAGCCAGTGGGAAGGCAATGGATATAAAGGACCAGAAGGCAGCTCTGTCCACAGGAAGGGAGGAGGTGATATAGTTTATCTGCTCTAGAAGTGACATTTCAGCATTTGGCAGGAGGCAGAATATAAATGAACCCTCTTCAAAATAAAGCCATAATTAATTTCTATGTGAGAAGCAAGCCCAACATCTGCAGTATACGTAACATAGGAAGAACTGTACTATTCAAACTGCCTTCCGCTCTCATTTCTTCTCCTGATCATAGACTTACAGAAAGCATACACTCACACCCCAGCATACAAGCAGAGACATATAGCCTCACACACACCCATGTCCACCAATCCCACCAGTACACATGCATTTATATGCAGAGGGGTTGGCAAGAATTCCAAGGGCCATGCTATGCATGTTTTCCCCACTTGTTATTTTAAAATATTTATTTTGCAGAGGAGCAGCCTATAATTTTTAGGCTCTGCACTGTTTCCACACTGCCAAAACTAGGACCTGGACACTGATATTATGCCTGCATCCTCCTGCGTTTTGCAGCTGGCTGTTAAAACTGCAACCAAATTTTCCTCCTCTATCACATGCAAATACAGAAAGGGAAATTACAAGGCCAAGGTTTAATCATCCAAGTTTGTAAAGGAGCCTTCCAAACAAGTAACACTTTTCCTCCAGCAGATGTTTTATATTTATTTTGCATACATCCCTGAAAAGAGATGCCTTAGTCCTGACAGATGTCAGGCATCATCAAAGAACCATGACCTCTCTGTGGAATCTCTAGAAGGGTAAACTGTGCAAAGATTTATGAAGCAGTCTGATTGTAAGCATGAGAATCAGAAACCCTGAGGGAAAAAAAATGTTCTGCTAAGCACTGCTTGTCCTGCTTTGACCTGAAGAACATCCTTCACTTAAGCATACAGAAGTATGCACACAACCACTGCCCTTATAACACCTCCACTGTAACAAAATCAGAGCTTATATGAACTCATCTCGATGCCCTGGCTCATTAAACAGATTCCATGCTGGTGCACTTTAATTTTGCGTGTGTGTATGTGTCTGTGTGTTCTTAAAGACAGACTGCTACGTGACAGTTCAATGACCTCACCAGACTAACAGCAGTTTACAGATTATTTTGGCAGCTATGACTAGGCAGTGGCTGACCACAATAATAATTTCTAAAAACAGTTCAGGATGAATCCACATAAAATATTCCCACTATTATACAGCTAACATGTTCTTCTCCCTACAACCTTTTTATGTTGTACCTTTCATGATTTTTGACACTCTGTAAATCCGTCTTAACTGTATCCATGACATCTTGTTTGTCTGTCTTGCCTGTTTAGATTGTAAGCTCTTTCGAGCAGGGACTGTTTTCTTACTCTCTTTGTGACTCTGTACAGCGCTGCGTGCGTCTGGTAGCGCTATAGGAAATAATTAATAATAGTAGTAGTAGATAATCCAAGGAGGGAGTCTATATATTTACATCTATTTTCATGGTTTTTTTTAAACTTTGCATGTTGCCTAAATCTCTCATGGAACCAGGCAACAAGAAATATATAGTACTAGCTGATGCCCCGGCGTTGCACGGGTATTTAATTATAGCAATAACACTGTAAATGGATTCAAATAAAGATACTTTATAGTGGTGAATGAAATTATTTTTTTACAGCTTAATAAAAAGTACAATATTCAAATTATAATGTGAAATATTTGACAAAATGAATACAATACAACTAACGCAAAACGTGATTATAAACAACATTTTTAGTTTCACCTCCAGGAGCAAGAACATATAAATTGTTGGGTGAACCCACCCTTGAGCAAGCAACATAGAGTTGTGGGCCGCGAGACCCCCAGAACATATCACCCCAGGTAGTGAGGGATCTGCATACCAAGTTTCGTTCAAATCGGTCAAGCCGTTTTTGAATTACTGTGAGAATGGCAGCTTTTTACTTTTTTTCCATTGACATGAATGGGTGAAATCTGATGTTCTGTTTGTAGTTCCGCCCACGTGTGCAGGTGGGCTGCGAGACCCCCAGAACATATCACCCCAGGTAGTTGGAATTACTGTGAGAATGGCAGCTTTTTACATTTTTTTCCATTGACATGAATGGGTGAAATCTAATGTTCTGTTTGTAGCTCCGCCCACGTGTGCAGGTGGGCCGTGAGACCCCCCAGAACATATCACCCCAGGTAGTGAGGGATCTGCATACCAAGGTTCGTTCAAATCGGTCAAGCCGTTTTTGAATTACTGTGAGAATGGCAGCTTTTTACATTTTTTCAATTGACATGAATAGGTGAAATCTGATGTTCTGTTTGTAGCTCCGCCCACGTGTGCAGGTGGGCCGCGAGACCCGCAGAACATATCACCCCAGGTAGTGAGGGATCTGCATACCAAGGTAGGTTCAAATCGGTCAAGCCGTTTTTGAATTACTGTGAGAATGGCAGTTTTTTACATTTTTTCCATTGACATGAATGGGTGAAATCTGATGTTCTGTTTGTAGCTCCGCCCACGTGTACAGGTGGGCTGCGAGACCCCCAGAACATATCATCCCAGGTAGTGAGGGATCTGCATACCAAGTTTCGTTCAAATCGGTCAAGCCGTTTTTGCGTGATCGCGGCACATACACACACATACATACACACATACATACCTCCGATTTTATAAATATAGATAAAGAGTTTTACCTCATGCAAAATTGTCATTTCTTTAATAAGACATTAACTATTGTAGAAAGATTTATGGATGACTAATCAGTTACATAAACAAATATGTGCCTGTTTTAGTCAGATGCTAGGGAAAACCATAATCTCCTTACCCAAGGTTCATTATTTTGCCGGTTTATACTAGGAATAGAGACCAAGGATATGTGAAATACTTTTATTAGAAATAAAATATAATTCATAAGCCAGCATTAAATAATAAACTAATTATTTGTTCACAATTTCTCTGAATACATATATATATATATCTCATTACATAATTATCACACCACACTTGCTAGACAAATGAGTAAAACTAATTCTTACACTCTAAACCAGGGGTGCCCACACTTTTTGGGCTTGTGAGCTACTTTTAAAATGACCAAGTCAAAATGATCTACCAACAATAAAATTAAAAAACCCACAAAGCACACTGTACACTGAGAAAATGTTAATTATCATTCCTATTCCGGGGGTTTTTCAAAGAAGTCAAGGCAGATGACTTTATGCACTGTCACCTCAGTAACAACCATACAAAAATAGACAAATATATCCCCCCCCCCCTTTTTACTAAACCACAATAGCAGCTTTTAGCGCAGGGAGCTGCACTGAATGCCCAGCGCTGCTCTCAACGCTCATAGGCTCCCTGCGCTAAAAACCGCTATTGCGGTTTAGTAAAAGGGGGCCATAGTGAAAAATATAGACAGAAGATATAAATTCAGACACATTTTGATCACTAAATTTAAAATAAAATAATTTTTCCTACCTTGTTGTCTGGTGTTCATGAGTCTCTGGTTGCACTTTCTTCTTATGACTGTGCATCCAATCTTTCTTCCCTTCTTTCAGCCTGTATGATTCCTCTCCTCCAGACCTCATTCCCTCCCCCAACTTTTTCTTCCTCTCTCCCTTCCCTTTCTTTCTCCCTGCCTCCCTTTTTTTTCTCTCTTCATGCCCCATTTCTTTTTTTCTGTTTCCCTTCTTTCCTTCTGTCTCCCTGCCCTCCCCCAAACCACAGGGCACAGGGAAGGCAGGCAGACCTAGTGACAGGCAGGCCCCATACCCCTCTCGTACCCTAAACCATCCCCCTACATACCCCCAGTACCTTTTTTAATCATACCCCCTGTACTTTTTAAAATCCCTCCTTCCCTCCCTAGACGGCTAACCTGGTATTTTAAACATCTCCTCACCCTCAGTACCTTTTAAAATCCCTCCCTAGATGGCTATCCTGATATTTTAAACATCCCCTCACCCCCGGTACCTTGATGCAATCCTGGCGGTCCTGCGCTGCATCGGCAGCCTTCCCTGCTGGACAGCCGCCCAAGTCTCCATCTGCAGCGGCAGTAATAGGCAGGTGTGAGCCCCGAGCGTGCCTGCCTGGTCTCGTGCTGCCCGAATGGTGTCAGCTCGGCAGGCTCCCCCATCTGTGCCGGAAGTGAAATCCAGACGCGAGCCCCGAGCGCGTCTGCCTGGTCCTGCACCGCCGCTCGAATGGTGCAGTCAACTCCCGCGAGTCTCGCAAGAACCAACAGCACCATTTGGGCAGCGGCACAGACTAGGCAGGCGCGAGCCCCGAGCGCGGATTCGGGGAAAAGGAAGGGCAGGAGGACCCGGATCTGGCCGGCTGTGCACCCGGGGTGGACCGCCCCCCTCTTGGTACGCCACCGACCTTCACCCCGCCCTTCCAGCACTCTGATTGGCTGGCGTTCTTCAAGAGGCAGGCCAGTCAGGAGGAGATAAAAGAGAAGGAAAGAAAGGAACCCGCTCTGCGATCGACTGGGGTCACCTGAGCGAGCGACCTGTCGATCGCGATCAACGTATTGGGCACCCCTGCTCTAAACAATCTATATATATATAAAATCGTAGATATGTATGTGTGTATGTGTGTGTGTGTGTGTATGTGCCGCGATCACGCAAAACCGGCTTGACCGATTTGAACGAAACTTGGTATGCAGATCCCTCACTACCTGGGATGATATGTTCTGGGGGACTCGCGGCCCACCTGCACACGTGGGCGGAGCTACAAACAGAACATCAGATTTCACCCATTCACGTCAATGGAAAAAAAGTAAAAAGCTGCCATTCTCACAGTAATTCAAAAATGGCTTGACCGATTTGAACGAAACTTGGTATGCAGATCCCTCACTACCTGGGGTGATATGTTCTGGGGGTCTCGCGGCCCACCTGCACACGTGGGCGGAGCTACAAACAGAAAATCAGATTTCACCCATTCATGTCAATGGAAAAAATGTAAACAGCTGCCATTCTCACAGTACATCAAAAACGGCTTGACCGATTTGAACGAAACTTGGTATGCAGATCCCTCACTACCTGGGGTGATATGTTCTGGGGGTCTCTCGGCCCACAACTCTATGTTGCTTGCTCAAGGGTGGGTTCACCCAACAATTTATATGTTCTTGCTCCTGGAGGTGAAACTAAAAATGTTGTTTATAAACACGTTTTGCGTTAGTTGTATTGTATTCATTTTGTCAAATATTTCACATTATAATTTGAATATTGTACTTTTTATTAAGCTGTAAAAAAATAATTTCATTCACCACTATAAAGTATCTTTATTTGAATCCATTTACAGTGTAAGAATTTATATGTTCTTACTCCAGGAGGTGAAACTAAAATTGTTGTTTATAATCACGTTTTGCGTTAGTTGTATTGTATTCGTTTTGTCAAATATTTCACATTATAATTTGAATATTGTACTTTTTATTAAGCTGTAAAAAAATAATTTCATTCACCACTATAAAGTATCTTTATTTGAATCCATTTACAGTGTCATTGCTATAATTAAATACCCGTGCAACGCCGGGGCATCAGCTAGTTCCTTATAATAATAATTCCTGATTAGAAGCAATCTATTACAGTTTATCACCAAGAGTAACTTCACTTCCTTGTCCCAAAGACAATCGAATTATCTCTAACTCAGCTGAAAAGACATATAATTCCTTATTCTCACCATCCAATTAGGCCGTAGCACAGAATCAGGTGAAATGGAAGACGTCTTTCCTCCGCTTAGCAGATATAGAAATTCTTTTGTTTAGGAACAGTCCGTCAGCAATTGTAGAAGCTGTAAATTAGATTGACAGCAAAGGTTTCCTTTATGTGATGGAATCCAGATGTATAAAAATTCCGGTTCTCTCTCTCAGGCAGAGAGTCACAAGAGGTAACTTTTCAGGTCTTAATTATAGAAGATGTGCAGAAAACACCTATGATAAGATGCGAGCTCCATCACATCCTAACACAGACCAAATTAATAATTAGGCACATTCCACATGGTTCATCAGATGACCTCTCCGGACCAATCCAGAAACATAACTTAGATGAATAGCCTTTCTGTATAGAGTCTCGCTCAGGCCGTGAAACAGAGGTGCCTTCGTTAGATAAGACCAGCACATGAGCCATGACTCCCCCAAGAGTCACACAAGCTGAGCATGTAGGCATAGCTGGATGTCCTTGACTAGAATACACTTCTGGTTTATACCCAGAATGCATCAGGCATTATAATAGCAAAGATGTTTTCTTCTTTCTCTTCTTGCATGGTTCAGGCTGGAATGATTGCTTGCAAACAATGGTTCAGGCTTTATGACGTCAGAGAGGCTTAACCTTCAGATGCAAATAAGGAAACACCCCTACACTATTTTTTCTGAGGCCCTCCAACCACTGACAAATCCAAAATGTGGCCCTGCAAAGAGGGAGTGCCTAGCATTTCATGTGCAGGACTCATTTTAAAATACCCATCAAAATGTGGTACTCTGGTTGTAATTATTGTAGCGCAGTGGTTAAAGCCACAGCCTCAACACCCTGAGATTGTGGATTCAAACCCCATTCTGCTCCCTGTGACCCTGGGCAAGTCACTTAATCATCCAATGCCCCAGGCACGTTACATAGATTGTGAGGCCACTAGGACAGATAGGGAAAATGCTTTTGAAGTACAGTGCCTGTATGTAAACCGCTTTGAGTGTGGTTATATAACTACAAAAAGGTGATATACAAGTCCCAATCCCTACCCCTGGATCCACTATTGAGGTAGTGCTAAGTAGACTCACTCTAACTGCAGAATTGTTGTTAAGCACAGAGTGGAGTAGAGGAGGAGCCTAATGGTTAGTGCTGTGGATCTGAGAACGACTATTGTACTACTATTTATCACTTATATAGCACTGAAAGGCATACGCAGTGCTGTACATTTTGACATTTAATAGAAGGTCCCTTCTCAGAAGAGCTTACAATCTAACTTGGATAGACAAACACGACATATAGGGTTACGGATGCAGAACCCAAGGTGAGAGGAGTTAGGAGTTAAAAGCAGGTCAAAGAGGTGGGCTTTGTGACTCTGGGCATGTTACTGAACCCTCCATTCCCTCAGGCACAAATTAGTACCTGTATTTAATATGTAAATTGCTTTGACAGTAACCACAGAAAGGTGAGATATCAAATCCCATCTCCCTGCCCCTACCAGATGCTTGTAATACAGTTTGTCCACCCATGCCCCTAGTTACGCTCCTGACATAAAATGCCCTTAACGCTCAAATGAGCGCATGCTAATTTTAAAAATACTGCAAAAGCAGTTACTGTGTTTGTGAAGTGGAAGTCAACATGCACTAACTCATGCATTTCACTAAAGCTTAGTGCGTACTGCAGCCCTTATTCTATAAATAGTGTCTAATTGTAGGCTCAAAACAAACCAAAATAGAACAATATTCTCTGGATGTCACAGGAACCATTGGCCAATGGAAAGTTTATTTGAATCAAATATCCAAATACGAAATATCAAAATTAAATGTATCTGAAATACAAAAGATACCAATTGCTCATGAGAATAGCAACATATATCATGAAGGTAGAAACATATCTCAGACCCAACATGGTCTGTAATTTGGTGGGGGGGGTTTGCCTTCATCAGGGGTCCAATGCCACTGGGAGCACCATCACAAATTTTAAGTTGTTTAATATCTTCATTGCAGGCTACACTCCCTAGCATTCATAGTGCAATATCAGTGTGCAATTCAGTCACATTTCAGTCATATTGCACATTGTTTGCATCACAAGTCATACTTCATAGCATGATGTTTTCATTTTTGAATATTTGATTCAAATAAACTTTCTATTGACCAACGGCTCCTGTGACATCCAGAGAATATTGTTCCATTTTGTTTTGTTTTGGATTCACCAGTGTTCTTGGAACATAGGTCCTTTCTTTTGTGGTGTTGTTGCTTGTCTAACTGTAGGCGGTATTCAGCACAGCTGTTGATCATCAGCTAGACGCAGTCTACAGAATCACATCTAGCGGCGGCTAAGTGGTCTTAGGCGCCATAGGCTTTAAATCCTTAGGCACACCGCCATTTAGGCCAGGGTTTTCTTAGCCTACATAAGGGCACTTAAGGTAAGGAAAGGGATTAGGACTTGGATACCGCCTTTTTGTAGTTTTGCAACCACAGGTACTTCAAGTATTTTCCCTATCTGTCCCAGTGGGCTCACAATCCATGTACCTGGGACAGTGAAGGATTAAGAGTCTTGCTCAGGTTCTCAAGGAGCAGCACAGTGTTTGAACCCACAACCTCAGGGTGCAGAGGCTGTAGCTTTTAAGTAGGCGCCTAAGTCAAAGCATGACCAAAATCTACCTCAAATCCACCCCAAACCATTCCTGCTTTCTCATAGGCACCTTGGTGTAGATGCCTACCTGGAGGTTGTAGGTAACGTCGAGTTACGTACCCAGCAGAAATTTTTTTTTTTTTTTAATATCATTTTTATTGTAGAGGCAACAAGAGAAACAGGCAAAATCTAATTGGTTTTTAATGGCACTGTTCAATTATCAACACTGATTAAGCCACTTAAAAAAATTAAATTAGGTGCCTAACTTTAGGCATCTTTTATAGAATCATGGCCTAAATGCTAAGAACCCCATTTTATACCCAATTTTAGTATGCACTATTCTTCCATGTCATTAGCAAACAATTTTACCCAAGTTAAAACACTTATGGTGAAGTGATAAATTATAAAACTTCAACCATACCCCAAACACAAAAACAATATTTCAACTTTAAATTTTCAATTAGTGCATAAGTGGTCATATGTAAAAAGCTCCAACTCATCATCGGTCTCTCATCTTCACCGAGTTATTTAAATATTTTGAAAAACTTTTATAATTTTGCAATTTTCTTAATTTTAAAGAACACAAAACTTAGCTTAAATAAGTATGCTGTAATTAAACGGACTCTATGCTGATGCAGGAGGCGAAACACTGGTCGTGTCGGCAGTGGTCCGGTGATGTGGCAGTTATTTAAGCTAACCCCTCTTTTCTATTAAACTGCGCTAACAGTTTTTAGCGCAGAGAGTCGCACTGAATGGCCCGCGCTGCTCCTGACGCTCATAGGAACTCTATGAGCGTCGGGAGCAGCGCAGCTCCCCGCACTAGAAGCTGCTAGCGCAGTTTCGTAACAGGAGGCCTAAGTTTTGTGCTCTTTAAAATGAAGAAAATTACAAAACGATAAAAGTTTTTCAAAATATTTAAATAACTCGGTGAAGATGAGAGACCGATGATGAGTTGGGTCGTGGAGCTTTTTACAGCGGTTCCATATGACCAATGCAGAGGATCTCTAATCGCCATATCACTTATGTACTAACTGAACATTTAAAGTTAAAATATTGGTTTTGTTTTGGGGGTATGGTTGAAGCTCTGTTCTTCCATGTAGCATGAGTGCTGGGCAGCAATTATCTAAACCTGGTGGTACATATACACTTAAAAGGGTTTATAGCTTAATGCTGCTATAAACCCTGTATTTGAACTTTTTAGGAACAGTCAGACCTCAGTCTTTGCCACTGCCTTGCTTGTGCGATTGCCTGGGTAATTGTCTCTAAACATATGAGTGCATCATAAAACTAGATCCCCATTACAACCCACGTACTGTATACTGAATACAACTACACCACATGCTATATACACAGAGCTACGTTTGGAAAAGGAATCCTTTCTATATCACAGCAGTCACTTTTTAAAGTTCACGGCCAACTGCAAATGAGGAAAACAACTAGGTTGCAAAGACCAATTTAATGGCTGTCTACTTTGACACAAAGCCATTGTTACCCGTTAGGTTGCTTAGTTGCACATAACCCACAATTTACAAATTACTAAACGTGAAATACTGCACAGAGAATTCATAAACCTGCAGGTTTATTGCTTGGTGCCGAGTGTGGCTAACAGTTTCCTTATGTTTCTGAAGCAGCTTAGGGCAGGTCACTCTCCTGCAAACAATAGAAACCAATTTATCAAACACTCCCCTGGAATACAAAGTAGAAATTGATATTTCAAAGCCATTTAATGAAAAATGGTTTCTTCCATAGCTTCTAGCATGGTATTTCATATGGCCCAAAGGGAGACACTGACCCTGATTTTGTAGTGATAGTATTAGGTCTGTATTGATCTGGCAAAACTGGAAGCCATGGGTGGCCAGACACTTAATCAAGCCAGCATATCCATCAAGACACTATACAGAAAAGGCGCAGAGATGTAGGAGGCTGAATGTTTAGGGACGAGTCTCACTGCATCTAGCAACTGGGTTATTATAGATCTTGGTGGTTAAGACAAGGGGGTGGGGTTGGATAGTGGATTATACTAGGTAAATGATAGCAGATAAAGACTGTATGGTCCATGAAAGCAGCCAAAATTATACCTGCTGCTCTGTGCAGCAGAGGTGTAGCCAGAACTCATTTTGGGGAAGAGCCCGGGGGTGGCCAGGTGGAGTCAAATGATTCCTCTTATCCCCCCAGACCCCCTTGTGGTTGCACCACTGCTGTATAGCATACACCCCTCTATGCCAAATTTAAGGAATGCTCTTTCTATATAGGGACTCTATTTATCCCTAGACATTTTTGAATTTGGCCACTGTTTTTGTCCCCACCACCTCCCATGGAAGTATAATAGTAACATAGTAAATGATCTTTGATGTAAACCACCTAAATGTGTTCTTGTGCCTGAAGAGCAGTTAATCAAAATGTCATAAATAAGCATATTGTCACACATACAAGACGGTCGAGTCACGTCATTATGATCATCACCTACCTCTGACGTCAGGGATGTACAGTCAATGAACGAATGAACGTGTCACGCACAGACTTTGGGGATATATAAGATGGGATGTCAGTAAGTTGCCAATATAGCAACCATGGCAGTCATGGGGAAAAAGAGCGATTTATCAGATATTGAAAAAGGCATGATCATTGGCTACCGGGCCATGGGCGGTGGTGTCAGGCATGAAACCACCAAGAACAAACACCCAACAACCATTGTTGGATGTACACGAGCTGGTGGTGGCAGCGTTATAGTCTGGGGAATGTTCTCTTGGTATGGTCTGGTTCCCTTGATACCTCTGGAAGGCACACTCAACCGATATGGGTATCTCTCCATCCTTACCGATCAAGTACACCCATACATGTTGACAGTCTACCCTATGGCCGATGGAATCTTTCAGCAGAACAATTGTTTGCGAGTGGTTCGCAGAGTACAACCAAGACTTCCAGCTACTTCCCTTGCCTCCGAATTCCCCAGACCTTAACTCAATTGAGCACATTTGGGACCATCTCAATTGACATGTTGGATGACTGGATCCACCACCACCATGCACCCATCAGCAACTGTCGGACACACTACAGGCTGAATGGCTCCAGATACCTCTAGCTACCATCCAGCATCTTATTGAGTCACTCCCTTAGCATCTGGCTGCCGTCCATGCTCTCAGAGCCAGTTATTCTGGATATTAGCAGGTGGTCATAATAATGTGACTCAACCGTGTATAAACTAGGCACCCAATTGGTGCCAAAATTTAAGTGCCAGCTCATTGAATTGACTTTCACCTGTTCTCTAGGCAATGGGCAAACTTCTAAATACAAACCTGATGTGCTTGAGTGATACTCAGACTGCTACTTGCTTTTGAATTGCTAGCATGCTTTAAACTTGCATAGGTATAATCCATTATTGATGCTTTCTTTTTTCTAGTGAATGTTAATGCTCACAAAACATGCCAGATGGGAAGCATTGAAAACACAAGTTCTCTGGTTATCCTTAGAGCAAATAGCACTTGGGGGTAAAGGTGGCGCAGGCTTCTCCGTGTTGTTTTGCTACTAAATCTCAAGCATGTTCTAGAATGGCCATCATTTAGCAGTGAGAGCATGATTTCATTTTCCCTGGTCACTCTAGAATTGCTATACAATCGTTGGCCTCTCCGCTAAGGATGACAAGTGTTACTTGTTCCAAATATGCTTAAGGGAGTTGTGTGGCTTATTGTATGTTAAAAAGATTATTTTAAAGTAATACAGTAGGCAAAACACAAAACCAGTGAAACCTCTCTTTTCAGATGCTTATTTTTTTAAAAAGTGTAAGATTTTGAAAAAAAAAAAAAGCTGATTTGTAACAATTCAAGTTGCGCTTTATCCACTGTCATAATTCGTTTTTTTGCATTCCATCCACGTTTTGATAAATACTTCTGGTCATACAATTTGTGGTCTATGAACCAACAAACGTAACAAGACAGTGTTCTGTCCTTTTCATGGAAAGTATCCGGTTGCTAAGGAGTAAAGGTGATAACTTTTCTATTTAACTCTAAAGCACCTTCCTTATGGCTCAGTATTAAGGACTAGTGATCATATCATTAAGAGATCCAAGTTTATTAATTTCTTGTTATATCGTCTATCCCGACTATTCTAGATGGTTTACAGTAGATTAAGTAAAACAATAAAATATAATCTAATACATTGAGAAGGGGAGACAAACAGACATGACTGACAAAAGTCCAGGAGGGAAGCTGGGGGAGGGAGAGAGGGAGGGAGGTAAAATTACAATAAAAATTTGCTTTAGAAAAGGGTGTCAGGGAGGGAGAGTACAGTAGGTGAGGGAATCTCTTTATTGAGGTACTTTAAGCATACCGTAACATCACACTGGCTTCATCTGAGAATGGGGCAGAAAGAATCTAGTACATTAGATTTTACCACATTAGCGAATCATTAGATTATACCACATTGTATATACTATAGTATAGTGGCGCTTCTAATTGCAATCATTGACAGTTATGTGTAAAAGTGCTAGGTGCTAGAAACAGTCTGGCTGATGTTCAAAATAATTTATCTGGCCAAACACAGTCGCTGACTGGTTAACTCACTTATTGAGAGCTATCTGTTAATTTTCAGCAGAAGTGCTCAAGTGGTTAGTTGAAATTTTAAATTCTACTCGATGCAAGGATGGTTCTCAGAGGCATTTGGCGAATCTTACACCCAATCCAAAAGGAACAGACTTAGATCCATCTCAAGCTGCCATTTATAGGCCGATAGCAAGCATACCTTTTATGAAAAACTTGATAGAGTTTGTTGTTGCTTCCCAACGAAATATTATATGTTGAAATCTGTTGTTACCCTCCTAACATGGGTTCAGAAATTCACACAGCACAGAGACATGCTTAATCGATCTGGTGTCCAGAGTAAGACGGTCAGTCTAGAGGAGGTATGTAGGCAGATTGATATGCTTAAGAGCGATAAATCCCCGGGACAGGATAGCATCCATCCGAGGGTCATCAAGGAACTGAAAGGGACTATAGCTGGACCTCTTCAACTAAAAGCCAATCTGTCGATCAAATCAGGAAAGATTCTGGAAGACTGGAAGGTGGTGAATGTAACGCCGATCTTCAAGAAAAGTTCGAAGGGAGATCCGGGAAACTGACCTCAGTACCTGGAAAGATGGTAGAGGCGCTGATAAAGGACCGCATCATTGATCACCTTGATGGACACAGGCTGATGAGGACCAGTCAACACGGTTTCAGCAAAGGCAGATCATGTTTGACGAACTTGCTGCACTTCTTTGAGGGAGTAAACAGGCAGATAGTCAAGAGCGATCCGGTCGACATTGTATATCTGGATTTTCAGAAGGCATTTGACAAGGTTCCATATGAACAACTACTTCGGAAAATTGCAAGACATGGAATCAAGGGTGAAATACTCACGTGGATTAAAAACTGGCTGGAGCATAGGAAACAAAGAGTGGGGGTAAATGGACAATACTAGGACTGGAAGAGTGTCACCAGTGGGGTGCCGCAGGGCTCAGTGCTTGGACCCGTGCTCTTCAACATCTTTATAAATGATCTGGATATTGCCCCTGAATCTACCACCCCTCAACCCCAGAGGACATAATTTGAGGTTGAGGGGTGGTAGATTAAGGGGCAATGCTAGGAAATTCTACTTTACGGAGAGGGTAGTGGATGCCTGGAATGAGCTCCCGAGAGAGGTGGTGGAGAGTAAAACTGTGACTGAGTTCAAAGAAGCGTGGGATGAACACAGAGGATTTAGAATCAGAAAATAATATTAAATATTGAACTAAGGCCAGTACTGGGCAGACTTGAACGGTCTGTGTCTGTATATGGCCGTTTGGTGGAGGATGGGTTGGGGAGGGCTTCAATGGCTGGGATGGTGTAGATGGGCTGGAGTAAGTCTTAACAGAGATTTCGGCAGTTGGAACCCAAGCACAGTATAGGGTAAAGCTTTGGATTCTTGCCCAGAAATAGCTAAGAAGAAAAAATTAAAAAATTTAAATTGAATCAGGTTGGGCAGACTGGATGGACCATTCGGGTCTTTATCTGCCGTCATCTACTATGTTACTATGATGAGTGAGATGATTAAATTTGCAGACGATAGGAAGTTATTCAGAGTAGTGAAGACACAGTGGGATTGCGAAGATCTGCAACGTGACATAATCAAACTTGAGAAATGGGCATTGACATGGCAAATGAGGTTCAATATGGATAAGTGTAAAGTGATGCATGTCGGTAACAAAAATCTCATGCACGAATATAGGATGTCCGGAACGGTACTTGGAGAGACCTCCCAGGAAAGAGACTTGGGAGTTCTGATCGACAAGTCGATGAAGTTGTCTGCGCAATGCGGTGCAGTGAAAAAGGCAAACAGAATGCTAGGAATGATAAAGAAGGGGATCACAAACAGATTGGAAAAGGTTATCATGCCGCTGTACCGGGCCATGGTGCGCCCTCACCTAGAGTACTGCATCCAGCACTGGTCGCCGTACATGAAGAAGGACACGGTACTACTTGAAAGGTTCCAGAGAAGAGCGACTAAAATGGTTAAAGGGCTGCAGGAGTTGCCGTACAGTGAGTTATTGGAGAAACTGGGCCTCTTCTCCCTTGAAAAGAGGAGACTGAGAGGGGACATGATTGAAACATTCAAGATACTTAAGGGACTAGACTTAGTAGATAAAGGCAGACTGTTCACCCTCTCCAAGGTAGGGAGAACGAGAGGGCACTCCCTAAAGCTGAAAGGGGATAGATTCCGTACAAAACGTAAGGAAGTTCTTCTTCACCAGAGAGTGGTAGATAACAGGAACGCTCTTCTGGAGTCTGTTATAGAGGAAAACACCCTCCAGGGATTCAAGACAAAGTTGGACAAGTTCCTGCTAAACTGGAACGTACGCAGGTGAGGCTGGACTCATTTAGAGCACTGGTCTTTGACCTAGGGGCTGCCGCGTAAGCTGACTGCTGGTCAAGATGGACCACTGGTCTGACCCAGCAGCGGCAATTCTTGTGTTCTTATGTTCTTATTACAATTCGATGTCTCTGTGGCATTCGACACAGTAAATTATACTCTGTTAATAAATAGATTATCTGAACTAAGAATTTCAGGACTTGATCTATAATGGTTTCAAGGTTTCCTTGCAAATAGACAATACAACGTATTGAAAGACAAAGTCTACTCTGATCATTGGACCCTGCTATGCGGAGTACTGCAAGTACCTCTTATTGCATTGTTCCTATACAACATCTTTATGAACACTCTAAATTCAATTATCCTAAACCCTAGGGAATGGCTATTCTCATACACAGATGGTATTTTTCTCTTATTCCTGTGGATTTCAATTTAACAAATCTGTCTATGAAGCTGTCTAGAGTTCGAATTAGAGTGCAAGAAAGGTTGACAAAGCACCATCTTAAATTAAACACTGAAAAAAACTAAATTATGGTTCAGGCTACAGACACACTTGATTCTATCCGGTATCATACTGCCAAAAAAAAAAAAAAAAATGGAACTAGCTTCAATATGGAGATATCCTCCAGGGTTTTGGGAGTCAGTCTAGACAGCTGAGATTTGAAAATCATGTAAACAACTTAGTCCACAAGTCTTTTGTTGCATTACAACAGTTAAGAAGGGTTAGACCATTTTTTTTAATAAACAATATAAGATACTGGTCCAATCGACTATTCTGTCACTACTAGACTACTGTAATGCACTATGGGCAGACTAAATGGGCCATTTGGCCTTTATCTGCCATCATGTTTCTATGTTTTTTCAGGAATTTTGGTGAAATTAATGAAAAAAATCCCAGCTGATACAGAACACTGCAGCAAGACTTATATTTTATAAATCAAGATTTGATCACGTTGCACCATTGTTTATTGAGTTACATTGGCTCCCGGTAGACAAGTTGGTAGAATTTAAGTTATGCTGTTATTAAAGATCTTATATGGAGAGACTCCTGACAGTTTCCCCAGATTTAATGAACTACTAGATAGATCTGTTGAATATCGTAACTCAGATTATTTGATATTATCTGTTCAATCTCTGAAAGGTGTAAAATATAAAATGATTCACTGCAATTCATTTAATTATCAAACTGCAAGAGTTTGCAATTTACTATCCATAGAGATTCGTATTACTACTATGTATGCCAGGGGTCTCAAAGTTCCTCCGTGAGGGCCGCAATCCAGTCGGGTTTTCAGAATTTCCTCAATGAATATGCATGAGATCTATGTGCATGCACTGCTTTCAATGCATATTCATTGGGGAAATCCTGAAAACCCGACTGGATTGCGGCCCTCAAGGAGGGACTTTGAGATCCCTGATGTATGCTATATTTTGAAAAAAAATCTGAAAACATGGCTCTTCCAGAAATCTTGGTTAGGGGTTTAGCTTGAACCCGCTTTTGCACTGTGGCCCTGATTCTCCAAAAGTGCGTCCCGATTTTAGGCTGCTGTAGGCGTCCTACAGCTGTCTAATCAGCCAATCGGGATGCACGTTTTTTAAAAAAAAATGCTCCCCAGGCAGGCCTGAAGGCGCCTCCATGAGCCTAGGGAGACCCGCAAGACGCCTAAGCTCGCCTA
This sequence comes from Geotrypetes seraphini, assembly GCF_902459505.1. Classification (NCBI taxonomy): domain Eukaryota; kingdom Metazoa; phylum Chordata; class Amphibia; order Gymnophiona; family Dermophiidae; genus Geotrypetes; species Geotrypetes seraphini. The sequence continues at coordinate 173,508,150 of NC_047089.1, forward strand.
AGGGCCTTAGGCGAACCTAGGTGGCCCTAGTAGAGGAAGAAACGCTTACAATGTAGGCCAGCAAAATGCTGGTCTACATTGTAAGTAGACGCAGCCGCTATACTTATTGCGGCAAGGGATCTCTCTGCCCTCCCCGGCGCTAACAACCCCCAAACTAACCTGTTCTTCAGGCCAGATGGTTCTTGCCTGTCCAGCTGGTAGGCCCGTCTCGTCGAAATGAGGCAGGCTCGCCCCTTCCCTGCCCATCCCGCCGAAGCCTAAGGCCTGATTGGCCCAGGCTCTAGAAGCCTGGACCAATCAGGCCTTAGACTTAGTGGGGATGGGCGGACCCGCTATGCCTAAGGCCTGATTGGTCCAGGCTTCTAGAGCCTGGGCCAATCAGGCCTTAGGCTTCAGCGGGATGGGCCGGGAAGGGGCGAGCCCGCCTCATTTCAACGAGGCAGGCCTACCAGCTGGACGGGCAAGAACCGTCTGGCCTGAAGAACAGGTTAGTTTGGGAGTTGTTAGCGCCGGGGGGGGGTGGGTGCGTCTTCGGGCAGGAGGGATTGGGCACCCTCCTGCCTGCGATCCATATTGTCGGGGGGGTGCGTCTTCAGGCAGGAGGGATTGGGCACCCTCCTGCCTGCGATCCATATTGTCGGGGGGGCATCTTCTGGCAGGAGGGAGATTGGCAATGTCGGGGGGGGGCGGTTGGTAGTGTCGGGGGGGGCGGTCGGTAGTGTCGGAGGGGGGGCATCCAATCGGACACGCCGCGGCCCGCTATACTTATAGCGGCAGAGAGATCCCTTGCCGTGATAAGTGTAGCGGGCCGTGTCTAATCTAACCCGATTCTCTAACCAGCGTCTGTAACATGGACGCCGGTTACAGATTCGGGGTTTTGGTGTAGGCCGATTCTGAATAGGACGCCTCTCCCGGGCGTCCTATACAGAATCAGGGCCCCAGGCAGGCCTTCAATATAGGCGGCCTGCCTGGGGAGCATTTAAAAAAAAAAAAGTGCATCCCGATTGGCTGATTAGACAGCTGTAGGACGCCTACAGCTGCCTAAAATCGGGACGCACTTTTGGAGAATCAGGGCCTGTATGTCTACCTTAGTAAAGTGAAAATGTTTTTTGTAAGCCACTGTATCAGAAGTCTTTGTTAGGAGTTTAATCTGATTCTAATCTGCACTGTATGTTTATTTCTGTATAGTGATAATGCTGTTGTAACCCTCCTCGAACTCCGCTTCGGAGGATTTGGCGGGATATAAGATCACATATAACATAGCATAACTTAAGCAGTTATCCACTGAAAATTGCAGTTAGTGACTAAGTGAAAACTGGCTATTTGGGGGGGCGTTTCAAGAGCAGAGTCAGCGCTTGGCCAGTTAAGTGCCAAGGTAATCAAATAAATAGGACCGCATAAAACACAGTCCCATCTCTATTTGGCAACCCGTGGCCATTTAAATTCTGAATATTCACTTAAGTGGCCATGTGTTTGCTGGCATGGACTAAACCGGATATTTAGTGCTAAAGTCCAGACACAGCCCAGTATTGAATATCTGGGAATAACACCAGCAGTAGTCAGTAACACATTCATAACTTCCAGCTGGATATTTATCCCAGTGTGCCTATCTCACTTAGCGCAGAACTGTAAGGGGATGTACATGGGGAGCAGGTCGTAGGTTTGTCCTACCTGTGTCGACGTGTGATGCGCAAAACTACGAGAATACTGTCAGTTGCTCTACGAACACCTACTTACACCAGCCATTGACCTGTTGTAAGTAGGTGCAGTTAACTTTAGCATGCTAATGTGGCTTTGCAGTAGCATTTTGTAACAACTTAGACTCAGTGTTAAGTCATTATAGAACTGGTAGCAAGCACTCCCCCTTGTGCCACCAATTTATAGAATTGCTACCACTGCAAATTAAGTATATAGAAAGAAGGAAAGGTCCCCACAGACTCAAACATAGTAGTTTTGTATTAACCTATTTGTCTGACACACCACAACCGAATTCCTCAGTGCATAACCAACTCAGAGGCTAGCAACCCTCCAATTTACTTTTCTTTTTCCAATTTTAAAATGCTAATGTGGCTACAAACAGATGAACCTATGCTGGCCATTAATATCATGGACACCCTCCAGATAATGGAATCACATCTATGGATTCCTTTCCAAAGTAGCAAAGTGAATATGCTTGTTTCACCTCAATAAAACACAGGACTTTCAAATAACCAGTTACCGTATTTTCACGCATATAACGCATGCGTTATACACGATTTTTACAAACCGTGCGCGTTATAGGTATGAGCGCGTTTTACAACTTTTTTTTTTCATTCTGATCCGGCATCCCCCCCTGCAAACCGGCATCCTCCCCCCGCTCGCGCCACTCCCCCTCCCCCGCCATCCTACAACCCCCCCAGCACCGCAAAACATCTCTTACCCGATTAGGCACCGGCACCAGCACCAATGCACAGAACGTGCCAGTGCCAGAAGATCCTCCCTCGTTGGGCTGGGCTGGGCTGTGCGGTGCAGGGAGATCCTCCTTCTTCCCTGTGCCGGGCTGGACTGGGCTTTGAGCATTTGCGCATGCTCAAAGCCTTCTGGTCTCGCTCTCTCCGAGATTCTCATGAGAATCTCGGAGAGAGCGAGACCAGAAGGCTTTGAGCATGCGCAAATGCTCAAAGCCCAGTCCAGCCCAGCACAGGGAAGAAGGAGGATCTCTCTGCACCGCACAGCCCAGCCCAGCCCAGCACAACGAGGGAGGATCATCGGGCACTGGCACGTCCTGTGCATTGGTGCTGGTGCCCAATCAGGTAAGAGATATTTTGCGGTGCTGGGGGGGTTGTAGGATCGCGGATGAGGGGGGGTGACGCGAGCAGGGGGGAGAAGGCGGTATACGCGCATGCGTGCTATATAAAAATTTTTTTACAGACATGCTTTGGACCCGCGCGCTATACGAGTATGCATGTTATACACGCATGCGCGTTATATGCATGAAAATACAGTAATTCTTTTGGTTGATTTGTAGGGACAAACAACCAGCTGCAATGATCTGCCAACATGAAGGTCAGTGTAATGCACTTTCAACTGATTGCACTGGACAACAAAGCTTTTGCTTCTTCAGCATTTGCGAGTGTGTCTTGCAGATTTTTGGCTGCTGATCATGAAAATCAAGTTTAAAATTACATATCACGTGCCGTACCATTTTAACAAAAAAGTACATTTTTACAATTTCTTGTTATACTTTCAGGCTAATGCAATTAAGAATTAATAACTGATGCCAAGATTAAGGAAGGCATTTTTTGTCAGTCCACAGATCATACACGTCATTAATTATGAGACATTTAAAGATCTGGTAGTCAGGCCCGAGAAAATTGTCTGGAAAGCATTCAAGGATGTCGTTGAGAATTTTCTTGGCAGTTACAGAGCACCAAACTATAAGTCAACTAGTTGACAAACTTTTTAGAGCATACAAAACTATGAAGTTCAACATGTCATGAAGATGCACTTTCTACATTCACACTTGGACTTCTTCCAAAATGATATACCGTATTTTCACGCATATAACGCGCGCGTTATACGCGTTTTTACCTACCGCGCATACCCCTCGCGCGTTATATGCGTGAGCGCGGTATACCAAAGTTTTAAAACATAGTTCCCACCCCGCCCGACGCCCGATTCACCCCCCCAGCAGGACCGCTCGCACCCCCACCCCGAACGACCGCTCGCACGCGCTCCCATCCGCACCCGCATCCACGATCGGAGCAAGAGGGAGCCCAAGCCCTCTTGCCCGGCCGACTCCCCGACGTCCGATACATCCCCCCCCCCCGGCAGGACCACTCGCACCCCCACCCCGAACGACCCGCTCGCACGCGCTCCCACCCACACCCGCATCCACGATCGGAGCAAGAGGGAGCCCAAGCCCTCTTGCCCGGCCGACTCCCCGACGTCCGATACATCCCCCCCCCCCCCGGCAGGACCACTCGCACCCCCACCCCGAACGACCGCCGACTTCCCGACAATATCGGGCCAGAAGGGAGCCCAAACCCTCCTGGCCACGGCGACCCCCTAACCCCACACCGCACTACATTACGGGCAGGAGGGATCCCAGGCCCTCCTGCCCTCGACGCAAACCCCCCTCCCCCCCAAGAACCTCCGACCGCCTCCCAGCCGACCCGCGATCCCCCTGGCGACCCCCACGACCCCCCCACCCCCCTTCCCCGTACCTTTGGTAGTTGGGCCAGAAGGGAGCCCAAACCCTCCTGGCCACGGCGACCCCCTAACCCCACCCCGCACTACATTACGGGCAGGAGGGATCCCAGGCCCTCCTGCCCTCGACGCAAACCCCCCTCCCCCCCCAAGAACCTCCGACCGCCCCCCAGCCGACCCGCGATCCCCCTGGCGACCCCCACGACCCCCCCACCCCCCAACCCAACCCGACCATGTGCCTCAGGCCGCGCCCCCAGGTGGGACCTAAGGCTCCAGGGCCTATTCTGATTGGCCCACGCGCCTTAGGCCCCACCAGTAGGCGGAGCTTTAGAATGGATGGGCCAATCCGGCCTCATTCCTTCGTTGGCTGCCTGCCGGACAGGCGGGTTTGGCTCCCGTCTGTCCGGCCAACTACTAAAGGTACGGGGAAGGGGGGTGGGGGGGTCGTGGGGGTCGCCAGGGGGATCGCGGGTCGGCTGGGGGGCGGTCGGAGGTTCTTGGGGGGGAGGGGGGTTTGCGTCGAGGGCAGGAGGGCCTGGGATCCCTCCTGCCCGTAATGTAGTGCGGGGTGGGGTTAGGGGGTCGCCGTGGCCAGGAGGATTTGGGCTCCCTCCTGGCCCGATATTGTTGGGGAGTCGGCGGTCCTTCGGGGGGGGGGGAGGGATGTATCGGACGTCGGGGGGGGGGGGCATCAGGCTTTCAGGATGGGGACAGACCTTCAAGGGGGGGCAGTGCACGGAAGTCAGGGGGGGTGAACGGAGAGTCGGGACAGCGCACGGAAAGTCAGGGCGGGCGAAAGGAGCGTCGGGCAGCATGCGCGGTATACCCGTGAGCGCGGTATATCAAAGTTTTTGTGCAAATCATCGTGATTTCTGCGCGCTATATCCGTGTGCGCGTTTTATACGGGTGCGTGTTATTTGCGTGAAAATACGGTAGTCAATTAAAAGATACCATCATGTTTCTCAAAATTCCTACATGATACAGTCAGTGGAAAATTATATTTATGTTTATTTTAAATAGGTCTATCATAATCACCAGTTTGTTTAAAGGAAGCAAAACTTTTGGAAAAATTTGTTGTCCAGTGTTATCTGGAAACATTCCCAATAAATTAAGAATTCACTGCCTTAAACACTATTCACTAATAAATTCCCCTGGATATTTTATGCATAATAAACTGCAATAATTATTTTTTTTAAACCAAAAACGTGGTCAGATCCTTTTAACACCTTTTTTATGGCATATGTTAAAATGTTCCTGCACCTTGAAAAATAAAATATAAAACATAACTAATACATGACAAATTTCCCTGCCAGTGCAAGACAATACAGTACAAATGCATAGATATTAAAAGTATTTGTGTGCGTGCGTGCAAGATAGTACAAATGCATAGATATTAAAAGTATGTGTGTACATGCAAAATAGTACAGTACAAATGCATAGATATTAAAAGTATTTGTGTGCGTGCGTGCAAGATAGTACAAATGCATAGATATTAAAAGTATGTGTGTACATGCAAAATAGTACAGTACAAATGCATAGATATTAAAAGTATTTGTGTGCGTGCGTGCAAGATAGTACAGTACAAATGCATAGATATTAAAAGTATATGGGTGTGTGCGTGCAAGATAGTACAAATGCATAGATATTAAAAGTATGTGTGTGTGCGTGCCAGACAGTACAGTACAAATGCATAAGTATTAAGTGTGTGTGCGTGCAAGACAATACAAATGCATAGATATTAAAAGTGTGTGTGTGCAAAATAGTACAAATGCATAGATATTAAAAGTATGTGTGTGCAAAATAGTACAAATGCATAGATATTAAAAGTATGTGTGTGTGTGCGCAAGACATTACAGTACAAATGAATAGATATTAAAAGTGTGTGTGTGTGTCTGTCTGTTTGTATGTCAAAAGTTTGAAATCAGATTGAAGTGTGAATGCAAACTAATCAACCATGCTATAAAACAACAAAACATAACTCCTGAGTTTGTAAAACCAACTCAGGAAGTAGAAAATGTTATCTTTCCATTACTGCAAAATACAGCTCAACTCTTAAAAGCTGCTATTCTGCACCTTGACAGAATGAAAGGACCTCTCCTGCAAAGGTCACAATTAGTTCTGTTCAGCACAGACACAGGGGATGTAGCTTTCATTTTCTTCAGGAATGCAACGTTGTCATTTTGAAGGAGATAGAGAAAGCTGACACTGCCAAACTACTTTCCAGATTCCAATCTAAAATTTGAATATTGGTTGTACAGTGCAGTGCCGCATGAACTGGTAAGCTTCGCCTGCATCATTACCTCCATCTATACACTTTAAGAGCCACAGATTAGTTTATCGTGCATTTGCTATAGAGAAACAGATTGCAAATCACAATGTCTTAACACACTCATGTACAACTCACACAAGCTTGCTAAGTCAGACTATCACAACAGCCTTCTTTGAATTTGAAAGTTTTGGAATTTGCTACAGCCACGCATCCCAATGCTGTAAAAGTGAATCTCTATGTCTCTCAACCTTTTCTAACTAAAGGCAAAGAATACGTTGCCAGTGTCCATGCATAAGGCAAAGAAGTTGAAGATCACATTTTGCTTTCAGGAAACAGTAGATAAAGCTGACCAGTGCATGAACATGAACAGCCATTTTGTAAGCACACTATAATTTTCTTTACCTTTCTCCTTCCCTATTTTGTTTGCTTTATCACCTACCTTTCAAAAGAACAGAATGATAATTTACTAATTTAAATAACCACATAGCACCATGTGGAGAAAATTAAATGAAAAAATAATAGGACATTTCAAGGGACATGGATTGGACGAGAAAGCACAGTTACTTACCTGTAATGGGTGTTATCTGATGAAGGCAGGCAAATAGTCTCATGTGTGGGTGACATCATCCGAAAGAACCCGGCACAGACAGTCCAAAGTGCTCTCTAACTTATTAAAAAAAAAGTCCTGAAACTGCTCGAACCGTGCGTGCATCCGTGCCCTCATATCCGCTGTTGGCCTGCAGGGCCCTCAGTTTGGTAGCAAGCTAAGAAGCCAATCCAGGGAGGTAGGAGGGTTGTGAGAATATCTGCCTGCTGTCTTTGGATAACATTCGTTACAGGTAAGTAACTGTGTTTTATCCCAGGACAAGCAGGCAGTATATTCTCATGTGTTGTCTCCCTAGCTGCTAGGATCATGCCTTTAAAAGGAGGGTTAGAGAAAAGTACCATGAGCCTGACAAAACACAGAGGGGTTGGAGGGAGAGTGAAGACTAAATTTTGAAGTGCTGCTTGGCCAAACCAACTATCTTGGCTGGAATACTTCTCCAGGCAATAGTGGTTTGTGAAGGTATGGACTGAAGACCAGGTGGCTACTTTGCAAATGCCTCAGAGTGAAATGTATATGAGCTACTCTGGTTGCCATGGCCTGGACCTTAAGTACTTTGACATGGCCTTCCAGCGACAGTCCAAACTCAGACAAATTGAGATGGTTCTTTTGGTGACAGAAGCTCTCAGTCTTTTTGAACTGAAGGATAGGAACAAGTGAGAGGAGGTTCTGTGAGCTTTGGTGGTGAGTTGTAGGAGGAGAGGGAATCATGGTTGACATGGCCATCGAGGTGCTATGAGGATCGTGGCAACTTGCTATTGGTGAAGTTTGAGTAGTTTTCCTGAGTAGAGGTATTGGAGAGAAAGTATACAGGAACTTGTTCCGCAAATTCAGGAGGGAGTATAGATCCTGGACCGGAAGAGTGGAAGTTTATGATTATAGGAGGAAGCTAAAAGATCTAATTCTAGGATCACCCAATCCGCAAAGACCCGATGGTGGAACTGAGTGACATTGGGAAAAATAATCTAAATCATAGTGACCTGATGCTAGGGTCCACCTTTGGAGTCAGCACCATGAAAAAGATTTAGGAATCCTCCTTTAGTATTCCTTTTGCCTCTTGATCATCCAACAGTCCCATAGATTCCCTCACAGGATTTCTGCTTCTGATGTATCTGAAAAAGCTGTTACTATGAGTTTTTGCCTCTTTGTCAAGTTTTTCTTTATATATATTTTTAGCTTTCTTTATCAATGCTTTGCATCTAACTTGGCAGTGCTTATGTCACTTCTTATTTTCTTAATTTGGATTATTTTTTCTTTTTTTTTTAAGGATGCTCTTTTGCCTTTAATAGCCTCTTTCACTTCACCTTTTAACCATAACAGCTCTCGTCTGGTTACCATATGTCAAAAAAGATAGAGCAGAATTAGAAAAGGTTCAAAGAAGAGTGACCAAAATGATAAAGGGGATGGCACTCCTCTCTTATGAGGAAAGGCTAGAGAGGTTAGGGCTCTTCAGCTTGGAGAAGAGATTGCCGAGGAGTGATATGACTGAGGTGTACAAAATCTTGAGCGATATACAATGGGTAAAAATGTCTGTCCTAGTATGGCAATACTTATGCACTTAGGACTGAGGTATCAAAAGCCCATTTGTAGCTTCTGAAACTACCACTGTGCCCTAACGAGTCATTTCTGCCCAATCACACACAGCCTCACAGCTTCACTCAATCATCTATTTGTTAACAGCAGACTTTAGTCTAAGTCAGGGGTGCCCACACTTTATGGGCTTGCGAGCTACTTTTATAATAACTACGGTAAGTCAAAATGATCTACCAACAATAAAATTTAAAAAAAACACAAAGCACACTGAAAGGCAGAGAAAATGTTAATTATTCATATTCCGGGTTTTTTCAAAGAGGTCACGGCAGATGACTCTATGCAATGTCACCTCAGTAACAAAATACAAAAATAGACAAATACACCCCCTCCCTTTTTACTAAACCACAATAGTAGGTTTTAGCACAGGGAGTTACGCTGAATGCCTCGTGCTGCTCTCAATGCTCATAGGCTCCCTGCGCTAAAAAACGCTATTGCGGTTTAGTAAAAGGGAGCCATAGTGCAAAATATAGACAGCAGATAAAAATTCTCAAAACCGACACATTTTGATCACTAAATTGAAAATAAAATCATTTTTCCTACCTTTGCTGTTTGGTGATTTCATGAGTCTCTGGTTGCACTTTCTTCTTCTGACTGTGCATCCAATCTTTCTTCCTTTCTTTCAGCCTCCTGTATGTTTCCTCTCCTCCAGACCTCATTCTCTCCCCCAACTTTTTCTTTCTGTCTCCCTGTTCCCCCTTCTTTCTGTCTCCCTGTCTGCCCCCTTTCTTTCTTTCTCCGTGCCCTCCCCCAAGCCACTCGGTTTGCTGCCACTGCCATCGGGGAACAGCCCCCAAGCCACCGCCGTCCCAAGCTTTCCCTGCAGAAGCGTCGCACTGACCAGCATTCCGCTCCCTGCCATCAATTCTGACGTAGGAGAGGAAGTTCCGGCCCAACAAGGCATTTCTCCTCATTCCATCCAGCCTGAGCCCCATCTCTCCTTGATCCAGCATTTCCCTTCTGTGTCTGTCAGAATTACCATTCCACTTATTTTCCAGTATCACCCTTCTTTGTGTCCATCTCACCTATATCCCTATCTCACCACTTTTTCAGAATCTTCATTTGTCTCTGTCCTTGTCTTTACCCCATGTTCACCATTTGCCCTTTCAGTGTCTTTATCTCCCCCCCCCCCCAACACTTTTTTATCATTACTTCTATGTCTCTATTTCACCTCCTCTTCGTGTCCCCTCTGTATCTCTATCCTTATTCAGTAGGTCCTGCTTACTCTTTCTCTTCTTTGTGTCACTATCTCCATTTTCAGCTTTCCCCCCTTTTCCTTTGTTAATGCACCCTGTAGCCAGAATCTTTCCACCCTCCCTCCACTCCGCACAGCCCAGTATGAAATATTTCCTTTTGTTTCCCTCCCCTCTCTCTTTCTCTCTCTCTTCTGCTCCCTCACCCGCGAGTCCTGCATCTGGCCCTCTCCCTTCTACCTGCACCTGGCAAAACCCCCCTGCTCCGCGGCTCTCTTAAGCAACTCGTCAGCAGCGGTGATCAAGACAAGCTGCCGCCATCGAGGCCTTCCCTCTACGAGTCCCGCCTTTGTGGAAAATGGAAGTTGAAACAAGCGTGACTCGCAGAGGGTAGGCCCCGACGTCAGAAGCTTGTGTCAATCGCTGCTGCTGAGTTGCCGAAGAGAGCCGCGGAGCAGGGGGTGTGGCCGGAAGCAGGTAGAAGGGAGAGGGCTGCTGGAAGAGGTAGAAGTTCCGGAGTATGACACCGACCCGGGCCAGGATGATTTCTTTTTCAGGCTGTTGCTGCTGCTGCCGCCGCCACGCCACCACGCCCCCCCCCCCCCCCCCCGAAATGACAAAAACAGCCTAATGCCCGTCGTCGGCGTCTTTGACGTCGGGGAGAGGAAGGCTGATAGGCCCAGTAGATCGGGACGGCAACACGAGTCTATCACAGAGCCCGGGATGGGCTCTGCGATCGACTCACGTTGCCTTCCTGAGCTATCGGTCGATCGCGATCGACGCGTTGGGCACCCCTGGTCTAAGTCTTCTCGATACTATACTAAACATTGCTCTGAAACTGAATCTTAAATATTTAACAGGCTGTTTATACCCAAACAGATTATTGATAAGTAGTTGATAATATCGGAGGCACTCTGATAGCTACAGCCAAATCAATACACAACAGGTTTGTTTTGTTTACAATTGTAATTTTAAAAAAACCCCAAACAGAATATCATATGAATAGCTATTAGATGCCGCATTAATTCTTACGAGAGGATAATTTTCCATAATCTATTTATTTATATATTTAAAACATTTATATACTGCCTAGAATCTAGGCAGTTTTCAGTATCAAAACATTCATAAAATTCTATAAAATCAACAAAGACAACATTCAATATCTGCATATCTGTAAAATCCAACAACATTCACTATTATTACTACTACTATTTATTATTATTTCTATAGTACTGAAAGGAGTACGCAGAGTTGTACATTATAACTTATAGTAGACAGTCCTTGCTCAGAAGAGCTTACATTTAGACAGGACACTATCTCTAGCCACATGACCAAATAAAAAATAGTAAGTATTCCTACATCTTACATATAGGCATCAACAAACAGTTGTGTCTTCAGTAATTTCTTGAAAGTGGCACTTTCTGTGCATAATCTCAAATGTCCAGGCAGATTGTTCCACTGATGTACACCAGCAAAACCAGGAAACTGGAAGGAAAAGACCTGCTCTCAATTCTGGGAACTATCTTAAACCAGCGAAACAAAACATTTTCGTTTTAGAAGTCACATATCGCACTTCCGTTTCCTTAATTGTTGTTAATCTCATCCCCCCTCCCCCCTCTGATCTTAGTGTTCTTCCAAGTTTATAGATCTCCCACAATGCATCAAAACATGCCAGGGCTGACCTATATAAAACCTTTGCCATATGTGATTTATGGAAATCCCAGCTTCTTAGCCAGCCAGAATAAAACATTTGTCTAATAGAAAACCAATATGCATGTCTACATGCACATGTCATATGGTATATGATATACATGGGGGTCAATTTGCAAGATAACGGATTAATGCATTTCTTAATCAGGCGAAATCCATCCTTATTTTCACAAAACTAGAACATGAAAAAGCTCTGTATCTAGTCCTTCCTTTAAACTGGAAGTCTTAAACAGTCTGGAAAAAACAGAATTAGAGAAACATTGAAAGCATATTTATAAATGCTAAATGGTGTGGCAAAACCAGTTTAAGATTTCTCAGGCATTAGCTCCTCATTTTCTCTTGCATGGTCATCTGAAGACAGCTTTGCAAAAACAAGGCAGCCATTTTCTCTCAAACTGTTACACTCAGCACATCCAGACTGAAGTGTTTGATAAACCGACCAGGGTTTCTCTAGTGTGCCGGCAGCAATCTATAGTTTAAGAAGGAGGGTTGGAAACAACCCGCAACCACAAACAGAGGACCATACTCATATCTACCTTTAAATGATGTATGACTCATATCTCCAAAACAGATTAGGCAAGGAGGAGTTCACTACAGTATACAAGAGCTGGGGAAGCCGTGGTATAATATAAATATGAGCACTCATGCATAACGCACTTTGCCAATTTTACACTTTATTCCTTCCAATAAGAATGCCTGAAAAGAAAAAAAAAAGTGAGGGCTTCGCCACTTTTAATGATTATAAACTAGAAATATATAATCCTTCTTAATGCATGCCTGTGTGCTTGCCCTCATTCTTTGTACAAATCTATACATACATATCCTCACATAAATTACTGTCCATTGTACAGACTATTATTAGTAGCATACATAAACCTTAAAAGGGTTTTTTTTTTTCACAGTAGAATTCTTTTCAGTTGTGCTTTGACTTTGCTGTAGATTAATAAAGCACAGCTGAAGGCTGTAATAATGAGCACATTACCAGTTTTACTGTTGTAACCACTAGTTACTGCAGGATAGCAGCATAAAATAATTCAGCTTCCCACCCCCCTAGCCTTTTGCACAAATACTTTCTAAACCTCGTGTCTAGACCACACAAACATTCCATAACGCTTCTTTTCCTGGAATGTTAGAAAGCAGAGGTCTAAACAGTACCAAGCCTCCAAATTACCACTGTTGCAGTATGTCAGACCACAGCTCCAGCAACCGTATCATACATACTGAAAATACATCAAGGAGCTTAAACAAGTAGGAAAAGCATGTGGAGCACAGCTCAGGGAATTTTTTTTTTTTTTTGCCAATCTCTCTTTTCATGGGTGTGGGTGTGTTCCATCAGAGGCAGCATTTCCAAGTGTGGGCATAGTAACTCCTGTGTTAAAAGAATAACACAATTTACAATCATGGCATAAGTTACATTATTCAGCTCCCTGGGAGCTGCTGGGTGTTGCTAATGCACAGTTAATGCCCCCAGAAATCCCTTCTCAAAGGGGCAAGTACTGTATTATAAAATTTTTTAAAAAGCATGGTCTATGTGTCCCACCTTCCACCCCCAGCAGAGGCATTCCCCAAAACATATCCAATACCCCCCCCCAACCAATACCCAGACTTTAGGCTCCAACATTTCAAAATAATTAGGGGGTGTCAAACACAATACAAGTTATCCCCCACTGCACCCAATGAAGGAGCTTGCTCAATACTGTGAATACTCAGTACCCAAAGTCACATTTGGTGTGCAGTGTTCAAACCCCCCACTGCCCTCCCCCTAAATGACCCCCCCCCAAAAAAAAAAACCAAAAACAAACCTACCCTACAGGCTTCATGCAAGCAGTGTTATTCTAGGGGTCAAAATAGTACCCACAATCCCTAGCAGTAATCTCACAGTACCACCACCACCGTCAGGTTGTTTGGGGATGAGCTAGCGAGTATTTTTGGAGGGAAGACGGGGACCCAGATTGCTTTAATTTTACAGTGCTAGAAAGGGCTCCCAGGCAAGAAAAACACACCAGCTCTTGAGTTGGTTTTATTTTTCCTGGAATTTATAGCTGTATTATTTGATTTACATCTTAGTTATGTATTATTTGATTTGCATCTCAGTTATGTAGCCCACAGTACCTTCTCTACATTGACTGGCTTTTTATTCAATGGATGCACTGAACTGGACTTCTCCATCTCATAACCAGGTCCATAGGACCCTTCTCCAATCTAGTAAGGACAAAGGATCCAACAAGCAGATGGTACTACCATATCATACAATGATGGATTACTACTTTTTCCATATGACATTAGTGAAATAGACTATCATAGTTAAGAACTGTGCTCTGATAAAACTTACAGATGCCAGAGGGTGGTGGTGAATGGAATTTGCTCAGAGGAAGGAAAGGCGAGTAGTGAAGTGCCTCAAGTATCGGTGCTGGAGCCAATTCTATTTAATTCAATATGTTTGTGAGTGACATTGCTTAAGGGTTAGAAAGTAAGGTTTGCCTTTTTTTGCGGTTGATACCAAGATTTGTAACAGAGTGGACACCCCCAGAGGATCTGCAAATGTTGGAAGAATGGTCTAATGTCTGGCAACTAAAATTCAATGCAAAGAAGTGCAGAGTGATGTATTTGAGGAATAGAAATCCAAGGGAGCCATAAGTGCTAGGAGGCAAGAGGCTCATATGCACAGATGGGGAGAAGGACTTTGGGATAGTGTCTGAGGATCTGAAGGTGACGAAACAGTGTGACAAGGCAGTGGCTGTAGCCAAAATGATGCTAGGCTGTATAGAGAGAGGCATAACCAGCAGAAGAAAGGTGGTGTTGATGCCTCGTACATATCATTGCTGAAGCACCACTTGAAATATGGTGTTTAGTTTTGGAGGTTGTCAAGCAGTCAAGAGGAAGACGACAAAAATAGTAGGGGTGTTGAAACAAAAGACATACAAAAAGAGACTGGAAGACCTAAACATGTATACTCTAGAGGAGGGGAGGGACAAAGGAAATGTGATACAAATGTTTAAATACTTGAAAAGTATTAACATAGAACCAAATCTTTTCCAGAAAAGGGAAACTGGTAAAACTAGAGAGCATACCTAATTTTAATCAGACCTTACATATAGATCGTAATCTTCTTTACCTTCTCCTCTAGGCTTAGCCATTTTTTCAAGATTATTCTTTGTTACACTCCAGATGTTTTTTCCCTAAATGTTTCTTTATTTTCTTTAATGACTGTAGTTCATCTCCCTCTCCTTTTGTATCGGTAATTATTTGTACGTATATACTGTACGTTTATTTGTATAAAATTGTTTTATTTTTTTGTCCCCTATTTTTAAATTGTCATACGCATTGAAGTACTTGACATTGCTTATACAACAAATTTTTAATAAACTTGAAACTTGAGCATAAATTGAGATTGTGGAGTGGTAGACTTAGGAATAATGTTAGGAACTTATTTTTTTCATGGAAAGGCTAGTGGATACCTGGAATGCCCTCCCAAGGGAAGTGGTGGAGAGGAAGGTAGTGACGGAATTCAAAAAAACGTAGTATGAACACAAAAGAACTCTAATTAGAATATGAATGGTATAAATTGAAGACTTGCACAGTCTGTGTCAGCATATGGCAATTTGGTTTAGGATGGGCTGGGGATGGCTTCAAAGGGAACACCAGCAATTTGGAACATAAGGATGGTGCTGGGCAGACTTTCACAGTCTGAATCTCACAAATGACGAGATGGTTTGCATAGGCTAGAGTTAGCTTCAACGGCAACTCCAGTACTTGGAACGAGAGAATGACACAAGGGACACATTTGATCCTGTCTCTACAGGATCTGTCTCCATCCCTGCCTGTTCCCATTCCTGCAAACTCTGTCCTCATCTGCACAAGTCTTAAATACTTTTAAAATAATGAGTTCAAGGCTTGGGCAGATGAAGACAGAGCTTGCAGGAATGGGACAGAACTCATGGGGACAGGATGGAAAAGGAAATAGATCTTGCAGGAATGGGGCAAATCTGTCCCCATGTCATTCTCTAGGTGGAACATAAGAATGGTACTGAGTGGACTGCTAAGGTCTATGGCCCAGAAATAACAGAAAAAAGACAATTTAATTTAATCATGAATTTGTAATGTGTGTAAATATAAGACAGACTGGAAGAACCATTCAGGTCTTTAACTGCTGTCATTTACTATGTTACCCACAATATCGCCAGAACATGGGCAATGATTTGGGCTGTGAACCATACTGACGTCTTTTGGGAAGTCTTGCACAGTTTCATTTGACTATAAAAATATCCAAAGGCAGTCAGCAATTCAACTTTGTAGGGAGGCTAAGGAGGGAAAGGGCTAAGGCAGGGTAGGATGATATGGTGGTGCAAGTTATAACCCTTATGGTAGAGAGGGGGGTCAATATCTATGTCAGTAGTAAAAGGACAGTAGAGGCAAAGTATCTTGAGGGGAGTATTGTCCAAATTCAGATCCAGAATTAGACTCCAGTCCTCCGAGTCTCTTTTGTGCATGATAAAGTATATGGAGTATCTGCCTAAGCCTGATTCTTTGTCCGGGACAGGCTCTATGGCTGCTGGATCTAGTTGCCTCTACTATTGCTTGGACTCTGATCGTTTTCTCTGGCTTTCCTGCTGGAGAATCCACAAAGAGGTCTGGAAGGGGCCAAAAGAACTAGAGCTTGTACCCCTCCTTTATAATTTCCAGTACCCATTGGTCTGAAACTATCCTTGCCCACATTTCCCAATAAGCCAACAGCCTCCCTCCTATCCTTGGAGGTACGGCTCTTGACCTAGCATCTTAACTGATTCTTGGAGGTTGCTGTGGGGTGAGATCCTGAGGACTGGGGATGCTTAGCACCCCCAAATCTCTGTCTTGAGCCTTGAAATAATCTCTGGACTGAAGTTCCCCCCCCCCCCCCGAGTATTGGCAAAAGTTTCTATAGCTATGAAAATTACCTTGACCTAACCCCCTAGGGGCCCTTGGCCTGCTGTCAGGTAAAGACTTTGGTTTACAATCCTGCATGTTGGCCATAAGATTGTCAAGCCCCTTACCAAAGAACAATTGACCTTTAAAAGGCAATTTGCTCAAAGTAGCCTTAGAGGATGAAACTCCCATCCATTGTCTGATCCAAATCATTCTAAAGGGAGAAATAGCATATGCAGAACCCATGCTCAGAAAACAGAACAGATCGTACAGAGCATATGCCACATATGCTGAGAAAAGAAATTGGGGATCCACATTGGCATCTGATCCCGGAGCATGATGTAACCTAAAGTGGCAAGCACGTGCGGTGAATGATGTCGCTGCCTTCAACCCCAATGCCGTGGCTTCAGTTTGCCTCCTAAGGACAAAATCAAGCCTAAGGTCCTGTGTATCTTTCAACACCGCTCCACCTACACTGAGGAGGGAGATACGCTTGGTAACCTGCACCACCAGGGAATTCACCTTTAGTGGAATAAACAGCTGATGAAAATCAGTGTCCATTGGGCAAAGCTTTGTCATGATCTTGGCCACCTGAAGGGGCCATTTCTCAGCTCCAGCCAGGATTTTTGACCTGGAACTCGTCATCTGGGACCTTATACCAGCAAAGGGCATAGAGGAGACTAAGCCAGGGGTTCCCCCTCCCTCTTCACATACCATATGGCACGTGGGAAACGGACGGGCCTCGGCCAGCCAGCCAGTAATCCTCAGTATCCTGACCTGAGGAGTTCATCTAGACCAATTGTGAGCCCTCTAGGTGTTTTGAGGCAGACAGAGGCTTTTATTCCAAGATCGGGAAATCCAAGATGGCCACCACAGCAGTGATTTTAGCATACAAAACGGCCCATGTGAGCAAAATAAGGGGTCAAATAATTTGATGAATAGGATTTTAGAGGCGGGGGGACCCTGTCTAGGTCCAGAAACTTTCAAAAACTACTTTTAGAGAAAACCTTCCACCCCACACACACACAATTTCTGTCATAGGCTATTACAGCCTGTACTCATTGTGCCATACAGATGCTAGGAGCTGCTTAGGCTGAAACTGTAGCCAGAGAACTTCTGCCTCAGACAAGCCTGGAAACCTGGATAGACTGATTCTATAGACTGCTCCTCAGTCCCAACAGCCAAACCGAGACCTCAAACCCTCACAGGAACTCGCACACGAAGTCAGGGGGAGGAAACACAGTCAGCACCCCATCCTGATGAAAAGCCGCCACGGGGCCACTCAACCTGTACTCAAGTTCTCTGCAGATAAAACCTGGAGCGAGCCTTGCTCTCAAGGGAACAGTCCCTGAGCTCCTGAACTAATGGTGCAGGCTGGCCAAGCATGTTCCCTGCAAAGCAGGCTGCCTCTTAGATTCTCTTGCAGCCAGAGATGTCTCGTAACTGGGATTCTCTTCAGCACCGAAAAGATGACCGGATAAAAATCCCAAAATTAAAGAAAAAATAAGTATGAGCAGAACAGACAGGCTCCTACCATCTCATGTGTAAAGACAGGACAGCCCAGATAGGAGGCGGAGCAGAATAATGTGAATGAGGATCTCTACACCAGATCTTACATCAGAGGTACACAACCCACAGGTTCAACAATGATGTGCCTACTGCACTAGAAGCTCGATTCTATAAACGATGCATAATTTTGGATGCATTTTATAGAATCACGCTAAGTGCCATCCTTTTCAGCGCTATATATAGAATATGGCTCAAAGTGTAAAATCAAAGACTAGAACTCAGAAGTCATAGAAAGCTGCACATGTATGATTGATAAAGCGACAACTGGCACAAGTGATGTATGTGATTAAATTTAAGTATCAGTTTTCATTTTTTATTATAGAACATGAAAAAAGCACTATTGTCTATAGCTCAGCATTGTATCAGAGTTCATTATAAGAAGATTAAATGTGCATTGAGGGTTATGCAGATTATTTTATCTACTACAGTGTGCTGATGAATAAAGAACCAAATCTAATTTTAGTAAGCAAACCAATACATCTCAGTATTCTAGTACTGAAAGGCGATACTAGGCTACATTTTATGGCATGCTGGGGAGGGGGGAAATCCACTGTCAGATGAGCGTGTTCCTGTTCTGGGGAAATTGGAAATATGATTGTTCTGCTGCGAAGAACTTGACATTTTCCATGCACTGAAAAGTCATACAGTTCAAGTAAATAATGTCCAAGCTCCCATTATCGATGCAAAACCTATTTAGTAGAAAAACGTAATTTAATGAGCCAACACACTTTCAACACACAACAATGGAGTCGTGAGGATAAGCCGTCAAGTAATCAGCTACGAGTATATCGTTTATAAAGTCACTTTATTGAAAAATATGCTACAAAAGCTCATAGACTTGACACTGGCAGTGTTTCAGCATCTGTGCCTTTATCAAGAGTCTGCCTTGAAGGTCTGGCACGTTGCACACGGTGAAACGTCTGTAGAAGCAACAAAATAAAAAGTGTCCAAAGCGAAGTCTTAAGGTTTGTCTGAATTTCTTCATATGTAATCTGCACTGAATTAAAAGGTTGCTGCAGAATATTAGAGCTCATCTGTATCAGTATGTGAATCACTTTGATTATAACCACTGAGAAGCGTCATATCAAATCCCATCCCCTTGTTTGTACTGCGTAAATGAGGAGCAAGAGTGAACACATTTACGGATAAAAGTTCCATTTCTCTCTCTCTACTTCTTTGCCCAATCTTGTATCCCTGTGTTTTGGGTTCTTCCCGTTCCCCTAAGATTTTATTGAAGATAGACATTTTTCTGCTAGGTCTCAGTTTAAATAATTATTTCAAAATTTTTTTGATACATTCAGTTTTATACCACCCATTTCAAGAGACTCAAGATGAATCCTAGGTTAATTCAATTTAAGATATCACAACCTGCAAACAAGTTTTATGAAACACCAATATGGCTCTTAAGCAGATACCCCCGGAAATAAACTGGGGGTGGCAAAACATGGCTGAGCTGCCCTAAACTGTCGGTGGTTGAAGAGGGACTTGGCAGCAAAAGGGGAGAAGGAGCGCGGGAAGCCACCTTTTTGATATAGCCTTCAATCCATAACCCTACTCTCCACTGCCGACCAACCCAGCCAGCAGATTAACCGTTCCCCTTAACTGTATCCATGACATCCTGTTTGTCTGTTTAGAATATAAGTTTTTTCAAGCAGGGACTGTCTTCTTTGTGACTCTGTACAGCATTGTGTACATCTGGTAGTACTATAGGGACTTAGTTGTGAGATGGAGAGAAAGGAAAAGGAACAGCTTAGCAGAGAAGGAAGCATAGGTACTAATTTCTGATTGGGGCTTAGAGTTCTAGGCACCAATCAGAAGGGCTCTGGGGAATTTGGAGCAGGAACTTTGGCAGGCTTAAGGGTCTTTTTACTAAGGCACGCTAGCCGATAAATGCTAACACGTCCATAGACTATAATGGATGCGTTAGCGTTTAGCGCATGCTAATATTTAGCATGCGCTAAATTGGCTAGCATGCCTTAGTAAAAGGACCCCTTAGTTTTCTTCAGGAGTCCAAGTGGTGAGGAGTTTTTCATCCCACCCACCTGATTATTTTAGCTTAACACGTGCTGGGGTGTTAGGTTGGGAGGGAAAGGAACTGTCCCCTACTTTAAGGCTGAATACTAGAATTCCTGATGGGATGAAAAATCTTAGCAATGGAGCAAGGGAACAGTTCATGTGCAGTATTGTCATAGACCTTGGATAAAAGGGGCATGGTTTGGCGTTATCACAGATGATGTTGGGATATATTATGTTTATGTTTATTAGTATTTATTGACCATTGTTCGATACGTCATCATAGCGGTTTACATAGTATAAAAGAAAAGAACTATCAACAATAGGAAAGTAAATATTCAGAAAAAAAAATAATGAATTACAGAATAAGATCCTAATTAAAATAAAAAAGAATTATTAAATAATTAAAATAATTATAAAAGCAGCAACTGCAAATCTCTCCCTCAATGTTCCTACCGATATGATACTAAGGGCTCCTTTTATCAAGCTGTGCTAGTGGGGTTAACGTTTGTGACTTTTCATCACGCACAGGCCAAAAACTACTGCGTAGTGGTTAGTGCAGCCGGCGGTTTAACGCACGTTATTACGAAATGGCTGCTGTGAGTTCCCGTAGTCTCTCGAGACTACGACGGGAACTCCCTACAGCTATTTCCTAATGGCGATCTGCACGGGGCAGGAGCGTAGGAAGATCACTCCTGCCCCAAAAGCCCGCTAGACCACCAGGTAAGGCCGAGATGCCGGGGGGAAGACTTAACGATGGGTTTTTTTTTCTTTTTTTCCCCTCCCCCAAAAATCGCGAATATGTGAAATTGCGATTAACGAAACCGCGAATGGGGAGGGGGAAGTGTATAGAAAATGATGTACACACATTCTGTAACAAAAAATCAAAACTATGCAAGAGGATGAAAGATTTGTAGATGCACATGATTTTATAAAGAAGGTGGTAGCAGAAGTGTAAACAGCATATGGGACAAATGTGTCAAATCTATGTGGGCTTAAATCAAATGCAGTTCTTGCTTTTTACAAATTATTTATTTAATTCGTTTTGTATCCAGTCTTCAAACTTTCAAAAACTACAAGAACGAGAGGGCATTTGGTAAAATTAGGAGGGGACAGATTCAGAACCAATACTAGGAAGTTCTTCTTCACCCAAAGGGTAGTGGACACCTGGAATGCGCTTCCGGAGGGTGTGATAGGACAGAGTACGGTATTCGGGTTCAAGAAGGGATTAGATAATTTCCTGAAGGAAAAGGGGATAGAAAGGTATAGATAGAGGATTGCTATACAGGTCCTGGACCTGATGGGCCACCGCGTGAGCGGACTGCTGGGCATGATGGACTTCTGGTCTGACCCAGCAAAGGCACTGCTTATGTTCTTAAGTTTTTATCCTAACTTGACACATACTAAGGGTTAATATCATCAATATACATAATATACAGTTTACAGGTTAAATTCGCCATAATTACATTGCAAGATTTTTTTAATACAATATTTATGCAAAGATCTCACACTAACCCCACCCCCTTTATTAAGTGTCGGAGTATTTACTACGCCAGCTTGTACTACATACCTTACATTATATTAGTGTTTTCTATCCCGCCAATACCTTTCAGTTCTAGGCGGTTTACCAAAAGGGTTGGCCTGGGCATTCCCAGGGAGCTTACAGAGTTGGTATAGAGTGAGCTTACACGAATTGAAGACTAGCATGGGCGATGGGTTTTGGGGGAGGGTTTATACAGTTTTTGATTAGCGCATTTGACAAATTTTTTTTGAAAAGTATAGTTTTCAGTTCTTTCCCGAATGCTCTGTAGTTGGTCGTCTTGGTTAGTAGCTTGGAGAGGTGGCAGTCTATTTTCGCTGCTCTGGTGGCTAGTAGTTCGTCATATAGTTTTTTGCTTTATATGCCTTTTGCTGGAGGATGGGTGAAGAGTGCCTGTGTTCTCCTTGGTTTTGATGTGTTATTTTTGATCAGGTGTTTGTTTAGGTAACTGGGACCAGGTCCATTTAGGGCTCTGAAGAGGGTGCAAAAAGAATTTATATTGTATGCATGCTTGTATTGGGAGCCAGTGTGAGTCTTGATAAGCAGAGGTAATGTGATCGTATTTTTTTCAATGAGTATATCAATCTGAGAGCTGTGTTTTGCACCATTTGTAATTGTTTTAAGGTATATGCGGGGCATGGCAGGTATAGGCTGTTACAGTAGTCCAGGAAACCCAGGATTAGCGCTTGGACCATGAGTCTGAATTGTTCTTTGTTGAAATATTTTCTGATTTTTCTTAGATTGTACATGGTTGCGAATGCCTTCTGGACTGTTTTGTTAATTTGAAGTTGCATGGTGCAGCTCTTGTCTATTATTATTCCCAGCAGTTTTAAGTTGGGTTGTTGGGGGTATAGGATGGAGTTTAATTCTAGATTTGTTATGGAGAGTGTTTTGTTTTTTTCTAGAAGTAGGAATTTGGTTTTGTCTTGGTTCAACTTTAGTTTGTGGTCTCTCATCCATTGTGATATTGTTTCTAGTGTTGTATGTATTTTGATTGTTGTGTCATTGGTGGATTGGTCAAAAGGCATGATGATGGTGATATCATCTGCGTATCTGTATGAGGTTATGTCTAATTTGTCTAGGCATGTGCCAAGTGTGGCTATGTAAAAGTTGAAGAGTGTTGGGGATAGTGGTGATAAGGACAGATTGTTCACCCTCTCCAAGGTGGGAAGAACGAGAGGGCACTCTCTAAAGTTAAAAGAGGATAGATTCCGTACAAACGTAAGGAAGTTCTTCTTCACCCAGAGAGTGGAGAACTGGAATGTTCTTCCGGAGTCTGTTATAGGGGAAAACACCCTCCAGGGATTCTAGACAAGGCTAGACAAGTTCTACTGAACCGGAATGTACACAGGTGAAGCTGGTCTTGGTTAGGGCACTGGTGTTTGACCTGGGGGCCACCGCGTGAGCGGACCATTGGGCGCGATGGACCACTGGTCTGACCCAGCAGCGGCAATTATTATGTTCTTATGTTCCTTGGGGAACTCTGCAGGGGTTGTTTCAGGTTTCAGATTGTTCTTTCTTTATTTTGACTCTGTATTCCCTTGAGCGGAGGAATCCTTTAAACCAGTTGTAGACTCTGCCTGTGATTCCTATTGCCTCCAGTGTTTGTAATAAGATGTCTACCAGGTCAAATGCTGTGGTGAGGTCTAGTTGAATGAGCAGCATTTTTTTTGCATTTGCTTAGGTGTTGTTTGGCTGTGTCTAGGAGAGAGAGTAGTAATGTTTCTGTACTGTGTTGGCCTCTGAAGCCTGATTGTGAGGGGTGGAGTAAATTGTGGTTTTTCTAGGTATTTGGAGAGGAATTTTGCTATGAAGCCTTCCATTATCTTGACGTATAGTGGTATTGAGGCCATGGGTCTGTAATTGGATGGTTGATCTGTGGCTCTCTTAGGGGCCCTAAATAAGCAAAAAATTCATTCCTAAAAAGCAAGGAATATGTGAAAACTGTATTGCAGCTTATTTGTCTTTTTGTGGTACTATATAGAAATAGATTTTTTTTAAAAAAAAGGAAATAAGGTATTACCTTTTTTTTTTGGGGGGGGGGACTAACAATGCATTTTATGATGAACTTTCGAAGGAAACCCTTCTTCTTCAGTGAAGAAGGGTTACCTTCGAAAGCTCATAATAAAATGCATCGAGTTAGGCCCAATAAAAAAGGTATTACCTTATTTCCCTTATTTTATCACTACACCATACTGTATGTCTCTTTGTGAAAGCTAAAACATGTGAAGGTGATGACAAGGGGGGCAAAAGGACTGCCACTGCTTTCTTGCTTTGCCCTTTGAACCCTGCCAGTATACCAGCAGGCTGACTGCTGATCCACAGGTCATCTGGTCTTCCTGTCAGTGCTGCATCAGCAGTTTGACCTGGCATCCAAGAAGATTCTCTCTCCGCCCTACTCAGTTCTCAGTCATTGATGAAAATGCAATTTAAAGTGATGTTTTTACATTCAGAAGATGTGTCTTTATTCTGTGAACAGCTGAAAAAATATGTACCCGTATTGACACTAGACTTGTTTTAATATACGCAGGCAAATCAAAAGTTAATGGCAATTGTTAAATTAAGTGATAACCGGAACAGAGTTAGTGAAATGCAACATATGTACTCTAGTCATGTGACAGCCATGAAGTCAGAAACATAGATGCTCTATTGCAAGATTGCACCATCGAGGAACAACATGAAACCTGTGAAAATTTACCATTAGATATTGACTCAGTATGGACATAGAATCATGAATCAACAAAAGATTTATGAGTGGGTAAAAAGGTTTAAAGCGGGAAGAACGGGTATAACCGACGAAGGTCGTTTTGATTGTCCATCAACATTGCACACACAAAAGCACATTCACAGGGCAGATGCTTTGATCAGAGATGACTGACGGAAAATGGTATCTCAACTGGCTGCAAATTTGGATTTTCAGCTGTGGATCTGCATTTGCTATAATGTATGATGACTTGGAATATAGGAAAATGTGCACACGATGAGTTCCCAAACAGCTTACCGATCTGTACAAGCAACAGTGTGTGGAGGCTGTGACCCAGTTCCTGAGATAGCATGATGAAGATCTGAGTATTCTGGAGAGAATTGTCACTAGTGATGAGACATGAATGCATCACTGCAACCCAAAGAGTGGAAGACAAAGCATGATGATGTAATGGAAGTGGTGCTCATCTGGCTTCAGGAGCAGCTGAAAACCTTCTTCTCTGTAGGATGCAGAAGCTAGTTGAATGATACAACAAATACATCATCTTGCATGGGAACTATGTAGAAAAGTGATTTTTTCAATTGCTCACAATTCTATTAAAGCCGGTAAATGGTTTTTGTCTTTACTTTTTGATTTACCCTCATATTTTTTTATATCTATGATGTTCTAAATCTGCAACTGTACAAGGAACCTGTCTTGAGTTTAGCCACCAATCTGTTTATCCCAACTGACTCTGTACTAACCATCTTGTCCCCTTCTATATATCTTGGCCTTTGGCTACATATTAACCTGTGTTATAGAAAAGCATTACCATCAAATCTGTTATTTGAATGTTTTATGTCTTCTTATTAAGTGTTTCATAAGTATTATTCTGCCATCATATTTTTTTGGGTCATTTTATAAATAATGCACACAATTTTTTTAAATTTACATGTTTGGCTAGGGAAAACTGCGAGAGTTGCTCTAGTATCTTTACAAAGACCAATTGCGGAGGATGGGGTAAATTTTCCCAACTTTTATAGGTACCATCAAGCCTATATCATGCACCAGGGTATGTATTGGATCCTCCCCGAGCTCATGGAAAATCTCCCGGACTGGTTATATTTAGAATGGAGATTGATGTCCCCAATGCGACTGTCTCATGTGTTAAGTATCAAGTTGCCTAGATGGGTTAAGGTCAATAGTATTATATTGGACACCTGGAAAACTTTGAAATTTATTAATAAATTAACAGATGTTCCAGTAGAGAATTCTACTTATCAGTCCCTTATGGTTAAACTTCAAGATTCAAATAGGCAGATCTCGGATAGTCTGGAAGCAATGGATGAAAGCAGGGATTCAAACACTTGATGATGTTATCTCAAATGTGAAAATGTTTGCGTTTTCACGACTACAACAAACATTTGGTATTGCTAATTCTCAAAATTATAAATGGTTGCAGTTGAAGCAGGCCATTCAGAAGGGGTTCCCTGACTGGCGAAATCTAAAAAATTATTATAGTTTGCAGATTCTTTCGTTCCAGATAGATTCGCTAGGACATCAGGCCACCTGATGGTATAAATTAATATCAGAGTTCTTGAATAAAAAACCCCAAAAATGGTCTTCATGACATTTGGAGCATCGAGATAAAGCAGTATATTGCTGCATCTCAATAGCCACGAATTTGGACTGGGAGATTGAAGACTAGGAGACACTTGATGAAGTTACAGAGTAATACTTTTAAAACCAATAGGAGGAAATATTTTTTCACTCAGAGAATAGTTATGCTCTGGAATGCATTACCAGAGGATGTGGTAAGAGCAGCTAATATAGCTGGTTTAAAAAAAAAGGTATGGACAAATTCCTGGAGGAAAAGTCCATAAACTGCTGTTGAGACAGACATAGGAGAAGCCACTGCTTGCCCTGGATCGGTAGTATGGATTGCTGCTATTATTTCGGTTTTTGCCAGGTACTTGTGACTTGGATACTGGGCTAGATGGACAATTGGTCTGATCCAGTAAGGCTATTATATGTTTAACAGCCCTACAGCCATTTTCCATTCCCTGGGAGTCCTCAGCAAAGCACCGACAAGAAAAAAACTCTAATACTCCATGCTGCCTGCTTTTCAGGTCTTCGAGCTTGTAGGGACCACAAGAACACAGAGTATACGCAGTGTTGCTGGTCTCCATGACCCCTTGCCCTCTGCTGTTGCACTTCCTGTTTTAAAGTGGAAGTAGGAGGTGTGTCATGAAGATCAGCAGCAGTACGCAAGCTCCGAATCTCCTTGGCCTACGCTGCTGGTTATGCTTATCAATGAAGGAGGAGGGAGAGAGATAGGAAAGAGGGGAAGAACAGAGATGAAATGATAAGAAAGGAATAAAAAAAGATGGAGAAATGAAGATGAGGCAGACAGCAATGGAAAAAGGGGAAAGCTAGGAGAGGAGAAGAAAGATAGGGATCAATCACAAAGGGTAGAAAGGCAAAAAGGGAAGATGTGAGCAGGGATGGGAAAAGACAACGGAAAAGAGATGAAAGGGAGAGTTGTTAAGGGAGGAAAGGAAAGAGCTGAAGAGTGAGATGAGAGAGTGATAAAGGAGAAAGAGGACAGTAAGCATTGACTCCCAGAGTGCAAAAGACCAACAGGACAGGTAAGAGAAGAGAGTAGCCTAATGATGTGTGTGCTAGGACAGTGTTTTCCAAGTCAGTCCTGGAGTAAATTTTCAGGATATCCACAATGAATATGCATGACAGAGATTTGCATATGATGGAGGCAGTGTATACAAACCAATTTCATACATATTCATTGTAGATATCCTATAAAACTTGACTGGCAAGGGGGTACCCCAGGACCGATTTGAAAAACATTGTGCTAGGAAAGGGGTAACAGAGACAGGAGGGAGAGAGTGGGCAGAGACAAAGAAAAAAGCACAGTACTGATGTTATCTTTCCTACTGGGGCTACTTCTGCAATTATTAAACATTTGGAGGCCTTGGTGACAGCACAGAGCACTTTATTTACTGAATGTCTAATACTGAAGGTTTTCTTTGATAGAGAGCATATTAAAAAAAAATTATTTTTTTAAAAAAAAGCCTATCTAAGCTTCCCGAAGCACTTTGCCTCATTACCCATAAGAAACCCAGCCAGATTCAAGATCTGGGAATCCATTAGGCTTATTTGTACGCAGCAGTTTGGGACAGCTCATCCCCATTTGAAAACTAAGAAGAGTATTTAATCTTTCCTCCCTCTGTTATCCAATTAATGCTAAGAAAGGGATAGTTTTAGAGATACTATCCCGTAAACTTTAATTTTCCTCCCCATTTGCCATTTTATAGCTGCTCATATACTTAAACAACAGACTGATGAAATGTCATGAGATATGCTAACACTATAAAGCTGACCTCTGGAAACTGGGGAACCGCAGGGAGTTTATTAAATAGAAAGGGGGGCAGGGGGGTGAGAGTCAGAAAATATTTGTCACTATTTAGAGCAAGGGTGTCAAAGTCGGTCCTCGAGGGCCGCAATCCAGTCTGGTTTTCAAGATTTCCCAAATGAATATGCATGAGATCTATTTGCATGCACTGTTTTCATTGTATGCTAATAGATCTCACGCATATTCAATGGAGAAATCCTGAAAACCCGACTAGATTGTAGCCCTCGAGGACCGACTTTGACACCTGTGATTTAGAGCAATGCACTTCTGCCCATTAGCTTATCAAGCATGAACTGGAAATTGGAGCATAGATGGCCTCACCCCCCTGGCACTGGACTAACAGAGAGCTACCACCTTCCAGTGGTGGCACTCCAGTTCCATCTTTAAGCCTTTTGAGACCACATTATTTTCTCAGCCTCCCTCCACCAAAACACTGATCCTGCTGCACGCTGACCCTGCTCTATAGAATAAGCACACTTATAATTTAGCTGTTTATTTTCCAGCTAATTAGGGATTCTATGAGAGTGCAAAAATGAATGTGGCTCAGATACTGTTGCTGGATATTTCATCCAGTCTAATTAAATACATACAAATTGTGCCAGCTGAGGAGTCATCAGTATAGAAAAGGTATAAGAACAGAGTGGAGGATCTAAGACAGCCAAGGCGGGGGGGGGGGGTTTGAGAGAAGATTTTTATTTTATATTGATCATTCAAGCATAACATTAGCTTTAACATCAGTGTATTGTAGAGGAAATACAGTATATACTTGAATATAAACCAAGGTAAACCTTTTTCTCCCAAAAAGTGGGAAAAAAAGGTTAACTTGAATATAAACCAAGGGTTTATATTCAAGTATAGGTAATCCTCTCTCTCTTTCCTCCCCTTCTCTGATTTTCACATTCCTGCCTTCCCTGAGGTGTGATGTCCTGTCCAGCCTGTGCCTGTCCTTCATGTCTCTGCACCCAGTCCCCTCCCTCTCGATGATCATTGCAAGCGTCTTTCTTGGCCTACCCTTAAATATTAAATCTTGGTGGTCCAGTGGTGAGCCGGGTCAGACGCAATCTCTTTTTGTCCTGTCCCAGCTAGCTTAACATCCAACCGCCCCTTCCTGGACCCATTGCCGGCCTTCCCCGGTCCTTCCTTGAGTCCGGTGGTCCAGCGGTGAGCCAGGATAGGAGCACCCTCTCCCTTGTCCTGTCCTAGCTGGCTCTGCATCACCCCACCTCCTGAACCTCACCTTTAACCTCCTTTAACGTCCTGCCTTTAACGTCCTGGTGGTCCAGCAGTGAATCGGGGCAGAAGCAATTCTCCTATACTCCTGCCCTGTGCAGACATGCTGTTGGAAATGGCTGCCAGAACTCCCACAGCAACTTCATGAGTGTGTGGTAATGTGAGCAAGGGCAGGCCTGAAGCCAGGGTAAACTGAAGTCACACAGCAGGTGTGACTAAAAGAAAATGTTATTTAAGTATCAAGTAGAGGTCCTGCTCCATTGATGGGAAGGGGAGAGAAAAACACAAAACTAGTCTGCTCTTGCAGGTCCACATTGAACCTCATTGTCCCCCTGTCTAGAAGAACGCTGCCCTGATTTCCCAGAGTTACCAATATAGTTTCTAGCAGTTACTTGGGTCAAAATCCAAAGTGGCAAGATTCCACATTGAACTTGGCCTACCTGGCTGTAGCAGTTGCAGTTTACATATAGGTTGTGGAGACAAATGCAGTTGGGTGTCACTGCTTCTCTTTGGGCCTTCCTAACCTAAATGTGTTCTGGGCTTTTATACATCCTGGATTATGCCCTCCTGGTTCCATCCCTTCCATGTCACCTTCCCCTTGGGGGGGGGGGGGGGGTAGAAGAATACAGGTGATGCAACATCTGTTTCCTCCCTCCATCCCATTGTTCTGCATCTCTCCCTCACTCAAAAATTTTCCCTTTCTCTTCCCCTTCTCCATCTTATCCCCAGGTCTACAATTCTCTCTTTTTCTTCCAGACTGCCCTCTCATCCAGTATTTTTCTCTCTCTCCATCATCCCAGGGTCTACCATTTCTCTCCCTTTCTTTTCCCAACTGCCCTCCCATCCCATATCATTTTTTCCCCACCATGTCTCCCTTTTTCTTCCCAACTGCCCTCCCATCCATTTATTCTAACCTCCCTCCCTCCAACTTCTCTCCCTTTCTTTTCCCTCTCTCCATCCTATTGTTCACCATCTATCTGTTTCGAGGCCCATTATTTTTTTCCATTCACCTACACACCTCCGTCTGGCATTTCCTTCCTCCCCATCTATTTCCAAAACAGCTACTCCAGGGGGACCCCATGTGCCAGCATACTTTCCCCTTGTCTCCACCCCATCCAATGCCCTCCATACCTTCCCTGTCTCTCATATGTACTTATGCTTCACAGAGAATTGCTGGTGATGCAGTAATTCTGACATGGCCTCCGCTGCGGTCCGCCCCAACTCTGACAACTTTCTGTTTCTGCCTGGGTGGACCACAGCGGAAGGAGGCCAGGGGCAGCCTGTTAGAATTGCTGCAGCACCGGTGATCCTCTGCAAAGCATAAGTACATTTGAAAGTTAGACCGGAAGGTAAGGGGGATGCTGGACAGGGTTATAAACAGGGGAAAGACATGCTGGCACACAGGGGCCCCCTAAAGCCACAGGGCCCAGGTCAACTGCTCTGTTTGACAACCACCCAAAACCGGACCTGGCCATATACATAGCATTAACTGAGGGTATCTAAATGCGACAAATGCACAAGCATATTATACCGTAAGTTGTGTGTGTATCTAAGAACCCGCCTATGCACCATCCATATATATATGCCTCCTTGTAAATACGCTAATGCACTTACATGCACCATTAAAGAATAGTGCTTGAGTATTTATGCATGCAAATGCACTAATATGAGCACCTACAGTAGTTATAGGACAGCCTTTCAGGGCCAAATGTGTCCATGATTTGCATACTTTCTATCACCATAAAACTGTAAAAAAAACAAGAAGAGAAATGGAATTGAGTTTCATTTAAATTAAAAATACCTGGTTTTGTGGAACTGACAGCAACATCAGTATGAAATGCAACAGTGAAATTTGAAGCATTTAGGTTAAACTTTGTTCCCCCTATGTATCCGCTATGGGGAATTGTATAAATGATGCTCAAAATTTGGTGCCAGAAAATAATTAGTACTAAGGTATGGATTCTATAAACAGCACCAGTATCGGCGGCTGCCTACAAATGGCTGCCAATCATGTGTCAATCATGCATCAGCAACATTTATAGAATCACAGCTGTTTTAAATATAGGCCAGCATTTTACAAGCCTAAATTTAAGGTGCCTGCCTTGTACCTAGGTAAGTACCTAGGGTCACCTAAGGCCATTTCCGGTGTAAACCATACCCACGCCAGCCTCAGGAGTCCTTAAGTATGCCTAGACACTTCTGAGGGCATGCAAACAGCGCCTTCAACGTAGGTGCCATATGCCTCATCGATTTTTTTAAAACACGTGCCTATAGCCACGACACTGTCACTAGAATCCAGGCCTAAGTGTTATTCTGTAAAAGGCGTGCACCCTTTAGATCAGTGTTTCTCAACTTGCGGTACACATACCTTAGGGACAGTACGGGCCGCCTGTTGGGGAGGGTATGTGAGCTGGCCACCGGGGATATCTCCCAGCCTCTCCCACATCCCCGCAACCGACCCCGCCATCCGACACACTCCCCCCCCTCCCAACGCTGACACAACACAAGCAGCTGGCCGACAAGCCTTCCTCCCTCCCCCCCCCCCCCCGACGTCAAATCTAATGTCAGAGAGGAAGTTCAGGGCCAACCAAATGCTGCATGGCTGGCCCAGAACTTCCTCTCCGATGTCAGAATTGATGTCAAGGGGAAGGCTTTTGGGCCGGCCGCTTATGCAGTTGCTGCGCACGCCTGCTGCGTTGGCATCGGGGGGAATGGAGTGGGGCGGGTGGGACGGGGAAGCAGGGAGAAATCAGCAGCGGTGGTGGTTTCAGGGGAGGGGGCAGGCAGGGAGAGAGGAAGGAAAAGTTTAAAGTTGGGGCAGGGAATAGAGTGTGTTGGATGGCAGGGGCAAGAAGGGAGAGAGGAAGAAAAAAGTTGGAGGGAATGGAGTATGGCAGGGGGCAGGCAGGGAGAGAAGAAGAAAAAGTTGGACTCATGGAGGGACAGAGAGAGATGTTGGTTGGGGAATGGAATTAGGGCTGGAGGAGAGGAAGCATACAGGAGGAAGAAAGAAAGAAAGAAATATTGGATGCACAGTCAGGAGGAAGTGCAACCAGAGACTCATGAAATCACTAGACAGCAAAGGTAGGAAAAATTATTTTATTTTCAATTTAGTGATCAAAATGTATCAGTTTTGAGAATTTATATCCGTCTTATGTTTTGCACTATATTTGACTATTTTTCTATAATTGTTACTGAGGTGACATTGCATATTTTAAAGTCATCTGTCTTTGACCTCTTTGAAAAAAACTCAAATATAAATAATAATTAACATTTTCTGTGCATACAGTGTGCTTTGTGTTTTTTTTAATTTTGTGGTTACCATTATGTATTAACTAGTCTTTAAGCCCGTTACATTAACGGGTGCTAGAATAGATGTGTCTGTCTGTGTTTCTTTATCTCTCTCTCCTTGGCGGCTGTCTGTATCGTTCTGTCTCCCCCTCCCCCCCCGAGCAAAGCTGTCTGTCCCCAGCACACCTCCCCCCAAAACAGCCCTCTTTCCCTATCTCTCCATGGCCCCTTCTGTCTCTCCCCCCAGCACACCCCTCCCCCAAAAGCAGCCCCCTTTCCCTCTCCCTGTCTCTCCATGGCCCCTTCTGTCTTCCCCCCCAGAGCAAAGCTGTTTGCCTCAAGCACACCCCTCCCCCCAAAGCAGCCCCCTTTTCCTCTCCCGCTGACTCTTTCTCTGGCCCCCTTTCTCTGTCTGTCTTTCTGGCCCTCTCCCTGCCCCTGTCTTTCTTTCTTTCTGTCTCCCTCCCTCCCGCTGTCTGTCTGTCTGTCATTTTTCCCCATTTCCCTGTGCAGCAGCATTTCCATCCCACTTCCCTATGCCGCAGCAACAGCATTTCCCTCCTATCTCCCCCCCCTTTCCTGTGCAGAAACAGTAGCAGCATTTTCCCCCATCCCCCTTTCCCTTCTCTTACCTTCTCTTCCCTGCTCCGTTCAGCCCCTCCCCCTTCTTTTAC
Organism: Geotrypetes seraphini; assembly: GCF_902459505.1. Lineage (NCBI taxonomy): Eukaryota > Metazoa > Chordata > Amphibia > Gymnophiona > Dermophiidae > Geotrypetes > Geotrypetes seraphini. The sequence continues at coordinate 173,541,036 of NC_047089.1, forward strand.
TGCCTTGTCCTGCTCGATCTGGCCTGCTCCTGCTCTCCCACCGCCGACAAACCTCAAGGCTCCAGCCGCGTAGGCAGCACTTTAAACACGCTGCTCTACGGCCTTCTACTGCCGATTTCCTCTGCCGCGTCTGTCTCCGATGATGTCATCAGAGACGACGGCAGAGGAAATCGGCAGTAGAAGGGCGAAGCAGCGTGTTTATAATGCTGCCTATGCCGCTGGAGCCGGGAAGTTTGTGGAGGGCCGCTGGAACCAGGTTTGGAGAGCACAGTCGCGCGCCTTCAGCCCCCACATGCGCCCTGAGGTTTAGAATGTTGCCACAGAAGCACACCTCAGGGCGCCAGCACTCACGAATTTTTAAGAGCGCATGCGCCTCTAGCTTTTTATTATTATTGATAAGATTATATTGTGTGCATATGATAAATGGATGGAAGAAATTGCATTACAATTAGTACTATTATTAGAGGGGTGTAGTCAGGGGCGGAGATTGGTTGGGTCTGGGGCGGAGCTTGGGTGGGGGTACTCGGTTGGTATTTGTTAGGTTTAGGGAGTACTTGGCTTGAAAAGGTTGAGAAATACTGCTTTAGATCACAGTGTTTAGAGTAGATTTTTATACCAGACTTATGCCTGGTAACCTAGGCACCCAAGTTGAGCGCAGATCCTGTTTAGTAATAAAGAGTGCAAAGAGGCCTATAGACAGTTAAGAAGGAAGAACGATAAAGAGGAACATTAATATGATGGGGTTTGAAGGCTATCATTAGAATCTTATGATCAATGCAGAATTTAATGGGTAACCAATGTTGGGCCTTCAGCAAGGGGAGTTGTATGATCACATTACAGAGCCTGGGTAAGTAATTGAACAGCAGTATTCCATACTAGTTGTAATTTCTTCAGGGCAAATAGGACAAGCCCTGTGTATATAACATTATAATAGTTCAGTTTTGATATGACCAAAGAGTAAAAGAGAATAGCATAGCATGTGTCACTAGTATATGGATGGATTGACCGGATTAAGCTAAGTGAATAGAAACAAACATAGAATCATGACAGCAGATAAATAATAATAACTGTTCTTCTATACCACCATAATCTGACGACTTCTAGGTGGTTCACACTGAAGAGAGCTGGACAGTCAACGAGTTACAAAATGCAAGTAGTGAAAGTACAACATGTTACTCAGAAAATCGACAGAATAAAATTATAAAGTTTAGTGTGACTTCTGTTTAGGGATAAATCTGTCAAACAGTACAGTTTTTATTTCTTTCCGAAAGGCGCCATAGGTCAGCCTGGCACCATTGATGTAGTTATCTAACCAAGATTGCTGTTTACTTGCTTGAAACTTAAAAGACCTATCCAAAAGGGAATTGTATTTACAACCAGTGATTCTTGGGTATGCAAATAAATTACAATTTCTGGTTGCCCTTGTAGGGCTATATAGCACGAAATGATGTAGAAGATAGGTAGAAGCTAGTCCCCAAATGCAACTAAAAACAAATGCAAGAAAATTTAAACATTATTCGTGTCTCCATTGGCAACCAGTACAGCAGTCTAGAGTAGGGATTAACATGGTTGCTTTTCTTCAATCCTAATATCAGGCGGATATCCATATTCTGTACTATTCTTAATTTTCTCAGTTTTTTTATGTATGCCCAAATAAACGATATTACAGTAGTCCAATGTTGATAGAACCAAATACTGTACCAATAATCTAAAACAGGTATGTCTAACCTGTGGCCCAAGGGCTGCATGCGGCCCCATGAAGTATTTTGTGTGGCCCGGTCGAGGGCAATGCAGTGTTTTCCTCTACTGCCCCCGGGTGTTTACCGTCTTGCCGGCTCCCTCCCCTGTCTTGCTGCAGTGTTTGCGCGGCCCCAGAAACATTTTTTTCAGCCAATGCGACCCAGGAAGCCAAAAAGTTGGACACCCCTGATCTAAAAGATAAAGGATCAAATTATTTTTTAATTGTCTTTAATTTCCATAGTGCATAAAAGCACTTCTTCACCACTATATTCATGTGTTCAACCATAGCCAAATGGCCCATCTAGTCTGCCCATCCACAGTAACCATTATCTCTTTCTCTCTCTGAGAGATCCTACGTGCCTATCCCAGGCCCTCTTGAGGGCAGAAAATAAATACAGTATCAATCAAGCATAGCATCCTATTCAATATAACCCTACCATCATGCTTTGGAAACCCCAAGTTTTCTCAAGTGTAAAACTGAATACAGAGGTCACCACCACTATTCAGTTGTTTTCTATATTATACTCTAATCTAATCTAATATTTGTGCTCCACGCAATCCATAAACAGGATAAGGCCACTTGCAGTGGGAAAAGGGTATCTTGGGGGCATAGAGGGAAGGAAGAGAAAAAGGAGAAAAAGAAAACAGGCCTAATTATACTAAGCATAAAAATTTGAAAGGTACATATAGTGAACATGTAGATATCAGTTATCAAAGAGTAAGGTTTTCAGTTTTTTCATATAAACTTGGGGCATGAATGATTCCTGTAATAATTATTAATTTTCCATGGGTCTGAATGACAATGAGTTCGGTCTGTGTTCGAAAGTGCTTTCTCTTTGTTCTACTTCCCAGAAGGCAAAAGACATTAGAATGCAAATCCTTCTCTCATCTGACTGACAAAGATCTGCAAACCAAATTTTATTTTGGTTCCATTTTCCAAACCAATCAATGATGCACTGAGGCAAAAGAAACTATACACTTTGGATACAGAAGCATGGAAAAATTCCTCTGTTGCTGAAAATTCAGTGACCCAGGTCACCTTCAATTGCATTCTGAGAAATGGGTATGATAAGAGATTTTGCTTGATTGTTTTATAATATGCATTATTGACAGGTTAATACTACTTTTAGAACCTATGTAATTTTATGATGACTTGAACAATTACAGGTGAGAATCAAATATTTCATTTTCTTTCCGTGAATGGGTTCTAAACGCTATTAATATTGTCAAAATCAAAAACAATCAAAGACTTCCACTGATTCAGTATGTTCATATATGTATATATACAGTATGTTCTTCATAACATGAGGCTAATGTATTAATGTGATCTACATTGGGCAGTTAATAACCAGTAATTGGCTCATGCTAAGGTCACATGCTAATGATATGCAAACTACTTTGACAATATTTTCCTGCATTATAGTTAATTGATGCAAATTAAATCTAAACTACACCTGCACAAAATGGTATTAAATTTCTTGGATTAAAAAAGTCTACATTAATATTTGCATGTTTTAATGGACATCATTGAAATATGAATTCACAGGAAATAATACAAGTCTCAGATTCAAGGACACATTCAAGCAGAACCTTAAAAGTGCAAGGTAAGTTTCAATAGTTGGGACATGTCCTTTGACAATGACAAGGAGAGGCAGAGTTGCCACTACTCCCCCAAAGACTGAAGTTAACTACAAGGATTTTTTTCTGCTGCATCACAAGTGGTCTCACTTGTGGGTCATGGATTGGACTTATATCACATCAACAGACTCGAACTTAAGTCAAAGGAAGTTGCTGAAAATACATGCACCTTCACTGAGACTCCTTCTTAGGTAATGAACTCATTTGCATACTTTTGCAAAACAATACTTATTTGTGTGTAAATTTTGCACTGGTGTTGCCAGGATTTACACTAGGTTTCACTAAAGAATATTAACTGTTTAAAACACTATTTATACCCGTTAGCATCTACTACTATTTATCATATTTATAGCAATACTATAGCATGGAGACTTTGCCTCTTTACTGTTGACACATGACCACTGTTTGCGCTTTGTGATGATTTGCATCGATATCTCAGGTGCATTCGATCCCCTTAATCACGCCACCCTCCAACACTGGTTTCCTTCCTTTGGTATCTCTGGTACTGTATTCTCATGGTTCTCTTCCTAACTTTCCAATCAAATGCCAGTAGATTTGTCTGGTTAGTTCCGACTCAACTCTTCCTACCTTACCAATGTGATTCCACAGAGATCTGTAGTATACTGTCTGCTTTGCTCATAAGAACATAAGAGAAGAGACAGGAGTGATATGATAGAGGTCTATAAATACTGAGCAGAATAGAAAGGGTAGATGTGTATTGCTTATTTACTCTTTCCAAAAATAAGAGGACTAGGAGGCTTGCATGAAGCATTAGTAGATTCAAAACAAATTGGAGAAAATATTTCTTCACTCAACACATAATTCAACTTTATACTTCATTGCTGGAAAATGTGGTGAAAGCAGTTTGAAGGGTTTAAAAAAAACCAAACGGTTTGGATAATTTCTAAAATAAAAGTCCATAAGCCATTATTGAGATGGCTTGGGGAAATCCACTGCTTATTCCTAGAATAAGCAGCTTAAAATCTCTTTTACTCCTTGGGATATTGCTAGGTACTTGGGACCTAGATTGGCTACTGTTGGTGACAGGATACTGAGCCTGATGGACCTTTGGTCTATCCCAGTATGGCAAATAGGTTATCTGATGAGTGGAGTGCAAAGGGGGGAGTGTGGAGAGAAATGAGAGAATAGAGATACTGAGGAGCTATGGAGCGAATACACTTGTAGGTCAGTAAGAGGAGTTTGTGGAAATTGTATAGGGAGCCAATGAAGTCACTTGAGGAGAGGGGTAATGTGGGCATAGCGACATGAGGCATGCAGCAGAGTTCTGAACAGATTGAAGGGGAGAGAAATGATTTAGTGGAAGGACAGTGAGAACCGGGTTGCAGTAGTCTAGGCGAAAGGCAATGAGGTCTTTCGGATATTTCTTCAAATCCTAGTTCTTACCAAACTGATTAATGTGCCTTCTCAGTCTTCCTCAGAAGTTGAGGGCAGTACAGCTTTTGCAAGATGTCTTTGCACGGATGTTGACAGTGATCCTTGCACCAATCATATCTCACTTTATCTTAGCTTCCTCATTGACTAGCTGTGAGTTAATGGATCAGATTTAAGAAACTAGTCTTAATACAAGGGCTGTACAATTAATGTGTTAATAAATTAACACAGTTAAAAAAATTTTTAACATGATTAATGCACCCGTCCCTCCTGCTCATGATCTGCATCTTTCTCTCTCTCTTATTTCTATGAGCGCCTCTTTATAATTCACCATGCACTCCAGCAGCTCCCTCTTTCCTGCCACTACTCTGAGCCTCTTGCAGCCATGGGAACTTGCTTCGATGAAGCAGTACCGAAGGCAGGCTGACGCTTTTTGTCCCGACGCCTTTCTCTCTCTCTCTCGTGTCAGAAATGGGAAGTTCTGCGAGGAGAGGAGATATCCATGGAGAGGAGATGAAGATACCCATGGAGAGGAAAGGATGGGAAGAGACGATGCCCATAGAGAGGAGAGGAAGGAAATTTGAATACATGGTATCCATGAAGGGAAGGGAAGGGAAATGGGAACAGATGGTGTCTAAGGGAAGGGGAGATAATTATAAAATAAAATAAATTTAGAATGAACAGCCCTACTAAAAATAGGGCTGTACATGCTAAATTTATTTCAACTCTTTTACATAGTGGATGCTGTGGATGGGCAGAATGGATGGGCCACATTGAGCCTTTATCTGCCTTCATGTTTTTCTGTTTCAATTTGGATCATGTGATTGTTCGTGTGATTAAAAATATTAATCAGCGTACAGAGCTACTTAATGCATAAGGCTCTGCAGCATGATGCACTCCATTATCTATCCTCTGTCCTACAAAAATACTGACCTCCCAGAGCGCTTGAGACTTTCTATGGCATCTCTTGCTATGGTCCACTTTGAAGAAAATAGATGATTTACATTCTCTACTGCCGGCTCCTACAAGTGAAACAGGCAGAAGCTGCTGAAGGTGTGGCTCTTTTGCAAACATTTAGGGCATATTTTACTAAGGCGCGCTAGCCGATTTAGCGCACTTTAAATGTTAACACGCCCATTATATTTTATGGACGCGTTAGCATTTAGCATGCGCTAAATCAGCTAGCATGCCTTAGTAAAAGACCCCCTCAGTGACTAGACAAAAATAGAGGTATAGTCAGCCTTCAAAATCATCCAGGAAACAAAACTTATTACAAAGATCAGAGCATGCTTGAAGGAGAAATCCAGTTCAGGAAACAAAATCCTAAGAGTACTACTAAATTAGCAAAAGAAAAGAGCTTTTGGATCGTCAATACTCTCTCCTTCATGTAATTCTAAGGAATTATTTGCTGTTGTCTCTAGAATGGTTTCAGGTCCTTCACTTTCACCAGTTGACTTGCTTATCTGTCAACAATTTGCTGATGGGTTTCAATAAAAGGTTTTTCCTACAGTAACATCATTTGACCCTTCTGTTTTGTCGAAAGTTAATGCTGATTTTGATGCAGATGGCAAATGGGATAGTTTTTCTAGTTTCAGTCTGTCAACTCTCTAAGGTACGAAGTTGTTGAATAATTCATCATGCATTTTAAATGTCTGTTGCACTGCAGTTATAAAATCACTTACAGAGGATATTTCTCCTTTAATTGCTATTCTTGCTAATAGTCATTTTGCAAATATATGTTGCCACCCTCTTTGAAACAAGCTATAGTTAAGGCCACAGTAAATTGGAACCAGGGAACCCAGATAATTATAGGCCCATTTCTTCTTTGCATTTTTAGTAAAGGTTATTGAGATGTTAGCACTGTCTCAGTTGCCAATATTTGAGGAAAAAGGTTTTAACAAATGTCAATTTGGTTTCCATTAGAAGTACAATATAGATACTTTGTTGATTTCTGTTTTGGATTCCATACACTGAGGCTTTGATCAGGAAGTCAAATTTCTTTTAGGTTAACCCTAGATATTTCTGTTGCTTTTAGTGCCATTAACAATTAACTATTGTTGAAGCATTTATTCATCTGTGAGGGAGTCTACCATAGTGCTGCCCGATTCGCCGATTCACTTCAGTTAATCGATTCGAATCGATTCATTCTGCAAAAAAAAAAAAAATCTGGCTCACCGATTCAGCGAGTAAGAGGGAGAAATCCTGAATATGGTAGAGAGGAGGGATACATGCATGGAGAAGAGAGGGAAATGTTAGAGATAGGGTGGAGGTCAGGGAGAGATGGTGCATGGGAAGAAAGGAAGAAATGTTGCACGTGATAATGGAGAGAAGGAGAGATGCTGCATGGGGAATAGAGAGTTTTGACCAAAGGTGAGAGAGAGCGAGATGGTAGACAATGAGAATAAAACAGAAATGTTGGATATGACAGTGGAAGGGAATGTACAGAGATGGTAGATGGATGGTAAGGGTGCAGGACACTTTGGCAAGCGAGTTAACAGAAGACAAACAGAGACCAGAGTCTGGGACCAACATGATTTGAATAATAAAATGATCAGACAATAAAAGGTAGAAAAAATAAATTTTATTTTCTATTTTGTGATTACGATGTCAGATTTGAAATGTGTATCCTACCAGAGCTGCTGTTAGATAGTGAGCATGAGCTAGGACCTAAAAGAGAGGAAAAGTCTATCTTGTTGGTTTATTTTGTTTACACCACAGTGCCGGCTTAGGATTGGTAAGGGCAAGGGTTGGGGAGAATGAAGAGGATACATAATAAACCTGCCAGGATGTTTAAAAAAAAAAAATTAAAAAAAAAAAAGTCCAATTGAGCGGGAAAAGCAAATCGAATCAAAAAATTGATTGAATAGACCAAATAGAATCAAATAATTATTTCCCTAAATCGGGCAGCACTAGTCTACAGCAGTTTTCTCAACATGCGGTACACATACCCTTGGGAGTACGCAAGCCGCTTGTTGGGGGGTACGCTGCACTGGCCACCGCCAAGGATATTGCCTGCCTGCCCGTCCACCGAAGCCACTCCTTCCTTCCTTCCTGCCCATCCATCCGCAGAAGCCACCCCCGGGGATCCCTCCCTCCTACCCGCCCCCTCTACTGAAGCTGCTGCCAGGGATCCCTCCTTCCTGCCCGCCCCCCTCCGCTGAAGCTACTGCCAGGGATCCCTCCTTCCTGCCCGCCCCCCTCCGCTGAAGCTACTGCCAGGGATCCCTACTTCCTGCCCATCAGATGAAAGCCTTATGGGTCAGCGGTGTGTGTGTGTGTGTGTCACCAGTTATCTCTTTCAGTGGCACTTGATGGGAGAGATACGCATGAAGTGGTTCATACGCTGCACGTAGCTGACCCAAAAATCTTCTCTCTAACGTCAGAACTAAAAGACAGGTCGTCCAAGTGCTGATAATCAAACCTATTTTTTGGACATATACAGTGACCTTTTAAGCCTCCGAATGCTTCTGTGCGCCCAGAGCTAAAAGGGGCATATCTGGAGAAGTGGTTAAGGCACAATGAGGGGGCCGACCTAGACTTAGTTGTCCTGCAGGGATAATTGAAGGTTTTATGAGACTTCCTGGACTGAACTTATATGTTGTGACTTAGACAATGTAAAAACTGGTATAAGTGCCCAAAAGGTATCCAAAGCGACCAGACAACCACTGCAGAGACAAAGTAAATACTCCCACACAATCCCTTAGTATTCACTGACCCCCTCACAACCCCGCAAAGATCGGAATAAAAACATACATACCTATCTCCAGAACATCAGCACCTAGTATAGGAAAGTCTAGTAGAACTGAACATAGGTCTCTTAAATAGCCTGGAGGTGGGCTAGTGGACCATAGGAGGACCCAGGCTCATAAGCCATTCTAACCACTACATTCATGGTGGAAAATGCGAACCCACCAATTCCCTCCCCCCCCAAAAAAAAACCCCTACTGTACTGCCATTTAGGTGCCACCTGCAGCCATAAGGGCTATTGGAGTTGTACTGTAGATAAATAGGTATAGTGTGTTTGGGAGGGCTCACATTCCATAAGGGAGTTCTGGCGAGATGTTTATGTAGCACCTTTTTAATGAAGTTCACAGCAGTGCCCCACTGCTTTGTTGCAATGTCTGGGTGGTCAGTCTATCACAATGCTGCCCCCCCCCCCCATGTTCAAATGGTCTTGTTTTGGGCGTTTGGGACTTAGATGATTTTTTGATCAAAAAAGTAGTATAAAGATAGGCGCATTGGCAGTCTGGACATCCAGATAGATGATTTTCGAGAAAAAAAAAATATATTTTCTAGACATATTTTTCTAGAATGGACATTTTACCACTGCCAACTTTGGGCATCTAGCGCTATACGTCCGAATCGGATTTAGACGTTTTTTTGATTAGGCCCCTCCACGTTATAAAGGACAAATAGGTTGTTTTTGGGGTTTTGTTTTTTTTTTTAACAAAATAAAAACATTCGGAAGCATTTGCATAAAACTGTTATAAAAATTAGCCCCTTATTCAAACCGATATCTCAAATTCAAGTTTGGCCATTATTCAGTATTATGCAAATGCTGCCTATCGAGTTGTATCAGGTTTTTTTTTTTGTACAGAAGCACTGAGACATATGTAACAGTAGATCAGAAAGATTACAGACTGTTACATCATCTTGGTCTGTCATGTATTCTTCCCTGCAGTTGACATGCCACACCCACACCTACATGGATGCTATGCTTTTTTGAACAAGAGATCTAGTTACATGATTTTTTTTATTTATTTTTTTTAATCTGTCAGATTTGAGAAATGATTGTGTGCTATCCTGTCCTTTAATGGTATTCTTTTCTTTTCTCTAGTCTATGTTAATTATTTGATATTATTATTACTTTGAATGCCGCTTTAACCTGTTTTCCAGAAATGGTGCTATATCAAGCGTTTCAATAAACATTAATTGGATTATAACACTGAGTTGACCATGACTCATGGCAACACACTCAGTGAGGAATCCACCCTGTGGTTTTTCATGACAGAGTACAGGAGTGGTTTACCATTGCCTTCTCCGTGCAGTATGTGGCTCCACTATGTCGCTGCTGCCGAATATACGGCCCCTCAGCTTACAGCACCTGGTATTCCCAACTGGTCTCCAATCCAAGTACTAGCCAGACCTGACACTGCTTAGCTTCCGATAGTAAGAACAGGCCTACTCAGGGCAGCCAGGCAAAGACATAATTATGATTCTCTTTTTTTTTTTTCTTTCCGTTAGATTCCTTTACACATCCAGGGAGGGTGGGAGGGTGCGGAGTGGAATATTTATTTGGAAGAGTAAAATTAATTCTTTTTTATTATATTGATAGTATAATATATAATTTTATTGTTTTTAATTAGGATAAGAAGGGGATAAAAATTGTTTAATGTAATAATTGTGATGATTACAATGTATTTTCATACAGGTTTTTTCTGATTCTTCAATTGTATACATTATAAAGTTTGAAATGTCAATAAAGATTTATAAAAGAAAAGAAAAGGCATATGGAACTGATATTATCCTAGGACAGGGGTCGGCAACCTGCGGCTCGCGAGCCACATGCGGCTCTTTCGCCACGTGGATGCGGCTCAGAACAGTGCTTCTGACGACCTCACACTGTTCAAAATTCCTCTTATTTTTTCACATCTTCCAGAATGACGCTGCTGCTTCCGACGTGGTACGCTCGGCTGAGGCGCGTGCTGTTGGCTGTGCAGGTCCTCTGCCCCCCTCTTAAGTCAATTCCTGTTCCGGGGCAGAGGACCAGCACAGCCAACAGCGCATGTCTCAGCAGCACGGTATCGCGCTGAAAGCAGCAGCGTCTTACTGGAAGATGTGAAAAATAAGAGGGATCTTGAACAGTGGGAGATATGGTTCAGAGTGTTGCAACTAAGAAACCAGTGATAGTTTTGTGCATCGGCCGCTTGAGGAGAAAGAAGGGCTGGGAAGAGCAAAACGGAGGTTTCCTGAGCCATTGGAGGCTTCTTCTGGATTGGGAAGAGCAGATAAGAAAGGCCCCAGCTCTGCCTGAGCTTGGGACCGGATTGGGCAACATCCGCTGACATCATCATATCTCAAACCCCCTTGTCTACCCATTGCGGCTCTTTGTAAATCTTGGGTCAAACATTTAGGAAAAAATGGCTCTTTGCTTTAAAAAGGTTGCTGACCCCTGTCCTAGGACAAGCAGGCAGCATATCCTCATATGTGGGTGATGTCATTCATGGAGCCCAGTATGGACAGTGAAAAGTGCACCCTCACTTTAAGCTTTGCGAAGCTTCAAGACTGCCCGCACCGCACATGCATGAGTGCCTTCCTGCCCGACATCGGCTCGCAGTTCCTCAGTTCTTCATTTTCCGTGGAGCAAAGAAGTTGGGTCAGACCAGTGGTCCATCGTGCCCAGCAGTCCGCTCCCGCAGCGGCTCTTAGGTCAAAGACCAGTGCCCTAACTGAGACTAGTCTTACCTGCATACATTCTGGTTCAGCAGGAACTTGTCTAACTTTGTCTTGAATCCCTGGAGGGTGTTTTCCCCTATAACAGCTTCTGGAAGAGCGTTCCATTTTTCTACCACTCTCTGGGTGAAGAAGAACTTCCTTGCGTTTGTACGGAATCTATCCCATTTTAACTTTAGAGAGTGCCCTCTCGTTCTCTCTACCTTGCCTTCCCATCAACGTTTCTTTTTGCCTTTTGGCTTTCTTTATCTCTTGTTTATAAGTTCTTCTTCGGTCTGGACAAACTAAAAACATATACATACATTTTTTTTAATTTTTGCTCCTCAGTCGGGCCTTCAGGCCCCTTTCTTCCTATCACTAGTTTTCCATCCTTGTTGTCCAGTCATTGAGTTTTTTGACTTCACCTCCAAAGTCTTCGAACAACTTCAAGAAATGATGTTGGTGCCAGCGGCCTATTTCCATCACTGACCCGCACAGCTGGAGTATGCAGTGTTTAGGGCCTGAGCATCAACTCCCTTGGTATAGGCAGCCTGAGCTTAGCACATCAAGGCCACTTGGTACCAAATTATTTCATTTCTCACTTCCTTTTCATCAATAGAAAATTAACCCTACGCAAGCTTACAACATTTGCATTGCCTTCAATTAAAGGTTGCGTCTATAAATGCTTTTTCCAAAGAATTTTAGCCTACCAGGTTGCATTATGGGAAAGGAATTTTGGTAAACTAATACAGGATTCTAGTTCTTATCAGGATTTTAGAAAGGCATTGAAGACTTATTTGTTTGATAAACTTTATAAATCAGTTTATAATCTGTTATGCCTGTATAACTTTCTTATATTGTAAACATTACATTACATTACATTACATTACATTAGTGATTTCTATTCCGCTTGTGCCTTGCGGTTCTAAGCGGATTACATTAGAAGATGGCTGGTCATTTCCAGGCGATGACATTACAATTATTTGTATAACTTTACAAACTTTGCATACCTAACTTTACATAACTTTTCGTACATAACTTTACATAACTTTACGTGGAGTTACTTTGCGTTACTTTACATTATCCTTACCGTGCTTGCATAACTTGCATTAAGTTTACATAATTTATCTTACATAATTTATCTTACATAACTTTACAAGACTTTACGTAGGGTTACTTTGTGTTATTTTACCTTATTATTCCAGTACATTGCATAACTTACATTACATAATATTACAAAGCATAACCTTATGTTATATTACAAAGCATAACCTTATGTTACATTACATAATATTACAAAGCATAATCTTATGTTACCAAAAAATCGTCTGTTCCTAGGTTGTTATATCTGATTTTTCGGTATTTGGGGAAACAGTGTTTCTGGATATGAGTTGGCTTATCGCCCGTTGCAACTAGATTAGATGTTGCCTATGGGGACGAAATTGCAGTTGGGTGTGAGTTGCAGGAGGTTATGAAGGGTGAGAAGATGAGGGTAGATTATAATATTGGGATGTGTTTTTTGAATAGTATAGTTTTTATATCTTTTCAAAACGCTTTGTAGTCCGTAGTTGTGGTCAGTAGCTTGGATATGATGGGGTCAATTTTCGCGGCCTGTGTAGCAAGTAGGTTGTCATATAGCTTTTTGCGTTTTGTGCCTTTGAGTGAGGGGTAGGTGAATGGGGTCTGGGTTCTCCTTACTCTAGTTGAGAGGTTTCGGATTAGGCGGCTGTTTAGGTAGAGAGGTGCTGTTCCGTTTAGTGCTTTGAATAATAGACAGTATAGTTTGAATTGAGTTCTTGCTTGTATTGGTAGCCAGTGTGAGTCGAGATAGGCATTAGTGATGTGATCGTATTTTCCTAGCGAGTAGATAAGTCTGAGTGCTGTGTTCTGTACTGTCTGTAATTGTTTGGTCATGTAAGCGGGGCAGGGTAGATAGAGGCTGTTGCAGTAGTCTACAAGTCCTAGTACAAGTGATTGGACTAAGATCCTGTATTGTAATTTGTCAAAGAATTTTCTTATTTTTCGCAGGTTGCGCATGGTGTAGAAGGCTTTTTGGATGGTTTTGTTAGTATGAGTCTGCATTGTGCATCTCCTGTCTATCGTTACTCCCAGGATTTTGAGTGCTGGCTGTATTGGGTATGTGATTGCATTTGTCATCAGATCAGTTAAGGTAGGTTCTTTTGTCTTTTTCTAGCAGCAGGAATTTGGTTTTATCCGTGTTCAGTTTCAGTTTGTGGTTGGTCATCCATGTTTCTACCGTTTCCAGAGTTTTTTTCAGTCGTCCTGATGAATTGGGGTCTTGGGTATTGAACTGACATAAGTGTATTTTTATGTTATGTTATCAGTACAGCAATGCTCTGCATTGAAGCATCGATGGATGTTGACATTCATGGTACCTATGCCCCCTCTTCTAGATCCAAGTGAGTATCACACAGTACCAGCTCTCCTTCCTTTCAATGTTGCTCAAGATCTACTCATTCTCAACGGTATAGACATTGTCAAAGGAGCACTTCTCGGCATTCTCATAGTCATTGAACTCCTCAATCCAGAAAACAGCCTTCCTCTCTGTCCTTCAGAGAATCTCCTGTGGTGCCAGATGTTGATACTGACCTATCTCAACACAATACTGATACTGACAATGAACCTATATTATCTGCTCCAGAGTCATATAGCATCCCTTCAAATCCATCTCCTCCTCCTACCAGACAAAGATCTTCTCCAGGCAGGCAGAAGGAAAAAGCTCTGCCTGTCAAATTGGAGTCAGACACTGAGCCCAGAGCATAGCTCCTTGAGGCTTTAGATTTTGATGAATCTTCTAAGGAGTTTCTTAAGTTGCCTCTTCACAATCTGCTTAAGGATGCTCTCTTTAAGAACTGGGAGATACCTCTCTCTACTACAATAGATCCTAGAAAGATTGACTCTCTTTACCGAATACAGTCTTGTCCTGGATTTGATAAACCACAATTGTCATATCAGTCTTTGCTGGTTGAATCCATTCTTAAGAAATCCTCCAGCTCCAGGGTCTATGCTACTGCACCATTAGGACATGAGGGCTGTACTATGGATAAGTTTGAGCACTGCCTTTACTAGAACTCTGTTAGCCAACAGAGTTCTCAATTAGAACTTATATGTTCTTTTATCTCAACCAGCTCAAAGATGTTGACTGATTTCGAGCAGTATATTCCATCTGACTGCCTGCTAGAGTTTCAGATTACTCATGCTGTACTTCAAATACAAAAGTTTATGGCAAGATCGGCATTTGATGTAACATCCAGAGTATCAGCAATGTCTATTGCTATGAGACGTTTTGCATGGCTGAGAGTCTCAGACATGGACATAAATGTTCAAGATCGTTTGCCAAACATCCCTTGTCTTGGTGAAGAACTCTTCAGAGACAAGGTTGAGGATGCCATTCAAAAACGTACCCGGCTAAGGCTCAATCATCTAAGCCTTCTCAAAGACCTACTTCTTTTTTGTACACGAGGCATTATCCAACAACATCCTCCTCTTCCAAACCTCCACCACAGAAAAGGCAGAAACAGCAGAAACCTCAGAAGCCTCAGACTTCAGCTCCTCAGAAACCAGCTGTCTTTTTGACATGATTAGAGAGCATAGCCCAAATACACCCATCTCAGCCTTCTCTCCAACCCATCAGAGGCTGACTTCTATTCTATCATCAGGGCTGGACTCTCATCACCACAGACAATCGGGTTCTCAAAGTCATATGTTAGCCAATATGGAGATCTAAGATAAATGAGTACAAAAGAATTACTAAGGAAAAATGGCGTACCTTCTACTCTAACAAAATAGGATCCTCCACAACTAATAGCAAAGAACTCTTCAGATTAATTAACACCCTATTTGAGATAGACCACCTCAAAAGATCCTCCTCCACCCAATTACCATCTTCAGAGAACTTTGCCTCTTACTTCAAAACAAAAGTCCTCAAACTTAGAACCGCTTTCCAAAATTCCCCACTAAACTACCCCCTATTGGCCATACCCATACACACAGAAACAACCCCAGCCATATAGCAGGGGCATTATAGGAAATTTAAGGATGTTTGGGAGCCATTAACAAAATTCTGTAAGGAATGATTATTATTATGTTTTCCCTTTGAACATACACGTCCAAGGTGGATGAGGGGTGGGGGCGGTAAATATTTTAATTTACTTATGGTTGAGTGCAACTGTTGGGTATATAGATGAGGGGGTTGATACATATATTTGATATTAAATATAATTTGATAACATTTAAGTGCTGTTAAAGTGTAAAATGTTGATATATTATGTTGCACTTATTGTTAGTTTTTTTTCTTTTACATTTTTTATTGATTTTCAAACTACAAATGTGTTTTAAATGAATGTACATTGTATAATAAGTGTTGCAAACTTTCAAATATTACTGCAACAAAGAAATTTCCCCCTCCCTACCAGCTAATATACAAACAAATAAATCAAACCTTCATGAAACCATTCATAAAATTCCATTCCCTTCCCTACCCGACTCCCCCAGGATGTGTACATTTGCTTGCTTATAAAATAAAATAAATTAATTATTCCTCTTTACAATATTTAGTCAATGGTTCCCACACCTCTATAAAATTCTTCAATCTTCCCTGCTGTATGGCCATACAACGCTCTATTTTATATGTATAACACATGTATGTATGCATATTGTTAGTTTTAAACTGAATAAAGATTTACAAAAAAAAGAAACAACCCCAGCAGACAGGTACTGGAATCACTTCGAAAACCCCAACTGGTTCCAATTTCTCAAGCTTTATAAAAATTATGTCAGTTCTTACTGCCTCCTAGACAACTGCCCACCCATAATCGTGAAATCAGCCCCCAGATCCTTCAAGGCCATGCTTTTTGACTGGATTTCACTTCTAATGTCTAACGGTGAATTTCCGACCGACCTAGGCCACATCCTCATCACACCCATCGTAAAAAAACATAAAAGATCCCATATTAACAATCATCAACTACAGACTCATAGCCAACATCCCCTTCTTTACCAAATTGATGGAAGGGCTGATTAACACTGATCTGACGACCTATCTGGAAAAATTCTCAATACTGCACGAATATCAATCAGGATTCCGTACACACTACAGCACCGAAACAGCCATAGCCTCCATTGTGGATTACATTTCCCACGTACTCAGCTCCGGGAATTTTGCACTAGTTCTCCAATTCGACCTGAGCAGTGCATTCAACCTAGTAAACCACGACATACTACTTAAACTGTCTAGATGCCATAGGCATCTCTGGTCATATGTTAAACTGGTTCAAAGGCTTCCTGAAAAACCGATCCTACCAAGTCATCAGTGAATAAGTCTACTCCCAATCATGGACCAACTCTTGTGGTGTCCCACAAGGCTCCCCACTATCACCAACCCTGTTCAATCTATACATGTCTTCACTAAGCCATGAACTATCCAAACTAAATCTCCAAATATACATATACATTGATGACATCACAATCATCATCCCCCTCCAGATAAGTAGATTTCTGATTTTTCCTAGTTTTCGGGTTTGACTTTCTTGTGTTGGGTACTTTCTTTTTCTGTGTTCTTGCTTGTAGAATCTCCTACTCCCTATCTATAAACAACCAAAAGGAAAGAAACCTCCCTCAAACTGAGCATAAATATTTCCCTAAACTAAACTAAACTTTTTTTTTTTTTTAAGATAATTCAATTTCCCTAAAACCAATCCCACCCACTTTTTATCAAACCAAGGTTTAATTAAAATGTAATACAATTTCTTTACAGGATCTATAAATATCCAATAGCAGTACACAGCCCTGCCAGAACTAGTGCCCAGTTCTATTTAGAATCTTCTACTCAAAACAGGTTTTCTTTATGAAGGCTTCAATCACATCAAACAATTTTTTTAAGTATCTTAAACAAAAAAGTGGCAAGTACAGCTCAAAATTCTTAAAGCTACAGGAACACCTTTTTTATTTTATTTATAACCTTGGTTACTCAGTACAAACCATTATAGCTGCTTCCAGAAAGCCTTCTACTCAGCAATGCTATCAACACAAGTGGGCATACTTCATTTCATAGCGTAAACTCCATAACCTGGATGCTTTCTCTTCTTCTCTTCCTTCAGTGTTGGACTATCTTCTCCATTTATCCAACTCTGGACTTAAGACTACTTCGGTCAGAGTTCACCTGAGTGCTATCAGTGCTTTCCATGCTCTTTTCAACAGTAAACCTCTAGCCACTCATCCGCTTGTTTCCTGATTTATGAAAGGACTTTTTAACTCCAAACCTCAGCTCAAGATACCTCCAGTTGTCTGGGATCTTAATGTGGTCCTAGCCAGTCTGATGAAGCTACCATTTGAACAACTAGCAACTACTCATCTTAAGTTTCTCACTTGGAAAGTGGTCTTCTTGATCTCTGTCACTTCTGCTCGAGTGACCCACCTTTTACAGTATTTCATCATGACAAGATGGTTCTCGGGACTCAACCTAAATTCCTCCCTAAAGTAGTCACAGGACTTTCACCTAAATCAGTGGTTCCCCAAACCCTGTCCTGGGGGATCCCCAGCCATTCGGGTTTTCAAGATATCCCTAATGAATATGCATGAGAGAGATTTGCATATAATGGAAGTGACAGGTATGCAAATCTCTCATGCATATTCATTAGGGATATCTTGAAAACCTGACTGGCTGGGGGTCCCCCAGGACAGGGTTTGGGAACCACTGACCTAAATCAATCCATTATGCTTCTAGTATTTTTCCCAAAGCCTCACTCTCACCCTGGAGAAATGTTCAGCTCTTCACACTTTGGACTGTAAACATGCCTTGGCTTACTATATACAAAGAACTAAGCCACACAAGTCTTCACTTCAACTGTCCATCTCCTTTGACCCTAATAGACTGGGCAAAACTTAAAGTGACGGTGCACTTTTCACTGTCTGTGCTGGGCTCCATGGATGACGTCACCCACATGTGAGAATATCTACCTGCTGTCCCCAGATAACACCTGCTACGGAAAGTAACTGCTTTTTTTCGTGTTTAAATAGTGTTATGTTTAGTTAATATAGACCAAATTCTGACTGTATAACATCTTCAGGAGATAAACAGGTAGAACAGAAAACATTCAGTTCTACAACCGGTTTGGTGGATGGCATTCAGTGTTTCAGTTTGTTATCCCTGTTCTTGGATGGTTACGTGATCATAAGCCCATTTGGCCAAACACTGTAGAGGCTTGCTGCTGTTTAGTGCAGCCCACAGCACTGTGGTCTTCTCTGGTGGTTTCCTCATCCGGGCCCTAGCCAGGCCTCACCCTGTTTAGCTTCTGAGAGCTAACAAGTTTGAGCTCTCCTGGGTCTGTGTTGTTAGAAGGCAGTATACGGGGAGGGGAGGGATGCAGAAGGTTGGTATTTCAATTTTTATGGGACATTTGTTCTCTCCTAAAACCATAGAATTGTCAGCTCAGATTTTGTACACACCTGACCATCACATGAATGTTCTCTCCCACTTCCAGGGCTCTGAAGTGCTGAAGGTGCCCATTTGCACAAAAGAGAAACTATTTAAATAGTCATCTGACCTTCCTTGTGATTATAAATGCCACACCAAACAGTTTTCTATATCTTTAAAAGAAATTACCAGTTCAATTACACTTCACCAGAAATTTTCAAATCCCTCACTGCCAAGTGCCTTCACTGCATCCTGCCACTGACAGACCATCTTTATTCCTGAACAGTAGGACCGTTGTTTTTATTAAAGTGTGTGTTTCTGTGAGATATCAACAGAGCCTTTTTCAATTCCCCTGTTCCGTACACTCCTCCTCCCAGGGCCAGCTTTAAGATTTATTTTTCATTTGACCTAGAAAATGCAAATGGTTATTCACGTTTGTGCACGTGCCCATGTATTACAAATTCTGTGCCTGAAAATCTAGTAACCACCAACTGCTAGAACTAAATGCGTTAGTAGCCAATTAGACAAGAGTTTTGGCAGCTCTGGTTACAATTGCGTAGGGTTTAATCATTACACCAAGAGAGAAGCCAAAGATTCCCTCTGAGGCCATGCTGCTAACTGCTTCTGTTTTATTGCCAGTTACTGAAAGAGCTGCTCATTGAAGATGGTTGCTAACTAGCAAATAGCCAAACACAAGAGGTCTGGCAGCTCCTCTCCCCCAAGCCCACTCATTCTCCCTTTTGCCTAAAATGTGCTGTGATTTTAAGATGGCAGAGAAACAACAGTAGTTGATATCTAGTTTCCTATTGTTTCCCACCTAAAATGGCACCCCCCCACACACATGTTGTTTTATATTTGCCCTTTTAGTGTAAACTAAAGTTATTTAACACACTTTAAACCATATGAAATGAAATATCTCTGCATAAATGTGTAGTAAGTGACCCTGGGTACAAAAACTTTAGACTATAATAATAATAATTTTATTTTTATATACAGTGTTCCCTCGGTGGTTCGCGGTCTCGGTCATTTGCGGTATTTTCTGACCGCGAACCGCCGACAAGGAGAGGGCAGCGGGAGAGGCAGGGGAGTGCAGGAAATCACTCGCAGTATGCTCCGACCGCCTTTTCCTGCACTAAGTCGGGCCTTATCTAATCAGGAGCTGCTTTGACACACAGCTCCTGATTGGATAAGGCCCGACTTCGTGCAGGAAGAGGCAGTCGGAGCGTACCGCGAATGATTTCCTGCACTCGTGGTGCTCTGGCTGCTCTCCTGCTGCCCTCTTCAGGCTCCCCCATGAAAAACCGTATTCGTGGTTTTTCGAGATTCACGGGGGTTCCTAGTACGGAACCCCTGCGAATCTCAGGGGAGTACTGTACCGCAATACCACAAACAGTTCATAGTGGAGAAGGAACTTGTATGTCATATGTAAACCACTTTGGTTAGACCACGTGACCTACCCTGAAAAAAAGCCTCTGCCTCAAAGCCAGTAGTGTTGGATTTTTCAGGGAGTCATGGAGATTTTATGCAAGTGGATAGAAGGGAGTAGTGGGTGGAGTTGGAAGCCACGCCCCCACCCTCTTCTCTACCCCCATGCCGTGCGCATGCACCCCTTTCCTTCCCCCCCCCCACCTCTTTAACTTTCCGAGCGCGAGCAGCATCACCAACCTGTTGCCCACGTCGGCTCTCCCTCCGACGTCGCTTCCTAGGCGTGGGACCCAGAAGTGATTTCAGAGGGAGAGCCGACGCGGGCGCGAGCAGCAGGCTGAAATAGCCACTCGTGCCAGGGAAGAGCTAGAGGTATGGTGGGGAGGAAGTGAAGGCATGTGTGCGTGCATGCGCACAGTGGGGGGAGGAGGGGTGCTGATGCCCCAAACCAAAGCGGTACCCAAGGCAAACCGCCTCCCCTCACCTTCTTACTACACCACTGGGAGGGGGGATGATATAAAAGGGAATGTGAGAGCAGATTCCTGGCTTCTGGGTATCCTATTCTCCTGCCAGAGCCCCGATGCTGAGGGAGACTCCTAGAGTACTGATTATCTGTGGGAAGAAAGGGAAGGGAAAAAGATTTTTACATACTACTTGGACAAGGTGCATTAAATGGTTTACAATTGGGTACTCAAACATGTTTCCCTATCTGTCCCAGTGGGCTCACAGTGGAGGATTAAGTGACTTACCTAGGGTCACAAGGAGTAGTGTGGGATTTGAGCCCACAACTTCAGGGTCCTAATCAGTGTTCCCGCTAAGCTGCGCTGGCGTGCGCTGGCACACAAAATATTACATCGCAGCGCACAAGTTTCACGTCACAGCGCACACTCGAGCGGAGGTGAGAGGAAGCGGCGGCGGTCTGCCCTGATCGCCTAAGATGCAGCAGCGGCGGCATCCCCGTAATTTACGGGGATCATGAAAGGAGCCGCCGCTGCTGCATCTTAGGCGATCAGAGCAGACCGCCGCTGCTTCCTCTCACCTCCGCTCGAGTGTGCGCTGTGACGTGAAACTTGTGCGCTGCGATGTAATATTTTGTGCGCCAGCGCACGCCAGCGCAGCTTAGCGGGAACACTGATAGAGTTTGCAGCAGAGGAAACAGCAAGGGAGAGGAGGAAAAGGGAACCTAAGAAGGTTCACAGCTGAAGAGATTGTTTTGGACTTTATACTCTGCCAGGGGATCCCAGGGGAGGACAGAGACTAAGAGAGACTGAGAGGTACAACTATCGTGAACTGAATGTGACTGGTGATTATTGAGAGGATGAAAGAGAAAGAACCTTTGAACCCGATGACTGCCAACACTAAGGGAAATTGTAAATAGTTGAATTTGACATCTGCAATCAAGTTAAATAAAGAGTTTCCAGTTTGTTTTAGTTACACCTTGGCTTCTGCCTGATTCTTTAAACCAAATTGGGGAGAGGCTGAGTGCAGTGACTGACCCCAGAATTGCCATCCTCCAGCCTACTGAATTTTTCCAGCCCCGGCCTAAGCACCAAGCTCAAGCGAGAGACTGTAAAACTGTGACCTATATAATCTGCTTACATCTTTTTGTGAGCCCTGGTCATGAGGCACCCAATCCCGAGGAGCTGGCCAGAGCAAGGGCTACACACAGAAAGGTGGTATATCAAGAATCGAACAGAGCCCGATATTCAAAAAATGCCCTCATTGCCACCTATTTTTTATGCTCCTAAATTTAAAAGTTTAGTGAAATTTAAAATGTATGCACTCAGCCCTAGCAAAGTTTTAAAGAGGCCAATTGATGAGCTTAACTTCGAATATCGGGACTACACTGTCTGCTTAGGATAGCTCTGTATACAAATCACCTCATATTTCTGTTTCCAGAAGACAATTAAGACATATTTCTTTTCCTTATAACTCTAGCCATCACATCTATCACTACTGATCTCTCTCACCTCATTCAACATTCCTAGCTGCATTCACGTTAGGAGCAGCACAGAGCATTCAGCACGCCAGCCTGTGCTAAAAAATGCTTTCGCGGTTTTGTAAAAGGGGGGTTTAATAATTTTCCAGTTTCCTACCAGAAGAGATGTCTCTTGTTATTCCTCTCTCTCACTCTTCTACCACATCCATGTCTTCGGGTCTAGTCTCCCAGGGTAAAGTACCGTATTTCCCCATGTATAGGCCGCCCCATGTATAGGCCACAGGAAATGCAAATTTAGGTTTTAAAACTCTTAGATAAGCTGCCCCATGTTACTAGTCGTGGCTTATCTAAGAAGTTTTAAACCTACATTGGCCGATACAATGGGGCGGCCTATACATCGTCCCCCCCCCTTAAATACCTCCCTCGCTGCCCTAACTGCCGGTAAATACCTCCTGGACAGCTGCCTCCTGCTTTGCAGGGCAGGAGCGATGTTTGCGATCTCAAGCCTTGCCCCGCACTACTTCCTGATTAGCTGCCTCAGTTCTCACGATGGCAGTCATTAAGGAAGCAGTACGGGGTGAGGCTTGAGATCGCAAACATCACTCCTGCCCTGAACAGCATGATTGGAGGAAGCAGCGCCTGCCAGCAGAGATGTCTTTGGAGTCGAACAGTGGCGCACGCAGAGGGGCCCGGGCCTAAGCTTGGCCACAACCTGACTCCAAGTGATGGGTCCGCGCCTTCCACCAGCATCCACAGTTTGATCAGGTATTTAAGGGGGATGATTTCTTCCACAGTTTGCTCAGGTATTTAAGGGGGATGATTTTTTAAAAAACGTTTAATTACGGTACTCCTCTAATGAGGCGGCTTATCTAACAGCAAGTTTTAATGTCTTTAGATAAGCTGCCCCATTTAAGCAAGCTGCACCCACTGCACAGATTTGTAAAACCCATGTATAGGCCGTGGCCTATACATGGGGAAATACAGTAGTTCTCTCCCTTTCTCTTTTCTCTTAGCAGTAATACTGGCAGCGGATGCAGCAAACAGGGCAAAGACAAAAACAAGTAGTTTGCAACCACTCCATGTCTGCTTCTGCTCTGCACCATTGTTGTCACTTCTTCCTGCTCCCAGAGCATGCTGGGAAAGCAAAGGGCACTGAAGCTCTGACACTGTTACATCATGGTATGACTTAAGATGGCTTTGGGAGGAAGTAGGCTGTAGCATCTTATTCTAAAGATATTTGCTCCTCTTCCCATGGACAAAAATTTAAAAAAAAAAAAAATTCTGTAGAGAATACTGGGAGCCATAATGGTGATTTGCAAAGGTTGCCTTTGCAGCTCCTAGTTCTAAAACTTTCAATTCTGTTGTACGTATTATTAGTATCTTTCAGATATGTAAATATCTATTGTATCTCCTGTCTTTTCTCACTTCTAAAAAATATATATTAGGATATTCAAGTACAATACCATATATTAAAATGTCTTGTATTCCACAAATACCTGTTGCAGCTCTCTGCAGATCACAAAAAAGTAGCTAGGTAGGCCTAGGAATTGTATAATAGATAAATAAATATAAGAAAGAATAAACATATCACTGATTCATAAGAAGCGCCATCTTCGGATCAGACGTTCGGTCTATCAAGTCCGGCGATCTGCACACGCGGAGGCCCAGCCAGGTGTACACCTGGCGTAATTTTTAGTCACCCATATCTCTCTATGCCTCTCGTAAGGAGATGTGCATCTAGTTTGCTTTTAAATCCTAGAATAGTGGATTCCGAAATAACCTCTCTGGGAGAGCAATCCAGGCTGCACCTGGGGCGGACCTCCCCCTTGATACGCCACTGGGTGTGAGCCTCCTAGGAGATTTAAACTGCAGAAATTTGGGGTGGGGCTTATACTTCATGGCATGGGGGAAGAATGTCGATGTATTCTTACACTTCCTGTTTTGACAGGCACATGCACACAGGAATTTTGCAGTAACCTCAACCCTTGCACTCATGCATCAGCATTGTTCCTCCCTCTTGCTTTCGCTTCACTAGAGCACATAAAATTTACAGCCCATTTGCTTTGGGCACTGTTGGGCTAGTTTTCTGTGCCATTCTGCTGTGGGATATGTGATCTTACCTCTAACGCCGGAGATCTGAACATCAAGCCCACTGACTTTCACGTCCTCCTTTTCAAAATAAGAATGCCAAAGAAATGCTACTATTTAATAGACTTGATAAGGTAAAACGCATAATATTCTTTTTAAGCAACTGCCACCCTTCATTTCTACTGTAACATCCAAATATTTAATTTAAAGTCCAGCAAGGCAGTGATAACCTACATCTTTTTAAGTAGAGATCAACCCAAGGAATTATTCACACTCTAAAGTACAGTATATCTTCAAATAGATAACTTCTGATTTAGGCAGCTGTATAAGGATTTAATTTTATGTGGGGTTGAACGATTCATATTTAGTCTGCCTTGGAGGATTTCCTTGTGCTACATCCATTCATTAGATATGGGAGATAAGCGCACTGATTTTGTTAAACGCAAGTCCTTTTGTAAAATAGATTTAGCTGTCCAGAAACAATTGGGAATGCTATTAACTATCACAAGCCAGTTTTATCTGATATAAAAGAAAAAAAGGTGGGCAATAAAGCCAGACTAGATAATGTTGTAATTAGTTTATTCAGCAGTCTGGATTGGCGAAAACCTAATTGATTTCACAGACCAAAAGCTTTGCAGGACAGATAAGAACTGACACATTTATTTATTTATTTATGTAAGCATTTCCTATACCGCTAAATCTGAGCAGGGAGAACTAAGCAGTTTACAGGCTAAAACAAAAGGAGAAAAGGAACGCCATCAAAATGATAGGAGAGATCTACAAGGAACAAAGGAAAAAACTGCAGGAATGGTGTACAAGACGCCAAGTCTTTAATGAATACACATTAAAAATGAACATCCAAAAAGGTTAGAGAACCCGGACCTGAAACGGTCCCGTGTTTCGAAGAAACACTCCTTCCTCAGGGGTCCAAAAAAGTGTGTCATGTACTGGGGAACCTTATGGATAACAACCGGAGACAACAATGTCTTAAAAAAACAGTGCAACTTTGACTGTCCTCACAGTGCAATTTTGACTGAATGAATGAGGAGGCAAATCCAGCGAACAACGGCGTGCAGAAGATAAACAATTGAGAACTGAGACAGATAAGAAGATTGGGCACTGAACATAGTGTTTTATTGAAGGGATGAACTTTTTATGAATTTTAACTTATTTAATGTGTTGGATAGAGTGGGAGGGCTTCACTGTTTGGGAGAATGATTGTGTGTATGTATTGTATGAAATAATGGTATAATATGGTTTAAAGATATATAATTATAATAAATGATGAATTATTTATAAGCACATAAAATAATGTGAGGTATAGCTCTTGTTTATGTATTTTGTTTATGCATATTCATTGGGGATATCTTGAAAACCCAACTGACTGGGGGGTCCCCCAGGACAGGGTTGGGAACCACTGGTTTACACAATCAAAGAGGTTTACATATTTTAGACAGGCACTTATTTTGTACCTGGGACAATGCAGTGTTAAGTGAATTGCCCAAATTCAAATTAGATGAGAAAATACTAGTAATCGACAGCCATCCTAATAGAGGGGTTGTGTTATAGAGTAACAAGGTGGAGTCAGACTAAACCGATGCTGGAGAATTAATCTCATGACTTAAGTTATAGGCCCGGGCAAAAAATATCCTTGAAAGAAGAGATGGTACGAATAAAGGGAGGTTGTTCCAGGTAGGTGGTGCTAGAAAATAGTCATGTACAATCACTAGGCCCACCAATACACACAATGGAAGCATGACCTGTGCGAATGTTCTGCCATATCGTACGAATGTTTAACAGCAAATATTCATATTCCACATTACGGGGTTAACTTTCTAATAGGGCATCAAGTTATAGAAGTAAAGACTTTAAGTATTTCTAACCTACAGTATTTTATGAAGGCAAAGGCACCTAAGCGTCTTTATAAACTACTAGCACAAATCCTGCAGAAATTGTGCTTAGATTGAAGGTGCAAACAGTTTATTAAAAGCATGATAAATCACCTATAAGTGGGAATTTATAAGCAGTGCACTATATTAAAAAAAACATAAGAGGAAGGAACTCCATTATAATACTGACCTTTGATACTGTTGATCACCACCTACTCCTCAACACGCTGTCCTCGTTGGGATTCCAGAATTCTATTCTCTCCTAGTTTTCTTCCTATCCTTCCCATTGTACTTTCAGTGTATGTTACAGTGGATCCTCCTCCACTGCCATCCCACTGTCTATCTCTGTCTTGGGCCCTCTCCTCTTCTCCATATATACCCACTCTCTCAGTACACTGATCTCCTCCCATAATTTTCAATATCACCTCTATGCTGATGACTCCCAGATCTACCTCTCCACACCAGATATCTCTATAGGAATTCAGGCCCAAATCTCAGCCTGCCTGTCCGACATTGCCGTCACCTCCTTCTCTATAATATTACCAAAATAAGATCTCTCCTCTGAGCACACTACCAAAACTCTTATCCATGCTCTCATCACCTCACGCTTAGACTACTGCAACACACTTCTCTCAGGTCTCCTGCTCATCCATTTCTCGCCCCTTCAATCCATTCAAAATGCTGCTGCACGACTCATATTCCATGAGATCTGCTCCTCTCCTCAAGTCACTTCATTGGCTCCCCATCCATTTCCGAATACAGTTCACACTTCTCTTACTGACTTACAAGTGAATTTACTCTATAGTCCCTCAATATCTCTCCTCACTTAACTACCCCTATGCTCCCCATCCCCCCAAACTCCTTTAATCGGGTTAAGTCCCTCTTATCTGTACCCTTCTCCTCTACCGCCAACTGCAGACTCAGTCCATTCTTTCTTGCTGTCCTGTATGCCTGGAACAGGCTACCAGAGTCAATACATCATGATCCATCTCTAGCAGTATTCAAATACAAGCAAAAAACCCGCTTTTTTGAAGCTGCTTTCAACTCTTAACTCCCACTCACTGTCAGATACTTTTACCCACTGTATCATTCCTTCTACCAGAAACTTCCCCAACCCTGAGATGTCCTGTCTGTCTGTCCAAATTAGATTGTAAGCTCTTCTGAGCAGGGACCGTCTATTGAATGTTAAATGTACAGTGCTGCATATGCCTTTCAGTGTCATAGAAATGATAAACAGTAGTAGTAGCAACATATAAGAAAGAGAAAACAAAAGAGAGAGAGAGAGAAATATCAATAACTAAAAGACAATAACCAGAACCAGCATTGTCATCAGCCAGTCTATTCCAGGCAAATTACTTTAGGGGGAGAAAGTGTTGGTAAATTTTTTAAAAAGTTTAAAATTTAGTCTTTTTTAAAAAAACTTTATTTAGTTTTTAATGCCAACAAAAAGTGCAATACAATTTATATACAAATAATGATAACCAACCAAGCACTTATAATCAATCAGTATCTATACAAAAGATAAAAATTCCCTCCCCCATCCATCATTACCATCAGGAATAATATCAAAACAAAAGATATAGCCCCATCCCGCTCCCACCTCCTCTGGAAGTGTGGGCGAAAAACAACGAAAAATAAAGATAAAGGACAAGTATAGCAAATCTACAAACGACGTCAATGGACCCCCAAATTAATTTGAATATCTTATTATGCCCCAGCATGTCAGCATTCATTTTCTCATATTTATAAGTTAAACATAAGCTCGCCCACCAAAAAGGAAAACTAAGGTGATCTCAATTCTTCCAATTTAGTTTTGAAATTTATTAGGGACTGTTCCAACCTGAGGTGAGGTAAGGCTTTCCATAAAGTGAAACAAATGACACTGAAAATTCTAGTAAGGATGAAGTTATAACAACGTTGTCAAAATGAAGGCCCAACTGATAAGTTTGCTTGGAAGGACCAGAGGGTTCTGGAAGGACAGTATGGAATGAGTGCTCAGAAAAGGTATAGAGAGGTTCCAGAATGATAAAATTTATACGCTATTGTCATGCCACATTCCAATACACATCCCAGAACATGCTAACACCATACATATATACTGTATTCTTTATACATGAGGTAGGTTTATAAAGATGCATTATATGCACGAAAATGACTTCAGAAAACTATCCACAATACGAAGGGGTGCTGAAAAGTTCTCAGTCCAACCAACTTCCTAAATTCTGAGTGCTATTTTGCCACTGTAGCTGAAAAGAGTGTTATTTTATTTTGCAAAATTGTAATGCTATGCGTTGACATTATTTCAGACCATTGAATGAATCATATCAATGAAAAGTGTAGAATTTTCAAGTGTAAAACTAACTCCAAGCCGTTATAAAGTTCCTATTCCTGCAGAAGAAATCTCCAAAAGAAATCCATGAATGTATGATGCATTGAGTGACAAATCCCCCATCATACTCCACAGTGAAGAAGTGGTGGGCAAACTTGTTGACCATGTCCATGACTTGATTTTGGCAGATCAGCAAATATCAGCTAAAATAATTTCTGAGACACTACAGATATCCAGGGAACGTGCTACGAGCAGCTGGGTATACAGACGCTGTCAGCCAAGTGGGTGTCCAAATGTTTGAATTCTGATGAGAAATGGCATTGAGTGGATACTTTAAAGTTGATTTTGCAGCATTTTCAGCGAGTTGGTGCCAACCTTTTGGAACTATTAGTTGCTGTTGAAGAAATTTGGTTACACCACTATGATCCTGAGACAAAACAGCAGTCCATGCAATGGGAGCACTCAGGTTTTCCAAGGCCAAGGCAATTCAAGACCATTGAAAGAAAAGGAAGCTCTGGAAAGGAGTTCTCTTTTTGCAAGACAATGTACCTGTTTCTTAAGGCTGGCAAAATGATGGATGTTTTGTTGCAGTTGGGGTTTCAGTGCATAGACCATCCAACCCTACTTATCACATCTTGTTCCATCTGACTATTTTCCGTTTCCAAACCTTAAAGAGAGTTTGAAACAGTGGCAATTTTTGAGTGATTCGGAAGTAAATGCAGCAGCAGAGCAGTATTTCAGGGACCAGACATTAGAGTATTTTTTTGGAAGGGTTAAGAAACTTCAGACACAATGTGCCAAGTGTGTTGAAAGTAGGGGTAAATATGTGGAATTACTTATAAGTTTCATGGTTCCATGTCATTCCCTTCTTGGTTGTGCTGAGAACTTTCCAACACCCCCTCGTATATGAGGATTATACTGTACATAGAGTCAAGAAGGAATCAGAGGTAAACCTATGGCGAGTTTGCTCTGGTACCAGCAGCAACTGCTCTCTATTTGCGCTGGTTTCACCAGCAGCAGGTTCCAAAGCTCAGGCCTCAGGATGAAAAAAGAGAGCATCAAATAATATCATGAAAAGAGGGAAAGAGAAGTTCTGCCTTTTTCTTCCCTCTCCCCTCCTCCCAATCATCAACAGAAGGTGCTAAAAACATGCAAAGGTATTATTTGTCTATGTGAGATTTTAATAGCCAAATTAAACATTACCTGTGGGAATAAAATGCATGAACAGAAGGTAGGTTAGAGATGGGAGCTGTGGGGGAGGAGTCGTCTACAAGCAAGTAATAAGCATGCATGTCTGTGCAATGTGTATGGATCTGAAAATGTGACTGCCTGGATAGTGAGTTATTGTGAGTTAGTATGCATCACTCTACTCCCGTTCCACCCTATTCTTCTTCTCATCTTCCCTGCTTCCCTCCCTTCCTTTCTTGGCTTGCTAATCCCTTCAGTCACATCAGGTACACAGTCACCAATACCCATGTTTCAATAGCATGACCTTTTAGTTTCAAAAACATATGTGCTTTTGAAACAAACTTCAAATGCAGAGAAGCAGATGATCATTGGCAAGCAGCCCTCATTCTAAGTGGCACATGCCTAAAATAGGACATCAGGCACAAAGGTTAATCCTATTATTGCAACCTGTGAGATGAATGTGGCCAGAGCCATCCCAGCCTTTTTTCCTTGGCTTCCTCTTTTTACAGACAAGCCATGCATTAGCAGGAAACATCAGAGCTGCAGAGAAACAAACTACTGTGTTCTTAAAGCAGACAGAGGAGAGCAGAGGTAGCTGACTCAAGAGGGAAGCCAGACTAAGACAGGGGGGGGAGGGGGGATACATTGGTTTGTATCTGTATCAATGAGAGAAGAACAGCTGGTGAAACCTGACTCAGCAGTTTAACCCCTACGGTAATTTTAAACCATGCTGTAATGTCTTATTTGTCTTTGGATAAAGTTCTGTGGTAGCCTTGTTAGCCCATTTTAAAGGCAATAAATAAAAATAAAACAAAAGCGGAAAATAAAGATAATACAGTACCTCAATAAAAATGGCTATTGCCTTATTTTGTTTTATATGCATTTATTATTCTCTTTGCTTAAGAAACATCAAAATCCCATTGAAATGGCAAATATTCTATTAGAAATACTCTACCAAGGACGTCTTCACTTCCATTTCATTCAGCAATCAAATATTATTGGCTGTAAATTAGTTTCTCAAGTCAGTATAAAATACACAGAGTTTCCATTATCTTCTCTTAACAGATACAGAATTCAGTTGACAGCCTGTTTTAGGAGGGTCTTCAATCCAGGTGTGGAGAAACACTGATAGCGGGGGAAGGGGGGAGGGGGAATGTCTTCTTGCTGAAACAAGGGGGCTCTCAAGTTTAGTCACAAATAGGTCATGTTTTCATAGTAACCCAGTTGTGCAGATTAACTTTGCTAATGAGACCCCCCTGGGTATTTGTTTCCATTAAAGGGGAAGCAACCAAAAATGTCTCTCTTCTATTGTATTATATATTCCATAGCTTTCAGAATTAATACTTTTTCTTGGCTACCATTTTCTCCATTTTGGCACTAATGCTGCCTAAAATCACACCAGGACGCCTTGTAGGAAGAGCTACAGTTCTGCAGGAAACAGATTCGCTATAACTAGGTCAGCGTGTTTAAGCAATCAGCAGTGCTGTCAACATTACTCCTGTGAACATATGATCATTTTGATCTAGCTTCAGCTCATTTTATTCTGCAGAACAAAAGCAGAATACACTGGAGTGAGAGCCAGTTAAGCAGAACCAGCTGGCTTTCTTTTCCTATTCTTTCCAACCCCACGGTTGCTGGAAATAAATCACACACAAGAGATTGAGTCTGTCTGGAGCAAAACAACTCTTCAAAAATTAACAGAACAAATCTGGTGTGTGGGGAAAGCTGGCAAGAAGAAAAATCAAGAATGGGCCAAAGTAGATGGGGGGGGGGGGGGCAGAGTTCAGAAAAATAAAAAAAAGTCACCCTTCCCCTCAGCTTAATGAATATAGTATCTATGGGAGAAGCAGCATTTAGGGAATTCTTTCATTCTTCTTCCCTTCTCTACAACTGCACACAAACGAGAGAGAGAAGAGAAAGTGAGAGAAAGAAAATTATTCTATCAGACATGCTCTCCTTGTTTTCCCTACTGTAGCACACCCCAATCCCTGCTAGACTTCCTCTGCGTGATTCAGATGTATATTTAATTTTTTTTGTTGTAAATTCTACTGTAAACCTGGTAACTGAATTGTACTTTTTTTTTTATTCTTTATTGATTTTTAATCAAAAAACAATGTCATACAAATGAAAGAACAATAGGTATTACATACATTACACTATTATCCGTATTGGTAACATAAATATCATTCAATAATTTCAATTTCTTACATATAATAATAGTAGAATAATCCTAATATCTAATATAAATGAAGACTAAAGTTATCCAAATGTCGCTATCAATATTTATTCCGTACCTTCCAATCCTCCACCCCCCTCCCTCTGGATGTGTAAAAATAAATGAACCAAAGAAAAGATATGATAAATATATATCATTATTACATTACATTACATTAGTGACTTCTATTCCACCTGTACCTTGCAGTTCTAGGCGGATTATTATATTTTTACAAATTGTACTTTTTTTAATAGTGGTGGAGTAGCATGGCAATATCACTTGCCAAGGCTAGAGTCGCTTTATTTTTAAACTGTAAAATCCATCCTTTGAAATCTAATGGTTTGATATATTATCACTCTTGGTATCATCTTTTTATTATTTTAAAAACCAATAGACTATTTGGGAACTGCCACCTTCTAATTGCTCCTTCCCTGTCCTCTCCAAATCTGGAAAACATATAACACAGACACATGCTGGAAAGAATTACATGAGTTCCCCTTGCCCTAAAGTCCTCAAGGGCTCCAAACAGACTGAGCTTTCAGGATACCTCTAATAAATATGAGATGCAATAGAAGTACTATTCATTTATTAACTCATTCATTCAATTTTCTACATTGTTCTTTCAGGAGAGCTCAGAACGGTATACATGAATTTATTCAAACATAGAAACATGATGGCAGATAAAGGCCAAATGGCCCATCTATTCTGCCCATCCACAGTAACCATTATCTCTTTCTTTCTCTCTGAGAGATCCCACGTGCCTATCCCAGGCCTTCTTGAATTCAGACAGTCTCTGTCTCCACCACCTCTTCTGGGAGACTGTTCCATGCATCTACCACCCTTTCTGTAAAAAAGTATTTGCTTAGATTACAATGGAGCCTATCACCTCTTAACTTCATCCTATGCGCTCTCATTGCAGTTTCCTTTCAAATGAAAGAGACTCGACTCATGCGCATTTACATTACGTAGGTATTTAAACGTCTCTATCATATCTCCTTTTCTCCCGCCTTTCCTCCAAAGTATACAGATTGAGATCTTTAAGTCTGTCCCTATATGCTAGGGATCTCAAAGTCCCTCCTTGAGGGCCGCAATCCAGTTGGGTTTTCAGGATTTCCCCAATGAATATGCATTGAAAGCAGTGCATGTACATAAATCTCATGCATATTCATTGGGGAAATCCTGAAAACCCGACTGGATTGCGGCCCTCAAGGAGGGACTTTGAGATCCCTGCTATATGCCTTATGATGAAGACCACCCACCATTTTAGTAGTCTTCTTCTGGACCGACTCCATCCTTTTTATATCTTTTTGAAGATGCGGCCTCCAGAATTGTACACAATATTCTAAATGAGGTCTCACCAGAGTCTTCTACATGGGCATCAACACCTCTTTTTTCCTACTTGTCATACCTCTCCCTATGCAGCCTAGCATCCTTCTAGCTTTCGCCGTCACCTTTTCAACCTGTTTGGCCCCCTTAAGATCATCACATACAATCACACCCAAGTCCCTCTCTTCTGTTGTGCACATAAGTTCTTCACCCCTAAACTGTACCGTTTTTGCAGCCCAAATGCATGACCTGGAATTTCTTAACATTAAATTTTAGCTGCCAAACTTCAGACCATTCTTCAAGCTTCGCCAGATCTTTCTTCTTGTTATTCACACCATCTGGTGTCATCTGCAAAGAGGCAAATCTTACCCGACATCTCAAGCATTTTTCCCTGTCTGTCTCGGTGGGCTCACAATCTATCTAATGCAACTGGGGCAATGGGGGGGATTAAGTGACTTGCCCAGGGTCACAAGGAGCAGTGTGGGTTTGAACCCACAACCTCAGGGTGCTGAGGCTATAGCTTTGACCACTGTGCCACACTCTCCCCTTCCCCTGCAGGAGCACATAGATCCCCAGGCAAAAACTTACACCTGCTCTAAAAGTATAGGCAGATACAATACCTTTACATTTGAGTGTAGATCAGTAAGATGCTGCGGGTGGCCTGGGGTATTATCAAGCAGGAGGATAATTTTAAAGGAAACACCCTTTTCCAGACAATAATGCTTGATCAAGGGTATAAAGCAGTTGATAAACTAATCCTCAAATAAAGCTTGCATCATCCATGCCTTGTTATTTGCATTATAGTAAATGGGCAACATGTGCTTACTAACCTGCTTCCATGCACGTGGGTTCTCAGAGCGATAGATGAGGAAAGGCTTTAATTTGAACCCAGAAAAATTTCCTCCCAACAACGTGACCCTGTCCTTAAAAGCCTTGAAACCGGACATTGTTTTAGCTTCTCTGTGTATAGATGTAGGACCTTTATGGCATTTTATTCCCCCCAAAAAGACTGGTTTCATTCACATTGAAGCCACCTCTCTCTTTCTCTCCCTTGCCCCCCCCCCCCCCCCCAGTGGGATTGTCAATCTCAATTCATTTCAATTAAGAAATGATTGGGTAAAACGGACTGACATTATGGAAAATTACTCTACAGCTTACCAGAGTTAGGCCAGTCCTGGCCCAGCGACCAGCTTGAAATTGAGAGACCAATGTTACACTTAGGGAAAACCTCTACAATGTCACGAAGCTACTACTGCAGTCAGAACAGACACACACACAAACAAACCCTCACAGCACAAATTGGTACTGTGGTACTTTTATATAGAAAGAAAAGTATGGAGACATCTAAAATAGGTGAGCCTGCTTAGCAACTCTGTTTCATATTATGTCTCTAAGGTCGCAGGAACATTTTTTTGATCCAGCGCTCCACACAGGCGCTATCCAGGTGTTTATAGTAATTGCGAAGCTTGTAAAAGCACAAGAGCATATGATGCAGCCCTACAAGAAAAATCCATAATAGGAAAGGCCAGTAAATTCCCCTAGGACTCAAAAGGCAGAAAACTCATAAGAAAAGCCATACTGGATCCATCTAGCTCAGTATCCTGTTTCCAACAGTGGCCAATCCCAAACCTAAACAGTAGCAACATTCCATGCTACTGATCCCAGGACAAGCAATGGCTTCCTCCATGTCTGTCTCAATGGCAAATTATGGAATTTTCCTTCAGGAACTTGTCCAAACCCAGACACACTAACTGCTGTTACTACATTCTCTGGCAACAAGGGCCAGAGCTCAACTATTCTTTGAGTGAAAAAAATCGAGTGTCCCCATGCCTTTGTAATTTTTGACAGAGTATAAAATATCAATTCACTTGTATCTCAATCACATCTACCCTCAGCCATCTCTTCTCCAAGCTGAAGAGCCCTAACCTCTTTAACCTTTCCTCATACATAAGGTGACCATACGTCCCGTTTGGGGACGGGACTGACAATTAATAGATGTCCCCTTTTGATGAAAAAAATTAATGGTCACGTTACTCATACAAGATGAGTTCAATCCACTTTTATCATATTGGTTGCTCCAAGCTGATGCCCATGGCCAAGAAAAGAAGGGTAAATTAAATGAATGGGAGACAAGGGGAATCCTTTTTAACAGTAAATATTTGTTATTTACCACAGGGTGAATCATATGCAAGGGCCCTCATGGTAGTGGCATTTATACATATTAAGTCAGTAAACGATCCCTTAAATATCACAAATGAGACCAAAATCAATATGAAATGCTAAGAAATAAGCCAGAAGTATAAAAGGAAGGATTGAGCTTAAATTTAAAAGTATTATTTTACTTAAAAAAAAAAAGTATTATTTTAAAAAATTTCCCCCCCCCCATCCCCCGTTATTCGTTGTTATTTAACGGCTAATATTCAGTGGGACATAGTTGGTTATCACCGCTGAATATTCTAGCCACTAAAGGGGAAATTCTTGAATATGCGCCGAAGGTTAGCCGGTGGCAGGGCACCGTACTGTTGGCTAACCAACCAATCCAGAAGAACGTTTTCTAAAAAAATAAATAATAGAGGCGCGAACAGCACCTTCATTTACGGCACCTGTGTTGCGTTTACATAAGTGCTTAGGGGCACGTAAGGACGCCTAAGGCTGGCGTAGGCATCGGAAGTGGCCTTCGGCATCCTTAGGCACTCCTAGGTGCTCCCTTAAGCGTGACACTGGCACCTTAAATGTAGGCTTCTAAAATGCTGCCCTACATTTAAGGCTCCGGTGTGAAAAACCAAAAAGCGAAATTCTATAATCGGAGCTAGTTCGTGATCGACACGCTCCGCTTCTAGGTGGCCACCTATATCAGCATCGATTATAGAATCCCCCCCCCCTCAAACTGGCTATGTTGCATGACTTAGCCGACTAGCTGCAAATATTTCTGGTCAGGAAATTTAGCCATGTAAATAGAAGTCCTATCTTTGCCCGCTATTAACTTAACCGGCCAGTGTTGAATATTCACTTAGTCGGTTAAGTTAGAACCAGCCAAAACACCCCCAGATGTTAAATGCTGTTCACCAGAAATAGCCCAGCATTAAATATCCCGGTTGAGTGCTGGCATTGGGCAGATTGCACGCTGCCTAGCGCTGACTGAAAATTGCCTGGTTTGAGTTTTATACCATCTAGTTTACATGAAGTCACAAATTGTAAATATTACGAGAAAGTGTTGAGTAAAAACCAGTCACTTCCAAGTCAGTAGGCTTTCTGCAGAGCAGACGTTTTTGCATTTTCTGTGCCACTGAGTCATAAGGCAGGTGCATGTGAGAAAGAGAAAACCCTTAAGTAGGTCAGAGTAAAACATTACTTGGCACATGGCTCAAAAGGTTCACAGAATGCAAACTTGGAATATGGCTTTGTTCAAAATAATGTGGATTTAGCTATCCTCTCAGCTCTCTCCATTAAAAGAAAAGCCTGCAATCTATACTTGTTTATTAGAATTTATTTACTGCCTTTTTGAAGAAGAAATCCATCCAAGGCAGTGTACAGTTTAAAGTGCCAAGCTCACAGAGAATTTGTTCTTTCACATTCTGAGATGTGAAGCAGTCTCAGAAATTGGGGTACAGGAGGCAGAGAGGCTTCAGAATGGCAAAATGTGGAACGTGTGCTTTAGGCTATGTCCAGGCAAGTATACTGGGGTGGGCAATACAAATTAGGGGGGGGGGGGTGGAGATATCCCTAGGAAGTTGTGAATAGAATCTCATGGCATCATATCCCATTCCTGATTCCAAAAGTGTTGGCAGCCTAAAGGGAACAGGAGGAAGAACATTATCTCATTGAGACAACTAATCCACAGGTGTTGATTTCTTTGCTCCTCGGTCTTTCTTCAAAGACAGCATATCCTCTAGTAACACTGAAAATGCAATGCTTGCTTAAAATGTTGCCACAGAATTCAGTTTGCAAGTGGAGAAGTAAAATTTACCCAATGTGAAACTGTATCAGTCCTTAGGAATCTAGACCAGAAAACCAGCAGGCACCTTTCCAAGTCAGTACTAATGAAAATAACTATTGCAAACTGGAATGAAAAGAAATTGCATGGTACTTTAGAGAATGATTGTAATCAAGGATGAGCTGCTTTTGCGTCTTACATTCCCAAAATATAATCCCTTTTAAGTAGTGAAGAAATGGTGCAGCCATTTGAAAGACCTTTGAGAACCTAGGTAGCATGAAAAAATGGAAGCAGCATTGTGGGCAATGTAACTGACAGTACATATGGCTCCTTGCCTTCATTATCAAAATACTTCCTTATGCATTCTTCTAGAATTAGAAACTCAATAAAAAGGCAAACAATTGTGATTAGAGAAGGAACAATTCCTGGATTGTGATGCCTGTGTTCTAAGCAGGGAGGTTTTGGGGTTCACCGCTTTGTTGCTTGTTTGATTGTGAACTGGCAAATGCAATATAAAATCACTCACATACAGTCAAAGTCAATTGTATAGAATCATCATCAACTTATATTGAAGCTTATGCTCAGAGACATGAAGGTAACAAACAAGGGACGAACCCCAAGACTGTCACCTCACCATCCAACCATTGCATGCTCAAGATAGTTTTGTTGATATCAAAAAATACTCAATGTGCTGTGTATCCACAGTCTACCACGTTTTGATGAGGTGAAAGGTTAAAAAATACAAAATTACAAACTTATCTTAGCTTGTAGGTTCCGACATGGCACGTTTCGATCCTGCGCCAGGGAACCGAAGGATAATTGAAAAAGTTGTAACTTGGCGGTGTAGTCTCAAAAAACAAGTTACAGAGCATTCCAGAACATGTAACCCACAGGTTTACTTCCTTTCCTTTGCTTTGCTTGCTTTGCTCTTTTTGGAGTATTGAACTTTAAGTCCCCATTGATCTACTTGTCTGATTGTGAACGGCAGTTAAGTGAATCTTTTAAGAAACTCAATTTGCCACAGAAGAATCTTGTATTAATACCAACAGAATGCAGTCAGATTTAGAGGTTACCATCTCAAAAGTGGGCCCCCTAGTGATGAGCTGTCGGCAGCACTATGTAACTCAGAGTGTCAGCAGTTTCGGCAGTAAGATGCTTTCAATTGAAAGGAAGTCAGCACCTCCAGTAGCTCAAAGCCACAATAGAGCTCAATGCTTTGCAAAACAACAACCAATGAAAACCACCAGCCCTATAAATAAAACTTTGCTACCATTGTATTTCAATGTTATGCTAATGAGAAGATGTACCAATTAGGTCAAGTATCAACTGCATAACCTGAAGACACAATATACACACATAGAAACAGCAGTTCCTAAATGGAAGCCCCCATTTATAGAGTTCTGAGGGTGCCCAGATTTCATCACACGATACTACAGTAATCCAGTATCAGCATGCCTTATATTTGGACGGTCACAATAGATCTACTGTACTTGTGGGCACATAAATAAATGCATTGAAGCAAAGATGTGTGATTATTCTTTAAGTTATATGTGTAACTGAAAGCCCCAAGCATGCTTGCATTTATATGCTATGTAAGTTACATGCACCCTTCCAGAATAGCGCTGGCACTTTTGTGGTTAAGTTTATACATATGCATATAAGTGTTAGTATTCTATACATTTGTGTGTGCAAGGGGTGAATTAATACGGGTACCTAGTTTACAGAATTGCTAAATCACAAGATCAGTTGGTTCATCCGGTCTGTCTAGCTATTCTTGTTAACATTGCTTAAAATACATTCCAACTTTCAGCCATACCACCTGCAGGATAGTCCTTCTCATTCAAGAGATTTTGTTGTTTTCTTGTATTGTACTCAGCCATTCTAACTAGTAGAGCATTCAACATTTCCTTTCTAAATTAAATTTTGTTCTTCCCTCCATTTCTAACAAGGTCCCACAAGAATCCAGCCACCCGAAAAAGCACAGCTAATCTCTAAATGCTCAGCCTCCTAAATTCTTGCAACTTTTCTAGACAATGCCCTACCCACTTGCTGCACCAATCCGATCTGCACAAACAGCCTGCAAGAGCGAGCCAGGCATGGAGGCACCTGCATTTCTACCAGGCCTTCTAGTTTCTACTGCACTTGGAAAAAAAAAAACCTAGACAGAATCTTTTGCACAACACAATAATCCCTTACCTGTCCTGGGGAAGCCCTCACAGTCAAATTTTCAGCCTATGCACAACAGTGGCGTAGCGAGGCTGACCGGCACCCGGGGTGGTGGCACTTCTCTCCTCACCACCCCCACCCCCACGCATGTGCCTGCACCCTTCCCCTTATCTTTTTAACTTCGGTGTGAGCAGTGAAGAACTTGCTGCCCGTGTCGGTTTCAGAGCTCCGACGTCACTTCCTCCCAGAAGTGACATCAGAGACAGTTCCGAAGCCAGCACAAGCAGCAAGTTCTTCGCTGCTGCTCGTGCCAAAGCTAAAAAGG
The DNA here is from genome assembly GCF_902459505.1 of Geotrypetes seraphini. NCBI lineage: Eukaryota > Metazoa > Chordata > Amphibia > Gymnophiona > Dermophiidae > Geotrypetes > Geotrypetes seraphini. The sequence goes on from NC_047089.1 coordinate 173,580,497, forward strand.
GGAAGGCGCGCGGGCGAGGAAGGGGGAGAAGAGTGGGAAGGGGGGCGAAGAGAAGGAGGGGTGCCGGCGCCCCAAGGAAGACCAAACCCGGGCAGGATTGTCTCCCTCACAACCCCCCCCCCCCTTTACTGCGCCACTGATCCACAATGAGTATTCATGACATTGATTTGCGTGCACTGCTTAGTCAGGGTGGCTATTCAGAAACCCCAGGACAGGTTTGGGAACCACTATGTTAACATCAAAAAGCCCAAGGACTGCCGACTAGCTCCACATCACAAAGGACAGACTAAGTCAGACCAAGACTAAAAATGAAAGGACTTAATTTACTTAGGCCCACGTTACCTCTTGAGGGCTAAATTTTCAAAAGATGTAAAATTTGTAATTAGAGGGCTATAAACATATTTTGAGCTCCAGTTCTGCATTTACTTAGAGATGTTTATCTGAGATAGCCAGGTGACCAAAGTAGAGGTCTGCACGGGAACAGGGATCGCGGGAATCCTCCCCTAACCCACAGGACTCCCACGGGGACCCCCTCTAGCCAACGGGACTCCCACGGGAATGGAAGGCTTTGGAAGCAGGGTTCGTCCTTATAATATAATGGACACATCAGCCTTAGTAAAAGAGGGGGTTTATAAGTTAATTACCTGAACATAAAACAAAAAAAGGGTTCCACCAAAGAGATTACACAAGGAAAACAGCAGCGCAAACACAAAAGAAACTGTGGAATTGATGATCCTGTCAGAAGTAATTGCTGCTTTTTATGGGGACGGGCGGGGATGGAAATAATTCCTTGCAGGGATGGGTGGGGACAGAGAGGATCCTGATGGGGACGGGTGAGGACGGAAAGGATCCTGGCAGGGACAGGTGGGGATGGGTGGGATTTCTGTCTTCGTGCAACTCTCTAGACCAGAGTTATGACTTGACCTCAGCTATCCAGGTACAAGTTTGGAAAAGTTGAAAGTGTAAACATAAAGCTAGCTGTACATCTAATCCTGTATCAAGTGTTAAATGTATTATTTATTTTAAAAATTTCACACACTTAAAAACCTAAGCGGCACACATCATCATATTCATAATAAATCATAACACAAAATACATTTTAAAAAACCAATCAATAGCACATCAATATGCTTCCTGCTCAAAGATACATAAAATAGGCAGGAGGAGCTTCAGAGGGTGAACAAAACAGAACGCAAAGCCAAACCAGCTGTAGAATGCATAGTGGTAGACAAGTTAATTATGGGCCATTTTTAGGCTTTATTTTACATTAGGGGGTACTTTTATATAGGATGTCTATACGAGAAGGGAAGAAAGGGAAGGGGAATGGGACTTGTATAACACATTCAAAAAGTTTACATATATACAGGTACTTTTTTTGTACCTGGGGCAATGAAGGATTAAGGGCTAGATTCACAAAGCTTACCGATCATGTGCCGATCGGTTTGCGACCCCTTTGCAACCCCTACACGATTCACTAATCTCGTGGCCGATCCGATTCTGATCCATGCATGCAAATGAGGGAAAACGGCATGCAAAGCAGGAAGGGAGCAATTCACTAAACTTTTTCAGGAACACCTACTGGGCTGGCCGATCAAAAAAGAAGCGACTGGTGGGGACCAGTCGCTCACAACCTTTCCTGCTCTCTGCCAACCTGGCTTCTTCTGCCTTGCCGCCCTGCTCTCTGCCTCAAATCTGTCTTGCCGCCCCCAACTCTCCTGCCGTTACCCCGCAGTGTTTTTAACCCATGGGTATAAAGCGGGTTAAAACCATGGGCTCACAAGTATTAAAAAAGGAAAAAAAAGCAGCTCGCAGCTCTGTAAGCATGCGCAGACCATCTACCGAAAAAGAAGATGGTCTGCGCATGCTTCAGGATCACTCACTAGCGATCCGTGTGGTCGGTGGGGGTTCCTCCAATCGCCCCCATTTGCATGTTAACCCTTGGTGAATTTGTCGGCCTGCCGCAGATCGCCCACAGATCAGGCACGATCAGGCAGGTTAGTGATTCTAGCCCTAAGTGACTTGCCCAGGGTCACAAGGAGCAGCCCTGGGATTCGATCCCACAACCTTAGGGTGCTGAGGCAGCAGTACTACTACTACTACTAGGCCATTCCTAAGAAGTCCATTATAAGCACCTAATTCCATTTATAAACTAAGCACCCCAAACTACCCCATTGTATTTATTTACACCTATGCCAAATACATAAATTTCTGTGTGTACTCTTATCCATGCACCAGCATAGTTCATAAAATGTATGCATACAATTCAGAACATGACCATTCACTTAAAATATTCTCTGACTAAATATGACAGGGTCTCTCCTTTGTATTAAAATCTGATTGGCTTATAATTGAGGCTAGAGTAAAATTTAAGATGTGCTGGCTTAGATTTAAAATTCTCAAAGGGATGGCTTCTTTTTATATGAATGATTTGATAACATAACACAAGAACATAAGAAGCATTTTTCCCCCTTAGTATCTTCGCGGGATATCTTCTTCCGAATCGTTAACTCTTGGTCGACTGTCGGCTTTCCCCTTCTACTTAGTTTAAAGCCTGTTCTATTCCTCTCATGACGTTGTTAGCTAGAAGTCTAGTTCCCGCCGCACTCAGGTGCAGTCTATCTCTCCTGAAGAGCTTGCTCTTCAACCAAAACGTTGTCCAGTTCCTCACGAAGTGGAACCCCTCTTCTTCACACCATCTCCTCATCCATGCATTTATTGATTGTAGTTCCGTCTGCCTCTTCACATCTGCCCTCGGTACTGGTAGGATCTCTGAGAATGTTATCTTCTGGGTCCTCATCTTCAACTTCCTTCCCAGGATCTTGAACTGTTCTATCAGTGCACTTCTTCTGTAGTCTCTCCTGCCGACATCATTTGTCCCGATGTGGATCATTACTGCAGTCTCTGCCGTCTCTGCTCCTTCCAGGATCTCTCTAATTTTGTCCACGATGTCCTTTGTTCTCACTCCTGGGAGACAAGTCACTAGTCGATCCTCTCTCCCACCTGTTATATGGCTGTCTACATTCCTTAGGATTGAGTCTCCCACTAGGATCGCAGACTTTCCCTTCTTCAAGTCAAACTGATAAAAGGTCTTCTAGAAATCAGATAAAACTGACCTTTCCAAATCCAAGAATTAGGAGATATTTGAAGTTTTTTGCCTCTTACTTTTCATATCTGGCAGCAAAAACATGGAATGCTCTGTCTATGAAAATAATTTCTTGTACAAGTTATTTACTTTTTAGGAAGGAATTAAAAACAATTTTGATTCTGTAATGTAAAATTAAAAAAATATAATGATTTGTATTGGGTCTTTGAATTTGTCTTGCAGTTTCAAGGTAAATAGAAACATAGAAACATAGAAATAGACGGCAGATAAGGACCCACGGCCCATCTAGTCTGCCCACCTTAATGTCCCTCCCCTACCTTTGCCCTGTGAATAGATCCCATGTGCCGATCCCATTTGGCCTTAAAATCAGGCACGCTGCTGGCCTCAATCACCTGTAGTGGAAGACTATTCCAGCGATCAACCACTCTTTCAGTGAAAAAGAATTTCCTGGTGTCACCTCGTAGTTTCCCGCCTCTGATTTTCAACAGATGCCCTCTTGTTGTCGTGGGACCCTTGAAAAAGAAGATATCTTCCTCCGCCTCGATGCGGCCCGTAAGATACTTGAACGTCTCGATCATGTCCCCCCTCTTTCTGCGCTCCTCGAGCGAGTATAGCTGTAATTTGTCAAGCCGTTTTTCGTATGGTAGATCCTTGAGTCCCGAGACCATCTGGGTGGCCATTCTTTGCACCGACTCCAGTCTCAGCACATCCTTGCGATAATGCGGCCTCCAGAATTGCACACAGTATTCCAGGTGAGACCTCACCATGGATCTATACAATGGCATAATGACTTCCGCCTTACGACTGACGAAACCCCTTCGTATGCAGCCCATGATTTGTCTTGCCTTGGACGAAGCCTGCTCCACTTGATTGGCAGACTTCATGTCCTCACTGACGATTACCCCCAAGTCTCGTTCTGCTACCGTTTTTGCTAGGATCTCGCCATTAAGGGTATAAGACTTGCATGGATTCTGGCTGCCCAGGTGCATAACTTTGCATTTTTTGGCATTGAAGTTGAGTTGCCATGTCCTAGACCATCGCTCCAGCAGGAGTAGGTCGTGCATCATGTTGTCGGGCACTGAATCTTCGTCTGTTGTGCATTTGCCCACTACATTACTCAGTTTGGCGTCATTGGCGAATAATGTTATTTTACCTCGAAGCCCTTCTGCCAAGTCTCTTATAAAGATGTTGAATAGGATTGGGCCCAAGACTGAGCCCTGTGGTACTCCACTAATCACCTCCGTCATTTTGGAGGGGGTGCCGTTCACCACCACCCTTTGGAGCCTACCTCCAAGCCAGCTCCCAACCCATTTCGTCAATGTGTTACCTAATCCTATAGACCTTGCCGTTTTAGTCTGTGATCCACATTGAACTAGTTTATAGGTATATGTGGAATATACAAATTATATATTACTATTATTATTATTTAACTTGGCCCCTACTCCAAACTACACCTTGGAACATTTATGTGCAGTCAACAGAAATGCTTATGTTGTCTTTCAGCATATATGATTTTTATATTATGTATATGCAATTATAAGACCCGTATACTAAGTGTAAAACATTCCTTAGGCACTGAAAGCCATCCATAAAATTTCCCCATGTCTAAAATTCAAAGAAAACTTTGTGCAATTAAAATATTTGTCTCTTGAGTAATCATTACAGCTTCCACTGCATGAGCACACACACATAAAGGCACGTTCACAGTTAGTTCACACAAACTGAAATTTAAGCATTTACTTACACAGGACGAATGTAGTCAAAACCCTGGATTACCCCAGATTTTCTCTTCAGGCCAGGTCATTTTTTATTCCTCCGTCACCTTTAACAAGACACAAAAGACAAAGTTCATATAAGGTGATAAATATTATCACTTTGTCCCACACTTCCCTCCCCCCTTCTGACTCCTTCCCAATGAAACAAATTTGTGAGAAACAAACCATCAATACTAAAAATTCACAGGCATGTGCTATAATGCACTTCTTCTTTCAGAAAGGACTAAGGGCTAGATGTATAAAGCTCTGACACCATGGTCAAAAAAATACCGAGATGAGAACAATTTTTTTTTTTTTTTTGCTGGTGATGCTCAGCACAAATAGCAGGCAAATTATATGCATGCTATTCGTGCGGAGCAGCACCGGTTGAAGGGGGAGGAATGTGCCTGGCACCTGCTCTGAAGAACAATCGCTAGGCACAGCAACTCCCTCATCCCTCCTGTTAAAGTTTTTTGCTGCTGTCCCTTCTGGCCAATCAGCTGAGCCAGCAAGTTTCCCCCAATGCCGCCAATTGGCCCGAGCCACTTAAGAAATGCACACTGCTGCTTTAAGTGAAAGGCCGCAATTTTAAAGGAAAGCTCATTCTGAACTGGTTGGGGAGGACGAGATATATAACGAACCAAATAAATAAATAATAGTTACTCTATGCTAAAATATTAAGCAGGCTGGTGTAGCTATGTTAGTACATAAACGAGTTCCTTTAAAATGTGTCAATTTGACCCAGAAGGCAGGTATGACATAGTGAAATAGCATTATGCATGCCCCCAATGATTATGAACATAGGTTCTTGACCAAGCCAGTGAAAAATCTATATATCAATAAAAAGATACTCCAATGATACTATCACAAAGTAGATGTCACAGATTGAGAAACAGTAAATGCATTCCTTATTTGTTTAAGCATTTAGAGCCTGATTTGATATACGGTATGCTTTTCTTTCCTATCCAAGGCGATTTTGGGTGAGCACCTGAATGGCTACAGATGGTATTGACTGGGGTAAAAGAATGGATGGACTTTTACTTTTCTTTTAAATATTGTAGCTCGTCCCGCTTTCCTCCTGTTTTATTGTGCGTTATGTTTGTACGGTTTGTCTTACTGAATGGTTTGTTTGTATTGCTTTAATTTGACTCTGGATTGTTTCCCTGATTTAATGTAAAACGCTTAGAAGCCAAGATTGGCGTTTTATCAAAATTGTAATAAACTTGGAAACTTGGACTTTAATAGGTTAAAATTGAATGTCCAGAAGACAAAGGTGATGTGTTTTATGAGGAGTTTGGGGAATGATGTTCCTGACTCTATTGACCTTTAAGGAACACCCATAAAGATTTCAACTGAGATTAAGTGGATTCTCGGTTGACTTTTAGGGGGTATGTTCAAGCGATGGTCAGAAAGATATTTTTAAAGTTATGCCTATTAAACCAGTGGTTCCCAACCCAGTCCTGGAGGACCACCAGGCCAATCGGGTTTTCAGGCTAGCCCTAATGAATACGCATGGAGCAGATTTGCATGCCTGTCACTTCCATTATCTGTAAATCTCTCTCATGCGTATTCATTAGGGCTAGCCTGAAAACCCGATTGGCCTGGTGGTCCTCCAGGACTGGGTTGGGAACCACTGGTTTAAACAATCTCAGACCATATTTGTCAGGGAGTCATTTTAAGACTATTTTGCAGATAGTGGTTTTATCAAGCCTTGATTATTTTAATCTGGTCTTTTTGGGCATATCTGCGATGGCTATGTGTGCTTTGCAGGTTGCACAAAATTCAATTATTAGGACACTTTTTAAAGTGGGGAAGCGTGAACATGTGTCAGAATGCTACATAAAATTGTATTGGCTTAAACTGGAGTACAGGATATGTTACAAACTATTGCTGTGTGAATCAAATGGCACCAAGATACTTGGTGGATAGTATTCTGCCATACGTTCCGCTTCTAAAGTTGCATTTTGTTGATCGTGTTGATCTATATAATTCCACCAGTGAAACAGCTAAAGCTAAAAGTAACCAAAGCAAGCATGTTTTCCTGTACAGGTCCTCAAGAATGGACTGCAATTCCGCTGTCCATATGCCAGTAGAAAAATTTGAGTAATTTCAAATGATTATTAAAAAGGTACTTATTCTGCAGGATGAAATATGGGGCCTTGCTTGTTCTATCCTATAATTATTGTATTTCAATCCCTGTTCCCATTGTATCATGTTGGTCCATTTTGTGGTCTGATATATGTTATTAATTTGTAATATTGTACCCCAAATATTTAACTGTACATCACTTAGAAGTATTATAAGCGATACAAACAAGTTTTAAATAAACCTGAAAACCTGAAATCTGACCCGACTCTCCTGTTGTTTACTTGAGCGCTGGACACCAAGCGTTGCTCTTATCTGCTATTATATTATTGTGTATGTATTGTTGTTTTATTGTGTATGTATTTGTTGTGATCTGCTTTGTATTAGAGGTCTGCACGGGAACATGGATCGCGGGAATCCCGCGGAGAAACTTTAACTAGGACTTCAGCAGAACAAGATTTAGGAGTAATCATCAGTGCAGACATGAAAACTGCCAATCAAGTGGAGAAGGCTTCATCTAAGGCAAGGCAGATATTGGGTTGTATCAATAGAAGTTTCGTCAGCCGAAAGCCTGAAGTCATAATGCCGTTGTACAGGGCCATGGTGAGACCTCATCTGGAGTACTGTGTGCAATTCTGGAGGCCACATTACAGTAAAGATGTGCGCAGAATTGAATCGGTTCAACGGACGGCCACCAGGATGATCTCGGGGCTCAAGGGTCTCTCGTACGAAGAGAGACTGAACAAATTGCAGCTCTACACTCTTGAGGAACGTAGGAAGAGGGGAGACATGATCGAAACATTTAAGTACCTCACGGGACGTGTCGAAGTGGAAGATGATATTTTCTTTCTCAAGGGACCCTCGGCCACAAGAGGGCACCCGCTCAAACTCAGGGGCGGAAAATTTCATGGCGACACCAGAAAGTATTTCTTCACAGAGAGAGTGGTTGATCATTGGAACAAGCTTCCAGTGCAGGTGATCGAGGCAGACAGCGTGCCAGACTTTAAGAATAAATGGGATACCCATGTGGGATCCCTACGAGGGTCAAGATAAGGAAATTGGGTCATTAGGGCATAGACAGGGGGTGGGTAAGCAGAGTGGGCAGACTTGATGGGCTGTAGCCCTTTTCTGCCATCATCTTCTATGTTTCTATGTTTATGTCCCGCGGGGGTCCTGCAGAAATCCCCCCTAACCCACAGGACTCCCACGGGGACCCCCCCCTCTAGCCAATGGGACTCCCACGGGAATAGAAGGCTTTGGAAGCAGGGTTCGTCCATATAATATAATGGACACGTCAGCCTTAGTAAAAGAGGGGGTTTATAAGTTAATTACAAAAAAAGGGTTCCACCAAAGAGATTCCACAAGGAAAACAGCAGCGCAAACACAAAAGAAACTGTGGAATTGATGATCCTGTCAGAAGTAATTGCTGTTTTCTATGGGGACGGGCGGGGATGAGGTAATTCCTTGTGGGGATGGGTGGGGACGGAGAGGATCCTGACGGGGACGGGTGGGGACGGAGAGGATCCTGGCGGGGATGGGTGAGGACGGAGAGGATCCTGGCGGGGACGGGCAGGGATGGGTGGGATTTCTGTCCCCGTGTAACTCTCTACTTTGTATAAAGTGGGATACAAATGAATAAACTATGTTTCCTAAAAAAATCATTGCAGATTAGTGTGGCACTAGGCGCTCTGTATAGAATCACGCTTAGTGCCACCTAGGTGGCATTAGGCGTCACTATGCGTACTAACTTTTAGGCACATCCTATTTATGGCTTTCTTGGCTTAAATGCATGTGCCTAAGTTGTGAACAAAACGATGCTTATCAAAAACAGGTGCACAGCCGGAAAATATGCCCATGATACATCCCTGAACATGCCCACTTTTAGGCAGGTGCTTTGGACTAGACCAGGGGTAGGCAATTCTGGGCCTTGAGAACCGGAGCCAGGTCAGGTTTTCAGGATATCCACAATAAATATGCATGAGATAGATTTTCATCTCAAGGAGGCAGTGCATGCAAATCCATCTCATACATATTCATTGTGGATATCCTGAAAACCTGACCTGGCTCTGGCTCTCGCGAACCGGAATTGCCTTCCCCTGGACTAGACGCATACCACTTTGTGCTATGAGTCTGCCAAGCTGTGTGCCTAACTTTCAGTCAACGACAATCACAAGGGGTTAACTGCCAATTATTGGCGCTAATAAAGCCTATTCATTAAGTTAGATGCCTACATCGGCTCTGTATGAAATACTCTACATCTCCTAAGAGAATTTACATGTCTCTCCAGAGCACACTCTTCACAATTAAAATATCAATTATGTTCTCCTTTCAGAGAGTGCCTGTCTAGGACAGTGGTCTGTATCGCATGACCCCACATGCAGTCAAGTCCTCCATTGCGGCCCTCGAACAGTTGGCTGAAATGCTCTTTAAATCCTGTAAATCTGCTCAATTCAATCTTGACTACTTGATACAGTAACTGCAAGCAATCTTAAGTGCATTATTTGGGTGTCTCATTTATGAAATTTTCTACTGTTGATAATCCAAAATAAAGAAAGTTTTTAAAATATATCCTTGAAGTATTGTAGAATTAATATTAGTATTAATTTTTTATGCTTAATACCCTGTCTGAATAAGCAGGTCAAGTGGTTTACAATTTAGTAGTATGATAGGGGAATTTAGTATGTAGGATATGTGGGAGTGTGTGATGCAGTGGTTAGAGCTATAGCCTTGGCACCCTGAGGTTGTGGGTTCAAATCTCACACTGCTCCTTGTGACCCTGGGCAAATCATTTAATTCTCATTGCCCCAGGTACATTAGATGGAGTGGGAGCTCACAGGGACAGTTATGGGGAAAATGCTTGAGTATCTGAATAATTTGTAATCCGCATAGAATTGTAGGATATGTGGAATATAAATTATAAAAATAAATGTGTAAGTGTGAAATCTTTTGGTGGCCTTCAGAGCTTTCTCGTATTCACACTGTGGCCCTTTCAATGAAAAAGGCTGAAGACTGGGAGAGAGGAGAGTACTATGTGATAGCAGTGAGAGGGCTCTGAGGGAGAAAGTACATGACTGGAGCTTACTCCAGAATAGAACAGCTGAGTGACATCACTGAAGTTGAGTTCAAGAACAAATACTGTGAATGGTGCATGGTCATTGGAGCATGACCTAAGGGGCATTTCTTTAAACCTTGAGGATCGACTTTTATGAACTCTCCCTTGAGGTCTGCTTTTTTTAAAATTTGACTAAGGGTAAGTGGAAAGCTATGCTATGTAATATTCCAATCTCCTCATCCAAAGTATTAGACCCCCATGGATAAACATGTGATGGCATTAGCAGAGATTGTATCAAATTCCCCATTGTCTTCCCCAGAGCCCAGCCCTTCCCCGAATCCAGGGGGTAGATCCATTCTGCCTCAGACCGTGGTTACCCAGTCCTGGTTCAATATAGCTTTAGAGAATGGGAGTAACTTAGAATCCCTGGTGAAAGGATCCAAACTCAACTTGCAGTCCTCACAGTCTGGGTCTGCAGTACTGCCATTGCCTCAGCTCATTTCTTTTCCAAATACTAAAATTGCAGCTAAACAGTTAGACTCATATCTTTTTATGAGATTTATGAACCGTAGTTATCAGAAACGTATCTATCTGGAGCGGAACAGTCGAACAGTTGAGTTCTTTCATCAAGGTTACTGCAGATAAATTGGAAGAAATAGAGGTGAAGATTTCTCAGTTGGAAAAATCTATAGTATCTATAAACACTTGGATTAAAAAAAAAACTTTGAGCTCTACTGATGTGACTGCTATTAAAAGACAGTTTAGTAAATCACAGGAAACTTGAATCAATGGAAAATGCTCTCAGACCTAAAAATCTCAGATTTCTAAATTTTCCTATTACACACATTTTATCACCTGAGATTTTGCTTAGAAAATATTTATCTGAAATCTTGAAACCTCCAAATCTAAAGACATTGCTTTATCGAAGATATTTTATCTTCCTACTAATGTGTTACAGTTTGCTACAACAGAAGGGGCCACTGATATTTTAAGTGCCCCTGATAGGCCTAGTCTAACTGCATTTTTAGAAGATTCGAAGGATATCATCTCTTAGCGAGCATCATTGTTGGTGACATTCGTAGCAGATGAGGTTAAGAGCATTGTTATGAAATCATATTTCCAACATAAAGATTCTTCCTTTTTTGGGCCAAATGATTCAACTCTTTCCAGAAGTAACTCGTGCCGCACAGCTGAGACGGAAGGCCTTTTATCCTTGAAATCTTGACTTGTGGCATTGGGTGGAACTTTTTATTTGAAGTTCCCATGTAGATGTTTGGTTACTTTAGCAGGAAAGAATTATGTGCTCTTTGAGCCATCACAATGGGAAGATTTTATTTTTTATATTATTATTATTTATTTTTGGGGGGTAAATCTTCATTAATTTTCAAAACTGATACAAAGTGCAAACAATATACTTTCAGATAAAACATAAAACAGCACTTATAGTCGAACAAATATTAAAACAAAGTACCCTTCGCCCCCCCCTCTCTGGATGTGTGTAAAAATCATCTAGGAATTAGGGGTTTAATCAATTAGTCAGTCTTTTGTTTAACAAATTCCTCTAATGGACCCCATATTTCTTTAAACCTTTTATTAGTTCCCATTTGCTCTGCATTCATTCTTTTACTAAGTTGCGATAGCGATACCTGAATTGCCCCGCGTGCTAGACCTTAATGCCAGCATTGAGCTGACGTTAGTTCTGGCCGCGTAGTGTGGATTTAGCACGTACTAAAATCCTGCGTGCGCTAAAAACGCTATCGCAGCTTAGTAAAAGGAGCCCAAAGTGTTTCCCACCCAAAATAAAAATTTAAATTATCCCAGTTCTTCCAGTTTCTGGTTATCATTTGCATGGCCACCCCCGTCATAATCAGAAGAAGTCTATATTTATGTGTATCAATTGGACTCTTAGGGCCTGTTTTATAAAGCTGTGCTAGCGGCTGCGGCGCGGTAACGGCCCCGAAGCCCATAGAGATTTAAAGGGCTTCGGGGCTGTTGCCGCGCAGCAGTCGCTAGCATGGCTTTGTAAAACAGGCCCTAAGAGTCCAATTGATACACATAAATATAGACTTCTTCTGATTATGACGGGGGTGGCCATGCAAATGGCCCTCGTAGAATCGTACCTAGCATCACCTACACATCACTAAGCATCCCAACATTTAGGCACACCCTATTTGTGCCAGGGTTTACTTGTCCTAAATACTCGTGCCTAATTTGTGCACACAATGGCGCCTAACTCAAAACATGCCCATGATCCACCCCTAATCACACCCACTTTTAACTACACGCTTTGGACTACGAACATACTTTTTACCGAATTGCACTTTATGAGCTGTATACCTTTCAATTAAGTCCAATTAATTTCAATTGAGTTAATTGCCAATTATCTGTGCCAATTAAGCCCATTAATAATTAAGTTAGACATGCCAATATAGGTGCCCAACATTAGGTGGATTCATGCAGGACCCAGCAATGGCGTAGTAAGGGAAGTGGTAACCCCCCTGTAACCCCTGCACCTCCACTCCTTACCAACCCCCAATCCGCACTTGTGCTCTTCCTCCCTACTCACACATACCTCTAAATCACCAGCATGAGTGGCTTCGGCAGCATGCTCCTCACACCAGCGTTGGACTTCCCTCTGATGTCACTTCCTGGCTCCGTGACCCGGAAGTGACTCAGAGGGGAACCAGGCTGGTACGAGCAACAGGCAGAAGTTGCACGCACTAGCAAAGATAATAGAGAAGTACGGGGTGGGGGAGGAGGGATGGCAGTCTGAACAGCCTCCCTCCCCCACACTCCCTTATTATGCCACTGGGCCCCAGATACAAATGGCTGTTGCTTATACCTTTCCTCAGAGCAGGCAAAAAGTTATTTTCCAAAGAATGTATTATCATTGCAAATTTGGAAGTATACATACATAAATTTTCAGTCCCCTCTTATTTTTCATTCTGCCTGCAGAAAATGAGATGCAAGCAACCAAGCACACTGTGTACTCATAGCAAGTTCAAAGCAGAAGTATGTGCATACTTTTGGTACAGAGCCCACAGGTAGAAAGCACATGCAGTCTTTGTCCCAATAGAGTAAAATAAAAAAGAGACCAGTATTATTTTCAAAAGACTTTACTTAAAAAAAAAAAAAAAAAACAACTGAGTAAAATTAGGAGAAAGAACAAGACAATATCTTGAAAAGTTAATGGGAAGCAGGGAACACAGCCAGGACCACAGATGTGCAAACAGAGTTAAAAATAGCTGAGGCAGTCAAGCAGGGTGACAAGACATTTCAGATATGCTAGTGAAAGAAGGAAGTACAGAGTTGGGAACATAAGACAGAAAAAAAAAAAGCAAATGTGGAGAGCAACATTATAAAGCAAAAATACTAACCAAATACCATGTTTCCCCCCAAATAAGACAGTGTCTTTTATTAATTTGGGGACAAAAAATTGCTCTAGGGCTTATTTTTGGGGTAGGTCATCTCTCCCTTCCTCACCTTCACCCCAATTCTTCCTCTTTCCTTTCTCTACCCCACATGTGCAACATCTTTCCTCCCTTCTCACCCATCCCCTTGTGCCTTCCCTCTGCAGCATCTTTCCATCCCTCCCTCCCATCCCATCCCTCGTGCAACAGAACACTTGAGTAGCCCCCTGCCACGCAACCAAACCCCCGCTGACCCTTGCATCCTTCCATTTCTCCCTCCCATCCAAACCTGCTGACCGTGAGACCTACATACCTCCCCTCCAAAGAGCAGCATCAGCAGCACTCTAAACTGGTTGCTTCGCAGCCTTCTCCCGCCAGGGCCTTCCATGCGCCACGTTACTAATGACATCATCAGTGATGCGGCAGAGGGAATGCCCCGGAGGGAGAAGGCTGCGAAGCAGCCTATTTGAAGTGCTGCCGACGCTACTCTTTGTAGGTCTCGGGGTTGGAGGATCGACTGTGTGGCAGGGGCAAGGGGGGAAACGCTGCTGCCGGCGAATCCAGGAACATTTGGGCTTCCGGGGACTAGGGCTTACCTTTGGGGTAAGGGTAGGCCTCGCATGATTTTCGGGGTAGGTCTTTTTTCAGAGAAACATAGCACAGTGGAACCTTGGTTTACGAGCATAATTTGTTCCAGAAGCATGCTCGTAAACCAAAATGCTCGTATATTAAAGCGAGTTTCCCCATAGGAAATAAGGGAAACTCGCTTGATTCGTTCCCTCTCCCCCCCACCCCACCACCCCCGAGGCCACCGGCGCTGCTCCACCTCACCCCCCGGCCACGCTCCACCTCACCCTCTACCACCGAGGCCACTGGCGCGCTTCCATCCCCCCCCCCCCGAGAACCAGCACCACCCCCCACTCACTAATGCCCTTCCCCCCACGTAAACCGGCATCCCTCTGCCCGCCCAAACACAAGCCTTCGGGCACCGGCATGCAGCACCAACCCACAGGACGTGCCAGTGCCCGAAGATCCTGCCTCTTGCCTGGGCTGGGCCTTGAGCATTTGCGCATGCTCAAGGCCTTCTGGCTCTCTTGACAGCAGAAGCCAGAAGGCCTTGAGCATGCGCAGATGATCAAGGCCCAGCCCAGGCAAGAGGCAGAATCTTCGGGCACCGGCACGTCCTGTGGGTTAGTGCTGCGTGCTGGTGCCAGATCGGGGTAAGGGTTTATGTTTGGCCAGGAGATGCCAGTTAGCGAGCAGGGGAGGGGGGTGCGTTAGCGAGCGGGGGGTGATGCCGGTTCGCACGGGGGGGGGGGGGGGAGACTCGCAAATTGAGTCAATGCTCGGTTTGCGAGGCATGATTTGCTCGAGTGTTTTGCTCATCTTGCAAAACACTCACAAACCGCATTACTCGCAAACCAAGGTTTGACTGTACTTGTGTTTGGAGGCCAGCAAAGATGACACTGAAGGTGGTGTATAGGTAAATGGGTACTTATGATACTAAGATATGAATCAGAATGGACACTCCAGATGGAGTACAAAATGATGAGGGATCTAAGGAATCTTGAGAAATGGTCATGAGTTCTGCAACTATAATTCAATGAAAAAAAATACAGTAAATATATTTGTGGTGTAGAAAATCAACACAGGAATAAAGTGAAGGAATAGTTTAAGTTAGTACTGATTGGTAGTTTAAGTTAGTACTACTTGGTACTGAGAATTTATGCACCTAACTTTCTAAGCATATTCTATAAAGCAGTGTTTGTAAATTCTAGTGAGTGGACCTCAAAAGGGGTGTGGCCAGGGGAAGAGTGTGGGTGGGTCATGGATGTTACTAAAAATACACCCAATCCACGCACAACTTTGGTGCAGGCATTTAGACTTGGTTTTCAATGGCATGAATGCCTGCGCCTAAAGGTTAGTCACTTAGATGGAGATGGGCCTTACATGCGATTCTTTAAACTATGCTAAACTCCGGAGATGGTTTATAGAATAGTGTCAAGCACCAACTTTTTGGACTGATTTTTTTGGGCAACGTATATAGAATTTACTCCATAGTGCACAAAATTGTTCGCATAGGCTATAGAATATCTACACATACAATTTGACAGATTAGTCGCTAATTGGTGCTAACAACCAATTTTTAGCCAGATTTGGTGTTGAAGCTAAAGGATACTAATTCGCAGTTATGAGCACAACTGCACTTAGGGCTAGATTCACTAAGCAAACCGATCGTGTATGGGCTCTGCTTCTGCCATAATGTGACTACCCTGTGGCAATTGGAATCACCTGTAACCCAAAAGAGTGGTATCTCCTCATTGACAGCTCATCCAGGAGTATCCAAGCCATGCTGCTCCATAATGGGGACAAGTACCCATCTCTTTCACTAGATCACTCAGTGCACCTCAAAGAGGATTACAACAGCATGAAGACCTTACTAGGCACCTTGTAGTATGTCGAGTACAGTTGGAAGGTGTTCAGAGACTTCAAAATGGTGGCATTCTCAAAGGCGGTTTTACTATGTTTCCCTGCTATCTCTGCCTTTGGGACAGCAGGGACAGAAAGGTGCATTACTAACTCATACAATCTTAGTCCTCAACAAATGATTTCTAGAACTGTTAATTACTAAGTCTGAACTTTGTTTATTCCACTCAATCAGGAACATCTTTAATCTTTGTAAACCGCATAGAACTTCATGGTCCTGCGATATATATATTGTTATTATTATTATTATTATTATTAAAGGCAGGACTAGCCACTGTGAACCAAGTTCTCTGTGGGGAGAAACAATGTCAAATGGGAACCACTGGTGCTGATGTTACCACTGCACATCTAATTGGGCCTAATGACACAATCTGTCAGATCTCTATCTAAGGAGTCAGCAGCCTTCAAGTACCTGTCTGAGGCAAAAGCCAAAACTGGCATCTTCGTCAGACCACAGATAAAGAAGTTCCTGGAGTGCAAGGAATTTCCCAAGAAGCTAATTAGGAAAGAGAAAGTGGCTTGGAACAGCTTTGTTGCTGTGGTTCGGGGGTTCATAGGCAATCACAAGGCTAAAAACTATGTGGAGTTTTTGTTGAGAATCTGATGAATTGCAGTAAAATGGGCTTTAGGATGTCTATCAAAGTCCATGTCCGTGATGCTCATCTTCAGACATTTAAGGAGAACATGGGAGCATAATCAGAGGAATAAGGTGAGCGCTTCCACCAGGACATACTGGACTTCAAACATTACTACCAAAGACAATATAATGAGAACATGATGGGAGATGATATCTGGGGGCTGATTTGTGAATGTGACTTACAATATAATTGCAAATCTAGAAAAACTACTCACTTCTAAATCTTTTGTGGTCATCTTTGAATAGCTTCAATATAATTATGATCCTTATGTTGCTTTTTCTGACTTTTTAAGAATGAAAAGATGAAAATTTGGCGTTTTCACACTTTAAATCAGGGGTGTCAAAGTCCCTCCTTGAGGGCCGCAATCCCCAATAAATATGCATGAGATCTATTTGCATGCACTGCTTTCATTGTATGCCAATAGATCTCAGGCATATTCATTGGGGAAATCCTGAAAACCCAACTGGATTGCGGCCCTCAAGGGGAGACTTTAACACCACTGCTTTAAATAGATAAATTTTAAAAATCTGACTATCCTGGTCACAGCAGCAAAATTTTATGGAAATAACAGGCATTTTCTATACTTTTCAGGCATGATCATTTAGGAAATTACACTTACTGTCCAGGAACAAAAATCATGTTATATAGTGTTATGACTGTGTCTCAACACATTTTGAGCCTTCAGTGATGTTGTCATCAGGGCAGCCAAAAAACCAGCATCAGTGACATAGTAACATAGTAACATAGTAGATGACAGCAGATAAAGACCCGAATGGTCCATCCAGTCTGCCCAACCTGATTCAATTTAAATTTTTTTTCTTAGCTATTTCTGGGCAAGAATCCAAAGCTCTACCCAGTACTGTGCTTGGGTTCCTACTGCCGAAATCTCTGTTAAGACTTACTCCAGCCCATCTGCACCCTCCCAGCCATTGAAGCCCTCCCCAGCCCATCCTCCACCAAACGGCCATATACAGACACAGACCGTGCAAGGCTGCCCAGTACAATATTTAATATTATTTTCTGATTCTAGATCCTCTGTGTTCATTCCACGCTTCTTTGAACTCAGTCACAGTTTACTCTCCACCATCTCTCTCGGTAGCGCATTCCAGGCATCCACCACCCTCTCCGTAAAGTAGAACTTCCTAACATTGCCTTTGAATCTACCACCCCTCAACCTCAAATTATGTCCTCTGATTTTACCATTTTCCTTTCTCTGGAAAAGATTTTGTTCTATGTTAATACCCTTCAAGTATTTGAACGTCTGAATCATATCTCCCCTGTCCCTCCTTTCCTCTAGGGTATACATATTCAGGGCTTCCAGTCTCTCCTCATACGTCTTCTGGTGCAAGCCTCCTATCATTTTCGTCGCCCTCCTCTGGACTGCCTCAAGTCTTCTTATGTCCTTCACCAGATACGGTCTCCAAAACTGAACACAATACTCCAAGTGGGGCCTCAACACCTTCTTCCTTCTACTGACTATGCCTCTCTTTATACAGCCCAGCATCCTTCTGGCAGCAGCCACTGCCTTGTCACACTGTTTTTTCGCCTTTAGATCTCCGCAGTATCTCTTAATGAGCCATAATCTGCCCCAGATCCTATTTCATTTCATGGGAAGATTATGGCTCTCTCAACTTCAAAATACAGTTTTGAAAATTTTATTGTACTCATACTGGCCATCTGTAGAAATATGGGCTGTCTTCCAAGACAAAGAGCTCCTATTACAAAGCCACGTTAGTGGGTTTAATGCGTGTGACTCTTCATCACGCGCTAACCCCCGCGCTGGCCGAAAAACTACCGCCTGCTCAAGAGGAGGCGGTAGCAGCTAGCACGACCGGTGGTTTAGCGTGCGCTATTACGCATTAAACCGTTAGCGCGGCTTTGTAAAAGGAGCCCAGTCTCTCCTTTTAGTGCCTCATGATCCTCAGGAGACTGGCCGCTGTGTTGGGCAGCCAGTTTTTACTCTCTGCAGCCAAAATCCTTGATCTTTTCTTGCACACAAACTTACTAGAACACTGCTGCCTTAGGAGAGGCCAAGAAGATTCTCTCTAAATTGTTTTGATTGCCCAGTTCAAACTCTAGACCTTTCCAACAAGAAAGGGGATCTCTCAACATGGATCCACAGGACTTACCACTAAACAACCATAGGTTACACAACTTCTCCCTTCCAATACATACCATCATAGACACAGGAGAGGAATATGCTCCTCCTCCACTCTTTAGACTCAACAGCTGCACTGGTTTCATATTTTCCCCATTTCACAATCGCTGATGCAAGGCCTTGACAGTGACGTACAGGTAAATTGATATCCTAAATGGAATCTTGTATGTATTTTTCCATCTCAAGCATACAGTACTGGCAGCTACTGTGACTGACTACTGTACATTAGCTTGTGTACATTATGTAATGAAGACAGAGTGCTTACAAAATCCAGCCTACTGTATCATTGTCAGGCTCAACCAAGCAACTTTAATACGCAGTCTTGCAAAGAAATCTATGGCACTATAAATCTAACACAAAACACCACAGTCAGAGCAGCTCTACTTCTCAAATTCTGACATGCAAATGAGACTTAAAATCATGATTTGCATTACATCTGAATAGGAGTATTTTAGGTATATTTTGCAAAAAAAGGTTAGAAAGCCTATGGTTGAGAGCTCATCTGGCTGTCAGTTTAACCTCCCCCACCCCACCCCACACACAAATGTTTGCCCTAAGGTTACCAGATCTCCAGGAAAACCAAGAGATGTCTTCTTTTTCGAGGACTGTCCGGGTGCCTGGACAATTTTTTTTAAAAATGGGGGAGTGTAGGGTGTTTCCTTATTCACACCTGAAGGTTAGGCCTCTCTGATATCAAGCCTGAACCATTATTTGCAAGAAATCATTCCAACCTGAACCTAGCAAGAAGAGAAAGAAGAACACATCTTTGCTGTTTCTGCCTGATGCATTCTGGGTATGTACCAGAATTGTATTCTAGTCAAGGACATCCATCTATGCCTTCATGCTTAGCCTGTGTGAATCTTGGGGGAGGAATTGCTCCTATGTTTCTTATCTAACGTAGGCGCCTCTGTCTCCCAGATTGTACGAGACTCTATACAGAAAGGCTATTCATCTAAGTTCTGTTTCTGGATTGGTCCGGAGAGGTCATCTGACGAGATTCAAGTGAAAAGGTGCTAATTATAATTTAGTCTGTGTTAGGATGTGGGTGAACTCACATCTTATCATAGGTGTTCTCCATGCACTTCTTTTATAATAATTAAGACCTGAAAAGTTACCTCTTGTGATTAGCTCTCTTCCAGGGAGTGAAGGAACAGGACTTTTATCCAGACCTGGTTTTCATATCACTTAAGGAACTTTGCTGCCAACCTAAGTTACAGCTTCTCTGGTGGCTGACGAACTCTTGTTCTGGTACCAAAATAATTCTTATCTTCAGTGCTGAGTAGAAGACGTCTTCCCTTTCACCCGATATTGTGTCAAGGCCTAATTGGATGGTGAGAATACAGAATTCTATTATCTTATCAGCTGGGGTTAGATAAATGAATCCTATTGTGGTTCGGGATAAGGAGAAGTGAAGCTACTCTTGGTGATAATCTGTAATAGTTGCTGCTAATCAGGAATTATTATTATAAGGAATTATTTAGAGTGTAAGAATTAGTTTACTTTAAATTTAGGGTCTGCCCAAGTTTAGCTGGATTTCCCAACTCATCCCCCTACCTTCTCCCTGCTGTAATTGAATCCTCAGGCAGCCATCAGTGACAATGAGGTAAGCCTACCGCCGGCCTGCCCTGAAGCAGCCTCTCTACAGCAACTTCCTGTTCCTGCCTGTTCCTGAGTAGGTGAGATCTGCAGAGAGGCAGCTTTTCCAGGGCAGGCCGGAAGCAGCAGGCTTAAATCATTGTCGCTGTCAGCTGACCAAAGATTAAATTACAGTAGCCAGGCCCATGGAAGAGATAGGTGGGAGATTTGGGAGCTAGAGAGGTTGTGACCTGAAGAAGTATCAGAGGAGGGGAGAGGAGGACTAGAATGGAGGGAGGCTGGAGAAGATGCAAGAAGGGAGGGAAGGAGCTGGAGAAACAACAAGAAGGGAGAGTGAGGGGGCTGGAGAAACAGCATGGAAGAAGGAGGGAGGGGGCTGGAGAAACAGCATGGAGGGAGTGAAGGAGGATTGGAGAAACAGCATGGAAAAAGGAAGAGAGGGAGAAACAGCACTGAGGGAGGAAGGAGGGCTGGAGAAGCATTATGGAAAGGAGAAAGTGCTGGAGAAAAGAGCATGAAGTAGGGTAGTGCTGGATGGAAGGGGAAAGACAAACAGCAGGAGAGGAGATTGGAGGAAAGAGAGTGGCACCCAAGGGGGGGGGAAGGAGAAAGAAAGAAAGAAATCCACAGGAGAGGGGGTTGGAAGGAGAGCAACAGAGAAGCATCCATGGGGAGGAGTTCTGGAAGAAGTGAGAAAGAAAAAGAAAGAGAAAGAGAGAGAAAGAGAGAGAGAGAGAAGCACTAAAAGGGTACAGAAGATGGGAAGAGGGACCAGGGAAATGGGTGGGGCTATGGGTGGAGCTTATGGGAGGGGTTCTAATGTATAATGGGATATGATTTTGGATTAGTAGTGAGTTATTGTGATCGCTCCTGTTTATTTTTGGTAACTGAAATCACCCATTATTATACTACTGCTCAATTTGCCAGCTTTCCTATTGCCACAATACTTAGTTTTCAGCAGAGCAGTATTTGTAATGAGAAAACAGAGTATTTTTGGGAAGGGTTATAGAAACTTCACAATATGTGCCTAGAATATGTAGAATAATGTAATGTATGTAATGTAATGTATGTAATGTAATGTAATGTAATGTAGAATAATGTAATGTGAATATGTAGAATAACTTGTAAGTTTCAGGGCCCCACATTATTCCCTTCTTGGTTGGGCTGAGAACATTTCAGCACCCCCTCATATACCACCACCATGCTTTAGATTGAAGGCCTATGAGTGAGGTTTTTCTCATGGGACACAGCCATGTCGGACACCAATTCTGACAGATGCACATTCCAAAAACTGACAATGTAATCAATCAATAGAAATAAAATTCCTTTTTATCTTTGTTATCTGGTTCCAGTCTCTGGTTCCCGTTTTCCTTTGTCTTCTCAACTTCTTGTCTATTTGACATTTTTTCTCTTTGTCCATCATTTATCTTCCTCTGCATCTCTATCAGCTCTGTACAGCATCTCCCTCTGTATCCCTGCCCCTATCTTCTTGCCATGTTGAGCATCTTCCCTCTGTGCCATATTCCTCCTTCCGTTATCACCCTTCTGTGTTTCTATCCCACTCCTGTGTGCAGCATTGCCCCTATGTGTTTGTATCCCTCCTCCCCAACTTCAACATTGACCTTCCTGTCCAGCTTCTCTCCTCACCCTGGTCTTCCTCACACACAGCCCACCCCTCTTCCCAGGGCCAGCATCTGTTCATCTTTATCTTCCCTCCTCTCCCCATAATCAACGTCCATTTCTATTCTTTTCCTCCTGTTCACTTGCCCAAGGCCATCATTTCTCTTTCTTCCTTCCTGTCCCCCCCCCACTCTAGGCCAACATCTCTCCCTCTCTCTCTTCCCTTCCTCCTGGCTGCTTTCCCTGGGGAGTCCCTTAAGTGTCCCTTTCTCTTTCTTCCCTCATCCCAGTCCTTCCCAGTGGGTTCAAACTACCACCTTGTTCTCTTCCTGAAAGCCCTCCCACCCCGCCCCCCACACACACACATTTAGGGCTCCTTTTACAAAGGTACGCTAGCAGTTTTAGTGCACACAAAAATGCCGCGCGCGCAAGCCGCTACCGCCTCCTTTTAAGCAGGCGGTAATTTTTCACCTAGTGCATGCTATAGCACACTTTAATCTTGTGTGTGCGCTAAAAACGCTAGCACACCTTAGTAAAAGGAGCCCTTAGTGTTCTTATAACAGAATTTGTGCTTTTCTTGACTTTTAGGCAGATTGCCTAAAAGACTCTTTTTAATCTATCTTTTAACCTCTTCAGATAGGGCACTATGTTTTTAAAGTCATTCTTCTTTTTTACCCATCATTCCTTCAAAACATACAAAATTCCCCTAGGCAGACATCCATACATCAATTCAAATGAGAAGATCCCTTAAGAAGGCCCGATTGTTTTCCATGCATGCATACAAGACAAAACAAAGGAGCTGGTCTCAATCGTCACACTCCTTTAAGCCCTTCCTTAGCAAAGGTTTAGAATTTAGTTAAATTTCTTGACTAGTCCATTAGTCTAGGGATTCTAGACCAAAGTACATATGTGTTTTAAATCAAATGACTCCCATATCTGCTTTAAGGGGGGTCCAACATTAACAAGATATTTAAGTTTATTCAAGATTCAAGTTTATTAGGTTTTTATACACCGCCTATCAAGGTTATCTAAGTGATTTTACAATCAGGTACTCGATTATTTTTCCTGACAGGGGGATTTTATTTAAGGAAACCTATTTTACAAAACAATTTAACTCCCCGGCAATCACTTTAGAAGACATGCTTCTGAGAGGAAATGATAGGGAATTGGGTAGCTTGATCAGGAATAACAAGAATACAGTATACAAAAATCCCATGTTTGTTTTCAGCAGGAGTCCTGTGATATTCATGGCCAACACAGTAGCCAATATTTTTGTTGTTGGTGTTGAGTTTCTCTTTTTTTTTTTTTAATAACTGGCAAAGGTACTAAGTATGCCCGGGCCAGAAAGGTAGTGGCATTCTGGCAATGATATTTTGAACCATCTTAATGACCTGCCAATAGATGGTTACAAGTCATTTTCAATACAGTAGACCTAAAAGCTTAGAAGTTAACCAATTTTTTAAATTCCTGTTGCTATTAAGATATTTCAACAGTCATATTCTGGAAGATTGTAATAAGGTTCCTCTTGCCTGGATTACCCACTTGTCTCCCTACTGGCCTATTTCCTGTTTTTATATGTCTGTTGCTTAGCTTTACTACCTTGGATTATTGGTATGAAATAGTTGCTTTTCTTTTCATTTTTTAGTTCTTTATGGATTTATTTTAGAATGTACACCACTTTGTCAACTAACAGCAGTATAGTAAGTCTCAAATAAGTAAATGCAGCAGACCCTCAATATTCACGGGGGTTAGGGGCAGAGCCAGCCCGCGAATAGGGAAAACTGCGAATAATTTTTTTGGGCCGGCTCTGAGCCATCCCCGCCTCCCTCCTGCATCCCCGACCTTACCTGGTGATCTAGCGGTGAATTACATATCCAGAGGGATTACTTATTCTTCCAAAACAATTTCTATAAACAAAGACAAGGTGTAGCTATGGGAGCTTCTCTAGCCACTTCAATCGCAACATTGTATGTGACTGAATTTGAAGATAAATATATTTATGGACCCTATCTTATCATTCCATCATTTTCTAGAACAGATATTTAGATGATATCTTGTTTATATGGGCAGACATAGAAGATTAATTATGCCAAATTTTTTTGAATTGATAAATACATTGGACAGTCATTTTCAATTTACAATTACATATAATGAGACCTACATAGACTTCTTGGATGTACTACATCTAATTTGTGGTGATAATAAATTAATTTCTACATTGCTTCAGAAACCTGTAGCACAAATTCTTATCTACATTTTGCAAGTTTTCACCCATATCACCTGAGAGTTTGCCCATTAGTCAATTTTTGTGCATACAGCATATTTGTCCAACCTTGTAAGATTTAAGCACCATGCTCATCAACTACTATCGGATACATTTTTGAAATGGGGGGGTGGTTTCCTCCCCCCCCCCCCCGCAATTTGGCTAGTTAAAAAAAATTGGGGAAAGAGCTCTAGAAATGGCCAATGTTATGTATCCTGGGGTACCCCTCAAACCAAAACAAGTAGACAAAACACAGACCACAGGGCATAGACAAAACACAAAACACTAATTTTTCTTCCATCTGTCAAGTGTTCAGGGCTGAACTTATCTCTGGAAATAAACACATTGTTATAGAAAAACAAAACAGAGATGAAATGCATATCATAGCCATCTCATATTTAGAAAAGCTAATGTCTCTTTGGATCGTCTTTATCTCTGCAGTGACAAAGAGGATCCCTGGAAAACACCAGAAATATCCTAGTGCCAAAACTGGGATGGGCATGCATACATCCGAACCGCTGCTAAGAAAAAGAAAAGAAAAACACATTTTAATTTTGCAACATCCTAATTTCAGCTAAAACAATAGGAAGGAATTTTTTCCATTCACAAATCTGCCAGCTGTGGCTTTCCAGATTTTATCTTTAATAGTTCTGTTCATGCGTTCGACAATACCGAAACTCTGTGGGTGATATGGGAGATGAAATTTCCACTCAATGCGGAATGCGATAGCTAAATCTTTGCATACTCTGGCAGTGAAAGCAGGACCATTATCTGTTGATGTGTGTGGGACATCCCCACCTAGGGATGATTTCGCGAAGTAAAATGTTCACCATAGTCTGAGCAGTTTCATTTGTAGTGGGAAAAAACTTCAGGTTATCGGGAGAACATGTCAACAATAACAAGGGCAGCTGGTATACAGGGTTTCCCCTCTTTGCACCAAAGTCCGTCCGAAGGGCGGCTTTGGGCACCGGCCAGATGGGCATTGATTAAGCCAGTGACCAGGGTCTCCGCAATTAAAACATCCAGTACTTCTAGATGGATTATTACCATCTCAATCGGAGACAGGGGCCCGCCCGCTACGAAACCCGTGATCCCTTCTTCCGCGGGGAGCGGACAGGCGCGGTCCCCAGGTAGGTAGCTGGCCCTAATAATGCAGGATTTCCCAAGGCTTAGAGATCTCAAAGCGTAGGAGAGTGTTGCGTAGTGGTTAGCGCTACAGCCTAAGGAACCTGAGGCTTGGGGGTTCAAACCCTTCACTGCTCCTTTTTTCAATCTGAAATTATGCACGAGAACTAGTGGGCCATTCTGAGATCATTTGTTTGACCAGAATCTGCAAAGGAGAACGGAGGTTAGAAAGGAAAGTCTGAATAAGTAGGGAATCCATATTTGCATGGGCACTAAGACTCATTAAGCCTCTTCCACACCTATCAAGCTCTGTCTGCAATCCTAATCGAATCACTTTGGATTCCTGTTACTCATCGCATTACCTTTAAAATCCTACTTTTAGTTTTTAAAACACTGTCTTTGAATGAACCCCAATTCATTAATAACTATTTACTCCCCATAGTATATCACGTTCTTTAAGATCCATTAATCAAAAACTCTTAACAATTCCATCACTGAAAGTAAAATAGGTAGGTAAATTCATTCTGAATTAGTTCTCCCACTGAATTAGCTCTTGGCACCTGGCACTTTGGTCTGTAGGAAAATTTCTGTTTAGTTTCTGGACTTCCCTTCTATCTCAGGGGTGAGTGTGCCACTTTTCTCACCAAGATATAAACTTGTAGGATTAGAAACAATTATAAAAAATTATTGAAGAAGAAAATGACCTAAACCATTTTAAAAGCAATCTGAAGAGCTTCCTTTTTAAAGACGCCTTTAATTTATTTATTCCCTATTCCTATTGCCCTCACCATTCACGTCTTCCCTTGTGTTCTATTAATACAATTGTAGTTCTGCCCTTTCTTCCTTATGCATCTGTTAGTTTGTATGTCAATATGTCAGGCTCATGTAATTTACTATAAATAAGCATATGTGTACACCTTTTGTTTTTTTATGATCATATTAGCACTATAATTAAATCTACATTTTACAGATTACGTAGGATACGATCTATTGCAAAATTCCTATGTCCTAAATCAATAAACATTCTTATCCATTCTTTAGTGATTTCTAAATTGGACTATTGTAATGCCCTATTTAAGGGGATATCGCTAAACGAAATTAAGCGACTTCAAATTATTCAGAACATATCCATTAAACTCATCACTAAGTCTAGAAAATATGACCATGTTACACCCCTTTTGATAGATGCACATTGGCTTCCAGTTAATTTTGGATAACGTACAAACTCTGTCTGCTTGTTTTTAAATCTCTTCTTCATAAGACCCCAGCATTCATATTTAAACATTTAATTCCTTATCATTCAAACAGAACCCTGAGGTCTAATGAGCAAAACTTATTAACCATTTTATCACTTAAAATTATTAACACTAGACGTCAATTTATTTATTTTTATTTTTTTTTTTTTTTTCTGTAACTGCTCCTCAAACTTGGAACGATCTTCCCATTTATCTGCGGAATGAGCAGGATTTAGGAAAATTTATTTTACCCAATGTTATTATTTAAAGTTTGTTTTTGTATTGTATTGTCCTTATTTGACTATAGAATTTGATTAAGCGATTAATCAAGAAAAATAATAAACCTGAAACTTGAAACTTGATTTGTAAATCGCTTAGCAAATTAAATTAAGCTATTCAATAAGTTAAAAATAAACTTGAAATTTGAATCTCACAAATTTCCATATTTTTCTTGCTCTATCTGTAAAACTAATTCTGGCCCCTGTATTAATTAAAGTTAATTTATCCTGACCCTCTTTAAGACAATTGCCTCCAAATTATTCAGAATACTGCCATTAAAATCATTTCACCTTAAAAGCTCAAAAATTTGATCATGTCACACTACTTTTGATTAACTCCCATTGGCTTCCCATAGATCATTGATTTACTGATACATAAAACCATAGCTTCCGGTCTACCTGATTTCATCAACAGGTTATTAATCTCCCACAACCTGCATCGCACATTACATTCTTCTTATCAAAACCTGTTATCCATTCCCTCTTTAAAACACCTTGGCACCGTGCATACTAATAAAGTTCATCACTTGATAAATTTAAAACTAGCTTGAAGGCCTTTCTTTTTAAAGACGCATTTGGAGTATAATAGTCCTTTTAAGGACTGTAATGGGACTTTGCTCCTTGCTTTTCTTATTCACTTTAATCTTTTCCACAAAGTGCTAGACCATCTATTTCCTTGTTTCCTCCCCTTTGTTTCCATCCTTGCTTTTCTTTTTCATTATAATTTGCTCTGCTTTGCTTTTAAATATATGCCTTTCTGACTGTCCGTTTTAACAATTACACAAATGTATTTTCTACCCTTTTTCATTTTGTTTCGGTAAGTTCCCCAAACAAACCTGAAACCTACTGGCCTACAAACAGTGCTGAAAACTAGTCAGCCTGCTTGTCACTACAACAAAGGACAAAGACTGCCACAGAATCAGCTCTAGGACACCCACTGCAAAAACCAAACCTGATCCAATACATATTGTGACAGGGAAGTGCCTGTCAGCAGTTTAAACCCGGTTTTAAACCCTGCCTTGCAAAGGGCTGTCCCTATTCCTAAGCCCAGGAAACTGCCTAGTAACCCTGTGCCCATCACCAAGAGCCAACAGGTAGGGCAAGGCAGAGAGGCAAGGATAGAAACCATAGCGTTCTTTCTCCCTTAGTCTAACTGTGAACTAGTATGAATAAATTACTTAGAGCCTGAGAGGAAGAAGGAGGTGAGAACCTGTAATTAACCTCTCCCGAAAGCTTGCACGGAACTTAGAGTCCCGAGAATTCTTAACCCTTAAGAGCAGTCTGAAATGGTTGGGTAATAAAGTTCCCTAACCCCACCCTGGGAGCCCGGGGCAGTGGGGGCATTGGGCTTCAGGTGGGACAGTGCCAAAGTTTCCCAAAGATCTTTCAAACAGAAAAAGCAAAATCAGGAGAAAACGTTTTTGGTTTTATTTTTTGGCTTTTCTGCCTGGACAGCAGGCTGGACTGTATGAAAGTATGCTTTTGTCCAAGTCTCCTCAACACAGAGGGACTGCTGGAACCCCAGTGCTGCAAACTGAGGGAAATAAAGAAAAGCTGAACTTTACCACTAACGCAGCCTCCACTAATTATTTCACTGTTTCCCAGTGGGAATCCTCCTGGGAGCGCCTGGTCCCCACGCCTGGGGCGGGAGCTGGGTTGCCAGCGCTAGGCTTAACCCCGGCCCCGCCACAATATATGCAGACGACATCTCCATCCTAACAGCATAACAAATGAAATCTCAAAATACATTACTCATATAATGACTGAAATAGAACATTGGACAAGCAACTTCAAACTGAAACTTAACACAGAAAAAACAAAAATCTTCCTTGCAAGCCCAACGGATAAAATTACCAATTCAACGCTACATATAAAAGACCATGATTACCCAATTACCAACTATTGTAATATCGTTTATTTGGGTATCATTCAGAACTCAGCTGTCCGCTTGATATATGGATTAAAAAAGAATGACCATGTCATCTCCCATCACAAACCACTGCACTGGCTGTCAGTCGAGGCAAGAATATTATTCAAGTTCTCCTGCATATGTTTCTACAAACCCAAGCATAACCAATTGTAAATACAAAACCTTTCTGGACAGAACCTTCATGCTCCAAGCAAATAAACCACAGCATTGGCTAGACAGTCACATTAATAAAGCCGAACTGACCTACAATGCCTTTAGAAAACTCATAAAAACTACCCTATTTGACAGATACATCACCTAAACAGAACCTCACCAAGTACTCTTTTTTTTTTTTTTTTTTTTTCTTAGGAAAGCTGTGATTTTTCTTTACAGGTCAGCTCCGAAATTCTTAGCAAACATTATATTTTGTAATTTTGATTCCTAATAGTCTGTGTACTCTGTACTCCCTCTACATTTTGTAAATCGCTGAATGTTCAGCTCTCTTAAATGCAAACCGCCCAGAGTCGCAAGATTGTGGCGGTATAGAAGAACAAAGCCATTACCATTATTATTATTATTACTGAAGCGAACAAAGTCTCATCTGTCTAGGAGGTGGAAAATCCTAAGTGTCTTTATGACCCATTAGAAAAACAATATCACAATGCAGGAATTTTTTCAATAAAAAAAACAATGTAACAATGCAGAAATTTTCGCTTACCTTACCTTATAAGCGAGGTACATTAATAATATACAATATAATCTTATACTCTATAAAATCTTATCTAAGCAATAGACGAGAAAGCGCATGCAAAGAATAGCACAGATGACAGAATGCGCAGACGTTTCTATAAATCCACAATAGAGACTTTCCAAAAGTCTTCACTTAATTTCATTCTTCCCGAAAGAATGGATTTTCACGGCGGGAATTTACCGAAAACTCCACATTAATATTTGTCCTTACCAAAAAGACAATAACCGCGGCGGGTTTACCGAAAACCCTGCAATTTAAATAAAGGGTTGGAACGTGATGCCAATACCTGTGAGTATTAAAGAACAGAATTCAAAATTCAGAAATACTCACAAAATATTGGTAATGTCAAGTCCATCCCGGACGTAGCCCCCAAATTGAAACGGACAAGATTCGTTTCTAGGTCCCGAAATAACATTCTGTCATCTGGAGGCAATTCCCCCCAGAAAGAAAGATAGATAGCCAGTATTCTGAAGAGATTTTTGCCTGATTTATTATGAGTCTGCAAAACATTTATATATCTGTTACATATCAGTGGTAACCATCACAAGAAAAGGGGGATGGACAAGAGAGGGGAGGGGGTGCGTGAGCAGGATATGTACTTCATTGTTTAAATCTTAAAGGTGTTAAGAGCTGTGGGGGGTTGAGCCTTCCTGTCTCAGACAACTAACCTAGTTAACATAAATTAAATGACCTCTTCCCAAACCATTTAAGAGAGTAAGCACCCAACATTCTACATTTGATTACTTCCAAAATGGACAGAGACAGAAAACTTAAAATGTGTCCTTTCATAGACAGAGACAGAAAATCTATCCTTTCATTACACCCCCCGAGAAATTAAGAAAGCCTATGAGCTAGGTTTGCTAACAGGAAATTACTTCTTAACTACTTCATGATGATAAATTGGTGGCAATTTTTTCCAACTGTGCTAGGAGTTCATTGATCACATCTATAATCATTGGTCCATTTTCTTGATTTATGAGGAACCGAAAATTCCTCCTCCATTGGAATAAAACGTTAGGTAAAATTTTTATTTTTAAGCACTTGGATTACCTGAATGAAGAAATCCAATTAACTGGACATGCTAAATGTCAATGGTGTGAGGTACTAACAGTAGGATTCTTTTGAAAACTAATATTACATGTACATCAAGAAATGTGAGCTACGTGATAGCATGTCCATGTATGAAATTAAATATAAACAACCACACTCTCAAAATATTTGCAGCATAGTAGACACACACACCACGTGAATGCTAAGGAGTAATCCACAAATAGTCTCCCAAGAACCTGAGTAGAAACAAAATGGGGATTGGCAAGCACTAACCAACCGGCTTAATACTGTGAAAATTATCACGAGGTAGGAAAAAGCCTCATATCCCCTCCTCCAACCCAACAATATGTTAAAATTGTAGATAAATAGGAGGCTTTATGGGGGTTAATGTAATCACTGGCATAAAAAACCTCCTCTCTAATATTTCACTATGTAGAAGCCTTGTGCAATGCAATAGAATCCCTAAGTTGTTTATGCTGCATTGAGAGACTACAGAAATTATTAAGCAGCTAATGCTTCATCAGAGCAATACTGGTTATGTCTGAAAGAGACATACCACCCGTCGACGACGGCCAGTGTTTCGCTTCAAAAAAGCTGCCTCAGGACGTACAGGTAACCAATCTCTTAGTGAAGCTCCGAGTCAAAAAACATGGTGGCTTCACAGTATTAAGCCGGTTGGTTAGTGCTTGCCAATCCCCATTTTGTTTCTACTCAGGTTCTTGGGAGACTATTTGTGGATTACTCTTTAGCATTCACATGGTGTGTGTGTCTACTATGCTGCAAATATTTTGAGAGTGTGGTTGTTTGTGATTGTCTAATTTTTTCTCATATAGGCTTGTGTGTGTTGGGCTGAAATTAAATATAGGCATATCTACACGTCCAATTAAAACTTTATAGGCAAGAGTCTCTCTTCATAACTAGTCATCTAGGAGCCAACAAAAATTATTATTTATTACCGAATTTGACTACTAAACATCATACCCAACTTCCTTTCAGTTGTTGTTGTGGTGGGGGGAGACAAATATTTTAATGTCACATTCTCCAGACCTATTTCCCATATATTACAAAGTACTGCTTGCCAAAACAAAAACTGTGCAGCACAGCCTAAAAAACACCCAAGGTCAAACTATAATAAATCTAAAGACCTGCTTTCTTCATCCCCTTTAGGCTTAGACAGCCTTCTGACTCATTAAATGAGTGCAATAACATTAGGATGCAGAACTACACATCCCATTGTGTTCATGACCTGCTGATCTAAGCAGCTGCAGGGATAGATATATAACTAGCTTTTCAAGTTCCAAAATATGAAGGGATTTATGCATAAATGCACATAAGGACCTGTGAAAATCATGCTGTTTGAACTCGAGAGTCAGGCCCACTCTGCATGTACATTACTTGCCATAAGTCAAGAACTGAATCATTAGTTTTCTATGGAAAACCATCCTGTCTAAAGAAGAATTAAAATGTGGTAGTGCAAGATAACAACAACATTTAGGAACAGCATAATTCTGGAAGTTAAATAATGGCCTGTAACAAGAGCTGTGTTGGGAAATTGTGCTGCAGTGCCATGAAAAGCTGTTAAGAACTTGCTCCATTTAAAATTTCTACTGTTATAGTCTTGTACTAATTAATGAATTTTCAGTAATACTCTACTTTTTCAAGGCAAATTGTACCTCTCTCTTGGGATTATGTATAAAGCTACTGAACATCTACAATTAGGGTCATATGGCTCCAAATAAAGGAGGACGGATTGAGACATTCATATTTTACTTCCATTGAAAGTAATGGAAGTAAAACTCAGATGTCTCAATCCATCTTCATTTTTCTGGAGACATATGATAACCCTATCTACAGTATATACTCTTCCAAAGACTATTGGCAAATATTCAGAAAATACTGGGCTCCTAAATTTGTGACCTATTTTCAGCTGAAAGTTCATCTTAAATTTAGGAGCTTAAAGTTATGTTTATAAATTAGACCTTTAAGTCAATGATGTCTTCACCAACATCAAATTAAATTATATTAGTCCATATACACTCTGATAAGTTGTAATGATTATTCAATTGTGTGGACTTTCTGTCTGTAACTAGCTCCCACATACGTTTACCTCGACCCTGAAGAAAAGTTTCAATTTGAAACATGCATGTCAGGAGAGGTGAAAGAGGAACTGATCGCTACTAAGTTAAGTGACGCTCTTCTACTAGATAGTGTCAATATTAGAATTGGAAAATTATTATGTTCAAGAAGATAAATTGATAAAATATATAAATAAATAAAACTCACTAGAGATATTTTATTTTAAAAAAAAACACTTTAATAAAGATTGGACTGATGAAGAGTTTAGCAACCGGCAATATGGTGCCCGGATGCAGTCAGAAAGTCTACACAATTGAATAATCATTACAACTTATCAGAGTGTATATGGACTAATATAATTTAATTTGCTGTTGGTGAAGACATCATAGACTTAAAGCAACATAGCTGTTTGAGAAAACAACAGTTGACTTATACATTTGATTTCTATAAATTAGACCAGCCATACATCACCCTAGATTTATTAATCAAATTTATTAAAAATGTTTTATATCGCTCAATGAAATTTCTGAGCGGTGTACCAATAAGTACTAATAAGGAACAGACAATACAAACTTACATAAATGAACCTCATGGTGAATTTAACAAGACAAGTAATACACGAACTTTAAATGAATAGGAACAAGAGGAAGAAAAAAGGAAGGAACTACAATGGTTAAAGTAAAGTGAGCATAAAAGGTAAGGTACGATAGGAAGGTGATTTAAAAAATAAAACAAAATAAAATTTGGCCCTAATAAGGATAGTTAGGTGTCAAAGGCGTCTTGAAATAAGAATGTTTTTAACTTAATTTTAAATTGAGGAAGAGATATTTCTGAACGGAGATGATTAGAGGTAGAATTCCAAAGAGAAGAGGCGGTTACCGCAAAGTTATTGGATCTAATGGTGTTGATGTGCTTTAAAGAAGGGATCGTTAAGAAATTTTGAAATGTAGAACGAAGGGCTTCAGATGGACAGTAAGGTATGATTAGACTGTTGATAAATTCGGGTTGGTTGCTTAAACGGGTTTTAAAAAGTCAATAAAATAATTTTATAATTTATTCTGTGGTCAACAAGGAGCCAATGAGCTTTTTGAAGAAGGGGTGATATATGATCATATTTTTTGGTATTGAATATGGTTTTTACGGCAGTGTTCTGTATGATTTGTAGTTGCCTAATTTCCTTTTTTGTTATGCCCTTAAACAGAACGTTACAGTAATCTATACAAGATATTACTAGGGAGTGAATTAGAGCCTTTAAAGAAGCAGGTTCCAGGAGTTTGGATAACAATCTAATCATTCTTAGGTGATGGAAACAACGTTGAACTACCATGCTAATGTTTAAATGGTATGTAAATTTGCTGTCAAAAGTGACCTCTAACAGCATTAAAGAGCTAACAATTTTAATTGACAGAGAATTGAGTTTCAATGGCACCTGAATAGTTAAACCTTCCTTATATGGGAAAATCGTTAATTTTGATTTATCAACGTTTAATAATATCTGTTGTCATCTAGCCAGGATTTTATTTTTCTCTAATTTC
The DNA here is from genome assembly GCF_902459505.1 of Geotrypetes seraphini. Taxonomy (NCBI): domain Eukaryota; kingdom Metazoa; phylum Chordata; class Amphibia; order Gymnophiona; family Dermophiidae; genus Geotrypetes; species Geotrypetes seraphini. Next base: position 173,614,622 of record NC_047089.1, read on the forward strand.
AAGTTTATATAAGAAACTTCAGCTGGATTACTAAGATCTATTGGGTGGATTAATTGAACGTCATCCGCGTATGCGAATATCGTGAAACCTATAGTTTGTAAGCCTAATGCTGAAAATCAGTGCTAAATCTCTTAATTTCTTTTCCCTGGCCTAAATCTGCCCATTGACACCTACATTTTATGTTCCTAAATTTAAGTTTAGTGAAATTTTGAGTAAAGGTTTATATAATCAGCCCTAGTAAATTTTCAAAGCGGACCAATTTATGAGCACAACTCAGTCAGAAGAATTAATCCTTTGAAAAATCAGGCCCTATATTTATAATCTGAAGATCTACTTGTACTGATATATCTTTGCCAAGGAACCGAAAAAAAAAAAAAAGAACACAGCAAAATGGTTTTTGTTGCATCTTCCACAGAACTCAGCCGATTCTTATGAAATTTAGTGTGTCGTGTCCTAATAAGTTTATGTAAAATGTAAAATGTCCCACTGCACCTCAACACTACCTTATGAAAATGAATTGTTACTATGGGATGCGCGCAGAGGCAGATGATAGTTTGTAAATAGACTCTGTATTAAAATGGTTTTCACTGCAGAAGACCGAATTCTGATAAAGAACTTGGGCCCTGATTCACTAAAGTTAGCCATTGTTGCCAGGTTTAACGATCATCGTCAAGTTTAGCGACAATCGCTGCTAACTGACCCGATTCACAAAATGGCCCACCGCATGTTTTTACCCATTACCCATTTTCCAATTCAGCCATGCAAATTTGTAAAACCCTATGCAAAATAGCCAAGCGATTGATTCACTAACATTTGCTTGGCTATTTTGCATCGGGTTTTACAATCCTAAAACCCAATTGCTGTAGACCTGTCGGTAACTGTGTTACCAACAGGTCTGCCGGTTTTTTGTTTGAAAATCGGCCAGAGAAATGGCCAACAGTGATTGAGTCATTATTTTTAGTGAATCTGGGCCTTGGTACTGCTAAAAGATTACAGCAGTCAATGATTGTTTTAAAGAGTTCCCACAGAAGGATTATAACAAAAATGGCCTTGATGTGCTGCTATGCAAGATCCAAGCAATGGGCACTGTGGATCATAATCCAGGCAGCAGACGACTGCAATCGATTCACACTCAAGAGCACATTGACATTGTACACAATCTTGTACCAAGCCAGGAGGATGCACCGCAAACACACCAAACAACTCGACACATAGCAAGAGAAGCTGGAATAAGCCAGACAACTGTGGTTAGGATAATTCATGATATGAAATTAAAGTGTATAAAAAGTGTCGTGCCCAAGAGTTAACTTTACACAACAAAGACACATGCCTGAAACAGTGCAAGTAGCTTTTGACCAAGTACCCAGAACACAGCATCAGCTTCATCTGGTTTACAGATGAAAAAATATTTACAGTTGCTCCACCGATTAACACACAGAATGATCACCTGTACATGACTTCACCAACACTGAACGTCAAGAGAACCCAAAAACAAGGGAGAATACTAGTCAGGTAGAAAGGGCAGATCTCCCCAGCCCCCAAAAAAGAAAGGGTGAGGGGAAGAGACAGCCCCACTGCAAGCTGTGTAACTGAGGGCTTCCCTTTCACTTCCAACTAATTTTGTGTGGTAGTCCATTGTTTAGGCTGTCTCTTCCCCTCACCCCTTCTTTTTGGGGGACTGAGGAGATCTGCTCTTTCAACAACACTGAAGCATTAGGTTAATGCCAAACGCCTACTACGGACCTTCCCAATTAGCCAATTAGTCATAGTCTCAGTTGCATTCTCAAAACTCAGATTCACATCTCTGCTCTTTATCGATCTTGGGGTTAAGATCAACAATACATACTACCTGGAAATCCTCTTGATAAGGAAGCTGTCGTAAGTGATCCATCGCATGTCAAGAGACTACATTATCTTCCAACAGGACAATGCCCCAGCACATCAGGCAAAGGACACTGTAGAACTGCTACATCAAGAGACCCTAGATCAGGGCTGCCCAAGTCCAGTCCTCAAGAGCTACTGTCAGGCCAGGTTTTCAGGATATCCACAATGAACATGCATGAGAGAGATTTTCTAACCAAGAAGGCAGTGCAGGCAAATCTCTCTTACGCATATTCATTGTGGATATCCTGAAAACCTGGCCTGCCAGTAAATCTCGAGGACCGGACTTGGGCAGCCCTGCCCTAGACTTTATGAGTCCAGACCTCTGGCCTGCGAATTCACAAGACCAGTAATATCTGATGTTGAAAACTTTAAACAGTGCCTCATCTTTGTTTGAGCTGAGCTGAAGCAGTGTGTCATTAACAAGTCCATTGGGTCAGTGGTGGTCAAGGCTGAGGGCGTGCCTTCGTGCAAAGGGAGTGCACTGCTTAATTGAAACATTACTTTTTGACTTTACATTTTTCTGCAAGATACTCCATAAAACTTGATGTTTTTTTATTCAGTTCACAATTCATTTTCACAAGGTAATGCTGTGGTGCGGTGGGAAATATTTACATTTTACATCAACTTCATTCAGGACACAAATTGGCCAAGTTCTGTAGAAAATACGACAAAAAACACATTTGGGTTTTTTTTTTGTTCAGTGTGTGTGTATATACTGTATGTTCATTGCAGTGACATTTCTGGGCAGGGGACATGAGTTCTGGAAGGAGTCTGGTGCATGCAGCCCAGACCTGTCACCGCAATAACATTCTAATTATGTTTTTTTTGGGGGGTTGAATATAAAGTATGAGAAAAATTCCTCAGTAAGCTCATGACAATAAATCCCACCTCTGACTCCAAATGGACTAGAAATACATAAGTGGAGGGGGTCACGTGATGGCGGGTTCCTAAGCGGACGTCCGTGTGCAGAGCTCCGCTCCAACTTCCCGGCTTCTCCCCCCTAATCGCCGCCCATGCCGGGTGCACACTTCAACTTTTAAACGCCAGTGCAGGCGCTAGTACAGGGGCACTGTTTTGAGGTCCGGGGAGGCGCAGAATGCAGTTTTGGCCGCGGGGCATGCCGCCGAAAGTTTCTCGGCCGGCTAAGCAGTGTGGGAGCCCAGCGTGCAAGATGGCCGGCACGCAAACCGACGTCCCGACCGAGCGCTCCGACGATGTGCTGCAGGTGTCCATGAGGCATTTGTCGCAGTTGCTAGATGACAAACTAGCTAAACTGCATGCCTCCATGGATGAGCTGAAGGACACCATGGCGGGACAAGCTGCCCAGCTACAGCACGTGGAGCAGAGGATGTCGGCCCAGGAGGATCGTGCTGGGGTAGCAGACGGGAGGTTTGCTCTGCTGGAAACCCAAGTTGGTCAGCTCATGGAGAAAGTTGAAGATCAGGAAAATAGAGCCCGACGGAAGAATCTCCGGCTCATTGGAATTCCTGAGTCTGTTAAGGATCCTGAGCTCCTCCATATTGTGGAGCAGTGGCTGCCGAAGGAGCTGGGCCTCCCGGAGCATGTGGGCCCTGTGGTGGTGGAACGAGCCCACCGGGTGGGACAGCGACGGGAGCACGAGAGCGCTGGTAGACCGAGAGCTGTGCTGGCCCGATTTCATAATTATGCTATCAAAGCCCGTCTGCTTGAGCTATTTAAGAAGTCCCGACGTCTGGAATATGAGGGTGCCAAGATTTTGATTTTTCAAGATTTCTCTATTAAGGTGGCTGAACAGCGCAGAACCTTCACACCATATTGTTCGCAGCTGGTCGCAAGGGGAATCAAATTTGCTTTCTTATATCCTGCTAAGGTGCGTCTGACCCATGAAAATCGCACCTTCACTGTGTCCCAGGCGGAGGAACTTAAACGCTTCAACGAGAGCCTCCCCGCCCAGTAGGCCTCTTTTGAAGATCCCACTGATCCTTACTTGATAGATGACCTGGACCCGATAGAACTGCGTTGTTCCCTCTTCTTCTTTCAGTTCTACCTCGAGGGGAGGGGCCCCTTGGGGTCCCTGATGATGTCTCCAGGTTCCTGTGCGTGGGACTACTTGTGAGAGACTGTGTTTTTTCTTTCTTTTTTATTCTGTTTTTGGTTAGAGGGGTCCTTTCGGGGAGCATTAGTACCGGGGATTTATGCGGTAGGACTGCCTCCCCTCCCCGGGAACTTATTTTGGTTCTGAAGATGGCTATGTTGCTGTCCTTCCAGGTCTGCAGTTATATGTTTATAGTTCTTTGTCCATGCACATATTCTTGGGTTGTTTGTTCTTTTTCTCTCTTTGCAGGTTCTGGATAGTTTTGGTATAGGTTTCATGGTTATGGGGGTGGATGGGGGGGAGGGGGAGCTTTGGGGAGGGGAGTGAGAGTATCTGTGTTTGTTTGCTGCGGGGGTTGGTGTTATGAGTGAGTGGACGAGAGTGTGGCTATGGGATGGGGAGGAGTTACGGAAAGGGGGTCTGGATAAGGGGAATTTCTGGGGGGGTGGGGGGTTTATCTGAAGGAACAGGAAGTTTTGTTGGGGGAGGGGTGGGGGGGTGAGCTGTATAATGGGGGCACCCGGGGGTCTATGACCAGCTATGTTCTGATGATTCAGTGGGTGGCGTGCCGGTTTGGCTGGGAGGCCGGCGCTGCTGCCCCACAGGTCTGTTGTCTCGGGGGGACCTTCCTTCTTACTAACTGCTATAGTGAATTCTGTTAAGATTGCCAGCTTTAACATTGATGGCTTGCATTCCCCGGTGAAGCGCAACAAATTATTCCAATACTGTAAGAAATTAAAAGTTGATGTTTTGATGCTTCAGGAGACGCATCTCAGTGTGACAGAACATGTTAAGCTGAAGAGGGAGTGGGTAGGGGAAGTAGCTTTTGCTTCCTATAACTCCAGACAGCGAGGTGTTGCTCTACTCTTTCATAAAAAACATCCTTGTACTATGCACAAAATAATACAAGACCCTGAGGGGCGATATGTGATCTGGGCGGGTGATTTTCTGGGGAAGAAATATGTGTTCTGTTCTCTTTATGCACCTAATGTATACTCTCATAGATTTTTTTCTGTATTAGTAGCGGCTTTGACGCCTTTTTCTGAATACCAACTGGTACTAGGTGGGGACTTTAACATCACTGCAGACCCGCTTGTTGATTGCAAGCCGCCTAAGCCTCGAGTGAAAGGAGGCGAGCATAAGGGAGTGAACTTTGTGATGCACCAACTGGGTCTGCTAGATGTCTGGCGCACGCTGCATCCTACTGAATCTGACTTCACTTTTCACTCTCAAGCGCATGATGTTCATAGTCGTCTGGACTAGCTGTTGGTGGCTCCTTCTCTGCTGGCGGGTATTCCACGAGTGGTGATTGAAGACGGTGTTTTGTCAGATCACCACTTGGTTTGGCTGGAGCTCATTGATAGGCCGGGGCCCCGGGGGTCGACTACTAGGTGGCGTATGAATCCCACGTTATATGAAGATGCTGAGTTTAAGGATTTCCTGGAACAACAATGGGATTTCTTTGTGAACGAAAACCCTGCTTCTGATGTATCAGAGGTGGTGTTCTGGGAGGCGAGCAAAGCGGTCCTACGTGGTAAAATCATAGAGTACACTGCCCGCAAGCGCAGAGCCCAAGATAAGACACTGTTGGACTTAACACAACGTTTGGCCGTGATGCGTGGGAGTTTACATGCTCCGGGTGCCACGGCAGATCGATCACAATATTTTGATCTTCGTAGGCAAATTAATGATTTGTTGGCTGACAGAGCCCTTAGAGATATTAGATTGTACAAATATCGCCTCCACTGCTGGGGTAACAAAGCGGGGAAACTGCTTGCATCTCTGGTTACCTCCAGGGCTCCGAAGCAAATAATTTCAAAGATTCGGGCGCCTGATGGTAGAGAGATTACTGCCCAAGCTGGGATACAGCAGAGTTTTGTTGACTACTATAGGGCGCTATATGATAAGGGGACCTGTGACACGGAACAGAGGACGACTTTCTTTACGGACCTACAGCTTCCGTCCCTGGGTCCTGAGCAGCGGGAGGTGTTGAATGCCCCGGTGCGAGGGTTAGAGATCCAACAAGCTATTCGGGCCTTAAAATTGGCTAAAGCCCCTGGGCCTGACGGACTGGGTTCGGAATATTATAAGTTGTTGGGGATACGAGTGGTGGGCCCCTTTCAGGCCCTGTGTGGGGCTCTTAGCAGAGGTGAACTGCCTCCGCATAGACTAACTCATGCTAGTATTGTGGTTCTACCGAAACCAGGACGAGCGGAAGATCAGCTGGGATCTTATAGACCTATTTCTCTGCTCAATCAAGATATCAAGTTGTTTGCTGCTATTATGGCGGCTCGCCTGGATCAGGTTTTGCCCAATTTAATTCATTCGGACCAGGCAGGTTTTGTGCCGGGCCGCTATTCTTCTGCCAATGTGCTGAGGGCGCTTTCGGTGCTCCAGAATCCTGAACTTGTTGGGCAGCACCCGGGACAGAAGAATGCTCTTATAGTCAGTCTAGACGCGGAAAAAGCGTTCGATAAAGTGCTATGGGACTATCTTTTTTGGGTTCTTCCTCAGTTCGGCATTATGGGGAGCTTTCTGAATGGGATCCGATCGCTATACGCTCATCCTACGGCCCAAATCCTGATAAATGGGGAGCTTACCTCTTCTTTTGAACTCGAGAGGGGGACGCGACAGGGCTGTCCCCTCTCTCCGATGCTTTTTGTCTTGGCTCTAGAGCCTCTTGCGGCTAAGCTCCGTCAGAGCCCCGACTTGCGTGGCATTCGGTTGGGTTCTGAAGAATTTAAAATTAACTTGTTTGCAGATGACATGCTCATCTTTCTGGGCGATGCAGAAGAGGGGGTTCCTCGTTTAATTGATTTTATAAGGAGATTTGGAGCCTTTTCTGGGTTACGAATTAACTTTGATAAATCAGAGGCTCTGGCGGTACGTCCCCCGTGTGTTTTGCAGCATGATCCTTCCTTTAAGTTGCAATGGTCTAAGGGTACGCTCAAATATCTGGGAATTTATCTGAACGCGGACCCGGGGGTGGTATATCGGAAGAATGTACTTGATAAGTTAGATGCAGTCCGAGCTCTCTGTAGGAGATGGATGGAATTTCCCTTCTCGCCTCTGGGACGTGTTGCCCTTATTAAGATGGTCCTCTTGCCGAAACTCCTGTATCCACTACAAATGGTGCCCCTTTGGGTTAAACAAAAAGATGTGCAGACTTACAAGGGGGTTGTATCATCCTTTGTATGGCGCTCCCGTCGGGTAAAAATTGGCTATCACAAATTGGTTAGGGGGCGAGAGCAGGGTGGTGTGAACTTGCCCGACTTGCGTCTTTACAATGTGGCTGCTTTGATGAGATGGGTGCATGAATTATATACGGGAGTTGCCAGGTTTGCCCCGGCTGGATTCTGGTACATTTTGTCGGCTCCGGTGTCAGTTTTTAACCTCCTGTGGCATGGGGCGGGACCCTGCCCTTCGATGCTTAGACCCTTACGAATGGCCTGGAGCTGGTGGCGGTCTTCCTTGGGGGGCGCGGTGGGTCCTTCACCTTTTACAGAGCTGGTGGGTAACCCTAAATTTCCTGCTGGTTCGTTGCATGCATTTTTTGCCTCAGTGCGGGCGTCTGGGTGTCGCTTTGTGGGGCAGGTGGTTGAAGTAGGGTCAGGATCGGTTCCCTCCTTTTTGGCATGTCAGGACCGCTGGGGTTGGACCGCAGGGTCTATGCTAGCATACCTGCAGATGCGTAGTTATTGCCTGGCGCTCCGTTCGTCGGGGGGCGGCCTGCCCACTTTCACACCCTCGGACCGCCAGTTTTTGTCCACCCCAGCTGACCTTAACACGCTCTCGGAGTGGTATAAAATGGGGAGGGACAGACGGTCTGATAGGTTCATTGATGCCATGGCCACGGATTGGACTACAGCATTGGGAGAGCTTGGTGCGGTGTTTCCAGGAATGCGCCTCAGCCTCCCCCAATGTGAGCTTGAGGGAAGTGCATCTGCAGATTCTGCACCAATCTTATTTAACGAGATGTAAGGGACGGAGGATGGGGCTATGGTCGGATGACTGTTGCCCCAGATGTCCGGCTCGTCGGGACACCTTGGTACATCACTTTTTGGAATGCTCATATGTAGGGCCCCTGTGGATTTCAGTACTGCGGGAGCTGGAAAACGTTATAGGACTATCAATAGACTGGTCTTACAAGACGTTACTGTTGGGTGTCACAGGTCCCCTGGGGGAGGCGGGCGTTAGCGACCCTGAACGGCGCTTCCTTTTGGTGGCCCTGGGAATCACAAAGAAACTGATTCTTCGCCACTGGATTGGTACAACGCGACCAACGGTGCAACAGTGGAGAGCTCATATGTCTCTGATGGCTGGGTGGGAACGGCAGCATCGTAAGGGGGCAGCGAGCTGGAAATCTAGAACCTATTTGGATTATTGGAACTCCTATTAAGGCTGGTTAAGGATCCCGGGTGCGCGGGGTGGGGGGGGGAGGGGTGGGGAGGGGAGGTTTCATTTTAAAATTGGATCTGCATGGGAGTTGATATGTTGTGGATTCATTCATGTTTGTTTATTCTCTGCCTGCACCTTTGCTTATTGTACATGATGTCCCTATTGTATGGTCATGTTCTGTACATTCTCGTATGCTTTGATCCTTTAATAAACATATTTTCAAAAAAAAAGAAATACATAAGTGGAAGAAAGACTGATGAGACACGATAAAACAAATAGGGACTTTATTCTGTATATCTAGGAACTGTAGATGACAGTTATTTGCATATAATTCCTATTCACAATATTTTCCCCCTTCAGGCTATTTTATATTAGTATTTGTTATTACATTTATATTAACATCTTTCTAATATTTTGTAAACTGCTTTGATGATATAATACAAAAGAATCCATCACATATAATAAACCATTAAAAAGTTGGGTAGTTGGAAAAGGTGGCTTCTAGGTTCACAAACCCCGTAGAGAAGCAAGGGTTAATTTGTAAGCTAAAAGGTCTTTAAATATATTTATGTTTATTAAAATATTTGATATCCTGCCATTATAAAAAGATCAAAGTTGCTTACAATATAATATAAAATACTAATATTAATCAGATAAAGAATGCCAAATATTGATAAGAAAGAGAAAAAAATTATTCATTGCAAAGCCAAACATTCGATAAAACTTAGGGCTTTTACTAAGCTGCGCATTGCTTCCAGTTTAAATCAGCAGAGAACCAAAACTTAAAGAGTATAGAGTAGTTGTCGAGTGGTTAACCCTTTCAGGACCATAAGGATCGTAGGCCAATTTTTGTGGTTTTGACGACATTTTTATGGTAAAAAGGGCTTGCAGATGCCAAAAAATTGATTTTTTTTTTTAAATATCATTATTTTTATTTAAAAAAAATCACACTTCTGGCTTATGGACAGTGTGGCAAGTGAATCTTCTCGTCAATCTAGCAACGACGCTAATGAATGAATGTCGGAACCAGTTTGTTTACATAAAGGCAGTATCATATGGAATCCGTACATATCAAATTTAGAACTGTAGACTATCCCAATCAAAATTTATAGGATTTTAAAGTTATGGGACAAATATGTCCCTTGGTCCTGAAAGGGTTAAAGCACCTAGTTGACAACCGGGGAGACCACGTTCAAATCCTGCTGCTCTCCTTGTAATCTTGGGCAAGGCACCTAACCCTCCATTGCCTCAGGTACAAAATTAATTGAGCTAAATATCTAATTGAAATAACAAACTTCTATTTATAATGACAGGGGTTGCCATACAGCTCATTTTAAGGAATTGGAAGAATTGGGATCGATTAAGTTACAATTTTTGGTGGGAATCTCTGTGTTATATTTTTAAAATGGAACGTTTTATGGCCATACAGCAAGGGCGGTACAGAAAGTTTATGGATGTTTGGGAGCCATTGGCTAAATTTTGAAAGGAAGAATAATCGATTTTATTTTATAGACTTGTAAACATACACATCCAGGGTGGATTGGGGGGTGGGGGAAGGGAGTTGCATTGGAACTTGATTCAAGGTATATATTTTTTTTATTTACTTATTTTTTTTATTTATTCAATTTTCTATACCGTTCTCCCAGGGGAGCTCAGAACGGTTTACATGCATTTATTCAGGTACTCAAGCAGTTATCCCTCCATGTCCCAGCGGCCTCACAATCTATCTAACGTACCTGGGGCAATGGAGGGATTAAGTGACTTGCCCAGGGTCACAAGGAGCAGCGTGGGTTTGAACCCACAACCTCGCGGTGCTGAGGCTGTAGCTTTAACCACTGTGCCACACTCGCCCCATGGATAGTTTCTTGTGTGTTTTATTTTATTTGAGTATTGGGTGGGAGGGTGGGGAAAAATTTAATTGTCTATTAATATCTGAAAGTTCATTGTGCTTGTCTTGTGATATTTTATGTATTGAATTACTTGTTGCACAATTGTAGTTTGAAAATCTAATAAAGATATATTTTAAAAAATTAATTGTAAATCATGCTGAAGACAAGAAAATGCCTGAATGAGCAACTTCTTAAAAAAAAAATAAAAAAGGGGTGAGCTAAATGCAAATACAATAAATTACATTAAAAAGGAGGAAATTGTATATGTTATAGGAAGAGCAGTGTTGTACCTTTTCGCATGTCATGCGTGTGGTGTCATTGCATGACACCGGCGCATGATTGGAGGCCCTCCAAACATGGCTCTGAGCTCAAGGAGAAGAGGTTTGGGTGCAGGGCTGGGGCAGAACAGGGTATGACTCGGGAACAGGGCTGGGTAGAAGTGGGCGGAGCTGCAGTGGGATTTTACTGTTGTAAAATCTGGTATCCTTACCTACGCGATGTTGAGAGTGCAGTGCTTTTTGTCTGAAATACATGAAACTCAAGACTGTGTGTGCATTAGAGCCCACATGGGGACTTTGCCCTTGGTGTCTATATGCGTTACAACATGCAAATTAATAAAGATGGAAAATTTCAACTGGCAATATGTTTAAATCTGTTTTTTTAAAAATTTTGGGCTGGAAACCCAAAACAGCAAAAATAAATTGAAAACCTACTACTACCCCCAAAAAATCTAAAGGCACCATTTTAACACAGTTGTGTTTGTCTGCTTTTTGATTTGATTTGCTGAAAAAAACATGGTTTTACTAATTTTCTCTGTAAATTTTCTTCCCATCAGCCATGCCTTTTATTTTCACATATGCCTCAGGCAGGCCTCCTGCCATCAACTAAAAAAAAACCCACTGGCTGTTACTGGGTGGAAAGCGGGAGAAAAAAACACTGATTTGGCCTCTAACACCTACTAACAGCAAAGCACTGATTCACTCCCCTTGAACCATGGCAATGACTCAGACTGAGGCAGTGAGAAAAGAGTGCAGCAGACTGAAGACAATGCCAGTGGCAAAAGAAATGAATACTTACGTAGAAACAAGCCTCAATAAAACACAACCTTAAAGCTAGCGTATGCATTCAGTTTTGAATCTCAACAATGGCTTTTACAACAGATGAAAGCAGTCACTGATTTAAGAACCTAATCTCTCTTGTAGATAATACTCTGTCAGTTTGTAGAGTGATGGCAGGAATAAAAGGAGCCGCTGCCTCTTTAAACGTGGACTGGCATGACTCTAGAAAGCTTTGCCTTTCCTCCCTCCGTGTGGGTTACCAGCTGCTTTCCTTGTGACCTTAACTTGCTAATTTCGGAGCCACACTTCTTCCTGCTGTACTTTGACAGGAAGTAGCTATGTCAGAAATGCACTACAGACACACCAGCAAGTTTGCAAAAACTGTCAGTTATCTAAGGACTCAAAAAATCAAAGGGCAGCTGTGTGTGTGTGTATATGTACATATGTACATTTCATGGTGTCATCCTACACATTTCTGCTGCATGCCTACTCCCCACCCACCTTCTAAGTCTAAAATGTCACCAGGGAAAGCCTCCACAAATCATGCACATTTCATTCCTTTCTTTTAAAAGGGATATAACCAAGAAGAATAAGATGACATACCTACAAATTATATTGACGTATTCTTCTAGTTTTGTGGAATAGAATCATGCATTTCCTGTGCCTGCATTTCTCCCTTTATTTACATATTCAAAATTCTTGTATTCTCACAGGACTGACGGCAGCCATTCACGGAGCAAGACCAGGCAGGAATGCGAAAAACTTGTGACTGCCTCATGCTCCGCTCTGACACTACCACAAGAGTTTTGGAGTCAGCTGAGGGACGGGCAGGTGCGCTGAAAGCTCCTGCCGTACTGCACTGGATGGCAAGATTTTAAAAAGTGCTCCCCTCTGACGCTACCACAAGAGTTCGGGAGTCAGCTTGGAGGGAAGGGCAGGAGCGCTGAAAGTTCCTGCCATACAGCGCTGGATGGCAGAATTTTTAAAAATTGCTTGCCTCAGGGTGTGGGGCCCTATCTGCCAGCCACTAGCCCTGCCTGCCCTGTCCCTGCCTGCCAGCTACTAGTCCTGTCTGCCCTGTGCCCTGCTTGCCAGCTACTAGCCCTGCCTGCCCTGTGCCCTGTCTGCCAGCCACTAGCCCTGCCTGCCAGCCTCCCTCGGGGTGGGGGAGGCCCTGTCTGCCAGCCACTAGCCCTGTCTGCCAGCTACTAGCCCTGCCTGCCCTGTATTCTGCTTGATAGCTATTAGCCCTGCCTGCCCTGTGACCTGTCACTGCCTGCCAGCTACTAGCCCTGCCTGCCTGCCAGCCACTAGGCCTGCCTGCCCTGACCCTGCCTGCCAGCTACAAGCCCTGCCTGCCCTGTATCCTGCTTGACAGCTATTAGCCCTGCCTGCCCTGTGACCTGTCACTGCCTGTCAGCTACTAGCCCTGCCTGCCTGCCAGCCACTAGGCCTGCCAGCCTTTTGCCCTGTCCCGGCCTACCACTAGACCCCATCTAGTGTGGGGTTGGGTACAGAGCCTAGCAGGGAGAATTTGGTTCAGAATGGTTTTTTTCTTGTTTTCCTCCTCTAAATGTAGGGTGCGTCTTATGGTCAGGTAAGTCTTATGGAGTGAAAAATAAGGTAATAATCAGTTTACATACCGCAAGGTAATAAAGTTCTATGCAGTTTACAATAGTTAAAAAAAACAATAAAAGAAGTTGAATAGAACAAAAAAAAGAGTTAAAAGCCAATAATTAGAGACACTAAAATGATCAAAATAGTTCGTAATAAATTTTTTATAAATTAGCCACCTAAATACTTTGAAAACAGTTATGTTTTTAGATGTCTCCTAAATTCCCCATAAATGTCAGTAAACAAAAGCAATTGTTCTAAATCCTTACCCCATAACGCTGTTTGATATGAAAAAAAGATTTTGATGATGTTTTTTAAGTTTACATCCTCTAACAGGCGGAAAACCAAAATTCAGATGTGAGTTTCTCTTATGTCTGTTGGTTGCAAAAGAGAAAAGCTCAATTATATATTTGGGAGCTAAACCAAACAAAGCCTTAAAATATTAATAATAGCTTTATTTATATCCCGTCATACCTTTTCAGTTCAAGATGGTATACAGTAATGGAGAGATACAAAGTGAATATTGTAGGAACAGGTATCAATCTAGGTAAAGGGAGGGGGAGGGTTAATGGGAGAGAGAAGGGGGTGGAAAGGGAAGAGGAATGGGTGGGGAAGAGAAGCGGGAAGTAAAGGGAGGTGGAAAAAGGAGGAGTGGTAAGTGAGTTAGGGGTTTGGAAGCGTTGGCGATTCTCGGCGCATCGGATATTTTGGTTTATGATAGTTTATTCTACATTTTTTGTGGCATATTTCTCAATCCTTTTTTACCACGGACCCCTGACGAAGGTTTGTCCGAAACACGGACCGCGTTGGATCCCTTGTTTGGTAAAAAGGTTTTTATACATATATTCATATTTGTCACAATAAATTTTGCCTGCATCTTGTTCACATCTGCAGTTCGTTTTGTTTGTTCACAGTTATCATGAAGACCTCAATGACTGGAAAGAAGTTTTTCTCTAAGGCGGTGAAAGCAACTATGTAATATCCTCTCTGAGTATGTAGAGAAAAAAAAAACCCCATTACTCTTTAAAGCCATGCCAAACTACAAACCCAAAATGACAGCTGTATTCACGGCAGAACACCCTCCCTTCAGCAATTAATCTTTGTTTGGTGTACGTGAGTTAGTTTATTCTTTATTATAAAGTGACATGTTGCCCCCCGCAAATTGGTTGTTCTAGTGAAATGATTACCTTTTCACTTGACATATTAGAGAACTGTTAGTCACAATGTAAACTGGCTTCTGGCCAATAAAAAATGTACAACAAGACTAAACAGGAGCAAGAATCATCTGCAGAAATGCAAATTTGAAGTTGGCCATCATCCTGTTGCAAAAAAAAAAAAAAAAGTTAATCAAAATGATCTTCGGCAATGCGACCTACTAGATAAAGCACAGCCAAGGGCTTGATGCTCAGCTGGTTCAACTTGTATCTAAAGTAAGGCAGCAATGCTTAACTTTATTTGTATATTATGTAATCCGCCTTGAACCGCAAGGTAATGGCGGAATATAAATCACTAATGTAATGTATATTAGCAGAGCTAGGGTTACCAGACGTCCAGATTTTCCTGGCCATGTCCTCTTTTTACAGGACTGTCTGGATGACCGGATGGGTTTTCAAAACCAGGCAGTTTTGTCTGGGTTTTGAAAAACGACGGGAGCTCAGGGACGTGTTTCGAGGGCGTCTGCGCGGATATGACGCAATGACGTCACACGCCTGCACGCGACATTTTCGCATTGCATCTGCGCATGTGCGGATGCCCTCTTGACATGGCCCCCAAAGAGACAAAGTTTGTCTGGAACCAGGGTTGGGGGGCAGGAACGGAGCAGGGTCTGTGGGCAGTCCGGGGTGGGGCCACGTGTCCTCTTTTTGAGACGTAGAAATCTGTTAACCCCTTTTTGAGACACAGAAATCTGTTAACCCCTTTTTGAGACACAGAAATCTGTTAACCCTAAGCAGAGCACAGTTGAATGGTGACCCGTCAAATGCACGTAGGACAATAGCGCGCCAACAATCGCGCACTGGACATTTGCACGCCAGCACATACTGCACTGAGACCCAACAATTTTTTATTTTTGAGGGTTGCAAAGTAACCCCCCCCCCCCCCGCCACTACACTTAAATGTTTTATGTGTAGTGGTCGGGTCTCAGTGCGTGCTGGCACGCAAATGTCTGGCGCACCATTGACATATATACAGTTAGTCCCCGGATTAAGATTTCTTTTTGTGTACCAATCTTAAGACTTATGTGTACCATCTCACATCACTCAGATGGTGTCCACAACCATCCACGCCAGGTTTCGTACAATACTGTCACCACCTCCTATTCTCACCTCTTAATTGCATCATATCACCGACACCTTAGACCAGTGGTCTCAAACTCAAACCCTTTCCAGAGCCACATTTTGGATTTGTAGGTACTTGGAGGGCCTCAGAAAAAAAAAGTTAATGTTTTATTAAAGAAATGACAATTTTGCATGAGATAAAACTCTTTATAGTTTATAAATCTTTCCTTTTGGCTAAGTCTTAATAATAATATTGTCATTTATAGCTAAAGAGACATTTGATCAAGAAACTGCTTTATTTTACATTTGTGATTATGATCAACATACCGAGAGCCTCAAAATAGTACCTGCATGTGGCCCCTGGGCCGCGAGTTTGAGACCTTAAGATGGTGTCCACAATTATACTTTAGTATTGACGTCATACTTTGCATAGAGCAACAGAACCAAAAGAAGGGAGATCCAACCTCGTCTGCAGTAAAAAAAAACCAGCCAGGAACAAACAAACCAAAACTGCAGATATGTACAACGATGTAGGCGAATTTTATTGTGACAAGCAAACTATATATTAAAACCTTTTTACCAAACGGGGGACCCAACACGGTCCGTGTTTCGGACAACCTTCTAGCGATTTTTACTATTTGCAGAGACTCTCGGCATGACACATCATCTGTTTGGTTTTATATTATCTTTTTCAATATTTGTTGTGACATATGTTTTTTCCTTTATCTACCATGGACCCCTGATGAAGGTTGTCCTAAACACAGACCGTGTTGGGTCCCCCGTTTGGTAAAAAGGTTTTAATATATAGTTTGCTTGTCACAATAAAATTTGCCTACATCGTTGTACATATCTGCAGTTTTGGTTTGTTTGTCATACTTTGCATATACATTCATATCAGCACTATTGCGACATGGAGCATATCCTTTATGCACACTTCTTTTCCACACATTACATCAATTCAACATGTAATACTTCCTCTTTTCGCACTGGGACTCCTGAGGTAGATGTTTTAATCGAAATACGGACTGTGTTGGGTCCCAGTTTCTCTAGAACAAAGGTAGGATCATTTATAAAACAACATTTGATTGACTCAATAAAGTGCCTGCATCAAGTACATCTGTTCTGCAGTCTTCTTTTTGGTTTTCGTTTCTAGCAGCCAAATATCATCACTAAGTAGCAATTCGATTAAGTGGGTATCTTTTTGGCACTTCAATCTGTACAGTAAGAGGGGATGGTTGAAGGGGAAGGGGGTAGTGCATTAGTGTTAACTATGAACAAAATAGGGTCGCAATTTTGAAGCCCAGAATATCAGTTATGGACTTAGTATATTCTCAGAAATTTTCCAGCTCAAAAACTTAAGAGCTATTTTGACAACTTTCTGGTCCTCGCTCGTGTTTCCACCACAGTATCAGGAAATAAGGGGCATCTCCTCTGAGTTCTGCCAAAGCTCAATATGATATGACTTACTAAGGCTGTTTTCCCATTCTGTGTGAAAATAAACGTAGTAAATCCAGTCTTTAATGTGTATAATGCTGGCAAAAATCTCTATCCTTCATCCCCAAAGAATCCCATCAGCAATATACAATCCTCTCTAATAGCTGACCTGAGATGTTTGACTCATGCCTGACCTTGGCCCATTCCTCATCAGTGTGTCTGTAAGCCATGAGAGAGAAAAACACTGCCTTCAGTCAATCTCTCTCTCTCATTCATCACTGCTATCCCCCCAACCCTCTTCTCCCCCCTTCTTATCCAGCTCATCCCCAGCAATCTCAACCCCTTCATCCAGTCTGCATCTCACTAACCACCTGTTCCCATCCAGGTCATTTCCAGACGTCTCAACCCTTTCAGTCATTCTGCCTCTCTCTGTCTCATCCAATCTTCATTCAGCTTACCAGTTGCTCCCATTCAACCAGTTTTCCCTCCCCTCCTCTTCCCTTTACTTAGCTGTTTTGTTTTGTCAATCCTGGCTGAAGCCTTACCTACAGAAATGGCCTTTTCTTGCACCTACATTGTGCCAACGCTCAGCTGTCAGTGACTTTACAGATTATGGTTCGTTATACTTGATATATTGCCCTTCCTAGGATACATAAAATGATGTTTTACATACAAATGCTTTAAAGTCAGAAAGGAATGCCAGGCAGAATGATAGGAAAGAAAAGACAAAGAGCAGAATATTATTTATATTTATACAGGCAGTGGTTTGATGCCTTCAGACCACCACAGTGGACATAATCGAGAATCTGGGTGGACTCATCATCCGAGCATTGATTAGGGTAAACCATTTTAAAAACAAAAGTCTTCTAGGCCAATTTGAATTTGGAAAGGACTCTTCCATTGGAAGAGAAGTAGGCACTGAATTCCAACTGCCCAAAGGCTTAAATTAGCCTTCCCCTCTCCACGCGGCATCCACTATTCAGGCAAACTGGGAAAATCCCTTCTCTTCAAAATCACAGGTCTTTGGAACAACCTCACCACCCCGCTGCGGAACCTGAGCTCCCTTCAGTTATTCCGCAAACAACTGAAAACCTGGCTTTTCAGCAAATTGTAGCTTCCCCCCTTTCTCTTCCCCCTTCTACACATAAGTTCATGTAATCCTTTTTCTTCTTCTCTACCCACTATTTTAAGTTCTTGTAAACCGTGTCGAGCTCCATTCTCATGGAGATGATGCGGAATATAAACTTAAGGTTTAGATTAGATTAGATGCGTTAAACCTACATGAACCCGTTGGACTTGTGGTAAATAAAGACAACTGTCATGTAATGTTGTAATGATTGTAATGTTCTCTCTGAGAAGTACATGGAACAATCAATGAAGAGAGAAAGAAGAGAGTACTACTATATAAAACTATGGCCCTGATGCTCTAAACTTACTGTGCTTTTAACATTCAACATTATGTTCCAACCAGTTTAGCGTACAAGCATTTTAGCTTCCGATGAATAAAATGGCTCTGCGAGGTCTTTTCCATGCGTCGTTGCAGCCTCTGAGAATTGTATTACAATGAGCTCATTAATATTAAAATGAGCACTCCGGGTGATGCCCAGACATTGCAGGGTGATGCACGAAATGAAGTGCTGACTTTTAACATTTTTAGAATTGTAAACCAGCACTTTGGTTTTTAGTGGTTAAGTATTAAAATCAACTCAAAATTACCGTCAGGTCTGGAAGTCCCGGTAACATTGAACACAACATACATGTGTGCTGAAAGGGTGTCTCGGGTGCATGTGTTAAAAGGCGTGTCTCATGTGCGTTCGTTAAAAGTGTATACCCGCCAAAAGCAGTGTAGAAATAAAAGCATGGTTTGTTGGTAGTTCTCCACCCTCCCCCAACCCCCTTCATCTATGATGCATTACAATAAGACATGCTTATGATTCATGTTCATGCATATCTACAACATTGCTTTTCCTGGTGCATGTACATAGTTATTATACCTCTTTTCCATGAACTATTCTACACATGTGTCAGCTGCTTTCTCCAGTGACTGATCTGAAGGAATTTCCAGTAATTTCCCTGAACCTCATTTGCATGCAAATTTTAGAGCATTGCTCATCGTTTAGAACAGGGGTCTCAAAGTCCCTCCTTGAGGGCCGCAATCCGGTCGGGTTTTCAGGATTTCCCAATGAATCTGCATGAGATCTATGTGCATGCACTGCTTTCAATGCATATTCATTGGGGAAATCCTGAAAATCCGACTGGATTGCGGCCCTCAAGGAGGGACTTTGAGATCCCTGGTTTAGAAAATCATATATAGGCACTACAACGGCTCACAGGATTTTTATGGCAACTTTAGAGCAGGTGAGTTCGAGTGTAAGAATCTTATACTGAATTCAAACTGATAGTCAAGGATGTTCAATCAGAACTCATATTTCTTAGTGTGGCTTAAGATCTTATTTTATTATGCTTCTTACATCCCGCAACTACTTTTTCCAGGTTCTGTGTGGGTAGCAAACAAGAGAATTTGGACATTACCAAGGAAGTACAGCAAAATCTTTGCAAATCATAAACTAAAATGTAGCAATCACAAATACTTATAAACTAGATACATGAAACCTCTAAATTAAAACAGATATTTAAAATGTTCCTATAAAATGCATAATGATGCATCCTCCTCATCTCAAATGGAAGTGAATGCCGTACCACAGCTGAATGATATGAAAAGATTTTTAATGCTACGTTTTGAACTTCCTGCAGATAGAGCAGCAGTCCTGTGTAGACAATGTTACAGTAGTCAGTGGCAGTGCTCCTTCTAAGGATTGGTCGGGTGTATCCACATTTTTTCTCATGTGAACAACAAGTTCTAAAAACAAACAATTTTCCAGATTTGCAGGCGAGTGACCCATGTAAAATCTGTGAGCGACGCTCTTAGAATGTATGAGCTTAGAGCAGGGATCTCAAAGTCCCTCCTTGAGGGCCGCAATCCAGTCGGGTTTTCAGGATTTCCCCAATGAATATGCATTGAAAGCAGGGCATGCAAATAAATCTCATGCATATTCATTGGGGAAATCCTGAAAACCCGACTGGATTGCGGCCCTCAAGGAGGGACTTTGAGACCCCTGGCTTAGAGGGAACAAAGGTCAGGGGGCCACTAAGAGCATATAGTAAGTTTACCTGTAAGGGCAAGCCAAGATAAAAAAATATATATATCGAGTGAGAATGATGGAGAGCCCAGAAACATTTTTTCATTAGTACTAAAATCCAGACTACGAATTCAGTTGGCAATAAGTCAGAGTACACAAATATTTGAACTGAGTAACTTAAGCTCAGAGGATTGCCATTTATCACTGGGAGCAAAGTGGGATAGATCTGCCTATCAGTAAATCATATAGCAATTGTTTTAGTAGGGTTTAACGCAAGATGGCTTTCCAAAAGCCAAGTAGCCATGGCAATAATGCAAGACGGTTTTCCAAAAGCCAAGTATAAATGGCAATGAGGCAGTTTTGAAAGTTTGTTAAAAAAAATCAATCCGAGAGACTCAAAGTATAAGAACAATAAATCACCATCAGTATAATAAAAAAACAGAAATATTGTGACCATGAATGAGAACAGAAAGGGGACTCAAGTCTCATGATATTTGAAACCATAAGAATCGATCACCTCTTCCAGCACCGCACAGCTTGAATTCATTGAGAGCCCAGCTGTATAGTGTTGATCACAGCCTGTTTCTGTGAGGGAGGCAGCCAGAACTGGAGAACACAAAGTCTTGGGCACCAGAGTCTAATTTCTAGGCCCCCATGGCACCCAAGATTTGTTGAATTTCTGCTCTGCAGTCTTTAAATTGGCTAGAATAGATCACTGTTGACTCAATTTGGTCAACTATTGAAGCTCTATATAAGCTGTGTTCTGCCTTTAAAACTGTTTCATCGGGAACATATTTTCTATTAAATATCTGAATGCAAAGATGGAGACTTGGACGTCAAAGAAGATGAAAATAGAATCTACCAACTCCCAGAATAAAGATATTAGAGCAAATATGTCTCAAGATAGACTGGTTATTCCTCACAAGACTGAGAATTTTTTGCAAATTATGCTAGAAATCTGAACTTGAGTGTCAAGAGTATTTACCTCTCTGGCCCATGGTACAAACCTCTACCACGGCTTTGTAAGAGGAGCTCTAAATTTGCTCTATTACAGTATATTCTAAGTCTAAGACTAAAGATATTTTATGAGGTTAAAAAAAAAAAATACACCTTCAAAAATAAAGGCACACTAAATCCTTGCAAATATGCTTTAAGGGCCACAACAAAACTGTTTATCATAAAAGCTCCCTGACAATATTTTTTGATGGGCACCGAGGGAAAAAAAATCACCATACTCATCTGAAAAGAAAGTAAATAGGTAAAAAAAAAAAAAACAACATGGCTCACAATAATGGAGTAAATTAGGGAGCTCTGAATGGGTAAAGTCAACAACTCTTCCCTTCAAAAGTAGCATCAAAGCCCTGATTGAGCAAATAATTATTTAGTCTACTGTACATTCTACAGAAATCCAGGCTTTCTTTGTATTCCTACCAGCCCGCATTTATGTGGGTCAGATAAACAATGCACTGAATCTCCAATTTCATTTTATTCCCCCAGTGGAGATGAGAGAAACAGGAAGCAACCATTTACATGAAAGGACTTCATTCAAATCCACATTTCTGAAAGGTCAGATGAGCTGGTCAAATCCTTTGACCCACTTTTTCCTAAATTTTGCTATAAGACTTTAGTTTTAATTCACTCATGAAAAATTAGTTCACTCGTGAAAAAGATATTATATTAAAGTATGACAAGAACAAATAAAATTCCACCAAATTTTACTGACTCCACAGCAAAATTAGCTGCTTGGATATTATGCAGGACAGCGAAGGCTGGCTTCTGGTTTCTCTATCCCCCAAATGGAGAACATTTTTTTCCAATGAAAGCTTCTTAATAGGAGTGTTTTTAGAAGTTTGCAAATAAAATGTTAGTTCTCAGTAGTTCTTTCCTTCACCAGCAGCTTAAATAAAAGGGAAAGGTAAATATTAGAGTGTAAGCTCTTGTGAGCAGAGACGGTATATTGCATGTTGATTGTACAGTGCGGTGTACACTTTTCAGGGTTACAGATATGATAAGTAGTAGTAAGTAAGCAAGAGATGCATTTTCTTTACATTTTTGGATAGTTTTCTTATGCTAAAGGTTATAAGAGTAATTTTATACAGTAGGTTCTAGGGGCATTATTTTCTTTTTATTTCCTATTTATTTTCTCTTTTACAGTCTTTGGATGGTTCCTTTATGTTTTCAACGCAATGTTATTGTTGAATTTACTAGGTTCAAGACATTTGTGATTTTAATGTAATGTTTTTAGTATCGTTAACAGGCCTTGATGTGTGTTTATTCAGTACATATGTTTTATATTTTATGTATATGGTTTATGCATATTGAATTTATTTCTTTATGCAATTTGTCATTTGTAATTGGCTTATAGATTCCCTTTGGCCGAAACACATATATGTCGAGTTTTTACTACAATAAAAATACTGTATTGTGCATCACCTGGTCGCCTTCTCTGTTTCTTTGCATTAAAATCATGAGAACATTATTTAAAAGCTAAACATGCATATTGCCAACTTTGAAAATTCTTAACTGATGCCTTAAGACAGGGGTGTCCAATGTCGGTCCTCGAGGGCCGCAATCCAGTCGGGTTTTCAGGATTTCCCCAATGAATATGTATGAGATCTATTAGCATACAATGAAAGCAGTGCATGCAAATAGATCTCATGCATATTCATTGGGGAAATCCTGAAAACCCGACTGGATTGCGGCCCTCGAGGACTGACATTGGACACCCCTGCCTTAAGAAGATGAAAAATAAAAGATGGGATCTCAAAAAACAGCAACAGTTGGGTGCAATCAGAAGAAAAGCATTTTTGTAAGCAGCAATGAAGTGCCATTTTGTTAAAACTGAAAAATACAGAAATTATTTCTAAAGCGTAATTTAAGGATCCTTTTACTAAGGTGCGCTAGCCGTTTTTAGCGCGCACTAAATATTAGTGTGCACTAAATGCTAACGCGTCCATTATAGTCTATGGACACGTTAGCATTTATAGCACGCTAAAACGGCTAGTGCAAATTAGTAAAAGGACCCCTTACTTTCTTAGGGAAAAAAGAAGGGAGGCCTCTGGTAATTTCGTTTTCTTTAAATCTGTACATTCAAAAATGGAAATTTTGAATCTAAAGTTTCTCTGCTTCAAAAAAAAAAAAAAAAAGGACATTTTCTTACTAGAATGAGGGAAACAGAACTATAGATTTACAATTTACACCTGAATAATTTCTGAAAGGAAAAACTATATTGGTAAGGGATGGAAAAATCTCAAGAACTAGTGCCTTAAATTCAGTGTCTGGTACTCCATGAGGGAGGTGTGAGCAGGGCCTGAGCTAGAGAAGGGAAATCACAGCAGCAGCTGTCACAGCTTAGCCCAATTATTAGGGTTTCAGGAAAGAAAAATGGTGGAAGGAGGAAAAAAACAGGGGTGCGTAAGAATGACTGGAGTAAGGGAATGAGGATGAGGCTCAAGGACGTGTATAGATGGAAAATGGGCTACAGGTGTCTGGAGGGACAAATAAGTACAAATCAAAAGTAGTAAAGAAAATAGAGAAAAAAGAATAAAAAAGAATTATTTTTGGCTGGTGCCTACTTTTCTAAATAATGACCCTTTTGATCAAGCTGCGGGAGAGTGTTTTACTACGGGCCGGTGAAATAAATGCTCCAACACTCATAGAAATTGAATGAGCATCAGAGGGTTTACCTCGCCGGCCCGCAATAAGACGCTCTACCACAGCTTAATAAAAAGGGGCCAATATTTCTACCACTGGACAATGGAATGCCATCAGTAAAATAATGGTTCAGATTTGGATGAGAAGTCTTATTAGTAAAATTCTGACAGAATCTTATGCTCATCTCTGAGGGATCAGATATGATTTTTTTCCCCTAATATTCCCATGAATACCTATGTCTGTAGGAAAAAAACATTCTTCAATGTAGACAAGAGATTTTGGATCTGAGTAAACTAATCTGAACTTTCTTAAAAGTCTAAAATCAGATATCATGTTATGCAATATTCTTTTCTTTGGCACTGACGTATTGGCTGCTTATATCGGGGTTAAAACGTACTTGCTAATAGAAAGATTCACTTTTAGTTTAGGAAGTAGCACCAAAGTAATTTATTTTTTTATATACCACCTGCAAGCCTGAAATCAATCAAAGCGGTGTACATTCAGGTACAGTAGGTATTTTTCCATCATTGGAGCGCTCATAATCTGAGTTTGTAACTGAGGCAACGAAGAGTTAAGTGACGGCCAAGGTCACAAGCAGCTGCAGTGGGATTTGAACAGGGCTCCTCAGGTTCTCAGCCCCACTGCTCTAACCTTGAGACTGAAAAACTCAGAAAAATAAAAGGATAGGCTAAGCAACTGCAAAAATAATAGACTATTATATAATGGCATTTAAACAAATATTTGAAAGTCATTTTGACGGAATGTCAAGGAAAAGATGATTATCTTAAAACCATCTTGCTATCAGTTCTCCCAGAAAATGACATTTGTGTTCACTGCATTGATATTTCAATTACTACTGTATCAAACTACATTGTTCACTTGAAAAACAAGTTCAAAAAAAAGAAAGCAAACAAATCTCAGATTTCCACAACAGCTACGAGGTAGATTCCGCAGCAAGAGAAAACTGTGACAATTCTGCAACACATTTACGTATTGAATAAATCTGGGATCATTTTACTAAGGGCTCCTTTTACTAAGGTGTGCTAGCGTTTTAAGTGCACGCAGGATTTTAATGCGCGCTAAACCCATGCTATGCAGCTAGAACTAACACCAGCTCAATGCTGGCCTTAAGGTCTAGCGCGCGTGGCAATTCAGTGCACGCTATTCCACGCGTTAAAGCCCTAACACAGCTTTGTAAAAGGAGCCCTAAGTTGTGGTAAAAAGTGGCCTTAGTGCGACCTTGTACTAAGGCCATTTTCTATATTGGTGGCCATGCACTAATATTGCCAAAGTGAGATCCAAAGAAGGATTCCCGAGGAGACAAATTCTTAAAAACAGTCTCACTTTATTCTAAATGGTCAACAATATCAATCTCTTATTGTTCCAGAGAATGGAAATCTACATGCAAGCATCGGGAAGTGTGACTCGACATTAGAGCTGTCCAGAAAAACCTGAAGTTGGAGAAACTTTACTAATTGAAGTTTTTCCCATAAATTTTTGTATGTGCTTGATCACAAAATATTTTTGTTCAATTTTTAAGGTCCATCCTGGGGTTGCTCAAAGCCAATGAACATAAGCACCACCAAAATCCATTTCTTTCCCTTAAAATCAGCTGATAATTATGCACTAAAGAGGTGATAAACTATCCTTATGCTATGGATGTAGATCAAATGTGTAAATATACTTGTAAGTAAATCTGACATTAGACATATGTGAAAGAATTTCTGGGTTATAAAGAAATCAAACAGACATTCATAGAACAACTAAGGGCTCCTTTTACTAAGGTACGCTAGTGTTTTTAGCGCGCACACAAGATTAGCGCATGCTATATAGCGCGCGCTAGCTGAAAAACTACTGCCTGCTTAAAAGGAGGCGGTAGCAGCTAGTTTGCCTTTGTAAAAGGAGCCCTAAATGTTTGACTGTCACATGGCTGATTGGGCTTGTCCAGGCAAGTATGACATGAGCAGCTGATCTGCTGCCTGAAAAATGCTTACGAGCACCACCACCTTTACTCAAATATCAGTTGGTTCTACATTAGTTCTAGGCATGTTCTAAGCTTGTGTGGGCAAGAATGACTTGCTGCATCTAGTGCTAGCACCTATATAAACCCCATCACGAATTGAAACTCAACCCAGACAAAACAAAATTCATCCTCCTCGAAAATAACAAAGTCTCAACCATAACCAACATAGAAATCAACTACCCCATTCAAACCACCCTAAAACTACTAGGAATGACTATAGACAGATGCTGCACCATGCAGCCACAAATAGACAAAACAATACAGAAATCTTTCGCAGTTATGAGAAATTTAAGACAAGTACGAAAATTCTTCGAAAGACCACAATTCCAGCTCATAGTTCAATCCCTAATCCTAGGTCTACTGGATTACTGCTACATCCTCTACCTCCCTTGCCCTGCAACAATGACTAAACAACTACAAACAATACAAAATACAGCTCTGAGACTCATCTACTCACTGAAGAAACACGACCATATTACAGAGGCATACATCGACTCACACTACTAATTCAAGAAAGAATACTATTTAAATTCTACTGCACGCTATTTAAATCTTTAAACGGAGACAGCCCAATCTACCTAAACAAACGCCTCAACCAAACTATGTCAACCAGACATAGAAAAACACCCCCCCCCCAATCAAAAAAGTCAAATGGAAAAAACTGTATGACGGCCTCCTAGCAACACAAGCAGCAAAACTAGGTAACCAAATCTCCAACCTACTGATAACCACCCCCGACTACAAGATATTCAGAAAAGAAATAAAAACGATACTCTTCAAGAAATCACTGAAACACTCTTAACATCACAAATACCTTCCCTCCTCCCACCTTCTTCCCGCCCCACAGATACTACCTGTTCTTCTCCTTAATCTTCTCTTGAATTCACCAATGATCTTCCATTGTAACCCACCATTTATAACTCTTTTGTAATCCGCCTTGAACTGCAAGGTAATGGTGGAATAGAAATCTCTAATGTAATGTATTATCGGATAAGTGTATGTTCACTTTTATTGAAAGTAGTGTTTGAGTTTTGCTGTAGTACAGTGGTATATTTTTAAGTTTCTAAATGCATTAGTACATTTCATTATTAGCTGAGCATGCCAACTAGAAGTGGAAAAAACCTACAAAGCTAAAGCTGAATGTTCCTGATTTAGCAAGTCCATCATCTGAGAAATCTTCAAGGCCAGTTCCTAGAGCACTGAGTGAATTTTGGCTCACTGGACACTCATCATCTTTGATTACAGGGTCTAAGTTGTCTACCTGCAGACAAGTCATGAAGTATTTTTTGCATCTCCACCATGATTAGGAAAATATAAAAAAGAGCATGTCAAATGAAGAAATCGCATACAGTGTTGCTGACACTTTCATTCTATTTTGGCAAATGGCCTGCATCAAGACAAAGAACACCAGAATGGCTTACAGAGAAAAAATTGCTGAAGGTGTTATTGCCACTGTATGAGAGAAACCTCCACGCTATGCTGCTCTTCACTGGGATGGTAACGTGATTAGCAAACATCTCGTAGAGTCTTACGAACAACTTGCTGTGCTTGTAACCGGTGCTCCAGAATACACAGAAAGTAAACTACTGGGTGTGACTAACTTATCTGATGCTATAGGCATATCACAAGCAGAACCATCTTACAAGTTACTTGAACTATAGAAGCTGGTTGACATAGTGGCATTGGTCTTTGATACTACTGCTAGCAACAGTGACGTTAAGAAAAGTAAAGCAAAACTACTGGAAGACAAAATTGGTAAGAAGCTTCAAAATTTGGCCTGCAGGCATCATATCTTTGAAGTAGTTATTGGGGCAGTATGGAAGGGTCTGTTTGGTAAAGATAAAGGCCTAGAAAATGAACTGTTGTCAGATTTCAAGAAACTGTGGGACTAACTAGACAAGCAGGATGTGAAACTCTAACACTGAAAGTTGATGAACCTTAGGCCCCTCCCCAGATGCATCAGAGAGGAGTCTAAGGCTCTGATTAGCCCAGATGCCTAAGGCCGCCCATAGGAAAAGCCTTAAACAACCTGGGTCAATCAGAGCCTCGGGCCTCTCCCAAGTATATCTGAGGAGGGGCTTGAGGCTATGATTGCTCCAGATTTTTAAGGCCCCTCCTTAAGCAATCTGGGCCAAGCAGAACCTCAGGCCCCTCTCTAGAGCATCCGAGGATGCACTGGGGATACGCAGGCCCATTTTGAAGAGACAGGCTAGCTGGCCAGAGGGAGTAGGCATCCCTCCGGCCAGCCATCTAAAGAAAGTCATTGGAGGCATGGGGTCATTGAGTGTAGCATGATGGTGGGAGACCGTGGACATCTCTCCCACTGCCGAGGAGAGTTGGGGGGGTTGTATCCGTTGGCAGTGGAAGAGATTGGGCATCTCTCCCGCTGCAGGAGGGTTATGTCAGTTGGCAGCAGGAGAGAGTGGGCATCTTTCCCGCTGCTGAGGGGGGCTAGAATGCACTCGCTCAAGAAGTGTGCTTTTACTACTCCCACTAAAAAAAATTTTTAAAAACCTGTAATTTTTATTTTTTGTCATTAGCCACAGTTAAAATACACACTTAACAGAGCTGGCACTATACCAGCACCCCCGGACCAGTTGCTGATTTTTGTCGCTAAAAGTCGATGCCGTTCTTGGAGAATGGTTCAGCAATATTTAAGAATCCACCGGAGTGCTCGTTTGAATACTGAAAAGCCCATTTGCATGGCAGTGTTGGAGACTGCTAGAAAGTTTGCAAAAGATCCCATAATACAAAAGCTTCATGAAAATAAAAGTTTTAAGCATAGTCTTAAATGCTTTAAATTTTACTTCCAATCTCAAATCCCTCAGTAGAGGATTCCATAATAGTGGAGCACAAAAAAATAGAATGCTTTATTTCTAGTTGATTCCCATCTTGCCCTACTTGCTGAAAAAAGGACTACCGGTAGTCTGTTATCTTGGATTGATCTCAATGTTCTAACCAGCATATATGGAATTGTTGAAGTATGCAAATAATTTGGTTGTCAAAGATAAAACGTGTACGAATTACCCCCTTTTTCAAGAAGAACACCAGATTCATCTGGTGTGATATAACATTAGCTGAGCTGATGTCACCGGCTGGTAATATTTATTGAATGATGATGTGGGTAAAATGAGAGGGGGGACAGAGGGTAAGGGGAATATATGAGATGTTATCAAGGGTCTGTAGAATAAGGATTGACAATTTTATAAGAGGAAGTAAGAAAGGGTTAATAGACAGAGCTTGTAAGAAAGAAAAATGATTAGGGAGGTTTCTAAGGTGATGGGGTGGAGCAGTCACGTGATTGGTTGGATGTTGTGGCAGACTGGAGTGAACTCTGTGAGGAAGAGTAGTCTCTTCAGGAAAAGATTATCCCTCCCTCCCTCCCATTTGTGCTGGTGTTATGTTTTGTGTTAGTGTTGTGGGGTGGGGTGGGGGGTGTACATGTTATATGTCGACTTGGGTGGATTTGGTGAAGCTTATGGGGTTGGGGGAGGTGGTCGCAGCTTTGGGTGGGGCGGAAAATGGGGTTTGGCCCAGTTGGATCTGGGAGATGAGCAGTTAATAAATAAATAAATGTAACACTTGTATGCGATACCGCTGCGAGGGGAAGCATGGCCTTGCGTCACCGTGGATCATGTTTGGGGGGAGGAGAAGCATGACCTTGCGTCACCGTGGGTCATGTTTGGGGGGAGGGAGGGGAAGCATGGCCTTGCGTCACCATGGGCCATGTTTGTGGGAATGTTATAAATTTAAAGACTTAACGGGAGCTAGTTTCGACACCGAATAGCTCCCTGGGGATGTGTGAAATATGCATTGGGGGTTTGTTGGTTTTTGGACAGATTGTATTGTAAGTGAAGATAATATTCAGACAGATAATAAAGCTGCGGCCAAATATTTATTCCAATAAAACTGAGTTGTGTGATTATTGATTGATGGTGATTAGCTTTCAGTTGCAGGTGACGGGAATGCTAATGTTATGAATGCATAGCGCGGGTTTTAGCGCCGGCAGTGGCGGTAACTGCTCCCACGCTCAGTGTCGGAGCAGTTACAGCCGCTGCCGGCACTAAAACCCGCCCTATGCGCTCGTAAAAGAGGGGGGGGGGTTAGTGCTTTAAATAGAATTCTGTAAAAAAACAAAACAAAATTGGCAACCAATGAAATTGTAAATAGGGTCTTTCGCAGAGTAATCCTAAAAGATTACAAACTGTTCAAAATGTTGCTATTAAACTACTAGGATATAAAAGGAAATCAGAAAGACCCATATTAAGGCATGGCTTTCACTCCAATGTATAATCCAGCCTCAAGGAAAAGAGGAAACACTAGAGAAATCTCAGTAAGGAATCCTGAACTAATACATAGCCTTAAACCCTAATCTTCTTATAAAAGCTAATATTAGAATTGTAAGCTAGGAGTTCTTTTGGAAGCTGTCCAACTAGAAATTTAACATGAAATTACCGTGAAGAATGCCCGTATAAGAAAAGATTTTGCTTTTCCTATGAAATGCATTCCATTTCCCAAAGTTATTCTTTTTGAAAAGGCAACAACTATATTTAAAATGCCTTTGTTTCATTTCGATTAATTATATTTGGCACAAAGGTATTAATACAATACAATACTCATTGTCCAACATAATATATGCACATTATCATGACATCTAAAGCAGTGTTCTTCAACCGCCAGTCTGCAGAGTGGGGCCGGTCTGCAGAAATTTCCTGCCGGTCTACGGCCAGCATGTCCCTTGGGCCCAAGGAGATCAGTGCACAAAGCTGCGGGCGGCGGCTCCTACACGCGTCCTGCGCCTGAACCAGCAGCCTTCTCTCTGATGTCGCAACATCAGAGGGAAGTCTTCCGGATGAGGCGCGAGGAGTTGCCGCGCATAGCTTTGTGCAAACTGCGGCTTTGAGGAAGAGGGAGCCGGCCGCGGGCAGCATAAAACGGTCAGGTGGGAACACTGGTATGTTTACTGCAGAGGGGGAGGAAGGCAAGAGTGACACTTAGCCTCACCCAACTGCTGTGATAAAGGAATGGCACGTTGACAAGGAGGTCAGAGAACAGATGCGTGCAGAGGGAGGCATCTAATTGAGGCACAGCATGGAGTAAGGGAAGACAACAAAGGTAGGGGGAATTATTTTATTTTCAATTTAGTGATTGAATTGTGTCAGTTTTGAGAATTTTCATCTGCTATCTATATTTTGCACTGTTCAGGAAGAAATGCATTTGTTTCTTTTTCTCTGGGGTTGTACATTACATTACATTAGTGATTTCTATTCCGCCTTTACCTTGCAGTTCAAGGCGGATTACATACGATTGTCATGATAATACAGAATACATAAAGTGGATTCCATGAGAATTGTCAAGATAATTAGGAGATACATAAGGAGTGGTTTGAACATTTTTGATTTGCTAAGAAGTAGATTGTAACGTAGGTGATTCTTGGGAGGATCTGTGTTTGTTATATAGGTTTTATGTGTTTTTTGAAGAGTAGGGTTTTTGTTTCTGTTTTGAAGGTTTTGTAGTCTGTGTTTGAAAATAGCAGATCGGTGAACTGTCCAGTTTTGCTTCTCTGGTGGCGAGTAGGTTGTCATACATTTTTCTTCATTTGACATTTTTGGTTGGCGGGTGTATGAATGGTGTGTGGGTTCTCCTGTGGCTGGTTGAGGTGGATTGAGTTGGTCAGTTGTTCCAGTAGGTTGGACTGTCTCCGTTTATGGCTTTAAATAGTAGGCAGTGGAATTTGAAGTGTACTCTTGCTTGTATAGGGAGCCAATGAGAGTCGTGGCATGCCTCTCTGATGTGGTTGAATTTTTTCAGCAAGTAGATGAGTCTTAAGGCTGTGTTTTGTATTGTTTGCAGAGTCTTGAATCTTAGGGTTTCGTTTGAATATATTAGTAATTTTAGTTTGTGGTCCTGTATTTGCATAGGGGTAATATGTTCCGATAGGAATGAATGTTGAGAAGCATACAGTGTACTTTGTGTAATTTAATTTTGTGGTTAACCATTATGTGTTGTTAATAAGATTATATTGTGTGTCTATATATGAAAAATGAATGGAAGAAATAGTGTAACAATTAGTACTATTATGGGGCCGGAACTGGGGCAGAGATGGGCGGGGTCTGGCCCACATCTTAGCTCAGTGCTCTTCAACCGCTGGTCTGTGGACCGGTGCCGGTCCACAAAATAATTATTTTATTTCCGCCGGACCATAGGTGTAAAAAGGTTGAAGAACACTGATCTAAAGCAGTGGTTCCCAACCCTGTCCTGGAGGACCACCAGGCCAATCGGGTTTTCAGGCTAGCCCTAATGAATATGCATGAAGCATATTTGCATGCCTGTCACTTCCATTATATGCAAATCTCTCTCATGCATATTCATTAGGGCTAGCCTGAAAACCCGATTGGCCTGGTGGTCCTCCAGGACAGGGTTGGGAACCACTGATCTAAAGCAATAACCATCTCAAAAAACCTCTCAGCCTCTCACCATATTCTACCACCTATTCTAAAAGAACTCGTATCCCTTACTCCTGGGGGAATTCTCCACAAAGAGTTTTAACATTTTGCATTGTTTATCTGTAAATGTTTATGCACTGAACTTCCCCATCATAAGGCCTGAAATCCCCTCCTCCTTTCTCCTCAGTTCTATCTCCCAATCCAGCTGCAGTTCTCTATCCACATAAATCTCAGCATGATCCCTGAATTCTGTCTGCCCTCAAAATCCTCTCTCAGCCCCTCCCCCCAACACCTAGTACTGTATCTCTCCCCCATCCCGGCACATCTTCAACGTTGATCCTCCCCATACACCAATGGCACACACTCAGCTTGCTCCGACCTTACCCTTGAACCCCATAGCACACTCAGCTTACTCTGACTCCCCACTCCTCACGATATATGCGCACATTGTTCTGCCTCACACAATTCACCCAGCACACTTTCTTATTGCTCTTCCCCCTCCCCCAAAAAATTTATTCCTAAAACAAAATCTAAAATATTCAGAATTCTTTCTGATCTAGCTCCTTCAGATCTATACTGAGATCTGGTACTGTGAGCTTTCAATCACATTACATTACATTAGTGATTTCTATTCTGCCATTACCTTGCAGTTCAAGGCAGATTACATAAGATTACATTGTCGATAAATTAAGGTAATACATGTTGGGTA
Source organism: Geotrypetes seraphini (assembly GCF_902459505.1). Classification (NCBI taxonomy): domain Eukaryota; kingdom Metazoa; phylum Chordata; class Amphibia; order Gymnophiona; family Dermophiidae; genus Geotrypetes; species Geotrypetes seraphini. The sequence continues at coordinate 173,647,221 of NC_047089.1, forward strand.
TTTTGAACATTTTAGATTTGATAGGAGTAGACAGTGTGGTAGGTGGAGATTGGGAAGGAACTGGTCGTGTTAAATAGGTTTTATGTATTTTTTGAAGAGTAGAGTTTTTCTTTTTTGAAGGTTTTGTAGTCAGTGGTTGAAGACAGCAGATTGGTGATTTGTCTGTCTAGTTTTGCTGCTCTAGTGGCCATTAGGTTGTCATATCGTTTTCTTCGTTTGACATTTTTGGTTGGCGAGTGTATGAATAGTGAGTGGGTTCTTCTGTGTCTGGTTGAGGTGGCTTGAATTAGTCGGTTGTTCCAGTAGGTTGGGCTGTCTCCGTTAATAGCTTTGAATAGTAAGCAATAGAATTTGAAGTGTACTCTTGCTTGTATTGGGAGCCAGTGTGAGTCGTGGTATGTCTCTGTGATGTGGTCATATTTTTTCAATGAGTAGATGAGTCTTAGGGCTGTATTTTGTATTGTTTGTAGTTGCTTTATCATAGCCGCTGGCCAGGAGAGGTACAACATGTTGCAGTAGTCTATTAGTCTAAGGATAAGAGATTGTACCAAAAGTTGGAATTGTTTCCTGTCGAAGAATTTTCAAATTTGTCTTAGGTTTCTCATAGTTGCGAATGATGCTTTTATTATTTTGTTGATTTGTGGTTGCATGGTACACCCTCTATCAATCAGTACTCCAAGAAGTTTTAGCGTGGGAATATTTTCCCCTGTTTTTACATTACATCCTTCCCCTTTACCTCCCCCCCTCCAAAGCATGCTCAGCTTGGCCATTACAGAGGCCATCCGAGGCTGGGAAGCACGTAGCCTAGCTCACTTCAAAATCTTACAACCCAGCTCCGGCAATCTCTATGTCACATCCAAGAAATGATCATAAATCTCTCACCTCCAAATCTCCCCTTGCCCCCAAGAGCTACACTGAGAACTGCTTGTGCAATTTAACTGAGAGCCAGTTAGTACCAATAACTGGGGCTTAATTGGGATTCATTTAAATTTACATGTGCATATTTATAAGACTCCAGAAAGGGGGCAGGGCATGGGAGGGTCACAGTGGATCAGGGGCATTCCTGCAATTTATGTGCGCTGTTATAGAATAAGGGAAATCCACACCTTGAGTATTACATTCAGTTCTGGTTCCCTTATCTCAAAAAAAAAAAATAGCGGCATCAGAAAAGGTTTAAAGGACAGCGAACAAGATGATAAAGGGGATGAAATGTCTCTCGTATGAGGAAAGACGGCTCCTTTTACAAAGGTGCGTTAGAGCCTTAACGCGCGGAATACCGCGTGCTAGACCTTAACGCCAGCATTGAGCTGGCATTAGTTCTAGAAGCGTAGCATGGGTTTAGCACGCACTAAAATGCTGCGTGCACTAAAAACGCTAGCGCATCTTTGTAAAAGGAGCCCCAGAAGTTAGGGTTCTTCAGCTTGGAAAAGTGAGGGCTGAGGGAGATATGATTGAAGTCTACAAAATCCTGAATGGAGTAGAACGGGTACAAGTGGATCGATTTTTTATTGCATCAAGATTTACAAAACTAGGAAACACTCGAAGTTACAGAGTAATACTTTTAAAACCAATAGGAGGAAATATTTTTTTTTTCACTCAGAGAATAGTTAAGCTCTGGAACGGGTTGTCAGAGGATGTGGCAAGAGTAGTTCATGTAGCTGGTTTTTAAAAAAAGGTTTGGACAAGTTCCTGGAGGAAAAGTCCATAGTCCGGCTGTTGAGTCAGACATGGGTCGGTAGCTACTATTTAGGTTTTTGCCAGATACTTGCGACTTGGATTGGCCTCCGTGAAGATGAGATTCTGGGCTAGATGGACCATTGGTCTGACCCAGTAAGCAAAAAAAAAAAATTTAGACACAAGGATTTACACCAGGGTTCAGTTAGTGTAAATCCTCGCAGCCATTCTATAAGCAGTGCCTAACTTTGAATGCCATTTATAAAATAGTGCTTAGAACTATTTTGGGGGGCACCATTTACAGAATTTGATCCACAATGCCTCTGCCTCATCCTCAGTCCAGCCAACCCAGGAATCAAACAGGAACCCTACATGTGGTAGGTGCACAGCATTTGTCTTCTAGGCCACGCTGCCAGCCCATTTTCTCAGTAATTCTATGAACCTTGTGAGGGCAAGAAATGGTTAAATTACTTAAGCCATAGATGGCAGAAAGATCACTGTACGTCTTTTAACACATGATTTATTGAGATTAAGTGTGTGGGAGGCATGCAAAGCGGCATTAAAACCACTTAAGCTTTTTTTTTTTTTTTAACAGCTATTTTGAAAGGATGTTATAAACAGAGTTTAATACAACGGAACAAAATTTAACTTCTACAAAAGGATTTCACTTTCATCAAAGAACCAACATTTCCTGAAGCCAATATTGTTTGTCATACGATTAGCGCATGACCTTTACTAAAAATTAGCGCTTAAGCACCTTTCTGCCACCTATTTTGTAGGAGGTAAGGGCTCATGCATTGCCATGCTAGGTTTTGCCATACTATGCTCGTGCTCACCATGCTATGTCTCACCATACCACGCTTTGTCATATGTTTAACCATGATTTGTTAACTATGCCCCTCTTTTACAAAACAAAACCGCAATAGTGTTTTTTAGCACAGGTCGGCGTGCTAAATGCTCTGTAACAGCACCCACAGCATGGAACTCTTTACCTCCACATCTTCGTGAAGAAAGGAAAAACGCCCTATCCCCCACGTGGGGTGGGCGGCAGCAGTAAAATGGCTGAGGCCATGCTGACCCAAGGGGGGGTGTGGGTAGGCCAATGAGAAGCGGGAGGGGCGGGCGTGAGGAACAGCCGAGTGGAGGGCTCCTTCCCATGACTCCCTCTTTCGGCGAGCGCGGGTGGTCGCATTGCGATTACCTCTCCGTTTTCCTCCCCGGCAGGCTTCAGGTATACGCAGCCCGAGAGCGGCGGTTTGCCCCGCGGCAGGTTGCCCAGACTCTCGTGGGAGCAGTGCCATCGTGCTAGAAGTCATGCCATCGTGCCCCGTCTAGCCGAAACGTCCAGAGTCAGCTGTCCAATGAGAGCTGGAGGGACAGCGTGAGCAGCGTCGGTACAGCGTGGTGAGCAGTATCTGGTAAGCCTCATCGGCGTTAGCAACCCGGAGTACTCTCAGCGTGCAGTAAGCGGGGAGTGCTGCTACAGCACACAGCAGAGAGTGTAGCAGGGGGGAAAGGGCCTCAAGTGCCAGCATTCCAAAAGGCCGCGAGGGACGAGCGGAACCACGTGGTAGGGTTGGGTTGGAGGGGAGCATTCAGCATGCCAGCCTGCACTAAAAAATTATTTTTTCCGTAACAGCAGCCACAGCATAGAACTCTTTACCTCCACATCTTCGGGAAGAATTATCTTTGGATAAATCTAGAGTGAATCTAAAGACCTTTCTCTTTAAAGACGCCTATGACAAGTAAATATCAGGCCTTAGGAGAAGGAAGAGCTACTCTCCCCCCCCCTCCTCATGTACTAACCATTTGTCTCCCTTTCCTATCATAGAATGTACTTCTCCCCTTATCATTATGTTTCTATATGTCATTAACGTCTCTTAGTTTTAATGTTATCCCCTTGTTTTTAATAGTTATCACACTGTACACTCAGACAGTTTTTTTAAGCGGTATATCAAATTTTAAAAACTTGAAAACTTGTACGTCTTGCCATCTCTGTCGGACAATGTTTGCCACACCATCTTCTACCATACTATGTCAGAGTGCGGCGCAGGTGTTAGAGCCACAGCCTCAACACACTGAGGTTGAGGGTTCAAGTCCAAATTGCTCCTTGGGACCCTGGGCAAGTCACTTGGTCCCCCCATCGCCTGAGGTATATTAAATAGATTGTGAGCCCACTAGGACAGACAAGGGAAAATACTTGAGTACCTGAATAAATCCATGTAAACCATTCTGAGCTTCCCTGGGAGAGCGGTATAGAAAATTAAAATAAATGAATCGATACAATTAAACTGAATATTTAAACCAGATAAGCAATAGTGTGCTCATGATTTCAGAGTACTACTGACATTTCCAATCACAAACCTGAATCTCCCCGAGATAAAAATCAAAAAGTTGCATCCCTGATAGGATCTATAACAGCGGACCTATCACCTATCACCTCCCGGTCAAAGTAATTACAATTATTCTTACATTGGGTAATTTTCAGGAGTAAACTTCAGGATGCAAACCTAGAGATAAGAGAGCAGGTCTCTCTTTTATTTTTTTTAGGACCTATACTGTGGTGACCCCTCTCACGTGGGAACTCCAACCATTTGTGTTTTTTTTCAAGAGAAACTTTGCAGGTCATTCTTCCATCACAAAAGAGACCTGTTCTCTTATTCTAGATATGCACCCTGAAGTTTACTCCTGAGAATTACCCAATGTAAGAATAAGTGGGTTTAAATGATTCGTATAATTATGCACTAAAACACTATTTATCTCATTTATATTTTTTTGCACTATGAATTTGAGGTAATTTAACAAAATTGAACCGGAAGGTATTGAATGATGTTTGCGGGAAAACCCTATGGTGTACTCTGGGGTGCATGTAAATAGTGGATATATCCTGGTGAACCTTTAAATCAAGTAAAGCCACAGACTGAAAAAAACCTCCCGGTCAAAGTAATTACAATTATTCTTAAATTGGGTAATTTTCAGGAGTAAACTTCAGGATGCAAACCTAGAGATAAGAGAGCAGGTCTCTTTTTTTTTTTAGGACCTATACTGTGGTGACCCCTTTCAATTAGCACTAGCCTTTAACAAATTTTTTTATTCTTCCATCACAACCAGTGTGACCATAACAAACATCCAGCCTTTGAGGTCCTTTGCATAGGCCACCAGACCCAAATATGAGTATCTGTATTTTCACCAGGTTCACATTTTTTTGCAGGACTTGCAGCCTGCCAGTCAATGCTAGTCATCTGAAAACCTCCGTTATTGCTAAAATGTTGAACAACTTTGCCATACATTCTAGCAGTTCCAAGACAAATTGTTGCGTCAAGAAAGTACATGGCTATAAAGACTTGAAAACATGCTGCTAGGTCACACTTTCTGCTGTTCACTTTGAGAAACTAATGGTCCCTTGCGTTTACCCCATGCCTGTTTAGTTTTATGCTTTTATACCCTTCCAGTGAAAAAATATTTCCTCACATTGCTCCTCACTCCAATCTTTCAGATCATCATCTTATAGGAAAATCTTACAAACACAATTTAAGTCTTTTCTCAAATAATTCAGACAACACTTTTTCTTCCTTTGATTGCAGTAATAGTATATTAATTCCTCGACAGAGCATCAAATTATTCAATCCAAACTCCTTTTTCAAAGATGAATAACAGAAGGCATTCAAAGAACAGGCCTGTAACAGCCATCATTTGAACCAAATTACTCCCATATTACAGAAGTCTTTCAATTAATTCTTATGCTGTACGTATGTGACATTTTCAGTAACATTAAGTAGAAAGACGCCTACAGTTATTAACAAAAGCCCCTAGCAAGGAAGAACAACATATGCAGGGTCATTTTTAACTATGAAGAACTGCACTAAATTCTCCTTATTCGCCACCGAGAAAGAAAGGAACTATAAATTCTTATTGAGAGCTTACTGTGCACCAAACAGAGCTTTCCGGATGAAACTTTGTGCTGGAGACCGTTGTGTTAAATGTTATCAATCGCGGGACCATCTTGGCCATATGTTCTAGAATTGCCCTTTCATTCTCAGTTCTGGACACAACTTATGACCTATGTAGTGAACCTCTGGGACTGTTCTTGGCACCTTCACCCTAGTTTTCTTTTCATTCTGCAAGTCCAATTCCATCCTATTCGACCTGGTTGTACAGTATTCATTAGACGGACCGTGCTGATGGGACGGAAAAGCATCTTGATAGCTTGGCTCTCTATGGAACCTCCAACAATTTCTCACTGGAGATCTTTAATGATAAATCAAACATTTTTAGAGCGACGAGATGTTGCAGACTTGACCACTCATGCAGGCCAGCTATTCACGCAGTGTTGGACACCCTTCAGCACTACTCTAGCTCTTTTTCTTAGAGATAAACTTTAAAATTATGGTTGCTGACTCTGTATTTATGGTCATTTCACAGTGGACCATTGTGGTCAGTTGTAATGCCGCTGTTTCTCAGGGTGGGTGGTTGGGTGGGTGATGGGGGGAAGGGGGCTTGGTAGGGTTGGTAGATGTTGTTCCAGTTTAGCATTGAGGATGTATAAGTGATGCAAAGCATTGCTGTTTCTTGTTTGTGTGGAAACCTCAATAAAAATGATTTCAACATAAATTCTCCTTGTTCATCAATGTAGACAACAGAGTTAGAAACAATAAAACAGTGGTGTTCCCATTTTCCTTATGGTTGCTTTTGGTCTAAATAATCACTTCTGCTGTGACAAAGTAACTGCCAATAGAAAGTGCCACTTGAATAACCTTGAAAAAACCCCAACCCAAAACACCACCACTTTATCTGCTTATGTTAGCTTGCACAGACCCCCCCCAATCCAGTGGTGTAGCAAGGGTGAGAGGCACCTGGGGCAGTTACATCCCACCCCCTACTGCCATATGCGCCCCTTACCTTTCCCTGTACCTCTTTTAAAGTTCCTGGCATGAGCAGCAACCTCAACCTGCTGCTTGCACCAGTGTTGACTCTTCATCTGACATTACTTCCTAGGTGTGGGTCCAGGAAGTGATGTCAGAAGAAGTGCCAACACTGGCGCGAGCTGCTGCATGGACTGGGGGTGGAAAGGGAGGGAGAGAGAGAGGCTGCTGCATGAACTGGGGGGTGGGAGAGGAGGGAGAGAGAGGCTGCTGCATGGATTGGGGGGTGGGAAGGGAGGGAGGGGGAGAGAGAGGCTGCTGCATGGACTGGGGGGTTGGAAGGGAGGGAGGGAGGAGAGAGAAGCTGATACATGGACTGGGATGGGTAGGAAGGGAGGGAGGGGGAAAGAGAGGCTGCTGCATGAGTTAGAGCTTTATTGGCCTACATTGCAGACGTCTGCATTTTTTAGTGAATCATGCCTAATGGCACCTAAGTCCCATTCCGACCCTTACCACACCCACATTGTAGATGCCTCCTGGCGCCTACTTTTTTTAACGAGTTTTTAATCTGCTTTAAACAACGCAATCAATTCCCATACCGATTAAAGCCAATTAAAAGAATTAAGTTAAGTCGCGTTAGGGCATCTACTGTCGCCTAACTTACGTCGCCATCCATTTTGCAATTGCTAATAAATATAAATGCAAAAAAAAAAAAGAATATGGTCCTTAATACACAAGACAAACAGCTTCATACAAGACAGCATAGACTTCCTGAACAGATTTTTTTAAAACATCAAGCAGCTACCACTAGGTGTAAATCTAGTCACAATGGATGTAAAATACTATATGGCAACATCCCCCATGAAGATGGCATAGTTGCATGCGATAAATTCCTAAAACATCCACCCTAGACCACCAATACTCTGCGATGGGCACCAGGATGGCATCACAATATGCTAACCTCTTCTTGGCAGAACTGGAAGAGTCATTTTTTAAAAAATATCAGACTATACCCCTAAAATACTTAAGGTATACTGATGACATTTTTATGAATTGGACTGACTGAGGGAGAAGATACAAACACTTTTTCAGTTCTTTCAGTGCTTATCCTACAATCAAGTTCAAAATTGACTATTCCTCAGAAAAAAAGGCAACTTTCTAGACATAAGAACATAAGAATTGCCACTGCTGGGTCAGACCGGTGGTCCATCGCACCCAACAGTCCACTCATGTGGCGGCCCTCAGGTCAAAGACCAGTGCCCTAACCAAGACCAGCCTCACCAGCATACATTCTAATACAGCAGAAACTTGTCTAGCCTTGTCTTGAATCCCTGGAGGGTGTTTTCCCCTATAACAGACTACAGAAGAGCGTTCCAGTTCTCCACCACTATCTGGGTGAAGAAGAACTTCCTTACGTTTGTACGGAATCTATCCCCTTTTAACTTTAGAGAGTGCCCTCTGGTTTTCCCCACTTTGGAGAGGATGAACAACCTGTCCTTATCTATTCCCTTCATTATCTTGAATGTCTCGATCATGTCCCCTCTCAATCTCCTCTTTTCAAGGGAGAAGAGGCCCAGTTTACTAAATTTAAGAAGTATTTGCCCTCTTTCAAATGGTATAGAAGTTAAAAAAAGGGACAGGCGTTAATGAAGTCATTAGGTTCATTCTAGCCATTTATTTCTGCATGAATTTAAACAACTAAAAAAAAAGATAAATATAGCTCATCCAGTCATACAAGAAATGGCTCTACAGCAGGGGTGCCCACACTTTTTGGGCTTGCGAGCTAATTTTAAAATGACCAAGTCAAAATGATCTACCACAATAAAATTTTTTAAAAAACCACAAAGCACACTGTATGCAGAGAAAATGTTAATTATCATTTATATTCCGCGGGTTTTCAAAGAGGTCAAGTCAGACGATTCTATGCAATGTCACCTCAGGAACAACTATACAAAAATAGACAAATATACACCCTCCCTTTTTACTAAATCGCAATAGCGGTTTTTAGAACAGGGAGATGCACTGAATTCCCTGTACTGCTCTCGATGCTCATAGGCTCCCTGCGCTAAAAACCGCTATTGCAGATATAAATTCTCTAAACAGATATAAATTCTCTAAACATTTTGATCACTAAACTGAAAATAAAATCATTTTTCCTACCTTTTTGTCTGGTGATTTCATGAGTCTCTGTTTGCACTTCCTTCTTCTGACTATAAATCCAATATTTTTTCTTTCTGCCCCTCCCCTTTTCTTTCTGTCTCTCTTTCTTTCTTTCTCCCCCTGCCCCCCCCCCAAGCCATCGCGCCAATTTCTCCACTTCCCTGATTCTTTCCCTACCCTCTAAGCCACCATGCCGATTTCTCCCTGCTTCCACGAGCCAGGCCAGGAATGTACAAGCGCCGGACTCACAAGACTTCACCTCTGATGTCAATTCTAACGACGGAGAGGAAGTTCCAGGCCAGCCAGGCAGCGATTGGCTGGCCCAGAACTTCCTCTCTGACGTCAGAATTGACGTCGGAAGTGAAGTCTTGTGAGTCTGGCGCTTCTATGCGCCTGGCCTGGCTCAGGGAGGCAGGAAGAAAAAGATTGCCAAGGCAACGCGATCGACTCACATTGCCTTTGCGATCTACTGGTCAATCGCACTCGACCATTTGGGCACCCCTGCTGTTATGGTATCCTGTCCTGACCTGAGGAAAGGGGTTTAGTCCCCAAAAAACTGCCTTATTTCCATTTCCTATTTATAAACTTTAATCAATAGATACAATACTACTTGATTCTACGTAAAGCAACAAAACAATTTTTTCTACCTTTTGTCGTTTTTGCTTTAATCATCTTGTCTTCACTCTTCTTTCTAGCCAGCATCTGTCCTCTCTGTCTTCCATACAGCATCCACCCCTTCCATCCACTGTCCGCCCTCTCCCCGTTCCATATGGCATCTTCCCTCTTTTTATGCTCCTTCAATAAACTGTCTATCCTGTGCCCCTTCTCTTCTCCTTTGTACATGATTGATTTCAGCTCTGCCACCTCTCCATTTTTCTCTCTCTGTCACCACCCCGTCCCCTATGCTCTGGCATCTCTCTCTTCTCCTTTCTTTCCTTCGCACCCCACAGTCTGGTATCTTCCCTTCCCTGATTCTCTAGCATCTCACTCCTTTCCTTTTCTTCCATCTCTCCCTCCCCCTCCATGCTCTGACATCTCCTCCTTCCTTTCCCCCTTCCTTTTCCCTTGGTCTGGCATACTTCCCTCCATGCCCTGGCATCTCTTCCTCCCTCCCTTCCTTCCCTCCAATCCCTGGCATCTCATTTCATTCCCTCCCTCATCTTCTTTCTTCCTCCAGTTGGGTGCAGCAAGTCTCTCCCCTCTGCTCCCTTTCCTCCTACTGTCACCCATGACCTGGTGTCATGAACTTCTTCAGGCAGCAGCATTTACAATTTGCTGCTGTTGCCAGCTTCGGGCCTTCTTCTCTGTCGGGTCCTGCCTTCCTGGAAACAGAAGTAGGCAGGACCCGGCAGAGAGGAAGGCCTGAAGCTGGCAATAGCAGTGAATTGTAAATGCTGTTGCTAGCCGAAGAAGTTCATGACGCCAGGTCGAACACCCGGGGCAGACTGCTACTCTCCCCCCCACGACCCTCCTATCTCTCCCTCCCTCCCATCATGAGACTCTAAACAGCACTGCTCTACTCTAAGCAGGCTGCTTCAGGGCTTTCTCCTGCCGTGATTCCCTCTGGCACGTCACTGATGAGGGAAGGAGGGAGAGATAAGAGGGTTGGATCGGGTTGGGGGTCGCCCGGGATGATGATGAGGCTGCTGCTGCCAGTGAATCCAGCAAGGGTGAGGCCCCAAAGCACAGCACTGGAAGCCCCCCCTGACTATTTCGGGCCCTAGGCCTGTGCCTACTGGGCCTATCATTTAATCTGGCCCTGATTCCCCCCCCCCCCATAAGCTCTGACATCTCTCTCTTCCACTCCATGGTATGGTATCTCCTTTCCCTCCCTCCCATGGTCTTTGCATCTCTTTCCTCCTTTTCCTGATCTTCCTTCTCCCTCCTTCCCTCTCTCTCCCCAATTGGGTGCAGCAGTATTTCTCTTCCCCCTCCCCCCACTGGGTACAGCAGTATCATCAGCATTTCTCTTTCCCCCACCCCAATTGGATACAGCAGAAGCAGCATTTCTCTTCCCCCTTCTCCCTAATTGGGTGCAGCAGCATTACTCCTCCCATTCCCCCCCCCCCGTCTCACACACCCGGCAGATTCGCTACAGACAAAGGCAAGTTGCAAGTTTCCCTTGGTCGCTGATCTATCTCCCAAAGGGCAGCGACAGAGGGAAGTTTACAACTTGTTGCTCTTGCTTACTTCGGGCCTTTCTCGTTGCAGGGTCCTGCCTTCACGGAAACAGAAAGTAGGCAGGACCCGGCAGCGAGAAAGGCCCGAAGTAAGCAAGAGCAAGTAAGCTTCCCTCCGTGCCTGGCCTATCTCCCGCATGCTCCGGGGCTCTAATGGTCCGTGCCGGCTTCTCTTCTCTACCCCCCTCCCCCCCCCCCAACGTAACTTCCGGTTTCGGAGGGAAGCCAGGTTCAAGTCGCTTGCTGGGGGTTTTTTTTGTTTAAAGTCCGGCGGGTTTTTCGGCGGCTCTTCAGGCTGCGCATTAAGCAGTGGCGGCAGCAGGATTCGGCAGATGACAGCCGGGCAGGCATCTAAATTTGCAGGGCGTTGCACCCGGCTGAAAAGCGCTGGGGAGAACACTGGGGAGCCCGGGCCCCCTGTCAGCTCCGGGCCCCTGAATGCAGGACTGGTAGTACTGCCCTGATGGCAGCCCTGATGGCAACTCCTCCAGCCCCTTAACCATTTTAGTCACTCTTCTCTGGACCCTTTCGAGTAGTACTGTGTCTTTCTTCATGTATGGCAACCAGTGCAGGACGCAGTATTCCAAGTGAGGGCGTACCATGGCCCGGTATAGCGGCATGACAATCTTCTCTGATCTGTTCTTGATCCCCTTCTTAATCGTTCCTAGCATTCTGTTCGCCCTTTTCGCCGCTGCCGCACATTGTGCAGACGGCTTCATTGACTTGTCAACCAGTACTCCCAAATCTCTTTCCTGGGGGGTCTCTCCAAGTACCGCCCCGGACATCTTGTATTCGTGTGTGAGATACTTGTTACCCACATGCATCACCTTACACTTACCCACGTTGAACCTCATTTGCCATGTCGCTGCCCATTTCCCGAGCATGGTTATGTCGTGTTGCAGATCTTCACAATCCCCCTGTGTCTTCACTACTCTAAATAACTTTGCATCGTCTGCAAATTTAATCACCTCACTTGTCGTACCAATTTCCAGATCGTTTATGAATATGTTGAAGAGCACCACAGTTTCCATCAACAATGGCTATATACAAGCATCTATATACAGGAAAACTACAGACAGATGCAGCTACTTCCACAACTCCAGCTTCCACCCTTCACATTAACAAAAAAAAAAAAAACCCATTATACATTGCCAAGCCATTGCATCTGCTCTGACCCAAGAGACAGAAAAACATCATCAAACCCTAACTGAATACTTCAAACAAAAAGGATACAACCCCCAAATAATCGCCAATAATATTGCCTCCTCCCTTGAAATACCCAGGGAAAATCTACTGTAGTACATAGACATGAAAACCATAGAGAGAATCCCCCTGGTAGTGACATACAAGAGAAAAACTATAAAAGGTCTACAGCTACTACTCCAGGAGGATGAATTACTGAAATATTTTCAGCTTCACCTTTGCTAGCTTTCCTACAGCCAACTAATCTGAAACACAGACTAGTTAAAACCAAACTCCCAACAGAAGCTCACAAAGAAGAGAATGATATGCATCCTTGAAAAATACCAAGCTGCAAACTGTGCCAACACATTTCACAGGATCATACATTTAGGGCTACCATGTGTCCGGATCTCCCCGGACATGTCCTCCTTTTGAGGACATGTCCGGGGGCTCGTCCGGGTTTTGAAAAGTGTTGCAATGCACAAACAAGTTAAGGAGGCATAAAGTAGAGGCCAACCAATTTTTGGTTCACTGCCAAGACTAGCTCGAAATCCATATTCAGCTTTATTTCAGCTTTGGCCAAAAATGCTTCTGCATTCTCAGCTAGAACTGAAACTCGGAAAAAAGCCCCACTCCTTCCTGACTCCATCTCTTCCCAAATAAAAAAAGATACCTCCTCCTGATTTTCCCCCTCCCCCCCAAGCAGTAGACCCCTCTCAAACTCACCTTCTGCCAGCAGCCTCTTTTCATTGGTTGGTAGTGGGTGCAGGAGCTTTCCCTGCTCACATGGTCGGCTCTAGGTCAAATTACTTCCAGGCTGCCAGGGCCTCCAATGGCAATTTTGAGACTGGAACTGCCCGTTCAAGTTCCAGTTCAAAATGGCTGCTAGGACCTCCATCGTTCCTACCCGTATGATTTTTGCTGGAAGTCCTGGAAGCCATTTTGACCTGGAGCCAGCCATGCAAAGGAGTGGGGACACTCATGTTCCCACTACTCACCAATGACAAGACAGGCACAGGAGCGGGCTGCTGTCAGTGTGGTAGGTTTGGGGGGGAGGGGAGGACACACATTTTTGACTTTGGTTTCTGCTGAAATCAAGCAGCCCATTTTGATCACAGATTCTGTTTGGGCTAGGTTCCGACATCTGACAGTGTGAATTAAATTACCATACACTAACTAAAATGTGCAGTCCACAACCTGCCTAGTCACTATCCCATGTCAAGCTAAGCAGTTAGCACAAGATTTTTACCACATGGGTTGTTTTAGTACTTAGTAACCATTAGAGCAAGCTTGTGCTAGCAACATGCACTAAACCCACGCTAACGGCTTAATGTGCTTTAGAATGTTTATCAGACATATCTGGTAACTTGATTTCTTTTTTTTTAATCTGCATATTTTTCATTATTCCTGAAAAATCAGATAAGCGTCAGCCCTCCTAGACAGAATTTTTACACTCCGTCAAAAATGAAAAATGCAAAAAATATGAATGTCTTCCAAATACTGAGAAAAGATAGCTGTAGAAAAAAAAAAAAAAAAAAAATCAAAGTCCCTGAATGTTTCCAGCAGACATCTCAACAAAAATATCGATGTCTATTAGGCCATACAGTAATAGCAAATATATTTGAAATGAACTAAAATAGGCTTTAATATTGTGAAGTGAGCTCCATCTTGCACTTTCTCAAAAATAAGCATCAAAAGGTCTGGTTATATTTATTGCCACATACAGAATATGATTCAAATTCCTCTTACATAACCACTCTTCCAGTAAATGGACCTAAATGGAAGTGTGTTCACAATCACTGTAATATCCAAAAGAGTCTTTACGATGCGAGATTAATAACAGCATGTCTCAAAGATGGTACATTATCTAACTCTGTTAATGTCAACAAGCATTCAACACACGAACACAACAAAAGTGGCCTAATGCGGGACATGCCGCATTCTGAGTTAGGTCTGCCATCTGCATGTGCTACGAGAGTGCATGGTACTTTTTTTTCTTGGAGATGCCATGTAAGGAGCAGAGAATGAGTGTGAAATCACTAATCGGCAAATGCACAGACAACAGTGTGTCTATTACACAGGAACCCTTAGTGCCTCCTAGAAAGGAGGCAGTAAGAGGCAGATTCTGTATAAGATGCTGGACTCAGCGGCTGGCTAAGAGGTGTCTGAGATTCACACATTGGCGAACTATAGAGAATTGTGTCTGACCTAACCCCATGATTCTCTAACTGGCACCCATGTCACCGACACCAGTTAGAGAATCACGCCTGCCTGATTGAGGGATCCGCTGCATTCAGCTGATCGTGGTAAAGGAATCCCCAATCAGCTGAGTTGGTAGACTATGGCTTCGGGGAGGCCTGCTGGCTCAGCTGATCGGGGGAAAAGCACCCCTGCCGCTATCAGCTGAGCTTCCAATAGACAGGGAAAATGTAGCAAAAAGAGTCAGAAAAGAAGCTGAGCTGTAATTAAGAGACTGACTCAAGTCAATTAAACCAGCATATGAGAAGGACTCGTTATACTGTAACGTAGCTCAGAGACATATAACTCTGAAGGGGGGGAGGTAACCCCCTCTTAGGTTAAGAGTTTTTCATCCAATCATAGCATGATATTTAGTAAAAACGAGTCCAGCTCTTGAAGGTATAAGTTAATTAATAACTGTATTCAATACTTGAAATAAAACTGCTTGCAAAACTTTTAAAGAATACAAAAAAGTGATTGCATTCAGGTTGTACTGAAGGTGTGAAAATGTACTTAGCTGAGATACAACTTCTCAGGGTCCCGACGCGGCCCCGTTTCGGCGTCTGCTTCAGGAGACCCCGCCGAAGCAGACGCCGAAACGGGGCCGCGTCGGGACCCTGAGAAGTTGTATCTCAGCTAAGTACATTTTCACACCTTCAGTACAACCTGAATGCAATCACTTTTTTGTATTCTTTAAAAGTTTTGCAAGCAGTTTTATTTCAAGTATTGAATACAGTTATTAATTAACTTATACCTTCAAGAGTTGGACTCGTTTTTACTAAATATCATGCTATGATTGGATGAAAAACTCTTAACCTAAGAGGGGGTTACCTCCCCCCTTCAGAGTTATATGTCTCTGAGCTACGTTACAGTATAACGAGTCCTTCTCATATGCTGGTTTAATTGATTTGAGTCAGTCTCTTAATTACAGCTATCAGCTGAGCGGCTGAAGCAGGGAACCCCCAACATGTACAGCAAAATCAGCAGGAGGGATGCCCACTCCCTCCTGCCACCGACCACCCCCCTGAAGCGGGAGGAAGCAGGAGGCAGTGGGCATCCATTCTGCCATGCTGTTTTGGGGGGTGTCGGAGGTTTGGGGGTGTGGCAGCATGAGGTTGTGGGCATCCCTCCTGCTGGGCTGCTTCAGGGGAGATGTCGCCACTTCAAGGGGTGGAGGGGGCTCAGCGGCAGGAGGGAGTGGGCACTCCTCCTGACGATTTCACCATGTGTATCAGGGTTCCCCTGCCACATCTCAGCTGATCGAGGTAGGGGTATTCCCCCCCTCCCCCCGATCAGCTGAGCCAGCAGGTCTCCCCAAAGCTGTGGCTTCAGTAAGGCCTGCCAGCTCAGCTGATTGGTTGATTCCCTTGCCTGTAATCAGTTCAGTGGCCGCGTCTATTTGAAATGTAGGCCAGCATTTTTCCTCAGGTATCTGTGGCGGCCCCATGGAGATGCCTTGGGCCTCTCTTAAGCTCGCCCAAAGTCTGGTCATTTTGCTTTTTGTCCATTTTCTCTTTCTGATTTTGTCTATCTTCTAATTCTCTTTCCAATGTCTGCTGTCCATTTTTTTTCTCCTCTTCTCTCTTGCTCCAACATATTGAATTTTCCCTTTCAACTTTTCTCCTTTTTTCTTTTCTGCCTCTGTCCACTCAAATCTCGCCCTCTTTCTCATCCTTCTCCTTTTTAAATTTTCAGCTACCTATCAATTTTCCATCTCCAGATCCAACTTCTCTCCCTTTCTCTTCCCAACTGCCCCCATCCCATCTCTCCCCCTGTCTACCTGCCTCCCTCCCACCCCCCAGGTCCACCATGTCTCCCTTTCTCTTCCCCACAGTTCTCCCTTCAAGTATCTTTTCCCTCTTTCTCAATACTACCCCAGGTCCAACCTCTCTCCATTCATCTTACTCTCTTAACAGCCCAGCATGCTTTTCCCTCCAGCGCCGATCCCTCTCTCCTCACAGCCTGGCATCTTTCCCTCCACGCCGATCCGATGTCACCAAGCCAAGGAGTCTGCTGGCCTCAGCAATTCAGCAGTGTTGTAAATGGCTCCCCCTCCTGCTTTCACCAGCCACCTGTCTCCAATGAGGCGCAACTTCCTGTTTCCACCCAGGTTGGCCGCGGTGGACGGAAGGCAGGAGGGTGAGCCACGGATAACGCTGCCGAAGCCAGCAGACTTTCTGGTGCGATGACGATGTTGGACCGGCGCAGGAGGGAAGACACGCTGGACTGTGAGAAGGGGAAGTTTGGGAGCATTGCCGCGGGCCACATAAAAAGGCCAGGTGGGCCGGATTCACCCTTGTGTTTGACACATGTGATCTATAGGGATTTTTTCCTCCAGTGTTCTTGTCTTCATCATCACTACTATCTTCATGCATTTCTTTATTTAACACCAATTCAGCAATCTTGCCCTCACTGAAGGAATGCACAACAGGTGCATCTGTGTCAATATTCAGAACTTCATTAATATCAGCTGCCTCTAAACTTATTAACATTTTCAGATGATAGACTTCTGGCATAAGCAATGGGGTTTGATAGCATCACAGTTTCATCACTGACTTGGAAACCTTCAAAGTCTTCCTCTACAAATTAATTTTAATTGAATATTGTTGACGGTCAAAGTTTATGCCAAGCATTTTGTAATGATCTAGTTATATCTTTTCCAGGCATTGGCAAGTGCATAAATGGTATCCTTACGACGACTGAATTCCTTGAGAAAGTCTTGAATGCTTATGCCTCTGTTAATTGCATCAAGCATGCAATTTAGAAAACAGTCTTTATACTTGGTCTTCAAGGAAGGTAAAATTCCTTGGTCACAAGGCTGTAGTAAGAATGTCACATTGGATGGGAGGTAAATGGCAGAAACATTATTTTTCACAAGATGTTCTTGAAGTGGATATGCAGAGCAGTTGTCTAGAACAGTGTTTTTCAACCTTTTTTGGGCAAAGGCACACTTGTTTCATGAAAAAAATCACGAGGCACACCACCATTAGAAAATGTTAAAAAATTTAACTCTGTGCCTATATTGACTATATATAAAGTAATTCACTTGAGTGCCACCGCCGCCATCGGGAACAGGCCAGCGCCAAGTTCTCCCTGCTTCTCTTCCCCGCGGGGCCGACCAACTCTCGCCACCCGTCGTCAATTCTAACGTCGGAGAGGACGTTCTAGGCCAGCCAGGCAGCGATTGGCTGGCCCAGAACGTCCTCTCCGACGTCAGAATTGACGCGAGTGGCGAGAGTTGGCCAGCCCCACAGGGAAAAGCAGGGAGAACTTGGCACCGGCCTGTTCCCGATGGCGGCGGTGGCACTCAAGTGGCTAAAGAGCCGCAGTTTGCCGGCCTAGGGACAACACTGGAGGGTGGCCAGCTGTGCACCCCCTTGGGACGTAAACCCGGGGTGGGGCAGACCGCCCCCCCCACCCTGGTATGCCACTATCTGTACCTCACTCCCTCCCTATGACCAAAAATTCTCCTTTCTTCTATTCCCCGTGTACACAACCATCTCTTTCCCTCCCTTCCTCTCTCCAAAGTCCATGCCTTCTGTGTCCAAAAACGCATTCCTTCCCCCACCTCAGCATCTCTTTCCCTCCCTTCCTCTCTCCCAAGTCCATTTCTTCTGTGTCCAAAAACGCATTCCCTCCCCCACCTCAGCATCTCTTTCCCTCCCTTCCTCTCTCCCAAGTCCATGCCTTCTGTGTCCAAAAACCCATTCCCTCCCCCACCTCAGCATCTCTTTCCCTCCCTTCCTCTCTCCCAAGTTCATGCCTTGTGTCCAAAATGCACTCCCTCCCCCCTTTTGTGTTCCGTGTTTGCCTCCCAGCCCATCTTTGCAACTTTCTCAGCAAAACGAAGCTCAAGCCGCGAGGCTCGTCTTCTGCTTCCTGCCTGCCCTGCCGCGCACAAATAGCCGAACGGAAGTATTCTCCGACGTCAGCGCTGACGTCGGAGGGCAGGCTTTGCTTAAGCCCTCCCTCCGACTTCAGCGCTGACATCGGGGAACGCTTGCAATCGGCTATATGTTAGCTGCAGGGCAGGCAGGAACAGAAGACGAGCCTCGCGGCTCGAGATGTATTGAACTCCGCGGGTCCCCCGTCCAGCTCTCTCCTGTCCACGTGGGGCGGATCGCCCCTCTCCCTAGACTGTGGCCTAGGACCCTGGGGGAGCCCGGGCCCCCTGTCAGCTCCAGGCCCCTGAATGCAGGACTGGTGGTACTGCCCTGATGGCGGCCCTGACCATACGGCACACCAGGCAACATCTCGCGGCACACTAGTGTGTCGCGGAACAGCGGTTGAAAAACACTGCTCTAGAGCCAGTAAAACTTCACAGTTCTCTTCCAGTTCAGCCTCTCTACAATGAGCTCTTGCTACTACCACATCGTGGATGTTGGCTTTTTCCAATCACTGCTAACTTTAATTTTGTGTGCCTGCAGCATTGGTACATGCAAGAGCAGTTACCCTATCCTTGTATTCTTAAAACCAGATGGTGCTCTCCACTTTCCAGCTCTCTGAGCCTTGGAATCTGCAACTCTCTACTTTCCAGTCACTTACAAGTCCTCTGACCTTTTCTGCTTCTCACTGCTACCCTGGAATCAGCAAGTTTCAGGTTTCAGGTTTATTTAAAAATTTGATATACTGCCACTTTTCAGCACTCCAGCCTAAATTGTGTAGAGATCAGTAGAAATGCATGCACCTGCGTTAGTTTTAGTGTGTGTCACATCAGGAAAATTGACTACTTCTGGTTGAGTTACTCCTTACTTAATGACATAAGAACATAAGCAGTGCCTCCGCCGGGTCAGACCATAGGTCCATCCTGCCCAGCAGTCCGCTCCTGCGGCGGCCCAAACAGATCACGACCTGTCTGAATCACTAGAAGGGGCCCCCTTGCCACCTTGGTTTCCCATTGAGTCCTATCTTCCCATCGAAGTCCTAACCCTCCGGTCTTGCACATGCACGACCTGGTTGGGTTTCTATACTTATTACCTGGTTAGCTTTCTATACCTGTGTTACATCCCAGCACCTCTCTCAGTATCCCACGATCCCTTTATCCCTCAGGAATCCGTCCAATCCCTATTTGAATCCCTGTACCGTACTCTGCCTGATCACTTCCTCAGGTAGCGCATTCCAGGTGTCCACGACCCTTTGGGTGAAAAAAAACTTCCTTGCATTTGTTTTGTACCTATCTCCCTTCAGTTTCTCCGAATGCCCCCTCGTACCTGTTGTCCCTTTCAGCCTGAAGAATCTGTCTCTATCCACCCTCTCTATGCCCCTCATGATCCTGAAGGTCTCTATCATATCTCCCCTGAGCCTCCTTTTTTCCAGAGAGAAGAGCCCCAGCCTATCCAACCTCTCGGCATATGGGCAGTGTTCCAGCCCTCTTACCAGTTTCGTTGCTCTCCTTTGGACTCTCTCAAGTACTGCCATGTCCTTCTTGAGGTACGGCGACCAATATTGAACGCAGTATTCCAGATGTGGACGCACCATCGCTCGATACAATGGCATGATGACTTCCCGCGTCCTGGTTGTTATGCCCCTCTTTATGATGCCCAGCATCCTGTTGGCTTTTTTCAAGGCTGCTGCGCACTGCGCAGATGGCTTCAGTGATGCATCCACCAGCACACCCAAGTCTCTCTCTAGACTGCTGTCTCCCAGCAATCCCCCCCCCAATTTGTAGTTGAACAACGGGTTCTTTTTCCTTATATGCATGACCTTGCATTTTTCCACGTTAAAGCGCATTTGCCATTTGTTTGCCCAGTCTTCCAGCTTGTCCAGGTCCCTTTGCAGGTCCTCACACTCCTCCCTGGATCTAACTCTGCCGCACAGTTTGGTATCGTCTGCAAATTTTATAACCTCGCAGTTTGCCACCTTTTCCAGGTCATTGATAAATATGTTGAAGAGTAACGGCCCCAGCACCGATCCCTGTGGCACACCGCTCGTGACTCCCCGCCAGTCAGAATATTGTCCCTTTACTCCGACCCTCTGCAGTCTACCCGACAACCAGTGCTTGATCCATCTGTGCACATCCCCTCCCACCCCGTGGTTCCACAGCTTCCTAAGCAGCCTTTCATGTGGCACCTTGTCGAAAGCCTTTTGAAAATCGAGGTAAATGATGTCTATGGGTTCCCCATTGTCCACCTGACTGCTTATTCCCTCAAAGAAGTACAAAAGGTTCGTTAAGCATGACCTTCCCTTACAGAATCCGTGCTGGCTTGTTCTCAGTAGGCCATTTCTCTCGATGTGCTCGCAAATACCATCCTTGATCATAGCTTCCACCATCTTCCCTATAATTGAAGTCAGGCTCACCAGCCTGTAGTTCCCGGGGTCACCCCTCGATCCCTTCCTGAAGATAGGTGTGACCTATCTGTATAACGACCTTCTTGAAGATAGGTGTGACCTATCTGTATAACAACCGCCCGACCAGATCTCTGACCAGTGGCAAGCAGGGTAAGAGTGATCTTTCTACAGTCCTGCCTGTGAAAGCCGTGATTAAAAATGATTGTCATGAGTTCCCGCAGTCTCACAAGACTGCTGTAGGATCTTGCAGCAGCCATTTTTAATAATGGCTTTCACTAGTGCTGCCCGATTCAGGAAAAAAAATTTGATTCGATTCAGCCTATTGAATTGATTTTTCGATTCAATTTTCCTGCCCAAGTGGGTGTTTTTTTCAAACATCCTGGTGGGTTTATTTTATAGACTCTTCACCCCCTTTGCCCTCTCCTTCCCACACTGGCGCTGTGGTGTAAACAAAATAAACAAACAAAAAAGATTTTTCCTCTTTCTGTTAAATCCTAAGCTCAAGTTCACAGTCTATCACCACCTCTAGCAGAATATACATTTCAAATCTGACATATTATAATCAAAAAATAGAAAATAAAATTATTTTGTTGTCTGGCTATTATTCAAATCATTTTGGTCCCAGGCTCTGGTTGTCTTCTGATAACTTGCTTGCCAGGGTCTCCTGCCCATTTCTCGTTTTCTTCTTTCTCCGTGCTAACCATCCATCTCTGTCCTCCACTTCCGTTTCCCTTCCCTCCCACGGATGACTGGCATCTTTCCTTTTTTTCATCTCCATCCCCAGATCCACCTATTCTCAACTACCCTTTCATCCTTCATCTCTCCATCCAGACCCCAGAGTCTACCATCTCTCCCTTTCTCTTCCCACCTACCCTCCTATCCAGTACCTCTATCCCCCTCCACCCCTCCACACCATCCCTTGTGTCCAACTTCTCTCCCTTTCTGTTCATTCCCTCCCTAAATCCCATTTTCCACCATCTCTCTTCCACTCCTCTGTTTTTAGACCCATTATTTCTTCCCCCCCCCAAAGTCCGGCATATGCACATCTCTTTGAACCCCCTTCCCTCCATGTACTTCTACACCAGGGCCCCCCTCCCCGAAGGCCTGCACTGTCCCCCCTGAAGGCCTGTACCCAACCCTGAAGACATGTCCCCCCTGAAGGCCTGCACTAACCCTGAAGGCCTCTCTGTCCCCCCCTGAAGGCCTGCACCACCCCCCTCCCGGGGTGTAAGGTTTGGGGGGACAGAAGTGATTTTCAGACATGCTCACTTAACGACCAATTCACTTAATGACCTGGTTGTATGAACGGAACTCAATTTTCAGAAGTCAATTTTTGGTTGTTAAGTGAGACGTAGCTGTAGTAACTTATTTTGGTGACAGTCCATCTGTGTTCTGCCTGTGGGAATAAAGCCAGATGTTTTGTTAGCATGAAGTTTCTATGTAGGGCTGGCGTTAAGAAGATACAACTAGGGCAAATCATGGAATTACCCCCACTTCTTCAGGGCCATTTAAACAGTGAAAACATCTCGGAAGTGATCTCTGCCTCTTGCCAGTGCAACAGCGCATGCAAACTTGGTAGCGCATCGATCGCTGTTCCAAAATCGGCCTGGAATACCCGAGTGTGTTCATCAAGCCCCTACCCTTCCCTTGTTTAAAAGCAGACTAAAAAACCACCTTTTTGATATAGCTTTCAATCCTTAACCCTACTCTGCTGCCCTCCAATGCAGCCTGCTGATTACCGTTTCCTTTAACTGTATCCATGGCATCCTGTTTGTCTGTCTTGCCTGTTTAGATTGTAAGCTCTTTTGAGAAGGGAGTGTTTTCTTATTCTTTGTGACTCTGTGCAGCACTGCGTGCATCTGGTAGCGCTACAGAAATAATAGTAGTAGTAGTAGTAGAATTGGCCAACAGCAATCCAGTCGGTATCACCGACTGATTTTAGTGCATCTAGCCCAGGGGTGCCCACACTTTTTTGGCTTGCGAGCTACTTTTAAAATGACCAAGTCAAAATGATCTACCAACAATAAAAATACTAAATATATACCCCCTCTTTTACTATGGTGCACTAGCTGATTTAGCGCGCGCTAAGTGCGCCCATTATATTCTATGGACGCACCAGCTTTAGCGCACACTAAATCAGCTAGCGTGCCTTAGTAAAAGACCCCCATATTTATTTATATATATATATATATATATACACCGAGTGCACCTCTTCTGTCCTCCAGACATCGTTCCATTCCCCAACCAACATGTCTGTCCTTCCAGGAGTCCAGTTTTTCTTCCTCCCTCCTTCACCCCTACTGGCAACATGTCTCCCTCTCTCTCCCTCCTCTGTTATGATCTTCCATGTCTCTGTTCTTCCTCAGGGGCTCTCCCCCTCTGTCTCTTCTGTCTGCACCTCCCATAGTCCAACATCTGCCCCCCTCTCTTCTGCCTCCCCTTTGTTTCAGGTTTCTTCCTCTCTCTATCTTCCGTCTGCTAACATTTTGAGTCCTCCCTCCTTTGATTCAGGTCTTTGTCTCTCTAACTCTCTTTGTCTTCCCCCTCCCCAGGGCCTGGCATCTCTCTCTCCTCGGTTCAAGGTGTTTCCCCTCTTAAACCCCTCTAGTAGTCCAGGATCTGCCCTGTCTCTTCCTCCCCCCCCCAGATCCAGCGTCTCTAAGTAACCCCCATGCTATCGGGGCCCGTGTGACGGGCACAGTCTTACCCCAACGTGCGGGCCTACCTCCGCTACTTCCTGCACACAGTGACTGTCAGGACCTCAGATTGGATCATCATGCAGGATTGCAACTCAGTTCTCACCTCTGTTCTTCCCTCTGGGCCTAACTACCACATTTCAAAGTAATTACGGCAGCCTGCAGAGAAAATGTAGCAGGCTGCCATCGGTCTCTGTAGCATGTTCCCTCTGCCGTGGTCCCGCACCTCATCTGACATCAGGGGCGGGACCGCGGCAGAGGGAACGTGCTACAGAGGCTGATGGCAGCCTGCTACGTTCGCTCTGCAGGCTGCCGTAATTACTTTAAAGGTGAGACAGTGACCATGGGGGAATGCTAAAGATGCTGGGGAGAACACTGGCTCTGTGATCTACCGGCGTTGCCTGTGCGATCGACCGGTAGATCGCGATCGACCGTTTTGGGCACCCCTAATCTAGCCCTTAGTGCACACTAACAAATTAGTATGTGTTAAATGCCATGAAGCCTACAGGTATATAATGGGCTGCACAGCATTTAACTATGATAAATCCATTAGCACACTGTAGTAAAAGGATTCCTAAAGCCTCCTGTTTTTTATTTTGAGTGTTTGCTTTTTTTAATTTGTTGCTTTTCCTGTATGTTTCACTAGTTAAGGAGTAATTTTATAAAAATACGCTTAGGTGTGCATTTGAAATGAATGTGCATAAAACCACAAAGAAATTTAAAAAAACAAAACAAAAAACATACAAAACTCATTTTAAAAAATGTTTAAAACAAAGACCAACTATGACTCTAGACATCCCTAATATTTTTTACACTGCAACCTATGAAATAACTTGGCAGACTCAATGGATGGGATGGTCTTTCTGCCACTATCTACTATGCAAGAGTGGGGTCAATTTTCAAAGAGATTATCGTGTATCCCTTTAAAATTGACAAATCCTCTCCAGCTCTTATTACAACAGTGCTGCTAAATCCCCTTCACATTCAGGAGGTGAGAATTTGAATTTGTAGATGAAAACAATGCAGTGTGTATTTAATCGATTATATTTCTTTATTTTTGGTCCTGCAGTTTCCTCTCATTTCTTTGAGCTTCCAAATCAATTAGAACAAGGGCTGGGATCTGGCGCCAGGCACCTTCACGCACATCCTGGATTAAGCCGGGCCCAAGCTGCCAATATTACACAAGGATTGGGAGTTTCTTCCCACAGGGACTGTGAACCCCGTCTCCACAATATCATTAGCCCCCAGTAGATTCAGGGAACAGAGTCCAGGGCAATGTGCAGCACTGCCTCTGGATCTTCCATATTAGTCAGAAATAACCGAAATAGTTAAACATATATACTGTACATACACACCAGTTACTATTCTGAATCTTTAAAATCCTACTGCCAAGTTAATACACAAGAATGCTGAACATTGCCAATAATTTCTTGAAAGACAATTTGAGAACAGTAGTCCACCTTGTGATGTGGGCTGGCATAAAAACATGTTTGTACTATGAACTATGAAATTAAAAAAAGAACATAAACAAATGTGACCATGTTTTTAAATTTTATTCACAGAGGATTGACCCTGCAAAATATGCAGTTCCTACCAGCCACACACCAGCTGTTCTACTGCTGGGTAGGCCTGTGGCCACCCATGGCTATGCCTCTGGTATATGGGAATGTATACAGAACCAATGAATAAGGTTACATATTTGGCGATGGAAAAACCCAGATGCATGGCCCTGCCCTGTTCTACCTCCAGCCTTACCTTGTTCTGCCTTCAACCCTCCCCATTCTGCCTCCAGCCCCAGCCTCTCTCTTTTTTTTCCTGACCTCCAGGCCGCATCTGGAGTGCCTCCGGTATGTGCAGATGCGCATGACATCATCCATGCATGTTTGCTGAAGGCCCTCCAGATGCAGCCAGAGCTTAGGGCTTTCCAAAACCCGGAAATGTTTGGGTTTTCCCAGATGTCTGGTACCCCTACCATAAAGTAATTTCAGAAGAGTTGTCTCTTGAAGATACCCTAGTATGTGGAATTGGCAGCAATTTTTTATTATTATTATTATTATTATATTGTATAATGTTATCCTAGATTTGAGATCCAAAATCATTAGTTCAGATATACTGTAGAACAGAGCATATTTTGGAAAGTACAGTGCATTTTATCACTTAAAATGATGTTTTCTGAAGCATAATAAAATTTGTTCTACATAAAAATCAGACCACACAATATAATTCATATTCTGGTAGACAGAATGAGGCAACTACTTGTTTCCAAATCCATTTTCTTCTTTAACATCCACACACAAAGTCACCTCTAATGTGTTCCCCAAACTAGACACTGCTTTTCAGACTACCTAGAATGAATATTTACGAGATAGATAAGCATTATGTTAACCCACTATATTAATGTCTCTCTCATGTATGTGTGTCGTGGCTATCAAGAACATCCAAAAGATTAAGTTTATGTCTAGGAATGGGTGACCAACACTGTATTAATATAACTAGATAACCTGGACTTAAAAGCCTTTCTTTTTTCAATTTCTCAGTGGATTTCCCCAGGCCATCTTAATAATGGCTTCTCTTTTAGGAAATTAGCCAAGCCTTTTTAAAACCCAGCTAAGCTAACCGATTTCACCACATTTTTTGACAACGAATTCTAGAGTTTAATTCACTACATTTTACAATTGTGCTGAATTTTGATCCAGCTTTCCACAATGGCCCCCTAGGTCCGTCCAGCCCAATGTATGATATTCTACCACTACTTAGGTAACTAATGCACTGTTCAGTGAAAACTGGATTGGCTAGAAGAACTCTGCATCAGTTTATCTTGCCATTCTGAATGCTTAACCAATATCTAACCATCCCAAAAAGCATAAGGCTTCTTTGATTGGGAAACAATGCTTTTTATTACAATAGATATAGGCTGATCCTCCAACGCTAACTCAGTGGCACAACCACATGCACAAACTTCTATGAATGGAAAGATTGTTCATGGAGTTCCACGGTGGTAAAACAAAGAGGAGATTTCTTAAGTTGTGGACTCCATATATACATACTTTCTCATCTAGAGTGTGTTCTGCCGGTGACCCGTCAAAAACGTGATGGACATTGGCACGCCGACAGTTGCGCACAAGACGAATGTGTGCCGCCAGTCCTGCCGCTTTAAAGCCTTACCATTACCGCTGTGAGGGAGGGTGTGGGGGGAACCTAACAATATTTCAGTGACAGACATAAGAATAGCCTTACTGGGTCAGACCAATGGTCCATCGAGCCCATAGCCCATCTTCATGGTGGCCAATCCAGGTCACTAGTACCTGGCAAAAAACCAAATAGTAGCACAATGATTTTGGGTGCCAATGTTGCGGATACTACTTGATTTGGAGTTGTCAACACAGGGAGTTAAGATGGGTAGGATTTTGGAAGGGTAAAAAAAATCTGTTCAGAGCAGACATATTCAATTTTAAAGCCTAATGACTTTGTCCTTTGGTACTGTCTTATTTTATTTATTTGATTTTAAATCCTGTCCTCCCAAGGGAGCTCAAAATGGGTTACAAGTTTGGGCTAGATTCACTAACCTGACTTCCGTGGCCGATTCCAGAAGGCCCGACCAATTCACAACAGGACAAAATTCAAATGAGGGCGATTGGAGGAACGACCCCCCTCCATCCGCACGGATCGCTAGTGTGCGATCCTGACGCATGCGCAGACCATCTGCTTTCCCTGCAGATGGTCTGCGCATGCGTTTGATGCCCATGGTTTGTTTTTGTTTCTTTCGGGAGCCTGACGTCACGCTGGGCACAAGCTGCGAACTTCTACGCAGTTCGGTTCTCCTCCATCCCCTGCAACATGGAGTCAGCAGCACTCGCAAACTGGCATCTAATCCCGATGCTGTCCCTTCCCTTTTGCCTAAAAGAGTAGCGTGAAGCGCGGGCGAGGAGTCGGCTGCAACAAGTTCTCATCAGTGTGCAATATCACCTTATTGCAAAGCCCCGTGAAGTGGTCTGGGGCAAGAGACTTGGGGCAGAGATCGGGCCAGGAGAGTCCCCTTCGCCGACACAAGTTTACTGCCCTGGTGAGTCGCTGCCGTGAAGAGCCACAGCAGCTGTGGATTTTTAAAAGCAGGCAATTCTTCTCTCCTGCTCTCTGCCGCCCTTCCCCACAGTGCAGCTCCGTTTTAAAACCATGGGTTCGCATTGCGGGGAAGGACGGTAGAGAGCAGGAGAGTCAGGGCGGCAAGAGCAGGGCTCAGCTGGAAAGGGCAGACAGCAGAGATGGGCTGCAGGCTGTAGGAAGATATAGGGGAAGACTCACCGGATCACAGGCAAGACAGACCAAAAGGGACACAAGAGGGAAGGAAATGTAAGAAAGGAACAGGCCGCAAACTCAAGTGTATGTACATGAACGCAAGGAGCCTAAGGAATAAGATGGGTGAATTAGAAGCTATGGCACATAAAGATAACATCGACAACATCGGAATCATGGAAACATGGTGGACTGAGGAAAACGTCTGGGACACTGTGCTACCGGGATACAAGCTAAACCGCAGAGGCAGAGTGGCTCAAAAAAGTGGGGGCATTGCCATATACATCAAGGAAGGAGCTGAATCTACTAGAGAAAGCACACCACAACTGATGGATAAGTTAGAGTCCTTATGGGTCAAAATTCTGGGAACAAATGGACTAAAAATGAAGATCGGCATCTACTACCGACCCCCAGGTCAGTCTGAAGAAATTCATGGCGAAATGACAGACGAGATTAAACGCAACTGCAAGGGAGGCAACGCAGTTATCATGGGTGACTTCAACTATTCGGGGATAGACTGGAACCTATGCACGTCTGGCTGCACTAGGGAGACCAAGTTCCTGGATGCTGTAGGTGATTGCTTCCTGGAACAACCTGTAAAGAAAAATACAAGAGGAAATGCAATTCTGGACTTAATTCTGAATGGACTGCGAGGACCGGCACAATGTGTAGAAGTAGAGGGGACGCTGGGAAGCAGCGATCACAATATGATCCGCTTCGACCTGGACGCAGGGGAGAAACACCGGTCCAAAACAACAGCCATGGCGCTGAACTTCCGAAAGGGAAATTACGAAGGATGAGACTCATGGTAGGAAAGAAGATTAAGAAGAGGATAAGCACTGTAAAAACACTAGAGCAAGCTTGATCCCTTTCCAAGGACACAGTCACTGAGGCGCAAAATCTACATATACTGCATATCAACAAAGGATCCAAGAGGAAAAAGAATAAAGAATCGGCGTGGCTCACTGTAGAGGTGAAAGAAGCAGAGACAAGAAAACTTCATCTAAGGAATGGAAAAAGTCAAAACCGGACAAAAACTGGAATAAGCACAAACAACATCAATGCAGGTGTCATAAGGCAGTAAAAGGGGCCAAAAGAGACTACGAGGAAAAAATAGCCAAGGAGAAAAACTTGAAGCCGTTCTTTCGATACATTAAGGGGAAACGACCCACAAAGGAAGGTGGGACCGCTGGATGACCGCGGAATAAAGGGAGTGCTAAAGGAAGATAAAGAAATCGCCGACAAATTGAACACATTTTTTGCATCTGTATTTACCGAAGAGGATATACACAGCATACAGAATCCAACCGGCTCTATGCTGGAAATGAAGACGGGAAGCTGACAGGGCTGACAGTCAGTCTAGAAGAGGTATACAGACAGATTGATAGGCTAAAGAGCGATAAATCCACGGGACAGAATGGCATCCATCCGAGGGTCATCAAGGAACTGAAAGGGACTATAGCTGAACTGCTTCAACTAATAACCAATCTGTCAATCAAATCGGGAAAGATTCCGGAGGACTGGAAGATGGTGAATGTTACGCCGATCTTCAAAAAAAGGCTCAAGGGGAGATCCGGGAAACTACAGACTGGTGAATCTGACCTCAGTCCCGGGAAAGATGGTCGAGGCGCTGATAAAGGAATGCATCATTGATCACCTTGACAGACACGGTCTGATGAGGACCAGCCAGCACGGTTTCAGCAAAGGCAGATCTTGTCTGACGAACTTGCTGCACTTCTTCGAGGGAGTAAATAGGCAGATAGACAAGGGTGACACGGTCAACACTGTATATCTGGATTTTCAGAAGGCGTTCGACAAGGTTCCACATGAATGACTACTTCGGAAAATTGCGAGCCATGGAATCAAGGGTGAAATACTCACGTGGATTAAAAACTGGCTGATGCATAGGAAACAGAGAGTGGGGGTGAATGGACAATACTTGGACTGGAAGAGCGTCACCAGTGGGGTGCCACAGGGCTCGGTGCTTGGACCTGTGCTTTTCAACATCTTTATAAACAATCTGGACATAGGTATGACAAGTGAAGTGATTAAATTTGCGGACGATACAAAGTTATTCAGAATAGTAAAGACACAGGGGGATTGCGAAGATCTGCAACGTGACATAATCAGGCTCGAGGAATGGGCATAGACATGGCAGATGAGGTTCAACGTGGATAAGTGTAAAGTGATGCATTTTGGTAACAAAAATCTCATGCACGAATACAGGATGTCCGGGGCGGTATTTGGAGAGACCTCCCAGGAAAGAGACTTGAGAGTTCTGATCGACAAGTCGATGAAGCCGTCCGCGCAATGTGCTGTGGCGGCAAAAAGGGCGAACAGAATGCTAGGAATGATAAAGAAGGGGATCACAAACAGATCAGAGAAGGTTATCATGCTGTTGTACCGGGCCATGGTGTGCCCCCACCTGGAGTACTGTGTCCAGCAATGGTCGCTGTACATGAAGAAAGACACGGTACTACTCAAAAGGGTCCAGAGAAGAGCGACTAAGATGGTTAAGGGGCTGGAGGAGTTATCGTACAGTGAAAGATTAGAAAAACTGGGCCTCTTCTCCCTCGAACAGAGGAGATTGAGAGGGGACATGATCGAAACATTCAAGGTACTGCAGAGAATATACTTAGTAGATAAAGACTGGTTGTTCACCCTCTCCAAGGTAGAGAGAATGAGAGGGCATTCTCTAAAATTGAAAGGGGATAGATTCCATACGAACATTAGGAAGTTCTTCTTCACCCAGAGAGTGATAGAGAACTGGAACGCTCCACCGGAGTTTGTCATAGGGAAAACACCCTCCAGGGATGCGACAAAGTTAGAAAATTTCCTGCAGAAACGGAACGTACGCAGGTAGGGCTAGTCTCAGTTAGGGCACTAGTCTTTGACCTAAGGGCCGTCGCATGAGCTGACTGCTGGGCACGATGTACCACTGGTCTGATCCAACAGCGGCAGTTCTTATGTTCTTATTTCAGGCCAAGGACAGTCGGAAACTGGTCCCAGTTGCAACTGGTCCCAGTCACTTCTTGTGTTGATCGGCCAGCCCAGTCGGTTCCCAAGGTTTCTTTAGTGAATCGCGTCCCTGCCTACTTTGCATGCCATTCCCCTCATTTGCATGCACAGATTGGAATCAGATCGGAACAGAGGTAAGTGAATTGGGCCAGAGTAAAATCGGGTCACAAATCGATCAGTACACGATCGGTTTGCTTAGTGAATCTAGCCCTTTATCTTTTTCTCTGTTAATTATATATATTGTTGCATGGTGTTGTGTGTGACAAAGAATGTGGTTTTATTTTGAGTTGAAAATCTCAATAGAAATAATTACACAAACACCTAAAAGTCAAGGATAATAACTGAAGTGTCCACAATGTAATAGGAGATTTACTTTAGTCATCTAGTACATTGTTTTTCAACCGCTGTTCCGCGGCACAACGGTCAGGGCCGCCATCAGGGCAGTTCCACCAGTCTAGGGAGAGGGGCGGTCCGCCCCACGTGGACATGAGAGAGCTGGACGGGGGACTCGCGGAGTTCAATACATCTCGAGCCGCGAGGCTCGTCTTCTGTTCCTGCCTGCCTTGCAGCTAACATATAGCCGATCGCAAGCGTTCCCCGATGTCAGCGCTGACGTCGGAGGGAGGGCTTAAGCAAAGCCTGCCCTCCGACGTCAGCGCTGACGTCGGAGAATACTTCCGTTTGGCTATTTGTGCGCGGCAGGGCAGGCAGGAAGCAGAAGACAAGCCTCGCGGCTTGAGCTTCATTTTGCTGAGAAAGTTGCAAAGATGGGCTGGGAGGCAAACACGGAACACAAAAGGGGGGGGGAAGTGCGTTTTGGACACAAGGCATGAACTTGGGAGAGAGGAAGGGAGGGAAAGAGATGCTGAGGTGGGGGAGGGAATGCGTTTTTGGACACAGAAGAAATGGACTTGGGAGAGAGGAAGGGAGGGAAAGAGATGCTGAGGTGGGGGAGGGAATGCGTTTTTGGACACAGAAGAAATGGACTTGGGAGAGAGGAAGGGAGGGAAAGAGATGATGAGGTGGGGGAGGGAATAAGTGTTTGGACACAGAAGGCATGGACTTTGGAGAGAGGAAGGGAGGGAAAGAGATGGTTGTGTACACGGGGAATAGAAGAAAGGAGAATTTTTGGTCATAGGGAGGGAGTGAGGTACAGATAGTGGCATACCAGGGTGGGGGGGGGGCGGTCTGCCCCACCCCGGGTTTACGTCCCAAGGGGGTGCACAGCTGGCCACCCTCCAGTGTTGTCCCTAGGCCGGCAAACTGCGGCTCTTTAGCCACTTGAGTGCCACCGCCGCCATCGGGAACAGGCCGGTGCCAAGTTCTCCCTGCTTTTCCCTGTGGGGCCGGCCAACTCTCGCCACTCGCGTCAATTCTGACGTCGGAGAGGACGTTCTGGGCCAGCCAATCGCTGCCTGGCTGGCCTAGAACGTCCTCTCCGACGTTAGAATTGATGACGGGTGGCGAGAGTTGGTCGGCCCTGCGGGGAAGAGAAGCAGGGAGAACTCGGTGCCGGCCTGTTCCCGATGGCGGCAGTGGCAGCCTATTCTCCAGTGGCGGTGGCAGCATTATAAAATACTTTCTTTGTGTTTATTTGATTCCTATATATTTATATATAGTCAATATAGGCACAGCTAAATTTTTTAACTTTTTCTAATGGTGGTGTGCCTCGTGATTTTTTTCATGAAACAAGTGTGCCTTTGCCCAAAAAAGGTTGAAAAACACTGATCTAGTAGACCAAAATATCTATTCTGGAAAATGTATTGAAAGGGGGTATTTAACAGAGGAGATAAACTTTAAAAAATCTGTGTATATTCACTAACAAGATTTATTGTATTCAGTGTGTGGGGGGGAGGGGGTTAAGAGTTGTTGGCAGTCAATCTGATGCCGTCTTTCTCTATTTTAGTACAACTTTTAATCTGATACGCCAAGTAAAACACAATTTTCAAAATTAGAAAAGATAGAGGTTTAGATGTTTGCACATTAATAATAAAGTGACTAAAGAGTTAGAAATGGTTATTATGGCACATACCTCGTACTGTATTTCAATTTGAGCAAGCTATCAAAAGGTGTCTAAAGAAGTCTGCACTAGGCTATTTAATATTTTATTAATGATCCAGAACAAGGAGGGAACAGCTTTTTTCTTTCATGGCATCCTCTTCCTCACACTGAATTGTTGAGAGGATTCTACACATCCTAAGAGAAAGTACAGAAGGATCCAGTGCAAGCTAATAGCACCTCTGCAGGTACAAGTCTCATGCATTATGAACAAGTATCCTGCGATCAGAAGGCATCTCATTCTCAGAACAGTGAGCACCTCTTATGCCCTGAAGCCAAACTCTAATCTACTGTGCAACAGGGCAGAGTGTTTGAAAGGGAGAGGCAACAGTTTTTACCAGTTTCTAATACAGGTCATCTTCACATCCAACCGTATATGCCTCAGTTGCAAGTTTCTCGATTCCTGGAGCAGGTTCTCCAGCTGAAACACAGCTCGTGCCAAGTCATAGTCAAGTCTTTACTACTACACTTCCCCCTCCATATTCGCAAATTCCATATCTACGGATTCGCTTATTCGCAGTTTTAAACCAAAAAAATGTATTTAAATTTTTCAGGCTATTTTAAGCCCTGTAAGCCCCCCTTAAGCCTTATCTGGTGGTCTAGTGGTTTTTCGGGGAAGGAGCGATTTTCCCACGCTCCTGCCCCGTGCAGATCGCTCACAGGAAATGGCTCAAGAGACTACAGGAGCTCAAGGCAGCCATTTCCTGTGAGTAATCTGTTTTGTTTATTATTATTAATTACCTTATGGTGTACGATTTAAAAGCAGATTTCACATCTACACCAAGCATTTTTGGGCTCAGCTGTTGGAAAAAATCCCAAAAGTTATACAGTGCACCGGTTTGCGAGTGTTTTGCAAGACGAGCAAAACACTCAGCAAACTTTTGTCTCGTAAACCGAGCACTGCCCCGATAAACGAGCACTCAGCAATGGTGGCCCAGGGGTGAGTACTGCAGCGATTCCAAAATGGTGCCTTCCTTCCCTCGGGGTCCCCGTGCGGCTGTCCTCCCGCTTCAGCCAATGCCTCTGCCGTCGGTCAGCGCCTCCCGGCTCCCATCTAAGCCAGCCGCCATCCTGAATGATACTGTGATCTGTATATATGTCAAGTCTGGGTCTCACATTACTCCCGCTCTCTCCATCCCCTCTACCTCCAGGTCCAACATTGCTCCCTTTCTCTCTCTGTTTCCTAGAAGCATCTCTCCTGCCTGTCCCAGAGCCCGCAGCTTCACAGATTTCAACAGAGTCAGATCAGACTTAAAGCCAGAAGGAAACAGCTAAATTAAAATCATCAGATTTCAGTATATGAGGATTATACGAGTATATTTATCCTTCGCTGATCAGTCTCTCACACTAAACTTTAGTAGGTTCATTATAGCAAAATGTGTTTTCACAATTACTCATCCTTCCTATCCACAGAGAATGATTTATTCAGGTATAACTATTTCTCAGCACCCATACGCTCCCATTTTCTTTCACCAAAAATTAAAAAAGCAAACTGAATTTCACTCACCAATTCTTGCCACACATTTCAGCTAAACTTCCTCTTTGAATCTACTGCTTGAGTCATCAGCCAATCAAATGTGTTTTAGTTGTCACCTGAGAACTGTCATACAAACTTCCCTGCAGGTGTGCCCTCATCTCAATCTACATGATCAGCACAAACTTTCAACTAGCTAGAATATTTACAGATTTTAAACAATCACTATTATTTATATTTTTCACACACCAATTTCACTTGCCCATCTTCTCCAAACCTCATGTCTTTAAGTTGTACATTGTACAAGTTCACCCTGAATAAAGAGTTCTTCCCACATCAGGGACATATATAGTACTGGCTGTGTGCTCTCAAGCAACTTCAACACAGCCAGAGTCTGTGTACCATACTTGCAGAACTGGTGAGTTTTATCATATTTCTATACAACATATAGAAATAATCTCTTTTGGAGTCTATGGTGGAGTAATTTTTCTAGCCTTGTACTATGATTACTTATTTCTATAGCGCTGCTAAATATATACAGCGCTGTACATTAAAACATTCATGAGAAAGTCCCTGCTCAGTAGAGCTTACAATCTAAACAGACAACAGAACAACTAGGGGGCTAGGGAGTTTCTCAGACAAGGTTACTTTACAATGAGTGGGAGGCATTTGTGTAATAATATTTTTCATTTATTTTTCATACTTTTTTTCTGTTCTGTCAGCCCTGAAAGCTTAACTGCCTGTTCATAGTCTAAACAGTAAACTAAAATGCAAAAGCAGGGGGGGGGAAAGGTGGATAAATACAAATGGAAAACATTAAGGCCCCCCTTTTATCAAGCCACGTTAGGGTTTTTTTAATTTTCAATCAAATATCACAGCTCTAAATATTTAAATTATTCAATAAATAAATTAAATAATTGTGTAAAGTGCTCAGACCCTACAATCAAACCTGTTCAGTGTAATCACTAAACTATGGTTGCCAATGGGACCATCATTGCCTTTATTTTCCAATTCAAACACTACTGAATACAAGTAACTTATCTGAAATTGTGAACTGGAGGCCTCTTGATGGACGTAACGGCAGCCATTGAATAAAACCATGAAAGTGCTGGTGCTCCGTAAGTGCTTATGCTTAAAAACAGCTGAATACCATAATGAGAAACTGAGCCCCCCCCCCCCCACCCCGACTCGAGTTTCTCACACTCTTCCTCAGGAGGGGCTAAGCCAAGAGAAGTGATTCTCATTTGACCAATGATTGGGGCAGTATCTAGTGGTCATTGGAAATCCAATATATTGGGGTATTGAAGTTGTTCTTAGATTTGTTACCCCCCCCCCCTCCCACACACACACACGCACTTATTTATTTATTTATTGTCCTGTGCTGGACATATTAATAGGGAACTGGGCAACAAAATATGTTGAGCATGATTTTTGGTATTTGAAATTGCCATTACAGTATTGCCAAATTTGTTAGCTTCCCAAATTTCTTGACTAATCTTGACATGCTAATGTAATTTGAAAGTCTTTTTTGTAACATGTATACAGTCTCTTCCTCTGTAAACCACTCTGAACTGCTTGTTGTATTGCGGTATACAAAAATAAAATTATTATTATTATTAATATTTCATTAGCTGTTTGTTTTGGCTAGGTGGACAATTTTATATATCCCTTTGCTTGGGACCTGGGCTGGCCACTGTTTGAAACAGGATACTGGGCTTGACGGACTGTGGTCTGTCCCAGTATGACAGCTTTTATGCTCTTATGTACCACACCTGGAATTCCCCCAAAAGTAGTTTCAACATGAAGACTCTAACAGAGTTACTTAGGAGGAAGAGGTTCCAGAAAGAGCCAAAATAGATTATATAATAAGGAAACACACAATAACCTACATTTTAAGAGCTGGTGTATGCCGGTAAGGAGAACAGGGTGCGGTCAAACTAGAATCTGTGCTTGATAAAAGGTAAACATGAGGGTAGCCTGCTGAACGAGCAAAGGAATCGACATGGAATTAAACAAATTAATACAAAACAGAGAAATCATAATATTTGTGATTTTAACTACAGTGTAAAAGAATTGGCTAGTACCTTTGTAACCTTCTCATAGAGACAGTCCTTACAGCACATCCAGGCCATCTACTTTTCAGGATAGCCACAGTGGCTACACACGACACAAATAAGCATGAAGGCCTGGATTCTCTATACAGCGCCAATAATCAACAGCCAGCTAAAAAGTGGCTGCTGATCGTGTGTCAATCACGTGAATGCACCGTAGAGAG
Organism: Geotrypetes seraphini; assembly: GCF_902459505.1. Classification (NCBI taxonomy): domain Eukaryota; kingdom Metazoa; phylum Chordata; class Amphibia; order Gymnophiona; family Dermophiidae; genus Geotrypetes; species Geotrypetes seraphini. Next base: position 173,683,619 of record NC_047089.1, read on the forward strand.
AAACGCATATCCGGGACAGATATGCACCGGAAACATAGGCCTACAATTCCTGCGCCTATCTACGCCATGAATCGTGCCTACGTAGTTGCTTTATGGCACCTAAACGCCACTTCCAGCATTAGCCACGCCCATAGTGGTGTTAAGCGCCTATACTGGCACGATTCTGGTGCCTTTTGTTTAGGCTTCGGTAGGTACTTTATTTTTACTATTTTTCAAAGTTTTAAACTGTTTCTCAATTAACTTAAGTGCCAGAATATCCCCTGAGCTGCCTCCACTGTACAGTATACAAACCCAGCTCATCCATAAGGATATTCTGGAAACTAGATTGTCTGATGTGTTGGGTTCAGAATCACTGTCCTAGGCATTTAAAAAAAAAAAAAAAAGAATTAAAACAGAGAAAGGGAAAGAGGATAAAAAGACAGAGTCTGAAGTTTTAGCAGACAAACCACACCCACTACTTTTGTAACACTTTAGCACTGCATGAGACTTCAAACATAAAAGCGATGATTGTGCCAAAAGCTTCACCCAAAGGCAGTTATAACCCAGAAAAAGTATTTGTGTTTTATTTAATGGAAACATTTGTATAGCCAAGAAAAATCTCTTTCTTTCTTTGCTTGTCTTCTTTCAAATCATTCTACCCTTTCAATAGCTTTAATATTTATGAATTCAGGCATCAGATTGTAATCGGAATCTTTTTAACTTCAATGCAAAATTTTTCCAGAACAGATAATAAAATGTTCAGAATAAGCCTCTATATTACAGAAGTTCTGCAATTCCTCTTTGACACCCAACAAGCTGCATAATTTATTACAAAGTGTACCGGGCATGAACAAGCTTTTGTGGTGCTGCCCGGCGCCGAGCCACTCGCTGAAAGGCTACCGCAAGTTCTCACGAGTCCAGCGGGAAAGCCTTTCAGCGAGTGGCTCAACACCAGGCAGAAGCGTGAAAGCTTGCTCATGCCCGGTACACTGGGCCACAAGAACTGAAGGTGGACATTCGGGGAGGGGCTCAGCATGGGGCAGGAGCACAGAAAGCACGCTCCTGCCCAGTACACTGCTGGACCACCAAGGATTCAAAAATGTATGTTGGGGGAGGCGGGAGGGAGTTTAAAAAAAAAAATTGGAAGAGTCGGCTGACAGGAGGGATCCCTCCTGTTCCGGCCCACCAGGTCATATGGTAGGCTCGGTGGAGAAAGGGAGGACAGGGACAGGGCAAAGGGGAGGGGGGCTGGGTGCAGAGCATGGCAGAGAGGAAGAGGGGAAAGGGTGGAGAGCCTGGCAGGACAGGGTGCAGATCCTAGTAGGGAGGGAGGGAGGGAGGATGACTGCAGAGCCTGGCAGGGGAGGGAGGAGGGGGCAACCTTTTTTCCTCATTTTTTTGGGGAAAAAGGGTACCTCATCTTATACTTGGATCGACTTATATTCAAGTATATACGGTAATATGATTAAACTTATTTTTCCCAGTTACCAAGCGTGCTGCAATATTCTTCACTATCTGAAGCATTTTTAGGCTGACCATGGTCAGCCACAGTCATTAGACAAAGTAGCCAGCCCCTGGGCAAGGGCATATCCCCTGAAAGGATGTGGACAGCCACTGAAGATATAAGAATAGCCTTACTGGGTCAGACCAATGGTCCATCAAGCCCAGTAGACCGTTCTCAGAGTGGCCGATCCAGGTCCCTAGTACCTAGCCAAAACCAAAAGAGTAGCAACATGCTACCGATCCAGGGCAAGCAGTGGCTTCCCCCATGTCTTTCACAATAACAGACCATTTGTTCTCATTCCGTGAGAATGGCAGCCAATCAGAGAGTGGCGCGGGGCTGAGCAGGGAGCACAAATAGCTCGGTCCTGTGGGGTGCGCCGCGACATCGGAGGCAGCGGCTCAGCATGGCGCAGGAACGCAGAAAGATCGCTCCTGCCCCATACATCGCTGAACCACCAGGGATTAAAACCGGCAAAAAAGGTATGCGCGTGTGGGCAGACAGGCGGGGGGGGGGGGGGGGGAGTTAAAAAAATTGTTAGGTGGCCGGGACAGATGAGTGATCCCTCTTGTTCCGGCCTACCAGAAGCCTGCATGAAATCCGGGAGGGGGTTGGGTGATGACCCAAATATAGGACGAGACCCCCATTTTTGGCCCATTTTTCAGTCCAAAAATCTTGTCCTGTATTCGAGTATATATGGTATTTCTCTGTAACTTCATCGAGTGTCCCCTAGTCTTTCTAATTTTTGACGGAGTGAAAAAATCAATCCACTTGTACCTGTTCTACTCCACTCAGGATTTTGTAGACGTCAATCATATCTCCCCTCAGCAAGCTGAAAAGCCCTAACCGTTTTAGTCTTTCTTCATATAAGAGGAGTTCCATCTCCTTTATCATCTTGGTCGCTCTTTTCTTAACCTTTTCTAGTGCCACTATATCTTTCTTGAGCTAAGGATACCAGAATTGAACGCAATACTCCAAGTGAGGTTGCACCATGGAACGATACAGGAGCATTATAACATTCTTAGTCTTGTTAACCATCACTTTTTTAATAATTCCTAACATCCTATTTACTTTTTTGGATGCCGCTGCACATTGAGCAGAAGGTTTCATTGTATTGTCTACATCGATGACACCCAGACCCTTTTCTAGGTGGTCCCTAGCATCTGGTAATTGTGATTTGGGTTATTCTTTCCAATGTGCATTACTTTGCATTTGTCCACATTAAATGTCATCTGCCACCCTGGACGCCCAGTCTTCCAGTGTCTAAAGTATGCCTTATAACCAAATTTTTCACAATCTGCATGCATTTTGACAACTTTGAACAGTTTAGTGTCATCTGCAAATTTAATCACCTCACTCATTATTCCAATTTCCAGATCGTTTATAAATAAGTTAAATAACACTGGTTACTTTACAGATTCCTTCGGCACTCCACTGTTTACTCTCCTCCATTGAGAAAAATGACCATGTAACCCTACCCTCTGTTTTCTATCCGATAACCAGTTTCTAATCCACAATTGAACTCTGCCAACTATCCCATGACTCTTCAATTTTCTCAGGAGCCTCTCATGAGGAACTTTGTCAAAAGCTTTCTGAAAATCTAGATACACTACTAGAGAATGACACGGGGAAAAAATCTGTCCCCGTCACCGCCCCGTCACCGTCCCACCATCCTCTGCACCGCCCCGTCACCGCCGTTCCCTTCACCGCCCCGTCACCGTCACCGCCATCCCTTTCACCGCCACTGCCATCCCATTCACCGCCCCGTCACCGTCCCCGCTGCATCCATATAAGCCTTAGTACTGTAATATTTAGCTTATTCCTTTCTTATAAATCAAAGTTCCTGCTGCTGAACTAGAGAAAGAGATGTTCAGCTGGCAGGGCTTTGTTTATAAATTTTTATCAACACAACTAATATACTATTTTATCCTAAAGCAAAAAATAAATAAATATAATTTTTTTTTCTACCTTTGTTGTCTGGTTTCTGCTTTCCACATCTTCTCATTGAATTCCTTCCATCCACTGTGTGTCTTCTCTCTGCGTCTTCCATTTGCTGTTACTGTGCCTCTCCCTTAAACCCCCCCCCCCCCAATTGGTCTAGCACCCATCTTCTTCCCTCCGTTCCCCCATAGTCTGGCATCTGTCTTCTTCCCATTCTGTCTTCCACATTTCCCTTCGGGGTCTGTTCCTCTCCACCCTCCTTCAATGTCTGTCCTATTCCTTTCCACCACCACCCTTCCCTCCCTCCTTTACCATCTGTTCCTTTCTACCACCCTTCAGCTTCTCTCGCGTGGCCTATCTATCTACCTTCCTCCCTCTTATTTTCATGGCACGTTACAATGTAATTTGTGCAAGCCACTGGAGCCTGCGAGCTCGGTCCCTGTCCCATCCCCACAAACCATCTCGCTTCTGTGCTCCTATTTTCCCCATTTCTAATATCTCCCATATGTATCTGCCATTGCCCCCCCGTGTCCATATACCATCCCCATGGCATGTCCCCTTTATGTCTCTGTCCCTATGCCCCATGCACATAATTTCCCCTCTTTCTAAAGTTCAAATATTTTTATTATATTTTCAATAAATGACAACCAAAATAGTAACAATAAGATCAGGCTTACATAAGGTAATGCATCTAGATATGAGTGATTGGAGAAATAAATTCTGAGTTCAGACATTGCATTACAACTAAGAGGAGTAATATGAAAGGAAACTAACATAAATAGTAAATCAATAGTAAAGAGAGAGAAATGAGAAAGAGAAAAAGAGAGAAAGAATGACTGCTTGGTTAGAATTCATAGGTATGAGGCATAGAATATATATCTTATAGTAAACAACATCACATCAATCGGAGCAATAGTCCAATAATGGTTTCCATATATTTTGTGTTTTGTACAGCGATCCTCTACGTTCAGCAGCAGCCAGTTCAATTCTTTCTGTTACCTTCCTGTGTCCAGATTTCCCCTATCTTCCTCTTCCATACCAGTGTGTCTCTTCTTTTCAACCCCATCTAGCTTTTTTCCCTCTTTCTTTCCCCCCCCCCCTGCTTCTAGCATCTGGCTCACCTGCCAGTCCTTCCCTTTCTTTCCTGCTGTGGGTTTTTCTTTCCGACTTCATCCCCTTTCCCTTTCACTCCCTCCTTCCAATTTGAGCCGGGAACACTAGCGATCGCACGGTCCCCGCAGCTCACACCCGCCTGCCCAATCGATTCTAGTGTTTAGCCAGCTCTCTCCCTTCTCCTCACCTTAGTTTGTAGATTTTCTTTTTCGGCGACCCGCACGCTATCAGAGAGCCTCGCACTCGCGGCTGCTCAGTGTTCAATCTTCTGCTCTGCTGCAACTTCCTGTTTCCGGTTGCGTCAGAGCAGAAGATTGAACACTGAGCAGCCGCGCGTGCGCGGCTCTCTGATAGCGTGCGGGTCGCCGAAAAAGAAAATCTACAAACTAAGGTGAGGAGAAGGGAGAGAGCTGGCTAAACACTAGAATCGATTGGGCAGGCGGGTGTGAGCTGCGGGGACCGCGCGATCCTTCATGCCTCACTGCGGGGACAAGACCATTCACCGCCCCGCGGGCGGTGAATGGCCTTGTCCCTGTCGCCGCAGCGACTGCTAGTTTTCTTCCCCGTTTTCGGCGGGTGACCCGCGGCTAAAATGCGGTGGCCGCGGGTAAACCGCCACCGTGTCATTCTCTATACACTACATCAACCTGCTCACCTTTATCTACATGTTTATTCACACCTTCAAAGAAGTCAAGCATATTGGTGAGGCAAGATCTCTATTGGCTGAACCCATGCTGACTCAGTCTCATTAAATCATGTTTGTTTACGTGTTCCACAATTTTATTTTTTTATTATAGTTTCCACTATTTTGCCCAGCACTGAAGTCAGGCTTACCGGTCTGTAATTTCCCGGATCTCTCCCTCGAATCCTTTTTTAAAAAAATTGGCGTAACATTGGCCACCCTCCAATCTTCAGGTACTACAGACGATTTTAGCGACAGGTTACAGATCACTAACAGCAGGCCAGCAATTTCATGTTTGAGTTCTTTTAGTACCCTGGGATGTATACCATCCAGTCCGGGTGAATTGTACATCTTCCAGATTCACAGAGATTTCTTTCAATTCTTCTGCATCATCACATTCAGAGCAACTCAGCTTTCCCACATTTATCAACACTTTGCTCTCTCTCTCTCTTTCTCCTCCAGCCTATCTCCGACAAAACAGTCTCTACTAGAGAGCTGCACGGGAACAGGGATGACGGGGATCCCGCGGGTTCCCCCTTTGGGTCACGGGGATCCCGTGGGGACGCCCCCTAGGGTCACGGGGATCCCGTGGGGACGCCTCCGAGGGTCACGGGGTTCCTGCGGGGTTGGATCGCAGCGGGGTTGGTCGAGCCGCGAGGGTAGTCTCCTTCTCCTTACCTGCCCTGTCGCAGCACACAGCCGAACGGAAATCTTCCCGATGTCAGCGCTGACGTCGGAGGGAGGGCTTAAGCAAAGCCCTCCCTTCCTCCGACGTCAGCGCTGACATCGGGAAAACTTCCGGTCGGCTGTGTGCGGCAGAGCAGGTAGGAAGAAGGCAATGGCGTACGAAAGAGGGGGGAGGGGGCGGACCGCCCCGGAGAATGTGCACAGCCGGTCAGATCCCCCGATCGACCGACAACAGGCCCGGCCGACAAATCTCCCTGCCCTGTAGCCGCGAATCTAAATTACCTCTTACAGCAGCTTCACTACTCCAGCTGCTGTAAGAAGGTAATTTAGATTCGCGGCTACAGGGCAGGGAGATTTGTCCGACCGGGCCTGTTCTGTTGTCGGTCGGGTGCAAAAGCGCCACAAAGGTGGAGGCAGGGAGGGAGGAAAGGTGGAGTGGAGAAGAAAAGACGCTTAAGGGGGGAGAAGGCCGCTGAAAGTACTGGGGAAGACAAAGGGGTGGAAAAGAACGCTGAAAGGACATGGGGTAAATGGGAGAAAGGGGGGGGAAGGACCCTGAAAGCACTGGGGAAGACAAAGGGGTGGAGAATGCCACTGAAAGGACATGGAGAAGACAGAGAGGGGAGAAGGATGCTGCCTGACAGGACATGGGAAAGATGGTGGGGGAGAAGGACACTGAAAGGAAATGGGGAAGAGGGAATGGGAAGAAGACGCTGGCAGGGAAGAAGACAGAGGTGCCAGACTATGGGGGGAGCGGAGGGAAAAAGATGGGTGCCAGACCAATTTGGGAGGGGGGAGAAAGGGAGAGGCACAGTAACAGAGCAAATGGAAGACACAGAGAGAAGAGAGGCAGTGGATGGAAGGAATTGAATGAGAACATGAAGAAAGCAGAAACCAGGCAATAAAGGTAGGAAAAAAATTATTATTATTTTTTTTTTTTGCTTAAGGATAAAGTAGTATATTAGTTGTGTTGATAAAAATTTATAAACATTAGAGGCTCTGGTAGAAACCCGTTTACAAAGTATGTATTCTTCCCAATTAATATTTCCAAATTAATAAAGTCTTTTTGCTTATTTTTAAATGGGTTTCTACCAGAGCCTTTAATTCAGTAGCATAATTAAATGAAATAACTATTTCTGTAGTTTATAGGGACAGGCGGGGACGTAGGGGATTCCTCGCGGGGACGGGTGGGGACGGAGGGGATTCCTCGCGGGGACGGGTGGGGACGGAGGGATTCCTCGCGGGGACGGGTGGGGACGGGTGGGAGTCCTCACGGGGACGGGTGGGGACGGGTGGGACTTTGGCAGGGACGGGTGGGGACGGGTGGGATTTCTGTCCCCGCGCAACTCTCTAGTCTCTACCCCTTACATTCAACATCAGGAACCCTCTAGTCCTCAAGGTCCTCAACCCAACCTGGTTTACAGGATTGTCACAAAAAATATGTAAGAGATTTGCATGCAATGGAAGTAATGAATACAAATAGATCTCATACATACTCTGTGAAAATCCTGAAAACCAAGTTGGGCTGTGAACCTAGAGGATTAGATTTGAGGATTTCTGCTCTACGCTAACCCTGCCACATCCTCAATCTCCACCCTCCTTTTTCCACACCATCCCTCCAAGCTGCCCTCTCCCCCTCCCTCCAAACTTCTCTGAAGACTTGCTGCAGGCATCACTTCCAGAAGAGTTGTTTTGTTTTCAAATTCCTGCACTGCCTCACGAAAAGAGTGAGAGGTCAGGCGTCGGGCAGTTCAAACTGCACTACAAGCAAAACTGAACAGAATGCATACCTTGAGGAAGAGAGCTAGGGAGTGTCACTTAGGTTCAATGGAAGCAAATAGCTGCCAGATCATGCAGTGCTGGACACTGTGCTAACTTGTCTGTTGATAAGGAACACCAAGATATTTTAATTTAGTCTTAGAGTAAGCTCCAGATCTTTGCAGGTATTCCACCATCAGTGGCCTTCAATCAGCTATTAACTAAAACAAATTTTCCAAGTTACTCAGATAAAATTCCATTTTGAGGCTTTTGATAGACAAACCCTGAAAACATACTTGGCAAACCTCATCATATTTTGCAGAAAACATGCCTGTTAATTTCAATTACTTGTTAACCAAAATGGAAAAAGATCATCAAGCACTAAAATCTTGAATTATTTCAGTCGCAGCTCTGAACCTGGGAATAAACACCCACCAGTTCCTCTACTCATTTTGGGCTAGATTCACTAAGCAAACTGATCATGTACCGATCGGTTTGCGAGCCCTTTACGACCAGATTTCCCTCCTGCACTATTCACTAACGCCCATAGCGATCCGATCTCGATCGTGCCATGCAAATTAGTCAAGCGACTGATTCACTAACAATTGCTTGGCTATTTTGAGTCGGGTTTTACTACTGACAAACCCGAGTGCTGCAGACTTGTCGGTAACTGTGTTACCGTCAGGTCTGCAGGCTTTTTGACAGGCCTGCCTGTTTTTTTATTCATTTTTTTCTATGACACAGATATTTTGCGTGTGTTACACACGCAAAATATCTGCCCCATTAAAAAAAAAAAAAATTAGGAACTTCCTAAGGCTCAGCCCTAAGGAAGTCCCTGATTGGCTCAGGCGTCCCAGGCCCCTCCCAAGGTGGGAGCCTGAGCCAATCAGGGCCTTAGGCTCCTCCCCGTGCATCACATGATGCAATGGGGCGGGGCCTAAGGTCTCAGAGTCATCGCTGGAATCATTGGAGCAGGAGGGGTTGAGCATCCCTCCTGCTCCGTTAAAAGTACAGGGAGGGGGTGTGGAATGGGTAGGGGGTGTCGGGGGGGGGGGCAGGAGGGAGTTGGCATCCCTCCTGGAGTTTGTTTATTGGTGGGTGGGCCCGGCCCGGCGGCCTGACTTTTGATTTTGAAACAGGGAGGAAGGTGGGCCCGGCCAGACCAGACCAGGGGGGGTAACATGGCAGGAGGGAGTTGGCAACCCTCCTGTCTTTTGTGGGGCATCGGCGCATGGGGGGGGGGGGCATCGTGACTTTAAAAAAAAATAAAAAAATTCTTTTTTTTTACTTTTTTGTCAGGCAGGGAGCCTGTGGTTTTAACCTGCTTTAATCAGCGAGTTAAAACCACGGGCTCCCAGTGCGCGAAGGGCAGGAGAGATTCAGGGCGAGAGCAGGGTGGCAGGAGAAATTCGGGGCACAGTTTTGAAGTTGTGAGTTTGATACCAGCCTGCTCGTTGTGACTCTGGACAAGTACTTAACTCGTGACGTACCAAGGGGGGGGGAGGTCCTCCCCGGGTGCACAGCTTGGGGGGGTGCACAGCCGGCCAGGTCCGGGTCCTCCTGCTCTTCCTTTCCCCCAGCCGCGCCGCTACAATCCTACCTTCCCCCGCCGACAAGAAGTCTTTGCGACGTCAATTCTGACGTCAGAGAGGATGTTCCGGGCCAGCCAGACGAGAGAAAGGGCAGACATTGGATGGTAGTGGGGAGCCTATGCTGGATGGAAGTGCAGATGGGAGAGATAAGGGAGCAAATGCAGGAAGGAAATGGGAGGAAAGAAAGGGGAGCAGATGCTGGATGGAAGTGGACAAAGAGAAGAGAAGGTACTAGATGGAAGGGTTGGAGAAAGAGGGTACATGATGGAAGGAGGGGATAAATAAAAGGAGGGCACATGATGGGGAGAAAAGGACTGAGTTAAGGAAACACTGGAGGGGTGAGGGAAAGAGGTGACAAGCTTTAGGTAGACAGTAAAAAAGGACATTGATCAGAGGGTAGTAAGAACGTAATCTAGACAGATGCAGAAAATAAATTGAAAAGGAAAATGAGGGAAAAAAGGGAAAGGGATTTCAGAGGAGAGGTGTGGGAGAGGGAAGGAGAAGAGAGAGATGCCAGACCAATGGGGGTGAAAGGAGAGATGGAAGGGGGAGGCATACAGTTTCTGGAAAGGGCATAGAAGGAGGGAAGATGCCATGTGGTGAAGAGAGACGGCAGATAGTGGAGGAAGGAAGAGAGTTACAAGATGAGGAAAGCAGAAACCACAGAAGACAAAGGTAGACAAAAATTTTCTATTTATTTATTGCTTTAGGAGACATGTGCACTGTATGCAGAGTCCAGCTTCTTACTGGTTCAATTTAACCTTTGTCTATGTATTTCTATTTTATCCCCCTTATACAAAACTGTGGAGCATTTTTGAGCGCCAGCCGTGGTGGTAGCAGCTCTGATGCTCTGAATTCTATGAGCATCAGAGTTGTTACCACCATGGCTAAAATTCACACTACAGTTTTGTAAAAGGGGGAAGGGTTAGTTTGTGATGACATATTCCATACTAGGTGAAGGTGTTTTATGTGTTCTGTGTGTTCGAAAGACATGTTTTTTTGTTAGGATTGACTGTAGGATTGATCTGTACTAGTCTGGCTTGTTTAGTTTTACAATGGGTGTATTGATGTTGTACTGCTCACTGCAGTATGTAAGATGCTGCCTTTTCCTAGGTACTCATGTGTGACATGTGGCTTGTTACTAAAAATCATGTTTTTTGTACAGATGGGGGGAGGGGTCAAAAAATGATGGGCCCCGGGTGTCACATATGCTAGGTACGCCACTGCTTAACTCACCATTGCCCCAGGCACTACAGTTAGATTGCGAGTCTGTCGGGACAGAGAGAGGGGAAATACCTAAGAGTACCCGATTATTATTCAATGTGTTGTAAACCGCTTTGGGTGAATCTCTTCAGGAAAAGGTGGTTAACAAATCCCAATAGACAAATACAGTACATGGAAACAGCTATTGGTGGCAAAGCATTTGCATGGTTCAAATCCTATCTATCAGGCAGACAACAATAAATTCTGTACTGCAGCAGCTTATCACCTTGGGCAATGAATTATGGGGTCACCTCAAGGATCCTACAGTCACCTCTAGGTGAGCTGCTTCAGTTGTATGGACATAAAATTCTATATCAATGCCAATGTTAAGCAGCTACTCAGACCCACTGAATCAGCTTCACCCACAGCTTTCAGTAAATTGACTTCGTAACAGCAACTCAGGAATGAGCAAAAAAAATAAAAACTCTGCCCAAACCCAAGTTAAAACAGAAATTCTGTAGATTCTTAAACACAAATTCTTAAAACACACAGAGCTTCAAAATCCTATTTGGGAAGTATGAACTCCCCCTAAAATCACAGGTCAAGAATTTTGGGATACTTCTAGGCATCACTTACTTTGATCACACAAATTCAAGTCACCTTTAAAAAATGAATTTATCACCTACAGAAGCTATGAAATCTCTTGATATATTGAAAAGACAATACATGATGGAGCCAGAAAGTATCCGAGACGTTACAGTTCAATTAGACAAAGAAGCTATCCCAGCCCCCCATGAGGAGAATATTAAATGGAATAGTGTTGTTTGATTGGTCCTTGATGAGAGAGCACCAGTACAGGAGAGAAAGATTCCTAGATCCTCAAATCCATTTCTCAGGTCCACAAACCAACCCAATTGTGCAGACTCCTTGAAAGAATTTGGTTAAAAAAAAAACCAAAACATGGAAACAACAAGCTAGAAAAAAATGCAGGTCACAAATTAGAAGCTATAAAAATATAATAAAGAAGGAGAAGCAAAAATATTATTCAGAGAAGACATTATTAAGTCCTCACGAGTCCTTTATCAATTAGTTAAATCATGGATGAAACTTCCTCAATTGGCAGCTGAAGCTATATTAACTTCAGATGTATTTGCTAGCTACTTTCAGTCTAAGCTAGTATTTATGGTCTATGAAGCATAGAGTCCCACAGAGTTCACCACTTTCCCCCATACTTTTTAACTTCTATATCAGGGTCATGGGAAAGGTTTTAGAATCTTTTGAAATTAGATATGTTTCTCTTATGCAGGTGATGTTCTCTTGGAATAATCTAATGTCAACCTGTGAACTACTGTCTGCCTCTGCCCACCCACCCTCCCCACAGTGAGGAAAGCAAAGATGCAAATGGAAGAAAAAAATAGCTGACACGGTAAAACGAGGAGACAAGGAATTTTTTTTTTTTTTAGATATATTAGTGATAGGAAGAAGTGCAAAAGTGGCATTGTGAGACTCAAAGGTGAAGGGGAGTAATATCTAGAAGCTGATAAAGAAAAGGCTGAATTGCTTAACAAATATTTCTGTTCTGTGTTCACAGCTGAAGCACCGGGAATGGGACCGCAGAAGACAAACGTGAATAGGAAGTGGTAGACCCAGATCGATTTTCAGAGGGTTGTCTTTGTGAGGAATTAGTTAAAATAAACATAGACAAAGCGATGTGGCCAGATGGTGCACATCCGAGGGTGCTGAAGGAACTTAGGGAGGTTCTGGTGGTTCCATTGACTGACCTTTTCAATCAGTCTCTAGAGTCAGGAATAGTAGTAGAGGATTGAAGAAGGGCGGATGTGGTCTCTCTCCACAAAAGTGGAAGTAAGGAAGAAGTAGGGAATTACAGGCCAGTAAGTCTGACTTCTGTGGTATTCAAATTAATGGAAACACTTTTAAAACAGAATGGTGAAGTTTCTGGATTCCTGTGGATTACAGGACCGGAGGCAACATGGATTCACTAGAGATAGGTCTTGTCAGCCAAATCTGATCAATTTCTTTGACTGGTGACCAGAGAATTGAATAGAGGGAGTACGCTAGATGTGATGCATTTAGATTTTAGCAAAGCCTTTGACAGTGTTCCACACAGACATCTAATAAATAAACTGAGTGCCTTCGGGATGGATCCCAAAGTGACGGGCTAGGCCAAGAACTGGTTGAGTGGAAAGTGACAGAGGGTAGTGATCATTGGAGATTGCTCTGAGGAAAGGGATGTTACCAATGGTGTGTGTTCTTGGGCCTGTTCTTTTTAACATTTTTATAAACGATATTGCTGAAGGGCTGTTGGGTAAGATTTGCCTCTTTGCAGATGATACCAAAATCTGAATAGAGTAGACACGCAGGATGGTGTGAATAACATGAAGAAAGATCTGGTGAAGATAGAAGAATGGTCTGAAATTTAGCAGCTAAAATTTAATGTTAAGAAATGCAAAGTCATGCATTTGGGCTGCAAAAATCTGAGGGAACAGTACAGTTTAGTGGGTGATGGGTATGATTGTATGTGATGATCTTAAGGTGGTCAAACAGGTTGAAAAGTTGACTGTGAAAGCTAGTAGGATGCTAGGGTGTATAGGGAGAGGTATGGCCAGTAGGAAAAAGGAGGAAGTCTACCACAATGGTACATCATAAGGAATATGGGGACAGACTTAAAGATCTCAATGTGTATACTTTGGAGGAAAGGCTGGAGAGGGGAGATATGATAGAGACATTTAAATACCTATGTGATGTAAATACACATTGCATTACATCACATTTATAGACTGCAAAACCTCACGAATCAATGCGGTTCACAAAAGACAAAATACTGGACATTTCCAGTGAACTACAGAATAATCGTTAATCATTTTAGTTCTCTAAAAATTTTGTGAATAAGAATGATTTTAATAACTTTCTGAAATGTGTGTAAGAGCAAGACCTTCCGAATAAAATGTGCATGAGTTGAGTCTTTTTCATTTGAAAGGAAGCCCTGGAATGAGAGGGTATAGGATGAAGTTAAGAGGTGACAGACTCAGGAGTAATCTAAGGCAGTGGTTCCCAACCCTGTCCTGGAGGAACACCAGGCCAATTGGGTTTTCAGGCTAGCCCTAATGAATATGCATGAAGCAAATTTGCATGCCTATCACTTCCATCATATGCAAATCTCTCTCATGCATATTCATTAGGGCTAGCCTGAAAACTCGATTGGCCTGGTGTTCCTCCAGGACAGGGTTGGGAATCACTGATCTAAGGAAATGCTTTTTTTACAGAAAGGGTGGCAGATGCATGGAATAGTCTCCCGGAAGAGGTGGTGGAGACAAAGACTGTCTGATTTCAAGAAAGCCTGGAATAGTCACGTTGAATCTCTTAGAGAGAGGAAAAGATAATGGTTACTGTAGATGGGCAGACTGGATGGGCCATTTGGCCTTTATCTGCCACCATGTTTCTATGTTTCAATTTACTCTCTTATTAAAGCGGGTTTTGATGTTCTCTCTGCTTGGTTTTGCTCCTTTAATTTGAAAATAAAACCGGATAAGACAAATATATTGTGGGTATGTATGCTTCACAAAGTATACTGAAATTACTCCCTAAGGCCCCCTTTTAAAAAAGTGACACTAGCCCCAAAACCCTTTAAATCCCTATGAACTTCGAGGCATTTACCACACTGGCCTGCGCGAAAACACTTTGTTTAGCCTAAGGGGGAGCCTAAGTTAGCAGAAGTTTAGCTACCTCTCAAGAAGGAAATCAAGTTATTCGGGGTTTGAATAGATTCAAGTATGTCAATGCTATCACAAATTATATCAACCAAAGAGGGTTCTTAGATCATTAAACGATAATAGAGCGATAATCCCTGCTGGATCGGTATGTCGCTTGAAAGAGACATTTAATACAACTATACTCGGAAGAAGAACTGAACTTTGGAATTCTTTACCTCTTGGAATTAGGACAACTATATGAGATTTTAACGATCAGTGAAAACTTGACTTTTTAAAAAATATTTAGGACACCGATTTTGTCCTTGAGAATTGAAATTTATTTCTTTTAATGTTATAAACTGAATTAATTGTATTTGGATTATGCAGAAATCTCAAGATTTGTTTTTTTTTTAGAATGATTGTTCTCTGCCTTGAACTCGATGGTAACGCGGATTATAAATGTTTAAATTAAAGTCATAGCTAGATTACTGTAATACACTGCCACAAAGAGTATGCACTAGAGTCTCCAACTAATTCAGGGTCCATATCGCACCCTTCCTGCAAAAACTGCAACAGCTACCAATAACTTACCCTGCACCCTCCTACCCTAGGAATCCCACCTATGTTCTTTTAAGCAGGAACTGTTTCTTCTGTGTTTTGATGTACAAAGCTGCGTTATGTCTAGTAGCACTATAGAAATAAGTAATAGTAGTTGTAAATTAAAACTCTATGTCTGGTTTTCAATGCCTTGTTTAGATCTGGGAGTTAAAAGTGATAAATAAAGACTATGTTTTCCATATGTTCTGCTTCTCTTCTGTTCTCCATTTCAGACAAAATAGGCCAGAGTACTTAAAGAATAAGTTGGCCTTCTTGATCCTCTCAAGGTATACCCTGGTCAAAGGGGAATAAAAAAAAGAATCACACAACGTAATACCCACCAGTAAATCTTCTCAGGAATAGCTTCCACACTCCTAGAAGGACTACACCATTCTCAAAGAGCACCTCTACTTTCAGGAAACATGTGAAAGCCTGGCTCTTGTCTTAAGCTATGGTTGTGATGACTGGCTGCTATCTATTCACTCGTCACCTGGACTAGCTTGTGGCCCTTCCTGTAACCAAGACCAATTCCACTTACCGTATATACTCTAATATCAACAGAGATTTTGGACAAAAAAGTGGCCCCAAAATCAGGGTCTCAGTTTATATTCCCATCCAGTCCCCCACCCCCACCCATTCAAACACACTGCAGGCCTTTCCCCAGGCTTATTTTACTGCCCTAGTGGTACAATGAACTGGAGTCTCCCTCCTCCCCCGACCTTCCTTCCTTGCAGTGTCCTGCCTGATAGCTCACCCCATCCCCAGGTCACCTTACTGCTAGCAGTGATGAACTGGGGCAGGAATGAACCTTCTATGCTCCTGTCTGTGCAGTCTCTGTAATAAAAAAAAATGACTGCTGTGAATTTTCAGTCTAACGAGCTGGCCATGGGAACTCTTGGTGGCCATTTTTTTTTTACTACAGAGACTGCATGGGCAGGAGCATAAAAGGATTGCTCCTGGCCCAGCTCACCGCTTGACCACCAAGGCAGTATTGTAGGCAGTAAGGTACGAATGTAAGGAAGTTCTTCTTCACTCAGAGAGTGGTAGAAAACTGGAACGCTCTTCCGGAGTCTTTCGTAGGGGAAAACACCCTCCAGGGTGATGGGACCTGGAAGGAAGAAGGGCGGGCGGATTGGCTGGCTGCAGAGCTGGCACACAGGACACCTCGGGGAAGGGAGGGATCACTCCTGCCCTAGTCCCTGAATACAAACCATCGATTTATATTAGAGTTAACATTTTCCCCCTAAAAAGAAGGGGAGGATGTTATCTCAGTTTCTATTCAGATGGTTTTATATTTAAGTAATACCGTACCTTATTCAACTGTACATAGGAACATAGGACCCAATATTTAACACATAAAAAGCGGAGCTCCTAAATTTATTCTCCTAGATTACACCCTTAAATTTGTGCCCTTTCCCAGCCAACCTGAGAACAAACTTTCAACTGAAACTTCATCTTAATTTAGGAGCTTAAAAGTTATGCTTATAATATTTAGGCCTGCCATTCAATTGCCTTGATTTAGGAGCCTAATTTAAGAAGCAAGTGCTGAAAATCAACACAGAGCTCCTTTTTACTCCCCATCCTAAATCCACCACTGTTGCCACCGACATTTTACAAGGTTCAGGGTTCAAAGATCTATTTTATGCAAGCAGCATAGGCACCTACAGACCTTTATAAAGTAAGTTCTTAGAACTATCCCTAAATAGTACACAGCTTAAAACCTGCCCTGAAGGAAAAATCAAACAGGTACATGCTCTTTCTGTGTATACACCTCTCCCTCCAAATCCGCAAGGGTTAGGGGCAGAGCCGACCCGCGCATAAAGAAAATCGCGGATAACTTTTAGGGCCGATTGACCCACCCCACCTCCCTCCTGCGTCCCGGACCTCCCAGACCTTACCTGGTAGTCTAGTGGTGGCACGGGGCAGGAGCAATCTTCCTATGCTCCTGCCCCATGCAGAGCTGTCTTCAGAAATGGCTGCCGTGAATTCCTGTTGTCTCATGAGACCACGGGAACTCACGGCAGCCATTTTTGATGATAGCTTTGCATGGGGCAGGAGCGTAGGAAGATTGCTTCTGCCCTGTGTCACTGCTAGACCACCAGGTAAGATCTGGGGAGGTCCGAGATGCAGTGATTCAATCTTTAAAACCTAGGGAGAGGTCCGGGCAAAAAATTGTGAATAATCGAATTTGCAGGTACTAAACCCGCGGATTTGGAGGGAGAAGTGTATGTGTATTTCATAAAATATACATGTCTATGGACTGATCATAAGAAAGTACATGGGAACTTGTTAATGAATAGGGGTCTTAGCTTATATTTGAGTCCCAAATATAAGCTAACTCTGCAACAGCAATTTTCCCATGTGTAAAATAAGCTTAAACAAAGAAAACATTTGTGATCACCTCTGGGAAAAGGTGATTAAAATAGTTGATCTTTTATGTCGTACATCCAGAAGCACTCTGAAAAGTTTAAAATATTTGAAATTCTGTAACTTTTCATATTTTCACAACAAAGGACGGGATTTGGACAAATTGTTTCCTTTAACAGAATTCATCAAAATCTCACTTTTTGTTTCTGGTGACTTTAGTCACTTCTATATAAAACTATACTTCTTAAAAATTCATAAAGAGCAGCAGGGGTAAACGGAGGATAACCATTAAAAAAAAAAAATCCTTGGCAAGTCTGTAAATCAGCAACTCAACAGCAGCAAGGCAGAAGCAGGAGGTCACAGAAAATCACTGAAGCACTGTCTCTGCAGAAATGCCTACCACCAATGAATGGTCTGCAAAGAGGGCCTCCGTGTCAATGGGTCCTAGCAGTAGAGAGGAAGAAAGACAAACAAGCTAGAAGAAGGCACCATGCAAGTATGGAAACTGCTCAGAACAGACCTCCTGTATACTCTTGATTACTGGCCTGTTCTAGAGACCTTAGGGAAATTCTTGCAAAATACAGAAAATTCCTCCCAGACTAAAACTCAACAGTCCACTGTACAAGCTCCATCTACTTTCTTTCATTTAGGACACTGTACAGTGGCTGAAGTCAATAACCTCCCCACAAAAAAATACATAAAGTGGTATCTTTATTTAAAGCTTAACCATTTCTTAACAATGTTTTGGGAATGAGACGTCCTTCATCAGGATAAACCTGATGAAGAGAAGATAGCCAAGAAAATCATTTAACCCAATGATTTCTTATTGATATAAGTGCTCTAGGGCAGTGTTCTTCAACCGCCGGTCCACGGACCGGTGCCGGTCCGCAGAAAATTCCTGCTGGTCCGCGCAGGGCGGGCGAGATTGGATTAGTTAAGTAGTATCTGGCGTGTCCCCAAACTTTACACTAGCTGTTCATTTAAGTGCTAAACTCTTACAAACATGCACTGTCTGTCAATTCTATCAACCAATTACAGTTAAGGGGGTGCAGATGAGCCTGTTCTTGCCACGTCTCCTCCTCCCCTTCCCAGTCTTTTGAGCTTTGAATCTAAAAGGAGCGACACGCTTACTTAAGCACAGCGTCTGCCTAGCCTGTCAGCCAGTCAAGGTAGAGGGGAGGGGCGGGTAAGCCTGTTCTTGCCACGCCTTTTCCTCCTCCTGGCATTTCGTAGCTATGACGTTATACACGTTGAGGTTTGAAGGACTGAATGTCGGGTACGTCAGACGGCCAAGATGGCGACCACCGGTGGGACTTGCAACTCGGCCGAAATGAAGAAGACTCATTTTGGGCATCTCCGAGGCGGTGTTTGTGGTGAGTGTGCTATGAGGGGACGTTCTTCTGGAAGGCTCAGTTGTCGGCCACCCCTCGCTCTCTCCCTTCCCCCCCCCCAGTCTGCCCTGGGGGTGGTAACCGCGTGGTTATCGAATGCCTTCATAAATAGCAGTTAGTTGCTGTGGCTCGGGCTGCTCGTGCGAGAGCTTAGATGCATTTGATAGACATTTCTCTTCTCTTCCTAAATGCGTCCCTGGCTCTGAGCACTTCCCATCTCCGGGAAATAGTATGTCCCACTTTGGCAGGTTGGGCAGGGAGTTGAGTGTTATTAAAAAAAATAAAAAATAAAAAAGCGGTCACTGAGAGGAAAGCTTGTGTCGTTTGTCCCCGTTAGTACGGCTGAGGTCGTAATTTCGATTGTCCTGGGATCTTTCAGCTTTGTAATTTAAAAAAAAAAAAGTATAAAGAAAACTAGTTCCTTCTAACGAGTGTAGTGTTTTGTTTCGCTTGTTCTCAGTTTACGTTTAATTTGCGAGAACCGAGCACACGGAGACGGGGCGGATATGGGGTTTTTTAAATTTCAGTCTTAGTAGTTTGCCGGTCCACAAAATAATTCTTTTATTTCTGCCGGTCCATGGGTGTAAAAAAGGTTGAAAAGCACTGCTCTAGGGCACTGGACGTTTGAATTTTAGCAGTTGAAAGCAGAACTGCTAAAAGGAAGATAAATAAAGGACAAAATGCAAAGAAAAAAAAAAAAAGTCACTTTCAACTTTGAATCCAATTTGCTTAGTTGGCCAGACACAGTGATCATGTTGCAACTTGGTCTATCATCCTTGTCAAAGCAGAAATGTTGGCAGGCAGGAATTTCAAGGTAGGAGATGCCACTTTCACATGGCATTTGCATAAACTCGTTTTGAAAAATAAAACATTGTTACACATGGATGACTCCCAGGTGTCATGTGTTAATTAGGAGTTTCCTCAGCTTCTGTAGAGAACAAAATCAAAATCCCAACCCATTTTGGCAAAAAGTCACAGCTATCATTCTGCTGCAAGACTGCAAGGATTACTAGACCAATGTTACACTATTTACAAGTCTTAAATCTCCCTAACTCGCACATAAAGCACCAGTTCAGCCTGCACTAGCCAAGTAGAAGGCAGCTGGTTAGGTTTAAATGCATAAAATAACCTACCAACCTCCAGCAATACAAGTAAAGATAGTACAAACAAAATCTCAAAACTTTTTTCATCAAATAAGGAAAAAGCCCCAGAGTCCTTACCGGACATAATTATTAAATACTGACATGGCTCAAAAACCTTCCAAATACCAGATTCAGTTTTAATGAATACTAAGTGCTAATATTCAAAATGATTTAAACAGCCAGGAGAGGCTCTAGGCTGTTTAAGGTACCTAACCAAGGTAAATCAGGCAAGTTCAGTGGCATTTAGCCATATAGTGCCACTGAAAATGCCCGGTTAGCGCCTAAGCTGAAACTAGCTGTTTTGCATAAAACTAGCATAAAAAGTGGTCCTATCTTTATGCAGTTGAATATCGCACTTAACCAGCTTTGAGTTAGCCAGCTCTCTGGACCCAGAAATTCAATGCCAGAGCCCAGACAAGGCCCCAGCACTGAATGTCTGTGTTTAACACCAGCGGCAAGCAGCAAAAACACTGAGGCTAAAAACGGTGCCTAACTTAATCGTTTAAGTGCCAATAATGAGTGATAATGAGCTCATAATTGGCAAACATTAAAATTGGGTGGTATGTGCCTACTGCTTTTGGGAAGGTGTCTACCAGAAAGTGGGCATGGTTAGGGGCGGATCTTGGGTGTGTTTTGCATGTAGGTGCCTAGATTGGACTTAGGCGCTATTATTTAGGCCAATAAAACCCTGGTTTTGGCGCTTACCTGTGCCTATGTTCAATTTAGACGCCACTAAGAACGATTCTTTTGTTTTTGTTTTGTTTTTTTATCTTTATTGATTTTTAATCTAAAAACAGTGCCAAACAAATAAAAGAATAGTAGATATTACATACATTGCACTATTATCTGTAGAGGTAACATATATATCATTCCAGATTTTCAGATTTCCTACATTTAATAATAACATAATATATAATATAAATGAAGAATAAAGTTACCTAAATGTCACCATCAAAATTTATTTCCCTCCCTCCAACCCCCTCCCCCATGGATGTGTAAAAGTACATGAACAGAAAGAAAGATAAAATAAATATACGTTATTATGATTCCACAAATTTAGTAAATGGGCTCCAAACTTTATTAAACACACCACTAAATCCCCTACATTCTGCATTAATTCTTTCATATCTATGTAGTGCATACATTCACCCACCAAAAAGTGTAACTTATTCTGTCTGGTTTTTCCAGTTACTCGTGATCAATTGAATGGCTATGCCTGTCATTATCATAAAAAGACGGCTCTTATATTTATCTAAAGATTCTATAAACAGCATTTAACTCATGACTGACATATGCTATGCGCTGCATTCCTCAGTGCCTATCTTTTAGATGCCATTTATAGAATCAGATCCCGATTGCCACCGGATGAATATCGAGCCTTAAATATTAAGTGAAAAAGTGTGAAAAATAAAATATAATAAAGGTTTCAAAAAAAAAACCAAAAACCAGCACCTAGCTTCAAAAAAACTTCTTGATACAGTTATCACAGTCCCATTGACTGCAATGCGATGCTTCAGGGATTCAGGACTGCCAAGTTTGAACATAAGAAGTTGCCTCCACTGGGTCAGACCAGAGGTCCATCTCGCCCAGCGGTCCGCTCCCGCGGCGGCCCATCAGGTCTGTGGCCTGTGAAGTGGTCTCTGACCACTTCTATAACCTACCTCAAGTTCTATTTGTACCCCTCTATCCCCTTATCCTCTAGGAACCTATCCAAACCCTCCTTGAACCCCTGTACAGAGTTCTGTCCTATCACATCCTCCGGAAGCGCGTTCCATGTGTCCACCACCCTCTGTGTAAAAAAGAACTTCCTAGCATTTGTTCTAAACCTATCCCCTTTCAATTTCTCCGAGTGACCCCTAGTGTTTGCATTTCTATAAAGATACAAACTGAATTTGGAAGGTATTTTGAGCCTGTGAATATTCCTCATGTCAATGTTTAAGAACTTGTATTCATAAATTGGTCACAAAATATGCTCAGAGACATGAAGGCTGAAGCGAGGGGCGAACCCCAAGCTAAAATGCCTCACCACCCAATCACTGCATATTATTAGACTTCTTTGTGAAAAACATTTTCTCTTCGCTACTTAAGCAGTCTAAACGATTAATAACTTGAAAAAAAATCCAAAACACTTATCTCGACGTGGCCCGTTTCGTTCCTGCGTCAGGGAACCAATATGCATATTTTAAAAGGTGGCGTCTGTCTCACAAAAACTTTAAACTGCTTCTTCAAAGAATGTCGGCTACTTTCTCCACACTAAAAACTTCAGTCTTCGCTTCAGCCTTCATGTCTCTGAGCATATTTTGTGACCAATTTATGAATATATATCCATTATTTAAAGAAGTTTAAATGTTTGCATAGGAGAGTGATTTTGATTTTCATACTTCCTTCCTTTTTTTACTCCCAGTGATTTTTTTACCAAGATTTTAGTTTCCCCATTTTTGTTTTGACAATGTTTAAGAACTAAACAGACCAGGGATTTTAAATTACAGTCCACTTGAGGGGGCAATACTTTCAACATCAAGTGTGTAGACCAAAGGACTCAGGCACTGCACACTGCAAATAAAATCAATATAAAAAGCTTATCCTTTTGGCTTCCTGATGTAGCATAGCGAAACACAGACTGTGTTGGAGCCATGAACTGACCTTTTCAGATAAGTGGGCTACTGTTAAACAACTTTTGTAGAATCATAACATGTGCCACTCCAGTAGAAGCAAGTATCCTTGCTCCATCCAATGTGTTATGATTAAAATTCAAGCACCTTTCCAGCGACAGTACCGCTGCTGTGGCGCCTTGCTGAAGAGCTTATGAGCACATTTAAATATTTAAAAGCCTTTAAATGTTATATGAAGATACTATTTGAGAAACTTGCCCAGTATTGATGAGAGGGTTTTTTTATGTTTTGTTCTATTTTAATGTTTAAGAATCTGAGACGCTCTCTTTCCTTGATGAAAAACGTTTCGATTTTGTTTCATGCTGTGTATTGTTGGAGTTTGGTAGGTTATTTTGTGTTTGATACTCCATTTTCCTGTTCTGTAGGTATAGGTTTAAATGCTTCCAAATGTATATCTTTCATAATTTTCTATGTGGTGTATTTTCAGGAATTATTTCTTCACTCTTCTACTGCTGTCCATAAAGCATGTACAACGGTCAGGTTTCCATGGCTGGTGGAAAGGTTATTAGGCAACTTAAGCAAAGTTTGGCTTTGTACCAACTCCCTCAACTATCAACTAGCTCCCTTTCCTTGTGACAGTTTAACTCAATGATGATCAACACAATGCCAATTTTCCAAGAATGATCTTGTAAAAAACCAGGGCTGTGGAGTCAAGTTGGAAGCAATTTGGGGTGCTGTCGGAGTCAGTAGAAATGTGCCAACTCTCACTCCATTATAATATACCAGTATGTCAATTTATTATTTTGTACTTACATATTATTTTGTCTTGGACCTAAAATATTGGTAAATATAAGTTAAATCCTGAAATTATTAAAGATGTTGCCCAGGAGTTACTGCTTTACCACCAACCCAACTCTGCTCTGAGAACAATTAGATCAGATTTGAGGGTATCAAAGGAGGAGGATTATTTTTTCAGAGGCAAAATTCTTCAAAGATTTATTTAGAATATTACAGGATCTTTTTAATAAAGTGTGCTAATGGATTTAGAGCAGGGATCTCAAAGCCCCTCCTTGAGGGCCGCAATCCAGTCAGGTTTTCAGGATTTCCCCAATGAATATGCATTGAAAGCAGTGCATGCGCTTAGAGCTCATGCATATTCATTGGGGAAATCCTGAAAACCTGACTGGATTGCGGCCCTCAAGGAGGGGCTTTGAGATCCCTGCTCTAAATCCATTAGCACATTTTGAGATCCTTGATTTAGAGCACGCCAATGATTACCACATCCTAAATGCCATGCAGCCCTTAGGAATGTAACGGGCTGCATGGAATTTAGCAGGCCTTTGTAAAGAGGACCCATAACCGTGCAACAGTGTATTGCATATTTTCATTTGACAGCAGTTTTTTTCAGGTTCATTGCAAATAAATATATTTTGTGGTCTATTATGTACATAAAGAAATATCCTACATTTTTTTAATATATATAATTAATCCAATTTCTGCCTAATTTAACACACACAGTAGGAGTAGAAACAGTATGGTAGTGTTTACATAGATCCTTATGTAATGTAATGTAATTTATTTCTTATATATCGCTACATCTGTTAGGTTCTAAGCGGTTTACAGAAAATATACATTAAGATTAGAAAGGTACTTGAAAAATTCCCTTACTGTCCCGAAGGCTCACAATCTAACTAAAGTACCTTATGTGCTGCACTTCCAACCGCCCACCCACCCCCAAGACCTTACCATATTTTACCCCTTCTTTACTGGCCAGTCACACTTCCTATCTTCTTCATGCACTTTATGCAACAAAGGAGCTAAAACAAATTTTTATAGTAGCAGGAATTGAAAATATTTTATATGCTATTGCAGAAACCTACACACTCAGGGGTACTACAGAACCCTTAACAGTTATGTAAGCTACAACTGTTCTCATTCCTTCTTGAACTCTCCTACTAGTGAAAGACAAACATCTACCAGCCTAAACTCAAAAGGCACATCCGAAATAGAAGCTGCTGCTAATCAAGGGGTGAGCAACCTTTTTACATGGAGGGCAGAATGTTTATGTGTTTATTGGCATTTGATATACTACCTTATCTTAGAGTAGTTCAAGGCAGTGTACATTTTTTTGTTCTATCAGGTACTCTTAAGTATTTTCCTTGTGTTCTTAGCAGTTAACTTTGTGTCGATGACATCCAGATTGTCTACTATAAGGCCATCTGGATCGCACACCATGCCTCCTTCCATCCTACTGAGATAGACTTTGGAAAGCCACTGCTTGTTCCTGGGATTGGTAGCATGGAATCTCGCTACTATTTGAGATTTTGCCAGGTACTAGAGACCTGGATCAGGCACTGTTGGAAGCAGGATACTGAGCTTGATGGACCTTTGGTCTAACCCAGCGGCACAGTGAGGGTGAGTGGTGCCCTCCTCCCCTGTCCTCTTCTCCGCCCCTCCATGTGTGCTCCTTCCCCGGCATGAACAGCATCTCCAACTTGCCACTCACGCCAGCCTTGGCTCTTCCTCTGACATCACTTTCCGCTCCCGTGGCTTGGAAGTGACGTCAGAGGGAGATCCAAGGCCGGTGTATGCACCAGGTTGGAGGTGCCGCTCGCGCTGGCGAAGAACTAGAGGTAAGGGATGGGGAAGTGAAGTTGCATGTGTGGTGGGGGAGGGGTGGGAAGGAGCAGGGGCGGTGCCAGCATCCCCACCAAGATGGTGCCCGAGGTGGTCCACCTTGCTTCACCCCCCCTCCCCACACAAGCAACAGGTTGCAGATGCTTCTCACACCAGCAAAGAGCTAGAGGTACTGGGAAGGGAAGGGAAGGTGCGCGGCAGGAAGGAGTAGGAGGAGTGGAGAAGTGCCAGCGCCCCCATCAATATGCCTGGGGTGATTCACATCCCCCCCTTTATTATGCCTTTGGTCTGATCCAATATGGCTATTCTTATGGGATTCGGATTGCTGGAAATGGATCTTTGTTTCTTTTCTCTTTAGCATGCTCGCTGTATGCCTTTCCCTTTATATTGCTGTTTACTGAGACTGTAACAAGGGCCAAAAGGTGGTATATTAAATGACCTAATAAACGTAACTAAATTTAGGAAGCGAGACCTTTCTAATAGCTTCATTGATTCAGACTCTAGCGAAGGTGGAAGGTTTGAAATTGAAAATTTTCTTATTTGCAGTCAGTAATCTTAGACTTAAATATAGCACATAAACAACACTCTTTGGTAAATACTTTCATAAAAAGGAATTAAGGGCTCCTTTTACGAAGTGGGGCAAAGCGCTAGCGCGTGCTTACCGCAGGTTAAAATGGCTTACTGTGAGACGCACTTAGGCATCCGGCAATACGTTTTGGATCTGCATGCACAAACCATGTGCTAATAAAACAGGTTTCTAATTTCTCAAGGGGGGGGGAGCATATCGAGGGAGGAGAGCGAATGTTTCTGTGCTAATCAGCACATCTACATTACTGCATGCTGACTAGCACAGGCTTTGTACATGAACCCTAACGCCCCGATTCTATAAATGATGCCTAAAACATAAGCGCTGAGGAACAAGGCACACAGCACATATCGATCTTAAGTTAGGTGCTGTTTATAGCATTGTGCCTAGCGGCGTCTGTTTTGGACTTAGGCGCACCTTAGGCAAACCTTAAGCACATCCTATTTTTTCAATTTACAATTAAGGAAAAAAATTTTCTTTATAATAAGTCCTGCTAATTTAATAGAAACATAGAAACATAGAAATAGACGGCAGATAAGAGCCAAGGCCCATCCAGTCTGCCCACCCTAATGAGCCTCCCCTGCCTTTACCCTATGAATAGATCCCACGTGTCGATCCCATTTGGCCTTAAAATCAGGCACGCTGCTGGCCTCAATCACTTGAAGTGGAAGACCATTCCAGCGATCAACCACCCTTTCAATGAAAAAGAATTTCCTGGTGTCCCCGTACAGTTTCCCGCCTCTGATTTTCCACGGATGCCCTCTTGTTGCCGTGGGACCCTTGAAAAAGAAGATATCCTCCTCCGCTTCGATGCGGCCCGTGAGATACTTGAACATCTCGATCATGTTTCCCCTCTCTCTGCGCTCCTCAAGCGAGTATAGCTGTAATTTATCTAACCGTTCTTCGTACATCCTTAAGGTAATGCGGCCTCCAGAATATAAATGTCAATTAATTATCTTCCACCATATGGTAAAAAGAGAGCTCAGCACCTTAAAATTCTCACACTGCAAACCAAAAGGATTCAGGAACCATCCTCGCAAAGCTTTTGTTCCTGTGCCACCACCACCAATACAATAAATATAAATGTCACTTATCTCATAGGAGGTCATAGACGCTTATTCAGTTATTTTCAAATCCACTTGCCAAGCCAAATTTTCTTATTTTTTTAACCTTTTTAAATATTTCAGCACAGTGAAATAATACCTATAATCTACTGATCATGGCTCCCTCAACTCAGATCTGGGTTTCGCCATTAAAGGCATCATCAGGAAAAGAAACCTTTACCCCTTCCACACTCAAACCCCCCCCCCCCAAAGGTGAACCCCTTTCACACTAAAAAAAAAAAAACCCCAGGGGTTTTTTTGGCTTAAATACTGGGGCCTAAGTCCAAAACAGGCACCTACACAAATAACATGCCCATGATCCACTCCTAATCATGTCTACTTTCTTGTAGGTACTTTGGATTAGGCACCCACCATACAATTTTAATTTTAGCCACTTATGAGATGCTAATTGCTTGTTATTAGCACCAGTTAAACTTTTTAAGTAATTAAGTTAGGCATCTAGATTGGCTAGGGGTACTGATCTAAACACCTAACTTTAGGTGGCTTTTATAGAATCTGCCAGTTACTGCCTAAAAATAGGTGTCAGTATGAGCTAACATCAGTGGGTAGTGAGGAGGGGCATACCACCCCGGGCGCTGTCTTGATGGGGATGCTGGCACTTCCTCTACTCCTTCCCACCCCTCCCCCACCACGTGCAAACTTTCACTTCCCCATCCTGTACCTCTAGTTCTTCGCCAGCACGAGCAGCACCTCCAACCTGATGCTCGCACTGGCCTTGGATCTCCCTCCAACATCACTTCCTGTCATGGGATCAGGAAGTGACATCAGAGGGAGAACTTAGGCTGGCATGTGCAGCAAGATGGAGATGCTGCTCATACCTGGGAAGTTAAACACATATGGGGGAAGAAGCAGGGAGGCGGAGAAGAGACCAGGGGTACCAGCGCTCCGGGCGCTTCCCACCCTCGCCACGCCACTGGCTAACATGCAAATTTTTTTTAATGGCCATGTGCTCTTGGTCATTAATTCAAAAAAAGGGAAAATCAGGCTAACGTGCAAATTTTTTTAATGTCATTAATTCAAAAAAAGGGAAAAATTAGCTATTTTCCAACAGTGCTAAAAAGCTTCCTTATTTTCCACACGCTATTTTATTACAGTTTACGAAAAGGTACCCTAAGAGCTGTGAAAATTTATGTTTATTCGGTGTCAGCAGCTGAACTTTTAAAATATGTGCTGGAAGGCCTACAGATTTCACCTTTCATTAAGGTTTATTTTATTCCTTAAAAAAATATCTGAAGTGCTATAATCCAATTTGGCTTAGCTAATGAGAATTTACTACAAGTATCTGTTTCAATGAATGAAAGATCTATATTGCCTTGCTCTGGAGTCTGACCAAAAGTAGATGTTGTAGAAATTGGTTCAGGGCCTAGTGTGGACCCTGTCCCCTGCACACCCTATCTTCAATATACGGTACTCTCCCGATATTCGTGGGGGTTCCGCTCCAGGAACCCCCGCGAATGTTGAAAAACCGCGAAAACAATTCTTAGCAGGGGAGACAGGAGAGGGCAGCCGGAGAGCCGGCGAGTGAAGGAAATCACTCATGGTATGCTCCAACCGCATCTTCCTATACTAAAGTCGGGCCTCACCAATCAGGTGCTGTGTGTCAAAGCAGCTCCAGATTGGTGAGGCCCGACTTTAGTACAGGAAGAGGCAGTCAGAGCATACTGCAAGTGATTTCCTTCACTCGCTGGCACTCCGGCTGATCTCTCCTGCCTCTCTAGCTGCCCTCTCCTGCCCAGTCATTCGTGGTCAGAAAATACCACGAATGCTTGGGACCGCGAATCATGGACCGCGAATTCGCGGGGGAGCACTGTATTTTAAAGAGAGGTCATGCTATTTGGTACAGTTCCTGATGGTTTCTTCTGGTCAGGGGGACGTAAATAGTTTCAGAGTCCTTGGGGACAGGATTCACGGTCACTTGACAAATCATTCTTCACACCAGGTATGTTCCAACAAAAAATAACTCTTAATGAAAAACTTGCTCAAGGGTAACACAGTGCACCTTTTCGGGGCATAAATCCATATAGTCATAAAGTAACAAAGCTTCAATTTGCTCTTAAAAATCCCCTGTTCGCACCAACAGTAAATTATTTCATTTTTAAACCTTTTTTATTAAATTTTCATAAAACCATACAAACAGAAAAAGAAGTAACTGATCATGAAACCGTAAATCATTGAGAAATGGACTCCAGGGATTCCTCTTTATGTAGGATTCCCTTGGGATCTGATTTCAACCATTTTAACCTCACAGACTTTTTGAATTCTCATTAGGCTACCTTTTCTCACTTCTCTTCCCCGGCAGCACCCAAGAGATACTTGCTTTTTAATCCCTTTGAGATTCAGCACCTGGGAAGTTCCAAGATGTCACCTGCAGAAGTCAACAAACTCCTTCTCTGCAAAATGTAGCAGAACATTTATATGGAAGCCAGTTCCAGGAAAATATTAAAAAGCTTGGTTTTATGAATCAGGTATGAAACCCAAGGGAGAGAAAACTGAAGGCTGTCCAATAAGATAAGCCTTTTCAATACACCCATGGCATAAAACTTAAAAAGAGAGCAAAGAGCTTGTTCTCTCTCTTGCTATACATATGTATGAAGAGAGATAGTAGAGGTCCATGGTCCACTACTGCCTCCAGAATTCTCTAGAAGCCAGTATGTCTTTATGAAGAGATTCACCCAATGCGGTGTACAGCAGGTATAATTCAACAAAAATTTACAATTTTGTTAACAGCATAACATAGGTAGAAAGACCAAATATAAATACAAAGAATGAGGTAAAGTTAAATTCAGTAAATTGAAAATACTGTAATAGGACTACCATGAAATAGTTTCAAAAATATACAGTACTTATTAACTGCACTGAAATTCAAATGAGAGAGATATAATACATACTAAAAGGGAGATGTAATACTTACAAAGCATCTAATAAGCACAAATCAGAACATTCAAATAATATAGATATGACACTAGTGCTTTTCTATAATACAACTTATCCTATAGCCAAGGGGTCGAATGAAGATGTTAGATTTGGACAAGATGGGTGGTACAGAGTGCGCTGGGATAAACAGATGGGAGACTAAAATCAAGGCAACTTGTTTATACAGTTAAACAAGGTATAAGGAACTGATTTAGTTAGTGTGGCTTGCTAGTCTCGGTACAGA
Organism: Geotrypetes seraphini; assembly: GCF_902459505.1. Classification (NCBI taxonomy): domain Eukaryota; kingdom Metazoa; phylum Chordata; class Amphibia; order Gymnophiona; family Dermophiidae; genus Geotrypetes; species Geotrypetes seraphini. The sequence continues at coordinate 173,713,398 of NC_047089.1, forward strand.
ATGAGTGTATAGTCAATCACACTATGTATTAAAGGCTTGGATGAAGTAGAGGTAGTCTGGAATAAGATGGGGCTGGTGGGCATCATAAACACCAGCGAGCCTTCTCATGCTACCCCATCACTTTTTTTTTGATGAAGGTACAGATAGTGATGCTCCTTGAGAGGACCTCAGAGGTCTCAACGGTGTATAAAGGGCTAGCTTGTCCTTTAAGTATTCTGACCCATTTTGTCCGAGGACCTTGACAATTAAACATAGAGATTTAAATTTAGCCCTATAAAAGTACTGGCAGCCAGTAAAGTTTGTGCACAAAGGGTGTGATGTGGTCACGCCTCTTGCAGCCTATCAGTCGTGCTGCAGCATTCTGAATTAGTTGCAGCTGATGCAAACTCTTTCTATTCTATAAAAGGTGCTCACAATTAAGTGCTGTTTACCGAATAGTACTTTGCGCCAGGATCTGAACCTAACTTAAGGCATAGAACCCCCTTATTCTATAAAAGCGTGCATAAATTGTAGGAATGTCCCGGATCCTCCCATGCCTGTGCCCCCTTTTGGGGAGGGCCGCACATCAAATTTACACACAGATCCCGGCGTATAAATTTTAATCAATGCCAGTTAGCACCAGTAGATGGAACTAAGCACACTACCGGGCAGGGCTCTGGGTTTCTGGCCCAAAAATATCTAAGAAAAAGGACCATTTAAACTAAATACAGTGGAACCTCGGTTTGCGAGTAACCCGGTTTGCGAGTGTTTTGCAAGATGAGCAAAACACTCAGCAAACTTTTGCCTCGCAAACCGAGCATGTTCTGGTGTACGAGCACCTCCACCCCGCTCTAAACGGCATCGCACCCCCCCGAACCGGCATCGCAACCCCCCCCCACAAGAACGCCCCCCGCGAGAACCACAAAGCACTCCCATGCTGAAAGCGGCATCCGCCCGCCCTTCCTCCCAAGCACGGTCCTTACCCCTTCTGCTCGTTGTAAGGGTGAATGCGAGCTCCCGCCTCTTGCCTGGGCTGGGCCTTGAGCATCTGCGCATGCTCAAGGCCTTCTGGCTCTCGTTCTCTCTGAGATCTCGCATTCACCCTTACAACGAGCAGAAGGGGTAAGGACCGTGCTCGGGAGGAAGGGCGGGCGGATGCCGCTTTCAGCACGGGGGTGCTTTGCGGTTCTTGGGGGGGGATTGCGAGGCCGGTTCGGGGGGGTGCGATGCTGGTTAGAGCGGGGGAAGGGGTGATGGAGCAGCGCCGGTAGCCTCGGGGGGGGGGGTTTGGTGGAACAAATTGTTCAAGTTTCCATTATTTTCTTTGGGGAAAGTTGCTTTGATATACGAGTGTTTTGGTTTAAGAGCATGCTTCTGGAACGAATTATGCTCTTAAACCAAAGTACCACTGTAATTAATTTATAGAGCATGTATGGTTGGGCAGACTGGATGGACCATTCGGGTCTTTATCTGCCATCATTTACTATGTTAGCACACAATTTCTGGTGCTATTTGGCTTGTTATTCAATTAAATTGTGCCTGTAAATTAGGCACACATCCAAATTCCGACATGCAATTTTTAGCACCATATATAGAATTAGGTCATTGGTCTCCTGGTAAGAATTTTGTGTTTCCTTTCACCAGACCTCTTTCTGGTTGCAATATTAGTCTCTGTCCAGGTGGCACCTATACTTTTCAGGAGAGGACATACGAGGGATGACCAAAAATTAAAGGCAATTGTTAAATTACATAACATCTGGAACAGAGCTAGCAAAATGCAACATCATTGCCTGTTGGATAATTCGTCCACACACAGTGCAGTGCTCATCCTTTAGTCGTGTGGCAGCCATGAGGTCGGAAACATGGATGCTCCATTGCAAGATTGTACAATCGAAGAGCAACATGCAGTAGTGCACTTTCTTTGGGCAGAGGGAGTGAAACCTGTGGAAATTCACCGTTGGATATTGACTCGGTATGTATAAATCAATGAAAGGTTTATGAGTGGGTAAAAAGGTTTAAAGTGGGAAGAACAGGTGTAACCGATGAAGGTCATTCTGGTCGTCCATCATCATCATGCACACATGAGAACATCGACAGGGCGGATGGATGCCTTAATTAGAGAAGACCGATGGATAACGGTGTCTCAGTTGGCTGCCAAGTTGGATATCAGCTATGGGTCTGCATTTGCCATAATGCATGATGACTTGGGATACAGGAAAATCTACGCACAATGGGTTCCCAAACAGCTTACTGATCTGCACAAGGAATAGTGTGTGGAGGTTGTAACCCAGTTCCTGAGATGGTATGAAAAAGATAAGAGTATCCTGGAGAGAATTTTCACTGGCAACGAGACATGGATGCATCACTGCAACCCGGAGAGCAAAAGGCAAAGCTTGATGAAGTAAAGGAAGTGGTGCTCACCTTGGCTTCAGGAATAGCCGAAAAACGTCTTCTCTGCAGGAATGCAGAAGCTAGTTGAACAATACAACAAATGCGTCATCTTGCATGGGGACAATATGGAAAAGTGATATATATGTTCAATTGCTCAGTTACTTCTATTAAAGCCATTACCGTATTTTTCAATCCATAAGACACACTTTTTCCAACCCCAAAAAGGGGGTGAAAAAGTAGGTGCGTCTTATGAAGCGAATATACCTCCCCCCATCCCAGGTACCTTTTTTTTTAACAGGCGGTGGTCCAGCGTGGTCTCCTGCTGGGCGGCTGCCTTTCAGTTGCAAAGTGGCAAACAATGCAGGAGTACGACCGTTGCACTTCCTGCCTAGTCCTGCACCGCTCTATGATTGGCTGCAGTCAGTTCTCGCAACGACAGTGGGTGGGTGGGTGTTTTAAAAGGTATGGCTACGGTGGCTACGGCAGGTGGTGGGCGTTTTAAAAGGTGAGGCAGCGGGGTGTTTAAAACGGTGCAGCGGGGGGGTTCAAAATTATACCTTTGCTCAATAAGATGAACCGAGATTTCCACCCACTTTTGGGTGGAAAAAAGTGCATCTTATGGAGCGAAAAATACAGTACATACATCCAAACTTCAATGGAATCAATGTCATCAATGTGTGAAAGTCTCTCTTTTCATATTACTAGAACTTTAAGGAAGACCCCTGCACCCTACTCCTAGTCCAAAGTTCAGAGGGTCTCCTCCATTCCCTCACCCCATGCCCTTTAGGCCAGTGTTCATCAACCTTTTGACACCTATGGACCGGCGGAAATAAAATAATTATTTTGTGGACCGGCACTAGTCCGTGGACCGGCAGTTGAAGAACACTGGGCTAAGTCACGCCCATCTCCACCCCAGACCCTGCCCCCATAATAGTACTAATTGTAACACCATTTTTTCCATTCATTTTTCATATATACACACAATATAATTGTATTAACAACACATAATGGCTAACCACAAAATTAAAATACACAAAGCACACTGTATGCTTCTCAACATTCATTCCTACCAGAAAACAGATAACCCCATACAAATGCAGGACCAAAAAACTAAAAGTACTAATATTTACAAACAAACCCTAACTCTGCAAGAAGTACATCCCCAGAGGAATAGAAACAAATGCATTTCTTCCTGAACAGACAGCAGATGAAAATCAATCACTGAATAAAAAAAAATAAAAGCATTCCCCCTACCGTTGTTGTCTCTCTCCCTCCATGCTGTGCTTTGCCTTCTGGCCTGCTCCCCCCCGGCCTCCCCCCTCCGGTGTTATCTTTGGGCCGGTCCACGGTGCGATCAATGCGGCGTCTTTGGGCCAGCTCCCTGAGTGCTGCATTGCATAAAGCTGTGAGCAGCGTCCCACACCTCATCTGGAAGCCTTCCCTCTGATGTTGTGACGTCAGAGAGAAGGCTTCCGGTTCAGGCGCAGGACGCGGGTAGGAGCCTTTTCCCACGGCTTTGTGCACTGCAGCAGTCAAGGAGCCGGCCCGAAGACGCCATGTTGCTCGCACCGTGGACCGGCGGCTGAAGAACGCTGTCTTGAGCCCGATGGACTTGCCAGCCCTGTGGAATGGCACCGGTACATGGGCCGGCGGTTGAAGAACACTAATCTGGGCGCATGTCCCAACATAGGGATCCAGAGCACGATGGGGAAGAGAAATCAATAAACCACCACAGACTGAATTACATTACATTACATTAGTGATTTCTATTCCGCCATTACCTTGCGGTTCAAGGCGGATTACATCCAAACTAAAAACAAGAATTACATTTCAACTTTGAAGTAATAGAATAAACGATGAGATAAATTGAACCAGTTCAAGCACCAGCACCAGCAAATATTTAAAGAAATAAAACATTAACATCCCTAATGCCATTATTCAGAATGGGGTTTGTTTGTTTTTTAATGGAGTTTGGTGATGGTTTACACAAATTTTTATTTTTTATGAACGGTTATGTACTACAATTTAGATTTCTCCCCCCCCCAAAAAAAAAAAATAAAACCTACTGTATATGTTTCACTGAATCCTTAAGGGAATAGAAGCTGGCATAACATCGTTGTGCACATTTTAATACATAATCATTATCTGTAGTCTTTTACATAATCAGAATGCAAAAACTGTGAATATGGCAGGTACAAAAGTTTGGACACCTTTCCGGTTAGTACTGTGCAATATTCCCTCTGGCAGAAAATAACAGCTTTCAAAAGCTTTTCAAAGCAAGCTATGAGTGTTTTGTTCTTGCTTTTAGAATTTTCCCCCACTTAACCTTGTAGAACTGTTTCCACTCAGAAACAGTCATGTCTCCTCACATGAACTGCAAGCTCGAGCTTTAACTGCCCACCACCACCACCTCCAGTTTGTTCAACAATATTAAAGTCTGGGGAATGTAAAAATTATTCCAAAACGTTCCTTTTATTTCACAATTGATTTTAGGATGTGTTTCAACAAGAAAGCAGTCCAAAACATCCAGCCTCTTTTCGGCTTTAATTTCTTCACCATATTCTATGATAAACTAAAATCACCTAAATATCAATGCTTCTACCCACACAGTACTTCCGGTGCTACTGGTTGCCAAACAACCCCAAAGCATCATAGGTTTACTGTCATGCTTTACAGCTAACAAAATGTTCCATTCCTTAAATGCTGCAGGGTTTTTTTTCTCCAAAATATATCTTGTGCAGTGGCTGCTACACAATTCAATTTTCATCAGTCTAAAGTACTTTACTCCAACACATGAATTGAACTAGAATATATGCAGCTGTTTGCTTCTGGTTTTGTGCCGATTTTGAGTGAACTACATTTGCTTTCAACCTCGCAAGTGATGTAGCACAGTGTTTTCTCAACCTTTTCAAGCCAAGCACCCCCTAAACCTAACAAATATCAACCGAGTACCCCCACCCAAACTCCGCCCCCGACTCCACCCCCTTAATAATAATACTAATTGTAATGCAATTTCTTCCATCCATTTTTCATATACACACAATATAATCTTATTAATACATAACTAGTCTTATAGCCCGTTACATTAACGGGTTCTAGAATGTGTGTGTGTGTCTCTCTTTATTTCTTTCTCTCTCTCTCCTTAGCCGCTTTCTTTCTTTCTGTCTTTTTTTTTTCCTTGGCTGTCCATCACCACCCCTTGCCTGCTCGCCCTGTCCATTCTCCCTTCCTTTTACCTCCCCTGTGTCCACCACCACCCCTTCACTGCTCTCCTTATGCAGCAGCAGCCCTTCTCCCTTTGTTTTACCTCCCCCCTGTCCATCAGCACCTCTTTCCTTCTCCCCCTGTCCAGCAGTAGACGTCCCTTCCTTTTTCTCCCACCCTCCTCCTTCTTATCCCTATGATACACTTACCTTGCTCTGCTCCTGATCAGAGGTTCCCGACAGTCGCCCAGTTGCACCCATTGGAAAAGTTCCTTCTGCCGCATCCCGCACCCCTCCTGACACGACTCCCGCTGTCTTTCTTTCTGTCTGTCTCTGTCCCTGGCCCCCTTTGTCTGTTTGTCTTTCTGTATATCTCCCTGCCCCTGTGTCTTTCTTCTTTTCTTTCTGTCTCCCTTCCTCCCTCTGTCTGTCTGTCCAAAGCAGCATTCCCTCCCCCTCCATTTCCCTTCCCCCACACCAGTTCCCTGTGCACCTGCCCCTGTGTCTTCTTTTCTTTCTCCCTTCCTCTGTCTGTCTGTCCGAAGCAGCATTCCCTCCCCCTCCATTTCCCTCCCCCCACACCAGTTCCCTGTGCACCTGCCCCTGTGTCTTTCTTCTTTTCTTTCTGTCTCCCTTCCTCCCTCTGTCTGTCTGTCCAAAGCAGCATTCCCTCCCACCACACCAGTTCCCTGTGCCTGCATTAGCGTTTCCTCTACCCCCTTTCCCTTCCCACATTCGCGACTACAAACGCGGGCCCGAGTCCTTTGCCGCCCCCCCCTTCCCTTCCCGCAGGCCCGACTACACATGGCGATTCAAGCAGCATGTGCAGCAGTCTTCACATGCTGCTTCAGGTGCTTCTACTGCCCTGATTTACTCTGGCACGTCCGGAGCAAATCAGGGCAGTAGAAGGGTCCGAAGCAGCGTGTGAAGACTGCTGGACACGCTGCTTAAATCACCAGTCGGGCCCGCGGTAAGGGAAGAGGGGGGGGCGGCAAATGAGTCGAGTCCCGGGCAGTGGAAAGTTGCTAGGCTCCTCGGTGGGGGCGCTGAGTGGCCGCGATCCCTCTCCTCCCAGACACCCCCCCCCCTCCGCTGGAGGAACGGATATCGGCGGTTACAGCCGCTGGCTTCGGCGTCTTCTATCCACTGCGGCCAACCCTAGCAGAAAGAGGAAGAAGTCAGAGAGGGCGGACAGAAGACAGCAAAGCCAGCATTCTCTTCATTTAAAAGCGGGTGAGCCGGCGAGAAGGAGGAGGTGGTGGTTTTGGCAGTGAGTGAGGGCGGGAAGGGGGAGTCGCCGGCTGTACTGTGCTTTCCTGATCGCAGTGGCACTGCTGTTGGTGTCAGAGCTCGCCGCCTTGGTGGAGAGTAGGGAGGCTGTTGTGAGGTAATACGCGCGCATGCGCACTCGTGGCGGCCACATCCCGACAGAAAAGAGATCAAGGAACACACTTGTCGCGAGTGCGCATGCGCGGGCTAGCATTTTATTATATAGATGGTAACCACAAAATTAAAAAAAAAACATAAAGCACACTGTACGCAGAGAAAATGTTAATTATCATTTATATTTGGGTGGGGTTTCAAAGATGTCAGGGCAGATGACTTTAAAATATGCAATGTCACCTCAGTAACAACTATAGAAAAATAAACAAATATAGACAGCAGATAAAAATTCTCAAAACTGACACATTTTGATCACTACACTGAAAATAAAATCATTCTTCCTACCTTTGTTGTCTAGTGATTTCATGAGTCTCTGGTTGCTCTTTCTGCTGACTGTGCATCCAATATTTCTTTATTTCTTTCTTTCTGCCTCCTACACGCATCCTCTCCTCCAGACCTCATTCCATTCCCCAGACAACATCTCTCTCTGTCCCTCCAGGAGTCCAACTTTTCTTCCTCTCTCATCCCACAGAGATCATGTGAAGCATTTTTCACCACTGCCCACCAGCCTCATGCCCATGTCTCCTTCTATCACCCCTTTCCAACACCATGCCACATCTCTCCCTCCATCACTATGCTCAACATTCCTCCCCTTTGCATCCCATTCAATCTATCCTTCTGTTCCCTCTCCACCACCATATCCAACATTTCTCCCTCTCATCCTTCTATTCCCCATGCATCCCTACCTCACTCCTCTCTATGCACAATTTTCCTCTTCCTTTCCCCATGTGCACCATCTCTTTCCCTCTCACTCACACACTCAGGCCCAACAATTGTCCAGTTCTATTCTCTCCCTCCCTCCTTCTTATTTCCCAAGTTAGTGCCCTCTTCCTCCCTGCCTTTTGTAAAATGGCCGCATTTACTGTTTTTCCTATTAATGCCCCCTCCCTTCCTTCTGTCCTATTAATGCCCCCCTTCCTTCTGTGTCCCGAGTTCGTGCCCCTATTAATGCTCCCTCCCTTCCCCTGTCCTATTAATGCCCCCTCCTTTCCTTCTGTGTCCCGAGTTCATGCCTCCTCCCCCTCACTGTCTTCCAGCTTTTGTCCCACCCCCTTCCTTCCTCCCAGCGATTGGCTGGCCTGGATCCTTCTCTCCAATGTCAGAATTAACATCAGGGGGGGAAGGCTTGTGGGCCGGTGGCGTGCAATCGCTGCACACACCTGGCTCTTCCCTGCCTGGAGTTGTGGCAGCGGCGAGTGATAATTAAATGGAGCTGGCGGGCGGCAGCAGGGAGGAAACAGCAGTCAGCCTACATACCCCCAGCATGCGGTCCATGTACCCTTCCACAAGTTGAAAAACGCTGATGTAGCACACACAACATCAGTGCTAAACATGACCTAAACTGCTGCACAATTACGTCAGTCTGTAAAGTGCAAAAGCAAACAAAATCAATGTAAAAGGATTTGGGAGGATGGAGTAGTATATATCTGGGCAAAGAGCAGGAATCTGGAAACATGAGATGGGATAGAGCAGCAAAACATATTGTAGCAATCATAAGGAATAAGGCCTGGAGCACTAAAGATAGTCGGTAATACTGACTGGATTGCTGTTGACTGATTCTCTGGCCGATTTTGAACTAGCGATCAATGCACTACCAAGTTTGCATCACGTGCTCAGTGAGCAATTGATACATGCGCAGAGCCCTAACAACAGCGACAGAGGAACCAGCCTCCTGTCACTGCTGAGACCCCCACCCCCCCATGGCAGTGAAAATGGCAGGAGAGAAGCTTACTCCTTCCTGCCAATTCGAGTCCACCCCCTCCCCCCGGCGGCAGCGATATGGCAGGAGGGATGCCCACTCCCTTATGCCAATGTGACTCCCCTCACGGCAGCAATATGGCAGGAGGGATGCCCATTCCCTCCTGCCACGGAAGGCCCACTCTCGCGCCAGGCCCACTCACTCCCACTTCCCCCCCACAACAAAAAAGGCAGGAGAGATGCCAACTCCCTCCCGGCCCCGCCATCCCTTGGCACCCCTGAATCCCCCCCCTTACCATCTCAGAGACAGAGCAGGACGGAAGCTGAGACCATTCTGCTCGTAGGCTTACCACTTCCGCATGGCAGGGCATTCCCTCCCTGGTACATCATGTGATGCAAGGAGAGGGGCCTAAGGTCCTGATTGGCTCAGATGTCTAAAGACCCTGCCCCTTTGGAGGGGGCCTTAGGCTCCTCCCTCTGTATCCCAGGATATAAGGGGAAGGAATCTAAGCCAATAAGGGGGGAGTTGCATTGGCAGGAGGGAGCGGACATCGCTCCTGCCAATTTTTTTACGAGGGGGGTTCAGCATGGCAGGAGGAAATAGGCATTCCTCCTGCCGTTTTCGCTAGCATGAGAGGCTATTTTGCGGTGCCAGTTTGTCCGAGAGGGCTGTTATTGGCGTGTGGTGAGATATTTTGCATATGTAACGCACAAAAAATATCTGTGCCATTGGAAAAAAACAAACAAAAAAAAAACCAGGCTGATCTGCGATATTGGTGCATCAATTGCTTGGCTACTTTGCATGGGGTTTTCGCTAATTTGCATGGCCGGATCAGAAAATGGGTGATTGAGGGGAAAAATATACAGTGAGCTGTTTTTTTGAATCGGGTTAGTAATAGCAATCATCCCTAAAGCTGTGAAAACAGATTTAGCAACGATTGCTGACTTTCGTGCATCTAGCCCTAAGTTTCTGAATGCACCCTTTATTTGTTTTGTTTGGAGGTTTGTTTGTTTTTTTAAGTTCAAAGATTTTTATTGGTTTTGTACAAAAATACAGCACACAAATGATAAGACATGATACAATGTTATTGTATAGGGAATGGGAGTAGTCATCTATAAAGTTATTGCTCCATAAATAACACAATAAGTTGAGCAATATCTATCTTATAACGAAAGAAACAAAAAAAAAACAGCACAAGTCCCAGCAATAAAGTCTAAATACAGTGTAGTGAAGTATAATAAATATGATATTTTGTTTGTTTAATTTATAATCTGCCTTTCACAAAGAAAGCAAAATATAATATATATAATAAAATCATCATACAACAATTAAAAGTTGCACATAGTCATATAACATAAAAATAAAGGCATAACAACAAATATTATACAGGTGTCAATCTTTCCTTACCAAAGCCTACCACATTGATCACATGGCAAAACAACTCCACTCCAACCACTCACTCAGCTCATATATTTCATAATACAGAGCATTTTAACAGTTTCTTAAAAGCACCCAAAAAGTTCTGCTTCCATTTTGCAAGCCCTTGAATACCAACTTTCCTTAATCATGACTCCTCTCCCTAAATTACCCTTGTGTATTTTGTGTACTATTCTGTAGGAATGCCACAAAGGAAACACACACACACAGTCTTAGAATCGGGATGGAGGCGCCCCAAATGAATGGTCTCTCCCCCTTTTATTGAGAATCATAGCTCCATTAATTACTTAGCTAAAGCTCTACAAGGTTATAATTTCATAATGCATTTACAGTGAGGATTAGACCAAGGTAACTTATTGTTTACCTATTTCATGTGCTTCTCAAAGCTACTATCACATTTGAACTTCGTTTCCCTCCCAGTTAGAAAATGTAAACTAAAAAAAACACCATGAATACCTTCTCTCACATCAGGCAGCATTATGGGGTAAAGATCTAGAACAATTGCTTATGCCCACTACTTATGAGGAATTCAGGAAGAGCCTAAAAACACATCTGTTCCTGAAGTATCTAGACAACTGACCCATACATCTCTCTCTCCTCAATAACGGTTCTCTTGACCTATCAACCACTTGCTTTCACCTCTTTTAAGTTCAATCAATTTGTACCTTCTTTTATTCTTTTGTAAACCGCATAGAACTGTATATAAACTGTTATTATTATTATTATTACTAGCTGATGACCCGGCGTTGCACGGGTATTTAATTATAGCAATAACACTGTAAATGGATTCAAATAAAGATACTTTATAGTGGTGAATGAAATTTTTTTTTTACAGCTTTATAAAAAGTACAATATTCAAATTATAATGTGAAATATTTGACAAAATGAATACAATACAACTAACACAAAACTTGATTAGAAACAACATTTTTAGTTTCACCTCCAGGAGCAAGAACATATAAATTCTTGGGTGAAGAGACCCCCAGAACATAGCACCCCAGGTAGTGAGGGATCTGCATACCAAGTTTCGTTCAAATCGGTCAAGCCGTTTTTGATGTACTGTGAGAATGGCAGCTGTTTACATTTTTTGCATTGACATGAATGGGTGAAATCTGATTTTCTGTTTGTAGCTCCGCCCACGTATGTAAGTGGGCCGCGAGACCCCCAGAACATATCACCCCAGGTAGTGAGAGATCTGCATACCAAGTTTCGTTCAAAGCGGTCAAGCCGTTTTTGAATTACTGAGAGAATGGCAGCTTTTTACTTTTTTTCCATTGACATGAATGGGTGAAATCTGATGTTCTGTTTGTAGCTCCGCCCACATGTGCAGGTGGGCCGCGAGACCCCCAGAACATATCACCCCAGGTAGTTGGAATTACTGTGAGAATGGCAGCTTTTTACATTTTTTCCATTGACATGAATGGGTGAAATCTGATTTTCTGTTTGTAGCTCCGCCCACGTGTGCAGGTGGGCCGCGAGACCCCCAGAACATATCACCCCAGGTAGTGAGGGATCTGCATACCAAGGTTCGTTCAAATCGGTCAAGCCGTTTTTGAATTACTGTGAGAATGGCAGCTTTTTACATTTTTTCCATTGACATGAATGGTTGAAATCTGATGTTATGTTTGTAGCTCCGCCCACGTGTGCAGGTGGGCCGCGAGACCCCCAGAACATATCACCCCAGGTAGTGAGGGATCAGCATACCAAGTTTCGTTCAAATCGGTCAAGCCGTTTTTGAATTAATGTGAGAATGGCAGCTTTTTACATTTTTTCCATTGACATGAATGGGTGAAATCTGATGTTCTGTTTGAAGCTCCGCCCACATGTGCAGGTGGGCCGCGAGACCCCCAGAACATATCACCCCAGGTAGTGAGGGATCTGCATACCAAGTTTCGTTCAAATCTGTCAAGCCGTTTTTGCGTGATCGCGGCACATACACACACACATACATACATACCTCCGATTTTATATATATAGAAGATTACTATCTGACGTGACATATGAATACATAATAAGTTACAATAAAGTGATTCCCAATGTGTACATTTCTGATATGTCTCAAATCTTACTATAGCATATGACAGTCCAATAGTTATAATGCATGCTTCTTAAGCTCTCTTGATTAGCCTTAAATCAGGGCCTGCTCAGGCAAAGTCTGACTGTTGCCCAAATAAGAGATGCTTAAACAAGATAAAAGATAAGGGTAAACCTGTATCAGGTTAATATGTGGCAAGAGTCTTGTGACAAAAGGTAGGGGGGAATGCCTCAGCATTCTGTCTCAAAGTGCAAACCTTTTCCCTTGCTTTTACAAGAGGGAAAGAGAAAGAATTCATACTTCTACACAAGGCCTCACAGGGCCTAGATCCGCACACAGAGCCTAGATCAGTGTGTCGACCTGGCCTGGTTCAGAACTGCCTGTGTGCTGACCTTGCCTGTGTTCTGATGCCCTGGATCAGAACTTATAAGATCTTCATCCCTACACTATTCTAGCTAAAAACAAACAAAACATATTTACATGCTCATTGCACTAAAGCAGGGTTGTCCAACGTCAGTACTCAAGGGCCGCAATCCAGTCGGGTTTTCAAGATTTAATTAGATTGTGAGTCTGTTCGGGACAAAGAGGGTAGCTCAAAATGCCAATGTATTAGTATTGCAAACCATTTAATACTTATGTTCAAGCGGTATATCAATTGCAATAAATCCAAGATTTCCACAGTGAATTTGCACTGCTTCTATTGCATGCAAATAGATAATTTGGGAAATTCTGAAAACCTGACCTGGCAAGGGCCAAGGTTGGACGCCCCTGCTTGATTAAAGAATCAATACTGCAATTGCGTTTTATCAGTTTTAGTAACTATGGTGATAAATCCAGAAGAGGAGCCAGGTTTTGATGTCAGGGGGAGCAAACCTTTTCTAATAGATGCTGGTGCAAGGCTACAGGCCTAATTTAGCCAGGATTTTATTTATATTTTAGCTGTTTGACTCCTGAATATGTGGTCTTCTTTTAAGGTCTTGTTTCTTATTTTGTCTTGATGTATTTAATTGTCACACTGGTTTGGAGTTTGTTTCTTGGATTTTTTTGCTTACTTATACTTCACCCCCATCGTGACTGCATGAGATTCCAATAATGATTATTACTGCAGCCCTTGATTAGCTTACACTTTTTTCATTAAGGTTATCCTGAAAAAAATCAAACCTGTTTGAGAGCCCGAAGCAGTGTAGCTGTGTATTCCTGGTTTAAACCTGTTATTCTCAAACTTGCCCACAGTGGAAATATTTTATTTATTTATTTGACTTTTTGAAGAAATTCATCCAAGGCAGCTTATAGCAAGAATAATCTAGACCAGGGGTGTCCAACCTTTTAGCTTCCCTGGGCCGCATTGGCTGGAAAAAATGTTTCTGGGGCCACACAAACGCGCAAACGTCGCAGCAAGACAGAGGAGGGAGCCAGCAAGACGGTAAACACCCAGGGGCAGCAGAGAAAAACACTTCATCGCCCTCAACTGGGGCCGCACAAAATAATTCACTGAGCCGCATGCCCTGATCTAGAAAGAGGCAATAGACAACTACAGTAGAAAAAAATATATATATCCCACAATATTTTTGTACAAATTGGGCCAATATTCTATATACGATACCTAAAAAAAATCTGTGCCAAAAAGGATGGTGCTTAGCGCAATTGTTTAAAACACTTTCAAAAGCACAGCACCCATCCACATGATTAACATTTAGGCAGAATCATTTATGCCAATGACAACCAGGCCTAAATATCTATGCTTAAGCTGTGCACAGATCAAGCATATTCTATAACAGTTTTAAGTTTTAGGAATGCCCACGACTTGCCTGTGCTTCTCCCCTGGTCACACCCCTTTTGAAATCCACACCCTAGAATTTACATGCGTCATTTTATAGAATACACTGAGAAAGTTGTGCGCATAAATTCTAATTAGGGCCAATTATTACTTGTTAATTGCCAATTATAGGTACCGAATGGCTTGTTAAACAAGTTGCACATGCAAATCAGCAATGCACACAGATTTGCACCTGCAACTTTGGTCATACTATACAGAATCTGACCTGTTGCCTTTAATGCATAAGAGATATGCATATTCATTGCAAACTAAAAGCAAAAAAAAGCACTCTGGAAAAGATGTTCCTGATACAGTAGTTTATTCGATCAATAAAATGTAACAATGGTATATCCAAAAAACAGAATCCACATATGAATGACATGAAGCGGACCCGACACACCTTCTTCAGGGGTCTGAGGTGATAAACTAATGTGGATGTAGCCTAAATAAATGGAACAAACTTATGGTGGAATATATGAGCCTTCCACAACCCATCCCAAATCCTACTGTATCTACATATAAGTGACATCTGCAGGTGTAAGGGCTATTGGTATGGTGTACCATTGGGTTCAGTAGGTTTTGGTTGATCAAGGTCACTGATCAAGGTCAAAGCAGTTAAGTACTCTAAGGGCTCCTTTTACAGGCGTGTTAGGGCCTTAACGCACGGAATAGCACGCGCTAAAAGGCTGCACGCGTTAGACGCTACCACCTCCTCTTGAGCAGGTGGTAGTTTTTCGACTAGCACGCACTAATCCAGTACATGCGCTAAAAACGCTAGCGCACCTTTGTAAAAGGAACCCTAAGTATATCCTTATCCATCCAGTGGACTCACAATCTGGTGTCAAAATGTGGAATGCCCTGGTGGGTCAATCGCGACTATGTGTAAACCGGTTTCAATTTAAGAAGCAGTTGAAAACTCAACTGTTTGTTAACTGGATGTTTGTGATTTATTAGTTGGCTTTTGAAGAAAAGAATCTGTTTTACCATGTTTGTTAGTATACTCGTGATTTTTTTAGTTGACATTTAAAGAGAAGAAATTGTAGATTTTATAATACGGTTTGTTTTTATCTTATGTATGTTTTAATTGATGTAAACCGTTTCAATTTTTGTAGATCATATAAAAAAACATTTTAAATAAAGAAATCTATAATGAGAGATGTGCACCTGGGACTTTTTATATGACGTTCACTGTAATGTCCCCTAGGATGCCCCACTGCTCGGCTGGGATGTCTATATGACCAGTCTACTAAAAATGATGCACCCCTACCTCCCGCCTACATTTTCTGCAAATTTCTTTTGGATGTTCAGTTTTCGAAAATGGTTCAAAAAAGATTGATGCACAGAGCACAAACTAATTACTAAATGGACATTTTCGAAAACCAAAAGATAAGATGTTTGGGGGGGGGGTTTCTGTTTTGAAAATGATCATGCTCGCTACTAGATTTTTGTGCGTGTTCCGCAAAATGTCCAATTTCAGATTTAGATGTCATAAAGAAAACGCTTCTCTACATGAGGCAAAAAAAGAGCCTTTCTAAAAATAAAAGTATTTGACAACTTGAGGTTGTCCCAGGATTATGAGAGGTGAAGGAAATGATGAGAAGGATATTAATCTGTAGAGATTATGTTGTACTTTGTGATAAATAATGATCACAGTAGTGGTATAAGATAGCATGAATTTAGTAGCCTTCCTTTGGGTGCTGATGGATTTTTCTTCTCCCTTTTAACTTATGTCAGTTTTGGTGTAGTGCTTCTAGAACTGCTACAGCTGTTTTGGCATTTTCTACTCCTAGCTGAACAAGCTTGCCTTTTTATTAACAAGTGCCTAGCTCAGGGGTAGGCAATTCCGGCCCTCGAGAGCCGGAGCCAGGTCAGGTTTTTAGGATAGCCACAATAAATGTGCATGAGATAGATTTGCATCTCCAGGAGGCAGTGCATGCAAATCCATCTCATACATATTCATTGTGGCTATCCTGAAAACCTGACCTAGCTCCGGCTCTCGAGGTCTGGAATTGCCTACCCCTGGCTAGCTCTTTGAAATTCTTCATGCAGAAAGTATTTTTGAGTGCACAAGCTCCTGTAATGACCTTAGGGCTAGTTAGACAGTAATTCTTACAGAATGCTATAAATAGTGAAAGGGGGGGGGACTAGATTGCACAATTATGGGTATGAATCAAAAATAGATATAGAAAACTGTTGGACACATCTAAATACACATACACTAAAAAATAAAAGAACGTATGTAAATTTCCCATACTTGGACCGAAGGCCCATCAAGACGAGTATCCTTGTTTACAAGTGTCCAATCCAGTAATTAGCAAGATCTCAAAAGAGTAAAACAGATTTTATGCTGCTTATCTTAAAAATAAGCAGTGGATTTTTCCAAGTCCATCTTAATAATGACTTTATGGACATTTCTTCTAGGAAATTATCCAAACCTTTTTTTTTTTTTTTAACTCTACTAAGCTGACTGCTTTTATCACATTCTCTGAAACAAATGCCAGAGTTAGCTTACATATAAAGTGAAGAAATATTTTCTACGATTTGTCTGTTTTAAATTTACTGCTTAGTAGCTTCATTGTGTGCCCCATAATCCTTGTATTTTTGGAAAGAGTAAACATGGAATTCACGTCAACCCATTCCACCCCACTCAGTATGATCTCTATCATACCTCCCCTTGGATCAAACTGAATCAAATAAGCAAGAATGATGGAGTAGAGGTAATTACTTAGGAGGGAATTAATCGATGAGCGCTAAGCAATTTAGTAAGCGCATTGATGAAGTCCCACCACCACAACCTTAAGGACCCTTTAGATAAGCTGCTTTAAAAAAGTGGCCTTAGCATGCACTTATGCAGGTTTGTCCTGTATTCTAAGGTAATTTTTACTGCAGCAATTGGCTCACGGTTATCAGAAAAATATTACCGTGTGAGCACTTAGTCCTAGATCAGGGATCTCAAAGTCCCTCCTTGAGGGCCGCAATCCAGTCGGGTTTTCAGGATTTCCCCAATGAATATGCATTGAAAGCAGTGCATGCACATAGATCTCATGCATATTCATTGGGGAAAACCTGAAAACTCGACTGGATTGCGGCCCTCAAGGAGGGACTTTTGAGACCCCTGTCCTAGATTATATGAACAGTATATAAATTGGCTGGCGCCTAGAAAAATGGTGCCAGCCACGTGCCAATTATGCTTAAGCGCCATTTAAAGAATCACACCTACCAGACGCCAGAGGCCAGTGAGTTAAAGGCCTAAATTTCAGGCACCTAAGGTTTTTGGAGAATTGTGCTTAGGGGCGCCTAAGACACACTCTCCCCATAAAAACAGCCACTAAGGCGTTAGGTGCCGCTAAGTGCCATGTGATAAGGCACCTACCTTTTATAGAATCAGGTAGTCACCTATCGCCCAATTCAATTTTTTTCCCCCAATTTGAACCTATTAAGAGGATTTTGCCAATTAACATCCCCCCCCTTCCTATTTTTTTTTTCCCTAAGCCACAGTAGAGGTTTCTACCACAGCCCAGGGCACTAAATGTTCCGATGTTGCTCCAGCGCTCACAGTAAAAGGGGTGGGTAAGTTAGGCGCCCTTTAGAGAATCTGGGTTCTTACCATCACCTGTTTTGTACGCAGTTAAGGGCTCGTAGTCGTATGTTAATCCTGCGCTATCAGTGTGCGGTAATGTAGATACACTGATTACTGTAAAAGCACCCACTGTACACCCTCATACATGCCCCCCCACTGTGCTAAAAATTAAATGTTTTTAGCACGTGGCTTGTGCATATAGCTTCAAAGGTTTACTAAAGAAGCTCTCCCCTTTTCTTTGCTCATGGTGAGTTGTATGTGATGCGCTAAGTATTTACCTATTGTACCTCCAGAGAGCTTTACAATCTAAGGGCCCCATTTACTAGTGTTCTTAATGTGCATTCAATTTGTGTGTCTTAGAAAAAATAAATAGTCTGCACTAAATTGATTTAACATACTTTGCCATTTTCCTCGAGGGTGACTAATTTATTTTTTGACTTACAATGTCAAAGCAATACACATTAAAACATCTTAATATATAGCAGAGTATATAAGCAGAGGTGCATATAGGGGCCCTTTCACTAAAGCTTAATATAAAGTGGAACACCGATTATCCTGACTAACCTCAGCAGAAGGTAGTCCAGATAATCAAAAATCCAGATGATTGGACATTAAGTTTTTTCTTTTGTTTTTAATAATTGTTATTTTAAAAAAATACCATCAGCGCACCCCCCACCCACCCCTGACAAGAAAAGGCAGCATTGCCTCTCCCTCCCTGAACAAGCACCATAAATCCCCTCCTGGACCCAGAGGAAAGACCCCCAGGCCTACCTTGTTTCCCTGGTGGTCTAGCGGCGCGCTGGGACAGGAGCGATACTACTCGCTCCTGCCCATGCTTTGTCAGCGACGAAAATAGCTGCCGAGACTTCCAGCGGCAGTTTCACGAGGTTATGATTGTGGCTGGAAAACTGCAAAAAGGCGGTACAGTAACCCCCCCCCCCCCCAATATTCACGGAGGTTCCAGTCCAGGAACCCCAGCAAATGTGAAAAATTGCAAATACGTTTTTTAGCAGGGGAGACAGGAGAGGGTAGCTGGAGCATTGGCGAGTGAAGGAAATCCACTCGCGGAATGCTCCGACCGCCTCTTCCTGTACTAAAGTCGGGCCTCACCAATCAGGAGCTGCGTGTCAAAGCAGCTCCTGATTGGTGAGGCCCGACTTTAGTGCAGGAAGAGGCGGTCAGAGCATACCGTGAGTGATTTCCTTCACTCGCCGGTGCTCCAGCTGCCCTCTGCTGCCCGGTCATTCGCGGTCAGAAAATACCGTGAATGACCGGGACTGCGAATCGCCGACCGCAAATGACCAAGGGAGCACTGTATACCAGTCTCACTCCTTTTCTCTTTAGTTTCACCTCCAGGTTCACCCTATCCTATAATATCTATTAAGATGTTTTAACGTGCATTAATTAACCCCCTCCTTTACAAAACCGTACTAGCGTTTTTTGCACCGGCCACGGAGGTAACAGCTCCAACACTCATAGAATTCCTATAAGCGCTGTTACCGACGCGGCCAGCGCTAAAAACACTAGCGCAACTTTGTAAAGGAGGGGGTAAGTTAACATTTTAAGTAGCATACTATGTTCATATAATGATTCAAAATGTTGTGTGATCGTGGCCCTCGTATAATTTGTTAACAAAGTAGCATACTATGCCATAATGTGTACAGTGGTGCCTCACACAACGGACGCCTCGCACAGCGCACGCTGCGCAGAACGAACTTTATGTCTTGATTCGTACAACGAACTTCGTTTCACACAACGAAGTCGCCCGAGCTGCATCCTTCCGCGCAGGCACTGCGCTTAACTGCCCTCTCTCCGCCTGGCTCCCTCTTGCCCCCCCGACTCCCCGACACGATCGGGGCAAAAAGGAGCCCAAGCCCTCTTGCCCCACCGATTCCCCAACTCCCCGACAATATCGGGCCAGGAGGGAGCCCAAGTCCTCCTGGCCACTGCGACCCCCTATCCCCACCCTGCACTACATTACGGGCAGGAGGGATCCCAGGCCCTCCTGCCCTCGACGCAAACCTCCCCTCCCCCCAACGACCGCCCCCCCCAAGAACCTCCGACCGCCCCCCCAGCCGACCCGCGACCCCCCTGGCCGACCCCCACGACACCCCCAACCCCCTTCCCCGTACCTTTCTGTAGTTGGCCGGACAGACGGGAGCCAAACCCGCCTGTCCGGCAGGCAGCCAACGACGGAATGGGCCGGATTGGCCCATCCGTCCCAAAGCTCCGCCTACTGGTGGGGCCTAAGGCGCCTGGGCCAATCAGAATAGGCCCAACCCGACCATGTGCCTCAGGCCCTGCCCCCAGGAGGGACCTAAGGCTCCCGGGCCTATTCTGATTGGCCCAGGCGCCTTAGGCCCCACCAGTAGGCGGAGCTTTGGGACGGATGGGCCAATCCGGCCTCATCCGACGATGGCTGCCTGCCGGACAGGCGGGTTTGGCTCCCGTCTGTCCGGCCAACTACAGAAAGGTACGGGGAAGGGGGTTGGGGGTGTCGTGGGGGTCGGCCAGGGGGGTCGCGGGTCGGCTGGGGGGGCGGTCGGAGGTTCTTGGGGGGGGCGGTCGTTGGGGGGAGGGGGGTTTGCATCGAGGGCAGGAGGGCCTGGGATCCCTCCTGCCCGTAATGTAGTGCAGGGTGGGGTTAGGGGGTCGCCGTGGCCAGGAGGACTTGGGCTCCCTCCTGGCCCGATATTGTCGGGGAGTTGGGGAATCGGCGGGGCAAGAGGGCTTGGGCTCCCTTTTGCCCCGATCGTGTCGGGGAGTCGGGGGGGGCAAGAGGGCTTGAGCTCCCTTTTGCCCCGATCGTGTCGGGGAGTCGGGGGGGCAAGAGGGCTTGAGCTCCCTCTTGCCCCGATCGTGTCGGGGAGTCGGGGGGGCAAGAGGGCTTGAGCTCCCTCTTGCCCCGATCGTGTCGGGGGTGCCAGGGACCACACGGAGTCACCCACCGTACCACCCGATTCGGGTAAGCGCAGGTATCGGTGGGTGGCTTATTTGCGGGGGGGGTGCCTTATTTTACATTTTTTTCTAAAAAGGGGGGGCTGTCTTATTTGATGGCCCTGCCTTATCATCGGGGAAACACGGTAGAAAAAAAAAAAAATGAACAGTTAAGTCCCAGTTTTTGCCGCTGAGACTCTGCCCTCTCTCACTGTAAAATTAGACTCTACTTAGTCTGTCTTTAAATTTAAAAAATGTGTGTTGTTTTAAAAAACAATTATGTTTTTAGATGTATCTAAATAAAAATAATAACCAAAAATTTATCTTTTTTTATGTCATCTTAGCATATTTTATGCTACAGAACGAATTATTTTTTTTAACATGTATTGTTATGGGAAAACGCGTTTCACATAACGAACTTTTCGCATAACAAACTTGCTCCTGGAACGAATTAAGTTCGTTGTGTGAGGCACCACTGTATTTGAATAGTGGTGCCTCACACAACGAACTTAATTGGTTCCAGGAGCAAGTTTGTTATGCGAAAAGTTCGTTATGTGAAACGCGTTTTCCCATAACAATACATGTTAAAAAAAATAATTCGTTCTGTAGCATAAAATATGCTAAGATGACATAAAAAAAGATAAATTTTTGGTTATTATTTTTATTTAGATACATCTAAAAACATACATCTCCCTGTCCTTTTACTTCCACTATCTTCCTATCCCATCTCTATTCCCTTTTGTCCCTCTCCCTATGATCAATCATCTCACCACCTCTCTCTTCCCTCACCCTCAGGGTTCAAGATTGCTTCCACTCTTTTTCCTGTTGTTCTCTCTGCCTGTCACCCTATGATTTAGCATCCCTTCTGCCCTTGTCCAATATTTCCCCTTCTCTCCCTCCCTCTCATCCCCTGCTCCAACATACCGTATTTCGACTGCCCTTCCATCCCCAGGCCTGCCAACTTCCACTCATTTACTGCTTTCTCCCACCTCTGCCAAAGCCCGCCCCCCCCCCCCCCCCGCAGTGATCGGCAACACCAGGCACCCCCCCTCAATCGGTGAAACAGGGCCCCCCCTCGATCGGCGAAACAGGGCCCCCCCTCGATCGGCGAAACAGGGCCCCCCCTCGATCGGCGAAACAGGGCCCCCCCCTCGATCGGCGAAACAGGGCCGGCGACTGCTTTCTCCCGCTGCTGTTGAAGTCTGTAAACAACTTTAACACAAGCCACGGGGCTCTAACAGTGCGTATGCTGCCAACGGCTTCCTTCCTCCTTCCTCTCCCCTCATGATGTAACTTCCCATTTGGTTGATGGAGGAGGAGGATGGTAGCCGGTAGCGTCACGCACACTGCGCGGAAGGATGCAGCTCGGGCGACTTCGTTGTGTGAAACGAAGTCCGTTGTACGAATCAAGACAAGAAGTTCGTTGTGCGCAGCGTTCGCTGTGCGAGGCGTCCGTTATGCGAGGCACCACTGTATTTTTTTCCGCTGTAATTTTCTTTTGCCAACATCTGGATTATTCTTGCTAAACATTTTCTTGGGTGAATTTCCTAAAAAGACAGTAATTACATCCTAATAAAATAATCAACTTAGCATGCCTTAATTTCTTAAAAGCATATTAAAGTTTAGTGTGCATGTGCACTAAAACCTCCCTATTTAAAACAAATGTTGAAATTGGAAAAACACCCAAAAATTAGAAATAATGTGTGGAAAAAAATAGGCCTCACTGAGAATACCAGAGCTTATATTATCTATTCTGCATTATTAAGATGCATCTACACCAATGGTCTCAAACTCGTAGGCTGGGGGCCACATGCGGCCCGCCAGGTACTATTTTGCGGCCCACAGTCTGTATTAGTGCTGTCTGTACTAGTGCTGCCCACTCTTTGCAGCATCCTCCAGCTTCCCCCCTGGCCTCCCGCTCTTACCTTCAGATAATTACCGCAACCTGCAGAGAGATTCGTCGGTGCTGTAGCGATCCTTGCAGGCTGCCGTCGTTCTCAGCAGCATGTTCCCTCTGCCGCGATCCTGACCCTGAAGTCAGAAGAGAGGCAGGACCGCGGCAGAGGGAATGTGCTGCGGAGGCCAATGGCAGCTTGCAAGGAACGTTACAGCACCGGCAATCTTCTCTGCAGGCTGCGGTAATTAGCTGAAACTAAGACCGGGAGGCCAGGGGGGAAGCTGGAGGACGCTGCAAAGAAGGGAGGAACATGCAGGCCTTCGGGGAGGGGGGAAGATTTATAAACTATAAAATTTTACCGCATGCAAAATTGTCATTTCTTTAATAAGACATTAACTATTTTTTCTGCGGCCCTCCAAGTACCTACAAATTCAAAATGTGGCCCTGCAAAGGGTTTGAGTTTGAGACCACTGATCTACACATATCAGCGAATAAGGATCTAAGTAAACCAGCAGCAATGGAGAGTAAACTAACTTGTCCAATGTTGTCAGAAGCATCCTCAGGATTCCAACCCTGGTTTCCTGATTCTCAGAATATCCATTACAGAATGGAAAACAAACTAGGCTTTGCCAAAATAATGGGGGGGAAAAACAACCCCTTTGAAAAAATAAAATGGAACATGGCAAAAATCACAACTTTTTAAAACAGCTCAAAGAAGACAACAGGCCTCAGAATGACAAGGTAGCCAAGAAGACAAAGCAGAGAGCTATGAATAAACCAACTTCTTAGGGGTAAACGTCTTGCCCAAAATTTCTCAAACACTGCCAGGCTAGGCCTAGAATATTATAACTGGATAAGAGTGCTCACCTCCAGGTACAAAGGTGGTTTTTCGATTTGGATTTAATTTATGTCTTTTGCAGTAGCAGGTGAATTACACTCATGTGCATTACACTCCTATCCCTGGAGGGCGCACAGTCTTATAGGCCGTTACCGCAACTTACTAAGCACTAAAGCGTGCTTACCGCAGGTTAAAAAGGCACTTCTGTGGGACACCCTCAAGTGTCCTGCAGTAGCTTCCCACATGCTATAAAATAGATTTCATTTTTTAGAATGGAGGGAGTGTTGGGGGCACAGAGTAGGTTTGCCCTGCGCTAATCCGTTAGCACAGCTACATTGCTGTGTGCTAACCAATTAGCATGTGGTTCATGCAAAAGTCCTGACCACCTAGAAAATAGGTCGCAGTAAGGTCTCATGAGCTAATGGCATAAGAACATAAGAATGGTCACACTGGGTCAGCCCAACAGTAGTCAGTCCAGGTCATAAGTATCTGGCAGAAATCCAAACAGTTGCAACATTCCATGCTACCAATCCCAAGACAAGCAGTGGCTTCCCCCAGACGTGGCTATAGTGGAGAGATAAGACCGATATTTATATCTCAGCGACAACAAGAGTGGCTTGTTTGTGGGTAAGGTCATTTGTGAGTGTCTGGCCACTACTCTGGGTTCTTCTCAGCCAGCAGGCACAAGAGGTTGGTCAGGAAAGCATGGGCTTCCTGCTTAGATCATCTGGCCACAGGATTGCCAGTTAGGCCTATCTTTTACCATATTTATTTATTTATCTATTTAATTCATTTTCCATCCCGTTTTCCCCAAAGAGCTGAGAACAGGTTACAGGTTAAACATACATAATTAACAGGTTATGATGCGACGGATTCAGTACTAAATTTACGATACAAGTTTTTATCCTAACTTGACACATACTAGGGATCTAATACCCATACACTTCTCCCTCCCGATTCGCGGTTTTAGGACTTGTGATTTCGATTATTCGCAATTTCCTAAAACCGGAATCACCCCCACCTCCCTCCCACCTCACCTGGTGGTCTAGCGGTCTTTCAGGACAGAAGCAATCTTCCTACACTCCTGCCCCGTGGAGATCACTCATACAAAATGGCTGCCGTGAGTTTTCGAGAGACTATGGGAACTCACGGCAGCCATTTTGTATGAGTGATCTGCACGGAGCAGGAGTGCAGGATGTTTGCTCCTGCCCCGAAAGACCGCTAGACCACCAGGTAAGGTCTGGGATGCCGGAGGGAAGGTGGGAGGGAGGCGGGGGTGTCAGAGCCGGCCCAAAAGTTATTCACGGGCCGGCTCTGCCCCTAAGCCCCGTAAATATTGAGGGAGGAGTGTATACAGTTCACAGGTTAAATTTTCCATAGTTAACAGTGCAAGATTTTTAATTACAACATGTTGTAAGATCTCACACTAAGCCCCCCCCCCCCCAATCTATTTATAAATTATTATGGTGATGTTTTTGTGACCACATTTAGGGCCACAACCAACAGTTTGGAAAACTGTTTAACTAAGTTACTACCTCATTCAAATAGCACCCATCTGATTCTTTAACACTCCTTGTCCTGTAATCGGGCCATTATTTAGAAATAAGCAACAGTAACTACTTGAAGCGCCAAATATCTGGAAGTATGGCCTGCTTCCATTTATTTTAGAGTTATGAGTGGATGTCGACATAGCATTCCGGCTCTAGAACCCCACTGTATGATTCTAATACTGGATACTATCATAGGGGAAAACACCCTTCAGGGATTCAAGACAAAGTTAGACAAATTCCTGCTGAACCAGAATGTACAGGTAGGGCTAGTCTCAGGGCACTGGTTTTTGACCAGAGGGCCCCCGCGTGAGTGGACTGCTGGGCATAATGGACCACTGGTCTGACCCAGCAGCGGCAATTCTTATGTTCTTAAAATCCTATCCTGCTTATAACCTGTTGTGTCTTTAAACCCTATTCTTATGACTTGGTCAACCACTCATTTCAACAATAACATACAGGAGAAATAACCTACACACCTTTGTATCTTGTACATACTCCTAGTAAATGCAATGAAAATTTCGGCCAGCCATATAAGTTTTCCTCAGTGTAGGGTTACCATATGGCTCCAGAAAGAGGACAGACAAATTGAGAGATCTGGATTTTACTTCCATTGAAAGCAACGGAAGTAAAACCCAGATATCTCAATCCACCCTCCTTTTTCTGGAGCCCTACGGTAACACTACCTCAATGTTACCCCCACATAGATCACAAAATCCTTAGCTGTAAGCAACTTATATATTAATAATACACACATAAATTGCATTGTCATACTACAGAAAGGCAGTATATGAAATCCATGACCTCTACCTTCAGACCTACAAGTGTGCCACGTTTTAAAAGCACGTGGTACATGTGAACAGCCACATATGAAAACCTGTGCATTTTTGTAAGGAGGGAGGCCCCTTTTCCAAGTCTGAAAAAAATAAAACAGAGATATTATTTTTCCGCCAAACACCTGACACACAGGAGAGATTTAACTAGAATGGCCATCTTCCAATAGGATGCTTTTGGATATTAAAACCTCCCCCTTCCCCCCATGTGACAAAAGATCTTGCAATTAAGGAGGCCAAACAGCATCAGCTGATTAGTGCCGCAATTACTAGTTAAGTGGGATAAAATCATATTCTAAAGAACTTAAATCAATATTAAATACTGTAACGACAAAAACATGAGAATTAAACTAACTGCATAATCTATCTGTTCTTGTAGCACACCACATCTGTGCCAAACACACTAGCTTTCTCTGACTCAGTTCTAGCACATGGTTTTTCTCATATTTATCTATATAGATATAGACATAAATATGTACATTCAAAAGTCCAGTAATGTTGTCTTATAGATTAATGCATTTAATGGAAACCACAATCTACCTCATGTTTTTAGTGCCTAAGAAGACTGTAAACTAAACATTATCCAATATAGCAGACAAAAGCAAAGCTACTATGTGCATAACCAAAACTTTTTGACAAGTGATTTCGGGGAGCCCCTGTAACTCTCAGTGTATCATATGGATGGATGAATGGGCTTCCCCTCCCCCACCCCTCTGGCTTGTGGAAACTTCACACTATTTGCAGCAAGAATGCCTGACATTTTTCCTCCCAGTTTTTCATTGCAAAACGAGGCGCTTTGGGCTAAAGTAGCCACTCAGTAGCCCCTCCAGTAAATACACAACGGGGGGGGGGATTTAAGCTGTTAAAAGAGAGATAAACATACATGCTCCTTGGTGGAAGCCGACACTTTGTGTTCTCATGCAGTTTCACAGAACCTTTGCCCGGCCCCTCCCCCCATCTAAATATAATTTTAAAACACAAATCCAGAAATCTCTCAATCCAACTCAGAAAGGTGGGAAGCATTAAGTCGCTCCCTGTAACATAACACTTGCAAAGTAGGAGCAAAAAACAAAAACAGAGACAAATCAAGCCAGCCATGATGATACTGGAGAGAGAGAGACCCACATACAAGGAAGTTTGTCCCAGCCGCCCGCAGGCCCTGCTTACAACTAAAGCCACAAGTGTCTGGAGTGGGGGAGGGGAAGAGAGAATCTCTCCCCCCCCCCCCCGGCTCCCAGGACACATACGACGTGTGTACAGCTCTGTACTCACCCCCACACTCCGCGTGGATTCAAGGCACAGCTTGTGCTGGGGAAAAATAGCCTCTTGCAGGAAACACACACATGCAACACACGAGGTGGGGGAGGGGGAAGGCACTTTCTTTTTCACTTGCGGTGCATGGCAGCTCTTCTCTCCTATATCCTTGGCCGACAACAACCAACAGGAGCCTTTACGAAAAGCTGTTAATGGCTATCCGTGATATCTTTGTCCCCTCCCCCAACAAACAAATTTTTTTTTAAAAAAATGCAAAATCCTGAAAAGTCCCACGGGTGGCCGGAAGAAGATGGAAAGTTTTGGTGTGGAATGGCGATCAGGAGGTGCCACTAACTAGTTCATTAGCAGAGTTAGCATATACGTGTATGAGAGTGAAGCTCCCAGAGACAGAAGCAGCAGCTGAGAAAGAAAGAGATCCACATACACACACACACACACACACACACACATACAGACCGAGACAGTCAGTGACCTCCTAGGGGAAAAAAGCAGCTACCGGCCAGAAATAAGAACGATCGCTTCTGGCTTTTTTTTCCCCTTTCCCCGACCCATCCCCCACCACTGCAAACTAAAATATCACATACATCATAACGAGCCTCGGTTACGCTCAGGGGTAAACATTTCAGCAACCTATTATTATGCACAGCTTTGTGATTTCGGTTTTTTGTTGTTGCTCTTTTGCTTTGGGAAATCCACTCTAAAACTCTCTGATTAACCTCATGGGATTCATATAACACTAGCGAGCATCCTAATAAAACAGATTATGACTATGGAGCTTTAGCGCTACTCTAAAAGTTTACATTAAAAAAATAAAATCCAGATCAATATCATCGCCAAGTTTTAGGCTGGAAAAATGTTTTCTAGGTCATCATCGCATATCCAAATCTATCAGTATAGACATAATAACCTTCATAAGCGTTTTCAAAGGGTGAATTAAAAAGGACAATTTACATTCCACTGTTTACTGTATTTGTCACAAGGCCACCTGAATGAACACACCCTGCAGGAAATGATATGATTATATTATTTAGGTAAACCACATCATTATATAAGCACCCGTTGTATATGGTGGTTTTTTTGTATAAGAATCCCAAACTTTTCCAATTAAACATTTATTGTAATTAAATACAATTGTAAATATGTTTATACGTGTGTGCATTTCTACATAATACACACTACTGCAATTACCTGAATACGACTGTGCTACATTATACCACTTTCAAAAACAAAACATTGAGTATGATCACTGACTGAAAACCACGAAACCTGTCCAAACTATACCCAAAATGTAAAACGACCCCCAACGCTCCTTGTAATACAAATCAAGCACTGATGAGTTCAGGCATTTCTAAAACAGTTTTAGTATACATAGCAAAAAAAAAAAAAAAAAAAGACTTACAGGATCTCCATAATTATGAATCAGCAGAATGGATTACACTGTGTCACTTTCAATTCAGTTCAGTACCATCATATTTTGACGCTGAGCATTCAGGACCCTACCCCCTTTTATCATTTTTTTCTCACTTGTTTTGCACGGATTAAATAATGCTGAAGTATTATATTTCGATCGAGGAAAAAAAAAGACGTCAAGAATGCAGAATACAAACCCTGTCTAAACAAATGATGCAACATTGCCCTGGTTCCATGTGCTTCCCTTCCCCCATCGCTTGCTGGTGGGAGTGCTGGGTTTTTTTCCGCCTGTAGGGTCACATTGCGGTTGATTGATTCTCCTTTCGCCTTGCTCAGTCATTCAGATTTGGAAAGTAAATAACAAGTTGACATCATTACAGCTCTCTGCATTACTGTGATACATTTCTGGGTTACCACGCTGCTTCTACTAGCTGCGCACTTTAAAAACCTTGCTATTATGTGTGGGGGTTGTGCTGCTAGCCAATTGTTAATAGCACATTCTTTTTTGGCTGGATAAATTAGCATTAAGAAACTAAATGGCATATGATATGAGCCTTAAGAATTTAAATTAATATGCCCCAGAGGAGAGTAAAGAAGGGGGTGCACATGGGGAGGGGGGTAGAGAGAAAGATGATAAATTTGTATGTCACACCTTTTATTAGTAGCTCAAGGTGAATTTCAGCACTTGTGCATTAATCCTACTGGACACACATGCGCACAAGGCTTTGCGCCAAGGGCAGTTAGTAATGTGTGCATGTCCAAGCAAAAATGTCTCACATAAAATTTTGGCAATGCTGATTTTTTTTTAACGCACAGAACAACATTCCAATACATTAGGGATCTCAAAGTCCCTCCTTGAGGGCCGCAATCCAGTCAGGTTTTCCCCAATGAATATAAGAACATAAGCAGTGCTTCTGCTGGGTCAGACCAGAGGTCCATCACGCCCAGCAGTCCGCTCATGCGGTGGCCCATCAGGTCCAGGACCTGTATAGTAATCCTCTCTATCTATACCCTTCTATCCCCTTTTCCTTCAGAAAATTGTCCAATCCCTTCTTGAACTCCAATACCGTACCCTGTCCTATCACGCCCTATGGAAGCGCATTCCAGGTGTCCACCACCCGTTGGGTGAGGAAGGACTTCCTGGCATTGGTTCTGAATCTGTCCCCTTTTAATTTTTCCGAATGCCCTCTCGTTCCTGTAGTTTTCGAAAGTTTGAAGAATCTGTCCCTCTCCACTTTCTCTATGCCCTTCATGATCTTGTAAGTGTCTATCATATCCCCTCTAAGTCTCCACTTCTCCAGGAAAAAGAGCCCCAGTTTCTCCAATCTTTCCAGCGTATGAAAGGTTTCCCATACCTTTTATCAAACGTGTTGCTCTCTGAACGTTCTCAAGTATCGCCATATCCTTCTTTAGGTACGGCGACCAATATTGGACGCAGTACTCCAGATGCAGGCACACCATCGCCCGATACAACAGCAGGATAACTTATTTCGTTCTGGTTGTAAAACTCTTCTTGATTATACCTAGCATTCTATTTGCTTTCTTACCAGCCGCTGCGCACTGTGCCGACGGCTTCATTGTCTTGTCCACTATTATCTCCAAGTCCCTTTCTTGGGTACTCTCACTCAATGACAGCCCTCCCATCGTGTAGCTGTACCTCGGGTTTTTATTTCCTACGTGCAAGACTTTACATTTCTCTACATTAAACTTCATCTGCCATCTCATCACCCATTCCCCTAGTTTGTTCAAGTCCCTTTGTAAATCTTCACAGTCTTCTTTAGTCCTAGCCCCATTAATTAGTTTGGTATCATCTGCAAATTTTATTACTACGCACTTCATCCCTGTTTCTAGATCATTTATAAATACATTGAATAGCAGCGGTCCAAGCACTGACCTCTGCCGAACACCACTCGTGACCCTCCTCCAGTCCGAGTAGTGGCCCTTCATTCCTACTGTCTGCTTCCTACACGCCAACCAATTCCGGATCCATCTGTGTACGTCCCCTTCCACCCCATGGTTCTTCAGTTTCCGAAGTAGGCGTTCATGGGGTACCTTGTCAAAGGCTTTTTGGAAGTCTAAGTATACGATGTCTATGGGGTCCCCTTTGTCCATCCGTTTGTTAATTCCTTCGAAGAAGTGCAATAAGTTCGTCAGGCACGATCTTCCCTTGCAGAAGCCATGTTGGCTTGTTATCATAAGTTTATTCCTTTCTAGATGCTCCTCGATGCTATCTTTTATCAGCGCTTCTGCCATTTTCCCCGTAACCGAGGTCAGACTCACCGGTCTGTAGTTCCCCGGGTCACCTCTTGATCCCTTTTTAAAGATGGGCGTAACATTGGCTATCTTCCAATCGTCTGGGATCACGCCTGTTTTCAGGGATAGATTACAGACTTGCTGTAGTAGTTCTGCTATTTCCTCCTTCAGTTCTTTCAGTACCCTAGGGTGGATTCCGTCCGGGCCCGGTGATTTGTCAGATTTTAATTTTTCTATCCGCCTGTGTATGTCTTCGAGGCTTAATGGATGTTAATTTTTCTGCTTGGTCTCCTTTGAAGATTTGTTCAGGTTCCGGTATGTTGGATGTGTCCTCTTTTGTAAATACTGACGAAAAGAACATGTTTAGTCTTTCCGCCATTTCTTTCTCCTCCTTCACCACTCCCTTCCTATCTCTGTCACATCCAGCGGTCCCACCTCCTCCCTAGCCAGCTACTTCCCTTTAACATATCTGAAGAACGGTTTGAAATTTCATGCTTCCCTGGCTAGCCTCTCTTCATATTCTCTTTTTGCTTTTCTAACCACGAGGTGACATTCTTTTTGATACTTCCTGTGTTCTTTCCAGTTCTCCTCGGTTTTGCCCTTTTTCCATTTCTTGAATGAATTCTTCTTATCACTTATCGTTTTCTTCACTTCTTTAGTTATCCACATCGGATCTTTTGTTTGGCTCTTTTTGCACCCTTTTTTGAATCTAGGGATATACCGGTACAGATTTTGTGCCTCGCTCACAGTGTCCTTGAATAAAGACCAGGCTTGCTCTACAGTCTGCCATTTCTTTGAGCTGTTTCTAAGTTTCTTCCTTACCATTTCCCTCATCGCTTTGTAGTTTCCTTTTTTGAAGTTAAAAGTTGTCACTGTGATTCTCTTTCCCTCTTTTCGCTATCTTTAGTGAATCTGGGCCAAAGTCTGGAATTGGCAGTGGAGGAGAAGGCCTTGTAAAGATAAAAACAGCTTATCTGAAGAATGGAGTTTTGGGGGAGGCGTATAAGGAGAGATACTGAGGGGCTGCGGCATGACCACACTTATAGGTTAGTGATTAGAGTTTGAACAGTATGTGGAAGCAGATAGGGAACCAGTGGAGTGAGATGAGTGTAGTGAGGTTGGCAGAAGATGTCATGCAGCTGAGTTTTCACCACTTGCATGGGGAAGAGGCGGTTCAGTGGGAGACCTGTTAGAAATAAATTGCAGTAGTCTAAGCATGAAGTTAAGAGAGTGTGTACAAGGGGAAGTGTGCTTAGAGGGGAAGGGGCAAATTTTGGTGTGTTGTAGAGATAAAAGCAACAGGCTTTAGTAGTCTGTTGGATGTGCATAGAAAATGAGAGGTCAGAGTCGAAGATGACTCCAGGGTTGCAAGCAGAGGAGACTGGAACGATAATAGTATCATTTACAGATATGGAGAACAGAGGGAGAGGAGCGGAGGGCTTAGGAGGAAAGAGAAGCAGCTCAATCTTGGATATGTTTAGTTTCAGATAGCAGCGAGACATCCACGCAGCAATGTCAGCCAAACAGGCTCCTTTTTATTGGTTTTTAGGTGAAATTTCAGTTGTAGAGAGGTAGATCTGGGAGTCATCAGCATATACTGTAGGTGACACTGGAAGCCATGGGAGGAGATCTAGGCCCCGAGAGAAGAGGTATAGTGAGAGAAAAGAAGAGGTCCTACTGTTCCCTCTAAGCTGAGCAGGTGTCCTCCAGCTGCATTGCTACCACTAGGGGGTGGAATATTTTCAGTCGCTAAGGACAGGTATGTTCCCTGGAGTCCTGCAGAACTTGCCTGTCCCTCACAATTGAAAAATGTGACAGTAAAACAGCACCCTCTATTGGTGAGACTGTGGGTGGAGGACTCCTGCTCAGCTTAGAGGGAACAGTGATTACAGTTGGAGTACACCAACTGCTAGCAGGATAGCGGTAGAGGAGGAACTGCCAATGTATACACTAAAGGTGCAATGGGAAAAGTATGAGGCAAATTAGGAAAGGACAGATTAGCAGAATCCAAGCGAGGAGAGCGTATCAAGAAGTAAGCAGTGATTAACAGTATCAAAGGCAGCAGACAGGTCAAGAAGGATGAGGAGGCTCATAAATAAACTTCATGGGCTCAAGTTATGGCCCAAAGTGGTGAACTGGATTAGAAACTGGTTGACAGTCAGATACCAGAGGGTAGTGGTAAATGGAATTTGCTCAGAGAAGGGGCAAGTGAGTAGTGCAATGCCTCAAGGATCGGTGCTGGGGCCGATTCTGTTCAATATGTTCGTGAGCGACATTACTGAAGGGTTAGAAGGTAAGGTAAGCCTTTTGCATATGATACCAAGATTTGTAACAGAGTGGACACCCCGGAGGGAGTAGAAAACATGAAAAAGAATCTGCAAAAGTTAGAAGAATGATCTAGCGTCTGGCAACTGAAATTCAATGCAAAGAAGTGCAGAGTGATGCATTTGGGGGGGGGGGGGGGGTAGAAATTCGAGGGAACCATATGTGCTGGGAGATGAGAGGCTGATAAGCACAGATGGAGAAAGAGACCTTGGGGTTATTGTGTCTGAGGATCTAAAGGCATTTAAACAGTGTGATAAGGCAGTGGCTGTAGCCAGAAGGATGCTAGACTGTATAGAAAGGGAGTAACCAGCAGAAGAAGGGAGGTGTTGATGCCCCTATATAGTATAGTTCATTGGTGAGGCCACACTTGAAATATTGTGTTCAGTTTTGGAGGCCATATCTGATGAAGGATATAAAAAGACTTGAAGTGGTCCAGAGGAAGGTGATGAAAAGGGTAAAGGGCTTGAACAAAAAGAAGTATAAGAAAAGACTCCGACAAGTTGACAGCCACATAGCGGGATGTAGACAGGATCGGCTGGTGACCTGCCTACCGGGAGTCAAAATAGAAAACATAGTGAGCCGCATCAAAAGGATCATCGACAGCGTGGAAGAGGAAGATACGGCGGTGGTGATCCACGGGGGGCCAAACAACGTGAGCAACAGGAACTACAGCAGGGAAGGACTGAAGGATCAGTTCCAGATGCTAGGAAGGAAATTGAAGACCAGAACACCGAGGGTAGCATCCTGCCATTACCCAGGGCCAATGAGAAGAGGCAGATGGAGCTGCAAGCAGTCAATGCATGGATGAGGCGCTGGTGTGAGGAAGAAGGATTCCACTTCGTGCGCAACTGGATGACGTTCTGGGGGAAGAGCAAGCTATACAGGAAGGATGGACTCCACCTCAGCGGAGACGAAACGAGGCTACTTGCAAGCAACATCAAGAGAGAAATTGAGAAGTTTAAAACTAGGAAGAAGGGGAAAGCCGACAGTTGACCATAAGTTGATAGTTCGGGAACCGGTATACCCAGAGGATACCATGCAGGAAGATAGCTGGGAAGACTCACCGGATCATAGGCAAGACAGAAATCCTGACGGATAGAAAGGGACACAAGAGGGAAGGAAATGCAAGGAAGTAAAAGGCCGCAAACTCAAGTGTATGTACATGAACGCAAGGAGCCTAAGGAATAAGATGGGGGAACTGGAAGCTATGAAACAAAAGGATAACCTTGACATCATTGGCATCATCACATCACGGAAACATGTTGGAACAAGGAACATGTCTGGGATACTGCTACCGGGATACAAGCTATACCGCAGGGTCAAAATTCTGGGAACAAATGGAATGGAAACGAAGATCAGCATATACTACCAACCCCCAGGGCAGTCCGAAGAAATTGATGGAGAAATGACGGACAAGATTAAACGCAACTGCAAGGGAGGCAACATAATTATCATGGGTGATTTCAATTATCTGGGGATAGACTGGAACCTAGGCACCTCCGGCTGCAGTAGGGAGACCAAGTTTCTGGATGCTGTAGGCGATTGATTCCTGGAACAACTTGTCAAGGAAAATGCGAGAGGAAATGCAATTCTGGACTTAATTCTAAATGGACTACGAGGACCGGCGCAAGGTGTAGAAGTAGAAGAGATGCTGGGAACTAGTGATCACAATATGATCCGCTTCAACCTGAACACAGGGGCAAAACATTGATTCAAAACGATGGCCATGGCACTGAACTTCCGAAAAGGGAATTACGAAGGGATGAGACTCATGGTGGGGAAGAAGATTAAGAAGAGGATAAGCACTCTCGAGAAATGGACCGTGACATGGCAAATGAGGTTCAACTTGGATAAGTGTAAGGTGATGCATATTGGTAACAAAAACCTTACACACGAATACAGGATGTCCGGTGTGGTACTTGGAGAGACTCCCCAGGAAAGAGACTTGGGAGTACTGGTTGACAAGTCGATGAAGCTGTCCGCTCAATGTGCGGCGATGGCGAAAAGGGCGAACAGAATGCTAGGAATGATTAAGAAGGGGATCACGAACAGATCGGAGAAGGTTATCATGCCACTGTACTGGGCCATGGTACACCCTTACCTGGAATATTGCGTGCAGCACTGGTTGCTGTAGGACATAGTACTACTCGAAAGGGTCCAGAGACAAGCAACTAAAATGGTTAAGGGGCTGGAGGAATTGCCGTACAGTGAGAGGGCACTGAGAGGGGACATGATCGAAATATTCAAGATAATGAAGGGAATAGACTTAGTAGATAAAGACAGGTTGTTCACCCTCTCCAAGGTAGAGAGAAAGAGAGGGCACTCTCTAAAGTTAAAAGGGGATAGATTCCATACAAACGTAAGGATATTCTTCTTCACCCAGAGAATGGTAGAAAACTGGAATGCTCTTCCGGAGGCTGTTATAGGGGAAAATACCCTCCAGGGATTCAAGATAAAGTTAGACAAGTTCCTGCTGAACCAGAACATACGCAGGTAAGGCTAATTTCAGTTAGGGCACTGGTCTTTGATCTAAGGGCTGCCGCATGAGCGGACTGCAGGGCACGATGGACCATTGGTCTAACCCAGCAGTGGCAATTCTTATGCTCTTATATTCTTATGTTCTCTGGAGGAGAGGAGTGACAAGGGACATATGATACAGATATTTAAATACTTGAAAGGTGTTAATATATAGAATCAAATATTTTGCAGAGAAGAAAAAATGGTAAAACTAGAGACCATAATTTGTGGTTACAGGGAGGAAGACTTAGGAGCAATATTAGGAAATTCTTCTTCATGGAGAGGGTGGTAGATGCCTGGAATGCCCTCCCAAGGGAAGTGGTGGAGAGGAAAACGGTGAAGGAATTCAAAAAAGCGTGGAATAAAAATAGAGGATCTCTAATTAGAAAACAAAGTATGTAAATTAAAGAAGTAAGGCCGGTATTGGACAGACTGTGTTCCATATATGGTGATTCTGTGTAGGATGGGCTGGGGTGAGCATTAATGGGAACTCCACTAACTTGGAACATGAGGATATTACTGGATAGACTTTACAGTAGATATCCTTTAAGCAATGGGATAGTTGGATAAGCTGGAGTGAGCTTGGACTACAACTTCAGCATTTGGAACCTAGGACAATACCAGACTTTACAGTTTATGGCCCAGAAATATCAAAGAAGAGACAAGCTAATTTAATCATGTATTTTTTAAGGGGTATAGTTTATGAACAGACTGGATGAACCGTTCACATCTGCCATCATTTACTTTGTTACTATATATATGTTACTATTAGTAAAGGCCCTTAGATCTGGTCAGAAATAGGTCACTACAGACTTTGGTGAGGGCAGTCTCTGTGGAGTGTTGAGGGTGAAAGACAGCTTGTAGAGGATTAAGAGTCTGTTGAGATGAAAGGAAGTCAAGGTAGTGATGGAGGATATCACGCTCGATTAGTTTGGATAGAAATGAAAGAAGGGAGACAGGGTGATGTTTGGATGGGCAGGAGGGGTACAGCAAGGTTTTTTTGAGAAAAAGCTTAACAGCTATTGGGGACAGTTGTAGTGGAAATGGATAGGATGAGGATATGGCAGTTGGGAGGAAATATGGGGGTCAAGTAGAAGGGTGGGAATAGGGTCTGAAAGATATGTAGTAGGCTTGGCTGAGGACAGAAGTTGTGCATTTTCTTCCTATGTGATTTCAGAGAAGGAAGAAAAGTCAGCGGTAGTTGAAGGAGGGTCAAGAGGGTGGGACCAGGCAAGGGGAGGATGTGCGGATGCATCTTGAGTTGTTTGGTCGAAGGAAGAAAGGATAGTGTGAGCATGAAGGTCAGGAGAGTGGTTGGTGGAAAGGGGAGAAGGATATGACTTTGCAACAAATTCAAGGTTGATCTTGTGAACTTTGTCATGGAAGTATTCAGCCATCTTCTGGGGAGAGAGAGATGGAGGGGTTGGAGGTGAGAGAACTTTGAGAAGGGAATTCAGCGTGACAAAGAAACGACAGGGGCTGGAAAAAAGGGAGTTAGTTAGCTGGATGTAGCAGTCTAGCTTGACCAGCAAAAGAGCAAAATTAAAGGAGGTCAGCATAAATTTAAAGTGAAAGAAATCAGCATGTATGCAAGATTTTAGCCAAGCACTCGGAAGAGTGGGTACAGGAACGTAAGTAGCAGATACAGGGAGTGAGCTGAGATTGAGGTTTGGTATGCCTGACATAGTGGGGAAGATGGGGAGCAAGGGGGTCCTGAGCAGAGGAGGGAATAGAGTTATATGATGAGACAGCCTCGTGGTCATACTTGGATAATATAGTGGAGGTGAGGATAAGTGAAAGTGGCTGAGAGTGTGGAAACATCAAGGGCTTGAAGATTTTGAAACCTGATGGTGATGACTGGGCGTGGCTGGGGGGGGAGTAATTGTGAAGGTTATTAGATGATGACCAAAGATGGGGAGCAATGAGGTAGAGAAGTTAGAGAGAGACAGCAGCTAGAGAAGAAGACAATATCAAGGCAGTGGCCATACCAGTGAGTGGAGGTAGTTGAGCATAGCTGGAGGTCA
The DNA here is from genome assembly GCF_902459505.1 of Geotrypetes seraphini. Lineage (NCBI taxonomy): Eukaryota > Metazoa > Chordata > Amphibia > Gymnophiona > Dermophiidae > Geotrypetes > Geotrypetes seraphini. The sequence continues at coordinate 173,750,837 of NC_047089.1, forward strand.
ATTGAAGAGGTTAAGGCAAGAAACTTAATAATAATAATAATAACTTTATTTTTGTATACCGCAATACCGCAAACAGTTCAGAGCGGTTTACAATGCAAGAGACTGTACATATACAGCGAAGATACAATGCAAGAGAATGTACAGTGAAGATACAATGCAAGAGAATGTACAATGCAGTTGTGGGCAGTTTACAGTGTAAGAGACTGTACATATACAACGAAGATACAATGCATGAGAAAGTACAGTGCAGTTGAGAGCAGTTTACAATGCAAGAGACTGTACATATACAGCGAGGATACAATGTCAGAGAATGTACCATGCAGTTGAGAGCAGGCACTAAAGAAATGTATCAAAGAGGTAAGATTTGAGATATTTCCTGAAGGATGAGTAGGATGGAGCAGATGAGATGAGGGTAGTCAGGCAGTCAGTCCATCTGCCAGCTTGGAATGAGAAAGTTTTGTTAAGGAATTTTTTGTAGGTGTATCCCTTTGGGGATGGGTAGGTAAACAGATAGGCATTGCATGTGCGATTGGTACCTGGGAACGCAAAGTGATGTGACAGGCATATCGGGGACGAGCTGGTTAAGGTTTTGAAGCAGAGGCAGGCGAATATGAAGATGACTCTCGCTTCTATTGGTAACCAGTGAAGTTTTCTATAGTAAGGGCTAATATGGTCTGACTTTTTGAGGCCATAGATGAGGCAGACGGCGGCGTTTTGAATGAGTCTCAGACGTTTAATGGATTAGGGATTGGACTGCTGGTCCAATCCCTAATCTTAAGCACCCTTGATTACTGCAACCTCATGTTTTCTTGTAGGAGCCCAAATATATGAGGTTGCAGTAATCAAGGGTGCTTAAGATTAGGGATTGGACCAGCAGTCTGAAGGAGGGGAAGTCGAAGTAATGTTTGATGGTACGGAGTTTCCAGAGGGTGTAAAAACATTTAGAAGCATAAGTGTCAGAGGGACCGTCAGCATGAATGTTAAAATCCCCAAGAAGGAGGGAAAAGATGAATCAAGGAAGCCGGAAAGCCAGGAGTTAAATTTGGTGAGAAAGGAGGAAAGGGACTTGGCAGGAACATTCTCTCTCCCCTCACCCCACCCACTTTCTCTCCTACTCTCAGAATATAAGAATGGCCTTACTGGGTCAGACCAATGGTCCATCAAGCCCAGTAGCCCGTTCTAACAGTGGCAAATCCAGGTCCCTAGTACCTGGCCAAAACCCAAGGAGTATCGGTAGTAATATTCCACGCTACCGATCCAGGGTAAGCAGTGGCTTCCCCCATGTCTTTGCCTGGTTTTATCTGCAGCTCTCCCTTGGCCACCATGGACTGATTAAGCTATAGTGACTTTCTTCTGCATCCTACTGTTGCTGGCCTTGGTCTTCCAGATTCAGATTTCTCTATAAGGCATTCAGTTCTTTATCTTTAGTGGAAGCTTCTACACCGGTACGAATGACCGGGGAGTCAATTCAGAGCGGCTTTCAAAGACAGCTGTAACCGATTTTAAATACAGATGCAGATGGATTCCACTGTGATTGTTGTCGGCCTCCTAGCTGCTTGACTAAGGTATCATGTTTGTATTTGTATTGTTACACTATTATGTATGTACAGTATGATATGTTTACACAAGATTACAGTTAACCATTCTAACTTAGGGCTCCTTTTACTAAGCTGCGATAGCGGTTTTAGCGTGCGCTGAAAAATCCGCGCATGCTAGACCTTAATGCCAGCATTGAGCTGGTGTTAGTACTAGCCGTTTAGCACGTGCTAAAATCCTGCGTGCGCTAAAAACTCTATTGCAGCTTAGTAAAAAGAGTCCTTAGTATGCTATATTTATACCCTCCTAAATAGGTTAACCATTAGAATTAAGTAATCTATATTTACATGCATCCTAAATAGCTTTAGCAATGTGTACTATATTTGTCCATTTACTCTCATCCTGACCTAGATAATTCTAGTTAAACTCATCCTAATTTATTTTAGGTCTGTTTACTATATTCATCATATGTTAAACATTTCTGGAAAGATCTACTACGTGCATACATGTCATGTCATGTCCTCCTATCATTTTCCATATGTGTGTGGGGGGGGGGAGAAGCCTGCTATTTTCCTCTATTTCATTTTCTCCTTCTGTCGGCTCACAGTTTCAGTTGAAGTAGTCTGAGAAAAGGATAGTCTTTATTCCTTTCTTGAATTTTCTGGTGTCCTTTTCTAGCTTTAATTCCTTTGGTAGGGCATTCCAGCACATTGGAGCCATTACAGTGAACATTCTTACCCTTATGCTTTTGTAACTGATGCTTTTCAAAGAGGGTATTTGTAGTAGAGACCCTTGGCTCAAGCGTAGGGCGCGTGGTGGAGTATGGCTATGCAGTCTGGCCGCAAGATATTGCAGTTCTGAGAGGTGAATGGTTTTGCGTGTTAGCAATAAGATCTTGCATTTCACCCTGCTTTCAATTGGGAGCTAGTGTAACTCTTTCAGAAGTGGGGTGGCACTCGTCTGTCGTGATTTTCCTAGCAGAAACCCTTGCTGCAGCGTTCTGCACTGTTTGCATAGGCCTGATCATGTATTTCGGTAAACCCAGCAGGGTTGAATTGCAGTTCTGCCGCAGTAGGCTAAATGCTGCCGGAAGACAGGTCCAGGGAGCTCCAATGGCATGCATATGAAGTCCACACTGGGGTCCTTGTACTAAGGTGCGCTAACCAATTTAGCATGCACTAAAGATTAGCGCACGCTAAGGCACCCATAGAATATAATGGGCGCCATAGCATTTAGCGTGTGCTAAATCGGTTAGTGCACCGTAGAAAAGGACCCCTCTGTGACTGAAGATGCAGCGATGAAGTCAAAAAACTAAGGGGTCCTTTTGCTAAGGCGCGCTAACTGATTTAGCACATGCTAATCGTTAGCACGCACTACAATCGGTTAGCGCACACTAAATCAGTTAGCGTGCCTTAGTAAAAGAGGGGATAAGTGTGGGGCCTCATTGAATTCATGCCCCTTCTTTGGCACAAACCTCCTGTGTTAGTAACAGAAACTGTGCCAAAGGAGAGGATGGGAAGTTGTCAGGCAGATAATATGGCTAATTTTTTTTTTAACTTTATTGCTACATACTGAGCTGCTGGGGTTCTTCTTGCCTACATTCACGTTAATGTGAGGAGAGATGACAAAAAAGAAAGATAAGCTAGTATGAAAGAAGAATCCTTGTGTTGTCCTTGTCCTATAATCCATCCTGTTGTCTTTGCGTCCTTCTGACTGCATGGCACCCATGTATAGCCAGTATCTTCCTTCCAAACTGTGTGATTCTTGAGTGGGCCTGAATCCAACCTGGGTGGGCCAAAGCCCACTCAGCCCAACATATGGTTTTGCCTGAGGTTCAGTACCATTTTATTGTATCCATTTATTTATTTAAAAGACTTATAGCTCGCTTACACCTAATCAAATTCCAAAGGTCATACAAAATTATAACAAAACATAATTAAAACACATTAAAAAAAACATTAAAAGATACATCCTGCATTTTTTTCATCTCTTAACTGCTACTCCTTATAGAACTTAAAAAAAAAAGCATCTATGAAGAGATGTTTTTAGAAACTTCTTAAACTGTTGTACATCATTAATTAATAATAATAATAATAATTTTATTCTTATATACCGCCTTACCCAACGAGTTCTAGGCGGTTCACATCAATTATATTAGGATCCGCGTTTGCATGCAGATTTACAACAATATGTCAGAATTTACAACAAATTTAACCGAACTAATCAGATGAAGAAGGAAGAGGGTAGAAGTCTCAGCTGTCCAACCAAATTATTCCACAATTGCACCCTGCTACTGTCCCTAGTACTAGCATATTTTATGTGCTGTATTCCATCCATAGACAATCGCATTGCCCCCTCTGATCTCAAGGATCAACACGGATGATATAAGGTCATGGCATTTGACAAATACCATGATTCTCCTTGATGAATAGCATGAAAAATCGTACCAATACCTTAAATGTTCTACGAGATCTATTAAGTAACCGATGTAGCTGACGTAACAGAGGGGTAAAATGTTGAAACTTACTACCACCACAAATTAGACGTGCAGCGGCATTTTGATTTACCCGCAACTCTCTACATTTGGACGAGACCATCCCCAAATGTAGAGCATTACAGTTGTCCAACCTCTGCAACACCACACTTTGGACTACAAGCAGAAAATCGTAAGGTGTTAAAATCACCATTCATTCTTGGAAGCCTTTCCAGACATCCATCACCCTATCCACTAAAAAAAAAAAAATATTTCCTGTTACTGTTCTTGAATCTATCTCCTCAGAGCTGATATCATGACCTCTAGTTTTTACATCTTCTTTTCAACTGAGTAATATTTGCTCAATGTCAATGGAGTAGAGAAGTAGCCTAGTGATTAGAGCACTGGGCTAGTAACCGGGGAAGCCCAGTTCAAATACCACTGCTATTCCTCATGATCCAAGGCGACCTTTCACTGCCACCTTTTCACTGCCAACTTAAAGGTAGATGTGAAAAAGCTAGTGAGGGACCAAGTGCACAGTTCACAAGACATCTGTATGGAATTATATAGCTGCACAATGCAGAGAACTGTTTCACACAGAAGATAACACTGCACAAAGCAATGCATAGGAAACTGTCACACACTATATTAAAATCAATTCTAATAAGGTCATTAGCTATTTGGCCTTAATACAGAGAAGTATGCAGAAGACTTTAGAGTGAATTGACCAAACAGCACAATAGTTCAAGTTAAATTTTCTGTGAGAGTATAGCCCAAACTTCAGATTGGAAGGGTGTATATTCTCTTACCCCTCCTATCTCTCTTCACAGTAAACAGTGGCCAGGTACAGCGGTGTTAAGCTATAAAATGGGATATGGTGCCTTGATAAAACCCCTTCGGGTGAAACATGTTGGCAATATAAATCCCTGAAAGCATGACCACAAGTCTTAAGCTAAGTATTTAAACTATTTATACACTCACGGTGGAAAAAGTATTTATAAATTTAATAGCAAAGTATGGAAGATCCGGTGAGGAAGTAGTACATAAAGCCTGACACAATGAATTTGTATGAGTGCTAGGTGGTACTTCCGAGGATCTATAAACGTTGTATTATTTACTGTGAAGAGAGTTAGGAGGGGTAAGAGAATATACCCCCTTCCAATCTGAAGTGAAGACTTTAGGATGAGCATAACACTAGAACTTGGATGTCAGGTCTCACAAGGCGTAGGAGGGTCACAGTACAGTTCTCCCTCCATATCCGCGGTTTCTGTATCTGTGGATTCGCTTATTCGCGATTTTTTCAATGCAACTCAGCCCCCCCCAAATTATGTCATGATTAGTTTCTTTTCTTAATCAGAGAGCAATTAAAGAAAAAAACAGTGCCTTTTGGAGGGCTCACCTGACAGCAATAAGCGCATCATCTCCTCCGCCGGCCTCTCTCGCCTCTCACATCACAGAACTGAAGAAGACAGCACAGGCAACACAAGTGCCGAGCGCTTTGAAAACTGACACGCCCTTCACGCAGGCCCCCGCCCCCTCTCGTTGAGATACGGAAGCAGAGCCTGCATGAAGCCCAGCCAGCCCAACCAACGAGATCGAGAGAGATCGAGAGAGAGAGAGCTGCTCACGTACCAGGTATCTTTAGCTGCACAGTCTCTAGTTATTCGCGGTTTCAATAGCAAAAACACTGGCTGTTAAAAATAAAATGCGAATAACATATAAAAAGTTATTTGTGGATTTTCCGTAATCGCACCTATGGTCCGCCCGTATCCCCCGCGAATATGGAGGGATAAGTGTAGTTCATTTTCCTGCAGTAGGGTTTAATTTGACAATACCATGGTTTTCTCTTTACTGCAAGCATAGAAGCATCCACAACTTTTAAGACAAAAAGGGAGGTGATAAGAGCGGATAACATAAAGTCATGGGGGAAACCACTGCTTGCCCTGGATCGGTAGCATGGAAAGTTGCTACTCCTTGGGTTTTGGCCACGTACTAGTGACCTGGATTGGCCACCATGAGAACAGGCAACTGGGCTTGATGGACCATTGGTCTGACCCAGTAAGGTTTTTCTTATGTGATGGTTCTGTGCACAGGACTGAGCAGAAAAAAAAATGTTCTTATGTATGCAGTGACATAGCTAGGACTAAATGGGCCGCCTATAATACCATTGTTCCCATAGTAATGGGGACGGGATGGGTGGGGTGGGAGGATACACATTTGTCAAAGCTAACATAGTACAGTAGAAAAACTTTAATTGAAATGAACCACGTTTCGCCAAAGGCTGTGTCAGAGGCAAATAAAACTGAAAGGCAGAATAAACTCCAAATCATATTCTATGCAATTAAAATAATATACATACATAAGAACTTAAATAACAATGTCATATTTAAAACATCCATATGTAATATACTGAGTAAAAATTCATGTAACTCCTTCTTCATGTAATCTGCCACGTAGTATTCTAAAGAAGATAAAACATAAAAACATAAGAATAGCCTTACTGGGTCAGACCAATGGTCCATCAAGCCCAGTAGCCCGTTCTCACGGTGGCCAATCCAGGTTACTAGTACCTGGCCAAAACCCAAGGAGTAGCAATATTCCATGCTACCGATACAGGGCAAGCAGTGACTTCCCCTGTGTCTTTCTCAATAACAGACTATGGACTTTTCCTCCAGGAACTTGTCCAAACCTTTATTAAAACCAGCTACGCTATCCGCTCTTACCATATCTTCTGGCAAAGCATTCCAGAGCTTAACTATTCTCTGAGTGAAAATAAATTTCCTCCAATTGGTTTTAAAAGTATTTCCATGTAACTTCATCGAGGGTCCACTAGTCTTTGTAATTTTTGACGGAGAGAAAAATCGATCCACTTGTACCCATTCTACTCCACTCAGAATTTTGTAGACTTCAATCATATCTTCCCTCAGCCATCTCTTTTCCAAGCTGAAGAACCCTAACTGTTTTAGTCTTTCCTCATACGAGAGGAGTTCCATCCCCTTTACCATCTTGGTCGCTCTTCTTTGAACCTTTTCTAGCACCATTTTATTGAATCCTAATTAGAGGGGGGGGGGTTCTTTTACAGAGGCTACAGTAGCAGTGTTGTTTAATGGAGGTAACGATCCATTAGTTCAAAATTACAGACCTCTTTCCATTATTAATGTTGATGCAAAGAAGCTAAACTTCTGGCTAACAGCCTACAAAAAAATACTACCAAAGTTAATCTCTAAGGATCAAAATGGTTTAATGACTGGCAGAATCTCAAATGACAACACAAGACTATTCATTGATGTATTACATTCTGAAACAAATGAAAGTAAAACACATATTGCAATGGGATTAGGTACAGAAAAAGCATTTGATCGTGTTGAATGGCCCTTTCTCTTTCAAACTTCTGTGGTTTGGCTTCTTTCAGGGTGCTATCAACATGACAAATGCTCTTTACTCCACACGCTACAAGGATGCACATTAACAACAAATTTCCAGCACCTTTTTTCCCATACAGAGGTACAAGACAAGGGGGCCCAGTTTCACCGTTACTGTTCATTAATGCATCGGAACCATTGCTATTCGCATCTATACAAGGAGAGAGCTGTGGTGATAAAATTGCTACATATTCTGCTTGTACTGTATACAGTACTCCCCCGAAATTCGAGGGGGTTCCTGAATCTTGAAAAACCGCGAATATAGTTTTTTGTGGGGGAGACAGGAGAGGCAGGAGAGAGCAGCCGGAGCGCCGGCAAGTGAAGGAAATCACTCGCTGTATGCTCCTACCGCCTCTTCCTGCACTAAAGTCAGGCCTTACCAATCAGGAGCTGAGTGTCAAAGCAGTTCCTTATTGGTAAGGCCCGACTTTGGTGCAGGAAGAGGCGGTAGGAACATACAGCAAGTGATTTCCTTCACTCTCCGACACTCCGGCTGCTCTCTCCTGCTTCTCCAGCTGTCCTCTTCTGGTTGGCGGTCGAGGTCAGAAAATACCGCAAATGACTGGGACCCTGAACCGCCAACCGTGAATGACCAGGAGAACACTGTATAGAATTGCGCCTTCAGGAAAAGGAGGCACCGGAAATGTAGGAGAGAGATTTCAAGACCTACATTTCCGGCGCCTACCTGTCACATGAATTGCACCTGTGGAGGTGCTTTACAACGCCTAATACCACTTTTAGCATTAGCCATGCCTACAGTAACATTAGACATTGTAACACACCTCCATAGGCACGATGTAGGTACTGATTTTATGGGCACTAGTAGGCACCTAGATTTTTTTTAAAACCCATTTTAAATGGTGTTTTGCACTTAACTTAGGTACCAGTAGAGCACCAACCAGAATATGTGCCTTAATCAGAGTGGTGTAGTGGTTGGAGCTAAAGCCTTAGTACCCTGAGGTTGTGGGTTCAAATCCCATGCTGCTCCTTGTGACCCTGGGCAAGTCACATAATCCACCGTTGCCCCAGGTATATTAGATAGAGTGTGAGCCCACTGGGACAGATAGGAAAAACTCACAGATAAACAAAGGGAGCAATTTTGGATTTCCATCCTTAAATCATCTGCAATCAATATACTTCCTCCTCCACAAGGCAGTTTGGACTCCATATAAGCACTCAAAAATCAAATCTAATGAAAAAGGCTTACGTTAGTCATGTAATATAAAGAGAGGCGTAACCAGTAGAAGAATGAAGGTGTTGATGCCCCTGTACAGGTCATTGGTGAGACCCCACTTGGAGTATTGTGCTCAGTTTTTGAAGCCGTATCTGGCAAAGGATACAAAAAGGCTGGAAGCGGTCCAGAGGAGGGCGACGAAAATGATAGGAGGTTTGCACCAAAAGACATAAGAGGAGAGACTGGAAGCCCTGAATATATATACTATAGAGCAGGGATGTCAAAGTCCCGCCTCGAGAGCCGCAATCCAGTCGGGTTTTCAGGATTTCCCCAATGAATATGCATGAGATCTATTAGCATACAATGAAAGCAATGCATGAAAATAGATCTCATGTATATTCATTGGGGAAATCCTGAAAACCTGACTGGATTGCGGCCTTCAAGGAGGGACTTTGACACTCCTGCCTTAGAGGAAAGGAGGGACAGGGGAATATGATTCAGACGTTCAAATACTTGAAAGGTATTAACAAAATCTTTTCCAGAGAAAGGAATCTTTTCCAGAGAAAGGAAAATGGTAAAACAAAGAGGACATACTTTGAGGTTGAGGGGTAGTAGACTCAAGAGAAATGTAAGGAAATTCTTCTTTACGGAAAGGATGGTGGATGCCTGAAATCCGCTCACAAGAGAGGATTTTTTTATTTATTTTTTTTCTCTCCTTCTCTTCTCTCTCCTTCTCTCTTCTGTTCCTCTCTTATTTAACCAACCACTTTAAAAAAGCGACCCCACCCAATATGTTTTACCCCACTCCCACTTTCTCCTTCTCTTCTCAAAACATGTAATTTTTCCCCTCCTTTCCCTTTTACCCTCACTTTCATGTCTGTCCAGTTAATGTTTTTGATGTTCACTCTCATCATTTTTAAATATCTATGATTTTTTTTTCTCTTTTTAAAATTTTATTGTTAACCAGCCAGATACTTGTTGATGGTCGGTATATTAAAAAGATAATAAACTTGAAACTTAAACTTGTGGTGGAGATGAAAACAGTGACGGAGTTCAAAAAGTGTGGGATGAACACAGAGGATCTAGAATCAGAAAATAATTGTAAATATTGAAGAACTAAGGCCAGTACTGCACAGACTTGCACGGTCTATGTCTGTATAGGGTCATTTGGTGGAGGTGGGCTGGGGAGGGCTTCAATGGCTGGGAGGGTGTAGATGGACTGGATGAGCTTTGACGGAGACTTAAGTAGTTGGAACCTAAGAACAGTACTGGGCAGAGCCCAGAAATATATGAGAAGAAAAACAAACAAACAAATTTTTAGATTGAATCAGGTTGGGCAAACTAGATGGACCATTCGGGTCTTTATCTGCCGTCATCTACTATGTTACTATGTAATATGGATATCGGTAACTCGTATACTCACCCACTTGTTGTTTGTGTGCACAAATCTACAAGTATTTTGGCAGAAGATATGGCCCACTATTTGTTCTCTTCTGAAACATAAATAAATCTTTTACATTTCGAATAATCATATTGGGAGAATATGGTTTAAACAGTTTGCTCTCTGATAATAATGCTAAATTACTGAGGATTTTACTGAATTTGGCTTTTAAAACTCTTCTCTGTAAACGGAAAGGTACTTCAGCTATTGAGTATATTGCCTGGTGGAATACTGTTTGCACTACAGCCAAATTTGCAAGGGATGCAGCTGAAAGAAATAAAAGCCTTAATTCATTCAATAAAATATGGGAAACACTTTCACCATATATCTCAAAGGCCCTATTAACCGCTCATGTGACATTCAAATTAATTCACATGTTACAACTTGTTTTGTACATCCATGCTATTGCTGTTAATGTTATATGAAGTTAATTATACTTCTTATATTTTTATACAATGATTATTGTATCAATGACATCTTTATTACTGTATTATAATTAAATAAAAACTATTGAACATTAAAACAGGCATAAGGAGACCATGCATAAAAACAACCATGCATGCATAAAAACAACATGCATAAAAACAACCATGCATGCATAAAACCAACATGCATAAAAACAACCATGCATAAAAACAACATGCATAAAAACAACCATGCATAAAAACAACCATGCATAAAAACAACAAACAGAATGCAAACAAATTAATGTATTCATCTTATCCATGATCAGTGTGACAGAGTTGTATAAAGAAGTGGGCAGAATGTGGCATAATATGAAACTCAGCAGGGTAGTTTATCCACAGTGTTTCTATGCCCAAAATGCTTTAATAAATACATGCCCAGAGAGATCTAATTTTAAAAACGACCTCTCTCAATAGCAGTCAAAATTTGCCACCATTTTAAGGGCCCCTTTTATCAAGCTGTGCTAGAGGTTTTGAGCGCGAGTTGACGCGGTTAATGCTCAAGTTTATTAGGATTTTATATACCGCCTATCAAGGTTATCTAAGCGGTTTTTACAATCAGGTACTCAAGCATTTTTCCCTCTCTGTCCCGGTGGGCTCACAATCTATCTAACATACCTGGGGTTATGGAGGATTAAGTGACTTGCCCAGGGTCACAAGGAGCAGCGCGGGGTTTGAACCCACAACCCCAGGGTGCTGAGGCTGTAGATCCAACCACTGCGCCACACACGCCTCCAATGCTCCTAGAATTCCTATGAGCTTCAGAATAGAGAGTGACACGGGGACAGATTTGTCCCCGTCTCCATCCCCGTAGGAACTCAATTTCCCCGTCCCGGTGAGTTTTGTTGCTGTCCCTGTTCCATTCCTGTAAGCTCTGCCTTAACTGCACAAGTCTTGAACACTTATGATTTTTCACTTTCAATAAATAAACAATTACAAAAAAATAATAATAATAAAGTGTTTGAGGCTTGTGCAGATGAGGACAGAGCTTGCAGCGATGCAGCAGGGACAGGAAAAGAACTCGCAGGGATGGGAAAATGAGCTCCTGCAGGGACAGGGACACATTTGTCCCCCAGGTCATTCTCTACTTCAGAGCACTTACCTCGCCAGTCTATGCTAAAAACCTCTAGTGTAGAGAGTTGCGCGGGGACAGAAATCCCACCCACCCCCGCCCATCCCCGCCAGGATCCTCTCCATTCCCACCCGTCCCCATCAGGATCCTCTCCGTCCCCACCCATCCCCGCAAGGAATTACCTCCATCCCTGCCCGTCCCCCAAAAAAGCAGCAATTACTTCTGACAGGATCATCAATTCCACAATTTCTTTTGCTGTTTTCCTTGTGGAATCTCTTTGGTGGAACCCTTTTTTTGTTTTCTGTTCAGGTAATTAACTTATAAACCCCATCTTTTACTAAGGCTGATGTGTCCATTATATTATATGGACGAACCCTGCTTCCAAAGCCTTCCATCCCCGCGGGAGTCCCGTTGGCTAGAGGAGGGTCCCCGTGGGAGTCCCGTGGGCCAGAGGGGGATCCCCGTGGGAGTCCCGTGGGTTAGGGGGGATTCCCGCGGGAACCCTGCGGGACCCGTGGGATTCCCGCGATTCCCGTTCCTGTGCAGACCTCTACTCTAGTGTAGCTTGTAAAAAGGGGGTGAGGTGGGGGGGGGTTTGAAGTAAGGTAAGGTAATTCTAAAAACAGGCAACAAAAACCATTAGTCATTAGATACCAAAACTATGCAATAAGATCTTTATTTAAACCAGTGTGTGAGTAATTTAAACCTGTTTGTGAGTAAAGTACTTTGGAGTATGTCTCTCTAGGACTTGTTATTTTTAATATTGATTACTACAATTGATTTTTTAGGTTTGCCTTTGCTTTGTTAGTCCAGAGAGAAGTGAGTGTTGAACCTTTACCTTTCTGGGTATGTAGAATTGTTTGTTTTTCCCAAAACATCCAAAATCAGATTTAGATATCATAATGAAAATGTCCCTCCATATCAACACATTTTTGCAAGGAAAATGAAACACTAAAGACACTTGAGCTACACATTCCTTGTGCATAGTCAGAAATGTCTTTCTAGTACTAATATATACACAGACAAATTCACTGTTTGTACCTGTCAGTTATGTAAACACAGGTCATGAATTAAGCCCTGATCTTAAGAGAACACTGTATAGGTCTTTCAGTCTCATCCATTACAGATATACTGTAATATTAGTTTCCGCGGAGCTAAGAAGACGCGTTTTTCAACGGCCGTTGAAAATTTTTCTCCACGCCTTCCCGCTCGCGAAAACCCCCTTGGCTCTATTGCCTCTTTTCTTTTCTTTTTGTTAAAAAAAACAAAACTTGTATTTTTTCTTCATTTTTGGTTTTTCCCCGGCGGGGCCTTCTGCCACCATCGAGGCCTCGGCCTTCGATTTGGCGGAAGCTGTTTTTCCTTTCATGCCCCCTCAGCCAGGGTTCAAGAAGTGCCAGCGGTGTGCACGGCCTATCTCCCTTACGGACCCGCACAACTGGTGCCTAAGCTCCATTGGCTCCCAGTAATCCCCAGGATCCACTTCAAATGTGCGTGTCTGGCCTACAAGATCTTACATGGCATCCTTCCTGCCGTTATCCCTCTATCCTGGAACTCCCCAACCCCTACTTCCTCCAGATCCTCCCAAATTTTTAAACTATCCTTCCCTTCCATAAAAGGTATTTCCCATGTAGGCAAACTTGGGTCATCCCTCCCCTTTAGAATCACTGAGATCTGGAATAACCTCACCCTACCTCCCCTCTCCGAACCTCAAGCTCCCTCCAACTCTTCCGCAAACACCTAAAAATCTGGCTATTCTCAAAACTGTAACACTTCCCCCCTCTTAGGCCTCTCACCTTCCCCCTTTACACCTAACTCTTTAATCTCTCCACTGTAGTTCCTCTCTCATCTTTCTTCCTGTAAACCGTGCCGAGCTCCGCATTCGTGGAGATGGTGCGGTATATAAACCCAAGGTTTAGTTTAGTTTAGTATATAAAAACTAAGGGCCAGATTCTCAATGCTTTAACGCCATTGTTAAACTGCTTCTGACTGTTTAGCCCAGTGGTCTCAAACTCAGACCCTTTGCAGGGCCACATTTTGGATTTGTAGATACTTGGAGGGCCTGAGAAAAAATAGTTAATGTCTTATTAAAGAAATGACAATTTTGCATGAGGCAAAAAACTCTTTATAGTTTATAAATCTTTCCTTTTGGCTAAGTCTTAATAATAATATTGTAATTTATAGCTAAAGAGACATATGATCAAGAAACTTTTTTATTTTACTTTTGTGATTATGATAAACATACCGAGGGCATCAAAATAGTACCTGGCGGGCCACTTGTGGCCCCCAGGCCATGAGTATGAGACCACTGGTTAGCCTACACACATTTCAGCGTTAGATTATCAAAATGGATTCTAATCTAATCTAATTTCATTTAATCTTTGATTTTCTATACCGATTCATCCAAACAGGAGGGCTTGACTAAAATTATACAAGCGATTAGAACAGAAACTATCCCCCTCTTTTACAAAGGCGCATTAGCTGTTTTAGTGCGCGCTAATTGCTAACATGTCCATAGACTTATAATGGAATAAAAACATACATACCTGCCTCCAGAATATCAGCACCTGGCATAGCAAAGCCTAGTACAGCAGCACAGAGGTGGCTTAAGTAGTGTAGGGGTGGGCTACTGAACCATCGAAAGGAGGATCCAAGCCTATAAGCCACTCTAACCACTGTATTTATGGTGGAACATGTGCGCCCCCCAATACCTCCCCAAACCTTATTGTACTTCCATATGGGTGCCACCTGCAGCCGTTAGGACTATTGGGGTTGTAGACAGGTGGGTTTAGTAGGTTTTGGGGGGCTCACCATGACCTATAAGGGAGTTGTGGTGAGATGTGTATATGGCACCATTTTTGTGAAGTTCGCAGCAGTGCCCTTTAAGGTGCCCCACTACTGTGTTGCCATGTCTGGGTGTCCAGTCCATCACTTTGATGGCCCCTCCCACGTCCAAAAGGTCTTGTTCTAGCTGTTTCTGACTTGGACAAATTTTTGGACAAGAATGGGGTATAAAGATAGATGACTTAGTTGTCTGGGTGATCAAACGGCTGGACGTACAGTTAGATGATTCTCAAAAAAAAAAAAATTTGGATGTATTTTTCGAGAATGGACTTTAGGCACTGCCAACTTTGGGCAACTAGCGACTTAGGCCCAAAACGGACTTAGATGTTTCTTTCAATTATGCCCCTCTAATTATAGAAGGATTATCTCTATCTTTAGCGAGCTTTCTAGCAATCTGCGACAATGATATGCAAATAGTTTCTTCAACATTGAAATGAGCACTCTGGTGGATTATTGAAAATCGCCGAGCCATTTTCTAAGAGCGGCATTAGCTTCTGGTGATAAAAATCAGCGACTAGTCTGGGGGTGCCAGTACAGTGCCAGCACTGTTAAAAGTGCATCTTGTGGCGTGTGTTTTACATTGGCTAATGAAAAAAAAAAAAAAAAAGTTACATGATTCTCATAAACTGTAGTTATTTATTTTTTTTCGTGGGAGAGGTAATAACATTTTTCTTGAGCTCTTTTATGATACCCACGTCTTATGTGTTTCTGGCTGTGGTTCATAATAAAATTTTGCACTAAAAACAGATTACAAGATTTACCTGAATTATAGTAGTTTGTATGTGTGCTTGTTCAAAGCCGACGTTGCTTCTCTCCCCCTCTCCCTTCCTTTCTTGCTTTATTTTCACGATTGGCTTTGCAACATGAACTGCTCATGCTGTGGTTATTGCGTTGCATTGCTTTCCCGGCACATGCGCATTCTTTCGTGCACAGGAAAAGAAACAAAGTTGGGATAGAACAGCTGAAGCAATCGGACGGTAACTTTGCGGAATCAGATTCTGCCAAGGCAGAGCTACTAAACGAATACTTCTGTTCAGTCTTCACCTGTGAAGCGCCGGGAGCTGGTCCACAGCTTCAGACGGGAGATAACCTGGAAGACCCATTTCAAGATTTCGAGTTTACGCCCAGTAGCGTCTACGACGAACTATCAAGACTCAAAGTAAACAAAGCCATGGGATCGGACAACCTACACCCCAGGGTGCTCAAGGAGTTAAGTGAAGTCCTGGCAGAACCATTATCTGTGCTTTTCAATCTTTCCCTACGCACAGGAAGAGTCCCCTTGGACTGGAAAACCGCCAACGTAATCCCACTCCACAAAAAGGGCTGCAGGACAGAGACAGCAAACTACAGACCAGTGAGTCTCACATCTATAGTGTGTAAACTCATGGAAACACTGATCAAACGGAACCTTGACACAATTCTAGACGAGGAAAACCTACGTGACCCCCACCAACATGGGTTCACCCAGGGTAGATCCTGCCAATCTAATCTGATTAGCTTTTTTGTCTGGGTTACTAGACAACTGGATGCCGGAGAATCACTGGACGTGGTATATTTGGACTTCAGTAAAGCATTTGATAGCGTCCCACACCGAAGGCTTTTGAACAAGTTGAAATCGATAGGATTAGGAGACACTCTAACTGCATGGGTTGGGGATTGGCTGAGCGGTAGACTTCAGAAGGTGGTGGTGAACGGTACCCCATCTGAGCCGTCGGACGTAATCAGTGGGGTGCCACAGGGCTCAGTCCTGGGCCCGATTCTATTCAATTTATTCATAAGGGATATGACGCAAGGGCTTAAAGGAAGGGTAGCACTGTTCGCTGACGACGCCAAACTTTGCAACATAGTAGGCAAAAACTTATTACCTGATAATATGACACACGATCTACTGCTGCTGGAAAGATGGTCAACTACTTGGCAGCTAGGCTTCAATGCTAAAAAATGCAAGTTAATACACCTGGGTAGGAGAAAACCGCGTAGAACTTATGTTCTGAATGGTGAGACCTTGGTTAAGACCACGGCAGAAAGCGATCTAGGGGTGATCATTAGTGAGGACATGAAAGCTGCCAATCAAGTGGAGAAGGCTTCCTCCAGGGCAAGACAAATGATGGGTTGTATCCGTAGAGGTTTTGTCAGCAGGAGACCTGAAGTCATGCTGCCGTTGTACAGATCCATGGTGAGGCCTCACTTGGAGTACTGTGTTCAGTTCTGGAGACCACACTACCGTAAGGACATACTGAGGATCGAGTCAGTTCAGCGAATGGCGACCAGGATGGTCTTGGGGCTCAAGGATCTCACGTATGAAGAAAGACTAAAAAAACTGCGGCTGTACTCACTTGAGGAAAGAAGAGAACGGGGGGACATGATTGAAACGTATAAGTACATCACGGGACGTATTGAGTCGGAAGATGATATCTTCTGTCTCATGGGACCCTCAACCACCAGAGGGCATCCGCTGAAAATCAGGGGAGGAAAATTTCATAGCAACTCCAGAAAGTACTTCTTCACCGAGAGAGTGGTGGATCGATGGAACGGACTCCCACTGCAGGTGACTGAGGCCAGCAGCGTGACGGATTTTAAGAGGAAATGGGATACTCACATGGGATCTCTAAGGGTGTGAACTCTGGGGGGCGGGCACTTGGAATCGGCAGACTTGGTGGGCTATAGCCCTTTTCTGCCGTCATTTTCTATGTTTCTATGTTTCTATGTGCCAATCAGCAGCGACTTGCATGTACATTTAGCAAATTTTCGCTACTTTCTGCCAACCTCATTTACACGCGTGATTTTTTGAGAATGACTCGCACTTTTGAATTTGCTACAAGAACACCTGTGACAGCGCCCCGTCACCAGTTTTAACGCGTTTTTTTGAGAATCCTGTCCTAAGAGAAATCCAAACATTAATTAGCACCCATCACTAGGCCACAGACTCAGTTTACCAGTTGGAACAAGAAAAGGCCTATTAACTGGGAGCAATGCTTCTTCTGAAATGTTCAGAATTTCCTGTATTCAATTTTTGAAATCTACTGCAGCAAGCAAATAAATTGAAATGTCTCACAATGTTCTTCAAATTTTCAGCTGTGCTGCAGGAGGCTATTGTGCTCTGAATTAAGGTCATCTGAAGCTATGGAAATTTGGCTAGTACATTGCTTGAATCTTTCAACTTTTTTTTTTTTTTTTGTCTGAACAGACAGATTAATTTCCTGTGCCTGCATCTGATTATTTATATCAGTATTAATAGCTGCAAAAGAAGCAACACGTTCTTGCAATAAGGCTAAAACTTCCCAGAGGGATTATTGAGAGGGGGAGGGGGGAGTGAAGGACTTGCTAGTTGCCATCACTATGAAGCATTTCTTACTCCATAGGCAGAGCCATCACTTCATTCACTCAGCACCACCTCCAGGCCTCCTCCTGCTGCTCTGTCTCTGCAGACTGCAGGAACTCTTGACATAGGCAAGGTCTCAAGTCTCACAGGCAATGATGCTGGCATATCCAGGGTTTCATTTATGTTTACTATGGTCCCTAAGTTGTAATATTAAAGGAGCCCCCCCCCCCCCACACCTCGATTATGTAGGAAGTACATTTTTGGTTTAATAGTTTTCCATGCTGGCCTCTTATAATGTAAGGCCTTAAACTATAGCTTGTGTAGCTTATATATAAATCTGACCCTGCCTCCACCTGATCTCCTGAAAGCTATTGGCATGTTCATGCTTCCATCAGAGGTGCCAGAACAAGAATAATAAGAGGAGTGTGTGTGCAGTGGTTAAAATAAAGCCTCAGCACCCTCAGGTTGTGGGTTTAAACCCACACTGATCCTTGTGACCCTGGGCAAGTCACTTATTCCCCCCATTACTCCAGGTACATTGGATAGAATGTGAGCCTGCCAGGACAGATGGGAAAAAATGCTTGAGTACCTGAATAAATTCATATAACAAACCATTCTGAGCTCCCCTGGGAGAACAATATAGAAAATTGAATAAATAAATAACAATTCTATCAATGGAACCTGCAGATGTTTTGCCTTATAAGGAAATTGCAGGCAGTATACAAATATTTTCATACAACTGTGTTTGCAATTATAGTTCAATCACTTATATTTTCTTTGATGGATTATTGTAATATACAGTAGTATACCTGGGATGTGCAAAGGAGCTGTTGAAGAGACTACAGGCAGTATAGAGTACTGCAGTCAGGGTGATCTTTTTGATCTCTAAATATGACAGAATTACATCATATAGTATTAAATTACATTGGTTGTCAAGAATCAATTTTAAGCTTCGTGCGGCGGTCTTCAATATTTTATATGGTGAAGGACAATCATATCTGCTGGAATTAGTCTCTTTCCCCTCCTTTTTCAAAGCCGTGCTATTGGCTACCGCGCGGCAAAAGCCCCAAAGTCCTTGAAATCTCTATGAGTTTTGGGACAGTTACCGCAGCGGCAGCCGTTAGCATGGCTTTGTAAAAGAGGAGGTTTATTAGTGGGTAGATCAGGACATGCTTTAAGGAAGCAGTTTATCTTCAATTTCCTTTCCCAAAACAAATTGCATCAGTTACGGAATAGAATGCACCTTTTTATTATCAGACACCTCTAATTTGGAATGAATTGCCATTTTTAATTAGATCAGAAGTTTGTTGTATGGTTTTTAGGAAGCTTTAAAAATCATTTTCATTTAAGGAATTTTGATCTTGAAATTTATTATGATTTGTGTTTATTGTATTATATGGAAATTGGTATTATATTATGTTTAATTGGGCTTGTTTCCAGTATCTGAATTTATTGTAATCTACCATGAACTCATAAGGGATTTGGTGGAATACAAATAGTAGTGAATGTAATTAGACCACTGTCACTCCAACGACTTGCATCAAGAAATCCCAAGAGATATACCGTATATATTCGAATATAAACCGAGATTGTTAGGCAAAAAAATTGGCCGGTTTATATTCAGGTCAATGCCCCCTCCCAGAAATTTTTAAGGCTGCCGCCACCAGGCTCTGCCCCCCTCCTCCTCCCTGCCCTATCATACCTCTGACGATCCCTGGTGGAGGTGCAGCGGGTCTTCTGCCGATCGCTGGTGGAGGTGCAGCGAGCAGGAGCAAGCTTTCCAAACTCCTGCCCCGCTGCTAACCGGCTGCGCGATCCAATTTCTTCATCTGAGCTGCCTGAGCAGCAGCGCAATTTGGTGCTGCTTTTCAGCGCTGAGTGGCTTCTTTACTGGCTCCCGTGAAGTCTTGACATTTTTCCTCCTTATTGGGGGGGAAAGGGGGTCTTGAATTATATTCGGAATGACTTATAATCGAGTATATACAGTAAGCAATTTTAACAAACTGTCCATATGCATCACAGTGTTTTAGGATAATTTTCATGTGCTCATAGAGCTGTTATTCACTGGGCAACCATGCGGTAAATTCTCCTTTACTAGTGGTACAACTGATATTCTAACCACAGCGCATAGGCTTCACATACAAATACTGACATTGTTGAACAACTCTGCTATTAATACGTGTTTGCATTTATAAGAAAAATGACTTTAAACACTTATCTTGTTCCAAGTAGACTCCGGCCTTGACACGAGTCGTGTTTTGCAATTGCTACTTCAGGAAGCCACTCATAACATTATTTTTTCAAAGTTGCCTTAATTCCTTTGACTTGCCAGCTTAAAAAAAGTATACAAGTGAAAAGATGCCTAAAACATTGTGATGCATTCGGACAGTTTGTGAAAATTGCTTATATCTCTGGGGATTTCTTGATGTAAGGTTATTATCTTTCCCTCATTGATGTTTACATTTATTCAGTAATTCCCCTTTTGGTTTTGGAATATTCCGGTGACCTGAGCAGCATCACTTCTGTATGGGTCAGTTCTATTACTGGGTGCTGGTAGAAGTGTGACCTTTATCTTCTGTCATGTTTCTCTGTTTCCGTGTTTATTCTATAAAGCAGTGGTGTCCAAGGCAAGGCTCAGAGGCAAGTGGCAGCCCCCAGAGACCTCCATTGTGGCCCCCATTGGATTTCTGGGCTTCTTTTGCTACTCTGTCTCTCTACCTAGGCTCAGGACAGAGAGGGGAAGAGCCGCATTCTTGAAGGACAAGGCATTTCTCAATAAATAAAAGAGAATGCATTTGGAAATGCTCACAACCTCCAGAATACCCCCCCACCCACCCACCCACCCATGAAGTTTGAAGGTGGGTTGGTGAGGATGGATGTCAATAACACATATTGGTCAGCAGAGTCATGGCCCTTCACGGGAAGATATTTGGTGGCTCTCCTTCAGCTCATTAGAATCCAAAGTGGCCCCAACTTAAAAATGAATGAAAACCACTGCTATAAAGGAATGTAGGCACCTACTTTCCTTTATAGAAAACTAGCCTGAGTATGAACACACCAAACATTTAGATGCAATCACTCACGACAGCTATAGAACTGGTGTAAATGTTAGCCCTTCTGAGTTGAGGGGCTCTACAGAGGTCAGGAAATATCTTACCTGTGGTATGAGTGTGCAATGAGCACTACATACTTGTGTTGTTTTACAAGATTAACCCCCTCTTTTACTAAGGTGCGATATGTTTTGTAGCACACGCTAAACATGCGCTAAACGCTACCGCGTGCATGTTATCCTATGGATGCATTAGCGGTTAGCGCACATGTTGATTTAGCGCTCGCTAAACGCGCACTACAATGCTTAACGCACCTTAGTAAAAGAAGACCTAAGTTTACATTACAAAAAAAGGATAAAATGTATTCCATGTAAGTATCAGATCTAAAAAAAAAAAAAAAAGAAATATAATTGCTCTAATTTAAAAGCATAACAAGACAGTTATCTGGTCTTTTACTGGTAGCTATTTTCACTTGGAAGATATTAGCCATTGATTTAGCGTAGTCTGTAAATTAAGTGGAACATTTACTGATCTGTTTTCAGATGGTGTTACTACAAGCTGGAAAGATTCATTACCACGACACTTCCTGAAGAAAAGGAAATGGGCTGACTAAGAACGTTATGATCTTTGGGTGTTTAAAAAAAAAAAAAGATTTCATAAGGGTGACAGTAAGGTCATACAGCCCTGGGGACCTAATTGGAACCTTCAGTTCTGTGCAATCCTGAACTGTATACTAGACTGAATATAAGGATATATTTAACCTTTGAAATCTGATTTTAAATGTATAAACCCCCCACCCAATATATAATCAGTCTGACTTGTAGGAAATACTTTATGACTCTATAGTGAACAAAAAGAAATGATGGTTACAAAAATAATATAAGGGAAATTTATTTTAGTGTGCTGAAATAAACTACTTTTATTTTTACAATTTTCAGAGTACATATATATTTTCTGACATTTTTTGTAGTTTAGAAGATTCTGACTTCTTGTAACATATGTATTCACTTCTCTATAAATTATTTTGTGCAGGTCCAAACAGCTCCTCACTGGGCTAAATGGCACTCTGGGCAGTCACTCTGCTGTTGTAACTAGCCTAGGGCAAGGAAGGTATGTTGCCCTTGTGCAGCCTACTAGCTCTATTCTGAAAATGTGGCTGCATGGGAGTGGTCACGCATTGGATTACCGTTAAAGCTATAGTGGCAGTGAACCAGTCTGGCATACTAGACATGTACCTGTTTTGGTGGTGACGTGTTCTGCTGGGCTCCATAATAGCACTAGTGCCACCTAGTAGTAGTCTTCTAGAACTACCACTAGGGTCATCTTTCCATATAAAGGGTGAGGTCTTGATGGTAGGGAGGGATTGCATGGGGAACTAGGTGCTGCACCCTTTAAAAGACAGGCCAGAAGCATCAGGCTGCGGCTTGGCAGCCTGATGTTCTCAGGTGGTATAATTTTATCATAATTTATGAGTCATAATGTTATTTGTGATGGGCAGTGCTATTCACCACAAGTTGTGTTATATAATATAAATAGTAATTAGCTGCACTGGCATGTTTTTGCATCTCATTGCTATGTAATCTGTAGTGTCTTAAATTTTCATGAACACACAAGTGGAATGCCTAAATAATACTAATCCACCAACAGCATTCAAAATTTCTATAAAAGATACACAGGGAAAAAGAAAAGGATAGACTTCCAGTGGAGAAAAGATCTCAGTGTCTCTCAGGATACCACAAATTGAGTCTCCTAAGGACTTAACCTGCCTTCAAACTATTCAATTTGAAGGCAGGAGGCACATCCTTGGTCATAAAAACTCCACTGCATAGACCCCAATTCAAAATTTTCAGTTACAGTTATTGTATTCAAGTCCATAAGCAAAAATATATCAAAATAAAATCCAAATATAATTGCTCGATTGGAAAGCCAGTCTTTTCTGTTGAAGTCCCAACACCATTACTGAAGCCCAGGTATTGTAACATCTTTGCACCTCAGGTATAGTAACACTATTATCAAAGCTCATGAATCGTAATACCATTATAAAAGCTTATACATACCGCTCTGAATTGACTATCTAGTCATTAGTAGCAGTATAGAAGCTTTCAATAAACAATATTAGGCTTGCTAATAATAGATTACACTAGTATTCTATAAAAGAATCTGGGTGCCCAGATGCCATTTTAGAATAGGCTTTCATTGTGTGTCCTTGGAACACTCAAAAGTTGGTAGCCACTTATAGAATTGCCTCATTTGTGGGGGATGTTGCAGACAGTTTCTTCTCTCACATTATGTTTCAGAAGCATTGTTCTGTGGGATAGACATTACTGCAGACTACAGTTACGGCACCCAAATTTAAGGTTTTTTTATTGACATAGAGGTGCCTATTTATCTTTAAGTGTTTCCAGTTTTCCCTGAACTGTTGCCACAAGGCATTTCTGCTTCACAATATTCCCAGTTTTCTTACACACTTCCAATTAGGTGTAATCACTGTTATAAAAATTATTATTAAATGGATGGAACTTAACCAATAGAAAAATAAAAACTTGATGTCAGATAAAGGCCAAATGGCCCATCTAGTCTGCCCATCCACAGTAACCATTATCTCTTTCTCTCTCTGAGAGATCCCACATGCTTATCCCAGGCCCTTTTGAATTCAGACACAGTGTCTCTACCAACTCTTCTGGGAGACTGTTCCATGCATCTACCACTCTTTCTGTAAAAAAGTATTTCTGTAGATTACTCCTGAGCCTATCACCTCTTAAACTTCATCTTATGCCCTCTTATTTCAGAGTTTCCTTTCAAATTAAAGAGATTCGACTTGTGCACATTTACATTACGTAGATATTTAAACGTCTCTACACATCCCTCTCTGGCTTAGAGAAATATGTATTATAAAGAACTATTAATTTGGGGAAAGTTAGCTCGCTTGGTTAAAATTTAGCTCATTAAATATCAAGAACTAAGACCCAGAACATTTATAAGCAAACTGAAAATTTATTTAATGCATTTTTTTTGCTACTTCAGCTTGTCTGCGGTGTTCTTTGCTCACATGTTTAAAGACAATAGACTGTTTTCAGTCCAATTCTTTATATGTGAGGTTGCAAACCATTGGACCCCTGAGGAAGGCGTGTTCGCCGAAACATGGACCTTGTAGGGTCTGGTTGGATTTTTATCACAATATTATTTATCATTGTACTTTTTTAATTGAATTTTCATGGTTTTATATGTCAGTGTTTAATCATGGTTTTATATGTCAGTGTTTAATAAATTATCTCCAGAACATCTGTATCCACAGTTTTTTTTTTTTTATCATCGGTGGATTGTTTTCACTGTGGATCATTGGGTCTCCCCATTTTTCTTTGTTGTGCTGCTCTGTATCTCAATAACATCAAAGCGTAATCCCTAGGAATCTTCCATTTTGTTATTCTACAACTTGCCTTAATCACCTCACCTCAAAAGGATGAAATCTTGGGGCAGCTTTTTCATATATAGTATGGCTGGATGTGTTTTTGCATACAGTTCCCTCCAGCTCACATCTGGACCTTTATATTGCATAGTATGACCATGCAGTGGGTCAACAAGCACCCTGAGGCTGTGGGTTCAAATTCCATGTTGCTCCTTGTGACCCTGGGCAAGTAACTTAATCCTCCATTGCCCCAGGACAGATAGGGAAAAATGCTTGAGTACCTGAATGTGAACCACTTAGGCTATAAGTTGTATATAAATACTAAAATAAATAACTAATTTTGGATTTAAGCTCATACCTTTTTCAGTAGTAGCTCAAGTTACCTTTAGAAACAGTAGTTTCTTTCCTGTCCCTGAAGAGCTCACACTCTAAGGGCTCCTTTTACACATCTGCGGTAGTAGTTTCTACTGTGGGTCAGTGAGGTAAATGCTCCGACGCTCATAGGAATTGAGCGTCAGAGCATTTACCTCGCCAGCTTGCGGTAAAAACTTCTACTTTGGCTTTGTAAAAGTGGCCATAAAGTGAAAAGATATGTAAATGCACCACATCACAATGCCTAAACACACCTAAATCAAAGTGAATGCTATACCAACAACCATCACAGAAACACTCTAACTCTGTATTATAACACCTTTACAGAAGCTCATGTACTGTAACATCTGTGTGGAAGCTCATGAATTGTAACATCTGTGCAGAAGCTCATGAATTGTAACATCTGTGCAGAAGCTCATGTAGACAGCCTGAATTGACTTACCCAGTCATTAGTAGCAGTATAAAAACTTTTAATAAACAATAAGTTTATACCTGAGGCAATATGGAGTGACTTGTCCAAAATGACACACAGCAACAGGTCTTAAACTACTGCTGTGCTATTGCTTTAAGAGTGATATGCGTATCAAATGCTTGTAATGAATAGAGGTTCTAACCACTGACTTTGTAATGTTAAATTGAAAAGAGGGAATCTCTGAGCCTAAGTAAAAAAAAAAAAAAAAATCACAATTTTTTCTATTCTGTGTCCAGAGCCGGAAAGTTGATTTAAAATAGCTCTGTGTTCAATATCTCCTTTGAAAGATGGCCACCAATTGCTGTAGTCACCTTGTTATGCTATCCTGGGCATGAGACCAAGCCTTATGCTAAAACATTAACAACAGTGAAAAATCTGCAAAGTCTTTCGGAGAAAAAACAATATATATAAACAGTGCTTGTCAAAAAAAAATGAGAAAAAGCGGGGGGGGGGGGGGTAAAATATTCTTTTAGGAAAAGTACTATAAAATCAAATCCATCAAGAATGAACTAAATTGCTTTAAAAATAATCTGCAAAATGTCTGGTTCTGGTTAATTTTCCATGGTCTGTTTCCAGTAAACTTTTTTTTTTTTTTTTTTACAGTAGACACATTCTTTGGATTTCCTCTTGCTTGATAGTAAAGCCAGCAGTAATATAAATAGTGTGTTTACAGGAGACGAATCATCCTGGTTCAAAGCCAGATACAAGAAGGGAAGAGCTTTAACTCAATAGTTTATTTTAACTTCAGTCTGTTCGTATATGGCTTTACTACACAATGTTCAATGCTAGAAAATATGCTTGCATATTTGGTATGGTAGTCAATAGTTGCATTATGTACATTTGGGAGCAATGTTTATAAATGTTTGTCTGCAGGTAATCTGACAATTCTTAAAAGTGAACCCAAGACAAATCAACAAAATACCAAGTTTCCAGTGATGTGAAATATACTATTTAATGGGGTGTCAGAAAGACCTCTTGAAGTAAACAATACCTCAAAGATTCTTAAGATCTTCATTCATCCCCTATGGCTTTATAAATAGTCAATTAGATAATTTTTCACTCATTGATAATAAGTTATGTAGAAAAGATAATAACTTAGCTTTTTTTCATTTTTTTCTTTTTCTTTGTCTATTAATTATATTGCATCTGCTTTCTCTAGCTTTCTTAGAAGCCGCTGAATATAAAAGTTAGGAACATTTAATGATTCAGACCCCATGCCTTGACAAAGATAGGCGAAACGCGTCGGCAGGGGAGCGATTTATGCTGACCGCTAGAGAAAGCAGATGCAATATAATTAATAGACAAAGAAAAAGAAAAAAATGAAAAAAAGCTACGTTATTATCTTTTCTACATAACTTATTATCAATGAGTGAAAAATTATCTAATTGACTATTTATAAAGCCATAGGGGATGAATGAAGATCTTAAGAATCTTTGAGGTATTGTTTACTTCAAGAGGTCTTTCTGACACCCCATTAAATAGTATATTTCACATCACTGGAAACTTGGTATTTTGTCTGCAGGTAAAGCATATTTTGTACATAGAAACAGTTTCTTATAAGATTACATGAGTATACTGTACATGGGTTTTGTTTGTTTCTCACCCGCCCTTATCCAGGGCGAGTTACATATTAACATACAAAAAAAAAGATTTACATTTATCTTACAAAACACTTCAGAGACACACTATAACAAATTACATACCGACACATCAAATCAAACCACATATAGCATACAAGTCGTATCAACGACTTGTACACAAGCTTCATGTATGAGGGGTGCTGAAAAGTTCTAGCCTAACCAACCAACCTCCTAAATTCTGAGCGTTGTTTTGCCACGGTAGCGGAAAAGAGTGTTATCTTATTTCGTTAAGTGCTGATTTGCAGAAACAAAATTCTTGGTTTTGACATTGTTCCATATCATCGATTGAACCAAGTCATTCTCTTTTTGGCTGGGCTGAGAACTTTTAAGCACCTCCCTTGTAGGCATTCCCTGGGCTGTAATATATTATAAAATATGAATGTAATATGTTATAAAATATGAATGTATGGTATATAATTAGGGTTCACAGTCATAAGCACGCCGGACAAATGTGTGCCGACATTACAGAGCAGACAATTGAGTGCAAGATTTCAGTGCGCCGCCGTAAAAGTTTATTTTAAAGAGCTCCGAAGGGGGCTGTGAGGGAGGAACCCCTCAGTTTACTTAATAGTGTTCATGCTGCCGTGGGGGGAGGGGGGGTTGTGGGTTGGAACCCCCCATTATAGAGGAAACTTAACTATTTCCTATTTTTATAATGTGGGAGGTTATTCCCCCCACACTCCCCCAACAGCAGCACGAACACTATTAAGTAAAATCACTCCCCTCAGAGCTCTTTAAAATAAACTTTTACGGCAGCGCGTTACAGTCTTGCATTCAATTTTCTCCTCTGCAATGTCGGCGTGCCTATGTCCGGCGCGCTTTTGTCCTGTCATCCATAATTAGGAGATCATTTTATAAGAGGTCACTCAATTTGAATCAACATAAGAACATAAGAATAGCCTTACCGGGTCAGACCAATGGTCCATCAAGCCCAGTAGCCTATTCTTACGGTGGCCAATCCAGATCCCTAGTACCTGGCCAAAACCCAAAAAGTAGCAACATTTCATGTTACCGATCCAGGGCAAGCAGTGACTTTCTCCATGTCTCTCTCAATAACAAACTATGGACTTTTCCTCCAGGAAATTGTCCAAACCTTTCTTAAATTCAGCTACACTGGTTCCTCCTATAACTTCATTGAGTGTCCCATAGTCTTTGTAATTTTTGACAGAGTGAAAAATCGATCCACTTGTACCCGTTCTATTCCACTCATGATTTTGTAGACTCCAATCATATCTCCCCTCAGCCATCTCTTTTCTAAGCTGAAGAGCCCTAACCTCTCTAGTCTTTCCTCATTTTTCTTCCTTGCCCCAACCCTTTGGAATTCCTTACCATTTGTGCTATGTGCAGAACTCTCTTATGATGTTTTCAGTGGGCTACGGAGTAGCTAAGGTTTGTTGGATCTGATTGGAATACCTTCCCTTTTCCATATTTCTCTTTCTCTAACTCTTCCTGTCCTATAATGCAATTAGAGATCCGTTCTACCTGTATTTAGCCTATAAACCACCTTTCTGTAGCAATACCAAAGGCAGCATAGCAAGTTCTCAATAAGTTCTCAATAAAAGTTATTGGAGGGTGAACATAGAAGTCATCCGTCAGTCTTATCATTTTATTATTTTGTGTTATTTTATAATTTGTATTGTTTTAATTTTAACTTTGACAATGTATGTTATAAAATAAATCATAAATCCACTTCAACTAGCTAATATAAACAGTCCCTTAGAAACAGTAGGTCTTTATAAAAAAAAAAAAAATAATAATAATAAAGCCCCTTCACAGTTCTGCCTCTATTGAAAAAGTTTAAGCATCTCAAAAAGGAATTTTTACCTCTTCCGGGACCTCAGCGATGCCACCCTCAGCGACTTAAAACTTCATTGTCACCAGCCCTATCAGGTAGGGGACCTTCCTACCAGATTTGGGTTAATTGAAGATATTAATTGGATTCCACCTATCATAAGCAAGTTTCATTTAATTAATATCCCAAAATATCACATCATATAAGAAGAATTGAAGAAATGTGTGGAAGTTGTTAAAATAGCTATTATGAGGCTGGTGAAGAACTGGTGTTTAAATCTCCGGTGACGAAGAAATTTTGAGTGGCTGAGGGTGGCATCACTGAGGTCCTGGAAGAGATAAAAATTATTTTTTGAGATGATTAAACTTATTGAGGCAGAACAGTGAAGAGGCTTTCTTTTTTAAGAAAATAAATCAAAACCATATGGTGGTATTTTAGTCATTAGCATGCAGTGTTCGCATGAATAGCCTCTGATAGAATCCTAACCAGTGTAAAATATACACATTAACATGACAGGGGTATAATGTAATAGTGGGTGTGCTTATGGGCAAAGTTTGGACAGAGCATGGGCAGAACTCACAAGTACGCTTATAGATTACAAAACAAGGTAATTTATATGCCTTCATGTTTGAAGTACATTTATTTTATTTAAAAAATGTATATACCACCTAAAGTCTAGGCAGTTTAGAAAACAACATGCAAAATAAATAATAACAACACAGATTAAAATGCAATAAAATAAATAAAATACAACATAGGGCTCCTTTTACTAAGCTGTGATAATGGTTTTAGCGTGCACTTAGTGCACGCTAGACGCTAACGCCTCCATTGAGCTGGCATTAGTTTTTATTCATAGCGGGTTAGCGCGTGCTAAAAATGCTACCACAGCATAGTAAAAGGAGCCTATAGACTCATAGGGCTCCTTTTATCAAGCCGTGTTAGAGCCTTAACGCACGGAGTGCCATGTGTTACGGCCACGTTACATGGTGCGTGCGGCAAAATAGGCAGTAGTGTGCGGTATTCTAGCGTAGGCGCCTAGGTGTGCTAATTTCTTTAGCGCACCTTGATAAAAGGAGCCCATAGACTCTCCTACATCCTCCACTACAAACACACACATTTAATTCACATAAATGCATTGCCCTATAACTAAGGCCCTCTTTTACTAAGATGCACTAACCGATTAGCGCATGTGAATCGATTTAGCATGTGGTAAATGCATGTTAGTCTATGGACGCATTTAGTGTGTGCTAATTTGATTAGTGCACCTTATTAAGAGAGGAAGTAAATCTTCATGAGTTTTTAAAAGTATCACAGAAATTCTTACTAAATTTTTGTTCACATAAATACATCGACAAATATCTGTGTCTTCAAAAGTTTCTTAAAAGTATCTCTAGGTTTACATAATCGTAACTGACCAGTCAATGAGTTCCAAAATTTCATCCCTACTATTGAAAACATAGAATTACTGACCCTGGTATGTATCACATTTTTCTCTTTCATCAATGACAACCTCATTTCCTGTGCAGATCTTAATACCCTTCTTGGACAATACAACTCTAACAAATCTTTAAAAAATTCAGGGGCTGTATGATATAAAACCTGATGTACAATCAAGAGCACTTTATATTGGACTCTCTGTTATACAGGAAGCCAATGCAACTGCTTCAGAATTGGCATAATATGGTCAGGGCCGGATTTTCCTTTAGGCTAACTAGGCTTCAGCCTAGGGCCTCAAGATCAAGAGGGGCCTACATTCAAATTGTTAGCAAAATTAAAATTACACTATTCTAAAAACAGTGAACACTAAAACAATGAACCGAAAATAAGGAGAAATTCTACGCTTCAGGATCGGAACCGGCTCCGGCCGCAACGGGGTGCCGACTCGGCTTCTCCCTTTCTTTTTCTCGCCCTGGGAGGAGGATCGGGGAGGGAAAGACGTCAGTCCGGAAACAGCTGGGCAAAGCCCAGCCCCGCGGGGAGAGAGGCAAAACGTGGATCCGTCAGGAGAGGGCGGCCCAGACTGGCGTTGGGGGTGGGGTGGGGTGGGGGTTTCAGTGGAAGCGGGATGGGAGGCAGGCAGGCTGGCATCAAAGGGGAGTTGGGGGGTTTAATGGAAGCAGGCAGGCAAGATGGCATGGGGGGTGTTCAATGGAAGGGGGATGGGAGGCAGGCGGGCATCGGAGGGGGGGTGAGGTGAGGAAGGACGCACTGGGGGCACTATGGACATAGGAAGGGGCAATGTTGTGTGTTATGTTTGATTAGTTATTTTTACAAGTACTATATATGGTGCTGAGAATAAATGTCCAAATAAGTGTTCTCGACTTTTTTTTATTTGTTATCCGTGTCACATTTTTTATAAAGGTTAGTACCAATAACAACATGTTTCCTTTAACATATTGATATATATCACAGTAATGATGTATTTTATTATCTCTCATGTAATTTACAAACTTCAAAATGGGAGGTGAAAGGGCCTCATAAGTGGAATAGTTTAGGGCCTCTTTTCATCTAAATCCGGCCCTGAATATGGGCCATCTGTGAAGCAAACACAATCAATCTAGTAGCAGAATTCATCAAAACTTGCAATGCCCTACTTTTCGTTTTCACCATCCCCAAACAAAACACATTACAATAATCTAACCTTCCTAATATTAATGCTTGCATCACCGTACGAAAATCAAAAGGCATTAACATTGGCTTCAACCTGTGCAACTGCACATATCCCAATTGTATAGTTTCAATAACTGTTGTCCCAAAGCTAATGCTGAATCCAGCCAAACCCCCAACACCAACATCTCTTTTTTAAGTGGAAATGAACCTCCCCCCTCAATACATTTACACACTCAAAGTCTCTCTTCTCCTTATCATTCTCTACAATCATCACCTCTGTTTTGTTCACATTCAACTGCATTCCATGCAAAATCATCCATCTCATTATGTTCTCCATATAAATATTCAAACACTTCTCCGCTCCTTTATCATCTTTGCCTTGCTCGTGAGCAGGCATATTCTCTGACATTTACACCAGTACTCGTATAAAGAGAAGATGCCTACTCATCTATTTTTCTTTATAAAATACTCTATTTATTTTTTAAATTTATATCCCACATATACCCAGGCGGGTTACAGAATAAAACGTACATAAATCATCAATACATAGGCATAGTCTAAAAATGACAATGTTCCAAATCCACATTCATCATCTTAAATCAGAATAATATAAACGATGAAACCTTACCTAATAGTTGTGCTGCTTGGTCTTAATACATACACTGTTTGGCAGCTTATTCTGTAATCTTATAATATTTCTAATTTTGATTAGTTAATTTAGCATAACAAAAGCCTATATAAATAAATGAGTTTTAAGAATTCTATGAAACTGTTCAATGTTCTTACACAATCGTATGCTACCTGGTAACTTATTCCATAGACCCGCAGCAACCACTGAGAATGCAGAATAACTTGTTACAGCAAATCCAATAGAAAAAGAGCAGAGCGCGCCTTGTCTTTAAACCCACTTTATTAGCAATCAATAGTAAAATCCTTCCGCAAAGCAGTCTTATTGAACATAGATCATGAACGCATGTATTAAAGCAAGAACTTGACACAGTTCAAGTTTTGGCTAGATAGGCTGCATCAGGAGTCCCATTTAGATCAATGACAAACCAAATAGTGAGAATCAAATCCGTGAAGGTACAGCGTTGAAAATACCGCACTGTTTAGTGTTCCTAGTGGTTGAATAAAAACAAAAAACAAAAATGCAGTGGAGAAGATGATGTTCAAGATGCAGACTTTATTAAAAGTATCTAATATAATAAAAGACTAAGCCGCGCATGCGCACTCCCAACTGCATGCGTCCGTTTTCCGTGAGATGTAGGGCACCTCACATAGGAGTGCGCATGCGTGCGAATCTCTCTCTCCTGCCAAGGCGAACAGTAGGAGCAGCTAAGTTTTTAAAGTCGTGAAAAGCCGTAGGCCATGAAGTATGTAGGCGGCATACTTCACGACCGACGGCTTTTCAAACCCCCCCAGCACCGCCGTTGCTAAACCTTTGAAAACCCTCCACCCCCACCAGCACTGCCGGCTGCGGTTAAGGCGAGAGAGAAAATAAGAAAAGGTATGATAAGTCTTCTGTTGGTCACAAGACAAAGGGAAAGAGTTACCGAATCCTTTACCAACACAGAGGATGAGGTAGAGCAGTCCCATTCGGATATCCAGGTGGAAGAAAGCGATGTCGACTGTGGCGGCCGAGCATGGAGCCGGGCCGAAGTTTCTTTTTTAAAATTCAAAGACGCTGCAGCGGCTCCTCTCACGAGCCGCTCCTGCGTTGGAGAAGACGGCGATTGTGAGTGGAGCTGCAGGGAAGTTACACTGCTGGGGGCTCGGGCTGTTAGGTCCGTGCAGGCTCCTCTCGCGGTAAATGGAGGGAGAGGGAATGCTGCGGCTGCTGGACAGGGAAGTAGGGAAGGAGATAGGAAGAAAGACACAGGGGCAGGGAGAGAGACAGAAAGACAGACAGACAAAGGGGGCCAAGGAGGGAGAAAGACAGAAAGAAAGACAGACATATATTCTACCACCAGCGGGAGGAAGGGAGACAGAAAGAAAAGAAGAAAGATACAGGGACAGGGAGAGACACAGAAAGACAGACAGACAAAGGGGGCCAGGGAGAGAGACAGATAGAAAGAAAGACAGCAGGACAGAGAGAGAGAGACGGAAATAAATACAGACAGACATATATTCTAGCACCCGTTAATGTAACGGGATAAAATGCTTGTAGTCTAATAATCCACATGAGAAATGCCTAGGACCCAAATCATTGGAGACTTTGGACCCAATACGGTCTGTGTTTCGACAAAACTGTCTTCCTCAGGGGTCCTTACAAGTCCTGATACAAAGACTCATGGATCAAAGGCTAAATAATTTTTATCAGAAACTTCATTGATTACCGATAGAGTCTAGAATTTTGTTTAAATTCTCTTGTATTTGTTATAAATCAGTTTTTGGTATGTCACCTGGGTATCTTGTTCCTCACTTTTCTTTGAATCACTCTGACAAGAACACACGCAGAGTGCACCTGTTTACTTATCCCCATATAAAATCTTGTCGTTACAACAAGTGTTTTGAGAGAACTCTCTCATTTCAGGCCGCTAAACTGAATGTATGGCTTGGAAAAATTATGTTAGAGGTTTCTTCCTATTTTGATTTCAGAAAACTGTTAAAGATACAACTATTTGATAGGTTGGTATCTTAATGCATCCTGTTTTAACTCTATCAAGTTTTTTCTTATTTTAACCTGATGCATTTGGAGCAGAAGGGGGTATGTCTTTTGTTTTGGTATTATTCCTGATGGTAATGATGGATGGGAGAGGGAATTTTTATCTTTTGTATAGATACTGATTGATTATAAGTGCTTGGTTGATTATCATTATTTGTATATAAATTGTATTGCACTTTTTGTTGGCATTAAAAACTAAATAACGTTTAAAAAATAAAATTAATGTAAGAACCAACACCTTGAATTTAATTCTATAGTTTATTGGTAACCAGTGATTCTCACGAAACAATGAAGTAGTATGATCATTGATTTTGGTGGAACTAAGAAGGCTGATAGCAGTGTTCTGGAGCAGTTGCAGTTTTATAAGACTCATCTGTCAAACTCTATTACTGTATAAAGTGAACTACAATAATTGAAGCAACTGAAAACCAGTGTGTGAATCAAAGCGTGGATTGCATTCTTTTTCCAAAAAGAGCTGAAGAGATAGAGCCTGATGACAAGATTCTGTGGTTCAAAAGAAAGTTCAGAATCCATGGTAGTACCCAGAATTTAGTGTATTCTCAGGTGCTGGTATAAAAGTAAGTGGCTTCATTATACCCTCAATTTCTGTAGCTTTTTTTTAGGGCAGTTTTATGACAGAGCGGCATTTATGAAAGGACATCCAAGTCAGAATACCGACGTCCAAGACAAGTCAGAACATCCTAAATGGAAGTCCAAGTCACATGTATTTTCAAACAAGAAATATGTCAAGAATTCCTGTTCGAAAAAACATGTGATGGACATCCATACATAGGAAACATCTAGCATGAAATGTCTAAATTATAAACAGGGGAAACCAAGGGGTATGAATGTCTGTATAGCAGCATTATTTAAGTTCAGCTTTATCTAATATACTGTAAATAATACATGGTGTATCTGACTGAGTACAAAAAAAATGACCTTTTTACAATTGAAGAGATATGTGATTTGAAAGTAAGACAACTATCAACAATGACCCCCAAGAATTTTAATTTCATTTTTTAAGGTAGGACAGAAAAACTTAAAGTGACAAAAAGAATAGAGATACGTTTTTAGAGGGATTTAATTGATGCACAGAGAATCAATTAGCAATCAGGTTTAATTCATCTGAAATACTTGAGATGAGGGAAAAGATGTTGAATATCATCAGCATATAAGGCCTGACAATTAAGTTCATGAACTCATCCTAGAAAAATGTGCTACATACCTCATTGCTGAATATCACTAAGGTCACCTTCGAAGTACTCCCCTTGGGAAGCTATGCACTTATACAAGCGCCTAGTCCACCCTTCAAAACAGTTTTGGAACTTTTTTGGGAACAATTTTGGAATGTCCATCAGAGCTTTCATCTGTCCTCTCTTCAACTCCTTCTATTTCTGGAGTACCTGTGAGACATGACCCCCAATGACTTTTTTCTTTACCCGAAGATAAAGGAAATATTGAAAGAAGGACATTTTGATGTCTTGAATGTCCTTGCAATATTTCCTTTATCTTTGGGTAAAGAAAAAAGTCATTGGGGGTAAGATCAGGGAGAGGTAAGGGAGGGTGTTCCAATACAGTTATTTGTTTACTGGCTAAAAACCCCCTCACCGACAGTGCTGTGTGAGCTAGTGCATTGTCGTGATGTAAGAGCCACGAGGGACCATTTTTGCACACACCTTTCTCATGCCAAGATTTTCAGTTAAGATTTTCCTAACTCTTTCTCTATTGATGTTTACTTGGTCTGCTATGCTTCTCACATGCTAACGATTTTGACATACAATTTGAACAAACTTTGCAATGTTTTCATCAATTCTGCTCATTAATGGCCGCTCTGGATCTTCAGTGACACTTTTCTCTCCCCTCAGAAAAATGTTTAATCCATTTGTACACTGCTGTTTTCTTCATGCCATTAGCCCCATAAACTTGGACTAACATGTCCCTGATTTCACTTCCACTCTTGCCAAGTTTAACAAGAAATGCAATGTTTGTTCATTGCTCTACATCAAGCTCTGACATTCTCACAATGGCACACAAAAACATGCAACAATAGTGAACACCACTCAGCAAGACACCGCCACACATTGACACAAACACAGCTGTGAGACACTGATATACCAAGGTTATGAAACCTTACCAAGCTGTATGTACAGTGCTGCCAATGTAAGCACATGTTGGCAAGTTCATGAACCTAATTGGCAGACCTAATATATAATGTTCAAAGTTTGAAGCAACAGTGCTAACGGTGAGAGGAAAATATTAGCATATGGATCCCAAGACAGATCCTCGCAGAACACCACACAAGAGATTGCAAATGGATGAATATGAGTTGGTGCTGAAAAGTTCTCAGCCCAACCAAGAAGAAAATGACGTGGATGTGGTTCAATCAATGATACGAAACAATATCAAAACATAGAATTTTGCTTCTGCAAATTGGCACTTAACAAAATAAGATAACACTCTTTTCAGCTAAGGTGGCAAAATAATGCTCAGAATTTAGGAAGCTGGTAGGTTGGGATGAGAATTTTTCACCGCCCCCTCATAGTAAGCTGAATTTTCTATCTTGAAGTTAAGATTGAAACCAAGGAAAGGGAACATCTGTTATTCTGATCTCTTTAAGGTGGGAGAGAAGAATATCGTGATCAACTAAGTCAAACGCTGCACTGAGATCAAGGGAGATAAGAAATGCTTCTCTTCCGCCATCAAAGGCTCAATGGATAATGTCCATGAGAGCTAACATAGTCCCCTGATATTCAGCTGGCAGCAGTATTTTTCTAAATGCATGTACTTGACTGATGGGTATTTGACAATAAGCCTATTTATAAAGGCATATAAGCAAACGCCGCTCAATATTCAGTGCTATTTAACTGGCCAGGAACGGCTTCTGAATGGTTAATTAGAATATTTTGTGTGATACAGTGGTCTCTTGTTCTTAGTTGTATTTTTCTACTACATTTTGTTGATGTCTCTAGTATAATAGTAGGGATTCGTTAGATATTGTTGAGAAATAATTAGAATTTGGCCAGCTAAAAATTATTATGCAGAAGATAGCTGGCTATCTCTTGCTTAATATCCTGATTAGCGGCTAGTGGCTAGCGGGCTATATCTTAAAACTTAGATGGCTAATCAAGAATATTTACACACTGGCCGGATAAGTTTAGTACCTAAGACAGGCTGCTTAAATAGCTGGTCTATCTTTGGCTACTATCGCATAGCCAGACAACTTTTAGCGGTCAGAAAAGCCCTGGATATTCAATGTCAATTACTGGAAATGGCCTGGCATTGAATATCCGGGCTCAGTGCCGACTGTGGGAATTAGCCAGGTTGCCTTCCATGGCCTGAATATTGGCCCCCTAGTTGCCATTTTAAAAATAGGCACCTTTTTTGAAATTTTTACCTTTAGGATCTGCCAATGCACCCAGTGAAAGCTTACCTTTTTTTAAAAAGTTTTATTATTTAGCTTATGCCTTTCCAATAGTAGTTCAAGGTGAATTACATAGCCTAAAATTGTACTTGATGCAATAGAAGGTTAACTGACTTGCTCAAGACTACAAGGAGGGTCAATGGGATTGAAATATTGGACTCTTTGGGTCATAGTCTGCTGCTCTAACAACTAGGCTACTCTGCCACTACTTAGACTCAAGGGGGCTAATTCTACAAATGGCATCCTGATTGTAGGCATCCTACTGCTGTCTCACTAGGCAATTAGGATGCACGTTTAAAAAAAAAAGTATATGGTAAATTATGCCTATATTGCAGGCGTCTATCTTGCGCCTACGGAGATGCATTGGGATGCTTAAGAATGCCCAAGGCCAGTATGAGCGTGGTTTCCACCTGAAGTGGCCTTGGGGGTCCCTATGCATCTCCATAGGTGTGAGACAGATGCCTTAAATGTAGGCCTATAAAATGGTGGTCTACATTTAAGATGTTTGTTAGAACAAAAAAAAGACACAATTCTCTAGGACACCAGTACGTGATTGACATCTGATCGGTGGCCACTTCTTAGGTGTCTGCCGAGATCAGCGTCCTTTAGAGAATCAGGCCCTGATATTCAGTGCTATTCAACCAGCCAGCAATGGCTCCTAGCCAGTTAAATAGCATTTAGCCAGCTATCTCTGCTGAATATTATTGGTTAGTGGCTAAAACTTGGCCAGCTATATTGTGCAATAACCGCCAATTTTAAGTGCTGGCCAGCCAAGTTTAGCAGCCAAATCGGGCCATACAAATAACTGGTCTCTCTTTGGCTGCTATAACTTAGCTGGCAAGCACTTGAAATCAACTTAGCTGGTAAGTTGTAGCTGCCAAAAAATAGACTGGATATCGTTTATTGTGAGCTTCTATACCGCTACTAATGACTGGGGAGTCAATTCAGGGCGTTTTGCATGAGCTTCTGTTAAGGTGTTACAATACAAAGTTACAAAGAGCTTCTGCGAGGTGTTATAATATATAGGCTCTATACAAGGGCTCTATACAGAGTTACAGGGGCTTCTGTAGCGGTGTTACAATACAGAGTTATTAATACTGGCATAATTATACCATAATTAATCATCTTACTTATGTTATCGGCACATCAATCATCCCACTTATATATATACCTTTATACCAAATCAATCATTCTACGTCTATACACATATAATACTAGGTTTACTATTGCAGCTAAGTACACAATATTTACACACTTCTTAAGGAAGTTGGCCATTTCAACTAAATATAATCTATTTACATGTATCTGTATCATGTTTTATGTTCATCTTTGAAATATTATCTTCCTCAGAGTTTAGTTTTCTGGGCTTCTAGGCTTTGTCTATTTATATCCCAATTGTGTTCATCCTATTGTGTTACTGATTGGGGGGGGAGGACTAGCCAACTGTTTCCTCTAAGTTATTTTATTGGCTAAAGTAGTCTGTGAAGAGGATGGTCTTTATCCCTTTCTTGAACTTTCTGGCATCCTTTTCCAGTTTTAGTTCCTTCAGGAGGGTGTTCCATTACTGAGAACATCCTTTTCCTGCCGCTTTTGTATTTGATGTCTCTGAAGGAGGGAATTTCCAGCAGGTGATTTTGGCTCGAGCGTAGTGCACGTGTTGCGTGCTGATGTTGTCTGGCCGCTAGATACTGTAACTCTGAGAGATGAATGATTTTGTGTGTCAGCAGTAGGATCTTGAATTTCACCAGGGTAGTTCTTTCAGTAGCAGGGTGGCACTCATCTGCCTCGATCCTAGCAGAAATCATGCTGCTATGTTTTGTTATATTTGAATCACATATTTTGGAATGCCCAGTAGGATTGTATTGCAGTAGTCGAAGATTGAGAGTATCTAGGTTATTATTAGGTTGGACATTGCTTGACAGGTGAAGTCACCAGAAACAGCCTGGCATTGAATATCTGGGCCCAGTGCCAACCGCAGGAGTTAGCCGGCCTCCCACCCGTGGTCTCAATATTGGCCCCAAGGAATATATCACACATTAGTCTTTGCTTGGGAGATGAGTGCATTTTAGACTAGTTGCAAACATTCACCAAAGCTTAAAACCTTAGCAATATTGCTTCCTTCAGATTCCTTAAAATGTCTCTTCTTCATCTGAATGATATATTTAGCTATAGACAAAGCAAACATTTATCCTACCAAAAAATTCCATTTCAAGTTTTATTCACTTGTTTCTGTCCTCTTATAATTCAAGTCCTTGACAAACTAAAAGAACATTATGAAAATATTCAAGATGAAAATAAAAATAAAAGCAATTACAAGTTTGCTGTTCCATGATTGCTTTTGCCAACTTCAATTAAATTAGAAGACGTGAATCTTTCTTCTAGAGGAAACACGTCATTGAAGTTAAATGAATGGTTTTATAATAATAGCTGTTACTATAAGGACAAACAAAGAGCTTTCAATATCAAGTAATTTTAAAAAAGTTCCTTCAAGGCCACATTCTTCCTAATTCTTGACTTTCTGATCCATTTGAAACCACTTATCACTTAACATTTAAAGAAGATGTGTGTGTGTGAGAGAGAGAAAGAGAGGGGGATGTGGTCAAAATTCAGGCACTATGAGTCAATTTTGTAATAGTATGTCTTTTTTTAATGAATAATTTTTAATTACAATTCTTACTAAATAGCATACAGGAATTGGATACATGAATTAAGAGACAACAATAAACCTAACAAGTAATGGTGTGCCTTTTGATGTCTATTCTATAAATGAAAGTAGGCGTCTGCTTATCTTTATCAAATATTAGCTTAACAGGTTAAATAGGTGTACAGTACTTACAGCTTGTTTTGGTGCATTGTGGGAGATTTATAGAGCTGGTCGGACATTGAGATCTGAGGGAGCCATGAGATTAACAGCGGATAAGGAAAGAGGTGTACAATATGTACTTTCAAAAAGCACGAGTTTTGTTCAAGTTTTTCTGCCTTTGTTATAAATCAATTTTTGGCCTGGCCCCTACGTACCTGGTTTCTCAATTTAATCGGGACAGTCCTATTAGGCCCACACGCAGAATTCACATGCTCTCCTTCCCATCCTTAAAGGACTGCTGCTACAAAAGATTCCTGGACAGAATTCTTGCCTCCCAGGCAGGTAAATGGAATGACTGGCTGGGTAACATTATCATGCATTCCTCATCCTACTTCAATTTTAGAAAAGCAATAAAAACAAATTTGTTCAATCGATTGTAACCTAATTATCTTATAATGTATCACTGTACCTCAAATACGATGACTTTGTATTGTACCACTTCGCTGTTTGTCCAGCACCTCTTATTGTAAACTGCCTCGAACTATCATGGCTTTGGCGGTATATAAAAAAATAAATTATTATTATTATTACTTATGTCAACCGTAGAGTTGGTATAAATGTTTGCACCTAAGCTCCAGTGATAAAGAGCCTCTACAAAAATCAAGAAGCTGCAGTGAGAACAGAATATGGCAACACTGATTGGTTTCCAATAAAATATGGTGTCACGCCAGGATGCATCTTAGTCACCTTACCTGTTCAACCTTTACAGCAAAGCCATTTTCAGAAAAGCAAATTTGGAAGAAGAGAGCATTGGTTTCAAAGTTGGTGGCCAAAATATAAACAACCTGCGCTATGCAGATGATACAACATGCTGCATCTTCTGAGAAAAGTCAAAGCCGAAAGTCATAACATGGGATTAGAACTGAACATAAACAAGACGAAGATCATTAACATGGAAAATGATGAAGATTTTGAGCTTGAAGGCAATAGAGTAGAAGTTGTAAAGGATTTCAATCTCCGGGGCTCTTTTGTAGACAAAGAAGCAACTAGCAGGGAAGAAATACTCTGCAGAATAGCACTGGGTCACTCATCATTGAAGGCTCTTGACAAAGTATTCAAAGGGAAGGAAATTACACTCCAAATAAAGGTCAGACTTGTCCATGCACACATTTTCTCAGTGGTCAATTACAGATGCGAAAGCTGGACACTATCACGGAAACAAGACAGAAAGAAGATTGACTCATTTGAGCTTTGGTGCTGGAGAAGGAATTTATGCGTGCCTTGGACTGCCAGAACAACAAATTGATTCTGTAAGAGACCAAATCAGCTATGTCACTCGAATCCCAAATGATGAAGTTATAACTGTCTTATTTTGGTCACGCTGTCAGAAGAGAAAGATCATTGGAGAAGGACATTATGTTTGGGAAGATCGAAGGAGCCATGTGAATAGGGCGACCTGCAATCAGATGGCTGGACATGTTGAAAATAACCATGGGGATGATGCGGGAGGACCTTACTGGACTAGCACAAAACCAATCTCTTTTTAGATCTGCAATTCAACAAGTCACAAGGACTTGAACATAAGTCGATAGCATCTAACTAACTAAAACTCCAGTGATACACATGAAACTTGTAGTATGCTGTAAGTTTTTTGTGTACGAGGTCACAGCCCAACCAAGAAGAGAATGATGTGGATATGGTTCAAACAATGATCTGAAACAATGTCAAAACATAGAATTTCGTTTCTGCAAATTGGCACTTAACGGAATATGATAACACTCTTTTCAGCTACATTGGCAAAATGATGCTCAAAATTTAGGAAATTGGTTGGTTTGGCTGAGAACTTTTCAGTAACCCCTCCTACATTTTCAATAGTGAGGAATAGGCAAGCTCTGCAAAATTCCAGGAACCTGGCTGTTCCCAGTACTGAAATGCAGTTGTAGAACTCTTGCTCAACTTAAAGAGAACACTGAATAGTGCTTAAGTGGCACATTGGCATATACATAAACATGGTAGTTATCTAAACATTTATATTAGTGTCTGCTTTACAGAATTATCTCCTATAGGTCTGTATTTCTGTTTACCAAGATTTTTATCTCATATCTTTGATCCTTTTCACTTTTTCGAGCTTATCAATTACTAGTGCAGATATTTGAACCAATGACACTGTCCATAATTTCCTCTATGACTCAAGACAAATGCACCGGTAAGCCTGCCAATTGGCACAACTTTTCAGTGATGACTGCGATTTCCTCTTCAAGGAATGTAAAATACTACGTCTGTAAGCATCTTCAGGTCCTGCCAACCAGGGGCAACAACCGGGTTTGGAAATCACACATTTCATTGCAGTGGTTTACAAAGCATGTTCATAAATGACAAACCCACATACCCACAATATTTAACTATGTAAAATACAGAAATATATAAAACAGCATAAAAATAGACAATACGAGGGGGTGCTGAATAGTTCTCTGTCCCAACCAACCAAGTTCCTAAATTCTGAACATTACTCGAATTTTGCCACTGTAGCTGAAAACAGTATTATCTTATTTTATAGCAGAAACAAAATTCTATGTATTTGACATTGTTTCATATCATTGATTGAACCATATCCAGATCATTCTCTTCTTGGTTGGGATGAGAACACTTCAGCACCCCCTCATAATTTTGGGTGAAGAAGGCAAGTGCCATTGAGGCTTGTACTAGGTTTTTAAAAAATTATTCTTTGCTTGTTGCAGGTTTACAGGTCTCGCTGCATCTGATCAGGTGGAACTGATGTTTCAGCCATCATGCTTTGGCTTTCTTCAAGGTATGCTGTAAGGTCTGCAGTTTGTCTTTATATATAGTGTATCCTCAAACCCGATTGGCTGGGGCTTGAGGTGAATGAGGCAGGAAAGTCTGTTGGTCACCAATTTGAATTTTGGCAGGAAAATCCATTGATCTTTAGACTCACTAGAAAATGTTTCATTCTACACAGAAATCAGACAGTTACGTGGAGGGGCATAATAAAAAAAAACGTCTAAGTCCCTTTTTGGCCTAAGGCCTTAAACGTTGAAAGTAGAAGCAGGGAAAATGTCCATTATAAAAAAACGTCCAAAAGGAGGTTTTTTAAAATAATGGCCTGCCTCTATGTTCAGCTGTTTAAACGCCCAGATCACCACTACGTCTAAACTTACATCATATAATCAACCTAAAAAAAGCCTAAGCCCCAAATGTCCAAAACAAGAACTTTTAGGCGAAGAAGGAGCCAGTCCTTTGCCTAAAAGCTGGATTCTGTAACCAGTGTCTGTCAAAAACAACACCGGTTACAGAATCCACCCCCCCTACAATGATCTGGGCAAGAGGGAGCCCAAGCTCTCCTGCCCTGTCGAACCGCAATCCCCCCCGACAACATCGGGGCAAGAGGGAGCCCAAGCCCTCTTGCCCCACGATCCCCCCCCCGCCGAGTCCAATGGGGGCACACGATCCGGCCACACACGATCCCCCCCACACGATCCGGCCAGGAGGGAGTCCAAGCCCTCCTGGCCCGTGACACCCTCTAACCCTCACCCCCCACTAAAATACGGGCAGGAGGGATCCCAGGCCCTCCTGCCCTCGATGCAACCCCCCCATGATCGCTCCCTGAACCCACGATCGGCCCCCGATGACCCGTGACCCCCCCTGCCGACCCCACCACCCCACCACCCCCACCCCCTTCCCCGTACCTTAAAAAATGTTGGTCGGATGAATGGGTGTCAAGCCCGTCCATCCGACAGGCCAGCCATCTCGATTCCGGTTGGCCCAGGTGCCTCATGCCCCACCTGTGGGCGGGGTTTGAGCCACATGGGCCAATCAGGTCCTAAGACCAGCCATTCCCGAGTGGTTCGCCTGTCGGACAGATGGGCTTGGCACCCGTCCATCCAACCAACATTTTTTAAGGTACGGGGAAAGGGGTGGGGATGGGGGTTCATGGGGTCGCAGGTTGCCCTGGGGGCCGATCGGGGGTTCGGGGGGCTGGTCGTGGGGGCCTGGGATCCCTCCTGCCTGTATTTTAGTGAGGGGTGAAGGTTAGCGGGTGTCGCGGGCCAGGAGGGCTTGGGCTCCCTCCTGGCCGGATTATGTGTGGGGGAGAGATCACCGGGCCAGGAGGGTTTGGGCTCCCTCCTGGCCTGATCGTGTGTGGGGGGGGGAGGGGGGAGATCGCTGGGCCAGGAGGGCTTGGGCTTCCTCTTGGCCCCATCGGACTCGGTGGTGGTGGGGGGATTGCGGGGCAATAGGGCTTGGGCTCCCTCTTGCCCCGATGTCAGCGGGGGGTGTTGCGCTTCGCCAGGGCAGGAGGGCTTGGGCTCCCTCCTGCCCTGATCATGACGTGGGGGGTGGGGGGTGATGTATCACAGTAGGAGAGATTGCCCATCTCTCCTGCCGCGATGCGATCACTCCTCTACCCGAACTGCCACAATCCGAGTTCACACAGACGGGGCAGACACGGGGACACATTTTTTTCCCTGTGCCATTCTCTAATGTGCAGCCCTGCTCCTGTTTTACAAGAGGCTTTACATTTGTAGAGCTTCTAAAATAGCATGAGAATTCCTCACATTGTGACTCAGGCGTGTGAATTTTTTTTTTCCATGCCCTTTCTAAAATCTGCCTTCACATGCAACACAGCCAATGTAGTCAAGGCCTGTCATAATGATGTTCTCACCCTTGTCTTCTCCCAGT
This sequence comes from Geotrypetes seraphini, assembly GCF_902459505.1. Classification (NCBI taxonomy): domain Eukaryota; kingdom Metazoa; phylum Chordata; class Amphibia; order Gymnophiona; family Dermophiidae; genus Geotrypetes; species Geotrypetes seraphini. Next base: position 173,795,514 of record NC_047089.1, read on the forward strand.
GGCTCCTCAACCAATAGACTGGATTATGTGCATATTGCGGATTCTTTTCCAATAGAGACATCAGTATTGATTCTGAGCTATGCCTTTTAGGGAATCAAGAGTAGGAGGTGGAAGCAGCCTCACTCGCTTTCCACAAAGTGAAGGAGCTTTTTATAGATCACCTTCTCTTTAAACATATTCAGAAAGGGAGGTTAGATTCTAGACAAGACTGAGAAAGAACTGCAGGGCCTAGTTTTGGCTTTTTAAAAAATGGGTTCACACGAGGAGAAGGAGACTAGTCCTTTGTTCTTGATGAAACAAAGCATGTTAACATTACAAAAAAAAAAAAAAAAAAAGACCCAACAGTGCTGTAGAACAGTGTTCTTCAACCACCGGTCCGTGGACCAGTGCCGGTCCACAGAAATTTCCTACCGGTCCACAGGGCCAGAACGTGCATCAGGCCCAAAACAGTGTTCTTCAACCGCTGGTCCAAGGTGCGATCAATGCGGCGTTATCTTCGAGCCCGCTCCCTCTTCCTCATTGATTCAGTGCACAAAGCCATGGGCAGTGGCTCCTACGCGCGTCCTGCGCCTGAACCGGAAGCCTTCTCTCTGACGTTGCAATGTCAGAGGGAAGGCTTCCAGATGAGGAATGGGACGCGCAAGGAGCTGCTGCCCACAGCTTTGTGCACTGCATCAGTGGGAAGAGGGAGCTGGCCTGAAGATAACACAGGCCAGAAAGTAAGGCATAGCATGGAGGGAGGGAGACAACAAAGGTAGGGGGGAATGATTTTATTTTTGAATTTAGTGATTGAATTATGTCAATTTTGAGAATTTACATCTGCTGTCAGTATGCTTTGTATAGTTTAATTTTGTGGTTAACCATTATGTGTTGTTAATAAGATTATATTGTGTATCTGTGAAAAATAAATGGAAAAAATAGTGTTACAATTAATACTATTATGGGGCGGGGTCTGGGGTGGAGATTGGGTAGAGATGGGCGGGGTCTGGCCCACGACTTAGCCCAGTGTTTTTAACCGCCGATCCATGGACTGATGCCGGTCAACAAAATAATTCTTTTATTTCTGCTGGTCCATAGGTGTAAAAAGGTTGAAGAACACTGCTGTAGAAGATATGTGAATAAAGTCCTGGGATTGCATATATATGAGGGAAATAAGATTCAACATGCAAGTGTTTGGCATCAGATCTTAGCTGTTCTTATTGAAAAGTGTATAATGGCCAATCCTATTTTTACAGAAAAAATTTAGCAGCAAAGAACGAAAAGAATAATGGAACATTACAGATACGAATAGCTTTGTTTATGAGTTTTGCTTTATTTTTGACCAACAAAGAATGAGCCACAAAGAAAAAAAAAAAGAGTAAGAAATTACATACTAGACACATTTCCTGGTTGCAAAATGGCTACTAGAATTGTGCCAGTCAACTAATTTTGTTCTTCCCATGGTACATGAACTTTTTTCTTTCTTGGGTTTTTTCTGTTTAACTTATAATGACGTCTGGGTCCTCTCACTGAGGCACTTGTCTTGTTCATGTTATCTTTCTTCCCAGCCTTGGTCTCTCAGTCTCTGCACATCTTTCATTGTTCCCGTTCCCACTTCTCACATTTCGGTTCTACAGGTTCTTGGCCTGTTTGCCAATCTCCCTGAGTCCCTATGGAGCAACCAATTAGCAGAATTTCTTTCTTTTCCTCTCTTGCTGTCTTGCTCTTTACTTTTATGTAATCACTTTTTGGCATTGCCATTCATGACATGGCAATGGCATCATGTAACTGGAGAAAGGGCGCTGTAAGGGGGCACACTAGGGAGGAATCATTTTTCTCAGGCTTCAAGCTACATAACATGTAATATAAATCTTATAGTGTCTGATATCCCATCCTTTCCAGAAAATGTTTTTAGCTTGCCACCCGTTTTTGAATTTCATTGTCTAATATCTCCTAGATCCCCTTTCAAGTGTCTGTAGGTAAAACAGCCAGAGGAAGCCAGCTGGATTGGCTGAATTTATTTTTCTTGCTACATAATATTGTTATGTACAAAATTTATTCTAAAAAGGGGTTGTCAGCTCAGCGTAATAATTTAAGTGCAGGAGTTATATACTATATATAGTGCAGAGATCTGAGACTGGTTTTTTAGCCAGTCTCAGATCTCTGCACTACATACCGGACAAATGTTCACCATAAGAGCAATTTTCAAAGGGTTCTAGGGGGCTGTTTAGTACGCCATGATAATGTGGCAATATGTATTAGATAAATGCCTAGCCAGGTATGAAAGCCAAACAGCTTATCATTCAGATATGCTAATATCTACTGTGTGATATAACCCACACAGGCTGCTTAACACTGCTTAGTAAAAGGGCCCTTTAATGCAGGTGGCTCCAGTATTGACTAGATAAGAGCTTTTTTCTTAAAATATTTTTGGTACTTAAATTAATAATTTGATCTGTTCAAGTTAATACATAGCCAAAGTTATCTATTTTAAGTGGGGTGTGTTTTGGGACTGTTTGTGGACAGAGTTAAAAGGTTGTCCAGTGAACAGTGATTCTTAGTCTGTCACAGCATAATTTATTCATCTAAACAGTACTGTAAAAATAGAAGGTATAACTTTAAAAAGAGAAAATATTCATTTAAAGATATGTATGTATTTTAAGTGGATAAAATTCATCTATTTAACTTTATGGATTTACAAACAAAACCTTTATACTAGAAATAAACCAAAATACAGGTGTCAAATGCAATCCTTGAGTGTAAAGCAAAGAACAGAGGTGACATAAATATAGATCACCACATTAAACAAATTGTCAAGCACACCAAGTTGTAATGCCACCAAACTTAAAGTGAGGAGGAAAAAGCCTCAGAACCCTATCCCCACCCTGTTAAAATTAGGTGAGAGTTGTATATGGGGTAACAAACCTCATTGATATACAAAAAACCTCCTTCACTAAAGTAACTTTGGTGGCTCTGTGCAATGCAAACAAACTTGAGAAACAAAACACAGTGCTTATCTGCAGCGGTAGATCAATCACACTAACTTTATGGATTTGCCATGTTGTTGAAAATTGACCTCCAGGTAATCAACTGATATCTCAATGATAATTTGTTATAAGGTAAATTTCTTTTGGAAGGGAGTTCCACAGAGTAAGAATAAAACCAGAAGTCTTCCCACTTGAGTTCTCAAGGTTTTACAAAGAGGGAACTACAAGAAGTAGCATATGAGCAGAACTCACATTGAGGCTTTCCATTATCAAGAGTTGCAGATGGATATTGCTTGCATAGAGCAGTGTTTCTCAAACTGTGTGCCACAGCACAGTGGTGTGCCTCAAAGTGATTCTGGGTGTGCCAAGAGGTACCAGAATTTTATTTTATTTAAAAAAAATTCCCTTCATAAGTATACACTAGAATAGATGACGTGTATGTCATGTACGCCAGAGTCTGTCAATGTTATGAGCATCTGTGTGCGTAAGGATACATCCGTCCAATCAAGCGTCGTTCTTTGATGTGATCGCAAAAAGTAAATTTGACCATGTCTCCCCACTCCTGTCCAAACTTCACTGGCTTCCAGTAGTCTCTAGGGTCCACTTTAAATGAGCTTGCCTAACTTTCAAGATCCTAAAGGGGGCATCCTTCCTCCCCTTATCCCTCTATCTTGGAACTCCTTGAATCCTAACATCACCAGAGCCACCCAACAATTCAAACTATCCTTCCCCTCTTTAAAAGGCATATCCCATCCTGGAAAACTAGGGTCATCCCTCTCCTTTAGAATCACTGAGCTCTAGAACAACCTTTCTACCCCACTTCGGAATCTGGGCACCCTCCAACTTTTCTGAAAACATCTGAAAACCTGGCTATTCTCAAAAATGTAATATGTCCTCCTCTTTGCTATACTAAGTCCCTCTAAACTTTCTCTTTACCCTCATTGGAGTTCCTTCTCTACACCTTTTCCTATAAACTGTGCCGAGCTCTACGATTGTGGAGATGATGCAGTTTAGTTTAGTTTAGTTTAGTTTATTGGTCCTTGAAAACTAAAGGCAAGTAATTTTAGTTTTATTTTTTATGCGGTAGCTATCCTAACTCAGCTGTCTCAAACTCATACCCTTTGCAGGGCCACATTTTGGATTTGTAGTTATTTGGAGGGTCGCAGAAAAAATAGTTAATGTCTTATTAAAGAAATAACAACTTTGCATGAGGTAAAACTTGTTATAGTTTCTAAATATTTCCTTAATTGCTTCTGATAATTTTAGCTATAGACAGCTGAAAGCAGTGCAATGTGCAGAAAGATGCAGGAAAGAGCTTGCGTGAGGTTACAGCAGTGAGGCGGGAAATGTTCCAGAACAATGGTAAGATACCGAGGGCCTCAAAATAGTACCTGGCGGGCCACATGTGGTCCCCGGGCTGCAAGTTTGAGTCCACTGTCCTAACTTGAGCAACAAAGCAATCAAGGCTTTGTTACTGTTTGGGTCTTTTCTTTGCAAACTTGAATTTCCAGCTTTGACAGAAATTAAATTTTTTAAAAAAGAGAATGAGTGCAGATGTCGACCATCGAGCCACATTTGGAGTTAATTTGCACTCAAAAACAACCACATCCATTGCATTGATTAGCAGTTCTATTCTATTTAAAGAACATTAAATAAATAACTCTCAAATTTAATTTTTGTTGGTTTTGCAATATTATATTTAATTAAATTTAATTAGAGGGCTCCTTTTACAAAGGTGCGCTAGGGCCTTAACGCGTGCAATAGCATGCGTTAAATTCCCAAGCGCACTAGCCACTACCACCTCCTTTTTAGGAGGCGGTAGATTTTCGGCTACTGCACACTATAGCGCACGATAATTTTGTGCGTGCGCTAAAAACCCTAGCGCACCTTCGTAAAAGGAGCCCATAATGTACCATGAAAAACATCAACAAAGGCTCTTGAAGATAAGTGAAATTCTTGTCAGATGGGGGTCTAAAGATCAAGAGATTTAAACGGAATCCTTGAGTCAATCAGTAATTGGTGTAATTTCATTAAAACAGGAGTTATGTTATCCAAGGTATCTACAGCCTAAGAGCCTCCCAGTATTTTTCAATGAGCTGTTGTCATATAAAGGGTGTTAGAATAGTCTGGCCATGACATGATCAAACCTTGAATCAGTCTACGAGGTTGATCTAAACAAGGGTGAAGTTAGCATGTCAACAGTCGCTGAGCAAAAACAATCTAAGTGACTTTAGAAATATTTATTTCTATATTCAGTCTTGAGTCTAATATAATCTCCAAGCTCTGAAGATGACTTTAAAAGAAAGGCAATACTATAAAAAAATGGAAGGAACGTGTAAGCTTTACAATGATTTCATACCCACATAAAAAGCCTCAATCTTTGTGGGATTACATTGATTTATTCTTAGTTATGAAGATCTGGATATTTTCTAAGGCTTGATTTACTAAACCCAATGTCTGGTCTAAAGGCTGACTGAGTTTTGGTTTTAGTTACAGTGCTGAAACTGGTCGAATATCCTTTCTCTGCTTGGTTTCTGTTTTGTCTATAAAGTTATTTTAATTTTCAGCCATATTTTCGGTTTTGGGGAAATAAAAAAAAATTGGGGAAATAGAGGCCTCCTCATAATGTTCAAATAATTCTTCTCTTTACAAAAACGAGACTGGTAACTGGAATGCAGCAGAAGACAAAATTACTAACCTGATCTCTCACTATCCCACCAATAACCCTAATCAGGTAGTCATAGGAGATTTAAATCTACATCTAGAAGTAAAAGATGATCCAAAAGTGTGCACGTTCCAAAGCTTAATGGGACAACTAGAACTCCACATCCCCACTGGTCCTTACTCACAAAGGCAGACACAGTCTAGATTTCATCTCACACAAAACAAATAGACCGAATCACAAGCTGGTTGATCATATGAAGTTGGAGCCAGTTATCTGGTCAGATCATCATCTCCTGAACTTTTACCTAAAAATATCTGGATTAACAGCACAAACAAAAAGAGAAACAAAATACATTGAAAAACATGGTAAAATCCCCACAGAGGAATTCTTAAAGGAAATTACTGAAAAACTAGAGCCAATGCACCAAGACACAGATGAAAGCATTACAGTCTTTCAAACTCTAGTATTGGGGTTCAAGAAGGGATTAGACAATTTCCTGAAGGAAAAGGGGATAGAAGGGTATAGATAGAGGGTTACTATACAGGTCATGGACCTGATGGGCCGCCACATGAGCGGACTGCTGGGCATGATGGACCTCTGGTCTAACCCAGCAGAGGCACTGCTTATGTTCTTATGTTAATGAAAAAATTCTTCTTTAAGATGAGACAACTGAGGATAATAAGACCAGTCCTAACTCTGTGTCCCTAAACCATACCTAGACTATTGTAACTCATTACATTGTGGCATTACAGAAAAAGAATGCAAGAGACTACAACTATTACAAAACATTGCTGTCAGCCTAATTTTCAGAAAGAATTGGTACGAGAGGGCAAGTCTGCTATTAGAACAACTGCACTGGCTGCCGCTGAAAAAGCGAATACAATTCAAGATAGCCTGCATGGTTCATAAAGCGATCTATGGTGAGACCTCGGACTCCTTCAAGTCATGAGAATTGCAATGGTTCAAATTATCCTTCCCATTGCCTCAACAAGTTTGGCAGAAGAAGATGTTCGAAGCTACTTTTGAATACCAAGGACCTCCTATTTGGAACAAACTGCCAACATACCTATGACAACCCACCACTTACCTCGACTTCCAATAAAAAAAACCTTAAAACATATCTCTTCTCTCTCTAGCCATTCTCCCACCCTTCACCTCTTCCCCCTAAGAACCACAAGATCAAGCTTAAAAATGTAACTTCAAGAACTTGATCTAACTCTTATTGTAAATCGCATAGAGTCCTTGTAGAGAATTGCAGTATATAAGACACTATGGGGTCCTTTTATCAAGCTGCGGTAGGGGTTTAACACACGTAATACCGCGCGTTAAACCGCTTGCCACGCTAGCCGCTAATGCCTGCATTTATAGCCAGCTGCGGGGGTTAGCGCGTGATGAAATGTCTGACGCGCTAACCCCGCTAGCGCGGCTTGATAAAAGGACCCCTATATTATATTGTATTGGTGTAGATGGGATGAGGGAAGAGAGGGACTGGTTGGAGAAAAGTGCTATGAATGGGCTTAAATGGAATGGGCTCAAGCTGTGAGGGGAGGTGGGAGAGTGACAGGACCCTAACTTTTGATATATCCACATTACATGCCCTGCTCTTGGTATTTAGATATTGGCTGGTCACTTCGTACCAGATGTATTTTGTTTTCCCTTTTTTTTTTTTCTTTCTGGATGAGGGGGAAATTTGTTGTGAGATATGAGTTGAGCACCCCCAATCATTTTCAAAAGTTGGTTCCTATGATGGCTGCCACGACAGGGGTATTGCTCCTGCCCTGTCTATACCACTAGGCCAGCAGGGATTGTAAGGTAGTCCTGGTGGGTGGAGGGAGAGGGCTATTCTTTGCATTTTTTATGTGTAATGTGATTGCCAGTAATGCAGTTATGATCTTGCACAATAGTGTATATGGTAAATAGATTACTCCAAATAAATGCTTTTAACAGCGGAAACATTCTTGGCAGCAACTACAGTAGAGCTGTGAATCTGTAGTGGTAGGCCCCTGCCAACTTTACGCACCTAAATTTGTCAGTATTTGACTACTCTGCTTTATAAAACTGTTCAAACTCTGTCAGGTTCCTTGGGGAACGTCGCTGTCTAGCAATCTTCAAGTCGTGCCATGAATTTTCAACTGGATTCAGAATGGAGCTCTGACTATGTAAATCAGTACAATTTAATGCATGCAGTACACATTCACTTGGGGGGGCCATTCTATAAGCGGGCGCCTCTTTTGGATGACCCAATGCTGCCTGGTGAGAGCCTACAAGTATTCTATAACAGCATCTGAGTGCCCAGTTTCCATTACCTGGCAGAGCTGCCCAGCTAAGCCAGTTAGTCCCGCAGAATATTGTGGCTAACTGGCCAATTAGGGGCCAGGAGCATAACATGAGTGGAGTGCCTACTTAGCGATTATTTCAGTCCACCAATCAGGTATGTAGCCACATAAAGTTAGGACAGCAAAAGACTCTCCTAACTTTCCCCTTCTTTTACTAAGGCACGCTAGCCGATCTAGCGCGCAATAATCGATTTAGCACACTAATGATTAGCACATGCTAAATGCTAACACACCCATTATATTCTATGGACGTGTTAGCATTTAGCATGCGCTAATCGTTAGCGTGCGCTAAATTGATTAGTGCGCGCTAAATCAGTTAGCGCGCCTTAGTAAAAGAAGGGGAAAGTAAACCAGACACGAGTATGAATATAGGCCAGTGCCCAGTTACCTTCTGGGTGACTACTGAAACCCAGATATCTGATTCCAGGAGCCACGCTTTGCCTGGCATCAAATGTTTTGGGTCAGTTCATCCTGCAGCACTGCAGCTTTTTATTCATCATCCAGAAGGGGACATACAGATAATGTATTTTCCAGTTTTTATAAAACAACTTCTGCGCGGTCTTCACTTAGTTCAAATGGGCAAGGGCAACGTGCTCTGGCTAGTTAGACTTTAACCAGGGCTCATATCCTATTGTTAAGGAGTAACTTGATGTCTACCCTTGGCACACTGAGTTGCTGTGGTCAGATGCTCAGGAAAATCAGGAAGGTCAGGCTTAAGTGGATTGAGCTGGCCTCTGACCCTCCAATAATATAATAGAGCTTTGTTGGGTGTATGCTTGCAGCCACAGAAGTCCATTTTGCTGTGAAAAACAAACAAACAAACATGTTTTGCCATAGCAGACAGTTTACGTTGAGAATCCTTATTCCTTGATATACCATGCCATTCATTTCTAACAGGTGGATGGTGTATTTCCTGGATTTCTGGAAGCAGTGCTGGTAGGGTTGCTGGAGGTGGGTAGAAGGATTAAGAGCATAAGAATAGCCTTACTGGGTCAGCCCAACGGTTCATCAAGCCCAGTGGCTCGTTCTCATGGTGGCCAATCCAGGTCACTAGTACCTGGCCAAAACCCAAAGAGTAACAACATTCCATGTTACCGATCCACTGATTTAACTGGCTTCAGTTCTATATGGGTGACAGTAACAGGCCATGCAGGTGAGATTGCAACTGCTGTGGTAGGTCTTGGAAAGGGCTTCAGTTTTGGGAGTCTGAAAGGTACATTGCGCCTTGGTACTGTTCTAACTAATATTGTATGATGTCTCTACCAGCTAACCCTGACTTTGGTATCATCCTTAACTAGGGCAATACCAAATATTCGTATTCGATCGATTTAGCCCTAGATAGTGCCCCAAACACATTACTCATATCGGCTGAATAGTGATTTAAATATGAATATGAATAATCCAAGACTCTAGTGTGCTAAATCCTACCGAAATAAACACTTCATATCTGATTTCACATTGCTTCTTTTCATGCTCATTATTTATATTTGGTCGAGTAATATTTTCATTGTTCACATTTGGCCCAGTAGTAAAATATGCTATTTGGTACAGCTCTTCCCTTAATTAGGGTTACCAGACATCCGGGAAAACCCAGACATGTCCTCTTTTTAGAGGACTGTCTGGGCTTCTGGATGGACTTTCCAAAAGCCGGCGTTTGCCTGGATTTTGGAAAGTCCCTACAACAGGTCGCGATCAACTAGTAGATCACGAAGGCAATGGGAGTCAATTGTGTTGCCTTCGCGTTCTACCTGCTTCCTGACGTCAATTCCAATCACTGCCTGGCTGGCCTGGAACTTCCTCTCTGACATCAAATTTGACGTCGGGGGTGAAAGCTGGTCACCCGGCGCTTCTGCGTTGGGAAGCAGGGAGAACTTGGGGCAGCGGTGGTTTGGAGACCTGTTTCCCGATAGTGGCAGTGGCTTGGGGGAGGGCAGGGAGACAGAAAGAAAGAAAGAGGGCATAGAGAGAGAAAGACAGACTGAAAGAAAGGGGGGCAGGGAAACAGAATGAAAGACATATAGAATGAAAGAAGGGGACAGGGAGAAAGAAAGGGAAGGGGGGCAGGGAGAGAGGAAGAAAAAGTTGGCGGAGGGAATGAGGTCTGGAAGCATACACAGGCTAAAAGAAGGGAAGAAATATTGGATGCACAGTCAGAAGAAGAAAGTGCAACCAGAGATTCATGAAATCACCAGACAACAAAGGTGGGAAAAATTATTTTATTTTTAATTTAGTTATCATAATGTGTCCGTTTTAAGAATTTATATCTGCTGTCTATATTTTGCACTATGGCACCTTTTTACTAAACCGCAATAGCATTTTATAGTGCAGGGAGCCTATGAGCATCGAGAGCAGCGCGGGGCATTCAGTGCAGCTCCCTGCGCTAAAAACCACTATCGCGGTTTAATAAAAAGGGAGGGGGTATATTTGTCTATTTTTGTATAGTTGTTACTGAGGTGACATTGCATAAAGTCATCTGCCTTGACCTCTGAAAAAACCCAAGAATTTAAATGATAATTCATATTTTCTCTACGTACAGTGTGCTTTGTGTTTTTTTTTAAATTTTATTTTTGGTAGATCATTTCGACTCGGTCATTTTAAAAGTAGCTCGCAAGCCCAAAAAGTGTGGGCACCCCTGCCCTACAAGATCCGGCCGCATCTGGAGGGCCTCTGAGCATGTGCACAGGACGTCACATGCATCTGTGCATGCTCCAGGCCCTCCAGACGTGGACGGAGCTCCTCGCAAAGAGAGGAGGCTTTCTGGGAGTGGGGCTGGAGGGCAGAATGGGGCGGGGCTAGATATAGAACTGGGCGTGACTGGAGGTGGAACCAGACTGGGTTGGGGCAGAACAGGGCGGGGCTGGAGGTAGAATGGGGCGGGGTTATGTGTCCGGGGGTTTTGTTTTTTAAATATGGTAACCCTACCCTTAATGGGAGTGTGTAGTGCTGGGGTTAGAGCTACAGCCTCAGCACCCTGAGGCTGTGGGTTCAAATCCTTCACTGCTCCTTGTGACCCTGGGCAAGTCACTTAATCCCCTCATTGCCCCAGGCACAGTAGAGTTTGAGCCCACTGGGACAGATAGGGAAATATGATAAAGTACCTGAATGTAAACCACTTAGGATATAAGTGTTATATAAATAATAAAATAAATAATAAATAATGCAACAGAGTGCATACCAGGAATTAAATGGAGTAATTTCTTTCATCAGCCTTGGCACTGCAATAAATTGGTCATGCTGGGTGTAGGCATTATATTTCCAGCGCTTTATCTGCACAATCCCATCCCTCTTCTGAGTATACTATGCCACGTGGACCATTGAGTTAGCAAGCCATGTCTGGGAAAGAAACCCTCTGCTTCAAGGCACAATGGAAAATCCAATATGATGTCAGAACGGGACGATTCATCACGGCCACTTCATCATGGGATGCTTCATTGCAGCCGTACTGAAATGGCCGCGCTGAATTGTCCCATTCCGCTGATTGGCTGAACTCTCTCAACGGCAGGACGCAGAAGACGGCATCTTCTGCAGGGTCCTGGGCTCCAATCCTGGCTGGAAGACAGTGGGGCTTAAGATTTGATTCAGGGGTGGAGGCATTGCACCCCCAAACAAGGCATGAATCATCCCATTCTGTGCTGGGGTATAGGATGAGTCATTATGGCCGATTCAACGTGCAAATGGCCGTGCTGAAACAGCCGCTATGAATTGTCCTAGCAGAATAATAATAATAACTTTATTTTTATATACCGCTATACCATAAGGCAGGGAAAGTGATTTTACATATGTAATTACATTGTAGCAGACAGCATGAAGTAACAGTGTCAATCACAAGCACAAGCGGAATGGGGCCTAACCTAGAGCCATTGATTAGGCCTCTACTAGCAAATTTGTGAATCCATATGAGCCTTCATTCTTTTTCTTTGGTGCCACTCTCTCTGGTTCTATGTTCACTTTCTCTGATTTTATCATGCGTTCTCTTACATGTACTCGTGTCTCTCCTTGGTTCTAGCTGGACCAGCATTTAGTGTCCTTTAATCCTCCATTCAGAATCCTTCACATCACCATCTTGTTTCCACCAACCAGCCCCTAGGGGAAGGGCCTTAGGCGCCTGAGCCTGAGCCATTTAGGGCCTTAGGCTCCTCCTAGTGCATTGGGAGGGGACTAAGGCCCTTTTGATCAGACCTAGGGGAGGGGCCTTCGGCTCCTGAGCCAATCAGGACCTTAGGCTCCTTCCAGTGCATCCAGGATTCACTGGGAGGGGGAAGGGCCACCATTTTGACAAGGCGGCCCTTCAAGGCAGGAGGAAGAAGGCGTTCTTCCTGCCTGATTTTTGATGAAAAGTATGGGGGGCAGTATCAGGGGTGGAAGATTTTCAAGCTGGGGAGGGTCTGATCTGAACCCCACCACCCACCCAGCCTACTAGACCACCAGGATTTTGTGGGAGGGGGAGGGGTGATAGAAAGGTGAGATGCGCTTGGCATTGGGGCGATGTCAAGGGGTCCTGGTTTTTGTGGTGGGGAGAAGGCGTGCGTGCACGGGGGGGGAGCACAGAAGTGCACCTCCAACCTGGGCGCCCCCTACCCTCGCTATGTCACTGTGCACATGAAACTGCACTATAAAGAATCAGAGCCTTAGTCAGTGCATACAAATGCCAATAGTGATGCAGAACATTTTAGCACATTCTACATTGTCATTTTTGCTACATTAGGCGTGTGTTAGCACCTAATGCAGCTTAATACAAGGACCCCCAGGAGCACTTACTGCCTCCTATTTATGTTAACCAGTGCTAATCAGGCAAGTGCTAATCAGAATGTGCTAGCTTGTTAACACAGACTTGCCCATTCTCCTCCCATGGCAGTCTACCTTCCACATAATATTTTGAAAATGTCATCAATACGCGCTTAGGTCCAGATTCTCTATCGGTGGTCACATAAGAATCGGTTGCTGATCGTGTGCCAATCACATGACAGCATCCTATAGAGAATTGTGCCTCCGTGAAAGATAGGCGCTGGAAATGTAGGCCAGGGTTTTCCAGGCCTACATTTCCTGGGCCTATCTTTGTTGTACCTATTGCCACTTTTGGCTTATGTATTTTAAAAGAGCCAAAAAATTATTACTTCTGGCATTAGCCACACCTTAAAGCGCCTACATAGGCATGATTCCAGTGCCTTTTATTTAGGCACTAGGAGGCATTTTAATTTTACCATTTTTCACCATTTTAAATGGTGTTTCTCGATTAACTTAGGCACCTAAGTTTCAGTGTTGTTCATAGAACATCCCCTTTAGTGCACAAAAAATATAAAATTTCCTCAAAATGCTTTAATGTGTGTTTTGCAGTAAGCATTTTCCCACGTGCTAAGCATGCATTAGGGTTCAACACCCTTTATTAAATGGCCCCCAAGTAACATTTTATGACAGTAACCTTTTTGAGTGGCATTTCACACAGTTTATTTGGTGCAAATCATTGGAGAACCAGAAAGCGTTTTCCCTGTTATTAACTGAGCACCATTTTGTCTAGTTAATGCCTTTTTTTTTTTTAAGTGGAATTTGTTTTCATGGAAGCAACAAGCTCTTCCCCTGAAAGTTTCATTTGATCCTGTAAGGGAACAGATAAGCTTTCCAAGAACTCTTCTGGAACAAGTTTATTTTTAGGATGAACCTTCCATTTCATTACATTTTTTTCTCTCTAGTTTGATATCCCTATTAATATACATTTAATTAAAGAAAGAGGGTAAATCAGTAACTCCTCAAATCCAGTTTCCTGATCTTGGTTTGTAAGCTCTTTGAGGCAGGGATATATTAAACTTGAATATGAATAAAAAATGTAAAAATGGCCTTAGTGCTCTTGAATGACCCACATAAGGGTGCACTAAGGCCACTTTTTAAATCACTGTTTGATAAAAGTCCCCCTTAGATTGTGAGCCTTCAGTTCATGTCTTTAGTCAGCAGTTCCTCCTTTCTCTTAGAATCCTTTTACTAAGCTGTGGTAAAAGTAGGCCATAGTAAGCCCTTATGTGGATCTTTCCAGTGATAAGGCCATGTTTGCTACATTGGTAAAACCCTCAGTTTGCTATTTTTTCCTTTAATAGTCATTCACTAAAGTTGGCATTAGCATGTGGCCATTATTTTTAAAAACACAACCCACTGACACCTATTTTGTATGTGGTAAGGGCTCCTGCATTATCCATGTGCTAACCCAGTTATATGGGTTAACTTGTTAGTACAGGAACGCTCACTCTCTGCTCCAACACCTCCCCCCCCCCTCAAAAATTACACAAAAATGATTTAGCATGGTGAGCTTGCGCATTTCCAAAAACTATTGCATGCTACTGTAGCACATTCTATAGTAGTCCATTCTTTGCGGTGCTGGCCACATGTTAGCACTTAATGAAGCTTAGTTAAAGGGTAGAAACATGATGGCAGATAAAGGCCAAATGGCCCATCCAGTCTGCCCATCCATCAGGCTTTCTTGAATTCAGACATAGTCTCTGTCATAGAAACATGATGGAAGATATTTTATTGCACCCTGCGCAGAATTGTTGGATGCTGCATGTAATAAACTTTTAAACAAATAACTAGTGTGATTGCTCTGTCAATCTATTTTAAAGGTTAATAAAATAAAGCAAAAATAAAAAACAAAAGAGGATTAATGGTAAATACGTTTTTGACTGGTGTTGCAGGATTTATAAACCAGTTGTAAAACCCCTTTCCAGGTCAAGATTTTGAGTCCCAGAAGCTAGTCAAAAGGGGGGGGGGGGGATTCTATAAATGGTTCTCAAAATGGGGGTTGGAAAAGATCAGCACTTAGTACTGTTCTGTTAAAGTCATGTGTCTTTTAAAGGATGGTGCTTAGTGACAATACTCTGGGCCTGCTGAAACCTGGTGTAAATACCGGTGCCCAACTGGGAACACTAACCCATTATTCTATAACAGTACACACAGCTTTTTGGAATGCCCTTGATCCACCCATGGCCACACCCCCTTTTAAGTTGCATGCTATGGAGTTTAGGCGACCAGTATTATAGAAAAGCACGCAGCAAGTTGCATGTATGAACTCTAATCAGTGCAAATTACCGTCAATAATTGGATGTTAGCATCAATGAAGTTGCATGTGCTTCTCCGGAATGCAATCAAACAGTAGTATAGTGAGGGAAGGAGGTGCCTGACATTGCCACACCATGTGTCCCTTCCCCACACTCTTCCCTTCCTTATCCCCCTGCCATGTACCTCTTCAAATCGTAACTGGCAGCAAGCAGCATCTCCTACCTACCTCCTACCACTCTCCCTCTGATGTCACTTCCTGGTCCTGTGACCAGGAAGTGGTGTCAGAAAGAGTGCTGAGGCCAGTGTGAGCAGCAGGTAGGAGATGCTGCTCGCTGCCGGTAAAGATTTGAAGAGGTGGGCGGAGAGAAGGAGAAGTGCCAGCTTCCCTGCCAAGATGATGCCAGGGGCTGTCCTCCCTCTGACCCCACATAGTACATCGCTGAACCCATATCTAGGTGGCATATATAGAAACTAGGGGAAAATGTACTGTTAGTGCAATAAAATGGTATCACCTTATATTTTTTTTATTTATAAACTTTCTAGTACAGCAACAGATCTTTTTCCCACAACCCTGTATCATGAGGTCTAAATCTAGCCACCACATGCTGCCTTTATTGAGAGCTGAGTATCCTTCTCCCCAGGAGGCTGCAGGTGCAACCTCCACCATATCCCCAGTCCTGGCTGACCAAAACCCAGCCCAAGAACTGACCTAGAGACTTTCGACTTGGTGGTCTTGCTCTGAGCCAGACCAGTTCTCTGTTAGGGTTAGATTCTCAAAACTTCACAGTAAAAACCAATGGGCCACTGTCGTAGCCGTTATTGTAGCAATTTCAAAAAGGTGAGTCATTCTTAAAACAACCATGCATGCAAATGAGGTTGGCGGAGAGTAGCGAAGGTTTGCTAAATTTACATGAGATGAGTTGCTGGTGAAAGAAATTGGCACATGCGCAGAATACGCCACAAAAGAGGCGTAAATGTGCGCATGTGCTCAGAAAAGAACCGCCATAAGCATAGGCGGGCCAGAGATACTGGATGAAGGGAAGGGAGGAGAGATGCAATGCCGGCTTTCAATAAGCGCGCACAAGACATGCCTTTTCTCTCAAAAAAAACTGCTATAATTTCTTGTAAATCTTGTAATTTGTTTTTAATGTCAAATTTTATCATGAACCACAGCCAGAAACACATAAGACTCGGCTATAATACACACGGTCAAGAAGTGTGCTTTTGTCGACTCTCCCCCCCCCCTCTCCTAAAAAGACTACTCTATAATTTATGTGAAACGTGTAGTTTTTAGTTTTGTTTTTTTTGAGACACAGTCACAACATACGCCAGTGATGCGCTTTTCACAGTACCGGCACCCCTGGACCAGTCGCTGATTTTTGGTTGTTGAAGAATCCAATGGAGTGCTCATTTAAATATTGATGAGCCCATTTGCACGGCAGAATCAGAGACTGCTAAGAAATTTTGAAAAGACCATGTTTTGATCTGCCGCTAAAATATATGCATGCTAAACTGGCTGGAACTGGTTTAGTGACCACGTTAATGGCAACCTTAAGTTTTGAGAATCTGGCCCTTAGTTTTTTAGTTATAGTTTTAGAGAAACAGGCATAAGAGCAGGTACAAAAAATATTGGGGGCTGGAAGAGAGGGGAAAGGATAATCCGTTGACCCAGATGATTATTGAAACACTGGTTCCCTAGATGATACTGCAATATGTTTTAAATGTAATGGTCTTATGCTTTTACAGTATTTCTGGTCTAAGGACTTATTAGTCGGCCTGATTTAGACCTGAAAGATTCTCAGCCCCAAAACAGTAGCTAAGGTTTGCTGTAGAAATAAAACTTCATGTTGTAGTTAATAATTCATCCATTTTTGCTTTAATACTTTATGTATTTCTGCTCTGTACCGTTTCCAGGGAACCCAGATTTATTGCACTTTCACACAGTTTACTTTCCTGTTTACTGACAGAGAAGCAGTGCAGTATTCAGCAAAGGCTAAGTCATTCCATCCTCACTTCAGCACAATTTCCTCAGACTCTAGCCAGAGATTTGAACGGTATGAGATCTTATTAGGAAAGGAATGGAGAGTAAAACAATGCCTCTCACCTTACGTAGTCTGATCACCACATCTCCAGAAACTGCAGTGGAATTAGAAAAGGTATAAAGGGCTAGATTCACTAACCCCCGATTCCGTGTCCGATCCGTTCCCGATTGCATGCAGGCCAACAAATTCACAAAAGGCCTGCATGCAAATGGGGGATGATCGTTGACACGCCCACCACCTATGGCACTGATCGCTAGAGAGCGATCCTTCAGCATGCGCAGACCCTGACAGTAGTGACAGGAGAAGCAGCCTCCTGTCACTGCTGTCAGGGCTTCTGCCGGCTTTTTTTTTTTTCTTCATTTTTTTAAATAGGCTGCAAAATATCAGGCCTATTAAAAAAAAAGCCTCCCGACCGGCATGGCACACCCCCCGACCGGCATGGCACCCCACCAGTGTTCCCGCTAAGCTGCGCTGGCGTGCGCTGGCGCACAAAATATTACATCGCAGCGCACAAGTTTCTCGTCACAGCGCACACACGTGCTTGCAGGCAGGCTCAGCTGGCCCCAGCGAGCTGGCAGTCCATGTAACGCGTCGCAAAGGTAAGGGGAGGCTGGGGGAGGAATCGGACGTCGGGGTGGGGGTGCGAGCAGGGAGGGGGGCGATCGGAAGAGGCGTACGGCAGATGGCAGGGCGGCGAGAGGAGAGTCGGGTGGGGGGGGGGAGTAACACCGGAAGAGAGCGGCAAATCCGGGCAAGGCAAGACTTGCAGAGGCGTACCTAGGGGGTGCGGGGGGTCGATCCCGACGGTCCGCTCAGCTCGCCAACAAGGAGAGGCAGCCGGACTCGCGTACGCTCCGACCGCCTCTTCTTGCAAGAAGCCGGGTCTTATTCAATCAGGAGCTGCTTTGACATGCAGCTCCTGATTGGATAAGGCCCGACTTCGTGCAGGAAGAGGCGGTCAGAGCAGACGCGAGTGATTTCCTGCACTAGGCACCACATGAAGTCACCTACCGTACCACTCGATTCGGGTAAGCGCAGGTATCGGTGGGTGGCTTATTTGCGGGGGTGCCTTATTTTATATTTTTGTCTAAAAAGGGGGGGCTGTCTTATTTGATGGCCCTGCCTTATCATCGGGGAAACACGGTACTACTACTAGTAAATTAGTAATGCGCTACAAAACTGAGGCCGCACGAGCGCCATTGTTTATCTATACATGCATGAAGCAAGTTCTTTTCAAGTTTCGATCGTTTGAAGTGTGTGCATAAACTTTCTTTTGCGATCTTCCATAGATTCAGTCAAATAATTTTTAAATCCATTCGAAAATGTCGAAGCGTAAAGAGAATGAAGAGTTTGGTAGCAGCACAAAGAAAAAGCGCAGCCAATTTAAGAAGGAATGGCTGACCGAGTTTTTGGTTGACACCACGTTGCCGCACGCGAGTGGACGGAAAACAGTGGCGATGAAAGAAATATTCGAATATAGCGACACGGACAACGCATTAATTTGCTCCCTATGCCGAAAAGCAGGTGTTAACGGAGAATGGAGCACAGGGAAGACTTGGTCTGAGTGGAAAATTGATTATTTAAAGCGTCATCTGAATCATAATTCTCATTTAGAAGCGGTTCAAAAGCTTCACAATCAAAGCCGAGGTTTTCTAATGAATTTCTTGAAAGAAACTCCCGATAGTCGGAACAACAGAATCGAATACATTTTAATTGATAATATATTGCTAGCGGTAAAGTTGAATTCGTCCATGCTATCCGTCCAGGAAATTCACAATCACATGGCTAAATACGTAAAAATACCTGATAGCTGGAGAAGCAAAAACTATGCTTTCGAGTTCCTTGACTGCATAAATGCCATTGTTAAACGGGAAACATTTACAGAAATCCAGAGGTCTCCTTTTCATACCCTAATAATTGATGAAAGTACTGATATTTCTGTTTCGAAAATGCTCATAATATACATTAAATTTAGAAGAAGTGGCAGCAACATTCATGAGACAGTTTTTGCTGGCATCAAACATCTAACTGCTTGTGACAGCACAGCTATAGTTGATGCTATAAAGCAGTTTTATAGTGAGAACGATTTAGATTTCAGTCGTATGGTCATGTTCACGTCCGATGGAGCATCAGTCATGCTTGGGAAGCATAATGGTGTAGCTGCAAAGTTACGTCAATCAGTTCCTCATCTTCTAGAGCAACACTGTGTAGCTCACCGCGAAGATCTAGGCATAGACGATGCATGGAAAACGATCCCATTCATGAAAGAGATCGAAACTCTAATACGCACCGTGTATACGATTTTCAGTAGATCGAGCGTACGAAAAGCCAAACTGGAGGATATTGCTAATGCTGCAGACTCAGATGTCATTTCATTTAAAGCTATACATGATGTTAGGTGGCTGTCTCGGCACTTTGCTGTAAGTGCAGTGGTTAGAAATTATGACATCCTGTTAGAATATTGTCAAGAACAGGTGGAAGAAGACAATGATCCCGTGCACAAATACTGCCTTACTAAATTGAGTAATCTGGAATTTAAAGTTGCGCTATTTATTCTCTGCGATGTTCTTGAGGAGCTTGGATCACTGTGTAAGCTTCTTCAGAAGAGTTGTTTGGCACCTTTGGATGCATTCCAGTTCACTAAAGCCAAATTAAGGAAACTCAGATCTCAATATCTGGGAGAAAAACCACATTTCAATGAAAATGTTGAAACTCTCATTTCATCTTGTAATTCTGTAATTAAAACAGATCATATTCTTACATTTATTACACAAACTTGTGATCATATGGACAAAAGAGTTCCTGACAATGAATTAGAGGACTGGCGTGTTTTCGACAAAGACTGTATCTCAAATCCGTCCAACTTAGAGGAATTTACATTTGGAAACGAACAATTTTCACGATTATCTAACCGTTATTTTCTGTTAATGAACAAAGATGATGAACATTGTTTCAAAAGGCAGCTTATTTCAGAATATTCGGAGTTCAAATATATTATTGCTGAAAAAGTAAAAGCAGGAGCTATACAAACGCTTCAGGAAATGTACAATTTTGCTCAGCAGCATAAACAGTTCAGTGGACTAAATGCTCTATTAGACGTGTGTGGCACCTTTCAGGCTTCAAGTGCCGATTGTGAGAGAGGATTTAGCTTGATGAATGCTATAAAGACAAAGACTCGTAATAAGTTAAGAGTAGAACATTTGGAATGCCTAATTAGAATCAAACTTTATTTAGCCACAGGAAATAATGTAAACATAGACAGTGTTTACAATTTTTGGAAATCAGAAAAAGGCAGAAGAGAACAATCTTAATAAAGAATTTTGTACTTTCAAGAATTAATGCGTTGTTTTGTGTTCTTAAAAATATTATTTAACGTTATTTAATTTAGCGTGTAGGCCTAAAATTCCTTTGAATACCTCGTCCTCATGTATCAGCAACTTTGACAACATATTTATTTGGCTCATAACTTGCTGGCGCCCGATATTTTTAGCTCATAGTGAAAAAAGTTTGCTCACAACACCCGCCCGCTTAGAGGGAACACTGCACCCCACCCCTCCTGACAACTTGGAGAAGAGGTGCAGAGGGGCAACATGAAGTGGAATGAATAAATGCAAATCAATTATTTGCTTTTTCAAAAAGTACAAAGCCTAGTGGAAGTTGTTCTCAACTGTCTCCCTGATATGCACTCTGCCTTCATTTATTTCTGAACTGATTGAGGGCAAGATGCACTAAGCTCTGACATCACGATACCAAATAATGTGGTGGGAGCGATTTTTCTTTTACTGATGATGCTCAGCACAATAGCATGCAGATTATATCCATGCTATTTATGTGGAGCAGCACCGGAAAAAGAGGGGAGGAACTGTGCCTGGCAGCTGCTCAGAAGAGCAATTGCTAGGCATAGCTCCTCCTCTTGCCTGCAGCTGCCTTTCTCCTTCCCTCTGCCCAGCCGTGATCAGTTGAGAGCCAGCAGAGGAGAGAGTGGTGACTGCGGGCTTTGAAT
This sequence comes from Geotrypetes seraphini, assembly GCF_902459505.1. Taxonomy (NCBI): domain Eukaryota; kingdom Metazoa; phylum Chordata; class Amphibia; order Gymnophiona; family Dermophiidae; genus Geotrypetes; species Geotrypetes seraphini. The sequence goes on from NC_047089.1 coordinate 173,816,567, forward strand.
CAAGACTTCTCCTGCCAACTCCTGCTTTGGATCCGGCAAGAAAATCCCAGAACAGATTAGTTTTTTTTAATGGGTGCAGCTGTTTTGCGTGTGCAACACACACACACACACACATACACACACACGAGCTAAGCCTATTAAAAAACCAATAACATATGCCTAACTTAAGCCTAACATAAGCCTATCGTAAGCAGGGCTGGATTTTCCTATAGGCTAACTAAGCTTCAGCCTAGGGCCTCAAGATCTGTGTCACATTTTTTATAAAGGTTAGTACCAATAACAACATGTTTCATTTAACATATTGATATATATCAGAGTAATGATGTATTTTATTATCTCTCATTTAATTTACAAACTTAAAAATGGGAGGTGAAAGGGCCTCATAAGTGGAATAGCCTAGGGCCTCTTTTCATCTAAATCCGGCCCTGAATGTAAGCCTAACTGAAGCCTAACATATGCCTAACTTAAGCCTAACGTAAAACTAACTAACTTAAGCCTATCTTAAACAAGACAGCTGATTTTTCTTCTCTTGCGGTGGGCTTTAAGCAGAACCCAGCGTCTGATGAGGTGCAGGGGTGTAGCAAGCTCACATGCCATTCATCAGCAAGAAAGTTGAAATTTTGAAAGTAAGCCTAACTTTAGCCTAACTTTAGCCTAACTTAAGCCTAACTTAAGCCTAACGTATGCCTAACTTATGCCTAACTTAATCTCCATTGAAATGAAGCAAAAACTACACTTAGACCAGCTTTTCGTACGCCTATATTTTCCACACTGTTTAGACGCCCTCTGTCGCCTAACTAGTGTCTATGTGGTGCCTATCCTTAACCATGCCCATGTTACGCCCAAGTCAACAAACTTAGACGCGACTATTCCCTAAATCTGCGTCTATCTCGCGCCTGTGCTTTAAGGACGCCTAAGTCCATCTAAGTTCCAATTAACGCTTGTTAAGACCCTTTAATCGCTCATTATCCACTTAAATCGGACGCCTAAAGCACGCCTAAAGTTAGGTGCACTTTACAGAATCTATGTCTAAGGGCTCCCTTGCTAATCAGTTAGCACGCAGCGATGTAACTCCGCTAATCAATTAGCACAGAACACGCCTATTTTCTACCCCCATACCTACCCCAGTGAGTGTACTCCGGGGGAGTGCAAGTGGTAAGCACTTATTGTAGCTTAGTAAAAGGAATAATTGTCATGTTTCCAAATTTTAAAAACCTCCCCAAAACATCAACACATTATAACAGACATGGGCAACTCCGGTCCTCGAGGGCCGGAATCCAATCGGGTTTTCAGGATTTCCCCAATGAATATGCATGAGATCTATTTGCATGCACTGCTTTCAATGCATATTCATTGGGGAAATCCTGAAAACCCGATTGGATTCCGGCCCTCGAGGACCGGAGTTGCCCAGAATTATGGAAGTAAAATACCCGTACTTTCTATTAATAATTTCTGGTAAAGATGCACGATTTGGTTGCGCCGTAAACTGAACTTCTTGTAAATCTTTTGGGAAAGAGATTCAGAGAATAAGAAAAGCCACGTTTTGATTGATAGTCCCTGTGTTGTGCGATGTAGGGGAAATACAAACCTTTGTTAGTCTGATTCTAATCTCCACATTTGCCCAGCAGCTTCGATCTGAGCTGACCAGTTTTGCTCCACAAGGTTCACAGCTTTTGTGCTTATGAGAGTGTGATTTTAAAAAAACGCACCCAACTTTGTATCTTTCAATTAGTTTACATTTGCTATAATTTGCATATAGAGTGCTGCTCACATCTGAACCTGACATTTCAGAGTCAATTTTAGCCACAGGTTCATGAATCTAAACCTAATCAGAGGAAGTTTGTGCAGCACTACATTTTATACATATTTTATAGGTCAGACTCTTCAAAGGAAGAACTGAAGCTCTGGCTTTAACAGAGTGCCCATAAATAAGCTTCATATTTAGAATCTAATCCCCCTTCTGCTTTTATAGGAGCACAATCTTCTAAAATAATGGTTCAGTCAATAGTGGTATATGATGTGAAATCAAGATATGGGTTATAATTTGCTACCATGAAGTAGATATACTCTAAATCAAAACATGGCCACATTGGGCCTCTCCTGATGGGCTATAACTCCTTTGGTTGTCTCTCTTGCCAGAAGCATCTACTTTAGCAAGGGCTCAGTAGAATCTGCAGTTTTGATTATCTAGGAATACCTTGAAGCCAGCCTAAGGGGTCACTATTCAGAGCAATTTATTTACTGCCTTTTCATGCAGAAATTCACCCAAAGCAGTTTACAATACACAGAATAGTAACCAGGTACTCCTACGTATTTTCCCTATCTATACCACCAAGCTCACAATCTAACTCTAGTAGGAGAGGAGGAGGGGTCTATCCTGAGGTTGTGAGTTTGATTTCCATTGCAGCTCCATGTGACTTCAAGGAAGTCATTTAACACTTTATTGTCCCATGTAAACTGCTTTGATTATGTAAACCAAGCAGAAAAAGTAAGGTTACTATACATTTGAGAAAACCGGTCGCTTTTTTAATTTTTTTTATGTCTGGGTTTTAAAAAAAGCAAGTCACCTGCAAGCCTGCCCATATGCTTTGGGCTCAGCATAAATTATGCATCCAACCTCTCCCCCCTTTCTGAAGTCTGGCTTGCCTCCCGGTTGTCCTGATCTTCCTCTCTAGTCCTTCCCCCTCCCCCCTCTGTGGTCTTCCAAGGTCTGTATTGGATGCTGCTGGCAGCATCAGTGATTGACACCCACTGCCAGGCGGCAGAGAAGGGGGGGCAGAGAGGAAAACAGGTACCGGTGCCCCGAGGAAGACCCCCTTTACTATGCCACTGTCTTTAGGTTACACCTGAGTCTATTTCCTTTCACTTTCATCCATGCCTCCTTATTCCTCATTACACTTCCTGTGCATTTAAGCCATGAAGGTATTTAAATGTCTCTACCATATCTCCCCATTTCTACCTCATATGCTTTATTCTGAAGAGTACTGACATTTTAGTATTCACCCTCTGGACTAACTCCATACTGTTTATATCTTTTTGAAGGTGCAGTCTCCAAAACTGTACACCACCTCCCGGTAGAGGTGGTAGATATCACCACCTCCCGGTAGAGGTGGTAGAGGCAAAGACTGTGTCTGAATTCAAGAAAGGGTGGGACAGGCATGTGGGATCTCTTAGGGAGAGGAGGAGATAGTGGATGCTACAAATGGGAAGATTGGATGGGTCATTTGGCTTTTATCTGTCATCATATTTCTATGTTTGCTATGTTTATACAAGTGTATTATCAACTCCTTTCTCCTGCTGGCCATTCCTCTCCCTATGCACCCAAGCATCCTTCTAGCTTTTGCTGTCACCTTTTCTACCTGTCTGACCACTTTAAGATCATATGATCAGACCCATATCCTGCTTCTCTTTCATGCACAAAAGTACTTCATCCACTAACTGTACCACTCCCTCGGGTTTTTGTAGTCCAAATGCAAGACCCTGCATTTTTTTTAGCATTACATCTTAGCTGCCAAATTCTGGATCGTTCTTTAAGCTGTACTAGGTCGCTCGTGCTATCCACACCATCAGGAATGTTTACGCTAGTGCAGATTTTGGTATTATCCACAAAGAGGCAAACCTTACCAGACAGCCCTTTGTTAATAAGAACATAAGAACATAATAATTTGCCTCCGCTGGGTCAGACCAGAGGTCCATCGTGCCCAGCAGTCTGCACCCACGGCGGCCCATCAGGTCCATGACCTGTCAGGTTATCTTGATTTAGCCCTATAGCCCCCTTGTTTTTATTTATACTCTTTCCATACTCTTATCTACCCCTATCTGTATCCCTCAATCCCCCTATCATTCAGGAATCCATCCAATCCCTCTTTGAATCCCCGTAGCGAACTCTGCCCGACCACTTGTGTGGTCCATGTGTCCACAACCCTCTGTGTGAAGAAGAACCTCCTGGCATTGGTTCTAAACTTGTCTCCTTCCAGTTTCTCCGAGTGCCCTCTTGTGCCTGTGGTTCCCCATAGTTTGAAGAATCTATCCTTGTCTACCTTCTCCATGCCCTTCATGATCTTGAAAGTTTCTATCATGTCTCTCCTAAGCCTCCTCTTTTCCAGGGAGAAGAGTGATACTCGTATCACTTAACATTTTTTAAATTTTCCTAGAGTATATAAGTGGTACAATATTTTCTGAAGATATTACTCTTGTTGGCTATCAACAGTTTGAAACAATCTGTGTGGACTGCTTTTGACTGCAAGGAGCTTGAGTTGTGAATAGATTTTGTGCCCGCCAGCCTTCTAGCTCTGCTAGTCCTGGTTCTGCCTTCAACCAGTCCAAAAAACAAATATATGTGTGTGGCCCATTAGAATAGAGAAGTGGTAGAGTGGTAGTTCTTCTTCACCCAGAGAGTGGTAGAGAACTGAAACGCTCTTCCGGAGTCTGTTATAGGGGAAAACACCCTCCAGGGATTCAAGACAAAGTTGGAAAGGTTCCTGCTGAACCGAAACGTACACAGGTAGGGCTGATCTCAGTTGAAGCGCTGATCTTTGATCTAGGGGCTGCCGCGTGAGCGGACTGCTGGGCACAATGGACCACTGGTCTGGCCCAGCAGCGGGAATTCTTATGTTTTAAATGCTTTACATCTAAAAAGGGTTACATTTAGATTGAAATTCAAGCTTGAATTCTAACTTTGTCACTTCTTACAATACCCCAAGGTGAATTACATCACCTTATGTGCTGATTATACCCTAGAAAACATGATATTCTATTACATAAGAATTATCCAGAAAACATGTCCACTGGGACAGCCATGAAGTGGTACTAATTACTAGCTTGCAGTCCAGAAGATTGAAATCATAGTCACAATTACCAAGGTTAGGATAAGAAGAAATAAAAATTGATGTTTCTCAATAGTCAAGGGGCTTAATACAAAGACCTTACTCAGCTTTATAATTATCTAAAAATTCAAGACCTTTTCATGAGAACATGTTCCATATTTGTTCTACTGGTAACTCATTCTCAGAAACTGTGTTTGTTCTACTGTTATCCACCCTGAGCTTTCTGGGAGGGTGGGTAATAAATTGAAATAAATAAATAAATACATTTACCCCCTCTTTTACAAAGGTGTGCTAAATACTAGTGCACGCTAAATACTAGTGCACGCTAAACACGCACTAAACGCTAATGCGTGCATGTTATCCTATGGACGTGTTAATGGTCAGCGCATGTGTTGATTTAGTGTGCGCTAAATCCACACTAAAACGCTTAGCACGCCTTTGTAAACATAAGAACATAAGAACTGCCATCTCCAAATCAGACCTTCGCACACGCGGAGGCCCAGCCAGGTGTACACCTGGCGTAATTTTAGTCACCCATATCCCTCTATGCCTCTCGTAAGATGTGAGGGCTTTAGTCAAGCTTTCCCGGAAGTAGGATAGTGCAGAATGGGGCCCAGGGGTAATTTAACAGCAAGTCTATCTGCTAACACTTTGAATTGTTTTGTTTTGTTTTTTTTAGTTTGTTTTATTGTGTTTATTTTTCTGTGTGATTTGTTCTTATCTTCTGTTGTTTTCTTTCCTTTTCTTTTCTGTTTAAAATTGGCGTTCTTTTCTATGTGTTACTTCGTAAATCGTTCCGATGGTATAATCGAAGGACAGTATATAAGTTTTTAATGAACAAAAACATACACATTACTTAGAAATAAAGATAACTTCCTAAGCCTAACTTGCACAATTAATTGCATAGAAATTATACATGACCAATAAAGTTCTGCTTATCATATTGTTTGTAGCAATAAAACTGAATGTTCGGTTAAAATTAAGCAGAGATCACATGTCATCTTTTCTGAAAGTAATCAATCTTCGGATTCATTTCTGGTATGGATCACATCTTTTGTGTCCCTGGCATAGAGGTACTCAGGTTCTGCTTTCTAAAAATGCATAGCACAGACTGACTTTACCAGTATAATTAACTGTAGTTATATACCACTGTACTTTTCAATTACATTTAATCTCAACTTGCTTCATGTTCCAATACTTCTTGGCATGCATGCAGCTGCCATTTTCTGATTCACAGTCCATGTTTGTATGACAAGCTCATTCCGCCTCCTCAATAAATGTCTTTCAAAGATTCATTCTCACTTTCCCTCTGTCCTGTTAACAGAACAAGATCCATTCAAATCTCATGAAGTTTACTTTCTAGAACAAATGTGTCAGAGTGAAAAAAATAAAACAAAACACATTTGAATAAAGTCCTCTGGTTCTCTCTCCCTCCCCTCCCCAAATTACTAAGGGAAAATGTACACATACACCCACTCATACACACACAGCAATCTCACGCTTTCTTTCCCTTTGAAAACACAGGCTAATAACAAGATAAATAAATTCTCGAGACGGTATTAACATAGTAAATGACGGCAGATAAAAACCTGTGTGGTCCATCCAGTCTGAAATATCGCAAGGAAAAATGAAAATGGAATAAACCGCCACAAACACTCAATACTCTACTAAGGTTTTCTTAGGCCTCCTTTTACAAAACTGCGATAGCAGTTTCTAGCGCGGGGAGCTGCGCTGAATGGCTCGCGCTGCTCCCGACGCTCATTGAGTTCCTATGAGCATCGGGAGCAGCGCGGGCCATTCAGCGTGGGTCCCCACACTAGAAACTGCTATCGCAGTTTTGTAAAAGAGGGGGTTAATTTCAGAAAGGCTAAAAAAAACTGAAGGAAAAGGATCTCAGAAATCCATGCCAAAGATCATTACAATCTAAAGGCTTAATCGTGGAAGGGGGTTTCATTCATCGATCCTAAAAAAACCTTCAGAATAACTAAATTGCATATTCAAATTGCAATCTTCTCTAAATTTTATTACTCTTGATACTTTTATTATTATTCAGATGATTTTTTTTCAATACTAGGGTATCCAAAAAATGTCATCATAAAAGCACGTCATTGAGCTAAGTTTATCAACAGAGACTTAGGGCCTGTTTTACAAAGCCACACGGCAACAGCCCTGAAGCCCTTTAAATCTCTATGGGCTTCGGGGCCGTTACCGTGCTGCAGCCTCTAGTGCGGCTTTGTAAAACAGGCCCTTATTGTTAAACAACACCAAAACTAACAGATTAGAGGGCAGCTTTGAAATCTGTGTGATGCGCTGTTCTTCAAACAGTCAGCCCATCATTGATATGCTAAGAAAGAACCGGGAACTGGTCAAAATGCACCCTGCTTTTGAAGATAAAAATCTTTGAATCGCTTTCTCCCGAAACATGAATCTTAAAGAGATTTTGAGTCCCTCTACTCCAGGGGTGTCAAACTCAATTACATTAAGGGGCCGAAATCCAAAACACAGGCTAAGTCGCGAGCCAGATCCTGCCCAATCTCCGCCCCAGACCCCGCCCCCATAATACTACTAATTATAACACCATTTTTTCCATTCATTTTTCATATAAACACACAATATAATCTTATTAACACATAATGGTAATGGTTAACCACAAAATTAAACTGCACAAAGCACACTGTATGCATCTCAACATTCATTCCTACCAGAACACAGATAACTCCGATGCAAATATGGGACCAAAAACCAAAAGTACTAATATAATTAAAAAAACACCCTAAGATTCAAGATTCTGCATGCAGTACAACCCCCAGAGAAAAAGAAACAAATGTATTTCTTCCTGAGCAGTGGAAAAGATAGACAGCAGATTAAAATGCTCAAAATTGACACAATTCAAACACTAACTTGAAAATAAAATCATTCCCCCTACCTTTTTGTCTCCCTCCCTCCATGCTGTGCCTCCCTCTGGCGGGTGTCTAACCTTCTGGCCGGCTCCAACCTAGCTGTTTTATGCGGCTCGCAGTCCGATGCCCCCCCCAGTGTTATCTTGTGGCCGGCTCCCTCCTCCTCACAGTTGTAGTGTGCACAAAGCCGCGTGCAGCATCTGCACGTGAACCGGAAGCCTTCTCTCTGACGTCACAACGTCAGAGGGAATGCTTCTGGATGAGGCATGGGACGCGTGAGGAGCCGCTGCGTGCAGCTCCGTGCACACTACGGCTATGAGGAGGAGTGAGCCGACCACAAGGTAACATTGGGGGCATTGGACTGCGGGCTGCATAAAATGACCAAGTGGGCCGGATTTGGCCTGCGGGCCTTGAGTTTGACACCTGTGCACTACTCCAAGAGCAATCCCCAATTATAACAAGGGCACAGTTTGTGGACATTATAGGTGTGGCACATGCAATATTTGTGCTGTTACCCTACAATACAAGGAGTTTATTGACCCATTAAATAAAGAAAAATATGTTTTGCGGCATTTTACCAACAGTAGAAGTTTTTTTTGTTATTTATGTGATTTGTTGTCCCTGCAACAAATTATATGTGGGTATGACTACCAGAGAACTCAGAATAAGGATGAGTGAAAATAAATTGAAGCTTAAATGGAATAGAAGTTCAGAAGTGATGGTTGAACACTGCATAGCCTTAAAACATACATTTATGAATTTAAGATGTTTTGTTATAGATGTGGAACCTTTAAGGGGCAGTGACAGAGAAAATAGATTTAAAGAAGGGAGGTGCATTGAATCAGTAGGCTAGGTTCTATGCATCCTAATGGGTTAAACAGTTTGTTGGACTGGTCCGTGTTTATTTGATTTTTTTCCCCAAATGATTTTTGCCAATTAAGTAAATTTCAAGAGTTTTTGCAGTATATGTGGATCTAAGATGGACAGAGGGTCAGTATCCTGAAATTTGAAATACAACGCATTAAGGGTGTTCCCTTTGGGGAGTTGTTGTCCTATGTATTTTGAAAAACTTAATAAACAATGGATTGTTCAGAAAATTGTTACAAGAAATGTGCTTGTCTTTCATTGGGCATTTTAGCCCATATAGTGACTTTATGCAGAGTGATTTTTGATCAATACATGTACGCTCAAGAACTGTGTTAAGTAGCGACACTATTTTGAAGTGAGTTAGCAAGCTAACCAATAACTTCGTATTAGAATTGTTAACTTTGTAAGAATCAATTATTTTTAAGAAATTGTGTTAAAATTATAAAGAGTGCAAACCAATCAGCAAGAGGGAAGGCTTCTGGGTCAGCCGCGGGCCACTTGTAGGAACTGCAGCTGCAGCTTTGTGAAGACAAGTGTGGCTGGGAGAGGAAGCTGCCAAAGGAGGTAAACCCCTGTGAAAGGGAGGGAGGCACGAATTTGGGAAACAGCACAGAGGGAGGGAAGGACAACAAGAGGCATGTTGGGACACGGAAGGGAGGAAGTTGGCACAGGAAGGGTGAAGCAGGATTGCATTGGGACATAGAAAGGAGGGAACACAAACTTCGGACAAAGGATGGAAGGAAAGAGATATGGAGCATGAACTTGAGACACAGAATGGAGGGAGGGAGGGGGAGCATGAACTTGAGACATAAGATGGAAGAATGGAGGGAGGGAGGGAAAAAGATGCTGAGGTGGTGGAGGGAATAGAAATGGATAATTGTTGGGCATGGGTGTCTGAGTGAGAGGAAAAGAGAGATGGCGCACATAGGGAAATGAAGAAAGATGTGAATCGGGCCTAGGGAGGGAGAGAGAAATATTGGACATGGTGGTGGGAGAGGTGTGAGGTACAGATGCATGGGGAAGAGAAAGATGAGAGGGAGAAATGTTGGATGTGGTGGTAGAGAGAGAATAGTGGGACAAATGAAGAATGAAAGTAAGTGTAAACATCCTATTTTTTCTTTTTATTTAAATTACTGTACTTTATTTTGAGGACTGTTTAATATTTCATGTTTTTATAGACTGCGTACTACACAGGATCCGAGTTACATACAAATTCAACTTAAGAGCGGTTTAAAAAATGGAACTCGTTCTTAACCCGGGGACTGCCTTTACAATGGCCAAAATGTTGACTGAAAAATGGTTCAGTGTATATGGAACTCCAGATAGACTGCACTCAGCAATGTCTCTCCTTGACAGTGCAACCATCCCCCAGTGATATAACTGCTTCCCTTTGAAACAATGTAAACTTCCTCTGCAATGTGATGTCACAATTTCCCCATGATGCTGCATGGGCCTCTTTAGTGCGATTATGAAATCCTGATTGGATTAGATTAAATTAGAATTTGCAGTTAGTGAGGCCATTATCCAAAATATTTGGCTGCTCCCTAATGCCACCTCGAAGCCTAAATCTTCTAGGAAACCTAATGCATTTGACTTTTGCTGTTAGGCTTTAAACTATGGCCCCTCTCTACAGGATACACTGGCCTTGCAAATCTGCTTCAGCCATTCTTCTGATGTTAGGCTTGTAACCACAGCTGCTCTGTGCAGATCACCCCAGACTAGGGTTACCAGATATCCAGGAAAACCTGGACATGTCCTCGTTTTAGAGGACTGTCGATGTGCCTGGATGGACTTTTCAAAACCCAGCATTTCTATGGGTTTTGGAAAGCTCAGGCCACTTGTGGAGGACCTCTGAGCAAGCATGGATGATATCACACACGTCCGTGCATGCTCGGAGTCCTCTGGACACGACCCGGAGGTCAGGAATAATGAGACAAGGCTTTTGGGGGCGGAGCTTGAGGCAGAACGGGGTCAGGCGTTCAGAATTTTGCCGAGAAAAATATGGTAAACCCTACTCCAGGCTTCTTGGAAGCTTGATACAGCAGTAATAGTATTTGATGAAAAGGACCATAGCAAGACAATTTTGCTCCATTTATGAAGATTGATAATGGAAAATCAAGTAGCCCATCTGACCAGGCAGTAAATGATATACCCTGAGATGGTCACACCTCAGTAAATAGTGATCAGCTTTTATCACATTGTTTTTTCATTACATTACATTACATTAGTGATTTCTATTCCGCTTGTGCCTTGCGGTTCTAAGCAGATTACAAATTAGAAGATATCTAGACATTACCGAGAGAATTATATAACAATGATTCATGTACATTCCATGATACAGTTGAGAATTACAAATTAGAAGATATCTGAATTTATTCGACGGAATTACATAGTAAAGATTCAAGTACTTACAGGATACAGTGAAGAATAACAATATATTCGGGTAACAGAAGAAGATTACCTAACATTGAAGGAAGAAGTTTATTGGATACATGTGGTAGATGCTTATTTAGGAATCTGGATATTTTTTGGTAGGTATGGTTCGAGGGATTGACTTATGTGTTATTCACGGGGGAGAAAGCATGTACGAGTGGGAGGAGATTAGTAAGTAAGGACGTGTTTTTTGAATAGAACTGTTTTGATTTCTTTTCGAAACACTTTGATGTCTGTTGTTTTGATCATCAGTTTGGGGATGGTGGGGTCAATTTTCGCTGCCTGTGTCGCTAGTAGGCTGTCGTAAAGTTTCTTCCATCGGGTACCATTATGAGGAGGGAAGGTGAATAGGTTCTGAGTTCTCCTTGATCTGGGTGAGCGGTAGCGGTATAGGCGGTTATTTAGGTAGCTGGGGGCAGTACCATGGGTTACTTTGAATAGTAGACAATAGAATTTGAACAGTATTAAGCTAAGAATGGTAAATTCTCCCTTGCCTTTTCTGAACTGTCATTTGCTGCCTATGCAATGGGCATATATATATATATATATATATAGGTGAATCCCAGAATATCAGCTTCTGTTTAAAAAAAACAAAACAAAATATGAAGAACTCAACAGGGAGGTCAACATTAAATTCAGCAAAGCTGGTGAACTGCTGTATATTTCAGAAGGGAAGGAAAAAAATGTTTCTCCCCAGACTTGCTGAGTACCTTCACATGGTGACCACATTGTATGAAATATTTACCAAATCTCATCAAGGAGACTCTACAATAGAAGTATGGTAGTTAGGTTAAAGGATACAGACTGCTTGCATGTTATTCAGAGTACAAAGGTGCCCACAGGAAGCTTATGCACTAGGGCTAAAGAGAGTGGCTGGCCGAGACAGACTGACCATTTGGGCAACCGGGCAGCTCCTGAGGGCCCAGTGCTTCCCGCCAGCATGCTGCTGAGCTCCCAGCCTGCCCTTACTTGCCCTGCCCCCTTCCAATGTAACTTCCTACTTCAGCAAAGGCGGGACAAAGCAGAGAGCAGGCCATGAGCCCGGCAGTAGACAGCTGAAGGGAATTTTTGCAGCTGCCTTTCTGCTACAGAAATAGGTATTAGAAGGGTGGGGGGGGGGGGGACCCAGGAGTTTTATTGCCCGTTGGCCCAGTTCCCTGTCAGTCTGCCCTTGGTGGCTGGGATAGTGCAAATCCGTCTGAAGATAGCATCCCTGCAACAACAATTGGTCACGGTGAACACATTCACATACCTGGTACAGTAGGAGATAAACCATAGAAACTAATGAAAATGCTAAAAAGACTAGAAACCATTAGGTAGACTTCTGAAGATAAAAAGCAGATTATATGCTGCTATTATTATGACACAAATCCTGTATTTGATTACAGAGGGTACTTAAAGAGAGCTTGCGGAAAAAAATTGAAGCAAAAGCTGCAACAGGCAACTGACCCAAATAGAAAATCTTTAACTAGACAGATTTTAAAAAGTACCTGGGTAGAAACATTTTTTTAATAGCTGAGCAATGATGCAGAAGGAGCAACAGAGAGAGAGGAAAGTGATTTGGAGAGGAGTGAACCTGAGTATTAGCAGGTGTCTGTAAAAAAAAATTGCCTAAAGACGAAGGAAATGTAGGAGTCCTTTTTACTAAAGCTTAGTACACACTATGGGCTCCTTTTACAAAGGTGCGCTAGCGTTTTTAACGCACGCACCGGATTAGCGCGTGCTCAAAAGGAGGAGGTAGCGGCTAGTGCGCGCTTTTCCGCACGTTAAGGCCCTAGTGTGCTTTTGTAAAAGGAGCCCTAAATGAGAAGAAGCCCATTCTATATCTACTTGTACGGGCTTCTTAACATTTAGCATTCAGAGGAAAGGCCCTGCCATGGCAGGCCATGAGCGCTGCCTCCTGCTGACCAGCTGCTGCTTCGGGGAAGGAAGGAAGGAAGGGAGGGAGCGAGGGGGTTCGCGACTCAGGGCCACCCTCTGCTTCTGCTGCTTCGGGGATTGAGGGAGGGAGGGGTCTTTGTGGCTCAGGACCGCTGCCACCCTACCCTGGTGCTTCGGGTCAGGAGCGAGGTGGACTGCCGTCGCCTCTGCTACTCCAAGGTTTGAGGGAGGGAGGAGGGTTTACAGCTCAGGACCACGCTGCTAGTGCTTTGGGGGATTTATTTATATTTTTCACCTGCGATTTTTTTTTTTGCTGGTTGGATGAGAGTGCTGGTTAACTGAGGACCGGTTAACTGAGATTCTACTGTACAAGTAGGTGCTATTTTTTATGCATGCACTTCATACGTGCATTGTGTGGTTCATAGACAACCCCGCGAATAACAAAGGCGCGTGCCGACAACTGAGCGCAAGACGGAGGCGCGCGCCGAAGAAAATTACAGTTTTTAGGGGCTCCGATGGGGGGGTTTGTTGGGGAGTCCCCCCAGTTTACTTAATAGAGATCGTGCCGGCATTGTGGGGGGTTTGGGGGGTTGTAACCCTCCACATTTTACTGTAAACTTAACTTTTTCCCTAAAAACAGGGAAAAAGTGAAGTTTTCAGTAAAATGTGGGGGGTTACAACCCCACAAACCCCCCCAATGCCCCCATAATGCGGCACAATCTCTATTAAGTAAAGTGGGGGGGTTCCCCCCACGCCCCCCCGTCGGAGCCCTACAAACAGTAATTTTCTGCGGCGCAAGCCTCCGTGCTGCGCTCAATTGTCTGCACACGCCTTTGTCCCGGCGCGCTTTTGACCTGACACCGCATTGTGTACCCCTGCACAGTTTCATATGCAAAACATTTCTATATGCAAAACATTAAAACACAAAGCAATTCAGAGGCAAAAAAAAAATGAACCACTTTCACAGGTCCCCACCCCAAAGGGTTTACAGTCCAGGTAACAGAAAGATCTGTGGGCCAATGGGAGCAAACAGAGGAGGAAATGGATTACTCAAGCTTCAAGAAAGCCATAGTGTGACAGCCTGTTTTGATGAAGCATTTGAAGACAGAATGAACATTAGCACACAGAAGAGAGAAATGGAATTAGATGGTTCTGCAACTAAATATAACTTCATCTGTGTTTCTTGACTGAATTACACTCGTCCTCCCTCCCCCATACATCCCTGTTTAGAAACCATTGAAATGATAGTCCTGCCAAAAATCAGCAGCTGGTTACCCAGTTCAGGTTTCAATTTCCTAAACAGAACGAGGGACCTACTTCCCAAGAAGGTTTTCCATGGGATCCCACTTTATAATGTTATGCTTTTACAAAATCAAGCTGTTTTGCTGAGCTATTCAGCTGTGCCTTCTGATGTGTTGTATTATTAAACTGGCTTATGGGATGAATAAGACACAAATATAGAAAAGTCTAACAAGAAACTGGGCTTGCTTTAGTGTCATATTAACAGAGGGGGGGGGGGGGGAGGAGAAGGGAGAAAATGGTCTTTGTTCCATGCAACATGAGTTTTCTGCTGATCTTGAGTAACTCCCTTTTTCCATTGGTCTCAGAAAGCTAAATTCATCATGGACCTTAATCGAACAATCATAAAACAAGCTCCTTGTTTAACCCAACAATACATGGACACCTCACACACTAGTGATGCTGCTGCTTGTACAACTAACAGAAAGACTAAATTTGTGTGAAGGACGCATTAAAAGGGGGAAATGAGACTTGTATACTGCCTTTTTTGTGGCTACACATTCAAGGTGGTTTACATATAAACAGGTACTTAATCCTCCATTGCCCCAGGTATAAAATAAGTGACTTGCCCAAGGTCACAAGGAATAGTGCTAGGATTCAATCCCACAACCTCAGGGTGCAGAGGCAGCAGCTCTACCACTAAGCCACTCCTCACCTTGGTATGAAATGGATTACGAAAGCAAAGAAATTTGATCATGTAACACCTCTGTTGATTAATGCACTCTGGCTTCCAATTTCACACAGGATTACTTATAAGATATTTCTTCAAAACTTTAAAGTACGAGCATCCAAATCTGCTGAATTCATAGATAGACATCTCATTTCTTATGCCCCCAACAAGATCACTGAGATCGAACATGCAATGTCTATTATCGATCCCCTCTCTAAGACATATTAACACGATGCACTCTAATATCTTCTCGGTAACAGCACCATTACTTTGGAACTCTATGCCGATCCATATATGAGAAGAAACATCTTTAGACCATTTCAAATCAAAATTAAAAAGTTTTTTTATCTTTTTTATCCAATTCTTTATTCATTTTAACAGCCAACACAAAGTGCTACAGATTAACCAACATTGGTACAAAAATAAAACAGCACTCATTACAATCAAATAATAAGATAAGTTCATATCCCCCCCTCCCTCCCACCCATCCACCCATCCTGGATGTGTATAACCTTCATTCAGAAATCAAAGGGTAATACTAATAATCAATTCTTACAAAATTTTGTTAATGGATCCCAAACCTCTTTAAATTTATTATAGTGTCCCAATTGTATGTTCAAACTTATAAGTTATAATTTAGCCTATCCCTAAGTTATAATTTAGCCAAAAGTTATAATTTAGCCTATCCCAATTTTTCCAGTTTTTCGTGATTAACTGCATAGCAACTCCTGTCATGATAAGAAGTAATCTATTCTTATTTGCATCAATTGGACTCTTGGGTATTAAAAGAGTTCCAAACAACATAATGTCATATGACAGTGGCAGTGAAACTTCCAATACCATATTGATTTGAGCCCATATGGATCTCTAAAATTTAAGTATCAAGGGACAATAGACCAGCAGATGATCCAGTGCCCCTATATCAAGATGACAGTGCCAGCATCTATTAGACTTAGAACTATCTAACTTTTGCAAATGAACAAGGGTCCAGAAAATTCTATATAACAAAAAAAACCAAGTCTATCTCAAAGATGCTGACACTGTACATCTCATTCTCCAAGACCAAATCTGTGGCCATTGAGTAGCAGAAATCTGTTGCTTAATCTCAATGCTCCAAATGTCTTTTAGACTAGTTTTAGGTTTCTTGTTCAAAAAGTCAGATATTAATTTATAACACTTGGCTGTCTGATGCCCTAGCATATCTGTCTAGAAGCACAGGCCTGGCAAGCTATACTGATTTTTAAAATTTTGCCAATCAGGGAACCCCTTCTGAATGGCCTGCTTGAACTGCAACCACTTATACGCTTGAGACTTTGAAATACCGAATGATTGTTGCAGTCGCAAAAAATCAAGAATTTTCCCACTTGATAAAACATCATCTAACGTGCGTGTACTTGCCTGCAGCCAATGCTTCTAGTATTGGTTTAAGTGTGGAAGTATTGGAAATGTTAAAAACTATTCTTGACAATTTATTTATGATTAGGCCTATATGTATAGTTCAAATAAATCAGTTTAATTTATTAGCCAACCATGTTCACAGAGGCTTTTTTGGATTTTTCCTGGGAAAGAGGGTTAGAGAATGACACGGTGACCTGTTACCATGGCTAGCCTTGGCTAACCGCAATAAACCCTCAGGAAGGGTAAAATTTATATCTGCTCACCACCGGTGTAGGAACAAAGCTTTTTACTGCCTTGTGGAGTGGTAAACAGTTTTGTTTCTGCGGGGAACCACACCCACCACAGCTCCCTGATATTCCACTATTTCTCCCCCCCATCGCAGATCTGGTAGCTCCAGGCCCTCCTCTTGCAGGTCTGATGGCTCCGGCCCCCCCTCACTCGTGGGTCCGGTGGCTCCAGCCGGCTTCCCTCCCTCCCTGCCGCTGGCACACGCTTTGCAGAGCGATCCGATCTCTACACAGGCTTGCTCGACAGTTCTCATGGCCTTCCCTTTTTCAGGCTCCAAAGACAGGAAGTTGCATCATAAGGAGGAACCCGGCAGAGGGAAGGCCATCAGCCTCATCTAGCAAGCCTGTGTAGAGATTGGCAGGGAAGGAGGGAAGCTGCCTGAACCCACCGGACCTGCGAGCAAATGGGGGAGCTAGAGCTGTTGACTCCACTGAAGAGATGGAGGAACTGGCCCAGAAGGGGGTTTGGGGCTGGACAAAAGGGCACATGTGGGGGGCTGGAGCTGAAGGTAAGGGAGTGAGAGGTGCTTCACCTATGGAGAGGAGGGCTGGAGCTGAAGGGAAGTGAGAGAGCTACATGACCTGGAGTGGGAGCTGGAGGGAAGGGGGAGAGATGCTGCACCTGTGGAAGGGTGGCTGCTGGAGGGAAGAGAATGGAAAAGGAAATGCCATACCAAGTGAATGAAGGAATAGGGAACAAAATACTAAACACAGCAGAGAGAGGGAGAGACACAGGGAGGTATCAGAAACAGAGGGGAAATAATGGGTATGGAGAGGAGAATAGGGATAGGGACACAAAAGGAGATGCTGCATGGGAATGGTACATGGACACAGAGAGGCAATACCAGACATGGGAAGGGGGTATATGGAAACAGAGGGAAAGTGCTAGATGTGGGAAAGAATAGAAACACAGAAGGGAGATGAGTAATGCAGGACGTAGAGTAGTGATGATAAATACAGGGAGATGGACACAGGGGAGATGCTAGACGGGGAGGTACAGGGGACCCAGAGAAGGGAAAGATAGGTTCACAAAGATGGAAGACGGATGGTAAGCGCGGAGAAGAAATGTCAAATGAGCAGGAGACCCTAGTGAGTTAAGTGATGACAGAGGGAAACAGAAACCATAGCCTGGGACCAACTGATGAGAACTGAAATATTTAACTTGTTGGTGCTGGGGTTAGACCCAGGGCAGAAATTTGGTAGGGGACCCAAAAGCCCACTACTAGCCTGTGCTATCTTCAGCTTCCAGCATGCTTAGGTCCTTCTCTAGTCAAAGGACAGGTGCCCTAATTTTATTTTTTTTATTGAATTTTCTATGCCGTTCTCCCAGGGAAGCTCAGAATTGTTTACATGAATTTATTCAGGTACTCAAGCATTTTTCCCTGTCTGTTCCAGCGGGCTCACAATCTACCTGGGGCAATGGGGGGTCACAAGGAGTAGCATGGGTTTGAACCCACAACCCCAGGGTGCTGAGGCGGTAGCTTTAACCACTGCACCACACACTCCTTGGTCTAACACCATCCCTGGCATGTGTCATCTTTATATTTTGCACAGTATAGGAGGACATGAATCTTTTTATTTCTTTGGTGGTGTACTATATGGAAGGTATGACTTCTTGGGATTTTGGTTTAATTTATATTTATCATTTTTGATCAGTTATTATGTATTTGGCATTTGTGTTCTGTGTGTGTGAGCCAGGTATTCAGTTAGGATGGATTTTCTATGTAGCATTCAGTTTTCCTGATAGTGGAGGGAGATGGGTTTTGTTGATCCTTTTTCTGTATTTGTGATTTATAAAATGACAGTTGTACAGCATATTGTTCATTTTTATACTTTAATACAATAATTTCAGTATAAAATAGCTATTCAAGACTTGTGCGGATGGGATCAGAGTCCACAGGGACAAATTGTTATTCTCTAACACTTCTTTTCCCCAGATGCAGGCACCGAGCACTAACCAAGTGAAGGACCCAAAGAGACTGCCTTTGGCGGGAGAGGGGGGTGGGGGGGGGGGGTAAGCGGGGAAGAACTCCAGCTAGGTTGGGTCCGGACCCAGAGCCACCCTGAATAGGGTAACCATATGGCTCCAGAAAAAGGAGGATGGATTGAGTCATCCGGGTTTTACTTCCATTGACAATGATGGAAGTAATGAGGACAGATAGAGACATCTGGGTTTTATTTCCATTGAAAAACAGTGGAAGTAAAACCTGGATGTCTCAATCCGTCCTCCTTTTTCTGGAGCCATATGGTAACCCTAACCCTGAAGGGGGGGGGGGGGGCGTTACATAAAGAGCCACTTCAATAAAGGCTTGTAATCACACACTGGCACAGCCTTTGTTGCCTAAGGACAGACAGAGGGATGAAAATGTGTTCCCCAACAGGTGTTTTTGCTGAAAAGCGACCTACCTAAAATCCCAGTATGTTTTTTTAATAGTGCACACATTGAAAGAGAAACCAGAACTTTACACTTCCTAGTACAAAAAATAAAATAACATAAATATACAGTGGGGGAAAAAAATGCTATTTGCATCATTATGAGCCTCTGGAATGCAGCCATCGGGATGGGGGGGGGGAATACACCCTCTCCTCCTCTCGGTCTCTCTCCAGCATTAGCTTGCAGTGCAGGGCCGCTGCTGGATTCCCCTCCCCCGCCATCACATAATACCATCCCCAGTCTGTGCTGTCTAGAAAGGTCATGTGACCCTCATCAGTCTCCCGGGCTGGAGGAGGGGAAGCAGAATGAACCTGTTCTTTGTTAAGAGGTCAGCGCTAGCTCCGGGAGCTGGAAGAGCATTACCGCCAACCTTCGAAAAGCCGAGCACTGCCCTGGAATGAAGGGATTTAGGGCGGCTGGTGGATTCCATTCGTGAGCTTCCCCCATGTCCCCATTCCCCTCACTACAGTAATAGATACAAAGACTAGCATTCTTTAAAAAACAGCAATTGTTTCGTGGGAAGGAAAGCCAACTATTTGTAAGGATGCCAATGATCCAGAAACGTTTTTTGGTACGAGGAAAACAGCCTTTAAAAAGATGACAACATATTTAACTTCTTTAGATTTAATTTCTTGCTTTTCCAATGCTGAGCTCGGGGCAAGTTTCATTTAAGTGCTGTAACATAAATAAATAGTATCAGTTACACAGGGCTTATAAATGAAGCTTGCAGGGCAGGGATGTCCAACCTTTTGGCTTCCCTGGGCCACATTGGCCGAAAAAAATGTTTCTGGGGCCGCACAAATACGCAAACGCAGCAGCAAGACAGAGGAGGGAGCCGGCAAGACGGTAAACACCCGGGGGGCAGCAGAGGAAAACACTGCATCGCCCTTGACCGGGGCCACACAAAATACATCACTGGGCCACATTGGACACCCCTGCTGTAGGGCCAGTTGGCATACTAGGCAAACCTTCAGCCTTACACCCCTCCCCCACTCTTACAATCTTTCAGCCCCTTTAGCTCCTCTTCCAAAACAACCTAGAACAATTCTATTTAAACACAGAACTGGAGCTTATAACTATTAAGCTTTGATTTTCAGGTTAAAGTACTTGTAGATAGTTTTGGGAATTTATGTGGCTGTCAGAATCTTGCTAACCCCTTAGCAGCTGCCATTCTAAACAACCACCAGGTCTTGGCTAATGGTTAAGGCCTTCCCTAGTCTGGGCCCCTTGCCGGGACTGCTTGCCCACTATTTCAATCAAGGAGCAGCACAGAACTGAATTCTGGCTTTCCTAGTTCCCAGGACACAGCTTCAGACACCAGACTGCTCAACATTAATATTTTTCTTAGGAAAGGCCGTGCTCACCCATGGAGCAAACCCGAGATCACGTTGTAAATATTTTGTATACTCTGCCATCAACATCTTGTATTTTTAAAGACTTTTCCTGTTTACGTTAATGGTAGTTATTGCTCTGCTTAGAAAAGTGAAGAGAGATGAAAGACATATTGTCTAAATAATCTAGGATTGTTAATTTGTTGTATAGATCCAAATGGAACGCTCGGCAGTGGAACTGAACGACCCGTTTAACTGTGTTTGTTCATTCCTGTCCCTACTGAACACAAGCCAAAGAAAGCGTTCTTCTATTTAACAATTTCATTGTCCTTAATGCTGTTTCTCAGAAACTTTGGAGCTGTTTTTTTAAAATTATTTTTAACTTTATTGATTTTAAAATATTAACAGTGCAATAAGATAACATTTTATACCTAAGCATGCAGAGTAGATTCAGCCCGTAGTAGTCGGCAGTTTTTAAGCCACTTACTACGACTAAATCATTCTTATAGTGCTGCTAGATTTATGCAGTGCTGTATGCCTTATATCCCTCTTTTACAAAGCCTGATAGCCTGGGCCGCTGCAGTAACTGCCCAGAAGCCCATAGGGATTTAAAGGACTTCCGGGCTTTTGCCATGTGGCAACTGCTAGCATTGCTTTGTTAAAATAAAAGGTGTGTGTGTGTCTATGCAGGTACATTCTCTGTCGGTTCATAGTCATTAGCGCGCAAGACAATATGTTCTTAAGACAAATGCGCGCGGTCAGATGCGAGCAGGACATTGTAGCGCAAGACAATAGCGTGCAAGTCATTATAGCGCAAGTGACATCCTTACATCTTGCGTGCGATTGTGTTGTAAAAATTTCCTGCGCATGTGTTTGTAGTTCGCTGTGCGCAATTGTCCTGAGCTAAGTTGTCATGAGCTCAGTTGTCATTGCGCTCAAGTGTCATTTGGCGCAATTGTCTTGCTCTCAGTTGTCTTCACGCAGTTGTCCGCGCGCTTTTGTCTTGCACACATTTGGCTTGCCGCCTTCTCTGTCAGTGCGCTCACAATCTGTTTTTATAATACTTGGGACAATGGAGAGTTAAGTGACTTGCCCAGGGTCACAAGGAGCTGCAGTTCCCCAGAATTACAGTTCACTGCACTAACCATTACACTCCTCCTCCACTACCTCCACTTCCAGTAATTATAGACCAGTGGTTCCCAAACTGAATCCCGACTGTGAATCATGAAGTAGTGAGTGTTGCTCAAGATACATAGCCAGTTGAATGTGAACCAGACCTTCCATGATTTTTACAAAGAAGGGAATCGTTGCTATTGGTCTATAACAGTGGTCCCCAAACCTGTCCTGGGGGACCCCCAGCCAGTCAGGTTTTCAAAATATCCCTAATGAATATGCATGAGAGAGATTTGCATATAATGGAAGTGACAGGTATGCAATTCTCTCTCATGCATATTCATTAGGGATATCTTGAAAACCTGACTGGCTGAGGGTCCCCCAGGACAGGTTTGGGGACCACTGTTATAGACCAATAGCAACGATCCCCTTCTTTGTAAAAATCATGGAAGGTCTGGTTCACATTCAACTGGCTATGTATCTTGAGCAACACTCACTACTTCATGATTCACAGTCGGGATTCAGATATCTTTCCAGTACTGAAACAGTAATAGCTACATTGTTGGATTATTTAAACTAGGGCTGCCCAAGTCCGGTTCTCGAGATCTACTGGCAGGCCAGGTTTTCAGGATATCCACAATGAATATGCATGAGAGAGATTTGCATACCAAGAAAGCAGTGCAGGCATATCTTTCTCATACATATTCATTGTGGAGATCCTGAAAACCTGGCCTACCAGTAGATCTCGAGGACCGGACTTGGGCAGCCCTGATTTAAACAGTCTATTAAGCAAGGGAAGTAGTGCACTGGTACTCCAATTTGATCTTAGTAATGCCTTCGATCTGGTAGACCATACTAATCTATTAATTTGCTTGGATGCTTTGGGTCTTCAAGGTAATGGTTATTCATGGTTCAAAGGATTTCTGGAAACCAGACTCTACCAGGTTAGGTTTAGGACTCAGCTTCTACCTGCGGTGTTTCCCAGGGATCTCCACTTTCACCCATGTTGTTTAATGTCTACCTTACATCGCTAGGCTCATGTTTGAGTAATCTGGATATGACTGTTTAGTTACGCTGATGACATCACAATTGTGATACCCTGTAACTCAGTTCTGTCGCAGATTACCACCAAAATTGAGACTGTAATGAAACAGATGAATTTCTGGATGTAGCAATTTAAACTTAAACTCAACTCTGATAAAACAAAGTTTTTGGGGCATCACCCAGTAAAATTTCTCCCGAACCCTCCATTAGAATAAATTCAACATTATACGTAATCCACCCAACGATTAAAATATTAGGAGTTGTTTTAGATCAGCATCTCACTATGAAACCCTAGATAGATGCAGTAGTAAGTAAAAGCTATTTTACCTTATGGAGACTACGAACAATCAGACCTTAATTTGAATTTGCTGCCTTTAGACTACTGGTTCAGTCATTATTACTGAGTCTTCTTGACTATTGTAACATTGTCTATCTGACAATCACCAAGAAAGAACTGGCGAGACTATTATTAACACAGTGGTTAAACTGATCTACAGTTTGAAGAAGTATGATCATATCACATCGTTCTTTTGTGAGCTGCACTGGCTACCCATGGAGGCTCAGGTATTGTTTAAGTTGGGTTGTTTCTGTTTTCCTTTGCAAGAGGTAATCAACAATTTAAACTATCGCTTCCCTCCAAGAAAGGGATAAAAGGAGCCAAGATTTTTACTCAATCTCTGATTTTTAAGCTCTCTCAACTCTGGAATGATCTTCCACTCCTTTTAAGGAGTTCCAGTTCACTCCAACATTTTTGTAAATCTTTAAAAACTATTTTATTTGCTAAACACTTTGAAAATTAATCTTCTGAAACTTAGTCTTATTCTTTATGGTTTATTTGTTAAGTTAATTATTGTAAACCGAGTCGAACTTTCTTGGACTGATGTTTCGGTATAAAAAGCCAAGCATTAGATTAGATTAGATTATAAGGCTTTATATGGTACAGCCCCCCCTCTATTTGGTTAATAGATTTTCCTTAGCTTCATAGAAACATAGTAGAAAATCCCATGCCCTGTTTAATTTCCCTTCTGTACAGGATTGCAAAAGCAAGAAATTCCTTAATCACACTTTAGCGTTTCAGGCAGCTTCTCACGAAGAGTTTTGAACACTGTTGCTCACAGTTTACTCTTACAAACATTTTAGAACACAGCTGAAGACTTATCTCTTTTCCAAGTATTTGACTAACTAACTTATTCTATTCCCTGGATCATGTTTACTGTTAATAACCTTTTGTAAACTGCGTTGAACTTATGGTTGTGCGGTTAACAAGCACAATGTTATGTTATGGGTTGAATTAATCCAAGATATTCAATGCCAAGCCACATCCAGGTTCCAAAATTGAATATCCGGGTATATGCTGTCACCAGGAAGTTAACCGGGCACCGCCCAGTATTCAGACTGGTGCCGATTAGCTCAGCAGCAAAACTTAGGTTAGCCTCATTTGCTCTTCTACCATTATCCACTTACTTATTTAGTTAGTGGACTAAATATCCCCAATAATCATGTTCCATTTCTGCCCCTGGACCACACCAGTGCTAATCGGGCAGTGCCTGGGTGGATAAAGGCAATATTTAGCACTTCTAACCATTTAAGTGCCCCTGAATATTGCCGGATAGCCAGCTCAGCTAGATTTAACCAGGCAGGAGCCTCTCCTACACAGTTAAACCCTTTTGAATACGAGACTCTGTATTCATAGACTTAGGGGCATTAAAGTTTGGCATTGCTGCTATGGGGGTTGACCCACTCAGTGGGAGTTTCAGGGTGGGCCACAGCCTGCCCTATCCCACCCGCTTATCGTTCCACCCAGCTCTGCTTATCTCTCTGCCCCTGGCTCAAGCAAATTGGTGGCCAGAGGCAAAAGGAATTGTCTCCCCATGCTGTGGCAGCAGGAAAGGCCTTCATAAAAGATCATTTCCTGCTATGACTTTTTATGAAGGCCTTTCCTGCTGCCATGGCAGGGGGCAGCAACTCAGCGGGAGATCCCAGCCCATCAGCAGGAGGGTAGGAAAAGACCCGCAATAGCGGAAGTCTCCCGCTGAAAGCAGGAGACTTGGCACGTCTGATGAGATAACTACTAAAAATGGGTAGTTGTATAAATACGTCTGATGAGATAACAGAATTAGAGTGTGCTAAGTGTTACGATGCCCTGCTTCTTAG
The DNA here is from genome assembly GCF_902459505.1 of Geotrypetes seraphini. NCBI lineage: Eukaryota > Metazoa > Chordata > Amphibia > Gymnophiona > Dermophiidae > Geotrypetes > Geotrypetes seraphini. Next base: position 173,841,204 of record NC_047089.1, read on the forward strand.
TATTTACCCCTTCCCCCTTTTATGAAGCCACGTTAGGGTTTTTTTTATCACAGGCTGTGGTGGTAAAAGCTCCGATGCTCATAGGAATTCTATGAGCTTCAGATCTTTTACCGCTGTGGCCTGCAATGAAAAGCCCTAATGCAGCTTCATAAAAGGGGGGGGGGGGGGGTTGTGCGCTAATTCCATTGTAAAAGTGCTCCTTAGTTTGGAGGAGGAGCTAGTTCCCTGAAAGGTCAGCATCTAAACTGGGATTCTTTGACAAACTTTTAAGCAGCAATTATGTGCAGGGAGCAGCCATGTTTTGAACCTGATACAGAATGCAATGTGATAGTTTGGTGAAATGATGCTCTTTGTGACATCACAGGCAGTAAAGGTAACGTGATGTGTGACCCCTTAGCTGGCATGGCTGCTCCCACAGGATCAAAAGAACCACAGGGCAACTACTTAAAAGAACTAAGAAAATAAATAAATGACTGCAGGAAATCTTTGAACTAGTATTGGATGATTACTCCTGCTTTGTCATGTGTAATTTTGAAATACTGTACAGGACACAGAGCCTGTTTTTCTTTTACAGCAGAACACAATGACAAATTCCCTACTGCCATATTCGTTATTGTATTTTGTCACATCAGACATTTGCAATTAAGCTACAACACTAGGTTTTCTGTGCCCTCGAGACCACATCTTGTAGAACTGTACAAGAATAATTGCTCTCTTTCTGCACTGTGATCCCAAATATGATGATACATTTCTTTCCAGTTGTAAAATGTTCCTTGCCTGCATCAAAATCACTTTCTTGCATGATAGAGAGGGATCTGTTCCATGGTGCTTTCTGCTTCCAACTTCTATTTTCCCTAGGTTTAAGGTAGAAAATGTTCTGGATGTGGGAGGGCTCCGGAAAGGCTGCATAAATTTGCTGATGACACAAAGTTATTCAAAGTTGTTAAGTCGCAAGAGCATTGTGAAACATTGCAAGAGGACCTTGTGAAACTGGAAGACTGGGCGTCAAAATGGCAGATGACATTTAGACTCCTTTTACTACGGTGCGCTAGCGTTTTTAGCGCGCGCAAGCCATGCGCTAAATGAGAAATACTAATGCAAGCTCCTTTTAGCGCGCACGCTAAAACTGCTAGCGCACTTTAGTAAAAGGAGCCCTTAATGTGAGCAAGTGCAAAGTGATGCATGTGAGAAAAAGGAACCTGATCTATAGCTATGTGATGCTGGGTTCTGTGTTAGGAGTCACTGTCCAGGAAAAGGATTTAGGTGTCATTGTTGAGGATACATTGAAAACCTCACCTCAATGTGCAGTGGCTGCTAAGAAAGCAAATAGAATGTTAGGAATTATCAGGAAAGGAATGGAAAACAAAGATGAAAATGTTATAATGATCTTATATCGCTCTATGGTATGGCTTCACCTCAAATACTGTGTACAGTTCTGGTCACCATATCTAAGAAAAGATATAGCGGAATTAGAAAAGGTACAGAGAAGGGTGACAAAAAATGATAAAAGGGATGGGGCGACTTCCCTATGAGGAAAGGCTAAAACAACTAGGGCTCTTCAGCTTGGAGAAGAGACAGCTCAGGGGTGATATGATAGAGGTCTATAAAATACTGAGTGAAGTGGAAAGGGTAGATGTGAATCGTCTGTTTACTCTTTCCAAAAATGCTAGGACTAGGGGGCATGCAAAGAAGATACTAAGTAATAGATTTAAAACAAACTGGAGAAAATATTTCTTCACACAACATGTAGTTAAACTCTGGAATTCGTTGCTGGAGAATGTTGTGAAATCAGTTAGCTTAGCGGGGTTTAAAAAAGGCTTGGATAATTTCCTTAAAGCGAAGTCCATAGACCATTATTGAGATGGCTTGGGAAAATCCACTCCTTATTTCTAGGATAAGCACCATAAAATCTGTTTTACTACTTGGGATCTAACTACGGTAGTTACTTGGGACCTGTGTAGTCCACTGTTGGAAACAGGAAACTGGGCTTGATGGACCTTCGGTCTGTACCAGCATGGCAATTCTTATGTTTTTAATAATTGAGTGCCAATAAGCAATTATTGATATTAATTGACATTCATTAGAATTTGCATGCACATCTGGTCATGCTCTATTCCATTAGGTAGGGCACCTAACCCCCATTGGCATATCTTAAATGGGACATGGCCATGGGAGGGGTATACGTCAGGGGCAGGCATAAATCTGGTGGTGTAGCAATCGGTGCTACGTATAATTCTTTAATGGACTTGTGCTCTTTATAGGATCATGCATAGTGCTTAATGTCAGAGATCATTTATAGAATTCCCTCCTTAGTGTGTAGTGTCTAAAACGTCTGTTCTAATGTTCATATCCTGCTTGTCTGTAAGTCATGGCACCTTCAGCTAATTCCTCAATTTTTCAGTATCCTCAAAGACATTTACTAAATTGGTTGCTGCTGGTTACTGAATAAATAAAATGTGATTATTCATGAAATGTTAGTTGCTAATTTGACACGTAGATGATGTAATGAAATGATTTCATAGTCTACATTTTTCTATCCTTAACATGTAATTTTCCACTCTAATTCTATTTTTGGCCTGGAATCTCCTGTGGTATCTAATACATTTGTTCTAATTCAGCAATTCCAAGTATATTTATTACCCAACCCTGAGTTCATCTCATCCATTTAAACCGTTCTCTTGCTCATACTTCCGATCAAGGAATAATCTCTGCAGAACAACCTGTCTTGTCATATAATTTAAGAGTGTTAATCACATTTTAAGGAATTTTTATTTCTGCTTTCAGGCAATAGCATTCTTCATTTGTGAGGTTATGTTGCAACTGAAATTATTTTTCTTTCTTTGGGGCTAGCATCCAGTTGAGGACGTGCTCATTGTGCCTCTTATATCTCTTTTAGGTGCTGGTGATGTCTTAAATACAATGCTGCATACTGGGAAAGAAATAATGGCTTATGAATATGTTAACAAAATTCATAACGTGTTCTGCTACGAGGAGCTGCTGAAAAGTTCTCAGCCCAACCAAGAAGAGAATGATGTGGATCAGTGGCGTAATGAGAGTCAGAGGTGCCCCTCCCCCCCTCATCTCTGCCCCCCCGCCCCTTCCCTGATCCCACCTGCCACGTATGCCCCCTGCTCCTTCCCCGATCCTGCCTGCTGCACGCGCCTCCTTCCCTTCTCCCGTACCTCTAGTTGAAATTGTGCTCGTAGTGGTCAACAATGTGCTCCTCGTGACCCCGTTGGCTCTCCCTCTGACATCACTTCCTATGTGTGGCACCCAGAAGTGACATCAGTGAGAGAGCCAACAGGGTCACAAAGAGCACGTTGTTGACTGCCATGAACAATTTCAACTAGAGATATGGGGGAAGGGAAGGGGGCATGCGTGTGGAGGGGAGGAATGGGAAGAGGTGGGGGGGAGGGGGCGGCGGAGAGGAGGAAGCAAGCCCAATAACTGGTAAATGCAAGGTTCATAAACAACAAAGACATTATACTAAATGATCTCCTCGCAGACAATAACTGGATCATCTTCCTAATTACTGAAACCTGGCTTAAAGATAATAACGGAGCTACCTTGGATATGCTTTGCCCACCAGAGTACTAAGCAATAGCTTGCTCACAGGGGATCTGTGCCCCAAATGTAAAAAGGCACCTGGCACACTAGTTCATCTTTTTTTGGAATGCCCCACCACAGAATTATGGTTGTGGGTCCTTCCTCTGCTGGAGCAGATAATGCAGTATCCAGTATCTTGGGGGACCAGCGAGACATGATGAAAGCTGGGCTTTCTGCACCGCAGAGGAGGTTTCTCTATTTGGCAATTTTAGTGCTTAAGAGACTCCTGCAGCATTGGCTATTGGACCGGGCAGCGTCTTACTCTCAGTGACTTAATCAAATAGCGGAGACCGCCCGGTACAAGATCCAAAGGTACTCTTCCACTGTGTGGATAGAACATATATGCTATGTGGACCTTTGGAAAGAACTATTGCATAGTTGTCCAGGCCGTGGTCCATCTTAGGCCATATCAGGGTAGCAGAGGATTCTTTTGTTTCTGACAGTTGCTCCTGCAGAGTCTGGATGTCTGGGACAGGTAGGTAGTTGAGTGTGTGTATGTGTGTGTGTGTGTGGGGGGGGGGGGGGAGATGCGTGGGGGCTGTTTGGTGAGTTTGGAGTGGTGAGTTTGGGGGTTTGGCTGCATGAGAGATAGACAGATGGGGGGTGTGTCGGGGAATAAAATGAGGGTTGCGATTAGACTGTGGACCAGTTGATAGCTGCTCATTAGTGGTGATCTGTTGTTCTTAAGGCGAGTGGTCTGCTTCTTTTTTGATTGCTTTGTTCTACTCACGGTTGTATTGCTTGCTGGTTGTACTGTCTTTGTTGATATTTTCAGTAATTTTTTTTTTAAGCAATAGCTTGCTCACACACTAACACTAGAGCCACCATAATTAAGTCCAGCCTCAACCCAAGACTGATTAACGCCATCATACTAGACACGCTAAAGTGCCTCAACTACTCAGTGGGTCACAATGGAGACCTAACCTTTGCCATGATATACAGAGCACTGCACTTTCCAGTGTCTATCTTAGATGACCTGCTGTCGTCCTTAGCAAACTAGTCATCACATATAACCATACTTAGGGACTTTAACTATGCAAACTACCCAAATGAGGCTGGATCCCCAGCAGACTTCATCACTTCACTATCAAACCTAGGCTTCCAGCAAATAATCCTCTCACTGACTCACTCGGTGGGCCACATCCTAGAACTAATCATTATTCAAAAGATACTCTGCTCACCTTAGGAAAGCCTGGCTGCACCATCAAACCAGTACCCTGGTCTGATTACCATTTGATCACATTCAACCACACCTACACAACAAATTAACTATCAACCAGGAAGCAAACTCAACATAAGAAGATATACAACAACAATGCTTTCAGCTTAGAGGATCTCTCCGCAGGCCTTTCTAACCTAGTGTGAACATTAAAACGCAATTCAGAATCTGTTGACAAGGCTGCCGTGGACTGAGGTAAAAACCCTATATGAAGGGCTAGCTCCAGTCAAAGAGATAAAATACTATCCCCACAAATATCCCTCCTCCTGATTTACCAATGACTTAAGAACTAAGAAAAAAAAAAAAAGACTATCCAAAGAAAATGGTACAAATCCAGGCTTAACAGTGACAGGTCCAAATGGAGAGAACTGTATGAAGAATATAAAAAAGCCACCCTAGAGGCTAAAAAGATATACTACTCCCAACAACAGTTAAAGACCCCCGATAGATCAAAAAACTTTTTTAAACTAACAAAAAAGATACTCATAACATCGCAAGGAGACAACAAATGCGTTAACACCAAACTCGACAGCGAAACACTTTCAGATTACTTTGCTGACAAAGTAGACAACTCCACTGCACTACAGACATCATCCCTCCACAACTCAGACAAGATAATTAAAACTACAACTGGGAACCTAACTTACTTTGAAACTGCCTCCTATAACGACATCAGTAAGATACTAGATGCTATTCGCCCTTCTGGCTCCAACTTGGACCCCTTTCCACCATGCCTCCTAGTGGCCATGAAAGATGCATAGTGCCCACAAAATGGAAGTCAGCAATCATTAGACCAATCTTGAAAAAACCCACATTTGACCCTATCGTGCCCAGCGACTATAGACCTGTCTTCAACCTACCCTTCATCTCCAAGAGCTGAAAAAAAGTATTAAACCAATTACACTCTTTCACTGACAAAGAGCCCTATCCACTTTCCAATCGGGATTCAGGAAATTCCGCAGTACTGAAACTATCCTTCTCAACATCATTGATGACTGCTGGAAACTCATGGATAAGGGAAATCATGTCCTTCTGGTGCTACTACGTCTCAGTGCAGCGTTTGACACTTGACCATCCTCTCCTCATTGCATGGCTCTTTGTAATTGGAATCAGAGACATCACATTATGATAGTTCACCTCCTTCCTGAATAATAGATCCCAAAGTGTAGTGCTCAATGAAGCACTATTGAAACCAAAGCCAATCAAATATGGTGTTCCACAGGGGGCTCTACTATCCTCTTTATTATTCAATCTCTACGTTAGACCAGTCCTAGACATTGCCCACAAATACCAAATACAGATTTACTCCTTCTTGGATGACATCCAACTATACCTACCGCTAGGAGAAAAACCATAATGTCCAGACCGCAAAACTCCTAAATTGCCTCGGAAATCAAAAACTGAATGTCCATAAACAAATTACAACTAAACACCTCCAAAATGGAACTCCTTTGGATCCACAAAGAACATTGCAAACACACCCATCCCTCACTACACTGTACTCAACTACCATAACTGCAAAGGACCAAGCATGCATCCTAGGAATACTCCTTGACTCTAACCTATCGCTTTCCAACCATATCTCTCAGGTGATATCTTCCTCATTTTACTACCTACACCTTCGAAAAATATGGAACTACTTTTCTGAGTCTGACTTCAACCAACTAATCTATGTCTTAGTTTTCTTCCACATGGACTACTGCAGCACACTATTCAAAGGTTTCACAGGGAAGAACATACAACATCTCCAGCGTGTACAAAATGCAGCAATCAGACTTCTAAAAAACCTCCATGCCCACGACCCTCTTTCCCAGGCTGTATCATTGGTTCACTGACTGGCCATAGCCAAACGTGTCTTCAAGGGCCTGATGCTAGCATTCAAACTCTTGCATGACATGGCACCAGGCTACATGACAACCAAGCTTCCTCCATAAGTGCCGAACAGGTCCCTCCACTCCCAGGATGAAATACTCCTCAAAACGCCCCCCTGGTTGTGCACTTCAAATGCAAACCTCCAAGCATCATTCCTACTCCTACTTCATATCAAGTCACTGGAATCAACTGCCACCACAGATCAAATCCCTTAAAGGACTCCTCAACTGTAGGAAAGCAATATAACTCTCCTAGGCAATAAATTACAAGGAAATATAAATGTATATTGGTACTAGATCCTCGGTATGTGTCACATTAGGATAAAAACTTATATTGATAAATCTTGCACTGTAACTATGTCAAATTTAATCTGTAAACTATATATTATATATATTGGTATTAGATCCCCAGTATGTATCGAATTAATAATAATAATAATAATAATAATTTATTTCTTATATACCGCTATACCGTGAAATTCAAAGCGGTTAAGGATAAAAACTTATATATATACATATGTATATATCTGTATATATATATATGTATGTACACACACACACACACACACACACATATATATATATGTATGTACATACATATATACATATATATGTATGTACATACATATATATATGTATGTACATATATATATATATATATATGTATGTGTATGTATATAAGTTTTTATCCTTAACCGCTTTGAATTTCACAGTATATCGGTATATAAGAAATAAATTATTGTTATTATTAATTCAATATATACATATATATATATGTATTTATATTACTTATATATGCTTATATATATTTATTAATATATATATATATATTATATATAAGTATATATACTTATATATACTTATATTACTTATATATATTTATATATAAGTTTATATATAAGTTTATATATATATATATATATATATATATATATATGGGTTCTGCACATCAGCACCCTGATTTATTTTGATTCATTATAGTGGGAGGAAGTAAAATAGGAAGAGCTTAAATAATTTATCTTTGGTAGCTTAAACCCTTCTCCAAACAAATGAAGCACAGAGATCTCAGTGTTGTAGTTTTGTTTTAACTGCCGACTGAATAATTTAATACACTCTGCCTCTTCTGCTGCATAACATCATCATCTCAGAATGACCGTGTTGCATATGTTGAGCACTTTTAGACTGTAAATTGAGTCAAAATAGGAAAACATTTTTCAGCCATTAGGTTATAAGCATGCAACCACCTCCATGGTGGAAACCACAGGGAAATATTTAAATTTTACTGTATGTGAGCCATGAACTGAACTGAGATGAAGGAACAATGTTTTATTCAGCTTAGAAGGATCTAACATTTAATTATTTTGCTTCAAAATACTAAAACTACAAGAACTGTAGCTCTGAATTCTGTAGATTTGACAAAAAAATCATAAGAGGCTCTTAACTGTATATAATGGGGTAAATTCTGTATATGGTGCCTATAAAACTGGTGCTGAAAAAATTGCTAAGCTGTATTCTATAAGCTGTGCTTAAAGTTAGGCTTGGCTTATAGAATGGCGCTTACACCTGGGACCTGTGCTTAACTTTCTGCATCTCCATTTGCAGAAAATTAAATGTGATACAAATCCTTGTGCTTAACTTAGGTGTGAATGCACTTTATTCTATAATTACGTGCATAAATTTGAGGAATGCCCCCCAATCCGCCCATGACTCTCCCATTTCTGTGCCCCTTTTTGGTGCTACACATAAATTTTAGGCATAGATCCTATGCCTAAATTTATGTACATAAATTTAAACCCGATTAATTCTGATAATTGCTTGTTAAGCCAATTATCAGTGCTAATAAGCTCATCAATTAAGTTGCGCATACAAATCGGGTGCATACCTATCAGAAACTAGCTTTGCCACTTTGGCTGTGATTTGTGTAATATGAAACTGGTATGAATTTTCATTATTTATTTTTATTTATTTATTAGCTAAACATAGGCAACAGTCAAATATAGCAGTAAAATATTCAAATAACAGTACAGCATAGTATGTTACTTAGATTGGAAATACAGAGGGGTAAAGGGTCATGGATTTGAGCTACTGCCTTTCTACGGGTACAACATTATATGCAAGTACTTTTTCTGTCTCTACTAGGCTAACAATGTAAGTCTTGTATCTGGAACAATGGATGGTTGGATGACTTGCGCAGGGTCACAAGGAATTGTAGTAGGAATGGAACTCAGTTCCCCAGGCTCTCAGCCTACTACACTAACTGCTACTTTTCTTCCAATGTATAATAAAACATCTTAATAAACAGGATGGGATGTAAGAAAAGGTAGGAACACAGAGAGAAGATAGAATAACAGGAGTTAGAAATGAGGGAGTGGGGTAATTTAAAGAAAGTTGCATGTGAAGTCAGAAGGGTCCGGCGGCTGTCAAAGATCGAGGTTGGACACTTCTTTGCTAAACATTAGTGCAATACATACCCTTAACCAAGGTTAACATGTTCACTGTTTATGCTGAACAATGTCATATCTTGGTCTCTTTCAGAAAGTTACCAATAACATATGTTACTTCTCATTTTGACTTCTGTATTGCTACCCTCTTAAAAAAATCTATCCAGAGTTATACACAGACTGACATTATATGGTATAGAACTGCATAAGAACATAAGAATAGCCTTACTGGGTCAGACCAATGGTCCATCAAGCCCAGTAGCCCGTTCTCACGATGGCCAATCCAGGTCACTAGTACCTGGCAAAAACCCAAGGAGTAGCAATATTCCATGCTACTGATCCAGGGCAAGCAGTGGCTATCCCCTATGTCTTTCTCAATAACAGACTATGGACTTTTCTGATAAAGATGAATATTCTCATTACAATATAGTACTTGCCAACAAAACAATTCACCCTCTATTTTTATATCTTTATGATACTCTACTAGAGCAAACAAAGTAGAGATAATTGTATTTAAATAGGAGCCACAGAGTACGTTTTCCTTATCTATTTAGTTGAAAGACATGAAAATAGACCAGGCAAACCTAGATTTGTCTAGACTGGCAAGGTTTTACCATGTTACAGTCTCATAAATTCCAATTAAACAGATGTAGGTCATTTTCCAGCGCTAGATTTTTCTAGTATTGAGATATATATATATACTCATATATATATCTCAATACTAGATATATAGTGAATGCAAAAACTCCAAAAGGGCAAAGCTAAGCAATAGTCATTCTAACAATGCAACTTAAAAAAAATCATCTGAATTTTACTGGAAGTCTCATAACACTAATTCACTGAATATACCATCTAAAACTAGATTGGTGTTCTATTATACACTCTGCCTTAATGGCCCTAGTTATTTACTACCCTAACTAGTACAGGCTAAACAGGTGAAAAATGAAATCCTGAAAAAATGGATGTTAATTCGCTCAAATATCAAATCATATGTTTCTATCATTTGATAAAGTGTCATGTTTATACACAAACTTAAAATATTAAAAAAAGGGTAAACCTAAAACCTGGTTACAGGCAGTGAGGCAATAAAGCTGAACATGCAGACCGTTCTCTCAAGCAGTCTCATAGCAACCTAACTTCCTTTGAACTCCTCATAGCAGCCTAACTTCCTTCATTAGTTTCAAATTTCCAATTTGGCACTGGACATCAGAAGAGAAGGCTTGTGATCTGTAATAAACTGTCTTATCTTGCTGAGTCCCCACTTTTCCCTGTGCCTGCAAGAAGCATCCTGATGGTGGGGAGGTGCAGGAGTAAAGCAGGAAAACAAGAGGCCTTAATTTAGGCCCAAATCAGACCAAAAGGAGTAGGCAAGCATTGTTCACTGTCTTTAACTTTATCCAGATATTCTAAGTCCAGGTCAACAGCAGACAATACAGGAGGGGAGATCTGGGAAACTACAGACCAGTGAGTCTGATCTCGGTACCGGGAAAGATGGTAGAGGCGCTGATAAAGGACCGCATCATTGATCATCTTGATGGACACAATCTGAGGAGGACCAGCCAGCATGGCTTCATCAAGGGAAGATCTTGCTTGACGAACTTGCTGCACATCTTCGAGGGAATAAACAGGCAGATAGACAAGGGCGAGCCGGTCAACATTGTATATCTGGATTTTCAGAAGGCATTCGACAAGGTTTCACATGAACGACTGCTTCGAAAAATTCCGAGCCATGGAATTGAGGGTGAAATACTCATGTGGATTAAAAACTGGTTGGCAGATAGGAATCAAAGAGTGGGGGTAAATGGACAATACTCGGACTGGAAAAGCGTCACGAGTGGAGGGCCACAGGGTTTGGTGCTTGGACCCGTGCTCTTCAACATATTTATAAATGACCTGGAAATTGGTACGACGAGCGAAGTGATTAAATTTGCAGACGATACAAAGCTATTCAGAGTAGTGAAGATGCAGAAGGATTACGAAGACCTGCAATGTGACATACACACGCTCAAGAAATGGGCCACGACATGACAAATGAGGTTTAACGTGGATAAGTGTAAGATCTTATACACGAATACAGGATGTCTGGTGCGGTACTTGGAGAGACCCCCCCCAGGAAAGAGACTTGGGAGTACTGGTCGACAAATCAATGAAGCCGTCCGCTCAATGTGCGGCTGCTGTGAAAAGGGCGAACAGAATGCTAGGAATGATTAAGAAGGGGGATCACGAGCAGATCGGAGAAGGTTATCATGCCGCTGTACCAGGCCATAGTATGCCCCCACCTGGAATACTGCATCCAGCACTGGTAGCTATACATGAAGAAGGACACGATACTACTCGAAAGGATCCAGAGAAGAGCGACTAAAATGGTTAAGGGGCTGGAGGAGTTGCCATACAGTGAGAAATTAGAGAAACTGGGCCTCTTCTCCCTTTAAAAGAGGAGACTGAGAGGGGACATGATCGAAACATTCAAGATAATGAAGGGAATAGACTTAGATAGAGACAGGTTGTTCACCCTCTCCAAGGTAGAGAGAACAAGAGGGCACTCTCTAAAGCTAAAAGGGGATAGATTCCGTACAAACGTAAGGAAGTTCTTCTTCACCCAGAGAGTGGTGGAAAACTGGAACACTCATTCGGAGGCTGTTATAGAGGAATACACCCTCCAGGGATTCAAGACAAAGTTAGACAAGTTCATGCTGAACCAGAATGTACGCAGGTAAGGCTAGTCTCAGTTAGGGCACTGGTCTTTGACCTAAGGGCTGCCGCATGAGCGGACTGCTGGACAAGATGGACCACTGTTCTGACCCAGCAGCGGCAAGTCTTATGTTCTTATGCTCCACCTGAAGCAGCTGCAATGGCAACACTTTAGGTATCTGGCGTGTCTGCCTGCAACAGCAAGACACTTCCAGCTCCAGGTCGAGGGGGGGTGGGGTGAGGATCAGGGCTAAGAGCTGCACCAAAGATGCTATGCCTTTAGTCTCCTTTATCTAGTCGCACCTCCACATCAGAGGAGGGAGAAGGGAACTGGCCGGGGAATGGGGCGGAGTGAGATACTATTACTCCACTGAAGGCCCAACACGGCTTTAGGGCTGAGATTTTTCAAAGTCCCCAAATCACTTGAGGATGTTCCACTTTTGCTTCATGCAATTTGACTGATTAAGCAGCTGCCTGCTCAACCAAATTGCTTGAAGAAAAAGTGGCACCCCTACAGCTGGACTGGCTGGAGTGTTGGATTCTCTCTGATGTCATTTCCTGGCCCTATGACCTAGAAGTGATTCAGAGGAGAGCCAAGCTGGCGCGAGCAACAAGTAGAAGTTGCTCAACGCTAGTGAAGATAATACAGAGGGACATTCAATGCCAGAGTCAGGACATGGCCCAGAATTGAATTTTTGGGTTTAACACTAGCAGCGGTCAGCATAACACTGAGCGCCGTTGGCTGAATATCAGGCTCTCAGTGTATATGTAAATGCATACAGTACATTCCATGGAGAAATTTTCAAAATGGGCATACTTTTCATATTTGCAGGACTTATAAAATTATATGCAGAATGGTTTGCTTTGGAAAACTTTTGTATAAACCAAGGAACAGCCTGAGGATAGAGTCATTTCACACTGATCTTGAGGTTTCTTTTCTTTTGTGTAAAATAAAAATATTTACTGCTTGTATCCAACTTAAGAAGTGGAAAGGGCAGGGAACTAAATCTAATAGGCCATAAGAGGTAGACAGACAAACTATAAGCCTTTATTTGCAGCTAGCAGTGTAATCAAAGATGGAGGATGCACTTGGCTAACCTTGTACACATTCATTAAACAGCAGGAGGTTGCAGCGAGTGTTTATTTCAATAAAAACAATTAAGCATCTACATTTTGTTTGTTCAGTGTTAATGATTCCCTTTCGGCAGAGCTGAGCGGGGGAGTGCTGCTTAAGTTTCAAAAGCATGATTATTAAACAGAAACGACAGTGAGTCTCTGTAACGTGGGTGATTGCCAAGCGGTACAAAGGCGAAAGGAAAGAAGAGGGGAAAACAACAGGGATGATCATCATATGTGTTCTGATCGTTATGTTTTTTTTCCTGGTGGCACAACAAGCAGAGGGCACTGAGTCACTGTCATCTGCACATCTGCAAAGGTTTTCTATGTGTTTTGCTTATTGGTTTTTTTACAGTTTGATTCCCTGATCAATTAAGATTTATTCTTTTTATCCCTTAAAATGGGCTTCCTAAAGAGAGTATATGTAAAAGAAAAGACAATATATAAAAAAAAAAAATCTGAGGACACTGTGGCTCATTTTATCAGTGTCTGCCACTAGTTTGATGACATTTGATTGGCATGCGTGCATGTCTATCTATATGTGTATGCAATTATACCAATATCTACTATATCTATGAATATAGATACATACAAAGAAATAGAGATGTAAATAATAACGTGTGTGAAATGTATATAATTTAATTGTCCACCTAGAAACTGTTACTTCTTATTTACCACCATATAAATAACCTCAGGGCCAAGGCAGCAGAGACCGGAAAAATTATAGGTTTCCAGAGCAATTTTTTCCTTTAATCCCCAGCTGAGAGTCTGAACTCATCATCGCTGTAATATACAAAGTGCGGCTGTTTGGTTCAAGTGATATTTGCCTGTTTCACTGTCAGTCACAGCACATTCATGTCCTGTACATAGCTCCTAACCCTACATGCAAATTAACACAGTGGGGCAGACGATGGTCGAAATGTGGCTAGTGGGCACCCCAGGCACCAAAAGACACAAGCTCAAGACATTCTCTTGGCTGAACAGCTAATCTAGTGGACAGTGCCATCAAAACGTGGTAGTCTGCTCAGGAAGGGTGAGACAGTGTAATAGTGGGGTAAACAGCCCAAGATCCTGCAGGGAAGCAATCATTTGCATCATCTAGAAGTTCAGGCAGAGACAAAGCAAGAATATATATCTTGATGTGTACATGTTCATAATTCCTGATGGGACTTGTAGAGCTGTATCAAATATGAATAATGAAAAATAGTATTCTGCCAAATATAAATAACTAGCTGATCACCCGGATATCCCAATCTCAGCATCAAGGATGGCTCTCTCTATGGGGCTGAACTTGGACTTAAACGGCATCGGGAGTGTCTCAGCAAGCCCAAAAACTATGGATTAGACACTTTTCTTTCATATCCTGTAGTCGGGCCTTATACTGCTGGACTGTCTCTGAAGCTCTAGATCAGTGGTTCCCAAACCTGTCCTGGGGGACCCCCAGCCAGTCAGGTTTTCCAGATATCCCTAATGAATATGCATGAGAGAGATTTGCATATAATGGAAGTGACAGGTATGTAAATCTCTCTCATGCATATTCATTAGGGATATCTGGAAAACCTGACTGGCTGGGGGTTCCCCAGGACAGGTTTGGGAACCACAGCTCTAGATGCAGCTTTGATTGCACTTGGCCAATTACATTATGTTTCATTGGAGGCATTGTTACAGTAATGACAGCACAGCACAGTGTGACATCATTCCCCAAGCTTCACACAATTGGTCAAAGATATATCTGTCTTTTTCAATGATTCTTTACATGTCACCCCCTTCCCAACCCCATAGTATTTTTTCACAGATAGTAATTGATGTGTATACCAAGTTTGGTTGAAATCTGTCCATGCATTTTGGAGTTATGCTGGAATATACATACATACATCTGATTTTATATATATGTAAGATAGGCATTGAGCTTTAATATAACAAATATTAAAAGAAGCATTGTGAAATCAGAGATTAAGTGTTTATTTCAGTAGGATTTAGAACAGTAGAACCCCAGATTATTCATATTTGAATTTAAACCATTAGTTGGCCCAATACAAATGGGAGGCTATTTTCGAATAGGCTATTGTCCGACTTGGACAGTTCCTTCAAATATCCAAATTTAGAGGTGGGTAAACATTGTTTATGAAACTGCTGGACATCCAACATTTTTTGTTTGAAAATCATGTACTTGGACGTCTTGGCTGCCAGGATGTCCAATCATAGGATGCCTATCACTGGCCATGGTGGTATTAGCTCTGACGCTCATATGAGCATCGGAGCTAATACTACCAAGGCCAGCAATAAAAAAGCCTAATGTGGCTTCGTAGAAGGGGGGAGTGTTATTCAACATTCCAAACACCCCTGGTATTTATTCACTTGTTCCCTATCCAAAAGGAATTAAATTAAATTTTATATTTTATATTAAGATTTATATTCAGCTGAAAGGAAATCATAAGAAAGGGAGGAGAGAGCCTCAGACTCCAGCCTGCTGTTGCTCATTAGCTTTCAAGCAGGCTATATGTATGAGCTACCTCATTGGCTCAAAAAACCTCCTCCTCCTAATGATTTTCTATTAGTTTTTTAAATTAATATTATAATTTTTCATAAATATTTTTAAATTAATAATAATTTATTATATATTTTTAAATATGTTTTTATGTTAAAACTTCCTCATTTTCAACCACTGAAATGTCCAAGTTGAAAACATCAAAATCTTGGCCATGTGGACATGGGAGGGGCTAGCATTGTAATAGACTGGCCACACAGCCATGCCAGTAGAGCAGTGGGGCATCTTAGAGTACACTGCTGTGAACTTCATATCATTTATGGTGAGCCCTACAAAATTTACCCCAAACCTACTATTCCCAACTGTCTACCACCCCAATAGACCGCAATAAAAATTATCACAAGAATAATTCGATCATGTTACGCCCCTCTTAAAGAACGCCCACTGGTTACCCATAAATCATAGAATAACTTACAAAATAGCTTTAATAACATTTAAGGTACAAATGTTTAAAGCTCTATTATTCTTGGAAAGTGTACTTATTCTTTATATCCCCTCAAGAACACTAAATCAGAGGACAAAAATCAGTGTTTCTCAACTCGGTCTTGGAGTAACCCCTTGCCAGTCAGGTTTTCAGGATATCCACAATGAATACGCATGAAATAAATTTGCAAACAATGGAGGCAGTGTATGCAAATCAAGTTTACGCATATTCATTGAGGATATTCTGAAAACCTGTCTGGCAAGGGGGTACTGCAGGACTGAGTTGAGAAACACTGTTCTAGAGCAAAGATCTTCCATTGTTCTTATCTCGTTTTGGCGCTTAGTTAATGGACTGCCCCTAAATGGTGTATTCTGTCAGGCAGCTTCAAGTTTTTTGGACAACCAAGACAAATAATCAATCAAGATAAGTAATTTAGTTTTGAGTGTTGACTTTATTTTAGTGAAGTGGGAACTGATATAGTATTGAATTTTGCTGAAGTCGGGGTTATTTGAATGGATTGGACTGTATCTATTTGATAGCCATTCAACTTGCACTTTTTGCACAAATCAACAGTTAAAAAGCTCCTCCACATCACCAGACCTCTCTTTTAATGATTAGCTGTTAAGTTGGCACATTCATATACCAATGCTCCAGTAGCATTTTCCAATATAGCCCTTTAACTGAATATAAACCGCTTTATATAAGAAATTAAAATAAATAAAATATTTTAAGGATGTGCATGCTTTTCTATTTTTTTTTTTTCCTTAGTTACAGCCTGTTCTGTCATCTTGCTGCCCTGCCGGGTCCTGCCTATATTTCCTGCTTCTGCAGAAAGGAAGGCCTGACATTGGCACTGCCAAAAGGGGAAGTTCCTGGACCATGATTCCAATATTGGGAGCACCCCCTTATGGTCTGCAGCTGGGGCAGACCACCCCCTTCCCCCCTTGGTACGCCACTGTATGCAATATCTAAATTTTATCCATCGAACACTACATTTTTTGCTACAGTAGTAGTACACACCACAGTAACCAAAAATCTATGGCATGTGTACTTGCAGCCTGCCAAAATCCTCCATGCAAACTACAATGATACCTTGGAATCCGAACACCCCAGTACTCGAACAACTTGGAATCCGAACGAAAAATTCAAGCAAATCTTGCCCCAGAATCCAAACTCTGCTTTGGAATCCGAATGCCATGCACGCTGTTTGTGTGTGTTTGTGCCCTGGAATCCGAACACTGCTTTGGAATCTGAACGCCCTGCACGCTGTTTGTGTGTACGTTTCCTCAGCGCACATCGTTCAGTTCATTGTCGGAAGTTGTAGTGAAAGAATCTTGTGTGATTTTCACTTTTGTGTAGTGAGGAAAATACTGTATTGTATTATATTATTTGTTAATATTTTACTTTAAAATCCAGTGTATTTACTGTTAAAATTTGAGTTTGTGGGACCCAGGAATGGATTAATCCAGTTTCTATTATTTTATGTTCAAATCTGTTTTATTATGAATACAAAACAACAAACAACAAAGTCAAAGGAATTAACTTCCAACAATACAAAATTTGTCGTGTTGTTTTGGTAGAAAAAGAGTAGAAACCCCCCGCCCCCCGCCCCCTGTCCCCCGAACCCTACCTAAGCAGCAATAAACCCCCAAACAAAATCCTCCCCCCCTTTCCAATGAAGCGTACAGAAGTCAACCAACAAAACTCTAATATGCCAAAGGCCCATGTTCTGGTGGTCCTTGGCAGCCGCAGTAAGAAGCCCCCCCCCCCAACAAACAAAGAAACAAAAAAAAAAAAAAGAAAGTGCCTACGATGACCGATCCTGGGAGTGAGTGCGATGGACCTCAATAAGGCTAAACAAGAGGATTCAAAAGGAGACTGTGACCTCGAGGAGATAAGGAATCCAAATAGTCTCCCCACACAATGGGAAAAATTGTCTTGGAACTCGAACGATTTGGACTCAAACAGGGTTCTGGAACAGATTAAGTTCGGATTCCAAGGTATCACTGTATTCTAACATGAAAGAGCTGATTAAAAATGAGATTTCTCTCCTATCTCTCCCTTGATACAGTCTAAGTTTGGATTTGGGTTTTAAATTTGATTCCTCACCTTTTGCAAATCCAATGTTCGCCCACAGTCAATCATTGAGAAAGAATGCTGAGTGAGCTCAGAAGCTGGGAGCTTCTACCCTGAAGGTGACGGTAGCATAAACAAAATAAAGTTGGAGTTAAAATAGACACCTTGATTTTTGGATTAGAGATGAAACCTAGATGGATTGGTGCTGTATCAAAGTAAACTCACAAAAGCAGCCTGGGGAATCAAAATAGGTGCTGGCTTGGATTCCTGAACGCAGAGCGCTGGCTTCTTTTTAACTGTTTTACACTCACCACACCTCCACATTTAAGCCGATTAAGAGTATTTCTGCTCCTTGCAATCATAGCTGCATCTTTGAATTGCCATGTGTTTTACATATATATTGAGGATTAGGCAAGAAAATAATTCTACCAGTCTGTTAGATTTGGTGACTCATTGTAGACTGGAGGAAAAATGAAAGCAGGTACACATCAATGCCATTTATTAGCAGCACAGATTTAGTCATAAAGATTTGTTTCTGATCTGCTAGGCAGGCTTAATTCTAGAATCAAAGAGAGACCATATGGTACCTATTGTATAGAGAGGTGCTCTAATATAAAAATTTTCTCTTATATAGTGACCTTATCTCGAGTTTGCATTTTGTTCCAATAAACTCTACAGCAGCACAAAGTCCTGATGCATGGAAAATGGCTGGGGAGTCCAGTTGTTATAAAAATATTACCCTATGTGAAGTCTTGCCATCTGTTTTTCAGTCTAGCTAGAAAAGAAAAAAAAATAAAAAAGATCATTTCCATTTTAACAAAATATAAAATAAATACAGACAGTGTGCACTGGGCATGCTTTCCTCACTATTGTGATGCAAATTAACAGATACCATTCTCTTTTTTGATCTGAGGCTTGATTCATGTCTGAAGGGCAAATATTAAATGAAACCTGGAAAGCGTCTATCATAAAAACAGGCATTTGAAAGATATTCTGCAAAATTAAAAATATGTTCAACAATGCCTGAAAAATATTCCAGGTTCAAGAGCAGGAGTTGCTATAGACTCCATTGATAGTCATTTTTAAAGGTCTACTGATTTGCCCAAAGACAATTGTGAAGTGCATTTTACAAAACAGATTTTAACCTCCTGATTCTTTATCCAATTCTATTTAACATGTAGCTTCTCTCTCAGTTCTAGTTTTTGAGATCGGGGCTTCTCTCTCATCCTACTCTGAGTCAGTTATATTTTTTGAATAAAACTGTTTAAATAATGCAGTCCTAGGCAGCATGACCAGGCTGCACTGTAAATCTTCAACAGGCCCAAAATCTGGAAGGTGTTTCCTCTGGCTCATTAAGCAATTAAACTGCACTCACAATTTAGACAGTGCTATATACTCGTATATAGAGAGAAGATTGACTCATTTGAGCTTTGGTGTTGGAGAAGGATTTTATTCGTGCCAAATTGATTCTGGAAGAGATCAAACAGGCTATGTCACTAGAAGCCCAAACGATGAAGTTACGATTGTCTTATTTTGGTCATACTGTCAGAAGAGAAACTAAACTAAACTAAATCTTAAGTTTATATACCGTATCATCTCCACGGATGTTGTGGAGCTCGGCATGGTTTACAAGAACTTAAAATATAGGAAGAGAAGGAAAAAAAAAAAAAGGTTTACATGAACGTCTATATAGAAGAGAAGAGTAAAGCGGGATATAATTACATTTTAGTGAAAAGCCAGGTTTTCAGTTGCTTGCGGAATAATTGGAGGGAGCCCAGGTTCCGCAGCGGGGTAGTAAGGTCGTTCCAAAGACCTGTGATTCTGAAGAGAAGGGATTTTCCCAGTTTGCCTGCATAGCGAATACCGTGTAGAGAGGGGAAGGATAATTTATACCTTTGGGCGGGTCTGGTAGAGTCAGGACTCGAGGAGTTATAAGATAGTGGGATTAATGGAGGAAGGATGCCGTGAATGATCTTAAAAGCCAGGCAGGAGCATTTGAAATGGATTCTGGAAATCACTGGGAGCCAGTGAAGTTTGGCTAGGAGTGGGGAGACATGGTCAGACTTGCGTTTTGCAAAGATCAACTTGGCTGCAGTATTCTGGATTAGCTGGAGACTTTGAAGACTTTTTTTTTATAGGCTTAAGTAGATGGCATTGCAGTAGTCTAATTTGGAGAGGATGATGGATTGGACAAGGACGGCGAAATGTTGTTGGCGAAAATAGGATCTTACTTTCCTCAGCATGTGGAGACTGAAAAAGCATGATTTAGCCAAGGAGTTGAGGTGGTCATTGAGGGAGAATCGATAATGATGCCAAGGACCTTGCTTGAGAACTCAAGCTGCAGTGCAGCGCCTGAGGGTAATGCGAAGAGGGTAGGCAGGTGTTCTAATTTTGGGCCGAGCCAGAGTAATTTTGTTTTTGATTCATTCAATTTGATCTGTACCGAGAAGGACCAGGAATGGAGTCTCATTTCTATATCCGACGGCATCTGGAACCACGACATCTGGTCCGATCATTTCACCTATTACTTTAACTTAATCTGGAACCAACCAAAAGAAAAAACTCACCCAAAGATAAAAAAAGAACATTTCACAAGGGGCCACATCAACCCAGAGGAATACTGGGCTCATTACGAATCGCGAGAGGAGATAAACGAAGAGGATGAGTTCTGGGAACAGTGGACGAAAACAAGCATATCCATCTTAGACAAAATAGCCCCTAAACGAAACAGAACAAACCGCTCAAATAAATATAATAACTGGTTCGACTCCGAACTATTAAAAATGAAACAATCAATAAGACGACTAGAAAGGATCTGGAACAAAACAGGAGAAATAACAGACAGGAACAATTGGAGATCAAACATAAAGGACTACAAACAACTGATAAAAGAAAAAAGAAAAACATTCTACTCATCCAAAATACATACATCCAACACGAGTTCCAAAGGAATCAACACTCATGAATTGTTCAACCTGGTCAAAAATTTATTCGACACCACACGTCACAGTCAATCCATACACGAAATAAAACTTCCATCAGCAGACGATCTAGCACAACACTTCGACTCAAAAATTGTGAACCTAAGGAACAACTGCCCAACAAACAATACAGATGAACATCAAACAGCCAACATACATGAAAATGAAATACCAGTGGACATGTTTTGGAACTCCTTTCAGGATCTAGAATGGAATAACTTCACAAAACTTTACAACAAATATACTAAATCAAACTGCATTCTAGATCCCTGTCCCCCCAACATTATGAAAGCAGCCCCATTAGACTTTAAACTAACACTGTGGAGTCATATGTCCAATAATCTCAAAAACGGAAAATTCCTAACGAAAAACGGTCACATTATAATCACCCCAATTCCAAAAAATCGTAAACAACACCTAACATCAGTAACCAACTATAGACCGGTAGCATCCATTCCATTTTTCGTAAAAATAATGGAAGGTTTAGTACACACCCAACTGATGGACTACCTTGATCAATTCTCACTACTACATGAAACCCAGTCTGGCTTCAGACCTCTATTTAGTACTGAGACGGTGATTGCAGCGACCCTAGAATACTTACGCAACTTATTCAGCAAAGGCCATAACGCCTTAATCATGCAATTCGACATGAGCTCGGCCTTTGACTTGGTGGATCACGAAAATTGCTACAATGTCTAGACGCAATCGGCATCGGAGGTGAGGTACTTGACTGGTTCCGAGGATTCCTTACGACCCGCACCTATCAAGTACGCTTCAACTGCAACCTCTCTAAAATATGGAGAAACCCATCAGGCGTTCCACAGGGGTCCCCACTATCCCCACTACTCTTCAACGTCTATATATCTTCACTAGGCATGCAGCTGGCCCAGCGAGGTATAAAAGTATTCAGTTATGCAGATGACTTCACAATCATTATCCCGTTTAATGCATCTCCCTCCGAAATCACCCCCATAACAACAGAAGCGCTAAACCTGATGGAACAATGGACCACAGAATTCAAACTGAAGCTCAATTCAGACAAAACTAAATTCTTTATTCTCGCCACACACACATAATACGACAAAATCATTATGCATTAACAATCTTAACTACCCCATTCAACCAATGATGAAGGTTCTGGGGGTAATACTTGTATTACTATTTAAAAAGGCTTACCAAAGACCTTCAGTCACTTTCCGCACTGGACAGAATGCCAGGAAATCAAAATAGTATACAAATTAAGTTTTATTACATATATACAATATTTCTAGCCATAATCATTGATTAAGTACAGAGTTTGAATTAATACGTTACCGGTTATTACATCATTACTCTGTCGGGGGACCACGATCAGGAGGCTTACTCACAAAATGTCATCACACAGCTTAAATGTCCCTGTTCTTCTTTCTAGGGGAAGCAGTATTTATCCCCCTCTCCTTGTGGATTGAGCTAACTGAATGCCGGGGTGATGTTTACCAATCAGTATGTGTTAGAAACTCCTAGCCTGCCTCGTGAGCTAATTTCCCATCCCCTTCCTTGTGGAGGATGTTTACCAATCTGACTACACATCCCCCCCTTATGTATTGAGCTAACTGAATGCTTGTGGATTGAGCTAGAAACTCCTAGCCTGCCTGAGCTGATTTCCCATCCCCTTCCTTGTGGAGGATGTTTACCAATCAGTATGTGTTAGAAACTCCTAGCCTGTCTGAGCTGACAATGACCTGCTCTCATAATTATCAGCAGGTGCTGAAAACTCCTGGCCTTGCTCGTTCTCATAGTACTTGTGTTTCCCTGTAACAGCTATCATGGATCCTAGGCAGTGTCACTCAATATTAATAATTCTTTCATACCATCCGTTTCACATTCGTGTCACAATACTAGACCAAGGTCTAACTATGAAAGACCATGTGGACTCCCTAATCAAAAAAGGGTTTTTCACTCTCTGGAAACTTAGGTCCATTAGAGCATACTTCAACGCTTCAGCTTTCAGAATTCTAGTACAATCCCTAATACTAAACCACCTTGATTATTGCAACATTACCCATCTGGCAATCTCCCAGAAGCAAATGCAGAGACTACAACTAATACAAAACGCAGCAGTCAAGCTGATTTTCGGGCTGAAGAAGTCTGATCACATAACCCCTTCCTACCGACTCCTGCACTGGCTGCCAATGGAGGCACGAACGAAGTTCAAGCTGGGATGTCTCTGCTTCAAGGTATTACATGGTCTAGCCCCTAAATACATAACAGACCTCTTCTCATTCCCAACCAACAGACATGAGAGAAGAACACACCTGAAATTCGTCTCCCCACCGGCTAGAGGATGCAAATATAAGAGATACCATCAACAACTTCTATCGTATCAAGCAGCCTTATGGGGCAAAGACTTAGAAAAACTAATTACACACACAAACAAATATGGAGAATTTAGGAAACACCTAAAAACTTACCTGTTCTCAAAATACCTAGGGAACGAACCAGGACAATAGCCCCCCTTCGTAATACCATCCCAAAACCGAACTTGTAAACTGTTAACCCCTAATCACTAACTATGAATACTCCATTCAATTTACGGAATTTTTCTAATTCTTTGTAAGCCGCATGGCCCTGCAGCATACGAACTGTTGTTATCACGATTAATGTTGTTATAATCAGATGTACACTGCTATACTCTGTAATTCGCTGTCTGTACAGTTTCTCTTTATTGTAAACCACCTAGAAGTCGCAAGATTGTTGGCGGTATATAAGAATAAAGTTATTATTATTATTATGCAAGCTGTAATGTTCTCGTGGAGATTGGTGAGGTTCTGGTCTGTCTCAAGGAGGACAAGGATGTCATCAGCGTATGTGTACATTGTTTCAAGGGGGGATAATTGGAGAATTTTCAGGGAGGACATATAGATGTTAAAGAGAATAGGGGATAGGGGTGATCCCTGAGGGACACCGCAAGATGGTGTCCAAGGAACGGACATGGTGCCATTTGTGTTGACAGTGTAGGAGCGAGAGCATAGGAAGTTTGAGAACCACTTTAGGACGGTGGATTCAATTCCTATCTCGGAAAGTTGATAAAGTAGTATGTCGTAGTGGACAACATCGAAAGCTGCAGAGAGATTGAATTGTAATAGGACAGCGAATTTGTTACAAGAATATAGTTGTTGCACCTTAGAAATTAAGGAAACTAGGAGGGATTTGGTGCTGAAGCTGGATCTGAAGCCATATTGGTAGGGATGGAGGATGGAGAATCTCTCTAGGTAAGAAGAGAGCTGGGTGGCGACTATGGCCTCTAGCAGTTTAGTTAGGAGAGGGATATTTGCTATGGGGTTGTAGTTAGATGGTAAGGAAGGGTCGAGATCGGCTTTTTTCAGAAGAGGGGACAAGACAATGTGTCCCATTTCTATGGAGAACAGACCCGATAGTAAAGCAGAATTTATAAGCCTGGTAAGGGAGGAGATGGCCTGTGCGGGAATGTTTTCGTAAAGGTAGGAAGGGAAAGGATCCAGGATGCAATTGCAGGATTTCAGTTTGAGACAGAGTTTAGAGATCTGGGATTCGGATACAAGTTTAAAGGCAGTCCAGGATCTATCAGCAGGGAAAGGGTTGGAGTCGTTGGGAGGCAGAGAATTATAAGAGACTGCTGGGGGGAAAGAACTCCGTAAGGTAGTAATCTTTTCATTGAAAAATTTAGCTAGGTCGTTTCGGATGGAGGGAAAGGGGAAAGGTGGAGTCGTTTTTTGAGGTTAGGTTGCGCCAGATGTTGAACAGTGTACTATTTTGGATCATTGGAGAAGGACATCATGTTTGGGAAGATCAAAGGAACCAGACGAAGAGGGCAACCTGCAATCAGATGGCTGGACACATTGAAAACAACCATGGGGAAGATGCTGGAGGACCTTACCAGACTATCACAAAACCAATTTCTTTTTAGATATATAACTCATCAAGTCACGAAGACTTGGGCATGAAGATATATATAGAATTAGGGGAAATATGTAGAATACACTATTCGCCAGATTCTTTTTATGGCATCAATGGGCAGCAGTGACACGCCTCACTACACACTGCAGCCCATCGATCAGGCAAAAATTGTTGGGTTTATACATTTTTTACCACCATCTCTGGGACCCCTGATGAAGACGTGTTGATCGAAACACGGACTGTGTCGGGTCCTGTTACTCTTTCAAGATGGTTTATTTCTGCATAACAAATTATTTATTGGAATAAACATTGCCTGCATCTTGTAAATAAACCACAGCCAAGACTTCTATGGTTCCACTTTTTGATCATTGATCTTTCTTCCTCCTCCTTCCTACATCATTTCAAATTGATACTATTTATTCAATTTCTTCTTTAAGAATCCATTCGGTTTTACTTCTTTAACTTCAAACATATATTGAAGAAGGATATTAAGGGCTCCTTATACGAAGCCGTGTTAGCGGTTTAACGCACGTAATAGCGCACGCTAATTTTCCGGCCACGCTAGCCGCTACCGCCTCCTCTTGAGCAGGCGGTAGTTTTTCGGCTAGCGCAAGGGTTAGCGCGCACTAAAAAGTTGCGTGCGATAAAGCCGCTAATGTGGCTTCGTAAAAGGAGCCCTAATAACTTATCTTTCATATTATGATCTAGGCAGCCACAGCCCGCCGGGCCCATTTTGTCAAAAATTAAAGGCTTTATCAAGGGTTCATATTTTCTGCCACCTATATCCTGAACTGCTCCACTCCTTCATAGGGCTGTGGCTGCCTAGATCATCATATGAAAGATATGTTATTTAATATCCTTTCAATATATGTTTGAAGTTAAAGAAGTAAAACTGAATGGATTTTTAAAGAAGAATTTGAAGGAAGGAGGAGGAAGAAAGATCAATGATCAAAAAATGGAACCATAGAAGTCTTGGCTGTGGTTTATTTACCAAATACCAAGTTGATTTCTGAGATCTTTCCTCCCTATATCACACTCTATGTCCATATTGGTCCCGCTTACTATCTAGTTGATAAACAGTTTGGCTTTTTTTTTTTTTTTTAATGTCTTTATTCATTTTTAAGCCATACATATGTGCAACATATTATATAATCATATTGCACTTAAAATCAATCAAATTGTAATCTATGACAAATAGATATATCACCCCCCCCCCCATACTCATATTCAAAAATTGCACTCAAATTAAAGAATTTAAAGAATATTTTCCAACCCTGGACGTGCATGACCAAAGGGCAATATTAACATTATCTCTTTGCAAAATTTTGTCAATGGCTCCCAAATCTTCAGAAATTTTTTGTAAAGTCCCTGTTGTACATCCATAATACGTTCCATTTTAAAAACGTGACAGAGAGACTCAGTTGATAAACAGTTTGGTGCTGAAAAGTCCTCAGCCCACTCAAGAAGAGAATGACGTGCATATGGTTCAATCAATGATCTGAAACAATGTCAAAACATATCATTTTGTTGCTGCAAATTGGCACTTAAGGAAATAAGATAACACTCTTTTCAGCTACAGCGGCCAAATAACGCTCTGAATTTGAGAAGTTGGTTGGTTGGGCTGAGAACTTTTCAGCACCCCCTGGTATCTAACTCGTGTGCTGTCATTTACACCAGGTCTCAGCAGGAGTTAAGTCTGGCACCTAAAGTCAAGTGTTGGAATCGGCGCTGCACATGATTCTCTAAAGAGTATTCACCCTTTATAGAATTGCGCTTAGTTCAATTTTTTTTTTGACACCCAGTTTTCAGTGCCATTTCCTGAATCTGCTCCTGTTCCACTAATGAACCTGAAATTATACTTGCATCGAATCACAGCTATTGAGAGGAAAAAAAAAAAAAAGACTTTAGAAAGCACTATGAAAGACTTTACAATTGTCTTTCTCTGTTTTGTCAGTTTTTTAAAAGAACCCTTATTTTTTATAGTATGTTGCTGATGCAAACAACATGCGTAATAAAAAAATCTTTGCACTTACACTGCGCTTAAATTTACTTATCAAATTATAGCATTTAAATTCCACTTATGCAAAACGCACTCATTGAAGAAACACCAATCGGTATAAATGTACAACAGAGCACTTACCTCAAATAATCCCAATGGGGGGCCACCATTTTCCTAAAACTGCTGGCTTCCTTGGTGGGGGGAGTTCCAAACACATACAGCGTCTAACTTGTAGGTGCCATTGAGCGCAACTGTCAATCACCCACTATGTGCCCTTTATAGAATTTTAACTAAAACCGCCTATGCAGTCAGGCACCAGTGGGTGTTTGGTTTGGATTTATTGCACTCGATATACTGCTAGGACCAATCTATTTAGCAGTTTTCTTGGCCTAAATGAGTCAAACCATGTCAAACAATGTCCAATATCCACCCAGAATCTTCCCCTAACTATACCTACATAGTAACATAGTAGATGACGGCAGATAAAGACCCGAATGGTCCATCCAGTCTGCCCAACCTGATTCAATTTAAATTTTTTAAATTTAAATTATTTCTTCATAGCTATTTCTGGGCAAGAATCCAAAGCTCTACCAGGTACTGTGCTTGGGTTCCAACTGTCGAAGTCTCCGTCAAATCTCACTCCAGCCCATCTACACCCTCCAAGCATTGAATAATAATAATATAATAATAATAATAATAACTTTATTCTTATATACCGCCAACAATCTTGCGACTTCTAGGCGGTTTACAATAAAAGAAACTGTAAATACAATCAAGTGAAACTTTACGAACAGCTAATTAAAGAGTATAGCAGTGTATATTTCGTACAACGAATTAGAGAATATAGCAGTGTACATCTGATAACTTTAATAATGTTAACGTCAGTTTGTGTGGTGCAAGGCCAGGAAGTGCCAAGTTGTTTACACAGAAGTAGAGTATTCCGTAAGTTCATGAAGCCCTCCCCAGCCCATCCTCTCCCAAACGGCCATAAACAGATAGACACAGACCGTGCAAGTCTGCCCAGTACTGGCCTTAGTTCAAAATTTAATATTTTCTGATTCTATATCCTCTGTGTTCATCCCACGCTTCTTTGAACTCCGTCACTGTTTTCCTCTCCACCACCTCTCTCAGGAGCGCATTCCAGGTATCCACCACCCTCTCCGTAAAGTAGAATTTCCTAACATTGCTCTTGAATCTACCACCCCTCAACCTCAAATTATGTCCTCTGGTTTTACCATTTTCTTTTCTCTGGAAAAGATTTTGTTCTACGTTAGTACCCTTCAAGTATTTGAATGTCTGAATCATATCTCCCCCGTCCCTCCTTTCCTCTAAGGCAGGGGACCCCAAAGTCCCTCCTTGAGGACCGAATCCAGTCGGGTTTTCAGGATTTTCCGCAATGAATATGCATTGAAAGCAGTGCATGCTCATAGATCTCATGCATATTCATTGAGGAAATCCTGAAATTCTGACTGGATTCGGCCCTCAAGGAGGGACTTTGGGGACCCCCTGCTCTAGGGTATTCAGGACTTCCAGTCTTTCCTCATACATCTTCTGGCACAAACCTCCTATCATTTTGGTCACCCTCCTCTGGACTGCTTCAAGTCTTCTTATGTCTTTCACCAGATACGGTCTCCAAAGCTGAACAGAAGCCTCGGGGTAGATGCCTACCTCAATGTGGTAGGCACCTATCAAGGTAAGTGCCTACCGGCTAATTTTTTTCACTTTGAACTAATGGTGCTGATTAAACCTAATTAAATAATTAAGTTAGGCACTTAAATCGTCTAAGCACGCCGATCTAGGCAGCTAAATTCAGGCACAGTTTATAGAATCTGGGCCTTAGTGCTCCAATTTAACATGCTTCTTTAGCATAGCTCTACTCTCTGGGCTCCTTTTACCAAGCTGCGTTAGCGGCTTTAGCACGTGTGACTTTTAATCACGCGCTAACCCCCATGCTAGCCCAAAAACTACCACCTGCTCAAGAAGAGACGGTAGCGGCTAGCGCATCCGGCGGTTTAGCGCGCTTTAAACCGCTAATGCGGCTTCGTAAAAGGAGCCCTCTGTTTTTCCAAAATGGCAGGTTCTTAGAGATTATGGTACTCAACTTATCTCAAAACTTATCTCTGGATAAAGTGAAGGCATTTAAGAACATAAGAACATAAGCAATGCCTCCACTGGGTCAGACCTGGGGGTCTATCGTGCCCAGCAGCTCGCTCACGCGGCGGCCCAGCAGGTCCAGGACCTGTGCAGTAATCCTCTATCTATACCCTTCTATCCCCTTTTTCAGCAGGAAATTGTCCAATCCTTTCTTAAACCCCGGTACTGTAATCTGCCCTATTACATCCTCTGGAAGCGCATTCCAGGTGTCCACCACACGTTGGGTAAAGAAGAACTTCCTTGCATTCGTTTTGAATCTGTCCCCTTTCAATTTTTCCGAATGCCCTCTTGTTCTTTTATTATTTGAAAGTTTGAAGAATCTGTCCCTCTCCACTCTCTCTATGCCCTTGATGATTTTGTAAGTCTCTATCATATCCCCTCTAAGTCTCCTCTTCTCCAGGGAAAAGAGACCCAGTTTCTCCAATCTCTCAGCGTAAGAAAGGTTTTCCATCCTATTAATCAGACGTGTTAAACATTAATCATTTGCTGAATATTGGGGGTGCACCCCCCCCCCCCCTACAACAGCCACAGAGCTGCTTACCTGTTATCATTAAATCATTTGTTTCTGGGTTAGAATATATGTAAAGATATAATATTTTTTCAAAGAACAGAGATGGATATATAAGTTAAATTCAGTGAGTCCCTATGGACTGAATGCAGAATTAGAATGGATGACGTTGATTAAAACAAAACAAAACGCAGTGCCTGCTTTGCTTCTCTGGTTGATGAAATCGTGTGAGAATGACGTTTTTAAACTGAGAGCTGAGACACTGGCGCCATTACTAAAAAAAAAATGAAATACCACGGCGGCGTTCTCTAAGGTTAGTTGGTCTGATTGTGACTATTTAAGTATCTATTAAGGATTTATGTATAAATAAATGATTTTTGATACTTTTTTAGGGGAAGCTCCTTGGCAAAATGTGATCATGTTGGAGCTCCGAAGTCTAATTTATAAGATAAGTACTATTGGTGGATAAATTGATAAAGTATAAAGTTTAAAATAAGATTGAATTACTGATAAAATAATTTTTAAATATTGCGTTAATCTCTATGCAAATTAATAATGCTTTGGGGAGTAGCCGCTGAGGTCTTTAGTGAATTTTGTAGAAAAAAACAAGTGAATTATATCAAGAGTTTAATATATGCTATTAAAGGAGAAATCTTGCTATTTGATATATATATATTTTTTGTAAATCTTTATTGATTTTCAAACTTTGAAAGTGTAATACAAATGATCTTATCAGAAAAGCTGGACAAAAACACACTATTAACTATATAATTATTACATTAACAATCATTTCTTCCCCTTCTTAACTTATTATTTAATCACTAGCACGTATAAAATAATTTCAGTATTATAATGAAATAAATTAACTTTTCAAAATATATTTCCCACCCTCCCTGGATGTGCAAAGAATGCAATGAAAAAAAAGAAAGAAATATGACCTTAATTATAATACAATAAAATTAGTCAATGGACTCTATATCTCTTTAAAAGACTTATTATTCCCAAAACGTTCTGCCACCATCTTTTCATACTTATACATTGTACACACAATTACCCACCAAAAAGTAAAGTTAATCCTATCATAATTTTTCCAATTTTGAATAATCAATTTAACCTCTATTTCTGTTAAGATATTGATATTTTTTAAAAGAGTCACAAATATCTATTGAGGTAAGCAGTCAAATAGCAAAATTAGCATAAAATATAAAAATATCATGGCAAAATTTACATAGCTGAATTTCATTTGTACATTACAGACCCAATACTGGTTAAATCACACTGGCTGGCTCAGGAGCAGATATTTACTGGTACTTGATTGGATAGGACCACTGAATATCCCCTCTCATCATTACAACATGCTCCAGTTAGGGCCAGGGCAGGCCAATGCGGAGGCTGGGCAGAGCCAGGAGCTACCCAGTTAGTTCTCTAATCAGGGAACTAAAGAGTAAGTTTTGTAAAGCGCAACCAAATGTAGTGCACCTAGCGTGAATTATACAGTGGCCTTTGGGCGGCCAGATTCTATTATAGAATACTGGTATAAGTTGGCATTTACATGCTAACATTTAGGTAAGGCCACTTGTGCATGTACATGCAGATGCCTAAATGTAGCACTTTAGCATATAAATGCAAGTATCCATAACCTACATATGTAAATGTATGACATACCCATGTCACATCCTGTCCATGACCCTTGCATTTATGAGTTATTCCCAAATTCTGTATAGAATACCCTAATTTGGGCACAGATCCTAGATTTGCATGTAAACTAATTAGTCAGATGATAACAATCAATTATTGGAGTTAACAAGCACTTTGACAAGGTACCCCATGAATGCCTACTACGGAAACTGAAGAACCATGGGGTGGATGGAGAAGTACATAGATGGATCAAAAATTGGTTGGCGGGAAGAAAGCAAAGGGTAAGAGTGAAGGGCCACTACTCGGACTGGAGAAGGGTCACGAGTGGAGTTCCGCAGGGGTTGGTGCTAGGACCGCTGCTGTTCAATGTATTTATAAATGATCTAGAAACAGGGATGAAGTGCAAAGTTATAAAATTCGCAGACAACACCAAACTATTTAGTGGAGTTAGAACTAAAGAGGACTGTGAAGATTTACAAAGGGACCTGAACAAACTGGGAGAGTGGGCGAATAAATGGCAGATGAACTTTAACGTGGAGAAATGTAAAGTCTTGCATGTAGGAAACAGAAACCCGATGTACAGCTATACGATGGGAGGGCTGGTAATGGGTGAAAGTAACCTACAGAAGGACTTAGGGGTACTGGTGGACAAAACAATGAAGCCGTCGGCACAGTGCGCAGCGGCCTATAAGAAGGCGAACAGAATGCTAGGTATTATCAAGAAAGGTATTACATCCAGAATGAAGGAAGTTATCCTGCCGTTGTATCGGTGATGGTGCACCCGCATCTCGAGTACTGCATCCAATATTGATCGCCGTACCTTAAGAAGGATATGGTGATACTCGAGAGGGTACAGAAAAGAGCGACGAGATCAATAAAAGGTATGGAAAACCTTTCATATGCTGAAAGACTAGAGAAACTGGGGTTCTTTTCCCTAGAGAAGCGGAGGCGTAGAGGGAACATGATAGAGACTTACAAGATCATGAGGAGCATAGAGAAAGTGGGGAGGGACAGATTCTTCAAACTTTCGAATACTACAAGAATGAGAGGGCATTTGGAAAAGTTAAGAGGGGACAGATTCAGAACCAATGCTAGGAAGTTCTTTTTCACCCAAAGGGTGGTGGACACCTGGAATGCGCTTCCAGAAGGTGTGATAGGTCAGAGTACAGTATTGGGGTTCGAGAAGGGATTAGATGATTTCCTGAAGGAAAAGGGGATAGAGGGGTATAGATAGAGAATTACTATACAAGTCCTGGACCTGATGGGCCGCCGTGTGAGCAGACTGCTGGGCGTGATGGACCTCTGGTCTGACCCAGCAGAGGCACTGCTTATGTTCTTATGTTCTAATTGGCAGTAATTAGGACTTACATGCAGATCTGCCTTATGCCCTGTTCTATAACCAACATGCCTACATTTCATAACGAGCAACTCCAAAGTGGGTGTGGCCATGGGATGGGTGTTCCCAGAAATTAGGCACAATTTTATAGAGTAGTGTTTCCCAAGCTGGTCCCAGTCAGGTTTTCAGGATAACCAAAATGAATATGCATGAAAGAGATTTGCATATACATTCTAGTATTCTATAATCTTAGTGTGCAGATGGCGCTTACATTTAGGCATTAGGGGGAGGGCATTATCAAAACTTTAAAACGTCCAAAAAACCTGCCTAAGTTAGCATTTGGATGTCCTAATAGCAGGGATACCCAAATGCCGATAATCAAAACCAACTTTCTGGACGTGCAGCAGCACTTCTAAGCTGCTGTGCATCCAGAGCTCAAAGGGGTGTGTTGGGAGGTATGTTATGGGTGGGAATCAGGTGGGCTTAAACCTGCATCTAAGTGCTCCTTCCGCAACACACTTGCACCCTCTCTATGCACCCCCATACCTCTTTAAATCTTCGACAAAATAAAAATAATCTTCGACAGCGTGAGCTGCTTCTCCAGCCTGCTGCTCACACAGGCTTTCCTTCTAACATCACTTCCTGACCCCGTGACCCAGAAGAAATTTCATAAGGAGCCAGGCTGGCGTGACCAGCAGGCCAGAGTAGTTGCTCACGCTGGTGAAGATTTTAAAGAGGTAAGAGGGGCAGGGAAGGGAGGGCATGAGTATGGCATGGGTGGGCAGAGAGGTGGCAGTGCCCCCACCATGATGACACCCGGGGTGGACCACCCCTCCCCCTTTACTACATCACTGATTTTATGAATATTCATTATGTATCCCAAGGACTGGGTAAAGGGGAGTGTGTGGCACAGTGGTTAAAGCTACAGTCTCAGCACCCTGGGGTTGTGGGTTCAAACCCATGCTGCTCCTTGTGACCCCGGGCAAGTTACTTAATCCCACCATTTCCCCAGGTACATTAGATAGATTGTGAGCCCTCCGGGACAGACAGGGAAAAATGCTTTGGTACC
Organism: Geotrypetes seraphini; assembly: GCF_902459505.1. Lineage (NCBI taxonomy): Eukaryota > Metazoa > Chordata > Amphibia > Gymnophiona > Dermophiidae > Geotrypetes > Geotrypetes seraphini. Next base: position 173,874,799 of record NC_047089.1, read on the forward strand.
TGAATAAATTCGTGCAAACTATTCTGAGCTCCCTTGCAAGAACAGTATAGAAAATTGAATGAATGAATAAATAAAGAACAAATGGTCTACAATATCTTTTGAGATTAAAAAATGTGTAACATTTATACTCAACCTAGGGTTACCAGATTTTACTTTAGCTATGTGATGCTGGGTTCTTTGTTAGGAGTCACTGCGGTGGCTGCTAAGAAAGCAAATAGAATGTTAAGAATTATCAGGAAAGGAATGGAAAGCATAGATGAAAATATTATAATGCCGTTGTATCGCTCTATAGTATGGCCACACCTCGAATACTGTGTGCAGTTCTGGTCGCCATATTTCAATAAAGATGTAGCTGAATCAGTGGCGTACCTAGGGTATGTGGCACCTGGGACCCATCATTTTTTGACACCCCCCCATGTAAAAAAATATTTTTTGTAATGACCATGAAATGGAATAAATAGCCAGAATAGAAACAGGCAGTGAAAATTTTCTTATATTCCAAACATAACATAACATAACATAAATTATGTCTGAATTGTCATGACATCAGAAGTACATATGGAGTAGTTGCAGGTGATGCTTGGGACAGTTCTGATTGTGTTAGTTCGGTTTTATGTGTTTTTTGAATAGAAGGGTTTTTATTTCTTTTTGAAGGTTTTGCAGTCTGTGGTTGATATCAATTGGTTGTAGAGTTGGGGGTCGAGTGTTGCAGCTCGAATGGCTAGGAGGTTGTCGAACAGTTTTTTTCTTTTGACGTTTTTGGTTGGAGGGTGTGTGAATGGTGCGTGAGTTCTCCTATGTCTGTTTGAAGTGGATTGAATTATTTAGCTGAAGAAATTAGTTACCCCCCCATTCCACACACATTAATTCTCTTCCATTTTTGTTCCCATTATAAAAAACACTGATAATTTCCCAGAAAAAAAATACATTAAAATAAGAAGTGAAAACAAAGGCCCCTACAGATGAGAACATAACATAAGAATAGCCTAACTGGGTCAGACCAATGGTCCATCATGCCCAGTAGCCCATTCTCATGGTAGCCAATCCAGGACACTAATACCTGGTCAAAACCCAAAGAGTAGCAACATTCCATGCTACAGATCCAGGGCAAGCAGACACTTCCCCCATGTCTTAATAACAGATTATGGACTTTTCCTCCAGGAATTTGTCCAAATCTTTCTTAAAACCAGCTACACTATCTGCTTTTACCATAACTTCTGGCCACTTCATTTTTAAGTTTAGATCTTTCCTTTCAAACAGAGACCTTGCTAGATGTCAAATACAGCACAAGGTAACTTCACATGGACTTAGCTGTGCAGGAAATGTGAATCTCCTCATACATCCACCATAATGTGCAAAGGTTTGGCTTTTTTTTTCTTTCGATCACTACATAGCCTAATGCCACACAAGCAGTGCTGTTACAAACATATTCTGTAGGTCAATGCTAAGGATAACAAAGTTTCCTTCCTTGGACCAGAAGGAGATACTGATAAACCACTGGAAGAGATCCCAAAACAACACCCAAAGACCCACTCAGTGTGTGAACCAGTTGAGTGGAGTGGACTAACTGGGGGGGTGGAAATGGGCCCGGAGTTTGCTCAGCAGAATTTCCCAGACCACCTCTTCCTCTCAACACATTGACACGCTGCCACCACCATCACTAGGAACACCTCACTGGGTAGGCCAGCTATGCTATAAACTTTATAAAACACATTATTATATTTTCTTATAAAGCACATATTTTAACTGAACTCTCTGACATCCTCAGCCTTTCCATTCACAAAAATAGAAGGAAGAAAAGTTCCCATTTACAGCTGTCTCATGTCCCCGGCCTATACAATATTTTTTTTCTGCAGACCCTTCAAAAGTCTGACCAAATCCTCGTTTCATTTGCATTATAAAGTACTGAGGATGCCATCTCTCCCCAATCCCAGGTCCTAAAGTCTAAGACAGTAGCGCAAACTAATGCTGCCAGATTCAGGAAAAAAAATTTCGATTCGATTCAGCCTATTGAATTGGTTTTTCAATTCGATTTTCCTGCCCAGTTGGGTGATTTTTTTCAAAACTCCTGGTGGGTTTTATAGCTTTTTCACCCCCTTTGGCTTCTCCTAACCACACTGGCGCTGTGGTGTAAATAAAATAAAGAAACAAAAAGGACTTTTCCTCTCTCTGTTAAATCCTAGCTCACGTTTGCAGTCCAACACCAGCTCTGGCAGGATACACATTTCAAATCTGACATATTATAATCACAAAACAGAAAATAAAATTAATTTTTCTACCTTTTGTTGTCTGGTTATATTTCAAATCTTGTTGGTCCAAGGCTCTGGTTTTCTTCTGATAACCTGCTTGCCAGGGTCTCCTTCTTCCTTCTTTTTTCTTTCTGCATGCTAACCATCCATCTGCCAACTCTGTCCTCCCTTTCCATTTCCCTTCCCTCCCAAGGAAGTCTGGTATCTTTTCTTTTTTTCATCTCCCTCCACAGATCCACCTTTTCTTAACTACCCTTTCATCCAGCATCTCTCCCTCCTTCCCCATCACCCCAGAGTCCACCATCTCTCCCTTTCTTTTCTCAATTACCCTCCTATCCAGTATCTCTATCCCTCCTCCACACCATCCCTTGTGTCCAATTTCTCTCCCTTTCTGTTCCTTCCCTCCCTAAATCCCATGGTCCATCATCTCTCTCCCTCTCCTCTATTTTCAGACCCATTATTTCGTCCCCCCCCAAAGTTTGGCATATGCACGTCTCTTTGAACACCCCCTTCCCTCCATGTACTTCTAAACCAAGGTCCCCCCCAAAGGCCTGTCCCCCCTTAAAGGTCTGCCTGTCCCCCCTTGTAGGCCTGTCCCCCCCTTGAAGGCCTGTCCCCCCCCTTGAAGGCCTGTCCCTCCCCTTAAAGGCCTGCACCCCCTTGAAGGTCTGTACCTCCCCTAAGGCCTGCACCCCCCCTGAAGGCCTGTCCCCCCCTTGAAGGACTGTCCCACCCCCTTGTAGGCCTGTTCCCCCCTTGAAGGCCTGCCTGCCCCCCTTGAAGGTCTGCACCCTCCGAAGGCCTGCACTCCCCCAAAGGTCTGTCCCCCCCGAAGGCCTGTCCCCCCTTGAAGGCCTGTCCCACCCCTTGTAGCCTGTCCCCCCCTTGTAGGCCTGTCCCCCCCTTGAAGGCCTGCACCCCCTTGAAGGCCTGTCCCACCCCCTTGTAGGCCTGTCCCCCCTTGTAGGCCTGTCCCCCCCTTGAAGGCCTTCCTGCCCCCCCTTGAAGGCCCGCCTGTCCCCCCCCCTTGAAGGCCTGCACCCCCTTGAAGGCCTGCACCCCCCCAAGGCATGTCCCCCCCTTGAAGGCCTGTCCCACCCCTTGTAGGTCTGTCCCATCCCCTTGTAGGCCTGCCTGCCCCCCCTTGAAGGCCTGCACCCCTTGAAGGTTTGCACCCCCCCCGAAGGCCTGTCCCCCCCTTGAAGGCCTGCCTGTACCCCCCCTTGAAGGCCTGTCCCCCCTTGAAAGCCTGCCTGCCTGCCCGCCCGCCCCACCCTGAAGGCCTGATGCCCCGACCCACCCCGAAGGACCGCTCACCCCTCTGGCCTCCCCGCACCACCTATGAAGCAGCCACAGCAGGATCGCGACGTCAGCGATCTCTGAGCTGCTTGGGTGCTGCTTCCTGCGCCGCGGTCCTGCCCCTCCTCTGACGTCAGAGGAGGGGCGGGACCGCGGCGCAGGAAGCAGCGCCCAAGCAGCTCAGAGATCGCTGACGTCGCGATCCTGCTGTGGCTGCTTCATAGGTGGTGCGGGGAGGCCAGAGGGGTGAGCGGTCCTTCGGGGTGGGTCGGGGCATCAGGCCTTCAGGGTGGGGCGGGCGGGCAGGCAGGCAGGCTTTCAAGGGGGGACAGGCCTTCAAGGGGGGGTACAGGCAGGCCTTCAAGGGGGGGACAGGCCTTCGGGGGGGGTGCAAACCTTCAAGGGGTGCTGATGTCGCGATCCTGCTGCAGGCTGCATCACAGGTGGTGCAGGAAGGTCAGTGGGGCGAGCGGTCCTTCGGGGGTGGGGGGGGGAATGAACGGCAAGGCCAGGAGCACCCCCTCAGGGCTGGCACCCGGGGCGGACCTCACCCCCCGCCCCCCCCTTGGTACGCCACTGAGCTGAATTTGAAAAAGTACAAAGAAGGGTGACAAAAATGATAAAAGGGATGGGATGACTTCCCTATGAGGAAAGGCTAAAGTGGCTAGGGCTCTTCAGATTAGAGAAGAGATGGCTCAGGGGTGATATGACAGTGATGGGCAACCTATGTCTGCTAGAGATGTCCCCAAAGTAGTGCACATGCTGGATCAAGAGAGGCAAATCATAGCACAGTTTAAACTTCATGCAGATAGGTTTGAGGATATTCCCACTGATTCCTCTAGAGGGAGTTTGAGTGGTGAGCAGACCTGCACTTTCTAGCACATGTCACTCTAGAACAGACGTGTCAAACTGTGGCCTGCGGGCCAAATCTGGCCTGCGGTGTCATACAATTTGGCCCACCAGACAATTAAACATTTGTAATTAAGCAGGCCCACCGGTAGGACGAGGCAGCTGGGAGGACTAGGCGGATCCGAATTGCGCTGGAAGCCGGGAGAGTGCAGGCGACCGCGAGCAGCAGTAAAGAGCATTTGGAACACAGCATCGCACAGTGTGGCCATGAGACTTGCCCGCCGGAAGGCATCAGCTGCAGATTCACATGCCAAGTTTGAGGCGCATAAATCTACAGCTGATGCTTTCCGGTGGGCAAGTCTCGTGGCTGCCTCGCTGTGCTCCCGATACTCTCTACTGCTGCTCGTGCTCCCAGTCTCCTATTTCCCATTATGGTCCAGCAATTCCTTGTCCCTTCTCCGTTTTCTTCCACCCCTATGGTGCAGCAGCATCCTATCCCCCCCTCCTATTTCTCCCTTCCTCAGCCCCCCAAAGATTGTAGCTTCAATGTTCAGCAGGACAGTGGCTCAGAGAGGATAGCCTACTTGGGAAAGTCAGCCTGCTCCTGGAGACATAGCTACAGAAATCCCAATGCTATGTGCCTTCCCAGATTGTGTAAGCAGCAAACTGCAGACCAGAAATAAAAGCCTGCTAAGTGTGTTGTACTACCATAAAGGAGCATGGAGACAAAAAAAGGAAAGATGCCAGACCTCCGGGGGAGGGAAGGGAAATGGAAGGAGAGGACAGAGATGAAAGATAGATGGTTAGCATGGAGAAAGAAGGAAATGACAAATGGGCAGGAGACCCTGGCAAGTGAGTTATTAGAAGACAACCAGAGCCTGGGACCATCAAAAGGTAGAAAAAATAATTTTATTTTCTGTTTTGTGATTACAATATGTCAGATTTGAAATGTGTATCCTGCAAGAGCTGGTGTTAGACAGCGAGCGTGAATTAGAATCTAACAGAGAGAGGAAAAGTCTTTTTTATTTATTCTGTTTACACTACAGAGCCGGTGTGGAGATATTGTAACCCTATACTTCTATTAAGACTAAGCCTTAGTCACTTAGGGGTCCTTTTATTAAGGTGCGCATTTAGCGCGCACTAAATCGGTTAGTGTACCTTAATAAAAGGACCCCCAAAGTATCTTAATTAAAAATTCGGCCCGCGACTTAGCCTTTTTTTCAGATTTCGGCCCCTTATGTGATTGAGTTTGACACTCCTGCTCTAGAGCTATTCCCTGCAATTACAGAGGGGGAGGGGGACAGGCATTTAGATCACCTGCAATACCTGAAGGTTTGGGGCGTGGCTGTGCCTTTTTACACAGGAAGGCAGAGTAGCTTGAGGAGAAGGAGAGGAATGCTAGACACTTGAGGCACACACAGTGCTCAGGGTTGAAGGTTCTACATGGACAGGAGAGGTCGGAGGCCATGGAATTGGAAGAGGTTGGTGATGGACTACCAGAACCTGAGAGCCAGTGGGACCAGGCCATGGAGACTCTGCGATATGAACAGCTGGAGTCAGCAGAGCAATCAATGGAAGTATGTTGGAATACTAAGGCAAGTGAGCTTTAATGCTCTGTAGGCTTATGAAGGTTTTTTTTTTTCCACAAGACTAGGGGCTCCTTTTACAAAGGTGTGCTAGTGGTTTTATCTCACGCTTAGCGCACGCTAAAATGCCGCGCACGCTAGCCGCTACCGCCTCCTTTTAAGCAGGTGGTAATTTTTTGGCTAGCGCACGCTAATCTTGTGCGTGCACTAAAAACGCTAGCGCACCTTTGTAAAAGGAGCCCTAGAGGTCTAAGCCAGGAACAAACTTACCTTTTTCTTTTCCCTGCTGCTGGTAATTCCTGAAAGGAGTGTGTGTTGTTTTCCTGTGTTTTCCTGCTTTTGAATGAAACTTTAAAGGACTGGGTTTTTTTCTCTGCTTGCTATGAGGACTGGACCAGAAGCAGAAGCTTTTTAATCACCTGTTTGCTCAGCACTGATTAGCTCACGTTGGCATTGATATATGAAATGTACAATGCGCAAGGAGAGCACAGGGTTAATCCACGATTTTCCCACCATGCGCATTACAAATCTGAGATTCACTCCCGCGCTCGCGATGCGCATTCCAAAAAAAAATCCAAAAAATATTTCTAACGCTTATGTACATGAAAGTCTACATATATTTAAAGTTTATATATATTTTGGATTTTTTGCGGGGTAGATATATATTTTTAATGGGATTCTTAACATGCATGTGGCAGTTGCTAGGCAGGAATAGTCAGCAAGGATGTAAAGCGACTGGTCCTCAGTAATCAAAACTTTTTGGAACGGAAAGGCCAGTCGGTTTGGACGAAATGATTTCATGAATCGATGCCTTAAAAAATATACATGCCTTTTTACTTATTTGCATGTGCAGATCGGATAGGGTGCGGATGGGGTCTGGAGGAAGGTTAGTGAATCGAGCCGTAGTAGGAAAGTGAGCGCAAACCGAGCGGTACACGATCGGTTTGCTTAGTGAATCTAGCCCAATGACTGCTGGAAGCCAGGACTGAGATAAGCTCACCCCAGCTGGGAAAGGAGTGAGACCAGTGTTTGCAGTAAAGCTTAAGTGCTGGAAATGGAAGTTATGCAGGATAGCACAAGTACTAACAATCCTGAAAGACTGTTTAAAGGTGTGTTTTTTTTCCTTTTCTGTGCCTGCTGAGGCACTCATATGTGGTGGAGCATTCTGACACTGTTTGAATCTTGTTTTTTGCTTGTTTTTCTTGTTTCACAAACTGCTTTTGGTTTTTGTTTCTAATGAATAGATTTTTTGAAAGGTCTCTGGTTGTGCAGTTTTATCTCTCTGGTCTCCCCAAATTCCCTGTGCGGCTCACAGTGGCCCACAGGAGCCAAATTCCTGTCACAGGTAGCTCAGAGCCCATTGCTCTGAAGGTGCCTATGACAATACTAGGCTTGACGGACCTTCAGTCTGTCACAATATGGCAATTCTTATGAATTACTTCCCATCTAGTTCTACCTACTGATGGCAGGACCAATATATTGTCTTGCAAAGATCTGTGTTCGGTTTGGAGTATATGGGATAGTCAGTGATTGCAAGTAGTGCTGCCCAATTCAGGAAAAAAAATTTTGATTCAATTCAGCCTATTGAATTGGTTTTTTTATTTGATTCAATTCAATACAATTTTCCTGCCCAATTGGGTGTTTTTTTTAAAACATCCTGGTGGGTTTATTTTATAGCCTCTTCACCCCCTTTGCCTTTTCCTAATCACACTGGCGCTGTGGTGTAAACAAAATAAACAAACAAAAAAGACTTTTCCTCTCTCTGTTAAATTCTAGCTCACGTTTGCGGTTTAACACCAGCTCTGGCAGGATACACGTTTCAAATCTGACATATTATAATCACAAAACAGAAAATAAAATTAGTTTTCTACCTTTTGTTGTCTGGTCATTATTCAAATCTTGTTGGTCCCAGGCTCTGGTTGTCTTCTGATAACTTGCTTGCCAGGATCTCCTTCTTCTTTCTCTGTGTTAACCATCCATCTTCCATCTCTGTCTTCCCCTTCTGTTTCCCTTCCCTCCCCCGGAGGTCTGGCATCTTTCCTTTTTTTTTTTTTTTGTCTCCCTCCACAGATCCACCTTTTCTTAACTACCCTTTCATCCAGCATCTCTCCCTCCTTCCCCACCACCCCAGGGCCCACCATCTCTCCCTTTCTTTTCCCAACTACCCTCCTATCCAGTATCTCTATCCCCCCCTCCACACCATCCCTTGTGTCCAACTTTTCTCCCTTTCTGTTCCTTCCCTCCCTAAATCCCATTGTCTATCATTTCTCTCCCTCTCCTCTATTTTCAGTCCCATTATTTCTTCCCCCCAAAATCTGGTATATGCACGGCTCTTTAAACCCCCCTTCCCTCCCTCTGTGTACTTCTACACCAGGGCCCCCCTCCCTGAAGCTCTGTTCCCCCTGAAGGTCTGTACCTCCCCCTGAAGGCCTGATCCCACCCCTAAAGAACATAAGAACATAACCAATGCCTCCGCTGGGTCAGACCTGAGGTCCATCACGCCCAGCAGTTCGCTCACGCAGTGGCCCAACAGGTCCATGACCTGTGCAGTAATCCTCTATCTATACCCCTCTATCCCCTTTTCCAGCAGGAAATTGTCCAATCCTTTCTTAAACCCCACTACTGTACGTTGCCCTATTACGTCCTCTGGAAGCGCATTCCACGTGTCCACCACACGTTGGGTAAAGAAGAACTTCCTAGCATTTGTTTTGATTCTGTCCCCTTTCAACTTCTCCGAATGCCCTCTTGTTCTTTTATTTTTTGAAAGTTTGAAGAATCTGTCCCTCTCTACTCTCTCTATGCCCTTCATGATCTTTTAAGTCTCTATCATATCCCCTCTAAGTCTCTTCTCCAGGGAAAAGAGACCCAGTTTCTCCAATCTCTCAGCGTATGAGAGGTTTTCCATCCCTTTTATCAGACGTGTCGCTCTCCTCTGAACCCTCTCGAGTAACGCCATATCCTTCTTAAGGTACGGCGACCAACATTGAACGCAGTATTCCAGATGCAGGTGCACCATCGCCCGATACAACGGCAGGATAACTTCTTTCGTTCTGGTTGTAATACCCTACTTGATTATACCTAGCATTCTATTTGCTCTCTTAGTGGCCGCTGCGCACTGTGCCATCGGCTTCATTGTCATGTCCACCATTTCCCCCAAGTCCCTTTCTTGGGTACTCTCATTCAATAACATCCCTCCCAACGTATAGTTGTACCTCGGGTTTCTGCTTCCCACATGCAAAACTTTACATTTCTCAACGTTGAACTTCATCTGCCATCTCGTCGCCCATTCCCTTAGTTTGTTCAAGTCCCTTTGCAATTCTTCGCAGTCCTCTTTAGTCCGAGCTCCACTAAATAGTTTGGTGTCGTCCGCAAATTTTATTATCTCACACTTCGTCCCTGTTTCTAGATCATTTATGAATATATTAAATAGCAGCGGCCCGAGCACCGAGCCCTGCGGAACACCACTCGTAACCCTCCTCCAGTCTGAGTGATGGCCCTAATCCCCTACCCTCTGTTTCCTACCCGCCAACCAATTCTGGATCCATCTATGTACGTCTCTGTCTATCCCATGGCTCTTCAGTTTCCGGAGTAGACGTTCATGAGGCACCTTGTCAAAGGCTTTTTGGAAATCTAAATATATGATGTCTATGGGTCTCCTCTGTCCATCCGTTTGTTAATTCCTTCGAAGAAGTGCAATAAGTTAGTTAGGCACAAGATCCCTTGGCTGAGGAAGGATATCATTTATTCAATTGCACTTCACTTTAATTTCCTTTCGTCCAGTCGAGTTCCTGCCAGAAAGGCTGTCAACTGGAATGGCTCAAAGAATATATATGTTTTCAGGGATAGGTTGCAAATTTGCTGCAGTAGTTCCGCTATCTCCTCCTTTAATTCCTTCAGAACCCTTGGATGGATTCCGTTCTTACCCGGGGATTTGTCAGTTTTTAGTTTTTCTATTTGCCTGCGCACATCTTCAAGGCTCACTTCCATGGATGTTAGTTTTTCTGCTTGATTTCCATTGAAGAATTGCTCAGGTTCCGGTATGTTGGTTGTGTCTTCGTTTGTAAATACAGACGAAAAGAACATGTTAAGACTTCTTTCTCCTCCTTCACCACTCCCTTCCTGTCTCTGTCATCCAGTGGTCCCACCTCCTCCCTAGCCGGGTGCTTCCCTTTAACATATCTAAAGAACGGTTTGAAATTTCATGCTTCCCTGGCTAGCCTCTCTTCATACTCTCTTTTGGTTTTTCGAACCACATGGTGACATTCTTTTTGATACTTCCTATGCTCTTTCCAGTTCCCCTCAGTTTTGTCCTTTTTCCATTTCCTGAATGAATTTTTCTTATTGCCTATCGCTTCCTTCACTATTTTAGTTATCCACGCCAGGTCTTTTGTTCGACTCCTTTTTCACCCCTTTCTGAATCTGGAGATATTCAGATTTTGCGCCTCGCTCACCGTGTCCTTGAAAAAAGACCAGGCATGTTCTACCGTTTGCCATTTTTTGGGAAGTGTTCCTAAGTTTCTTCCTTACCTCATTGCTTCGTAGTTGCCTTTCCTGAAGTTAAAAGTTGTCGCTATGGTTCTCTTTCCTTGAACTTGATCATATTATGATCGCTGTTTCCCAACGGTCCCACTACTTCCACTTCCTTTGCAGGCCCCCTTAACCCATTTAGGATTAGATCCAGAGTGGCATTTCCTCTCATTGGTTCTCTAACAAGCAATCTTGTGTAGCCTCCAGAAATTCTGTCTCCCTAGCGCATCTTGAGCTTCCAAGACTCCAATCTATCCCAGGGTAGTTGAAGTCTCCCATAATAACCGTGTTACCGCTTTTGGATTCTCGCTTCATCTCGGCTTCCATTTCTTCATTGATATCTCCGGTTTACCCGGGTGGACGATAGTATAGGCCCACCTTTATTTCATGTCCTTTCCTACCCGGTATTTTAACCCATAGCGATTCCAGCTTATTGGTCATCTCCGCTGTGTCCATTCTTGTCGATTGTATGCTTTCTTTTATGTATAGGGCTATTCCACCTCCTTTCTGTCCTGACCTATCCTGGCGATAGAACTTGTACCGCGGCAGTGCTGTATCCCATTTGCTTTCCTCATTCCACCATGTTTCAAAGATTCCAATGATGTCTATGTTCTCTGCATTGCCCATGGCTTCTAGTGCCCCCATTTTGTTTCTTAGGCTCCTTGCATTAGTATATATGCAATTTAGATCCTGGCATTTTGTTGTCTTCATTTCCTTTCCCTGTGCTTCGGTTTTTAGTGTCTTCTCTTCTCTTCTCCGAGCTCTACGCTTGCGGAGATGGCGCGGTATACAAACCTAAGGTTTAGTTTAGTTTAGTTTACAATCTCTCTAACCTCCTCTTCTGGGTTAGTTGACTCCTGTAATTTGTCCCTTGTTTCTTCCCAGCCTTGTTTCCCCTTAGTATCTTCTTCCAAATTGTCGACGCTAGGTCGACTGTCGGCTTTCCCTTTCTTCTTAGTTTAAAGCCTGTTCTATTCCTCTCTTGACGTTGTTTGCTAGAAGTCTAGTTCCCGCTGTGCTCAGGTGCAGTCCATCTCTCTTGTAGAGCTTGCTCTTGCCCCCTGAAGGCCTGTGCCACCATCCCTGAAGGCCTGTTTCCCCCTTGAAAGCTTGTCCCCCCCCCTTAAAGGCCTCTCCCCCCTTAAAGGCCTGTCCCCCCCCTTGAAGGCCTGTCCCCCCCTTTGAAGGCCTGTCTCCCCCCATTGAAGGCTTGCCCCCCCTTAAAGGCCTGCATCCCATCCCTGAAGGCCTGCCTGCCTGTCCCCCCCCTGAAGGCCTGCCTGCCTGTCCCCCCTGAAGGCCTGTCCCACCCCCCACCCCGAAGGACTGTTCACACCTTCCCCCCCAGAAGGCCTGCGTGTTTCCCTGGCCTCCCACTGGTGTCCGGCTTCCCCCCTGGCCTCCCTGCACCATTTACCTTTGAGGAGCAGCCTGCAGACAAGATTGCGGTGCTAGTGATCTTTGCACACTGCTTCGGAGCTGTTTCCTCCATCGCAGTCCTGTCCCTCCTCTGACATCAGAGGCAGAATCGTGGCAGAGGAAACAGCTCTGAAGCAGTTTGCAAAGATTGCTAGCATCGCGATCTTGTCTGCAGGATGCTCCTCAAAGGTAAACGGTGTGGGGCACATGGTGTGGGGAGGCCAGGGGGGGGAGAAGCGGGAGGCTAGGGGGGAAGCCGGATGCCATGTAGAATCTCACTAAGCACCATTCTAGTCGGCACCAATTTTTTAGATGCCATATATAGAATATGGACCTTAGTGTGCAATAATAACATTATTATCTGCCATAAATCTAAATTTTATGCAATAGGCTTTGAGGAAGATAATACACAATAACAGCATTATCGCACACTAACTGTTAGTACCTAGGCCTGAATGCTTTTGAGTATATTTAAAAGAAGTATCATAACATTTTAGTTATGGGTAAAAGTTTTAGCTTCTTTTTGTTAATTTAGACCAGTATCATATTCAGAACATTTCAGGAGTGACTGCATATTTAAAAATGGATGAGGCTGAGGCATGTTGCAATGAAGCTGATAATGTTTTATTCAGCTTCAAATGGGTGCTGTCCAAAAAATCCAATGCAAATGATATTTATTCAGATTTCCTGAAATAGCAGTGCTTCTGTACACTGTTTTGAATTTATTTCTCTTTGCCAACCTCAGTGAATGTATTTCTACTTAAAAGGTTCACAAATCTCTCCTGGGCTCAATCTAAAGTCCCTATTAAAAATGGTACCATATGTGTTCCTAGTCTAGGGCTTCCAAAACCGTTCTGGGAACTGGTCCAAAATAGAGGCAAAAGTACACCAATGGTGATCAAACAGAGGCCTGGTACAAGGAATCAGAAACACACTAAATTGCCATGTAGATATAGAAGTACCAGCTTGGCAATCAGACTCTGTACCACATATTCCTATTTGCCAACATTTGAATCAAGTTGTTCTCAAAGATGGGCCCTTATGTATCATTTTCCTGATGACATCATTGTTGAAACTGAGGATATTGTCCCAATATGAGAACTCCATGAAAGCCTACTTCTTTGTCTAGCATCTCTCATCTTTGTTCCCTCCAACTCCCCTTGCAATTAAACATCTCCCTTCTCCATCACTTCCTACCCCAATGTCAACTAACATCTCTTCCTCCACCATGTGGTCCATCATTACCTCTCTTTTCTTCTCTTCTCAAGCTCCAGAGCCTAATCTTCCAATCCCCTTGAGGTAAAACAACTCTCTTTCTCCCTGCCACACTTCCTCCTGCTCTTTATCAGGCAGTGGGCCAAGACAAGAAGACACAACATGTGATATCTCTGCTGGTAGAGTACAATCCAAAACAGGAACGCACAAAGCTGGGTCCATTACGGGAACTTTTTTCTGCTTGAGAGAGGTAGATCCTTCTAATGCACTTCTTTTACAGACAGGACATGTCAGAGGGTTGTACTGCTCTCAGGGCCAAAATATGTTCTGCAGCTGGCCTGGCTGTGCATGTTCCCATTATAGACTGTACTGGGCTACCGGCTCTATCGCACACTGTCTTCTTGCATTGGCCTGCTACATAAAGAGAAAGAAGAATTGCGGCAGGGGTTGGGGAGGGGGGAATGCTGGGTCATGCTCAATATTTTGGCATGGCACTTGTAACTCCTCCTGTCCCAACACCTAGGCTCTGGACTAGTCTCTACTTGGATATGCCGTTAGACATCATTAAACTACCAGGTACAATTAAAGAAAATTTAAGCATTGTGGTTCACGTGATTGATATTGGTACATGCCATGTGTACTTTTGGAATATTGCATAGTACACAAATGACATGATTTTTTCATCTTGTTGATTATTCAGCACAATATAGTTATTCTTGATTATTTAAAATGCAATGTTCAGTATCCATATTGTGGTGAAGTTTGTGGGTAGTTTTGAACCGATGGAGGGCTACAAGTAGTAAAATAACAGTAAATCAATGCATGTACATTTGAAAATGTATACATGTTGGATTGATTGTCACTCCTCATTTCCTGGCTAAATTTATTCATGCAAATAAAGATGGCACATACTTTTCTAGATGAAAACAAGAGAATTGACCCAATAATCTCCACAGACAAATCCAAGAAGAAACAAAAAACAATGTGGAGAAATGATGTTGCTGAGATGGACTTTATTAATATTAAAACTTGGCAAACCACATAAAAACCTCTAGGACATAGTCCGCTGAAAAGCTTTGGTCCCTGGACCTAACACAGTCCGTGTGTCGATAGAATGCCTTCTTCAGGGGTCCCTATGAAGTCCTATGGTAAAGATACATGGATAAAAATGCCAGTCGGAAATAAACTGATCCGTAAATGCTGTGTGGTAAACCTTTGCAGGTACCACTCAGTAATTGCCCAAAATGAATAAGTAGTAACTACAAAGCCTCTCTGTTAACTATTGGGGCATCCTCAGCATGTGCCCATTCAGTTTATAACAAATAAATTATCTTGGCATACAATAACCAAATTGCAGATCACACATATGCAGTTAGGGGCTGATTCTGTACAGGACGCTGGTCTCAGCAGCCACCTAAGAAGTGGCTGAGAATCACACACCAGCACCATATTCCGAATCATGTATGTCTTTAAAAACATATGCCTTGCTCCCCCTCCCCTCCCTGATTCTGAAACCGGCGTCCATGTCACCGACGCTGGTTACAGAATCACACCTGCCTGATCAAGGGATCCCTTGCCGTCAGCAGATTGCAGCAAGGGAATTTCCGAACAGTTGAGGTGGTCCCCTGCTGCAGCTGGTCATCTGATCGTGGAAGGGATTCCCTTGCTGCAATCAGCTCAGCCGACTGCATCTACTTTTAACTTTGGAAATGTAGGCCAACATTTTGCTGGCCTACATTTCAAGTGTCTGTCGCAGCCCTAGGGAGATGCCTAGGGCTGCTTAAGCTTGCCTAAGGCCACTTCTGGTCAAAACCATGCCCATGCCCAGCCTTGGGCGAGCTTGTGTTCTTAAGTGTTTCCCTAGACCCGCGACAAACGCCTACAGTGTAGACGTCCTGCCTTGAGGTTTAAAAAAAAAAAAAAAAAGTGCAACCCGATTGGCTGCCAGACGGTGGTAGAATGTCTACCAATGACTATAATCGGGACTCCCATTTATAGAATCTGCCCCTTAGGGGAAAATTCTATAATAATGAACCAATATATAGGCATCTGCCCCCAAAATGTAAGGTTGCAGCTCTACAATTCTTCAGAGGTTCTAGGTTCAGTGCCATCATGATTGACTTTGTATTGAAACAGGAAGTATGTAAAGCACGATCTTATGTTAAAGATAGTACCATAATGTACCCGAAGGATCATAAGAACATAAGAACATAAGAACTGCCATCTCCGGATCAGACCTTTGGTCCATCAAGTCCGGCGATCCGCGCACGCGGAGGCCCTGCCAGGTGTACCCTGGCGTAATTTATAGTCCATCATATCTTTATATGCCTCTCTTAAGGAGATATGCATCTAGTTTGCTCTTGAAGCCTAGGACGGTCGATTCCGCAATAATCTCCTCTGGGAGGGCATTCCAGGTGTCAACCACTCTCTGAGTGAAGCAGAACTTCCTGACATTAGTCCTGAACCTGTCCCCCCTTAGCTTCATTTCATGTCCTCTAGTCCGTGTCAAATTGGACAATGTAAATAATCTTCTCTGCTCTATTTTGTCGATTCCTTTCAGTATTTTGAAGGTCTCGATCATATCCCCACGCAGTCTCCTTTTCTCTAGGGAGAACAATCCTAGTGTTATAAGTCTATCCTCGTATTCCAGTTTCTCCATACCCTTCACCAGTTTTGTTGCTCGTCTCTGCACCCTCTCCAGCAGTACTAGTGACTTTGGATTTATCATCATTGTATACCAATATACCCCAGAGGGATGCTTTACAAGTGATATTGAGTCATTGTCAGTCTCTTCAGTTATCAGATCGGAGAATTCAGTTTCTTATGATAATAGCACAAATAGCTATGGAAAAGAACTATTTTTTAATTTGATGACAGGTTTTATTTTTAAACCAAAGGTATAGCCATGGGAGGCCACTATGGCTCCAACTGTAGCCTGTCTATACGTCACTGCTTTTGAGGAGAAATATCTTTATTCTTCAAGCTTCCATGCTATTTTAGTATGGAAAAAGGTTCATTGATGATGTTTTTATGGTATGGACAGGCTCTCAGGATTCTTTAAATTCTTTTTTGAGATGGCTTAACATTTGTGATGTCAATTTGCAGTTTGTAGCTTCTATGGATACCAACTCCATTGCCTTCCTGGACATTCAGATTACCAAGTGCGAAACGGGCTTTCCTACAACCCTGTTCCAAAAACCCACAGATTGGAATAATTTACTCTCATACACGTCTTTTCATCCTCGTCACCTCAAGGATAACCTACCTATCGGTCAGTTTTTTGCGCCTGAGGCGGTTGTGCACCACTATTGAGGAGTATAAAAATCGAGCAAGTGATATGTGAACACAATTTGAAGAACGGGGTTATTCTAAGTAGGTTATAAAAAAAAGCATTCAAGCGTGCTCTATATGCACAATGGCCTCTTCTACTTGCAATCTTCAGTTCAACAGCATAATCTTTCTCTAGTGTGTGTGTTGCGATATACTCAAAAAGCCTTTTGCATTAAGAAAATCATTACACAATGTTGGCATATTTTGCAAATTCATCCACACTTTGATGTTATGTCACGTTTTGCTTATGCCAGAGGCAAAAATTTGAAATATCTTTTAACTAGGTCTCAGTTCAGTAGGGGTATGAGACAAGGACGTGATATGCAGGGCAGACATGAAAGGTGTTGGTCAAGCTCTGTATGTTCTCATGCTTTGTTGACATCTCATGTTTATCACCCTGCTTGCATTATCAGCATGATTTGAGAGAGATTACCGTATTTTCACATAGATAACGTGCACCCGTGTAAAACGCGCACACGGGTATAGCGCGCGAAAAACACAAATTTATGTACTGAAATTTTTATATACTGCGCATGCTGCCCGACTCTCCTTTCGCCCGCCCCGACTCTCCTCTGGAGACCCCGACTCTCTTTTCGCCCGCCCCGACTCTCCTTTTCCCCTTGAAGTCCTGTCCCTACCCTGAAAGCCTGATGCCCCCCCGACGTCTGATTCATCCCCCGCAGGACCGCTCGCACCCCCACCCCGAAGGACCGCTCGCACGCACCCGCACCCCCACCCTGAAGGACCGCTCGCACCCCCACCCTGAAGGACCGCTCGCACCCCCACAGCCTCCCCCCCTCCCCCATGGAGAAGCTGTCTACCTTGTTTCCGGATGCCAGCGAGCCCAGCTGTGTCCTCTGCTGGCGGTCCCGCCCCTTCTCTGAGCCCTGCTGCGCTGCTTTTTCTTCCAGCGGTCCCGCCCTTTCTCTGACATATAACGCGCTCGGGTATGCGTGGTTTGTAAAAACCACATATAACGCGCGCATTATATGCGAGAAAATACGGTAAGTGTGAATTAGGCAGAAAGACAGAATTCAAGGGAGGAGGAAGCCAGAGAGTCCAGTGAGAGAGGGAGAGAGGAGGCTTTTATAGGTTGGAACCTTATTCCAAAAAAATAGAATCTATTGTGGTTAAGTACCCATTTCTTTCTGTAAAATATTTTAAACAATGGTAAGGAAGGTGTGTGGGCTGTGAACGACTGGAAGAGAAAAGAGAAAGATACTGTTCCTCATAGACTGGAGTTACTGCTATATTCCAATATCTCTTCTGTGACAAAGGCTCCTTAAGAACATGCAGCTGGGGACATTCTCTTCCTTAAGCACCGGACTTTAGCACATCTGTTGAACCTCAGGGCTGTGCCAAGGTCTTTTTTTACTCTTAAGCACTGATAATTTAGAAATAATTTAGGGCAATCTAAGGCTGATGGACTATCTGCACTGACATCTCCCAAGATCAGATATGTTTGATAGAATCTCCCATAGGCCTTTGCTGACATTGGTTAGACCAACGGAAGATTCTGACAGTTATCAGTGTAAGGCTAGGATGACAGCATCTACTTTCCTTTACAGAATTCTGGCATAACCAGTGAAATACACACCCAAAATTTAAGTGCAAGCTGGTAAAAAGCTTGTAAAAGTACTGGCACCTAAATGCCGGAGATATTTGTATAAATTATAGCATTCTAAAAGTTGTGTGCATAAGTGTGAGACCTGCACAGTCTTTGCCTGCCCAGAAATATGCACACACACATCCTTATATACAAGTATTCTAATCATTTACATAAATAGGACTAGATGCAGTATAAATGGTGCCCAGTGTTATTCAATAAATGGTGCTCTGGGATGAGCATAGGATAACATTGGGAGTCAAAGACTTATACCAGCTAAAATAAGGTGTAAATCCTAGCACACAAGTTGGTCACTCATTGCTTTAATAAAAACATAGAAACATGATGGCAGATAAAGGCCAAATGGTCCATCTAGTCTGCCCATCCCCAGTAACCATTATCTCTTTCTCTCTCTGAGAGATCCCACATGCTTATCATTGGCCCTCTTGAATTCAGACACAGTCTCTGTCTCACTACTTCTTCTGGGAGACTGTTCCATGCATCTACCACCCTTTCTGTAAAAAAGTATTTCTGTAGATTACTCCGGAGCCTATCACCTCTTAATTTCATCCTATGCCCTCTCATTGCAGAGTTTCCTTTCAAATGAGAGATTGCATTTACATTACGTAGATATTTAAATGTCTCTATCATATCTCCCCTCTCCCGTCTTTCCTCTAAAATATACAGATTAAGATCTTTAAGTCTGTTCCCATACACCTCATGATGAAGACCACGGACTATTTTAGTAGCCTTACTCTGGACCAACTCCATCCTTTTTATATCTTTTTGAAGGTGCGGCATCCAGAATTGTACACAATATTCTAAATGAGGTCTCATCAAAGTCTTATACAGGGGCAATACCTCCCTTTTTCCTACTGGCCATACCTCTCCCTATGCACCCTAGCATCCTTCTAGCTTTCGCCATCATCTTTTCAACCTGTTTGGCCACCTTAAGATCATCACATACAATCATAACCAAGTCCCGCTCTTCCGTCGTGCACATAAGTTCTTTACCCCCTAAACTGTACCGTTCCTTCGGGTTTATGCAGCCCAAATGCATTTATTAGCATTAAAATTTAGCTGCCAAATTTCAGACCATTCTTCAAGCTTCGCCAGGGCTTTCTTCATGTTATTCACACTATCTGGCGTGCCTACTCTATTGCAGATTTTGGTATCATGCGCAAAGAGGCAAATCATACCCGACAACCCTTCAGCGATATCGTTTCTAAAAATGTTTAAAAGAACAAGCCCAAGAACAGAACCTTGAGGCACACCACTGGTAACATCCCTTTCCTCCGAGCGATCTTCATTGATCACAATTTTCCAGAATGGCCCTGCCCTGCCCATATCTCTTCCATGGGAATACCCCTTTTGACTTAGGCACTATCCTGATCTGCTGTTTCAGCCACATTTTGGCACCTTGCATCTGTTGGAATGTATTTGCACACTGAAATTTGGGTGCTGAATTAGCCCAAAATGAGCAAGTAAATGTTGGCTCCTACTTTACAGCCCTACTGAACACCATTTTGAAGGGGGCATATGCCCAAGTAGACCCCCATGACTGCACCCTTGCTCTGAGCATATAAATACAGGTGCACTGTTACAGAATTACCCCTATTAAGTGTAAGGCACAGTCAGTGGCATAGCGGGGGTGAGAGATCCCTGGGGTGGTGGTGTCCCTTTCCCCACCCTCTTCTTCACCCCCTCCACCTCCACACGCTCCTTCCCCTCCCACTCCTGCTGTGTGCGCACCTGTGCACCGCTCCCTTCCCCCGTACATCTGTACCATTCCTGGCATGAGGAGAAACCGCCAAGTTGCTATCGCGCCAGCGTCAGCTCTTCCTCTGATGTCACTTCCTAGGCGTGGGTCCAGGAAGTGACATCAGAGGAAGAGCCGACACTGGCGCGATAGGAGGTTGGGGTTGCTTCCCACACCAGAAGTACGGGGGAAGGGAAGCGGTGCACACATGTGGCAGTGGGGGTAGGTGTGGAAGGAGTGTGTGTGTGTGTAGGGTGGGGGGGTCGGAGAGGAGGACAGGTGCCTGTGCCCTAACCAAGATGGTGTCCAGGTGGACCACCCCCCACCCCCACCCCGCTCCCTTACTACGCAACTGGGCACAGTTCCTACTCTTTCCCCACCCATTCCCTGCCCCATTTTGAATTTATCTTTCAATTTAGGAATTAACATATTATTTTGTTTAAATATTTATATATCACTTATAGCTTAAGTGGTTTACATGTGGGTTATGCTGTAATTGTTAGTGCAGGAATGCACTAACAGTAAAAGGCACTAATACACGTGCATCTTAGTTAAAGGGCTCTCAGTCATTCTGAGAAGGACAGTTTCACCCAGGGCAAATGCAGTATCTTGGTGATACTTGTCCCAGCAATCCTGATTTGTTTATGTCTCTCTGGTTAAGCCAGGCTTTGTGGACAGCATCACCCAGCTGCCAGGAGTCAGATGCTCAAGCTCTCAACAGGCAAAGGAAACACGAGAGCATTTACAGTGCCTGCAAACCACACATAAATAATGTGTATCATTTAAACATAAGCCTCAGTCCCAGTTTATGAAACCTAGTGAGACACTACTGCAATCTGCCTGAGGTAAATCACTCTGAAATTTGTCCTCTCGTGTGCTCAGTCTTGACAAGTCTATATAAATAATACCTGTTAATGAGCCTAGTACAAATGTTTTATTGCTTTAGAGAAACCAAGTGGGTGATATTTTCACATGCAAAGCCTGTGTTACCCATAGAAAAGTTCTATTATAATTGTGCAACGTTATCCCCCTAACTCTATACACTTGCACGCACATCTTTATGCTTAGTGAGCAAAGTTGCATGCATAAGTTATAGAGTTACGCATATAACTTGAATGACTAACAAGCTGATAATTGGCATTAACAACCAATTATTGACTATACTTAGAATCAATTGCCGCTAAATAGGTGTTACTAGGGTTGCCAGATTTTCTAATTGGAAAATCCAGACCCCTAGACTCACCCCAGTACCACCCCCGCTGCCTGCTTTTGTCCACCGCTCCCCGCTCTTGTCTGCAAATCACGTCGGGCAGGGAGGAAGTCCGTGCATGAGCGGATGCCACACTGCAAAACTGCCACCAAGGGTTACTTATGTGCGCATTTTGCACCTGGGACTAGAGGGGGACTGCTCTTATCCTATAACTCTAGACCACTAGAGATTATCCCCAGGTTGGGGATTGGGAATGGAGGGATGAGGTGATATGATGGAGAGGGTGGGGCTTTCATTCTTGTGCAATGATTTTTGGTGGGAGTTCATGCAAGAGGGGAGAACTGGAAAAAAAATTAGAAAGAAAGAAACTAGAAATGTAAACAACATTTAAAAACAATGTCTGGTTTAGCCCTGCTGTAAAGAAAAATCCTCCCAAACTTACTCCAGGCTCTTACCGCATTTTTATAATAAACAAGGGATAAGATTCCCAGTTGCTACTGTCCCATCAGAGCAGTAACAGTTAAGTTCCACTTTCTTCCTGCCTTCTAGAACATCACTAGGCAAACTCCCTTTGTCAGCACTTTATTGTTTTCTGCGCTTAGATGGGTTAAAAATGTTATGAGGGGAAAAAAAAATTTCCAAAAGTCTGATGGCACTACATCCTAACAAAATGTTGCCAGGTGCTCTAGGGGAGCGCTGGCTGAATCCCAACATCAGCATTTTAAAATCCAAGAAAAGCTAAAAACAGGCACAAAAGGGACTTAGCTTATAACCAATGTCCTAGTTCACACAGTTCTGTGGCCTGCACAGCTACCAAGCTTGGAACCTTGATCATCAGTGCTCACATTTCAAATTTGGGCGTATCCTGCCATTTTTCTGTGTGTGCTTCATGGATTCCATTTCACACAGAATGTTGAGACTGGCACTCAGACACCCAGATTGGGATGTGCTCAATTCCAGTGGTGTTTTAAAAAAGGGTCTGCCAAAACAGAGCCTTTTCTAAATACTAGCAGGAATGCATGTGTACTTATCGATATGTAGCAGGAGTAGCTATTTTACAAATACAGTGGTACCTTGGTTTACGAGCATAATTTATTCCAGAAGCATGCTCGTAATCCCAAGCACTTGTATATCAAAACAAAGTTCCCCATAGGCCATAATGCAAACTCAGACGATCCGTTCCACAACCAAGGTATGCTATGGTGGCCCAGGGGTGGGTACCTGCCTGTGGGTGCCACAGCCCCTTCAGCAGGGTGCCTCTGCCATCTGCCAGCGCCTCTCAGCTCCCGAATTAAGCCGTCCGCCGTCCCGATAATGCGCGCATCACGTGTAAGCACACTCAACGTCGCTGAGCGCAGAAGCGTTCATCGATGTTGTGCATGCTTACACGTAACACACGCATGATCAGGACGGCGGACGGCTTAATTCAGGAGCTGAGAGCTTGTTTTGCGAGGTAAGATTTGTGGGAGTGTTTTGCTCATCTTGTGAAACACTTGCAAACCACGTTACTCGCAAACCGAGGTTTGACTGTATATGAGTAACATAACATAAGAACATAAGAATTGCCGCTGCTGGGTCAGACCACTGGTCCATCGTGCCCAGCAGTCCGCTCACACGGCAGCCCCCAGGTCACAGACCAGTAATCTAAATGAGTCCAGCCTCACCTGCGTATGTTCCAGTTTAGCAGGAACTTGTCCAACTTTGTTTTGAATCCCTGGAGGGTGTTTTCCCCTATAACAGTACATTTGGAAAAATGAATGACATGGACCTTGCAGATTCACATGGAAGTGACAGCACTTAAATATGGAAATGAGGCTGTTATATCTTCCATAAGTGATACCTCTTCCATAGGGTTACCAGACATCTGAAAAAATCCAGATATGTTCTCTTTTTAGAGGACTATTCAGGTGCCTGGACAGATTTTTTTTTAAAAAGATATATTTTTATTCATTTTCAAACTTAAAACAGTGTATACATACAGAGATTCATACAGATTTTTTAAAAAGGGGGAGTCTGTCCAGTTTTTGCTGGTTCTCCTGACTCCCCTACTACCTCCTCCCCAGCTGCTGCAATGAATCTTCAAGTCGGCCAGCAGTAGCAATGAGGGAAGCCTGCTGCTGCTGGCTTTGACCCAAAATCCGCCGCTCTGCAGTGACTTCCTTTTCCTACATAGACGGGACTTGCAGAGGCGGCTTCCGGTGCAGGCAGGTGGCAACAGGCTTCCCTCATTGCCACTGCAGGCCTGTCCAAATATTCAATGCAGAAGCCGGGGAGGAGGTAAGTGAGGGAGTCGGGAGGATTCTGCTGGGAGTGGGGGTTTGAATTGGTGCAGGATCTGATGTTGGGGTATGGTTGGGTGAAGAGGGAGAGAGTGGCAGATGCTGGAATGGGAAGAGGGAGAATTACAATACCATGGGGAAGTGCAGGTGAGAGATTAGTCCTAGGGTGAGGTAAAGAAGGAAGAGAAGCTGGGTGGGGGTGAATATGGAGACAGGGATAGGGAAATGGCCTTGGAGGCAAGGGAAGGAAGGATAGATAGAGAGGGATGGACTGGGAATGAAAGGGTGATGAGATGCAGTGGAGGATAGATGAGGGCCAAAAGGGTACAGAAGATGGGAAGGGGAACTAAGGAGATGGGGTGTGGCAGGGTGGGTCTTTCTCTCTTTACCAGGAGTTAGGTTGAAACCAGCATTTCTCCTCCTGAGGGTCATCCACCTCCCGAAAGAACTTATGGTTGCCTCTGATTGGGACTTGTCCTTTTCAGCACCACTATTCCATCAGGATGAGCGAACAGCTCCCAGCAGTCCTTGAAGGAAGTATGCAGATGAGCTCTTTCTTTCAAGTACTTAGACTCCCTCTGCTGGCCTGGGAGAGGAACTTCACCCTATCACAGGGGCATTGGGATATAGAGGAGTGATACTGTCCACGGGGGGAGGGGATCATGTAATGGTGAGATGATGAAGGCAGGGAGATGGGCACAAGGGAAATACTAGAAAGAGACGTATAAGAGACATAGAAAAGGGAGTTGCTGAAAATGAGGAACAATACATACACAGAGATAAAAGATGAATGGTGAGCATGGAGAAAGAAGAAATGTCAAATGGTTAGGAGACCCTGGCAAGTGAGTTAAGAGAATACAAAAGAAAACAGAGACCAGTGCCTGAGACCAACATGATTTGAAGAATAAAATAACGAGACAACAAGATATAGAAAAAATAATTGTATTTTCTATTTTGTGATTAGAATATCAGATTTGAGATATGTATCCAGCTAGAGCTGGTATTAAACATAACTGGGGACTGCAAGACCTAGGCTGTGCTTCTTTAGCTTCCAGCTGGCTTAGGGCTCTCTCTGACTAGTGGGCAGTTGCCCTGGTTGCACTCCCCTAACACTATTCTTGCCATGTGTGAATGAAGTATTCTTTTAGCTTGTTCAGTTTTCTCAATAGTGGAGGGGATATTTGTGAAGGGGAGGGGAGACACGGGTTTTGTTGATCCTTGCTCTGTATTATTTGTGTTTATAAAATGACAATTGTATAGAATATTGTTTCTTTTTATACATTAATAAAATAAGTTCAATATAAAAACATAACTATTCGAGGCTTGTGTGGATGGGATCAGACAGTTTATGGGGACAGGGCAGGGATAGGGACACATTTTTCTGTGAGAAACTCCTCAATCCCTATATGCCCTCTTTGTCTGTCTAAATTATACTGTAAGCTCTTCTGAGCAGGGACCTTCAGTTACATTTTAAATGCATATGTACAGCTCTGTGTACACCTTTCAGCACTTTAGAAATGAAAAATAGTAGTAGTAGTAGTAGTAGTAGTAGTTACAGTATAAAAATATAAATCCCATTTCCATTCCAAAACATAGCACCATAGAACCCTCCATTTTAATAGAGGAGACACAATGATGTTTAGGGATATTATGGGCATTCTCTGAACAGCTGTTGTTTTAAAAATATGCCAAGAATTTCCCCCCACTCCAATTTCACAGCCCCATGTCTAGGCATAGTGCTAAGTATTTAATGTACATGTACAACCACATGAATGCCCCCCAAATCTGTTGTTCCCTGCCAAATGCACACAGCTTGTCTCTGCAGCTGTAAATGCTGATGAAGTCATTGCATTTACCCTGCCAGAACCATGTCTGCGTAGACCTTCTGCCCAAAACCTCCAGACAGCCCAAAACAGGAAAGGAAAATATGTGGGAAAGGTGATGTGAAGAAGTCTTTTTTTTCTCTCTTCAAAATATGATAATATTTATGAATTAGCCAATTCATAAGGGATTTGTAATGTGTAACTGTAACATTCATGGCAGATGTTGTGAGATATTTACCTACTAAAATTTGACTGGCTCCTATTCTAATTTTTTTTTCTGGAGTTTGAGCACTCAAGCCAGCATTTATGCACAGAAAAACTATATCAGCTCATTCTCTCTTCCTTTTAAATATCAGCGCGTGCTAAACGCTAACGCATCCATAGACTATAATGGACGCGTTAGCATTTAGCACGCGCTAAATCGGCTAGCGCACCTTAGTAAAAGGACCCCCATAGTTTGTAGAGTGCAACTTTATATAAAAGCTTGAATCACCAATTTACATTCATGATCCATAATATATTCAAAATATTCATTCATCTCCTGCCTCTATTTTCTGTCTTCTTTTTTCACCACATACAGTTACTAGAATCTCTAAAATTTATGAATGTAAGGGACCGTTGGATCTTTCTAGTTACTAAACCACTCTCAGTGTGGGACATACTGGAGATGGCAGAAGGGAAAGGAGAGGCATTTTCGATATAATGTCTAAATCTGGTTGTGGACGTTTTATGGAACACATCCAAAATCTAGTAGCGAACATGACAATTTTCAAAACAGGAAAACATCTATCTTTTTGTTTCAAAAATGGCCATTTCTTAGATGTTTGTGAGTTCAGTGCGCCTATTTTTTTTAACCATTTTGGGGGGGAAACCCCCCCATCCAAAAGAAAACACACACAATCAAACTATTAAGATATAGGAGGGGCCAGCATTCATAGTAGACTGGCCACATTGACATCCTAGCAGAGCAATGGGGCACCATAGGGAACACTGCAGTAAACTTCACATAAAAGATCCCAGGTACACATCTCACCAAATTTGCATTCTCCAGGGCCTCTAATCTCGGTGAGAAATTGAAATATAGACCAGCCATACAAGAAATTCATTCAGGACATCCACATAAAGCATGTGGAAAATGCAGGCTGTGTCAGTACGTATGGGATACTTCCCAGATCAATATTCCAGGGGTGATGTGCAATAATTTTAAACTTAAATCTGGTACTAACTGTGATTCTGCGGGAGTGGTTTATTGTATTAAATGTCCTTGTCACAAATTATACATTGGACAGACCTCCCGCAGAATCAAAGTCAGGATATCGGAACACATTAGTGGTATTCGTAATCAAAGAGTCTCTGCTCCCCTCACAGCGCATTGGTTGGAGAAATCTCATTCAATCCATGACTTGAGGTACACTGTGTTGATACACATTAGGAACTTTGAAGGGGATCTCCCAAAATGTTTACTCAGAAAAGAACAAAGGTTTATTTATGAATGGCATACTTTAATACCCAATGGATTGAATCACGAGATCGAGTGGTTGTCCCTGTAAACAACATAGCCTTTCCTTTTCTTTTCTTCCCTTCCCCCATGGTGACATCACTTCCGTTGTTGAAGGCGATGTCTTGCCTGTATGAAACCTATTTATGGTTTATCTCCCGTGGTCTGAGCTCACTCTAGCCTAGCTTTCGGTCCCAAGCCGATAAGTGGAGCCTGTAACAGGTATGAGAATGGTAATTAAGTAAAAATATAGTTTGGTATATATTCAAACAGTATGAGGTTCCCGTTCAGATTGGTTTTAAGATTTAGCATTTTTCAAAATTTCACATTGATTTACTTCACTATATGTTTGTTCCAATAGAGTCCTTCCCTGAAGAAGATTATCCTCGAAACTCGAGTCGGGGGGACAAGGATATAACATGGAACAGTAATGGTGTTTGTTTTTAGCACATTATAAGCACTAAACAGATTATGCACCGCTGAGGATCATTACAGACATCATACCATCCGATACACAGATAAGTGTTTTCAATTTTGATTTTTCTCATGCAAATACTAGTTGGATGGTAAGGGGACAGTGAAAAACGATGATGGTCCCCCAATGAACCCCAGTTCGGTGTCATCACCAGTCACGGGTTTTGGGTCTGAGCTTTTCACAATTCTTAATAAGATATTATTGTAAGTTGAACTGTGATTATAGAAGTTATAAGTTCAAATTGAGTATCACAGTGTAGTAATTATTATATCTCTCCATATTAAAGTGACTGATGGGTGAGTCCAAATACTATTTGAGTCAGGCTGTAAACTCTCCAGAGGGAGAAGTGCAAGAGAAGCAGATGTCCATTTGTTTAGAGGGGAATACCAATGCAACTGAGGAATTAGAACCCGTGGACTGTGGAAGTACTTACCTTGAAAGTTCAGCAGTAGAAGAAATGCTTTTGTGACTCCAGTGTTTAAAGTGAATTGAGAGTTGCAGCTATGTTGTGAGTAATAGGCTTCCTAAGCTAAGGATGTGTTCTGAGCTAAAGAGCTGTAGAGTAACATGCAGAAAGTGGGAATGCTTACAGCAGTGGTTCCCAACCCTGTCCTGGAGGAACACCAGGCCAATTGGGTTTTCAGGCTAGCCCTAATGAATATGCATGAAGCAAATTTGCATGTCTATCACTTCCATCATATGCAAATCTCTCTCATGCATATTCGTTAGGGCTAGCCTGAAAACCCGATTGGCCTGGTGTTCCTCCAGGACAGGGTTGGGAATCACTGGCTTACAGCATATATGAGACTTACAAACATAATGATATTTGCATGATTTGATGAGACTTTAAAGCCATTTCTTCAAACAGAGGAGCTTAATTTTCAAACCCTATGAATTTAGACCAAATAGAAACTTGACAAGATATAACCCACAAAGGGGGAATTTTGGGAAGGATTTTTAAAACCAGCTTTAAGGGTGGTTAGTTTTCCTCCCCGCACAAAGCAAAGAAAACTGGTCTTGGAACTGAGAAAGGCTTGAGAGCGTCAGAAGCCTTTCGGCCCATTCAAGGCCCTATGTTTGGACATTGTGGGGTTTTTTTTCTTTTTGATAGAGCTCTGGCAAGAAAACTGAACTGCGGCTATAACTGAAGGGTGTTTGCTTGTGCTGAAAGCGCCTGAGAATTTTCTGTCTGTTGGCATGAAAGCTTTATTTTTATTTCTTAAGCACCAGAGAAATGTCGGGGTTTTGAAGGCACTGCTATGAACTACATGGTGAAGTTCTAACCATAGAAATAAATCTCTTTTGGAAAGGAGATGTGTTGCCAGTGATTGAGAACATTTATCTTTTGTGTTGCCCATTAGCCACTCCAGACTCTGCTCGGTCGGGCACAGTATTCAAGGACTCAAATTTGGGAATGAGGACTTCTACCGACTGAAACTAGTGGCGCAGTGAGGGTGAGTGATGCGTTGGGCGGTAGCATCCCTATACTGTCCTCTTCTCCGCCCCCCCTCCCACCACACATACGCCCCCTTCCCCGTACCTCAGTATCATGAACTTGCTGCCCGCCTCATGCCAAATCTCCCTCTGACGTCACTTCCTAGGAGCGAGATACTGCTTGTGCCGGGAAAATGAAAGAGGTACGCGGGAAGGGGTGCATATGTGCTGCAGGGGGGGGTCGAGAATGAGCAGGGGGCAGAGAGGAGAATTGGTAGGGGCCCCCTACCAAGACAGCGCCCGGGACGGACCACCCTCCCACCCCTCTTTACTACGCCACTGACTGAAACCTGGTTCTGGTACACAACTTCGCTGCACAGCCTTCATATTCTATAATGTTTTGGAATGCCCCTGACCTGCTTTGCTCCTCCCACAGCCACACCCTTTTCTGGGGGTTGCATGCAAGAGGATTTTGGCTTAGATCTTTATAAAATCATGTGCAGCCAGATCTGTGCATAAATCCAAATTAGAGCCAATTAACAACAATGATTAATAGTTAGCAGCCAATGATTGATTGCTAATGGCTCATTAACTAATTTATTTGCTGGTGGATCTGAGGATCACACACAATTTTAGGCACCCAAATTTAGCACTATATATAGAATCGTGATGGGGTCAAAAGTGTAATTTATTTTTCCTTTTTAATGAAATTTTATTAATACAACCAAATAATAATTATCTTAAAGAAATCCATAGAAACATTTAGAAAGGGAACAAGGAAAACTTATAAGCTAGAAAAATAGGATTATACTGAAGTCCATGACAACTTGGGGAGTAAAGGCAAGAGGAAATGGAAAGAAAAATTGCATAACACAATATATTAGATACTACAGCATGACACTCCAGAATATTCTGCATATGTGGATATCAAACAGCTGCTCTCTGGTGATCTGGAAACAATAATTCTGCTATTAATGAAAGCCAAGAGCTAAGAGGGCTCAAAGAACACATATCTCATAACTGATTTCAATTTTAAAATACATTCATAAGGATATTTAAGAAAGAAGAATGCTCCTAACTGAAGTCTTGATGGTTGTAGCCAGTCTTACCTGTAAAGCAGTTTCGATTTCAGTGCTCAAAAGGGCTCTCAATTTTTTTTTAATCAATCACGGTAACAGCCACCGATAACCCCATGCAAATGCATCACAAGGAGTTCATGAGTATTAAAATGGGCACTCCTTGTGATGCACAGAAGGGAACGTCCATCTCTTAACAGGTGGTGAGTCTGGTATGCGAGTGTATATCCCAAGTGGGACATGCACTCACATAACAGATGTGTTCAAATCACTCTAAAATAAAATACCAATTACCACAGCTCTTCTATAAATCATAAAATACTGTACCACCTTACACTATAGATAATCAACCACAGAATTTTTTGTGAAATACTCAAACCCTACACCCCGTGTTTAGTGATAACTCCAAACTGGGGTTCAAAAGGGGACCATCATGGCATTCACCGTCCCCATACACCAACCATTCCAAACAGACTTCGTTCTGTGCTAATTGCTTAACACATTAAGGTAATACTAGTGAAAATAAATTTTCAATGACTTATCTGGAAATGGTGGTGTTGATGATTATTATGAACCCCAGACCACTTTAAAAAGACTTCTCCATTCAAAATCTTCTCTGTCTTTCTTTTTTTCTCTTCTTTTTTTCTTTATTCGTATAAAACTGTGCTGATATCCCCGTCCCCCCGACTCGAGTTTCGCGTCTTCATCAGGGAAGGACACTGAATTAGCTCTCCATATATCGAAGCCCTGCTTCTGATGCCCTTTCGATATATGGAGAGCTAATTCAGTGTCCTTCCCTGATGAAGACGCGAAACTCGAGTCGGGGGGACGGGGATATCAGCACAGTTTTATACGAATAAAGAAAAAAAGAAGAGAAAAAAAGAAAGACAGAGAAGATTTTGAATGGAGAAGTCTTTTTAAAGTGGTTCTGTGGTTGATTATCTATAGTGTAAGGTGGTACAGTATTTTATGATTTATAGAAGAGCTGTGGTAATTGGTATCCTTTCGCCCGCCCCGACTCTCCTCTGGAGACCCCGACTCTTTTTTCGCCCGCCCCGACTCTCCTTTCCCCCTTGAAGTCCTGTCCCTACCCTGAAAGCCTGATGCCCCCCCGACGTCCGATTTACCCCCCCGCAGGACCGCTCGCACCCCCACCCCGAAGGACCGCTCGCACGCACCCGCACCCCCACCCTGAAGGACCACTCGCACCCCCACCCCGAAGGAGCGCTCGCATTTCCACCCCGAAGGACCGCTCGCACCCCCACCCGAAGGACCACTCGCACCCCCACAGCCTCCCCCCCTCCCCCATGGAGAAGCTGTCTACCTTGTTTCCGGATGCCAGCGAGCCCAGCTGTTTCCTCTGCCGGCGGTCCCGCCCCTTCTCTGAGCCCTGCTGCGCTGCTTCCTCTTCCGGCGGTCCCGCCCTTTCTCTGATGTCAGAGAAAGGGCGGGTCCGCCTGAAGAGGAAGCAGCGCAGCACAGGCTCTGAGAAGGGGCAGGACCGCCGGCAGAGGAAGCAGCTGGGCTGGCATCCGGAAACAAGGTAGACAGCTTCTCCATGGGGGAGGGGGGGAGGGGGGAGGCTGTGGAGGTGCGAGCGGTCCTTCGGGTGGGGGTGCGAGCGGTCCTTCGGGGTGGGAGTGCGAGCGCTCCTTCCGGGTGATGAATCGGGCGTCAGGGGGGGGGAACTATGTAAAAAAAATTTTGTACAACGTGCTCAAGCGTATAACGCACAAGGGTATGCGCGGTCTGTAAAAACCACGTATAACGTGCGCGTTATCTACGTGAAAATACGGTAATCCTCCACTGTTCCAGGTACATTAGATATATTGTGAGCCCATCAGGACAGATAAAGAAAATGCTTTAAGTACCTGTATGTAAACCACTTTGAGTGTGGTTGTAGAACTACAAAAAGGCAGTATACAAGTCCCAATCTTTGAGTTTTTGTGGCTTGTAGGACCTGTTATTTAGTTCTGACTGCAGCTGTATATTTGCCACCCTTTTCCCCCCCCAGATTTTGACACCCTACAATAGGTTACTACCTAGTCTTTTTAATGGTTAAGCCAGTTTTGGCAGGCATAGATGGACCAAGCTGTTCATAATGCCTTCTAGATTTACTAGGAATAAAGGTCAGATTTTAACTGGTAGATTTGGGGGGAAAGAGAGAAAAAAGCAAAAAGTTCTGCTTTTGGATTTTTTTTGTTTTTAAGAACGAAAGCATTCTTAAAACCATTAGCGTCCAAGCAATTTATGGAACCTTTTAAACTCTTTCCAGAATTATCAAATTTATTGAGAAACCTGTTTTTGTAAACGTTTGCACATCTCTAGTTACAAACTCCTCTGTTGCTCAGTTATTGTTTTTTGGGGTTTTTAAATATATTTTGTTTGTCCTAAACTTTTGTGATGTATGTGCTGGTTTCTTTGTTACTTATTAAAGAAATCTTATTGCATTATTATAGCCTATTTTGTGAGATGGCTTTTGTTTTCTTGTTATGCTGTTGATTGCACTAACATTAAAAATTATTATAAAAAAAAAATACTTGCCCAAGCTTGGCATGAGAGCTTTGCTGAAGATATAGGAGGTAGTTTTATAAGTGGGTGGGAAAAGTCTATAACTGGTGTACAAAAATAGGTGCTGAAAAAAAAAAAAATCAGAGCTAAATACAATTCTATAAAGGGTGAACACCTTTTATGGAATAGTGCATAGCGCAGATTCCCATGTCTAACTGTAAGTGCCAGACTTATGCCCAGTGGCGTAGTAAGGGGGGAGGGGGGACCCTGGGTACCATGTTGGTGGGGGCACCAGCACCCGTCCTCCTCTCTGGCCCGCCTCGCCTCACCATGCGCACACCTCCCTTCCCTTCCCCGTACCTCTAGTTGTTCACTGCAACAACTTTAACATGCTCCTTGCGACCGCATCGTCTCTCCCACTTCCGGGTGCGCCCATAGGAAGTGATGTCAGTGGTAGAGATGGCGGGGTTGTGAGGAGCATGCTGAAGTTCTTGTTGCTCACGGTGGCATCTCTAAATGCCTTTTACTTGGCACTAAGAACATAAGAACATAAGCAGTGCCTCTGCCGGTCAGACCATAGGTCCATCCTGCCCAGCAATCCGCTCCCGCGGCGGCCCAAACAGGTCACGACCTGTCTGAATCACCAGAAGGGGCTCCCTTGCCACCTTGTTATCTCGTTTAAGTCCTGCCTTCCTATCGAAGTCCTAGCCCTCCAGTCTTGCACATGCACGACCTGGTTGGTTTATACTCATTACCTGGTTAACATTCTATACTTGTGTTACATCCCAGCTCCTCCCTCAGTATCCCACGATCCCTTTATCCGTCAGGAATCTGTCCAATCCCTGTTTGAATCCTTGGACCGTACTCTGCTTGATCACTTCCTCCGGTAGTGCATTCCAAGTGTCCACGACCCTCTGGGTGAAAAAAAACTTCCTTGCATTTGTTTTGAACCTATCTCCCTTCAGTTTCTCAGAATGCCCCCTTGTATTTGCTGTCCCCTTTAGTCTGAAGAATCTGTCCCTATCCACCCTCTCTATGCCCCTCATGATCTTGAAGGTCTCTATCATATCTCCCCTGAGCCTCCTTTTCTCCAGAGAGAAGAGCCCCAGCCTTTCCAGCCTCTCGGCGTATGAGCAGTGTTCCAGCCCTCTTACCATTCTCGTTGCTCTCCTTTGGACTCTCTCAAGTACCGCCATGTCCTTCTTGAGGTGTGGCGACCAATACTGAACGCAGTATTCCAGATGCGGACGCACCATCGCTCGATACAATGGCATGATGACTTCCCGTGTTCTGGTTGTTATGCCCTTCTTTATGATGCCCAGCATCCTGTTGGCTTTTTTCTACTAGAGAATGACACGGTGGCGGTTTACCCGCAGCCACCGCATTTTAGCCGCGGGTCACCCACCGAAAACGGGGAAGAAAACTAGCAGTCGCTGCGGCGACGGGGACAAGGCCATTCACCGCCCGCGGGGCGGTGAATGGTCTTGTCCCCCGCAGTGAGGCATGAAGGATCGCGCGGTCCCCGCAGCTCACACCCGCCCGCCCAATCGATTCCAGTGTCCAGCCAGCTCTCTCCCCTCTCCTCACCCCAGTCCGCAGATCCTCCTCCTCGGCGACCCGCACGCTACCAGAGAGCCGCGCACACCCGCCGCTGCTCAGCCTCGATCTTCTGCTCTGACGCAACCGGAAACAGGAAGTTGCAGCAGAGCAGAAGATCGAACACTGAGCAGCCGCGCGTGTGCGGCTCCCTGGGAAAGCGCGCAGGTTGCCGAAAAAGAAAACCCACAAACCAAGGTGAGGAGAAGGGAGAGAGCCGGCCAAACACCAGGATCGACCGGGCAGGCAGGTAGTGGCCGCGGGGACCGTGCAATCGCTAGTGTTCCCGGCTCAAATTGGAAGGAGGGAGTGAAAGGAAAAAGGCTTATATGGATGCAGCGGGGACGGTGATGGGGCGGTGAATGGGATGGCAGTGGCGGTGACGGGGCGGTGAAAGGGATGGCGGTGACGGTGACGGGGCAGTGAAGGGATCGGCGGTGACGGGGCGGTGCAGAGGATGGTGGGCCGGTGACGGGGCGGTGACGGGGACAGATTTTTTCCACGTGTCATTCTCTACTTGGCACTATTGCTCTCGTTCAACATCAAGTTACGTAAAGCAGCCGTTTCAACATCTGCCAATTAAAGGATTAATATATACCATGCATATTTTATAGAATTTCATCAGTTGTGCACATTGCATGGCTCACACCTGTGTGCCCACTTACACCAGCCATTGACCTGGCATAAGAGATTGCGCCTAACTTTTGGTGCATCAGAATAAGTTTACACTGGAGGAGTCGCCTAATGGTTCGTGCTGTGGCTTGAGAACCAAATTTGATTCCCATTGTGGTTCCTTCTCTGATTCTGGGCAAGCCATTTAACCCTCCATTGCTCCAGGTACAAAATAAGTATCTGTATATAATATGAAAACCATTTTCATTGTAACCACATAAAGGCAGTATATCAAATCCCACCCTCTTTCCTTTTAACGTAAGCCTATTTTTTAAAAGTACTTATGTGGTTCACTGGCTATTGAAGCCTAAATGTGTGCACAAGCATCCTCCTCTTTATTCAGGTTGAAGGCCTTTCCCACTCTAGTTGTTGAAGCTCAAGGCAAGGTGTTCATCCATTCTCATGGTTCCAGAAGCTCTCTACTCCCCTTCTGAAGCTCAGATGGTATTATTTCTCTCTGAGAGGAATCCCCATTACCAGCTATAGAAGCCCTTGGATTTCTGTATGTTCTAACATTTTTTTCCTCTCTGATAAGTCTCTGCATTCTAGCCACATGAGTGCACAGAGAGCACTCTGTTTCTACTAACTGTGACAGTAGAGACCTCTAGCGTTCCTACTAAGTAAAATCATTTCTATTATTCAAAGGGTTCTCCTTTTTTTGTGAGGTATGGATAGGAGGAGACCTTGGATTGTAGGACAAACTGATATAGATATTTAGCCCAAAGACAGCTTCCTGTCTTCAGCTAGCAAGCCACTGCACCACAAGGGCTTAAATGTGAGTGGTTAAGTCAATACCCTATTGCAGTAGTTTCCAAACCTAGTCTTGGAGACACCCCAGTCAGTCAGGTTTTTAGGATATCCACAATGAGTATTCATAAGAGAGACGTGCATGCACTACTTCCACTGCATGCAAATCTCTTTCATGAATATTCATTGAGTTATCCTAAAAACCTGACTGGCTGGGGTTCTTCTCTATGGAATACGAGGTGCTACCCAAAAGTTCGGGAAATGTGAACAGCGCTCACAAACTGGAAATAATATGCCCTTCCGCTTCTAGAGGTGTCTAGCAGTATGCTTTGTGAATCAGTGTGCCAACGGGCGTGCAGCTGAGTGGTCGCATTGTTTTGTTCTGTGCGATTTTGTAAGGTTGTGTTTTAGTGACTTGGCGGATTTTGATATGACGGATTTTACTGAACAAAGAATATGCATCAAATTTTGTTTCAAACTTTAAAAAACTGCTGCAGAAACCCATCATATGCTCCAGGAAGCCTTTGGAGCTAATGCCATGTGCCAAAGCAAAACCTTTCTTTGGTACAAACACTTCAGGGACGGACAAACATCTGCCCTTGACGATGACCGTTCCAGACAACCGTCAACAAGCACAATACCGGAAACCATAGCAAA
Source organism: Geotrypetes seraphini (assembly GCF_902459505.1). Taxonomy (NCBI): domain Eukaryota; kingdom Metazoa; phylum Chordata; class Amphibia; order Gymnophiona; family Dermophiidae; genus Geotrypetes; species Geotrypetes seraphini. Next base: position 173,910,616 of record NC_047089.1, read on the forward strand.
AGTTCGTGAGACTATTCTTGAAGATCATAGGCAAACTAGCCACAATGTTTGTGAGATAGTAGGACAGTCATACAGGACAGTTCAATGAATTTTGTCGGATGAATTGAACTTGAGACGTATTGATTACTCCACCATGGCAACGTACCCACACATCACTCGTTGTTTGACGATTCCTGACTTCCAGAAACATTACAGTGATTACGCACCCTCCCTATTTGCCTGACCTTGCCCCCTGTGATCTTTTTCCTATTCCCCCAAATGAAATTACGATGAAAGAGATTGAAGAGATCCAGGCAGAATCGCATGAGATCATCAAGGCATTCACCCAAGATGACTTCCATAGATGCATGGACTTGGGGGAAAAATGCCGGGATCGCTGCACACATTCTCAAGGGGACTACTTTGAAGGAGATGATGGAAACTAGGAGTTTCAGTAAGCAATTTTAAATTTTGGATCTGGGAAAGCCAGGACTCGAGGGAAGAAATGCTTATAAAGAAATGTAGAGAGGAAAGGGGGGGGGGGGATACTGGGTACTCTCTGTACAAAGGAGAATGCTAGTGAGGAAGGTGAATTGTGACTTTTACTCTTTTACTGTATACTGTACAAATCCATTTTTGTGCTTTACCACTAAAGAGTTTCAATAAACTGTAACAAACTTCAGAACAAAACTGAACTGGATTGCACAGCATAACATTTCCGGACTCATACACTTAAATAAATACACCACACAACTGAATGGCAGAAAATTGGCCGCAGCTCTATTTAATTCAAACAAGTCAAACCACAAATTTTACAAATAACATTAAGCATCCTTGCCAGATGGCCTTAATAATCCATTTAATCTTTAATTTTAAAGGCTCGTCAGTGATCACCTAACCCCATCACTCCCAGCCCCATCACTTCTACCTTAACTTTATTTAAATATATCAATTCAATACATACTGTACATCAATGGAGAAATAAAACGAGTTTTGTGGTGATGCTAAGACTTGCCTCGACTCGAAGTGTTGTCACACATGAGCCTTTTACCATCACACCGAATCAATTTATTTCAGTCCTTTTATCGCCAACCTATTGGCCACCTGGCTTCTTCCCCTTTACACATGCACAGCTTGACCCCCCCCCTCAATCCCTTCACCAGCAACAGTCCCAACAAAACCCCAAAAACATATCTTTCAATACACATACTATACATTCCCCCACCCTCACTGTCCCTAGGGTGGGCCAGAGGGAAAACCTAATTTCTTCCTGCTGTTTCTCAAACCACCATCCACTCTCTTCCCCACCAACTGCCTGCTCTTCTTGCTCCCAACCAATCACCATCCTCCAAAACCTCTTATGCCCACAAACTATCAAGCAACACTCATTCCTTTTCTTCCCTTCAATTACAATAACTTGTCTTGCAGCCTTTACCCTTAACCTTCAAATAACTCCTTTTCTATTAACTCCTCTTTGCCCAACCCTTTTCCACCCAACCTTTCCCCCCCCAAACTCCCTTCCCCCCCTTTGCTCCCTATACTTAACACCTCCTGATTGATGTGGCTCTGCGAAGGTTAACAGGCCCCTGTTGATTCAGGGGTCTTCATAAACAAATGCATATGTGGCCAGTCCAGGTCACAAGTCCCTGGCAGATCACCAAAAATAGATGCAGGACAGACTTGTATGGTTTGTGTTCTGCATGTGGCAAGAGAAAAAGAAAATCCAGCATGGAAGAGTAAAGCCAGATGCTGGACAAACTTGTATGATCTGTGTCCCGCACATGGCGAGAGACCAAGAAGAGTGGCTAAAGCCAGCATGGGGGAGCAGAGCCCGATGTTAGACAGACTTGTACATTTTGTATCCCATACAGGGTGAGCGATCAAGAAGAATGGCCAAATCTAGTATAGGGGAGCAGAGCTGATACTGGACAGATTTGTATGGTCTGTGTCCTGCATGTGGCGAGAGACAGGTGAAAGTTTGACAACTCCAGTGTGTTAGTTATTTTATTGTTATATACCTCGAGTGGGGGAACTGTGCAGCTTTGGAGGGAGGGAAAGGCATTTTGACTGGTAAGTTGAATACTATTAGTAATACACTACATATCATCCCCATGATGCTTGGCATGGTGACTTCACAACCAACATGCAAACATGGGTGACCCAAGCCGACATAGAGTGGTGGGCGAGCTCTGGTCATTTTGTTGGGCAGACTAGATGAGTCATGGGGTCTTTTTCTGCCGTCATTTACTGGGTTACTGTGTAACTCATTTCCAGGGATGAGTAATGGCTTTCCAATTCTACTTGGCTAATAATTTGTTATGGGCTTTTCTTTTGGGAATTTTTTTCAAACCTCTTTGAACCCCACTATGTTTATCACCTCATGTGATAGATTAGGCCACACAATCCTGACAATACAACCCTGCCTGCACTAGAGTATCACATCTACTAGTTGAAGTGTGGGATCATATTATTATTTCTCATTGCTCTGCTTTATACAATATCTAATATAATCTAATATTTGGGTAAACAACTAAAGCTTGTAAATCATTACATCAAATAATTAAAGAGCAGTAGAATGATGAAATTTTGACTCCTCTATATTTATATCTTTTAAATATAATATATCATCTACCAATTTATTCTTCTGAGAAGAATATCAGAGTTATCTAAATGCTGTTCAAGGTTATCGAGCTTCTTATGGGACATCCCATTACAAGTCTCAACCTTTGGTCTTACACAGATAATTTACTATTCTGGATTTTTATAATTGCAAATATTCTTTTTCACCAAACTCATCAAACACCATGATATGTGATCACTAGAGCACTTAGCTTGAATCGTGCAGCAGCTGCCAAATTCATTCTTTATATTACTCAACACCCAAATGCAAAAGGCCCAGCATTAGCTGCCATCACGGCATTTTGGCAGTCTCTGTCTCCTTGCTTCTAGAATTTGCTGCCTTTCCTTCAGATCACATTAAATATATGGCCACAATCAGGTCTACTGGCATCACCTGATATTGATCTTTAAGTAAGGCCACTTTTAACATGCACACTTTAATTTTCAGAGAAGCTTGCCACATTCTTGCTCTTCGAAAATAATTTTATAGCAGATCACCTAGGTGGGAAATCCAGGTAGGCATTTAGGGGTCCTTTTACTAAGGCGTGCTTACCAATTTAGCATGCGCTTACCGAGTTTTAGAGTGTGCTAATCAATTTAGCGCATGCTAACAATTAGCATGCATTAAATCAGCTAGCGTGCCTTAGTACAAGGACCCCTTATTTAGAGGCACAGAACCTGCACAGTTAAAATGCACCTGCATACATTTATGTCTGCTTGGAAACAAATGTAAATGTACCTGGCGATGTATGCACAAAGTTGTGTATTTAATAATCTATGCACATAATTCAGGACTCCACTCTGGCTCTGTCCAAACTAGACCCCACTCTTACACACATGTCATATATCCTCCTTCTTGTCACTGCATGTTCTTTTAAACAGGTAATTCATGGGGTGATTTTATGATTTTTTTTACACACAAAGGCCCCCTTTTATCAAGCAGCGCTAAGGTTTTTTATCGCAGGCTGCGGCAGTAAAAGCTCCGACCCGCATAGAAATTCTATGAGTGTCGGAGCTTTTACCGCAACGACCCGTGATAAAAACCCCTAATGCAGCTTGATTAAAGGAAGCAACAGAGGCTTTATAAGTAAAAAAAAAATCTTTCATAAAATTGTCCCCGAAGGTTCCCATCCAGAAGCATGAAAGGCAAAAATAAATGTATTCTCCAATATTAACAGAGATGATGAATAATGTCTTAAAATTGAAAAAGATGTAGTACTTTTCCCTTCAAGCAGCTCCTCTTACTGTCTTTTAAAATGCTACTTCATTAATCTCTTTACACTGCTAATGGTAGGTAGTGTGCTCAAATTATAATTTGAAAGGGAATTTCTTTAAACTACAATAGGACTTAATTGGCTCAGTCTTATGCACCACTGCTTTTTCCAGTACAGCATTATTGGCACCTTTTTTCCCTATGGACAAAATGCTAATTCATATGACCCAATCAAACTTGCTAAAAGAAAGAAAATGGCAATAGAGTTTCAAAAGCCAGGAGAATTTGCATAGATGCAAAAACTTAGCTAAATGTGTGTGTGTGTGTAGGTTTGTGTAAGAACATCCTAGCTCATTCAAAATGATTTAATCAGCTGGAAACAGTCTTCGACTGGTTAAATTGCTTGTCCACAGCTATCTGGTTATGTTGTCTCCACTGCCAATGACCAGTTAGTACTGAATTCAAAAGCAGATAACTTGTAGACATTCCAGAGATGGAGTCAGATTATGTGCCAATATTCAGCTCCTCAACTTTAAGTGGTTTAGCATATGCAGTCAAGAGCTGAATATTAACTTAACTAGCTATGTGTCAACCAGCTCAAAAAAAAAGAAGAATATTTGGCGCTGAAGCCCAGACAGGGCCTGACATTGAATATTCAGGAATAATGCCAGTGGTGGATAGGGAAATGCACACAGCCACTGGTGGAATATTAGGGGGGGGGGGAGGGGGAGAATTATTATTTGGAATCCCTGCTCATAAATATTATGTGTTCCTCAAAAGATCCTTTATTCAAAATCCTTCGGACCAGACATATTTTGTTTTTTTGGAACTTTTTGGATTTGGGAATGGTAATGTTAAGTCAGAAAGCCGATTGCGGAGGGTGGGGTAAATTTTCCCAATTTTTAGAGATACCATCAGGCCTATATTATGCGCCAGGGAATGTATTGGATCCTCCCCGAGCTCATGGAGCATTTGCCAGACTGGCTACACCTGGAATGGAAAATTATGTCCCCAATGCGACTTTCTCATGTATTAAGTATCAGATTACCTAGCTATGCTAGGGACAACATAATTTTATTGGATACATGGAAAACAATTAAATTTATTGATAAACTAACAGATGTTCCTATATTGAAATCTACTTTACAGTCCTTATGGTTAAACTCCAAGATTCAAGTGTGCGGTGCTGGGATCGCCTGGAAGAATTGGATGCAGGCAGGCATTCGGACATTGGATGATGTTATATCCAATGAGAATGCTGGAATTTTCATGGCTGCAACAATCATTTGGCATTTTAAAATCTCAACAGTATAGGTGGTTGCAGTTGAAGCAGGCCATTCGGAGTGGGTTCCCTGAATGGAAAAATTTTAAGAATTATTATAGCTTGCAGATCCATTGCTACCAGACAGATTTAGTAGGACATCAGGCTGCCCAGTGGTATAAATTAATTTCAGAATTTATGAATAAAAAAATCTAAAAATAGTCTCAGAGATATTTGGAGCATCGAGATTAAACAGTATATTTCTGTATCTCATTGGACACGAATTTGGACTTGGAGGCTGAAATGTACAGCGTCAGCATCTATGAGGCAAACATGGTTATTTTTATTACATAGTATTTTTTGGACCCTAGTTCGTTTGCAAAAATTAGATAGTTCCAAATTTAATAGATGCTGGCACTGTCATGCTGATATAGGGACTTTAGATCATCTGTTATTTGTTTGTCCACTGATATTTAATTTCTGGAAGTCAATTTGGGGACAAATAAATATTGTTTTAGAATCGGATATTCCCTTAACATATGAAGCCATAATTTGTGGTACTATGTTTCACGTTAAACCTCCCTATTGATAAATATAAAAGCCGTCTTTTCCTGGTTTTGACTGGAATAGCTGTTCAATCGATCACGAAAAATTGGAAGCCATGATAGATTAAACTACACATTTTGGTGGACAAATGTATGTAATACATACAAATATGAGAGAATGAATGCAGAATGTTTGGGGTCAAGTGTTTCATTTAACAAAGTATGGAGTCCATTGGCTTTATTTGCTGCTTCATATTAATGGTTTATGCATTCTTCTTTAAGTTTTTCCTTACACATCCGGGGTGGGGGTGGGGTGGGGAGGGAGAGGTAATTGAGAAATTGATATTAATTCTTCATATCAATGTAATAAATAAAGTTGTCTTGTATTATTAATAATTGATAGATGGGTGGGTGGGTAAAGTTATGGTTCTATATACTAAGGGGCTTATAATTGAAAGAGAAAAACGTCCAAAAACCAGCCTAAGTCAGCACTTGGACGAACATTTCTCAAAAACATCCAAGTGCTTATAATAAAAGGGTTTTGGATGTATTTCTAAACGACTTAGGCCTTCATAGTGCCGCTGAACGACCAAAGCTAAATGGGACATTTCGGGAGGAGTGTCGAGGGCGGGAGTTGAGCAGGACATGGGCCGGCTTAGACTTAGTTGTACAGCACGTATAACCAAAAGTTTTACAACAGAGCATGTAAAACATGGTCTAAGTCACAAAAACCCACCTAAAGTCACCAGATAAGCACTGCAAACAAATAAAACAGACACCCACACACTACCCCAGTGATCACCAACCCCCCCACCCCTCATAAAAATTTTAATCATAACTTTAAAATTAAGCCTCCAGACCATCATCACCTGGCCGCCTGGTATAGGAAAGCCTAGTTGTCCAGCCCAGAGGCAGCTTAAGTCATCTTTGGGGTGGGTTAGGGACTTATGGAGAGGAGGACCCATGCTCATAAGCCCCTGTAATCACTGCATTGATACTTAAACATGTGCACTCCCCTATACACCCCCAAAACCCTTTTACACTGGCATATAACCCTTTTACACTCATACAAGTGGCTCCTGCTGCCATAAGGGCTATAGGGGTGGTAGATAAGTGGGTCTAGGGGATTCTGGAGGTGGTTTGGGGGGTTCACTGTAACCTATAAGGGAGCTGTAGGGAGGAGAAGACATGGTACCCTTTTTGTGAAGTTCACAGCAGTGCCCTGTAAGGTACCCCACTATTTAGGTGGCATGGCTGGGTGTGCAGTCCATCACTTTGCAGACCCCTCCCACGTCCAACAGGGCTTGTTCTAGGCGGTTTGGACTTGGACGGAAAGTTGGACGAAAATGTGGTATAAAGATAGACGATTTAGTGGCTTGGACGATCAGATCAGCACGACGTATAATTAGACGATTTTCGAAACGAAAAAAAAGTTGGACATATCTTTTGAAAATGTGTCTTAAGCTGTTTTTTACTTTGGACGACTTGCGAGATGGACATAAACAGACTTAGACGCCCCTTTCGATTATGCCCCTCCACTTGTATAAAATGGTGTAATCTCTGTAATATTTTTCTGTATTCAATCAAATGTACTACACTGTTGTAGTTTTTAAAATAATAACATTTTTACAAAAAAAAAAGACCATAAAATTGCCACCAGACTTTTTATTTCAAAATAAAGCAAATATGAAACACTTCAAGAACTTCAAAACTTCCAGAACTTCAAACACAAACATGTTCCAAACTATGGGACTTGAGCAATACTTTCAAACATAAATGAAGTGTCAAAATTTGGTTTTAGGAGCTTTTTGGCTTTCAGAATTACAGATAAAGGATCTTGTACCTGAATGTAAAACCCCCTAGTGGTGATGTGATGCAATTAAATGTATGAGATGTTATAATCACAGTCAGATGTTTCAATAGGTTTCCCCTTCAATTCACATCTACACAGAGGTTAAACATTTACATATTTGTATTTATTTGTTGCAACTAAAAAAATGCTAACAATTGAGGGTGAAAGAAAACTAATTAAGTATGTCGAACAATTGTTGTTATCAAATGTTGTTTAAACAAGGTAAATTAAATTAAAATATAAATGAATAGCAAAGTTAATTTACCATTCACATGTGATCAAGTTTGCATTGATAACACTATTATAATTTGTGATAATATTGAAACCTCAAACAAGCATGTCATGCCTTTCAACTTACTACCAGAACTACAGGTAAGTATTTGACTAGGTGACTCTTTTAAAACCAGAGTGTTTCTCAGTCCCAAAATTCAATAAAATACAAAAAAAAGTATATATGTATGTGCACAAAAATAAAGTATTTAAAAAATACTTATTTTCATCAGTATCACTGCTTTGTTGCATTGGGTACCACTGACCTGTTGTCCTGCCACCTGTCAGGAACCAGCAGCTCCTCTGAAGATCCGAATGGTTGCTACTATCCTACTTATAAACAAATGAAAGGGAGCATACCCTATCCTCCCTAGATAAATGTAGCCTAGAGTCAGTGTCTACTTAGGCTAAGACCATGTATTTCTAACTACATGTACAAAAGAACAGATAATTCTTTTATTCCTAAGCTGGCCCTCCCAGGACCCCTCCGCCCCCAAAAATGCTTCTGATATGAAATCAGCAAAGAGTTTCAACACACATCTGAGGTACCTCAGTTTTATCTGAATATCCAAGTATCTTTGATTGAGAAATAATGAAACTCCTCAATAATTACCTCACAGTCTCACAGTTTCCTCACACACAGTATATCATAAATACTGACTAGAAACAGCTCTGCACCACAGAACCTCCTAGAATTACAAGACAAGACATCTCTCTTAAGGTTTTGGACCTTCAGTTCTCCAAAAGAACATTTAGCTTTCAAAAATAGTTTCACACTTTCCAAGCTTCACACATTGGTTAAGGTCTCAGCAGATTAGTAATCAGAAAAGACTGCAGGAATGCACTCCAGCAGAAAAACAGCTGAATACTAAATTAAATATAAAACATCTGCTTTAAACATCAACAATATTAGGCAATCTGAGTTGAATCAGTGGTCTTACACAGTGAAGAGATTAAAATTAACACTTCTTTTTAGCAACAGGAGTCACAAAAATCCAGTTTAAATTCTACATACACTTTAAAGTTCTTATCAATTTTCCTTTTAAATATAACTCCAAACTTGATTTAGAAATCTCAATAAATCATGAGAACCAGCAGGTATCAGAAAGGTTCTTGATCTACAACTCACAAAATCTCAGCTGTATTCTGTTTTTACAGCTTTCTCAGTACACACCATAGCTCAACAGCTCATAAACAGGTTTATTCTGCAGCATAAAATCAAACATTTACTGGAAATTAATTTTCAAAAATATCCTTTCCTTCAACACACAAACTCCAGAGCAGACGTAGAAATTTTCACTTAGTGGATCCACAATTTCCTCACCAATCCCTGGTACTGCCTAATGCTCTCTGCTTTTCTCTAACTCACAATAAGGGTTCTGGGGCTCTTAATGATAGAGACTATTATGGGCAGCTTCCTGCTGGAGACTCTCTGTCTCTCATCTCTATGATCTCCCTGCAGCTCACAGGCTCTATACATGAGTCCATCACAGGAGCAGCCCTCATCATTTCCGTCTCCTCCTTCCCTTCCACGAATTTGGCTTTTAGCTCTTACCAGTATATAGATGCTCACTTAAAAGAATAGGGCACTATGCATTTTTGATGTCTCAGGGCTCCTTGTGGCTGAATTTGGAATCTATGCGTACAGCTCCTACTTGGTTACCTTTGGAGTTTTCTATAGTAGATTCTTATATTTTGCATCATGCTCCTGCTATTCCTCTTCCCCAGTTGGCTCAACCATATTGACTCCCTCTCAAACAAGAAATTGACAGACTCAGTATTTGCACCAATCTGGCATAACCTTAAACTTAGGATAGACAATGCGGTGATCATATGGAAAACTTGGCATCAGCATGGAATTTGGCATATTTCCCATCTATTGCATAATGACAAATGGATCACCTTTTCAGATATCATGGCCAAATTTAATATTCCTCCTTCTCAATATTTTAAATGGATTCAACTCCACCATTGTCTTACTGCGAGGTACCCTTCCCCAGCATCTCTTCATACCACCTCAGAATTACACTCTCTGGCTCTTTCCTTCACTGCCTCTAAATGCATTCTAAATGTTTCTCTGCAATCCCAGCTTCCCTGACTAAATGGGATATGGTGTTGCAGTCTCCATTAACTGATCGTATTTGGAAGGAACTGTGGACCAGAATTTTTAAATCGCTCCACTCTGCCTCCCATAGACAATCCGTGATTTTTCTATACCATCGAGCCTTCTGGACTCCTTCCAAAACAGCCAAAATTAAGAGGTCCTCAGATAGCTCCTGTTGGACTTGTAAATCCTCAGAAGACTTTCTACGACATATGATATACGATTGTCCCCATTTACAGATTTTTTGGTCCTCTATTTGGAATGTGATTACCAAAATTTTTCTTATTAATGACCCCTTTACATTAGATGTGTTAATTCTGGGATCCTCAACACTATCCTCACCTTTATCTTTGTGTCATGACCGCCTTTTGACCCTTTTGTTATTTCTAGCTATTCAATTAATTTTGCAAAATTGGAAAGACTTTTCTAATCTCAGCTTCACTCATTGGTGGAATTCGGTTTGTCTCCATGTTAAATATGAACGACATTTGGCAGAACGCTCTAAATCACTATCCACTTTATAATGTTTATATATTTATATATAAACTGTATATTTATAATAAAACATGGTCGATACTATTGGAGTACTGCACTCAAGACCTTTGAACTAATATCTATTAGACCTTTACCTGCATAATATCATTCGTCTAATTGATTTACTCACTTGCATTTCTAATTGGTGTTTACTATCTATTGCATTCTCAGGACTCATTAGTGACCCCTTCAACATTTATGATAATTGGTTTTACATAGCTTTTGTAGCTATATGTTTTCTATATTTGCTTAAATTATGGTTTCCTATGCACATCCATTGCCCTACTAACTTCTCTGTCTTGCTATTTATTGTGGCTAGAAGACTGTATTGTATTATTTGATGCTTATATGTTTGTTACCAATATATTATCTTATTGTGGTGATGTACTTGAAAGGAACCGTCACTTCTTTTTCTTGTTGGGCTTTCTCGGATGCCTATTGTTGTTTATTTTATACCTATAAAATCAATAAAAATATTTTGAACTAAAAAAAAAAAGAATGGGGCATAAGATCAATCCTTGATCCTCTCCACATTTTCCTAAGCAATATTGTAGAAGATACCAAAATCTGCAACAAAGTAAATATCCTGGAAGAGGGATAATAAAATGTGAGGGCTGGGCCCTTTATGAAGAAGTATGCCTGGAAGGGGAGGGGGGCTATACTAAGTACCTGTGTTCTCTCGAAGATAGAAATTTCTGATGGTTAGGGATACCAGATTTTACATATGTAAAATTTGGACCCCTCTAGACCCACTCCAAGGCCCACCCAGTTCCACCCATCCAGAAGCCCAGACATGCCCTCTAAAATGAGGACATGTCTGGGTAAATCTGGATGTCTGGTTTAAGGCGAAGTTAAAGACATTTTTATTCCTTGATGCTTTTGTAACTTAAACTGTCCTTCTATGGACGACTTAGATTCAGGAAAGGTTTCTACCTTCAGTTCACCCTCCCTTTGTTCTTTCCCTTGAATACTCTCTTTCTTTCTATCAATTGTAGTTCCAACCCTTCTTCCCTTTTGTTCCGGTTCATCAATGTCTTTATAAATTGTCATTTCCCCTGGTTTGTCTTTGTTCGTATTGTATTTTAATTGGCGCATTGTTTTGGTGTTTTTTTGTACATCGCCTAAAAGGCTTGATTAGGCGGTATAACAAATTTTAAATAAACTTGAAACTTGATGGTGAATCTTTATCTCTCTGATGACCTTAGGTGTTGGAAAGGGGGCGTACCAAATAGGCCCTGGCCCTACCAAAACTTTCCTGTCAACTGCCACCTTAACTTATAGAGTCACAGGAGCTCAGGACTAGCCCTCCACCTAGGGCAGCCTAATACTGTTGGTAGCACCTATATAATCTCCAGCATTTCTCTCCTCCTCCCCCCCTACCAAGTCTCCAAAATCTCTTTCCTCCTTACTCACCCCCTATGCACCTTTGAAGTATATGGGGTAAAGTTTCCCTTTCATACTACTGATCTGCTGCCCACTTTTCATGGAGAGTTATTTATTATTCAAAAACAGCTTGCAAACTCATGGGCCTTAGCACAGAAGATAAAAATGTGAAAACTAATACAGGTATATAGGTTCAGTCACCAGAGGTCATATGGCCAGCACAGTCTCCCATCAAGGTTCTCTTTAGGAGATTCCATTTCGCTTCTCAAACTTATCCTTTACATTCACTCATTTTTCAACCAGAATATTGTGTTCTTTTTTTTAGAGTATAGCTCAGTACATTTTCCTTCCTTCTTTGAGCTGCTTTACAGTTCTTTCCATTTATTTGTCCATTAGCAATGTGCAGTATTTTTTCATGTTCTACTTCTCCGAATAATTAATTCAATTCACATTGATTCTGGATGCCCAGAGAGCAGAAATATTGTATTTCATTTCCAACTTAATGTTCTGTGACCTCATCTTCTTCAAATTACCACTTCTTACTCCATTTTTAATATTTTTTATGTATTAAATGTTAGCATTGTTTGTTTTCCAATTATAGGTAATTAAACATTTTTTTCTTCAGATGAGAGTATCTACTTATACCTATAGAAGAAGAAGATGACGGCAGAAAAGGACTACAGCCCATCAAGTCTGCCCACTCTGCTTACCCTCCCCCTGTCTAAGCCCTAATGATCCAGTTTCCTTATCTTGACCCTCGTAGGGATCCCACATAGGTATCCCATTTATTCTTAAAGTCTGGCACCCTGTTTGCCTCGATCACCTGTTCTGGAAGCTTGTTCCAATGATCAACCACTCTCTCTGTGAAGAAATACTTTCTGGTGTTGCCATGAAATTTTCCGCCCCTGAATTTGAGCGGGTGCCCTCTTGTGGCCGAGGGTCCCCTGAGAAGGAAAATATCATCTTCCACTTCGACACGTCCCGTGAGGTACTTAAATGTTTTGATCATGTCTCCCCTCTCCCTTCGTTCCTCGAGAGTGTAGAGCTGCAATTTGTTCATTCTCTCTTCGTACGAGAGACCCTTGAGCCCTGCGATCATCCTGGTGGCCGTCCGCTGAACTGATTCAATTCTGCGCACATCTTTACTGTAATGTGGCCTCCAGAATTGCACACAGTATTCCAGATGAGGTCTCACCATGGCCCTGTACAACGGCATTATGACTTCAGGCTTTCGGCTGACGAAACTTCTATTGATACAACCCAATATCTGCCTTGCCTTAGATGAAGCCTTCTCCACTTGATTGGCAGTTTTCATGTCTGCACTGATGATTACTCCTAAATCTCGTTCTGCTGAAGTTCTAGTTAAAGTTTCTCTGTTCAAGAAGTACGTCCTGCATGGATTTCCGCTTCCGAGGTGCATGACCTTACATTTCTTAGCATTGAAGCCTAGCTGCCATGTTGAGGACCAACTTTCCAATGTAATCAGGTCCTGCGCCATATAATTCTGTAAACTGCATTCACTTACTATAATACATAGTTTGGTGTCATCGGCAAATAGTGTTATTTTACCTTGAAGCCCTTGAGTCAGATCCCCTATGAATATGTTGAAAAGGAGTGGACCCAGGACTGAGCCCTGCGGTACTCCACTGATCACCTCTGATGTTTTAGAGAGGGTACCATTAACCACCACCCTCTGAAGTCTGCCACTCAGCCAATCTTTGACCTATGCAGTTAGTGTCTCTCCTAACCCCATCGATTTCATCTTGCTTAGCAGTCTGCGGTGTGGGACGCTGTCAAAAGCTTTACTGAAGTCCAGGTACACGACATCCAAAGACTCTCCCAAGTCCAACTTTCTTGTTACCCAGTCAAAAAAGCTGATGAGATTGGATTGGCAGGACCTACCCTTGGTGAATCCATGCTCACTAGGATCCCGAAGATTCCCTTCATTCAAGATCGTGTCCAATTTGCTTTTAATTAGTGTTTCCATGAGTTTGCATACTATTGATGTGAGACTCACTGGTCTATAATTTGCAGCCTCTGCCCTGCAACCCTTTTTATGCAGAGGAACGACGTTAGCTAATTTCCAGTCCAGGGGACCTTTCCCCTTACTTAGGGAGAGATTAATAGCACAGCCAACAGTTTTGCCAGGACCTTGCTCAATTCTCTGAGCACTCTTGGGTGCAAATTGTCTGGTCCCATGGCTTTGTTCATCTTGAGTCTTGCCAGTTCACTGTAAACATCACCTGGTGTGAACTCAAAATTCTGAAACAGGTCTTCTGTGCTTTGTGCTGCCTTCAACTGCGGCCCGTGTCCTGGTGCCTCACAGGTGAAGACCGAGCAGAAGTATTCATTCAGTAGTTCGGCTTTATCGGAATCTGCTTCTACGTAACGTCTGTCCGGTCTTCTAAGGTGTACTATCTCGCCTGTGTTTCTTTTTCTGTCACTAATATACTTGAAGAAGGATTTGTCCCCCCTTTTAATGTTTTTTACCAGATTTTCTTCCACTCGAAGTTTTGCCTCCCTAACTGCCATTTTGACCGCTGTAGACCTGGTCCTATATTCTACTTTTGCCTCTCTTTTCTCCATGCGCTTGTAGGAGAGAAACACTTTTTTCTTCTCCTTAATGAGGTGCGAGATCTCCGCGGTGAACCATTGGGGTTTATTGTTTCTTTGTCGTTTATTTACTAATTTTATGAAGCGGCTAGTTGCTTCATGTATGGTTGATTTCAGTGTTAACCACTTAGCTTCTACATCATCGGTCTCCATTTGGTCCTGCAGCGTCCGATGGACGAAATCTCCCATGCGTGCGAAGTCAGTGCCTCGGAAATTGAGTACCTTTGTTTTCGTGTTTGATCTAGGGAAGCCTTTCCTAAGGTTGAACCATACTATGTTGTGGTCGCTGGAGGCTAGTGTATCTCCTACTGAGACTTCTGAGACGCTTTCCCCGTTGGCGAGTACCAGGTCGAGGATCGCCTGGCCCCTAGTGGGCTCCGTTACCATTTGTTTGAGACGTGCTCCCTTTATGGAGGTTAAGAGCCTCCTGCTGCCGCTGGTTGTCGCTGAAAATTAGTTCCAGTCTGCATCAGGCATATTGAAGTCCCCTAGCAGTACAGCTTCTCCTCGTAGAGTGATATTCTCTAAGTCTTCAATTAATTCTGCGTCCATGTCTTTCAGTTGTCTTGGGGGTCTGTATACCACACCTAGATACAGGCATTTTTCTCTGCCTCTTGCCAGGTTTACCCAGAGGGACTCCCCGGTGTACTTGATATCTGTGATCCTGGTGGTTTTGATGTCCTCTTTAATGTATAGAGCTACCCCCCTCCTAACCTGCCCTCTCTGTCCTGACGAAGTAGATTGTAGCCCGATATGGCCATATCCCACCCATGTGAGTCCGTGAACCAAGTTTCAGATATCGCAACCACATCTAGGTCGGCATTCCTTATTTCAGCCTCAATTCTAGAATTTTGTTGCCTAAATTGTGTGCATTGACATACATGGCCCTCCATATCTTGTGTTTGCTATGTCCCTGTGAGGCGTATCCTACTCGAGTCGGTGTGACTCCTAAAGAACTGTTTGCAATGTGGGTACTTACCTTGGACATGGAAGCGGAGTTTCGACTCACCTGATCAGGATAATTCCTTTCTGCACTAATATGTGAATGGGTACCCTCCCCTGACTTACCTAGTTTAAAGCCCTTTGAAGCAGGCGGGCTAGTCGGTGTCCGAAGACGTTCTTACCCCTACTGGTCAGATGGAGTCTGTCTGGTCCCTTAAGTCCTTGTAGCGCTTCCCCATGGTTTAGGAATCCGAAGTTCATATCCCGGCACCATCCCTGGAGCCACTCGTTCGTCCTCAGGATATGTTCATCTCTGGCTCTTCCCTTGCCTCTAAGTGGGAGGATCGATGAGAAAACCACCTGTGCTCCTGTCCGCTTCAGCCTCTCACCCAGTGCTCCAAAGTCTCTGGTGATGGTCTCCGGTGTGTTCCTGGCAGTATCATTGGTTCCTATCTGGATAAGAAGCATAGGAAAGTGGCCTCGGGGCGTGAGTAGTCTATCCAGACTGGCGGTGACATCTCGGATCCTGGGTCCAGGCAGACAGCAGACCTCCCTAGATTGCATATTCGGTCTGCAAATTGGTCCCTCGGTGCCCCTCAGAATGAAATCCCCGATGACTATTACTCTGCGCTTCTTTGGGGGGAGCCAGTCATACAATACCAATACTTGCACAGTAATGGAAAGATAAAGCTGGTTTTATCCCTTTGCATTGAATCTGTAGAAGAAATATTTTGAGAAAGATTTTTGCTTAAACCATTATAAAAAAAAACTCTAGAAAGATAGCCTTTTGATCTTAACATTAATACCTTAAGCAAAACACCAGAAAACATTGAACAAATGGTTCTATGAACACCACGAAGGTCTTAAAAATAAGTTTCAAAGTAATATTTTTTTTCTTCCTCGGTTCTCAAAATATTGTGGGAGATTGAATAATACGTAAATATAATAAACAATGAGGAAATATCTGACACAATAACTGGAAAAATACCGTACAATCAAAGTTGTCTTTTAGATGTTAATATTAAAATTGATCTAAATAAAAAAAAATACAAGAGAAAAGATTGATGTGGATCTGGGGGAGCTAACGGAAAGAATAACTAACTCTGAAATAGCTATATTTCTTTCTGTTGAAAATTTGTGCTAGGGATAGCCATTTGTGTGAGTCTTTATAGCCACTAATGGTTTAGCCTTCAAAAAAGACTGAGATGACTATGAAAAGCATGTATCCATGGCATCTCAAGTACCAAAGAGTTGGCTATGGATTTGAAGAGATGAGCTATAAAAATCAGTTGTCAAGACCCAAGGAGCCTACGAAGAAAGAGAAACAAAGACAATGTTGGCACATAAGAGCCTCTTGGTCTTCCCAGTCTTCCCATTTCTACCTGGCTATAGTTATGTTATAGCTCTTATTTGATCTTTTGTCATCCATTATTCCTTCTAAACTCAGCAGAATCCTTTCAACTGCATTGCTGCTAGTGGGATGTGTGTGTGTTTTCAATCTGTAGGGACAGGCAGGCCCTCTGAAATCCTTTCCCTCACTATTGAAAATATGATAGTGAAACAGCACCCCCTACTTGCAGGACTGTTGGTGGAGGACTCCTGCTCAGCTTATAGGGAATAGTGGTCTTAGTTCTCCCTAACACCACTGAGGTCCAATTAAGGGCAACTCTATAAACTGGGTGCTTACATTTTTGTGGAGTTTGGCATGTAAATATACAGAATACTGACATATATATGCATATGTCATTAATCTGCCTAAGCACTATCTTGTAAATACTCATGTAAATCACATAGCAATAATTTACTTTTTATTGCACTTAATTTTACATCAAAGATTACACTTTGAGTGAAGGAAATATAGTATTCTGTTACAGAAGAAAACAAAAAACATAATAGGAGGACAGAGCTTGCAGGGATGTCATTCTCTACCTTGATATTCAGGTTCTGTATAGACTAGGCTCCTACCGCATGGCAATGGAGCACTTAAATGGAGACTCCCAGTTTTAGAATCACCCCCTTTATGACTGTCCCAGATATGTTCAAATTCTTCCAATGCTTTGATTTTGTTTAGGGTGGAGGAGTAACATAGTAGTTACAGCAGCCGGTTTCAGAATTGCGGCTTTGTGGAGTCCCTGATGCTCAGCTGATGGGTGATGGGGGAATTCCCCTGCCGCAATAATCTGAGAGTGGCCGCAGCAAGGAATCCCTGAACCCCACTGCAAATCAGCGGCAGGAGAGATGCCTGCTTCCTCCTGATGGCACACCCTCTCCCCGCTGACATCCCCTGCATGAGAGATGCCCAATCCCTCCTGCCGCCAACTCCCGCTAATGTCCCTGGAAGGAGAGATGCCCAGTCCCTCCTGCCGGCACCTCTCCCGAACATCCCCGACAGGAGGGATGCCCAATTGCTCCTACCGGCATCCCCAAACACCCCACCCACCCCAAAACCCACCTGGACCCTCCATGCACCTTTTTCTGGAAGGCTGGCTGGAGGGATGCCCACTCCCTCTGGCCAGCAGACCTGTCTCTTCCAAATGGTGGGCCTTCCCATTCCCGGTGCATCCTGAGATGCATTGGGGAGGGGGTCTAAGGTCTTGATTGGCCCCAGAGTCTTAGGCCTCCTTCCCATTGCATTCTGGGATGCACTGGGAGTGGTCTAAAACTCAGATTGATCATCACCAACTTTTGGAAAGCCAAAAGGAAGGTTAGACTCAGGAAAAGGGGGTTGAGGCAGAGGGAGGGGGGGGGGGGGGGGAGAAATGCCAGACTGTAGGGATGAGCCAGTGGAGGGATGAGCAAGATAAAAAGGTGCTGGCACAAAAAAAGTCCTGTAGTTTGGTATACCGGCAGCCCAACATCCATAAAAAAGATTCTGCTTTGCCTGAATTTCAAATGTTTATTATAACATAAGTATGAACAATTTATTTACCTCCTGTAAAAGCTGAAACTAGAATGAGAACTAACGATATAGATGAAAAAATCTTCCAGCTCTGAAAGTGTCTTTTTGCTTAGTTCTATGTGTATTTTGGAACAATGATCAAGGACTGTAAAATGAATACCAGCTCCCAAAAGAAAAATGATATAGTTTCATTTGTTACCGTAAGGACTAACTGGAGTATAAGGTATTGTAATTTCAGCACAGTTTTGACCTACAGGATAAATTGGAATACAGAGAGCAGAACATATTGTGAAGTCGGGACCTTGTTTTTAAAGTAGATTTCTACTTTATTCCTGGAATTTATAAGCCTGTACAAGTAAATATTTATTATGATTGCTGAAAAGCATTCAGTCAGATATAATTTGCCAAATGCACACTCTCATCTTCATTCTAGCTCTCAGCTACCTGAATAAAATGTTCTTGGTCCCAAATAAACAGAGAAATTACATTTCTTCTGCTACATAGCCCTTAAGTTAACAGGCATTAATGTTTAGCCCTGAAATGAAAAAACAGAAATCAGTAAATAAAAATTCAGACACACAATTTTCAGATAAATGTTTATTTTTATTCTTTGCAACCCAATGGATTTTGGAAATAATTATACAAAAGAGGTCGAGAATGGCTATGTACATATTTGATTGGGGCAAAATAACTCTCAGAAAATTAAACGGAATGGAATAAAACTTGGCATGAGGGGAAAACTGGTAAAACGACAGAAAATGGGCCAAGTCAGGCAGGCATTATAGAAAAAATGAGCCCCCTTCCCCCTCATCACCAATAAAATGGCCCAGTTCATTTCTATGACGGAAAGAATTCCAGCTTATGTAGCATAGCATAGCACCCAACTATTCTCAACGGCCTGGTCTACCTCCAGGAGACTCATAAACATTAGTATCTACTAGTTCCTTGATATATTTGTCCCGTTGTCTCAGGTTGGCCTTTGGAAATTAGTTCAAACTATAGGACACTCATGCTCTCCTTTTGTTGGAGCACTGGTATGGATTTTGAAAAATTGGTCTGAAATGGTACCACCAATTTTTCTAGATTTGATTAACTTAAGTATTGTTTCTGCTATAGTACCCGATGCTTGGAAAAGCTTGTTATTCACATCAAACCCCCCCCCCCCACCCCCATTAGCTGCACCCCTTTGATCTAATTATCAGCCAATAGCAAATATCCCTTTTCTGGCAAACGTAACAAGTTCTGACGTATTGGGACTGCCAATAGTTTTCATTCAAGACAGACTGGCTTTCATGAAGGTCACAATACTGAAACTACATTAATATCAATAATAAATTGTATTATTTGTTTTAGGTCTCTAGGAGGGATGCTCTTTTGATTCAATTAAATCTCACTTCTGCGTTTGATATGGAAGACCATTCCCTTCTCCTGGCCTGTCTAGAGGAGGCAAGAATTAAAGGTACTCATTTAAATTGGTTCCGATCATGTTTTCCTTTCGCATTTTTTTTTTAGGTTGTTTATGGGGATCATTTTTCTTCATCTTTCCCACTACTTGAAGGAGTCCCACAAGGTCCAATTCTTGCACCTGTTCTTTTTAATGTATTCCTTGCAGCTCTAGCTATTGTATATAGTTTTGCATTTTGTATATGCTCTTTTTCCAGTGAATTGTTTGGCTTGTGATCTTGTGTGAAGAAATGAACTTTCTTGCTCCTCCAAAACAAACTTTTTGAATCTCCACAGTCGATAAAATAAATGTGCTAGGGGAGCAATCATAAGGAATATAGAATACCTTTCCAACTTTGAAGGGTTGTACTTATAAGAGATGCTTAGATAGGACATTATAATTTCAAGCTGGTAAATGGAACAAATGTCTAAGGGCTCCTTTTACAAAGGTGCGCTAGCGTTTTTAGCGCATGCACCGGATTAGCGTGCGCTAGCTGAAAAACTACCACCTGCTCAAGAGGAGGTGGTAGCGGCTAGCGTGCGCGGCATTTTAGCGTGCGCTATTCCGCGCGTTAAGGCTCTAACCCACCTTTGTAAAAGGAGCCCTAAGTGTCTGGGGGAGCATACTGATATGCTTGATATTTCTTTGCATTACGGAAGTTGTGTTCCATCAAAAAATACTTTGACCCAACTTCTTTCAGATTACTAGTTCAAGCATTAATTTTATCTATTCTTGACTATTGCAATATAATCTATTTGGGAACTTATAAAACCGTTTTAGGAAGCTTAAGGATAATCCAAAATACAGCGGTCCGTTGAATTTTCGGATTAAAAAAACAGGAAAATGTCAGGCCTTACTACCGTCAGCTGCACTACTTGCCAATGGAAGCAAGAGTACTTTTCAAATTTGCTTGTATTTGCTATAAGATGTTATATGGATTTGCTCCACTATATCTCCTCTCTCATTTTGAATGGTACTGTTCGACTAGGCCTCGAACAGTACCAAGTAAATTAACCAGTACTCGGCATACTGGTTAATTTACTTTTCCTAATCCCCAAAATTGCCATTATAAAAAATATTTTGATTGATCTTTGGCTTATCAAGCAAGTAAAGTTCAAGTATGGTTAGATGACCTGATTCAACAATCTGCACCTTATTGCACCTTTAGAAAATTGGTTAAGACTTATTTGTTCAAAAAATTTGTTACTTGATTGATGACTATGTCATAGTTTCTTATTGTATTTTTCACTATTGCAATATTGTACTGCTTTTCTGTGTGCTTTGTATCATCACTGGAATGTCCAGTCCTCTTAGTCTGTGAACCGCCTAGAACTTTTTGGGTGTATAGAAAAATAAAGTTATTATTACAGTTATTATTAAATGCATTTTCTTACCAAACTTTTAGAAAATAAGTTAAAACGTATCTTTTTGATAAATTTATTTGATTGTATACCCTTGCTGATGTAATTCTGAATGCTTTCTATAATATCGCTGCCAGTATGCAGTCTCTTTTCTATTGTAAACCGCTCTGAACTGTTTGTAGTACTGCAGCATATACAAATAAAGTTATTATTATAACACCTACAGCTGTTGACCCACTTCTCTCTGCACTGCGTTTCTTCTCTGAAAGTACTCTCGTGTGTGCATCAATCTATAGAAAACGTGTTCTGATTCCACTCTTTACATTTTCCTCTCTGAGCTGTCCATCAGATCTTTTAAAATCCTGGTTCCTTTTGATGTGGTCCAGCAAAAGCTTACAGCAGTATCTGGCAACCTGGCATCCAGCATGCTCATCAAATACAGCAAAGAATGACCATCCATTGAGTCCATTTGGTAGACCAAAAACAGCTGTATGTAATAATAATAATAATTTTATTTCTTATGTATGTTCATCTTCCATCTCTACTCTCTAACCTTGCATACTACGTAACCCTTAATACAGCCCATTACCATGCCCTTGGACTTTATGCTTCTCCATCTTTGGCTTGTCTAAAAATGCTCCCATTTTGTCTTGCTTCTTCAGGTCTAGAGAGATATCCTCTTCTCTCAGGCCTCCTCCCAGGAGGATGCTTCAACAAGTATAGAATGTGTCCTAATTCTCTTGGGAACCATTTTGCCACAGATAATATAGGCTTAAAATTTTTTTTTTTTTTACAAGATCTAGGTTTTTTATTTTATACGCATTTATGCTGATAGAAGAACACACGTCGGGATGCTGTGGAGCAAAACAAAAGGGGGGACCCCTTTCTTGAAAAAGCCTTTGGGCGAAACTGGTTGAACCTTAAGGTCCTTCCCGAGGTTTAAAAAAAGAATGAAGAAATAGGTAAAGCTAAGTATAAAAGTTTTAAAGTTGCATGAGAAAAGTTTATCGATTTGCACAAAACATAGAATATAGAGCACAAGCACTTTTAAAAAAACTAAGGTCTGATGATGAATAAAAGCCAGAAAGAAAAACAAGCCTTCAAATAATTTGGCTGGAACTGAAGACCATAGAGGTACTTAGAAAGGTATTATCTGAAAAAAAAAAAAGATCACTTAGAAATTAGGCACTTTGAAGTTTATTATATGCTGTTGTGGATTGATGGTGTATATTACATAGACAACGTCGTAAACAACATTGGGCTATTTTAATACATCAGATGAGCTATTGCTGGCACACATCACATGGGACCCAACCTTTTCAGATAGTTTATAGTAGCTTCTAACTTAATACATGCTACTTCTTAGATCTCTAATAGTAAATTGAAGCTATGGGCTCCTTTTACTAAGCTGCGATAGTGTTTTTAGCGCATGCTGAATTGCCTCGCGCACTAAACCCGCGCTACGTGGCTAGAACTAACGCCAGCTCAATGCTGGCGTTAGCGTCTAGCGCGCGCTAAAACCGCTATCGCAGCTTAGTAAAAGGAGCCCTAAATCATACTGTCTGAAACTTTCTGGTTTCCAGTCCAGCCATTAATAAACCAACCTCCTCTTAAATTTTGTACAGTACTACAATTCAATTCTGAGGGACTGTCTTTGATAGTTCCCTGTCTTGTAATCTATATAGTCTACTTCTCAAATAAAAACATTCCTATGTCCTTTGGAAAATTAGATACATTTGGTCTTATTCAGACAACAACATGCTTATGGGCCTTAGGCACATGGGCTAACTTAAGATTCTGCTTGGACCAGATGCCTAAGGCCCCTCCTAAGGTCTTAGGTGCCTGGGCCAATCAGGCCCTTAGGCCCCTCCCCGGTGCATCCCACAATGCACCGGGAAGGGGAAGGCCTACCTCATTCAAATGGAGGCGGGCCTGCTGGCCAGACAGAGGAAAGACCCATCTGGCCGGCCTTCCTACAAGGTTAGGGGGGTCCAGGGGGGTTTGGGTGGGGTGGGGGGCAGTGGTGGCACAATCTATAGGGTAGGGTGGGGGGATTCCAGCAGTAGGGATTGGCCATCCCTCCTGCTGCGATCCCCTGGGGGGGGGGGTTACGGGCAGCCGCTTTTGTTCGGTGCATCCCTTCTACTGTGTTCATTTGTGGGGGGGGGGAAAGAGAGAGACTGGCATGCACAATACAGTATAAGTAATGAGCCAGTGTAAGTAATTGGGAGCTAACCATTATTGGTGCCAATTAAGAGCAAATTCAAATTGTTAGCTGCTATTCTATAAAGATGCACGTGTAAATATTTTAGTGTGCAAAGGAGGAGTGGGCATGGGTGGAGCAGGGGCATTCACTAAAGATGTGTACAGTATTACAGAATACAGGATATCTGCACCTAACCAGGTTTCATGGGTATAAATACTTGCTCCCAAAAGTGGGTACAGAGCCTGGTGCTAAGCTCTATGCTATAAACAGCACCCAGTTCAAAGCGCCGTATATAGAACAGCGATCGCTTTTTATGGCACCCAAATTTGAGCGCCATTTACTGAATCTAGTCCAATATGTGTACATTTGCATCTGATTCCAAGCAGGTGTAAACGTCCACAGGTGCATTTTAGCTGCAATTTCTATTGCTGACGTGAGGCTATTTTATAATGAAACACAGGTGCTTATGCTCTCTTTATATAATAGTTCTGAAATAGATGACTACTGTAATTTGCTTTTCAATCTAGGTAACCTGTAAAGAAAAATACCTTCCACATTATTACAAACTGATTTCTTTTAATTTTTTTTTTTTTTAGCTTTTGTTAAGTGCACTTTTAATTTGGAGATTTCACCACAATAAAGCTGAACTTTTATTTAAAAATATACACCTGACTGCGCATTTGTTTGTCAGGGGAGTGGAAGGTATTTGCCAAAGTTGACCATGAGGCATTTTACATCCATCAGAACCCAATTACTTAGCTAAACAAATTATCTCCTTAGGGCTGGCAACTGAGAAACCCTAGTGGACCCAGGCTACATATGTTTATGGCAAAATTATGACGAAAGTACTGATAAAATATTATGCATTTCTATTCCACTCTCACCTCAAGAGCTAATTGTGGTTTATAGAAATTACGAGATTGAACAATACCCAGGAATTATAATACAGTATATACTTGCATACAGCCCTCATTCAATTCTAGTTTACTACCTACAAGAAAACTCTAGAACTTTGACATTTCCACATACCGAGCGAAGGAAAGATTGAGAGGATTAAGAACTGGAATGAACTGAGGTTGAGGTTCTACTGGCCTCTAGTGGGAAATCCTTTGTCATTACCAATGACAGTCAACTACTAGGCTGAAGTTAAAAAGTGAATTGTACTTAATAATTGCCTACCTGAGAAAAATGCTTAGGTCTGGGAATTTACAAAAATAAATCAGGGAACTGAATTATCTGTACAGTGTACTGGACAATTGCACAAACTTGCACGCTCAGAAAACATCATAATTTGAACATTCCATAGTGAGTATTTGCAAGGGAGTGGAAAATGAGTGGCATATAGGCAGGGTCTCACTTATGTGTGAAACGTACAAAATACTCTTAACTTATGTGCACCACTCTTTGCTCTATAGCTAGTCTAAGCATAGGCACCTAAATATTTGAAGCATTATTACTGGCTTACACTAGCATTTTATGATGAAGCATTAGTGCCTAAGCTCTGTTATTGAATATGTTCCACCATGTACATTCAGGGTGCCTAAATGGAGCCGCCTAGTTATAAATTGTCTCAGTACCGACTAAATACATCCTAATGGCTTACCGAAAGATTTTTTAGAAAGGTGAAAAAGTGAGTCAAAGGTCAATATGCAGGGATCTGGGAAAGGGCATCCAAGAAAGCAATAGGATAACTAGAAAAAGTGCATTTACAGCTCCTAACAGCAATGAGCCAACAGCACTGGGCTTCTGTGAAGGCTGGGCACCTGCCTAGAGGAACAATGGTTATAAACCTACAATTCAGACTTTAATGAACAATTATTTCAGTTCATTTTCATCTAATGTATTACATTTGATGTACTATATTTACAAGAACAACTGCACCAAGGTGGTTTATATAAAATTAAAATGGGATATACAATAAAATGCATATCAACACACAAAAAATATACCACCTAAGCAAAACCCAAACAAAATCCTTATTCCTGAAAACCACATACAGCCAATCATGCTTTCAAGCATTTTCTAAAACGGAGATAATCTCTGCAAGCAATTCAACAAACAGACTTCTAACTTTTGTAGCTATGCAAAAATGATCATAAAATAGGATATTGAGCCTGAATGCTGGCATAATGTTGGCGTACTGGTTTTCAAAGAAGCAAAGATGAAAACGGCATCATGGCAGATTTAGACATGTTTGGGACAGATATGAAGGGTCTTGTTAAGCAAAGAGTTAAGAGGTGAGGTAAAAGACCTGAAACGGGGTTGCTGGTGTTGAGTTCCACATGAGAATTTGTATGCTTTTCTGTCCAGTTGACACATCTCAGTGGCTAGAATGGATAGAACCAGTGGCGTACCTATGGTATGTGGCACCCGGGGCCCATCATTTTTTGACCCCCCCCTATGTAAAAAAATATTTTTTGTAATGACCATGAAACGGAATAAATGGTCAGAATAGAAACAGGCAGTGAAAATTTTCTTATATTCCAAACATAACATAACATAAATTATGTCTGAATTGTCATGACATCAGAAGTATATATGGAGTAGTTGCAGGTGATGCTTGGGACAGTTCTGATTGTGTTAGTTCGGTTTTATGTGTTTTTTGAATAGAAGGGTTTTTATTTCTTTTTGAAGGTTTTGCAGTCTGTGGTTGATGTCAATTGGTTGTAGAGTTGGGGGTCGAGTGTTGCAGCTCGAATGGCTAGGAGGTTGTCGAACAGTTTTTTTCTTTTGACGTTTTTAGTTGGAGGGTGTGTGAATGGTATGTGAGTTCTCCTATGTCTGTTTGAAGTGGATTGAATTATTTAGCTGAAGAAATTAGTTACCCCCTCATCCCACACACATTAATTCGCTTCCATTTTTGTTCCCATTATAAAAAACACTGATAAGTTCCCAGAAAAAAAATACATTAAAATAAGAAGTGAAAACAAAGGCCCCTACAGATGAGAACATAACATAAGAATAGCCTAACTGGGTCAGACCAATGGTCCATCATGCCCAGTAGCCCATTCTCATGGTAGCCAATCCAGGACACTAATACCTGGTCAAAACCCAAAGAGTAGCAACATTCCATGCTACCGATCCAGGGCAAGCAGACACTTCCCCCATGTCTTAATAACAGATTATGGACTTTTCCTCCAGGAATTTGTCCAAATCTTTCTTAAAACCAGCTACACTATCTTGCTTTTACCATAACTTCTGGCCACTTCATTTTTAAGTTTAGATCTTTCCTTTCAAACAGAGACCTTGCTAGATGTCAAATACAGCACAAGGTAACTTCACATGGACTTAGCTGTGCAGGAAATGTGAATCTCCTCATACACCCACCATATAGTGCAAAAATGTGCAAAGGTCTGTTTTTTTTCTTTCGATCACTACATAGCCTAATGCCACACAAGCAGCGCTGTTACAAACATATTCTGTAGGTCAATGCTAAGGATAACAAAGTTTCCTTCCTTGGACCAGAAGGAGATAAACCACTGGAAGAGATCCCAAAACAACACCCAAAGACCCACTCAGTGTGTGAACCAGTTGAGTGGAGTGGACTAACTGGGGGGTGGAAATGGGCCCGGAGTTTGCTCAGCAGAATTTCCCAGACCACCTCTTCCTCTCAACACATTGACACGCTGCCACCATCACCACTAGGAACACCTCACTGGGTAGGCCAGCTATGCTATAAACTTTATAAAACACATTATTATATTTTCTTATAAAGCACATATTTTAACTGAACTCTCTGACATCCTCAGCCTTTCCATTCACAAAAATAGAAGGAAGAAAAGTTCCCATTTCCTGCTGTCTCATGTCCCCGGCCTATACAATATTTTTTTTCTGCAGACCCTTCAAAAGTCTGACCAAATCCTCGTTTCACTTGCATTATAAAGTACTGAGGATGCCATCTCTCCCCAATCCCAGGTCCTAAAGTCTAAGACAGTAGCGCAAACTAATACTGCCAGATTCAGGAAAAAAATTTTTGATTCGATTCAGCCTATTGCAGGGGTGTCCAATGTCGGTCCTCGAGGGCCGCAATCCAGTCGGGTTTTCAGGATTTCCCCAATGAATATGCATTGAAAGCAGTGCATGCACACAGATCTCATGCATATTCATTGGGGAAATCCTGAAAACCCGACTGGATTGCGGCCCTAGAGGACCGACATTGGACACCCCTGGCCTATTGAATTGGTTTTTCAATTCGATTTTCTTGCCCAGTTGGGTGATTTTTTTCAAAACTCCTGGTGGGTTTCATAGCTTTTTCACCCCCTTTGGCTTCTCCTAACCACAATGGCACTGTGGTGTAAATAAAATAAAGAAACAAAAAGGACTTTTCCTCTCTCTGTTAAATCCTAGCTCACGTTTGCAGTCCAACACCAGCTCTGGCAGGATACACATTTCAAATCTGACATATTATAATCACAAAACAGAAAATAAAATTAATTTTTCTACCTTTTGTTGTCTGGTTATATTTCAAATCTTGTTGGTCCAAGGCTCTGGTTTTCTTCTGATAACTTGCTTGCCAGGGTCTCCTTCTTTCTGCATGCTAACCATCCATCTGCCAACTCTGTCCTCCCTTCCCTTCCCAGGAAGTCTGGTATCTTTCCTTTTTTTCATCTCCCTCCACAGATCCACCTTTTCTTAAATACCCTTTCATCCGGCATCTCTCCCTCCTTCCCCACCACCCCAGAGTCCACCATCTCTCCCTTTCTTTTCCTAATTACCCTCCTATCCAGTATCTCTATCCCTCCTCCACACCATCCCTTGTGTCCAATTTCTCTCCCTTTCTGTTCCTTCCCTCCCTAAATCCCATGGTCCATCATCTCTCTCCCTCTCCTCTATTTTCAGACCCATTATTTCTTCCCCCCCCCAAAGTTTGGCATATGCACGTCTCTTTGAACACCCCCTTCCCTCCGTGTACTTCTAAATCATGGTCCCCCCCAAAGGCCTGTCCCCCCTTAAAGGTATGCCTGTCCCCCCTTGAAGGCCTGCACCCCCTTGAAGGCCTGTCCCAGCCCCTTGTAGGCCTGTCCCCCCCTTGAAGGCCTGCCTGCCTGTCCCCCCCTTGAAGGTCTGCACCCCCCCGAAGGCCTTTCCCCCACTTGAAGGCCTGTCCCACCCCCTTGTAGCTTTTCCCCCCCTTGTAGGCCTGTCCCCCCTTGAAGGCCTGCCTGCCTGCCTTTCCCCCCCTTGAAGGCCTGTCCCCCCTTGAAGGCCTGCACCCCCTTGAAGGCCTGCACCCCCTGAAGGCCTGCACTCCCTTGAAGGTCTGCACCCCCCCGAAGGCCTGTTCCCCCCCTTGAAGGCCTGTCCCACCCCCTTGTAGGCCTGTCCCCCCCTTGTAGGCCTGTCCCCCCTTGAAGGCCTGCCTGCCTGCCTTTCCCCCCCTTGAAAGCCTGTCTCCCCCTTGAAGGCTTGCACCCCCCCTTGAAGGCCTGCACCCCCCTTGAAGGCCTGCACTCCCTTGAAGGTCTGCACCCCCCCGAAGGCCTGCCCCCCCTTGAAGGCCTGTCCCCCCCTTGAAGGCCTGCCAGCCTTTCCCCCCTTGAAGGCCTGTCCCCCCCCCTTGAAGGCCTGCACCCCCTTGAAGGTCTGCACCCCCCCAAAGGCCTACCCCCCCCCGAAGGCCTGCACCCCCCTGAAGGCCTGCCTGCCCCCCCTTGAAGGCCTGCACCCCTTGAAGGTCTGCACCCCCCCCGAAGGCCTGTCCCCCCTTGAAGGCCTGCCTGCCTGCCTGCCTGCCTGTCACCCCCTCCCCCTTGAAAGCCTGCCTGCCTGCCCGCCCGCCCGCCCCACCCTGAAGGCCTGATGCCCCGACCCACCCCGAAGGACCGCTCGCCCCCCTGGCCTCCCCGCACCACCTATGAAGCAGCCGCAGCAGGATCGCGAAGTCAGCGTCAGCGATCCCTGCGCTGCTTCCTGCGCCACGGTCCCGCCCCTCCTCTGACATCAGAGGAGGGGCAGGATTGCGGCGCAGGAAGCAGCGCCTAAGCAGCGCAGGGATCGCTGACGCTGACTTCGCGATCCTGCTGCGGGCTGCTTCACAGGTGGTGCAGGAAGGTCAGTGGGGCGAGCGGTCCTTCTGGGGTGGGGGGGGACTGAACGGCAAGGCCGGGAGCACCCCTTTAGGGCTGGCACCCGGGGCGCACCGCCCCCCCGCCTTCCCCTTGGTATGCAGAACATTTGGGTTATCTGTGATCATTTATTTTGTTACTATGAAAAGAACAGGTTTCTGAAGGGGTAGATATGGGGAAGGTGTAAAACGTGGACCTGACGGACCTCGAGGATCTAAAACCACACGTCCTTAAAAATCTGAGGTCCGTGCCACTTTTAGTCTCTGACAGACCTCGATGACATTTTAGTACTGACGGATCCTAATACTTTTCCCTCCCTATGTTGAGACGGATCCGTCAGAGCTCAATTGTCATCGAGGTCTCTCAGAGCCAGAAACTACAAGTGGCATGGACCTCAGATTTTTAAGGACGTGCAATTTTAGATCCGTGAGGTCCGTGTTTTACCCCTTCCCCTATGTATGGGTTGAGGATGTGGAGAGAAAGGGATGATGAGGAGCTGGGTAGAGAGTAAAAAAACAGGGCTGGAGAGGCAGGTGAAAGTTGATGATTGTTGGAAAGAAGAAGAATACAGAAACTGGAAACAGGAAATCAGGATATGTGGAGGAAAGATAAAAGTGGAAAGAGGACACTGGGCTATGAGAGAGACAGAGGGGAAATGGGAGGACAGGTGAAGCAGCAGGAGCAGGGAGATGGCCTGAGAATAGGAAATGGAAAACTAGTATCGGTAGGTAGGTGAGAGATAAAGAAATTGGAAGATGACATGGGTGAATAAGGAGAGATGTATTATAAAAAAAAGAGTCCTGTGTTTCCTTATTTTCTCTCATTTTGATAATTATTACAGAGGAGAAAAAGACTTCAAGCATTCCTCGATGGAAAATAATAAATCCTATATCCAGCGTATGAAGCTATCATTAGTCAGAAAAACATCCTCTTATTTACTCTATTGTTTTTAAATTATTTCATCGGTTTTAATGAGTACTTTTTAATAAAAGTTGCTATTTAACTTAAGTATCTAAACACGGTGTCCAAATATGTTCTAAGGAGCTTCCCTGTTTCACAAAATGTTTCATCAGGAATTTGCACCATAATATGTTTAATGTTGTGACTACTAATTGAATACCAAAGAGCAATGCCTTTCTATTAGGTTCTGCACTGATTGTATGTTATTAAAGCTTCAAGTGAAAACAAGGTTTGAAGCTAAAGCAAAATAATATATTCTTGCTCACTTCAGTTAGCACCATGATCATCTGTTGCTGATGTCTATGCTCCAAAACGGTGTCATGCTGATTGACTGTATTTATACGTCAATCCCGTGAGTTAATTATTCAAATAATTTAATAAAAATAATTGATTTAACGTTTAATAAAACTTATATCCATCTCCCAATCCAATCCAGGTCATCAACTCCATTTTTCCAAAATTAAAAATACCTCCCCCTCCCCATAAAACCGTGGTAGAGGTTTCTAAATACTTCAATGCTGCTCCAATGCTCACAGAATTCCTAGGAGCATCAGAGTAGTGTGGAAGTGTTTAGCATCCTGAACCGTGGTAGAAACTTCTATTGTGGCTTAGTAAAAGGGAGGAAAAATATTAGAGCTCCACACAGTTTTCTCCCCCCAATAAACTAAATTTGACTGAAAACCACAGATGTGACCCTAGAAAAATTAAGGCCTTCTTTTACTAAGCTTTAGAAGAGGTTTACACCATGGCCCGGGGCTGCTAAATGTTCCGATACTGCAACAATGCTCACAGTAATTCTATGAGCATCAGAGCAAAGTCGAACATTTAGTGCTGTGGTAGAAATCTCTACCGTGGCTTAGTAAAAGGGGGTGGGGTAAATGCAGTCCCTGCCACATCTTTCATTGATGGGAGTGCAAAATAAATGCATGGAAATCCTTTTTTCTCCAGTTCAAAAGCGACAATCTGGAATTAAAGCAACAAAATAAGGGCTTCTTTTACAATGCCATAGTAGAGGTTTCTACCATGGGCCGGCAAGGTAGATGCTCCAAAGCAAATGAAAGGTCACTTGGACACACAAAGTCAGAGGCGTGAAGAAAGTACAAGAGGTTTATTTACAGCCTGCTTACAAGAGTGTCAGAAACAGGAAATGCACGGACTTTTACGCCCTTTTCACAAACTAATATATGCAAAATCTACAACTTCTCATTTGTTACTTCTATAACTTTTCTACAATAATTATTGGTCCTAAGCCAGCACTTGCGATAGGTTCAGGGGTACAACTTATAGTCCTATAGGAAGCTAGTTCATTTACCTGCTTATCTAAGCCTTGCAGTTCTAACTGTTACATGTTCAGGAGGGCAGAGTACATCATGGCTCAAACTCTTATCTATTTAGCTTACAATGTGGTAAGGCAGGGACATACATTTCAAGCAGATGATGTCAGCAGCTTGTACACTGTTCCCAGCTATGTAGGCCAGAGCAGTATTTCAAACAACAGTTAACTATTTCATGACCCTACAGTAGATGCTCCAATGCTCATAGGAATTCTATGAGCATCAGAGCATTTACCTCATTGGCCCATAGTGCGCGCTAAAAGCCAGCATAAATTTTTAAGGAACTGGGCCACTTAGCCCACTTACCAGAGATCTAAAAAAATATCCAACCACAAAAAAACAATTTTTAAAAACTGTTCCATGGAACCCAGTGCAGACAAATCTAAAACAGTATTTAAAAATCAAAATAGTTTAAACAGGGACCCATAGACATTCTTACCTTGCTCCTAAAATGGCCCTTTGCCAATCTCCATCCATTGTAGCAGTAGTAGGCCATGATTTACTACTTTGCACCTTTAAAACTGAGGCCCTGGCTTCATTTTAGGCCTAGTCACAGCTTTAGTGGTAATTTCTGGATCTTCCGGATCTTCACACATGCACCAAATCAAACTATGGTCTCAAGTAGGCCATTTTCCTGCTGTTCTCCTGCCACAGAAACCTAATTTTTCATCAGGACAGCTTTGCAGCAGGATGCATCTGCCATGGGTCCAGCCCTTGGACCCTCAGGCACTATCTAGACCCTGGAAAGGATCAGCACTGGCCATTAGTGCAGAATAGGACACTCTCAGAATGTCTAATGTGACAAGGATCCCGCTAGCCCTATCTTGGATCCAGGGGAAAAGCAAGTTAGCACCAATACCCCTCTCATGTTACTTCATATATGTAAATTAGCTTAGAATTATGAAGAATTCTCTTCTCTTCATTAAATGTCTCAAATTAATTACAGTTTCTAGTTAAAGGGGGAAAGATCCCAGTGTGCTGTAAGTACAAAACTGAACAGACACACTAGAAAGAGTAACTACCGCATTGGCTCAAAACTCCTGTTCCGTCCAATGTCTGTAAAATTCAACCTATATGTGCCAAAAATTCTGATTTACTTATTCAAAGCACTGTGCAAAATAAAATGCAAATGCTTAGCTTGGTCGGGACTCCAATGTTATGCGTAGGTGTTGTGCTCTCCTGCTGTAGGCTGTCTTTGCCGGGCCCTTCTTGCCGATGTTAGCTAGCTAGCGTTTTGCTTTATAGCTGTGTCAAGGCAATGGGCCATTTCCGTAAAGAGAAGCAAAGAAACTCAGCAGAGATAAGGACAGTTAGTGAAGAGAACGCTTCACCTCTTCTCAAGCTTACCTCCGGCATTATTTTCTCCACACGTCGGAGTTGTTACCGCTCGGCCGGCACTAAAAACTGTGTTTCAGTTTTGTAAAAGGGGGGTGGAGTAAATGTCACTGGACTGACATCAACTAACCTGAATGGAGAACCACTATTTAGAAATCAGCAAACAGACCTTCCACACAGCATCACCTTGGGGAAACCACAGCAATGTCTGGAATGTCGGTTAAGCAAACTTGGACACATCACCATTTGGGCAGCTACGAGAACTGGGATCCTAGAAGTTTCTGGATTGTTCCATATGCATCATAGATTATCAGCTCTGAGTTTAATTACATTTGAGGTATGATTGTTTAGGAGTTAGCATCATATTTTATATATTTTAAGTTTATTTTTTTGGTCATAATATTACTGCACTTATTTGTTTGGTCAGTGTTTTAGTGTGCATGTTTTGTGTTACCTTGATCAGAATTGTTGATGATGTCAGTTAGAAATAGTTTTAAAGAGATTACTAAATATGGGGTCCTTTTACTAAGGCGCGCTAACTATTTTAGCATGCACTAACCGATTTAGCGCAGGCTAATCAATTTAGTGCACGCTAAATGCTAACACGTCCATAGAATATAATGGGTGCGTTAGCATTTAGCACACGCTAATCATTAGCACACATCTTAGTAAAAGAGGGGGTATATTAATAAAAATAAACCCCATTTTACAAAACTAACACATTTTTTAGCACTGTCCGCGGAGGAGACAGCTCCGATGCTTATAGAATTCATATGAGCGTCAGAGCTGTTATCACCGTGGCCTGCACTAAAAACCATGCTACGGTTTTATAAAGGGGGAGGGAAGGCAGGAGAAATGAAAGGATCTGGGGATGAGTGTCAGAGAAAAGTAAATGTAAGGTGGTGAAGAGATGAGAGGATGAAAGAAAGGCAAGGGGTAAATAGGTGGGTATAAATGGGAAGCTCTCAGACTGGGAGAAAGTGACTAGCAGTGTGCCACAGGGCTCGGTTCTTGGGCCCATCTTATTTAATATTTTCATCAATGACCTAGAAGAAGGAGCGTCCAGTGAGATCATCAAGTTTGCAGATGACACGAAGTTATGTCGGGCAATCAGATCACAAAAGGACAGCGAAGAACTACAGAGAGATGGGCAGAGAAATGGCAGATGAAGTTTAATGTGGAAAAATGCAAGGTAATGCATTTGGGCAGAAAGAACAAGGAGCACTATAGCACGTCAGGTGAAACCCTGGGTAAAAGCGAACAACAAAAGGACCTGATAGATAAGACCCTGAAACCGTCAGCACAATGTGCGGCGGCGGCAGAGAAAGCAAATAGAATGTTGGGCATGATAAAGAAGGGAATCACGAGTAGATCGGAGAGGGTCATAATGCCGCTTTATAGAGCAATGGTTAGACCACACTTGGAATACTGTGTCCAACACTGGTCTCCTATCTAAAGAAGGATGTAAAACTGCTGGAGGGTGCAGAGGCGAGCAACGAAGCTGGTAAAAGGTGTGGAGAACTTGAACTACAAAGAACGACTTAGAAAACTGGGACTGTTCTCCCTTGAGAAGAGGAGACTGCGAGGGGATCTGATTGAGACTTTTAAAATAATAAAAGGAATCAATAAGATAGAGCAGAATAAAAAGTTATTTACGATGTCAAATGTGACTAGGACAAGAGGTCATGGACTGAAGCTGAGGGGGGACAAGCCCAGGACAAATGCCAAGAAGTTCTACTTCACACAGCGAGTGGTGGACACCTGGAACGCTCTCCCGGTGGAGATTGTTGCGGAACCCACCGTTCTAGGATTTAAGGGAAAGTTAGATGCACATCTCCTCGAAAGATGCATAGAAGGATTCGGGTGACTAAGTTTTCGCCAGGTTACACCTGGATGGGCCTCCGCATAAGCAGATCACCGGACTTGATGGACCTAAGGTCTGATCCGGAGATGGTAGTTCTGATGTTCTTATGTTTACACAGCATAATTTAAACACAGGCAAACTGGGCTTGTGCCTATGGGTGTGTGTGCATATATCAAAGCCACTGTTGCTTGCAGAAGTCTATTTTGCTCTCCCCACTCCCTCAGCATTGCCCTCCAGTTAGCAGGAAGAGTCGGCAAGAAGTGCTTCCTTCTCTTTCAGTTTTCATCTGCAGTAAGAATATGGGACCCCCCATTTGTGGGAGATTTAAAACGTATTCATATTAGGATTAGGGGCCCAGTGCTTTTGCTTCCCTAAGGCATAGAGGAGGGTTAATCTTGCCTTGCTAGTGCAAAGTCTTTTGTTATTTTTAAAATTCATCAGTTTCTGCACAGGAGAAAGTACACAAGTACTATTTATGCATGTGCTTAGTTATAAAATTACCTTTTTAAAGTCTTAGCCACAGAGGCTGAAATTCAAGCTGGTAGTTGTTTCTTAGATCAGTGATAATAATCACTTGCTGGCAATTCCAGCTAATTAGGAAAGAAACATCCTAATTTACAGGGGGAAAGATGGTTGTCTTGAGAATAATTAATGGTTGCTATGAAAAATGCATTTATTAGTAAAGGTGCCTTCACAAATTAATTATCTCATTTGAATAAATATCTTCTGAAATGTGGCATTCTTCAAAATTTAATTAAGACAACACATTTCAAATCAAAAGTTATCAGTATGATGGAATGAAGCCAAATTTTGAAATTACTGAAAAACTTTTGCAAAGTTTTACATATCTTAAAAAAGACATTTAGGGCTCCTTTTATAAGCTACGATAGTGATTTTAGCGCTTGCTGAATTACCGCGTGCGCTAGATACTAATGCCAGTATTGAGCGGGCATTAGTTCTAGCCACGTAGCGTGGGTTTAGTGTGCGCAACAATTCAGCGCACGGTAAAAACACTATCGCAGCTTAGTAAAAGGAGCCCTTAGGTGTGGAAGGTTCAGAATGACAGCAAAGTTTGTTTATAGAAATAGCAGGCCTAAAATTTTTAGGCAAAGCTATCTGGATATCTTTATTCAGCTGTATTTATGTGTACTACTAGTTTATTCAGATATGTTTGAAATATCTGGCTTGAAAATAAATAATTAAAAAATGTTGATATAAATTTTCCAAATATCTTTATTTGGATGGTTGTTTTTAGCTGTGTTGGCTCCTCAATTTTCAAAAGCATACACGTTTCTAAAATATTGAAACATTCCCAGTATAGCTAAATGGTCTCAAACCTTTACTTTCTAGCACAGTAACATCAGGAAATGATTTATTCTACCTAGATACACCCTCCAGTTCCTTATGAGATCATTAGATGTATATAACAGCTCTAGCATAACCCTCATCTTTCTCTCTCTAACTAGCAATTTTCCATATATCGGGCCTGTCTTTTTATGGCTTGGCCAATACATGTCCTGGTGGGTATCACAATAAGCAATGATTTGATGACTGACCGCAGATTAGGTATTGAAAAATGTGACGTCTTTGGATGTCTTGTGCTTTTGGCTGGGGTATTTTTTTTTTTTTGCAGTGTTTTATAGTGTAGTGTTTTGTAGGGCTAAGCAGTTGTTGTTCAGTAGTAATTGAAAGAGCTTCTATCTTGGTAGCATAGTCCTGGTCTTTCACTGGAATTGGGAATGCATTACTCAATCAAGTATGTCTAAGGGCTCCTTTTACAAAGCCGCGGTAGCGGTTTAACACGGGTAATAGCGTGCGCTAAACTGCCAGCCACGCTAGCCGCTACCGCCTCCTCTTGAGCAGGCGGTAGTTTTTTGGCTAGCGCAGGGGTTAAAAGTCACGCACGTTTAAAAGTCAAGCACGTTAAAGCTGCTACCACGGCTTCGTAAAAGGAGCCCTAAATGTTGGTCTCCACACTGACCCATCCTCAGTCTAGACCAAGATCAAGTAATGTGAAAGTTGTTTGGTAACCTTTGCCTTCCTGTCATTGTTCTTACCAATTTTGACCCAGATAGCCTTCTTTTGGGACTGGCCTTTCACTAGCCCTCCTCTTATAATAGGTATATTTATCCTTAGCTGCCTCTAGGAGATGATGAATCATCAGTGATGATGGTATCTCAAGAAGAGCATTCATAGACAGAATAATCCTGATCCATTGCCAAACATGATTTAAGCTATAGATTGGCCTAATGCCTCAGATGGTGTATTTCCCTAATCCAGTAGGCACAGGAATAGATCAACTTGGGCTTCAGAGGCTTTCTGTAAAATGTGCTTTGTTTGGATGGTATTTTTTGCATCTCAACTGAGAATATCTGAGAGAGGACATTATGGGGCTCATTTTCTAAAGAGAAAAAAAATCCCAAAAAGGGGCCGATAGACATCTTTCTCACCAAGCCCTTCCAATTCGCTATTCTTGAAACTTCTATTCTAGATGGATATCTATGCTATTCATCCACAGTTCATCTAAATCTCAAGGGGGGCATGCTAGAGGCATGGTTAGGGTGAGCTTATGACTTGGATGTTTTCTGCTTTCTGTTTTTTCAGTATGCTTCACAGCAATTAGTGGTTTTCCAAATTGATATTTCTTGCTGGCTACTTTTCTGTAAAGTCCTTACCTGCTACAGTTAACCAGAAGCAAAAGGTTTTTTTGCCTATGGTGCTTGGGTGTTAGAGTGTGGGTTCACCTCTCCGATTGTCTGAGGCTTTTTCTTTTGCGGGTTAACATTGTTTTGCGGCGTGTAAGCGTTTTTCATTAATGGAGTGAGGTTTTTTTGCAATTTTTCTGTGTTTTCTCTTCATTCCCTAATTCAACAGTATTCTGCCATAATCAAACACAAACACATTTGAAAGGAGATGGTTCGGAAATTATAACACCTTACCTTACACAGACCTGTTATTGATGACTGGCAAAATGCTCAAACTGGAACAGTCCTCAAAGGTCCTAGATGTGATCCTCAACTCAGATCTCACCTGCACAGACCACATAAACTCCTTAGTCAGGAAATTTTTCTTCAGGCTCAGGTAGCTGAGAGCAATCAGACCACTATTGAGCTAATCCAACTTCAGAACAACCACTCAGGCGGTCCTCTTCCCCTTCCTAGAATGCTGCAACTCCTTATATGCAGGCATTGCAGAATATGATTACAAAAGATTACAACTGCTCTAGAACACAGCAGTAAGACTGATTTTCCAAAAGGGCAAATATGAAAGCATCTCTCCATTCCTGAAGGAGTTACACTGGCTCCCTGTGAAGAGAAGAATACAGTACAAGACAGCTTGCATGGTACACAAAGCCATCCTCATGGAGATCTCCACAGGACTTGATGCAGACATCAGAGTCAAACATGCCTTCAAAAAGGCAAGAACACTCCAACAGTACAAACTCCCCCCTCCCCCGCCCTATTCAGGCGTATATAGGAAGAAGCTGCACAACTCAACACTTGCATACCAGGGACCTATGACATGGAATGGTCTTCCCCTTCACCTTTGACAACAATGCCAGTACAAAACCTTCAGAAAGAATCTTAAGACCCATCTTTTCTCCTTGGACCTATCGCAAAATCCCAGGAGCCTACCCCCCTGCTCTTTCCTTATGTCCAGTCCCTAAATCATGTTGTAACCCTTTGATTACCCCAATTCAATATCCAATATACATGTACTGATCTTAAATCTGTTGTAAACCGCAGTGAATCCTAATGGAAAATTGTGGTATAGAAGAAAATGTATGGTATGGTATGATATTACTACTATTAATTATTTCTATAGTGTTACCAGATGTATACAGCACTGTACAGAGTCACGAAGGAGACAGTCCTTGCTCAAAGGAGCTTACAATTTAAAAAGACAAGACAGACAAACAAACAGGAAGCCATGGATACAGTTAGGGGGAATGGTTAATCTGCTGGTTAGGGCAGTGGAGAGTAGGGTTATGGACTGAAGGCTCCATCAAAATGACTTTTAAGGCAATGTCTTTGCAGTCCTTGAATTGAGATGTTGATTTTCACCTTTTGCCATGGACTAGTAGGTGCCAAGTGAGGGTAAAGAGATACTTGAGTAGTGTCTGACTGGATCTCAGTACATATGTAGCAATTTTTGCCAAAGTTCTTAATTTCACAAGATTCATGGACAGGTAAAAAATTACCTTTGTAATTGCTCATCAACAAAAGCGTGGAAGAGGTTTTTAGCTAGGCAAGGAATAAGATAACATACAAAGTAAAATACATAAAACATAAACAAAATAAAACATATTACAAATCATATATCAAACCTAGTTCTAAAAATAAATACAGAATGGTATATCCTTTTACAGATCTTGATATAACAGCATCATAGAACTACTTCAAGACCTCTTATTCCATTAAATCTTGAACAAACAAATGGTTTTCAACCTTCTCTTAAATTCAGTAACAGATGTTAACATCTGAATACTTCCTAGGAGCTTGTTTGATAAGCCCAGGCCAGCTAGAGAAAAACACAATCACAAGTGTCAGCATATTGAATCTTCACTAAAGAAGGCTGTACCAACAGCTGGGTTCCTGTTGACCTCAGGGGACAAACTGGTTCATAGAGCTTCAGAATAGTCTTCAAATATTCATGACTATGTTTTCCTCAATATCAAACTGTTAAATTTGTGTATTGTTATGTAACCAGGACTTCACAGGAAATAATATTTCAGGCATTACTAAATAAACCAGTGAAATGGTGTGGCGGCCATGTTAGTCCACTTTCCAAGCTAAAAATAGAAATAAACAAAAAAACAGAGTAAATAAGGTAATACCTTCTTTATTTGACTAACTCAATTCATTTTATGATGAGCTTTTGAAGATAATCCTTCTTCAGATTAGAAATGTATTTATTTTATTTTATTTCATTTCTTCCATTTGCGCATCGCACATACCTATACAATCTCTAGGCGACATTACAGAGGAAGGGGTTAGAAGAGGATAGGGAGGACTATGGAGGGCAGGAAGGAATGGAGAGAAGAGAAGAATATAGAATATTTCATAGAAATTCCTAACTTTACAGATAGGAGCACCATCTATGTAAATGATATCTAAATGAATTAAAGTAATATGTTAAAAGCAATAGAAGGGAAGAACCGTTAAACAATATAGGGGTAAAAACAATGGAATAAAATTTAAAATAATTCATAAACTGGGGAAAAAAAATCAGATAAGTCTGACAGAAGTCCAATTTCCTGAAGCAGCTCTGTTGCCTCAGCATATTTTAAATAATCCCAATGGCAAAAGTCCAGATGGGACAGATATCAGCTCGGGCTTTCCAGCAGCTGCAGCCCTGACTCATCGCTTCCAGGCAGAAGATGCACAGAGATAGAACAATCCAGCTCTCGGTGGGCGGCGGATGCTCATGGGCAGCTCCTGAAGAATACAGCACTCTGCCTCCATCGGTGGACAACTGGGAGGAGGAGTCCATGGCACAGCCTCACTCCATGGATCCAGAGACACCTCCAGCCCCTCCCCAATGAGAGAGCAGACACTGCCCCATCCTATGCAACAACCAGCAGCGATCAACCATGCCTCCACTGGTCCTGCCTCCAGCAACGATCTCTCCGCAGCAATCTCCAGTCACCACACGCAGGTAGGAAGGGCTTCTGCTAAAAATTAACCATTCCAGGCCTTTAGGTTAGTAGACAGTTATGCTGTGATTCTATAACTGTCAAACTCCTCCTATCCAAGATGTTGTCTGATTCGCCTGAGTGAAAATTAAAAGAAAAAAGTATAGAACCCTGTAAAACTATGAATAAGGTAGATGAAAGGAACAACTTAAAGTAGAAACCAACTAAATAAAACTAAATATAACTAAAAACTTAAAAATTCTGATCTGAAGAAGAGTTACATAAAAACAGTGATGTAGCGAGTGTGAGAGGCGCCCGGGGCGGTGGTGACCCTCCCCATCCTCATCTCCGCCCCCTCCTTGCCCGATCCCGCCTTCCGCCTGCGCCTCCTGCTCCTTCCTTGATCTTGCCTGCCGTGTGTGCACCCCCTTCCCTTTAGTTGAAATTGTTGCTCGTGGTGGTCAACAATGTGCTCCTCGGACGTGACCCCATCGGCTCTGCCTCTGAAATCACTTCCTATGTGCGGAACCTGGAAATGACGTCAGTGGGAGAGTCGACAGGATCATGGTGAGCATGTTGTTGACCTGCGCGAACAACAACTTCAACTAGAGGTATGGGGAAGGGAAGGGGGTATGCGTGTGGAGGGGAGGAATGGGAAGAGGCAGGGGGCAGAGAGGAGGAGGGGTGCCAGCGCCCCCACCAACATGGCGCCCAGGGTGGACCGCCCCCTCACTACGCCACTGCATAAGAACTTAAGAGCACAAGAATTGCCATACTGGGACAGACCGAAGGTCCATCAAGCCCAGTATCCTGTTTCCAACAGTGGCCAACCCAGGACCCAAGTATGTAGCTAGATCACAAGTAGCAAAACAGATTCTATGCTGCTTATCATAGGAATAAGCAGTGGATTTTTCTAAGCCATCGTAATATGGATTTCTCTTTTAGGAAGTTATCCAAACCTTTTTTAAACTCTGCAAGCTAACTGATTTAATCATATTCTCTGGCAACGAATTCCAGAGTTAGTCCAATAAAAAAAGATATTACATTTCCTCTGTTTATTTGTTTTATTTCTATATATTACCTAAATAAACCAAAAAAAAGGAAAAGGGGCCCTACAAAATCAAATACCATAAAAAAAGTAGGGGTGGACCCAAAGAATTTCCAGAATGCAGGGATGAAAAACTTTGTAACGATAAAGAACCAACTTAATTTATTAATAAAATGAACTTAAAAAAAGATCTGACACCAGCATGTGTTTCAGCAGGAATGCCACCTGCTCAGGGGTCAAGCACATTCTGTTTGGTGTATTATAACTATATAAGGTGTAATTGTGACATAGAAACATGATGGCAGATAAAGAGATGGGGTAGGGAAGAAAAAAGGACAGATGCTAGTCCTGAAATAAGGATGGAAGAGAAAGAGAAGAGAGGGGAAGGAGCCATACATGAGGAAGCATATGGACACAGAGGGGTGATGCTCTTCACATGGGAAGAATAGGGGACAAAGAGGTTAAGGTGCTGAACATTAGGGAGAGGATAGGAACAAGGACACATACACATATAGGCATAGAGGGAATGAGGATGGGCATGGAGAGATAAGAAAGTCAAATAGACCAGATACCCTGGAAAGAGCAGAAGATGGATGGGAACCAGGGGGTGGGGGAATAGAGCAGAAGATTAGAAAGGTAGAGAGGGCATTTTGAAGGGGTAGTAAAGATATGGCAATTGGTAGGTATGAATGGTTGTGTTTTGTTGGGTTGGGAGAATGAGTAAAATGGAGTGGGGGGGAGAGTAAGATAAAGTGATAAAGTGTGTGGAAAGACTGAGACATAATATAGATAACCTGGAAGACTGTAGAGAGAATGAAGTATTGAAAAGTTATGGGGGAACTGAAGAGGAAGGGGACAGATCTCTAAAGGAGGTGAGTGAGGGTAGAAATGTGGTTAAAAGATGGGAGATGGGGTAGAGGGTAATAAGAAAGAAGGGGATGAGGCTGAGGCTCGTGAGGGCATGAGAGGTAGTGGAGGGTAGGTGAGGACTGTTAGAATGAGGTCAGAGGATAGGAATGGAGGACTAGGGTGTGGGTGAAAGATGGGACAGGAACCAGGAGATTGGGAAAGGAGAGGGGGCAATAGGTATAATGGAACAGGGATGAGAGGAAGATGAGAAAAGCCAGTAGTCTCCTCCTTTTCACCTCTCATCTACATAGAGGGTAAAAGAGAGAGTGAGAGAGAATTAGGATAAAATCAAATGGATGGATAAAAATGCAGAGAAAAGAAATGTAAAAGAAAACAGTGGTAGACAGATATAGACATCTGTCTTCAACTTGCCAGTATTAAGGAGGAGCTCTGCAAACTTAAACAGGAATTGAATACAATTAAAGCGGCTTCCATCACTCCACAAAATCATACCAACTTACCACCTCTACCTCAAAGAATAAAACAGCCCAGGAATAAATGGGTCACAGTAGGCTCAGGAAGACTGCGACATGTAACACAGAAACATCCACCTTCACTAATATTACCTCTACAGAATTCCTTCGCTCCACTAGTGCACTGCGATACTCAGGAAAACAGAAGGGAGGTGGGACTGGAACCATTGAAGGTAACTCAAGAGAACAAGCGCACCCTAAGTACAAATAAAAAAGCCAAAAACAGAAAACTATTACTGTTGGGGGATTCCATCATCAGAGGCATTAACCTTGGAACACAGGGCGAGGAGACCAAAATAGTGAAATGTCTTCCAGGATCCTCAGCTACCAGGAGCTCCAGGCAAATACTTACTATAATTAAGGAAGAAACTAAGGATTTTAACACTGATGTTGTTATCCTTCTGGGAACAAATGACCTGGCCAACAACTCCACACTTGCAGCACAGAAAGCTTTTTGGGAGCTTGGTGAGGGTGTGAAACCTTTTGTAAAGACTTTAGCTTTTTCTGAAATACTGCCTGCATATGGAAAGGGAGAGCAAAGAGTGAAAAACACAGAGGACTTTAATAGATGGCTCAGAGCCTGGTGTCATCAAGAAGGCTTCAGGTACATAGGAGGATAGGGAAATACATGGAAGGACAAGAAGCTATATTGCACTGATGGGCTACATATTACTACAGCAGGAAAAAGAAACCTTGCAGAGAAATTTAGACAATATTTTTCTAGGCATTTAAACTAGAAGGTGGGGGTGGTGTATGTACGAAGGACAATTATAGAGACCACCCCCAGCAAAAGAAAAGATGTGATAGTAGTAAAGGCTGCAACATAAGCAATATCAGCAACTCATTTCTTAGTATTGCAACGGAAAGTGAAACGACACAAAAAATCCATACGAAAAAGGAGATTATCGCTGAAAAATAGATGGAAAGCGATGACCACAAATGCTCGCAGTCTAAGCAACAAAGTTCATGATCTGCAAGCCCTGATATTAGAGGCAGATCTAGATATTGTTGCTATCACAGAGACATGGTTCAGTGAATCACATGTATGGGATGCAAACATACCGGGATATAATCTTTTTAGGAAGGACAGAGATGGTCATAAAGGTCGAGGAGTAGCTCTCTATGTAAAGATCAATATCCAAGCGACCGAAATGCAAGGGACCTGGGGAGAGGAAGAAGCGATATGGATTGCTCTGAAAAGAGAAGATGGAACTTCTATCTACGTGGGTGTAGTCTACAGACCTCCGACTCAATCGCAGCAAATTGATAAGGACCTGATTGTGGATATCCAAAAGTTTGAAAGGAAAGAGGAGGTTCTGCTGTTGGGAGATTTCAAACTGCCGGATGCGGACTGGAATGTTCCATCTGCGGAATCGGAAAGAAGTAGGGAGATTGTGGATGCCTTTCAAGAGGCTCTGCTCAGACAAATGGTGACGGAACCCACAAGGGAAAAAGCGATATTGGATATGGTCCTCACAAATGGAGAGAGTATCTCTAATGTTCGAGTGGGTGCTCACCTGGGTAGTAGCGATCATCAAACGGTTTGGTTTGATATAACGGCTAAAGTGGAGAGCGGCCGCACGATACTTAAAGTCCTAGATTTCAAACGTACGGACTTTAATGCAATGGGAAAGTACCTGAAGAAAGAGTTGTTAGGATGGGAGGACATAAGAGAAGTGGAAAGACAGTGGTCTAAGCTGAAAGGAGCGATAAAAATGGCTACGGACCTTTATGTGAAGAAAATCAATAAAAACAAGAGAAAAAGGAAGCCGATATGGTTCTCCAACCTAGTGGCTGAGAAAATAAAGGCGAAAGAGTTGGCGTTCATGAAATATAAAAAAACCTAAGAAGAGGAGAGCAGAAAGGACTACAGGGTGAAACTGAAAGAAGCCAAGAGAGAGATACGTTTGGCGAAGGCACAGGCGGAAGAACAAATGGCTAAAAATGTAAAAAAGGGAGATAAAATTTTTTTCAGATATATTAGTGAAAGGAGGAAGATAAAAAATGGAATTGCTAGGCTAAAAGATGCTGTGAA
Organism: Geotrypetes seraphini; assembly: GCF_902459505.1. NCBI lineage: Eukaryota > Metazoa > Chordata > Amphibia > Gymnophiona > Dermophiidae > Geotrypetes > Geotrypetes seraphini. The sequence goes on from NC_047089.1 coordinate 173,955,499, forward strand.
CAAATATGTGGAGAGTGATGAGGAGAAAGCAAATGTGCTAAACAAATACTTCTGTGTTCACAGAAGAAAATCCTGGAGAAGGACCGAGATTGTCTGGCAAAGTTACACGAGAAAATGGAGTAGATTCTGCGCCGTTCACGGAGGAGGGTGTTTATGAGCAACTTGAAAAACTGAAGGTGGACAAAGCGATGGGACCAGACGGGATCCATCCCAGGATACTAAGGGAGCTCAGAGAGGTTCTGGCGAGTCCTATTAAAGACTTGTTCAACAAATCTCTGGAGACGGGAGTGATTCCTGGGGATTGGAGGAGAGCGGATGTGGTCCCTATTCATAAAAGTGGTCACAGGGATGAAGCAGGAAACTACAGGCCGGTAAGCCTCACTTCAGTTGTTGGAAAAATAATGGAAGTGTTGCTGAAAGAAAGGATAGTGTACTTCCTTGAATCTAATGGGTTACAGGATCTGAGGCAACATGGCTTTACAAAAGGTAAATCGTGCCAAACGAACCTGATTGAATTTTTTGATTGGGTGACCAGAGAGCTGGATCGAGGACATATGCTAGATGTAATTAACTTGGATTTCAGCAAAGCCTTTGATACAGTTCCTCATAGGAGGCTGTTGAACAAACTTGAAGGGCTGAAGTTAGGACCCAAAGTGGTGAACTGGGTCAGAAACTGGCTGTCGGACAGACGCCAGAGGGTGGTGGTTAATGGAAGTTGCTCGAAGGAAGGAAAGGTGACTAGTGGAGTCCCTCAGGGTTCGGTGCTGGGACCAATCCTGTTCAATATGTATGTAAGTGACATTGCTGAAGGGTTAGAAGGAAAAGTGTGCCTTTTTGCAGATGATACCAAGATTTGTAACAGAGTAGACACCGAAGAGGGAGTAGAAAATATGAAAAAGGATCTGCAAAAGTTAGAGGAATGGTCTAATGCCTGGCAACTAAAATTCAATGCAAAGAAATGCAGAGTAATGCATTTGGGGATTAATAATAGGAAGGAACCATATATGCTGGGAGGAGAGAAGCTGATATGCACGGACGGGGAGAGGGACCTTGGGGTGATAGTGTCCGAAGACCTAAAGGCGAAAAAACAGTGTGACAAGGCAGTGGCTGCTGCCAGAAGAATGCTGGGCTGTATAAAGAGAGGCATAGTCAGTAGAAGGAAGAAGGTGTTGCTCCTGTACAGGTCATTGGTGAGGCCCCACTTGGAGTACTGTGTTCAGTTTTGGAGACCGTATCTGGTGAAAGACATAGGAAGACTTGAGGCGGTCCAGAGGAGGGCGACGAAAATGATAGGAGGCTTGCGCCAGAAGACGTATGAGGAGAGACTGGAAGCCCTGAATATGTATACCCTGCCTAGAGGAAAGGAGAGAAAGGGAAAATATGATTCAGACGTTCAAATACCTGAAGGGTATTAACGTAGAACAAAATCTTTTCCAGAGAAAGGAAAATGGTAAAACCAGAGGACATAATTTGAGGTTGAGGGGTGGTAGATTCAGGGGCAATGTTAGGAAATTCTACTTTACGGAGAGGGTAGTGGATGCCTGGAATGCGCTCCCGAGAGAGGTGGTGGAGAGTAAAACTGTGACTGAGTTCAAAGAAGCGTGGGATGAACACAGAAGATTTAGAATCAGAAAATAATATTAAATATTGAACTAGGCCAGTTACTGGGCAGACTTGCACGGTCTGTGTCTGTGTATGGCCGTTTGGTGGAGGATGGGCAGGGGAGGGCTTCAATGGCTGGGAGGGTGTAGATGGGCTGGAGTAAGTCTTAACAGAGATTTTGGCAGTTGGAACCTAAGCACAGTACCGGGTAAAGCTTTGGAGTCTTGCCCAGAAATAGCTAAGAAGAAAAAAAAAAAAAAAAAATTTAAATTGAATCAGGTTGGGCAGACTGGATGGACCATTCGAGTCTTTATCTGCCGTCATCTACTATGTTACTATGTTACAAGAAAAGGAGACAAGAGGAGAGAGAAGAAATGAAAAGGCCAACCTGGAAAATAATTTAAGAGACCAACACAAAAGTGGAACAGACAGATCGGACCCATTTCGGGACGTGGAATTTACCGCGAGCGACATTTACCATAAGCTATCAAAACTAAAAGTGAACAAAGCTATGGGCCCGGATAATCTGCACCCCAGAGTACTTCGAGAATTGAGAGATGTCCTAGTAAATGGGCATAAGTTTAGGGAAACCAAGCCATTGGCATCACCGATGAAGTTGGCTCTTAGGCACTGATGGAATGAGGCATTATGACATCACAATATAAGGGGCTGCTCAAAAGTTCTCAGCCCAACCAAGAAGAGAATGATGTGGAGCCATGAAACTTATGTTATTCCACATTTTTCACTTCAATGATATGGAATGAAACAAAAAGAGTCAAGAAAAGTGCATGGCTCCACATCATTCTCTTCTTGGTTGGGCTGAGAACTTTTCAGTGGCCCCTTATAACCAAACGAAAATGAATAGAAACATGGGAAACAATACAACACAAACACTTTTGGCTGCCCATCCCTAGTGGGCCTTGCGTTTTGCAATATACGTAACAGATATTCATTCCGCAGGAAGCCTGAAGCAAGTATTTATTGCTTGCTCTTATGTTTTGTTCTCATTGACTTCTTGTATAACTTTTTCAGACAAAGAACTCCGGTAATCATCTTATCTTTGCCATCACTAGCTATTTTGTGTGGGCACTGGGCTGTGTGACCTAATTAAAAGCGCTTTTTCACTAAGTGATTCTGTCTTTCCAGTATGTGAAATACTTTTCTTGCCTTTTCTAATAATCATATTGCTTTCTCTGAGGCAAAGAATTCAATTCCTACTGAATGTTTACAATACTGTTTAGCATAAATAATCCATATGTACTTTTAATGTCAGATCGCATAGCTAATTAATTTCCTAGCCTGATACTTTGCATTCTGTTAATGGCTTCAGCTGTATTGTGTGGGTGTTTGATTTAAAGGCTCTAACTCTTTTTTTCTTCATTTCCTCCTTCTTTTGCTAGTAGTATGGGCCCCTTTTGTCAAGTTGCGCTAGAGGTTTTAAGCGTGAGCCAGTGGAGCACTTACCTCGCCGGCCCATGCTAGAAACCTCCAGTGCAGCTTGATAAAAAGGGGTGGGGGGAGGAATGTTTTTATCCTTCCCAATAACGTTTATTTTTTACAATTATAATCCACATCTTCAGTTCACAAAAATATACAGTACCTAAAAATAAAAAATCCAAATGCCACATGATAACAAATAGAAAACTCATCAGTCCCATAGCATATTATACCAAGAGAGTACCACACAGTAAGCATGTTTAAAATGTACCAAGTCTATTCCCTTCAGTATCTCGAATGTTTCGATCATGTCCCCTCTCAGTCTCCTCTTTTCAAGGGAGAAGAGGCCCAGTTTTTCTAATCTCACTGTACGGCAACTCTTCCAGCCCCTTAACCATTTTTAGTTGCTCTTTTCTGGACCCTTTCGAGAAGTACCGTGGAGACCTTTAGGACATTTTTGCTCTATTTTGGCTGCAACATTAGGGACAAAAGTACAAACTTAATGCAAAGTTGGACACACTTCAGTTGCTATTAGAAGGGGAACATGTTAAGACGTGCATATTACAGTGTAAGTTAATGCAGACATTGAATAGAACAAGATAAGTACACCTCTCTGATATGTTGTTAAGTGTTTTGCATTAATAGTTGTGTGTTACATTTTGTGTATTTTAACATATGTTATTTTTCATTACTTTAATAAGCAATGAATGAACTCTTTAGCATATTTTTGCAACTCATTAGTTCTCTTTTAGATTTTCTAGTGATGCAAGTTCAAGCTAGTTAATGCATGTTTGTAGTACTGTCAACACATTTTAAATACTTGCATTAGATCATGCAAAGATTTAGAGATTAATTTTATAACGAGGTGCTTATGATACGAGGGTGCAGTAGATGCTAAGAAAGCAAATAGAATGCTAGGAATTATCAGCAAAGGAATGGAAAACAAAGATGAGAATGTTATAGTGCCTTTGTATTGCACCTCGAATACTGTGTGCAGTTCTGGTCACCGCATCTCAAAAAAGATATAGCAGAATTAGAAAAGGGACAAAAATGATAAAGGGCATGTCATGACTTCCCTATGGGGAAAGGCTAAAGTGGCTAGGGCTCGTCAGCTTGGAGAAGAGACAACTAAAGGAAGATATGATAGAAGACTATACAATACATAGTGGAGTGGAATGGGTAGACGTGAATCGCCTGTTTACCCTTTTAAAAGATGTAAAGACTAAGGGCTCCTTTTACTAAGCTGTGCTAGAGGTTTTAGTGTGTGCTTAGCGCGCGTTAGTGGCATTAGTTTTTCTGCATAGCGCGGGGGTTAGCGCGCGCTAAAAACGCTACCGCAGCTTAGTAAAAGGAGCCCTAAGGGGCATGCAATGAAGCTACTAAGTAGTAAATTTAAAAGAAATCAGAGAAAATATTTCTTCACTCAACATGCAATTAAACTCTGGAATTAAAGGCTAGACATTGTGCACTTGGATTTTAGCGAAGCCTCTGACATGGTTCTGCGTAGGCGGCTGAGAAACTGAGTACCCTCAGTATGCCCCGTAAAGTGACTGGGTTAAAAACTGGTTAAGTGGAAGAATACAGAGGGTAGTGTTTAATGGAGTTGGTTCAGAGGAAGAGGGTGTTATAAGTGGAGTGCCACAAGGATTTGTGTTTGGGTCGGCTCTTTTTACCATCTTTGTGATATTGCGGAAGATCTGTCTGGTAAAGTTTGTCTTTTTGTGGATGATATCAAACTCTGTAATAGATTAGACACCTCTGATGCCATCAATAATATGAAAAGGATCTAGTAAAGCTTGAAGAGTGGTTCAGAAATTGGCAACTAAGATTGAATATTTAAAAAAATGCAGGGTTATGCACTTGGGCTGCAAAAATCCAAGGGAATGGTATAGTATAGGAGGTGAAATACTTCTGTGCGTGAAAGACAAACAGGACTTGGGGGTGATCATATCTGATAATCATAGAATGGCAAAGCAGGTTGAAAAGGTGACAGTTAAAAGCCAGAAAGATGCTTGGGTGCATAGTGAGAGGAATGGCCAATAGGAAAAAAGAAATGCTAATGTCACTGTATAAGTTTCTGGTAATTCCCCATTTAGAATACTGTGTGCAATTCTGGAGAATGCACATTGAAAATATATAAATAGGATGGAAACCCCCTCCCCCCTCACCGGCAGGAACATAGATGGAAGGCTCTTGCACACACTTTTTTGGCCCACACTTTTTGGCTTGTGAGCTACTTTTAAAATAACCAAGTCAAAATGATCTACCAACAATAAAATTTTAAAAAGCACAAAGCACACTGTACGCAGAGAAAATGTATCATTTGTATCTGGTTTTTTTTTTCAGAGGTCAAGGTAGATTACTTTAAAATATGCAATATCACCTCAGTAACAACTATACAAAAATAGACAAATATACCCCCTCCCCTTTTACTAAACCACAACAGTGGTTTTTAGCACAGGGAGCTGTGCTGAATGCTCCTCACAGCTCTTGACGCTCATAGGCTCCCTGCGCTAAAAACCACTATCGCAGTTTAATAAAATGGGGCCGTAGTGCAAAATATAGACAGCAGATATAAATTTTCAAAACAGACACATTTTGGTCACTAAATTGAAAATAAAATCATTTTCCTACCTTTTTGTCTGGTGATTTCATGAGTCTCTGGTTGCACTTCCTTCTACTGTAAATCCAATATTTATTTATTTCTTCCCCTCCCCTTTTCTTTCTGTCTCTTTCTTTCTCTCTCCCCCTGCCTGCCTGTCTTTCTTTCTCTCTCCCCCTGGCCCCCCAAAAGCATTGCGCCGATTTCTCCACTTCCCCGATTCTTTCCCTACACCCCCTCAAGCCAATTTCTCTCTGTTGCTTCCCCCGAGCCAGGCCTGGCGTGTACAAGCACCGGGCCCACAAGACTTCACCTCCGATGGCAATTCTAACATCGTAGAGGAAGTTCCAGGCCAGCCAGGCAGCGATTGGCTGGCCCAGAACTTCCTCTCCAATGTCAGAATTGACATCGGAGGTGAAGTCTTGTGAGTCCAGCACTTGTACGTGCCTGGCCTGGCACAAGGAAGCAGCAGGGAGAAAAAGATCGCAAAGACCTTTGTGATCTACTGATCAATTGCGATCAACCATTTGGGCACCCCTGGCCTAGAAGGTATTTGATAGGCGATTCTTGAATGATAAAGAATAGTTTGGGTGGGAGGATTATTGGTCTGTAAGAATATTGTAATATTTTAAGTGATGTCTATAGTGTAAATATTTTAATTATTGTTCTTCACTTATTGAAATTATTTTAAAATGAATAAAGATTATTAAAAAAATAATAATAATAAATTAATACAGATGTGTCTATTCCTTATTTATTTAAACATTTGTTACTCGTGCCATCCTCTTATTCTTTGCGAGTTACATAAATTACACTCATAATTAAAATGCAAACAACACAATCTTTCCCATACTATACAGCATATATAAAAATATTAACTGCTTGCTACTCACACTTGTCATGATATAAAACTCATGAAGAAAAATAGTGTCTAAATAACTTTGTCTTCAATAATTTCTTAAAATTTTTTAAAGTTGATGCCTTCTTTACTTCAAGTGGTAGAGTATTCTACAACATTGTTCCCTGAACTGCTATCATAACTAGCTTATGGTATCATAACCAGGGCAAGATTAATTTGTCAAGGGCCCCCATAGGCACACAAGTACACTGGGCCCCCTGCCCCGCCCCACCCCACCATGCGCCCAGGCAGAAACAGGAAGCTGCTTCAGAGGGAAGCTTTGGGCAAGCAGCACCACTTGCACAATTACAGTTCTCGTTATCTTTCTTACCCGCGTTGCTTGCTTGTCTTACTTTCCATCAATGGGGGGAGGCGCGTTGCCCATTGGGGTGGGGCTCGCGTTGTCGATCAGGTGGGGGGGGGGGCGTGTTGCCCTTCGATGCTGGAGGGGCCCATCGCCATTTGGAAAAAACAATGTTGATGCCCTCCTTCATCGGGCCCCCCTGACCATTTCGGGCCCTAGGCACGTGCCTACTTGGCCTATTGTTTAATCCTGCCCTGATCATAACTAACATATACTAGCATAACTGGGTATATACACATGAATGCACAGGTGCCAGCTTTAGAGTTGATGTAAATATGGAAGCCTAATAGCCATATAACTTGTAGTGTTGTGTGTAAATTTATTTATTTAGATTTTTATACCGTCCTCCCAGTAGCTCAGAACGGTTTACAAGTAAACATTCACAATGGAGTGAATTGGACATACAAGATTATACAGTAGATTTAAATACTTGGACATACAAGACTGTGCAGCAGTTTAGATATAGGGACTATACAGCAAATTAAGACCAGTAGTTTAAATATAAGTAGTTTAGTTTAGATACAAGTTATTTGAGTATAGGCTGAGAGTGGACTATACAGAAATTTAGGCAGAAGATTAGAATGGAGAAAGAAGGGTAGAGGTGGGGTTTAAGGGGGTTGGGTGTAGACTGAGGGTGACCTTTAGTTGAAGAGGAGGGTCTTTACCATTTTCCGGAATGTCATTAGTGAGTTCTGTAGTCTGAGTTGAGGGGGAAGTTGGTTCCAGAGTTGGAGAATGAAGTGGCTGTAGGAGCGTTTGCGGGCGGTTTCTGAGAGGAGGGACCTTCTGGGGGGAATGCATAGGCGTATCTCCATTTCTGAGCAGAGAGTGCGGGTGGGGATGTAGATGGGTAGCTTGGATTTTATGTAGGAGGGGGTGGTGGCATAAATTCTTTTGTGTGCTATTGCCAGGGCCTTGAATGCACAGCGTTGGTTAATTGGGAGCCAGTGTTCAGCGCAGAGTGCTGGGGAGATGGGTCATGGTAGTTGAGGCTGTGTAGGAGGCGGATAGCTGCATTTTGGACCCATTGGAGGCGCTTGAGATCTTTTTTGGTTATTCCATTAAATAGGGAGTTGCAGTAATCCATTCTGGAGAGGACATATGCGTAGAGGAGTTGGGCTAGGTCAGGTGTGGAGATGTAGGGTTTGATCCTTCTCAGTTGGCGGAGGTAGTAGAAGGAGGTAGAGACTACTTGGGATATGTGGGTGGATAGGGATAGGTGTCCGTCTAAGGTTACTCCTAGGCTGCTTACTTGATCTGTTGCCGTTAGTAGAGTGGAGTCCCATGATAGTATTGGGCATGTGTATTTGGTGTTTTTTTTCCTGATCCATAAGAATTCGGTCTTAGAGGCATTCAGTTGTAGTTTGTTGTTTGTCATCCAGGTTTTCATGTCAGAGGTTGGAGGTTAGCAATTTGGGACGATCGGTTTTCGCCTAGAGGGAGGAGCAGCTGGATGTCATCGGCATAAATGTGCACCCTACCCAAGCTCTGCATGAAGTTTATCCTTGTACACACCCATTTGTTTATTCATATATCTTTATTAAATTTTCAGGTCTTACAAAAAGTGCATCATAACATACATGTCACAACCATAACAATTAAGCGCTTGTAAACCTTCAGAAACAGTTTATCAATACCCCCCAAAATCCCCCCTCCCTTCCCAACCATCAAAGAAAAGAACAAAGAATCATATAAACATAACCCCCCCTCCCGCCCCTGGATGTGCAAATACTATATCAGCAAAATAAAACTACAACAGATCTACAAAAGACGCCAATGGACCCCACACTAATTTGAATATTTTTGTGTTCCCTGACAAATCAGCATTCATTTTTTCATATTTATACACTAAACATAGATTTGCCCACCAGAATGTGAAATTAAGACGGTCCCAATTTTGCCAGTTACATGTGATCAACTGCATAGCTGTACCCATCATAATTAAGAAGAGTCGGCCTTTATATCTATCCATCGGGGGCTTAACATGCAGCACAGTTCCGCAAATCACTACCTCATACGTCAGAGGGATCACAGACTCCAAAATATTATTAATAAGTCCCCAAATCGACTTTCAAAAACTCAGTATCATAGGACAATAAAACAGTAAATGATCCAGTGTTCCTATATCTAGATGACAGTGCCAGCATCTATTAGACCTAGAACTACCCAACGTATTCATCCTAACTGGGGTCCAAAAAGAACGGTGTAATTAAAAAAAAAACATGTTTGTCTCATAGATGCTGACACTGTACATCTCATCCTCCAAGACCAAATACGTGGCCATCGCGATGCAGAAATATACTGCTTAATCTCAATGCTCCAAATATCTCTAAGAGCGTTTTTGGGTTTCTTATTTAGAAGTTCAGATATTAATTTATACCCCCTGGCAGCCTGATGCCCTAGCAAATCTGTCTGGAAACAGAGGAACTGCAAGCTGTAGTGATTTTTAAAATTTCGCCAATCAGGGAACCCTTTCTGAATGGCCTGCTTCAGCTGCAACCATTTATAAAATTAAGATTTTGAAATACCAAAAGATTGTTGCAACCGTGAAAAGTCAAGCAGTTTTCCATTTAATATCACATCATCTAATGTTCGTATACCTGCCTGCATCCACTCCTTCCAGGCAATTTTAGACCCGCCAATTTGAATCTTGTAAAATACAAGCTATGTAATAAATCCCAGGTTCTATATATGGAGCCCAAATTTGGGCACCTAAATTTGGATGTGATCCCGAGATGCACTTGCACCTTAATTGGTTAATGAGCCCTTAATGAGGACTAATTGGCTGCTAACCATCAATTATTGACATCAATTAGGAATTCTGCTTACAACTGAATGAAAGCTATTCTATAAAGGCTTGGCACCTGAAACCCATAGCATGCAACTCAAAAGGGGGTGTGATCATTAATGCTACTTTATAGAAATATCCTTGTGCATAATGTTACGCAAAGGAAATATGGGTTAGTTTTTAAAATCAGTCATTTCAATATCACTTGTGAAACACACTATTCCCTTCCAGAAAAGACTGATGTTAGACCTAAAAGATTCATACACTTACTTTAAATTAAATTGAATATATTTGTTGGAATAGGAACTCAAGCGCTCGCAGTCACAGGCTAACAGAACTAGTCTTGGCGTGTGACTGTTTCGCGAGCTATCATCGGTCCTTGTATATTTTTTTATTCAATTTAAAGTGTATGATTTATTTAATACCATTAATTAAGATGATTTTTTCCTTATTTCAATTTTATAATGTAGTATAAATATGGTGATACTTAGCTCGGGTGTGTTCTTTTGTACCCGGCCCTCTGACTACAGTAGTGTCGCTACATTATAAAATTGAAATAAGGAAAAAATCATCTTAATTAATGGTATTAAATAAATCATACACTTTAAATTGAATAAAAGAATATACAAGGACCGATGATAGCTTGCGAAATAGTCACACGCCAAGACTAGTTCTGTTAGCCTGTGACTGCGAGCGCTTGAGTTCCTATTCCAACAAATATATTCAATTTAATTTAAAGTAAGTGTATGAATCTTTTAGGTCTAACATCAGTCTTTTCTGGAAGGGAATAGTTAGTTTTTAAAATGTCATTCCCTTATATCGGTGTGTCGCAAACTTTTTAAGCTATAGCACACTAATCTCGGGGCAGCAGCTGGAGGGCACCTGGAAATGCATGGATGCTGACGCGATGATGCCATGCACATCTCTGACATCATCATGTCGATGTCTGCACATACGCAGATGTCTTCCAGCTGTGGCTCTGAGGCTCCTATTACCGCAGGTGAGGGGATGCTGCAGAAGGAGAGGTGTGGAGAAGAAGCAGAGGCACCGGTGAGGGAGAGAGGCACTGGTTGACTGACTACAGGATGTGCCTCCTCGCTGCGAGAGGCACATCCTGTAAGCAGTCAGCTGGCACCAGCGCCTCTCCTCCTCGCTGGCATCTCGCGGCACATCTGGAATCTGCCAGAACACACGAATCAATGTGCTGTGGCATACAGTTTGCGATACACAGTCTTACATAAATGACACAGAGATGCTTTAAAAATTGTAAGCACTGAAATTTGCCTCCTATATACTTCAGCTGCTATTTGGGCTGTTTACACCAACGCTTCTCAACTCAGTCCTGGAGTACCCCCTTGCCAGTCAGGTTTTCAGGATATCAAGTTTCAAGTTTATTAGGATTTTATATACCACCTATCAAGGTTATCTAAGCGGTTTTACAATCAGGTACTCAAGCATTTTTCCTATCTGTCCCGGTGGGCTCACAATCTATCTAATGTACCTGGGGCTATGGAGGATTAAGTGACTTGCCCAGGATCACAAGGAGCAGTGCAGGATTTGAACCCACAACCCCAGGGTGCTGAGGCTGTAGCTTCAACCTCCGCGCCACACACTCCTCCTCCACAATGAATATGCATGAAAGGAATTTGCATATAATGGAGGCAGTATATGCAAATCAAGTTTATGCATATTCATTGTGGATATCCTGAAAAACATAACAGCAAAGGCAGTGCTCTAGGGCCGAGTTGAGAAAAACTGGTTTACACTAATCACTCATGGAAAATGAATTCATTAGACGCATTCAATAAATAAAAGCACAATAGGTTTTCATTCCCTTTTTTTAACATGGCTTTTGTAGTTGAATTGCATTCACTAAATTTCTTCGCTTCTGCATGCAGCGTAATCTTTGACTGCCTAGACCCTCATTTCCTTCATCTGCAATTCCCGAAGCAGCTAGGAACATATTCAGTCTAGCCGTGAAAGAGTAAAGGTGGCAAAAGGAGGTGAGAGAGAAAAAGAGAGAGAGATTCCTTTGTACACAGTCCCTGAGATAGAGTGAGCATCTTTAATATCTTTTGTGCTCAAGTGAAAATTAAATTTGCTCTGTGGCATGATACTGAACAGCACATAACTGATAGAGGCAGTGCCATAAAAACATGAAGAATCAATTTAATAAATTTTTGATGAATGTAGTCCATGGATTTCTAAACTGTGCTCTGTCAGTTATGCGTCCTCCCCCACACCCAACAAATGAAACACAGTTCATGAAAGTAACATTTAGTGGAAAATGAAAAGAATCTTGATGCAGACTTTTCCGATGACGAGTCACGTTGTGAGACATGTGACAGGGGTTTGAGCGGGAGGCAGATGCTTAAACACGGTGGTGTACTATTTCAGGTCACTCTGCATGCTGCCCCTTTCAAGTAAGGTAATGACCTTTTTTTTTTCCCAAAAAGTTGGTCAGAGCTCCAGTTTTTAATGATAGTTTTCAAAATTGTTTCAAATCAAATCCAGGATGAATGAAATAAAATTTTAAGTATGGATTTATTTATTTAGATTTATATCCCACCAAAGACTAGGGACACTCGATGAAGTTAGAGTAAAACTTTTAAAACCAATAGGAGGACATATTTTTTCAATAAGAGAATAATTAAGCTCTGGAACGTGTTGCTAGACGATGTTGTAAAAGCTGCTAATGTAGCTGGTTTAAAAAAAAGTTTGGACAAGTTCCTGGAGGAAAAGTCCATAGTCTGTTGTTGAAACAGACATGGGACGGTAGCATGGAATGCTGCTACTATTTGGGTTTTTGCCAGGTACTTGCGACTTGATTTGACCTCTGCGAAGATGGGATACTGGGCTAGATGGACTATTAGTCTGATCCAGTAAGGCTATTGTTATGTTTTCCCCAGAGAGCTCAGAACAGGTCACAGGTTAACATTCATAACCCTGTGTAATGTCACAATATCACATTACACAGGGTTACAGTTAACACTCATAGGGTTACAATAATAGTACATAGGGTTACCGTTCAGCAGTGCATAGTGTCATGACTTTACAATCAGGGTGCACAGTGTGTGATTTCTATCTGATAATACAATCTAACACAAATGTTCTATAGAAGCTTAACTGGGTTAGGAGAACATGACAGACGTGACTGATATTTTTAGCTACTGTGATGTACAATCTAAAAACAGCATATTATCTGTTTGGCTTGGATTGTAGCTGTTTTGAAATCTTGGTTGAGTCACTTAGGGGTCAATTCTATATAGGGTGCTATAAATTATCTGCCAAAAAGCTGAGCACTAAGCTAGTATTCTGTAGGTGGAGGAATAGCCAAATGGTTCGTGAAGTGGCCTGAAAACCAGGTTCAATTCCCACTACAGCAACTTGTGATTCTGTGCAAGTCAGTTAGACCTTTATTGCCCCAGGTACAAAATAAGTACTTGGGGCTGATTTTCAGACCATGGAGGGCACGGAACCCAGCGAAACTGGGAGGCTGGACATCAAAATGCTAGATGATTTAATGTGAGCAAGAGCAAAATGATGAATGTGGGAACGAGGAACCCGAAATATAGCTAGGTGATGCAAGGTTCCATGTTAGAAGTCACTGCCCAGCAAAAAGGATCTACCGTGTTCCCCCCCAAATAAGACCTACCCTGAAAATAAGCCCTAGCATGATTTGGGAGATAGGTCTTAATATAAGCCCTACCCCCAAAATAAGCCCTAGTCCCTGGTTTCGCTGGCAGTGCTTCCCCCTGACCCCCTGCTGTGCAGGCAAACTGCTGAACCCCCCACTGATCTTCCATCCTTCCTTCCCATCTGAACCCTGTCAATCGCGAGTGATAAATACCTTCCTACAGAGCAGCGTCGGGCCAGCAGCACTCTAAACAGGCTGCTTCGCGGCCTTCTTGCTGGGGAATTCCCTCTGCTGCGTCAGTGATGACGTCATCAGTAATGTGGCACATGGAAGGCCCCGACAAGAAAGCCATGAAGCAGCTTGTTTAGAGTGCTGCTGGCCCAATGTTGCTCTGGAGGAAGGCATTTATGGCTTGCGGTCAGCGGGGTTTGGATGGGAGGGAAGGATAGAGGGTCAGCGGGGGTTCGGCTGCGCAGCGGCGGTGGGGGCAGGTGCTCAAGGGTTCTGCTGCATGAGGGATGGGAGGGAAGAATAGAAGCTGGGCAAGGGTTCTGCTGCACAAAGGATGGGAGGGAGGGAAGGATGGAGGCTGGGCAAGGATTCTGCTGCATGAGGGGATGGAAGGGATGGACAGATAGAAAGATGCTGCAGAGGGAAGGCACAAGGGGATGAGTGAAAAGGGAGTGAATAGGGATGTATTTGCGGGGGAGAGAAAGAAAAGAGGAAGAAATGAGGTGAAGAAGAAGAAGGGATAGAAGATCATGTACATGAAAAAAATAAGCCCCAGTTAAAAATAAGATCTAGTGTGTTTTTTGGGCCCAAAATGAATATAAGACACTGTCTTATTTGGGGGCAAACACGGTAGGTGTCATTGTTGAGGATACATTGAAACTCTCAGCTTAATGTACAGCAGCAGCTAAGAAAGGAAATGCACCTTAAGGATATTTTGCAATTAACTCTGAAGGTTACTGATAAAAAGACTTTATATTAATTCCCTAAGGAGGTCCAGGTTAATCAAGAGGGAGACTTTGATAATTTGAATTCACCAGACACTCTTAACCATACAAAATTCTTAGAGTCATCTAAGGATGGTGTACTCTAGATAAAAGAGCTACTTTGTTAGCAACTGTTTTTTTTTTAATTTAGATAAAAAGATGTTGGTTCTGAAGACATACTCATATTTGCAGAAAAAGTGTACCTTTTAGTGGGCAAACTATACAACAATATAATATCATGGCAGGATAACAAAATATATGTAATAGTAGGGTGAAGAGAAACCTACAGGAAAAGGAAAAGAAATCTGAGGTAAAAATTAAAGCACAACCAAAAATAAACAAAGCACTGAAAAGGAGAGCAAGATAACTGCCAGTGAGGAAATATGTGGGCCTCACTACTTTCTCACTACCATGTCATAAAACCCTAGACAGATGGACGTGGTTTTAAGTCATGTGCAAGTTTATAGAATATGTGTCGATGTGCGCTCAACTTAGCTGCAGGCATTTAGGCCTGGTTTTTGCTGGCCTAAAAGTGTGTACCTAAAAGTTATTGTGCATAAGTGGTGCTAAGCACTAGTCAGCTCCAATTTTTAGGCATGATGTATAAATCAGGCTCTCTATGTTCTGCTAGGCTGCTCTGAGAGAAGGTAGTATAGAATCAGAAATCACACTTAGTCTGGTGCAACATACAAACAATCCTGCTTTACCTAGACCAGCAAAAGTGTATATGCTACTGAAAGTAGTGCAAGAATGTATTTCATCATTGGCAGTTGGGGAAAGTACTCTGACTTCATCGGATGAATCCAGAGAAGTTTTACAGCAACTTAGCAGGGGAGCTGTTCTCTTTTTGGGACTTCCAAGCTTATCTAGCCTGTTGCAGGTGAGGGAGGCTGGTGCAGAAGGAGCCTCAGATTTTGGCAAGAAAGTTGCTTCAAACATAGCTCAATCCAGGTTGCCTAAATCTTCTGTGGTCACTTTGGAATCCATTTGGTAGACAACTGAAGCTTCACAGAGTGCTATTAAGAGGTTTGATGATCTTACATATCTTACAAAGGAATTGATGATGAAATCTGCGAGGTATGTGATAACACATTGGTGGACCATGCTTTGAAAATTCAGTTGCTTGAAAAACAATGGACTTTTCAAATTTATCCCGTTTGATTAACTACGCTTGAAAATGTAGAGATGCCACACTACTGACCAGTGATTGTCAATGAAATTTATCCCCAACTGTCTGCCTTCAAAATTTTCATTGGGGTATTCAGCAGGTGGGAATTGCAAAATACATTTTGTTTGTCTATTGAGAAATGCTTTGTCTTAAAGCATGCAGCTCTTCTCCCCATCCCCCCCCCCTTTTTGAGTAGAGAGATCGTGAAGGCTGCTTCAGAGGTCTCCAGGGGATGCCATTGACTCCCTGGCCTTGCACTGAAGAATACTGATTTATATGGAATTCTTCATTGTAGGAGTTGAGTGAGATGGACGGTCTCTTATAGTTTTGAGAACTGAAGATTTTTGTTTTATAGTGTGTTCCTTTAGTTCTTTAGTTACAATCTTTACAATGATGAAGTAACTTATATTTTATGGTTGTACTGTATGATGTTTTAACTTTTAAATTGTATTTTTGTCATAATATATTTTTTATTGTTCTTTTTCTATGATTTTTGTTATTGCACTTGTATTCTATAGGTCACTACATTTAACCGTGTCAGAAATGTGAAAACCAATCCATCTCATGCAGCACTCGAGATCGCTCCCCTACCACACCAATATGTAGCAATAAAGGTCCCTTGCCCCCCCCCCCAATGACACAGATACTTGCACTTGAGCAGGCTTCCCCCCATCAAGACCCCTCATCTGATCTCTGCCTGACTGTTGCCCAACTCTTCCCCTGGATCCTCTAGGACCTATCCAGGGACCATCCATGGTGCACTAGTGGGTGCAGGAAGGAATGCTCCCCCCTTCACTCCTGCCTGATCTGGCTCTGGGTTCAAACTGTCAGCTTCTAACCGCTAGAGGTTGTCTTGAAAATTGCTCTTAAATGGAAGTCTGACCTCTAATGATAGTACTACAAGACTTACGCTATGAATTAGCAACCAGCAGGGATTTTTTTTTTTTAAATATAGCGAGTTGGGAGGTTAGGGAGGGGACAGAAGAGCACCCTAGACACAGGAAATGTTTTCTTTATGTAGTGGGGAGAGACGTTTGGTAGGTGAAGGTTTGGGGTCTCTAAGATACCAGGGATTGTTTTAAGTATTGGGGAGGAGGGGTCAGGTCTGGGGGGAGTATGCTAGACACTAGAGATCATTTGGAGGGAGTGAATCGGGGATAAGAGGACCATCTTGGGTTAGGAGCGGGATTGGGATGCTGACACTTTCTGGGGGGGGCCTATTAGCTATTCTGCTCTGATGAATTGGGCAAGCCAATCCTTCTATGCTACCTCTGACCTGCCATTAAAATTCTCATGTTATGCTTGCTTTAAAATCAGCTGTCTACATCTTTGCCTTAGGACGGAATAGCATCTTTAGTATCCACTTATATCTGTTTTGTTTGAGTGTCTCCCCCAACCAAAGTAAAGAAACAATGGTCCAACTGTCTGCAGTGAAAAACAATCCAGAGCAAGCAAAACAAAAAACTGCAGACTTTGTACACGATGCAGGCAGACTTTATTTATAACAAGTAAAACATTAGATTAAAAACCTTTTACCAGGCAAGGGACCCAACACGGTCCGTGTTTCGTATAATCTTCATCAGGGGTCCTAATAAGTACAAGTACAATATTAAAACCAAGATATTTAAAAAGATAATTTTAAAGAATAATAATAATAATAATAATCATCAAATAAATATCGAGATGATTCAAATTTTACAATACAGGGGTAGAGGTGTAGAAAGTAAAAAATAAAACACAAAAATAAAAATAAATAAAAAATAATTAATAAATAAATAGAAGGAACTTGAAGGGAAAAAATGAAAAAAGAGAAGAATAGAAAGGAAAGAAGCCTTTATTTATATATTTTTTAAAAAAAATTTTTTTAAATCCATTTTTAATTAATTGTATCTAATAAGTGTTTCAATATGACCATAAAAAGTCCAAAAGTTATATATATAAACCATAAGAACTAAAAAATTAATTAATTAGAAAATGTGAATTAGTAATAGGTAAAAAAGAATTACATCAATCAAAAGAATAGAATCAATCAAAAGAATAGCCTTGGACAAATAGCTATCAAGAGACATAGAAAAAAACATATAGGTTTGAGAAATGTAATTCTAAAAAAATATATATATGAGACTTGCTTTCACATTATTGGAACTCATTTTCCTTTCCCAGTTAGTCAATATGCTCTCTTGCAAAGTATCTAGTTTTAGCTGTAATCAAGGCAATGAAAAACGCTTTAAGATGCCTTTTTTAACATTTCTATTATTATTCTTTAAAATTATCTTTTTAAATATCTTGGTTTTAATATTGTACTTGTACTTATTAGGACCCCTGATGAAGATTATACGAAACACGGACCGTGTTGGGTCCCTTGCCTGGTAAAAGGTTTTTAATCTAATGTTTTACTTGTTATAAATAAAGTCTGCCTGCATTGTTTGAGTGTCTACCATAAGGGTTTGCTTCAGCACAAAGTCTGTTTTTGAATGGGGGGGGGGGGTGGTTTACTTGCTCACAAACCTCTCTCTAACGGCATGTATTTGCCTGCAATACGTAGCTTTCTGCATCCATAGTGCATATTTGTAAAAGGAATAAACACATTGGTGAACCTCAGATAAAGCAAGCACAGGATTCACCCTTATGTTTGTAACTTATAGATTATTTACGTGTATATCTGCAGCATTTAATCAATAACACATCAGTTGGTATAAATGGTTGCCCCCTCTCCCCATTTTATAGACCGCACCATCCTCTGAACTAGGCAGTTAATAATAATTATGTAGATAGATACATAAAATATTCACTAAAACAAATATTCTTCTCCCTCCAACAACAATTATTTAATCAGGCTGAACTTTCAAGTGCATACATTCAGACTGGCAGACTGTATTAATATTGGAAACTAGGTACCTGCAGTGGTGTGGCTAGGGTGAGAGGTGCCCGGGGTGGTGGTGCCCTTTCCCTGCCCTCTTTTCTGCATGTTTCATCTCCATCTGCTCCTTCCCCGCCCCCTCCTGCCACACATGCACACCCCCTCCCTTCCCTTTTACCTCTTTAATGTTCCTGGCATGAGCAGCAACCTGCTGCTCGTGCCAGCGTCAGCTCTTCCTCTGATGTCACTTCCTAGGCGTGGGTCCAGGAAGTGACGTCAGAGGAAGAGCTATCGCTGGTGTTATTTATAGAATAGTGCTTAGTGTCAACTGATAGTATCTTGATGTGCATAAGTGCACCTCTAGGTACCAGCTCATACAATTGCCCTATATGTGTTCACATATGCATACAAATGGTACCACACCAAGGTACAGGCATTTTTCTCCGCCTCTGGGTAAACCTGGCCAGAGGCGGAGAAAAATGCCTGTACCTTGGTGTGGTATACAGACCTCCAAGACAATCGGAGGACAAGGACGCAGAATTAATTGAAGACATTGAGAATATCACCTTACGGGGTGTTGAAGTCTGTTAGGAGACTTCAACATGCCTGATGTAGACTGGAACACACTCTCAGCGACAACTTGTGATAGCAGGAGGATATTGACGTCCATGAAGGGAGTACGGCTCAAACAAATGGTACTAGAACCCACTAGGGCCCAGGCCATCCTGGATCTGGTACTTACGAACGGGGAAAGCGTCTCAGAGGTCTCGGTGGGAGAAACGCTAGCCACCAGTGACCATAACATGGTATGGTTTAACCTTAAGAAAGGCTTCACTAGATCACAAACAAAAACAAAGGTACTCAATTTCCGGGGCACTGACTTCGCACGCATGGGAGACTTCATCCATCAGAAGCTGCAGGTTCAAGAAGTAACTGATAATGTGGAAGCTATGTGGTCAACCTTGAAATCGACCCTTCATGAGGCAACTATCCGCTACATAAAATCGGTAACTAAACAACAAAGAAAAAAGAAACCCCAATGGTTCACTGATGAGGTCTTGTACCTCGTCAAGGAGAAGAAAAGAACATTTCTCTCACACAAACGCACGGGGGAAAAAGAAGCAAACATTGAATACAGGACAAAGTCTGCAGCGGTCAAAACAGCAGTCAGGGAGGCCAAGCTTCGAATGGAAGAAACTCTTGCGAAGAACATTAAGAAAGGGGACAAATCCTTCTTCAGGTACATTAGCGACAGGAAAAAGAACACAAACGGGATAGTACGCCTTAGAACGCCAGACGGGAATTATGTGGAAACAGATTCCGATAAAGCCAAACTACTGAATGATTACTTCTGTTCAGTCTTTACCTGCGAGGCACCAGGGCACGGGCCATGGCTGGAAACAAAGCAAAGCATGGAAGACCCATTTCAGAATTTTGAGTTCACAACAGCAGATGTTTACAGAGAACTGTCAAGACTCAAGGTGAACAAAGCCATGGGACCGGACAATTTGCACCCAAGAGTGCTCAGAGAGCTGTGCGATGTTCTGGCGGAACCGCTAGCCATGCTCTTCAATCTCTCCCTAAGTACGGGGAGAGTCCCCCTGGACTGGAAAACAGCTAACGTCGTTCTCTGCACAAAAAGGGTTGCAGAGCAGAGGCTGCGAATTACAGACCAGTGAGTCTCACATCAATAGTGTGTAAACTCATGGAAACTCTACTTAAAGGTAAATTAGACACGATATTGGATGAGGGGAATCTAGGGATCCCTGTCAACATGGATTCACTAGGGGCAGGTCATGCCAATCCAATCTTATCAGCTTCTTTGATTGGGTGACAGGAAAGCTAGACTCGGGAGAGTCTCTGGACATAGTGTACTTGGATTTCAGTAAAGCTTTTGACAGTGTCCCACACCGTAGACTATTAAACAAGATGAAATCGATGGGGTTAGGTGAGAAACTAACTGCATGGGTCAATGATTGGCTGAGTGGAAGACTTCAGAGGGTGATGGTCAATGGCACCCTCTCTGAGACATCGGAGGTGACTAGCGGAGTGCCGCAGGGCTCAGTCCTGGGACCATCCCTTTTCAACATATTCATAAGGGACTTGACCCGAGGGATTCAGGGTAAAGTAGCACTTTTCGCCGACGACGCCAAACTGTGTAATACAGTAAGCGAAAGCAATCTCAAGGATAGTATGACGCAGGATCTGATCACGTTGGAAAACTGGTACTCGACATGGCAGCTGGGCTTCAACGCTAAGAAGTGCAAGGTCATGCATCTCGGCAGCAGAAATCCATGCAGAACATACACCTTGAATGGAGAAACACTAGCTAGGACTTCAGAAGAACGGGAATTGGGAGTAATCATCAGTGCAGACATGAAGGCTGCCAAACAAGTAGAGAAGGCCTCATCCAAGGCAAGGCAAATGATGGGATGTATCAATAGAAGCTTCGTCAGCCGCAAATCTGAAGTCATAATGCCACTTTACAGAACCATGGTGAGACCTCATCTGGAATACTGTGTGCAATTCTGGAGGCCACATTACCGTAAAGATGTGCTTCGAGCTGAGTCGGTCCAGCGGATGGCCACTAGGATGGTCTCCGGACTCAAGGGTCTCTCATACGAAGAAAGACTGGGCAAATTGCAGCTCTATACTCTAGAGAAGCGCAGGGAAAGGGGTGACATGATTGAGACATTTAAGTACGTCACAGGTCGTGTCGAGGTGGAAAATGACATATTCTTTCCCAAGGGACCCTCGGTCACAAGGGGGCACCCGCTCAAACTCAGAGGAGGGAAATTTAGTGGTGACACCAGGAAGAATTTCTTCACAGAAAGGGTGGTGGATCACTGGAACAAACTTCCGGTGCAGGTGATCAAGGCCACCAGCGTGCTCGACTTTAAGAATAAATGGGACATCCAGTGGGATCCCTACAAGGGTCGAGTTAAGGAACTAGGTCATTAGCACTCAGACTTAATGAGGTGGGTCATTGGAGTGGGCAGACTTGATGGGCTGTAGCCCTTTTCTGCCGTCATCTTTCTATGTTTCTATGACTAGAATGCCAGAATTTACTTGTGTACATATAAACTAATAAATGATATTACATTACACTTGATTTAAGGTAATATGTGGTATAATTTTTTTTTTTTTTTTGCCATTTGGCATACCCTAAGAGTTCTGAAAAACAGTGTTGTGTGTATTTAATAGTTAGAGCACAAAACTTAAACCAGAAGTGTTAAATCCAAAGGCCCTTCTACTATTAATTACGAGGATAAATTATGCTGCCTCCAACACAAAGCTGGATTAACGTGATCAACCCAAAGAGCAGCTGCTGTTACATGAGACGGGGCTTTTTGTGTTCTCTGAATGGGGATCAATTTCCTGTTAGAAGGTGGGATGTGGAGAGAATTATAATGAGAACAAAGAATCTGGTTGAGTTCTCTGAAAAACACTTCCTAGACAACTAGGAAAGAAATGGTTTAATTAGGAAGTTCAAAGCAATCCCTTGGTCTAGATTGCTTAAAATAATCACGTTGAACAAATGTTTTTTAGCATAGCTTGTGGCTAGGGACAAACCCACAGTGCTGTTCCATGGAAAATCAAATTACAAAGCAAGGACTAGGTAGTGTGTTCTCTCTTGCTACAAAATGACCTTTTTTTAGCCTAATGTCTCAGAAAAATACAACCATTTGTCTGTGTTTTTTCCAAATTGAAGACATTTTTTTAAATTGCTAAATGTTACATAGCAGCTGATACTGTGCAATAAACCATCTTGCTGCTTTTTATCTTTTTCCCTAGTCTTTTTTATTTGCTCTTGCAATATTTTCATAGAGTTTTGCGCTTTTTCTGCAATAATAAAGGTATATTATTGTAATATTTCTATATTTAAACAGTTGCCTACTCAGTTTAGTATATATCAACATGATGACTGACAAATGTCCAGGTCAGCAGTTTGTTGATTTTCATTAATGCTTCCTAAAGGGAATATGTGAGGAGGAAGAAATGTCAAAATCTGAAAATCTAATATCACACATAATTCACAGTGAACATTGAGGCTCTTTCGTGTATTTATTTATTAAGATCTATTTACCACCTTTTTGAAGGAATTCACTCAGCAAGAATAAGTCAAACATACACAATAGACAATTACACAGCAGTAAGAATATTCCAAACAGTACAAGGTATGGCATAGTACGCCTCATTGAACACAGGAGTAGGATCAACACCCAATCTATGAGCTCTCCCATGGTCCCCCATTGTGTCCAATACCATCACTCCTTTGTATACTTACGCTGGGGCATCATAGAGCAGATTTCTGAGAGCTTTGAAGGTAACAAATCGATTTATTTGCAGCGAAGGGAACAATACTGGATTTTCGAGCTTCACACTTTATATCCATTAGGACTCAACGAGTTTATTGAATTGCACTGTGCTATCTGAATGTTTTTTGTCAGGGTTATTCTCCATATGTTATCATCTTATTGAGTGTTTTTTTACCCCAGAGCGTTTTCAAATTTTCCCGGGGTTCACATCATGTGGTCTGTTTACGTTTTTTACGTCAGACGCTCTGCAGTTATTTGTTTGGAGGCGTTCCTCTCTGACCAGCGCCATTTTCAATCTGGACTTTCCATTCTCTGGCTGGTTACTTGAGAGCATTTCGATTCACAACTGGTTCCTGAGGAAGGGGGCCCCGTTGGACGGGTTCATTCCAAGCTGATTACCCTGTACTCTGGTTTTTCATGGAGAAGCTAAGTACTTTCAATTATTATTTTTGACGTGCTCGCGATTGAGACAGCCCGGCTGATTTTGGACGCCACTTGACCTCCGGATGGGGGACAGAGACAGTTGAACCAATTCACAGTATTTTTTGTTATATTATTGATATTTATTTCACTTTTCACTTTTCGCACACTTGTGCACTAGTTTAATTCAATTGGGCAGCCCAGGGATGTTTTGCAGATAATATCCTTTTGGGTATATGATTGTGACAGCTGGTATCAAGATTCAGTAAGGTACATTACAGATTGTAGAGGTCACGTGTCACCTAGATAGGAATTTAAATAATGCTGGGGAGGAGCTTGATATCTTAATACATGTAGGTTCCAATAGAAACATAGAAATAGACGGCAGATAAGGGCCACGGCCCATCTAGTCTGCCCACCCCAATGACCCTCCCCTACCTATCTCTGTGAATAGATCCCACATGTCTATCCCATTTGTCCTTAAAATCAGGCACGCTGCTGGCCTCAATGACCTGAAGTGGAAGACTATTCCAGCGATCAACCACCCTTTCAGTGAAAAAGAATTTCCTGATGTCACCGTGCAGATTCCCGCTCCTGATTTTCCACGGATGCCCCCTTGTTGCCGTGGGACTCTTGAAAAAGAAGATATCCTCTTCCACCTTGATGCGGCCCATGAGATACTTGAACATCTCAATCATGTCTCCCCTCTTTCTGCATTCCTCGAGTGAGTAGAGCTGCAACTTCTCCAGCCGCTCCTCGTACGGGAGATCCTTGAGTGCCGAGACCATCCGGGTGCCCATTCTCTGGACCGACTCTTGTCTCAGCACATCCTTACAGTAATGCGGTCTCCAGAATTGCACACAGTACTCCAGGTGTGGTCTCACCATGGATATATACAATGGCATAATGACTTCAGGTTTACGGCTGACGAAACTCCTGCGTATGCAACCTATGATCTGCCTTGCTTTGGAGGAAGCTTGCTCCACTTGATTGGCAGTCTTCATGTCCTCACTGACGATCACCCCCAAGTCTCGTTCTGCTACAGTTCTTGCTAGGATCTCGCCATTAAGGGTGTAAGTCTTGCATGGATTTTGGCTGCCCAGGTGCATGACTTTGCATTTTTTGGCATTGAAGCTGAGTTGCCAGGACCTAGCCCAGCGCTCCAGTAGAAATAGGTCGTGTATCATGTTGTCGGGCATCGATTTTTCGTCTGTTGTGCTTTTGCCCACAACATTGCTTAGTTTGGCATCATCGGCGAATAATGTTATTTTACCTCGGAGCCCTTCTGCCAAGTCTCTTATATAGATGTTGAACAGGATCGGGCCCAGGACGGAGCCCTGCGGCACTCCACTGATCACCTCCATCATTTTGGAGGGGGTGCCGTTCACCACCACTCTCTGAAGCCTACCTCCAAGCCAGTTCTCAATCCATTTTGTCAATGTGTTGCCCAATCCTATAGAACTCATCTTGCTCAGCAACCTGCGGTGTGGTACGCTATGAAATGCTTTGCTGAAGTCCAGGTAAACGATGTCCAGGGACTCCCCAACATCCAGCTTCCTCGTCACCCAGTCAAAGAAGCTGATCAGGTTGGATTGGCAGGATCTCCCCTTAGTAAATCGATATTGATGGGGATCCCGTAGATTCTCCTCATTCATGATCGTATCCAATTGGCGTTTGATTAGAGTTTCCATTAGTTTGCTCACTATTGATGTGAGACTCACTGGTCTGTAGTTTGCTATCTCCGTCTTGGAGCCTTTCTTGTGGAGTGGAATGACGTTAGCCGTCTTCCAGTCCAACGGGACGTTACCTGTACTAAGGGAGAGATTGAAGAGCGTGGATAGCGGTTCCGCCAAGACATCACACAACAACCTGAGCACCCTGGGGTGTAGGTTGTCAGGCCCTATCGCCTTGTTAACCTTGAGCTTTGACAGCTCGCAGTAGACACTGCAGGGTGTAAACTCGAAATTACTAAATGGGTCAACTGATTCAACACTTGTCTGTAGCTAAGGGCCGAGTCCCGGCGCCTCACGGGTGAAGACTGAGCAGAAGTATTCATTTAACAGTTGGGCTTTTTCCGAGTCCGTTTCTACATAGTCTCCATCTGGTTTTCTGAGACGTACTATCCCGCCTGAGTTCTTATTTCTGTCACTGATATAAGTGAAGAAGGATTTATCTCCTTTCTGGATGTTCTTTGGTAAAGACTCCTCCATGCGGAATTTGGCCTCCCTAACTGCTGTTTTGACGGCTTTTGACTTGGCCAGATAGTCTACTCTACAGTCTTTTTTCCCTGATTGTTTGTAAAAGATGAATGCTTTTTCTTCTCCTTGATGAGGTCCGAGATCTCCGCAGAGAACCACTGTGGCTTATTGTTCCTACTCCGTTTACTTACTGATTTAACATAGTGGTTTGTTGCTTCCTGTATGGTGGCTTTCAAAGTCGACCACATTTCTTCCACGTTATCGGTTTCTGCTTGGCTTTGTAGCGCCTGGTGAACGAAGTCTCCCATGTCTTGCAAGTTTGTGTCCTTGAATTTGAGGACCTTGGTAAGTGTGGTAGATTTAATGAAACCTTTCTTGAGATTGAACCATACCATGATGTGGTCACTGGAGGCCAATGTGTCGCCCACCGAGACCTCTGTGACACTTTCTCCATTGGTAAGTATCAGGTCCAGTATTGCCTGATCCCTTGTTGGTTCCAACACCAGTTGCCTGAGTTTTGCTCCCTTCAAAGAGTTTAATAGCTTCCTGCTGCTGCCGGAAGCAGAGGAAAGTGTGACCCAATCCACATCAGGCATGTTGAAGTCACCTAACAATACTGTGTCCCCACGCAAGGTGATATTCTCTATATCTCTGATTAATTCCATATCTAGGACATCCTGTTGTCTTGGGGGTCTGTATACTACGCTAAGAGACAGGCATTTGTCCTTCCCTCTGGCCAAATTTACCCAAAGGGATTCCCCAGTGTACTGTACATCTGTGATTCTGGTGACCTTAATTTTTTTTTTTTTAATTTAATTTTATTTCTTATATACCGCTATACCGTGAGGTTCAAAGTGGTTTACAATGAAGATAGATTAATGTCATCTTTAGTATATAATGCTACACCTCCTCCCATTTTGCCCTCCCTGTCCCTATGAAGCAAGTTGTAAAATGTGAGAGGGAGGTTCTGGAAGCCAAATTTAGGCCAAAGAAGGACTATAAACTCTTCCTATCCAACCTATATAGGTTGAGCCCTTCTGTTAGCTATGTGAGCTGCTAAAGGCTGTACTACCAATTACAAAGGAGAAAGAGGGCAGCCCTGACATGTGCCTCTGTTTAATAGAAATTCCCATTTTTATGTGTAAAAGGCAGAAAATGCCTTATGAAAAGAAAAATGCCTGAATGTAGGGTGCTTGAGCTGTCACAAAAACATGTGATAACATTTTATTCTGCAATATGCAGGCAAAATAAGTCAATGGATTATGGAATCTCTGGTGGCATGGTTCAGTATTAACCGTATATAGGAATCTGATCTGTTAAGAAAAAAAATAGATTACCTTTTGTATAATTTAATGATGATGAGGATATTGGAAACAATTATTTGTGTCTCTTGGGATACAACAATTGTGCTAAAGGGCAGTTGGGTATTTATAAATTAAAATATACCAGATTTGTGTCTAATGATATTTGTATTGATTATGACATGTATCAGCCTTGCCATACTGGATAATATCAGCAGCTTACTTGAAGTATCTGTTATCTTGCAAAACATCCTAAGATCTGAGTCCACAATCCCAATGAAAGCATCTTAATAGGGTAATTATAATATAAAACCTTTAGGGCACTGCACACTCTCTGGAGTGAACTAGAGGAGATTAAAATGACCTCAGAGTAAGACCTCATTTGAGTTACAAGACATTTTCTTCTTTTCAGTGAAGCCTGCGTAATAATTTTGAATCCTGCATTAGCAGGGTTATACTTACTAATATCGAAATCAGCGATCCTGAGTTGGCATTAATTACTTTGATGCTATTATTATAATTAGTAACAATTTTGGGGTCTGGTTGACTATTGCTCCGGAGTATGAAACATTTCATGCAAAATGTAAAGGCCTATTTATTAATTGGTGGTATTTTGTGTGCTGCTTTTGATAGGAAAATTCACTGCAGGATTTGCTATTTTAGTTAGTTATTTATTTAAAATTATTTATAACCCGCCTATCCACAAATCTAAGCGGGGACCATACAAAATCACACTAACTACTACAAACAAGGAAAAAACCAGCAAAAGAGAAACAGCATTAAAAAAAGAGCTACCCTAGCTCAAACTGTCAGAGGGCTCACACCAAAGAAGCGCTCAAACAACACAGTTTTCACCTCCTTTCTAAAATGCCAGAGCATGTTAGATTGGCGCAAAGACAGAGCTAAAGCATTGCACATCGCCGGGCCCTGCACAGAGAGCATGGACTTACGGTTCTCAACAAGCCTCACAACTTCTAATAACGGAACTTCTTAACTCGAGCTATCTGAAGACCGTAGCTCTTGCAAAGGGTAATGCCACTCAGTGGCGTACCTAGGGGGGGGCGGGGGGGGGGGGGCGGGCCGCCCCGGGTACCAGCCCTAAGGGGGTGTTCCCGGCCTTGCCGTTCAGTCCCCCGCCACCCCCGAAGGACCACTCGCCCCCCTGGCCTCCCCGCACCACCTATGAACAGCCGCAGCAGGATCGCGAAGTCAGCGTCAGCATCCCTGCGCTGCTTCCTACGACGCGATCCCGCCCCTCCTCTGACGTCAGAGGAGGGGCGGGACCGTGGCGCAGGAAGCAGCAGGGATCGCTGACGCTGACTTCGCGATCCTGCTGCGGCTGTTCATAGGTGGTGCGGGGAGGCCAGGGGGGCGAGCGGTCCTTCGGGGGTGGCGGGGGACTGAACGGCAAGGCCGGGAACACCCCCTTAGGGCTGGTACCCGACGCTGACTTCGCGATCCTGCTGCGGCTGTTCATAGGTGGTGCGGGGAGGCCAGGGGGGCGAGCGGTCCTTCGGGGTGGGTCGGGGCATCAGGCCTTCAGGGTGGGGCGGGCGGGCAGGCAAGCAGGCTTTCAAGGGGGAGGGGGGTGACAGGCAGGCAGGCAGGCCTTCAAGGGGGGACAGGCCTTCGGGGGGGGGGTGCAGACATTCAAGGGGTGCAGGCCTTCAAGGGGGGCAGGCAGGCCTTCAGGGGGGTGCAGACCTTCGGGGGGGGGGGTGTAGGCCTTTGGGGGGGTGCAGACCTTCAAGGGGGTGCAGGCCTTCAAGGGGGGAAAGGCAGGCAGGCCTTCAAGGGGGGGACAGGCCTACAAGGGGGTGGGACAGGCCTTCAAGGGGGGGACAGGCCTTCGGGGGGGTGCAGACCTTCAAGGGAGTGCAGGCCTTCGGGGGGGGGGGTGCAGTCCTTCAGGGGTGGGGTTTAGGCCTTCAGAGGGGGACAGACCTTCGGGTGGGAGGTAAAGTCCTTCGGGGGGTGCAGGTCTTCAGGGGTGGGGTGTAGCCCTTCGGAGGGGGGACAGACCTTCGGGGGAGGGGGGTCCTGGTGTAAAAGTACACAGAGGGAGAGAGGGAAGGGGGGGTTCAAAGATACATGCATATGCCAGACTTTGGGGGTTAGAAATAATGGGTCTAAAAACAGAGGAGTGGGAGAGAGATGGTGCATAATGGGATTTAGGGAGGGAAGGAACAGAAAGGGAGAGAACTTGGAAACAGGGGATGGTGTGGAGGGGGGATAGAGATACTGGATAGGAGGATAGTTGGGAACAGAAAGGGAGAGATGGTGGATCCTGGGGTGGTGGGGAGTTGAGAAAAGGTGAATCTGTGGATGGAGACAAAAAAAAGGAAAGATGCCAGATCTCCGGGAGAGGGAAGGGAAACGGAAGGGGAGAACAGAGATGGCAGACGGATGGTTAGCACGGAGAAAGGAGACCCTGGCAAGCAAGACAACAAGAGCCTGGGACCAACAAGATTTGAATATTGATCAGAGAACAAAAGGTAGAAAAAATAATTTTATTTTCTGTTTTGTGATTACAATATGTTAGATTTGAAAAGTGTACATGAGACAGCTTGAAATGGGAACTTTTCTATTTTTGTGAATGGCAAGGCTGAGTTCAGTTAAAATATATGCTTTATAAGAAAATATAATAATGTGTTTTATAAAGTTTATAAGCATTGCTGGCATACTCGGTGAGGTGTTCCTAGTGTTGGTGGTGGTGGTAGCATGTCAGTGTGTTGAGAGGAAGAGGTAGTCTGGGAAATTCTGCTGAGCAAACTCTGGGCCCATTTCCACCCCCAGTTAGTCCACTCCACTCAACTGGTTCACACACTGAGTGGGTCTTTGGGTGTTATTTCTGGGTAGTTGTTTTAGAATCTCTTCCAGTGGTTTGTCAGTATCTCCTTCTGGTCCAAGGAAGGAAACTTTGTCAACCTTAGCATTGACCTTCAGAATATGTTTGTAACAGCGCTGCTTGTGTGGCATTAGGCTATGTAGTGATCGAAAGAAAAAAAACAGACCTTTGCACATTTTTGCACTATATGGTGGGTGTATGAGGAGATTCATTTCCTGCACAGTTAAGTCCATTTTTTCTACTGAATAATAGTATAGGTACAATGAAAGTAAATAGCAAAAATGTTTGAGTAGATAATTAAGGAAATCTTTTTCATATTGCTTGCTTATGGACTGGGAAAAAAGACTGTTCAAGCAAATGTCTCCAGAACTGCTTTAATGGAAAAATGTGATTTTTTTTTTTTTAAGTACTTTGTGAAATTTATTGTTGTTGTGAAATTTATTGTTATACTTTGTTTAAACTTAAAAAGCGGTGTCATTAACAGTGAATCTAATCGAAAAATCGATTCAACAGGGTGAATCGGATCGAATGAAATATTTTTCTCTGAATCGGGCAGCACTATTGGCTACCATGAGAATGGGCTACTGGGCATGATGGACCATTGGTGTGACCCAGTTAGGCTATTCTTATGTTATGTTCTCATCTGTAGGGGCCTTTGTTTTCACTTCTTATTTTAATGTATTTTTTTCCTGGGAACTTATCAGTGTTTTTTTATAATGGGAACAAAAATGGAAGAGAATTAATGTGTGTGGAATGGGGGGGGGGTAACTAATTTCTTCAGCTAAATAATTCAATCCACTTCAAACAGACATAGGAGAACTCACGCACCATTCACACACCCTCCAACCAAAAACGTCAAAAGAAAAAAAACTGTTCGACAACCTCCTAGCCATTCGAGCTGCAACACTTGACCCCCAACTCTACAACCTATTGACCTCGACCACAAACTACAAAACCTTAAAAAAAGAAATAAAAACCCTTCTATTAAAAAAACACATAAAACCAAACTAACATAATCAGAACTGTCCCAAGCATCACCTGCAACTACTCCATATGTACTTCTGATGTCATGACAATTCAGACATAATTTATGTTATGTTATGTTTGGAATAATGGTTACATAAATGAGGTTCAATAAAAGAAAATTTTCTGTGGGAGCATTTGTTGGAACTTCTGTTATCCTGATTTCTTCTATCTGTGGGCTTTCTTTAGCTAACCTACTTATCTGGGGCTTTCCACTTCTGCAGCTGCCCTTTTCACGGTCCACTTTGCGCTTGCACTCTCTGGGGAGGGGGGGTTGGGTCTGGGCTTGGTGGGGTAGGTGTGTCTGGTAGTTTTGTCTGGGTGGTGGCTGGGTGTTTCTTGGGTGCTTGTTGTGCGGATTGGTGTGTCTGGTGAGCGGTCTGGGTGTTGTTGCTTGTGGGGGTTTTTTTCATTATAAAATATGGCTGAGGGTCTAGTCCGGCTTATTATTCTTGTGGGTTCTGGGGTGGGATTTGTTTGCTTGCCCCAAGTTTTGGCCTTTTGTTGTGTATTGCTATGCCTCTCATTGGCAATTTTCTCTTGGGAGAGGCTTGTTCATGCTTGTTGTTGCTGTTACTCTCATTCTGTGTTCTTTTTGATAATGTATAAGTTTCTGTACAGACCATGGTTGCTTGTCTGGACCTTTTGCCATTCTCAATAAAAATACTTTGGAAAAAAAAAAAAAAGAAAAAAGAAAATTTTCACTGCCTGTTTCTATTCTGACCATTTATTCCATTTCATGGTTATTGCAAAAAAAAAAAAAAAATAATAATTTTACATGAGGGGGGGGGGGGGGTGTCAAAAAATGATGGGCCCCGGGTGCCACATACCCTAGGTACGCCACTGATGCCACTGCTGAAGAGAGTGGACATTCGACGGACAATTATGCTGAAGCGCCTTAAATATCACACAGAGAACCTTAAATTTGACCCGCATGCCAATTGCATGCTATCTCAGGGTTACCTCAGTACAAAGATTGAGCAAATCCTACAGTAAATGTAGCTTAGAGTTGTGGTGGCCAGATATATTGAGAAAACAGTGGAGATGTCCAAAAACCACTTATTCACTGAATCAGGCACATTAAAAAAAAACAAAAAACTGCCTTTTTCTATGTGCCTGGATTAGTGAATAAGAAGATCTTGAGAATATGTGCTAGTTTCAAAGAATGGACTAATTTGTATCTCCATGTGCATATTCCATGTTTATTGACACTGCAGACATTTGGTTGTCGTATCACAGTCGTTTAGTTTTTTTCAGGACTCCTGAGGCAGGCCGTTTGAGCCGAAACATGTTGAGTTATTGAATAAATAAAGCATTGTTTCGAAATAGATATGCACATTTGTGGTTTTTGGCCATCTCCACTGTTTGCTCGTTTGCTACTGAGTTGTGGAGGTGATTCTCCCATTTCTTAAGGCCAGATCTATTGATACATTCCTTTATTTTGCAACCTAATTTCAGCAGTGGTACTATGATACTGCTGCTAAAAGCCTAAAGCCATTATTTGTAAAGCAGCACGTTTAGGGTCAGGAGTAGTCGGGATTTGCTCCTGTCCTCACTACCCACTAGGGATTCAGAGGTAAATGCCAGAGTCAAGTGCTGGGGTCAGAGAGAATCTAAATTTTACAATGGAATCAGGGTGGGGGTGGGGGGTTAGGGGTGCACTGTTTTTATTATTTCAGGTTTGGGACATGTGATTAGAGGTCTGTCTCCCTAGCAAGACATACAAGTCCAAGTCCCTCTGAAAGAGGCTGAATTGTGGATGGCATTAAGCCACATGTAGCAGCCCAGGATTCACAGGCTTCTGGTGTGACAAAATCCACTGAAGTTTATGTATCAGAGGAGATCAATAACCACTGAGCATCATAAGGAAAAAGACCTTTGAAAGAGTTCAAAGGAGGTATGAAGTCATATTATTAGATATAAATGGACTAGGTCCATGCAGTATATACTCGGAGTGGTAGATTTTATCCTCTAATTGTCCCTAGGCAGTTGCTTATGCTCCACCCTTGCAATCCCTTGGAGGGATTGGAATGCTTCTGTCTAGGTTCCAAAAGATGTGCAAAGTATAAGCAGTCCAAGGCACCAAGAGAAGGGCACAGCAACATGACAGCTCTAAGCAAACAAACAAACTGGGCCCAACCCCCTTGGCCCCAGCACTACCCTACACACCCCAGCTCAACATCTTCCTTTCCTGTTATATTCTTTCCCCTTCTCCTGATACAACATCTGTTTTCTTTTTTCCTTTCACCCCTAGCCGCAGACCAGAATCTCCCTTTTCTCTTCTCTTTCTACCTTAAGGCATTTCACTTTTTTATTCTCCCCTCCTCCCAAGTCCAGCATCCCTCTTTCCTGTTCTCGTCTCTCCTCTCCACTCTCAGTCCACCTTGGAGTGAGACTTACTAGCTTTGTTTCTTGTTAGCTATATTTTTGTTCTTCGTGAACAAAGGGAAAGAAGAAACAGAAAATGTTATATCACATATGCTTCTTTCCTTGGTGACCATGGGTGAAATGATAGCCAGCTCTGAGTAACAGCTACCCACTGTACCTTACTCCTTAATGCGATAGCTCTGTTTGTGGCTTGTGGTGATGGCTTTCAGGGGATTCAGTGAATCCCCAGCTCTACAGCCCTGCTTTTTTTTGTTGTTTGTTTGTTTATTTTTTGCTTGATACAGTTTGATTTGTTGAGTAGGCAGGGCTCTTGGGCTGGGGATTCTTTGAACCCCTTGAAGGCCCTGATAAGTTCTAACCTGAATTTCATTGGCTGAGCAGCATCTCTGCCTGTTGCCTGCTCGAACAATCAAATTCAGAGCAGTGCCCTCAGGGCCTTTAGGGGGTGGGGCAAGTCCCCTGAAGGCCCTGAATACACGCCACTGAGTGGTGGCTGCCTCTTCTAGGTTGTGCACTTGAGGAAGAGCACTTGATGAAGTCCCATTATAGCAGGGGTCTCAAAGTCCCTCTTTGAGGGCCGCAATCCAGTCAGGTTTTCAGGATTTCCCCAATTAATATGCATGAGATCTATGTGCATGCACTGCTTTTAATGCATATTCATTGGTCACATTGCCACAATGGGGTGTCCATGTCACTACAAAGTGAAGTCATCAACTATGTGAATAACTTACCATTCACAAAGTAGCCACCACTAGAGCTGTTGCTTTGGAGAGTCTGAAAGGTAGCTGTTGCTCTGGGTTTGTTTTAGATTGAGTTACCTGTTTACAGATTGGGCTGGGGGGGGGGGGGGATCGGATTTAGGATGTGGTGATATAGAAATCCTTTCTAGTGCAACACAGATATCCAAATAAGGAATTAAAATCCATCAAAGACTATATACTAGATGAGATCAATAGAATGTACAAGGAGGGAATTTGAAAAGATCTTTTGACGAGAATTCTACATGACATGTAATCATATTCCTAGTGGAACGTGGAGAAAGTCTTGGGTAAGGTTCAGGCAGTGATTAAAACTATAACCTCTGCATCCTGAGGTTGTGAGTTCAAATCCATGCTTCTCCTTGTGACCCTGGGCATTTCACTTAATCCCCCCATTACCCCAGGTACATTAGATAGATTGTGAGCCTGCCTAGACAGACAGGAAAAAATGCTTGAGTACCTGAATATTATGGAAACTATTTTAAGCTCCCCTGGGAGAATGGTATATAGAAAATTGAATAAATAAATAAAAATATTGGCAAAAGTTTCTGACTGTTTCTGGGCAGCTATCTACTCTCCCTTTCAGGAAGCCTACCTCTACAGAAGATTCATCCCAAAGATATGTTAGTGGAACATCTTTAACCTAGAATAGTAGTATCAAACTCAAACCCTATGCAGGGACACATTTTGATTTGTAGGTACTTGGAGGGTCTCAGAAAAAAATAGTTAATGTCTTATTAAAGAAATGACAATTTAGCATAAAGTGCAACTCTTTATAGTTTATAAATCTTTCCTTTTGGCTAAGTCTTAATAATAATAATAATATTGTAATTTATAGCTAAAGAGACATATGATCAAGAAACTGTTTTATTTTACTTTTGTGATTATGATAAACATACTGAGGGGCTCAAAACAGTACCTGGCGAGCAGCAAGTTTGAGACCACTGACCTAGAAGGCCCAAACACACCGAACTCTGTCTCTGCCTTACCTCCCTGACTGTTGATACTGTGTGGGGCAAAAGTTTGGCAGTGTTATCATCCCTGTGTCCCACCCTGTTCTGCTGCCTATGCCAAAGCATGCTATAAACGACCACCGCACGTTATGGTATATCTTATTCTATTTACTGGTATATGTTTTATAACCCTGAGCCTCTTTGAATAAGACAGTGAATAAACAAATAAATAAATAAACTTTCAGGGAGAGGTTGAGGCATGCAGTACACTAAAAGATCAAAACTGTTAAGGATGTTTTGGTAAGGAAAACATGAATTATCTGCATGAACATAAATGCTGAACACAGTTCATTAGGCTTTAATAAAGTCAGTACACTTGCATCATTATCTCAAGGACAGACACTGGGAAAACTCCACCAAAGAAAATAAATAAATGAGAGCTGCTGAAACAGAGTGACTGAGATGGGTTTGCTTTCAGTTTATTATAGTCACAAATGTGCAGGAAGGAAACCACTAGCGGTTCAATTAAGACTTTAGTGCCTAGAAGAAATATAGTTTGAAATGGCATAAACAGAGTATTTGAGAATTTCATCAATTTCTATGCTAAACCAGAGCTGTAATGAATCATGATATCTCAGTGAGACATAACGTTGACATATTATTGGAAGTAGCCATGAGTTTGAATATTAATGTCTTTTCAACTCTTTTTTTTTTTCCCCGTCTCACCTTCTTTTAGATCAATTTGGCCCTGTTCCAGTCTGTCAGTGTAGTTATGAGGAGAAAGGCTAAGAAACCATTGCAAACTAGAAAGAGCCAAAATGTATTATAAAACTGGATTGCTGCGCCGTATGCCTAGAACAGGGATGGGCAGCTCCGGTCCTCGAGGGCCGGAATCCAGTTGGGTTTTCAGGATTTCCCCAATGAATATACCTGCATTGAAGTATATGATATTGCGTATACAACAAACCTTAATAAAACTTGAAACTTTGCATGCTCTTCTTTCAATGTATATTCATTGGGGAAATCCTGAAAACCCAACTGGATTCTGGCCCTCGAGGACTGAAGATGCCCAACCCTGGCCTAGAACAACTTACCCGACTTAGTACGCCAGGCTCCATCTCTGGTGCGATTCAAGTCCAGGCTGAAAGCTCCTTTTTTGAAACTGCATTTAAGTCTTAACTCAACCAATTTGTAAAGCACCACATTTGTTTGCCATTCCCTCTGTAGCCCCTGAAGACCACCTGTTATTAGGCCTTCACCTAATGACCACATGACAACTCAATGTGCTGGTATAAGTAATATATATTTTATTAATAATCAATAGCAGCTTACAGAATAAGTCTCAGCCAATTGAGTTAACAGAGAGTATATACAGAATGCTAGCCTTCTGAATACCTAGTGTCTGTCCTCCCTAAGCCATCAAAAGACTGCCTTTTTATACATTCTTGACAGCCTGAGACGTTAGTACATATTACGTTCCTAATTTCTATTGGCTATCCATTTCTCTTATCAGTTCATTGATTGGTTAACATTTATACTTTTCTGAGTCATATTGAGTGTGAAGTCTTGTTTATCAAAAAACTCACCTAATTTCCCGACATATGCCATTTTAATATCAAGAATTATCAATTTCCAAGCAAGGGCTTATATTATTTCTCTTTATTTCTCTGCATAGTTTGTCAATTTCATATCCTTGTGGTTGATCTTTTTTTCTGGTAAATCAACTTAACCTAGGTTACAGAGATGTGTTAATTTCCTTTTGATGTCAGTAATTTTTCCTTTTTCTCACAAACTTCTTGTTTTCCATGGTCAGCTAGTTTGTTGTGATAGATGTTAGCAGAGAAATGTAACAGCTTGTTCAGGGTGTTTTCAGGCCTGTAATGGTATTGTCATATTTCTGTTAATCTGGGGATCACAGGGGTCTCTATCTTCACCTCCAGTTTCAAGGACTTAAGTCTTCACCTATACACATACCTGTACAGGTCTTTCCCTTTCCCTTCGCCTTCCTCACCCCCGACCCTCTCTACCTCTTCTCCCTTTGTATTTCCCCACATGAACAGCATATATTGATTTACCATTTTTTGTCCAGTGTGTCTTTCATAATTAGACTGTAAGCTCTTTCAAGCAGGGACTGTCTCTTGTATGTGTAGTGTACAGTGCTGCGTGTGTCTGGTAGTGCTATAGAAATAATAAATAGTAAGGTGGAAGGAGAGAGATCAGTATAAGCAGGCTGCTAGGTCTCTAAGCAGTTTGTCTCTTTATCAATCATTTAGCTCTAATTTCCTTCAGCCAATAAATGATAAAAGCATATCTCAGTGCAATTAAAGGTCATTTCAAAAATGCTGCCTTAATCATTTTCTTACTTTTTCTAATAACCTTTCATTTAATTGCTACTAAAATATCACTTAGCATAGCATCTTATGGGCTGCTGTTAAGATCTATGGCTTGCCCTTCAGATTGTCTTAGAATTATTTTTCCCATATCAAATGGAGACTCAAGTTGAATCCCAACATTAGCCAATGTTTTGGCAGATTCCTGTGACAGGGAACAAAATGTTAGAATGCTCAGGGTGTATTTGCATAACAGCTACTCCGATTTGCCAGTTTCTAAGAAGCCTATTCTATAAATTGGTGGCTTCATTTAGGTACACTGATGCTCTGTAAAGGGGATGGAACTTTCTATGTGTGGTTACAATTAAAGTGGTTTTATATATTTTAGACAGGTAGTTATTTTATACCTGGGGCAATTAAGTGTTAAGAGACTTGCAATGGGAACAGGCGTGGCTCACTGTATTGATGAAGGAAGCGATCAGAGACAAGAAGACTTCATTATAGGAATGGAAAAGGTCAAAAATGGACAAAAACTGGAAAAAGCACAAACAGCATCAAAGCAGGTGCCATAAGGCAGTAAGAGGGGCCAAAAGAGACTTCGAGGAAAAAATAGCCAAGGAGGAAAAAAACTTCAAGCTGTTCTTTCAATATATTAAGGGGAAATGACCTGCGAAGGAAGCAGTGGGGCCGTTGGATGACCATAGAATATACAGAGTGCTAAAGGAGGACAAAACCATCGCCGACAAACTGAACACATTTTTTGCATCTGTGTTTACCGAAGAGGATATACACAACATACCAGAAGCCGACAGGCTATACGCAGGAAACAAAGACGGGAAACTGACAGACTTGACGGTCAGTCTAGAAGAGGTATGCAGGCAGATTGATAGGCTTAAAAATTATAAATCCCTGGGACCAGATGGCATCCTTCCGAGGGTAATCAAGAAACTGAAAGGGGCTATAGCTGAACTGCTTCAACTAATAGTCAATCTGTCGATCAAATCAGGAAGGATTCCGGAAGACTGGAAGGTGGCGAATGTTACGCCGATCTTCAAGAAAGGTTCAAGGGGTGATCCAGGAAACTACAGACTGGTGAGTCTGACCTCGGTACCACGAAAGATGGTAGAGGCGCTGATAATGGACTGCATCATTGAGCACCTTGACGGACACAATCTGATGAGAACCAGCCAGAGCAGCTTCAGCAAAGGAAGATCTTGCTTTACAAACTTGCTGCACTTCTTCGATGGAGTAAATAGGCAGATAGACAAAGGCGACCCGGTCAACATTGTATATCTGAATTTCCAGAAGGCGTTTGACAAGGTTCCACATGAACGACTACTTCGAAAAATTGCAAGCCATGGAATTGAGAGTGAAATACTCATGTGGATTAAAAACTGGCTGGTGGAAAGGAAACAGAGAGTGAGGGTAAATGGACAATACTTGGACTGGAAAAGCCTCACCAGTGAAGTGCTGCAGGGTTCGGTGCTTGGACCTGTGCCCTTCAATATATTTATAAATGATCTGGAAATTGGTACGATGAGTGAGGTGATTAAATTTGCAGACAATGCTAAGTTATTCAGAGTAGTGAAGACGCAGGAGGATTGCGAAGATCTGCAATGTGACATAAACTTGCTCGAGAAATGGGCCGCAACATGGCAAATGAAGTTCAATGTGGATAAGCGTAAGGTGAAGCATGTCGGTAACAAACATCTTATACACGAATACAGGATGTCTGGGGAGGTACTTGGAGAGATCCCCCAGGAAAGAGACTTGGGAATACTGGTCGAAAAATCGATGAAGCCAACCGCGCAATGTGTGGCGGCGACGAAAAGGGCGAACAAAATGCTAGGAATGATTAAGAAGGAGATCACGAACAGATCGGAGAAGGTTATCATGCTGCTGTACCGGGCCATGATACGCCCTCTCCTGGAATACTGCTTCCAGCACTGGTCGCCGTACATGAAGAAGGACACGGTACTACTCGAAAGGGTCCTGAGAAGAGCGACTAAAATAGTTAAGGGGCTGGAGGAGTTGCCATACAGCGAGAGATTAGAGAAACTGGGCCTCTTCTCCCCTGAAAAGAGGAGACTGAGAGGGGACATGATTGAAACATTCAAGATACTGAATGGAATAGACTTAGTAGATAAAGACAGGTTGTTCACCCTCTCCAAGGTAGGGAGAACGAGAGGGCACTCTCTAAAGTTAAAAGGGGATAGATTCCGTTCAAATGTAAGGAATTTCTTCTTCACCCAGAGAGTGGTGGAAAACTGGAATGCTCTTCTGGAGTCTGTTATAGGGGAAAACACCCTCCAGGGGTTCAAGACAAAGTTAGACAAGTTCCTGCTGAACCAGAATGTATTCAGGTAAGGCTAGTCTCAGTTAGGGCACTGGTCTTTGACCTATGGGCCACCTTGTGAGCGGACTGCTGGGCATGATGGACCACTGGTCTGACCCAGCAGCGGCAATTCTCATGTTTTTATGTTTTTAACTCACAACCTCAGGGGCTGAGGAAGCTGCTCTAACCACTAGGCCACACCTCCATTCTAATTCTATGATGGCATCTGCTTACCAAGATCTTGGTATAGAAAGTAGCTTAATCAGCATGGACACGCCTAAGTCTTATTCTTCAATCTTGTTCTCCCCTCCTCAAATTGCATTTAGATGTGATGTAAGATATGTGTGTGTGTGTGGGGGGGGGGGGGGTCAGAATATTAATAGCACTTAAGCAGAATATTAGCATAAAGACATACATATAGGCATGCAGTATATTCTATTATTCTAATCATTCATGCACATATTCAATGCATAAATGATAGTGTTCTAAATATGTGCTCATTGGCTAAGTGGAGATTTCACCTGCCAATGATTCTCATACAAATCAAGTAGAGATGGATTTATGAACTTGGCATATAGACTTCTATAGGTCTGAGTGCTGAATAGAATGACACAGGGACAATTTTTGTCCCCATCCCCGCAAGCTCTGTCCCTGTCCCTGCAGACTCTGTCCTCATTTGCACAAGCCATAAACACTTATGATTTTATATTTAAACCTTTTTATTAAAGTATAAAAAGGGACAATATTCTGTACAACTGTTTATATATCATAAATAAAGCCTTCCACGTTGATCTGGTTTTGGTACAATCTTCCTAAAGATTCAGCTGCTAAATCTACAGGATGCTCTGACACACATATGAGTTTTCAGAGATTTCATAAAAGACTTCAGATTTTGTCACAGCCTTAATGTACCATTCAGAGCATTCCATTTAGGCATGAGTGCTTACATTAGTTCTATGGCTGACATAAGTGCTCATACCTAAATTATAGGTACATATTTTTGCTTTTATATTAAGCCTTCTGTAAAGCAAAGTAGCTCTTGCTGTCCTTTATAGAATAGGTACCACATAGGTGCCCTCTAGTTGCCTAAATATAGAATTACTCTCCGAATGCAAGCAATTGGTGTAATACAATAATACATCAAACAATTATAAAGCTTAAAATACAATTACAATAGCAAAACTCACCTCAACCAAATGTATGATACAAAGTAATTCCAAAAATTGCATATCGTCCAGATACAGACTAAAAGAACTAAATTTTAATATATTTTCTAAAACCTAATAAATTAATTAGCTCAGTTTCTAATGGCAATTGATTTTCAAGGATCCTTACTCAAAAAGGTCTGCTTACACATATGCACCAAACAAGCAGCCTTTAGGAATGAACCATAAGGTAAAGTTGAGAGGAACAAAGTAATCTCTCAGGATCATATTGCTTTTATCCAAGAACAAGCAGGCAGACCTTCTTACCTGTGGGTCAGAAGAGTTAGTTATTTCTGCCCCAACATGGAAGATCCAAAGTGTACTTTCACTTTAAGAGTTCTGGGACTGCCAAAGCCGTGCGTGTGCTGGTGCACCCATTTCCAACTCGTGGCACCTACAGTTCTTTTCATTCCGTGGAGCAAAGAAGAGACAATTTTGCATGCGTTTCACTTCAGCATTTCTTTTGCTTTTGACTTTTTAAGTGTGTTCTATTTCCAGGCCAGCTGGGCCTACAGGGCCCTAGCATCCCTTACAGGAGTCTAGTCCCACGATCTCCCTGGATTGTAATACTCTCATTCCTTTCAAGTCAGAG
Organism: Geotrypetes seraphini; assembly: GCF_902459505.1. Taxonomy (NCBI): domain Eukaryota; kingdom Metazoa; phylum Chordata; class Amphibia; order Gymnophiona; family Dermophiidae; genus Geotrypetes; species Geotrypetes seraphini. The sequence goes on from NC_047089.1 coordinate 173,996,520, forward strand.
AGTCCTCTGGAGACGCCCATGGCCTGTAGCAATGGAGAGTCCTGCATGGTCGGTGCAGTGCCTTCCTGAATGCAATGCATCAGCTGCCTACTTTGCTTCATGGCTCATCAGAGGCTGTATACCCACCAGGAAGTAAGGTGCATGCAGCAGTCTGGTACCAGAGCAGATGCTATGCCAGGAAACTCTGATGCTGCTCCATCACCACTGATGTTGGCCTTCTTGGTGCTACCTCCCTTGGGGGAGCTCTGGAAGTGGAAAGGATGTAGAATTATGGCACCCCCTCCAGGGCATCATCTCAGTCATCTCTACAAAACATGATAGTGCTATAATAAAAGCCAAATGCTCCTTTCTTATACGTATATATGGATTGAATACAAATGTTGAATGAAGATATTAAAGAGAAAATGAAGCAAAATATTCTTGAGGATTATGAGATACACTAGTAAAAACATAAGAAAAAAGGATCGGGTTGTTTGGACCTGTGATAACTGGGAGCTGTGCCAGCGCCATTAGAAACACTGTGTTTATTATCAGATGGTCCAACTAATCCTAATAATAAACCTAGGGCTTTTGTGATATCTTTATTGCTTTTCATGGATTTAATTTCCTTGTGAGGCTCAGCATTGATACCACAGCATTTTATAATATGGACATTCCTCTGCTGTTACACAGCTGCCCATGTCCATTATTTTGTCCCATTCACAGTTTGGACTTTTCAGTTTGTAAAATAGATGTTCATGCTGGATCAGTGGCGTACCTAGGGTATGTGGCACCCGGGGCCCATCATTTTTTGACACCCCCCCCCCCCCATGTAAAATTTTTTTTTTTTTTTTTTTTTTTGCAATAACCATGAAATGGAATAAATGGTCAGAATAGAAACAGGCAGTGAAAATTTTCTTTTATTGAACCTCATATATGTAACCATTATTCCAAACATAACAAAACATAAATTATGTCTAAATTGTCATGACATTAGAAGTACATATGGAGTAGTTGCAGGCAGTGGCGTACTTAGGGTATGTGGCACCCAGGGCCCATCATTTTTTGACACCCCCCCCATCTATATGAAAAATATGATTTTTAGTACCAATCTACATATCGCACCACAAGAGTGTACCTAGGAAAAGGCTGCATCTTAAACACTGCAGTGAGCACTAGAACACCAACACATACATTGTAAAACTAAACAAGCCAGATCCCGCACAGTCAATTGGTCCTGTAGTCAATGCCAACTGAAAACTATGTCTTTTTCATACACACAGAACAGAGATACACCCTCGCCCAAAATGGAATAATCACAAACTAAAAATAGAAATATGTAGACAAAAGTTAAACTGATCCGCCAAGAAACCAGACCCTGGATACAATGCAACACCACAAAAAACAGTAACACATGTCCTCTAAAACAGTGCAAAATATAAAGACAGTAGATGTAAATTTGAAAAAACTGATACATAACAATCACCACTTTATAAATTAACAAATAAAAATAAAACAAATAATGAGATATAAAAAAATACAATTTTATTGGACTAATCCCCGTAAGCTCGGTCCCCATCCCCGCAAACCACCTGATTCCATCCACACAAGCCTTGAATTGTTTATATTAAAGTATAAAAAGAAACAATATTCTGTACAATTGTCAATTTATAAATCAGCGTCTTCTCCCCACTCTCTTCCCCATTTCCCTTCAGCATCCTCAGCCCACTCTCTCTCCACTTTCCTTCAGCGCACGCACATAAAAACAAGCAAGTAATTTTATATCATTTTCATTCTATTCATTCATAGAAATTAAAGTCTAGATAATGCCAGTCACATAACAAAACATGATTTTACAAAAATAATTCCCTGCAGTCAAGCCTGCAAGGATTATTAGATGTCTTTCAGCAGTTCCCCTCCCTCCCTCCCCCTTACCTTTGTGGCCAAGTCAAAATGATCTACCAACAATAAAATTTTAAAAACACAAAGCACGCTGTACGCAGAGAAAATGTTAATTATCATTTATATTCCGCGGGTTTTCAAAGAGGTCAAGGCAGATGACTTTATGCAATGTCACCTCAGTAACAACTATACAAAAATAGACAAATATTCCCCCTCCCTTTTTACTAAACTGCGATAGCGGTTTTTAGCGTAGGGAGCTGCGCTGAATGCCCCACGCTGCTCTCGACGCTCATAGGCTCCCTGCGCTAAAAAACTCTATTGCGGTTTAGTAAAAGGGGGCCATAGTGCAAAATATAGACAGCAGATATAAATTTTCAAAACGGACACATTTTGATCACTAAGTTGAAAATAAAATCATTTTTCCTACTTTTTTGTCTGGTGATTTCATGAGTCTCTGGTCCTTCTTCTGATCCTTCTTCTTTCTCTCTCCCCCTGGCTCCCCTCTTTATTTCTGCCTTTCTTTCTCTCTCCTCCTGGCCCCCCTCTTTCTTTCTGCCTTTCTTTCTCTCCCCCTTGACCCCCTCTTTATTTCTGCCTTTCTTTCTCTCCCCTTGGTCCCCCTCTTTATTTCTGCCTTTCTTTCTCTCCCCTTGGTCCCCCTCTTTCTTTCTGCCTTTCTTTCTCTCTCCCCCTGGCCCCCCCTCTTTATTTTTTCCTTTCTTTCTCTCTCCCCCTAGCCTGCACAAAGCCATCGTGCCGATTTCTCCACTTCCACGATTCTTTCCCTACCCTCACCCCCAAGCCAGCAGCCGATTTCTCCCTGCTCCTTCCCCGATGTCCTGATGTCCTGAACTTCATCGGGCAGCAGCAGCATTCACAATTCACTGATGTTGCCCGCTTCAGGCCTTCCTCTCTGTCGGGTCCTGTCTTCATGAAAACTGGAAGTAGGCAGGACCCGGCAGAGAACAAGGCCTGAAGCCGGCAACAGCAGCGAATTGTAAACGCTGCTGCTGCCCGAAGAAGGTAATGGAGCACCGAGGCAGTCCGCTTCTCCCCCCTCCCAGCCGAACCCCCGCTGACCCTCCTATCTCCCCCCCCCCCGTGAACCTTTCCGACCTTCCCAGCGAGAGCAGCAAACCTCCTTCGCGGCTTTCTCCTCCCTCTGCCGCGTTACTGATGACGTCATCAGTGATGCGGCAGAGGGAGGATAAAGCCGACGCTACTGGAGGGAGGTTTGCTGCTTTCGCTGGGAGGGTCAGAAAGGTTCACTTGGGGGGGGGGGAGAGAGATAGGATGGTCAGCGGGGTTTCGGCTGGGAGGGGGGAGAAGCGGTCTGCCTTGGTGCTCCAAGGCCTGGCGCCATTACCTTTTTCGATAATGGCGCCGATGCTGCTTTCGCTGGGAGGGTAGGAGCGCGATAGGGACCGGGCCAGCTGTGCACCCCCCCCTAAGGCGGCACCCGGGATGGACCTCCCCCTCGCCCCCCTTGGTACGCTACTGCCCTGGGGAAACAGCCTGCAACAAGATCGCGCGATGCCAGAGATTTTTGCCTGCTTCGGCTGTTTCCTCCGCCGCGGTCCCGCCCCTCCTCTGACATCAGAGGAGGGGCAGGACCGTGGCGGAGGAAACAGTCGAAGCAGGCAAAGATCTCTGGCATCGCGATCTTGCTGCAGGCTGTTTCCAGACGCGACACCCGGCGCAGGGGGGGGTAACTGGACCGGACCGGGAGCACCCCCTCAGGGCTTGGTACCCGGGGCGGACCGCCCCCCCCGCCCCTCCCTTGGTACGCCACTGTGCTGGATATAGCCAGAACTTGACATTCATTTCTTAAGTATGCACTGTGGTGGCGAAAAGGGCAAACAGAATGCTAGGAATGATTAAGAAGGGGATCATGAACAGATAGGAGAAGGTTATCATGCCGCTTTACGCCCTCACCTGGAATACTGCTTCCAGCACTGGTCGCCGTACATGAAGAAGGACATGGTACTACTTGAAAGGGTCCAGAAAAGAGTGACTAAAATGGTTAAGGGGATGGAGGAGTTGCCGTACAGTGAGAGATTGGAGAAGCTGGGCCTCTCCTCCCTTGAAAAGAGGAGACTGCGAGGGGACATGATTGAAACATTCAAAATACTGAAGGTAATAGTAGAGAAAGACAGACTGTTCACCCTCTCCAAGGTAGGGAGAATGAGAGGGCACTCTCTAAAGTTGAAAGGGGATAGATTCCGTACAAATGTAAGGAGATTCTTCTTCACCCAGAGAGTGGTAGAAAACTGGAAAGCTATTCCGGAGTCTGTTATAGGGGAAAACATCCTCCAGGTTTTCAAGACAAAGTTGGACAAGTTCATGCTAAACTGATGAGACTGGACTCATTTGGAGCACTGGTCTTGACCTTGGGGCTGGCGCGTGAGTGGACTGCTGGGCAGGATGGACCATTGGTCTGACCCAGCAGCGGCAATTCTTATGTTATGTTCACCCTGCCAAATTATTTGGCCAAATGCTTGACTTTGTACAGCCCACCGAGAACACTGAAAATCATTGGTTACTTGATACAAGGAAAACGAAGAGTGTCTGATATGTGCGAACTAAAAAAATCTTGCTTCTCGACTGCTGGGCCAGTTTTATGGAATGCCATGACTGGCACTTTGAGGTTTTGTAGAAATTTGCTGAAATTTAGAAAATTGCTCAAAATTTATCTTTATGTTCAGGCCTTCCATAGTTAGCACTTTGCCTCTCTGAAAGTGACACCTCTCTGAAAATGATGATGTTTACCTCTTTTAAGACCGTTATAATGTAATATTAGTAATTCTGATCCCTAATGTTCATCTGCTTGTATGTGGATCTTTTAAAATGTATGTGTTTAAAAGAGTGGTCCCCAACCCTGTCCTGGAGGACTACCAGCCAGTCAGGTTTTCAGGATAGCCCTAATGAATATGCATGGGGCAGATTTGCATGTCTGTCACCTCCATTATACATAAATCTCTCTCATGCATATTCATTACAGCTATCCTGAAAACCTGACTGACTGGTGGTCCTCCAGGACAAGATTGGGAGCCACTGGTCTAAAACTATGTATGTTAAGCTGTGAGTCACCTTTGGATAAAAGCGGATTTTAAACGTTTTAAATAAATAAATAAACAGGCTGTATGTTGGCAGATCCTGTTCTAAAATATATGAAGAATGAACGTCTATATTCGAAGTACAAACTTGAATGTCCATATCGTAGGCATTCACACACATTCCCACTCACTCCCTATCACACACACTCCCGCTCACTCCCTATCACATCCATTAACACCCATATATAGGGTTACCAGAGGTCCGGATATCCCCGGACATGTCCTCCTTTTCAAAACCTGCGTGGATGTCATCCGTGTGTGTGACATCATTGCGTAACATCCACGCATGTGTGGACTTCCTCCCTGCCCAATGCAATTTGTGGACAGGGAGTGGGGGGCAGACAAGAGCAGGCAGAGGAGGGTGAGACAAGGGACCAATTTCTATCAAATCCTTACCACTACAAATGGTTACCAAAGTAAAATTACTAGGTGTTATCTTCGATAGAGAGCTTACATTTCGTGATCACATAAGTTCAGTCGTAAAAATTTGCTTCTTTAAATTACGTATCATTCGTTCACTCAGTTCTATTTTAGATACCGACTCAATTAATATCCTTATTCACTCCCTAGTTATTTCCCACTTAGACTACTGTAACTCTCTTTTTAATGGATTACCCCAAAAAGAACTTCGACGTCTACAACTTATACAAAATACGGCAAAAAAACTTGTTTACAAAAAAGGTAAATTCGAACACGTCACCCCTCTTCTCAAAGAGGCTCATTGGCTCCCTATCACCCACCGCATTATCTATAAAATTATCCTGCTCTCCTTCAAAATTAAACTTTCTCATTTGCCTTTATTTCTTGACAAATTACTAATACCTCAAAGTTCCCCCCGTTTTCTAAGATCAACCGACCAAAAACTTATTTTCATTCCATCCTTAAAAGAATACTATTATACTCGTAAAACCAACTTTGCAATAACTGCACCCACATTATGGAATTCTCTTCCTCAATTTCTCCGCGACGAACTTCAATTACCCAAATTCAAGACTAAGCTTAAAACTTTCCTATTTCAAGATGCCTTTGATAAATCATAATCTAAACATTTTTTTTTTTTTTAATATATTTTTCTCAGCCTTATCCTCATCAACCATGCACCCTTACCCTTCTCGTTCTATCCTCCCCCCTCTATCTCATTTCTTCTAAATTATGTAACTTTTCCCTTCCTCCCCATTTATCCTCACTTTCCAGTTTGTCAGTTTACGTCATTTACGTTCACTTCATTTACTTTTGTGCACTTACTATTATTTCTTTCTAATTTTTTCTCTCTTTTAAATTTTATTGTTAACCGGTCAGATATTTGTTTTATGATCGGGATATTAAAAACTAATAAACTTGGAAACTTGGCAGGCCTGGAGGTGGGATTAAGGCGGGGATGGGTGGAACTGGGCAGGCCTGGGGGCTGGTCTAGGGGTCTGGATTTTCTGATTGGAAAATCTGGCAACCCTACCCATATACCAAGTCTTGGTGGCATGAACATGACCACAACTTTATTAATTTAGTAACATACCAACAGCATATATCAAACATCAAAATTATAACACCTAGCATATCATAAATAATTTCATATCCTTTGTAATTCCTAAGCTAGACAGTGTCGTACTAGCTTTTATGGTCTTCAACTCCCTGTAGGTTCACGGTACTGCAGAACCCAAAAACCCAAATCTCTCGAGGTGGTGATGCACTCAAGCAAACCATATCTTTTTGTCATCAAAATAATTGCCCTCACACCTCAAAACCACTTCCATTACCACCAAAGCTGTGACAGAATTGCACAGGCTACCCCCGCAGCTGGCGAGCCTACAAAGCTGGGAAGGATGGGCAGGAACTTTTCTCCCACCCTTTCCCACACTCCCTTCCTTCCCCCTCTTCTACACAATAAAAGCCTACCAAAAACCTCTGTACTAACATTCCATAGCGAACTCCTCCCTTCCTTCCTCCAGCACCAATTCCCATTCTCCCAGCCCTTTCATAGCAACATCACCCACCTTTAACTCCTTACCCAACCAGCTATTACTCTCCCCCACCACCCCTCATTTGTATTCGGTCAAGTTAATGTGCCCATAGTCGAGCCCATGAGACTTTCTATTCTGAGCTGGACATCCTTTCTAAAATTCCACTCTTTGTGTCCTGGTGGACAGGAGGAGATAGAGCTGAAGAATTAAACTGAAGCACATAAAAAGAAACAAAAAGCAAATTTGGCACCAGATTATTGTAAGTGAAAAACATCATTATTAGGCAATTTCCCAATTGTTATTTATAGTCCTTTAAATAAGGCAAATCTGTGTAGAAGATACAATAAAAGTGGTTTATCAAGGTCCTTGGACATGAAATTCTGCTTACACTCTCTCTTTATTCTCATGCCAGTCCTTCTCTACACATCAGAGACATGGACATTGCAAGCCAAGGTCTCACATAAGTTGGAAGCTTTCCAGATGAAATGATTGTGCATTATATTGAATTTTGGAATTTATTTGAAAGGTGACCTTCTTCCTTGAAGCAGAGCTATCAAAACATGATTCATGTTGGTAGCTAATTCCTGAATCTTCAGTTGAGTTTTTTAAAGATTTTTTTTAAGAAAGTAGATTTTCTGATTATGCAAGCTTTGAAAGTTTTGCAATTGATGCATTAAAGATTACATAGTATATAAAAAAACATTGGACTGATGATGATTTATGGTGATAGACATGTTTTTGGTGTGAATATGCTCTGCAAAATTATACAGTGGAAATATGCTGTGTTTGAAAAGATTATAATCATCTTTAGACATTTGTATGTCTGTACATAATTCTTGTCATCTCACTGCTTGACTGCTGATGCAATGAAGCCATTTGAGAAATTTGCAACAAATAATCTACAATGGAAGAAAAGATGACAATCATGCCTAGCTAAAATAAAGGTAGATAGAGCGATGGGGCTGGATGGTATACATCTGAGGATGCTGAAAGAACTTAGGGAAGTTCTGGTGGCTCCACAGGCTGACCTTTTCAATGAGTCTCTAGAGTTGGGAGTGTTACCAGAGGACTGTAGAAGGGTGGATGTGGTCCCGCTACACAAAAGTGGAAGGAAGAAGTAGGGAATTACAGGCTGATAAGCCTGACTTCTGTGGTAAGCAAATTAATGGAAACACTTTTAAAACTGAGAATGGTGATGTTTCTGGAATCCTATGGATTATAGGACTGGAGGCAACATGGATTCACTAGAGGTAGGTCTTGTCAGACATATCTAATCTATTTCTTTATCTGGGTGACCAGAGAATTGGATAGAGGAAGTGTGCTAGGTGTGGAGTATTTAGATTTTAGCAAAGCTTGTAACAGTTTTCCACACAGTCTAATAAATACACTGAGTGCCCTTGGGATGATTCCCAAAGTGACAGGCTGGATCACGAACTAGTTGAGTGGAAGGTGACAGAGGGTAGTGATCAATGGAGATTGCTCTGAATAAAGGGATGTTACCAGTGGTGTGCCTCAAGGTTCTGCTCTTGGGCCTATTCTTTTTAACATTTTTATAAACGATTGTTGCTAACGGGTAAGATTTGCCTCTTTGTGGATGACACAAAAATCTGCAATAGAGCAGACACTCAGGATAGTGTGAATAACATGAGAAAGACCTGGCAAAGATTGAAGAATGGTCTGAAATTTGGCAGCTAAAATTTAATGCTAAGAAATGCAAAGTCATGCATTTGGGCTACAAAAACCCGAGGGAACAGTACAGCTTAGGGAGTGAAAAACTTAAGTGCATGACAGAAGAGCGGGACTTGGGTGTGAATGTATGTGATGATCTTAAGGTGGCCAAACAGGTTGGGTAAGTGATGGCGAAAGCTAGAAGGATGCTAGGTTGCATATGGAGAGGTATGACAAGTAGGAAAAAAGAGGTATTGATGCCCATGTAGAAGACTCTGGTGAGACCTCATTTAGAATATTGTGTACAATTCTGGAGGCTACACCTTCAAAAAGATATAAAAAGGATGGAGTCGGTCCAGAGTAAGTTCTACTAAAATGGTGTGTAGTCTTTGTCATAAGGCGTATGGGGACAGACTTAAAGATCTCAATTTCTATACTTTTGAGGAAAGGTGGGAGAGGGAAGATATTATATAGACGTTTAAATACCTATGTGATGTAAATGTGCATGAGTTATTTGAAAGGAAGCTCTGGAATGAAAGGGCATAGGATGAAGTTAAGAGGTAATAGGGTCCGGAGTACTCTAAGAAAATACTTTTTTCCAGAAAGGGTGGTAGATGCATGGAACAGTCTCCCAGTAGAGGTGGTGGAGACAGAGACTGTGTCTGATTTCAAGAAAGCCTGCAATAGTCAGTGGGATCTCTTAGAGAGAGGAAGAGATAAGGGTTACTGTGGATGGGTAGACTAGATGGGCCATTTGGCTTTATGTGCCATCATGTTTCTATGTAATTATGCTGTGGCCTACAATAAACTTCTCTTAGTGGAAAATTTGCCATGGATTCAGACTGCAGTTTGTCAGGAGGGAAAATGGTATGGGTGTGGGAAGGGGTAGGAAGCCTCCCCAATTTTGTGGCCAGGAACAGGTCACTGTGAGGACTGTGAAGCTATCCTCTATGTAGAGTGTAGGGACGAAAGCCAAATTGTAGAGGGTAAGAGTCTGTTGAGATGAAAGGAAGTCAAGGCAGTAACGTAGGACAGAACACTCTAGTAGCTTGGATAGGCATGGAAGAAGGGAGACAGGGTGATAGTTGGATGGGCAGGTAGGGTCCAACAAGGGTTTTTTGAGAAGTGACTTAACCAGATGCACTGGGGAGAGGAAGGCACACCATTTTGAATAGACGGGTCTATTCCCTCCAGCCAGCCATCATTAACAAGGTAACATAGAAACAAAGAAAAGTGACAGCAGAAAAGGGCCAAGGCCCATCAAGTCTGCCCACCCTATTGACCCACCCACCCTCCTAACTACCCTGTGAGAGATCACACTCTGATGTCCCATTCCCTCTTAGAGATCCAACATGAGCATCCCATCTGTTCTTAAAATCTGGCACGCTACTGGCCTCGATAACCTGTGCTGGAAGCTCATTCCAATTGCCAACCACTCTTTCAGTGAAGAAGTACTTCCTGGTATCGCCATGAAACTTCCTGCCCTTTATTTTCAACGAGTGCCCTCTTGTGGTCGAAGGTCCTCTCAGAAAGAAAATATAATCTTCTACCGCATTACGACCAGTGATATACTTAAATGTCTCAATCATGTCTCCCCTCTCCCTACGTTCTTCGAGAGAGTATAGCCACAATTTGTTTAGCCTTTCTTCGTACGATAGATCTTTGAGTCCCGAGACCATCCTGGTGGCCATTCGCTGAACCGACTCAACCTTCAGCACATCCTTACGGTAATGTGGCCTCCAGAATTGTACGCAGTACTCCAGATGAGGCCTCACCATGGTTCTGTACAATGGCATTATGACATTGGGCTTCCGACTAACAAAGCTTCTCCAGATACAACCCAGCATTTGCCTGGCCTTGGATGAAGCCTTCTCCACTTGATTTGGAGTTTTCATGTCTTCACTAATGATTACTCCAAAATCTCGTTCTGCTTCAGTCCTTGCCAAGATTTCTCCATTCAATGTGTACATTCTGCACGGATTATTTTTTAGCGTTAAAACTAAACTGCCAGGTCGAGGACCAATGTTCCAATAAAAGCAGGTCTAGCGTCATGCTGTCAGACAAATTGCTGTCACTTACAATGTTACATAGTTTGGCATCATCAGCGAATAAAGTTATTTTACCTTGAAGCCCCTGAGTCATGTCTCTTAGAAATATGTTGAAAAGGATCGGGCCCAAGACCGAGCCCTGCGGCACACCACTGGTCACCTCCGATGTTTTAGAGAGGATACCATTAACCACCACTCTCTGAAGTCTACCACTCAGCCAATCTTTGACCCATGCGGTTAGTGTATCACCTAATCCCATCGATTTCATTTTGCTCAATAACCTGCGGTGGGGGACGCTATCAAAAGCTTTGCTGAAGTCCAAATATACTACGTCCAGGGATTCACCCAGATCCAATTTTCTTGTTACCCAGTCAAAGAAACTGATGAGGTTGGATTGGCAGGACCTATCCTTGGTGAACCCATGTTGGTGGGGATCATGTAGATTCTTCTCATCCAGGATCGTGTCTAGCTTGCGTTTGATTAGTGTTTCCATGATTTTACACACTATCGATGTGAGACTCACCGGTCTGTAATTCGCAGCCTCCGTCCTGCAACCCTTTTTGTGCAGAGGAATGACATTAGCTATTTTCCAGTCCAAGGGGACTCTTCCCGTACTCAGGGAGAGATTGAAGAGTACGGATAACGGTTCCGCTAGGACATCTCTGAGCTCATTGAGCACTCTCGGATGTAGATTGTCTGGGCCCATTGCTTTGTTCACCTTGAGTCTTGATAATTCGTTGTAGACATCTCCGGAAGTAAACTCAAAATTCCGAAACGGGTCTTCTGAACATTGCTTTGCCTGCAACTGTGGACCGGACCCCAATGCCTCGCAGGTGAAGACCGAGCAGAAGTATTCATTTAGTAGTTCGGCTTTGTCTGAATCTGATTCTACATAATTCCCGTCTGGTTTCCTTAGGCGCACTAATATACCTGAAGAAGGATTTATCCCCTTTTTTAATGTTCCTTGCAAGGTTTACTTCAACTCGATGCTTGGCCTCTCTGACTGCCGCTTTCACCACTGTAGACTTAGCCTTGTATTCTAGTTTAGCCTCCCTTGTCTCCAAATTTTTGTAGGAAATGAATGCTTGTTTCTTTTCTTTAATGAGGTCTGAGATCTCTGCGGTGAACCATTGGGGTCTATTGTTTCTTCGCCGTTTGCTTGCTGATTTTATGTAGTGGTTCGTTGCTACGTGTAAGGTAGATTTCAAGGTTGACCACATAGCTTCCGTATTATCGGCCACAACTTTGTTTTGCAGTGCTTGATGGACAAAATCTCCCATGCATTTAAAGTCAGCACCACGAAAGTTGAGTACTTTTGTTGTCGTGCTTGATCTAGTGAAATCTTTCCTGAGTTTGAACCATACCATGTTGTGGTCGCTGGAGGCCAACTTATCGCCTACCGAGACCTCCGAGATGCTTTCTCCATTGGTGAGTACCAGGTCCAGTATCACCTGGGCCCTGGTGGGTTCCAATACCAGTTGTTTGAGTTGTGCTCCTTTGATAGCGGATAATAGCCTTCTGCTGCCACTGGTCGTCGCCGAGAGTGTGTTCCAATCTGCATCGGGCATGTTGAAGTCCTCTAGCAGTACAGTGTCCCCCCTTAAAGTGATATTCTCTATGTCTTTGTTTCCGGCTGTCTAGGAGGTCTGTAAATTACACCAAGATATAGGCATTTTTCGTTGCCTCTGGCTAGGTTTACCCAGAGGGATTCCCCGGTGTACTTGACGTCTATGATTCTCGTAGTTTTAATGTCATCTCTAGTGTATAGTGCTACCCCTCCCCCTAACTTGCCCTCTCTGTCCTGACGAAGTAAGTTGTAACCCGGTATAGCCATATCCCACCCATGAGAGTCCGTGAACCAAGTTTCGGAAATCGCCACCACATCTAGGTCAGCATTTATTATTTCGGTCTCCAGTTCCAGAATTTTATTGCCTAAACTGTGTGCATTAACATACATAGCCCTCCATACCTTGTGATTGCTAGGACCCTGTGGGGAGTTTCCCATCTGAGTTAGTGTGGCCCCTAATGTATTGTTTGCAGAAGTGGGGCTGTGACTCTTCTCCTCAGGATAGTTACCTAATGCACTGGTCCCCTCCCCCGACTTACCTAGTTTAAAGCCCTGCGAAGCAGACGGGCTAGTCGGTGTCCGAAGATGTTCTTACCCCTGCTGGTTAGATGGAGTCCGTCTGGTCCCTGAAGGGGAGGTGCAGGGGATGTTGGGGTGTGTGTGGCAGTGGGAGGAAGTGGGAATCTCTTCTGCTGCTGCTGCTGGGGGGGTGTTATTGGGGGCATTGCTTGCCAGCGGGAAGGAGTGGGCATCTCTCCCGCTGCTGGGGGGTGTCGTGGGGGGGCATTGCTTGGTGGTGGGACAGAGTGGGCATTTCTCCCATTACTGGTGTGTGTGTGTGTCATGGGGAGGTAGGGTTGCTTGGCAGCAGGAAGGATTGGGCATCTTTCCTGCAGCGGGGGGTGGGGAGGTTATCAATGTCAGATGAATGTGCGACGCAGCAGGTGAGAGTGGGCAATCTTCAATTTGTTTTTTTTTCTTATTTTATTTTAATTTGCGTGGGGGGGTGGAGTGGGGGGGGGGGGTCTGAGCTGTCAAATCTTGCTTTCCTGTTTCAATTCAGACTTAGACGTCATATCAAAAATGCTCCTGCATATGTAAAGTTGGGTGCCCAACTTTATTGAATTTGGGGGTAGCTTGCAATTTTACACATCCATTTATAAGGTACACTCCACAGCAACACAACATGACAATTATGCATGTTGAAATTGTCAAGCTAATATGTATTTACTGTTGATTACACAGAGCCCTAAGTACTTAGTTATTATACCTTTCTGTCATATTGGTCCCATCATTTGTAAGAACCAGTCCAGCCATATTGCTTTCTGATCTGAACAGCGTAATATGCTAGTTTTTCCATTGTTCACATCCATACTGAATATTAAGTGTTCTTTTCTTACCTGTCTCAGTTTGTAGAGTAAAATGGTTTCAAGCTCTTGTAATTAGAATGAATTTCAAAGAAATTCAGTTTGTGGCAAGAAACCTTTAACACCTCCAACTACATGAAAAGCTGATTGCTATACTGCCTCCGGGACGTTTCTAATTGCTTCCCTAACAATCACATTACTTTCTTCCTCTGGCAGTGTTGCTGTTTTATAGTTTCTTTGCTATTCAGGCTCTCTCCTCTTTTCATTACCTTGCGTTAGAACTGGACACATCACCACCTATCATTAGCAGAAGAAAAATGGTATACAGTCAAGACAGCTCATAGCAATCTGGCTGCGTGCACTTCTTGTACCCTGTACTTTAATTCTACTAAAGTCTGTTTGATTCTTAGGTTGAAATGCTATATTTTGTGATAAACCAACCGCTAGAGAACGAGGTAGTGATTTTAATTGAAGTAAAAGCCTCTAGTGCACGCTTTTGCAGTTGAAATAATCTGAATTTAATGGCTTGCTCTTGCCTTATTAATTGATTCATTATTTGTTTAAGTGTTTGAATGAGTTCAGTTTGGTTCTCAAGCCCATCCTGGAGAAATCCCAGTTCATCTGGCTCTCAGGATATTTGCAATGTATTTGCATGCGATAGGTTTGCATGCAGTGGAGGTAGGGTATTCAGGTCTTATTCAAACCTATTCACTATGGGGTATATATTCAAAATGATTTAACCAGTCAGAAATGGCTCCTGGCTGGTTAAATCGCTTGTTCGGGGATAGATGCCAGCTAAGTTGTTAGTGCTGCTGAAAAAAGTCGGTTATATACGTGGAGGGTCGTTTTCAAAAAGGACGTCTAAGTCCAATTTGGATGTTTCTAGTTAAACGTCCAAAGTCGGAAACACAAATACGTCCATTTTCAAAAGCCAAGCCACTAAATGACCAACACTTTTATTTTTGAAAATCATCTATTTGGATGTCTAGGCCAATAGGGCATTCAACCCATAGGACACCTAACTTTATATCCCATTTGTGACCATCTTTAAAAACATTTAAACCCAGACCATTTGGACATGGGAATGGCCATCAATATGATGGACTGGCAACACAGACATGTCAATTGAGTAGTAGGACACCTTAGAGGGCAATGCTGTGAACTTCACATGAAGAGTGTCAGAAGTACATCTCACCATATACCCCATATAATTTATGCTGAGCCTTTCAAAAATCCCTTAAAACCTATTAGACCCACCTGTCTACTACCTCAAAAGCCCTCATGGCTACAGGTGACACCTATATGGCAGTAGGGTAAACTTTTAGTGGGTTTTAGTGGGCTAACATTTTCCACCATAAATGTAGTAGCTAGAGTTGCTTATGGGCTTAGGTCCCTTTCTCTATGATTCATCAGCCCAAGTGCTGCTGTTCTAGAGGCAGGTATGTACTATTTCATTCAGATTTTTGGGAGGTGAGAGGGAGTTAGTGAGCCGTGGTGGAGTGTGGGGGATCATACATTAATGTATCCAGTGGTCATCTGTTCAGTTTGGCTCCCTTTGTGACACTTAGATGCTTCTAAAATAGGTCTGGCTCTGAACGTCTAAGTTCCATCCAGGACATCTTGTTAAAGGTTTGATTATCATGCAAGACGTCCATGTTAAGCACAACCAAAGCCCACCCAAAACACACCCATAACATGCCTCCCAGAATGCTCCCTAGAACACTGTATGCACAGCGGGAGAAACATCTCGCTAGAAGTCCAGGAAAAGGGTTTTGATTATCGGCACTTGGACGTCCTGGTGATTAGAACAGCCAAGTGCTGACTTAGGTGGTTATTTTGGACTTTTTAGTTTTTTGATTATGAGTCCCATAGTAACATGAGGAACATTTTCAATATGATGTCCAAGTCCAATTTTGCTAAAAACATCCAAAAATCAAGTGAACCAGAAAAACATCTATCTTTTTGTTTCAAAAATTGCCATGTTTTAAAGATGTTTTTGTTCTCAATGTACCATTTTTGAACAAAAACAAGTCATAGGTAAAAACGCACAAAAATAAGTCATTGAGATGTCTGGGGATTCTTAGCTGACTGACTACACAGACATCCCAGCAGAGCAGTGGGGCAGCCTAGGGAACACTACAGTGAACTTCACATAAAAGGTCCCAGGTACACATTGCACCATAACCCCCTTATATTTCCTCCAGGATTAGCAAAAATATATTATACCCAACTATACAGCACTACAATAGTCTTTTAGCCAGCTGGTGTCACTTTATATATAGCTACAGTAGGCATTTTGTGGTTTTTGGAGGGATCTCATTCTCTACCACAAGTGTACCAGATAGAGTAGGATATGGAAATGGATCCCCTTCTCTACAATCCACTGCACCAGTCACTAGGCTACCACAAAGGACCTGCTTGCTGGTCTAAGAGGAATTCCTATTATATTTATATTTGTTAGATTTGTTATTGCCACACATTCCAAGACAGAGTCTAAGCAATGTACAATAAAAATTAAAATAAAAACAGGAAAGAAATCCATTTGAGAAAAGAAAGAAATTACGCATACACCAAGATACAATCACAGCATTCAAAATTCAGGCATAAGAACATAAGAATTGTCGCTTCTGGGTCAGACCAGTGATCCATCGTGCCCAGCAGTCTGCTCACGCAGCAGCCCTTAGGTCAAAGACCAGTGCCTTAACTAAGACTAGCCTTATCTGCGTACGTTCTGGTTCAGCAGGAACTTGTCTAACTTTGTCTTGAATTCCTGGAGGGTGTTTTCCCCTATAACAGCTTCCGGAAGAGCGTTCCAGTTCCAGTTTTCTATCACTCTCTGGGTGAAGAAGAACTTCCTTACATTTGTAGGGGAGTGAAAGAAGGTCAGTGACCACTAGGAAATTAAAAATGGTGGTGGTGGTGGTAGTGGTGGTGGGGGGTAGGGGGAGTCAAGCTTTCATCCCTCCAGTGATTATCTGGTCATTTTGGACACCTTTCTAGCACTTACATTTTTGAAACAGGTCTAGATAAAAACTTGCTGTTTTTTTTTGGCCTGGACCTTTTCTCTATGTTTCATTATCACAGAAAAATGTCCAAATAGTAAGTCCTCCCTTCTCCCTCCCAAAACGTTCCTCCAATATGCTCAAGGCACTTCCTGTCCCTAGGTTGACAGATTAATACAGTATGAGGCAGAGGCGTAGTTAGGAGGGGGTGGACCATCCCAGGTGCCATCTTTATGGGGGCGCCGGTGCCTCTCCTCCTCTCTGCCCCCCTGCTTACTTCTTTAAATGTTCCCTGGCTCGAGCAACATCTTCTACTTGCTTCTCACACCGGGTTGGCTCCCTTATGATGTCACATCCTGGTCATAGGACCAGGAGTGACATCAGAAGGGATCCGATGCTAATGCGAGCAGCAAATAGGAGATGCTGTTGAGGTGGTGAACATTTCAATAGGTATGTAGGGGTGGGGGTCTCAAGTGGCCGTGAAGAGTTAGGGTATGCCCAAGCAGCAGGGAACATTGGGGAGGTGGGAAAGAGTGTGTGTATGTGTGTGGGGCACACGGTACGGTGATGAGAGGCACCACCACCCCAGATGTCTGAGGAGGGGAGAGTAATGTTGGTAAAACTGGGCAGACAGCAGTAGCACAAGCTCAGACAGATTTTAGCAAGTGCAGGACAGAAATGTAACTTGCCCTATAGTGAAAAGAAGCCCCAACTCTAACTAGCTCTGGAGTTAACAGAGAGGCAGAATAGGTGGCTGTTGGCACTTCCTCATCCCTGGGTCCATGCAGACTATGAGTGCCAGTTTATTAACTTAAACAGACAAGGAGCTTGTGAGAAGGAGCTTAAAAACGCTGCTATATATATTTGCACTCCCCAGGGTCACTAAGCCCCAGATTCTATATATGGCGCCCAGATTTGCATGTCAAAATTTGGATGTGTCCCTAAGATATGTGTACAAATTAATTGGCTAATGAACTAATTGATGTCAATAATTGGGTGCTAACCAATTATTAATGTTAATTGACACACATAAAATTTGCCTGTACATCTAGCTGCACACTTTTCCATATGGTATGGTGCCTTACCCTAATAGCGCATAACTCAAAAGAGGGAGTGGCCATAGGAGGGGCATGGGTGTGTCAGGGACATTCCGAAAAGTTATCTGCTTTCTTACAGAATGCTGCCTCAGTGTGCCTAACTTGGGTGCCATCATTTACACCAGGTTTCAGCAGGCTTAAGTGTGGCCAGTGGCATAGTAAAGGGTGTGTGTATGTGGGGGTGGGGGATGGGAGGGGGTGGTCTGCCACAGGCGCAGCACCCCTCCTCCTCTCCACCCCCACCTCATTTTTCTCCTTGCTGCGCACATGCTCCCCTTTGCCTTCACCATTTTTACTTCCCTGGCGCAAGGTTGCTGCCATCGTCGGCATCAGCGTTCTCTCTGTCATCACTTCTGGGACCCACGCCTAGGAAGTGACATCATAGGGTGAGCTGACACTGACGTGGATATGTTGCTCACGCAGTAGAAGTTAAAAAGATACGGGGAAAGGGAAGGGGGCTCTTATGTGGCAGGGAGGCCGGGAGAGGGGTGCCATCGCCCCAAGCGCCCCTCACCCTTACTACCCCACTGAGACTGGCACCTAAAGTTATGCATGGCAATCGGCTCTAAGCATGATTCTTTACAGAGCATGCACGCTTAAAGAATTTCATCTTGTACTGATTTTGTTCTATGTTGAAATCGGAGCGCCCTTTATAGAATTTAAGTGCCCTAATGTAAAGCAATACTTGGTAAATTCACCTATGTCTGCATAGTTTGGGTGTATTAATCATTGTGGCTTGGATACTTCTTTTCTGAGTCCTTGTATAATGGTATAACCGCTGAGGAATTTTCTTATTTTTTGATCTGATAGGGAAGGGAATAACCTAGAACTGCAGTAGAGTTAATAAAGTAGAAAGTTTTGGAGAGAAACTTATTCTCTTCTATTTTCATTTTCTGCTTCTCTTAGGCAGGTTGAGTGGATGGATCCCACCATTAATCCAGTTTTGGAATAAATTTTGAAAAGAGCACTTTGGGGGGATTTAAGAGCATTGTTAGTAAAATATGGGTTTATTCTTTCTTTCAACCTTTCTGCCAAGCTGACTTAAGGAATTCAAAGCCTTCCCTAGTGCTGTCTAAGGCCCAGGAAAAGAGAAAAGAAGGGCTGTTTCCAGTCACTGAGGCCAGGTTTCTCAAAAACCTGCGTTAAAAAGTGACGGTCTGCTTACGCATCCGTTTTGATACTGAATCTAAAAACTCGAGACATTCTTAAAAAAATCGTGCATGCAAATAAGATCGGCAGACAGCAGCAAGGATTTCCTACATGTGCATGTGCCCATCGCTGATAGGCACATGCACAGAAAAAAACGCTGTAAACCCCCCCCCCACACACACACACACACTCTCCCTCTGCCAGTAGGAGAAACTTTTATCAACTGCGCATAAAACATGCCTTTTTCTCCAAAGAAACTACTATAATTCAGGTAAATCTTGTAATTAGTTTTTAATGTAAAATTTATCAAGACCCAGAAACACACAAGACAAGGGTATCATATACACATTCAAGAAGAAATGTTGGCTTTTAACAAGCACGCATAAAACATGCTTTTCTTTTCCCCAAAAAACCTACTATAATTCAGGTAAATCTTGTAATTTGTTTTTTATGTAAGATTTAATCAAGACCCACAGCCAGGGTATTATACACATGCTCAAGAAGAAACATTGGCTTTTAACAGGCGCACATTAAACATGCCTGTCTCTCCCCAAAACTCAAAAGAAACGTGATTTTCTACCCTCCACTTTAAAAATATTAGATGCACTTTTTTTTTCATTAGCCATAGCCAAAACACAAATGATGGCACTGTAACAGCACCCCCAGAGCAGTTGCTGCTTTTTGTCACCAAAAGCCAATGCCGCTCTTCGAAAATGCCTCAGCAATTTTTAAGAATCCACCAGAGGGCGCATTACAATGCTAGAGAGCACATTTGCATGCCATTGTCGGAGACTGCTATAAACCTCACTAAAGACAGAGCTAATCCGCCGCTAAAATGCGTACAGGCTAAACCGACAGAAAACAGTTATCGACGGCGTTAAAGTTTTGAGAATCGTGTCCTGAGTTCCTGCTCTGCTTAAATCTAAAGCCTAGAATCACTAAACGGACCTATCGATCTGATCCGGGTCCGATCTGGGTCCGGGGGGCTGATTCACGACACGTCCTCATGCAAATGAGGACGCAAGGAATCATGCCCCCAATCAACTGCAGGGATCGCTGAATAGCGATCCCCAAGCGTGCACAGACCATCTATAGATGGTCTGCGCATGCTTACAGAGCCGCAACCTTTTATTTTTTACTTTTCTTTTTCTTTGCGAGCCTGTGGGTTTAACCCGCTTTAAACCCACGTGTTAAAACCATGGGCTCACAGTGTGGGGAAAGGCAGGAGAGTTAGGGAGTAGAGAGATTTGGGGTGGCAGGAGAGATTCGTGGCAAGAGAAGGGCAGCAGGAGAGATTCGAGATGGCAGGAAAGATTTGGGGCAAGAGAAGGGCAGCAGGAGAGATTCAGGATGGCAGGAGAGATTCGGGGCAAGAGCAGGGCGGCAGGAGAGATTCGGGGCAGAGAGCAGGGTGGCAAGTCAGGGCAGAGAGTAGGTCGGTGAAAGGAAAGTCGGGGCAGGAGAGCAGGAGATGCAGTCGGAAAGCAGCGAGTGATGGTCCTCAGCAGTCGCTTCTTTTGTTGATCGGTCAGCCCAGTCGGTGTTCCAGATTTGTTTAGTGAATCGCTGCCTGCCTACATTTGAATGCCGTTCCCCCTCATTTGCATGCGCGGATCAGAGGATGATCGGGACACAGGTTGGTGAATTGGGTCGGAGGAAAATCGGGTCGCAAAGGGGTTGCTAAGTGGTCGGGACTTGATCGGTGGGCTTAGTGAATCTAGCCCTAAGTGGTTTACAGTAGAACTCACATAATATTAAAACAAACAACATAACTAAATAACAGCATGAAATCACTCTCATTCTTAACAGTTCTCATTACAAAATTGCCTGTTTGATAACAATATTCCACTTCATATATCACATGAAGGCATCCACAAATAACTGGGTTTTCAAACATCTCTTAAAGATCAAACGGTCTGTACATAATCTTAATGTCCCTGTGAGTAGTAAGAACTGCATTGGAAATATATAATCAGATGGAAGAGCTGAGGAAAGAATTAGCAGTCAGATATTGATCGCTAGAAAAACCTTGACCACTTAGTTTTTTAAAATCACTATTTATAGGAAAAGTGGTGACAGAGATACCATGATACAATATGACAGTTTCCTATCGTTATCGATGAAAATAATCTGCTTTATCATACAGAACTATCTTGTTTGGTACCTCATTCATGACTAAATACTCACTTAAATAGCATAGGGACAATCTCTTTCTAATTATGACTGGTACTGCCTTACAAATGATTATGAGGAATTGGAAGCAATGGGATCGATTAAATTTACCTTTTTGGTGGGAGTCTCTTTGTCTATATTACCGATATGAGAAAATACTAGGAGAGGAATTAGGTAACCCCCAAAAATTTAAGGAGGTTTGGGGACCATTGGAGTCTTATATTAAAGATCTCTAATAAGGTTTTACATGATGGTAGAGTTACATTGAATGGGATGCTATGCTTGATTGATACTGTGTTTACTTTCTGCCCTCAAGAGGGCCTGGGATAAGCATGTAGGATCTCTCAGAGAGAGAAAGAGATAATGGTTACTGTGGATGGGCAGACTAGATGGGCCATTTGGCCTTTATGTGCCGTCATGTTTCTATGTTCCTGTCAGCTTTGAAATTCCAATGTCATATCCAGACTAGGGGATAGAGGGTGGGGTTGGGGGGAGGTATATTTATATTTCTGGTTTTATAGTTAGAGTATAAGTGCTTTTATGTATTTATTGCAATATATTTTCTTGCACTTTCTGTATGTTGTTTATAAAATTAATAAAAAATGTTGAAACAAGAAAATAATCTGCTGATGTTCCCAGTTTTTGAATTACAGGCAGATTTGTTTGACAACAGAATATTTTAAAAACCCCAACAAATTGGACAGTTAGATGGCAATTAAAAGAATGAGGTTATCCCCACAAAGATAATTAATATAGAATATAAAAGAGCTCTATTCTCAAATAAGAATTTTATTATTGGCAATTAATAATAGGCATGATGACACATCAGAAGCACTGACATGTAACAAGATATTCACGGATGTTCCCAAAAGTGAAGAAAATTCTCAGAAGACATTAGTTATATCTTCATATATACAGTTGTTTTGAATCTACATCTTTAAGGGTAGCATATTCTCAGGATATGACTTTAAAAGAAAAGTTAAACCCTTTAGATTAAACAAACAAGATTAGTACCACACATAGAGCCTTAGATGGATCTGATTTAAAAGGACATTTTTAAATGTAATTGATGCCTTACATGTAATATTACTGTACAATTGAAAGAATTTAGGAATTTAGGTGGAATGTATTTATCAATGTGGGCTACTATTAAAACATGCTATGTTAGTGTTGACCCCAGTTACTGTATATACTTGAATATAAACCAAGATTTTGGGGCCAAAAAATAACCTAAAAATGAGGGTCTTGGTTTATATTCAGGTCAGCTTTGACCTATTCTCCTCCCAAACCTGTTTGCAGGCCTCTGCCAGGCCTGCCATGAGACCTGGTGGTCCATTGGTGGCCAGGACAGGAAGGATCCCTCCCGCCTCCTGTCCCAGCCAATTCTAATTATTTTTATCTCTCCCGCCTCCCCCAAGTAGTTGAAGTATCCCTGGTGGTCCAGCAGTGAATTTTGGCAGGAGTGACCTTCCTTCATTCCTGCCTATGTAGAACCACTAGCTAATTGGCTGCCATGAGTTCTCACGGGACCACGAGAACTCGTGGCAGCCAATTAGCTAGCGGCTCTGCATGGTAGGAGCGAAGGAAGGTCGCTCCTTCTAATGCAGAGCCACTAGCTGATTGGCTGCCGTGAACTCACATTGATGTCATATGCTTATGTGAGAAGATGTATGTGTGGAAGATGAATACAGCTTTAAGAATTAGAATGGTCAAGCATCATAGTCCATTTGATATTCAGTGCTATTTTACCAGCCAGGAATGGCCTGGACAGTTAAATCACATTTGGCCGGCTAACTTCTAATATCCAGTAAGAGATAGCCTGTTATCTCTGCTGAATATTAGCGGTTAGCAGCTATCTCTGCTGAATATTAGCAGTTAGTGGCTTAAACTTGGCCAGTTATATTGTGCGATAGCCACCAATTTTAAGTGCTAACCAGCCATGTTTAGTGGCCAAATTAGGCCATGCAAAAAACATGTCTATCTTTGGCCACTATAACTTAGCCAGCCAGCACTTAAAATTGACTTAGCAAGCTAAGTTTGACCCTGCCAAAGATAGACTGGATATTCAATGCCAGTCACCAAAAATGGCCCAGAATTGAATATTAGTGATCAACGCAGAGGGAGCTAGCTGGCCTCCCTCTCATGGTTTCAATATCAGCCCCAGTAGCTTTAAACTGAGAAGACATATTATGCCTTTCTTGAACATTGTGAAACTGAGAACCCATTCATTTAATTCCATGTTTCCTCATTGTCTCCAAACACAACGAGAGAGACATTGTGGATTGATATTATGTTAATTCAACTAAAATGGATATTCATGCTTAACAGAGTTTATCCAGTTGAGTTGAATGCTGCCATTGAATGGAAACATTTTACATTCATTACAGAAGCAAGAGAAGATTTTCCCCTTTCATGATTTTATGATTGGCTATTGTAGTTATTTGGCTGGGCATTAACGTGACTCTTCGAAATATAAAGTTGAAACAGTAGTTTAAGCCATGGAATGAAATATTCAGTAGAGTGGCTGGCTAATTTAAACATGTGATTGTTAAGACGTCACTTTAAATAGTTAAGGCACCATTTTTTTTAAAAAGGTGGTGGATGAAAGAAATCCAGTAATTAGAATGCTCAATTTTAAGAGTAAGATATATAATGCACTAAATAGACCTAAGGAATTATTTCAGACAGTAAGATTTCTAGTCAATAGCTATGCTGATAGGGAATTGGGACCTGATGCCGATGCATTTGCTGACTATTGTTTGCAAAAGATGGAAAATTTTGAGAGAACTCTGTATGCTGAGGTGGACATAGAGAGATATGGTGTTAATGGTATAGCAGAGAATGTATTGTTAGACTTTCCACTGACAACTGCAGATGAGGCAATAGGTAATGCTTTTGAAAGCCATGGATGTTCCATTTTGCACAGGGATCTCATGTGGAAAAAGAAATGTCCAGGTTGGCATATTCATATTTTTAAAAAGGATATACAGTACAGTAAAACCTTGGTTTGTAAGCATAATTCGTTCCAGAAACATGCTTGTAATCTAAAGCACTCGTATATCAAAGCAAATTTCCTCATAAGAAATAATGGAAACTCAGACGATTAGTTCCACAACCCAAGAACTTTAATAGAAAATACTGTACTGTAGTACATCCTTGTATTGCAAGACCTCGCAGTGTCAGAGAGAGAAGAACCATCGGCTCAGTTGTGACGCATGTACCGGTAAATGCACTTGTATTGCAAGACATCGCTCGTTTATCAAGTTAAAATTTAATAAAATATTTTGCTCGTCTTGCAAAACACTCACACACCAAGTTACTCTCAATCCAAGGTTTTACTGTATTTAAAATACATATAAAGACACCAGCAAATACACATGAATTTGCTGCCACATGCAGTAGATGCAGAGATTTTAAAACACTACATGTAGGAAAAAAGAGCAGCATCTCTTGGCAGCCTCCATGTGTAAGTGCTGGTATTTATACATAGAGGTGGAAATTTTACAACTTAAAAAAAAAATTGTATTTATTTATTGGTAGCTTAATTGAACACTCAAGTAATAATTTCTTGAAAAGAAAAACTGACTCAACACAAAGGGCTCCTTTTACAGAGGTGCTTTAGGGCTTTAACGCTCGGAATAGCGCGCGCTAAATTGCCACGCGCGCTAGCTGCTACTGTCTCCTTTTAAGCAGGCGGTAATTTTTTGGCTAGCGCACGCCATAGTGTGCACTAATCTTGTGCGTGCGCTAAAAACGCTAGCGCACCTTGGTAAAAGGAGCCCAAAAGCAACTTTCACATACAAGAGTTGCAATGTAAGGATAGTGCCGGGTATACTTCTAAGGTCTATGTCTCAGAAATGCCCCCCCAAAAAGAAGACAATGTAATCATGAATTAATAATGAGTGTGACTGTTGAGCATACTTGATGGACCACTCCGATCTTTATCTGCCATATGTACTATGTAAGAGGGCAATTTTATAACTGGGTACCTATATATAGGCACCCGGATAGCACTTGGTAGGAACTTATTCTATAAAGGAATGTAGATGCTCACTTTCTTTTACAGAATACCAATGCAATCATGTATATGTACTTGTCCGGTCGTTGAAATGTTTTATTGAAGAAATAAAGGACATTTGTGAAATACATTTGAGTTCACAGTCTCCTTTGGACCATTCCACCCCTTTGCGGTTTGAGTCCCATTCATGCTCCACACTAGAGAGTGACAAGGTAACCATTACTGCAGTAATAAAGCAGTTACCGTGGTAATTACAGCGGTAATGGGGATCGTGTCCAAAGAATGACTGGTATTACTGCAGTACTGGTAGACCATTCTACGTTATTACCACATTAATCCCATGGTAATTGGGAACAGGCCACCCACCCCACATGTATCTTAAAAACCTGGTGGTCTTTTGGCCTCTTTGGGGGCAGGAAAGATCAGCAGTATTTCCTGCCCTCTACTGCCGCTGCACCCATTGCTAATAGTTTCAAAATGGCTGCCAAGACTTAATGCAGAAGCCTCACAAAACTTCCATGAATCAAACGATGCTGCTATATGAAGTCTCAACAGTCATTTTGAAACTCTATTAGCAGTGGATACAGCAGTGGTAGAGGGCAGGAAAGACTGGGGACCTTTCCTGCCCCTAAAGAGGCCACTAGACCACCAGGTTTTTAAGGTATGTCTGGGGAAGGGGGAAGGAAAGGGGAAGAAGAGATGTCAGACAAGTAGAGTGGAAAGGAGAGAACAGATGCCAGACTAGACAAGGGGAGAAGAATCTAAGAATTGCCACTGTTGGGTCAGACCAGTGGTCCATCCTGCCCAGAAGTCCGCTCACGTGGTGGCCCCCAGGTCAAAGACCAATGATCTAAATGTCCAGCCTCACCTGCATACGTTCCAGTTTAGCAGGAACTTGTCCAGCTTAGTCTTGAAACCCTGGAGGGTGTTTTCCCCTACAACAGACTCCGGAAGAGCATTCCAGCTCTCCACCACTCTCTGGTGAAGAACTTCCTTACGTTTGTACAGAATCTATCCCCTTTCAACTTTAGAGAGTACCCTCTCGTTCTCCCTACCTTGGAGAGTGTGAACAGTCTGTCTTTATCTACTAAGTCTATTCCCTTCAGTATTTTGAATGTTTCGATCATGTCTCCTCTCAGTCTCCTCTTTTCAAGGGAGAAGAGGCCCAATTTCTCCAATCTCTCACTGTACGGCAACTCCTCCAGCCCATAACCATTTTAGTTGCTCTTCTCTGGATCCTTTCAAGTAGTACCGTGTCCTTCTTCATGTACGGCGACCAGTGCTGGAAGCAGTACTCCAGGTGAGGGCGCACCATGGCCTAGTACAGCGGCATGATAACCTTCTCCGAACTGTTCGTGATCCCCTTCTTTATCATTCCTAGCATTCTGTTCACCCTTTTTGCTGCTACAGCGCATTGTGTAAATGGCTTCATCGACCTGTTGAACAGAACTCCAAGGTCTCTTTCCTGGGAGGTCTCTCCAAGTATCGCCCTGGACATCCTGTATTTGTGCATGAGATTTTTGTTACTGACATGCATCATTTTGTACTTATCCACGTTGAACCTCATTTGCCATGTCGATGCCCATTTCTCAAGCTTGATTATGTCACTTTGTAGATCTTCGCAATCCCCCTGTGTCTTCACAGAGTGGGGGGACAGAAGAGGAGAGGAGATAGACCAGGGAGAGGAGAGGGGGAGGGGTGGGACAGGAGATGCCGGACCAGGGAAGGGGAGAGGATGGGATGGGAGATGCTGGCCCAGGGAAGGGAAGAGGACAGGAAATACCATACTGTGGGAAGGAGAGAAGAAAGATGAAAGACCATAGCAGGGACATAGAGGAAGACAGAGATGTTAGAACACAGGAAGAGAGAGAGAGTTAAGAGATGGTACAAAGTAATGGAAGGGAAAGGAGTAGAGAGAGGGAGGAGATGGTGTACGGGGATGGGCAGGGAAAGGAAAAGAGATCAAAGAAATGCCATTTATGGATAGATGGGAATAGGGGAGATGAAAGAGGGAGAAGATGGTACACAGGGATGGGCAGAGGAGTGGAAGGGAAGGGCAGAGGGAGGGAGGAGATGGTGCACATCGATAGATGGGAATGGAAGGGAAGACCTGAGAAAATGGAAGAAAGTTGAATGTTAATGCCAAAGATGGTTGTAGACTTAGGGCTCCTTTTACTAAGGTATGCTAGCGTTTTTAGTGCATGCAGGATATTACCGCACACTACACCGCATGCTATTCCACTAAAACTAACGCCAGCTCAATGCTGGCGTTAAGGTCTAGCATGCAGGGCAATTCAGAGTGCACTATTCCATGCATTAATGCCCTAACACACCTTAGTAAAAGGAACCCTTAGTCAACAGTTCAAAAACAAGGTAATATGTATGAAACAAAGGAGATGAGAAACAGTATACTTTTGCGTATACCAATCAATCTAATTATATATCACTAGCTGATGCCCCGGCGTTGCACGGGTATTTAATTATAGCAATAACACTGTAAATGGATTCAAATAAAGATACTTTATAGTGGTGAATGAAATTATTTTTTAACAGCTTTATAAAAAGTACAATATTCAAATTATAATGTGAAATATTTGACAAAATGAATACAATACAACTAACACAAAACTTGATTATAAACAACATTTTTAGTTTCACCTCCAGGAGCAAGAACATATAAATTCTTGGGTGAACCCACCCTTGAGCAAGCAACATAGAGTTGTCCATGGGAAAAACAGGGGGATCTTAAATCCACTCCACAGTATGTAATAGTCTGTCCCTGTGATTTGTTGATTGTGATAGAGAATGCAAGTCTCACTGGAATTTGCAATCTCTTAAACTGAAAAGGAAGATCTGTTGGAATAAGTGGCATCCAAAAGTTTCAGTATTGATTTAAACAACTCAATATGTGGAAACTCAGGTTGAAAAGAAACTCCATGCAGTTTTTTCCCGGTTCAGAATGGAACCTGTGTTCCTAGTTCAGCATATGTGAGTACTCATGTAATGTAATAACATTATGAACTGGGGTGCATGAAGGAAACAGTTACAAACACAGTTAGAACATACAAACTCTATATGTATGGTGTCCATGGTAGAATAGAAACGATGTCTCTAGTGGTTATAGTGTCATAGAAAGTGTTTTATAGTTGGAATTACTGTGAGAATGGCAGCTTTTTACATCCTTTCCATTGACATGAATGGGTGAAATCTCAGTTTCTGTTTGTAGTTCCGCCCACGTGTGCAGGTGGGCCGCGAGACCCCCAGAACATATCACCCCAGGTAGTGAGGGATCAGCATACCAAGTTTTGTTGTAATTGGTCAAGCCGTTTTTGAAGTACTGTGAGAATGGCAGCGTTTTACAATTTTAGCATTGACATGAATGGGTGAAATCTGATGTTCTGTTTGTAGCTCCACCCACGTGTGCAGGTGGGCCGCGAGACCCCCAGAACATATCACCCCAGGTAGTTGGAATTACTGTGAGAATGGCAGCTTTTTACATTTTTTCCATTGACATGAATGGGTGAAATCTGATTTTATGTTAGTAGCTCCGCCCATGTGTGCAGGTGGGCCGCGAGACCCCCAGAACATATCACCCCAGGTAGTGAGGGATCAGCATACCAAGTTTTGTTGTAATCGGTCAAGCCGTTTTTGAAGTACTGTGAGAATGGCAGCGTTTTACAATTTTAGCATTGACATGAATGGATGAAATCTGATGTTCTGTTTGTAGCTCCGCCCACGTGTGCAGGTGGGCCGCGAGACCCCCAGAACATATCACCCCAGGTAGTTGGAATTACTTTGAGAATGGCAGCTTTTTACATTTTTTCCATTGACATGAATGGGTGAAATCTGATTTTATGTTAGTAGCTCCGCCCACGTGTGCAGGTGGGCCGCGAGACCCCCAGAACATATCACCCCAGATAGTGAGGGATCAGCATACCAAGTTTCGTTGTAATCGGTCAAGCCGTTTTTGAATTACTGTGAGAATGGCAGCTTTTTACATTTTTTCCATTGACATGAATGGGTGAAATCTGATGTTCTGTTTGTAGCTCCGCCCACATGTGCAGGTGGGCCGCGAGACCCCCAGAACATATCACCCCAGGTAGTGAGGGATCTGCATACCAAGTTTCGTTCAAATCGGTCAAGCCGTTTTTTGCGTGATCGCGGCACATACATACATACACACATACATACCTCCAATTTTATATATATAGATATCTCCTACTCAAGATGTAGTGTAAAAAAACAGTCAAAAATTGACAATGCTTCTGTATGCATACAGAAGCATTGTCAATTTGTGACTGTTTTCTACACTACATCTTGAGTAGGAGATATGTTATATAACTAGGAAGATGGTTGTAGGGCAGAAAGTAAAGAAAGAGAGAAAAACAACAAATGGATAAGAAGACCCTGGAAACAGAGTTTAAGAGCACAGACAGAAGGAAGTGCAACCAGAGACTGGGAAAAGCTGATTAGAAAAATAAAATCACCAAATAAGGGTAGGAAAAATGATTTTATTTTCAATTTAGTGATTGAAATTTGTCATTTTTGAGAATTTACATCTGAAGTCTATATTTTCCACTGTTACATTACATTTAATAATAATAATAATTTATTTTTATATACCGTCATACCTAAGAGTTCTAGGCAGTTTTCAACACTCAATTGTAGTACAAATCATGCAGTAGATACAATACAAATGCATGTATCGGATTAAAATCTTCTAAAGATTCTGCATGATAAAATGTTAATTATTGACTTCTATTCCTCCTTAGCCTTTCCGATCTAGGCAGATTACAAAAAAAGGCATCTGGACATTTCCAGGGAATTACATTTCAAAGCTTATTATTAAACAGACATTTGTTTCTATTTCTCTGGTGTTTTACTGTATGCAGAGTCTGTCATCTTCGGGTTTTGCTTGTGTACATTAGTTTGTAGTCTTGTATTTGCATAGGGTTTATCTGTGTTCTTCATGTGTGACCAAGGCCAGGCGTTCTGGTAGAAATGAAGGTTGACAAGCGTTTTTGGTGCCATGGCCCCAAGTAGGAAGATATTTGTCTGTTCCTTCAGCCTCCTTAGACCCAGAATGTCCTTTACTTAAAAATTAGCAGCTACCACTGCCCTAGGGTTACCATATGGCTCCAGAAAAAGGAGGACGGATTGAGACATCTGAGTGTTACTTCCGTTGCTTTCAATGGAAGTAATATTTGGATATCTCAATCCATCTTCCTTTCTTTCTGAAGTGCTTCCTGTTTGGTTTCTCGCTGAATAGGCAATAAGTCAAGTATTATTGGTTAATGTTAAGAATTGCCTGTTTAGGTTTCAAAGTTCATGGAAATAACTGGGAGAAAACCACTAATGTTACTGTATTTACATATGATATTCTGAGAGTTCTACTTGACTGATTTTTTTTTTCTTTATTTGTTGGCTTTGTTTTGTTGCTCAGAAATGGATATTGCCTTTGTTGTTTGCCTTCACACTGAGAAAAGCATTAAGCCATATGCTATTGGTTTGCTTTTACGATGGATAAAAAGCACTAAAGGTTCCTTTTACAAAGCTGTGGTAGAGGTTTCTACTGTGGATCGCCAAGGTAAATGCTCCAACGCTCATAGGAAGTCGCTACCCCCGTCTGTGAGTGCCGGATCCAAAAGACTGATTTCCCTTCCACCTTCTGCTATCCTTTCTCCTCTTCCTTGATTGGCCCTTCTCACTGTCCCTCCCCTATCCTTGCCTGCCCTTCTCTGCCGCTCCCTAACCCTTCTTCCTACACCCCCCTCGCAACGGCTTCAGCTGATTTGGCCGCGCTCCCCCTAAACGGGATGGGAGCTTGTTTTTTACCTTGCCAGCCCGAGGTAGAAACCTCTACTGCAGCTTTGTAAAATCCAGTGCAAGTTATTTATGTGTGATATTCTGAGGGCTGTTCTTGATATGTTTTGTGCATGAATAATTAAAACTAAAATTAATGTCTGGACTTAAATATCATTGGTATTGAGCTGATGTTTGACTTTCTTTGCACAATGCAGAACCCAGCATGCCTCACAAGTTGTACTTTTATTGATGTTCTTTAAATAAAAATACAAATTAGAAAAAAAACAACACAACTACAGGCTTAAGGCCCATATTCTATAAATAGCACCTTAAGTTAGGCATCTAATTTAAGTGGAAAAAGCAGTTTAGAAACAATGAATATTATTTTTAAAAAATGTAGGCACCTGCATCATGACTACAAAGGTGCTATAGTGACTAACGCCACTGTAGGTGCGGATGACGCCAAAAGTGGGGCTAGGCATCATAAAGTGCCTCTGTAGCCATGATCCACGTGAAAGTCACCTAATGGAAATATAGGTCTTTAAAACCCTACATTTCCGGCACCTACCTTTCATGAAGCTGCAGTTCCATAAATGGTGCTGTTACATGATTGTTTGTTTATTTCTCACCTGCCCTTATCTAGGGTGAATTACATATTAACATACAAATTAAAACATTTACATTTGTCGTACAAAACACTTCAAGGACACACTATAACAAATTGCATACTTACATATCAAATCAAATTACATATAACATACACATTGCATCAGCGACGAATATAATTTAAGGCCGCAACTGGCCAAACCCACACATACATCAAAATATAAAATTCCATAAGTCATACAAGATGCCTCAATAACAGACATCATCAAACCAAATAAAACAAACCAGACCATCGAACGCCTCCCTGACCAGCACTCAACAGTCATCACTCCTTCTCCCTCAGCCAAACTCAGACCCTATATTTCATTTCACAGAACAGATGTCTTTTCAGCAGTTTCCTAAAGTTCTGTACATTTTGCTGCTGGCGAATGTAACCTGGAAGATTGTTCCATTCCCAGGGGTCAATGCAGTGAAAGACACTGTTTCAGGAAGAGGTAAGCCTTAACGCCCGCACAGATGGTACAGACAGATCACTAAGCAGAGCAGTCGAGCCGGCACACAATCGATGGCAGCTTTTTAGACGGCAGCAGCTGATAGTGCCGTTTACAGAATCCAGCCCAAAATGTTTATTTGCAATGCCTTAGGCCCATAAATTGCATAAAATCATCTTTTTTGCTTTGAGAAGGGACATGCGAAGTTGAAAATTAAGACTGCGGGGACGTTGTGGGGGATAGGGACGAATAGTGCAGGGATGGAGAGGGAGTGGGGATGAAAAAGGTGCTTCACTGCGGGGACAGCGAAGGGCTTAGAGATTAAAATGCGGGGACAGGGATAAATCTTTGTCCCCACGTAATTCTCTAACCTCTAACTCATTAAGTACTGACTATTGGACTTAATTGGCTATGCATTAGCTGGCTTCACAAAACCGAATATTAAATGCCGTAGCCCTGACATTGTCTTGCATTGAATATCTGGGTCAGCAAAACACTGATTGTTGCCAGCTGGATTTTTTTTTTTTTTAGATTTGATTTATTTTTCCGCTTTTTATCCTTTTTTGTGTTCCATAAGATTGTCTATTATTATTGTTGCGCTATTACATTCCTGTCCTGTTTTTAAATTGTGCGTGCATTGTGTTGATTGCTGGCACAAAAAAAAGTTAAAGATATACAGGTGGTACAGTTGAGTATATTGTATTGCAATGTTCACAGCTGCGTTGGCTTGCCTCTGTATTTCTTGTATGCCCTTTGTTCCTCTGGTTGACCTCAATAAATATGATTAAAAAAAAAAAAAAAAAAGATGTACAGGTGGCTGCAATATTTGGCAATGGCTCCTGCTTAGTTAAGCAACCCAAATTAGGAGAGCCTTTGAGCTAAATATTGCCAGTACCTGCATACCTGCTGACCCCTCCTCAACGCCACTGCCAGTATCATCCCTGACCTGCCCATTTTTTTCATGAGTGCTCACAGCCGATATTTAGCTGGTTTAGTGCAATTTAATATTTCGAATTAGGTGGCCACAGGCAATTTAAATGGGCAGGAGCTTTTCCTGCCTGCTTAAGTCACTTTGAATATCAGGCCCTATATATTTAAGCATACAAGAGGAATGTACGAGGGATCTTCGAAAAGTTTCCGCACTTTTATTTTTTTAAACACTGTTTATTAAATATCTCAAAAGCAAATTACATCACTTTTCTACATAATCGACTGATCACATGACATTCTACGACACACCCTCTTATCACTTCTCCTGCCCCAAGTATTTCCCGCGTAAATATGAAAGTACAGAAACTTTTGAAGAACCCTTGTATATGTACGCTTCTAATTTACGGAATTACTCTTACACTCATGCTGAATATTGACCCCATTACTTTCAAAGGCAAGTATTGAGCAAAACTGCCAAGATTCCTGAGCTGTAATTTTCAAACTTACTTCAAAATTGCTCACTGGGTATGTCTAATAGTGCTTTAGAAATGATAAGAAATATGAAAATCCTTTTATTTTGTAACTTGGAGGGACACAAAGAGCCAGGTTGCCTAAAGTTAGATGCCTCATAAATGCCTAACTTATCCCCTTCTTTGCAAAGCCGTGCTGGCATTTTTTGCGCCAGCTGTGGTGGTAAGAACTCCAATGCTCATTCCACTTTAGAAAAAAGCTCAAAACTCTACTTTTCAATGAACCAAATCCTTAATGCTCCCCTCTTCCACCTTAACGCTCCCCCTCTCCTCATTAGTAAACAGATCGAACTATCTTCTCTGCATCAGACCAATTCCTTCTCTCCCCCCCTCAACACGGCCCACCTTTCTTTACTTTTTCCCCCTCCTCCTCCCCCTCCCAATGATCCCTGCCCCCTCCTCTCATACAATATGCTTTGCTCCCCCTTCTCTCAAATTCAACTGTACTCTTTTACGGTAAATACCGTTTATGCTCTGTATTAGTCCTTCCTTACTTAAATTGTCAATGTAAACTAGTTTGACCCTTTGATTGTCTTGTTATGTTCTTCTTTTTCAACTGCACTGTATGTAACTCATCTATTTGTTGTGAACCGCCTAGAACTCCCTGGGTATGGCGGTATACAAAAATAAATTATTATTATTATTAAAAACACTAGTGCCGGTTTGTTCAAGAGGGCTTTAAAATACCCTTAATAGGCTCAATAATTGCTAACAAAAAATTTTAATTGGACAATAGGCTTCTATCCAATTCTATATAAGACAGGTGCCAATCGCATGGAGCTTAGTGGTGCCTAGGTGGGTGTTTCTATGGGCGGAACATGACAGGCATTGCTAAGCATGATTCTCCAAAATCTTAGGGGTCCTTTTACAAAGGCACAGTAGTGGTTTAACATGCATTAAACTGCCTGCCGCGCTAGTACCTAATGCCTCCATTGACCAGGCGTTAGGATTTTAGGCTGCCGCGGGGGTTAGCGCGTGATGAAATGTCCGAGGCGCTAACCCCCGTAGCGCGCCTTGATAAAAGGAGCCCTTAGGCACCTGAAATGTAGGCCTTTAAAACCCTCACCTTTATTTCAGATGCCTAAGTTTTTCATAGGCGCCACTAGCCACAATTCTGTAAACAGTGCCTAAGTATCATTAACATGCAGCTGGCACCATTTTTTTTAGGTGCCAGCTGATTTAGGCACTGTTTATGGAATCATCCACAAAGGATATTCAGTAATATTTACAGCCATCCACAACTAGGGGCTTCTTTTACTAAGTGCACTAGCATTTTTAGCGCACGCAGGATATTACCGCGTGCTACACCACGCACTACATGGCTAGAACTAATGCCAGCTCAATGCTGGCGTTAGCGTCTGGCACATGGAGCAATGTAGTGCGTGCTATTCCGCGCGTTAATGCCCTAACGCAGCTTCGTTAAAGGAGCCCTAGGTCTTCCATGACTGTGAGAAAACCCCCCAAACAATAGCATTGAATTTAAAACATTATTTAATATTTAAAGCTTGTTATCAGGAGCCTTAAGCACTATGGTAAAAGTACCGGTACACTCTGTTTTAACAGAGGAGAGATTTTATTTTCCAAAAGTCAGGGATGCTGAGACCTGTGTTGCAAGGTAAGAGAACATTTATGATTACCACCTCCCTCCCCTCCCTCCACCTACAGAATAAGCAGTGGGAGATGTAAAAGCAATTAAATCTCACGAGATAGACACAGAGTGTGCCAGTGAGTGCTGAGGACATGCCAGGTTTAATAATGGTGAAAAATGTGACTTGAAATGAGCTGACTTTTCCACTTAAAATGTGTGGTTTAACCTTGAAGGTGGCATATTACAGAACTGAGCCCTCATTTTTCAAAGTGTTCTTTCCTGAGTGATGAATGAGGGAAAGGGGAGGGAGGGGAAGATTACATGTTGGGAAAGAAGAAGAGAGAATGAAGATAACAGAAAATATGTTGTCCTCAATGATAAAATAATGTAGACTCTAATCTGAGATGGTTCTGATTCTTTAGGGGACAATAATTTATCCTGGTGCAGTCCTTTAAACAGCAGAATATTTCTATGGTTGACATATTTGCTGAGGAGTCTCTCACAGGCTCCAGGATTTACAGACCAATTATTATAAGAGGGGGTTCTTCTTAGTTCCTATTGGGGAGCCAGAGTAAAGATACCTAATTATTTCCACTCCCAGAGTTGTGTTCTGCGATGGATTAGTATAGGGTTACCATATTTTGAGCCACAAAACTCCAGACATATGGCTCCTCCCTGTGCCGGCACATTCTACCTCCGGCCCCACCCAGTCCGGCCCCATTCTGCCCCCAACTCTGCCACCACAGACCCTCTTCTCTTCCTCCTCGAGAAGCTCCACCCACATCTGGAGAGCCTGGAACATGTGCGGATGTGTTTGACATCATCTGCGCATGCTCAGAGGCCCTCCAGATGTGGCCCGAGCTTGTTGGGGCTTTCCAAAACCCGGAAAAAACTGTCAGGTTTTAGGAAGTCTGTTCTCTATAAATAGGATATGTCCGGGTTTTCCCGGATGTCTGGTAACCCTAGATTAGTATAATGTGTGCTTTTCACACATGTAAACAATGCCTACCCCTTCTGAAATGACCTCCTGTGTCAAATGACCTCCTGTGCTGCACATATAATTGCTCTGTCTGTATATTTTCAAAAAGTATACGGATAACATCAGGGAATTTAGATTCCACATATGAATGGAACCGGTTACGGAAGGAGTGAATGAGGCCCAAATATTCAGCCACTATCTGGATAAATAATACGATTAGCTTAGGTATACCAAATTGGAGGCCTAAAATTTAAGGATTTCCCCGGACATGTCCTCCTTTTCGAGGTCATGTCCGGGGGAGTCTGGACAGCTTTGCAAAACCCGGTACTTTGTCCAGGTTTTGAAAAGCTTTCCAGGTAGCAGCAACTTCGGGACAGCATCTGCACATGCGCAGATGCAACGTGGTGACATCATGCGTACGTGCGATGCCATTGCATCATACCAGCGCATGTGCAGTTGCCCTCTCAACAAGCGACCAGGTTGAGGAGGGCGGGGCTAGAGACAGGGCTGGGGGGCGGAATGGGGCATGACTTGGGCGGAATGAGGCATGACTCAGGCGGAACGCGGAGAGCTGGGAGGGGGGGGGGGGAGCAGGGCCATGAGTCTGGATTTTCATTCCCTATAATCTGGTAACCCTACTAAAATTGGTAGTAGAGGTACAAGATCCTTTAGCTGAAATTCCAAAAACCAAAACGCTCCGAAAGTCAAAATTTGATGCTTCATTTATGTTTGAAGGTATTGCTCTAATCCCATAGTTTGGAACATATTTGTGTTTAAAGTGCTTGACGTGTTTAATGTTTGCCTTATTTTGAAATAAAAAAAGGTCTGATGGCAATTTTCTGTTTTTTTCTGACTTAGCATTATCATTCCAAAATTCAAAAAGTTTCAACCTTCCCCCCCCCCCCCCCAAATATGCCTGGTCCCAAGGATTTTGGTTAAAAGATCTTGTATCTGTACCAGCATGGTGACCACACTATTTATATATTCAGTGCTTCTACCTATATGGATAGTAATACTGAATAAATGGATTACTTTAAGTGCTAGTTCTGGCTTATAACTGAAGCTGGCCACATGCTAGCTAAATATAGGCCCTTATAGGAGTAGTTCTATAACTGTGGACTTAAATATAGACACCCAAAGTACGCCTGATTGACACATTCTACTGTATAATAGAAAGTAGGCACCTATTTTCCTTTATAGACTCCTAATGTAAGCAAGAATAGGTGTGAGCACATATGCCACCCACAGAGCTGGCATGTGTGCACCTGTGTTCAATGGCATAGTAAGGAGGGGGGACTGCCCCAGGTGCCATTTTGGTGGGGGTGCTGGCACCTGGGGCAGTCATGCCATGTTCACGCTCTCCTTCCATAACATAACAATCAGCTTATATACCACTCTATGCGATTTACAAAAGATGAGATGTACAATTGAATAAACAGAATTAGTTACCCAGGTACTTAACAAACAAATATGTTTATAGATGTCCCCTAAATTCTGAGTAAATACTAGAAGTCACAATCCTATACCTCTTTAAATCTTCACCAGCGTGAGCAACTTCTCCAGCCTGGCTCCTCTCTGAAATCACTTCCGGGTCGCAGGGCCCAAGCAAAGATTTAAAGAAGTATGGAGGGAGGGGAAGGGAGGGCATAAGTGTGGCGTTGCGGGCACAGAAGGAGCCAGTGGGGCAGAGAAGAGAGCACAGGGGTTGGGCGAAATGGAAGTAAAACCCGGATGTCTCAAACCATCCTCCTTTTCCTGGAGCCTCTCTATATGTGTACAGAGCCACCAAGTTACCCAGTTCCAGGTTGAAGACTTTTTGGACAGTCTTGGTTTTGAACTTATAGCTGACGGCAGTATGGGTTTGTAGTACCTGATCCAGCCCATTGAAATAAGTGCTGCAAGTACCATAATGCACCAGGATTTGGAGGTCAAAAGTCCAGGACTGTATCAAACTCTCCAGCCTGGAACAGAGTAAATTTGCATCTCTGCATGTAGGTGTGATGGAAGAGAAAGTAATGCCTCTTTTCTAAGTGGGAGAGAGATTAGTAAAAAAAAACAAAAAAAACCTTCATCTTTACAAGAATGCAGCCTTCATGACAGTTCAAAACAGTCTGGCATCTTACCTTGGAAACACTGCTAGTACCAAGTTGGAGTTAGGTTCTTATTTCAAAGCTAGTTCCTTTATCTGCACAGGGCCCTAAATATCAACGATTAGCTGTTTCCATGGAGATCCCTCTGAGTTCCACAAACACAGGCACATTATATACACCCACGTTCTCCAGGATAAATGATAAAGGCAATGTGTTCTCTCCTGTGTCCTATCGTCTCTAAAGCGAGTGATGCAGGTGGACTCTGAAACCTGCTATCACTGAGCACTAACAAATTTTGGTTTTACAAACTACACCTGCATCAGATACCACAAACGCTGTGTATTATATTCACTCAAGAAAGCAGAGACTTCTATGCATGAGGAAAGTGTATTTAATTTTGTACAGAACATGATGTAGATGGAGTGTATTACATCTAATTTTTAAATGAAAACCATAGGTAATCAGTAAATAAAATCAAATTTATTTGGAACCTCTGCTATTGTTTTGCTGGGCAATTGCTTTCTCAGCTGCAGGGAATTGAAGGACTCTCTACTAGTCTACTGCATTGTACTACCCCTCAGTAATATACCAGTATACTAAGAGTATTATGGCATTTGAAAAAAAAAAAAAAAAAAAGGGTGAATCATTTTGCTGCATCTTCCTTTCAAACAGTACTGATTTTCATCTTGCTACAGGAGTGGGAATAACTAGCTCATATTTTTACATTTCTTTTCATGCTATAAAGAACAGAGCAATGCTTCAAAGTAGATTATTGTGTTAGCTAAAACGCAGGGATGTCAAAGTCCCTCCTCGAAGACCACAATCCAGTCGAGTTTTCAGGATTTCCCCAATGAATATGCATGGTATCTATTTGCATGCAATGCTTTCATTGTATGCTAATAGATCTCATGCATATTCATTGGGGAAATCCTGAAAACCCGACTGGATTGTGGCCCTCAAGGACCGACTTGAACACCTGTGCTTCAGAGATATAGCACTAAGCATTAGTGCATTTTATGTTCCCCGATAAAAACCATGAATTCAGCACTCTGTGTGCATCATGTTTTGAGTGCTCCAACTGACCATGGTGGAACCAGCCTGTTTCTTGCAATTGAAAGGTGAAATTGAAGTGCCAACCCACACTGGCAGGACCAGGCCTGGAGAAGTCTCGCATAGCTTAGAAGGAATGTTGGGAGTGTGAAAGATTCCTGACTTACTGGTTTTAACAAGGAGTGTGATTAGCTTTCAAGAGCAAATACAAGTTCTTTTGGTATATACCAAGGTTTATATTTGTTTGAGGCAGTGGCATAGCCCGGGGGGGGGGGGGGGGGTGGAGGGGGGGAGAAAGGGGGGGGGGGCAAGGACCCATACAGTTCCTGTTCAGGCTCAACCAGCAGCAGTGCACATCATTAATGTAGCTGCCAGCTAAAGAGTCCTCTCTAGAGCTTCTCCAAACTCTCTTAACTTCACTCCACAAGCAACAGGATAATGGGTCCTAAGGGGAGGGGAGGAGGAGAGAATTATCTCCAAACACAATCAGGGCACAGACTGCAGAAGTCTGCCTGGCAGTGTCTTTGGAAATTTGGAGACATTACAGTCCAATGGCAGTGGGTTGTGCTCCCGAGTCTTCCCGTGAGGAAGGTCACAAAACGAGGTACTCTTTAGACCGCATGCGCTAGCCGCTACCGCCTCCTTTTGAACAGGCGGTAGATTTCCAGCTAGCTCGCACTAATCCTGTGCATGCGTTAAAAACAGCTAGCGCAGCATTGTAAAAAGAGCTCTTAATAAAAGGAGCACCAAGTTTATTAAAACAATATGGGGCTCATAATAATAATAATAAAAAGTCTAAAAAAGTGGACTAAATGGGTACTTGGATGATCAAAAAGCCTGATCATCCAAGCACCCATAACCAAAGCTGGTTTTAGAGGTATTGAAAACCACCTTAGGCCTTTCCCCTGCCTCT
This sequence comes from Geotrypetes seraphini, assembly GCF_902459505.1. Classification (NCBI taxonomy): domain Eukaryota; kingdom Metazoa; phylum Chordata; class Amphibia; order Gymnophiona; family Dermophiidae; genus Geotrypetes; species Geotrypetes seraphini. The sequence goes on from NC_047089.1 coordinate 174,036,545, forward strand.
AATTGCATAGAGCGAAAAGAGGCGTTTTTAGAGGAGGGGAAAGGGAGGATGGGAGGTGGGCCGACCTAGACCTAGGTGTCCAGCAGGTGTAAACAAAACGTTAGGCAGGTTGCCTAGTCGGCACTTATACGTTTTGACTTAGACCAAGTCAAAACAGGTCTAAGTGCCAAAAAAGGGCCCGCTGAGCTGATGGCGGCTTCCGCGATCAGCTCAGCGGCCCAGCAACCTACCCCCCCCCAGCAATTATTGAGGCAGGAGAGATGGCTCATCTCCCCTGCCGTGATGGTGTTCATCCCTCTACCTAAACTGTTGTGACTCGCGGCAGGAGAGATGCCCAATCTCTCCTGCCGCAGTATGTGGCAGTTCGGGTAGCAGAGTGATCGCATCGCGGCAGGGGAGATAGCCAATCTCTCCTGCTGTGATGCATCACCTCCCCCTACAAGATCGGGCAGGAGGGAGCTCAACCCCTTCTTCTGGGCGAACCCTCACCCCTTCCTGGCAACAAGATCCGGGCAGGAGGGAACCCAAGCCCTCCTGCCCAGGCGACCCCCTACCCCCCACTAAGACCTGGGCAGGAGGGATCCCAGGCCCTTCTGCCCTCGGCGCACCTCCCCTTGCACGATCGCTCCCCCCGAACCCCTGGTTGCCCCCCCCATCCACTGACCCCATGACCCCTGCCGACCCCTCAATCCCCCCTAATCCCTCTCCCCTTACCTGTAAAAACTGACGGATGGGGCCCAAGCCTGTCCGTCCAGCAGGCCCGCCATCCATTGAATGGCTGGCCTTAGGGCCTGATTGGCCCAAGCGCCTCAAACCCTGCCCACAGGTGGGGCCTGAGGCGCCTGGGCCGACCGGAATTGGCCCAGTAGCCTTAGGCCCCTTCTGTGGGCGTAGCCATAGGCACATGGGCCCAACCCAGCCCTGCAAGCCAGAGTTTAGTATTTTTATCGTAATGAATGTTTTACATACATTTGCATGTTTTTCATCTCATTACTATGTAACCTGCAAGTAACTTAAATAGTATTATTTTAGGGCAAGGCAACCAGTGTAAGTGTGCTTTAAGTCATGTTAAGGGGCAAAGAACAGGGTTATTGACCTAACAGAATTTGATAACTTCTCACGCTAGTGACATCCTGGCTACATATTATAGAGAAGATGTTTTAATAACTGTTGTTTCAAATAGCTTATTGGCACTACAATATAGTGGCACTATAATTCCTCTGTTTTCTCGAGTACAAAAATCTTAGACTGTAAACCCTTTTGGACAATGAAATATCAATACGTAACTCAATTCGAGATTGGATTTGAAAAGGTGATTAAGTAGAGGTAACAAAATAGTTAGAGCAGTGGGCTGAGAACCAGGGGATCCAAGTATAAATCTCACTGTAATTCTCTAGGATTTTGGGCAAATCACTTAACTGGACATTGCCTCACCTGCAAACTTACTCCCCCCCATCCCCTTTTATAAAGCTGCCATGTGGCATGTGGCAATTGGCGTACATACTCACAAATTCCCATATACGAGTAATTTATCATTTACTTATTTATTTTCAAAATTTATAAACCACTTTAATCTAAGCGGTTTACAAAATATCATACATGCACAAATTATAAACACAAACAAAACATTATAAAATAATACAATAGAATCAACTTACCCCTTCTTCTACGAAACCGCGCTAGCAGTTTTTAGCACAGAGAGCCATGCTGAATGGCCTGCGCTGCTCCCGACACTCATTGAATTTCTATTAGCGTCGGGAGCAGTGTGGGCCATTCAGCACGGCTCCCCGTGCTAAAAACCGCTAGGGCGGTTTCATAGAATAGGGGGGTTAATCTTTCTAATTTCCCTTAATATCCAACTTTGCTGAAATCCCCAAAAAAGCAGCCCACTGAATTTAGAGAAAGGCGTCTACGAATAGTTGCGTTTTAAACAATTTTTTATTGATTATAAGTGCTTATTATGATTATTATTATATGTATATATATTGTTTTGCACTTTTGTTAGCTTTGGAAAATTAATAAAGATTAAAAAAAAAAAAAAATTTTAATGACGTATGATCGTTGTTCCTAGGATGGAATTCCAGAGGTTTTTCCGAGCAATGGAAAAATGTACATGCAGCCTGGATTGGTTATCTATTCTCAAATGAATCCTTACTTGAAAACAAGAACCCCCCCAACCTAAAATTATGTATGCTTCTGTATGTCCTAAGAGTATTTTTCCTTGAGGTTTGTTTAGGAGCAAATAAATATATACATGCATAAATAGACACGGATTGGTACTCATGGCATAAATCTGTGATATTGATTGAATCTTTCAAAGAGGTCAGAAGCAATTTCTTATGTTCTTAGTAAATCACATCCAAACCAGAAGATTGTTAGCACTGGGTCCTCTTGGGGGCAACATAATTGACAGTGAGCATCGCTGTGCATGGATTTATATCAGAGGGAATTAGACGTAGTCAGAGATGTCTTTGGCATTCCTGAATTTTAGACTAGTTTAGCTAGCTTTTAAAAAAACTTCTTTAGTTGACTGTGATTTCTAGGGAAATCTATGAAAATTCAAAAACGTCACAAAATCCATTTTTGATACAGTATATTGTAAAAGCACACATGTGGAGATTTCCTCAGAGGGTGTTCTTCAGTTTGATGTCTCTGAGAAATATCCTTAAGAACTTTGGATCTGCAGAGTAAAATAAAGAACGCCTTTGTGATAGAAAAAATATCGCTGTACCCTGTAAAAATGTTAAGTTCCACATACCTCAATCAAATGAATGACATGATTTTCAGCTTTGCTAATTTAGATGCCACTGTTTTCATGAAGGAAATTCTTCATAAAATTGGAAACATTTTCAGCTCCTTCTGGAAAAAATTATAAACATGGGCTACCATTAAATTGGGTTATTTTACCACAAGTTCTGTTATTTTAATAATAATAATAATATAACAGTTTATATACCGCAGTACCGTGAAGTTCTATGCGGTTTACAATAATTAGAAGATGTTACAGTTTGAATGGATTTAGCAATGTTCTGCCGGTTAAAATTGATAGAAAGATGCTACAAGTTGAGTGGAATTAGCAAAGTTAGAAAATAGTGATTAACAACTCTAGGGATCAGTTATTGTGGGATGAGGTTAGTTGCCTAAGTACTTTAGGAACAGATATGTTTTTAGGCGTTTCCTAAATTCCCCATAAGTAGTAGACGTAAGCAATTGGTCTAGATCTTTACTCCATAATGCTGCCTGGTGTGAAAGGAGATGTTGATGATGTCTTTTGAATTTACATCCTCTAACCGGTGGGGAAACAAAATTTAAGTGTGAGCTTTTCTTATGTCTGTAGGCTGAGAAAGAGAAAAGGTCAGTTATGTATTTAGGGGCTAAACCGAATAGTACCTTGTAACAGAAACAACCAAACTTGAACTTCACACGTGCCTCCATCGGCAGCCAGTGCAGAAGTCGATAGGAAGGATTAACTTCTTCAACCCGAGGATCAGCCTGATCGCTGTATTTTGCACTAATTGTGGTCGCCGTGTATTCTTTAAGGAAATTTCCAAGTAGGCGATGTTACAGTAATCAAGTTGGCTCGGTATGAGGGATTGTACCAGAATTCTGAATGATGACACATCAAAATATGCTCTAATGGATCGAAGCATGCAGAGAGTGAAGAAACCCTTTCTGATTTTGGAGTCCACCTGGTCTTTCATAGTTAGGCTCTGGTCCTGTGTTACACCCAGTATCACTGTGTAACACTGCATAAAATGAGACCCAGTGCTAAAATAGGACAACTTGTGGTATGAGAATAATCCAACCTAGGGGGAAATTATCAATAGTTGTAACTATGGAAGTTAAGGTCCATTCATTCTTATTTTGAACCTTATTTGTTTCAACTATTGTAATCTCTTTTATTAAGTATCCTAGATTATTGCAATATAATATACTTAGCGGGTTCCTATAAAAAGTCCCCTCAAAGTTACAAATTATCCAAAAATCTGCACTCCATATGATATGAGGGGCCACTGAAAAGTTCTCAGCCCAACTAACAAAGCTGGGGCAGTCTCCATTGAGGGCTATATACTTTTTTTACTAAGGTGCGCTAGCGTTTTTAGCACAAGCAGGATATTACTGCGCGCTACACCGCGTGCTACATGGCTAGAACTAACGCCAACTCAATGCTGGTGTTAAGGTCTAGCATGCGCGGCAGTTCAGCGTGCAATATTCCATGTGCTAATGCCCTAATGCGCCTTAGTAAAAGGAGCCTTTAGGGCTCCTTTTACAAAGGCGCGCTAAACATTTTAGCATGCGCTAAGTGTGTTAGTGCACGCTAACCACGCGCTAAATGCTAACACGTGCATGTTAGTCTATGGACGCATTAGCATTTAGTGTGCGCGTATATTTAGCGTGCGCTAAAATGGCTAATGCGCCTTTGTAAAAGAGGGGGTTAGTTCAATGATTGTAAGGAAGTCATCCCAAATCTTTTATCATTTTCATCGCCCTTCTCTGTACCTTTTCTAATTCTGCTATAACTTTTTTGAGATATGGCGACCAGAACTGCACACAGTATTCAAGGTGCGGCTGAACCATAGAATGATATAAGAGCATTATAACTTTTTCATCTTTGTTTTCCGTGTTTGGTTTAGTTCCTTCTTACATATATGTTCATCTTTCATTTTCCATACCAAAACGATCTTTGCAAAATATTACTTATTCCGCTTTTCCATCAGTAAAAGAGTGCAAGTATAAAAGATATATAACCAATCTACTTTCCTGCCAAGTGGCTAAATGGGAGTCTATAATTTAACTATTAATTTCACTATCATTCTCTTACATGCAGTTTAAAAAATTAATGAAAACTTACTTGTTTAGTAAATTCGGAAAATGGTTATTGTATGGCTTTAATTGATTGTAAATTCAGCAGTTAATGTGCTGGTTTTATCTTTTCTAAATCGCATAGGACCGCAAGGTTTCTGTGATTCATAAGTAAAATTTTATGTTATGTTAGGTTTTACCATAAGTTAGATTATTTCACCACAGCATTCCAGTTTAAGTTATGAGACCCTGTACTAAAATAACCCAACTTGCAAAATAACCTAACTTAACAGTAGCCCACATTGTTAACTTTCCCCCTTAATGGTAGCCTACGTTGATAGTTTCCTTACTCAGTGGTATGTTTCTACTAGAGCTTTCTTTTTTCTGTTGTGAGAAATTCAAGTGGTTTCTACACTTTTTGGTAGATCTCCCATTCTTAAAAAAAAATTTATATTTAAATATGAAATATAAAGTTAATTATACATTATTATGGTTTAATTAATGTTTATCAAACAAACAATAAATATGAGGAACTGGAGTAAATAAACGTGACGATTAGGAAGAAAGAGTTTCAGCGTCTACAAGGGAAATCTCCCTACTGTAGCAGTGAAAAAGTATACCTGTCTTGTTTGTCTCACATATTTTAACTATGAAAAGTCCCCCTTTTTATTTTCTTTATTTTATCCATACTTTTAAAAGAAATTTAGTATTGTAAACCGTCTTGGTATACTTTGACAGACGGTATATCAAGTACAAAATAAACTTGAAACTTGTAACTTGGAGCTATGAAACTGGCTCACTTTAAACTGAAAACCGTTTAGCCAAATGATCTCAATTCAGCAATAGACTGGGTTTATTTTTATTAAGTGATATTTTTCGGTATTCTGTTCATTATCTGATTTTTGTAAATGAGGGATTTTCATTTACTTTGGGTTTTTAAAAAAGTACATTTTGGGCTTTTCAGGTTGGATGTTCTTATGTCCAATCATATTGCTGCAAAACTATGATTGGTTCGCATAATTTTTATGCATGAATGCTGAAGCACCATTTATTGCCTGGTCTGGACAGTCATATGAGCAGTTCACTGTAGTTCACAGTTCTAGAACTCTGAATCAGGGTCAGTTATGTTGTAAAACATTGGTCATCAATGACAAAAGTGATACATTGCTGAGCTCAGAATCTTTTTTTTGTTGTTTTTTTTCTGTTTAGCAAAAACAAAAGCATAACGAGCATTGAATAACTCCTGTCCACCCAGAACACGAACTGCAAGGCACAGCATAACACAGATAAGAATTATTTTTTATACTTTGATGTCAATAAGTGTCTATGAACAGGAGGTTTAAAAAAAAAAAAAATCATGATAGAAGTGTGAAAGTGAGCTAGTTTCATAACTCTACATCTCACTGCTACAGTAGGGAGATTTCCCTCATAGCCTCTTTTTCCTCATGATGGTCACAGATGATATCTAAGGTTTATGGCAAGTTATTTGGTATGATTAACTGGCTTGCTAATTAATTTACTTACATAGAACATACTATTCCTTGAAGCATCAAAATACACCAAAACTGACAGACATAAAATGAAGATTATCGTTGTATGTGAACTGTTTTTATATAGCCTTTTCAGGCAGCATATATCAAGCCAATGTACAAGCATACCCAGGCATGTCCAGACTGCATAATTTCCATGGACGTTATGCAACCTGCCTGAATGTACACTTGGACATGCCCACACTATATCCAGGAAGATATAACGTGAGCAATAGGCCTATATTAAGAATTAGGCTAAGAATTAATTGCACTAGCCTGAAAGTGTAGCAAGAAATTGTAAAAATGTACTTTTTTGTTAAAATGGTATGTGATACATAATTGTAATCATAATTTCCATGACCATCAGCCAAAAATCTGTAAGATATACCCAAAAGTGTTCAAGAAGCAAAAACTTTGTTGTCTGGTGTAATTTATACTAGAAGTGAATTTATATATCGATTTGTTAATTGAAGTTTATACATTATCCTCCAGATCTGGTATAGGCCATCCAAAGTTGGGCACATAAAATTAACCAATAAAGTGCTAGCAATTAATAATTGGTGTTAACAAGCACGTAATTGGTGGTGATTTGGACTTATGCATGGATCTATCCTATGCCTGGCTTAGTAACATGAATGCCCAAATGTCACAGCATGCAACTCAAAACGGGGTATGACCATAGGAGGGGCATTGGCGGGTCAGAGGCACTCCTAGAAGTTGGTTGGGATGTTACAGAATATCTGCATTTGTGTGCCTGTCATCATTTGGGGATGAGCATTTACACCAACATTTGGTTAGGTACAAAAGCCCGGATTCTCTATATGTTGCCTTATCTTAAGCACCATTAGGTACCTAAAATTAAGTGAAATAACTCCATTTAAAATGCTACTTTAAAAAATTTCAAGGTACCAGAATTGCACTTCCGATAACACCTTCGGGTACCTAACACCACTGTAGGCGTGGCTAACACTGGAAGTGGCATTAGGCACTGGTAGGCATCTCTGGAGGCATGATTCATGTCAAATATAGGTGCCGGAAATGTAGGCCTTGAAAACCCTGGCCTACTTTTCTGTCACCTATCTTTGCTGAAGGTGTGATACATGATCGGCGGCCACTTTTTAGCGCAGCTGCTGACAATGGCACCATTTAGAGAATCCGGTACAAAGAAGTGCTAAAAATTGCATGCCGAAGTTTGGGTGCACATCCAGTTTCCAAGCACAATTTTTAACTGAATAACAAGCCAATTTGGTATTTGCAGGTATTCAAAACTGGGTCCTGTCTGGGCTTTGACTTTGAATATATGGTTATATTTGAGCTAGCTAAGAAATAGCCGCTTAAGTTAATATTCAGTATCTAAGTGACCATAATCTAACAACCCCATTTACTAAGCTTTTTCCTTGGAGAAAATGTTTTTTTCTTTTTTCTTATACCGCTTGCAAATCCAAAAAATACTGAGGAAGTGCATTCAGGTACAATAGGTTTTTTTTTTTTGGGGGGGGGGAAGTAGAAATATTTAGGGCTCCTTTACCTAAGGTATACTAGCGGTTTTAGCACGCGCTACAATGCCACACACATTAAATGCTAACGCCTCATAGAGCTTGCATTAGTATTTTTCGTTTAGCGCATGCTTAGCACACGCTAAAAACGCTAGTGCCCCTTAAGAAAAGGAACCCTTAGTAACTATCTTTCTACGGGAGTGTCCTAAGTTTTTATTTTTTAGTCTTCACTTATTTATTGAGAATTATATAATGAGAAGTGCCATAAGAGCAATTAGGTTGAGAAGATAAATAACACTTCAAAGCAGACCATTTTTTATCAAAATTTTTAGAAGAATTATTTTTTTTTTAGCAATGTAACTAGCATTCATATCAAAAAGTTAGACAACTTATGATAGATTGTGGAATTAACTTATCTTAGACAGATCTTTCCAAGAGGTACAGACAATTTTTATAGCAATTACAAGAAGGGAGTCTAGTACTAAACAATTACATGTATTTTCTGTCATGGTGGAATGAAAGTTTTTACCTGAAGTAAGAAAAGGTGATGTGATTTGCCCAACACACTGGAGTAGTAAGGAGAGAGAGTGTGTGTGTGTGTGTGGAAGGAGAGGGGGGGGGGGTCCACCCCGGGTGTGGTCCTTGTAAAGCAGTGGTCTCAAACTCAAACCCTTTGCAGGGCCACATTTTGGATTTGTAGGTACTTGGAGGGCCTCAGAAAAAAATAGTTAATGTCTTATTAAAAAAATGACAATTTTGCATGAGGTAAAACTCTTTATAGTTTATAAATCTTTCCTTTTGGCTAAGTCTTAATAATAATGTTGTAATTTATAGCTAAAGAGACATATGATCAAGAAACTGTTTTACTTTACTTTTGTGATTATGACAAACATACCGAGGGCCTCAAAATAGTACCTGGTGGACTGCATATGGCTTCCGGGCCACAAGTTTGAAACCACTGTTGTAAAGGGTGAAGGCACCCATTCTCCTCTCTGCCGCGCGTGTGCACCCCTTCCCTCATACCTCTTTAATTTTTCCTGTGCGAGCTTGCTGCTCGCATTGGTGTCACCTCTCTCTGACGTCATGTTTGGGCCCTGCACCAGAGGGATAGCCGAAACGACATGGGCAGCAAGTTTTTGCTGTTGCCTGGAAAATTAAAAAGATACAAGGGAAGGGAAGAGAAGTGTATTAGTGGCAAAGGGGATTGGGAAGGAGCGGGGAGGGGGGAGGGCAGAAAAGAGGGCGGGTGAGAGGTGCCACTGCCTCAGGCGCCACGTATCCTTGCTATGCCACTGCCCAAGGTAACAAGATGCAACAATGAGAGAAGCAAGATTTAAACTGTAGGTTTCCTAGATTTCAGCCTGCTGCTCTAACTACTGAGATACTCCTAGATGAGGCTTAAGGGTTGTAGACTTAAATGTTATACAGCATAAAGAAACATTTCTTTCTCAGAAAAGATGGTGAAATAGCTTCCCAACAGAGATTGTGGAGACCAAAACAGTAACAGAATTTAAGTTGTGTGTAGTAGTCATTGAGGACCCTTTATTCTGCTCCCACAGTGTGTGTGTGCATTTAATTATTTTCTATTTGTTGTTTTACCACATAATCTGCAGTTACTGATAGTTATAATTCTGAATTTCACAGGTCATCTTGTTGCAGGTGACTACTTCTCTCCTCTATGGGAGAGCCCTAACTGGGTCTGCCTCAGTCCTTGGTCAGATGTCCTTTTTCTCATTGGTCCAGGCCTATGTATTTTTGCCTTCTGGGTAGGCCTGCATTCCCCCTTTATGTACAGGGAAAAATCTCCATCTTTTCCTTAATCTTTCAAGCAAGTTCCTCTCTACGTCCTGCAATTGCATTGCCTTTTCAGCGCTCATGTATCATTTACCACTGTTCAGTAGCTAACTCGACAGCCCCTCTGGTCTTAGGGTACTGAACTGAGACAATTCAGACAGAACTCCTCTGGTTCAGCTTCACATTTATGCAGTAAGGATGCAATTTCATACTGGACCATTACCATTTAGGCACAAGAATAACACAGGTAGTGGGCCTACTCTCTAAGGACACTTACACAAATAGCTGCTAATGTTTACAACAGCTCTATGGCTTATGAAGTGGTGGAGCAACAGCATTTTGTGAGAAATCCCATGAGCCCGGGGCTTGATAACGTCATGACGACTTAAAAATCAGACATGGTGTATAAGGTTTGCAGCTGGCACAAAAATATCATGCTGTGCAGGCAACCTCTTCTTTCTGGAGGGCAAGTCAGAGGGAGAGCAAATGAACCAATGAGATGCTGCTTTCCTTGCCTAGGAGTGGCCAAAGGGGCCATGAGCAAGAAGAAGCATTCCCAGAAATTACTGTAGGTGCCGTACTAGAGAATACTTGAGTTTAGATGCCCAGCTGCCAACCATTGGGTGCAAGGATTTACACCAGGTATAGATACTCATGCTTAAAGATGGGCATGGTAATTCATTCTAAGCACTATTCTATAAGAACAAAAGAATAGCCTTACTGGGTCAGACCAATAGACCATCAAGCCCAGAAGCCCGTTCTCATGGTGGCAAATCCAGATCACTAGTACCTGGTCAAAATCCAAGGAGTAGCAATATTCCATGCTACCGATACAGGGCAAGAAATAACAGACTATAGACTTTTCCTCCAAGAACTTGTCCCAACCTTCCTTAAAACCAGCTATACTATTTGCTCTTACCACATCCTCTGGTAAAGCGTTCCAGAGCTTAACTATTCTCTGAGTGAAAAATATTTTCCTCCTATTGGTTTTAAAAGTATTTCCATGTAACTTCATCGAGTGTCCCCTAGTCTTAGTACCCATTCTACTCCACTCAGGATTTTTTAGACTTCAGTCATTTCTCCCCTTAGTCATCTCTTTTCCAAGCTGAAGAACCCTAACCATTTTAGTCTTTCCTCATATGAGAGGAGTTCCATCCCCTTTACCATCTTGGTCGCTCTTCTTTGAACCTTTTCTAGCGCCACTATATCTTTCTTGAGATAAGGAGACCCGAATTGAACACATTTTGGACAGAAGGTTTCATCGTATTGTCTATGATGATACCCAGATCCTTTTCTTGGGCGCTAATCCCCAAGGTGGATCCTAACACTTTGCATTTGTCCATATTAAATGTCATCTGCCATTTGGATGCCCAGTCTTCCAATTTCCTAAGGTCCGCCTGAAATTTTTCACAATCCGCATGCGTTTTTAACAACTATGAACAGTTTAGTGTCATCTGCAAATTTAATCATCTCACTCGTCGTTCCAATTTCCAGATCATTTATAAATAAGTTAAATAGCACCGATCCTATAAAGGTTGTGTAGTGGTAATCGACCTCTATAGAACTGGTACTTAGGCCCAAATTCTATAAACAGCACTGCAGTTTGCAGCTGCCCACAAAAGCGGTGTCTATTACATGTTAATCATGCAACGGCGCTGTTTATAGAACCACAATTATATCATAGATAAGCGCTGGAAATGTAGGCCAAAGTTTTCAAGGCCTACATTTCCGTCTCCTATCTGTGATGAGAATCGTGACTACAGAGGTACCTACTAACGCATAAGGGTACTTCCGACGTTAAGCATGCCTATTTTACCCTTAGGCACTGGTAGGCTAGTAGGCACTTCCATAGTCACAGTTCTGGCACTGTTTGTGGAGGTGCTGTCTTTTTTATAATGAGATTTTAATTGCTTTTAAATGATGCAATCAATTATTGTTTCAATTACAAGCAATTAAACTAATTAAAAATGGCGCCCACTAGTGGCTCCATTTGTAGAATTTGGGCCTTAGTGCAGATCTTAATGGCATCTAACTTCAGACACCAATTTCTGAATCTGGCCCTCAACGCCTGTTGTGAATGACAGTACACATATGGAAAGCAGCAGAGACATATGCGCATAAAAGAATGGAGATCATATGTGTGTACCTAGAGTTAGGGGATAGAAGATGAAGCACTGTTTAACGCTGTGTGGATAGGGTAAAGAAAGAAAGGAAGAGCAGTGAAAAAGGCAATTACAGTACATAATGCATGAAATGAAAAAGGCATTGACCGGGAAAAGAGCTGAGCTTGGAGACAGAAAGGGATAAATAATTAATGAGAACTAACCCTGGCTCTGACAAAACCAGTTTTCTGTGTGTCTTTAAATGAGGGTGCAATTTGCCAACTAGAGAAGCAAAACAGGGGATGATTTTCACCCTGCTAACACTTTGAAAGAAACACACCCATGTCATTGAATTAATATTTAAAGCCATCGCCCCTACCTCAGCATTTTTTATTTGCTCAATGACTTTGAAATGATGTTTTGCTTTGCTTGCATATCATCAACTTGCTAAAAAAAAAAAAAATCATACTAGCCTTGCTTAGACACGTCTTAAGATGCAACCATGAGGAAAAGAGTATTTCTGTCTGTAGGATTTCTGGCCGGGTTTTCCAATAAATCTTGTGCACTCACACACATATGAACAGTCTGGACACTCTTGAAAGGTATTCTGAAAAGTTTTTATTTGTTCAAATACATGAGCCTGTTTCCTCACAGGCTCTCGGAAAGCAAAGATATATTTTTAAGTTTTATATCTTAGTCCAGTTCAGCAGGCTTTATTCTTAAGACAAGTCTTTATTTCTTTTCAGACTTGAACCTAGGGTTACCATATTTCACTGTGTAAAATCCCAGATACATGGCCACATCCTGTTCTGCCCTAGCACCAACCTGATCCAACTCTAGCCCTGCTCCCCAGAAAGTTCGTCTTTTCATTTCTGACCTCCGGGCCACATCCGAGGGCCTCCGAGCAAGAGTGGAACCATGTGACATCATCCGCACACATGCTCAGAGTACATCCAAACATAGAAACATGACAGCAGATAAAGGACAAATGGCCCATCTAGTCTACCCATCCACAGTAACCATTATCTCTTTCTCTCTCTGAGAGATCCCACGTGCCTATCCCAGGCCCTCTTGGATTCAGTCTTCCGAGAGACTGTTCCACACATCTACCACCCTTTCCGTATAAAAGTATTTCCTCAGATTACTCCGGAGCCTATCACCTCTTAACTTCATCCTATGCCCTCTCACTGCAGTTTCCTTTCAAATGAAAGAGACTTGACTCATGCACATTTATATTATGCAGGTATTTAAACGACTCTATCATATCTCCCCTCTCCCGCCTTTCCTCCAAACTATACCAATTGAGATCTTTAAGTCTGTCCCCATACGCCTTATCATGAAGACCACACACCATTTTAGAAGCCTTCCTCTGGACCGACTCCATCCTTTTTATATCTTTTTGAAGGTGCGGCCTCCAGAATTGTAAATGAGGTCTCACCGGAGTCTTATACAGAGGCATCAATAACTCCTTTTTCCTACTGGCCATACCTCTCCCTATGCAACCTAGCATCCTTCTAGCTTTCACTGTCACTTTTCAACCTCTTTGGCCACCTTAAGATCATCACATACAATCACACCCAAGTCCCGCTCTTTCGTTGTGCACATAAGTTCTTCACCCCCTAAACTGTACCGTTCCCTCGGGTTTTTGCAGCCCAAATGCACGACCTTGCATTTCATAGCATTAAATTTTAGCTGCCAAATTTCAGACCATTCTTCAAGCTTCACCAGGTCTTTCTTCACTGGCTCAGTTGATGGTAGCTCAGTGATGGCTCAGCTGATCACAGCTCTTCTCGTCTCCCTTGCATGTTCAGCTGATTGTGGGCAGGGGAGAAGAGTTTTGTTTTTTTTGCAACAGGCTTGACAGGTGGGGCACAGTTCATCCACTTTTCCTGGGGCTACTTTACACAAATAATATGCATATAATTTGCATGCTATTGAGTTAAGCATCATCTAGTAAATTAAAATCCCACCACAGTATTAATTACGGTGTTGTCAGCGCTTTGTGCATCCTGCTCTGGTAGTCTCATTAGATCCAGTGCTTAATATAAAGGAGCATATATCTTATGTATTGACGAAAAGATTTTTATAAACTGAGGATAATAAAGCCTTTAAAATACTGTTGTCAGCTGACAACTTTTGAATTGTCATTCAGATTATTATTATACCACATTTTGATTATTGTAATTCATTATTAGCAGGGGTGTCAAAGAAGTATCTGAGGTCTCTTTAATCTGCTGAAAACACTGTGGCTGGGATAGTGAATGGAATAACTAGGTATGAATATATTACACCAATTTTGATGACTCTTCATTGGTTACCAGTGGCGCATTATTTTCATTATAAAATACTGGAGTTAGTATTTGAAGTCTTAGTTGGAAAGGTGTCTTCTATGTTAGTTGCATCTTTGCATAGTCATCAACCTGTAAGACCATTACTATCCTCCAGGCCTAACATTTTTCATGCCTCCTCCTTCTGCTTGATTCATTTAGAAAAATGTAGAAATTTCGTCTTTTTTGTTAGGGGAACCCCGATGTGGAATATGCTTCCTGTACAGAGAATAATAAAGAATTTAAAAACTTTCAAAGCAGTGTTGAAAACATTTTTATTTAAGGATGTATTTAAACTTTGATCAATTGAGACTCAAATCTTTTTATGATTATGGTCAGTGACGTAGTGAGGGTAGCGGGTTCCCAGGGCAGTTGTGCCCTGATCTCTTCTCTGCCCTCCCCACTCCTTCCACACCCCTGACTGTGCACACCTTCCCTTACCCCCATATCTCTTTAACTTCGCCAGCGCGAGCAGCATCTCCAACCTGCTGCATCCACTGGCTTGACTCTCCCTCTGATATCACTTCCTGGTCTCCAGGTTGGAGATTCTGCTTGCACTGGTGAAGAGTTAGAGGTACAGTGGATAAGGGAAGGTGCACATATGATGGGGAAAGGGGGGGGGCATAGATGTGCCGGTGTCCCCACTAAGATGGTGCCCAGGGTGGTCCATCCCCAAAATCCCCTTCTACAACACCGGTTATGGTAGATTAGATGGAAAAGCCTTTAATCCTTTATTTGGCATTGTTACTCAGAAGCAACATGTCTTCTATGGCTCTTAAGGGAGATCTGCATCTCCAAATGCCTGTTTGCATTACATTACATTAGTGATTTTTATTCCGCCATTACCTTGCGGTTCAAGGCGGATTACAGAAGAGGATTTCTGGACATGTCCAGAAGTGTTACAGAGTAAAGCGGGTTACTTCAGAGGATTGAAATGTTTCATACGGTGTTAGTTAGTCTTCATGGATTTCTTGAATAGAAGGGTTTTTATTTATTTTCTGAAAGTTTTGTAGTCTGGGGTCGCAATTAGTAGATTGGAGAGTTGGTTGTCTAGTTTTGCTGCCTGTGTGGCTAGAAGACAAAGTACAGTTTTTTTCCATTTGATGTCTTTGATTGGAGGGTATAGAAACATAGAAGCATAGAAATAGACGGCAGATAAGGGCCCACGGCCCATCTAGTCTGCCCACCTTAATGTCCCTCCCCTACCTTTGCCCTGTGAATAGATCCCATGTGCCGATCCCATTTGGCCTTAAAATCAGGCACGCTGCTGGCCTCAATCACCTGTAGTGGAAGACTATTCCAGCGATCAACCACTCTTTCAGTGAAAAAGAATTTCCTGGTGTCACCTCGTAGTTTCCCGCCCCTGATTTTCAACGGATGCCCTCTTGTTGTCGTGGGACCCTTGAAAAAGAAGATATCTTCCTCCGCCTTGATGCGGCCCGTAAGATACTTGAACGTCTCGATCATGTCCCCCCTCTCTCTGCGCTCCTCGAGCGAGTATAGCTGTAATTTGTCAGGCCGTTTTTCGTATGGTAGATCCTTGAGTCCCGAGACCATCCGGGTGGCCATTCTTTGCACCGACTCCAGTCTCAGCACATCCTTGCGATAATGCGGCCTCCAGAATTGCACACAGTATTCCAGGTGGGGCCTCACCATGGATCTATACAATGGCATAATGACTTCCGCCTTACGACTGACGAAACCCCTTCATATGCAGCCCATGATTTGTCTTGCCTTGGACGAAGCCTGCTCCACTTGATTGGCAGACTTCATGTCCTCACTGACGATTACCCCCAAGTCTCGTTCTGCTACCGTTTTTGCTAGGATCTCGCCCTTAAGGGTATAAGACTTGCATGGATTCTGGCTGCCCAGGTGCATAACTTTGCATTTTTTGGCATTGAAGTTGAGTTGCCATGTCCTAGACCATCGCTCCAGTAGGAGTAGGTCGTGCATCATGTTGTCGGGCACTGAATCTTCGTCTGTTGTGCATTTGCCCACTACATTACTCAGTTTGGCGTCATCGGCGAATAATGTTATTTTACCTCGAAGCCCTTCTGCCAAGTCTCTTATAAAGATGTTGAATAGGATTGGGCCCAAGACTGAGCCCTGTGGTACTCCACTAATCACCTCTGTCATTTCGGAGGGGGTGCCGTTCACCACCACCCTTTGGAGCCTACCTCCAAGCCAGCTCCCAACCCATTTCGTCAATGTGTTACCTAATCCTATAGAACTCATCTTGCTCAGTAACCTGCGGTGTGGTACGCTATCGAATGCTTTGCTAAAGTCCAGGTACACGATGTCCAGGGACTCCCCAATATCCAGCTTCCCCGTTACCCAGTCAAAGAAGCTGATCAGGTTGGATTGGCAGGATCTCCCCTTAGTAAATCCATGTTGTCGGGGATCCTGTATGTGAATGGTGTCTGGGTTCTCCTGTGTCTGGTTGTGGTAGTTTGGATTAGGTGGTTTTCAAGTAGGCTGGGCTGTCGCCATTTATGGATTTAAATAGTAGACAGTAGAATTTAAATAGTATTCTTGCTTGAATTGGGAGCCAGTGTGAGTCAAGGTATGCCTCGGTGATGTGGTCGTGTTTTCTTAGTAAATATATTAGTCGCAGGGTTGTGTTTTGTACTGTTTGTAGTTTACTTGGCACTGTTGTTCTCGTTCAACATCAAGTTACATAAAGCAGCCGTTTCACCTTCTACCAATTAAAGGGTTAAGATGTGACAACTAGTGGGAAAGTGATATAGTTCTATGTTATGATTTTATGTTGTTGTCTAAAAGTTTATTATATTATTATGATTATGTATGTTTAATTGTAATCTGCCTAGAAATGAGTTGACAGAGCAGACAAGACATGTAATAAATAAATACATTTAGAAAATGATACAAAATGACCAGAGGATATGTTATTACCCGAACACATTTCTGTCATTAGAAACAAAACAGGTACATATGTGTATCACAAACACTAATACAGGGGTCACAACAAATGCCCAGAGAAACAGAGCAACCATTAAAATGAAAAATAAGGAGGAAAAAGCCTCCACCATACATAGACAGGTGACAGGTATAGTAGGGTAAACTTCACAGGCATATAAAAACCTCCTCATATACTAATTTAAAAAAAAAAACTTTATTGATTTTCCATATATCAACAGTGCAATACAGAAGTATATCTTCTATAATAAAATCCTAAGCGCGCATGTGCACTTAGGACATAGTGTTCCCTGACAGCCTGATGTATCCCTCCGTGCCAAATACCATTTTCGAACACGGAGGCAGGGAACACGCCGACGCCTCCCGCCCTCACTCACCGACAGACAAACTGCTGCCGCCGCTACTCCTCTTCAAAGCAGCCTGCCACATCTACTTCTCACCCTCCTCCCTCTCGCCTGCTCACCCGCCCGCCATGTTTAGCTTCTTAGAAAAGCGCTGCACCATGCTGCCGCTGGCCTAACCATCTTCTCTCCACTGTGACCTGCCCTCTCTGACAACTTCCTGTTTCCGCTAGGGCTGGCCACAGTAGACAGAAGACGCCGAGGCCAGCAACAGCATGACGCAGTGCTTTTCTATGAAGTTAAACATGGCGGGCGGATGATCAGGCGAGAGGGAGGATGGGGAGGAGTAGATGCCGGCAGGGGTGCAAGCACTCTGGCAGATAGCTAGGTATAGAAGGGAGGAGTATATGGGACTGGGGGAAGGGAGAGATATGGACAGAGGAAGTAAGAGAGGGAGAGATGGACATGAGGGAAGCGGAGGGAAGGGAGAAATGGATGTGGAGGAGGCAAGATGGGGAGAGGGAGAGAGATTTAGGGGGGAGACTTAAGGGGGAGGGAGAGATATGGACAGAGGAAATAAGAGAGGGAGAGATGGACATGAGGTTCGTGCCGGTGGGCCAGAAGGGGTGCTGCTGGACAGGGGGAGCAGGGAAGATGTGCTGCTGAACAGGGGGGGATATAACAGGAAGGGAGAAGGCCTACTGCTGGATAGGGGGAACAGGGAAGAGGTGCTGCTGGACAGGGGGGAGGTAACAGGAAGGGATAAGGCCTACTGCTGGACAGGGGGAGCAGGGAAGAGGTGCTGCTGGCTGGGGAGGGTGGTAGGTAATAGGAAGGGAGAAGGCCTACTGCTGGACAGGGGGAGCAGGGAAGAGGTGCTGCTGGACAGGGGGGAGGTAAAACAAAGGGAGAGGGGCTGCTGCTGGACAGGGGGAGCAGTGAAGGGGTGCTGTTGGACAGGGGAGACATAAAACGAAGGGAGAAGGGCTGCTGCTGGGATAGGGAGAGCAGGGAAGGGGTGCTGCTGGACACGGGGGGAGGTAAAAGAAAGGGAGAACGGCTACTGCTAGACAGGGGGAGCACAGTGGCGTACCAAGGGGGGGGGGCGAGGGGGGCGGTCCGCCCCGGGTACCAAGCCCTGATGGGGTGCTCCCGGTCCGGTCCCCCCCCTTGCGCCGGGTGCCGCGTCTGGAAACAGCCTGCAGCAAGATCGCGATGCCAGAGATCTTTGCCTGCTTCGACTGTTTCCTCCGCCACGGTCCTGCCCCTCCTCTGATGTCAGAGGAGGGGCGGGACCGCGGCGGAGGAAACAGCCGAAGCAGGCAAAGATCTCTGGCATCGCGCGATCTTGTTGCAGGCTGTTTCCCCAGGGCAGTAGCGTACCAAGGGGGACGAGGGGGAGGTCCATCCCGGGTGCCGCCTTAGGGGGGGGGGTGCACAGCTGGCCCGGTCCCTATCGCGCTCCTACCCTCCCAGCGAAAGCAGCATCGGCGCCATTATCGAAAAAGGTAATGGCGCCAGGCCTTGGAGCACCAAGGCAGACCGCTTCTCCCCCCTCCCAGCCGAAACCCCGCTGACCATCCTATCTCTCCCCACCCCCCAAGTGAACCTTTCCGACCCTCCCAGCGAAAGCAGCAAACCTCCCTCCAATAGCGTCGGCTTTATCCTCCCTCTGCCGCATCACTGATGACGTCATCAGTAACGCGGCAGAGGGAGGAGAAAGCCGCGAAGGAGGTTTGCTGCTCTCGCTGGGAAGGTCGGAAAGGTTCACGGGGGGGAGAGATAGGAGGGTCAGCGGGGGTTCGGCTGGGAGGGGGGTAGAAGCGGACTGCCTCGGTGCTCCATTACCTTCTTCGGGCAGCAGCAGCGTTTACAATTCGCTGCTGTTGCCGGCTTCAGGCCTTGTTCTCTGCCGGGTCCTGCCTACTTCCAGTTTTCATGAAGACAGGACCCGACAGAGAGGAAGGCCTGAAGCGGGCAACAGCAGTGAATTGTGAATGCTGCTGCTGCCCGATGAAGTTCAGGACATCAGGACATCGGGGAAGGAGCAGGGAGAAATCGGCTGCTGGCTTGGGGGTGAGGGTAGGGAAAGAATCGTGGAAGTGGAGAAATCGGCACGATGGCTTTGTGCGGGCTAGGGGGAGAGAGAAAGAAAGGAAAAAATAAAGAGGGGGCCAGGGGGAGAGAGAAAGAAAGGCAGAAAGAAAGAGGGGTCAGGGGGAGAGAGAAAGAAAGGCAGAAAGAAAGAGGGGGACCAAGGGGAGAGAAAGAAAGGCAGAAATAAAGAGGGGGTCAAGGGGGAGAGAAAGAAAGGCAGAAAGAAAGAGGGGGGCCAGGAGGAGAGAGAAAGAAAGGCAGAAATAAAGAGGGGAGCCAGGGGGAGAGAGAAAGAAGAAGGACCAGAAGAAGGACCAGAGACTCATGAAATCACCAGACAAAAAAGTAGGAAAAATGATTTTATTTTCAACTTAGTGATCAAAATGTGTCCGTTTTGAAAATTTATATCTGCTGTCTATATTTTGCACTATGGCCCCCTTTTACTAAACCGCAATAGAGTTTTTTAGCGCAGGGAGCCTATGAGCGTCGAGAGCAGCGTGGGGCATTCAGCGCAGCTCCCTACGCTAAAAACCGCAATCGCAGTTTAGTAAAAAGGGAGGGGGAATATTTGTCTATTTTTGTATAGTTGTTACTGAGGTGACATTGCATAAAGTCATCTGCCTTGACCTCTTTGAAAACCCACGGAATATAAATGATAATTAACATTTTCTCTGCGTACAGCGTGCTTTGTGTTTTTAAAATTTTATTGTTGGTAGATCATTTTGACTTGGCCACAAAGGTAAGGGGGAGGGAGGGGAACTGCTGAAAGACATCTAGTAATCCTTGCAGGCTTGACTGCAGGGAATTATTTTTGTAAAATCATGTTTTGTTATGTGACTGGCATTATCTAGACTTTAATTTCTATGAATGAATAGAATGAAAATGATATAAAATTACTTGCTTGTTTTTATGTGCATGCACTGAAGGAAAGTGGAGAGAGAGTGGGCTGAGGATGCTGAAGGGAAATGGGGAAGAAAGTGGGGAGAAGACGCTGATTTATAAATTGACAATTGTACAGAATATTGTTTCTTTTTATACTTTAATATAAACAATTCAAGGCTTGTGTGGATGGAATCAGGTGGTTTGCGGGGATGGGGACCGAGCTTACGGGGATTAGTCCAATAAAATGGTATTTTTATATTTCTCATTATTTGTTTTATTTTTATTTGTTAATTTATAAAGTGGTGATTGTTATGTATCAGGTTTTTCAAATTTACATCTACTGTCTTTATATTTTGCACTGTATTAGAGGACATGTGTTACTGTTTTTTGTGGTGTTGCATTGTATCCAGGGTCTGGTTTCTTGGCGGATCAGTTTAACTTTTGTCTACATATTTCTATTTTTAGTTTGTGATTATTCCATTTTGGGCGAGGGTGTATCTCTGTTCTGTGTGTTCTGAAAAAGACATAGTTTTCAGTTGGCATTGACTACAGGACCAATTGACTGTGCGGGATCTGGCTTGTTTAGTTTTACAATGTATGTGTTGGTGTTCTAGTGCTCACTGCAGTGTTTAAGATGCAGCCTTTTCCTAGGTACACTCTTGTGGTGCGATATGTAGATTGGTACTAAAAATCATATTTTTCATATAGATGGGGGGGGGGGTGTCAAAAAATGATGGGCCCCGGGTGCCACATACCCTAGGTACGCCACTGGGGGAGCAGGCAAGGGGTGGTGATGGACAGCCGAGGAAAGAGAGAGACAGAAAGAAAGAAAGACAAACAGACAGAAAGTGGCCAAGGAGAGAGAGAGAAAGAAAGACAGACACACACATCTATTCTAGCACCCGTTAATGTAACGGGCTTAAAGACTAGTAAACATATAATAAATTAAGAAAAGCACATTTATCTTACAGACATACATGAGCATTTAAACCAACCCACCCATAAACAAATTAAATTAGTGCTCTATGCAATGCAAGTAAATCCACTGAAATTTCAAAGGTTTATCTACGTTAGGAAAGGTCTGTCACACTGAAGATGGCCAGCGTTTCACATTCATGGTTGCTTCAGGGTCCGAACACACCGAACAGACCTAGCAGCAAAGACATAAGTACTGAAAATATATTAACTGTATTGTGTAAAGAGAAGAATAATGAAATGTACCTGTGTTATCAGACCCCCACCTCAGTGGTATCTTGCTGCTTCACAAATGTGGCTACAAGATGCCATCCAGGACTAAAAAACGGAAAGGGAAAGGGAAGAATTGATGTCATATTTTCATTTCTCAAAATGTACCTTCTTAAAGGCAAATGTTAAACAGAAATATAGCTGGAAGCTGCCTCAATTCCCTGGACTGAATGCTGATCCCAGCAAAGAAAAACTCCATACCAGCTTTTGATTTACACCATCAAATATCTTTCAGGCAAGGAAAAAAAAATTCTGCTTTCTTTTGTATTGGTTTCTGCTAGGTTAGAGATTTAAGACTGGTCATAGCTTCACACACCTGGCAAAGTGATTTTTGTTTCACCTCAGATTTCATTTCAGCCTTGTTATAGATACCTATTTTTCAAATAGCAGACGCTCAAAATTAAGCAGCACCACTTGACTGATTTTAATATTCCTAAAACATTAATTAGGGCTACTTTGATATGGAGTGGCTATGTTAGAATACTGCAAGAAAGAGGAACCCTGCTTTGTTTGGCGGGGGAGGGGGTGTCCAGGAGCTCCATCCTAGCACACAACCTCTTGGCAGTTCCCGAGCCCCCCCCCTCCCCACACTTCCTTCCGGCGCTATAGTTTTAAATCATTGGGCAGCCGTCGTGCAGCAACTACGAGCAGTCCTGCCCATGGAGGTAGAATGAAGGGTTCATGGGCAGGCCTGCTGTGCGGCGGATGCCTGAAGATTTAAAATCATAACATCGGGAGACGGGAGGGGAGGGTGGACAACAATCAGTGACTGAAAATTTCTGGGGAGGCTATGGATCTTGTGGCCCCCTCCACATGTTCCGACGCCTATGAAGAATATATTTCCAGGGGTTTGTGGATTATAACCTTCCCACTACCACCACCATGTTCTTGGATGATAAGGAATTTCTTACTAAATGGGCAGCAATCCGACCATGTGCCTCAGGCCACGCCCCCAGGTGGGACCTAAGGCTCCAGGGCCTATTCTGATTGGCCCACGCGCCTTAGGCCCCACCAGTAGGCGGAGCTTTAGGATGGATGGGCCAATCCGGCCTCATTCCTTCATTGGCTGCCTGCCGGACAGGTGGGTTTGGCTCCCGTCTGTCCGGCCAACTACCAAAGGTACGGGGAAGGGGGGTGGGGGGGTCGTGGGGGTCACCAGGGGGATCGCGGGTCGGCTGGGGGGGCGGTCGGAGGTTCTTGGGGGGGGCGGTCGTTGGGGGGGAGGGGGGTTTGCATCGAGGGCAGGAGGGCCTGGGATCCCTCCTGCCCGTAATGTAGTGCGGGGTGGGGTTAGGGGGTCGCCGTGGCCAGGAGGATTTGGGCTCCCTCCTGGCCCGATATTGTCGGGGAGTCGGCGGTCCTTCGGGGTGGGGGTGCGAGTGGTCCTGCCGAGGGGGGAGAAGAATCGGACGTCGAGGGGGGGCATCAGGCTTTCAGGATGGGGACAGACCTTCAAGGGGGGACAGGACTTCAAGGGGGACAGGCAGACCTTCAAGGGGGACAGCATGCGCGGTATACCCATGAGCGCTGTATACAAAAGTTTCCGTACATACAAGTGTGGTTTCTGCGCGCTATACCCGTGTGCACGTTTTACACGGGTGCGCATTATATCCGCGAAAATACGGTAATATGATAATGGTAGTGATCAAATCCAGAGGTATGGGAAGTTGAATGGGGAGAAACAGAATTTCTTTGAAATATGGAGATAATACTTTTGTAGACATCACTGGTGAAACTTCACTTAGAATACTGTATTCACTTGTGGAGGTCATATCTCTAAACTAGTAGTCTCAAATTCACGGCCTGGGGACCACATGCGGCTCGCCAGGTACTATTTTGAGCCCCTCAGTATGTTTATCATAATCACAAAAGTAAAATAAAACAGTTTCTTGATCATATGTCTCTTTAGCTATAAATGACAATATTATTATTAAGACAGCCAAAAGGAAAGATTTATAAACTATAAAGAGTTTTACCTCATGCAAAATTGTCATTTCTTTAATAAGACATTAACTATTTTCTCTGAGGCCTTCCAAGTACCTACCAATCCAAAATGTGGCCCTGCAAAGGATTTGAGTTTGAGACCACTGCTCTAAACAGAAGCAAGATAGAGACATCTAGAGAAAGATGATCAAATAATGCAGGGTCCGACCCAAAAGCCATATGGACTCATGTCACTACTAGGCTATCTGTACTGCATGCCTGAAGAATAAAAATAAATCTGGGGTGGGGGAAGGGTGGGAGGATATTATTAATCTGAATAGGGTAAGGTTATTGGGTAAATCTATGTTTCTGTGTTTTATTGATTAATCATTGGGTGGGTGGGGATAAAATGGTTGGTTATGTATATTTGTAAGTTGAATGTGCTTTTACTGACTTATTATATGTTATATATTTGTGTTTTGCACTATTGACGTTTGGAAAATTAATAAAGAATTAAAAAAAAAATCTTTTAATGATTTATTTATTTTAAAATATTTATGGTAAATGCATCCTTTAGGAACAGCAATTTGTAGCATTTCTGTGGCAAGAGTACGATGTCAAATATATTTTATACAATTTGTCACCATAAAACCCCTTCGTTATATTGAAGATGTCTAGTAAGCCAATAGGGATAGGTGGGTTGCAATGATAAAATGAACAATTGGGCACTATTAACTTGTCCAGACCTCTAGCATAACTTTATACATCCTATATAAGAAAACCCTAAGCGCGCATGAGCGCTTAGGGTTTCGTGATCCCTGCCAACGTGCTGTGTGCCTCTGTGCTGAATTCGATTAGTGGCACATGAGGCGGCTCGCGACAGCTTGCGGCACGTGGAGAGATATGAGTGGCGGTGGCGATTTGACTCCTGCGCTGCCACTGCTGGGATGCCTCTTCTCACCCCCTGACTAGCAAACGCAGCAGCAGCGGGGCATTTGCTAGGCTGGCCCACTTCAATAATGTGAGGTGGGCCGGCCTAGCAAAAGCCCCGAGGCTGCCCGGGCTAGCGGATGCTGGACAGGGGGAGCAGGGAAAGGAGAAGGGGTCCTACTTGACAGGCGGATCAGGTAAGGGGTGCTGCTGGACAGGAGGAGAGGTAAAAGGAAGGGAGAAAGCCTACTGCTGGACAGGGGGAGCAGGGAAGAGGTGCTGCTGGACAGGGGAGAGGTATAAGGAAGGGAGAAGGCCTACTGCTGGACAGGGGGAGCAGGGAAGAGGTGCTGCTGGACAGGGGTGAAGTAAAACGAAGGGAGAAGGGCTGCTGCTGGACACGGGGAGCAGTGAAGGGGTGCTGCTGGACAGGGGGGTGGTAAAAGGAAGGGAGGAGGCCTACTGCTGGACAGGGGGAGCAGGGAAGAAGTGCTGCTGGACAGGGGGGAGGTAAAAGGAAAGGAGAAGGGCTGCTGCTGGGAAAGGGGGAGCAGGGAAGAGGTGATGGTGGACAGCTGAGTTAAGAGAGAGGCAGAAAGAAAGACAGACACACATATCTATTCTAGCACCCGTTAATGTAACGGGCTTAAAGACTAGTTTGTAATATTCACAATGAGTGACAGATTTACAAAACAGAAGCCAAACTGATGATAGTTAGTAACAATTTATTGGCTCTCATATTTTTATAACAACTGAGAGGTTTGCATGCCAAATCAGATTTATTATCCTGTAATGTGCCAGCTAGGCATTTTGCCCATAGTGGCAAGTGCTGGCTTATTGCATATAATGATGATTCTGACTGGTTTTGATGATTGTGCCATTAGTCAATACATGCATAATATTTTTCATCCTAACGACTTGATCTCAAGGTAGCATTTCACAATGCAGAAGATCAACCCTTTTTATCCTCACGTGCCCACAGTGCCATTGATCATGTTCTGCCCAGATTTTCCTGTTGTGTGATAATAATTTTCAAGCTCTTTATACTTCATAACCATCTGTGCTTTTTCTGTCGGAGTTCCCAATTTTTTTTTTTTGTTCCTAGCCAATATGTTAATGCTCTTATTTCTACCCATTTATCATCTCTTGACATCATATTTGGGAAGATCAAAGGAACCAGGCGAAGAGGGCGACCTGCAATTAGATGGGTGGACACGCTGAAAACAACCAAGGGGATGATGTTGGAGGACCTTTCTGGACTAGCACAAAACTGATTTCGTTTTTAGCTGCGCAGTTCATCAAGTTGCTATGACTCGAGCACGAGTCGATGGCATCTAACAACAACACCCATGTACACTCCCTCACATTTACATGCTAAGGAAAAATTCCATACATAGCACTGAAAATTAGGGTCCAATAAAATTTTGTGCTCGTCACTAAAAAGTGCTTCAGGATGAGCACTCAGAACCAAATTCTGCACTCAACTTTGGGCACAAGGACTTACACCAGCTGAAACCTGGTTTAAATCATGGCATGCACATTGGGTTTGGATCCCCACTATTCAGTAACTCTGTGCACATCTGTTTTGAATGCCCTTAACCTATCTATGCCCCTCCCACAGCCACGCCCCTCTTGAGGTATGTGAAAACCAATGTATTTATTGATTTATTCCATTTTCTATACTGTTCTCACAGAAGAGTTTAGAACGGTTTACATGAATTTATTCAGGTACTCAAACATTTTTCCCTGTCTATTCTGGTGAGCTCACATTCTATCTAATGTACCTGGGGCAACGTAGGGATTAAGTGACTTGCCCAGGGTCACAAGGAGCAGTGTGGGTTTGAACCCACAACTCAGGATGCTGAGGCTATAGCTTTAACCACTGCACCACTCTAGAAATTAAAATGTAGCAAAAGTGAGCCAAGTATTGGACAACCAAGCTATTGTGACATCACTGATGAGGCTGCTCTTAGGCATTGGTGGAAGGAGGCATTATGATGTCACAATACCAGCTCTGGTTATCAGAGGCTGAAACCTTTCACACTATTTATTCAATTTTCTATACTGTTCTCCTAGGGGAGCTCAGAATGGTTTACATGAATTTATTCAGGTACTCAATCATTTTTCCGTGTCTATTCTGGTGAGCTCACAATCTATCTAATGTACCTGGGGCAATGGGGGGATTAAGTGACTTACCCAGGGTCACAAGAAGCAGTGTGGTTTAAATCCACAACCTTAGGGTGCTGAGGCTGTAGCTTTAACCATTGCGCCACATTCTCCCATTACAGAATAGCAAGCAGACAGGTCAGCACCCAAATCATAATTAGTGCCAACTAAAGGGAGAATTCATCAGTGGGTGCCTTTAGTACATGCTAATCATTGGCAGTAGCGTCCATTGATGAAGTTTCCCCTAAATGTTTGATAACTCCAATAATTAAATAATTGGAGCCCATTAACTAATTATTTAGGGCAACGATATGGGTTCTGTACCCAATTTTGAGCGAGCTATATAGAATCTGGGGGTAAGTTAATTGCATACTATAGTTATAGGATAGCAAATTACAAATTATTCATTACAAAGGGAACTTATTTCCCACATATACCATGAAGTTCAGTGCAGGTAATTCAGCTGGATAATGATTCCAGGAATATGCAATCCACAAATGCTATAGAATAATCATGTTTAGTACTTTATAAAACTAAATTACAGCGTAATTCCTAGCTAAAACAAACTTATAGAATAAAAAAGTTTTCAAAAGCCTCCTAAACTGAAAATAATCTTGAACCATTCTGACCGTAAACAGCAAATCAAGGCAGTCCGATAGGGCAGAGACACTGCAAGCATGAGTTTTCTAGTTTTATAAGTGAAATAAGATGAAATAAGTGAGAGATATTTAGTGAGGAGCAAAACCATAAAGAGATTTAAAAACTAGGATGCAGATTTTAAATTGCTCCCGGCCTCAATTGGCAGCCAATGCAATTGCAAACAACATGGGGAGATGGAATATAACACCCAACTAGCACTTCTATGCATGTCTGTAATAGCCTCTCGCATTAACTTCTATAACTTACATGCATCTAACCTTCGGTCTGTTACAAAATGAAGGGGTTTAAGTCAAAATCAGTAGTATAGTAATAATAATAATAACAGTTTATATACCACAGGACCGTGAAGTTCTATGCGGTTTACAATGATTAGAAATGTTACAGATTGAGTGAATAAACAAAGTTACAGATTGAATGATTAAACAAAGTACAGATTTAGCGACAGGTGGTTCTTGCGCTCGGTTGTTAAGGACTAAGATTGAATAGGTTGGTTTCCTAAGTATTTCAGGAATAGATGTGTTTTCAGGCGTTTCCTGAATTCTCCATAGGTAGTAGGCACTAGCAATTGTTCAAGGTCTTTACCCCATAATGCTGCTTGATGTGTGAGAAGATGTTGATGATGACTTTTAAATTTACAACCTCTAACCGGTGGAGAAACGAAGTTCAGGTGCGAGCTTCACTTGTGTCTGTTGGTTGAGAAAGAGAAAAGGTCTGTTATGTATTTAGGGGCTAAGCCATAGAGTACCTTGAAGCAAAAACAACCAAACTTGAATTTCACACGTGCCTCCAGTGTAAAAGTCGATAGGAAGGTGTCACATGATCAAACTTCTTCAGTCCACAAAGTAGTCTAACCACTGTATTTTGAACTAGTTGCAATCGCCGCATGTACTTCTGGGGGAGTGCCAAGTAGGCGATGTTACAATAATCGAGTTGACTCAGAATAAGGGATTGTACTAGAATTCGAAATGATGAGGCATCGAAGTAAGCTCTGATGGACCAAAGTTTCCAGAGGGTGTGAAAGATTTTTCTGATCAAGGAGTCTACCTGATATTTCATGGTCAGGTTCTGGTCCAGTGTTACACCCAATATCTTCATTGTGGGTCGAATGGGATAACTAAGGTTGTTGATGCACATTGGTGCCTTAGTGTCGACTGGGTATGGCGCTGTTATGAAAAATTTTGTTTTCTCTGAATTTAGTTTTAGTTTGAATTCGGTCATTCATTGCTCCATCCGATTTAATACTTCTGTTGCTTTGGGGGTGACTTCTGAGACAGAGTTGGTGAATGGGATAATTATCGTGAAGTCGTCAGCGTAGCTAAATAGTTTTATCCCCAGCTGGGATAGTTGTGCACCCAATGAGGACATGTAAACATTGAAGAGCAAAGGGGAAAGCGGTGATCCTTGTGGCACGCAAGATGGATTGCTCCATGTATCTGAGAGATCGTGATTAAAACGGACTTGGTATGTGCGTGATATAAGGAAACCTAGAAACCAGTTTAGTACTTCTCCTCTGATTCCGATTGCGTCTAGGCATTATAACAGTTTTCTATGGTCCACCAAGTCAAAGGCGGAACTCATGTCAAATTGCATGATTAGGGCGTTGAGGCCCTTACTGAACAAGTAGCGCAAATTGTCCAGAATGGCCGCAATTACTGTTTCAGTGCTAAATAGAGGCCTAAAACCAGATTGAGTTTCATGCAGGAGGGAGAATTGGTCAAGATATTCTATTAGTTGGGTGCGTACCAATCCTTCCATGATTTTTACCATAAATGGAATAGATGCTACAGGTCTATAGTTGGTTATTGATGTTGCTGATTCTTTACAATTTTTTGGGATTGGGGTTATTAAAATATGACCATAGTTATGCTAGATTTTTAAAAATATATATATTGCTAAATGCTATTCACTAAACCTACTTTTCATTGGTGCAAGGGGAGAGCTTATGAAAATAATAACTACATTCTAACAAAGGAATAAAAGGGTGTGCAGCCATCGACCTACTGCTTTACCATTAATGAACATACATTAATAGTCATTTACTTGTTTAAGAGTCAGGAACAAGCAGTGCACAAGAGCTGGGAAATGTCTTGATTTTGCTTTTTGAAATGAACATTTGATTGACCTCTTACCAAATAAGGGCTGAGACATATAGTTAAGCTGGAACAAATTATAGAATTCATTCTGCAGCTTAGCGATATACTGTTTAATGCCTGCCTGTATTTTCTCTGAGAAAATCATTTTTTTCCCATACATAAATCACATAACAATGCCATCTTGAGTATCAGTCATAAATCACTAGAGACACTCCAAAGAATTATAGGGGATGAGGGAGGGAAAAAGCTGTAGAAACTGAAACTGAAGCATGCTCTGATAGCAGAATTAATTTTAGGCGATTATTTACTATGAATTATCATACCACAATCAAAACAGCACTATCAAGCCACAACATTTGTGAATCCCATATTGCAAGTGGTGGTGGAATGAGGGGAAGAGGATCAGGATTTTTCAATTATGATTGCAGCTCCATCTTGAACAGTGGAAGAGGGAAAACAGGAACATGCCAGCAATTTTTTTTTTAAATGAGGATTATACTGTATGCTTTTGAATTATTGAATGAGAGAGAAAGAAGAGAGGGATCTGAGCTAAAAATATATGGCTAGGGTTACCAGACATCCGGATTTCCCCGGACATGTCTGGGGCTCCGGATGGCTTTTGAAAACACGGCACTACGTCAGTGTTTTGAAAAGCCTCCTCTCAATCGCATCGGGTAGGAGGCAATCCACGCATGTGTGGATTGCCTCCTGCCCGACCAAAGGAGGCAGCGTGGAGCTGAGCTAGGGTGGGAATGGGGCGGAGATGGGCGGGCCTGGGAACGGGTCTAGGGTGTCTGGATTTTACAATTGTAAAATCTGGCAACCCTGTATCTTGCCCCCTTTTATCAAGCTGCATTAAGGTTTTATTAAATCACTGGCTGCTGCGGTAAAAGCTCTGACACTCATAGAATTCCTATGAGCGTCAGAGCTTTTACCGCAGCGGCTGGCGATAAAATATACTGATATAAGCACAAGAAAAACTAACCCTCAGGACTTGACAGTTGCCAATAAGTCCAAAATATAAATAAGTCAATAATTGGCTTAACTGAATAGGTTCCCCCGGGAGAGTGTTTAAACTTGAGGAAATGTAACAATGACACAATCTATAAGGAAAGTGGAATTGATAAATTTATAAAGTTGTTAAATTATAAATTTAGTAGGCCTCAGTATGAGTTCTTGGAGTACCAGCGGAGAATATTGAGCTCGGGCATCTCGGGAGTGTAAGAACGCCATCATTATTTTCCGCAGCGATAGTTCTCAATGTTTCCATGCTTCGGAATTTTGAACCGACAGCAGCAAAGAATCTCCTGTCGGCAGCAATTTCAACACTTTCCGCTCCTGATGAAGAGAATGAAACGGAGCTCTGTCGAGTGTTAGTACTTTTCCATCCTCCGGTTCATCAAGTACTCCTCGAGTATTAGTAGTTTTTTCCACAGTTTCATTATGGTGCTATTTGAAGTAAAGTGACTTTATGATGTTATGAACAGCTAACCATTATATGCATTATTATTATTCTTGACTCGAAATATTCATTTATAGGGTTAGCTTTTTTCAATGTTTTCTTATTCATGTCTTGTAGCGTTATTCATTTATTTATGTTGGTTTAACAATGTATGCATGCACTTTATAGCTTTTTAGAAGAGATTTTTCCATTATAAATAACACACTGTTGGATTATATGCTTTTAGTAATTTATTTATTTATTGAAATATCTCTAACCACTGAGGGGGCTTGACACCAGGTTATTTATTCATTATCTCATTTTTTCTTAGATTGCATTTTTGTGGACCAAGTATTTATCTAGCATTTGCACTTTATTCTTAGACACTAGGTAGTTATTTTTAGACCCCCATGTAGCATCTTGGGAGTCTTTATATAGTTTTTGTTATAGTTTACTTCCCAGGGATGACTGTTTAACTTGATCTTTTCTTGCACTTTATTCCTAGCGTGGTTTGCACATTAAGGGCCTAATGATGTATGAGGCGGTGCTCATTTAGACTTCGGTCTGATGCTGGTCATCCATGAGTCACTGCCCGAGCTCAATATTCTCCGTTGGTATGCCAAGAGCTCATACTGAGGCCTACTAAATTTATAATTTATAAATTTATCAATTCCACTTTCCTTATAGATTGTGTCATTGTTACATTTCCTCAAGTTTAAACACTCTCCCGGGGGAACCTATTCAGTTAAGCCAATTATTGACTTATTGATAAAATACACTAACATGGTTTAATAAAACCCCCTATGTTTTATTAATCAATCTTACAGTGGTCTGCACTCGTGGAGGGGCAGGAACATCTAAATCCGTTTTCGTCTAAGTTGCAAGTCGTCCAAAGTAAAAAAACAGCTTAGGACACATTTTTGAAAAATATGTTCAAATTCTTTTTTGTTTTGATCATCCTGCCGATCTAATCGTCCAAGTCTATCTTTATACTACATTTTCGTCCAACTTTTCATCCAAGTCAAAAATGCTTAGAACAAGCCCTGTTGGACGTGGGAGGGGTATGAAAAGTGATGGACTGAACACCCAGACATGGCACCTAATTAGTGGGGTACCTTACAGGGCACTGCTGTGAACTTCACAAAAAGGGTGCCATGTCTTCATCTCACTACAGCTCCCTTATAGGGCATGGTGAGGACACCAAACCACCTCCAGAATCTTCTAGACCCACTTATCTACCACCCCAATAGCCCTTATGGCTGCAGGAGTCACTTATATGCCAGTAAAAAAGGTTTTGAGGGTGTATAGGGGAGTGCACATGTTTCAATATCATTGCAGTCATTACAGGGGCTTATGGGCAGGGTCCTCCTCTCCATGCGTCCCTAACCCACCCTCAAGACGGCTTAAAAAGTCTCTGTGCAGCACGACTAGGCTTTCCTATGCCAGGCTTTCAGGTGATGATGTTTTGGAGGCACAATTATCAAGTTGTGATTAATATTTTTATGGGGGGGGGGGTCGCTGATCACTGGGGTAGTGTGTGTGGGGGGGTCTGTATTATGTGTTTGCAGTGCTTATCTGGTCATTTTAGGTGGTTTTTTTGTGACTTAGACCATGTTTTAAATGGTCTAAGTCACAACGTCCAAGTTCCGTCGATCCTGTGCTGTATAACTTTCAGTTATACATGCAGTACGACTAAGGGCTTCTTTTACTAAGCTGCGATAGTGGTTTTAGCGCACGCTTAGTGCGTGCAGAATTGCCACGCATGCTAGATGCTAATGCCAACATTGAGCTGGTGTTCGTTCTAGCTGCGTAGCGTGGGTTTATAACACGCTAAAATTCTGACCACGCTAAAAACGCTATCGCAGCTTAGTAAAAGTCTAAGCCTGCCCACATCCCGCCCAAATCCCGCCCTCGACACTTCTCCTGAAACGCCCCGTTTAGCTATGATTGTTGAGCGGCACTGTGAAGGCCTAGGTCTTTTTTAAATACGTCCAAAACCTGGTTTTATTATTGGCACTTGGACGTTTTTGACTGATGATCGTCCAAGTGCCTACTTAGGCCAGTTTTTGGACGTTTTTCTCTTTCAATTATGAGCCCCATAGCCTTCAATTTGCCAAAAACTTCATATGTGAAATTCTTGCTTTTAACATAAGAGGAAATATGCAGAATAAGGACACGATGGATAAGTACAGAATATGAATGTCTGAACTTCTTTAGAAGAGGTTTATGACCAATATAATGAACTGGAGGCAGATAATTTGTTGAATGGATTTTGAAGCTCTTTTCAGGTAAAACATCTTTTTCTCCCATATAAACACTGCTCACTCTCTTCCCTTTCTCTAACGTACCAAGCCATGGCATAGCTAGGAATGCATGGACCCCTGGTGGAAACATTAAAATGGTTCCTATAACACCATTTCTCCCAAGATAGGGGGGGACAAGGGGCAGGAGGTTGGGGAGGGAGAGGAGGAGGAGCTCTTTTAGAGTTACCATAAACAAATCCTGCAAAAAAGCAAACACATTCCAAATTGGTATTGAAACCTGTCATAGTAATAGAAACAGAATTCAACATGCAAGTTATCAGAGATGCACAATTCACAAAGCTTACCTATTTACAATTTGTTGTCTGAGCATTGGTTTAATCCCAATGCCTCTTTTCTGCTTTTCTATGTGTGTTTTTTCTTAATTCTCATTCTAGGGTCTCCTGTCCTTATGGTATTTCTTCTCTCTCTATGACCACCATCCATATTTCCTCTGCATCTCTATACATCCTGCCTAGCATCTTCCTTATGTGTCTCTGTTCCTATCCCCCCATATTCACTCTCTCTCCTCTGTATCTATCTTACTCCGTCCAGTATCCTCCCTCTTTATCCCTATCCCTCCCCTCTGTCCAGCATCATCTCTGTGTTCTTGTCCCTATGCTTTCTCCATTCCCAGCATAATTTGAGTCCTTGTCTTATAACAAACATCTCCAGTTTCTCCTGTCTCTCTTTCCCATACCGCTGCCCCCTCTCCGTGGTCCAGCATCTCTCTCTCTCCTCCTCTGTTGGTCCAGTATCTTCCCCTCTCTGTTTTGGTTCCCTCCACACCACTCAGTCTAACATCTTTCCCCTTCCTTTTTATTCCTTATCTCTTTCTTCTCACTCTCCCTCCATTTCCCTTCCCCTCAGGTCTAACATCTCTCCTTCTTTCTTCCCCTTTGCTCCGGGTCTCTCTCTCTCATCTCTCTGTTCTTCCAGGTGCAGTATTTCTCCCCCTCCCCTGCAGACTTTTCATCTTTAAATCTCCTCACCTATGTGGATTCAGTAGTTCTCCAGCAGTCTTCCAAATAGCCAACAGAAGCAGTAATGTAAACAGCCTGCATCTAGCCAGCCCCCCCAAACTTTTCTTCTGCTGAATCCAAACCAAAGAAAATTGCATGAGAGAGGTAGGATGCAGCAGAGGGAAGACACTAACAAGGATTAGAATGGGCGGCTCAGCATTTAGCTTGTACTGCTTGGCTGCACTGCTTGATAAAAGTGGAGGTACGGCAGGAAACTAATGGCATGCAAATTACCACAACGTTAAAGAATGTGCAACAACAAATAACACAGCAAACACTGTGCTAATTTCTGCACTGGATGAAATGTTTTCCTTCTTCTTTCCTGTCAGTTCATGATCCAGTCTCCATTTATGCAATGAGAGGATTAAGGGAATTCAGGCCCAGGCTGGGGCCTCTGATATTTCTGTTGCAAGATCTCAGGATATGGACCACATTAAGGGGCTTTTTTTTTTTTTTACTAAGCTGTGATAAAATCTGGGTTTAGCATATTCTTTTGCAGGACTTAAAACTGGGCATTTTCTTTTCTTTTTTTTTTTGTACGTCATGCCTCCATTCTCCACCCATGGCACACCCTCTCTAAAAAATATATATATTTTAAAAACAGTTAATGTACGTTAAGGTGCTTAACAGTAGATGCTGCTTCTGTGCTGAATTTTCAGCGCAAGAAAACATTCTAACAGTTGCAAGGGACCGAAACAGGGCAGAAATGGCAGATCCACACGAAAACATACATGTGCCTATTTATAGACTAGTGTGGATCTGCAAAGAAAGTGTGGCCATGAAAAGGGTATAGAACAGGGATGTCAAAGTCCCTCCTTGAGAGCCGCAATCCAGTCGGGTTTTCAGGATTTACCCAATGAATATGCATTGAAAGAAGGCATGCACATAGATATTATGCATATTCATTGGGGAAATCATGAAAACCCGACTGGATTGCGGCCCTCAAGGAGGGACTTTGAGACCCCTGGTATAGAAGGACCAGCAGCATTCCCTTAAAATGTGCACAATGTTATAGAATTCGGAAGATCTGTACCCAACTTGCACGCAGGATTTACACTTGGTTTCAGCTGGAGTAACTTCTCACACCCAAAGTTAAGCATGAATCCTGGTGCAACATGCTATTCTATAACAGGTGTGGATTACAGAACATCTGTTACATAGGAGCCAGCTCTGTGGGTACTGTAGGTGCTTGAACACCCCCAATATTGAGCAAACTCTTTGACATTGTCCAAGGAGAGGCAAATTCCATTGAGTTTAGTATCCCAAACCATTCTGAAAACAGTTTAATGGATTTTGCAGAAGCCTGCCTTTACTGCACCTTTACTGCACTAAGGCCCAGGTTCTGTAACCAGTGCCAATGTCGACGGCCACCTTAAAAGCGTTTTCTTGGCCTACATTTCCGGCACCTACCTATGATGTGAATCGGACCTCCATAGGCGCTTCAGGTCATCTGATGTAATATCCGGTGTTAGCCATGCCCACAGTGGCATTAGGCGGCCTGAAGCACCTACAAAGGGGCGATTCCAGTGCTGATTTTTTAGGTGCCAGTAGGCGCATTAAAACTCAGTTAAAAACATCATTTCAATGGTATATTTTACTGAGTTTGGAATGAAGAGATGCCGACACGTTCATAATTGTCCCCTGAGGAAGGCAATGGTATCGCCGAAACTCAGATCCCAGTTGGGATTTTGACTTTGGAACTTTGACTTTTGGCATTTTGCTTGTTTTTAAACTTTCGATACAAACTGCTAATAAAGGAATTCTGACCACTCGGTTGGATTTGACATCTCCAGTGCCTCTTGTCGGATTTGCTTTGCTTTGAGGCTTACATAACATAAGAACATAAGCAGTGCCTCCGCCGGGTCAGACCATAGATCCATCCTGCCCAGCAGTCCGCTCTCGCGGCGGCCCAAACAGGTCACGACCTGTCTGAATAACCAGAAGGGGCCCCCTTGCCACCTTGGTTTCCCATTGAAGTCCTATCTTCCCATCGAAGTCCTAATCCTCCGGTCTTGCACATTCACGACTTGGTTGGGTTTCCATACTTATTACCTGATTAGTTTTCTATACTTGTATTACATCCCAGCACCTCTCTCAGTATCCCACGATCCCTTTATCCCTCAGGAATCCGTCCAATGCTTGATACCTTTTTTTCCTTTCCCCATATAAAATTGGTGCCATTTAGAGAATCTGGGCCTAAATGCGTATTAGGGCTTAATGCCCTTTAGTAAAAGGGCCTCTAAGTACAATAATAAAATTACTTCATTCGAAACATAAAAAGCCACTTCATTCATTGAGTGAGGAATCAGTTTAGATGCCTTGTAGCTTTACTAAGGTCTTGCTTAAGGTATGAAAAATAGGTTGCTTTTCACTTATACCAGGTTGCTAGACCTTAACATAATTTCAATTCATATAAATGCAAAATGCATCCAAATGAATGGAAATAAATTTACATAATAAGGTTTTGTCCAATTCTACCATCCATCTATTCCTAAAACTGCAATTTATCCAGATGTGAAATCATATATATAAATGTAATGCTTTTTATCCCCGGGTAAAGGTACCTTGGTAGGCTGATTGGGAAAACCATGGTGCTTCTCAATCATCCTTCTTGTAACCCAGCAGACTGATTGGAAATCAAGGGGCCACTCAACTCTCTTGCCGATTGCTATTGACAGATTACTCAATGTAAGATAAGGATGGGTGGAAGCTTCTCAAGCCAGGGGTACATCCTATCTCTTGCTCCTTCTATTTTCTTTCTGCTTCTTCTCTCTAAGGAAATGGGACCCTTTAATACATTAGTCTGAATTTCTGCCTGAGCACTGAAGCTGCAATCTCTCAGTATTAGGTAAAAACACTTAGCGATTGTCTTGCCAGGCTCCAAAGGGCAATAATTTCTCTTTAATGAATTATGCAACATGATCTGTATTAGCAGATACGCATAACAAGACTTTTAACTACAATATAATGCATGTAGTTGCAGTACATTCAAGAATTGTCTAATAAGGCATGAAAAAGGGAATGACTAAGAGTGACATTACATTGGTGGTTAGGTGATCTCATTTTCACAAATTGAAGAGATGGTGCACACTCAAATTAAGCTGTGATTAAATAAACTCTCTATACTACTCCTTGATCCCTTATTAGTCTTGTTTGTCATGGATAGATTGTAAGTTCTGTTCAGAAGGGACTGCCTTTTATATGCTTCTGATGGCAAGAGTTTGGGGAGGGTTGGCTGGGTCCAGCACGGGGGCACTAGGGCTGGTGCCGGACAGACTTCTACAGTCTTGTGGCTCACAAATGGCAAGAGACTGGAAGGATATTAGCCAAATTCAGTGAGGGAGAACTGAGGCCAATGCCTTCTGTCTGTGTCCTGCAGGTAGCAGGAGATGGAAGATGATTGGCTGGATCCAGCATGGGTGAACTGGGCCAGTGCTGTACAGACTGTGTCTCACATGTGGCAGGTGGGGTTTTGGCACCTCTGGGGATTTGGATCATTTTGTTGTGTGCTGTAAATGGGGATGCTGGATATTGTTGTGTGCTAGGCCAGTAGACAGCACTAGCAGCGACTGTCTCAGATCTAGGCATGACTCCCCTAGGGAAAAGGGAACCTTTCAGGTAGTCACCAACTAGGCATAAAAAAAACAAAACACAGCAGCAAATTTCAGTTCTGCAACTTTTATTGCAGACCACTGTATGGTCTCAGTTCAGTAAATCCAACCCACTCTAAGCAGGAAAAAAGAAGAAAGAAAACAATACTTGGACTGGAAGAGCGTCACCAGTGGGGTGCCGTAGGACTCGGTGCTTGGACCTGTGTTCTTCAACATCTTTATAAACGATCTGGACATAGGTACGACGAGCGAGGTGATTAAATTTGCAGACGATAGAAAGTTATTCAGAGTAGTGAAGACGCAGGGGACTGTGAAAATCTGCAACATCACATAATCAGGCTTGAGGAATGGGCATCGACATGGCAGATGTGGTTCAACGTGGACAAGTGTAAAGTGATACATGTCGGTAACAAAAATCTCATGCACGAATACAGGATGTCCGGGGCGGTACTTGGAGAGACCTCCTAGGAAAGGGACTTGGGAGTTATGATCGACAAATCGATGAAGCCGTCCACGCAATGTGCAGCGGCGGCGAAAAGGGCGAGCAGAATGCTAGGAATGATAAAGAAGGGGATCACAAACAGATCGGAGAAGTTTATCATGCCGCTGTACTGGGTCATGGTGCGCCCTCACCTGGAGTACTGCGTACAGCAATGGTCTCCTTACATGAAAAAGTACAAGGTATTACTCGAAAAGGTCCAGAGAAGAGCGACTAAGATGCTAAGGGGTTGGAGGAACTGCCGTACAGTGAAAGATTAGAAAAACTGGGCCTCTTCTCCCTCGAACAGAGGAGATTGAGAGGGGACATGATTGAAACATTCAAGGTACTGAAGGGGATAGACTTAGAAGATAAGGACAGGTTGTTCACCCTCTCCAAGGTAGGGAGAACGAGAGGGCACTCTCTAAAGTTGAAAGGGATAGATTCCATATAAGCGTAAGGAAGTTATTCTTCACCCAGAGAGTGGTAGAAAACTGGAACGCTCTTCCAGTGTCTGTCATAGGGGATTACACCCTCCAGGGATTCAAGACAAAGTTAGACAAGTTCCTGCTGAACAAGGATGTACGCTAATAGGGCTAGTCTCGGTTAGGGCGCTGGTCTTTGACTGGAGGGCCACCGCATGAGCGGACTGGGTATGACGGACCACTGGTCTGACCCAGCAGCGGCAATTCTTATGTTCTTAAAACACACTTCTCCCCCCTGTTTATTCACAGTAGGCTTTAACTCTCTTTCTGGCTCTAAAGTCCAAGTCCTCTTCACCAGGGCACTGTGTAATATAACTGCAGTTTTAAAGTCCAAAAAACTTTGCATCACCACGAAACAACAGCAAAAATAATTATGAAAGCTTTTTTTCGCTCTCCTCAAAGTATGTTTATGGGTCAAAAAATCTGGATTTTTCCCCGATGTTACAAAGTTAACCCAAGACCGCAGAAAATTATTTCTAGCTATGCGGGAAGAAATAGTAAAAATGGGTGCTCATTTCTTATTAAACTATCCTTGTAAATGCCAAATAAAATATGCTGGGATGAAATACGTGTTTTTTGCTCCAGAGCAGCATTGAAATTTTTTGGACACAAAGAAAGCAATGAAAGTATGAAACTTGGGCTGTTAAGAAATAGGCTGGTATGAATTATGTTAAACCTTTTCCTAAATGTAATCTTTATTGTTAATAAGAGATCTCCCCAGTGGCGTACCAAGGGGGGGCGGTGGGGTGGTTCGTCCCGGGTGCAAGCCATGAGGGGTGTGCTCCCGGCCTTGGAGTCATGGCTCGGGAACTTCCCTTCTCATGGCCCTATCCCAAGGCTTTCGTGCCTCCCTTTACCTGATTGTGTCAGAGAGCAGCCTGCAGAAAGGATCGCGAGTACTTTAGCGATCCATGCAGGTTGCCATAGCCTCCGGAGATGTTGTCCCTCTGTCGCAATCCTGCCTCTGACGTCAGAGAAGGGTCGAGACCGTGGCAGAAGGTCTTCTGGGGGGAAACAGTCCTTCGGGGGGAGGTACAGTCCTTCAGGGGGGTACAGGCCTTCAGGGGTGTGGTGTAGGCCTTTGGGGGAGGGGGTGCAGGCCTTCAGGGGTTTAGGGAGGGACAGGCCTTCAGGGGGGGACAGACCTTCATGGGAGGGCTCCTGGTGTAGAAGTACACAGAGGGAGGGAGGGAAAGGAGGGGGTTCATAGGCATGTGCATATGCCGGACTTGGGAGGGGGGAAAGAAATAATGGGTCTAAAAACAGAGGAGTGGGAGAAAGATGGTGGATAATGGGATTTAGGGAGGGAAGGAACAGAAAGGGAGAGAAGTTGGACACAAGGGATGGTATGGAGGGGGGATAGAGATACTGGATAGGAGGATAGTTGGGAAGAGAAAGGGAGAGATGGTGGACCCTGGAGAGATGGTGGGGAAGGAAGGAGAGATGTTGGATGAAAGGGTAGTTGAGAAAAGGTGGATCTGTGGATGGAGACAAAAAAAAAAAGGAAAGATGCCAGACCTCCGGGGGAGGGAAGGGAAACAGAAGGGGAGGACAGAGATGGCAGATGGATGGTTAGCACGGAGAAAGAAGAAAGAAGGAGACCCTAGCAAGCAAGACAACCAGAGCATGGGACCAACAAGAGCCTGGAACCAACAAGATTTGAATATTAACCAGCCAACAAAAGGTAGAAAAAATAATTTTATTTTCTGTTTTGTGATTACAATATGTCAGATTTGAAAAGTGTATCCTGTCAGAGCTGGCGTTAGACCGCAAACGTGAGCTAGGATTTAACAGAGAGAGAGGAAAGTCATTTTTGTTTCTTTATTTTGTTTACACAACAGTGTCAGTGTGGTTAGGAGAAGCCAAAGGGGGTGAAAAAGCTATAAAATAAACCTACCAGGATGTTTGTAAAAAACACCCAATTGGGCAGGAAAATCAAATTGAATCGAAAAACCAATTCAATAGGCTGAATCGAATCAAATTTTTTTTCCTGAATTGGGCAGCACTAGTTTGCGCTACTGTCTTAGACTTTAGGACCTGGGAATGGGGAGAGATGGCATCCTCAGTACTTTATAATGCAGGTGAAATGAGGATTTGGTCAGATTTTTGAAGGGTCTTCAGAAGAAAAATATTGTATAGGCCGGGGGACATGAGATAGCAGGAAATGGGAACTTTTCTTCCTTCCATTTTTGTGAATGGCAAGGCTGAGGATGTCAGAGAGTTCAGTTAAAATATGTGCTTTATAAGAAAATATAATAATGTGTTTTATAAAGTTTATAAGCATTGCTGGCCTACCCGGTGACGTGTTCCTAGTGGTGGTGGTAGCGTATCAATGTGTTGAGAGGAAGAGGTGGTCTGGAAAATTCTGCTGAGCAAACTCCGGGCCCATTTTCACCCCCCAGTTAGTCCACTCCACTCAACTGGTTCACACACTGAGTGGGTTTTTGGGTGTTGTGCCTGGGTAGCTGTTTTGGGATCTCTTCCAGTGGTTTGTCAGTATCTCCTTGTGGTCCAAGGAAGGAAACTTTGTTAACCTTAGCATTGACCTTCAGAATATGTTTATAACAGCGCTGCTTGTGTGGCATTAGGCTATATAGTGATCGAAAGACAAAACCAGACCTTTGCACATTTTTGCACTATATGGTGGGTGTATGAGGAGATTCACATTTCCTGCACAGCTTAGTCCATGTGAAGTTACCTTGTGCTGTATTTGACATCTAGCAAGGTCTCTGTTTGGAAGGAAAGATCTAAGCTTAAAAATGAAGTGGCCAGAAGTTATGGTAAAAGCAGATAGCGTAGCTCAATGCTGGCGTTAGCGTCTAGCGCACACAGCAATTTAGCATGTGCTAAAACCACTATCGCAGCTTTGTAAAAGGAGCCCTTAGTGTATGATACTCTGATTTGCTGTACCAAGTGGATTCTTGTAAATTGTTTTTAAAATATAAATAAATAAATTTTAAAAACCAACTAATTATAATTGTAAGACTGCTGCACGCAATCAGCTGCTGGATCATTTAAAAGACTGCAATGTCAAGCGCACCTTTCAAGTACAATCTGAAATGCCATCAGTGGTAACTAAAAATAGAATGGAGGTCAGGGGGAAACCACTGAACACTCATGAGTTCTTGGCACAACCTTGGAATCATAAGCAACTTACTTTAAGTGAACATAAAACCACAGAATAGTTGCAAGATAACATAAATTTATTTATTTATTCAATTCTCTATACCTTTCTCCTAGGGGAACTCAAAACGGTTTACATGCATTTATTCAGGTACTCAAGCAGTTTTCCCTGTCTGTCCCGTTGGGCTCACAATCTATCTATCGTACCTGGGACAGTGGGGGAATTAAGTAACTTGCCCAGGGTCACAAGGAACAGTGTGGGTTTGAACTCACAACCTCAGGGTGCTGAGACTGTAGCTTTAACCACTGCGCCACACTCTAATTGTGATAAATAACCTGATACATATAGATCATTTACACTGTCCTTGTGCCTGCAAAGAACCCCCTCCTCCCATTCATTTGACTGTCATAAACGATTCCTTGATTAATTAATCATCCTTGATCATCTTCGGTTCAAGATTATAAAGGAAACTCTAATGTTAAACTGCTGATCTGCATGCTTTGCATTTTTTTTAATGGCTTGTTTGCTTCCAGATTTCGCACATGTAGGAATGGAATAATTGTAGCGATTCATGAGAAATAAAATTAGTTCTATCATTGACAAATGTGACATCCAGTAGGAAAGATGACATACCAGGCTGCAACATTTACTGCTGCTCCCTTTTGATGGATTAAAAATGTGTTTCCTCGGTAAGATTAAAGACCACAGATTAGAAACATCTCCCTCAGAACTAGGTAGCCCTATTATGGTTAGTTTGTTTTGCTTTTCCTGTGGCTCTGTCTTGCATGGATAAGGAAGCAGTTCCTGGAGGTGAGGGTTCAAATTGAGAGTCTTAGCAAAGATCCTACTGGTTTGAATCCTCTATCATGTTTAACCAGTGTTATTCACCAGGTCACTGGGATGACTCTTTTCAGTAGGGTGCCTATGCAGTTAGATGCCCATGTACCTCTGGGCAATTATTATTATTATTATTCTCGAGACCAATATTCAAAACAATTTAAATGACCAGAAGAGGCTCCTGGATGTTTAACTCTCCAGATCAGGGTTAACTGAGCGTTTTTGGCAGCACTTAACCAGATAGTGCAAATGAAATTGCCCAGTTCATGCTCAAGCCAAAACCGGTTAAATTGGCGATGTTCTGGTGACAGAATCACCACTTAGTCGGTTATGGGCTGATTTTTTTTTTTAGCAATTAAGGGCCGGATTCTCTAAACGGTGCCATTGCCAGTGAATGCCTTAAAAGTGGCCCACTGTCACATGTCAATCACACAACTGCACTGTTTAATGAATCACGCCTCCGTCAAAAGTAGGCACCTACTGGCGCCTAATTCCACTTCTAGAATTAGCCACGCCTACATTGGCATTAGGCGCCAGTAGGCACCTCCGGAGCCATGATTCTGGTGCCATTTTTTTAGGTGCTAGTAGATGCCTTGAAATGTTTGTTAAGTAGCATTTTAAACAGCGTTTTCTTCACTTAACTTTGGCGCTGTTTATAGATTCCGGGCCAAACTGGCTAAGATAACAACA
Organism: Geotrypetes seraphini; assembly: GCF_902459505.1. Lineage (NCBI taxonomy): Eukaryota > Metazoa > Chordata > Amphibia > Gymnophiona > Dermophiidae > Geotrypetes > Geotrypetes seraphini. The sequence continues at coordinate 174,079,858 of NC_047089.1, forward strand.
TAAATCGTTCAAAACTCAGTCCTGTCTGTAGAGCTCTTCATAGCCGGTTAAGTGCTGAATATTGCACCTCACTGGCTCTGTACAATATATCCAGAAATTCAATGCCAGAGCCCAATCAGGACCCGGTATTGAAATTTCCAGGAATAAAGCCAGCAGCGGTCAACAAAAGGCTGATCGCTGCCAGCTGAATATTGGGCTCGATTTTGTTATTATTGGAGTCAGTATTCAAAAGGATTTAAACAGACAGGAGACGGCTTCTGCCACTTAAACCCCCAAAGATAATAGTTCACATTTAAAAACATTTCATAGCATCTTAAAAATTAGTACCAGAAGGTTAAATCTAATGCCAGAGCTAATCAGCCAGTGCAGTGCCACAAAACTAGCGGAGATATGTTTGTGTTGCTCCTACTCCACCACTAAAACCCAGCCCTATTTTAAGCTAACAGTAAGGCTTTAATGCTAGCTGCTGACAAGTCCATTAGCAACGAATTACAGTAATCAAAGCCAGCATAGATCTATGAAAGCCTAATTTCAATGAAAATGGTTTCACTCTGTGAATATATGAATACCTTTAGCCAATGCGCAAATTTTAGATACAGTGTCAATCTTGAATCAAGAGACACCTCGAGGTATTACACCCCTGAATTCTTGGTATTCATATCCCTTAAAACCAGCAACAGGAACAGAAAATCCCTACAACATAACTGGACTTCAATCTTAACATTTAAAGCCAGACTGCTGTTTGTAGTATATTATTTTCTTTAGTAACATTGATTTTGAACATTATTTGCCTCATGGCAACTTAGTAAATTGGCCCGTTAATGAGGTACTGTGGTTCATCATTTCACCATCCGTAAAATTTTGGTGTGTAGAATTTTAATTAGTTTAATTAGTTTACTTCACACCCTGTTGCTTTTGGTTACAGAGCACAGAAAATGTTAGTAAATGTGTGTAGTCTGATTTTTGTTCTTGTAGCCTTTGCAATACAAAAAATCTTCATGTTAACAGTTTAATTCATGTTGATGTAAAATTCAGTAAGGATAATATTGCCAGTTGACTGGCACAGCTTAAGCCTGCCTGCCGTAAATCTTCCTAGTCATAGCCTACATCATCCTAGTCATAGACTACAACAGGAGCTCAAGGCAGCCATTTTGGTGATAGGGCAGGAGCGTAAGATGATCGATCCTGCCCTGCATTGCTGCTAGAGCACCAGGTAAGGTCTGAGGTAGGTATGGGACAAAGGAGGGAGGTGGGGGTGGGTCAGAGCCGGCCCTGAAAGTTATCCGTGATATTTCAATATACATGGGCCAGCTCTGCCCCTAACCCCTGCGAATATTGAGGGTCTGCTGTACTTCTATCTATGAAAGTGCAAAGTGCATTGCTACTAAGTTTTCCTTGGCTATCCAATTACCCTCCCTAATTCTAATCCCCCCCTGTTTTACTAAAAACACAATAGCGGTTATTAGCGCATTGAGCCGCGCTGCTCCTGATGTACATAGGAACTCTATGAGCATTGGGAGCAGCGCAGAGCATTCAGCGCTGCTCCTTGCGTTAATAACCACTATAATGAAAAATAAAATAAATTAGAATAAAATAAAATTAGAATTAAAATAAAATTAGAATTAAATTAAAATAACATTAGAATTAAAATATTTTATTTTTCATTATAGTTTAATCTCCTCATGAGGAAGCCCTTTTCAGGTGAAACTTGGGTTCAGTAAAGCACATTTTATGAGCACGCATGAACTACTTTGAAGCACAATAGAAAAGATTCAAAAAAAGAAAAATTCCCTGCTAGGCCGCTACATAGATACACAAAAAGAATAAGATCAGTTATTTCAAATACAAGTTAAGTGCTATTATTTTTCAATTATATTAATTAAGGTAGATAGAATAGTAACAGTATAGTAGCTGTTGCAGTAACATTTCTGTATTGGGACGGAGGAGTGTTATGATGGTCCCAGACTTGTTCTCTTAGTGGCACCGTATGAGCAGGAGTCAAAGGACACTGAGCGCTTTTCACATTATATATTTAATATTCTAGGTAATTTTTATTTTTGATACTATTTTGTATATTTTACAAAACATATGCTAATATTTTGATAATTATACTTTGAATAGCATATTAATTAATCTTTTATATTCCTATTGGTCTTTAATATCATTAAAAAGGCCTGACAAAATAAATAAGTCTTTAATTGCTTCTTAAAAGTAGACAAAGAAGAAATTTGTTGCACATGGTGTGCCCAGGGATAAAACAACCCGTAAAAATAATTCTCCTCTAGGACAGGGTTTCTCAACCTGCGGTACGCGGACCCTAGGGAGTACGCGGACCACCTGTTGGGGGTACGCGGGCTGACCGCCACCCACCGCCTGCCACTGCTGCTTGCTGCCCACCACCCGCTTGCTCCATTTAATTCCCCTCCTCCTGCTGTCGCAACTACAAAAGGGCCAGGCACGTGTAGCGATTGCTTGCTGCCGGTCCATAAGCCTTCCCCGATGTCAATTCTGATGTCGTAGAGAAGGTCCAGGCCAGCCTTGCACTACAAACTGCTTATGCGGTTTTGTAGAAAAGGGGGGGAGGGTGTAAAACATAATTTGCTCCCCAACTCTCCTAATTTCGTCCTATCTCCCCCGCAGAAATTTACTGTGTACTCCTAAACCCATCTCTGTCGCCTTCTCTCCCCTTGCTCTAGCTCATCTCCCACCTCTATTTTCACCTTGTAATAATAATAATTATTATAGTGATGATAATCATAATAACAATAATCCTAACGATAAATAATAATGGTACCTCACAGATTATTAAGCACTACGTTCATGATTCCCAAGCCCTTGGATAGGGATTGAATCATGATGAAGGGAACTGGTGAACATGGGCTATGATAGCATTATTTGTGAATTGTAAATAATAATAATAATAATTTAATATTGTCTGTTCTAATTTGAAAGTTTCATGGGTCAATCACTTTAGATGTTCTGTGAGTGTAAGGTGCCCATTTGTTTCCTGTCTCTCTTCTTTTCTCCATTAACCTAGGTCTGCAACATTATCCCAGGGGATTTCTTTTATGCTGCCAGTTAAATATGGAACTATCATGCAGAGATGTGTAAGCACCGAGACATTTACTGAGAAATTATCTAAGCTGAAGTTTCCTGATTTATCAGGCTAAAACATTTCTATTAATAGCGTGCCTTTGTTAACTGCAATGCATGCTTCCCATATAAAATGCATATCTATAGCTATTGTACATTTTTGAGGGAAATCAACAGAATAGATTGTTTTTTCCACTTATGCCTCTTGACCACGGGGTATATGGGCTCTGCTAAATTTTCATTTCTTATCCAACTGACAGGTCTCACATGAAAGAAAAATAGCTGGGGTCTTCCATCTCAAGGAAATAAGGCTCCTTGTTAATGCAATCATTTTTGAATTGCAAAGAGGTATAGTAGGCATTCACCATGTATTAGAATGAGACATCTCTTTGCAAGATAGATTACCAAGAGCAACGGAGCAATTGCAAGGCATTCTGCTCCTACCAGAAATTGCCATTAGAATTTAGCATCAGTTCCTCTGATAGCCTGCATTATAAGGGGTACAGAACAGTGCCATCTAGTGTATTTGCACAGTGAATGGATAGAAAAAGCAATAGCAGAAGGGGGAATCTTCTGACAGAGAATGACAAGGGGACATATTTGTCCCCATCCCTGCAGGATCTATCAAGTTTCAAGTTTCAAGTTTATTAGGATTTTATATACCGCCTATCAAGGTTATCTAAGCGGTTTTTTACAATCAGGTACTCAAGCATTTTCCCTATCTGTCCCGGTGGGCTCACAATCTATCTAACGTACCTGGGGCTATGGAGGATTAAGTGACTTGCCCAGGGTCACAAGGAGCAGCGGCGGGGTTTGAACCCTCAACCGCAGGGTGCTGAGGCTGTAGATCCAACCACTGCGCCACACACTCCCCATTTCATCCCCGCGAGTTCTGTTCCTGTCCTTGCCCCATCCATGCAAGCTCCGTCCTCATCTGCATAAGCCTAAAACACTTTAAAATAAATAAATAAATCATAAGTGCTTGAGGCTTGTGCAGATGTGGACAAAGTTTGCAAGGATAGGGTAGGAACAGGCACAGAACTTGCAGGGATGGGACAGAGATGAAGATCGATCCCTTGGGGACAGGGACAAATTTGTCCCCTTGCCATTCTGTACAGTTCTCAACATGCATGTTTCTGTCAAAGAAAACTACATAGAAACATAGAAACTGACGGAAGAAAAGGGCCACGGCCCATCTAGTCTGCCCACACTAATGATCCACCCCCTAACTTCCTCCGTGAACAGATCCCACATGCCAATCCCATTTTTTCTTAAAATCTGGCACGCTGCTGGCCTCAATTACCTGTAATGGAAGACTATTCCAGCGATCAACCACTGTATTTATCATACAGTCTCTGCCACCCTATGGGGCTCATAATCGAAATGGAAATACGTCTAAAAACCCGCCCATGTCGGCACTTGGATCACCTAAAAGGCAGGTTGTCCAAATGCAGATAATCTAAATAGCTTTATAGACGTATCCAGGGACATTTTAGGCCTCTGAATACCGCTGTGCACCCAGGGCTGAAAGGGGCATTTTGGAGGAGTGGTGGGGCAGGATTTGGGTGGGACATGGGCCAACCTAGACTTAGTCATACTGCAGGGATAATCAAAAGTTTTACTAGGCTGCCTGGATGGAACTTATACGTTGTGACTTAGGCGATCTAAAAACAAGTCTAAGTGCCCAGAAGGTATCCAAAGTGACCAGATAAACACTGCAGACACAAGTACAGACCCATACACACTCCCCCAGTGATCACTGACCCCTCACACTGCCATAAAAATCAGAATAAAAACGTACATACCTGTCTCCAGAACATCAACACCTGCTATATAAAAGCCTAGTAGAACTGCACAGAGGCCTCTTAAGTAGCCTGGGGGGTGGGCTAGCGAACCATAGAGAGGAGGACCCAGGCCCATAGGCCATTCTAACCACTACAATCATGGTGGAAAATGTGAGCCCACCAAAAAAACTCCAAACCCTACTGTACTGCCATATAGGTACCACCTGCAGCCATAAGGGCTATTGGGGTTGTAGACAGGTGGGTATAGTGGGTTTTGGTGTTGGGGGGGGCTCAACATTACTTATATGGGAGTTCTGGTAAGTGGCACCATTTTTGTGAAGGTCCTTGAGTGCCCTGAAAGGTGCCCCACTACTCTGTTGCCATGTCTGGGTGGCCAGTCCATCACAATGCTGACCTCTCCCACATCCAAAAGATCTTGATCTGGGCATTTGGGTCTTGGACAAGAATGTGCCATAAAGAAAGATGTACTAGTGGTCTGGATGTACAGATGGATGATTTTTAAAAAAAATTATATTTTAGATGTATTTTTCGAGATTGGACATTTGTGCCCTGCCGACTTTGGGTGACTAGCGCCCTACTCCAAATTGGACTTAGATGTATGTTTTGATTATGCCCCTCCACGTCTGCCATGGTACGATCTCTCATGCCATGCTTGCCGCACAATGTTTGCCGCTTCATGTCTTTCATGCAATATTTCGTCATGCATAATTGCATTGCCATTTTGCCAAGTCGTGTCATACTATATTAATCATGCTTCATAATACTATGTTTGCCGTGCTATGTTTTACTGAACTATACTTGCCATGCTATGCCTCATCACAGTGTTCTCCCCAGAAATTTTTTCCAGCCAGTTGGCATGAAAAAGTAGTTGGGTGGGGCGGGATGGGGAAATGTGGTGGTGGGGAAAATTAACCCCCTCTTTTACTCAGGTGCGCTAACATTTTTAGCACGCGCAAACTCCCACACTACGTGGGAAAACTAACGCCAGCTCAGTGCTGGCATTAGCATCTAGCACATGTGGTAATTCTGTGCGCGCTAAGTACACGCTAAAACCATTTTTGCAACTTAGTAAAAAGAGCCCTAAATGTGTACTATTTTTATTAGTTAATTATTATTATTTTCTAATGCTCAATATGATTTCCTTTTTTAAGGTTTAACACTTGTGCCAGAATATTTTTACTAAATTTAAGAAGCATCCAATGCTAGAAGGGAATAATTAGATATTTGCCCTCTTTCAAATGGTATAGAGGTTTAAAAAAGGGAAAGGTGTTAATGAAGTTATTAGGTTCAATCTAGCCATTTATTTCTGCATGAATTTAAACATCTAAAAAAAAAAAAAAGATAAATATAGCTCATCCAGTCATACAAGAATGGCTCTACAGCAGGAGTGCCCACACTTTTTGGGCTTGCAAGCTACTTTTAAAATGACCAAGTCAAAATGATTTACCAACAATAAAATTTTAAAAAACACAAAGCACACTGTACGCAGAGAAAATGTTAATTATCATTTATATTCCGCGGGTTTTCAAAGAGGTCAAGGCAGATGACTTTATGCAATGTCACCTCAGGGGGAGAGAGAAACAGGCAGTCAGGGGAAGAGAGAAAGAAAAGGGAAATGGCAGAAAGAAAGAAATATTGGATTTACAGTCAGAAGAAGGAAGTGCAACCAGAGACTCATGAAATCATCAGACAAAAAAGTAGGAAAAATGATTTTATTTTCAATTTAGTGATCAAAATGTGTCTGTTTTGAGAATTTATATCTGCTGTCTATATTTTGCACTATGGCCCCCTTTTACTAAACCACAATAGCTTTTTTTAGTGCAGGGAGATGTGCTGAATGCCCTGCGCTGCTCTCGATGCTCATAGGCTCCCTGCGCTAAAAACCGCTATTGTGGTTTAGTAAAAGGGGGCCATAGTGCAAAATATAGACAGCAGATATAAATTCTCAAAACAGACACATTTTGATCACTAAATTGAAAATAAAATCATTTTTCCTACTTTTTTGTCTGATGATTTCATGAGTCTCTGGTTGCACTTCCTTCTTCTGACTGTAAATCCAATATTTCTTTCTTTCTGCCATTTCCCTTTTCTTTCTCTCTTCCCCTGACTGCCTGTTTCTCTCTCCCCCTGCCCCCTCTTTATTTCTGCCTTTCTTTCTTTCTCTCTCCCCCTGCCTGTCTTTCTTTCTCTCTCCCCCTATCCTCCCAAGCCATTATGCCAATTTCTCCACTTCCCTGATTCTTTCCCTACCCCCTAAGCCACCACGCCGATTTCTCCCTGCTGCTTCCCTGAGCTAGGCCAGGCACGTACAAGCGCTGGACTCACAAAACTTCACCTCTGACGTCAATTCTAACGTCGGAGAGGAAGTTCCAGGCCAGGGGAGGCAGGAAGAAAAAGATTGCAAAAGCATCGCAATCGACTCACATTGCCTTTGCGATCTACTGGTCGATTGCGATCGACCGTTTGGGCACCCCTGCTGTTATGGTATCCTGTCCTGACCTGAGGAAAGGGGTTTGGTCCCAAAAAAACTGCCTTATTTTAATTTCCTATTTATAAACTTTAATTAATACAGTTACAATACTACTTGATTCTATGTAAAGCAACAAAAAATTTTTTTCTACCTTTTGTCGTTTTTGCTTTAATTATCTTCTCTTCGCTCTCTTCTTTCTATTCAGCGTTTGAACTCACTGCCTTCCATGCAACATCTGTCCTCTCTTTGCCCCTTCCACCCAGCCTCTGCCCTCTCTCTCTCTCTACCCCTTACATCTACTGTCTACCTTCTCTCTGCCCCTTGCATCCACTGTCCACCCTCTCTGCCCTTTCCATCCAGTGTCCGCCCTTTCTCTGTTCCATATGGCATCTTCCCTCTTTCTATGTCCCTTCAATAAACTGTATATCCTGTGCCCTTTCTCTCCTTTGAACATGATTCATTTCAGCTTCATCCCCCTCCCCTATGCTCTGGCATCTCTCTCTTCTCCTTTCCTTCCTTCCTTCCTTCCTTCCCACTCCACCCCATGGTCTGGCATCTCTATCATCTTCCCTTATCTCCCCCATGCCCTGGCATCTCCCTCCTCCCCCTCCCCCCATATGTGTTGACATCTCTCCCCCCCTCCATGGCCTGGTAGCTCCTTTCCTTTCCCTCCCTCCCATAGTCTTGGTGTCTCTTGCCTCTCCTCTCCCTTACCTGGTCTTCCTTCTCCCCTCTCTCTCCCCAATTGGGTGCTGCTGCAGCACTTAATATCCCCCTCCCCCTCCCCAATTGGGTGCAGCAGCAGCACTTCTCTTACCCTCCCCCATTGGGTGCACCAGCAACATTTCTCTTCCCTTCCCCCCAAAATGGGTGTAGCAGCAGAATACTTCTCTTCCCTCTCCCCTCCCCTATTCAGTACAGCAGCAGCATTTCTCTTCCCATCCCTCCCAGCTCAAAAACCCTTCGGTAGGCTCGCTAGGGAAGTTGTAAGCTTCCCTCCATCATTGACCTATCTTTCATAGGTCAGCGACGGAGGGAAGCTTACAACTTGCAGCTTTTACTTGCTTCGGGCCTTCCTCGTTGCCGGGTCCTGCCTACTTTGTTTCAATGGCTGGGAGGATGTAGATGGGCTGGAGTAGGTTTTAACCGAGATTTCGGCAGTAGGAACCCAAGCACAGTACCAGGTAGAGTTTTGGATTCTTGCCCAGAAATAGCTAGGAAGAAAAAAAATTTAAATTGAATCAGGTTGGGCAGACTGGATGGACCATTTGGGTCTTTATCTGCCGTCATCTACTATGTTACTATGTTTATGTTTCTAAATGGCTTGAGTAAATGCTTGTGCCTAACTGTAGATAGAGAAGAAAAACTGAATTTTGCTGAGAAGATGGATTTATTATCTAAATACAGTTTTAGCAAATGGATTAAATCTGGAGCTTGAATGGGCCACTTTGATCTGAGGGGTTGAAATGGGGAGGTTATCCTTGGACTTTCAGAAAGCGTTTGACAAGGTTCCACATGAAAGACTTCACAAGAAACTACAAAGCCATGGAATAGAGGGAGATATACTAAGATGGATAGGCAAATGGCTGGAGAACAGAAAGCAAAGAGTGGGCATAAATGGGAAGTTCTCAGACTGGGAGAAAGTGACTAGCGGTGTGCCCCAGGGCTCGGTTCTTGGGCCCATCTTATTTAATATTTTCATCAATGACCTAGAAGAAGGAACATCCAGTGAGATCATCAAGCTTGCAGATGACACAAAGCTATGCCGGGCAATCAGATCGCAGAAGGATAGCGAGGAATTCCAGAGTGACTTGTGTCAGTTATAGAAATGGGTGGAGAAATGGCAGATGAAGTTTAATGTGGAAAAGTGCAAAGTAATGCATTTAGGCAGAAAGAACAAGGAACACGAGTATAGAATGTCAGGTGCAACTCTGGGTAAGAGCAAACAAGAAAAGGACCTGGGTGTACTGATAGATAGGACCCTGAAACCGTTGGCACAATGTACGGTAGCAACAAAGAAAGCAAATAGAATGTTAGGCATGATAAAGAAAGGAATCACGAGTAGATCGGAGAAAGTTATAATGCTGCTTTATTGTGTCCAACATTGGTCTCCCAACCTAAAGAAAGATAAAAAACTGCTGGAGAGGGTCCAGAGATGAACAATGAAGCTAATAAAAGGTATGGAGAACTTGGAATACGAGGAATGACTTAAGAGACTGGGATTGTTCTCCCTTGAGAAAAGGAGACTGCGAGGGGATATGATCAAGACTTTCAAAATACTGAAAGGAATTGACAAAATAGAGGAGGAAAAAAATTATTTACAATGTTCAATGTGACACGGACAAGAGGACATGGACTGAAGCTAAGGGGGGACAAGTCCAGGACAAATATCAGGAAGTTCTGCTTCACGCAACGAGTGGTGGACACCTGGAATGCCCTTCCAGAGGAGGTTATTGCAGAATCCATCATTCTAGGATTTAAAAGCAAACTAGATGCACATCTCCTTACGAGAGGCATAGAGGGATATGGGTGACTAAAATTACGCCATGTGTACACTTGGCTGGGCTTCCGTGTGTGCGGATTGCCGGACTTGATGGACCGAAGGTCTGATCCAGAGATGGCAGTTCTTATGTTAAAAAACCAGTTCACTAGAACTTTTTTCAAAGTAATGGTAATTTTAACCTAGTCCCTTTACAGCCTCCCAGGCCCATAATGCTGTAGTAGATAATGCTGATGCAACTGTCAGCTGACCGGTCCTGGTGGGTATATACAAGGGAGAAGAAGAAGCCGTGGCATTTTGAATCAACATTCAACATATGTCAGTGTAAAGCTTGCTAAGGTAAGAGAGATGTTTTTAGTAAAACATATATTTTCTAACACTGCTACCATGAGGAGTGAGTTATTAGATAGATAGTAGTATATTAAATGTTTTAGAAATAAATTAAACACTTTTGTTTTTTAATTAGGGATAATAAGCCTTGAATAAACCTTCTGTAGGTGAAACATGTTGGCTCCTATTTCCCTCAAAAGAAGACCACAATTAAAAGCTAAGTACTCTTGAAATATGCTAGAAGGGTTGTTAAATAAAAATTAAAAAATAAAGTTTGTGAGTAAAAATTGATAACGGATCCAGTAAGGAGATAGTACATAAAGCCTAGGGCTGTGAAAGCTTTTGAGCCCAGGTGGTACTTCTGAGGAGCTAGGGATTATACATTAGAGGTAAGGAGTTTGATATATATATATTGAGCTTGATATATATCTTGAGAGTTTAACTGTAGATAGATGCATAAATGTAAATATTTTATAACTCAGGAATGTAACAACTAGGTATGCCTCTGACCTACCCAGGCTTCCCTTGCAGTTTCACACTCCAGAACAACCATTCCCAACTCAGTCCTCAGGGCACACCTAGTCCCATCAGGTTTTCAGGATATCCACAATGTATGTGTATGAGATAGTTGCATGCACTGTCTCAATTGCATGAAAATATGACTCATGCATATTCATTGTGGATATCCTGAAAACCCGATGGCACTACCCATGGTCCAAGGACTGAGTTGGGAATGGCTGCTCTGGAATTTGCACACAAGTTATAGAAGCCATTCCCGCAGTCGGCGGTGATCCTAGATATTCAATGCTGGGGTCACCGGCATTAAATATCCAGGGCAGAGGTTGGCAGCTTGCACTTTGCTGGCCAAAGATAAGCCAGCCTTTTAGGTATGTCTATCTGGCCACAAGCTTTATGTTTATTGGTATTTGATATACTTCTTATCTTGGAGAAATTCAGGGCAGTGTACAATTTTTTTCTATCAGGTATTTTAACTATTTTCCCTACCTGAGCCAGCAGGCTCACAATCTAACTATGATACCTCGGGCAGTGGAGAGTTAAGTATCTTGCCCAGTGTCACAAGCTGCAGCACTGTGATTGAAACCATGACTTCAGGGTGCTGAGGCAGCTCTAACCACCAGGCCACTCCTCCACTGAAAACACTGCACAACAATTTTTTGGTTAAGTCTTGATTCCTGAAAAGTTTTTGGTGATTATGACAGGTACCAACTTGGTATGCTCAAATATGGTTTTGGTTTTACTGCATCACGTAAGAACTATGAGAAATAGACATTTTTATGTTTACTGACAATAAAATATATAGTCAAGTTTACGTTTCGCACAAGCGACTAAATGAAACAGAATTAAAAGTGTTTTGCTCCCGAGTTTCTTTTATATTCAGTGTCTGGTGCATCACGTTGTAGCATCCAACAATAGTCGGCAAGCATTGACGGATTCCAATTGCCCTGGTATCGTTTCTCCATCGTAGCTATGTCTTGATGAAACCTTTCACCGTGCTCGTCACTCACAGCACCGAGATTTGCGGGGAAGAAGTCCAAGTGTGAATGGAGGAAATGAATCTTGAGTGACATATTGCACTTCATTCTCTTGTATGCTTTGAGAAGTTTGTCTACCAGCTGAATGTAGTTTGGGGCTCTGTAATTGCCCAGAAAATTGTCAACAACGTCTTTCAAGGCTTTCCAGCCAATTTTTTCCGGCCCAACTAACAGATCTTCAAATCGCTTGTCACTCATAACATGTCTGATCTGGGGGCCAACAAAAATACCCTCTTTGATCTTGGCATCAGTTATTCTTGGGAACATCTGTCTTAAATAACGAAAACCTTCCCCTTCCTTGTTCATTGCTTTCACAAAATTCTTCATGAGTCCCAGTTTAATGTGAAGAGGAGGCAAAAATATCTTTGTCGGGTCAACAAGCGATTCATGTGCTACATTTTTCTGTCCTGGAACTAACTTTTTACGGAGTGGCCAGTTCTTTCTAGAATAGTGCGACTCTCTGTCTCGGCTGTCCCATTCGCAGATGAAACAGCAGTACTTTGTATAGCCAAGCTGCAGTCCTAGTAACAGAGCAACGACTTTGAGGTCTCCACAGATATTCCAGTTATACCTGGTATACTGGACATACTTTAGTAACATTTCCATATTCTCATATGTTTCTTTCATATGTGCTGCATAGCCAACAGGTACTGAAGGATAAACGTTGCCATTGTGCAACAGAACAGCTTTCAGGCTTAACATTGACGAATCAATGAAAAGACGCCACTCTTCCGGGTTGTGATCACAACCAAAGACCGAGAACAATCCTTCAATGTCACAACAGAAACAGAGACTGTCGACTTGTGCAAAAAATTTGGTTATATCATGATGCCGGTCTCGAAACACAGAAATTTTCGTACCTGGTGATAGCAAACACCATTCCTGCAGTCTCGAACCTAGCAGCTCAGCTTTTGCTTTTGACAGACCCAAATCTCTGACCAAATCGTTCAATTCGGACTGTGTTATCAGATGTGGATCGCCTGATGAGGATGGTTCAAAATCCGGGTCAATGTCACTGTTAGAACCCTGCACTGCAGTTTCTTCATCTGGTTCGTCTAAGGTCCAATCCTCTGGTGGTTTCGGAACTGGAAGACTGTCATCATGTGGCATGGGTCTCATTGCTGAAGGCAGATTAGGATATTCAATTGACTTCTTGTTTTTGGCAGAGAAACCAGACACATTAGTCAAACAGAAATAACAGTCCGTCACATGGTCTTTCTGTTCTCGCCATATCATCGGAACAGCAAATGGCATCGTCTTTCGAGTACCTCTGAGCCAGGCTCTCAGACTAACAGCACATGTCGCACAGCAAATGTGAGGCGCCCATTGCTTGTCTTGATCACCTATTTTGCAGCCAAAATACAGATGATAGGCTTTCTTTACAAGGGCAGTCATCGAACGTCTCTGAGGCGTAAGTGTATATTCCCCACAGATATAGCAGAATGTGTCGCGGCTGTTACGACACCGACGAGACATATTGCCCGACACCAAAACGTCTATAGCATCAAGCTTACTTACTGTTATATTGCTACAGCTACTATACTACTATACTTTACTATACTGATACTATATACACACACGGACTATCTATATTAACCAAATGAGCAGGATCGGTGTATGGAAGCCACCATTATAGCATGGTGAGACAGCGCAAGCTCGTTCAGACCTGCCCAGACATGCCCAGGATGTCATCTTCCATAAAACAGCTTCCAACCTGGCTAGATTTTATGCATGGACATACCCAGGCGGCACAAACCGTTGTTGATAAGACACTTATGGGAGAAAAAATTGTTTGCATCCAAATATAAGAAAAAATCACGACAAAATTGAAGATTTCTCTGAAATGGTACGTGATGGGTAATTTTTGATGTAATATTCATGATCAGCACCCAAAATTCTATAAGAAACACCCAGCAGTGTTCAGGAAGCAAAAACTTTGTTGTGCAGTGAAATTGGTCGTGACCTGCTATGTTGTGTGAATAGTCAGTCACTGTGCTGGCCGACAAGCCCAATATTCAATGGGGGATGGCTGGCTATCTTCTGTTGAATATCGGTGGATAGCCTGCTAAACAAGACTTAGCAGGCTGGGGGCTGTTCCCAGCTGGCTAAGTCCTGTTGAATATCGAGGAGTAAAGACTTGAGGCGGTCCAGAAGAAGGCAACAAAAATGGTACAAAGTTTATACTATAAGACACAAGAAGAGACTGGAAGACCTGAATATTTTATGTTATGCTATTTGTGGACTTATATCCTGCCAAATCCTCCAAAGTGGAGTTCAAAGCAGGTTACAACAGTGATCAGTGCAATATAAACATCACAATATCATTCATTGTAATAACAGTAATCAATGTAACATGGCCATTGCAATATGAACAGTGCAACACAAACATTACCTCAGCATCAATGCAATAGCAGTAATCAGTGGAATAGTAATAGCAATCCATCCTTGTAACAACAATAGCTATCAATATGACATTAGCTGTGATATATGCAACATGAAGAATGTAATATAAACAATGCAACTTGAGCAATGCAACATGAACAATACAATGGGGGCAGCTCAAGTTTAGGCTGGGTCAAGCTTGGGTCAGGCTAAGTTTACAGCCAGGATTTTGGGATGAGCCATGTTTTTAAGGATTTACAGAACAAGGCATACATGGAGGTAGTGTGGGTCTCTGTGGGTACTGGGTTCCACATTTTTGTAACTTGATTGCTAAATAAGTTACTGTGTAGCCTCATGTACCTTATTTCCTTCATAGATGGAAAGGATAATATTAGGCGGTTAGTGTTACGATGTTCGGCAGATCTTCCTAGTATTTCAGCAAATTTGGTGAAGCTATCGAGGGACGTACCATGTAGGATCTTGAAAGCAGCAAAGTTTGAATTCTATTCGCTTGACAACTGGAAGCCAATGTAATTTCATCAGTAGTGGTGTGACATGGTCAAATCTCAGTTTGTATAATGTTAGTCTTGCTGCTGTGCTCTGTATCAGTTGGAGTTTTCTCGTTAGTTTCTTTGATAGTCCTGAGAGAAGTGCATTGCTGTAGTCTAGTTGTGTCAGGATAATTGACTAGATGAGTATCCTGTAGTGTTGGCGGAGAAAATAGGGTCTAATTCTTCTCAACTGTTGTATTGTGGCATATGACTTTTGGAATAGGTTGTTGGCATGATTTTCAAATGTCAATGAGTTGTCTAGGGTAACTCAGAACCTTGGTGAACTTCTTGATATTGAGGTTGGTTCTGCTTGTTAGTGTGATGTAGGAAGGGATCAAGTGTGTCTGTAGTCCGAACCATAGTAGCTCAGGGTTTTTTTTTTGTTTTTTTTTTGGCATTTAGTTTAAGATGGTGTCTTATTTCCCATTCTTGTACTCTGCTTATGGCTTGGGATAACTTGGTAGTGACGTTATTTGGATTTAGGTCTATGGGGATTAGCAGAAGGATGTCATCTGCATATGAAAATAACCATTCCCCAAGATTTAGTTTGATTCTGTTTAGTCATGAATATGTTATACAGTAGAGGTGAAATGGGGGATCCTCATGATGCTCCATATTGTGGGGGTCTAGTAGGCAGAGAAGATTTCATCTTTCAGAACTCTATCATCTGTTAGTGAGGAACCCTTGAAACCATTGTAGGACAAGTCCTGTGATTCCTAATTTGGATAAACTATTTAATAAAAGATTGTGATTTACCATGTTGAAAGCTGCTGAGATATCAAATTGCACTAGTAGGATTTGCCTACTTTTAAATAGTACCAATCTTACTCTAGACGCCAGGTCTATTAGACAGGTCTCTGTACTGTTTGAGTTTCTGAACCTGTGTTGGGAAGGTAACAGCAGGTTCCAATGTATAGTGTAGTCTTTTAGTTGGGTTGCAACTACAAATTCAATCAATTTAGTTATGAAAGGTATACTGGTGATTGGTCTGTAACTTGTAATTTAAGATGTGTCTAATCTGATCCTTTTGTGATGGGGTAAGATTTTGCCAAATGCTTCTGAAAACCCTTGTGCCAGGGTTGAGCTCATCATCTTAGTTAACCATGTAAGCATATCTTCTAGCATGTTGTAGTATAAATGTGGTAGGCATAGATCTAGTTTGCAGCCTATTCTAGATCTGTGAACAATGGGTCTCATTTCCTTAGTTGTAACTGTGTTGAAAGTTATCCATGTTCTGTTTATTGGAATGTTGATTAGGTTGCTCTCAATAGTGGTTTCATTTGATAGGTTGTCTTGTATTATTGTCCATATTATTGCCGAATATCTTAAAATATTTTTTCAATTTTGGTTGAGAAATACTGGGCTAGTGTGCTAGATTTTGGGGAGTTCATATTTGAGGAGTTTGTAGGGGAGAAGTCGGTTAGTTCTTTCAGTAATCAGAAAAATTTTCTTAAACTTGATTTGTCTACTATCATTTCAGAGTAATATTTGTGTTTAAACTGTTTGATCTGAAAGTTGTATTGTAAGTATGTTTTTCTCCATTTTTTAAAAGCTGTTGATCACCTGATTTTCTCCAGGACCATTCTAGTTTTTGGCATTCTCTGTTCTTTTTGTTCAGTTCTGAGGTGAACCAAGGGATTATTTTCCTTTCTAGATATTTTTCTTTCAGTTAATGTGACTATGGAGTTTAATGTGGTCTCAACATATTTCAGACATTCTGTGTGATTTAGGACAGGTTTGTGATTTGGTGTCTGTAGTAATGTTCTTATTCTTTCCCAAAACAGTTGGGTATCAATCTTTTCTCGAGCTTTGATTGTCATTCTTTTTGATCTTGAATTTGAGCAGGAGGGTCTGCAGTTTAGAGTGAAGTTGCATAAGTGGCGATCTGACCAGATCAAAGGTGTCCATTTGATAAATGATAGTATGTTAGATTTGTTTGCTGTAATCATATCCAATGTGGGTCCCCTTTCATGAGTTAGGCATGTTATTGTGTGTGAAAAGGAAAAATTATCAAGGAATTGTCTAAGATCATAAGTGTCTTAATCTACATTATTTTTCAGTGGTAGGTTGAAGCCACCTAGTAAAATCAGAGAGATATATGAAAGTATGGCATTGGATATGAATTCAAACTTTGGAGCACATTAGGACCAGGGACCAGGGGGTCTGTAGCAAAGTATAAACCTAGAGGCTATTGTGTAGGGTCATGTTTTAGTTGGTAGAGTAGGATCTCTATGTCTGACACAGAACATATGTTAACATATGTTAACTTTTTTGTTTCCAACAAGTTTTTGTATATTAAAGCTATACCCTTCTTTTTCCTTTTGTCTGTTTAATTGAATCATTTTATAGCCTTCTGGGCAGATTTCCAAGATTAAGAGGTCTGATTTGTCCTTTAGCAAAGAAAAACAATTCCAAGATCAGATTCTACTATCATGTCTCTTATTAAGGTGGTTTTGTTACATACAGACCTCAAGTTTACATAGCAGCAGGGTTGCAATGCTAGGTGATGCTCAGATCTTTCATACTTCATAGGTTTCAAAGTGTGTACTACTGTGATTTCTATGCCAAGGTTTCCCAGTATATGAAGTAATTGCTTCTATGTTATATAGTGCCTTTGTCAGTACAAGATAAAACACAGAGGGTGTAGCCTAAATGCACCTTCAAAATATTAAATTTTGGTTATAATTTAACCTTGAGTAATTTTAATATTATATGATAAAGGGTCCTCAGTGTGAGGTCATGAACTCAAAAGAGCATGCTCCGAAGGAGCAACAAGCTCTACTCCTTTCTTGCTGGTCTCAGTAACACAATGAAATAATTTTTAATTATTGCTAGCCACACACCATCAAAGGATCCCTTGTGTGTGATATAAACCATAGGTGAAACTGATGCATAATACAAATAATTATAAGTGATCAATATATTTCCTTATGTGAATGAGAGACTACACTCCACATGAATATTGTATAAATAATAAATCAGCCAGTGGGGGCGGTCCAACATGGTGGTGTGAACTGGAGTGTCGCTGGCGAGTTTCTGTCTTTTTCCTCTAAGTATGACGCACACTAAAAGAAAGGGGCAAGTCCGTCCATTCCCCCATTGGCTGGAACTTCAACGTCGATGAGGCAGACCTTGTTAGACTTCACCCTCAGGACTCCTCCACAGGTCGGAGTGCGAGGCTCATTGGAGTTAGCGTCCCAGGACTTGGGCGTCTCTCCTGAGCCGGAAGTTTCTCTTTCGCCTCCCAACTATGCAGCACCTCTGTGCCCGGCAGCTAATCCGGCCCTGCTAGAGGGAATTTCTGATGCCGAAGTGGCTGCGGAAACGACCTCTTCTGAGGGGAGCAGGACGGAGGGAGAAGAAGCAGCCTGGAGCTTAAAAGAAGCAAGGGAAGAAGTTAGCCTTTCGGCTTTCTCGACTCCCGCGGAGGTGATCCTGCTTGTTGTCTGGAAAGCAATCCAGAGAATGGATGGAACCGTGCGAAGCACTGCAGATGAAACGGCTTCATTGATAAAAAAAAAGGTAGATTCTTTGACTAAAACAGTAGAGGACTTCAAAAATGAAAATGAATCTAAACTCCAACTCGTAAATGAAGAACTTAATACTTTAAAAACTGTGAATGCTAGATTGATAAAAGATAAATTGCTGGTACTATGAAAGATAGAGCAATTAGAGAACTATAATTCGATAGTAGTATAATGGGTACACCTCATGTCAAAATGATTGACAGCTGTCAGAGATAAGGATCGACCAATCAGCGTTCACTTCTGGGTTAAGCCCCACCCATTGTCCCGCCTTAGTCTCCGCCCATGCCCCGCCCCTCCCATAGGAATGAATGGTGGTAGCCCCGCCCATGGCCCCACCCCACCCATGGCCCCACCCCACTCTTCACCTAAGCCCCACCCCTCCCATAGGAATGAATGGTGGTAGCCCCGCCCATGACCCCCGCCCCACCCATGGACCCTCCCCTCAAGCCCCGCCCCTCCCATTGCCCTGCCCCCTCATGTCCCGCCCCGGAAATACACTTTTTGATGACATCACCGGAAATGGGGGCGTGTTTGACCCCGGAAATACGCTTTCTGATGACATCACCGGAAATGTCTGCTTTAACATCATTATGTGTCACAAAATGGCTAACACCTTTTTGTTTTAATAAATTCTTCAGAGACTTATTTAAAAATTATTTACCCTTGTCTGTTTGAAGTTTTTCAGGTGTACGCCCTAAATTAAATATTGTTTCAAAGGCTTCGGTGACTTCATGACCGGTTTTGTTTTTAAAGAAACGACCCATGCATATTTTGACAGGATATCTATTACCGTTAAGATGTATTTGTAACCGTTGTTATAATGGGCAAAGGCTGACATGTCGACTAAGTCACTTTGCCACTGTCTGTCAACTTCCGACACAATTGTTTTATTTCTTTTAAAATGGATTCTAGCCGGTCTATGTATATTGTATGCGTTTTGACCGGTGATCCAATCCACCACATCTTTTCTCCGGACTGTTATATCACTCTTTTTAGCCGCTTGAAGTAGAGGGGTAATGCTTCCATAGCTTCCTGCCGCGTATGGATCATAATAAATTTGCTTCAATAAAGAATCTTTCATAGCTCTGCCTTTTTAACAGAGCCCTTTTAGGTGACAGCTGCTTTTGTTTTTTTTTTTTTTCAGATTGTTAAGACAACAGTAGGGGGCCGGGACAAGTTCAGACATGTTTAAACACACCTCCACCTCTCTCCCCCTTGGCTTTATCAGGGGAGGGGTGCTGCAAGGGGCTTATCAGCTGTTACCATGACAATAGGGGAGCTGGCCCATTAACCATTAGCTCAGAATTCCTACTGAAAAGTGTGTTAAAAGCAAATGCAACCTTTTCTCGTTTGTTTCTGCCCCTGCTCTGTTTTAAAAGCAGGAAAGATTTTGTGAATGCCTTTTGTTTTGTGATCTGCTCTATCCGTGAGCTCTTAAACCCTGTCTTTTAACTAAAAACTGTTAAAATAAAGACGCTTCTTTTCTGGCCACATCATTTCCGGGTGGGGGTTTTGATTAAGTCTGTTTCCCCTATTTCCGCCTACGTGGTCAGAAAAGCACATTTCCGCCGTGTCATTTACCCTATTTTTGCCTACGTGGTCAGAAAAGCGCATTTCCGGTAGGGGCAGGCACTCCCATTTCCGGTGATGTCATCAGAAAGCGTATTTCCGGGGTCAAACACGCCCCCATTTCCGGTGATGTCATCAAAAAGTGCATTTCCGGGGCGGGACATGAGGGGGGGGCGGGGCAATGGGAGGGGCGGGGCTTGAGGGGAGGGTCCATGGGCGGGGGCGGGGGGTCATGGGCGGGGCTACCACCATTCATTCCTATGGGAGGGGCGGGGCTTAGGTGAAGAGTGGGGCGGGGCCATGGGTGGGGGTGGGGCCATGGGCAGAGCTACCACCATTCATTCCTATGGGAGGGGTGGGGCATGGGCGGAGACTAAGGTGGGACAATGGGCGGGGCTTAACCCGGAAGTGAACGCTGATTGGTCGATCCTTATCTCTGACAGCTGTCAATCATTTTGACATGAGGTGTACCCATTATACTACTGACGATTAAATTTGAGATTACTGAATTTTCCAAAAACGCCAGAAATTTTGTCCGTTTAACTATTTAAGACTTATCTGGTTCAAATCTTGGGATTTGCCCCCGATCTTATTCCTCCTTTGAACAAAATTTATTATATACCTGCAGCTATAAAGAAGACAGGGAGCGAAAATCCAGGAGCAACTCAGATTCCTGATGTGGGGAATATATCAGAAATATTGGAATCTTCTATAACAAGAATTGCGGAAAGAGCTACTTTACTTATTTCATTTGTATTCTAAGACCTCAATGTGGTATTAAAGTTCTATTTTCGTAAAACACAGGCTCTGTTTATGGGACAGCGTATTTGGATCTATCCGGACGTTAATAAAGAGACACAAGAGAGGAGAAAGTTGTTTCTTTTAATGAGACAAGAAGCAAAAGATCTTGGATCTACTTTTCAATTGGTTTACCCTTGTAAATGTCTTATTAAATACTGTGGCCGGGCCCGTCCCCGAGTACATGGGAAAACTAGGCTCGGACCACAGGTAAGATTTTGTTGCGCCTTTTATGTGGTTGGTTGAAAGGAAAACCTGGATATGGATTTTGGGAATAAAACTCCACCAGGTTTAATGATGCAAAAAACCCCAGAAACTTTCAAACTGAGTTATTAGGACACTCTGTGGTCCCTTATGCAAGTTTACGTACTTCAGTCCAGGGGCTTTGTTTCAGGAACCGGACAGTCCTTATTAACAAAAAGCCTTAATCAAAAAAAAAACCTCAGGTTTCTTCAGTTCATTTACTGTTCAACATTCCTGGTATCACAGCTGAGCACAGCCAGTGTCAGCTATTTTAGGCTTCACACATCTCTTCAATAAGAGTAGAAACAAAACTAATATCTTTTCTTTTCCTATTTTCTTCTATGTCACGCTGTCCTCTTGAAGGATGTTCACAGCCCCGCCTGACAGGCTGTGCAGGGTAAGCCTCCCTTTTCTTAAGGTCTTCAGACCCTCCCGATTATGCCCCTATCCTCTTCTGGAGTCTTGACAAAAGGTTGTTTAAAGAAGCATTTCTCCTTAATTAAGCAGTGCTGCCTCAGCAGTGCTCATAGCTCTTCTCTGGTTCAAGTATAGACTGTTTCTATACAGGATAGGCTGAAACCCTTATACACTGTTCCCTCCCAAGTCCATGTCCTCATCACACATACTTTCCTCAGGGTCACTACACATTTCCCATTCAGCATTTAAGGAACCCTGGCTTTCCCTCCATACATTCCTCTCAGGCTTTACCTCCCATTCCCCTCTCTGTATGCCTGCCAGCTCTCCTGAAACATTTTCATTAGGGTCACCTACCAGCCCTTCCCTCCAAGGCTTAATAGGCAAGGCACTATACCTCCCGGGAATTAAACTTCCTCTCCTTGTGGGCTGGCCTTCTGTAAACCTTCCTTGCTGGGGATTAGGAGCAGTGTGGAAGCTACGATCTCTGCATGTGGCTTGGCTCTCCCAATCAGAGCCAGCTGAGCTCCCCTGATTCCTCTGCTGGTTTCCCCTTTGAGGCTTCTCAGCCTGCAAACTACGGGGGCTGACTCCACCCCTTTTTAAGTTGGTTTCAGGTTTTTCCCTAGCTCTGGGAAAGGAGTAAGAGGGGAGATTTTCTGTTTTCATTGCCCTCCCTACCTGATTTCTGGGCTGTGTCACAACATGTCTTTTTTCTTTCTTTCTGGGCTGAGCTAGACTACGGTTGTCAGCAGGATGTTCTTGCCTTATCCTAGTGCCTGCAGGTTTGGGAACTTCACTATGGGCTGGTCTAGCCGCCTTTTGGACCATGACAGGAGCTTAAAATATACCCTTTTTGTTCCAGAACATCTTATGAACTTTCTAGACTTGAAGAAGATTATCAGGGAATAATGGGTTATGTAATAAAGGAGGAGTTAATCCGTTAAGCCATTTCTTGCTATTTTGATTTATGTATTCAACTATAGAGGTCCTATATCTTTAGACCGTCACTCATTGCTTTGGTTTGGGGGTCTAAGAAGAAGATGTTTCATTATTTAATATTTTTTTCATGGAATGATGTTATTATTGTATAACTCTCTTTGTGTTTCGTAAACAAGTGTAAATTGCTTGATATTATCTTAAATGGAATAAAAAATGAAATAATAATAAAAAAAATAAATCAGCCCATGTAAATTACGCTAATATAATAACAGAAAAAGTGAGAGCCAGTGCGGCACTTATCTTAGTACTTGTTGCATGTTGAAATACTTCAAAAAGTTATCAAAAGTTCCGATAGTGAAGAGATCCACTTTAAGTAAATCAATATGGGGTTCATAATCAAAACAAAAATACATCTAAAAACCCACCCAAGTCAGCACTTGGACAACCTAAGACAGGTTGTCCAAGTGCTGATAATCAAAATGGGTTTTTAGACATATCCAGATACTTTTTAGGCCTCTGAATGCTGCTGTGTGCCCAGAGGTGAAAGGGGCATTTTTGAAGGAATGGTAAGGGTGAGATTTGTGCGGGACGTGGGCCGACTTAGACTTAGTCATACTGCAGGGATAATCAAACGTTTTATGAGGCTGCCTGGACAGAACTTATACGTTGTGACTTAGATGATGTAACACTATGTCTACGAGCCAGATTCTGTATAGGTCGGGTTGCCGCTGAGCTGATCGCGGTAAAGGAATCTCCCTACCACAATCACTTTAGCAGTTGTGGCAGGTAACCCGTCCTCCCCCATGAAGACTACTAGCAGAAGGAATGCCCAGTTTCTCCTGCTTGAACCCACAAAGCCACTCCCTACCCCAAATGTCCGCAGCAGGAGGAATGCTGAATACGCTTAGAAAATTGTGCATGTAAATTCTAATTAGTGCTGATAATTGCGGGGCAGAGCATATGTGTATCACTAAGCGATGGTATGCAATCTATAGAATATAATCAGTTGTGTTTATTGCATAGTGCACTTAGGCACGCCCACTTATGCAAGCCTTTTACCTGTCATAATTAGGTACACTTAACTTTTGGTGTGCCAATGCAACTTTGCAGTAGTATTCTAGAACGGCTTAGGTGCGTTCTTAAGTCATTATAGACTTGGTGCTAAGTGTGCCCGTTTGTCACCTATGTGTAGCATTACCACCTTAGTTTGCATAATACCCCAAATAATATGGAAGAAATATATTTCCATGCACTGTTTGCATTGTGTGCAACTATTTGTCATGCAAGGTGTGAATGTATTGAAATTGCTTTCTAGTAATGCTTCTTTGAATTCAGCTGAAACAGAAAATCCATTACACTAGATAATATAACTAAAGAACTTTAGAAATACAGAGGCATCTACCTTACATAAAGATGATTGAATTTGCTAAATCTCTGCTGGAAGCAATATAAAGAACCAATGAGATGAAGGAAGACTGGAGTAATCTCTTTATTCAAGAAAAGAAATTGAAGTTCCTGCAAAATTTATAGAAGCATTAGCTGACTAGATACAGCTTACAATATATATAATGTATATGTGTGCCTCAACCTTGGCTTTTCAATGATTAGAAAAATAAGACAGCTGTAGATGAGCATGCTTTCATACAGACATTTTTTAAAAATCAAATAAAGAAAATGTAAACTGGAAATGCATCCCTTCAAGTTGTAAAAAGTGATATAAATAGATAAATAAATGAGTGTGATGGTGTTAGTATCCTATGATCAGCGTGTGAGGGACATAAAAGGAAAACACGTGAAGGACAATTCTGTAATACAGGATGCCCACATTTCTGCTCCCCTTGTGCATATTAATATACTATATATGTAGCCCTGGCTTCCGCCTGCCAGTGCCACATGGTGAGCTCCAGCCAGCTCTATGGGTCAGGGGGAAACCCGCCCAATGCTAGGGCTCAGAAAAATATAAAACAGTTCTCAATTTTTCTCACACAGTTCTTGATTTTACTCAACAATTCTCGTTTTTACTCCTCTTCCTGCTCACAGTTTTTACAGGAGCTTGGGTGCAGGCCGGGACCGGATAATTCCAGTAGGCCAGAGGATTGGCAACTCTGGGTTTCACTCACCCCACTCAAACTCCTCACCCTCCCTTCCAATGAAGGAAAGCTCAGTCCAAGGTGTAAGTGAAAACAACTGAAACGTTTATTAAACTTTATTGCAGAATGGCCTTTATTTATTTACAGTCTCTATCAGTATCAGTACTATCAGGTCCGCCATCAGAAATTTCTGGGCCCCTTACTGAGCAATCCTATTGGGCCCCCCCCACGCACCCCTTCCGCCCCACTTTTGTCCGGGGGAGTGCTATCAGGAAATCGGCAGGGTTTCAAAAAAAAGTATGACAGCAGTGTTTATTGTTTATTGTTGTGCACAGCAGAAGCATAATACAGGAATTTGTGCTATGGTGGCCTAGGACCAATGTTTCCTCTAAGGATTGATGAGGTGTGTGCAAAAAAAATATATGCATGAGCGACAAGTTACATACTCCACAAATTTATGAGCAGGCGCGGAGGACGCATTTTTAAACAAATGTAGTTTATCCTTGTACGCCTTATGTATTTTTAATCATCTATGGATATGTTTGTATGTTTATTGTTCAAATGGTTTTATTTATTTCCCCAAATTTATTTTTGTTATACGCATTGAAAATATTTGATATTGCGTTTAAATCAAAATTTCAATAAACTTGAAACTTGAAACGAGTGCCTGTGAGATTGTGGGAGGGTTAAATACTCAAAACTTAGAAGAATAACAATTTACTTAAAGTTTTTGCTACGCCAGCTTTCTGGTATCTTTACATACAGTGGCGTACCTAGCATATGTAACACCCGGGGCCCATCATTTTTTGGCACCCCCCCATCTGTAAGAAAAACATGATTTTTACTAACAAGCCACGTCACACATGAGTACCTAGGAAAAGGCAGCATCTTACATATTGCAGTGAGCAGTACATCAATACACCCATTGTAAAACTAAACAAGCCAGACCAGCACAGATCAATCCTACATCGTCAATCCTAACAGAAAACCATATCTTTCGAACACACAGAACACAGAAAACACCTTCGCCTAGTATGGAATATGTCATCACAAACTAACCCCTCCCCCTTTTACAAAACTGTAGTATGGATTTTAGCCACAGTGGTAACAGCCCTGACACTCATAGAATTCTGAGCATCAGAGCTGCTACCACCACGGCTGGCTCTAAAAAACGCCCCACAGTTTTGTAAAAGGGGGGATAAAATAGAAATACACAGTTTCAACGCTCCAGCTCAGAGATGCCCAAACTTTTTGGGCTTGCGAGCTACTTTAAAATGACCAAGTCAAAATGATCTACCAAAAATAAAATTAAAAAACACAAAGTACACTATACGCTGAGAAAATGTTAATTATCATTCCTAATCTGGGTTTTTTAAAGAGGTCAAGGCAGATGACTGTATGCATTGTCACCTCAGTAACAACCATACAAAAATAGACAAATATACCCCCCATCCTTTTTATTAAACTACAATAGCAGTTTTTAGTGCAGGGAACTCCGCTAAATGCCCAGCGCTGTTCTCGATGCTCATAGGCTCCCAGCACTAAAAAACTGATGAACGGCATGTGAGATTGCACCTCATCAGATGCTGGGCTCTGCTTAAATCCCAGCGCGGGAGAAGAAAGTTCAGCTGTCTTGCTTCAGATAGGCTTAATTTCAAAATTTCAACTTTCTGGCTGCTGAACAGCATGTGAGATTGCTCCGCCCCTGCACCTCGCCAGACACTGGCTTCAGTTAGGCTAAAGATAGGCTTCAGTGAGGCTAAAGATAGGCTTCACTTAGGTAGAAGATAGGCTAAAGATAGGCTAAGTATAGGCTTCACTTAGGCTAAAGATAGGCTTCAGTTAGGCTAAAGATAGGCTTCAGTGAGGCATCAGATAGGCTAAAGATAGGCTTCAGTTAGGCATCAGTTAGGCTAAAGATAGGCTTCAGTTAGGCTAAAGATAGGCTTCAGTTAGGCATCAGTTAGGCTAAAGATAGGCTTCAGTTAGGCTAAAGATAGGCTTCAGATAGGCTAAAGATAGGCTTCAGTTAAGCTAAAGATAGGCATCAGTTAAGCTAAAGATAGGCATCAGTTAGGCTAAAGATA
Organism: Geotrypetes seraphini; assembly: GCF_902459505.1. Taxonomy (NCBI): domain Eukaryota; kingdom Metazoa; phylum Chordata; class Amphibia; order Gymnophiona; family Dermophiidae; genus Geotrypetes; species Geotrypetes seraphini. Next base: position 174,106,212 of record NC_047089.1, read on the forward strand.
GGCTAAAGATAGGCTTCAGTTAGGCTAAAGTTAGGCTTCAGATAGGCTTCAGATAGGCTAAAGTTAGGCTAAAGTTAGGCTAAAGATAGGCTTCACTTAGGCTAAAGATAGGCTTCAGTTAGGCTAAAGTTAGGCTAAAGTTAGGCTAAAGATAGGCTAAAGATAGGCTAAAGATAGGCTTCAGTTAGGCTAAAGATAGGCTTCAGTTAGGCTAAAGATAGGCTTCACTTAGGCTAAAGATAGGCTTCAGTTAGGCTTCAGATAGGCTAAAGATAGGTTTCAGATAGGCTAAAGATAGGTTTCAGTTAGGCTTCAGTTAGGCTAAAGATAGGCTTCAGTTAAGCTAAAGATAGGCTTCAGTTAAGCTAAAGATAGGCTTCAGTTAGGCTTCAGTTAGGCTAAAGATAGGCTTCAGTTAGGCTAAAGATAGGCTAAATATAGGCTTCAGTTAGGCTTCAGTTAGGCATCAGTTAGGCTAAAGATAGGCATCAGTTAGGCTAAAGATAGGCTTCAGTTAGGCATCAGTTAGGCTAAAGATAGGCTAAAGATAGGCTTCAGTTAGGCATCAGTTAGGCTAAAGATAGGCTTCAGTTAGGCTAAAGATAGGGTTCAGTTAGGCTAAAGATAGGCTTCAGTTAGGCATCAGTTAGGCTAAAGATAGGCTAAAGATAGGCTTCAGTTAGGCTAAAGATAGGCTTCAGTTAGGCATCAGTTAGGCTAAAGATAGGCTTCAGTTAAGCTAAATTTAGGCTAAAGTTAGGCTAAAGATAGGCTAAATATAGGCTTCACTTAGGCTAAAGATAGGCTTCAGTTAGGCTAAAGATAGGCTTCAGTTAGGCATCAGTTAGGCTAAAGATAGGCTTCAGTTAGGCTAAAGAAAGGCTTCAGTTAGGCATCAGTTAGGCTAAAGATAGGCTTCAGTTAGGCATCAGTTAGGCTAAAGATAGGCTTCAGTTAGGCTAAAGATAGGCTTCAGTTAGGCATCAGTTAGGCTAAAGATAGGCTTCAGTTAAGCTAATGTTAGGCTTGAGTTAGGCTAAAGATAGACTTCATTTAGGCTAAAGATAGGCTTCAGTTAAGCTAATGTTAGGCTTCAGTTAGGCTAAAGATAGGCTTCAGTTAGGCTAAAGATAGGCTTCAGTTAAGCTAAAGATAGGCTTCAGTTAGGCTAAAGATAGGCTTCAGTTAAGCTAATGTTAGGCTTCAGTTAGGCTAAAGATAGGCTTCAGTTAGGCTAAAGATAGGCTTCAGTTAGGCATCAGTTAGTCTAAAGATAGGCTTCAGTTAAGCTAAAGATAGGCTTCAGTTAGGCTAAAGATAGGCTTAAGTTTGTCATCAGTTAAGCTAAAGATAGGCTTCAGTTAAGCTAAAGATAGGCTAAAGATAGACTTCAGTTAGGCTTCAGTTAGGCTTAATTTAGGCTAAAGATAGGCTTCAGTTATACTTCACTTAGGCTAAAGATAGGCTTCAGTTAGGCTAAAGTTAGGCTTCACTTAGGCTAAAGATAGGCTTCAGTTATGCTAAAGATAGGCTTCACTTAGGCTAAAGATAGGCTTCAGTTAGGCTTCAGATAGGCTAAAGATAGGCTTCAGATAGGCTAAAGATAGGTTTCAGTTAAGCTAAAGATAGGCTTCAGTTAGGCTTCAGTTAGGCTAAAGATAGGCTTAAGTTAGGCTAAAGATAGGCTTAAGTTAGTCATCAGTTAAGCTAAAGATAGGCTTCAGTTAAGCTAAAGATAGGCTAAAGATTGGCTTAAGTTAGTCATCAGTTAAGCTAAAGATAGGCTTCAGTTAAGCTAAAGATAGGCTTCAGTTAGGCTAAAGATAGGCTTAAGTTTGTCATCATTTAAGCTAAAGATAGGCTTCAGTTAAGCTAAAGATAGGCTAAAGATAGACTTCAGTTAGGCTTAAGTTAGGCTAAAGATAGGCTTCAGTTAGGCTAAAGATAGGCTTCAGTTAGGCTAAAGATAGGCTTCAGTTAGGCTAAAGAACATAAGAACATAAGCAATGCCTCTGCTGGGTCAGACCAGAGGTCCATCGTGCCCAGCAGTCCGCACACGCGGTGGCCCAACAGGTCCAGGACCTGTGCAGTAATCCTCTATCTATACCCTTCTATCCCCTTTTCCAGCAGGAAAATGTCCAATCCTTTCTTAAACCCCTGTACTGTACTCTGCCCTATTACGCCCTCTGGAAGCGCATTCCAGGTGTCCACCACTCGTTGGGTAAAGAAGAACTTCCTAGCATTCGTTTTAAATCTGTCCCCTTTCAACTTTTCCAAGTGTCCTCTTGTTCTTTTATTTTTCGAAAGTTTGAAGAATCTGTCCTTCTCTACTCTCTCTATGCCCTTCATGATCTTATAAGTCTCTATCATATCCCCTCTAAGTCTCCTCTTCTCCAGGGAAAAGAGACCCAGTTTCTCCAATCTCTCAGCGTATGAGAGGTTTTCCATCCCTTTTATCAAGCGTGTCGCTCTCCTCTGAACCCTCTCGAGTAACGCCATATCCTTCCTAAGGTACGGAGACCAATATTGGACGCAGTATTCCAGATGCGGGCGCACCATCACCCGATACAATGGCAGGATAACTTCTTTTGTCCTTGTTGTAATACCCTTCTTGATTATGCCTAGCATTCTATTTGCTTTCTTAGCGGCTGTTGCGCACTGTGCCGTCGGCTTCATTGTCATGTCCACCATTACCCCCAAGTCCCTTTCTTGGTTGCTCTCATTCAATAATATCCCTCCCATCGTATAGTTGTACCTCGGGTTTCTGTTTCCAACATGCAATACTTTACATTTCTCAACGTTGAACTTCATCTGCCATCTCGCCGCCCATTCCCCCAATTTGTTCAAGTCCCTTTGCAATTCTTCACATTCCTCTTTAGTCCCAGCTCCACTAAATAGTTTTGTATCGTCCGCAAATTTTATTATCTCACACTTCGTGCCTGTTTCTAGATCATTTATGAATATATTAAATAACAGCGGCCCGAGCACTGAGCCCTGCGGAACACCACTCGTGACCCTCATCCAGTCCGAGTAGTGGCCTTTCACCCCTACCCTCTGTTTCCTACCCGCCAACCAGTTTCTGATCCATCTATGTACGTCTCCGTCCACTCCATGGTTCTTCAGTTTCCGGAGTAGACGTTCGTGAGGCACCTTGTCAAAGGCTTTTTGGAAATCAAGGTATATAATGTCTATGGGGTCTCCTCTGTCCATCCGTTTGTTAATACCTTCGAAGAAGTGCAATAAGTTCGTTAGGCACGATCTCCCCCTGCAGAAACCATGTTGGGTTGTTTTCAAAAGTTCGTTTCTTTCCAGATGTTCATCGATGTGTTCTTTAATCAGTGTTTCCGCCAGTTTCCCCGGAACCGAGGTCAAACTCACTGGTCTGTAGTTTCCCGGGTCACCTCTTGATCCCTTTTTAAAGATGGGCGTGACATTGGCTATCTTCCAATCCTCCGGGATCATGCCTGTTTTCAAGGATAGGTTGCAAATTTGCTGCAGTAGTTTCGCTATCTCCTCCTTTAATTCCTTCAGAACCCTGGGATGGATTCCGTCCGGACCCGGGGATTTGTCAGTTTTAAGTTTTTCTATCTGCCTATGTACATCATCAAGGCTCACTTCCATGGATGTTAATTTTTCTGCTTGATTTCCATTGAAGATTTGTTCAGGTTCCGGTATGTAGGTTGTGTCTTCGTTTGTAAATACAGACGAGAAGAACATGTTGAGTCTTTCTGCGACTTCTTTCTCCTCCTTCACCGCTCCCTTCTTGTCTCCTTCGTCCAGCGGTCCCACCTCCTCCCTAGCTGGCTGTTTCCCTTTAACATATCTGAAGAACGGTTTGAAATGTCGTGCCTCCCTGGCTAGCCTCTCTTCATACTCTCTTTTGGCTTTTCGAACCACACGGTGACATTCTTTTTGATACTTCCTGTGCTCCTTATGGTTCCCTTCAGTTTTGTCCTTTTTCCATTTCCTGAATGAATTTTTCTTATTGCCTATCGCTTCCTTCACTATTTTAGTCATCCATACTGGGTCTTTTGTTCGACCCTTTTTGCACCCCTTTCTGAATCTGGGGATGTGCAGATTTTGTGCCTCGCTCACCGTGTCTTTGAAAAAAGACCAGGCATGTTCTACTGTTTGCCATTTTTTGGAAGTGTTCCTAAGTTTCTTCCTTACCATTTCCCTCATTGCTTCATAGTTTCCTTTCCTGAAGTTGAAAGATGTCGCTATGGTTCTCTTTCCGTTCGGTATGCCTACTTCAACCTTGAACTTGATCATATTATGATCACTGTTTCCCAACGGTCCCACTACTTTCACTTCCTTTGCAGGTCCCCTTAGTCCATTTAGGATTAAATCCAGAGTGGCATTTCCTCTCGTCGGTTCTCTAACAAGCTGCTCCATGAAGCAATCTTGTATAGCCTCCAGGAATTCTGTCTCCCTAGCGCATCTTGAGCTTCCAAGACTCCAGTCTATCCCAGGATAGTTGAAGTCTCCCATAACAACTGTGTAACCGCTTTTGCATTCTCGCTTCATCTCGGCATCCATTTCTTTTATCGCTATCTCCGGTTTGCCCGGGTGGACGATAGTATAGGCCCATCTTTATTTCATGCCCTTTCCTACCCGGTATTTTAACCCATAGCGATTCCAGTTTGTTGATCATCTCCGCTGTGTCCATTCTTGTCGATTGTATGCTTTCTTTTACGTATAGGGCTATTCCTCCTCCTTTCTGACCTGACCTATCCCGGCGATAGAGCTTGTACCCCGGCAGTGCTGTATCCCATTTGTTTTCCTCATTCCACCACGTTTCAGAGATTCCAATGATGTCTATGTCCTCTGCATTGGCCATGGCTTCTAGTTCCCCTATTTTGTTACTTAAACTCCTTGCATTAGTATATAAGCAGTTTAGATCCTGGCATTTTGTTGTCTTCATTTCTTTTCCCTGTGCTTCAGTCTTTGGTGTCTTCTCTTTTGCTACAATCTTTCTAACCTCCTCTTCTGGGTTAGTTGACTCCTGTAATTTGTCTCTTGTTTCTTCCCTGTCTTTTTTCCCCTCAGTATCTTCACGGGATACCTTCTTCCGAATCATCGACGCTAGGTCGACTGTCGGCTTTCCCCTTTCTCTTAGTTTAAAGCCTGTTCTATTCCTCTCTTGACGTTATTTGCTAGAAGTCTTGTTCCCGCCGTGCTCAGGTGTAGTCCATCTCTCCTGTAGAGCTTGCTCTTGCCCCAGAACGTTGTCCAGTTTCTTACGAAAAGGAATCCTTCTTCCTCACACCATCTCCTCATCCACGCATTTATTGATTGTAGTTCTTCCTGCCTTTTCACATCTGCCCTCGGTACCGGTAGGATCTCTGAGAATACTATCTTCTGGGCCCTCATCTTCAGCTTCCTTCCCAGAATCTTGAACTGTTCTATCAGCGTGCCTCTTCTGTAGTCTCTCCTGCTGACATCATTCGTCCCAATGTGGATCATTACTGCGGTCTCTTCCGTCTCCGCTCCATCCAGGATCATCCCAATTTTGTCCACGATGTCCTTGGTTCTCGCTCCTGGGAGACAGGTCACCAGTCGATCCTCTCTCCCACCTGCTATGTGGCTGTCCACATGCCTCAGTATCGAGTCTCCCACCAGGATCGTTGACTTTCCCTTCTTCAATTTTCTTTTCGGTCTCAGGTCAATGTCCTCAGCGTGCTTCACTCTCTCTTCTTCTGGGCATCGACTAGCCAATTCTTCCCCCTCGTGCGGTATTCTTCTGTGGGTGTCTTCTATGTGGTCACCTGCTTCTTGCTCCCCCTTCCATGTTGGTGTCGGGGTGACTTCTTCTTTCATACGAAGTTCGTTCTCTTCCACCCTCTTCCTGTATGCTTCCTCAATGAATTTCTCTAGTTCCCTGACTTCCTCCTCAATGTGTCTCTCTCTCGTGAAGACTTCAGCTGTCTTGATTGGGTCCTCCATGGTGTAAAGTCCTTCTAGTTCCTGTATCTTGTCCTCCAGTCTCTTGACTTCCTTCTTTAAGCTTTTCAGCTCCTGACACCGACCGCATACATATGACTGTCTCCCCGAGGGGAGGTAGTCATACATATGACAGTCCGTGCAGAACACTGGAAAGCTCATCTTCTGGTTTCCCTCTGCTTCCATTGGTGTCCTCTCTCTCTCTCTACCTGTTGCTGGTGTCCTCTCTCTCTCTGCCTGCTGCTGGTGTCCTCTGTCTCTCTTTCTCTACTTGTTGCTGGTGTCTTCTCTTGCTCTCTCTGCCTACTGCTGGAGTCCCCTCTCTCTCTCTGCCTGCTTGATGCCTCCTCAGTAACCTTGTGTGAAAGACTTGGCCCTTCTTGAGGCCCTTCGCAAAGGCGCTCGCTAAGGCGAGCGCCTTTGCCGCTCGCCTTCGCCGCGCGCCGAACGGCTGTGCGCCGTTGGCTCGACTCCTGTTATGGAGGAGCCCGGTCGATCTTCGATGACGCGGTGGGGGTGGGCGGAGCTACTCTCGCCGCTGCCCCGACAGTATTTTCACCTGCTCCTGCTTCCTTGTCTCTCCCCTGCCTCTCCTTCTCTCTTTCTCGCTTCTCCTTCTCTCCCCCTTGCTTCTCCTTCGCTCACACTGTTCTCTGCCGCTGACTCGACTCCTGTTATGGAGGAGCCCGGTCGATCTTCGATGACGCGGTGGGGGTGGGCGGAGCTACTCTCGCCGCTGCCCCGACAGTATTTTCACCTGCTCCTGCTTCCTTGTCTCTCCCCTGCCTCTCCTTCTCTCTTTCTCGCTTCTCCTTCTCTCCCCCTTGCTTCTCCTTCGCTCACACTGTTCTCTGCCGCTGACTCGACTCCTGTTATGGAGGAGCCCGGTCGATCTTCGATGACGCGGTGGGGGTGGGCGGAGCTACTCTCGCCGCTGCCCCGACAGTATTTTCACCTGCTCCTGCTTCCTTGTCTCTCCCCTGCCTCTCCTTCTCTCTTTCTCGCTTCTCCTTCTCTCCCCCTTGCTTCTCCTTCGCTCACACTAAAGATAGGCTAAAGATAGGCTTCAGTTAAGCTAAAGATAGGCTTCAGTTAGGCTAAAGATAGGCTTCAGTTAGGCTAAAGATAGGCTAAAGATAGGCTTCAGTTAAGCTAAAGATAGGCTTCAGTTAAGCTAAAGATAGGCTTCAGTTAAGCTAAAGATAGGCTTCAGTTAAGCTAAAGATAGGCTAAAGATAGACTTCAGTTAGGCTAAAGATAGGCTTAAGTTAGTCATCAGTTAAGCTAAAGATAGGCTTCAGTTAAGCTAAAGATAGGCTAAAGATAGACTTCAGTTAGGGTTAAGTTAGGCTAAAGATAGGCTTACTTTTAAAATTTCAACTTTCTGGCTGCTGAATGGCATAAGAGCTTGCTCCGCCACTGCACCTCATGAGACACTGGCCTCATGAGACACTGTTTAAAGCCCAGCACGGGAGAAGAAAAATCAGCTGTCTTGCTTAAGATAGGCATACATTAGGCATAAGATATGGTTCAGATAGGCTTCAGAAAGGCTTAAGCTAGGCTTACTTTCAAAATTTCAACTTTGTGGCTGTTGAACGTCATATGAGCTTGCTCCTCCCCTGCACCTTGTCAGACGCTAGGCTATACTTAAAGCCCAGCGCGGGAGAAGAAAAATCAGCTGTCTTGCAGAAGTTAGGTATAAGTTAGGCATACTTTCAAAATTTCAACTATCTGGCTAATGAATGGCATGTGAGCTTGCTCCGCATCTGCACCACGTCAGATGCTGGGCTCTGCTTCAATCCCAGCATGGTAAAAGAAACATCAGCTGTCCTGCTTAAATGCCCAGAAAGTATCCAAAGTGACCAGATAACAACTGTAGAGATCCCCACACACTCCCCCAGTGATAACTGACACCCCCCCACCGTCATAAAAATCGTAATAAAAACTTTACATATCTGCCTCTAGAACATCAGCACCTGGCATAAGAAATCCTAGAAAACAACAAAACCCTGAGAGATCAAAGAAAGAAAAAATGAGGGGCTAAACTAATACAACAAATGCAAACACCCCCTCAATGAATCAAATCAAACATACAAATTGGTAAAAATGCAAATCTTGGAATTACTCAATCAAATAAATATGTCACAAACTTTATTAGTATCATAGCATTTATAATTTAACCACAGCAAAAATGTATAAAAAGCATTTAGCATAAATATATAGACATACCAGACAAACGCACATACAACAATGACAATCACAACAGCAACAGCAATCTGGAGAACGTGTGGAAAGAAAAATACATTATGACCCTGAAAATAGCTTGAAGAATAACTCGCAAGAAAATTCTTTGAGAAAATCCAAAAGAGACGTGAACCAGCTGAAGCACTCTCAAAAAGTCCCAAATAGCAAACAAGCACCGAGGTGTCTTAAGTAGTCTGGGTGGTTGGTTAGTGAACCATAGAGAGGAGGACCGAGATCCATAAGCTACTAACTATGGTTAAAAATGTGCACCCCCCCCAAAACTCTACTATACTGCCATCCAGGTGGCACTTGCAGCCAAAAGGCTATTGGGGTGGTAGATAGGAAGCTATAGTAGATTTTGGAGGTGTTTGGGGGGCTCACCATGACCTATAAAGGGAGTTGTGGTGAGATGTTTATATGGCACCCTTTTTGTGAAGTTTGCAGCAGTGCCCTGTAAGGTGCCCCACTACTCTGTCGCTATATCTGGGTGTACAGTCCATCACTTTGCTGGCCTCTCCCATGTCCAAAAGATCTGGTTCTAGGCGTTAAACGAACAAATTTTTGGACGAGAATGGGGTATAAAGATAAATGACCTAGTGGTCTGGTCAATAAAATGGCTGGATGTATAATTAGACAATTTAAAAAAATATATTTTGGACATATTTTTCGGGAATGGACTTTATGCACTGCCAACTTTGGATGACTAGTGATTTAGGCCCAAAACAGACTTAGACATATCTTTTGATATGCCCCTCCATGGACTGTATTCAGAAATGGATGGGAAACCAATGAAGTGACTTGAGATGAGGGGTAATATGAGTATGGTGGATCTTGCAGAATAAAAATCATGCAGTAGAATTTTGCACTGATTGAAGGGGAGAGTGATGGTTGAGCGGAAGACCTGAGAGAAGCAAGTTGAAGTAATCTGAACAAGAGGTGATAAAAGTGTGGAAAGGGTTTTGGTAGTGTGCTTGGAAAGGAGAGGTCGGATTTTGGTAATATTATAGAGGAAGAAATGACAGGCTTTAGCAGTTTGTTGGATCTAAGTGGAGAAGGAAAGAGGAGTCAAAGATGAACCCAAGGTTGGAAGCCAATTAAACAAGAAGGAGTAGAATATTGTCCATAGAAATAGAGAATAGGGCGGAGGGGAGTTTAAGTGGAAAGATAAGGAGCTTGGTCTTAGCCATATTCAGTTTTAGATAGTGGAGAAATCCAGACAGCAATTTCAGATAACCAGGCTAAGACTCAGGCCTGGATTCCTGTACAGATATCCAATTTGGGGAGGTAGATCTGGGAGTCATCAGCATAGAGGTGATACTAAAAGCCATGCAAGGAGATCAGTGCAGAGGGAGTAGGTATATATGGAGAAAAGGAGAGGGTCCAAGACGGAGCCTTGAGGTACACTGATTGACAGTGGGATAGCAGTGGAGGAGGATCCACCATTGCATAAACTGAAAGTGCAATGGGAGAGATAGGAAGAAAACCAGGAGAGAACAGAGTCCTGGAATCCCAGTGAGGACAGCTTATCGAGGAGTAGGTGGCAATCAAAAATATCGAAGGCAGCAGATAGATCAAGAAGGATGATGCTAAAGTAGAGGTCCTTGAATCTGGCTCAATAACAGGTCATTAGAGACTTTAGCAAGAGCAGTTTCCATGGAATGGAGTAGGCAAAAGCCCAATTGAAGTGGGTAAAGAATAGCTTGAGATGAAAAGAAGTCCAGGCAATGGCATTCAAGTTCAAGTACGTTAAGCCTAACCCTCAGTTAGCATATTCAAGTAGCTTAGATAAGATGGGGAGGAGAGTGATGGGGTGATAGTTGGACAATGAATCATGGTCTACATTACCAGCGCCTAAGTTCATCATTAGGGACCAGTAGCTGCAATTCTCTAAGTGGCAACTGAACATGATTGACATGCAGCTGCAGCCATTTGTCTAGGCTTATAGAATCAGCCCTATTGAGCTTACCAACATTTATTACAGACTGTATTGATATAAGGGAGCTTTTTTGACCGATGATTGAAAATAGTGGATAATCAACTATATGTTGGTTATAGGACATACTGGTTCTGCTGAGGCATTTTTTCTCTCATTTGAAAAATAAAAAAAGAAGACGTAGAGAAAAATTATAGTTTAGATTATATATTTTTGATTTATAATGTGGGCAGATATTTGTGTTTAGATATTGGGTGTATTGTGTAGTGTGAGTTTTTTTCATCGTGTTTAGATTTTTTTTTTTTCTTTTTGAATAGCAACAGTATATTTTTAAAAATATAAAGCAAGATTTATGGAATTTATTTCAGGAGACAGATAACAAGTGAGATTTATTCATCTTTAAACCAAATATACTTGAGTATAGGTGTCAACTTTTTTATTGATTGGAGAAGAAAATTTCCTATATAATCCCTAAATCTTACAGTTTCTTTTGCACTGTTTCCATCACATCCAGTAAATCTGACTAGAAAATAAAAAATTTTCATAACAAAAATAGAAGAAAGATCTATAATAGATTACAGTTTTTCTGGTGTAAGCAAACACCTTCAATAACTTTATGTAATGACTACATTTTCATAATTGGGAAGAAAAAATTATCATTTGTACTCACAAAATGATTGTGGTAAGCTAGCTGTGTGCCAGCAAGATTCATATTGATCACACCGTCCCAGCTGGAGTACAGCATTCAATTTTGCAGGTTACGCTTTTGTAAGAACAGTCAAAGTTCAAAGGAGGGTTATCAAATAAAGGCACAGAACCTGCAACACAAATTCTACAGAGAGAAAGCATTTAGAATGTACTTTCTACAAGAAAATAGTCTAGAAAGGATTATTCTACCTGTCTGTCTTCTATATAGCACAAGAAGGTAATATTGTGTATTGAAGATGAAGTCTAGGTCAAGGGCACATGTTACAAAGTGGGAAGAAAGTATGCTGAGAGGAAATGGAAGAAAATACCATAGTTCTTTATAGAGATAATTCAGTATTAGATGACTGGAATTGCTTTAGACTGGAGGAGTAGAAATCAAAACAGTGATAAGATTCAAGAATATTCTGGTGATAGATACTGGAAGGATTTTGCTTGTTGCTGCAGAATTGGCTATAAATGTAGTGTGTATGTGTGTGGGGGGGGGGGGGGGGGGGAGGGGAGGGGTTCACCTTCTCTTGGATTGTGATGTACAAAGAATTAGGAGAGAATCAAAAGGAGCTTAAGGAGCTTCTGAATTTCTTGCAGCCTTAGCCAGATGTCTTAACCAAGTTCTCAGTATGCAAATCTAACTCATCCATATTTATTGTAGGCATCCTGAAGACCACATAACTACGTCCCAAGAACTGGTTGAAAATCACTGACCCAAGCAAATGTGATGAATATTGGAAAGAAATATTTGGACAGATATGGAAGGCAATTTTAAAAGGTGCTTCAGAGGGTGAAATGGTATTTTGTGTTTTTCTGACATATGGGTAACCTTGTTTCCATAAAATCTGAGTATAGGCAATCCTGAGGGCAGGGTTAGCGCTTCATCATACTTTTTAGCAGTAATTCTCCAAACTTGTTCTGGGGAATTCCAGCCAGTCAGGGTTCCAAGATATCCACAATGAATAGTCATGAGATATATTTGCATACACTGCCTGCTTGGTATGCAAATCGTAGATATCATGAAAACCTGACTGGCTAGGGTTCCTCCAGGACAAGTTTGTGAATCATTGCTTTATAGGATACTGTACATGTATAAGCCAATTAGCTTGGTAAGTTTGGGCATTTTTTGCTTTACAAAGAACAAGTATAAATAGATGTACATAATTTATTTTTTTTTTATTTTCATTAAATTTTCAAAGCCAACAACGGTGCAAAACAATATACATACATATAATAATCATAATAAGCACTTATAATCAATCAATAACAATACAGAAAAATAAACCCCTATTCCCATCCAATTATTCCATTAGGGAACAAAAACAACCCCTCCCTCCCTCTTACCCTCCCCTGGATGTGTGTGAGCTAAACATCGAAAAATAAAAACAACTATAATGAAGCCACAGAAGACGTCAATGAACCCCACACTAATTTAAATAACTTATTATGCCCCAGCATATCAGTGTTCATCTTTTCATACTTATAACATAAGCATAGATTTGCCCACCAAAAAGTAAAACTAAGGCGATCACAGTTTTTTCAATTGCGCCTAACCATTTGCATGGCTATCCTGGTCATAATAAGGAAAAGCCGACATTTATATCGGTCCAATGGGGGTTTAATATGCAATATCATCCCACATATGACTACATCATATGTCAATGGGATTGATGACTCCAGTATGGTATTAATCTGTCCCCATATTGACCTCCAAAAGTTGAGTATTAAAGGACAATAAAACAACAAATGATTCAACAAATGATTCAGTGTCCCTATGTTTAGATGACAGTGCCAGCATCTATTAGACCAGTGGTTCTCAAACCCTGTCTTGGGGGACCCCCAGCCAGTCGGGTTTTCAAGATATCCCTAATGAATATGCATGAGAGAGATTTGCATACCTGTCACTTCCATTATATGCAAATCTCTCTCATGCATATTCATTAGGGATATCTTAAAAACCCGACTGGCTGGGGGTCCCCCAGGACAGGGTGTGGGAACCATTGTATTAGACTTAGAACTATCTAATTTCTGCAAACAAACAGGAGTCCAGAAACTTCTATGTAACAAAAAACCATGTTTGTCTCATAGATGCTGACGCTGTACACCTCATCCTCCAAGTCCAAATTCGTGGCCATTGAGAAGCAGGAATCTGTTGCTTAATCTCAATGCTCCAAATGTCTCTCAGCCTAGTTTTTGTTTTTTTGTTCAAATATTCCGATATTAATTTATACCACTTGGCGGCCTGATGTCAATCTGGAAGCATAGGCCTGGCAAACTATACTGATCCTTTAAATTTTGCCAATCAGGGAACCCCTTCTGAATGGTCTGCTTCAACTGCATCCATCTTGAGAGGAGCTTGTTCTACTAATTTGTTATGTGGGAGCGTTTGGAAAGAATATTATTTAGATGATTACAGAGCTTTTTTCCCCTGAAGTAGCCTTGTAAGGCGAAAGGGAAATGGAACATTGGATAAAAGAACATTGGATAAAAGAATGATTGCTGCTATTTAAGATAAGTTTTTCCAAGTTTGCACATTCTTTACTACGTTACTACATTATTGAAACTTCTATATTTGTACCAGGCTGTAGCCACTATAACCAGTTTTAGGCAGATTGGATCTCTGCTCATACATAATAATGAATGAGACAAAAAATAAATTTTGAAAAATAAGTTTTTGAACTGAATGAAAGTTTATTTATATATTTATGTACAGAGTTTTTTTCAAACCAGTGATGATATAGGTGGCTTAGGGTACCTGTATAGTCCTGGCTGCCTGTGTATGAGGTTTGTTTTTCTCCGTTTTTGTATTTATCATTTTTTGTCCATTTTTTGCATTTTGATTTGGTATGAATGAAGTCCTTCTGCTAAACTAATTATACAGTATGTCTTTTTGACATATATTTCTTGATATATACGACTGTACCCTTATTTATTAGATTTATCACTGCTTCAACTGCAACCATTTATAAACTTTAGATTTTGCTATGCCAAATGATTGTTGCAGTTGTGAAAAATCAAGCATTCTCCCTTTTGATATCACATCATCTAAAGTACGTATACCTGCCTGCATCCAATCCTTCCAGATGATCTTAAACTTGCCAATTTGAATCTTGGAATTTAACCATATAGATTGACACGTGGATTGTTGTATTGGTATAGATGCTAGATTATCAATAAATTGTAATGTTTTCCATGTATCATATAAAGCCTTATAAAGCCTTGGCATCTTAATACTCAAAATATGACATAATTGCAATGGGACATGAGTTGCTATTCTAAATAAAGCCAATCTGGAAGATGCTCCAAGACTTCCAGAAGGATCCAATACATACCCTGATGCAGAATAAAAGCTTGATGGTATTTATAAAAATTTGGAAAATTTACCCCACCCACCACAATTGGTTTTTGTAAAGATACTAAAGCAATTCTAGCAATTTTACCCAGCCAGATACATTTAGTAAGAATACCATTTAATTTTTTATAGAAAGACCCTTGAAAATAAACCGTCAACATACTCATTTGGTAGCAAACTACAGGCAAAATCATCATCTTTACAGTTTGGACCCTCCCCCACAAAGAAAGATGTAAAGGGTTCAAATGCTCACACATTTCTTTCACTTTCAGCAATAAAGACTTCGTTTACTGTCACTGTGTCTTCCAACGTTCTTTGAATCATAATACCCAAATATTTTATTCCCTCTTCCTTGCAAAGGAAAGGGAATGGATCAAGTAATCCTTTTTGCACAATGTATGTTTAACAGAAGAATCTCTGATTTACTCTAATTTATTTTGTATCCAGAGAATTTACCAAACCGATCTATCAATTCCAATAAATGCAGAACAATGGATTTGAGATTCCTCAAATGAAGCAAGATATCATCTGCATAAGCAGAGATCTTATATTCCTGACCTGCATAAGGAATCCCCTGTATCCCCTTTGCCTGCTGTATCGCCAGCAACAAGGGTTCAAGAACAATGTCAAAAAGCAAAGGAGATAAGGGACACCCTTGTCTAACTCCCCTCTTCAGACAAAAACGTTCAAAAAATGTATTATTAATATATAGCCTAGCTGAGGGGGAACTATACAAGGTTTGGATCATTTGAATAAATCCAGATCCTATTCCGAACCAATCCATTGCTTGATACACAAAAGTCCATTCCACATGATCAAAGGCCTTCTTGCATCCAAAGAGACAGAGAAGGCTGGATCATCCATAGTTTTTGCTAAATTTAGCAAATGAAATGCCAATCTTGTATTATTGGAAGAATGTCTTTGAGCAACAAAACCAGTTTGGTGCATACCAATCATATAAGGGAGAGTCTTGGCTAATCTTAGAGCCAATAGCTTAGCCAGGAGTTTTCCATCAACATTAATTAAAGAAATAGGCCTGTAGTTCGAAACCAAAAGGGGATCTTTATTTGGCTTTGGCAAAACAATGGTTAAAGACTCTGCCATAGTACCTGAAATACAACCTTTAGTTAGTTGTGCTTGATATAAATTTAGAAGATGAGGTAAAAGAATAATTTGAAATGATTTGAAAAACTCCACCGTAAAACCATTACCACCCGGAGAGTTTCCAAATCTGAGGGACTTCAACTCTGTCTGGAGTTCCTTAAGCGATATAGGTTCCTCAAGATTTTTCCTTATATGCTCTGGAACTTTTGGCCCCTTAATTAACTTTAAAAATTCTGACCCTTCAAGTTCTTTATCTGAATAAAGCTCAGAAGAATACAAAGCCTTATAAAATTCTAAAAATTGTTTAAAAATATTCCCAATTTGAATATGTTTTTTTACCTTTTTCATCTGTAATGACCACAATTTTAACTTTCCTCTTTTTTGCTTTAAGGCAGGGGTGTCCAACCTGTGGCCCGAGGACCACATGCAGCCCTGTAAAGTATTTTGTGTGGCCGCGTTCAAGGGTGATGCATTGTTTTCCTCTGTTGCCCACAGGTGTTTACCGTCTTGCCAGCTCCCTCTTCTGTCTTGCTGCAGCGTTTGCTCATTTGTGCGGCCCCAGAAAATTTTTTTCGGCCAATGCGACCCAGGGAAGCCAAAAGATTGGACACCCCTGCTTTAAGGTAATTAGCTAATAATCTTTCCGCTTTTATTTTTTTATTTTAAAGCATAATTCTTGATTTAAACATGGGAAATTACATTACATAAATTTTGGAGGGAGCTTACTTTATTTGGGGATTTCCTTTGGGACATATTTTGTTCTTAGATTTATAGCTGGATTATTATAGAGTATATGGTATTATAAAAGGTATTAGCTTAAGTGGTTGATAAATTTTTATTTATTTATTTATTGTAAAGGAATGTTAAATGAATATATTCTTTTATTATATGAGTTTAAATTATAAAATGTCAAAAGAAAATGTAGATGCAATATTTTTATGAATTTATATTTTTATGTATTGATGTTTTATTATATAGTTATCCATATCTGAAAGGGGAGGTTTAACATTTCATCATTTCTGAAATTAATTTATCTAGGTATCTTATGATATATAATAAAATATTGAAGAGTATTAAAATTGGGTTAATTATAAGGTAATAGAATTACTTGTTTGTTTCGTTGGTTTTGGTATAGGTAATTTCTATCAATTGGGAATTTTAATTATTGGCTATGGGAATACAATCACTATAAAATTGATGTTGGGTTAGGTTTGGATTAATTGTAAGGCATGATGGAGGGCTTGGGCAATGTTAATCCAACGCTTGCATCCAAGTCTTTGAATTATTTAAAGGGAAGGGGTGGGGGAAGGGGGTTATTGGTTAGGGCCTTGGATGAGTATGGAAATTTTAAGGAGATATCTGATTAATTTGAAATTGAGGTTTTACTTTTTATCAGGTGTTAATTAAATCAAATGCCTTTAAAAAAAATTTCTTTAAAAGTTAATGGACTCAATCACCCTATCAAGAGGAAAAAAGTTCTAAATTCTTTGAAGCAGCAGAAGGCAGATGTCTATTTTTTGCAAGAGACACACCTTTCACAAATGGAAGCTGCTAAATTGGTAGGGGGGATGGGTTAAGTATTGTTTTTGTGCTTCTGCAGTAGCAAAGTAGGCTGGCATGGTTATCCTGGTTAATAAAAGATGTTCTGCTATGTTTGGTAATGTCCAAGCTGATCCGTTGGGCAGATGGCTTCATGTGGATATGACTTCAGGTAATGATATCCTGACAATTTTTAATATTTATGCCCCTAATTCAAATCAGGCCGACTTCTTCAAAAACTCCAACTAATAATCTTATCATTGGCTACCTCTAATCTAATCATTGCTGGAGATTTCAATGCTGTCATGGATCCATTATTAGATAAGCAGCCTAGTAGGCAGATGAGATCATTGGGCTTAGATTACCTGGTTCAAGCCAGTGGATTGAAAGATATATGGTGTATTTTTCATTTTAATGCTCGTGAATTTTCTTTTTGCTCACATGTTCATAAATCATTTTCACGTATTGATTACATTTTTGTGTCAGATCCGTTAATTCAACAGGTTGTAAAAGCCAGTATAGACCCAATCCTTTTGATGGATCATGCTGGAATTTGGATAGAGTTTCAGTTTATCAAAAAAGATTTTAGATGTACATAGATTAACTACAATAATTTTTTAAGTGAAAATATACGGTATGCATAATTTTAAAATTTCCTCTAACACTGGGCAAGAGATCCATTGCGACAACCTTTAACTTCAGGAAAGGAAACTATGAAGCAATGAGGGAATTGGTAAGGAAGAAACTTAGGAACACTTCCAAAACATGGCTAACGGTAAATCATAATAAAGACCCCTAATTTCCCACAAGATATGAAAGAGTGCAACGAATATCTGTAACTAGCTGGAAGGGCCTCAGTCAACGAGCCTACGCAAGTCATAGACTCTGACCTTACAAGTCTGCGTACATTCCTGGCTCTTTAGCTCTAATCATCGGCAACCTTCCAGTCCCTAACCTCAACTAAAAAAATTTTTTAATTTTATTCCAAGTTCTTTTCTAGAAAATTTTTAATAATTTATTCTAAAAATATCAGCTTATTGAAAATCTTGTTTCTTTAAATCACTGCACTTTTTCTTAATAGGAGACTTAGTTAAATATCCAATGTTCAGTGTCCATTAAAGTTACTTAGCTTTCGAATAACGCTCCAGCAAACTGCTTCAGACCATGCCAACGTGGCCAACGTTTCGTGGTAATTTAATTAAACCCACTGCTTCAGGGCCAGTTAGTCTAGCATGCTCCTAAAATATAATGACACGGATCTAGTCTCTGAACCGTGTCATTATATTTTAGGAGCATGCTAGACTAACTGGCCCTGAAGCAGTGGGTTTAATTAAATTACCACGAAACGTTGGCCACGTTGGCATGGTCTGAAGCAGTTTGCTGGAGCGTTATTCGAAAGCTAAGTAACTTTAATGGACACTGAACATTGGATATTTAACTAAGTCTCCTATTAAGAAAAAGTGCAGTGATTTAAAGAAACGAGATTTTCAATAAGCTGATATTTTTAGAATAAATTATTAAAAATTTTCTAGAAAAGAACTTGGAATAAAATTAAAAAATTTTTTTAGTTGAGGTTAGGGACTGGAAGGTTGCCGATGATTAGAGCTAAAGAGCCAGGAATGTACGCAGACTTGTAAGGTCAGAGTCTATGACTTGCGTAGGCTCGTTGACTGAGGCCCTTCCAGCTAGTTACAGATATTCGTTGCACTCTTTCATATCTTGTGGGAAATTAGGGGTCTTTATTATTGTTATTATTATTCCCACGTAGGGATTTGAGTTTAACGGTAAATCATGCCTGGTCCTTCTTCAGGGACATGGTGAGCGAGGTGCAAAATCTGTATATCCCCAGATTCAGGAAGGGGTGCAAAAAAAATTGAACAAAAGACCCGGCGTGGATAACCAAAACAGTGAAGGAAGCGATAGGCAATAAGAAAAATTCATTCAAGAAATGGAAAAAGGACAAAACTGAGGGGAACTGGAAAGAGCACAAGAAGCATCAAAAAGAATGTCACCGTGAGGTTCGGAAAGCCAAAAGAGAGTATGAAGAGAGGCTAGCCAGGGAAGCAAGAAATTTCAAACCATTCTTCAGATATGTTAAAGGGAAGCAGCCGGCTAGAGAGGAAGTGGGACCGCTGGACGATGGAGACAGGAAGGGAGTGGTGAAGGAGGAGAAGGTAGTGGTAGAAAGGCTTAACATGTTCTTCTCGTCTGTATTTACAAACGAAAACACGTCCAACATACCGGAACCTGAGCAATTCTTCAATGGAAATCAGGCAGAAAAATTAACATCCATAGAAGTGAGCCTTGAGGACGTTCGTAGGCAGATAGAAAAACTAAAAACTGACAAATCCCCGGGTCCAGATGGCATACATCCTAGGGTTCTGAAGGAATTAAAGGAGGAGATAGCGGAACTACTGCAGCAAATTTGCAACTTATCCCTGAAAACAGGCGAGATCCCGGAAGATTGGAAGATAGCCAACGTTATGCCCATCTTTAAAAAGGGATCAAGAGGTGACCCGGGAAACTACAGGCCAGTGAGCCTGACTTCGGTTCCGGGGAAAATGGCAGAAGCACTGATAAAAGAAAACATCGATCAACATTTTGAAAAACATGAACTTCTGATAACCAGCCAGCATGGTTTCTGCAAGGGAAGATCGTGCCTAATGAACTTATTGCACTTCTTCGAAGGGATCAACAAACGGATGGACAAAGGAGACCCCATAGACATCACATATCTAGATTTCCAAAAAGCCTTTGACAAGGTGCCCCATGAACGTCTACTTCGGAAACTGAAGAACCATGGGGTGGAAGGAGATGTACATAGATGGATCAGAAACTGGTTGGAGGGTAGAAAACAAAGGGTAGGAGTGAAGGGTCACTACTCCGACTGGAGGAGGGTCACGAGTGGTGTCCCGCAGGGCTCGGTGCTCGGGCCGCTGCTATTTAATATCTTCATAAATGATCTAGAAACAGGGACGAAGTGTGAGATAATAAAATTTGCGGACGACACCAAACTATTTAATGGAGCTTGGACTACAGAGGACTGCGAAGAATTGCAAAGGGACTTGAACAAACTAGAAGAATGGGCGGCGAAATGGCAGATGAAGTTCAACATTGAGAAATGTAAAGTATTACATGTGGGGAGCAGAAACTCGAGGTACAACTATACAATGGGAGGGATGTTATTGAATAAGAGTACCCAGGAAAGGGACTTGGGGGTTATGGTGGACATGACAATGAAGCCGTCGGCACAGTGTGCAGCGGCCACTAAGAGAGCGAATAGAATGCTTGGTATAATCAAAAAGGGTATTACAACCAGAACGAAAGAAGTTATCCTGCCGTTGTATCGGGCGATGGTGCGCCCGCATTTGGAGTATTGCGTCCAATATTGGTTGCCATACCTTAAGAAGGATATGGCGTTAGTCGAGAGGGTTCAGAGGAGAGCGACACGTCTGATAAAAGGTATGGAAAACCTGTCATATTCTGAGAGATTGGAGAAGCTGGGTCTCTTTACCCTGGAGAAGAGGAGACTTAGAGGAGATATGATAGAGACTTATAAGATCATGAAGGGCATAGAGAGAGTAAAGAGGGACAGATTCTTCAAACTTTCTAATAACAAAAGAACAAGAGGGCATTCGGAAAAGCTGATAGGAGACAGATTCAAAACAAATGCTAGGAAGTTCTTCTTAACCCAACGTGTGGTGGACACCTGGAATACGCTTCCAGAGGA
Source organism: Geotrypetes seraphini (assembly GCF_902459505.1). Lineage (NCBI taxonomy): Eukaryota > Metazoa > Chordata > Amphibia > Gymnophiona > Dermophiidae > Geotrypetes > Geotrypetes seraphini. Next base: position 174,126,753 of record NC_047089.1, read on the forward strand.
CGTAATAGGGCAGAGTACGGTACTGGGGTTCAAGAAAGGATTGGATAAATTCCTACTGGAAATGGGGATAGAGGGGTATAGATAGAAGATTACTACACAGGTCCTGGACCTGTTGGGCCACCGCGTGAGCGGACTGCTGGGCATGATGGACCTCGGGTCTGACCCAGCAGAGGCATTTCTTATGTTCTTATGTTCTTATGTTATGGGAAATGTGTTTAGTCTTAAGACAGACATGAGGGAAGCCACTTCTTGCTCTGTATCAGTGGCATGGACTACTACTATTATTTGAGTTTTTGCCAGGTACTTGTGACTTGGATTGGTCTCCGTGAAGATGGGATACATGGCTAGATGGACCATTGGTTTATCCCAGTAAGACTATTCTTATGTTCTTATGTTTAGTGATAATTTTGGTACAGATTCTGCAATTGGATGCCTAAAAAGATAGGCACCTATTTCATGGCAATCACACTTAGGCGCCCATTACAGAATATTGCCTAATGGTACAGTTTAGAGGTTGAGGAAGGAATAGTATAGTTTAAGGCAGGGGTGCCCATACTTTTTTGGCTTGCGAGCTACTTTTAAACTGACCAAGTCAAAATGATCTACCAACAATAAAATTTAAATAAACAAAAAGCACACTGTACACAGAGAAAATGTTAATTATAATTTATATTCGGGGGTTTTCTTTCAAAGTGGTCAAGGCAGATGACTTTAAAATATGCAATGCCACTTCAGTAACAACTATAGAAAAATAAACAAATATACCCCCTCCCTTTTTACTAAACCGCGATAGCGGTTTTTAGCAAAGGGAGCTGCGCTGAATACACCATGCTGCTCCCAATACTCATAGGCTCCCTGTGCTAAAAACCGCTATTGTGGTTTAGTAAAAGGGGGCCATGGTGCAAAATATAGACAACAGATATAAATTCTCAAAATGGACACATTTTGATCACTAAATTGAAAATAAAATCATTTTTCCTACCTTTGTTGTCTGGTGATTTCATGAGTCTCTGGTTGCACTTCCTTCTGACTGTGCATCCAGTATATTTTCCCTTCTTTCTGCCTCTTGCATGCTTCCTCTCCTCCAGACCTCAATGCATTCCCCACCCAACATCTCTGTCCCTCCATGAGTCCAACTTTTTCTTCCTCTCTCCCTGCCTGCCCCCTGTCACCCAACACACTCCATTCCCTCCCCCAACTTTTTCTTCCTCTCTCCCTGCCCCCTCCCCTTTTCTTTCTTTCTCTCTCCATGCCCCCTTCTTTCTTTCTGCCTGTTTGTCTTTCTATCATTCTCTCTCCCTGTCCCCCCTTTCTTTCTGTCTCTTTCTTTTTTCTCCGTGCCCCCTTTCTTTCTTTCTCTCACCCTGTCCCATCTCCCCAAGTCACCGCTGCAGATTTCTCCCTGCTTCCCTGATACCGCACAAGCCAGGCCTATGCAGCCACTGCACAAGTGCCGGGCCTACAAGCCCTCCCCCCCCTTTCCTGACATCAATTCAGACATTGGAGTGGAAGTTCCAGGCCAGTCAGGCAGCGACCAAATAGAGCAGGATAAAAAACTATTTACAATGTCCAATGTGACAAGGACAAGAGGACATGGACTAAAGCTAAGGGGGGACAGGTTCAGGACAAATATCAGGAAGTTCTGCTTCACGCAACGAGTGGTGGAATTCTGGAATGCTCTCCCAGAAGAGGTAATTGCATAATTGCGGAATCCACCGTTCTAGGGTTTAAGGGTAAGTTAGATGTACACCTCCTTATGAGTGGCTTAAGGTGACATAGGTAAGGGTAAGCTAGATGTGCATCTCTTATGAGAAGCTTAGAGTGATATGGGGACTAATACTATGCCAGGGTACACCTGGCGGGGCCTCCGCGTGTGTGGATCGCCGGACTTGATGGACTAGGGTCTGTTCCGAAGATGGCACTTCTTATGTTCTTATGTGGGCAGGTTTTATATATAGGAGGAAATATTTTTTCACTCAGAAAATAGTTAAGCTCTGGAACACATTGCCAGAGGTTGTGGTACGAGCAGATAGTGTAGCTGGTTTTAAAGAGGATTTGGATAATTTCCCGGAGGAAAAGTCCATAGTCTGTTATTGAGAAAGACATGGGGGAAGCTACTGCTTTCCCTGGATCGGAAGCATGAAATGTTGCTATTATTTGTGTTTTGGCCAGGTACTAGTGACCTGGATTGGCCTCCATGAGAACAGGTTACTGGGCTTGATGGACCGTTGTTCTGACCCAGTAAGGCTAGACTTATGTTCTTATGTACGCCGGCCTTAAGCATCCATAGGCATGCATAGGTGCTTCCATAGGCATGAGTCAGACACCTGCATTGTAGGCATAATTTGCCGCATTGATTTAAAAACAAACAAACGTTTCCTGATTGGGCCATTAGACAGTGGTAGAACATTTACCGCCACCTAAAATCAGGATGCTGTATTGAGAATCAGGCCCTATGTGCAGAGGAAGAGTTAAGAAACAGAACTGTTGATAAATTACTGTTTGCATACTTGTCACTAATAATTGTTTCATTTATTATCCAGTTTGTAAATCTTTAAATATAGTGTTTATAATTAAGCTTTTTTTTTTTTTTTTTGGTTTGCAGACTGCAGTTCACGCCATACTCCATACTCCATTCCACTTTCCACAGTCCATGCCAGCACCAGTGCTAATTCATTTTATCAAACACAAGCCACAAGTTAACATATTATAAATCAGAACATTTACAATTACTGACTAATTAATGTAATTATTTCCTCAGCTGCTGTAGAAAAGTGTGTGCTCTTTCCTTAAGCACATCTAGTTCTCTATGCTAATAGGATCTGCCTACCAGCAATGTTTAATTTTCTAGTAAAATGAGAAATTCACATTGCCATAGGAGCAGTATCATTGGATTAAGTGTTATTAGCTTTCATAGTAGACTACTGGCAAACTGAAAATTTGTTTCTAAGACATGTACTTCGAGATGATAAATTTGCTGTATCGGAGGAAATTATTGTATTTGGAAATGCTCACCGATTAACTGTGGAAAGGTTAAATACCTGAACAAAAGTAACATAGTGGAATAGATGTTCTTGATGTAAACGTTTATTTGAATCCAGCAAATAAAACCTATTTAGGCAATGTACCGTATTTTCTCGCATATAACGCGCGCGTTATACGGGTTTTTACAAACCGTGCATACCCTTGTGTGTTATACGCGTGAGCGCGTTGTACAAAATTTTTTTTACATAGTTTCCCCCCCCAACGCCCGATTCATCACCCGGAAGGAGCGCTCGCACTCCCACCCCGAAGGACCGCTCGCACCCCCACAGCCTCCCCCCTTCCCCATGGAGAAGCTGTCTACCTTGTTTCCGGATGCCAGCCCAGCTGCTTCCTCTGCCGGCGTCCTGCCCCTTCTCAGAGCCCTGTGCTGCGCTGCTTCCTCTTCAGGCGGTCCCACCCTTTCTCTGATGTCAGAGAAAGGGCGGGACCGCCGGAAGAAAAAGCAGCACAGCAGGGCTCAGAGAAGGGGCGGGACCATCAGCAGAGGAAACAGCTGGGCTCGCTGGCATCCGGAAACAAGGTAGATAGCTTCTCCATGGGGGAGGGGGGGAGGCTGTGGGGGTGCGAGCGGTTCTTTGGGTGGGGGTACGAGCGGTCCTTCGGGGTGGGAGTGCGAGCGCTCCTTCGGGGTGGGGGTGCGAGCGGTCCTTCGGGGTGGGGGTGTGAGCGGTCCTGCGGGGGGGGGGGGGTGAATCGGATGTCGGGGGGGGCATCAGGCTTTCAGGGTAGGGACAGGACTTCAAGGAGGAAAGGAGAGTCGGGGCGGGCGAAAACAGAGTCAGGGTCTCCAGAGGAGAGTCGGGGCAGGCGAAAGGAGAGTCGGGCAGCATGCGCGGTATACAGGTGTGTGCGGTATATAAAAATTTATGTACATAAATATGTGTTTTTTGCGCGCTATACCCGTGTGCGCGTTTTACACGGGTGCGCGTTATCTATGTGAAAATGCGGTACATGAATTCCAAAAAATAATATGGACCCGAGCTGTTCATGTAATGTACAGGAAGTCCATGAATGATGCAGTTAAATACTTGAGCATTCTTTTGCTGAATTATTTTCACTTCCTTATAACTCAAATGCTGTTAACCAGAATCTGGAATATGGTACTTAGCCTCACCAGTCATGAATTATTGAACAAGGCCATGGCTTCTGTGCAGATAGTGGAAATGCCTACTTCTGTGGAAGGTCATTTCCTTGATTTAATGCTCTTTCCTTCAGCTGCCACAGAGAAAGTGGCAGTGAAAGTAATCTCATGATCTGAGTAATGCTTACATCTCCGTTTTTTTTTTAGTAGAAAGGCAGAAAAATGTTGATTCTTACTTTGATTAAAAAAAGAGAGTTGACCCTGCTGTGTGTAAACAGTGACAGCTAGCATTTTGGAATAACACATAAAGCCCCATTTTAGATAGAAAACAGAAATAAGAATGAGACATCCAGGGCAGGATGAGGAATTCTGTTAGTATTTTAGAAAAAGATCTGCCAAAAAAGAGCCTTTCTAAAGTACATGCAGGAATGTACCAGCTACATCCTGTGAGATCAATCATTTTTTATATGTCTCTGTTTAAGATGTCAAAAGGAAACAACTCAGCAACTTAGATGAGTTGTCGGCCATTTTGAAAATTTACTGTACATATCTAAATGCTTCAAATTTACAGAGGCTGTAATCATGGGGCACCACTGATTGGGGAGGAGGATAATACATAATTAATGAGCTGATTCCCCAACTCAATAATTTTTTCAAAATCTATACATATGAGGAGCAGCTGTAAATTCCAATGCCAATCTCTGTGTTCATAGATTTGCATTCTCCTTCTGAAATGGGAAATAGAGATGTATTTTTTGGCAATGCCCTAGACCCACTCAAACACTACTCCCTTGCCATGGGCACAGAGTTCAGATTTACACTGGGTTTTTCACTTTTATTTGGATATACATTTAAAAAATAAAAATACTACATGGTTTAGCACATGATAGCGGGAAAGTACCACACAAAATTTTAACAAGTTTATGCAGTAGCCAATTCTTACATGCTAACTATGGGCCTCTATTATATGTGTTTTTTTTCTTCTTATGCTTTTTTTACTGATTCTTCCACAACTATGTATGCTTGTATATTATTTTAAAATGTATAAACATAATAAAATTACATCTATACACTGTGGTATGCAGCCTATGCCTGCTAGGAGTGGCCCTAGAGCAGTGCATAGTTTAGGCAAACCCTTTTCTTACTGACCCATTTAAACCTCCATCTGATTCATTAGGTGACTTTTCCTCCTTGACCCATAGAGGGAGCCAGAGAGCAGGAGTACAGCTGGCCCATCCCCCACTCAATCCTAAGTTAACTCACAGGAAATCCTTTTCACCTGAGGTACTGCTTGCTCACAGAACTAAGCTTCTAGAGAGTCAGAGGGGGAGGGAGAGAAGGAGGAAAGGCAGCAGCACTCGGGGCTGAGAGCTCTAGATAACGGTCAACTGCCAGAATGCATGGAGCTGACAGAGGCTGGAGAAGAGGCACCTTCCTGTATGACTGAAGAGCCTCATCAAGTTTCAAGTTTCAAGTTTATTAAAAGATTTTTTTTAGATCGGCTATTCAAATTTCTAAGCGGTTTACAAAATAAAATTATGTAAAAACGGATTCTAAAATTACATAAAAACACGTAAAATGGGGGATACTAAATAACAACCAAACATAACAAACAGTTTTAATCTGAACATGGTACTTAGACAGGATAGTGGGGAAGAACTACAATAATTATAGAAAAGATAAACATAAAAGGGTAAAACAATAGGTTAGGATTAAAAAGGCAGTAGTTTAAATTTTAAGATTTAGATTTAGCCCTTAGAAGGACAATTATTAACCAAAGGCGTCTTTAAACAAAAATGTCTTTAGTTTAGCTTTAAATTGTTTTATATCGGATTCATAGCACAGGTAATTAGGCAACGAGTTCCATAGAGTGGGGGCAGTAATGGCAAAGTTATTAGAGCGTAATGTATTAATCGATTTTAAAGATGGTACAACTAAGAGATTCTGAGAAGTTGAACGAAGAGTTTTTGATGTGTTGTACGGAATTAGAAGTCTGTTGATAAAATTTGGTTGATTATTTAGTTTCGTTGTGAGTGTTAGAAGTAAAATTTTGTAGCTAATTCTGTGTTCTACTGGTAACCAATGTACGTTAAACAAAAGGGGAGAAACGTGTTCGTATTTTTTTGCACCGCAAATGATCTTAATAGCCATGTTTTGCACGATCTGAAGTCATCAAATTTCTTTATTTGTGATGCCCTTGTAGAGGGCGTTACAGTAATCTATGCAGGAGATTACCAAGGAATAAATTAATGTATTAAGGGAGGCTGGTTCAAGTAGCTTGGCGGTATCATTCTTAGCCAAAAGAAGCATTTCTGAACAACTGTACTAATATGAGGATGATAAGAAAATTTATTGTCAAGAGTGACTCCTAATAGTTTTAAAGTTGGAACAATTTTGATAAGAAGTGATTCAAGCATCAAAGGAGATTGAAGTGTTGTTCCTTCTTTAAACGGGAAGACCAAGAGTTTTGATTATTAATATTGAGAGACAATTTGTTCAAGTCTAGCCAAGATTTGATTTCCCCTAATTTATGGTTAATAGAGACTACTTCCTCCTTATTGTTAAGATTGATAGAGTGGAGAAGTTGAACATCGTCCGCATAAGCAAATGCGGTAAAACCAATGGATTGGGCAACCGTCAAGAGAGGTGAAAGGAAAATATTAAATAACAATGGTGAGAGGATAGATCCCTGCGGTATACCGTATTTTGTAGAAAAAGATTCAGATGAGGTACCATTAAATATGACTTTTGAGGATCTATCTGTGAAATAGGATACAAACCAGTCTATGACCTGGTCAGATATGCCTATTTCTTGAAGTCGTAGTAAAAGCTATGATCAATGGTGTTGAATGCGGATGAAAGGTCTAAAAAAATAAGCAGTACAGATTGATGGTGGTCAAGATGGTATAATATTTTAGTGGTAAGTCCTAACAAAGAAAGTTCTGTGGAATGACATTGACTGAAGCCAGTTTGATTGGGATGTAAAACGTTAGTTTTCTCAACAAAATAAGAAAGTTGGTGAAAGACTATTTTTTTGGTTAGTTTGGCCAAAAATGGTATATTTGCTATGGGACTGTAGTTGGATAGATCTTGAATACTGATGTTTTGGTCTTTGATAATTGGATTAGATTACAGATTGTTTCCAAGTCTTGGGTAAAGATCCAGAAGACAAACTTGAATTGACCAAGTCTTTTATATATGGACCGAACATGAGAAAAAATCATTTCAAAAAAAAGGGGGGGAATGACTTCTGTATTAGACCCTTTTAAATTAAGCAAGTTAATACATCTTTGTATTTCTTCCAAGTTGGGGAGGGAGAAGTGAGAGCATTTAGAATAAGATAGAATATTGGAGTTGCTAGAACCTATGTCATCTTCGAAAGAACATGAAGTATCAGTAGACTGAAAAGTGTCTCTGATTTTCTGAACTTTATCAATAAAGAATGTGGCGAGGGCTTGTGTGGAGGGAGTGGGACTTGATATGTTTGTTTCCTTTTTCTTTGTAGTTAGGGATTTAACAATTGCATAGAGAGTGGAGGGATTTTTAGCTGTTTTGATTTGTTTGGTGTAGTAGTCTTTTTTGGTTCTATTGATTTCAGATCTGTAGTACGCGGCATGTTCCTTGAATTTGTTGTAATTGAATTGAGTTTTGTCGTGTCTCCATTTTCGTTCTAAGGAACGCAGTTGTCTTTTTAGTAGATTTAAATTTGTAGAATACCAAGGATTTTTTTGTTTACAAGGTGGGATGGTAAGAGTGACTGCTGGTGCAATTGAATTTAGAAGATTGGTAATAGATTGATTCCATGTCTATACTTTTTCGTCGACAGTAGACCTAGGTAACTGCTCGAGGGAAAGGCAGAAGTTAGAAGAAATATCAACAGCTTCTAGCTTATTATAGTTCCTAGTAGTAATTATTTTGGGTTTTAATTTACTTTGGTAGTTAGCATTTATAGCTAGAGCATTGAAACTGTGTATTTCTATTTTATCCCCCCTTTTACAAAACTGTGGAGCGTTTTTTAGCGCCAGCCGTGGTGGTAGCAGCTCTGATGCTCAGAATTCTATGAGCGTCAGGGCTGTTACCACTGTGGCTAAAATCCACACTACAGTTTTGTAAAAGAGTGAGGGGTTAGTTTGTGATGACATATTCCATACTAGGCGAAGGTGTTTTCTGTGTTCTGTGTGTTCAAAAGACATGGTTTTCTTTTAGGATTGACGGTGTAGGATTGATTGGTCTGGCTTGTTTAGTTTTACAATGGGTGTATTGATGTACTGCTCACTGCAATATGTAAGATGCTGCCTTTTCCTAGGTACTCATATGTGACGTGTGGTTTGTTACTAAAAATCATGTTTTTCTTACAGATGGGGGGGGCAAAAAATGATGGGCCCCGGGTGTTACATATGCTACGTACGCCACTGTATGTAAAGATACCAGAAAGCTGGCGTAGCAAAAACTTTAAGTAAATTGTTATTCTTCTAAGTTTTGAGTATTTAACCCTCCCACAATCTCACGGGCACTCGTTTCAAGTTTCAAGTTTATTGAGATTTTGATTTAAACGCAATATCAAATATTTTCAATGCGTATAACAAAAATAAATTTGGGGAAATAAATAAAACGATTTGAACAATAAACATACAAACATATCCATAGATGATTAAAATTACATAAGGAGTACAAGGATAAACTACATTTGTTTAAAAATGCGTTCTCCGCGCCTGCTCATAAATTTGTTGACTGGAAGGATCCAGCAATGTGGCCAGATGCCATTCAGGACAAAGACAGAGAAAGAATTGTGCAATTTGGATTAATGATGGAAGATGATTTAAAGCAAATGGCACAGTCTATGAGTAAAGATCTTGACAGACGTTCTTTTTATGAATATCTCCTCTATGCCAAATCACCCAATGGACGTGAGAAGATTTTACGGGACTGGCTTAGGTGGAGCATTAGCAGAAAAGTATGTGTGTATTCGGCCAATGGAAGAAGGGGGGGTTGGGGGGGAAGGGGTGCGTGGGGGGGCCCAATAGGATTGCTCAGTAAGGGGCCCAGAAATTTCTGATGGCGGCCCTGCTTGGGACTATTCCTATAAGCAGAAAACATCCTGACAAATTTTATGTTTATTTTGAGTGAAGTAATAAAACCCAAGTTTTTGACAAGAAACCTTACTTACCCAGTGTTGCAGTGTTTCTCTTCATTTCTTTTCCTTGTGCTGCCCGCAGTGGCACACAAGAGTAATTCTTGTCCCAGTGGCTCAGGGCCCATTGTCCTGAGACGGCTGGTGACAACACGCACCCACAAAATAACACTATAAAGGAATTTGTGTGTGTGTATGCATGAAACTATGAAGGAATTTTGTCCTATTTATTTCTAATGGGGAGCATATTTCACGTGAAGGCACATTTTCAATATGACATGCAAATCTGAATTTGGACATTTTGCAGAACACACACAAAAATCCAGTAGCAAACATGACCATTTCTGAAACAGAAAAATGTCTTTTGGTTTCAAAAATGGCCAATTCTCAGATGTGCTAGTTCTCAGTGCATCTATATTTTTGAACCATTTTTGAAATAGGCATGTCCAAAAGAAAAACACACAAAACAAGCCATTGGGATTTAGGAAGCGCCAGCATTTGTAGTAGACTGGCCACACAGACATCCTGCAGAGTAGTGGGGGCACCTTAGGGGGCAATGCAGTGAACTTCACATAAAAAGGCCCAGGTACACATTTCACCAAGTAAGGATGAACAGTGTAAGGGTGAGCCCTTCAAAACCCACCCAAAACCTACTGGACCCAACTAGACCACACCAATAACCCTTATGCTTGCAGGTGTCACCTATATGTAGGTACAGTGGGATTTGGGTGGGTTATGGAAGACTCACATATTCCACTATATGTGTAGAAGTTAGAGTGGGATATGAGCCTGAGTCCCCCATCTATATGATTGGCTACACCATCCACTACCCCAGGAACCTATTGCTGCTCTACTAGGCCATAACGTCTGAAGCTATCATAAAGGCAGGTATGTACTATTTCATTCACATCTTTGGGGGGTGGGGTTTCATGCCTTTATCCCTACAGTGCTCATCTGGTTAGCTTGGGTATCTTTATGGCACTTATTTGTTGTTAAAACAGATCTAGCTCCAAATGCCTAAATTGTGCCCTGGTTTTTAAAATGTTCGATTATTACAGAAAAATGCCCAAAACATAAGCCCACTCTAGTCCCATCCAAACCACACGCCCAACACCCCCCCTTGAGATTTAGATGCACTGTGGACAACCACCAAAGAAATACATCTAGAAAATGGGTTTAAAAATAGCAAATTCGAAAGGTTTGGTGAGAAATACGTCCATCTGCCCCTTTCTGACATTTTTTTGGCCATTTTTTTTTTTTTATAAATGAGCTCCTTAATCACTTCAGCTTTACACATGAATATAGGCATCCCTGAAATTACCTTGGGAAATGTTCCAGCTGCAGCAACAATAATAATTAGTAAGGGATTTTTTCATACCCTATAAACACAACTTTTTAAAGTCTTTTGTTTGCTTTTTTTTGTCTCCAATAGCAACTAAAGACTACCACACCAATTTGATTTTAAGAGCATTTTATTTATTTTGAATTTTGCACCATTATCAGAAGAAAAGGAGAAGGGTACATTAAAAAGGCAAGGAAGTGGAGAATTTGCGCAGAAGAAGGAGAGGCAAATAGGGAGATCATGCATCTCATTGGTTGGGGCAGACACAACTATTGCTGGTGTGCTTTACTCAAGAATTAAACATCTGCTTATTGGAGCTGACGCTAGAGAACTGTAGTGCATGCTAATCACACATTATTATTTTTTTTTTTTCTTTTCAGGCATGGAAGCTTTATCCAGTTGGTGCGTTCACTTTAACACATACTAACTGCATAAAACATTGGCAACTTTTAATTAGGAAGTGATAAGTGCTCCTGTATGAATTTTTGCAAATCCTACGTGTTAACAAAAAAAATGAGCACAGGACCTGCAAAAAAAAAATATGAATTTAGTGCATGGAAAAGTCCTGCGTTAAAATGTACTAAACTCATATTTTAGAAATAGAGAAACATATAAACATGATAGCAGATAAAGGCCAAATGGCCATTCAGTCTGCCTATCCATAACATCCACTATCTCCTCCTCTCCCTAAGAGATTCCACATGCCTGTCCCATGCTAGCTTGAATTCAGATACAGTCTTAATTTCCACCACTTCCTCTGGGAAACTATTCCACGCATCTACCACCCTTTCAGTAAAGAAGTATTTAGTAAAAGGGTCCCTAACTGAGATATTCAAGAAAATTCTGTAAGGTTTCATAGCCTGCAAAGAACCCAGTTCTCGTCATGATCACATCTGAAGAAGGGATCGATGTAGCCTCAAGAAAACTTAGGTGTGACATTTTAGTATAATTAAGGCTCTCGCCTGAATCAAGGGGAGAGTGTGGTGCAGTATAGAGAATGACACGGTGACGGTTTACCCGCGGCCACCGCATTTTAGCCGCGGGTCACCGCCGAAAACGGGGAAGAAAACTAGCAGTCGCTGCGGCGACGGGGACAAGGCCATTCACCGCCCGCGGGGCGGTGAATGGGTCTTGTCCCCGCAGTGAGGCATGAAGGATCGCGCGGTCCCTGCAGCTTACACCCGCCTGCCCAATCGATTCTAGTGTTTAGCCAGCTCTCTCCCTTCTCCTCACCTTAGTTTGTAGATTTTCTTTTTCGGCGACCCGCACGCTATCAAAGAGCCGCTGCTGCTCAGTTTCGATCTTCTGCTCTGATGCAACCGGAAACAGGAAGTTGCAGCAGAGCAGAAGATTGAACACTGAGCAGCCGCGCGTGTGCGGCTCTTTGGGAAAGCGTGCAGGTCGCTGAAAAAGAAAGCCTGCAAATTAAGGTGAGGAGAAGGGAGAGAGCTGGCTAAACACTAGGATCGATTGGGCAGGCGGGTGGGGGCTGCGAGGACCGTGCGATCACCCGTGTTCCCGGCTCAGACTGTAAGGAGGGAGTGAAAGGGAAAAGGATTCTGGGCCAAGGGGATGAAAACGGAAAGAAAAACCCACAGCAGGAAAGAAAGGGAAGGACAGGCAGGTGAGCCAGATGCTAGAAGCAGGGGGGGGGGAAGAAAGAGGGAAAAAAGCTAGATGGGGTTGAAAAGAAGAGACACACTGGTATGGAAGAGGAAGATAGGGGAAATCTGGACACAGGAAGGTAACAGAAAGAGAGGAAATTATGTGCATGGGGCATAGGGACAGAGACAAAAAGGGGACATGCCATGGGGATGGTATATGGACACAGGGGGGGGCAATGGCAGATACATAGGGGAGATATTAGAAATGGAGAAAATAGGAGCACAGAAGCGAGATGGTTTGTGGGGATGGGATAGGGATCGATCTCGCAGGCTCCAGTGGCTTGCACAAATTACATTGTAACGTGTCATGAAAATAAGAGGGAGGAAGGTAGATAGATAGGCCACGCGAGAGGAGCTGAAGGGTAGTAGAAAGGAACAGATGGTAAAGGAGGGAGGGAAGGGTGGTGGTGGAAAGGAATAGGACAGACATTGAAGGAGGGTGGAGAGGAACAGACCCTGAAGGGAAATGTGGAAGACAGAATGGGAAGAAGACAGATGCCAGACTATGAGGGAGCGGAGGGAAGAAGATGGGTGCTAGACCAATTTGGGGGGGGTGAAGGGAGAGGCACAGTATCAGCAAATGGAAGACGCAGAGAGAAGACACACAGTGGATGGAAGGAATTCAATGAGAAGATGTGGAAAGCAGAAACCAGACAACAAAGGTAATATTTAACTAAGTTTTAAAGTTTTAAAGAATGTTTCCTTTATACGTAAATAAAGAAAAGTATATAAAATCGTACCCGTTTGAGGCTTTTATGTATGCAGCGGTGACGGTGACGGGGCGGTGAATGGGGTTGCAGTGGCGGTGATGGGGCGGTGAATGGGGTGGCAGTGGCGGTGACGGGGCGGTGAAGGGAATGGCGGTGACGGGGCGGTGCAGAGGATGGTGAGACGGGGACGGGGCGGTGACGGGGACCAATTTTTTCACCGTGTCATTCTCTAGTGCAGTAGTTAAAGCTACAGCCTTAGCACCCTGAGTTTGTGGGTTTAAACCCACACTGATCCTTGTGACCCTGGGCAAGTCACATAGGCCCAAATTCTGTAACCAACGCCTAAAGTTAGGCACCTATTTCGGAGGCGCCCAACTAGTTAGGCGCCTGCCTAAATTGAATAACAAGCTCAATTAAGCTTTTTAATCAGCACTGATTGAAACATGGGCGCCTATCAAGAAAGCGCGATTCTGTCACAAGGCACCTCTAAAAATTTAGGCGGCCTTCAAAAAAATAGGCGCTATGCCTGTTAGGTGTGGGCGTGGCTACGTGTTAGGCGCCTTGTTGCAGAATCACTGCTCTTAAGCGTGCTTAAGCGCTCAGCTAGGCGCCTAACTTTTAGTTGTGCCTAGAGCTGGACTATGACTTGGGCGTCTCCAAAAAAAAGGTTCTGCTAGTGTGATTCATTAAACAGCACCTAATTTTACTTGAATCGCGCTGAACAGTGCCTACTTAGGCACCTAACTTTTGGGCGCTTCTTATAAAATTTGCCCTTTAATCCCCCCATTGCTCCATGTACAGTAGATAGATTGTGAGCTTGCCAGGACAGACAGAAAAATGCTTGAGTACTTGAATAAATTAATGTAAACCATTCTGAACTCCCTGAGGAGAACGGTATAGAAAGCTGAATAAATCAATATGACTAATACAACTCTGTAAATTAGGACAACAATCAATCAGGTAAAATTAATTGAGACATCATTTCCTATACTTTTAATATCAAAATAGTTGTTAGCTACAAAACCAAGAGCTAGGTTATATCAGATTAACTGTGCTACAGTAATTTCTTAGTATACTTTATTATATGTTTAGTGAGCTAATGAAGAAACCCATAACATGTTTGCAATTGATACAGGGAAAAAAGCCTTTGGAAAATCCATTAGAAATCTGGCAAGCAGAACCTGAACAGCAGCGAAATATTTGGATAGGGATAATGAGGCCGATTTGCTCATTGAAAAGCTGTAGTGAATAGCTATTCAGAGGGCTGCATGAATGTCGTATATTATCCTGAGCCTGAAAATTGACTCCTGGGAACCCAAATAATAGCAAATATGTTGAAAACGATCAGTTATTAAGGGATTTGATGCAGATCCTCTTTGATGTACAGAATACATATTTTATGTGCCAGCTCCCTAGCGAGGAGAGAGAGGGTTGGAATATAGTAGAGATTTTTATACTGATCTCTTTTTAACATTATCTTGATATTTGTTATGGAGTCCTTTTTAAATGAAATTTTGTTATTAGGTGCATCATAGAAGTGTGTGGCGCAGGGGTTAAAGCTACAGCCTCAGCACCCTGAGGCTGTGGGTTCAAATTCCTCACTGTTCCTTGTGACCCTGGGCATGACACTTAATCCCCTCATTGCCCCAGGTACACTAGATAGAGTTTGAGCCCACTGGGAAAGATAGGGAAATATGAATGCAAACCAATTAGGATATAAGTGGTATCCATTATAATAAAACCCATAGCACGCATACGCACTTCAATCTGCTTGTCTCCATGCCTCCGTGATCCGTGACTCTGTGCTGTCGCATGCGCAGTAGGAGCCTGCGGCAGTTTGGTTCTCATGCGCATACGCAGCAATGGCTTCCCCTCTCCCACACCCCAGCCAGCCTGCATCTCAATGAAAGGCAAATGTCCAGGCCTCTAGGGGGTCAAGGCACCGCTGCCAGGTGCACAGACAGCGTATAGGAACATGACCTCGGCTTTTTGGCGTTGTGAAGGATCTGGAGGTAAAAGGGAGGAGAGCATGCCTGAGAGAGACAGGGAGGAGGTAAAAATAAGGGGTTAGGGCTACTGCTGGACAGGGGAGCAGGGAAGGGGTGCTGCTGGACAGGGGGGAGGTAAAAGTAAGGGAGAAGGGCTACTGCTGGATAGGGGGAGCAGGGAAGGGTGATGTTAGACAGGGGGGAGGTGACATCTAGGCCATGCTCCCTTGAAATTGCTGCATCCCGGGGAAGCACTGACTGACCAAGATGGCGGCGATGTAGAGGAGCTGCGAGAGACGCTGATAACAAGCTCCTAGCCTGTATTTTCTATACCTGATATTGATGCCTTCTAAGAGGAAAGGGGTGCTTAGGGTCTTTGCCTCGTCGGCCCTGACGTCCACCCCGATTCAACAGACGATGGATCGTTTCTTCGCGCCTTCTCCGGCGCCCACACAAGCTGGAGTGGAGAGCTCGGCGTTGGGCGGTGACGGGAGGGAGTCACTGGCCCTTTCGGGCACTGAAACATCGCTGTCTCCTTCGGCTCCCATGACGCCTCCGTGTCCGGCAACAGCCGAAACGCTGTGGCGAGAGACACACGCTTCCGGAAGTGAAAGCGTGGGGTCTCCCGGCGAGGGCACAGCGTTGTCGGCGGAACGGCAGATGGAAACAACAACAGCAGAGAGAGGGGATTTTTCTCTCTCCCAGACGGAGGTTTCCATGAATAGCATCTGGCAATTGCTTCAGAGGATGGAAGGGAAAATTGAAAAATCAACTGAAGAGGTAACAAAATTAAATGAAAAATTGGAATTATTGACTGGGTCAGTTGAATCTATGAAGTTAGAATATACAGGCCAAGCCAAGCAAATGCAGGTGGATATACAACAATTGCAACAATTCAAATTGGCTTCAATTAAAGATAGCTCCACCATTCATAAGAAACTAGAACAATTTGAAAATTTTAATAGGCGTTTGAACCTCCGCTTTCTAAATTTTCCTCAAACTTCAGGAATGTTACCTATAGATTTGTTGAAAAGATACTTCATTGAGAATTTGGAAATTTTTTCTAACTGTATTCCTCCAATTAATAAAATTTATTACCTACCAGATAAAAAGATGACTGATGGAAATGGAAAGGCAAATGGAAATGAGATTGGGAAAGTAAGAGAAGGAGAGACGAATGTGATAGATTTTGCAAATGTGACGGCTTTATTGGAACAAACGATAACATCTGAAATGGACAGAGCAACATTATTAGTATCATTTGTTTTTGAACAGGATGTGAATATGATTATGAAATTGTTTTTCAAAAATTCCCAAAAATTATTTGGGGGTCGGAAAATATGGATATATCCTGATGTAGCTAAGACTACACAAGAAAGGAGGAAAGAATTTCTTGCAATGCGACAACAGACTATAAATATTGGAGCAACATTCTTATTGGTGTATCCCTGCAAATGCATGGTTAGGTACTTAGGTGTTAAATATGTTTTTTTCTCTCCTAACCATCTGAAGGAATTTCTAGATGTTAAGCAGATCATTAAGGATTAAGGATTAAGGGATAATAACAGTAATGGGCGCTAGATACATTATGCCTTTCTTCTTTATACTATTCCTCTAAATTTCTCTCAAATTTTAGTTTTGGTCACCCCCTGTTTATTGTGGTCTAAGAAGGGGTTTATCATTATGATGATTGTTGTAAAAGTAATATTGTGTTAAAATTTTCTTCCCTGTATTCAATGTAACAAGAATTAATTCTTGTAAAATAAGACTGTATAATTATAAATAAAAAATAATATAAAAAAAAAAAGACAGGGGGGAGGTAAAAGGAAGGGAGAAGGGCTACTGTTGGACAGGGGGAGCAGGAGGAGGTGCTGCTGGACAGGGGGTGAGAGACAGAAAGAAAGAAAGACAGAGCGACAGCAGGTAGGGAGAGAGACAGAAAGAAAGAAACAAATGCCTAAGTCTACACATCTAGTCTAGCACCCGTTAATGTAACGGGCTAAAAAACTAGTAAAAATAATAAAATAAATAAAGTGAGTTAATTGAAATTACATTACATTAAGGGGCCCTTCTACTAAGAGGGGCTAAGCACTTACCCCTGGATTCTGTAATTAATGCCCAAGTCAGCAGCTGCCTTAAAAGCGACCGCTGATCATGTATCAATCACATGACAGCGCCAGTTACAGAATCGTGCCTAAAAAGCTAAGATAGGAAACTGAAAAGAAGGCCCGGAAAACCCTGGCCTACATTTTAGTCGCCTATCTATGCTGTGGGATCCTAAAGCCAGCCTGCAGCTTCCATAAGCTGATCGCAGCAGGGAAATTTATCTCCAATCAGCTGAGTCGGAAGGTCTCTCTGAAGCCTAAGGCTCTGATTGGTGGTCAGATGGGAGGGGCCTTAGGCGCCTGGGTCAATCAGAGTCTTAGGCCCCTTGGATGCACTGAGCCTAAGTTGAACTTAGCTGGCCAGTGCATCCAATATTCAGTGGATAACTGGCTATCTCCCACTGAATATTAGTGTTTAGCCAGCCAATCGACATTTAACTGGCTAGGAGTCATTTATGGCTAGTTAAATAGCACTGAATACTGGTGGGGTGGGGTGTGTGTGTGTGTGTGTGTGTGTGTTGGTTTAGACTCTTGACAAGTCTATCTCAATGAAGTATGCAAGTTACAATGATATGTCACAGGGTACTGTGCAATACTCCAAAATTTTCATCTTCCTATGTTACTCTTTTGCTGCCATTGTTCACAGTGTCCACCAAACAGGGCTACTGCTTTTCTCTTCCCATCACTTGATTTTCTGGTCTACGCCTTGTGCTCTCTGCATGTCCCCAAAACACCTCCTAGTGATCCCCACATTTTGTCAGTTTCTTATTTTCTGGATACATTTCAGGACTCCATGTTCAGTGTTATAGGCCCCACCTTATGGAACAAACTTCTTTCACCACTACTCCGTGAGGCCTACCATCAGAAATTTAAAACTTTACTGAAGACTTCTCTCTTTCAAAAGGCATCTGAATGCTAATGTTCATTCACCTTCCCCCAGCTTGAGTGAGGGGTGTACAGTCTTGGATTTTGGCAGCATCATGACTTTCTGTTCTTTCATTCCTTTAAAATAGGATAATTGCATTTCACCTCTTTTCATGTCTACCTTTCACTGTCTATAATTTTATTGCACTGTAAATGGCCAGAATGGTTCATATGTAGAGCAGTATAATCAAATAAAGAAAAACTTGAAACTTGAACATGATAAACTACGATATGTTAAGTGGTTGCCGAACATGGACTGAGAAATGATTTTAGTGTCCTTGAAGTTTGAATTTACCTTTTAAAGTGTATCAAGATGAATCTAATTGAAATGCTTTTGGCTGGTTTTCATTCCACATGTGAACAGGCAGAGCGCCAAGGGAAGAGAAGCTCATCTTATGGCCTTAGTTCAATATTCAGTCATGACTGACGGGGCCTGTTTGTAAGTGAATGAATGCCACAGCACAATGGAAGTCTTTCATGCCGAATTTCCATTCACTGTACAGAAAATAAGAGCTTTTTATTATCTGCAAAAGCAAGTTTCCCATCATTCGTACCTGAAGCATAAAAAAATAGCGTGATTATACTCGTAAAACGTTGCAGTGAATAAAGTTCGGAGACGTGGAATTTTGTTCAAGAGAAGAATTCTAGTTCCATACCTAGAACTGTTCCTGAGCCATCGGAGAAAGTCAGGCTCTGAAATGTGTCACTGATCATTTCAGGAAGCCAGAACCAGCTTTTTTTTTTTGTAATTCTTTATTTAAACACTGCGCACTCATGAACCAGATTAATAGTTTTTGGCTATTCTATAAACAGGCATGTAAGTGCTTTCACACAGATATGCCATTTCTGCTCCATTTTGGCAGTAACTGCTCATGTGATTTTTTTTTTTTTTTAATACAGCTGCACGCTAATTCTAACATTAGTGCATAACTATTAACAAAAATATTTGGAGCCTCACAAACCCATACATATGGCCCTGCCCCATTCTGCCCCATCACATCTTGTTCCGCCTCCAGCCCTGCCCTGTTCTGCCCCCAGCCCCAGCCTCTCAAAGCGTTGTCTTCTTCTCCGACAAGCTCTGGCCGAGTCTGGAGGGCCTCGAGCATGCGCAGATGTGTGTAACATAATCCACACATTCAGAGGCCCTTCAGATGCGGCCGGAGCTCGTTGGGGCTTTCTAAAATCTGGACAAACCGCTGGGTTTTGGAAAGTCTCTAAAAAGAAGACATGTCCGGGTTTTCCCAGACATCTGGTAACCCTTCCCAAGACCAGCCCATGCAGTTTCCTTGGGCTGTTTTCTGTTGTAAATTTGTTTATTGATAAAATTTTTCAAATATAGAAAACAAAAACACAGAGGTTCAGCAAATAGAAATCCACAATGACACAATCTCTCCAACCCCTTACCCCCAAATTAGTGTAAAGATAAAGTTGTACTATAATCTTCAGTACAATGCAGAAATCCTTGGGCTGTTTTGGAGAAATGAATGTGGAGAAGAGGGGCTAAGGAGGGAGAGAAGGTCTGTGTAAGAAGGAAATGAGAGGGAGTAGAGACAGGCACACAGTGAGGGAGATTCTGTTCATTATTGCTTTTTATTAATTAAAACTTCAGCTTAGCAGACCTACTCTTGACTCAGGTTTCCCACATCAGTCAAGATGTTACCGTGCTTATGTAGGAGATTGACTGTGCAAGTAGAGAATGACATGGGAACAAATTTTTCCCTGTCCCATCCCGGAGAGTTTTTTTCCTGTCCCTGCCCCTTTCCTGCAAGCTCTGTCCTCATCTGCACAAGCCTCAAACACTAAAATCATAAGTGTTTGAGGCTTGTATGGTTAAGGAAGAGCTTGCAGGGACAGCGACAAAACTCGTGGGGACGGGATGGGGAAATTGAGTTTCTGCAGGAATGTGAAATAATTTGTCCCTGGGGCATTCTTTATTTGCAAGCTCCTTTTTTGCTTTTGGACCTTAGTTTGCTAGGCCTTAAGTCTGCCTTGAGGACAGGGTTAAAACTCCTATTATAATTTTTTTTAAAAAATTAGTGCAATTCCAAATTAATGAGATTTGTATATACAGTAGCTGAAATTTGGCTAACCTAAAGTTCCTGTTCTTATTTGTTTTAAGTCTGCAATCTAGTTAATGTATCACTATTTGCTGTATCTATCAAAAACTGTGTAGGAGCATTAAACTCTGACTCAGTTAGTGATTTTCTGCTAAATGGATCTGGCAAGCTTTGTAATCCTAAAAAACACCTCTGGTAAGGAGACCACATTAGTGCTGCTGATAATAAAACATTACAGGACAACATGATCTGTAATTGATATGATTTCCAGAAGTAACTGGAAAAATTTCAAACTCATCTATGATTGGATATACCTCCATCTCATCATTATGCATAGAGCAGGGATTGCCAAATTTAACCCTGACTATCTATTCCTCCAATTGTGTGCACATTTCTTTCATGCATATTCACTGTGAGAATCCTGAAAACCCAACTGGATAGGTGTGCTGCCACGAGATGGCTGAGATTCATTAGTCTAAAATATCAACATCACCATATGTATGTCTGCCATTGTAGAAACCCTACATGTCTTTGTTACTACTTATCACTTATATAGCACTGAAAGGCATATGCAGCGCTGTACATTTTGACATTTATAGATAGTCTCTGCTCGGAAGAGCTTACAATCTAACTTGGACAGACAGACACAACATATAGGGTTGGGGATGCAGAACCCAAGGTGAAAGGAGTTAGGAGTTGAACACACTCAGAAAGAGGTGGGCTTTTAACTGGGCCTTGAACACTGCCAGAGATGGAGCCTGCCGTAGAGATTCAGGCAGCTTGTTCCAAGCATATAGGAGGGACTTACCAGCTGAACGAAGCACATGGGGAGGAGGTGGGGAATCATAGTGGGAGAAAAGTGAAGAGAGATAGTGAGGGGCAGCTGAGTGAGTGCATTTGTAGCTCAGTAATAGGAATTTGAATTGTAGTCTGAAATGAATGAGAAGCCAATGAAGTGACTTTAGGAGAGGGGTAACGTGAGTATAGCAGCTCTCCTGTAATATAAGTTGTGTAGATGAATTCGGGACAGATTGGAGGGGAGCGAGATGGCTAAGTGGAAGGCCTGAGAGTAGTGAGTTGCAGTAATCTAAGCATGAGGTGATGAGGGTGTGGACAAGTATTTTGGTAGTGTGCTCAAAAAGGAAGGGTCGGAGTTTGGTAATATTATAGAGGAAGAAGTGACAGGTTTTAGCAATATGTTGTATCTAGGTGTTGAAGGAGAGAGAGGAGTCAAAGATGACCCAAAGATCATGAGTAGACAAAACAGGAAGGATGAAAGTGTTGTCCACAGAGACTGAGAATGAGGGAAGCGGAAAGGTGGGTTTAGGTGGGAAGATGAGCAGCTCTATTTTAGCCCATATTCAATTTTAGATGGTGGCGAGACATCCAGGTGGCAAAGTTGGACAGGCAGGCTGAGACTCTGGTCTGGGTTTCAGTAGAGATATTTGGCGCAGAGAGGTAGCTCTGAGAGTTGTCAGCATAGAGGTGATACTGAAAGCCTAAGCTATCACAGAGCTATCATTTGCCATCATCTCCCATTATCAAAAAGTACATTGGCTCCCTGTAGAAATGAGAACTTTGTTTAAACCATTGTGTTTTCTCTACATTCTCAGTTTAGCACCAAGTCATTTTTATGAACATTTTAATTTAGCAAAAGGAACTACGAACTATAGGGAATCAAATAATAATTTATTTTGTTTTCCTTCTCCCAAAGGTGTGAAAAGATTTAAATTATTTGAACATACTCTTGCTTTTAAAGTTGCTACATTAGAAAAGGAGATCTCCATTATAATAAGATCTTCTACTACTAATACAATTATTTAGCAACATATTAAGGGGGAGGGAATGGGACTTGAATCCTGTCTTTTGTGGTTACATATTCAAAGTGGTTTACATATATACAAGTACAGTATAATCTCATTATAACGGACCGGACTCACTTATAACGGAACCTCGCCTATAGTGGACGAGGTCCGCTGGTCCCGGCTGTGCGCCTTTATAAACATACAGAAAATCATTGCATATAGCGGACTCGCATATAACGGAGTTTTGGCTATAACGGACAATTTGGCTATAACGGACAATTTGGTCCCCAGAGCTGCTTTTAGCTCTGTTCGGCTATAATAGACATGCAGTTTTGTTCAGCTATAATGGACATGCAGGCTCTCCCTACAAGGCGCATGGCGTAATGGTGATATAGTATCAAAATGCAGCCCAGAAGAAAATGACATTATTTTTCTTTCCAGTATAGTACGACATAATGCTTTAGAACAGGGGTGAAGTATTTTGTGCGGCCCCGGTCGAGGGCGATGCAGTGTTTTCCTCTGCTGCCCCCGGGTGTTTACCGTCTTGTCGGCTCCCTCCTCTGTCTTGCTGCAGCATTTCCGCATATGTGTGGCTCCAGAAACATTTTTTTCGACCAATGCGGCCCAGGGAAGCCAAAAGGTTGGACACCCCTGCTTTAGAACATCTTTTAGTGTTCTGATTTTGCAATGATTTCATGCCATACCAATGTTTTGCTGAGTTTTGTTATTGATGTTGCTGATATGCTTGTGCAGTGACTGTTGTTCATTGATTGTACGTTGTTTCAAGTTGACCTAAATAAAGTTTTTAAAAAATGCAACTCTGGATATAATGGACTCTGGATATAAAGGACTGTTTTTCCATGTCCCTTGCAGTCCGTTATAACGAGATTATACTGTACTGATAGGCAGGAAGTTGCTGTTGCAGGAAGAGTTCCGGGGCAGGCTAAGGTTAGAAGTCTCCTTCGATTAATACAGTGCCGCGGCTGCCATAAAGTTTAAAATAATAGCAATCGTGGGGAGGGGGGGGAGGGAGCAGGTGTAGGGAAGGCCGGAGCTGCAGGGCCGGCGTTAGAGGCAGTGAGAACAGCCAGCTGTGCACCCCCCCAAGACGTACACCCGGGGTGGACCACCCCCCCCCGCACCCCCATTGGTACGCTACTGACTATATTACTTGTAAAAGTAATATATTACTTTTACTATAATACTTGTAAAAGTAATATATTACTTACTAAGATATTACACCCAACTCTGTGCTCTTCTAATAAGTACACTTGGGCTCATATTCAGTCATGTTATTCTATGGATAGGAGCGACAATCTTGAAGCACGTTAATTAAAAGTGGAAGCCTCAACCCTGACGAAAAATATTTGAAACATGTGCGTGTTGGTAGAGGCGCTCCAACTTAACTATTATATTGATCAAGATAAGTATTTCTAAGATTAATTTAAATTGAAAATTTACAAAGAAAAAGATATATATATAAAAATTACATAATATTTGATCCTATGACGATCGGGTGATTGTGATAAGCTTCACAAATACCAAATGGGCAGTTGTAGCCCTCTGAGGATCATGAGTATATAAAATCTATATATATAAAATCGGAGGTATGCATGTGTGTATGTATGTATGTGCCGCGATCACGCAAAAACGGCTTGACCGATTTGAACGAAACTTGGTATGCAGATCCCTCACTACCTGGGGTGATATGTTCTGGGGGTCTCGCGGCCCACCTGCACACGTGGGCGGAGCTACAAACAGAACATCAGATTTCACCCATTCATGTCAATGGAAAAAATGTAAAAAGCTGCCATTCTCACATTAATTTGAAAAACGGCTTGATCGATTTGAACGAAACTTGGTTTGCAGATCCCTCACTACCTGGGGTGATATGTTCTGGGGGTCTCGCGGCCCACAACTCTATGTTGCTTGCTCAAGGGTGGGTTCACCCAAGATTTTATATGTTCTTGCTCCTGGAGGTGAAACTAAAAATGTTGTTTATAATCAAGTTTTGCGTTAGTTGTATTGTATTCATTTTGTCAAATATTTCACATTATAATTTGAATATATGTGTGTGTGTGTATGTATGTATGTTCCAGCATAACTCTTCAATGCATGGACAGATTTCAACCAAACTTGACATACACATTACTTACTATCTGAGGACAAACACTGTGGGGGTGGGAAGGGGGGGATATGTAAAAATGATTGAAAATGACAGATTTTAGTATCTACCCCATAGTGTTTTCGGGCTCACAGATGAAAACTCAGCATAACTCTGAAACGCATGGAGAGATTTCAACCAAACTTGGTACACATATGACTTACTATCTGGGAAAAATATTGTGCAGGTGGGACGGGGTAAAATACTGTGGGGGTGGGAAGGGGTGATATGTTAAAATTATCAAAAGCGACAGATATTAATGTCCAATAGTTTTCGGGCTCGCAGAGATGAATACCGATACTCCCGATGCCGTTTACGTCTAAGTTCAGCCCCATAGAGAGGGACATTCCTTTGGGACATGTGGAGGGTAGGGGGTTGGGACATGGGGGTGGGGCATATGGGACATGTGGGGGGGGGGGGGTAACGTGGGGGGTGGGACATGTGGGACATAGCGGGGTGGGACATGTAGGGGGTTGGACATTTTGGGATAAATAAATATCCGGACAACACCGGGTAATCAGCTAGTATAATATAAAAGAAGAAACTTTGATGACTGGCTACATTGGTGTGTAACTATTTAAAACCAGTCTATGAATAGCCGGTGACATTGGCCTAATTTTGAATGACATGCTGTAGGTGTTGTTTTCCTTGGCACCTATCAAGTTAGGTGCTGTTTATAGAAAAATGGCCCTATTTCACTGCAGCAGCAGTGGGAAAGTCCTACATCAGGGCTCACTAAGTCCAGATTATGCTGTAGCATAGTAAAAGGGCCTCAATATTAATGTTAACAACCCCCTCATCATAGTCTACTACCTAAGTTAAATTAGTCTTCCTGTGTTCCTTGCTGCATGAACTGCTGAGCATTTTTGCTCTGCTCTATTTTTGTGCCCAAGTCAGGATTTCATCTGCATACTTCTGACATTTTAGCAATATCTTATTTAAAATAGCACCAAAGTGAACATTTTCTCAGTCTAAAATCCTATATATTGCTCTTTTTTGATACTTCAAAGAATGGCATTGATTGTAGTCAAACTGCAGGAGTTCAACAGTAAAATCCACTGACAATAATGAGTGTTCCCAGGTACCTGGAACATTGTGTACATACAGAAATAGTGACTGAAACGATACTTTCAAGCACCTATATTGCCATCTTCTGGGTAAAAACAGGTAATGCAGTGCTAGAAAAGGCTATGGAGCTTGGACTGGAGAACCAGGGAAAGAACGTCAGGCAGAAAATACATGAGCAAGAAACAGCCTCTTCCTCAGTTCATATGTCACACAGACTTTTAAAAACTGAATTTCCATGCTCTGCAAAGATGAGCTGCCATTTATGATTTCCATGGAACTAATAATTGTGGGAAATAATAGTACCCAATGTATTAAATAAATAATACGTTATTTATTAGGGGTTTCGTTTTTACTATCTTTTTGAAGACGTTCAACCAAGACATTGTACAGCAAAAGCAATGTAGGCATAGACAATAGATAATTTCAACAGAAAAATGTCCACATAACAGTGCATATTATGGAATAGTATGTTACTTATAATAATGAGCTGTATTCAGTAAATAACAATCAAAATTCAGCACTGAAAATATATATATATTTTTTTTTGGGGGGGGGGAATTCATCAAGGTATAGTACCTGTGCAGGTTGCTGAATCCTTCTTCAACAGGAATAACGCTGCCCTCGAGCCACCTTGCAAGCAGCATTATTCCTGTGGTCCAGGAGCATGGGCTGTTCAAAGCCATGGCCTGATGATCCTGGGCAGTGGTGGTGAATTCCCCCTGGGCCCAATTCCCTATATATATGACTCCCCTAGTGATTACCTATCAACTTATTGGGGGTCCAGAAGAGTCCAGGGTGCATCCGGTGGGTTCCTGGGGCATCAGCTAGGAGTGATGCCCAATCGCTCCAGGCCATATTGGACTTCAAAATGGCACCCCTAGTGGCAGTCTCATGTAACTACTGATAGGGGTCATATTTCCATATAACGACTACCAATAAGTTGGCAGGTAGCCACTGGGGCTTGGGCAGGCCAGGATGGCCATATATAGGAGGTAAGATCTGAGGGTAACTCATCTCCTCCCTGGACTACCAATGAATTGGCAGGCAGCCACTAGGGGGGTTGGGCAGGCTGGGAGGGGTGTGCCTACTTGGGGGTTGGATCCAGGGCGGGAACTCACTGCTGCAGCCCAGGAGTATCAGGCCATAGCTTTGTGTGGCCTGATGGTCCAGGATGGTAAAACTACCCCACCAAAAAGCTATGGTTTTTGGCTCCTAATGTGACTTGCATAGTAATGAGATGCATAGTAATGAGATGCAAAACATACATTTGAATGCTCATTACTCCCTAATAAGAACATAAGAGTTGCTGCTGCTGGGTCAGACCAGTAGTCCATCATGCCCAGCAGTCCACTCATGCGGCGGCCCTCCGGTCAAAGACCAGCGCCCTAACTGAGACTAGCCCTACCAGCGTGCGTCCTTATTTAGCAGAATCTTGTCTAACTTTGCCTTGAATCCCTGGAGGGTGTTTTCCTCTATGAGAGACTCCGGAAGAGCGTTCCAGTCTTCTACCACTCTCTGGGTGAAGAAGAACTTTCTTACGTTTGTACGGAATTTATCTCCTTTCAACTTTAGAGAGTGCCCTCTCGTTCTCTTAACCTTGGAGAGGGTGAACAACCTTTCCTTATCTACTAAGTCTATCCCCTTTAGTACCTTGCATGTTTTGATCATGTCCCCTCTCAATCTCCTCTGTTCGAGGGAGAAGAGGCCCAATTTCTCTAATCTTTCGTTGTAAGGCAGTTCCTCCAACCCTTTAACCATCTTAGTTGCTCTTCTCTGGACCCTTTCGACTAGTACCGTGTCCTTCTTCATGTACAGTGACCAGTGCTGTATGCAGTACTCCAGGTGAGGGCGCACCATGGCCCGGTACAGCGGCAAGATAACCTTCTCTGATCTGTTTGTAATCCCCTTCTTTATCATTCCTAGCATTCTGTTTGCCCTTTTCGCCGCCACCGCACATTGCGCGGATGGCTTCATCAACTTGTCGATCAGAACTCAGTGACTTAGATTTTGCCACACTATTTTTAGAACAGCAGCATTAGGACTGTTTAAGTCGCATCAAGGGTCATTTAATGCGACTTATACCCTGAATACCCTTTGATGAATTCCCCCTTGTGTGATTCTATAAAGGGCATGCGCCCTTTATACCAGTGTATCACAAACCATGTGCCGTGGTACACTAGTGTGCCGCAGTGAGATTCCCAGTGTGCCGCGAGATGCCAGCGAGGAGGAGAGGCACCGGATGACTGCCTACAGGACATGCCTCTCACGGTGAGAGGCACGTGCTGTAGGCAGTTAGCACTCCTCGCCGGCACTTCTCCTCTCCACGCCTCTCCTCTTCCAGCAGCCCCCCACTGCCAGCTCAGGACCCCGTCTGGAGGGCCTTCGCGCAAGCGCTGCTATCCACGCATTTTCAGATGCCCTTCAGCTGTGGTCTGGAGATTAATGTGCCACGGCTCTGGAGAGTTTTTGAGGCACTGCTTTATACAGTCGAACTCTGCTTAGCACTGACTCCCACGCCTAACTTTAGGTACCAGACTTATGCCTGCTGAAACCTGGTATAAATGCTGGCACCCAAGTTAGGCATGCTGAGGCTTATTCTAGAATTCTACTTGCAACTTTTTGGAATGCCCCTGACATGCTCCTGGCCACACCCACTTTTGTGCTACTTGCTAGTTGAGCCTTGTAGAATAGCGCACAGCCAGATGCATGCGCAGATTTTTAATGAATGTCAATTAACATCAATAATTGGTTGTCAGCACCTAATTATTGATATTAATTGACTCATTATTTAATTAAATTTTACACGCATCTTGGGCTCCTGCCCAAATTTGGGCACCAAATATAGAATCTGGGGGAATTCACATTAAAATATATTTAAAACAGAGCACAGGGTGTAACAAAAACTGAAACATATAGACCAGGGGTGGTCTACCTCAGTCCTCGAGGGCCAAACCTGATAGAGTTTTTAGGATTTTCTTAATAGGCCTCTTACATATTCATTGTGGAAATCCTGAAAATCCAACAGGTTATGGTCCTCGAGGACTGAACTTGCCCACCCCTGATATAGAAAGATAAGATACAGTAACTGGAGTTAGAAAATAAAGGTGCCCAACTTAAAGAAAACTGCATACTCTTGAATATGATCTCAGCTAGGGTATATAATTCAACATTCTAATATTGCACTCATGAAAGACTTTGTAGGACTCTACATGAAAGCCAAAACTTCCATAAAGATATAATCATTAATAAAAATAAAAATAAAAACTTTGTTAATTTTTATATAATTATGGTCACAGTCAAATCAGTGCTTTAAAGAATGCTCAACAGAAACTCTTTTAAATGGTGCTGCTTTCATATCCAGGCTCGAGATGAAGCTTTGGATGTCATGAGAGCACTGCAGCCCTGAGTAGGTGGGAGAGACCATTTCAAGTACCCACTGAGTTCATCAGGAGTTTAGACTTGTTAACTTTAAAAAGATGTGCATATTTCTGGAATAGTTTTGGTGTTATCATGGTTCCTAAACTCCTGATGAACTCAGTGGGTACTTGAAATGGTCTCTCCCACCTACTCAGGGCTGCAGTGCTCTGACGACATCCAGAGCTTCATCTCGAACCTGGATATGAAAGCAGCACTATTTAAGAGAGTGGATAGTAACTAAGAAATTCTTTTATTCTACAAAAATAAAAGAGAAAAGGGAAAGGAAATTGAGGGAGGGGGAGGGAAACCATTTAAAAAAAAACACAAAAAGAAAGAAGACTTTTATAATTGCAATAAGGTCATTATGAGATCTGTCTTTATTTACATTGGATTATATAGATCAGCTTTTTTTAAATATTTAGTCTTAGGCTCCTATGTTTGCCTGAAAATTTAGTAGCTCAGGTTTTTTTTTTTTTGAGAAAGCATCTATTGAGCGTTTACCTTTCATAAATTATGTTGTTTTATGGAAGAGATATCAATAATGATTTTGTTTGAGCCTCCTCTGAAATTATGGCAGCCATGGAATGGCTAATTGGGATGCTCAAACCCCACTAGCTGAAAAGATCCACTGCCCTTGCCCTCTGCTGTGCTTCCTGAGCAGTGAAGAAGCCAGCTGTGTATTTCAGTCTCTGATACAGGCACTCCAGCACATGCTCAGTTCAGTAGCATGAGCTAAAGCATATATGGAGGTGCCAGCATCACTGGCTGAAGCACACCACTGACTTCCTCGCTGCTTAAACACTATGGGTATAGGAGGGGGCTTGAGAAGTTTAGCTGGGTTTTGGAAAGTCTGTCTGGGAGTCCAGACAGTCCTCTTACAAGAGGACATGTCCGGGTTTTCCTGGACGTCTTGTAACCCTAAACACAGGTAGCCAAGAAATATGTTCTGTCAGGGTTTCCGCAGTTGGCATCATGCTTGTTGCAGGTTTCCGGGTCTCGCTGCATCTTGTCAAGTAGAACCAATGTTTTTGCCATCATGCTGTAGCTTTCTTCAGGATGTGCTGTGAGGTCTGCAGCTTGTCTTTATATAGTAGGCCCTTAAGCCCAATTGGTTGGGGCTTCAGGTGAATGAAGCAGGAAAGTCTGTTGGCCACCAATTTGAATTCTGGTGGGAAAATCAGTGTGTCTCTTTTTCCCATAGAATGGAAAAGTCTCTGGTGAGTTTGAGGATGCTTTCCCCGTGAAGCTGGGATTAATGTGCTTTCAGGGTCTCTGCAGCTGGTATCATACTTGTTGCAGGTTTCCAGGTCTCACTGTATCTTTACCTTTATTGGAATTATAATGATTGTTAATGACCCTTTTATAGCTATATATGGGAAATCCATAGAAACATACATTTTGATTGCTGTCATCCAAAACGCCTGAATGAAAATCATCCTATTTGCCAGTTTCAAAGTTCAGAAACATGTAATGCATAATGTGACCATTTATTTTTTTCATCAAAACGGGACATCTATTAATTGTCAGTCCTGCCCCCAATCCTGTTCTAGCTCCGCACCCAATCCTGCCCCCAATTTCTTCCATTCATTTTTCATGTACACAGAATATCTTATTAATTCATAATTGTAACCATAAAATTAAAAAAAAAACTACAAAGCACACTGTACGTAGAGAAAATGTTAATTATCATTTATGTTTGGGGAGGTTTCAAAGATGTCAAGGCAGATGACTTTAAAATATGCAATGTCACCTCAGTAACTATAGAAAAATAGACAAATATAGTGCAAAATATAGACAGCAGATATAAATTCTCAAAACTGACACATTTTGATCACTAAATTGAAAATAAAACCATTTTTCCTACCTTTGCTGTTTGGTGATTTCATGAGTCTCTGGTTGAGTCTCCTTCTGACTGTGCATCCTTTTTTTCTTTCTGCACTCAGGCCCAACAATTGTCCCTTTCTATTCCCTCCCTCCTTCCTTCCTATGTCCTTAGTGCCCCAGTGCCTCCTTCCCATGTCCTTAGTGCCCCTTCCTATGTCCTTAGTACCCTCAGTACCTCCTTCCCATGTCCTTAGTGCCCCTTCCTATATCCTTAGTGGTTTCAGTGCCTCCTTCCTATATCCTTAGTGCCCTTTCCTATATCCTTAGTGGTCTCAGTGCCTCCTATATCCTTAGTGGTCTCAGTGGCCTCAGTGCCTCCTATATCCTTAGTGCCCTGTTTCCTTCCCATGTCCTTAGTGCTCCCAGTGTCTCCTTCCCATGTCCTTAGTGCCCCTTCCTATATCCTTAGTGCCCTCAGTGTTTCCTTCCCATGTCCTTAGAGCCCCTTCCTGTGACCTTAGTGCCCCCAGTGCCTCCTTCCCATGTCCTTAGTTCCCCTTCCTATGTCCTTAGTGCCCCCAGTGCCTCCTTCCTATGTCCCCCTTACTGCCTTCCAGACTTTGTCCCACCCCCACCCCCGAAGCCAGCCTGCCTGCTTGCCTGCCTACCTCCTTCCCTCCCTGCCGCGCGCAAAAAAAAAGTGTCCCTCCTTCCTTCCCCCCAGTCCTCTACTGCAGCTGCTGATTGCCAGCCTCTCTCCTTACCTCCCTCCAGCGCCGATTCAAACCCACCATCAATGCTGCTAATTGCCGCCCAGAAGCCTTCTTCCCGACGTCAATTCTGGCATTGAAGAGAAAGTTCAGGGCCAGCCAATCACTACCTGGCTGGTCCGTAACGTCCTCTCTGACGTCAGAATTGATGTCAGGAAGAAGGCTTCTGGGTGGCAATTAGCAACAGCAGTGGTGGGCTTGAATCGGCGCTAGAGGGAGATTTTTTTTTTTGTGCGGCAGGGAGGAACAAGAATGTAATGTAATGTAATTTATTTCTTATATACCGCTACATCCGTTAGGTTCTAAGCGGTTTACAGAAAATATACATTAAGATTAGAAATAAGAAAGGTACTTGAAAAATTCCCTTACTGTCCCGAAGGCTCACAATCTAACTAAAGTACCTGGAGGGTAATAGAGAAGTGAAAAGTAGAGTTAGAGGAAAAATAAAAATAAAATAAACATTTTAACAAGACAGCATTGATCTAAATACTTTGGAAGGTAGAAGAGAGGAGAGAA
Organism: Geotrypetes seraphini; assembly: GCF_902459505.1. NCBI lineage: Eukaryota > Metazoa > Chordata > Amphibia > Gymnophiona > Dermophiidae > Geotrypetes > Geotrypetes seraphini. Next base: position 174,158,364 of record NC_047089.1, read on the forward strand.
AGGAATAGAAGCAGAAGGGGGAGCCGTTGAACAGTAGAATTCTGGAGAAATTTAAATGATAGAAATAGAACAAAACAAAGACAAAAGGCAAAACAATAGATAAGAAGCGATCACCTGTCCCGTTGTCCCCACACACAGCTTCGGGATGCTGTTCCTGAAAACAGGACATTTCGGCGTCCCAAAGCTGCGTGTGGGGACAACGGACAGTGGATCTAAAAACGGGACGGTCTTTGTTCAAAACGGGACGTATGGTCACCTTAGCAATGCAGTACAGGGTTTTCATTGTGTGGATATCCTGGAAAATGCATTAAAAATTAATTTGCAGATAGACATTTGTTCTTGAATTTACTCCCATTTCTTACATTTTTACCTTTATGGCTACTGATATTAAAAAAGAAGCTGCTTCAAATGCTCAAGAAATCTGAGGAGAGAAAAAGTCATTGTAAGATTCACAAAGGGCAGAAATATGAAAGACAGGATTGCTTCATTTGCATTGCATTCACCAAAGAACACGTCATTACAGAACAAAGGTGGACACTTTAGATGCAGGAAACGTAGCATTTGCTCACAAACCTAGCAAATTCATGCCTTCAGACATCCAGAGATATAAAACAGTTCTAAGTTTAAAAAAAATAAGTCACCAGTTGTAATGAGGAGGAAGGAATGGCCTGAGGTTGTGGGTTTAAGCCCCACGCTGCACTCTGTGACCCTGGGCAAGTCACTCAATCCTCCATTGCCATTAGATAGATTGTGAGCTCACCAGGATAGATAGAGATAAATGACTTAAGTACCTGAATGTAAATCACTTAGTCAGTTAATAGGCAATATAAAAATAAATACTGATAATATTGACTTTATCCAGTGTCTCCATAACTTAGAGGACATTTGTACATAAAGGCAGCCTTAAAATGCATCAGCAGTAACATGTTGCAGTCTAGTTATATTTTTGCTGAATTAATAATATGTGTTTTCCAAAAGGTGACACAAAAGGTGATAATATTTACTGGCTGATTATGGGCCATAGTAACATAGTAAATGACGGCAGATAAAGACCCAAATGGTCCATCCATACATGCTCTTGGATGACTTCTTAAAGGAGAAAGGGATTACAGGGTATAGATAGATGGGTACTATACAGGGTGCTTTAGGATTAGGGCATAAACAATTCAGGTGGTGGGAACTTACAGGTCAAGGAACTGGAGGGCCGCCACGGGAGCGGGCTGCTGGGCACGATGGACCCCTGGTCCGACCCGGCAGAGGCAATACTTATATTCTTATGTTCTTAATTATTTAGTTTAAATGGTCCTTTTTCTTAGATATTTCTGGGCCAGAAACCTAGAGCCCTACCTGGTAGTGTGCTTAGGTTCTATCTACTGGAGTCTCTGTCAAAGCTCACTCCAGCCCATCATCCTAGCCATCGAAGCCTTCCCCAGCCCATCCTCAACTGAATGTCCATATACGGGACACAGGCCGTGCAAGTCTGCCCAGTACTAACCTTGGTTCCGTCAATGTATACCAATTATTTTCTGATTAGAGATCCTCTGTGTTCATCCCATGCTTGTTTGAACTCTGTCACCATTTTCTTATCCGCCACCTCCTTTGGGAGCGCATTCCACGCATCAACCACGTTCTTCGTAAAGAAGAATTTCCTAACATTATTCTTGAATCTACCACCCCCCAAAAAGAAAATTGTCGATCAACTCTATTCTATACAGGGTACTCCAAGGCCCTCTTTTACTAAGGTGCGCTAACCGATTAGCACGAACTAATCGATTTAGCATGCTAAACGCTAACGTGTGCATGTTAGTCTATGGACGCGTTAGCGTTTAGCGTGCGCTAATTCTTTAGCACACCTTAGTAAAATAGGGGGCAAGTTTCCAAGTTTTATTAAAATTTGTTGAAATGCCTATCATGAATTCTAAGCATTTTACAGTGTTAAAAACAAGAGAGAGACTTACAAGGACATATCAACAAGACAAATTAAGAATTTAAAGTAAAAACAATAGGTAAGATTTGGTGAAATACAGTATTTACAGGAAAAGCGGACATAAAAGGGAAAAAATCATGGGGACGGGGAGGGAGAAGGTCCTCTTTGAGAAAAAAAAGAGGCAGGAAGTAGAGAGAGTGTACAAAAAGGAAGAGGTAAAAGGAATACAAGTAGCACTGAATGCCGAATTTGGCGCTCAACTGTGGACATGAAGGTTTACACCAGCTGAAACCTGGTGTACTGTAACTCCTGGGGTGCAAACTGGGCATGGATCCCCACTATTCTGTGACATTGCGTACATCTTTTGGGAATACTCTGACCCACCCATGCCTCTTCCATAGCCATGCCATCTCTTCAGTTGTGCACGATCCAATTTAGGCACCCATTGTTACAGAATAGCTCATCGCCAGATCAGAACCCAAATCTGGCTAGGCAATTACATCAACAGAGCCAGGTTGACCTACGGCGCATTTCGGAAAGAAATTAAGACAGCACTATTCGATAGATTTATCTCCTAATCAGATACCATTTTAAAACTATTAACATCATGCTGATAACTTTGAGAAATATGTATATTTTTTACTAATTGTATTCTGTAATTCGCTGATTGTCCAGCTCTCTTCACTGTAAACCGCCTAGAAGTTGCAAGATTGTGGTGGTATGGAAAAAAGAAAGTTATTATTATTAGTATCTCTCCTTTCCTTCCCTCCATTATCATGTACAACATTTCTTTCTCTCTCCCCATGCACCATCTCTCCCTGCCCTCAACCCTTTGTCCAACATTTCTCCCTCTCTCTTCTCCATGCATATCTTCCTCCCCTCCACCATATGAAGGATTTTTCCCTCTCACTCCTTTCTACCGCTTTGTTTCACCTCTCCCTTCCTTTCCTCCACCCCAAGTATTCTTCCTCTCTCCTTTCTCCCCCATGTGCAGCAGCTTTCCTTCCCTCCTCCTGAGCAGCAGCTTTCCTTCTCTCCCACCCACCCCTGTGTGCAGCAGCACCCCACCGATCCTTCCACCGTGAAACTTGACATACCTCCAAGACCTCCTAAAGCAGCAGCAGCGACAGCACTCTGAACGGGCTGTTTCATGACCTGCTCCACTAGGGCTTCTCTTTGACGCATCACCCATGATGTCATCAATGATGTGGCAGAGGGAAGGCTCTGGCAGGGAAGGCCGCAAAGCAGCTGTTTAGAGTGCTGCTGCTGCTATTTTAGGAGGCCTTGGATGTATGTCAAGTCTCACCAGGGAGGGGGGGGAGGGTCGCTGAATCGGTTAATCCAATTTTCTCAGACAACAAATTGATTTGAATCGATTCAATAAGAACATAAGAAATGCCTCCGCTGGGTCAGACCTGAGGTCCATCGCGCCCAGCAGTCCGTTCACGCGGCGGCCCAACAGGTCCAGGACCTGTGCAGTAAATTTTTATCTATACCCCTCTATCCCCTTTTCCAGCAGGAATTTGTCCAATCCTTTTTTAAATCCCAGTACAGTACTCTGCCCTATAACGTCCTCTGGAATTGCATTCCAGGTGTCCACCACACGCTGTGTAAAGAAGAACTTCCTAGCATTTGTTTTGAATTTGTCCCCTTTCAACTTTTCCGAATGCCCTCTTGTATTTTTATTTTCTGAAAGTTTGAAGAATCTGTCCCTCTCTACTCTCTCTATGCCCTTCATGATCTTGTAAGTCTCTATCATATCCCCTCTTAATCTTCTCTTTTCCAGGGAAAAGAGTCCCAGTTTTTCCAATCTCTCAGCGTATGAAAGGCTTTCCATCCCCTTAATCAGTCGTGTCGCTCTCCTCTGAACTCTGAATTGGAAAATTGATTCGAATCAGTGAATTGGGCAGCACTAGTAAGTACATGAATGTTTACAATGATGGCGCATAGATGCATAAATACCAAAACTCTACTTAAGTGCTGTTCTTTAAGTACCTGCTCAAGTTAAATAGCATTTTTTTGTAAGGGGGCGTGCACATATGAGTGGAGTCTGGACAAAGCATGCATGGGGCTCATTTATGCACAAAATATACAGTAGAGAATACTGTAAGTCATGCCTAACTTTTAAGCAGCTATATACCTGGTATGTTAGTTCAGTGTAGATTCATTTATTTATTTATTCATCCATTCATTAATTTATTTAATTCATTTTCTATCCTGTTCTCCTCAATGAGCTTAGAACAGTAGATATATACAGATACTGTAGACCAGGGCTGCCCAAGTCCGGTCCTTGAGATCTACTAGCAGGCCAGGTTTTCAGGATATCCACAATGAATATGCATGAGAAAGATTTGCCTGCACTGCCTTCTTGGTATGCAAATCTCCCTCATGCATAATCATTGTGGATATCCTGCAAAGTAGATCTCGAGGACCAGACTTGGGCACCCCTGCTGTAGACTTTATTTAGACAATGCAAATGTTAATATGATACAGACTTGTATATGAAATGCTCCCATTACTTCCACTGTTGAGGCACAAGAGAACTGCATTCCAAGCTGTACATCCAAGGCTGGTCCAACCATTAGGTAAGACTAGGTGATCACCTAGAGCAGCAGCGTCTGAGGGGACAGCACAGGGCAGCTGCTATCTAACACAATAGATCCTGACAGCCACACAAACTGAAAAGGTCCTTGCAGGAAGGCTAATTTTCAAACAGTTCATTCACCTAGATCAGTGACTTTGGGAAATTGCCCTCACTCTTTGTGTGTGTGATACACACATATATGAAACTATGATATCTTGGAGGGTGGGACGGGGAGTTAAGAGCTTGAAAACGAATTGAAAGGGTGTAAGGCTGAGGGTTTGTCTAGTGCTCAAGACCCTGCACCAGCCATGTGCACATCCTTTAATATTCTGCATAGCATTCAATTCTTATAAACATTGGGGGGTGATATAATTTATGCCATCCTTTAGCAATTTTCCTGTGCTAATCTTACTACAGATGTAGTATATTTTAGCACTAGAAAATTAAAAATAAAAAACTGTAAAAGGTTAGAAGGCATGCAGAATGCATGTAAAAAAAAAGCCAAATTCATAATTGTTTCCAATATAACCTCCTCCCCCCCCCTGAAAATTTAGGCATTGCTTTTTACTATTTTTGTAGGTCTAAAACTTTACTCTAGGTCTAGAATAAGTGAAAATGCAGTGCGGGACCAAGGGTCATTCAAGATGAAATACAGCACTTCACCTCACATGACCTGTTTAGGCAAGACCCCCTGAAGCGACTGCCCAATGCCTGAAGTCGTTCTACATGGGAGAAAAAAAGGATTCCTCTCTTCTTGAGCTATCTGGTCTAGAGATCCTCACCCAGCACAAGAGCATTCTTGTCAGGGCCTCTATTGCTACACCATCCCCTCCCATTGACCAAAGTTTTCACCTGTGGTGTTTTTTTGTTTTTTTTTGGGGGGGGGGGGGAGATATACAGCAGCTTCATGTTCATGACACTGTCTTGCAAAATGGAGGCACCTGACCTCTAACAGCATGTTGGGATGCACAAATAAAGAAGTCAAGTCTGCCAAATAAAGAAGAGATTTCATTTATTTGACAGTTTTGGCAGACTGACTTCTAGAAGTGCATCCTGACAAATCACTAGAGGGGATAGCTTTACAGAGGGAAAATGTGTTTTGATTTTTTCCCCCCTTTTGTCTGTGGTGAGCCAGTCAAAGTCATTAAACAAAGATTGGCTGACACATTGACACATTGATGGGAAAGGGGAAAGAAAACATATTTGCTTGTTGCATATTATGGCAGCATATGACTAGGGCGGTGAGTACTGATTGCTCTATCAGCACTCAGTTTTTAATGGTGTAGTAGCTTGATTGCCATCAGTTTATTGCATTGGGAGGTAAAGTTTTTTTCAGTGTATGCATTAGAACTCCGTATGCTGAAGCTCAGTGAACTGTTCTAACACATGGATAATTACATCTGCTCTGTTATTTGCATTCTTTAATCAGATCTATAGAAGTATGCAATAGTGAGGCTGGTTTTTCTGGTATATTCCACTGTTGAGTTGAGTTGAGTTGATATACCGCAAATATACACAAAAGTAAAATCTACATGATTTATAATTTAAAATTAAGGGAAAACAACCAAAACAACAACTGTCAAACAAGCACAAACAAACAAGACTTACAGGCAAATAAGGAAAAATGGTAAGGAAAGAGCTATAAAGTAATAGGATAAGCACGTAATGGGAAATTCAAGTGGTAAAAGGGAAGTTCTCTGCATAGGGGGAGATGATTCCTGCTCCAGAAATGCAAAGCTAATTCAGTTCTAAGGTTATCAGAAAGTAAATTGAAAGCAAGTGCAAAATAATAGGCTTTTAATTGGGACTTAGAAATGTTATAAGATTGTTCAGATCTTAGGTAGAGCGGAAGGGAATTTCATATTATGGGGGCCAACACAGAAAATCTTGTGCTATAGTTTAGTGCTTTACCTGGGTTTAATAGTTACCTCTAGCAATCTAAAAAAATACCATGGAGTGACGATGTTCCTGAGATGGACTTTATTGAAAATATCAAAGTTCCAAAGATACAATTAAGCAATCCACATGAAAATAAAATGATCCACATGAAAACCTAAAGGACCTAGTCCGCTGAAAGCATAGGACCCAACGCGATCCGCGTTTTGACAAGATAGTCTTCTTCAGGGATCTCTGAAAGTCCTATGGTGGTAGATAACGTGGAAAAACTGATATGTGAAGAGTCGTAAGGAGAGCGCAATAAGCTTTGGTTTCAAGCTTTAGATTTTTATGTGAATCATTTTATTTTCATGTGGATTGCTTAATTGTACCTTTGGAACTTTGATATTTTCAATAAAGTCCATCTCAGGAACATCGTCACTCCACAGTGTTTTTTTGGTTCAAGAGAACCAAAGTCTTACCTAATGGTTGCACCTAGTCTTACCTAATGGTTGGACCAGCCTTGGATGTACAGCTTGGAATGCAGTTCTCTTGTGACTTTTTTCTCTGTGGATTCCTTGGGGTCAATTCTCTCTGGTTTTACCTCTAGCAATCTTCCATACGTAATACCACTTAATTCAGTTATTTATACCCTGTAGTAGGAGAGTAGCCAGATCTCAATTTTTGGGTGGGCCTGGGAATGGACTGGGTGGGCATAACGCACACATTTTCATTCTGCTCCCCCAACCATCACTTCTTTGACTGGCATAGATCCCTGGGCCACACCAAATGAAGAGTCCTTTTTGGAATCCCCTGAGCAGACTCATCCTTGCGACAGCAGAACATTTTTAGCTGCCAACACCAGCCCTCCTCCCCCTCCCCCACCCCATCACATATTCAGTGCTATTTAACCAATCAGGAACAGCTCCCGGACAGTTAACTAGCACTTAACTGGCTAAGTGCTACTATTCAGCATGAGATGGCTGCTGATATTAGCGCTTAGCCGCCTATGTCGTGTGACTTGGCTGGCTATCCACAAAATTTAAAGCGCTAGCCGGCTAAGTTTAGCAACCAAATCAGGCCGCTTAAATAGCTGGTCTATCTTTGGCTGCTGTAAACTTTGGCCCAAATTCTCTATAGGGCGCTGATATCGGCAGCCACCTAAAAAGCGGCCTCCGATCATGTGTCAATCCTGCGATGGGACCCTACACAGAATCGTGGCTATACAAAAGATAGGTGCTGGAAATATAGCCCAGGGTTTTCCGGACCTACATTTCCAATTCCTATCTATTGGCAAAATACTGATTATCACAGTTATTATAGCTTTAAGTAAATATAAATTTATAATAGTGATGTGCTCAGACCTTAAACCCATTAAATAGTGAAGTCACTACTTAGAGTTCAACAAGGGGGACCATCATCGCACTCACTAGTCCCCGACCCTCCCTACGTGAACATATTCAGATACTTGATAAGTACCATCAAGTATCTGAATATGTTCACGTAGGGAGGGTCGGGGACTAGTGAGTGCGATGATGGTCCCCCTTGTTGAACTCTAAGTAGTGACTTCACTATTTAATGGGTTTAAGGTCTGAGCACATCACTATTATAAATTTATATTTACTTAAAGCTATAATAACTGTGATAATCAGTATTTTGCCAACTAATAGAATCACAGAGTAACATTGTATATTTCCCCATTGTTTCAGTATCAATTCCTATCTATGCCATGAATCGTGCTTATGTAGGCACTTAAGGTTACTTAACACCACTTCCAGTGTTAGCCATGCCCATAGAGGTGTTCGGCAACCTTAAGTACCTACATAGGTGTGATTCCGGTGCATATTAGGCACCGGTAGGCACTTTAACGGTGCCATTTTTTGACTTTTTAAATGCCATTTTTTACTTAGGCACCTAAATATAGGCGCTGTTTCTAGAATTTCCCTCTTTGTGCTGAGTGTCGTCTTGGCTGGCTAATCTCCCCTTTAATCAAACTACGTTAGAGGTTTTTAGCGTGGGCTGGTGAGGTAAGTGCTCCAATACTCATAGGAATTCTATGAGCGTCGGAGCATTTAGCATGTCAGCTCATGCTAAAAACCTCTAGCACAGCTTGATAAAAGGGGTCCTAAATTTATAGCAGCTAAAAATAAACTGAATAGTCAATGCTGGTCACCAGAAACAGCCTGTTACTGAATATCCTGGCTGAACGTAAACTGCGGGAGTCAGTCCAGCTAGCTCCCATAGTCTGAATATCGGCCTCATAGAGGCCATTTTTCTAAATTTAGTGCAAGCTTAGCATGTACTTAAGGACATTACCATGTGCTAACAAGCCTATTATATACTATGGGCTTCTTAGAATTTAGTGCATGCTAATTCTATTAATGTGCTAAGGTTTAGTAAATGAGACCTATAGTTATATGGCTTAATTATAGAACAGGATGTTGTTCTTCCTCACATTTTTGACTTAAGACCGCCCCCAATACCTACTCTAGAGATCTGCTTATTTTGTTAAGAGTTCTGCATTTTTGCAATGTGTTATATGTAGGTATATTTATGACTTTGTATAAGAAGCTCTAAATTATCAAGAATGAATTAGCTAGAATGTTGCTGGAGGGACTTCTCTGGGAAAGTGCTAGACCCCTTCTCTACCAACTCATACATTGGCTTCCTATGAAAGAAAGAGCCCAGTTTAAATTGTTAATAGATTTCCTATATACTTACTAGATCATTGCAATCTAATCAAGGAAATTTGCTTTCTATTCCTGATATATATGTTAAGAGAAGAGTAGACTAGCATTCAAAAGCTTTCCAGGTTATTAGGCCAGAATTCTGGAACAAATTTCCCTCAGATTTGGGATTAGAGAGGAATCTTATATTATTTAGAAGGAAGCTAAAAACAGTTTTTGTTCCCCCAATGATTTGACTTTTACCCCCATTTTTATGAAACTGCGATAACAGTTTCTAGCGCGAGGAGCTGCGCTGAATGGTCCACGCTGCTCCCGATGCTCATAGGAACTCAATGAGCATCGGAAGCAGTGTGGGCCATTCAGCGCGGCTCCCCACACTAGAAACTGCTATCGCAGTTTCGTAAAAGGAGGCCTTAGAATGTTATTTTTATTATTTCTTTTCTGTAACTTTTATTTCTTTGTATTGGATGTTATTGTTTTATATGCTTGTGAACAATTTCGAATGATCTATTGTGATAACATATCATAACAATCCACTTGTATACAGCTATACTTTTCAGTTCTAAGTGGTTCACAAGAATCAAAGAAACTGAACTACAAGCTCCGATATTACAATTTATCAAATAAATATGCCTTCCACATCTTTCTAAAAGCTTGATAAGAACTAGAACCTAATGGTATATAAGTACAAGTGGTGTATGGTGTATATTCTTCAAAACATCATCATCCTACACACATAATCCACAGAAACTCAGCCACTCCTCTCACCCAACTATTCTCAACGGCCTGGTCTACCTCCAGGAGACTCATAAAATGAATACAGTTGGATCTATCTTCCATGAAAAAATCTCCATTACAGGCATTTATTCCACTCCACGTTTACATTCATAGGAATAAAAACATGGACTAACCTGCCATAAATGATCCGAAAAGAAACTAAACATATAACATTCTGGGAAAAACTGAAAACCTTCTTCTTTGACAGCTGAACCTACTTGACTTCTCAGAAATGAATCTTTCCACCTATTTCGCTAGATAAGCTCCTAGACAACTATGATTTCATGCCCCCCTCATACCTTCCCCCCCCTTTTAGTCCCTCCTCCTGATCCCCTTTCAACCCCTCTCTGAATGTCGCCTAGACCTGAATAGGTATGTGCGACACACAAATTGATTAGACTAGATAAGTGCAAGTTAAATAAATAACTCTTCTGGCTACCAAATCTGTAGTAGAGATTCTTTTTGTGAGGTCTGTGGTGTTTATCTGCATTTTGTTAAGGCTGGATATATACACATGCCTTTTATAAATGGTGCAAAGCCAATTAACATTTACCATTTCATATTCCCAAATAATTCCAATAAATAAGACCCTCTTTTACTAAGCCATGATAGAGGTTTCTCCCGGGGCCCAGGGCTCTAAATGCTCCGACACTGTTCCAACGCTCATAGGAATTCTATGAAAGTCAGAGCATTTAGCGCTCTGGGCTGTTGTAGAAACCTCTATCACGTCTTAGGAAAAGGGGGGGGGGGGTGTAAATAAATTTCCATGCTACAGCAGAATGGCTTGAGTGCAGTCCCTCTCTATGTTGTGGGCTTGAGGTTTGTTTGGAGACATCTGACTTTTACCCCTGTGCAGGGTCCCCAAGTTGGAAATTTGGAAGATCTCTTTGCATCTTTCACCACTCATTATTGTTGCCTGTGCTGCTCTGGATTTTCTTGTTGTAGAGGTGGCAGGTTGATTGCATCATAGCAGCAGTGTTATAACAAATGGGCACAGTATGTACTGCATCTGAAATGTTGCAGGCTAATGGTTATTGATGAGGAGCCTAGCTGAACTCCTCAGAGCCATGTACTAACTGTTGGCTTGAATCAAATCCAATTTAAAGGCTTGTCTGTAATTTTTATTTCTAGGCAACAGTTGCTGAACAAATGATAGAGCTGACTTGAAGAATAAACCTTGTTTCATATATGTCTAATATCTTCTGAAAACTGCTTAATCTCCGTGGAGCCGATATTGGTATAATTTGAAGGTCATAAATGTAATTTACGAGAATAGATTCAAAGGTAATCTCCCTAATAACCTGATGAGAAGGACTAATTAGGATAGTTTTAATTTTGATTATTCAGGGTGTCCACAAAAACACTCCTTGATTTTAAATAGTTACAAAACCAAAATTTATTGGAATATTCTTTCACCTTTGAGGCTACAGTTTCATCAACTCATAAAGTTTCATATGGTATCTGTTGATTACATACACTCGATGTGCGCCCCACCTGTTACTCACAAACATCGATGCGATAATTGAGCTCGAACCAGACTCTCCAAAGCATAGGATTGCGTTTATAGCTTCAGTGATACTTTCCTGCAGATCATCCATAGTTGTGGTTAGTAGAGGTACGTACACTCTGTCTTTCATGTACCCCCAAAGAAAAAAGTCAGAAACAATAATGACCGGTGTTCTCGGGGGCCACTTGAGGAATACCTGGTCATTTTGTCGTGTTGCATTATCCGAAGGTTATAACTAATTGCACCAATTGCAGCTTATAAGGGTAAAAGTGCAAGCGATTGTGTAAGATCTTGCTAACTGTGCTATTTGGGACTTAGATTTGCTGTCATCTTATTTATAAACATATTCCAATAAGTTTTCATTTTGTAACCATTTAAAATCAAGGAGTGTTTTTGTTGGCACCCTGTATTATAGATTAGAATTCAGCTAAATTATCTGAATATATGAGTAATTATAGCCATTGGGATTAGGTGCAGGTCTGAGTTAACTGCTATGGGAGACAACATTTTGGGCTCCTTTTACTAAGGTGCGCGAGCGTTTTTAGCGCACGCAGCAGATTAGCGTGTGCTAACCCCGCGCTACGTGGCTAGAACTAACACCAACTCAATGCTGGCGTTAGCGTCTAGCGTGCGTGGCTATTCTGCGCGTTAATGCCCTAATGCAGCTTAGTAAAAGGAGCCCTTTGAGTCTTACACTATACGTCCTGTTTCAATATAAACTATTTCAAGAGATGAGAGTTCAGAAAGAATGTGAACAAAGTTCTAACATGCCTGAAAGAATGGCAGATATTTTGAACTAGGGGTATGCGGAAGGCAACATTTTTCTATTTGTTTTCAATTCATTTCAGTTCTTCCTGATTTTTGGACTTTTTGATTTGCTCCTTACATTTTCTGTAATGAAAAAAAAAAATAAAAAATGGCATGTTAGAACTTTTTAATGTGCATGAGCACCAGGATTCTATATATGGCATCCCAAAATGTGTGAGTGGATGGGCATTTTAATTAACACGCCAATAACTAGCAATAATTGGGTGCCAACAACCAGTTCTTGAAGTTAATTGGTTCCAAGTAGAAGGGACACATGTTTTGCCCTAGGTGTTATTCTATAAAGTTCCATGCACAAATCTTTTAGCATGTAACTGAAAAGGAGGAGTGGCCATGGGGGTATGGGTAGATCTGTGGTGTTCACTTAGGCCCTGATTCTATATATGTCGCCTAATAATTAGGCACTGACAAGCTCAACTCAATTCTATAAAAGGTGCTAAGCTCAATTCTATAAAAGATAGGCACTAGGCAACATTAGGTGTCACTAGGCATCCTACTTATAGGCGTACCATACTTATGCCAAGGTTTTCATGGCCTGAATGCATGCACCTAACTTAGGCGCACAATGGCACCTAAGTCAAGAACAGGTGTTTAACTCCAAAACATACCCACAATCTGCCCTAAACATTCCCATGTTTAGGTAGGTGTTTCAGAAATGATGCCTAACATTTAGAGAACTATGCCTTTGAATTTGGGCACCTGTCAATTAATTCCAATTATTGTCACTTATTAGGTGTTAAGTGCCAATTCTCAGAGCTGATTAAGTCTAATAATTAAGTTAGGTGCTCTTATCGACTAGGCATGCTGATATAGGTGCCTAACTTGAGGTGTACTTTATAGAATTACATCTAGTATCTTCACATGTAGAGGTCTTTTCTTTCTATATTGTTACAAATTGAAAAATCATAATTGTATTTTTTAGAAAACTGAAGGCAGATAAATACCATGTCCAGTCTGCTCATCCATGCCACCTACTCTCCCTTTCACTCCTTTAGAGATCTTATGTACTTGCTCTAAGTTTTCATGAATTCAGATACTGTTTTTCTCTCCACCACCTCCACCAGAAGGATGTTCCACACATTTACTACCCTTTCTGTGAAGTATTTCCACAGTTTACTTCTGAGTCTATTCTCTTTCACTTCCATCCTATGCTCCTTCATTCCAGAGCTTCTTTTCAACTAAGAGAAGCTTGCCTCCTTTGCATTTATGCCATGGAGGTATTTAAATGTCGATGAAAACAAAAACAAAAACTGTCGATACAGATGTTCTGGAGATAATTTATTAAACACTGACATATAAAACCATGAAAATTCAATTAAAAAAGTACAATGATAGAAAATACTGTGATAAAAATCCAACCGGACCCTACACAGTCCGTGTTTCGGCGAACACACCTTCCTCAGGGGTCCAATGGTTTGCAAACTCACATATAAAGAATTGGACTGAAAACAGTCTATTGTCTTTAAACATGTGAGCAAAGAACACCGCAGACAAGCTGAAGTAGCAAAAAAATGTTAAGGTATTTAAATGTCTGTATCTCCTGCCTTTCTTCCAAAGTATACATATTGAAATCTTCAAGTATGACCCCCATATACTTTAATGAAGACTACCAACATTTTGGTAGCCACCCATTGGACCAACTCCGTCCTGTTTATATCTTTTTCTACTCCTTAGAATCAGTGATGAAAAAGGGGCTGGCCTAGCTTATTGAAATGTACCTTACACAATGTTGAAATTGCTAAAAATGCAGCATCCTCAGATCACAAAGATCAAGGGGGAGGGGTTCATATATTTTCTAAACACTGGCGATGCAAGAGGGGTTATGAAGATTCCGAGGATTCTGCTAAAGGCCTCCACACCATTTTTTATTTAAATATTAGCAAGATTAAGATCAGCTTATTGCCTTAGGATACATTACCAATTGCTTCATCTAAGACAGGGGTAGGGAACTCCGGTCCTCCAGAGCCATATTCCAGTCGGATTTTCAGGATTTCCCCAATGAATATGCATGAGATCTATTTGCATGCACTGCTTTCAATGCATATTCATTGGGGAAATCCTGAAAACCCGACTGGAATATGGCTCTCGAGGACCGGAGTTCCCTACCCCTGATCTAAGAGCTTTAGGACAAGATGGATTGAAAAGATTCAACATAAGCAATGAATAATCTGGTTCTCTGAGGATTCTGTTACTTTGAAAATGATTCCTTTAGAAAAATGATGAGACCAATAGATTTTCTAAACAGCTGATATGTAAAGAAATGTTTCAGGAAAACCTCTTCTGGCTGCGCATGAAAAGAGGGTCTGATGTATTTTGTGACTTACTGATTTTATGTTCCACAACTGTGCCACTAGAGCAGTGGTTCCCAACCCTGTCCTGGAGGAACACCAGGCCAATTGGGTTTTCAGGCTAGCCCTAATGAATATGCATGAAGCAAATTTGCATGCCTATCACTTCCATCATATGCAAATCTCTCTCATGCATATTCATTAGGGCTAGCCTGAAAACCCGATTGGCCTGGTGTTCCTCCAGGACAGGGTTGGGAATCACTGCACTAGAGGACACCACAGACTTCAAAAAGAAGACGTTAAGCTGGATCAAATCAGTCGAAAAGCGTTAGCATGATTGTAGTAGCAGTACCTGACTCTGGAGACTTCACAGCCCAGTACTCAAGCAGCTGAGCAGGGAATGTGTGTTCTTGCAAATGTTGCTGCAAAAACAATTTTGTCGAGCCAGATGCACAAGTGATGAAATAGAATATTAATTTAGTTTCTCAGCCAAACTGCATAGTAATGAAGAATTTCAACCTAGGCTGCTTAAACATTAGTTACCCTGAAATGACTTACATGGTTTTCAACAGAGCATTTATGCCTATTTACTTGCAATAAAAACAGGGATGATTTCATAAAACTTTGTCCATGCATTTCTGCAGAGGATGGCCCTTTTAAAACGGTACGTAGGTATGCATATGTAAAAATGGAGGCATACAGCAAGATGGGGTTTAGATCCACACAATCTTAATTTAGATATTCTAAGGGGAGAAGTTTAGATGGAGCTAGGTCAGAGTTGTGATTATACAGGCAGTCCTCGGGTTAAGAACGAGTTACGTTCTTAAGTGATATTTCAATGTAACTCAGAACACGTAGATTTTAAGATTTTTGCTGCTTACCTCTGCTCCCAGCCACTGGCATAGTAAGGGTGAGTGGCGCCCAGGGCGGTGAGGCCCCTCTCCCACCCCATGCCGCGTGCGTGCCCCCTTTCCCGTATTTGCAGTGATATGTCAAATAGCAAATAACAAAGAAAACAGCAGAAATGATGTATAACATGCCAAGTCTTTAATCGATGAACGATACTTTATCAACAGTTTATATCCAAAATATATGGTCCAAATGGGTTATAAATTGGGACCCGAAATGGACCATGTTTCGAAAAACACTCCTTCCTCAGGGGTCCTAAGTATTAAAACTACATACTGGGAAAAAGCAATTTAGTAGACTGAAAAACGAGTCAGATTTGCTCCTATGAAGTGCAATATATAAAGCACAATTTGTCCCTATCTCCATCCCATCCCCGTGAGCTTGGTCCCTGTCCCCGCCCCATCCCCACAAACTCGGTCCCTATCCCTGCGAGCTTGGTTCACATCTCTGCCCCCTCTCTGCATCTCCGCAAATCATCTGATCCCATCCGCATATGCCTCAAATAGTTATGATTTTATATTGAACTTATTTTATTAAAGTATAAAAAGAAACAATATTCTGTACAATTGTCATTTTATAAACACAAATAATACAGAGCAAGGATTAACAAAACCCCTGTCTCCCCTCCCCTTCACATATATCCCCTCCACTATAGAGAAAACTGAATAAATCAAATTATTACAGCATGCTAAAGAGAAATATCATGCTAACAGAATATCACAGTCACACATGACAGGAATAGTTTTAGGGGAGTGCAATTAGGGCAACTGCCCCCTGATCAGAGAGAGCCCTAAGCCAGCTGGAAGCTAAAGAAGCACTGCCTGGGCTTTGTGGTCCTCAGTTATGTCTAACACCAGCTCTAGCTGGACACATATTTCAAATCTGATATATTCTAATCACAAAATAGAAAATAAAATTATTTTTTCTACCTTTTGTTATCTTGTCATTTTATTCTTCAAATCATGCTGGTCTCAGGCACTGGTCTGTTTTGTTTTGTTTTCTCTTAACTCACTTGCCAGGGTTTCCTGACCCATTTGACATTTCTTTTTTCTCCATGCTCACCATCCATCTTCTATGTCTGTGTATGTATTGTTCCCCATGTTCAGCATCTCCCATCTCTATGTCTCCTAAACACTTTTCCCTCCGTATTTGCAGTTTCAGCAATAGCGGTTTCGATTATTTGTGGTTTTTAGCTTGCTAGCTCCTCTCCCAAATTATATCAGCTTGCATAGAGAAATCACTGATTCCAAGCATTTATAGAGAAAATTGCCGATTCCCAGCACTTTCTTCAACATGTTTTGCCTCTCCTTCAGAAACAGGCCAGGTCTCCCATCATGTTATTGGTGGTTTCACCATATTCACAATGTTTTTTTAAATAGAAAACAGCGAATAATATATGAAAAAATGATTTGCGGTTTTTCTATATTCACGGGTCTGATAATCTCCTATCACAGCAAATACGGAAGGAGAAGTGTACATCCATTTCTAGTATTTCCCCTGTGCTCATCTCCCTGCCTTCATCATCTCACCATTCTATGATCCCCTCCTCCTGTGTACAGGGCGTGGGAAAAGAGAGAGAGAGAGAGAGATCCAGGGTGCATCTCTCCCACTCCCTCTACTGCCACATCCAACATTTCTCCCTCTCTCATCACCTGGATCATGTGCAGCATTTTCCACCATTGCCCACCAGCCCCATGTCCAACATTTCTCATTCTATCACCCCTTTCCAGCACCATGCCACACCTCTTCCTCCATCACTATGTCCAACATTCTTACCCCTTGTATCTCCTTAAATCTGTCCCTCTGTTCCTGCTCCACCACCATATCCAACATTTCTCCCTCTCATCCTTCCCCATGTATCTCTACCTCACTCCCCTCTCTCTCTCTCTATGCCCAACAATTTTCCGCTTTCTTCTTTTCCCCATGTGCACCATCTCTTTCCCACTCACTTACACACTCATACCCAACAATTCTCCCTTTCTATTCCCTCCCTCCTGTCCCAAGTTCATGCCCCTCCCTTCCTTCTGTGTCCCGAGTTCGTGTTCCCTCCCTGCTTTCCAGCCTTTGTCCAAAATTCGTGATCCTCCCATGTCCCAAAGAGCTCCTTCCCCCCCTCCTTTTTCCCTTTGTCCCACATTATCCCCTCTCTCCCTTACTTGTTCCCTCGGGGCTGTCCAGCTTCATGGGGTGGTGAATGGCCTTGTCCCTGTACTCGTGGCAACCAGTTGATTGTTTCTCCACATTCCGGCGGGTTACCATGTCATTCTCTAGTCCTGCTGCAATACTCCTTCATCCACTCTGAATTGTTTGGTATGCTGTTATTTTAGAACAGTGTCTCGCAAACTTTGCGAGCCAGTGGCACATTAAATTGGGGGCTGTGACTCGAGGGCATCTGGAAGTGCATGGACGTTGACATGATGATGTCAGGCACATGCGTGGTGTAATCATGTCAATATCCATGCATGTGCGGAGGCCCTCCAGACGAGGACATAAGATGCCAGTGGGGAGGGAGGGGTGATGAAAAAGAAAAGGCGCGTAGAGGAGGAGAGATGCCGGGGAGGAGGAGAGGCCCGGTGCCGGCTACCTATAGGATGTGCCTCTCACAGCGCATCTCCTCCTACCCAGTGTCTGGTGACACACCTAGAACCTCGTGTGGCACACAGTTTGCAATACACTGCACTAGAGAGACATTTGCTGGAACTTGTCTAACTTTGTCTTGAATCCCTGGAGGGTGTTTTCCCCTATGACAGACTCCGGAAGAGTGTTCCAGTTTTCTACCACTCTCTGGGTGAAGAAGAACTTCCTTACGTTTGTACGGAATCTATCCCCTTTCACCTTTAGAGAGTGCCCTCTCGTTCTCCCTACCGTGGAGAGGGTGAACAACCTGCCCTTATCTACTAGCCAACAGGATGCTGGGCATCATAAAGAGGGGCATAACAACCAGGACGCGGGAAGTCATCATGCCATTGTATCGAGCGATGGTGCATCCACATCTGGAATACTGCGTTCAATATTGGTCGCCGTACCTCAAGAAGGACATGGCAGTACTTGAGAGAGTCCAAAGGAGAGCAACGAAACTGGTAAGAGGGCTGGAACACTGCCCATACGCCGAGAGGTTGGATAGGCTGGGGCTCTTCTCTCTGGAAAAAAGGAGGCTCAGGGGAGATATGATAGAGACCTTCAGGATCATGAGGGGCATAGAGAGGGTGGATAGGGACAGATTCTTCAGGCTGAAGGGGACAACAGGTACGAGGGGGCATTCGGAGAAACTGAAGGGAGATAGGTTCAAAACAAATGCAAGGAAGTTTTTTTTCACCCAAAGGGTCGTGGACACCTGGAATGCTCTACCGGAGGAAGTGATCAGGCAGAGTACGGTACAGGGATTCAAATAGGGATTGGACGGATTCCTGAGGGATAAGGGGATCGTGGGATACTGAGAGAGGTGCTGGGATGTAACACAGGTATAGAAAGCTAACCAGGTAATAAGTATAGAAACCCAACCAGGTCGTGCACGTGCAAGACCGGAGGGTTAGGACTTCGATGGGAAGATAGGACTCAATGGGAAACCAAGGTGGCAAGGGGGCCCCTTCTGGTGATTCAGACAGGTCGTGACCTGTTTGGGCCGCCGCGGGAGCGGACTGCTGGGCAGGATGGACCTATGGTCTGACCCGGCGGAGGCACTGCTTATGTTCTTATGTTCTTATGTACTAAGTCTATTCCCTTCAGTATCTTGAATGTCTTGATCATGTCCCCTCTCAATCTTCTTTGTTCGAGGGAGAAGAGGCCCAGTTTCTCTAATCTTTCGCTGTACGGTAGCCCCTTAACCATCTTAGTCGCTCTTCTCTGGACACTTTCGAGTAGTACCGTGTCCTTCTTCATGTATGGCATGTAGTTTGCCTCTGACGCAATCCTCGGGCGAAATGTCACCATGTCAGGCACATATTACAATAAGTTCCTTTTTGCTCCATATACTCATTAAAGAGGCTTACCATGGGACATGCACTGGCATCCCATGGTAAATTTGCTAATTTGGGCATGCACACCGCATGCTAAAAATATATATATTTTAAATTTTCTAGAAAGGGAGTGTTTAGGAGTAGAGAGCGGGTGCGACAGAACTAATCATATAGCGTGGGAGGCATTGCCACATGCAACTTGATTAGCATGGGGTTAACGCAGGAGCCTTTATCGCCTACAAAACAGGGGCCATAGGTGCTTACACGGAAAGTTTTTTAAATGGCCACGTGCTGATGTCAAAATTAGTGTGTGGCCATTAATTCAGAAAATGGGAAAATCAGCTATTTTCCTGCCATGGCAACGGTGGCCTTAGCACGTGTGAAACACCCATGTATGGGCCACGCTAAGGCCAGTTTTGCCCCAGCATTAGTGAAAGGGACCCACAGTGTTTTGTCAATTTTCTTTGAAAAACTAATGATCAGATTTAAATGAATGATGCTGCATTTCCATTTATATTACAGCATGACACCTGCCCGCCCACCATCCCCAAAATGTAAATATTCAATTGAAGACCATAAAATGTCTTGTAGCAGAGAAAGCAAACACCTGAGACTCCCTGAAGGCTAATTAATTTCCCTATCATAATTCTTAGATAAGACAGGGTTTGAAGAATGAATCAGTGATGATGTTACAAAATTAATCCACAGTCCTCCCTGTTTGTCAACTTGTCCTTGGTGCAACAGCTGTGTTGTACAGCTTAGCCCTACAACTGTGAATTATGTATTTTTCTTCTAAACAATATGTTTAGTTTCAAGCTGCCATATGGACATTTAGCAATTTATGTATAGTTTATTAGTGTTGAACTACAAGCTAATCCAGAATGATCCACATTTCTAACGATGAATTTTCTACATCAAGGTCTCTGGAGGATCATAAATGAAAACTATTAAATAGTAACAGTTACATGGTGGCTAACGTATGAAATAACTGTCATTGAACACTAGATAGCATTCCCAAAAGAAGGGCCAAAAATTAAATGGGCTTGAAAACTAAGCACAATATTCTTGTTGCAGGTTTCCGGGTCTCGCTACGCCTTTGTCAGGTAGAAACCAATGTTTCAGCCACCATGCTGTGGCTTTCTTCAGGGTATGCTCTAAAATGTGCAGTGTGACTTTGGAAATAATGGGTTCACTGGCATGATTGGGAACAAGGCAGTCCACTAATTTGAAATTGGGCGGGAAATTCAGTTGGTCGGAAATTTGAATTTTGTTGTGAAAGTCCATAGAATGGAAAAAGTCTCTGGTAGGTTTAAAGATGTTCTCTCCGTGGAGCTGGGTTAGATGTTCTCTCAGGGTTTCCAAAGCTGGCATTGTGCTTGTTGCAGGTTTCTGGGTCTTGCTGTGGAAACCCTTAGAGAACATCTAACCCAGCTTTATGTTATCTGGCTTCAGAAACCTGGAAATTCAATGCCAAAGTCATACATGGCCTAGCATTGAATTTCCAGGATAAATGCCACTGACATTGCTATGCAAAAAAATTACTTTCAATATGCTGGAGAATTTTACCAACAAAGTTTTGGGGTTGCCATGGCAGTCACTATGCCCCCCCCCCCACCTTAGTAGCTAATCTCTTCATGGCTCATTTTGAAAAGAAATGTCCTCTCTTCTAAGTCAAAGAACAAAAGCAAAAACTGCAATGTTGGTGAACAGGACGCCAAAGTCTTTATTGGACAAACATAAGAATAAAATCATAAAACAGTTTGTATCCAGCTATTACACTGGTCATGGTATTTATTTATTTATTTTAAAATTGTCTTCCCCACTTAACACTTAAGCGGATTACAGTAGAAAACATACATATTCAGGACATACTCAAACATGTTATAGTATATGCATCTTATATTCTTCCACATATAATAGCTGAAACTAGCATAATACTTCCACATATAATTGCTAAAACTAGCAAAATGCATGTAAATATGTTCATCCTCTATGAACATAAAATAAAATATTATACAGAGCTAACAAAAAGCATAGAAGACCTGTTTTTTATACAGATAGGTTCCTATTTACTGATCTGTGACATTCATAGAGAGACTTTTTAGACATGATGAATATAATACCATAGACTTTTTATGGAAACTTGTTATTAATAAAATAACTTTGGTTGTTTATGAACATCTCGTCTGCCTCGCCTTGTTTGTATTGCTATATTTTTGAGGCAGATTGCTTCTTTCTTTTTTTATGGCTAAATAACCATCACCCTAAGGTGAAATTTGATATGACCTGCAGTAAAACATCTACTTCTTTCCTGGATGTACAAGTGATTCGTCTACAGAACAAATTGGAAACAACTGTATACAGAGAGGATACAGGTAGGAATATGTTTTTGCATTTCAACTGTTTTATTTATTTTAAAATCTTTATTGATTTTCCAAGTATTAACAGTGCAATACACATATATCTGAATGTAAAACAAATCAAGAAAAGCACATTTAACTTACAGATATTCAAAGTAATCATTTTCTCCCCACCCCCTTTGCTTAATCAATGATATAAATCCACTATATTCTTCTAATAACCTACTCTTATTTAAAGTAGTAATACATTCCCACCCTGGATGTGTAAGGAAATCAAAGAGAAATCAAAGAGGAATGACAACTATATAGAAGCAATAAAAGAAGTCAACCGGCCCCACACCAATTTAAATACCTTATTATGCCCCAACATATCAGCATTCATTTTTTCATACTTGTAGCTGGAGCATAAGTTCGCCCACCAAAAAGGAAACAGTTTTCATCCTGAACATCTCAAAACAAATTTGCCAATTTTTAAGATTTCACAGAATTTGTTAAAAAATAGATGTGCTGGGGAACTCAGTGCTATATTAAAAAGCAAGGTTATCCCACCTCAGTTATCAAGAAGGCATATAAAAGAGTGCTATATGTTTTTCGGGATCTTTTGTTTCAACAATCAAATCACAGGACAGATGTTATAGGCTAAGTTGCCACCTGTCCTGTGTTAAGTCCCAACAAATAGCCAGAATTTTACATAAACATTGGCACAAGGTTGCCTTGCTACCTGTTTTTCAGGATGCCAGGTTGCAAATTGCCTTCATATGTGGTTTGAATATTAAACAGCGCATAAGCCTAGCTGTTTTAAGATCGTCAGTTCTAGATAGCACAACCATATTAAGAGGTCGAACAGGATGGTGGTGACCTTATAGGGGAAAGCGACAGCGAAACATGTTAACCATGACTCTCTGATAAGATAAGTGTACTTATGAAATTAAATTATGGTATAAAGTTTTTAAACTATTAAAAAAATATATTTGAAATAATTTACCATTCAAAATTACAAATAAGTGAAGTAGGGGGCATTGAATCTATGACGAACTGACATGTGAATCTCAAGTCAATGAAATGCTTGAGCCTTGAGTGGTGTGTCTGAGGTTTGGAAGACTTTTTAAAAAGTTTTTGACTTGAGGTATTCTGTTGGTGAAAGTCTATAATATTTAATTACCTTGAGAAGAACTCATTTGCCAAAGTTATTATGTTAATTGTGAAATTGGAAGGATGGTTAAGAGAGGCATTAACAGAAGTTTGATCTGTTCTTTTTTTTTTTTTTTTTTTTTAAATATTTTTTATTAAAGGATCATTGCATAAGAGAGAATACAAAACGCAACCAACAGAGAAAACATCAAAATACAAAATACAAAGGCTCAGACAAGATACAGCTATAAAATAGTCAAACCATCAGCAAAGCAGCTCCCATGCAAAATCCACTTTTGAATAGAAAAGCAAACAAACCTCCCCCCCTCCCCCCGCCTCATGCATCCCAGGACTCCGACCCGCACTAAAAAGAACTCCAGCAATCCAGATAGGCTGCAGACTTCCAACTAGATGCCCCTCTTCGATGCTGTCTCTCCCAGCTAGCCATCTGAGACATAGAGGCTCGCCACTGTTGGACTGTGGGTAGCGTGCTTCCAACCCAATGTCGAAGGATAAGTTTTTTAGGGAGTCCCAAAGCCACTAACAGAAAACGCCTCCCAGGCTCGGAAATACCAGCCTCCACCAGGGGACTCGTGACACCCAACAACAACGTCTTGTAAAACCAGTCCAAGGACTTTCCAAGAATACTCTCCAGCTCCCGAAGCCACAGATATACACAAGGGCCCCACATTAGAACACTCCAAAAAATGATGTCCTAAAGTATCTCCCTGCACCATCTGAAGCTTTTTCCTTTTAAAATTTATAGATATACTAGTCTTTAAGCCCATTACATTAACGGGTGCTAGAATAGATGTGTCTGTCTGTCTTTCTTTCTGTCTCTCTGTCTCCTTAGCTGCTGTCTGCCTATCTTTCTTTCTTTCTTTCTCTCTCCTTGGCCACTGTCTGTCTGTCTGTCTGTCTGTCTGGCCCCCTGTCTGTTTGTCATTCTATCTGTCTGTGTCTCTCCCTGGCTCCTTGTCTGTCTGTCTTTCTCTCTCCCTGGCCCCCTGCCTTTCTCTCTCTGGCCCCCTGAGCAAACCAAGATTGCTGCCTGCCCCCTCCCCTCAAAGCAGCCCCTTTTCCCTCTCCCCCTCCACTTCCCTTTGCAGCAGTAGCAACCGGACGCCTCACAGCACCTCGAAGGACACAATCCCGCTGTTGCTTTCACCTTCGCACGCACCGCAAGCCGCCACGCACCGCGAATGGAACATGGCACGGAAGCACAAATCACAGCGGCAGAGATCACACCGTTTCAACTGTGCATGCGCGGGTAAGGGTTTTATTATAGAGGATGCTTTATTTTAGTGTAATAAGGTTATCTTTTCCTCCAGTCCCTCTTGAGGATTTTTTTTTTGTAGTACAATGTTATCCTCATACTAGCTGGTCACCCAATTACGACCTCCTCAACCTACTGGGATCATTCTTTATTCATGGTGCCTGCTGAACGGCTTCTATTGATTTAGCTTTGTGCTGATAAGGGGTGAGACAACAGAATAATTCTACTAAATTAACACTTCTTTGAACACCATAAACCTTTTAAAATTATTAGTCTTTCCAATGAAACATTAGCGGTGTCTTTCAGAGGCCACATGCATCAGTATGATTTCCTTAACCAGGCATTAAAGGGCTCTTGAGAGTTTAGCCTTTAATTATAGATTAGAACAGGTATTGCAAAGTAATCCTGCAGTGGTTAAGATAATACAATGTGGGACTTTTTTTGTTCAGCCTGTTAAGAAAGATTCATACTCTAGGCGCTATGTGGATAAAAGGCAAATGGATCTGGTAACCTTTGCTGTCATTCAGTAATGGATGAAGATCCATAATCTCTGACTGCCCAGAATTCAAGTATCTGCAGTCAAAGTTAGGTTGCACATTGTCAATATAAGTGAGGCACTTAATCCTTGTCAACAGCCATGGTGGTCACATTAGGTACTTCCTTACATAATGGTTAAGCATCACAGGATGACACAAACAATTCAAAATCCATGATGGAAGATTACTGACCTAAGGTTTTTCTTTTCTTTGCTCTTTAATTTTGTGAAGGAGAAGGAAAGTAGAAAAGGGTTTGATTGACTTTCTCTTAATTGTGAACAGAAAAATTGAGATCTTCAAGGTTAAAAATGAAGCTACAAAACTGTTTGCAACCTCACCCTATAAAATTTAACTGAAAGGTTGTTGAAAATCAGCTTCAAATTCTTTTTCCTGAAAGATTTAAAATGACTTAGGACTCCTTTTACGAAGGTGCGCTAACGTTTTTAGCATGTGTTTAGCCGAGGCCTGCCTGCTGCCTACCTGGGGGTAGGGAGGGAGGATGGAGAGGCTGGGGCCTGCCTGCTACCTGCCTGGAGGGTAGGGAGGGAGGAGGGAGAGGCTGGGGCCTGCCTGCTACCTGCCTGGAGGGTAGGGAGGGAGGAGGGAGAGGCTGGGGCCTGCCTGCTACCTGCCTGGAGGGTAGGGAGGGAGGATGGAGAGGCTGGGGCCTGCCTGCTACCTGCCTGGAGGGTAGGGAGGGAGGAGGGAGAGGCCGGGGCCTGCTGATACCTGCCTGGGGGGTAAGGAGGGAGGAGGGAGAGGCCGGGGCCTGTCTGCTTCCTGCCTGGGGGGGGGGGAAGATCTGCCTGTCTACCTACCTACCCACCCTGTTTCCTGTCCCTACCTGCCTGCCCTGTCCCTACCTGCCTGCCAGCCAATAGGTCTGCCAGCCCTGTGCCCTGTCCCGGCCTACCACTAGACTACCAGAGGGGAGACAGGGTATAGAGCCTTGCAGGGAGGGGGACAGGGTGCAGAGCTTGGCAAGGAGTGTGGGGTTGGGTGCAGAGCCTGGCAGGGATAATTTGGTTCAGAATGTTTTTTTTCTTGTTTTCCTCCTTTAAATCTAGGGTGCATTTTATGGTCAAGTGCATCTAATGGAGCGAAAAATACGGTAAGCTCTGGAACGCATTGCCAGAGTTTGTGTTAAGGATCAGATAGTGTAGCTGGTTTTAATAAAGGTTTGGACAAATTCCTGGAGGAAAAGTCCATAGTCTGTTACTGAGAAAGACATGGGGAAAGCCACTTCTTGCCCTGGATCGGTAGCATGGAATATTGCTACTCCTTGGGTTTTGGCCAGGTACTAGTGACCTGGATTGGCCACTGTGAGAACAGGCTACTGGGCTTGATGGACCTTTGGTCTGACCCAGTAAGGCTATTCTTATGTTCTTATGCAGCATCATGTGGAAAAGGTTACATCATGTCATAGAGGAAGGACACACTGTTACAATAGGGGAAAAAGTTATAATACGTTATAGAGAAAGGAGGAAGGTTACATTGTTGAAAGAGGGGAGGAAAGTACAGTACGAAGACTTGTTAGTGTCATGGATAGAGGGCAGAGTTACTGAGCTGAAAATAATTTATCAAATAGGTACATTTTCAGTCCTTTCCTTAAGGTGCGATAGTTCAGTTCTGTTCTCATGGATGTTGGAAGGGCGTTCCAGATTCTTGAAGTGACGTACATGAAAAGGGTGTTGAATGTTTGCTTGTATTTCACTCCCTTGGATGAGGATATGATCAGCTGGTGGGTTGTTGTTGTACTTGGTTGAGGTGATGAGGGAATTAAAGAACAAGTGGGTTATTTGCTCTTTTGAGTTGCGCACAATGAAATTTAGGCATGGATGTTGCGGAATGCCGAATAGGACTATGTGCATGCAAATCCAAACTGCTGTCAATTAACTCCAATGATTGTTGATACTTTATTAACTCATTAATTTGCACACGTATCTGGCCTGTACACCCATATTTGCACCCTCAATTTTGGCCAACCTATAAATAACCCAGGAGAATATGCCTAAATATATTTAGGCAAGGGGTTCAAACTCCAGTCATTGAAAACCCTAAATTAGTCAATTTTTCAAGATACCCCTAATGAATATGCAAGAGAGGGATTTTCATATAGTAGAGGAAGTAGGCATACAAATCTTTATCACACTTTGCCTTTTGGATATCCTGAAAACCTGACTTTGAGGCTTTTTATTTATTTATTTGCAACAATATATCCTCCATTATCTCAATGAATTAGGCCACATATAATCAAGGTTAAAAGCAGAATAGTAAAATACCAGATATGAAAAGATTAAAATAGTTTCTTTTAGGTTCCAAGTAGGGACTATTTGAAATAACAGGTTCACAGACTGCTTTCACCACAAGAATTCATACTCAAGCACAAGGTCCAACACAGCATGGAATGGGGATGGTGCACAGTCACTTCATAACTGTTTCTACAAAGGACTTCCACCTAGTCGGAGATTTCAGTTTTTTCTTAACCAGACATAAGTCAGTTTGGTTCATAGTACAATACCCTGGGACCAATGCAATCTCTGATGCTGCCCTCTAGTGCATCAGAAGATAAAGCACCAGCCTCCCAGTCAACTAGAACATCTATTCATACTAGTGGCATATTCACAGGAGGCACTGGTGAGCCTAGGATTCCCCATTTGGGTTCAGTCCTCCTAAAAAAGAAGCTCTGTCGGTAGAAGTTCTCCTCCAGCTGAAGCCTGGTAGCTGGTAGTGCTTTTCCTGGGCTGCTCCCAATCCCCTCCTATAAAGCACTGTACAAAATGAGCCCTTTTACAAAACCTATGTATACCAAGTAGAAGCTGTACATCCTGATGTTGATCTCTTTGATCACAGATGTAAATTATTTTCTGAAATGGGGAATACACATGTATTTTTTGGTCCCACCCTAGTGCCCACCCAAACTACACCCCTTGTCATGTGCACATAATTCAGATTTATATGTACAAGGGATCTTCAAACAGTTTCTGCACTTTTATTTTTTAAAACACTATTTATTAAATAGCTCAAAAGAAAATTACATCACTTTTCAATATAATCACCGTTTTGCGATACACCAAACTAAGGGCTCCTTTTATGAAGGTGCGTTAGGGCCTTAACGCATGGAATAGCTTGCGCTAAAACGCTAGCCGCTACCACCTCCTCTTGAGCGGGCAGTAGTTTTTCAGGTAGCGCGCACTATAATATGCGCTAATCCAGTGCATGCGCTAAAAACGCTAGCGCACCTTCGTAAAAGGAGCCCTAAATATCTGAGATTTAAGTAGGGCAAACCTCCTTCAAACTTAGTGAGTAACGATGTTCTAAACATGTGCACCTGATGTGATACACTTGTGTGTGATTTGAGCCACTTTAAGTGGGAGGATATGTGGAGGGCATACTAATTTACGCCGACTTTAAATCCTTCAAAAAAAATTTTCTAAAGACCTGCCTATTTGAGAGAATTTTTCTTACTTGATCGTTATGAAATCAGTAGATGAGAAGAACATTGCTATGTGATAAGGATACAAGATGATGGTTCTTAATAAGTGTTTTTATTTGATAATGTATTAATGGATGTGTAAAGTTTGTTATTTTTTATGTATGTACCAACTGTTAAGAACATAAGAACATAAGAAATGCCTTCTCCGGATCAGACCTAAGTCCATCTAGTCTGGCGATCCGCACACGCGGAGGCCCATTTAGGTACTCCTTTATGGAGACCCAGTTTTCCCGTATCCCTCAATATGATTAGCAAGAAGGTATGCATCCAACTTGCGTTTGAAACCCAGAACAGTAGTCTCCATCACAACCTCTTCCAGGAGAGTATTCCAAGTGCCCACCACTCGTTGTACGAAACAGAACTTTCCTACGTTAGTCCTGAAACTGCTGCTGCTCAGTTTCAGGCTATGACCTCTTGTCCGTGTCACATCTGAAAATGTTAGTAATGCTGATTCCTGATCTATTTTGTCAAATCCTTTTAATATTTTAAAAGTCTCTATCATATCTCCTCGCAGTCTTCTCTTCTCGAGGGTGAACAGTCCCAGTTTCTCGAGGCGTTCTCTGTACCCGCTTAGTAGATAAGCGGGATAGAAAAATTTAAAAATAAATAAATAAGGCCCTCTGATCTTTGTTGTCAGTGTACATAGAGCCAGTTTGAGTAAAAGTCACTTAAAAGTTGGCATGGGGAAAAAATGCTTTTAAGTACTATTTTATAAAGGATGCTCCTCTTAGACATTAATGTTCCATTGTTGGAGGAAGATATAACCTGAACACAATACACCAATTTCTAGCAATGCTTAAATCCTTCCTTCCTTTTCTCAAATGATACCAGATGTAGCCCAATATGTTTCTGAAACCATGATTCATTTACAGCGTTTCTTTGCCTACAGGCTGCAACACTCAGAAAATTACACTGGAGCATTTCACAATCCTTGCTGTGGGTATTTGACACGACCCATGCAATCAGTAAGATCAATTCATCATGTTTTAAAAGCACACCATTTTTCTACAAAAAAAAATAAAAAATCCCCAGGTTTTCCTTTTTTCTAGTTATAAAACAACTTTTGGGCTTGCTATACATAAACTTATGCTTCCAGAAAAAAGCACAGATGTTATATTCCATTAAAAATAGAGAGTGAATGGCTCCCAGATGCCAACCTTAGTTTGTATATCTAATCTAATCTTCTATTTGTGTGTCGTTCATACCTATACAGGCTCAAGGCGATTATAAAGAGAGGTAAGAGGGGAGAGAAAAAGAAGGGAGAGAGGAGGAAGGGAAAGGGAGAGAAGAGAGGGTAAAGGAGATTAAGTATATATTTCCACTGGTTACACAGGTACGAGGGGAGTGCTGAAAAGTTCTCAGCCCATCCAAAACGAGAATGATGTGGGTATGGTTCAATCAATGATCTGAAACAATGTCAAATTGGCACTTCACGGAATAAGATAACACTCTTTTCAGCTACAGTGGCAAAATAACGCCCAGAATTTACGAAGTTGGTTAGTGGGTTGAGAACATTTCAGCACCCCCTTGTATATCAGAGTGCTCATGCTCGTATGTACCTGAAGGTGGAGCAGGAACAGCACGTTTCAAAAAATGAATGGCACAGGCTCAGAATGTAACACATCTAAGTGTCAGTACCTACAAGTGGAAGTTGTGATTTTGCAATTTATACATATAGGTTCCTCATTCACAAACCTACACATATGCCACCAGTGAGGGCATTGTTCTAGCACGGAAGTGGATGAATACTGCCTGAGTGAGGGAGATTGGCTCCTTTAATTGCTCATGTAAAGCCCTGGCCAAAATTATCACTTTTGTTATAGTATGTGGGAGTTATAAAAACTGACATGTTGCTATATTATCCCAAGACATGCGTATTCCCTTTGTGAAATGGAAAATGCATGTGTAGATTTTGGTTGCTTTGTATTGGGTTTCCCTCTTTATTCTTGTCGATTTTGGTTCTGCCATGTCTCGCACAAACCACACCCTCCTCTTGCCTCCTATGCAATCTGCGAAGCCTTCTGTAAGTACGATAATGGTATATTTAAATGTACACTCAAATGTTTACTTTTCTTTTAGATTTATTTAATTCTTTTCATTTTTTTTTTTAAATTATTATTTCAAATGTGACTAAATTGTAAACTGCAAACCTATTTAAAAGTTACACATAGTGGGGGCAATCCAATAAATGATGCTCAAACGCAGGCACTGGGATGATTCACTCTAAGCTAGTATTTTGCAAAGGGTGCTTTGCATGGAATACTATCGTTGGGTGTCAGGTCAAAAGCGCGCCGGGACAAAGGCGCGCCCAGACAATTGAGCGCAGCGTGCGCCACCGCGCCACTCTAAATTACTGTTTTTAGTGCTCCGACGGGGGTGTGTGTGGGGGGGAACCACCCCACTTTACTTAATAGACATCGCACCACGTTGTGGGGGTGTTGTGGGGGTTGTGGGGGGTTGTAACCCCCCATATTTTACTGAAAACTTCACTTTTTCCCTGTTTTTAGGGAAAAAGTTCAGTTTACAGTAAAATGTGGAGGGTTACAACCTCTCAAACCCCCCATAATGCCGGCGCAATGTCTATTAAGTAAACTGGGGGGGTTCCCCAACAAAACCCCCCGTCGGAGCCCCTAAAAACTGTAATTTAGAGCGGCGCGGCAGCGTGCGCTACGCTCAATTGTCGGCGCGCACTTTTGTCTTTCGCGCCGTTGTCTATGAACCCTATCATTGGGCACAAGTAGTTATGCCTGACAAAGATTGGTGTAAATGTTTGTGTCCAATTAGTGGGAGTTACAGGCTAACAGTTTTAGTTATTTAATATTCTGCATTATTACACAAGGTAAATGCAGTGGTGAACAATTAAAACATTAATAAATCTAAAAGAATTTATAGGAAAGAACCCCCCTTAACCCGCCCCCCCCAACTAAAACATTATAAAATGTAACATTCATTCCACATTCAAACAATTGAGACATGATTTCTCCACTCCATAGTATAACAAACTCTAACCTAATGCTGATTCTTTCCCAAAGGCTTGTTGAAACAAAAATGGCTTCAGCCCTTTTTAAAAAATGAGTTAAAAACAGTTCCTCTCTTAATTCTTTGGGGAATGGAATTGCACAATACTGATGCCTGATAGAAAAAGGCTCACTTCTGTGTAACTTCAAACCTAGCATTCTTAACAGTGGGAACCTGGAGAAGGGAGGCTTGACTGGATCGTAATTCTAGAGAAGGGGTACATGGCTTTATATAACGTAAACAATGTACTTGGATACCCAGAATGTACAGTTTTAAATACAACTGCCAATATTTTAAATCAAATTTGGTAATAAACTGGTAACCAATGACTTTGTATCAACAATGGTGGGGAGAGTGTGGCGCAGTGGTTAAAGCTACAACCTGAGCACCGTAGGATTGTAGGTTCAAACCCACGCTACTCCTTGTGACCCTGGGTAAGTCACTTAATCCCCACAATTACATTGAAAATTTCATTAGCATCAAAGTTCATTAAATATGATAAATAAGGGGAGAGGCTCAGATCCCCGTGCATGACTGTTAGTAGCTATCGCACTGAAAAGGGAAAAAGTTCTTCACTTGCTCTTGATTCCCCTCCTACCCACAGGATGTAATTTCAATTTTTTTCAAAAAATATATCCAAACTACTTAGCTGTAGGTGGAGTAGTAGATGTGATATTTAAATGTCACTGTATCCCTGCCAGTCCTCGCCGACGGACATCAAGCTAGCTGCTGTTTCACCCAGAAGCTGCGTTAGGGCTCCAGACCGATGTCTAGAAAAAGAAATAAAAATAGTGGCAGAGATCCTGTCTGAGTGCAAAAAACACATTTCAATGTTGTAGCTTACAGCAGCATTCTGATTAACACGCTTACTAGGACAGAAACCACCCCTTATTTATCATATTTAACGAGCTTTGATGCGAATGAAATTTTCAATGTAACTGTGGTGAAGTTTAATTTTAAAAAAAAATTTTTTTTGAGTATAACAGTGAGAAAGTTATTGGATATAGAATTTGATTTCTTTTCTCATCTCTGTATATGAGTTTTTTAAGCCACTTAATCCCCCCATTGCCCCAGGTGCATTAGATTGTGAGCTCCCTGGGACAGACAGGGAAAAAATGCTTGAGTACCTGAATAAATTCATGTAAACCACAGGTGTCAAAGTCGGTCCTCGAGGGCCGCAATCCAGTCGGGTTTTCAGGATTTCCCCAATGAATATGCATGAGATCTATTAGCATACAATGAAAGCAGTGCTTGCAAATAGATCTCATGCATACTCATTGGGGAAATCCTGAAAACCCGACTGGATTGCGGCCCTCGAGGAGGGACTTTGACATCCCTAATGTAAACTGTTCTGAGCTCTCCTGGGAGAATGGATAGATTAATAAATATGTTCATATCAACCATACCCTTAATTGAATGGCCACATTCTGGAGAATTTGAAGCTCTTTTAAATTCCTACTTGTAAGTCCAGATAAAAAGTACATTCCCATAATCTAATTTTGTCATGAACAATGAATGGATTAATACCAAAAAGGATGAATTATCCATTAGGCCTCATACTGCACACAACTTGCTTTAATACCCCAAATCCCTGCTTAGCTACCTGTCCGACAAGAGGTGCAAATGGTAATGTTGCATTAATAAGGACTCCAAAATATTTAAAAAGAGGACATTTTATTTTGCTAGGTGCCAATTCGCTGAAACAAAATTCTAGGCTTTGACAGTGTTTCAGATCATGGATTGAACCATATCCATGTCGTTCTCTTCTTGGTTGGGCGAGAACTTCTCGGCACCTCTCACCTATTTTAGAAAAGACTGCACATTAGCAAATCCTTTTCATGCATACCACCAGAATTGTGCATTTCCCAACTAATGTCTCAGTTCTGAGCTCTATAGTCCATCTAAAATGGGCCTTGAAAAGAATCCAGTGGTGATTTTGTAACGCACAGCATAATATTCATTGTTTAGTTGAAGTTCAAGGCTTTGAGATGACGACTACTACTACTACTATTTATCATTTCTATAGCACTGAAAGGTATACACAGCACTGTACATTCAACAGGTAATAGATGATCCTTGCTATGAAGAGTTTACAGAACAGAATAAGTCATTTCTATACCACATAACTGGGGAAGGGGTAAAAGGCGGACCTCACGGACCTGACAGACCTCGCGGATCTAAACCCGTACGGCCTTAAAAATCTGAGGTCCGTGTCAGTCCGTGTCCCTGCCGCTTGTAGTTTCTGTCGCTGACAGATCTTGATTGAGATTTGAGCGCTGACGGATCCGTCTCAGCATAGGGAGGGAAAAGTGTTAGGATCCGTCAGCGCTAAAAATCTCTTCGAGGTCTGTCAGAGCCAGAGACTAGTGCTGGAGTTTGGAGACTTCTTTTCCCCGCTCTCTTGGCTTCTGCTCTGCCGCTCCAGCACTAGTCTCTGGCTCTGAAAGACCTCGAAGAGATTTTAGCGCTGACGGATCCTAACACTTTCCCCTCCCTATGCTGAAACGGATCCGTCAGCGCTAAAATCTCATCAAGGTCTGTCAGCGACAGAAACTACAAGCGGCACGGACACCGGACCGACACGGACCGGTAAGTTCGATGCAGTTTACAAAGTTTAACAAATAATACAAACTAGAGAGAACTGATTCATTTGCAAACAAATGTGTCTTCAATTGCTTCTGAAAATGATTGTAAGACATGGAACTTAATAACAAAGGTTTCAGTCCCTTGTCCCAGAAAGTCACCTGATAAGAAAGCGAAGATTGGTGGTATTTTGTATAACGACAGCCTTTGACAGAAAGAAAAGTAAAACGGCTGTTTACAATCTAATTAGGACAGACAGACAGAACAAATGGGACAGATAGGGGTTGGAGAGTTTCTTGCAGAGAGAATGATAAGATGAACGTGAGGTATCTTATGATGAGTAGAAGTTGAAAACAGCCGTGAAACTGGGCTTTTAACTTGGATTTGAATACTGCTAGAGACCATATACAAGACAAAGTCAGCTTGAACAAAAAAAAAAAAGAAGATGAAGATCCCTACTATTCTGGACATTTGTTGCAATCCAACAGAGAACCATTTTGGGGAAACTCTTGTCTTTAAAATCTGTTAAGTGTGTTGCAGTGTGAGTTTACTTGTTTAAGTCTGCTACTCCTGAAACATCAAACAAGCTGCCACAGTCTGTACATGTGGCTAAAAACTTGATAGCTTTCAGGAAATTACTCAGACCATGTCTTTTTCAATGAGGCTAAAAAGGGTGATTTGTATATGGCTTTTGCCAGACTCTTTCTGTGTCTCATGATTAGTTCTGCTGTTCTTTGAACTGAGAAAATCAGACTTTTGTGTATAGAGACTGTTGGGGGGGGGGGGGGTGCTTTATGCGTTATTAATGAACTTACTGTATTTTATTGTAACTCTACCCTGGGCAAACACCTACATAAAATACGTAAACTGCTTTGGTTATGCCACAGAAAGGCAGTATATCCAATCCATGACTCTTTCACACACACACCCCCATCATAAGGACAAGCTATATAACAGATTTAGAGGTGCAATTACTATAAAACATTAAAGGCTATATTCTATATATGGTGCCAAAAAAATCTGTGCTGATATGGATGGTGCATAGCGTGATTCCACATAATTACCGTATTTTCACGTAGATAACGCACACCCGTGTAAAACGCGCACACGGGTATAGCGCGCAGGAAACCGACATATATGTAAAAAAAATTTAATATACCGCGCACACCCATATACCGCGCATGCTGCCCCGACTCTCCCGTTGCTGCCCGACTCTCCTTTTGCCCGCCCCGACTCTCCTATCCCCCTTGAAGTCCTGTCCCCACCCTGAAAGCCTGATGCCCTCTCCGACGTCCGATTCACCCACCCGCAGGACCGCTCGCACCCCACCCCGAAGGACCACTCGCACGCACCCACACCCGCACCCCCACCCCGAAGGACCGCTCGCACGCACTCCCACCCGCACCCACACCCCAACCCTGAAGAACCGCTCGCACCCCCACAGCCTCCCGAACTCCCCCCTCATCATGTAGAAGCTCCTACCGGTGTCCTGCTGCTTCCTCTTGGTGGTCCCGGCCCTTCTGTGAGCCCTGCATCTGCGCTGCTTCGTCTTCCGGCGGTCCCGCCCTTTCTCTGAAAGACGAAGCGGAAGACGAAGCAGCGCAGACGCAGGGCTCACAGAAGGGCCGGGACCGCCAAGAGGAAGCAGCAGGACACCGGTAGGAGCTTCTACATGATGGGGGGGGGGTCGGGAGGCTGTGGGGGTGCGAGCGGTCCTTCAGGGTGGGGGTGCGGGTGGGAGTGCGAGCGAGCGGTCCTTCGGGGTGGGGGTGGGGGTGCATGCGAGCGGTCCTTCGGGGTGGGGGTGCAAGCGGTCCTGCGGGGGGGTGAATCGGACGTCGGGGAGGGAACTATGTAAAAAAAAATTTGTAAAATGCGCTCACGCGTATAATGCGTAAGGTTATGCACGGTTTGTAAAAACCGTGTATAACGCGCGCGTTATATGCGTGAAAATACGGTAATGCACAATGTATAGAATTGCACTTAGCAGCCTTATGCATCACTAACTTTTATGCACACTGATTTAGGCCAATGAAAATCAAGCCTATATACCTACACATAAGTTTTATGCAGTTTGGTGCAAATTTACAGCCTCCCGATTGTAAGCAGCGGAGTAAGCATCACACTGGCCGGCCAACTCAATATGGTACTTGGGGGTGTGTGGGTGGGCATCTGGCAACCCTAGGATTTAAAAAAAAAAAACAACAAGGAGTGGGGAAACGACACAGGTCAAACCACTATGTGGACAAGTATGTTAAATTTCAGATAAAATCACACAAATAAATATATAAAATGTAGCAGGCATATAAAGTCCTCTGTAATAAAACATATACTGGACCCCAACACGGTCCGTGTTTCGGCCACAACAGCCTTCCTCAGGGTGCAAAAGGTAGCCTAAGGAAACAGAACAGCAATAAATGAAGGTACATGTAAATGTACAACTGTACTGAATACATAAAAATGTGCATTTAAAGGACATTGTATAAATTATGTATCAACTAAGAACATGAAAACATTGTAAAACAATAAAAGCATGAAACCCTCAGCAGGATTGAGCATTGTGAAACAACGAATCAAAGAGCAGTAAATCAACACCAATAGGATTATGAAGAATAAAAGCCATGAATATAAGAAAAAAGCCATGAATTTAAAAAAAAAACAATATTATAAATATGCACGAACACTGTGAACAAATAAAACATGCAAAGAGAGACCAGCAAACATAAATGGAGCATACATGTTTGCTGGTCTCTCTTTGCATGTTTTCATCCATTTGCAATTTGTTCACACTGCTCCTTGCCTCTCTGTCTCTTTATTTGGACATATCATTTTGTTTATGTATTTACGGTGCTATACTCCGTAACACATGTCTCATTCCTTATGGTTTTTATTTAAGTTAACTATTGTAAACTGAGTCGAGATTTCTTGGACTGATGTTTCGGTATATAAAGCCAAGCCTTAGATTAGATAAGATGTCTCTATCTTTGTTTTGTTCGTTCACAATGTTTGTGCATATTTATAATATCGTTGTTTTTATTCATGGGTAGCACCCCAGAAAATAATTTGTCTAATGATTTTTTACAGATTCCATCGAAAACGGGAGGCAAGACATTACAAGGTATAGTAAAAGGAACCAGGATGCACCGGCAAGCAAATAACTAATTAATATTATTAATTTATCTGACAGAAGCTTAACAGGGGTAGAGCAATCGGTCCTTGAATTTGGTCTTTCTTTCATTCCTTATTCTCCTTGTGATGCGTTCTCCAATAGAATCAGTTTATACCAATTTTTTAAGAAAACTTCGGCTCAGTGTATATTTTGGCTAACAGGATCAGGGACAGTGTGGAGATAATGAAGATGAGTGTGACAGGTGGATTTTTTTCTGATAAATATAAGATTAAATCTTATATTATATCCCCCTGGGCATAATGATCCGGCAGTGCAGACTTTTCAGCAACTTGTATTACAAGGTTTAGATCAGGTTGACACATGGGTGATCCCAGAGTATCATAATTTGTCAAGAAAATAGGTTAAAGCTCTTAATGATTTGAGAGTGTATCAGTCTATTGTGATAACTAGGGTTGATAAAGGGGGAGCAGTAGTATTGCTGAATACGGATGATTATGGAAAGGAAACATTGAGACAGTTACATGACTGTGAATATTATTTAAATTTGGGAATGAGGGACCCTACCAGTGAATATTGGCATAAGGTAAATGAGTATCTTAATGATGCTAAAGCCAATCGAATTATTACTTTTAAAGAATATCGTATAGCCTCGCCACACCCACCTGTCACTACAACACCACTACGCATTAACAATCTCAACTACCCTATTCAACCTACAATGAAGGTTCTGGGGGTAATACTGGACCAAGGTCTAACCATGAAAGACAATGTGGACTCCCTAGTCAGAAAGGGGTTTTTTACTCTCTGGAAACTTAGGTCCATTAGAGCATACTTTGACGCTTCAGCATTCAGAATTCTGGTACAATCCCTAATACTAAGCCACCTTGATTATTGTAACATTGCCCATCTGGCAATCTCCTGGAAGCAAATGCAGAGACTACAACTGATACAAAATGCAGCAGTCAGGTTGATCTTCGGGTTGAAGAAGTCCGATCACATAACCCCTTCCTACCGACTCATGCACTGGCTGCCAATGGAGGCACGTGCGAAGTTCAAGCTGGGATGTCTCTGCTTCAAGGTACTATCTGGTCTAGCCCCTAAATATATGACTGACCTCTTCTCCTTCTCAACCAATAGACATAAGAGAAGAACACACCTGAAGTTCATTTCCCCACCGGCTAGAGGATGCAAATTTAAGAGACATCATCAACAACTTCTATCGTATCAAGCAGCCTTATGGGGCAAAGACCTGGAAAAACTAATTACACACACAAACAACTATGGTGAATTTAGGAAACACCTAAAAACATACCTGTTCTCGAAATACCTAGGTAACGAATCTGGACAATAGACCCCATCACAATCCCACCCCCAAATCTGATCTTGTAAACTGTTAACCACTAATCTCTAACTATGAATGTTCCATTCAATTTGTAGAATCTTTCTAATTCATTGTAAACCGCATAGAACTTCACGGTCCTGCGGTATATAAACTGTTGTTATTATTATTATTATTTATTTACTTTGCCCCAAAGTGCATAAGAGTCTCCGATCTCTCACAGAACGCCCAATAGTTTCTAGTAATGGCTCCCTATTTCAACCTTTAACATAGTATCTTGATTTCCATCTGCAAGACTTTTTACATCATATTCCATCCTTCATTGAAGACTCTAATCATTTAATCCAGGAACTGGACACTATAATAGTTGATCATCCTATTATATTGGTTATGTTGGACGTTACGGCGTTGTACACGAACATCCCCCAACAGCAGGCTATTGAATTACTTGATGAATTAATTCAGTCGTTGGATAGATCTTCAGGTCAGAAAGAACTATTGAAGGAATTCAGTAGAATGGTAATTAAATGTAACTATTTTAGTTATGCTGATCATTATTATTTACAGGTGAAGGGGATAGCGATGGGGGCCACGGTGGCCCCCTCCATGGCGTGCCTGTACATGGCATGCTTTGAACAATTGTTTGTGTATGACAGCCAGTTCAATGGGGGTATTGTTCCTGGAAACAATTTATTGATGACATCCTGTTGGTATGGTCTGGAGTGAAGATTCTTTGCATTTTTTTTTTACAATATTTTAATAGTTGTGATGTGAATATATCTTTCCAGGCAACGATATCCCATACTAGTGTTCAGTTTCTGGATATATAGATTGAGTACTCCGCGAATAAGTTTACCACTTCCATTTTTAGAAAATCCACTGACCGGAACACTATCCTTCATTATAATAGTTATCATCCTAAGGGCATGAAGGACAGTGTTCCAGTTGGTCAGTTTCTTAGGGTTAAACAGTTATGTAGTAAATCAGCTGAATTTCAAGTGCAAGCCTGTAGTATGACGGAGCGGTTTAGTCAAAAGGGTTATCCCATGAAAGCCATTAAACGGGCGTATAAAAGAGCAAAATATGCTGACAGAAGTTGGTAAATGCTGAATAAACAGAGAAAGAGGGAAATGATAACCAGTTAACTTGTATATTACCTTATTCTGTTCAATCCAATCCAATTAAGGCAAGTGATACGGCAGAACTGGCACATTCTAAAGCTTCATAATGGGCTGCAGGATTTGCCTAGATTCGCCTACACTCTGGGATGCAATTTTCAGGAAATCCTGTCTAAGAAGAATACAGGTAATAGAGTTGAGGGGGTGGGCATCATAGATGCAATGGATGTGTTTACTGTAAACTGGCGCTTGAGGTTGATAGGGTTAATATTCCTAATAGTGGCAATATATTTTACTTGCGTGATCATACTGATTGTAATACCTGTCAAGTGGTATATGGGATTTTCTGCCTGTGTGAAAAATGGTATTTAGGCCAGACTAAAAGAAAAATCAAGCAGTGCATTGCGCAGCATGTGGCTAGAGAAGATTGATCTCCCCTGGTGGCTCATTGGGTTCAAAATAATCATGAAGTCAATGATTTAAGATTTGTAGTGTTGATCACAGTTCAATTGTCTAATGGTGGTAATATCTCTGAAATTTTGTTGAGAAAAGATCAGAGATTAATTTATTCCTGGGGGACGGTGGATCCTTTAGGGCTAAATAAGGAAACAGAGTGGCACCTACTGTGATTTTGAGCTGCTGTGTGAGGATGATA
Source organism: Geotrypetes seraphini (assembly GCF_902459505.1). Classification (NCBI taxonomy): domain Eukaryota; kingdom Metazoa; phylum Chordata; class Amphibia; order Gymnophiona; family Dermophiidae; genus Geotrypetes; species Geotrypetes seraphini. Next base: position 174,198,341 of record NC_047089.1, read on the forward strand.
AGTAAGAAGAGGAAATGAGTTTGAAAATATGAAGTTGGTCCCGCTAGCGATCTATTGGAGTGAGGTTGTGTTTTGATTTTCCTGCTCCTGTATGCTGTATAATGAGAAAAGAAGTAATGAGGGTGAAATAATAATATACATCCGTTAAAAAAAAATTTTACTCATAAGTTTTGTAAATGATTGCTTAAAATGACATGAGAATTATAGTTAGTAGTGCTGTTTGATTCAGGAAAAAAAATTTCAATTCGATTCGATTTGCCTATCCTATTGGGTTTTTTTTTTTCAAACATCCTGGTGGGTTTATTTTATAGCCTCTTCACCCCCTTTGCCTTCTCCTAACCACATTGGCGCTGTGGTGTAAACAAAATAAACAAACAAAAAATAATTTTCCTCTCTCTCTTAAATCCTAGCTCACGTTTGCGGTCTAACACCAGCTCTGGCAGGATACACATTTCAAATCTGACATATTGTAATCACAAAATGAAAAATAAAATTAGTTTTTCTACCTTTTGTTATCTGGTCATTATTCAAATCTTGTTGGTCCCAGGCTCTGGTTGTCTTCTGATAATTTTCTTGCCAGGGTCTCCTTCTTTCTTCTTTTTCCGTTCTAACCATCCATCTGCCATCTCTGTCTTCCTCTTCCGTTTCCCTTCCCTCCCTCGGAGATCTGGCATCTTTCTTTTTTTTCATCTCCATCCACAGATAAACCTTTTCTTAACTACCCTTTCATCCAGCATCTCTCTCTCCTTCCCCACCTCACCAAGGTCCACCATCTCTCCCTTTCTTTTCCCAACTACCCTCCTATCCAGTATCTCTATCCCCCTCCACACCATCCCTTGTGTCCAACTTCTCTCCCTTTCTGTTCCTTCCCTCCCTAAATCCCATTGTCCATCATCTCTTTTCTTCTCCTCTATTTTCAGACCCATTATTTCTTCCCCCCAAAGTCCAGCATATGCATGTCTCTTTGAACCACCCCTTCCCTCCCTCCTTCCCTCCGTGTACTTCTACACCAGGGCCCCTCTCCCCGGTCTGTCCCCCCCCCCCTTGAAGGCCTGCACCTCCCCCTGAAGGCCTGTCCCCCCCTTTGAAGGCCTGTATCTCCCCATAGGCCTGCCTGCCTGTCCCCCCTGAAGGCCTGTCCCCCCCCTTTGAAGGCAAGCATTCCCCCCCGAAGGCCTGCCTGCCTGTCCCCCCCCTTTGAAGGCCTGCATCTCTCCCGAAGGCTAGCCTGCCTATCTCCTCTGAAGGCCTGTACCCCCCTCCCCGGAAGGCTGCACACCCTCCACCGGAAGGCCTGTGTGTTCCCCCTGGCCTCCCGGAATGAATTTTCCTAATTTCAGCAGCCTGCAATAAGATCGCCAGCGCTAGCGATCTGTGCAAACTGCTGTACGGCTTCGGAGCTCTCTTCTCTCTGCCGTGGTCCCGCCCCTTCTCTGATGTCAGAAAAGGGGTGGGACCATAGCAGAGAGAAGAGAGCTCCGAAGCTGTACAGCAGCTTGCAAAGATCGCTAGTGCTGGCGATTTAATTGAAGGCTGCTGAAATTAGGAAAATTCATTCCGGGAGGCCAGTGGGGAAGACAGACAGGACAGCACAGCAGCAGGAGGCCAGTGGGTAAGCCACTTTCCGAATGACCCTCCCCACTTGCCTTCTAAAGCAGGAGCAGCAGGCCAGCAAAAGGCAGCGCTGCCGCTCCTACTTTAGAGGGTGAGTGGGGAGGGTCAGTCAATGAATCGGGAGGCCAATTTTTTGTCGGGGTAAATCGATTCAAATCAATTCACCCGAAATGAATCGGTGAATTGATTCGAATTGTGAATTGGGCAGCTCTAATAGTATTAGTGAGGAGAGAGCAGCAGCGGCTGGGGAGGCAGGCTTGGAAGGGAGGAAGCAGGGGATAGCGGCGGCGAGGAGCGGGTAGCGGCGAGAGTTAGCTCCGCCCACCCGCGCCGCGTCATCAGCAGTGCCGGAGCCCTGGACTCCCCCTTAAAAGGGGGTGATTTTTACAAGCCAGGTCCTCTGCAGCCGCATGGAGGAGAGAGTAGCAGCGGCTGGGGAGGCAGGCTTGGAAGGGAGGAAGCAGGGGATAGCGGCGGCGAGGAGCGGGTAGCGGCGAGAGTTAGCTCCGCCCACCCGCGCCGCATCATCAGCAGCGCCGGAGCCCGGACTCCCCCTTAAAAGGGGGCGTGCCAACGGCGCACAGCCGTTCGGCGAGCGGCAAAGGCGCTCGCCTTAGCGAGAGCGCCTTCGCGAAGGGCCTTGAGAAGGGCCTAATCTAAACTCTTCATTCCACTCAATCAATCACACTCTTCCTCTTCCTTCTTCTCACACCCATACACTTTCTTCTCACACCCATACACTTCTCACACCCATACACTTTCTTGCACTTTTAGCTTGATAGTTAGTCCTCACTTGAACCTCTCAGACCCTATATATATTTTATTTAAAAAAAAAAAAAAACTCTCTCTCTCTCTATCTTCATCCTTCTCCTCACATACTCTCTGACATCTCAACCTTTCTCTTTACAGAAATAAATCTTGGAAATGGCAGGAAGGACACGGAGTACCAAAGCTACAATCAAGATCGACACTCCAGCATCCGGAGGGACCCTGGGGATGGTCGAGGTCTGTACACAGAAGGCAGAGAGCAACATGGATCAGAGGGCAGAGGTCTCAGTGCAGACCGAGACCTTCCCCCCCCTCTCAAAGTGCACTACAGTCTCTACACAGACAGAGGAGCTGGGAAGCTTAGGCGAGGATATCTTACAGGAACTACTGAGCCTCAGGGAGGAGGTAAAGCGCCTGAGGAGCATAAGGGATGATGAGGCCTTCATCGACGACGCCATCCTGGAACTGTCGCACCTCACAGAGAGAGCCCACAACAGGTCCATCCTCGACACGCCCAAACCTACAGCGCTAAACACAACGATTGGAATACAGGAGATGATTGGAGAAGCAGGCCCCTGGCAGCTAGTAACCTCCTCTACAGGCAAGCGAAATAAACCCACCTCATTCTCACTCTCTTCTTCTTTTTCTCTTCAACAGGATAGCAGTTCATCACTACCACAGCAACTCTGAGAAATAGATTTCAGATCCTACAGGAAGGAGCCACCGAGGAAATATCAGAAGAGGCTCAAGAGGATGCCCAGCTCACAACATCATTTCCAGAGCACGCGGACCAGCCCCGTCGGAAGGAACGAAGAGTGGTAGTCATTGGTGACTCCATGCTAAGGGGCACCGAGGGAACAATATGCAGGCCTAATTTGCAGTCAAGAGAGGTCTGCTGTCTCCCTGGAGCCAAGATCCAGGATATTACCACTAACCTAGACAAAATTCTAAAACCTAATGATCATTTTCCCATGTTTCTCATCCATGTAGGCACAAACGACACTGCGAGAAATACCACAGAGAACATACCCAGAGATTTTGGAGCGCTGGGAAAGAAGTTGAAGCAGATAGGAGCACAGGTGGTCTTTTCATCAATTCTTCCAGTAAGAAACAAAGGCAGAGATAGAGAAGAGCGTATTCAATGGACTAACGAATGGCTCCGAGAATGGTGCAGAGAAATGAACTTTGGATTCCTAAACCACGGCGAGACGCTCCAGGGACTACAAGGACCAGATGGACTCCACCTAACCAGAAGAGGTAGAAACGTATTTGGACATCGATTGGCCCGCCTACTCCATAGGGCTTTAAACTAGGTAAGTTGGGGGAGGGTACATACTTATATCCCAGAGCAGTAAGAAACCACCCTGAAGAGGCAAGTCACACTCACACTACCAAGTCTAAGATAAGTACCAATGACATCCACATTAATTCAGGGAGAAATATCACTGATAATTTAGGAGCCACACTAACTCATAAAGTAAACTCTTCACAGAAATGGAGGGCCATGTATGTTAATGCGCACAGCTTGGGCAATAAGATTCTAGAATTAGAGACTGAAATAACAAATGCCGATCTTGACGTGATAGCGATATCTGAAACCTGGTTCACGGAATCGCATGGGTTGGATATGGTTATACCAGGGTACAACCTACTTCGCTGCGACCGAGTGGGTAAATTGGGAGGAGGAGTAGCGCTATACACTAAGGAAAGCATCAAAACCACCAGAATCACAGATGTTAGATACACTGGGGAATCCCTCTGGGTGAACCTGGCCAGAGGGAATGAAAGATGCCTATACCTTGGTGTGATATATAGACCTCCCAGGCAACAGGAGGACAAAGACATGGAATTAATCGAGGACATAGAGAATATCACACTGCGCGGGGACTCTGTAATGCTAGGAGACTTCAACATGCCAGATGCAGATTGGGACACACTCTCCGCGACTACGGGTAGCACCAGAAGAATATTAAACTCCATAAAGGGCGCACGTCTCAAGCAATTGGTATTGAAACCCACCAGGGACAAGGCGTTACTAGACCTGGTTCTCACCAATGGAGATAGCGTCACGGAAGTCTCAGTAGGAGAAACACTGGCCTCCAGCGACCATAATATGGTTTGGCTCAACCTCAAGAAAGGATTCCCGAAAACAAACACAGCAACAAGGGTTCTCAACTTTAGAGGCACAGACTTCAACCGCATGGGAGATTTCGTCCATGAATAGCTACATAAACAAGCAAAAACTGATAATATGGAGGATATGTGGTCGTCTCTGAAGTCCATACTACACGAAGCAACAGACCGATACATAAAGACTGTAAGTAAACGCAGGAGAAACAAAAGACCCCAATGGTTCAGTAAAGAAATTTCAGACCTAGTTAAACAGAAAAGAGACGCTTTTATCGCCTACAAACATTTAGGCAGAGAGGGGGCAAAAGAGGACTATCTAGACAGATCTAAAGCTGTCAAAACAGCAGTCAGAGAGGCCAAACTCCGAATGGAGGAAGAGCTAGCACGGAAAATTAAGAAAGGGGATAAATCTTTCTTCAGCTATATTAGCGACAGAAAAAGAAACAAAGATGGGATAGTACGCCTGAAGCAATCGGACGGTAACTTTGCAGAATCAGACTCTGTGAAGGCAGAATTACTAAACCAATACTTCTGTTCAGTGTTCACCCGCGAAGCGCCGGGAGCTGGTCCACAGCTGCAGACGGGAGATAACCGGAAAGACCCGTTTCAAGATTTTGAATTTACGCCCAGTAGTGTCTACGGCGAACTTTCAAGACTCAAAATAAACAAAGCCATGGGACCAGATAACCTACACCCCAGAATGCTCAGGGAGTTAAGGGAAGTCCTGGCTGAACCATTATCTGTTCTTTTCAATCTTTCCCTAAGCACAGGAAGGGTCCCATTAGACTGGAAAACAGCCAACGTAATCCCACTCCACAAAAAGGGCTGCAGGACAGAGACAGCAAACTACAGACCAGTGAGTCTCACGTCTATAGTATGTAAACTCATGGAAACACTGATCAAACAGAATATTGACACAATCCTAGATGAAGAAAAACTGCGTGATCCACACCAACATGGGTTCACCCGGGGTAGATCCTGCCAATCTAATCTGATTAGCTTTTTTGACTGGGTTACCAGACAACTGGACGCCGGAGAGTCACTGGACGTGGTATACTTGGACTTCAGTAAAGCATTTGATAGTGTCCCTCATCGAAGATTACTGAACAAGCTGAAATCGATGGGATTAGAAGACATTCTAACTACATGGGTTGGGGATTGGCTGAGCGGTAGACTTCAGAAGGTGGTGGTAAACGGTACCCCATCCAAAGCATCGGACGTGATCAGTGGAGTGCCGCAGGGATCGGTCCTGGGTCCGATCCTATTCAATTTATTCATAAGAGATATGACGAAAGGACTTAGAGGAAGGGTATCACTGTTCGCCGACGATGCCAAACTTTGTAACATAGTAGGCAGATGCTTATTACCTGATAATATGACACACGACCTACTGCTGCTGGAACAATGGTCAAAAACTTGGCAGCTAGGCTTCAATGCTAAAAAATGCAAGATAATGCACTTGGGCAGGAGAAACCCCCGTAGAACTTATGTACTAAATGGTGAGACCTTGGTTAGAACTACGGCGGAACAGCGATCTAGGAGTGATCATTAGCTGAGGATATGAAGGTTGCCAATCAAGTGGAGAAGGCTTCCTCCAGGGCAAGACAAATGATGGGGTGTATCCGTAGAGGTTTCGTCAGCAGGAGACCTGAGGTTATGATGCCTGTTGTACAGAGCCATGGTGAGGCCTCACTTAGAGTACTGTGTTCAGTTTTGGAGCCCACACTACCGAAAGGACGTGCTGAGGATCGAGTTCGGTTCAGTGAACGGCCACCAGGATGGTCATGGGGCTCAAGGATCTCACGTATGAAGAAAGACTAAAGAAGTTGCGGCTGTACTCACTTGAGGAAAGAAGAGAACGGGGAGATATGATTGAAACGTATAAGTACATCACGGGAAGCATCGAGTCAGAAGATGATATCTTCTGGCTCATGGGACCCTCAACCACCAGAGGGCATCCGCTGAAAATCAGGGGAGGGAAGTTTCATGGCGATCCCAGGAAGTACTTCTTCACCGAAAGAGTGGTGGATCATTGGAACAGACTCCCACCCCAGGTGATAAAGGCCAGTAGCGTAACGGATTTTAAGAAAAAATGGGATACTCACGTGGGATCTTTAAGGGAGTAAATTCAGGGGGGGGGATACTTGGAATGGGCAGACTTGATGGGCTATAGCCCTTTTCTGCCGCTTTTTCTATGTTTCTATGTTTCTATATTATGTGTTATAGAAATTTTGAGATGGGAGGGGGCCATTTCCAGTTGAAGTTCCTGAAGAAGCCGAGAGGCAAAACACAGAAATGTGTCAGGCTTTGGATGTGTCAGCCAGGGTGGCAACTCATGTAGGAAATGATATCTTGAAGCGTTGAAAAAAGTTTGATTGGCAACATTGCATTGACGATCCTAACTAATTGGCTACCAGGAGAGTGACTGTATTTTTGGGGAGATTTGTGGACATTTCATAAATTTTAGATGAATTGGGTCAACTGGGATGGTTCTCAAGATGTTTGGTATGATGGATGTTTTTATAGGGTGAATGTTAAATTGATGTGTTGTTTATGAGGTTCTGTGATATATTTATAAAGCATTTATATGATAATAAGAATTAAATTAAAATAAAAACAAAAATAAAAATTCAATAAAGATGGTTTAGTAGGTGTAGCTTCTGCTGTATGATATAGAAATAAATATACATGAGATTTATTTGCATGCATTGCCTCCAATGTATGCAACTAGATCTTATGCATATTCATTAGGGAAATCCTGAAACCCTGACTAGATTGTGGCCAAGGTTGCTCAGCCCTGCTATACATAAACATTAAGATTTACATATTATTATATTTATTATATATGTTTATTATAAATTATTTATTTATTTATTACATATTATTATATTTATTACATTTAATAAATATAATAATGTGTAATATATTTATTATATATGTTATAATACAGCACCTTCTAAATGATGAGTATCAGATCATACTAACCTATAATATTATTCTATACATTTCTCCCTTCAACCACAGAATTAGCTCTTTTTAAAAGCAACAGTTTCATATCTTAGTAAATGTGAAAATAATTGAATGTGAAAAAGCATTGGAAAGCCTGAGAGGTAAGGAGCTGTTCTCTTCTAGTTTCAGAACTCATTTTGCCTTCCTAGAGGAGAAACCCATAAAACTGTTCCTGGCACTTAAGCTCTGCAATTCCTGCTTCTGCTTAATTGCCACCATTTTTCACTCTAACAGTTTCTTTGTTATTTAGGTTGAAGGACAGGCTGTATAAACAATTGGCTCTCGAGAGTATTTCAAAACATTTACAGGTCTCAGCCTAATTCCAGGGAAGGATTAATAAAAGGTGACACTTTTTTTTGGATACTATGCTTTAACCCTAGAGAGTTTGATAATATGCATTGAAATACTGAACGCACAAGTATAATATACCTGCTTATCAAGTTCTCATATTGGATTTTCTCAAGATAAATATGTATATTGATGCATATAGACTCTTTACACTTGATTTTTATTCTTAATCATGACCTTCTATCATCTCCATTGGACAACAGGCTAATAACCACTTGCAATTAGGGTCATAGGTAATCTGTTGGTTTAGTAGATGCATATCAGGCTGAGACCTACAGCACCTAACGTCACAGTTTTAGCATTACCAATCCTAAAGTTGGAAAAGATTGAAATAATGCTGCTGTGGTCATAAACTCTACATCTGTCAACAGATCAGTATGGCATCACAAATAAGTGACGAAGATGATTTTTTTTGGGGGGTAGACTGGGGTGGGATGGGGAGGCAAGAGATAGAAACAGCAATGAGAAAGGGGAAGGGAGTGAGACAAAATAACTATAAATGAGGGTTGCATTAGGGAAGAAAGGACAGACAATATATAAGGGGATAAGTGGTTACTAGGCAGTATATTGCCCACAATAGAAGCACATCTGAATAGACTAGGAAGAAGGATAGAGGGTAGGGCCAGGTGAAGGTAACTGAGGAATAAAAAGTAAATTTAGCAGCACTAGGATTACCAGACGTCCGAAAAAACCCAAACATGTCATCTTTTCTGAGAACTATCTGGGTGCCCGGAGGGATTTTCAAAACCTGGCAGTTTGTCTGGGTTTTGGAAGTCCCTAATTTCAGGGCCATGTCTGGAGGGCATCTGCACATGAGCGGATGTCGACACAATGATGTCTTATGCATGCATGGATGTACTTAACGTCATTGTCCACGCATGTGCAAACATGGGCTCGAGCTCAGGGAGATTCATGTGGAGGCGGGGTGAGGGCAGAATGGGGTAGGGCTGGGGGGCGGGACTACTACTACTATCATTTCTATAGTGCTGAAAAGCATCCACAGTGCGTAAATTTAATATTCAATAAACAGTTCCTCACTCATTATTTTCATTCCCTTCTATAAAGGGATGTAAATATAAGAAATTTCAGGAACAATTGCTATCTTTTCAGGTAGCCTTATGGACTAGGGATTTAACTCCTATATTCATATTCCCAAATTCGTATCAACAGTTTCGACGTGCCTTAAAAACGTATCTTTTTAGGGAATCTTTCGGAAGTTAGATACTGGATGTTTATTCATTTGTATTACTAGTCTTTGTGAAATGCATAAAACTTAATGGTATTTGCGGTATACAAGTGAATTTTATGTTATGTTAGTCTTACAATCTAATTTGGACAGACATGACATCTCAGGGTTGGGGAGTTTCTGGTAGAAGGAATGATACAATGGGAGTGAGTGGGAGTTAAGAGTTGAAAGCAGCTTCAAAGAAGTGGGCTTTTAGTTTGGATTTGAATACTGCTAGAGACGGAGTATGACGTATTGACCCTAGCAGCCTGTTCCAGGCATACGGCGTGGCAAGAAAGAAGGGATAGAGTCTAGAGGTGGCGGTGGAAGTAAAGGATATGAGGGAATTATCCAATCAACGGACTTCATGAGGGGGGGAGCATAGGAGGAGACGAGTGAGGAGAGATATTTAGGGGCTACAGAGTGAATGCACTTGTAAGTCAGTAAGAGGAGTTTGAATTGTATTCAGAAGCGGATGGGGAGCCAATGAAGTGATTTGAGGAGGGGGGTAATGTGAACATGGTGGCTCTCACAGAAGATGAGTTGTGCAGCAGCATTTTTGAACAGACTGAAAGGGTAAGAGACAGATGAGCGGGAGACCTGAGAGAAGTCTTTGGACCGGTGGCGCTCTAAGAGCATCAGGGGCAGGAAAGAGTCAGGCTCATTCCTGCTCCTGAAGAAGCCAGTAGACCACCAGGGATGATAAGGTATGGCACGGAGTCAGGGCTGACATTAGGAGAGGGAAAACAGGGCAGCTGCCCTGGGTTCCACAGCTCCAGGGGGACCCACAGACTGGGCATCTCTTCCCTTTATTGGGCCATCTTCCTCCCTTCCCCTCACCTTTGTGGACATTTTTCCAAACCAAAGTTTTCTCTCTCAGAGGGACCCTGACCCGACAGCCGTTTTCACTAGTTGCACATGGCTGCCCTGAAGCTTTTCCTCTGATGCAACTACCTGTTTCCGCCAGATCACATAAGAGGAGAAGCTTCAGGGCAGCTGTGTACTGCTAGTGAGAATGGTTGCTGTATCAGGGCCCTTCTGAGAGAAAAAACTTTGGTTTGGTAAAATGTCCACAAAGGTGAGGGGAAGAGAGGGAGATGGCATGACAAGGAGAAGAGGTTGAGTGGCGCTTTAGGTTTATTGTGTGAAGATAGACGCTGGATGGAAGGGAGGTGAGAGAGGGGAGCAGACACTGGAATGTCAGAGCATTGGAGGAGGAGAAGGATACCATATCTGGGGGTAGGGAAGGAGGAGAAAGAAATACTAAAATCTGTTGGGGGGGAGGGCAGGAGGGTGGGAGGGAGAGATGGAAGGAAAGAAGACAGATGCTACATCATGGGGGGAGCAGAGGGAAGAAGATGGATGCCAGACCAATGGTTGGGTGAAGGAGAGATGGAAGGGAGAGGCAGACAGTTTTTCGAAGGAGCATAGAAAGAGAGCAGATGCCATATGGAAGAGGCAGAGATAGGGCAGACAGTGGAAGGAAGGAAGAGAATGGTGAGAAGATGAGGAAAGCAGAAACCAGACAACAAAGGTAGAAAAAACATTCTATTTCTTTTATTTATTTATTTTTACTTTAGGATAAAGTAGTATTGTAGCTGTGTTAATAAATGTTTATAAATAGAAAATGGCAATAAAGTAATCCTTTTTATTGGACTAATTTTAATACATTTTTGACTAACTATAACTATACTGTATATTACCACAAATAGACAAGTACACTGCAATACAGTTTTCATATATTCCTTGTTTTTAGGAATTATTTTTTTTGCTTATTTAGGGCCACTTTTATCAAGTTGTGCTAGAGGTTTGCAGTGTGAGCTGGTGTAGTAAATGCTCCAACACTTGATAAAAGGGGGGGGAGGGGTTAATATGAGATCTTTGCATAAATATTGCATTAAAAAAATCTTGCACTGTAATTATAGCAAATTTAACCTGTAAACTGTATATTTTTTTAAAAAAAAAATCTTTATTCATTTTTAAACTTTCAACAAGTACATAATAATACCATCATATTCACTTTAATATAACTTATTAATCTTACATATATTGAAATCATAATACTATTTCTCCCTCCCTCCATTATATTCTTATAATTTCAGATAATTTAAAATTAATCCCACCCTCCCCCACCCTATGCTTCAATAAATAAAGGGGAATAAATAAATTATTAATTATAAACAATCCTTACAATAATTTGTTAATGGCTCCCAAACATCAATGAATTTTTTATAACGTCCCTGCTGAATAGCTAATATCCTCTCCATTTTGAAAATATGACATAGTGAATTCCACCAAAAACTGTAACTTAATCTATCATAATTTTTCCAATTTCTTGTAATTTGTTGAATGGCAACTCCTGTCATTATAAGTAAAAGTTTATTATTTTTGAAGGAAATTTGACTCTTTTTCCTCATTGATGTACCAAATAATATTGTATCATATGAAAGTGCTACTGGGTTCTCAAGTAATTTATTAATTTGACTCCAAATAGATTTCCAAAAATTATAAATTAGAGGACAAAAAAACAATAAATGATCCAATGTACCAGCTTCAAGATGAGTGTCAACATCTATTAGACTTAGAGCTATCTAAGTTTTGTAAACGTACCGGGGTCCAAAATGCTCTATGCAACATAAAAAACCAAGTTTGCCTCATAGATGCAGACACTGTACGTCTCATTCTCCAAGACCAAATTCGTGGCCATTGAGACGCATTAATTTGATGCTTAATCTCAATGCTCCAAATGTCTCATAGACCAGTCTTTGGTTTTTTATTCATAAATCCAGATATTAATTTGTACCACTGAGCAGCCTGGTGTCCCAAGGCTGGGCCTTGAGCATCTGTGCATGCTCAAGGCCTGCGAGTTCACGTTCTCTCTGAGATCTTCGAGAATCTCGGAGAGAGCGTGAACTCGCAGGCCTTGAGCATGCGCAGATGCTCAAGGCCCAGCAAGAAGAGGAGGCCGATCTTTGGGCACCGGCACCAACGCACAGGACATGCCGGTGCCGGTGCCCAGATGACAATAAGAAGTGGCGGGGGGTGCCCAATCGCGGCGGGAGGGTGCACAATCACGGCGGGAGGGTGCCCAATCGCGGGGGGGGAGGGTGCCAGATTGCGGGGGGGGAGGGTGCTGGATCGCGGGGGGCGCCGCTCGCAAATCGAGGCACACTCGGTTTCCGAGGCGCCGATTTTGCGAATGTTTTGCTCATCTTGCAAAACACTCGCAAACCGGTGCACTCGTAAACCGAGGTACCACTGTATTAAGAATTGAGAAATGTACACTGCCTACACTGAGCCGCATGTAGGCAGCAGCGAAGATCACTGAGCCGCGTGCAGGCAGCGGCGAAGAGAGAGAGAGTAGTCCGAAGAGGGGAGAAGGAGAACAGCAGAGCAGAGCGGGTAGCGGCGAGAGGAGGCTCCGCCCACCCCACCGCGTCGGCGCAGCGTCATCGGCCGGGCTCCTCCTTAAGAGGAAGGGAGCTGCGGCGCTTGAAGACCACTGAGCCGCGTGTAGGCAGCGGCGAAGATCACTGAGCCGCGTGCAGGCAGCGGCGAAGAGAGAGAGAGTAGTCTGAAGAGGGGAAAAGGAGAACAGCGGAGCAGAGCGGGTAGCGGCGAGAGGAGGCTCGGCCCACCCCACTGCGTCGGCGCAGCGTCATCGGCTGGGCTCCTCCTTAAGAGGAAGGGAGCCAGTGGCGCCCGCCGTTCGGTGCGCGGCGAAGGCGCGCAGCAAAGGTGCGCGCCTTAGCGAGAGCGCCTTTGCGAAGGGCCTTAAGAAGAGCCAGGTCACCACATCTAAGGACCCCAAGATAAGACAATCAAGGTAAGGACACATCCGCATACAAACAAGAAAGGCGTAGGGTTAACAAACACAGAACAAAAGGCAGAGTAGGCCCAGGGAGGACCACATATATAGGGAAACGACAGGCAAGGAAGGCACCGAAGAATAGAAACAGGGGCAGAGGACAAGAAGCACGGGCAGAAGATAAAGTAGAGGCAGGCCAAACAGGTAGCACACCGGCGAACATACACAAAGACAGCAACAAGCACAGCAGAATAAGATAAGGCGGAATCAAGGAAAAACACAAATACACGAGCAAGCGGAGAAGGCAAACAAAAGGCAAACATACACACACGCATAAGCAAAGTGGAGCAGAAGACGAAGAAGGTAAGGAAGAACCAGGCGCAGGGGTGAACATACTAGCATCGGGACTCCTAAAGGGCAGACAAGAATGCAGGCTGAAGGAACACAGAGGATGAGCTTCCCAGTGTACTGCACGGACTGCCACATGTACGACTACCTCCCCTCTGGGTTGCAGTCATACGTGTGCGGCCATTGTCAGGAACTGAAGAGCTTGAGGAGTGAAGTCAGTCACCTGAAGTTGAGGATCCAGGAACTAGAGGGACTCTACATCTCAGAAGACCCCTTCCAGACAGCCGAAGATCTCACGTGAGAGGGGCGCATCGAGGAGCAGGTCAGGGAGCTCGAGAAGTTCATTGAAGATGCCTACAGGAGAGTAGAAGAGCAGGAACACGAGAAATGGAGAGATGAGGAGGACACACAGAGCAGAAGACAAGAAGCATCTGACACCAAGGTAGAGGATACCCAAGGAGGAAGTTTACTGATGGAAGAGGAGAGGCACCCTCAGTATCTAGAGCAAGAAGAAATGAGGAACACCAGGGACACAGACCTGCGACCGCAACGGAGGCTGAAAAAGGGGAAATCTGCAATCCTGGTGGGAGACTCAATCCTAAGGCAAGTAGACAGTCCTTAGCAGGAGGGAGAGAGGATCGGCTAGTGACATGTCTCCCAGGAGCAAGAACGACGGACATCGTCGACAAAATTGAAAGAATCTTGGAGGGAGCAGAGACGGAAGAGACAGCAGTGATAGTCCACTCGGGACGAACGATGTCACCAGGAGAGATTACAGCAAGAATGCACTGACTGAGCAGTTCAAGATCCTAGGAAGGAAACTGAAGATGAGGACACAGAGGATAGCCTTCTCAGAGATCCTGCCAGTACCGAGGGCAGAAACGAAGAGGCAGACGGAACTACAATCAATAAATGCGTGGATGAGGAGATGGTGTGAGGAAGAGGGATTTCTCTTCGTGAGGAACTGGACAGCGTTCTGGGGAAAGAACAAGCTCTACAAGAAGGATGGTCTACACCTGAGCACAGCAGGAACTAGACAACTAGAAAATAACATCAGAAGAGCGATAGAACAAGCTTTAAACTAAACAGAAGGGGAAAGCCGACAGTCGACCTGATATCGACGGTTCGGGAGACAGTACACAGTGAAGGTACTGAGGGGGAAAAATGCTGGGCAGACACATGTGGACAGCAACAGGTTATGGAAAAACAAGGGAGACAAAAGAAGAGAGAGGAGGACATGATAAACATACTACAAGGGGAAGTCAAAAAGGAACGGGAAGATGGGAAGGCACAGGAAGAAGAAAATACAAACATGCCACATGGGCAAGGCAATAGAAACATACCACAAAGGGAGGATAAAGGAGATAAAATGCAGAAGTTGGCTGGCCAGGAAGAGAATAGAAAGAAGACTGAAGCACATGGGGAAACAGCCAGGGAAAACTAAATGCCAGGACTTGAACTGCATGTACACTAATGCAAGGAGTCTAAGAAACAAAATGGGGGAATTGGAAGTCATGGCCAAAAATGAGAACCTAGACATCATAGGGATCACGGAAACATGGTGGAACGAGGAAAACAAATGGGACATAGTACTGCCAGGGTATAAACTCTACCGAAAAGATAGGACTTATCAAAAAGGAGGAGGAATAGCACTGTACATAAGGGAAACCATCTACTCAACCAGTGTGGATACAGCAGCAGCAAATGAACAACTAGAGTCATTGTGGGTTAAAATACCAGGAAAAAACAGATCTGAGATAAAGATGGGACTGATCTACCGTCCACCTGGGCAATCTGAAGCAGTGGAAACAGAAATGGTAGCTGAGCTGAGGAGGGAATGCAAGAACGCTAACACTATAGTTATGGGAGATTTCAAATATCCCGGGATAGACTGGCATCTTGGAAATTCAAAATGTACGAAGGAAACGGAGTTCCTGGAAACCGTCCAAGACTGTTTCATGGAACAACTTGTCCAGACTCCAACAAGAGGGGCAGCGATCCTGGATCTGATCCTCAACGGGCTTAAAGGACCTGCAAAGGGAGTGGAAGTAATGGGACCGCTAGGAAACAGTGACCACAACATGATTCTGTTCCAAGTGGAAGTAGGATTACCAAAGGGGAAGAGATCAAAGGGAACAGCGTTTAACTTCAGGAAAGGGAACTATGATGCCATGAGACAAATGGTGAGGAAGAAGCTCAGAAACAGCTCCAAGAAAGCTCTGTCTGTGGAGCAAGCCTGGTCCCTATTCAAGGACACGGTAAGCGAGGCACAAAACCTATATGTACCCAAATTTAGGAAAGGATGCAAAAAGAATCAGACTAAAGACCCAGCATGGATAAACAATGAAGTAAAGACAGTAATAGGAGCCAAGAAAACATCATTTCGGAAGTGGAAGAAGGACAAAACTGAAGGAAATTGGAAAGAGCACAGGAAGCATCAGAAAGAATGTCACCGAGTGGTCAGAAAAGCCAAGAAAGAATACGAGGAGAGACTAGCCAAGGAAGCACGAAATTTTAAACTATTTTTCAGATATGTAAAAGGGAAACAGCCAGCGAGGGAGGAGGTGGGACCTCTGGATGAGGGAGACAAGAAAGGAGTGGTGAAGGAAGAAAAAGAGGTGGCTGATAGACTAAACAAGTTCTTTGCGTCGGTCTTTACAAAAGAAGACACATCCAGCGTGCCGGAACCGGAAAAAATCTTCAAGGGGGATCAGGAGGGTATATTATCATGCATGGAGGTAAGCCTCGAAGACGTTCTAAGGCAGATAGATAGATTAAAAATTGACAAATCTCCTGGCCCAGATGGGATCCACCCGAGAATACTGAAAGAGCTCAGAGACGAAATAGCGGAGTTACTCAGGCATATTTGCAACCTATCCTTGAGAACAGGGATAATCCCGGAAGATTGGAAGATAGCAAATGTTACACCAATCTTCAAAAAAGGATCGAGAGGCGACCCAGAGAACTATAGACCGGTGAGCTTGACCTCAGATCCCGGGAAGATGGTCAATTCACTGATCAGGGAAGGTGTCAATGAGCATATAGAAAAAAATAAACTGATGAGAACAAGCCAGCACGGTTTCTATAAAGGACGATCGTGCCAAACGAATCTACTACATTTCTTTGAGGGGATAAGCAAACATTTGGACCAAGGTAACCCCATTGACATAGTTTATCTGGATTTCCAAAAAGCCTTCGACAAGGTACCCCATGAGCGCCTGCTGAAGAAACTGTGGAACCAAGGGGTGGAAGGGGACGTCCACAGATGGATCCAAAATTGGCTGGCGGATAGGAAGCAGAGGGTAGTAGTAAAAGGACACTACTCTGACTGGAAAGGGGTCACGAGTGGTGTCCCGCAGGGGTCAGTGCTGGGACCGCTGCTGTTCAATATATTCATTAACGATCTGGAAATGGGCACGAAGTGCGAAGTTATCAAGTTCGCGGATGATACAAAACTCTCCAACAGGGTCAAAACTGTTGAGGAATGCAAAGAACTACAGAGCGACCTGAACAAACTGTGTGAGTGGGCAAAAAGATGGCAGATGAGCTTTAATCCCGAGTCCGGGATTTTTTCAAGAATCGCTCCATCGGGAGCCATTGCCAGCCCAGCCTGCACGAGGCGCGCATGTGAGCCCCGCTCCGCCCCTCCCCCGAGTCTGGGATTTTTTCAAGAATCGCTCCATCGGGAGCCATTGCCAGCCCAGCCTGCACGAGGCGCGCGTGTGAGCCCCGCTCCGCCCCTCCCCCGAGTCCGGGATTTTTTCAAGAATCGCTCCATCGGGAGCCATTGCCAGCCCAGCCTGCACGAGGCGCGCGTGTGAGCCCCGCTCCGCCCCTCCCCCGAGTCCGGGATTTTTTCAAGAATCGCTCCATCGGGAGCCATTGCCAGCCCAGCCTGCACGAGGCGCGCGTGTGAGCCCCGCTCCGCCCCTCCCCCAAGTCCGGGATTTTTTCAAGAATCGCTCCATCGGGAGCCATTGCCAGCCCAGCCTGCACGAGGCGCGCGTGTGAGCCCCGCTCCGCCCCTCCCCCGAGTCCAGGATTTTTTCAAGAATCGCTTCAACGGCGCGCAGCCGTTCGGCGCGCCGGCTAAGGCGCTCGGCAAAGGTGCGTGCGCCTTAGCACGCGCCTTTGCAAAGCACCTAAGCGAGGTGCCTTAAGCGAAAGCACCACGCCCCAACACAGCACAGCCCCTCAACAGACAGAACCATAGACCTCCACCAAGAATTCCTCCAAGAACTCTAACCTGATAAGTATTCCAATTGTACACTAGCATGCCACATCTGATAAGTATTTCAATTGTACACTAGCATGCCACATCTTCTTTACAACTCGTAACTCTTTTTTTAGCATTCACAGCCTCTGTACCAACCTCTAGAACCGATTTAACAGCATAAAACATCATGTAACATCTTTATTCTTGCAGCCTTCATCTTGTAACAGCATATAACTGTTTGTTATAACCCTACAGCATTCCTAAGCATTTGTACCAATCCTCAACAACTATATAACAGCACGTAACAGCTTTCCCAGCCGGTAAGCAACCCTGCTGTTCCTCCTGCCTCCTTCAGCCTTGCAATTCCTTTCAACCCAACCAAGCCGTACAATTAAAAAAAAAAAAAAAAAAAATTAAGCGCACCGATATGGCCTGGCCAAACCTTCACCTATGTGCCACACTGCTCACACTGTACCTCATCACCATCAGGATCTGCACACCCGACCCAATATACTACACTCACATCCCAGTCCACTACTCCTCATACCGCACGATAAAATCCAAATTTCACACACCCACACTCCACTCGCCACACGACTTCACAAACTTAAGCCCACCCCCTAACCCCCCACCACCCCACAAACCAACCAAACCTCGCTTAATAAAACACAGATCACTGAAAAAACTAGCCTACTCCCACTACTCTCCAATCGACCCTACTACCTTCCAGAACCTTCAAGGTTTCTACCTAAATATAAGATCGATGAGAAATAAATCCATTCTTATTAAAGATTGGGTCACTGAAACCAACCCCGACTTCGTTCTACTCACCAAAACCTGGTTGCTATTAGACACAGACATCATTATCAAAGACTGTCTTCCCCCAGGCTTCAAGATTTTGTCCCTAGCCAGAACCCGGGGAAGAGGAGGCGGATTAGCAATAATCTTCAAAGACCACCTAAATTGCACCACACTCAACACCAAATCCTCCCCCAATCTAGAAATGCTAGCCGCCTCCCTAACCTCAAAATCCTTAGCCTCATCCCTAACAATTACGCTGTGTTACATCCCTCCAAAAAAATGGACCCTAGCCAAGGAGGACTTCGCTGACTTCCTACTTTCCAACTCCTTAGCTAGTCCATACAACCTTCTATGTGGAGACATCAAAATTCACCTAGAGCAAACAGACCTTCCAGACATATCCGACTTTTGGCTACTAATCTCGCAACTAGGCTACTTCAAGCCCCTGCCCATCACAACCCATCAAAGAGGCCATCAGTTAGACCTAGTGACATTCTCCGCCAAAGAACCATCCACCCTAAATTCTATTGGAAACACGACACCTGGACAGACTCCCTATGGTCCGACCACAAATTATGCCAATTCTCCATCCAATGCCAACAAAAAGCCACAAAAAACAGAATATCAAAAAACACCAAAACTCATACCACTAGAGGTAAAATCGACCCAACTGAATTCTGGCCCCTCTACGAATCCCTCTCTAATCAAAACGAAGCAACGGACCAAATCATGACCTCTTGGACCAAAGTCAGCACAAATATCTTAGATGAAATTGCCCCCTTAAAAACTCGCAGAATCAGATCTCCAATCCAGGACGGATGGTTTGATTCGGAGTTACTACAGGCAAAAAGAGAGCTAAGAAGATCAGAAAGACAATGGATTAAATCTGGCACCCAAGAACATAGAGCTACATGGAGACTTAACCTAAAAAACTACAAAAACCTCACCAAGGACAAACAAAAAAATTTTTACGCCCACAAAATCGGAAATGTTACAAACAACAGCAGCTCCCTTTTCAAACTGGTCAACGACCTCTACAACCTAGAAACTCTCATCAACACCTGCGTTAACGAATCCACCTTAACCGCTAACACCCTTGCAGACTTCTTTAACACAAAGATACTAAAATTAAGATCATCGATACCTGCCCCAGCCAACCCCCACGGGGACTTCCCAATCCTTCTAATCTCAGACAAGCCCAAACCAGACCCAGGATCCAGAACAGACCTAAGCTGGAATCAATTCTCAAATATCGACTGGCCAACCTTCAACACATATTTTAACAAATACTCCAATTCCTTCTGCAGACTGGATACCTGCCCCCCTAACGTTATGAAAACTGCTCCAATCCATTTTAAAGCCAATATGTTAGCATGGGTAAATCTTTTACTAACCACGGGCAGTTTCCCAGCAGAACAAGGCCACATTTCAATAACTCCCATCATAAAAAACAAGAAAGAACCATCAAGCACCCCTTCCAATTACAGACCTATCGCAAGTATCCCGCTATTCACCAAAATAGCAGAAGGGGTGGTAAATGCCGAACTTACCACATATCTAGAAAAATTCAATATCCTAAATGACAACCAATCAGGCTTTCGCTCCAACCACAGCACCGAAACCATCATAGCCTCCCTCCTTGACCACATACACACACTCTTTAGCCTGGGATCTAGTGCCCTGATTTTACAACTGGACCTGAGTAGTGCTTTCGATCTTGTCGACCACGACATTCTCCTAGACTGCCTTGCCTACATTGGCATCTCCGGCCAGGTCCTTAACTGGTTCAACGGGTTCCTACGGAACAGATCTTACAGAGTACTTAAAAACGATTCTCTCTCCTACTCCTGGGATAACTCCTGCGGGGTGCCACAGGGCTCCCCACTGTCCCCCACCCTGTTCAACATCTACCTCACCTCCCTAGGAAACCTTCTGCATAGCCTCAAGCTAAAATTCTTTATCTACGCGGACGACATTACCATAGTCATCCCTCTAACCAGTTTCACCCAAGAACTCCTTAACTCCCTCACAAGCATACTTAGTCAGATAGAACTCTGGATGCTATCCTATAGATTAAAACTAAACCCAGACAAAACAAAATTCTTCCTAGTAACCCCCAAAGACAAAATCAAAGATACCTCTATTCAAGTAAAAGGATCCACTTTCCCCCTCGAACAAACTTTAAAAGTACTGGGTGTAACACTGGACAAACATCTATCCCTCGAGAAACACATTGATATCACAGTCAGGAAAAGTATCTCGACACTCTGGAAACTCCGCACCATAAAAAAATACTTCGACGACTCCTCATTCCGCCTCTTAGTACAATCCTCTATCTTCAGCATACTGGACTACTGCAACATCATCTACTAGAGCTCCTCAAAGAAAACCATCAGGAGACTAAGGATGATCCAGAACACCGCAGTCCGCCTCATATTTGACCTGAAAAAATGGGACCATATCACCCCTTTCTACCACAAACTCCACTGGCTCCCTCTAGAATCCAGAATCATGTTCAAATTCACCTGTTTTTGCTACAAAACAATATTTGGTTTATCCCCAAGCTACATCACCCCCCATTTCACCCTCAACCACAACTACAAGAACTCACGTATAATTCAACTCTTCACCTTCCCCTCCCTAAAACTATGCCACTCAAAAAAATTCCTCGACAAAACCTATGCCTTCCAAGCCGCCAAAATAAACCCTTGGCTAGCCCAAATGGCCCTCAAGGCCTACAACTACCTCGACTTTAGAAAACTGCTCAAAACTCACCTATTTCAAAACCAAGACCCTTAATGCCCCTTTAATAGCCCCCCCGTCTGATCTTCTCCCCTCCACCTCCCCCTCCTCTCCTCCCTACTTCTCTCCTTGCTGTTCGTAACCCTACGATCATTTTGATATGTAACCTCTTGTAACTACTCCCTCCTTACTGTTTGCAACGCTATGTTCAATTTGATATGTTACCACTTGTAACCACTTGTTCAATTTGATATGTAACCACTTGTAATCTTTGTCTAACTAATGTGAACTGCCTAGAACTCTTCGGGGTATGGCGGTATACAAAAATAAAGTTATTATTATTATTATTATTATTATTAATGTGGAGAAATGTAAGGTTTTGCACATGGGGAAAGGGAACCCTATGTACAGCTATACGATGGGAGGGAGGGTGATGGGGAAAGGCACCCTGGAAAAAGACCTGGGGGTTTTGGTGGATACAACAATGAAGCCAGCGGCGCAATGTGCAGCGGCCTCAAAGAAAGCGAACAGAATGCTGGGCATTATCAAAAAAGGTATCACTACCAGAACGAAGGAGGTTATCCTGCCATTGTATCGAGCAATGGTGCGACCACATCTGGAATACTGTGTCCAATACTGGTCACCGTACCTTAAAAAAGACATGGCGATACTTGAGAGGGTTCAGAGGAGAGCAACTAGGATGATAAAAGGAATGGAGAACCTTTCATATGCCGAAAGGTTAGACAAACTGGGGCTCTTTACCCTGGAAAAGCGGAGACTGAGAGGAGACATGATACAGACATATAAAATCATGAGAGGCATAGAGAGGGTGGAGAGGGACAGATTCTTCAGACTAGCAGGGACAGCAAAAACAAGAGGTCACTCGGAAAAACTGAGAGGAGACGGATTCAAAACGAATGCAAGGAAGTTTTTCTTCACTCAGAGGGTGGTGGACACCTGGAACGCGCTTCCAAAGGAGGTAATAGGACAGAGTACAATACTGGGTTTTAAAAATGGACTGGATGACTTCCTGGAAGCGAAGGGGATTGCAGGGTATAGATAGAAGGTTACTCTACAGGACAAAATCGAAAAGTGTATGTGAGTTTTAGGGTAGGAGCACTATCAGGTCCTGGACCTGAGGGGCCGCCGCGTGAGCGGACTGCCAGGCACGATGGACCTCCGGTCTGACCCGACAGAGGCAAATCTTATGTTCTTATGTATTAGTCTAATAAAATGGTGGGCATTACATTTTCATCCCACCATGCCCCTTGCCGCCTACCCAAAATATAAATACCTAAGTTAGTGGGCTTCCCAAAGCCCTGCTGACTGAAGATCTCTTCCTCTAGTTTGGCGGCCAGAATTCTTCAAGGTCTGCAGCTGGTGGCAGCTGAGAGACACTGCCGCTAGCTGCAGAGCTTGGAGATTACTGGCTGCCAGACTAGAGGAGGTGGTCTTCAACAGGCAGAGTTTTGGAATCCCCACCAGCCACAGCAAGAAAAATAGCTAAATTTTGGTGGACCTGGGCCTGGGATCCTTGTGTGTTCAGAACAGAAAGAAGTGCATATCTGTTTTTATTTCTCCAGTGTTGTAGTTAAATTTCTTGGGGTTCCCCATTAAATTTCTATTTGTGATCCTTTGGTAAAGGTCTGTCTGTGTTTTGTGTGTAAAGAAGTCATTTAAAGTTGTTTTATGTATGGTAATATTGGTAGGTGGGAACTATCTAATTTTTGCAAATGAACAGGGGTCCAAAAAATCCTTTATAACAGAAAAAAACAGGTTTGTCTCATAGATGCTGATGCTGTACATCTCATGCTCCAAATCCATGGTCATTGAGTAGCAAAAATCTCTTGCTTTACCTCAATGCTTCAAATATCCCTTAGACTCGTTTTTTCAAATATTCCGATATTAATTTATACCACTTGGTGGCCTGATGCCCTAGGAAATCTGTCTGGAAACATAGGGCTCCTTTTACTAAGCCGCGCTTGCGGGGTTAACGCGCATGACTTTTCATCACGCACTAACCCCTGCGCTGGCCAAAAACTACCACCTGCTCAAGAGGAGGTGGTAGCAACTAGCACATCCCGTGGTTTTTATTACACGTGTTAAACCGCTAATGTGGCTTAGTAAAAGGAGCCCATAGGCTCGGTAAGCTATACTGATTATTTAAATTTCACCAGTCAGGGAACCCTTTCTGAATGGCCTGCTTCAACTGCAACCATTTATATGCTTGAGACCAAATGATTGTTACAGTTGTGAAAAATCAAGCATTTTTCCATTTGATAATACATCATCCAATGTACGTATACCTGCCTGCAACCAATGTTTCCAGAGGATCTTAGACTCACCAATTTGAATCTTGGAGTTCAACCACAAGGACCAGTGGCGTACCTAGGGGGGGCGTGGGGGCGATCCGCCCCAGGTGCACGCCCCAAGAGGGTGCAAAGGAGAGAGCTGGACGGGGGACCCGCGGAGTTAAATACATCTCGAGCCGCGAGGTTCGTCTTCTATTGCTACCTGACCTGCCGCTCACATATAGCCGATCGGAAGTCTTCCCCGATGTCAGCGCTGATGTCGGAGGGAGGGCTTAAGCAAAGCCTGCCCTCCGACGTCAGCGCTGACGTCGGAGAATACTTCCGGTCGGCTATTTGTGCGGGGCAGGGCAGGCAGGAAACAGAAGACAAGCCTCGCGGCTCGAGCTCCGTTTTGCTGAGAAAGTTGCAAATATGGGCTGGGAGGCAAACGCGGAACACAAAAGGGGGGAGGGAGTGTGTTTTGGACACAAGGCATGAACTTGGGAGAGAGGAAGGGAGGGAAAGAGATGCTGAGGTGGGGGATGGAATGGGTTTTTGGACACAGAAGGCATGGGCTTGGGAGAGAAGAAGGGAGGGAAAGAGATGCTGAGGTGGGGGAGGGAATGGGTTTTTGGATACAGAAGGCATGGACTTGGGAGAGAGGAAGGGAGGGAAAGAGATGCTGAGGTGGGGGAGGGAATGGGTTTTTGGACACATAAGACATGGACTTGGGAGAGAGGAAGGGAGGGAAAGAGATGCTGAGGTGGGGGAGGGAATGGGTTTTTGGACACAGAAGGCATGGACGGGAGAGAGGAAGTGAGGGAAAGAGATGCTGAGGTGGGGGAGGGAATGTGTTTTTTGGATACAGAAGGCATGGACTTGGGAGAGAGGAAGGAAGGGAAAGAGATGGTTGTGTACACGGGGAATAGAAGAAAGGAGAATTTTTGGTCATAGGGAGGGAGTGAGGTACAGATAGTGGCATACCAAGGTGGGGCGGGGGGCAGTCCACCCCGGGTTTACGTCCCAAGGGGGTGCACAGCTGGCCACCCTCCAGTGTTCTCCCTAGGCCGGCAAACTGTGGCTCTTTAGCCACTTGAGTGCCACCGCCGCCATCGGGAACAGGTCGGCGCCAAGTTCTCCCTGCTTTTCCCTGTGGGGCCGACCAACTCTCGCCACCCGCATCAATTCTGATGTCGGAGAGGACGTTCTGGGCCAGCCAATCGCTGCCTGGCTGGCCTAGAACGTCCTCTCTGACGTTAGAATTGACGTCGGGTGGCGAGAGTTGGTCGGCCCCGCGGGGAAGAGAAACAGGGCGAACTCGGCCTCATCCCGATGGCGGCAGTGGCAGCCTATTCCCCAGTGGTGGTGGCAGCATTTTCCCAATGGTGGTGGCATAGGGGAGGGCAGAGAGAAAGAAAGAAAGGGGGGGACAGGGAGCCAGAAAGAAAGAAAGGGGGTAGGGTGAAACAAAGAAAAATGGGGCACGGAGAGAGAGAGAAAGACAGACATACAGAACGAAAGAGGGTATGGAGAGAGAAAGAAAGAAGGGGGCAGGGTGAAACAAAGAAAGAAATGTGGCACGTAGAGAGAGAAAAACAGACATACAGAAAGAAAGGGGGTATGGAGAGAGAGAAAAAGAAAGAAGGGGCAGGGTGAAACAAAGAAAAAGTTTGGGGAGGGAATGAGGTCTGGAGGAGAGGAAGCATACAGGAGGCTGAAAGAAGGGAAGAAATATTGGATGCACAGTCAGAAGAATAAAGTGCAACCAGAGACTGATGAAATTACCAAAGGTAGGAAAAATGATTTTATTTTCAATTTAGTGATCAAAATGTGTCTGCTTTGAGAATTTATATATGCTGTCTATATTTTGCACTATGGCCCCCTTTTACTAAACCGCAATAGCGTTTTTTAGCGCAGGGAGCCTATGAGCGTTGAGAGCAGTATGGGGCATTCAGCGCAGCTCCCTGCGCTAAAAACCACTATCGCATTTTAGTAAAAAGGGAGGGGGAATATTTGTCTATTTTTGTATAGTTGTTACTGAGGTGACATTGCATAAAGTCATTGCATAAAGCCTTGCATAAAGTCATTGCATAAAGCCTTGATCTCTTTGAAAATTTGCGGAATATAAATGAAAATTAACATTTTCTCTGCGTACAGCGTGCTTTGTGTTTTTAAAATTTTATTGTTGGTAGATCATTTTGACTTGGCCACAAAGGTAAGGGGGAGGGAGGGAGGGGAGCTGCTGAAAGACATCTAGTAATCCTTGCAGGCTTGACTGTGCAGGGAATTATTTTTGTAAAATCATATTTTGTTATGTGACTGGCATTATTTAGACTTTAATTTCTATGAATGAATAGAATGAAAATGATATAAATTACTTGCTTGTTTTTATGTGCGTGCGCTGAAGGAAAGTGGAGAGAGAGTGGGCTGAGGACGCTGAAGGGAAATGGGGAAGAGAGAGTGGGGAGAAGACGCTGATTTATAAATTGACAATTGTCCAGAATATTGTTTCTTTTTATACTTTAATATAAACAATTCAAGGCTTGTGTGGGTGGGTATTACGACCAGGACGAAGGAAGTCATCATGCCGCTGTATCGTGCAATGGTGCGGCCGCATCTGGAGTACTGTGTCCAGTACTGGTCGCCGTACCTCAAGAAGGACATGGCAGTACTTGAGGGAGTACAGAGAAGAGCAACTAAACTGATAAAGGGAATGGAAAATCTCCCATATACCGACAGGTTGAAGCAGTTGGGACTTTTCTCACTGGAAAAGCGGAGACTTAGAGGAGACATGATAGAAACCTTCAAGATCCTGAAGGGCATAGAAAAAGTAGACAGGGACAGATTTTTCAAATTAAGGACCACCACAAGCACAAGGGGGCACTCGGAGAAATTGAAAGGGGACAGGTTTAGAACAAACGCTAGGAAGTTCTTTTTCACTCAGAGGGTGGTGGATACATGGAACGTGCTTCCAGAGGCTGTTGTAGACAAGAAAACATTAAATGGTTTCAAAGAAAGTTTGGATAGATTCCTAGAAGAAAAAGGGATTGAAGGGTATAGATAGATATAGACCACTACTCAGGCGATGGGCCTGATGGGCCGCCGCGGGAGCGGACCGCTGGGCAGGATGGACCTATGGTCTGCCTCAGCGGAGGCAACTTCTTATGTTCTTATGTTCTTATGAATCAGGTGGTTTGCGGGGATGGGGACCGAGCTTACGGGGATTAGTCCAATAAAATGGTATTTTTTTATTTCTTATTATTTGTTTTATTTTTATTTGTTAATTTGTAAAGTGGTGATTGTTATGTATCAGTTTTTTCAAATTTGCATCTACTGTCTTTATATTTTGCACTGTATTAGAGGACACGTGTTACTGTTTTTGTGGTGTTGCATTGTATCCAGGGTCTGGTTTCTTGGCGGTTCAGTTTAACTTTTGTCTAATATTTCTATTTTTAGTTTGTGATTATTCCATATTGGGCGAGGGTGTATCTCTGTTCTGTGTGTATGAAAAGAACATAGTTTTCAGTTGGCATTGACTACAGGATCAATTGACTGTGTGGGATCTGGCTTGTTTAGTTTTACAATGTATGTGTTGGTGTTCTAGTGCTCACTGCAGTGTTTAAGATGCTGCCTTTTCCTAGGTACACTCTTGTTATGCGATATGTGGATTGTTACTAAAAATCATATTTTTCATATAGATGGGGGGGGGGTTGTCAAAAAATGATGGGCCCCGGGTACGCCACTGACAAGGACTGACACGTGGATTGTTGCACTGGTACAGGTGTTAGATTGTTAACGAATTATAATGTTTTCCATGTGGCAGAAGAATACTATTATCCTTATAAATACGGCGTAACTTAATACTCAAAATATGGCTTAACCGTAGTGGGGACATAAGTTGCCATTCTTAAATCAGCCAATCCGGAAGATGCTCCAAGACTTCAGGAAGGATCCAGTACATACCATCATGTAGAATAAATGCTTGATGATATCTATAAAAATTTGGGAAATTTACCCAACCCACCACAATTTGTTTTTGCAAAGATACTAAGGGGCACATAATCGAAAGAGAAAAACATTCAAAAACTGGCCTAAGTTGGCACTTGGATGATCATAAACGAAAGATGTCCAAGTGCCAATAATAAAAATGGGTTTTGGACGTATTTCTAAACGACCTAGGCCTCCATAGTGCCACTGAATGACCATCGCTAAATGGGGTGGTTCAGGAGGAGTGTCGAGGGCGGGAGTTGGGCGGGACATGGGCCGGCTTAGATTTAGTTGTACAACATGTATAACCAAAAGTTATACAGCCCAGGATCGACGGAACTTGGACGTTGTGACTTAGACCATTTAAAACATGGTCTAATTCACAAAAACCCACCTAACGTCACCAGATAAGCACTGCAAACACATAATACAGACCCCCACACACTACCCAAGTGATCACCGCCCCCCCCCTAAAAATTGTAATCACACCTTTAAAATTCAGCCTCTAGACCAGTGGTTCCCAACCCTGTCCTGGAGGAACACCAGGCCAATTGGGTTTTTAGGCTAGCCCTAATGAATATGCATGAAGCAAATTTGCATGCCTATCACTTCCATCATATGCAAATCTCTCTCATGCATATTCATTAGGGCTAGCCTGAAAACCCGATTGGCCTGGTGTTCCTCCAGGACAGGGTTGGGAATCACTGCTCTAGACCATCATCACCTTGCAGCCTGACATAGGAAAACCTAGTCGTCCAGCACAGAGGTGGCTTAAGCCGTCTTGGGGGTGGGTTAGGGATTCATGCCCATAAGCCCCTGTAATCACTGCATTGATACTTAAACATGTGCACTCCTTTATACACCCCAAAACCCTTTTTTACTGGCATATAAGTGGCTCCTGCAGCCATAAGGGCTATTAGGGTTGTAGATAAGTGGGTCTAGGGGATTCTGGAGGTAGTTTGGGGGGCTTACATGACCTATAAGGGAGCTGTAGTGAGGAGAAGACATGGCACTTTTTTTGTGAAGTTCACAGCAGCGCCCTGTAAGGTACCCCACTATTTAGGTGCCATGTCTGGGTGTTCAGCCCATCACTTTGCAGACCCTCCCACTTCCAACATGGCTTGTTCTAGGCGTTTTTGACTTGGATGAAAAGTTGGACAAAATGTGGTATAAAGATAGATGATTTAGCAGTTTGGACGATTAGATCAGCAGGATGTATAGTTAGACGATTTTCGAAACAAAAAAAATTTTGGACGTATTTTTTGAAAATGTGTCCTAGGCTGTTTTTTACTTTGGATGACTTAAACGAAAATGGACTTAGACATTCCTTTCGATTCCTCCACGGCTATTCTAGTAGTTTTACCCAGTCAAATAAATTTAGTGAGAATTCCATTCAATTTTTTATAAAAGGTCCCTTGAAAATAAACTGGCAACATACTCATTTGGTAGCAAACTACAGGCAAAATCATCATTTTAATAGTCTGGACTTTCCCCCACCAAGAAAGATATAATGGGTTTCAATGTTCACACATTTCTTTGACTTTCAGCAATAAAGATTTTTCATTTAATGTCATTTTGTCTTCCAAAGTTTTTTGTATCATGATACCTAAATATTTTATGCCCTCCTCCTCCCTTTATACAATGCACATTTAACAGAAGAACCTCCAATTTGCTCCAATTTATTTTGTACCCAGAAAATTTACCAAATCTATCAATCAATGCCAGTAAACGCGGGATGGTAGGCTCAGGATTCTTCACACGAAGCAAGACTTATCTGCAACTTTCGATACAGTATTGCATGGAAAATTGCTTGAGTTACTTAAAGAAGAGGAGTTGGGGTCCACTGTGTTGGCTTAGTATGATTCATATTTGAAAGATAGGTGTCAAATGGTCAAATGGAATGTGCAAATGGACAGAGGGGTTACCCAAGGATCATCATTGTCACCAACATTATTTAATTTGTATTTGGCACAATTAGCTGCAATGATGGAAAGTTGGAATGAAGAGTTCCACTTACAGAATTTGCTGATGATATTCAGTTGATATTTTTTGCAAAGGAGAATCAAGAAATTTTATTGAAAAATGGAAATGAGATATTGGAGATGTTGAGTGAGTGATTTGATATTGGTGCTAAGGGCTCCTTTTACAAAATCGTGCTAGGGCCTTAACACGAGGAATAGTGTGCGCTAAATTGCCGCGCACCCTAGCCGCTACCACCTCCTTTTGAGCAGGCGGTAGATTTTTGGATAGCGCGCACGCTAATCCGGTGCGTGCGCTAAAACGCTTAGCGCACCTTCGTAAAAGGAGACCTAATGTGAAAGCATTAGCTGCAATGTGGATAGAAACAAAGAAACATAGAAACATGATGGCAGATTAAGGCCAAATGTCCCATCCAATCTGCCCATCCACAGTAACCATTCTCTCTTCCTCTCTCTAAGAGATCCCAAATGCCTATCTCATGCCTTCTTGAATTTAGACACAGTCTCTGTTTCCACCAGTTCCTACGGGAAACTGTTCCACACATCTACCACCCTTTCTGTAAAAAAGTATTTCCTTAGATTATTCCTGAGCCAATCACTTCTTAACTTCATCCTAAACCCTCTCATTCCAGAGATTCCTTTCAAATGAAAGAGACTCGACTCATGCGCATTTATACCTCGTAGGCATTTGAATGTCTCTATCATATCTCCCCTCTCCCACTTAGATGGTCTGATCCAGTAGGGCTATTCATATGTTCTTATGGGATTAGGACCTTGGGGATTTACTATGATCAGTCTTTAGACTTTAAATCTCAAATTTGTAAAGTGGTAAAAACCTTGGGTTTTTTTCAGTTGTGGCTAATTAAACAGCTAAGACCATTTGTGACTAAATGTAATTCGATGAAGATTGTTCACGCTTTAATAACTAGTGGGCTAGATTATTGTAATTCTTTGTTTAATGGACTGAGTAAAAATTATCTAACCATATTATAGTTGGTGCAAAATACCACTATGGAATTGATTCCTGGGAAGATAAAATTTGACCATGTAACACCCATTTTGGTTGACTTACATTGGTTGCCTGTCACAGCACAAATTTCTTTTAAACTTTTGTATTTAGTGTATAAAGCTTTTCAATAGAATGTCCCAAAATATCTATCAGATAAATTGAGTATATATAATCCAGCTCATTTCCTGCATTCATCTCAGAAGAACTTGCTCCAATTTCCATTGTTGGATAAAATGAAATTGACTGGAAAAAGGAAAAGAGCATTTTGTTATACAGGACCATATCTGTGAAATAAGTTGCCAAGTGAATTGTAATCCATAAACTGCTATTTAAGCTTTCAAAATCTTGTTTTTAATGAGAATTTTTATTCTGCCTAAATGAGTAGATTATGTATGATGACGGGGGATCGGGGATTGGGACCATTGGGGGCTTGTGGTTTAGTTGTTGGGTTTTAATCTTACTATATACAGTATACATTTTTTATTGCATGATGGACGTGTTTGTTGGAATTGTAAACCACTCAACATTGAGTCATATGTCAAGCATTAAAATCAAATCAAACTTAGTGGTCAATAAAGCGGACTTCACATTAAAGGACCCAGGTGCAAATTCCACCTAATCCCCTTCATATTGTGTGGTGAGCCCTCCAGGAATAGTGAAAACCTAGTGGACCTAAAGGCCCACCACTACAATAGCCTTCAGTCTTGCAGGTCACTTAGTGCAAGAGGTATTTCTATATTCTAAAAGAGCTCACATATTTGTATTAAAATGAAAGAGTTAAAGTGAGAATTGAATCTGGTCCCATTGTTCAGTGTCCTCTGCACTGACCACTAGGCTACTCAATCCACTTGCCTGCTGCTTTCTTAGGAATGACCATCATATCTAGAGATGTCACAGAGCCTAGTATCTACTGTCACTGTCACATCTTTGGGAGATGGAAGGGGGGTCGGTAACCACTGGGGGATTAAATAGGGAGGGGGGTTATGCCTAGACATGCCTGTTCAGCAAGTCAATTAGACTAAAGCACCTTAACTGACTAAGGGGAGAATTTATCAAAAGGCACTAAGCATGATGGCATGCACAATTGTGTTTACATGTATGAACATATTAGTGTGCACAAACCACAACAAATACCCATTATATTGAGCATCTTTAGTGGTTAGCATGTGCTAACACATTAATTCCCCCCTTAGTTGTGAATGAAATAGGACCAGATAAAAACATACGTCTTTTCTGCTCTGGACCTTTTTTTTCTGTTCAATTATCACAGAAAAACTTCCAGATTGTAAGCCCACCCAAGTCTCACCCAAAACACACCTCCAAAATGTCCCTTTGCAATTTTGATACATTCAGTGAAAAATGTCCCAATTCTGCTTTGTGCCACTTTTGAGACATTTTCTCTTTAAAAAGGAGCAGCACAGAAATTAAAATTGACTTTTTTCCAAAACTGTTCTCATAGTTGTGGTCTGAATCCTCCTGTTTTCTTGGGGATAAGGAAATATCAAGTGTAGAATCCTTGGTTCATCTCCTTTGGAGGCCCTTGCTTGCTGGAAGGACATTAAACAATCAGTCCACGAGGCTCTTTGAGGATGAGAGATGTCAAGAGCTTTGGTATTTTGTGTTGTTGAGGGGGCTGGCGTGGAGGGAAGTGGCTGAATCTGATGTGATATCCACGTTGGATTGTGCTGAAAGCCCATTGTCTGATATTAACTGCTCCCTGTTCTTGGCGAAGAGGGAGAGTCTTCCCCCCACTGGTGGTGTCCCTTCTGGTCACAAGACAAAAACTGGGGCCTGATTTTGGTGGAAAAGGAAGTGTGGACTTTTGGTGCTTAAGCTCTCTGGGACGCTGCCTTTGCTGATAGGGAGCACCGTAAGGCTGCTGTTTCTGACAGTGGGCCTGCTATTTTGAGGGGCTGTCATATTGTCTTGATGTATGATGGTGTCTGAGATACTGGCTGGACTGTTGTCTTCTTGATATGATGAACCACACCAGACCATCTAAAAAGAGGGTTTGTAAAATTATGCAGTGGTCTTTCAATGTATTAACTGTTTCTTCGACCTTGTCTCCAAATAGATTCTCTCCTAAGCAGGGTACATCTGCCAGGTATTTGTGCTTGCCTTCCCAAAGTCCTGATACTTTTAGCCATGGCCATATGGGCAGAGCTCTGGAATGCATCGAAGGTGACTCTAATCATGAGTTTTCCACATTCCTCCATGTCTCTGAGAATAGGTGTCAGGAGAGCTTTACTCTCTGGTGGGAGAGGGGCCAGGGCCACTGTATGCGAGAGTGACAATGCATTGGACATCTTTTGTATGAATTTTGGATATGTCAAGTCATCCAGCGGGGGGACGGTTGTAGGGTTGAGGTTGCTGATTCTGTGAACCTGCTTGAGAAGTCCAGCAGAGTTGCTTGAGGGTCCTCTGCATCCGAAGCTAAGTTCTCCCTGAGGGCTTCGCTCTCCTGTCCTGAGATGTAGCCCTCCCTTTTCCTGACCCTGATCCATGGAGTAGATGCATCATAGTGAGGTATAGTTGAATGACTGAACTTTTCTTTCCTAGTTTCTGCGGTGTTCACAATCCCCCTTGTCTAAGTTGAGTGCTACTCACCTTCCCTCCTTCTTTACAGCCATGTGGATCAGAATTCTGGAGCACTCTTACCCCTGTATTTATGGATTACTGAGCTTTCCAGGGGAAGCTACATTGCCTTGTTCAGGCTGGATGTAGCTGCTGTCCACAAACACAATGAGTCGGTATCAGCACAGAGCATTCACTGAGCCTGCTGGACTTCCAGGTGTCTCAGCTTGCACCTCACTCGCATCTTTACCTTCTTCAAGCACTTCTGATCACCGCTGCCTCCTCACAGGATGCAAGGCGTCAGCAAACTCTCTTCACTCACCAGTGGCCTCTAAGTTCCGCTTAAAATTTGCTGACTGGTTACCTGTGTTACAATAATCACCACCTTATAACTTGTTATATTGCTTTTCTGATTAGTACGGTGCTCCTGGCTTGGATGCCAGAGAAACCTTGTAATTTACTTGTGGTTTTAGTAAATTCAAACCTAGCTGATGGGTGCAGGTGTACTGCTTTGTGCTTGGATCTGGTTTCCTTTCCTTTTGAAGTGCTTTGATGTCTATCTGTCCTTGAGAATGATGTGATTACAGCCCCGTCTGTGAGTGTAAATTCAGAACAGTCCTATATTTTCCCACGATACGTTTGGTGTGTTGCCTGTTCAGTAATGTAATTTAGAGCTAGTCCCGAATACAGTTTCAGGGCAAAACTGAGGCATCACATTAATTTAGAGCAGATCTTGATTTGGAACCTAATTTTTTTGTGTGTGCTATTTCATTTTATATCCTTCTCTGGCTCTTTGAAACAGCATTGGTCATGGCAAGGCAATTTTGTCATCTTTTAATATCAGCTCGAATTAGATAGGGGAAAAAAGTGACTGCCTGATATTTGCAAAAAGTAATTTGGCATTTATGTGTGCAAAGAACTGATTAATAAAAGAGATTAGAAAGATGCTTTCCTTGAAGTGGTCAGGAATAATAAAGTGAGGTGCTGTGGATTAAAATGTCCCTGCACTCTTCCAAGGAAATCATATCTCCTGGAAGTTATTCCACCAAAGTTTTTGTTAGCCAAAAGATCACATCTGTCAGAATGTATTATTTCCAACACTGTAGCAACTAGAAACTAAAATTACTTTTCTATAAAGTATAACACCTGGATCTAGAATGGCCCAGGTGAACTCGGACCAACATCCTCCCCCTTTCTTGTTATCCTTCAATTACTTCACTTCCATCTACCTTAACATCATGGAAACATTTGCATACCTGTACCGTAGAGATTATAATACTGTTAGTTTTGGGATACCTAGATAAACAAATGACAGTCAACCAGGAGCAACTGGCTCCACCATGCAATAGAACCTCATACACCCACACCTTATGTCAGCTATCCAGCTATCCTTCGACTGCCACCACAGCCCCCCTTCTCATTTAATATGCTCACTTTCCACTCCAGGCCTTAAATGAATGTAATCTCTGTAAGCCTGGGAGGCCCATCTCCCCAGACTCTGTATACCCTCGTATGATATCCCTGCAGCCCTTGTACTGGTGGCTGAACCTATACGGAATGAGTGTGTTCTGAATCTGGAAAGATCCTCACCACTCAACAGCAAGGCCTCTCGCATGACAGCCAGAAACTGATATCTTGTTATGGTGGCCCCATCCTCATGGATCAGGACTGGATCAGTATGAGGTAGACTCTCAAGATAGGCCGCCAGCAAGGACACAGGACAAGAGGCACTTCCAGGGACCTTTTGCAAAATGACTGACTGACTCTGACCCAACTAGTCTGTTTTAGACAGAGCCAGGAGAACTCTCAATATGTTACCATCTAGCTGAACATGTTACAATAATAAACTCCTCGAGACTTGGGCATCAGATAGCTGGATCAACAGTTCTCCCACTCTTAGTGCGCTGAAGAATGCCAATGAAAATGCTGCCTTAAACAATTTATCCTTGAATGGAGAGTTGACCATGGAAGCAAGAACCTGCAATATCTTTACCAAAATATCATGAATGATAGACAATCTGCTATCTGGCTGACCAGGACTGATCCTTCCCATCACTGCTTGCATTCTACTCAGTAGAAAACTAGATGTCTGGCTGCCCCAACCAAATACTTTGCAGAAGAAATTAAAACCAGTCAACTGACCCACTACTGATCTCCTTGAAGACTCCTGCAGTTGGATACCATGACATATTCTGCCAGCAAAGCATCTGGCACAAGCCTGGGTGATCAGCCCAATATTCTTGCAAAGTCTACGTTGTGGTGAGACAAAGTAGAAGGGGGGCTACAGAATATCTTAACATCTCCCAAACTGAGTCAACGCCATCTGCCACAAATAACTTGGCATCTCCAGTCCTTCGTTCATTGCTTCTGACAACAATCGATGAAACTGCAAGAATTGGAAGCAGTATAGAGCATCAGCAATGCTATTATTAATACCCAATACATGTTTTCATTAATAAACAGGTTAAGGCATAGGCATTGCAACACCAATTCTCTAATCAATGCATTCTTCTGAATACACTTGGCTACCTGTTTGTTCACTACCTCAACCACCCCCCTGTTGTCATACCAGAATATTATCCTTCTATCCTGCAGTTTATAGGACCAGAGTTCACATGGTACTATAAATGGGAACAGCTTGAGAAAGGTGATATTCTTGGTCCTCCAGTCATTTTGCAGTAAACCATTTGCCCTGGCAATACAGGCCGAAACCCAGATCACCTGCAGCATCTGAGAACATAGAAACATAGAAGATGACGGCAGATAAGGGCCATAGCCCATCAGGTCTGCCCACTCTACTGACCCATCCCCAAGTCTATTATCCTAGGAATCCCACTCCTGGTGACAGGTTCCCTTGGCTTAACCCTCTAAGGTATCCCACATGGGCATCCCATTTGCTCTTAAATCCTTGCACGCTGCTTGCCTTGATCACCTGCACTGGGAGCTCGTTCCAAGGATCAACCACTTTCTCGGTAAAGAAATATTTCCTGGTGTCGCCATGAAATTTCCCGCCCCTGAGTTTGAGCGGATGCCCTCTTGTGGCTGAGGGTCCTTTGAGAAAGAGAATCTCTTCTTCCATCTCGATACGTCTCGATCATGTCTCCTCTCTCCCTACATTCCTCGAGTAAGTACAGCCGCAAATTTTTTAAGCCTTTCCTTGTATGATAGATCCTTGAGCCCCGAGACCACCCTGGTGGCCATCCATTGCACCGACTCTACTCTCAGCACATCTTTTTGGTAGTGTGGCCTCCAGAATTGTACACAATATTCCAAATGAGGTCTCACCATGGTTATGTATAATGGCATTATGACTTCAGGCTTCTGGCTGACGAAACTCCTGCGGATGCAACCTAACAACTGTCTTGCCTTAGATGAAGCCTTCTCCACATGATCAGCAGTTTTCATGTCTGCGCTGATGATCACTCCCAAGTCTCGTTCTGTTGAAGTTCTAGCTAAGGTCTCACCATTCAAGGTGTAAGTTCTGCATGGATTTCTGCTGCCGAGGTGCTTGATCTTGCATTTCTTAGCGTTGAAGCCCAGCTGCCAGGTCGAGGACCAAAGCTCCAACAAATGTAGGTCCTGTGTCATACTATCGGGTGAATTGCTGTCTCTCACTATATTGCATAGTTTGACGTCGTCAGCGAATAACGTTATCTTACTTTGAAGCCCCTGAGTTAGGTCCCCTATGAATATGTTGAAAAGAAGTGGGCCCAAGACTGAGCCCTGCGGTACTCCACTGGTCACTTCCGATGTTTTAGAGAGGGTACCGTTAACTACCACCCTCTGAAGTCTGCCACTCAGCCAGTCATTGACCCATGTAGTTAGTGTTTCTCCCAGCCCCATTGATTTTATCTTGCTCAACAGCCTGCGATGCGGGACACTATCGAAAGCTTTGCTGAAGTCTAGGTATACGATGTCCACGGATTCTCCCAAGTCTAACTGTTTTGTTACCCAGTCAAAGAAGCTGATGAGATTGGATTGGCAGGACTTACCCTTGGTGAATCCATGTTGACTGGGATCCCGTAGATTCTCCTCATCCAAGATTGCGTCTAATTTACATTTGATTAGTGTTTCCATGAGTTTGCATACTATTGATGTGAGACTCACCAGTCTGTAGTTTGCAGCCTCTGCCCTGCAACCATTTTTGTGCAGTGGAACGACGTTAGCTGTTTTCCAGTCTGTTTCTATGTTTCTATGATGTAGAAGAATTAGAGGAGGGAGAAGATGAAGCACACCCCCACTTCCTATGTTTTCCTGTCCCTTATTCTTGGTCCCCTTAGTCCCAGACATATTACTCAAAACCACAGAACCTCTAGATCCTGCCACACCACTGTCTGCTGAGAAATTGGCACCTTTGCTAGCTGCTACCATGTCTGCTGTCCACCTCCACCTACTGCTCACTACTTCTTTTCTTGAACCAGCCACCACTGACGTGCCAGTGGATTGCTGAGAAGTTTGTGCTGCGATGTTTCCTGCAGTTGTTTACCTTCCTTCCACAACAGTCCCATCTTTTTGCTCCTGCAATAAAACAGCAGAGAGATGAGCAGCAACTGGGATAGCACTCTTCAGTAAGGGCTCACGAGGTATGCATAGTTTGTAAGCACCTGCCCCTCCTGGACCCAATCCCACTCTCTACCTCTCTACTCCTCCATGGATCCAGTGAGGCTACATCACTATGTAGGGAAGGAGACCATAAATGGGGGCCAACTTCTTGGTCCCCAACCTAATCCCTACAGCCCTGGAAACCATAATTACATGGGTTTTTCTGTGCTGCTGGCTGTGAAGAAGCTGCAGGTACATGGAAGTCCTGTGCCTCAGCCAGAGCATACATGAGATTCCCCCTAAGGCCTTCCCTGAATTAAACCCAGCCCAAATCTTCCATGGGGTCTACTCTGCAGGGGCTCCCTACTGCCGTTAGGTCTGAGGCTGCATTCACCAGGAGAACAGCATGTGGGGTTTAGTCTTTCTTGGGATATACAGTACTCCCTCGATATTCACGGGGTTCTGTTCCAGGAACCCCCGCAAATCTTGAAAAACCACGAATGTTTTTTCAAGGAGGGAGACTGAAGAGGGCAGCAGGAGAGCAGCCGGAACGCCGCGAATGCAGGAAATCACTCGCTGTATGCTCCAACCGCCTCTTCCTGCACTAAGTCGGGCCTTATCCAATCAGCAGCTGAGTTTTGGCGGTCACAACTTTTATACTCCCACCCATAACCCCTTGCTTTCCTGCTTCTGCCCAATCAGATTAAAGCTTGCCAGATGGGAAGCAACGTCTCCCTATGGCTTTTCCCCTCCTATGCTTGCACTCCCCATCCCCATTTCTCTGCTCTTGCACTGACCAGTACAGTTAGTGTACAGTCACCCTCCCCTCCTCCCCAAAGACTTTTCTAGAAAGGTCTCAACTGCTCACCAACTCAGGCCATCCAGACAATTATTAAAGTCGCACATCGAGACCAGCTCTCGGGCTTAGCATTCCTATCATAGAGCACACACAGCATGTAGGCTGTCAAGGCATGTGTGTGGTGCTTTCTTGGGATATACAGCATATTATTTAGAAACATCCATCAAGGAAGGCAGAGCAATTCAATGCTCCCCCATGAGCTTGCCCCTTAACAAAGAGTGCTGTTTTCTAAAGAATTAGAGAAATGATCGGTTGTACTTCATTTCATGTTTGAATTTAAAGCCCTCACTCCTTCCCTAAGAACCTGATCCTACCTGGAAAGGGAAGATTGGCACTGTATATTTAGTTGTTGTTAAGTAAATGAAGCCGATGTCCTGCTGTTCAGACATTAATATGGTGTATTACCACAACCATAAGTAAACTTGGGAAGGTGGGGAGAGAAAAGCTTAGTTACATCATTGCTTGCTAGAGACGGAAATTTGACAGGATGGTCTTTGTTGTATTTGTTAATTCTTTGCTAGTTAAAGTCATATTGAACTTTGCTGAGGGGGGAACTCACATCAGAAAAAAGGAAATAAATTGAGAAAAAAGAGGGTGGATAGGAAAACAGTATGGGCTCCTTTTACTATGCTGCGGTAGCGCTTTTAGCGCACGCTGCAGTGCAGATTAGCGCGCGTTAACCGCCGTGCTACGCGGAAAAACTGACACCAGCTCTATGGAGGCGTTAGCGTCTAGCGCCCGCGCGCTAAAACCACTAGCGCAGCTTAGTAAACAGAGCCCTATGTTGCACTAACTGCCAGTTTTACACTTTCATTAGCTGATAATCTGGTCATTTCAGCTCCTGCCCAGAGAGCAAGTTGTTTTTTTCAGTTTTCCCTTCCTTTTCCTCTGAAGTGGAACAGTTGAGCAATTCCCGGAGTTCGCCAGGATAATGATTGCATTATAATTAGCTGGTGTGAAATAAGAAGCCAATTAGTAGAGTGTTAATAAGTAGCTGTTCTGGCAAATCGATTGCCAATCCTTTCTTGAAGGCCCTGGCTGTCCTCCCCTGCTGTGCGCCCCTACAGAATATCAGAGACCGTAAACCTGGGAAAGAAACAGCCCCTCCTCCCCTCGCTCATCTTCCTGCAGACATTGAGCAGGGCACTTGAAACAGCTGCAGTCGTGCTCAAAACCAAATTTTTTTATTTTTAGGGAGGGGGGGACTTTCTAATTTATTTTTGTTTGAAACTGGGAGTTTGATATTCAGGGCACTGGGTTACTGCAGCCCTGCTTCAAAAGCTGGGGAGCTTGACATTCAGGACACTGCCTTTTAATTATTTTATTATATATTTTTATTCGGGAGCTTGCACACATAGATTTAGAAGAGGTAATTAACTACGAGAAATCTGCAAATGGTAAGATCCGGAAGGTCCGGGTTTTACCTATGTATCGTCTCCCCCCACCCCCTGGTCAGCTGTTCCCTCTCTCCCCAGCCTGCACACGACCTACCCGCGCCAGGCATCCAGCCCAAGGCTGTCAATCACCAGCCTGCCAACCAATGGGAATCCCTGCAGCCCTCACACCACGCCCCTTAGAGGAGACGCAGCAAAGCGAGGTGGAGATGGGGAAACAGAGTTGAATGATTGAACTTTTCTTTCCTAGTTTCTTCAGCGTTCACAATCCCCCTTGTCTAAGTTGAGTGCTGCTTTCCCTCCCTCCTTCCTCACAGCCATGTGGCTCCAGAATCCTGGAGCACTGCTACCCCTGTATTTGTGGATTACTGAGCTTTCCTGGGAATGCCACACTGCCTCGTCCGGGCTGGGTGCAGCTGCTGCCCGCAGACAAGATGAGTCGGTGTCAGCACAGAGCATTCACCGAGCCCGCTGCACCTCCAGGTGTCTCAGCTTGCATC
This sequence comes from Geotrypetes seraphini, assembly GCF_902459505.1. Taxonomy (NCBI): domain Eukaryota; kingdom Metazoa; phylum Chordata; class Amphibia; order Gymnophiona; family Dermophiidae; genus Geotrypetes; species Geotrypetes seraphini. The sequence goes on from NC_047089.1 coordinate 174,238,485, forward strand.
TCACTCGCATCTCTGCCTTCTTCAAGCACTTCCAGGTACCCTAATCTCTGCTGATCACTGCTTCCTCCTCCTGGGATGAAAGGTGTCAGTAAACTTTAATCTCTGCACTCACCAATGGCCTCTGTGTCCTGTTTGCTGGCTGATTACCTGTGTTACAATAATCACCACCTTGTAACTTGTTATATTGCTTTTTTGATTAGCACAGTGCTTGGATGCCAGAGCAACTTTGTAATTTACTTGAGGTTTCGGTAAATTCAAACCTAGCTGATGGGTGCAGGTGTACTGCTTTGTGCTTGGATCTGGTTTCCTTTCCTTTTGAAGTGCTTTGATGTCTATCTGTCCTTGAGAAAGATGTGATTACAGCCCCATCTGTGAGTGTAAATCCAGAACATATCTATATTTTTTTCCACATATGTTTGGTGTGTTGCCTGTTCAGTAATGTAATTTAGAGCTAGTCCTTTATACAGTTTCAGGGAAAAGTGAGGCATCGCATTAATTTAGAGATCTGGATCTGGAACCTACTTTGTGTGTGTGTGCTGTTTCATTTTATATCCTTCTCTGGCTCTTTGAAACAGCATTGGTCATGGCAAGGCAATCTTTTCATCTTTTATTATCAGCCTGAATTAGATGAGGGGGAAAAAAAAAGTGACTGCCTGGTATTTGCAATAAGTAATTTGACATTTATATGTGCAAAGAACTGATTAATAAAAGAGATTAGAAAATGCTTTCCTTGAAGTGGTCAGGAATAATAAGGTGAGGTGCTGTGGATTAAAATGTCCCTGCACTCTTCCAAGGAAATCATATCTCCTGGAAGTCATTCCGACCATGTCTTTGTTTCTTATCCAAAAGATCTCATCTGTCAGAATGTATTATTTACAACACCGTAGCAACCTGAAACTAAGATTACTTTTCTATAAAGTATTCTTGTCAGAGAGCACATGCAGCATGTAGACTGTCATGTAGAGCAGTGATTCCTAACCCTGTCCTGGAGGAACACCAGGCCAATCGGGTTTTCAGGCTAGCCCTAATGAATATGCATGAGAGAGATTTGCATATGATGGAAGTGATAGGCATGCAAATTTGCTTCATGCATATTCATTAGGGCTAGCCTGAAAACCCAATTGGCCTGGTGTTCCTCCAGGACAGGGTTGGGAACCACTGATGTAGAGTGTGGTGTTTAGTCTTTCTTGGGATATATATTACTTAAAAACATCCATCAAGGAAGGCAGGGCAATTCAATGCTCCCCCATGAGCTTGCCCTTTAACAAAGAGCGTTGTTTTCTAAAGGATTAGGGAAAAGATCTGTTGCACTTCATTTCATGTTTGAATTTAAAGCCCTCACTCCTTCCCTAAGAGCCTGATCCTACCTGGATAGGGGAGATCAGCATTGTATATTTAGTTGCAGTTAAGTAAATGAAGCCGCTGTCCTGCAGTTCAAAAATTAATATGGTTTTTTACTACAGCCATAAGTAAACTTGGGAAGGTGGGGAGAGAAGAGCCTCGTTACATCATTGCTTGCTAGAGACGGAAAAGTGACAGGATGGAATTTGTTTTATTTGTTAATTCTTCTGTAGTTAAAGCCATATTGAACTCGTATCAGAAAAAAGGGAAGAAACTGACAAAAAAAGAGGGGGGGGGTTTAAGAAAACAGTATGTTGCACTAACTGCCAGTTTTACACTCATTAGCTGGTGATCTGGTCATTTCAGTTCCTGGCCAGAGTGCAAGTTTTGGGTTCCCCCCCCCCCCCCCCTCCTCTGTTTTTCCTTCTTCCTCTCTCTCTAAAGTGGAACAGTTGAGCGATTCCGGAGTTTGCCAGGATAATGATTGCATTATAATTAGCTGGTGTGAAATAAGAAGCCAATTAGTAGAGTGTTAATAAGTAGCTGTTTTGGCAAATCGATTGCCAATCCCTTCTTGGAGGCCCTGGCTGTCCTTTCCTAAAGCACCCAGTAATTGATCTAAATTACAGAGATTAGCCTAAGAGAGTTGGAAGGGACCCAAAAGGGATGCTGGAGACTGGATCATGTGGTGACTGGATCCTGTGTATAGAGTAAGCCTCATCTACTTTTTTAAATGGGGAGGGGGGGAGGGAGGATATCACGGTAGTATACGTTATAGGCTCAGTTCGATGCTTTCAACATGTTTCTAGACCAGGCAGAGAGATTTATATTAAATCAAGAAAAAAGTAAAGTTCCTGCACTCGAGCAAAAGTTACAGGCTCCTCAAAATATCCCAGTGACTGTTTTGATTTTATGCAAATATCTTATTATTACTTACATTTTTAAGAATGCCAGAATGCAAAATGTGCACCATTCTCCATGAGTATTTTGTTTAAAGAAACAAACACATTTTACTGGAGCACAGGCTTGTTTTGTATTTATGCATCGGTGGTAGCTGCAGCCCTTAACCCCCCTCTACCCTAGACTTCCATCCCCTACCCTATTAATTCATCCCACTTTTTTCACTTTCCAATACCTGAGGTGAGGATATTCACCTGCAGTTGGAAAAACAGAGCCACAGCTTTATTTTTCAAGTTGTTGAATATACTGCATCTGAGACACGTGTGTGTAGCTTGCTGATAAAATCCAGTCATCTGCCTTTCATAACTCTAAAGTCCCCTTGCAACCCGCCTGCTATAGCCCACTTCCTTTCTCACTCTGCCTCTGGCTACTTAGTAGCGGTTGGCTGAGCACAGCCTTCTCTTTGGTCCCCATAAGCAGGGCGCTCTTAAGGCTTAATTTTACTTTTTCAGTCTTGAATACTACTTGCACATATTTCCAGATCTCTTTCTAGTTATGTGTAGTCATAGCTTTGCTCCTTATTAACTCCCCCTTTTACAAAACCGTACTGTGGTTTTTAGCGCCGGCCATGGTGGTGGTAACAGCTCCGATGATCATAGGATTCCTATGAACGTCGGTGCTGTTACCGCCGTAGCTGGCTATGGTTTTTGCAAATTGGCACTGGTGGTGGTGGTAAAATGTTCCAGTGGGAAAAGTTTTTTTTGCATCCAACAGAGTCAGCTGGGGAGTGTGTGGTTCAGTGGTTAAAGCTACAGCCTCAGCACCCTGAGGTTGTGGGTTGAAATCTACAGTATGCTGCTCCTAATGACCCTGGGCAAGTCACTTAATCCCCCCCATTGTCCCAGGTACATTAGATAGAGTGAGAGCCCACTGGGACAGGGAAAAATGCTTGAGTACCTGAATAAATTCATGTGAAACCTTTGTGAGCTCCCTGGGGAGAACAGTATAGAAAACTGAACAAATAAAATAGTCTAGGTTCACTGCTTCTGGTCAGTGCCATCAGTAACTTGAGCACAGGAATAACATTGTTTGATGATGAACAGCACAGTAGCATTTCCACTTTTATTACAAGAATAGTCACTTTGGGGCATGTATAAAAACTTCAAATGTTTTCATCCTGCTTTAATGCCTAAAGAATCATTAAGTTTCAAATGTAATAACATTTGATATACAGCCCGATGGAGATCCTTTTGAGTGGTTTACAATAATGAATCGTCTTAATCTTTTCTGCTTTCAGTTAGCTGCCGAACTGCCGCAGCCAACTTTTAACAGCATTGCTGTGTAATTCTATCCATTCTGAACCTTTGAAACATATTTTAGGTTTGGGTACTTTTGATGATCGCTGCTTTCTAGTAAAAAAAAAAAAAAGAAAAGAAAATAATGAAACAAGATTAGATTTTCCAACCTCCATACTTTTCACTTCCACAAGACAGTATTCCACGCTCGGGCTTTGAGGTTGGGAAAACTTGAAGTAAGCACTTGTCCCCGAGATGGTTCTGAAAGAGGATGAATGCATGGGTGAAAAGGGCAAAAAGCTTGCTTCCAAATGCGCCACCATAAACAGGTGAATGTGGGGGGGGGGGTCTAATTTCCAGAATTTCATGACCCCCTGTTACAAGCATCATGAAAGTGGCAACTGTTGTTGTTGTTATGTGATATACTGCTGATGGGTGTTAAAACAGCTTGTTATCAGTGTGACAGCAATTACCAGTAGTACATGTCTACAGTAATTATCATCAACAGGAGCCCATTACTGCTTCTGGGGATATTTGTTACCATGAAATACTGTAGCTTGAATAAAGCTTCTGGTTTTATCTGTAGTTGTACGTCTAAGGGGTTGATATTCAAAATGATTCGACTGGCCAGGAAAAGTTCCTGGCCAGTTAAATTGCTTGTGCGGGGCTGTCTGCTGAATATCGGTATTAACTGGCAAGCACAAAACCGACAATTTTGTGGACAGGCTGGGGGGTGGAGGCAGCACTTATATGGTTAAATGGCGACATTCAGCACTTTACTGCATAAAGTGACCGCCTAAATGGAGCTGCATGAAACACAGTCTTTTCTTTATTCGGTTCATCTAATGCAGTTAAGTGTTGAATAGTGCACTTAACCGCACAAGTTTTAGCAATATTCAGTGCCGGTACTCGGGCACTGCCCGGCATTGACTATCTGGGCATAAAGCCTGCGGTGGACAAAAACCACTAACCACCATCAGCTAAATATCAACTCCTAAACAATTTACTGTGAGGCTACAAGAATCACTTCACTCACGCAGTGAGTCCCCCCCCCCCTCAAAAAAAAAAAGAGGACTTAACTCATTTTCTTCATAAATGTGACCCTTTTAATTTGGAAAATTAGTCACTTCTTTATTCTTAGTCTGGAGCTTTAATTATTGGCAAGTAACCAGTTTTTATTGAGAAAGACAGAGCTTTGAGCAAATTAAAGAAAAAAAGGGATATGTTCCTTTTATTGGTAAAATAAAGCATTCTGGTCTTCTCTTTACTGGTACAAATATTAGAAGTCATAGAATCTCTTTCTCTGTTGAATTGGAAGTTTGCAACTACCTTTCTGTGCACCAGGAGGCCCAGGCACATATTTGTTTACAACCCAGACATAGACTTGCAACATATTTCAGTATCTTTGTACCGTATATACTTGACTATAAACCGACCTGAATATAAAGAGGCAACTTTTTTTTCCCCATAAAAGAAAAAAAAAAATGGTTGACTTGAATATAAACTAGGGGGTTTATTGTCAAGTGCCCTGCCCTGCCAGGCTCTGCACCCTGTCCCCCCTCCCTTGTGATACCTTGCAGGCCTCCACCAGACCTACCATAAGATCTGGTAGTCCAGCGATAGGCCAGGACAGGAGCGATCCCTCCTGCCTCCTGTCCTGGCCGACTTTAACAATTCTTACCTCCTTCCCACCTCCCCAATTAGTAAAATTGGTACCTTTACAATCTCTGATGGTCCAGCAGTGAACCAGGGCAGGAGTGATCTTTCTACACTCCTGCCCTGTTCAGAGCCTCTATCTAAATGGCTGCTGCTCCTGCCCTGGTTCACTGCTAGAATACCAGGTATTTTAAGGGCACTATTTTTTTTTACTAATTGGGGAGGTGGAAGGGAGGTGAGAATTGTTAGAGGCATAGAAAGGGTAGCAAGGGGGCGGTCCACCCTAGGCGCAGTATTGGTGAGGGCTCCGGCACCTGTACTCCTCTCCACCCTCCCCGCTCCTTCCCAAAACCCCCTGCCATGCACGTGCGCCCCTTACCTCATACCTCTTTAATTTTCCTGTTGTGAGCAGCATCTCAAACTTGCTGCCTACATCGGTGTCAGCTCTATCCGTGCCTAGGAAGTGACATCAGAGGGAGCGCTGACACGACGTGGGCTGCAAGATTGTAATACTGCTCATGCTGGGAAAGTTAGAGAGGTATGGGGGAAGGGAAGGGGGTGGGCGCATACATGGCAGAAGGGAGAGGGAAGGAGCGTGGGCGGAGAAGAGGGCGGGGAAGGGCGCCGCCACCCAGGGCGCCATTCACCTTCGCTATGCCACTGGTCGGAGTCAGCAGGAACAGGAGGCGGAAGGGATCTGTCCTGTGCCGGCACATTGCTGGACTACCAGGACTTGCGGCAAGCCCGGTGGAAGCCTGCAACAGGTTCGGGAGGAGGCAGGTGGGGGCTGACTCGAATACAAACTGACCCCCATTTATGGGACATATTTTTAGCCCCAAAATCTCAGTTTATATTTGAGTATATATGATACATAGACACAGAACCCCCCTTAGCTGTTTTGTGGATATCTACATTCTGTGGTAGAATACTAGGCGATAATATAATATTGTAATAAATAATATGATTTAATATATTAACAATTGGAAGGAGGGGGGAAAATGGATGTTTTCTTTAATAATGTGTGTAATATGGTGTATTTTATGCAATCTGTTAAAGTTATATTAATTGTAATAAATAATATGATTTAATATATTAACAATTGGGAGGAGGGGGGAAATGGATGTTTTCTTTAATAATGTGTGTAATATGGTGTATTTTATGCAATCTGTTAAAGTTATATTAATTGTAATACACTGTCAAAGCTTGAAAATTAATAAAGAATTTTTTTTTAAAAAAGAAGAATACTAGGTAATATATGCACCTGGCATTTAGGTGTGACCATTATGGCAGAATAATGATTCTTGCTCAATCTGGCACTGGATTCCTATAGAATAGAACACTGTGGATAAATTGTTCTTATTGAATGGTCTAAAATGTTTATTGATCGTATAAATTTTGTTTTTGTATGTTTTTAGTTATTTTATGAATGTTGCTACTTGTAAGCCGCCTAGTAATAGGCGGTGGAGAAATTTGTTAAATAAATAAATAAAACCCATGCTTGTACTTTAAAATATTCTAGAAGCTACATACGTGTGAGTCCTGTCCACACTCTGCCAAGGTTCTGGCCAGGTGTATGCCTCCCTCGCAAATGTGCAAGATACACATGTATATATGAAGAGAATAGTGCTTAGGCCAAAATGTGGTATCTACTAGTGCTGCCCGATTAAGGGAAAAAAATTTTGTTTCGATTCAGCTTATTGAATCGATTTTTCGATTCGATTTGATTTTCCTGCCCAATTGGGTGTTTTTTTTTTAAACAACCTGGTGGGTTTATTTTATAGTTAACACACTAAATTGAAATACCCTCGTGGGAACTTCACAAAATCATATAAAACACACACTTCCCACTTGTATTTAAGTGCAAATACTATTCTATATATACAGGAGTCGGCCTCAGTAATGGAGCCTACGCGTAGTCGTAGTCAATGACTGGGGTATGCAGCGTAGTTTGTTTTAGCTCCTTTTTCTCCAATCATTGGCCATACTCCCGTGTATTTATTACAAAGTATCCAATTTATTCAAATTTAGTTATTTAAAAAACTTCTAATAATTTAATCTATAATTTATTTTTTATTTTTTATGTAAATTTTCTTTTTTACCATCTCACACTAAAAAGTTTTTAATATCTTTATCGTCTTAACACACTTTCATTTCTACGTATACTTGCACTGTTTCAGCTACAGAAAGACTACCATGTCGAAACTTTATCTTTTTTTCAATTATATCTAGCAAAATATATAGTGAGTGCTATTCAAAGGTCACTTAACTTTTAAGTCAGCGCTTGTATTTCAAGGAAAGCCAACGTGGCCAACGTTTCGTGGGTAGCAGTTAAAACCCACTGCATCAGGGCCAAATATATAAGAATCAAGCCGCTGTAGATAAAACATCGAATTGTTAGATCACAATACTTATATTAGGACTTATATATTCATAAAGTTTTACTTACTATTCTATCTAGTACAGCAGCAGTCTTAATACAACAACAAAATGGCGACAGCCTCAGTTTAAAAAACTTGGCAGTGTACTGACGTCAGTCTCAATCTTAACTTTCATTGGAGCATAGCTATTCATTCTATTCTTTACCCCAATCTTTTATTTGGAAAACATTGTAGAGCATAACCCAATTAAATTTAGTAAAAATGTTGCCACTCAATTTGTTTATTTAAACCGTGCGGATACAATGTGTCCAGCCGGTTAATCCAGCGCTGTTCATGCTGGGCAAGTATCCGACGGCTACTAAAAAGCTAAGTGACCTTTGAATAGCACTCACTATATATTTTGCTAGATATAATTGAAAAAAAGATAAAGTTTCGACATGGTAGTCTTTCTATAGCTGAAACAGTGCAAATATACGTAGAAATGAAAGTGTGTTAAGATGATAAAGATATTAAAAACTTTTTAGTGTGAGATGGTAAAAAAGAAAATTTACATAAAAAATAAAAAATAAATTATAGATTAAATTATTAGAAGTTTTTTAAATAACTAAATTTGAATAAATTGGATACTTTGTAATAAATACACGGGAGTATGGCCAATGATTGGAGAAAAAGGAGCTAAAACAAACTACGCTGAATACCCCAGTCATTGACTACGACTACGCGTAGGCTCCGTTACTGAGGCCGACTCCTGTATATATAGAATAGTATTTGCACTTAAATACAAGTGGGAAGTGTGTGTTTTATATGGGTTTATTTTATAGCCTCTTCACCCCTTTTATAGCCTCTTCACCCCCTTTGCCCTCTCCTAACCACACTGGCGCCGTGGTGTAAACAAAATAAACAAACAAAAAAGACTTTTCCTCTCTCTGTTAAATCCTAGCTCACGTTTGCGGTCTAACACCAGCTCTGGCAGGTTACACGTTTCAAATCTGACATATTGTAATCACAAAACAGAAAATAAAATTAGTTTTTCTACCTTTTGTTGTCTGGTCATTATTCAAATCATTTTGGTCCCATGCTCTAGTTGTCTTCTGATAACTTGCTTGCCAGGGTCTCCTGCCCATATGTCGTTTTCTTCTTTCTCCATGCTAACCATCCATCTTCCATCTCTGTCCTCCCCCTCCGTTTCCCTTCCCTCCCCCAGAAGTCTGGCATCTTTCCTTTTTTTTTTTGTCTCCATCCATAGATCTACCTTTTCTCAACTACCCTTTCATCTAGCATCTCTCCCTCCTTCCCCACCAACCCAGGGTCCACCATCTCTCCCTTTCTGTTCCTTTCATCCCTAAATCCCATTTTCCACCATCTCTCTCCCTCTCCTCTGTTTTTAGACCCATTATTTCTTCCCCCCCAAAGTCCATCATATGCACGTCTCTTTGAACCCCCCCTTCCCTCCCTCCTTCCATGTACTTCTACCCCTGAATGTTTGCACCCCACCCCTGAAGGCCTGCATGTCCCACCCTGAAGACCTATATCCCACCCCTGAAGACCTGCATGTCCCCCCTGAATGCCTAGAGCCCATCCCTGAAGATCCTCCCTGAAGGCCAGCCTGTCCCCCCCTGAAGGCCTGCACCCCACCCCTGAAGGCCTGCATGTCTCCCCCAAATGCCTACAGCCCATCCCTGAAGGCCTGCATGTCTCCCCCTGAATGCCTACAGCCCACCCCTGAAGGCCAGACTGTCCCCCTGAAGTCCTGCACCCCACCCCTGAAGGCCTGCATGTCCCCCCTGAAGGCCTGCACCCCACCCCTGAAGGCCTGCATGTCCCCCCTGAAGGCCTACACCCCACCCATGAAGGCCAGCTTGTACCCCTGAAGGCCTGCACCCCACCCCTGAAGGCTTGCACCCCACCCGTGAAGGCCAGCCTGACCCCCCTGAAGGCCTACACCCCACCCCTGAAGGCCTGCCTGTCCCTTCTGAATGCTGAACCCCCCCGAAGGCTTGTACCCCCCTGGAAGGCTGTACCCTCCCCCGAAGGCATGTATCAATCCCCCCTCCCACGAAGGCCTACACCCTCCCTCCCCCCAGAAGGCCTGTGTGTTCAATTTATCTAAATTCAGCAGCCTGCCCTGCAGAAGAAGATTGCTGGCTCTAGCGATCTTTGTAAGCTACCATACGTCATCTGAGTTGTCTTCTCTCTGCCGTGGTCCTACCCCTTCTCTGATGTCAGAGAAGGGGCGGACTGCGGCAGAGAGAATACAACTTGGACGACGTATGGCAGCTTACAAAGATCGCTAGAGCCAGGGATCTTCTCCTGCTTGGCAGGCTGCTGAATTTAGATAAGTTGAACACACAGGCCTTCCGGGGGGAGGGAGGGTGTAGTCCTTCGTGGTACTTCCTGAATGACCCTTCCCACTCGCCCTCTAAAGCAGGAGTGGCAGGCCAGCAAAAGGCAGCGTTGCTGCTCCTGCTTTAGGGGCGAGGGGGCAGAGTCATTCAACGAATTGGGAGGCTGATTTTTTGGCATGGTAAATCGATTCGAATCGTGAATCGGGCAGCACTAGTATCTACACTGGTGTATGTGCATGGATATGTGTGTGCATGCTAATGTTGTAATGAGTGTCTAAATGTTAACATCTGTTTTATAGGATTGCCACACAAATGCATAAAAATTGCAGGGTCACTTGGAAAGGGGGTGGCATATCTACCCATGGAAAATGTATTAGGCCAAGGAACCACTACATATCACAGATTATATGAGCATTTTGACTCTTCCTTTGATGAATAAGTTAACTTTTCTTAACATTTAGCATGATAATGCAGTTTGTACCTCTTGGTGAATTCCCCCCTTATTTACATAATTTACCATGGATTGGCACTTAATTGGCAATACCTAACAATAATTGGCCTTAACTAGCACTAATTACCACTAATTTGCAGTTACGTACCAACCTATTCTATAAAGTGCATACTTAAAAGGTCTAGCATGTAACTGCATTCGCAAGGGCGGAGCATGGGCATGTCATGGGAATTTTAATTATTCTAGCAAAGAATACTATCAGTTATGTGCACAAGAGGAGGAAGACAGAAAGGCAAAAAACTTCAAAACAGAGGAAACCATTGAGGAAGAAGTCCAGGAGTTAGAGAAGTTCTTCGAGGAGGCATACAGGGAGGTCATGGAGAATCACCAGCAACAGTTGAACTGCCAAGATACACCTACAGTGAGTAAGGACAACCTGGAGGACAACCACAAGGAAGAAATGGGTGACACAGCAGCGAGACCTGGAAGCAGCGGAGGGAACCCACAGGAAGATGAGTCCGGTGCAAGCCAATGCCAGGATGAGGGAAGATGGAAGTGCGCAGAGGACACAGACCTTCGGCTGGAGAGATGGACATACACCAGAGACATGGACCTGCCTCTGGAGAGACAAGAGAAGATAGAGAGGACAGTGATCATCATGGGGGACTTCGTCATCAGACAAGCCGACAGCCACATAGCGGGAGGAAGACAGGATCGGCTGGTGATCTGACTACCCAGAGCCAAGATAGAAGGTATAGTGAGCCACATCGACAGAATCATCGACAATGTGAAAGAGGAAAATACGACGATGGTGATCCATGTGGGGACAAACAACGTGAGCAACAGGAACTACAGCAGAGAAGGACTGATGGAGAAATGAAGGACTAGATTAAATGCAACTGCAAGGGAGGCAACACAGTTATCATGGGCGACTTCAATTATCTGGGGATAGACTAGAACCTAGGCACCTCCAGCTGCAGTAGGGAGACCAAGTTCCTGGATGCTGTAGGCAATTGCTTCCTGGAACAACTCGTCAAGGAAAATACGAGAGGAAATGAAATTCTGGGCTTAATTCTAAATGGACTATGAGGACCAGTGCAAGGCTTAGAAGTAGAAGGGACGCTGGGAAGCAGTGATCATAATATGATCCACTTCAACCTGGACACAGGGGCAAAACATCAATCCAGAACGACGTCTACGGCACTGAACTTCTGAAAAGAAAATTATGAAGCAATGAGACTCATAGTGGGGAAGAAGATTAAGAAGAGGATAAGCACTATAAAATCACTAGAGCAAGCATGGTCCCTTTTTAAGGATACAGTCACTGAAGCTCAAAATCTATATATACCACGTATTAACAAGGGATTCAAGAGGAAAAAGAACAAGGAACCAGCGTGGCTCACTGTAGCAGTGAAGGAACAGATCGGAGACAAGAATACTTCGTTTAAGGAATGGAAAAGGTCAAAAAGGGACGAAAACTGGAAAAAGCACAAACAACATCAAAGCAGGTGCCATAAAGTGGTAAGAGGGGCCAAAAGAGACTATGAGGAAAAAATAGCCAAGGAGTCAAAAAACTTTAAGCCGTTTTTCCGATATATTAGGGGGAAATGGCCCGCGAAAGAAGTGGTGAGGCCGTTGGATGACTTTGGAATAAAGGGAGTGCTAAAGGAGGACAAAGCCATCACCGACAAATTTAAACACATTTTCTTGCATCTGTATTTACCGAAGAGGATATACACAACATACCGGAAGCCGACAGGCTATATGCAGGAAATGAACTTGGGAAACTGACAGGGTTGATGGTCAGTCTAGTAGAGGTATGCAGGCAGATTGATAGGCTTAAAATCAATAAATCCCCGGGACCGGATGGGATCCATCCGAAGATAATCAAGGAACTGAAAGGGGCTATAGCTGAACTGCTCCAACTAATAGCCAATCTGTCAATCAAATCAAGAAGGATTCTGGAAGACTGGAAAGTGACCAATGTTACGCCGATCTTCAAGAAAGGTTCGAGGGGAGAACCAGGAAACTACAGACGGGTAAGTCTGACCTCGGTACTGGGAAAGATGGTAGAGGCGCTGATAAAGGACTGCCTCATTGATCACCTAGACCAGGGGTCTCCAAAGTCCCTCCTTGAGAGTCGAATCCAGTCAGGTTTTCAGGATTTCCCCAATGAATATGCACGAGATCTATGTGCATGCACTGCTTTCAATGCATATTCATTGGGGAAATCCTGAAAACCCTATTGGATTTGGCCCTCAAGGAGGGACTTTGTAGACCAACCAGCACGGCTTCAGCAAAGGAAGATCTTGCTTGACAAACTTGCTGCACTTCTTCGAGGGAGTAAACAGGCAGATAGACAAGAGTGACCCATCGACATTGTATATCTGGATTTTCAGAAGGTGTTAGACAAAGTCCTGCATGAACGACTACTTTGAAAAATTGCGAGCCATGGAATCAAGGGTGAAATACTCACGTGGATTAAAAACTGGTTGGAGCATAGGAAACAGAAAGTGGGGGTAAATGGACAATACTCGGACTGGAAAAGCATCACCAGTGGAGTGCCGCAGGGTTTGGTGCTTGGACGGGCGCTCTTCAACATATTTATAAATGTCCTGGAAATTGATATGAAGAGCAAGGTGATTAAATTTGCAGACGATACAAAGTTATTCAGAGTAGTGAGGACGCAGAAGGATTGTGATGACCTGCAATGTGACATAAACACGCTCGAGAAATGGGTCATGACATGGCAAATGAGGTTTAATGAGGAAAAGTGTCAGGTGATGCATGTCGGTAAGAAAAATCTTATACATGAATACAGGATGTCTGGTGCAGTACTTGGAGAGACCCTCCAGGAAAGAGACTTGGGAGTACTGGTCGACAAGTCAATGAAGCCATCTGCACAATGTGCGGCGGTGACGAAAAGGGCGAACAGAATGTTAGGAATGATTAAGAAGGGGATCATGAACAGATCGGAGAAGGTTATCATGCCGCTGTACCGGGCCATGGTAAGCCCTCACTTGATATGCTGCATCCAGCACTGTTCGCCCTACATGAAGAAGGACACGATACTACTCGAAAGGGTCCAGAGACGAGCGACTAAAATGGTTAAGGTGCTGGAGGAGTTGCCGTACAGTGAGAGATTAGAGAAACTGGGCCTCTTCTCCCTTGAAAAGAGGAGACTGAGAGGGGACATGATCGAAACATTCAAGATAATGAAGGGAATAGACTTAGTAGATAAAGACAGGTTGTTCACCCTCTCCAAGGTAGAGAGAACAAGAGGGCACTCTCTAAAGTTAAAAGGGGATAGATTCCGTACAAACATAAGTAAGTTGTTCTTCAACCAGAGAGTAGTAGAAAACTGGAAAGCTCTTCCGGAGGCTGTTATAGGGGAAAACACTCTCCAGGGATTCAAGACAGAGTATGCAGGTAAGGCTAGACTCAGGACACTGGTCTTTGACCTAAAGGCCACCATGTGAGCGGACTGCTGGGACGATGGACCACTGGTCTGACCCAGCAGCGGCAATTCTTATGTTCTTATGTTGCATTTAGGTGTGCGCATTTACACCTGCTACACTGTACACACGACTCTAATTCAAAATTTTGTGATTAGCGTGCAAAATTGCAAACACAAGTTATAGAATTGTGCCTAACTTAATTTTGTAAGTGGCTTTAACCATTGACGGCACTTATAGGGTAATTTGTACCAATTTGCAGCTATGTGCATAACTTCATTGAGACACTATTTTATAAACTTATCAAGGCACCTAAAAAATCAGCGTTGACCAGTACAGTGCTTAGCGTGATTCTATAAAATAAATCCACCATATATAGAATCACGCTTAGCACCCAAATGTGTGACTAACATTAAGGGCTCCATTAAGGCAGGGGTGTCCAATGTCGGTCCTCGAGGGCCGCAAACCAGTCGGGTTTTCAGGATTTCCCCAATGAATATGTATGAGATCTATTAGCATACAATGAAAGCAGTGTATGCAAATAGATTTCATGCATATTCATTGGGGAAATCCTGAAAACCCGACTGGATTGCGGCCCTCGAGGACCGACATTGGACACCCCTGCATTAAGGGCTAGTGAAAACCAGGCCTATGAGTTGTATATGGATTGGGGCGTACTCTATAACAGTGCACACCTAACCTTTAGGAACTCCCATGATCCACCCAATCTCCTCCTCTGGCCACACCCCCTTTTAAGATTTGTGCGCTAGAATTTACAGGCACCACTTTATAGAATGCACTTAGAAAGTTGTGCACATAACATCTAATTTGTACCAGTTATCAGCACTGATTAACTTGTTAAACAAGCTACATGCACAAATTAATTTATTTATTCAATTTCTATATCGTTGTTCCAGGGGAGCTCAGAACAGTTTACATGAATTTACTCAGGTGTTCAAGCATTTTTCCCTGTTGGGCTCACAATCTATCTAATGTATCTGGTGTAATGGGGGATTAAGTGACTTGCCCAGGGTCAAAGGGAGCAGTGTGGGTTTGAACCCATAATCTCAGGGTGCTGAAGTTATAGCTTTAACCACTGTGTCACACTCTCCCCACAGGTTTGCACACACAGCTTTGGTCATACTATACAGAATCCGGACTATAAGTTCTATATAAATATTATAATGCATAACTGCAAAGGAGGCGTTAATATGGGAGGGGCATGGGAGGATCAAGGGTGTGCCAGCGATATATATATTAATTTTACAGAATACTGATGGTTATGCATGCAAATGACAGCACTTAAGTGCAAGCATTTACACTAGCTTTAGACATGGCGTAAATGCTCTCAACTAAAATTAGGTACTTAAATACCAACTTATGCTATTATTCTAGAATGGTCTCAGCATCAACTCTGCCATTATACGAGAGGGGTACTGAAAAATTGTGAGCCCAACCAACTAATTTCCTAACTTCTGAGTACTATTTTGCTACTGTAGCTGAAAAGAGTGTTATCTTATTTCGTTCACTGCCAATTTGCAGAAACACAATTCTATGTTTTGACATTGTTTCGGATCATTGATGGAGCCATATCCATGTCATTCTCTTCTTGGTTGTGCTGAGAACTTTTCAGCACCCCCTCGTAGGCTACTTTCCATTTTTTTTGCCCCTAAATTTTGGAGCCTTTTCTTGAATCTACCCCCCTGGCATAAGTAGTCATGCTTTCAAAATGGCTCATAAATGCTGACTTACACTAGTAACCTATACTGTCAGTTACACGCTTAATTTTGGCACCTAACTGTAGGCAACTCTTCTTGAATTGACCCAGTGGAGCAAACTAGCCCCTTGTGTTAGTGAAGTTTCACACTATTCAGAACATGTAGTTAGGCTTGATGACTTGTCTACAGGAGCATCATATTAGGAAACATGCATTTATGTTATGCTTTAGACCAGTGGTCTCAAACCCGCAGCCTGGGACCACATGCGGCCCGCCATGTATTATTTTGAGGCCCTCGGTATGTTTATCATAATCGCAAAAGTAAAATAAAACAGTTTCTTGATCATATGTCTCTTTAGCTATAAATGACAATATTATTATTAAGACTTAGCTAAAAGGAAAGATTTATAAACTATAAAGAGTTTTACCTCATGCAAAATTGTCATTTCTTTAATAAGACATTAACTATTTTTTCTGAGGCCCTCCAAGTACCGACAAATCCAAAATGTGGCCCTGCAAAGGGTTTGAGTTTGAGACCACTGCTTTAGACTGAGGAAAAAAAGACAAAGAAACTGGAGTGTGAAATTTATGGTCTGCTTTCGAACAGTCCTATTCTTAAAGCGGCATTAAACTGAGAACCTGGCTTCAGTAGTGATGAACTGGAGGCATTTCAAGGTTAAACAGATGTTAAACATGCTAGCTGAGTGAGAAGCCCGAGTGTGAACATGTTGGTGGCTGCGATCAGCATGCTGTGTGTGTGTCGCGGCACCCCTCCCACACCCTCATCTCCACTCTTCCGCTCCTTCGACCCCCCCCTCGATGCATGCGTGCACCCTATTCCCTTCCCTGTAGCTCTAGTGGTTCACCGCCGTGAGCGACAACTTCGACGTGCTCCTCGCAACGGCGTTCTCTCCCTCTTCCGTCACTTTGTATGCGCGGCACCTGGCAGTGACAGCAGGAGCCGACGCGGTCACGAGGAGCACGTTGAAGTTGTTGGTCGCGGCGGTGAACCATTAGAGGCATGGGGGAAGGGAAGGGGGTGTGCAGGCGGCCAGGGGGAGGAGTGGGAAGAGTCAGAGGGTGGAGAGGAGGAGTGGTGCCAGTGCCCTCACTGTGAGGGCACCCGGGGCAGAGAGCCCCCCTTACTACGTCAATGTGTGTGTGGAAATCTATTTATTTTTATTTTATTTATTGATTTGGAAAAACATACAGACAGTGCAATCAAATACAATAAACTAATCTCATAAAAGAACTTATATATAACAAATATATATTAGAAAAACCCTTCTATCTTATAATCCCTCCCGCCCACCCTCCCTCCCTTTACTGGAAGTGAATTAAGTTTTTTAATATCAGATCTGGTAAAATAGATTCATTTATTCTGTAAGGGATTCTGTAAGGGAAGGTCGTGCCTAACGAACCTTCTGTACTTCTTTGAGGGGATAAGCAGTCGGGTGGACAATGGGGAGCCCATAGACATCATTTACCTCGACTTCCAAAAGGCTTTTGACAAGGTGCCACATAAAAGGCTACTTAAGAAGCTGTGGAACCATGGGGTGGGAGGGGATGTGCACAGATGGATCAAGCACTGGCTGTCGGGTAGACAGCAGAGGGTTGGAGTAAAGGGTCAGTATTCTGACTGGCGGGGAGTCACGAGCGGTGTGCCACAGGGATCGGTGCTGGGGCCTTTACTCTTTAACATATTCATCAATGACCTGGAAAAGGAGGCAAAGTGTGAGGTTATAAAATTCGCAGACGATACCAAACTGTGCGGCAGAGTTAGGACCAGGGAGGAGTGTGAGGACCTACAAAGGGACCTGGACAAGCTGGAAGACTGGGCAAACAAATGGCAAATGCGCTTCAACGTGGACAAATGCAAGGTCATGCATATAGGGAAAAAGAACCCGTTGTTCAGTTACAAATTAGGGGGGGTATTGTTGGGAGACAGCAGACTCGAGAGAGACTTGGGTGTGCTGGTGGATGCATCACTGAAGCCATCTGCATAGTGCGCAGCAGCCTCGAAAAAAGCCAACAGGATGCTGGGCATCATAAAGAAGGGCATAGCAACCAGAACACGGGAAGTCATCATGCCATTGTATCGAGCGATGGTGCGTCCACATCTGGAATACTGCGTTCAGTATTGGTCGCCGCACCTCAAGAAGGACATGGCGGTACTTGAGAGAGTCCAAAGGAGAGCAACGAAATTGGTAAGAGGGCTGGAACACTGCTCATACGCTGAGAGGCTGGATAGGCTGGGGCTCTTCTCTCTGGAGAAAAGGAGGCTCAGGGGAGATATGATAGAGACCTTCAAGATCATGAGGGGCATAGAGAGGGTGGATAGGGACAGATTCTTCAGACTGAAGGGGACAGCAAATACGAGGGGGCATTCGGAGAAACTGAAGGGAGACAGGTTCAAAACAAATGCAAGGAAGTTTTTTTTCACCCAAAGGGTCGTGGACACTTGGAATGCGCTACCGGAGGAAGTGATCAGGCAGAGTACGGTACAAGGATTCAAACAGGGATTGGATGGATTCCTGAGGGATAAAGGGATCGTGGGGTACTGAGGGAGGAGCTGGGATGTAACACAAGTATAGGAAGTTAACCAGGTAATGAGTATAAACCAACCTGGTCGTGCATGTGCATGACCGGAGGACTAGGACTTTGATAGGAAGGCAGGACTTAAATGAGAAACCAAGGTGGCAAGGGAGCCCCTTCTGATGATTCAGACAAGTCTTGACCTGTTTTTGGGCCACCGCGGGAGCGGACTGCTGGGCAGGATGGACCTGTGGTCTGACCCGGCAGAGGCACTGCTTATGTTCTTATGTTCTTATGACAACTTCAGTTATGTGTGTTACAAAATCATCCAATGGACCCCCAGATTTCTTTAAATTTCCGGGTAACGCCCTTATGTTCTGCTAGAATTTTTTTCAAATCTATAGTAAGTACATAGCATTTCCCACCAAAATGGAAAATTTAACCTAAAACATTGCTTCCAGTTTCTAGTTATCATTTGTATAGCCACAACCATCATTATCAACAGGAGTTTGTCCTTATGTTTTTTTAAGAGGGTTCTTATTCATTATGGAAGTTCCAAACAATGGAAATCCATTAAAAGTACCATATTTTCACGTAGATAACACGCACCCGTGTAAAACGCGCACACGGGTATAGCGTGCGGAAAACACAAATTTATGTACAGAAATTTTTGTATACCGCACACACCCGTATACCGCGCATGCTGCCCGACTCTCCTCTGGCCACCCTGACTCTCCTTTCGCCCGCCCCGACTCTCCTCTCCCCCTTGAAGTCCTGTCCCCACCCTGAAAGCCTGATGCCCCCCCCCGACGTCCGATTCACCCCCCCCCCCGCAGGACCGCTCGCACGCGCTCGCACCCCCACAGCCTCCCGACCACCCCCATCATGTAGAAGCTCCTACAGGTGTAATGCTGCTTCCTCTTGGCGGTCCCGCCCTTTCTCTGACATCAAGCCCTCTTGCCCCGCCGACTCCCTGACTCCCCGACACGATCGGGGCAAGAGGGAGCTCAAGCCCTCTTGCCCCAGCCAACCACGACACCCCCAACACGATCGGGGCAAGAGGGAGCTCTCTTGCTCCCCCCCCCGACTCCCCGACACGATTGGGGCAAAAGGGAGCCCAAGCCCTCTTGCCCCGCCGACTCCCCAACTCCCCGACAATATCGGGCCAGGAGGGAGCCCAAGTCCTCCTGACCCTGGCGACCCCCCCGCTATTTGTTTGGGCCAGGAGGGAGCCCAAACCCTCCTGGCCACGGTGACCCCCTACCCCCACCCCGCACTACATTACGGGCAGGAGGGATCCCAGGCCCTCCTGCCCTCGACGCAAACCCCCATCCCCCCAACGACCGCCCCCCTCAGCCGACCCACGACCCCCCTGGCTGACCCCCACGACCCCCCCACCCCCCCTTCCCCATACCTTTATGTAGTTGGCCGGACAGACGGGAGCCAAACCCGCCTGTCCGGCAGGCAGCTAACGACGGAATGAGGCCGGATTGGCCCATCCGTCCCAAAGCTCCGCCTACTGATGGGGCCTGAGGCGCCTGGGCCAATCAGAATAGGCCCAGGAGCCTTAGGTCCCTCCTTGGGGCGGGGCCTGAGGCACATGGGCCCAACCCGACCATGTGCCCAAGGCTCCGCCCCCAGGAGGGACCTAAGGCTTCCGGGCCTATTCTGATTGGCCCAGGCGCATTAGGCCCCACCAGTAGGCGGAGCTTTGGGACGGATGGGCCAATCCGGCCTCATTCCGTCGTTGGCTGCCTGCCGGACAGGCGGGTTTGGCTCCCGTCTGTCCGGCCAACTACACAAAGGTACGGGGAAGGGGGGTGGGGGTGTCGTGGGGGGGTCGGCCAGGGGGGTCGCGGGTCGGCTGGGGGGGCAGTCGGAGGTTCTTGAGGGGGGGCGGTCATTGGGGGGATGGGAGTTTGCGTCGAGGGCATGAGGGCCTGGGATCCCTCCTGCCCGTAATGTAGTGCGGGGTGGGGGTAGGGGGTCGCCATGGCCAGGAGGGTTTGGGCTCCCTCCTGGCCCGAACAACTAGCGGGGGGGGTGGGGGGGTCGCCGGAGCCAGGAGGGCTTGGGCTCCCTCCTGGCCCGATATTGTCGGAGAGTTGGGGAGTCGGCGGGGCAAGAGGGCTTGGGCTTCCTTTTGCCCCAATCGTGTCGGGGAGTCGGGGGGGCAAGAGGGCTTGAGCTCCCTCTTGCCCCGATCATGTCGGGGGTGCCGCGGTTGGCTGGGGCAAGAGGGCTTGAGCTCCCTCTTGCCCCGATCGTGTCGGGGAGTCGGCGGGGCAAGAGGATTGACGTCAGAGAAAGGGCGGGACCGCCGGAAGAAGCAGCGGAAGGCGCAGGGCTCACAGAAGGGCCAGGATCGCCAAGAGGAAGCAGCAGGACACCGGTAGGAGCTTCTACATGATGGGGGGAGGGTCGGGAGGCTGTGGGGGTGCGAGCGGTCCTTCAGGCTGGGGGTGCGGGTGCTGGTGGGAGTGCAGGCGAGCGGGCCTTCGGGGTGGGGGTGCGGGTGCATGCGAGTGGTCCTTCGGGGTGGGGGTGTGAGCGGTCCTGCGGGGGTGTGTGTGCGGGGGGGGGTGAATCGGACGTCGGGGGGGGAACTATGTAAAAAAAATTTTGTACAACGCGCTCACGTATAACACGCAAGGTTATGCACGGTTTGTAAAATCGCGTATAACGCGTGAGTTATATGCGTGAAAATACGGTACTAGATGACTTTAACTTTCAAAGCAAAGTGTACAACTGACAAATTCATGGATAGCTCATGGCTTAAAGTAAGCACAGATGTCTGGCATAGATGGATAATATTAAAGAAATGCAGTGTTGACTTCTGTGCGTATTTTCGTTTCTCAGATTCTTTTTCTCGTATGTGACTGTGGAACTTTTTTTGTCGGGATAGATTTTGTTTTACCTGGTTGATGTCTTGTGGTACCTGAATGCCCTGCATCGAGCAAATTTTTTAAATCAAGTGTTTAGGGTCTATTGAAAAGGAAGAATTAAGAGAAAAACAACAACAAACAGAATTACTGCATTAATCCCCCGCCTTTACAAAGCTGCGCTTGCATTTTTAGCGCCAGCCACAGCAGCAAGAACTCTGATGCTCATAGAATTTCTATGAGCATCGGAGGTCTTACTGCCAAAGCCAGCACTAAAAACGCTAGTGCGGCTTTGTAAATGACGGCCTAAGAGAACTTCTGGGTGTTTTTTTTTTTGGGGGGGGGGAGGAAGGGGCACCTTACCGGCCTAGAATGCTCTCTTTCAGCTAACCTGCTTTTATTTTAATTGCTGTCATGTGTGTTCTTTACCTCATGGACTGCAAAGCATCAGCTTGTTAAAAGGGTTTTTCTTTTTCATTAAATATGTTTCTTCACTACCTTAACATGATATGCGACATCATAAAATACAATATTAAAATAGACTAAGATATTTTTTTTTCCCCAGATTGAGCACAGGTGCTTGGGGGTCTCGGTTGTTTTCTTGTGATCTGAATGCCACCTGCAGCTCTCCCAAATGACCCTGATTTTGTCAGCTATGGATTTCTCGTTTTCATCTTCTGTTCCCGCTGTTTAGAGTATTTGGCCTTGATGTGACAGTACTGAGAGAGCAGTGAGGAAATTGAATCATTTTTCAGCCACATAGAGCCATCATAGCAGGAATTGCTCTCTCCATTGGATTTAGGCCACCAAGAAAGACTATTAGGCTCCATAGTGGAGGAGGATTGACACTTGAGATGCGTTCTGTTACATTTTCAGCAGTATAAATGGCCTGATAATAGTAACCGATAACAGCACTCGAGTTTTTTTTTTTTTTTTTTTTTTTCTGCTATTGCTGGGTGTCATTGCAGACACTATGCTGAAATATTTTGCCTAGTGTGAGGCTGCGGCAAAAAAAAAGCAAACAGGATGCTTGGAACTATTAGGAAAGGAATGGTAAATAAGACCAAGCATATTATAATGCCTCTGTATCACTCCATGATATGTCCTCTCCTTGAGTATTGCACATAATTCTGGGTGCTGTATCTGAAAAAAACATATAGCAAAATTAGAAAAGGTTCAAACAAGAGTGACCAAAATGATAAAGGGGATGGAAATCCTCTTATATGAGGAAAGACTAAGGGCTCTTTTTACTAAGCCGCGTTAGGGCTTTAACGCGCGGTATAGCACACACTACATTGCCGTGCGTGCTAGACCTTAACGCCAGCATTGAGCTGGTGTTAGTTCTAGAAGCGTAGCACGCGGTAATTTCCTGTGTGCGCTAGAAACGCTAGCGCACCTTAGTAAAAGGAGCCCTAAAAGGTTTGGGACTCTTCAGCTTGGAAAATAGATGGCTGAAGGGGGTTATGATTGAGATTTACAAAATCCTGAGTGGTGTAGAATGAGTAAAAGTGAATAGATTTTTTTCACCCTTTCAAAAAGTGCAACACCTCCCCCCCCCTCCCCCCCAGGATACACTCAATGAAATGAAATGGAAATACTTTTAAAACAAATAGGAGGAAATATTGTTTTACTTAAAATGTAGTTAAGCTGTGGAACTTGATGTAGTTACAGTGGTTAGCGTATCTGGGTTTAGGACAGGTCTAGACAAGTTCCTGGAGGAAAAGTCCATCGCATTGTATTAGAGACAGACATTGGGGAAGCCATTGCCTGCCCTAGATCGGTACCATGGAATGTTGCTTCTATTTGGGTTTCTGTCAGGTACTTCTGACCTAGATTAGCCATTGTGGAAACAGGATACTGGGCTGGATGGACCATTGGTCTGACCCAGTACAGCTACTTTTATGCATCAGCAGGTGAAGCTCCAGGTATTGGTGCTGAAATCTGTTACACTTTTCCTACCGCAGAACAAACTAATCTGTTTCCCCCTTAATCTATATATGGCACAAAAATTTGCATATACAGATTTGGGTGCAGGCCCAATTTACACGTGCAATTTGAATAACGAGCCAATTAGTACCAACAATTAGCCACTAGCAATCAATTATTGGTGTTAATCAGCAATAACATGGATTTATGCATGCATCTTGCTATGCGCTATTCTATAATGATGTGTGCGCAAATCCTTTAACACGCAATTGAAAAGGGAATGAGTCCATGGGAAGAGCATGGGTGGGTCAGGGGCATTTACTTAATATGCATGTGGTATGATAGAAATCGAGAGATCTTTGCTTAATTTATTCATAATGATCTACACCAGGTTTCAATTGGTGTAAATCCTTTTAGGTACAGATCCCAGCCCTAAGCGCCATTTATAGAATAGCGCTCAGCATGCCCTTTTTTTTTTGGGGGGGGGGGGGGGGGGTGCCATTTACAGAATCTAGTCCTTTGTTTTCTCTTTGGTCATGGATTCCTGAATTACCTATACACAGGATAGATCTCCAGTGAGATAACTTGTTCTGATGTGTTTAAAGCATTTTTTTTTCTCTTTGCTTTTCCCAATTCTTTTGGCTGCTTTTAGGGCCCAAAAGATCATGTTTGACTTTACTTTGTCTCTGAGGTAGAAAGATCACAAACATAACTATTAGTTTGCAAGCGTCTCTTTGTTAAAACTCTGCCTAGCCTGCCATTCTGGTTTCCCCAAAAAGCCCTTTTGCTTTCTGTGAGCACATGTGTGGGAAACAGCTTTATGCTGCATTTCCTGTGTCAGCACAGGGAATACTTTTATCGGGGTCTCAGTGACTAAAAAGAAGTCAGTTCTTATTGTTTGTGCATGGCATAGCTTAAGTTTCACAAACTGCATGGTTTGTTTGAAGTCAGAGCTGAACCCTGAGCTGAATCATTTCTGGCCAGTCAATTGATGTTATTGTCTAGAAGAGGTTTGTCCAACCTACAGCCCACCTTAGAAGCTTACAATTGAAGAGACTGACTCAAGTCAATTAAACCTCCAAAAAGAAGGACTCGTAAGTACTCAAACTTAGCTCAGAGGCATGTAACTCTGAAGAGAGGGAGGTAACCCTCTCTTGGAAAAAGAGTTGTATATCCAATCATAGCATAGTGGTTTGTAAAAACGAGTCCAACTAATGAGAGTAGATATAAGTTGTAAACTGTATCAGCACTTAATTGGAGTGACTCACAAAATTTTCAAACGTGCAACAGTAATGATTGCATTCAGGATATGGAACCTTTTCAATTTTTGATCGAGCACAGCTAAAGCACTTCACTCAGTGTGATTTTTTTTGATAAACATCCACTTTCGGTTGGCGGGGTCTCCTGAAGCAGACGCCGAAACGGGGCCGCGTCGGGACCCTGGAAAGTTGTACTTTGTGCATACAAGCTAAGTAAAAATTTTTTAGCATATCCTGAATGCAATCATTACTGTTGCATGTTTGAAAATTTTGTGAGTCACTCCAATTAAGTGCTGATACAGTTTACAACTTATATCTACTCTCATTAGTTGGACTCGTTTTTACAAACCACTATGCTATGATTGGATATACAACTCTTTTTCCAAGAGAGGGTTACCTCCCTCTCTTCAGAGTTACATGCCTCTGAGCTAAGTTTGAGTACTTACGAGTCCTTCTTTTTGGAGGTTTAATTGACTTGAGTCAGTCTCTTCAATTGTAATCTAGCTATTTTTCTGACTCTCATTGCTACATTGTCCCTGGTTATTGGAAACACCTTAGAAGCTTGGCAATTCTTGCCACACTTACAGTGAATTCCTGATTCTGTGCTGCAATTTGGCTCTCTATAAACATGTGCCACGCAGTGCTGGCAGTCTGGGTTGATCTTGCGCTGTCAAGTCCTACGAGACCAATTGGAACTTCTAGCACCGCATGGCTCAAACTTGCAGAAAGTCAAGCCATGGTGGGGAAGCGGGCATCCTGCTGTTCTTCTGTAGCTAAAATCAGGTGGGGGGGAGGGGGAAACCCTTGGAGAAGGCTATGGGGGAGTTTACACGAGCGAGAGAGACAGGGCGAAGGCTGAGGAGAGGACAATGCACCTTCATATTTTGCTAGCATTTGAAGAAGCATGCGGCAAAATATGACGGTGGTGTTTTGGCCTTCTGAATATTACAAAATATAAAATGTAGCTCCTGATAGAAAAAGATTAATATTGCCATTAGCATGTGGTCATTTTAAAAAATTACCATGGGAGCAGTTACCACCACCTATTTAAAGACGGTAAGAGTTCCAGTGTTATCCATTTGCTAATGAGTTAACGCATAGTAATGGAGATGCACTAACTGGTTAGTGCCGGAATGCTCACTCTTCACCCCTGATGCCCCTAAAATAACAAACAAATAAAAATCTTTAGTGCGCAGAGTGCGCACATCTCAAAACTAACCCATGACACTTTAGAACCCCTCTTGAGAGTAACTTTTCTCTTACCTCTTCCCCAATATAACAAAAGACCACTCTAGAAACCACATATCTCCTTCATCTCTCATTATTTTATATAAGAGCAAGTGAGCATTGAACACCCAGTCACCAATCTGGAATGGTTAATTCCTATGCTATAGGGGATTCTCTGTCTCTCTTCTACCCTCTTGGTGCTGCTCAGGCCATTTTCCATTTTGGGCCATTTGGGACCCTATAGTCTCATAGTATCTGCAGACCTGCTACACTTCAAATCTTAAGATTGCTGGAAGAATGCCAAATAGGTTGTGGTGGGGGGTCTGAATTCCTCCAGGTGAGTTAAGGGGTATCAATGTTCATGCTGTATTGAGCTGTACAACTTAATATGTTATGAAGTGTCACTAGGTGGCAGTATTCGTCATGCAGTCTCCCTTCTGCTGAAGACTGGCAGGTCTTTTGCAACAGTAAATGGCTGTTACAAAATAGTGGAAGGAGGATGCAGAATATTTGGGCCACCTTGGAATTGACATTGTATAGCAGAGGGGTTGATTGAATCCCAGAGCAGCTGAAGGGAGGTAATGGGGTTATTGGTTCCCTCTGTAGGGAGAGTGATTTGAGATCATTTACCTGAAGTCCTTTGTATATTTATGCGTTTTTTTCTTGACATATTTATTTATTTTATTAATTTCTATCCTGCCTATATCTTAGGTGGGCCACAAGTCTAAAACACACATAATAAAATTAATATATACAGACTAGTCATGTGAGCACTTCAATATCATACTTACAAAACTCAAACATAGTTTTGTGTTGCTAACACCTTACACATGTAGCAATCAACACAGTGCTGCCTTTCCCTGTTAGATGAAACCTCTATTGCTGTGGCAATCAAATATTAAAAAATACCTGAGCAAACAAATGGGCTTTCAAGAGCTTCTTGAACTCCATTTCATTATTACACAAGCATAAATAACAGTTTTTAGCAACTAAGGGCCTGATTCTAGCAGCAATGCCTGCCATGTCCAGAATCACATCTTTTTTTAACATAGGCGCCTTAAATGTAGGCCAGCATTTTAAAGGCCTGCATTTAAGGCGCTGGTCTCATGCCTACGGAGGCTCATAAGGACGCCTACAGATGCCTAAGTTCACTTCTAGTACAAACCATGTCCACGCTGGCCTTAGGCATCCATAGGTATCCCTATGTGCCTCCGTAGATATCCTTATTTGCCCCTCACACAGAGATTCCAAGTTACCTAGTTTCAGGAGGAAGACTTTTGTCTAGGGTTTAATGGAAGTAAAATCCAAATGTTTCAATTCATCCTCCTTTTTCTGGATCCGTATGGTAACCCAACTTTTGGCCAATCTCACATTTCTCTAATGCTTTTATGAAAAAAAAAAAATGTTTTACATGAGGAAGATTTGGTAGATATTTGCTTTATGATTTTATATATTTTTCCGTACTCTGGGTTAGATTAGGTTAGGGTTACCAGACGTCTGAATTTCCCCAGACTGCTTTTCAAAACCCAGCACTTTCTCAGAGTTTTGAAAAGCTTCCAACGTCGGGACGGCATCTGTGAACGTGCAGATGTTGTCCCGACGCACAAACAGGTTAAGGGGTTGGGGCGGGGCTGGGGAAGGAAGCGGGTTGAACTGGGCGGGCCTGGGGGTGTGGCCATGGGTCTGGATTTTCCTTCGGGAAAATCTGGTAACCCTAGTAGGTTGAACACCTTGTGTTGGCAGATCACCGAGTATATTTCAGTTTTGTTTTTTACGCAGTTTTCTTCTTATTCTCCATGTTTTGCATTTCATCAGTGCCTTTACATTTTTTTTATTTTAAATTATTATGTTGTATCTGGCAGATCTCATTTTCATATTTTTGTAATTTATCCTGGCAATGGAACTGCTAGGCTGGGCCCTGAAAATGAAGAGAGAGGTTATTGTCTGGTGTGCTTGGCTCAGAGACATCAGTGGAGCTTGGCCAATTCACAGCTCTGTGCATCCTATGTTGACGTGACCCTTTAAACACTGTAAATGTCCTCGTTGATCTAACTTGTCTCTGTAGTCTTTACTGCTATTTTAGCAGATGCTTGGGTTACATTTCTCCAAGCAAATGTACAAAGTGCAGTATTATAAATGGTTGAATTAGTTAGGCACCATAGCAAGCAAATGATCTTCACTACTAAGAACAAATTAGCATAAGAAGTGTTTGGATCATAAGAAATATTTTCATTCCAGTGAAATACTTGAATTCAAATTATGGCAATGCCCTTATCATTCTGAAACTTTCAGTTCCTAGTTCATATCTGTCTGAAAGACAGATAAGGACTGGAGTTTTCTCAGCGCAGTGTTTAAATTAATTGAATATATGCCTCAGCCACTGACTCTGCCACCATTACATTGAGTTCCTATGAGCGTCGGGAGCAATGTGGGCCATTCAGCGCAGCTCCTCGTGCTAGAAACTGCTATCTCAGTTTCGTAAAAGAGGGGGTTAGTTTAGTCCTGCTATTCAGAAGGCCTATCTATACAAATACCACCCACTATTCATAGCTATTTAATACCGGGCTGTATTCGGAATGGCTCCTGGTCAGTTAAATCAGTGGTCCCCAACCCTGTCCTGGAGGACCACCAGGCCAATCGGGTTTTCAGGCTAGCCCTAATGAATATGCATGAGCGAGATTTGCATATAATGGAAGTGACAGGCATGCAAATCTGCTTCATGCATATTTATTAGGGCTAGCCTAAAAACCCAATTGGCCTGGTGGTCCTCCAGGACAGGGTTGGGGACCACTGAGTTAAAAAACACTTAGCTGGCTAAGTGCTAATTTTTAGCACAAGATGGTCGCTGAATATTGGTGCTTAGCGGCTAGCCCGGTCTAGGGTTACCAGATTTTCCTTCTGGAAAATCTGGACCCATGGCCCCACCCCCCAGGACTGCTCAGCACTTGGCCTGTTAAATAGCATTTGTTTAAGTCTATTAAAATTTGATATACCACCATAGCACACAACTGTTCATAGCGGTTTAGGATCTTTTCCAGATAAGCCCTGCCAAAAAGTTAACCCCCGCCACAGTTTTAGCTAACACCATGCTAACTGAATACTTGGGGAAAGTGATATACATGTGAATAATTTCCTTGGAGAGCTTCAATAGTTTAATAATTTATAAGGTGTCGTGGCTTAAGTTTTCGCCCGTGCACTTTTTGCATTAGTGGAGGCGGGGCTTAAATTTTTGCCCGTGCATTTTTTGCATTAGTGGCGGGGCTTATCTGGAAAAGACCCGCGGTTTATAATATACCGGTAATATATTAAAAGATAGTGGGAGATAGCTGGCTGAGTATTAGTGGAATTGAACTCACAACCTGCAGCTGCTCTAACCACTAGGCCACTTCTCTACTATGTGCACTATTTGTAGTGCTGCCTATTCATAGTTTACTCCGGGGAGAATTCTGCAACATTGCAATGCAGAATTCTTCACAGGGAAGTTAGGTTTCTGATTCCCTCCCCTCATGGCACACATCCACAGCGCTCTCAAAGTACTAGGGTTATCAGACATTCGGATTTACCCGGATATGTTCTCTTTTTAGAGGAATGTCTAGGCGTCCAGTCTGGTTGGAGGGGGGGAGGGGGGTGCCATCTGATTTCTCACCTCAAGCAGCAGATTGCCTTGATCTGCTCATGAATCTAAACGAATATAAAAAGGAAACAAGAACTCCATTAATACTGTATAATAAGAAAGCAATGTGTGTAAGTGAATGCTAAAACTTGAAAAACACAGTCACTAAAAAAAAAAAAAAAAAATCACCATCCAAAGAGACCCAGCATGATGAAATAATAAAGACATTTTTATTCCATTTTCATTGTCCCTGCAAAAAATTTCAAAAAGGGACTTATCTGGAAACTTGTTTGGGTACCAGAACTGAATATCAAGATATATGCAACTGGCTAAAACATTCAGCTCTGTGTTTTATTTGGTCCCATTTATGCAGTTACCTTAGCTGGCTAAGGGCTGGATATTGGCACTTAACTGGCTAAGTGCTGACTCCGCCTCCAGAATACCCACAAAGTAGCTGATCTCATCTTAGGTGCTAATGAGACATTTTCAGCAGCACTATTTGGATGAGTGCTGTTGGATATGTCTGGTTAGTTCTGAACAAGCGATGTAAATGGCCAAAAGTCATTTCTGGCTATTTAAATCAGCTATCAGCTCCCCAAAGTTGAATTTGAATAGTTGTGATTGATGCACATCTGAACACAGAAGATTTTTGCTCTGGGGGAAAAAAATTCAAAATCAGTAAATCCAGAATAGTTGAGTCACATTTTTTTTTTCCTGTATGTAAATCCCCTTCTCTGAAGGGATATACACTGGCCATGATTGTTTAACCATTGCTTTGTTAGCTCTCTTTGGATACAACCTGGGTACTAATATCACTTGTGCAGAAGATCAAGAAATCAATGATCCAATGCTAGTGTTAAGTAACTGTTTTGCTGACCTTATATTGAGAAGAGGTCAACTGTTTTACTTGGCCAGAGGCAATGAAGCTCTTTTTACTCTTTATTTAAAATGCAGAGCTGTAGCATAATATCTCCACAACTTCCTAACTCCCTGGGGTCGTGCACTAGCAACCTTTCTTTCCACAAGCAATAACGTTTGCATTAGGGGATGTTGCATCTACCACATACAGCTAAGTATTTTAACTTTCTGTTCCTTACAGATGTTTAACCTTGTCAAACAAATACCTTGAAATGTCTTAATGCAATATTTTTTAGTGCTAACATGGTAGTATAGCTAGCCCATCTGGTCTGCTTGGTTGTTCCTGTCCACATGGCTTTAACTTAGAATATTCCCAACTGTCATTTGTACAAACTTGGCTGTATGTCAGATATTGCCTTTAATCTGAATTATTTATTTATTTATTTAATTTATTCAGATTTGCTATACCATTCTCCCAGGGGACCTCAGAATGGTTTACATGAATTTATTCAAGTACTTAAACATTTTCCCCAGTCTGTCCTGGTGGGCTCACAATCTATTTGATGTATCTGGGGCAATGGGGGCATTTGCTGACTTGCCCAGGGTCACAGGGAACAGTGGGGGTTTGAACCCACAACCTGACGGGGGCTGAGGCTGTAGCATTAACCACTGTGTACCACGCTCTCCCCCCCTTGTCTTTCTTCTTTGATATTCTAGTTCAGGAGTCCTTAAACCTTTGACAAGAATGGCTACATTGAGAGGGCCTATATTAGAGAATGACACAGGGACAAATTTTTCCCCGTCCCCGCAAGTTTTTTTTTTACCTCTCCCTACCCCATTCCTTCAAGCTCTGTCCTCATCTGCACAAGCCTCAAACACTTTAAAATCATAAGTGTTTGAGACTTGTGCGGTTAAGGCAGAGCTTACAGGAATGGGGCATGGACAGGGAAAATGACAGGCCACACTGCTGTCCGCAGGGAGGAGAGTGACTTTAACACTTTCTCCTCTACCTCGGACAGCTCATTGGGCTGTACACTGATGTGTGCAAAGAGAAACAGGGTGTGGGGGAGGATACTGATTTATAGGATGCAGGGCAGTGCCAGAAACCCTAGCACTGGCTCTGCGCATAGGAAATTTGAAATGACTGAGAGGGCCAGGAGCTTAGCAAAGGGAGATGGGGGGCGATGAGAGAGGGGCATGCCTGCACCTTTTGATGATTTGAACGTCTGAGGCCCTAGTTCACGGTGGTTAAGCAGTTTATTGTGAGTTGGCAACTCTACTGTAACTTCCAGGAGCTCTGCCCCCTCCCTTCTCCCTTCCATTGTATTTGTCCACGAAGTGTTGGGAGGTGGAGGTCTGGGAGACGTGCACAATGGCACATGTTTTATCTTCATATCTCCCATCCCTTGTCTGCTCTCCTTTCACTTGCCTCTTCCATGATCTGAGCAGCAGAGGCACTGGCCAAGGTCTTTTTGCAAAACAAGTGGGGCGTGGGATAGACCACATCAACCTGGAGACAAACAATCTTTATTTCTATTAGCACCAAAATATAGTACATATATTATGGAAAGATCCAGTAGATGATCCGACACGGTCTGTCGGGTGACTTTTATGTACCCTGCTTTTTGACTTCTCCACAAGTCCCGCAAATGTTTTCAAGTGTTTTTTTTTTTTAGTGTTCGGCAGATGCTTCAAGTTTTATTTTTCAAGTTTGTATTCCAAGCACTGGAGTGACACCTAGTGAACCCATAACCACACCCCTGAGGCAGACCTCCACCTGGAGGCCGAAACACGGACCATATGGGGTCATCTACTTGATCTTTCCACAATAAAGAGAATTTATGTGGTTTTATATGTACTATAGTATGATGTTAATAGAAATAAAGGTTGATGTGGTCTATCCCACTCCCCACTTGTTTTTCTTTAGTCTAATTTTATGTGGAGTTTCTGTTCCCTTCTTTTTTGTTCTACAAAAGGGCTTTCTGCATCATTTCCTCTTGCCCTTGATGCCAAGTACTTTCAGCTTTGCAGTGGGTCTTTATTGCTCCACTCACCTGAACTTCCATTAATAGTGCTGGGAGCTCCTTTAAACATTCTCCAGGGCTTATCCCTACTTCCATTCTTTGACCCCCCCCCCCTTCCAGCATGTAGCAGCATCAAGCTTTCGATACAAATAGCACCTTTGACCTCTGGATGCAGTCACACAGCTTGAGCCCTAGTGGTAGAACCAGTAGATCACCACTAGGAGGTGAGAGGTGTCATTGTGAACTGATACCTGATGGGGCAGGAACGATAGAGGATCCTTTCTGCCTTCCAATAGACACCAGATGACCCCTGGTAAGGTGAAAAGGGAGATGGTTATAACTGATGTATAGGAGAGATAAAGATGGGGTGCCTTAAACTTCTGCATCTGCTTCTTGATTATTGTACGCTGGCACCTGTGCATGTTTTGGGATAGGTACAAAGTAATATATAGAAATTTAAAAAAAAAAAAAAACCCACAAAGGAAATAAAGTAATACCTTTTTTATTGGACTAACTCAATGCATTTTATGATGAACATAAGAACAGCCTTACTGGGTCAGACCAATGGTCCATCAAGTCCAGTAGCCTGTTCTCAAGGTGGCCAATCCAGGTCACTAGTACCTGGCCAAAACCCAAGGTGTAGCAATATTCCATGCAGCCTATCCAAGGCAAGCAGTGGCTTCCCCCGTATCCTCTGGTAAGTGTCAAAATATTTCATTATTTTAATTTCAAAGGTCTTACGTTCTTGGATTGTCTTAAAGTTCCCATTTAGTATTCTTACCATAAAATCATTGGTGCAGTGGTCAGTTTTTCTAAAGTGTTGTCCAACAGAGGTGACATCCTGGTTGATATTATGCAATTTTTAATATGATATCTATGTAAGTTGATTCTGGTCTTTAGCATCTGGCTTGTTTCACCAATGTAACATCCCTCTTTGAACTTTTTGCACTGAATGTTGTATACCACATTAGAAGACTGTGGTGCTGGAGAAGACTTTTACAAATCTCATGGACAGCTAGGATCACCAACAAAGATGTTCTTGATAATATAAACCCAGAGTTATCCCTGTAAAGCAAGATTACCAGACAGAAACTGACCTATTTTGGACATGTGATGAGGACGAATTTACTACAAAAGGAGTTGCTACTCGGAATGGTCAGTGGTAAAAGGAAGCAGGCGCGTTGGCTAGATACTATCAAGAATGACAAGGGAATGAACATCAAGCAATTGAAAGAAGCCGTGGAAAACAGGGAAGCATGGCGAGGATTGGCCTACAGAGTATCCAAGGGTCGGCCATGATTGAATGGATAGTAGTAATAGCGCATATGCCCTAGTGCCTACATAATAGGTGGCAGTAGGGGCTCGGGTGCTATGTGTTAATTGGAAAATTAGCATATGGCCATTAATAGAGAAAATAGAAAACACTGCCATTTTACCCCACAGTAAAAATGGCCTTAGCATGTAGGAATGACCCACAGTTTGGTTAAAGAGCCTTTTAGTTTTGTACTTTCTGACTGCTGTCCCTTTGTGGAGATGGAGGGAGGATGTTGTAGCTAAGTGTTCCAAAAATAATTTACTCAGAACTAGAACATTATTGTGTGAGTAGACATGTTTTCTGTAAAAAAAAAAAAAAATTACATTAGATCTTTTACAAAGTGCTGAAAAGTCATCACAGAGTTCAGATGTACATTCTCCAAATAAACCTTGAAATTCTTGTTTTAGAACCGTAATATTTCTTTTAAAATGACATTTCTTTTCCCTCCCCTCACTTTTTTGTTATGAAAATATTGTAGAACATTTGGAGTCCTTATTTTTCTTAATGTCATGTGGGCTAACCTAATGGGTTGATGGCTGTGCTGTGTGTTACCATTCAAGACTTTTGGGCTCCAGCCCTAACATCCGCGTTGGCTCTGCCTTGTGAGTTCTGGCAGTGGGACAACAGACGAACCTGATGACTGTTCAAATAATTCTCTTGAAGGAGCTTCAATCTACCAGCAAAAACAGTCTTCACAACACCTCATTTAGCTGGGAGACAGGAAGGAAATGAAAGATAATACTGAGGACACTTTATACAACCACATAAAATAGTTCCTAAACACTGCTAAGTCATTCTCCAACTTATAGTAGTGTGTAGGCAACTGGGATACTACTGTAAGAATTATGTGGAATCATAGAGAATTCAGAGAGACTTATAGAAACAAAATCGTGTAAGGAAAGACTAAAACGGTTAGAGCTCTTCAGCTTGGAAAAAAGAAGGCTGAGGGGAGATATGATTGAAGTCTACAAAATCCTGTGTGGTATTAGAACGGGTGCAAGTGGATGGGTTTTTCACTCCGTCAAAAATTACAAAGACTTGGGGACACTCAATGAAGTTATAGGGAAAAACTTTTAAAAAGAATAGGAGGAAAAAAAATTCCACTCAGAGAATAGTTAAGCTCTGGAACGCATTGCCAGAGGTTGTGATAAAAGCGGATGGCGTAGCTGGTTTTAATAATAATAATAATAACTTTATTTTTGTATACCGCAAATACCACAAAATAGTTCAGAGCGGTTCACAATGCAAGAGACTGTACATATACAGCGAAGATACAGAGAATTAATTGTCACAATATGCAGCGGAGATACAGGGAATCAGTTATCACAATGTCGGGGACAGAGCGGTTCCGAGAAAGGTTTGGACAAATACCTGAGGGAGAAGTCCATAATCTGTTGTTAAGACATGGGGGAAGCCTCTTCTTGCCCTGTATCAGTAGCATGGAATGTTGCTACTCTTTGGGTTTTGTCCAGGTATTACTGACCTGGATTGGCCACCGTGAGAACGGGCTACTGGGCTTGATGGCATATAGGTCTGACCCAGTAAAGCTATTCTTATGTTCTTAGGATATACAGTATAATCTCATTATAATGGACTCGCTTATAACGAAACCTCGCTTATAGCGGACGAGGTCCACTGGTCCCGGCCGAGCGCCATTATAAACATATAGAAAATGATTGGATATAGCGGACTCGCATATAACGGACTTTTGGATATAACAGACAAACAATTTGGTCCCCAGAGCCACTTTTAGCTGTAGTTTCATTCGGCTGTAACAGACATGCAGTCTCTGCCTACAAGGCACGTGGCATGCCGGTGATATATCATCAAAATGCAGCCCAGAAAAGAATGACAGGTATTTTTCTTTCCTGTACAGTGTTCTGGTTTGCAATGATTTTGTACCATACCAATGTTTTGCTGAGTTTTGTTCTTGATGTTGCTGATATGGCTTGTGCGCTGACTGTTGTTCATCGATTGTACATTGTTTCAAGTTGCCCTAAATAAAGTTTTTAAAAAAAATGTAACTTTGGATATAACGGACTCTGGATATAATGGACCGTTTTTCCAGGTCCCTTGAAGTCCGTTATAACGAGATTTATACTGTATCTGTTTAAAAACTGGTAATTTGGATGTACACAGCAGTAGCACAGGCAGAAAGGATTTTGGGGGGGGTTGTTTTTTTTTTTGGGGAGTGCAACAGGTAACATGGGTAGATACCCATTTTCATTTACCTCCGCTCTCCTACCAAACTTAAAATACTTTAGCTGTTGGGGATCCCCAGGTCCTGTCAGCTGAAGATATTTGGGGTCCACTCATCCACTGCCATGAAAAAGACATGGCAGTCAATGGCGGCATTTTCAGCCACCACCATCAGCACTTTAAGCATCATCAGTTTTAAACTTTCCTGCTTGGGACGGTAGACTTCAAAATCCTGCATGGAGTAGAACAGGTACAAGTGGATTATTTTTCACTCCGTCAAAAATTACAAAGACTAGAGGACACTCGATGAAGTTACAGGGAAATACTTTTAAAACCAATAGGAGGAAAATTTTTTTCACTATGAGAATAGTTAAGCTCTGGAATGCGTTGCCAGAGATGGTGTTAAAAAGTAATAAATCGCCAGGACCGGAAGCCTTCTCTCTGACATCGCAACATCAGAGGGAAGGCTTCCGGATGAGGCGCGGGACACATGAGGAGCCGTTCCCCATGGCTTTGTGCACACTGTGGCAATGAGGAAGAGAGAGCCGGCCAGAAGATAACACTGGGGGTGGCAATGAAAACGCACATCGCACCGCGGGCCGCATAAAAAGGCCAGACGGGAGCCGTCCAGAAGCATGATTAAAGTCTCAAGTGTAGTGGCAGATTCGTCCACGAAATGGGTTCTTCTACACCAGTGGTCTCAAACACAAACCCTTTGCAAGGCCACATTTTGGATTTGTAGTTACTTGGAGGGCCTCAGAAAAAATAGTTAATGTCGTATTAAAGAAATGATAATATTGTAATTTATAGCTAAGGAGACATATGATCAAGAAACTGTTTTATTTTACTTTTGTGATTATGATAAACATACTGAGGGCCTCAAAATAGTACCTGGCATGTGGCCCCCCCTGGCCCTGAGTTTGAGACCACTGTTCTACACTGAAAACAGAGTAGCAAACAATGTCTGTTCTAATACATTGAAAATAGGAACAAGAACAGGGCTTTTTTTTTTCATGGGGTACTCGGGGATACTGAGTAATGGCACCTTTCTCATTGCATGTTAAAAATGGCCCCAGGTATTAAAGAAACAGCTCTGAATCTGCACACAATTGCTTCCTTTTCTTAGTTTCTGTGATTGGCTGCAGGGGGCCTGGCTATTTTGGGGTAGATTCTTCAGTGATCACTCCAGCCCTCAACCATAGCCCAGCATTTGAGTATTAAAAAAACCCCACACAGACCTGAGAGTATGCAATAAAGAATAACTCCTAATGGCAAAAATTCTTTACTTTGGATTTATATATAAGACAAGTTATCTTTTTCTCTAACTAGTCTTAGTACATAAATATCTAAGGATAAGTAGGAAAAAAAGAATAAAAAACAAGCAACTTTCAAAATTTAAAACCATTGGAATGTAATACAAAATGTATAAACAATAAGGCGACAAACTACAGACAGTAGCTAAACCAAAGCACAAAATTAGCATTCAAACAATTTTCTTTATTCTATGCACGTGGAGGGGCATAATAATAATAAAAAAAAGTCTAAGTCCCCTTTTGGCCTAAGGCCTTAAACTTTGAAAGTAGAAGCAGAGAAAATGTCCATTATCAAAAAAAACATCCAAAAGGAGGTTTTTTTTTTTTATAATGGCCTGCCTCTACGTTCAGCTGTTTAAACGCCCAGACCACCACTACGTCTAAACTTATACCATATAATCAACCTAAAAAAAGCCTAAGCCCCAAACGTCCAGAACAAGAGCTTTTAGGCGAAGGAGGAGCCAGTCCTTCGCCTAAAAGCTGGATTCTGTAACCGGTGTCTGTCAAAAACAACACCGGTTACAGAATCCACCCCCCTCGACAACATCGGGGTAAGAGGTAGCCCAAACTCTCTTACCCCGCCAGCCGCAACCTTCCCCGACAACATTGGGGCAAGAAGGAGCCCAAGCCCTCTTGCCTCGCCAGCCGCGACTTTCCCCAAGAACATCGGGGCAAGAAAGAGACCAAGCCCTCTTGCCCCGCCAGCCGCAACCCTCCCCGACAACATCGGGTCAAGATGGAGCCCAAGCCCTCTTGCCCCGTGATCTCTCCCCCTCCCCCCACACACAATATGGCCAGGAGGGAGCCCAAGCCCTCAAGGCCCATGACACCCTCTAACCCCCACCCCCTACTA
The DNA here is from genome assembly GCF_902459505.1 of Geotrypetes seraphini. Classification (NCBI taxonomy): domain Eukaryota; kingdom Metazoa; phylum Chordata; class Amphibia; order Gymnophiona; family Dermophiidae; genus Geotrypetes; species Geotrypetes seraphini. Next base: position 174,276,027 of record NC_047089.1, read on the forward strand.
AAATACGAGCAAGAGGGATCCCAGGCCCTTCTGCCCTCAACAAACCCCCCCCCACAACTGCCCCCCCGAACCCCCGATAGGCCCCCCTGACGACCCGGCCCATGTGCCTAAGGCCCCGCCCACAGGAGGGGCCTAAGACAACTGGGCCAATTCCGGTTGGCCCAGATGCCTCAAGCCCCACTTGTGGGCGGGGTTTGAGACACCTGGGCCAATCAGGCCCTAAGGCCAGCCATTCCCGTGATGTCTGGCCTGTCAGACGGACAGGCTTGGCACCTGTCCATCCGACCAATTTTTTTTAAGGAACGGGGAAGGGGTGTGTGGGTGGTGGGGTGGGGGGGTCGTGGGGTCAGCGGGGGGGGGTCATGGGTTGGCAGGGAGGCCGATCAGGGGTTCGGTGGGGGGGTTTCATCGAGGGCAGGAGGGCCTGGGATCCCTTCTGCCCGTATTTTAGTGGGGAGTGGGGGTTGGAGGGTGTCGTGGGCCAGGAGGGCTTGGGCTCCCTCCTGGCCGGATCGTGTGTGGGGGGGGGGGTGATGGGGGAGATCGCAGGGCAAGAGGGCTTGGGCTCCCTCTTGCCCTGATGTTGTCGGGGAGGGTCACGGCTGGTGGGGCAAGAGGCTTGGTCTCCCTCTTGCCTAATTGTTGTAAGGAGGAGGGCTCATCGCTGCAGGAGAGATGGCTCATCTCTCCTGCCGCGATGATGATCGCCTACACCCCTCCGAACTGCGGCACTTTGGGGTGAGCATTGCTGGCAGGGGAGATGCCCTGCCCTGATGCTCACCCCGAAGTGCCGCGGTTCGGAAGGGTGTAGGCGATCATCATCGTGGCAGGAGAGATGAGCCATCTCTCCTTCAGTGATAGGCAGGTTGCTGGGGCGCTGAGCTGCAGCGATCAGCTCAGCGGCCCCTTTTTCGGCACTTATACCTGTTTTGACTTGGTCTAAGTCAAAACGTATAAGTGCCGACTAGGCAACCTGTCAAATGTTTTGGTTATACGTGTTGTACACCTAGGTGTAGGTCGGCCCACCTCCCGCCCACCCTTTCCCCTCCTCTAAAAACTCCTCTTTTCTCTCTGTGCGTTTAGAGGCACGGGAAAGGCCTAAGCTGGTTTTAGATACGTCTAATACCAGCTTTGATTATGGGTACTTGGACGATCAGGCTTTTTGATCGTCCAAGTAGCCATTTAGGCCACTTTTTAGATGTTTTTTTTTTATTTTGAGCCCCATAGCTTTTTATATCAAAAAGCTCTGCAATGACATTAACAGATACTGGCGAAAGAACGAGCAATGAGGAATCCTAGGCTAGAGCTCAGTTCTCATTCTCTGGCTACTCAGAATTCATGGTTCAGGAGCTCAAAATATGCTTCCTAACTCTCTCTAAAAGTAACTCACGATAGATGCGTACAGAGCTAACAGTTCTAGAGAGAGTAATTCGGCCCAAACCACTAAAGACTAAAAGCTTGACTAAATAGCCAGGCTCTCAAGAGCTCATGGAATTGAAAACACTCTGTGACCAACCTAATCTTCTGGGAGCATAAAGCTTTTAGCATACATTGAAAGTGGCAAAGTAGGATTTGTGTGATAATCCCATGAGCTAAAAAAATATGTGACGAGTGTTTTCCAAGTCAGTTATTATTAATTCAACTAAATAGTTGAACTTGATATAATTCCACTGAAATGCCATTCTTGCGTCTACAAGTCATTAAAATAATAGGGAATTTAGGGGTCCTTTTACTTATTTATTTAAAAAATTTCTATACCGTTTAAAACTAAACAGTTTACAGAATTATATACATTATTTAAAACAAAATCATCATAACATAGACATACAAATAATCCTTAAATATCACATTTACAATCTAAAACCATGTTAATAAAGATCGTGAACAGTTCATCAGCTTTGCCAGAGAGGGCAATTATTGACTAGAAAAAGGCATCTACAAATAGTTGCTTCTTGAGTAGTTTCTTAACCGTGCCCTTTTCACAACAATTTCATATTTGGCCCACAAGGGAGTTCCATATTTTAACTCCTGCACAGCAGAAAGTTATTTCACCAGTCTCAACAAGCCTTGGGTTCACATTCGTCTTCAGTAAAGCTAGATTTTCAGAACGTAATGATCTGTTTGGTGTATAACTGAACATGTTTCCAATTCTGGAATGTTCCCATACAAGAACTGATGGCAGATCATTACTGTTTTATATTGTATTCTGAAGGCGACTGGTAGCTAATGCAATTGCTGTAGATATGGCAAAATGTGATCATATTTAGACAGTCCCTTAATCAGTCTTGCCGCTGCTTTTTGTATAACCTGCAATGCCCTACTCCTTGCTTTTGTTATTCCAAGGTACAGGGCATTGCAATAATCAAGTCTCGACAGAACCATAGCTTGAACTACAGTACGAAAATGATATGGTGCAAGCATTGGTTTCAATCGATGTAACAAATGCATTTGTGCAAAACATACTTGTACAGTCTTAATTACTGTATTTTCACGTATATAACGCGCATGTTATACACGATTTTACAAACCGAATATAATCATGTGCGTTATATATGTGAGCGCGTTATACAAATTTTTTTTTTCAGTGCGATCCGGCATCCCCCCTGCGAACCGGCATCCTCCCCCCCTGCTCGCGTCACCCCCCCTCCCCCACGATCCTACATCCCCCCCAGCACCGCAAAGACATCGGTCGCTTACCCGCTTGGGCACCGTCACCAGCACCAATGCCAGTGCCAGTGCCTGAAGATCCTCCCTCGTTGGGCTGGGCTGGGCTGGGCGGTGCGAGGGAAATCCTCCCTCTTCCCTGTGCCGGGCTGGACTGGAATTTGAGCATTTGCGCATGCTCAAAGCCTTCTGGTCTCCCTCTCTCCGAGATTCTGAATCTGAAAATCTCGGAAAGAGTGAGACCAGAAGGCTTTGAGCATGCGCAAATGCTCAAAGCCCAGTCCAGCCCGGCACAGGGAAGAGGGAGGATCTCCCTCACACCGCATAGTCCAGCCCAGCCCAACGAGGGAGGACCTTCGGGCACTGGCACGTCCTTTTGCATTGGTGCTGGTGCCGTTGCCCAATCGGGTAAGCGACCAATGTCTTTGAGTTGTGGGGGGGATGTAGGATCGCAGGGGAAGGGGGGTGACGCGAGCGGGGGGGGGGGGAGGATGCCGGTTCGCAGGCCAGAAGAGGGAGTAAGCGGGAGTGGCGGGAGGAGGTTATAGCAGCATGCGCGGTATATGCGTGTGCTTGCTATATAAAAATTTTTTTACACAAATGGTTTGGACCCACGCGCTATACGCGTATGTGTGTTATACACGTATGCACGTTATATGCGTGAAAATACGGTACTTGCAACTTCATTGTGAGGCCGGAATCAAACCTAACACCTAAGATAGTCATAAACTCATGTACAGGAAGAAAATCGTCAATGACTTTCATTTCTTTAGGTCACTGTTGATCCTGTTTTATCTACATTTAATTTCAAGCCTTGATCTCCCATCCACTCCTCAATTTTGCACATATATTGACTCAGAGATTTTTCAAAATGATATGATATTGTCTGCATATATTCGATATTCAGCTCCTAGGGATTCAAAAAGTTTGCCTATAGCAGCCATATAAATGTTAAATAATAGGGCAGAGAGCACCGAGCCCTGTGGTATTTCAGTCCTAGCTGAGTATTCGCTTGAAATCTTACTTCCATTTATTTACTTGAAAAAAACGTCCTAAGAGGTAAGCTACACTTCTCACTCCGTATTCGCTGTGATAGGGGATTAACAGAACCACAAATACTGAAAACCGCGAATAATTTTTTTATCTGTTATTTGCTCTTTTCTATTATAAACCATCCTGATTATGGTGAAACTGCGAATAACATGTTGGGAGACCTGGCCTGTTTCTGAAGGAGAGGCAAAACACGGTGAACAAAGTGCTGGGAATCAGCAATTTTCTCTGTAAACGCTTGGAATCGGCGATTTCTCTACGCTGATGTAATTTGGGGGGAGGAGCCGGCAAGCTAAAAACTGTGAATAATTGAAACCGTGAATGCTGAAACTGCGAATACGGAGGGAGAAGTGTACAGTAAAAAGTGGTCTTAGTTTGCCCATGTATAGGTTTTTCTTGCGAGCTAAGGCCATATTTACCATAGCCATAAAAATGGCCTTTTTCAATTTTTTCGTATTAATGGCCGTATATAGAATTTATCCTCAAATGAAAGCAATCCTTTCAAATAATTCACACAGTGGTTGAATTATATGACCTTAATTATGAAGATACAAGAAACACGTGGACACACATTAACACATATCACTGAGTTTACTCATTACCATGTAAATAAACGAGGATATGGATGGTGTGTGAGCACTTATGAAGAGCTGCTGTTTGGTTCTAGATAAGGAGATTTCAAAAGTGAGCTCTCAAAGCTACTTTATATCTTTGACTTACTGAATATTTTTCCAAATTATTCACTCTTGTCTCATTATTATATATCTCTTTGGAAGGATTGGTTTATGAAACATCATATTGACAATATTATGACAGAAGCGTTTCAAGTTTTATCTTTTTAAAGCTCCCTGTGACATCTTGGCATCTTTTGAGTTGAAGGTATCCACAAACTGCTGATGCCATGGAAAATTGGAGGGAGATGTAATGTAATGTAATTTATTTCTTATATACCGAGATTTAAGAGTTGGGTAGTTTGAAGGGAGCTACAGATACTTCAGAATGAGCTGGGAGCCAAGAGTGAGAATCTCCAGGTCGGTGAGATAAATGCTCCGACACTCATAGGAATTGAATGAGCATCGGAGCATTTACTTTGCTGGTCCACGGTAAATGCTCTACTGCTGCTTGATAAAAGGAGCCCAGAGAGATAGACCACTACTGAGGGCAGCCAGTGTTTAAAGAACCAGAAGGATTCCTACTAAATCATGGGTTATAAGATTGGGGGGGGGGGGGGGGGAGGGGAGGACTCGGATAGAGCAGCAAGAGTGGGCTGAGTCTTGAGAAACATTAGAAGTTATATAGTATCAGCAGAGTAGGGTGTGAGAGATGAAGAAATAACCCAAATGAGCATTCTCAATATTTCAAAGGGAAGCCTTTTTTTTTTTTTTTTTACAGATTTTGTTAGAGAAAATGTTTGCTATTACTTGCGTAAGGATGAAACAGAAATATACTGAGAGTTTTCACTACCTGGGAATCAGTGTTTACATTTGCTGACCTCCTCCCCACCCACCCCCACCCCCACTACACACACCACCTCAACCAGTGGTCTCAAACTTGCAGCCCACCAGGTACTATTTTGAGGCCCTTGGTATGCTTATCAAAATCACAAAAGTAAAATAAAATAGTTTCTTGATCATATGTCTCTTTAAGACTTAGCCAAAAGGAAAGATTTATAAACTATAAAGAGTTTTACCTCATGCAAAATTGTCATTTCTTTAATAAAGCATTAACTATTTTTTCTGAGGCCCTCTAAGTACCTACAAATTCAAAATGTGGCCCTGCAGAGGGTTTGAGTTTGAGACCATTGACCTCAACCAACTGCTTTCCGTCTCCCCCAAGTGATCCAATCCCAGCCAATGGCAGAAAAGCACAGCTGTCAGTGAAGTAGGTCTCGTGTTTCTCTATATCTGCTCTTCCTGTATCCAGTGCCTTTTCTGCTTATGTGGTTCTTGGTAGAGAATGACATGGCTACAAATTTTTCCCTACCCTGCCGGAACTAATTTCCCATCCTGTCCTAGAGAGTTATTTTCCTGTCCCTGCCCCATCCTGCAAGCTTCATCCTCATCTGCACAAGCCTTAAACACTTTAAAATCATAAGTGTTCGAGGCTTGTGTGGCTAAGGCATAGCGTACAGGAATGGGACAGGGACAGCGAGAAAACTTGCAGGGACCGGACGAGGAAATTGAGTTCCCACGGAGACGGGGAAAAAATTGTCCCCGTGTCATTCTCTAGTTATCAGCTCAAACCAACTGCTTGTCCTGTCTGATGCTCTGCAGATTTCTGCTCTACATGGCCAGTCCAAGCGTATCTGACAGCCTAGGTCAATGGTCTTCATTAATTTTTAAGTTGGAGCCACTTTGGATCCAACTGAGTTGAAGGAGAGCAGCCAACTATCTTCCCATGTGAGGCTGTGTCACTGCTGCCCAGTGTATACCAATGACATCTACCCCACCAGCCTATCTTCAGACTTTTTATTGTGTGTATGGTGAAGAAGGTAGACATTTCCAAATGCATAATAGCAAACATTTGGAGACTACATTAAATGGAACTTAGGCACAGTACTGGGCAGAGCTCTGGGTTTCTGACCCATAAATATCTAAGAAAAAGAACAATTTAAATTAAATCATGAAATTATACAGAGTGTATGTTTGGGCAGACTGGATGGACCATTTGTATCGTTATCTGCCGTCATTTACTATGTTACTATTTCCAAATGCATAATAGCAAACATTTCATCTACTGAGAAATGCATTCCCCTTCAAGCACGTGGCTTTTCCTCCCATCCACTTTCCTCTTTGTGTAGAACTTGGGTAGAGAAGCAAAGAGTTGCAGAAAAACAGCCAGAATATTGAGGAGGGCCACCCCAGAGGACTCCAGGGGCCATCATTGAAGAACATTGGCTTAGGTGAACCTTCAGCTGTTGGTCCCATAAAATAAAAACAACTCATAACCAAACCAAGAACCACTGATATGATATGTGTGATACCTTTGTAAACCAAATTAAGGTTATGGAAACACTGAGAGGAATTAGGGGAGGGAAGAAGTCACATGGTACAGAGATGAGTTATCACTATTAATTCATTTCAGGTAGGGTCTAAATCAGAACCTGGTAGGCTGCATAACCCCTCTACAGAGTTAACCATCTTCTCTTTTACCTTGGATACAGAAGCAGAATTAGAAAATAAAACTTAGAAAATTAGTTTCCCAGTGTTCCTAAATCTTATTTATTTAAAAAACAAACACACTTATATTCCAATTATACAGTACCTAAGAAGAATACAACAAAAAGCAAGATAAGACAAAAATACAAAAAAACCCCAAACAAACCCCAGTATAAAACCTACCAGTATAAAACCACCGGTTAGAGGTTGTAAATGTAAAAGTCATCACCAACATCTTTTCTCACATCAAGCAGCACTGTGGGGTAAAGACCTAGAACAATTACTCGTGCCTACTACCTATAGGGAATTCAGGAAACGTCTAAAAACACAACTGTTCCTGAAATACTTAGGAAACCAACCTATACAATCTTAGTCCTCATCAAATGATCTCTAGAACTGTCAATCACCAAGTCTATACTTTGTTGAGTCCACTCAATCTGTAACATCTTTAATCATTGTAAACCACATAGAACTTCATGGTCCTGCGGTATATAAAAAAATTATTATAAAACAAAACAATATACAGATAACATTTCCATTAATCATTTCATTCCTTCAGTCACTGCTTGTTAACCACTTACAAAGCTTCTATTAAAGAGATGCTTTTAATAATTTTATTAAGCTGCGTTAGCGTTTTTAGTGCATGCAGCATTTTAGCGCGTGTTAAACCCGCGCTACGCAGCTCAATTAAGGTCCAGCGCACGCCGCAATTTAGTGTGCACTATTCCGTGCGTTAAAGCCCTAATGTGGTTTATTAAAAGGAGCCCTTAAAGTTATTATTCATTCTCAATTGTTCAACCAGATTATTCTAAAGCTTCACCCCTGCCACCAAAATATCCACAGCTCTGGTACTAGCATACCTCATATGCTGTACTCAGCAACAGATAAATGTGTGTTCCTCGATCTTAAGGGTTGATGGGGCTGATGTAATGCCACAAAATGTGAACGGTGTCACATGCTCAAATTTGCTACCACCAAATATTAAAGAATAGCTTAATTGAGTAGCAAATGTTTAAACATGTTTGCAGAAAGTAGACTATTCAGGTTGCAGCAAGTATGTAGAAAACTTTTAAGCAACCTTTCAACCTGATTCTTAAAAACAGTTGTGTTAAGACACTGAACTATTGCACTGTGCAACCTCAGAAGAAAATAATCAAATAATAAAAACCATTTACTTTACTTTTAGTGATTTCTCTTGGGAACTTTGCACATTTGATGGAAAACATTAAGGAGCTCCTTTGGGATGCCATAATTAGACTACATTTGCTCTAAATCAATGCTTCTCAAACCATTTCTTAAGTACTATATACAGTATACTTGAATATAAGACAATCTGAATATAAGTCGAGGGGCCCTTTTTCCTCATAAAAAGGAGGAAAAAAGATCGAGTTGAATATAAACCAGGGGAAGTTAATATTCATGTGCCCTGCTAGGATCTGCACCCAACCCTTCCTGCCAGGCTCTGTACTTCCTGCCAGGCTCTGTACCCAGCTCCCTCACTTCTTACCCTGCCAGGCTCTCAACCCTGTCCTCCCTCCTACCTCCCCCCATGTACCTTTTTGAATCCCTGGCGATCCTTAAAATACGTTTCCCCCCCTATCCCCACCCCTCCACCCTCCCTGGATGTGCAAGGATTCTAATGAAAAAAGAAAGAAAAAAACATAACCCTAATTATAATGCAATAAAATTAGTCAATGGACTCCAAACATCATTAAAGGACTTATTATTCCCCCAACGCTCCGCCATCATCCTTTTAATAATTTTTAATAAACTTGAAACTTGAACAGTGATAGGCTGGCATATTCTGAACAGCTGAGGTCCAACTCATTTCTCTCTCCCTTCATTCCTTACTCTTCAAGAAGTCATCTGCTGCCAAAAGACATGTTTATGCAGCTGACTTATGACAAGCCTGTTGGCTTTCCTGCTGTTTTGAAAAGGCAAAATGTGACAATTATGGAGGTGCAGCAGCAGGGCTGCCAACAACCACCGAAATGTAACAAAAGAGCATTTGCTCTTCTTAGATACTTAAAAAATTAGGATCAGTGGTAAAAAACACAAAGAAAGAGGAGGCCAGATGCCCCATTCCCACCAAAATTCTGTTTCTGTCATTTGAGCCGACATATGTTTCTATCACCCACAGTCACCCTTGGCCTTAATTGAGATAAATAAAAACGTGTCAAGCTTTCACTTTGCAGTCTTCTTTCCAAAAGTATTACATTTTTGCCAGCAAACTGAAATGACAAAAGCTTAAAGTTCAAATCTTTGAGGCCTAATATTCAGTGCAGCCCGTCATTTTTAGCAGCTACTGTAATCTGAGAAAAGAGCCACTGAGATAGATGACCAGAAATAGATGGGCCTAGTGCATTTGTGGAGCCCCTTCACTTGCCATTTCATGATTTGGGTTCTGAAATATAGCTCTGTTGGACCTGTTGGCTTTAGAGAAGAGCACACTGTCTTTCAGATAAGTTGTCATGAGTTATTATGAGATATAATGACTATATGGCTCATTGGGATTGCCTCAATATCTACATCAGGGGTGTCCAACCTTTTGGCTTACCTGGGCCGCATTGACTGGAAAAAATGTTTCTAGGACCGCACAAACACGTAAACGCTGCAGCAAGACAGAGGAGGGAGCCGGCAAGATGGTAAACACCCGGGGGCAGCAGAAGAAAACACTGCATCGCCCTCTACCGGGGCCGCACAAAATACTTCATGGGGCCGCAGGTTGGACACCCCTGATCTACATGATTATAAAATTGTGATTTAGCAATTCCAGTGTGGAGGATTGTTTGAAATTCATATTTAATCTTCAACATTTCCCCCTTCTTTTACAGTAAATGCTCTGACGCCCATAGGAATTGAATGGGTGTTGGAGCATTTGGCGCGTGGCACTCGGCTGCGCAGCTTTGTAAAAAAAGTGTGGGGGGGGGGCACTTTATTTTTCTCACTGCACACATTAGTGATGTATCAGTGAATGATGTATCAGTGACTGTAATCCCCATTGAGAGGTCTAAACACAGGAGCTTTGCTAGGAAGAAGATTATTTATCTTTTGCAATGTCCCTGATAACTGAGGACTTTTTTGAAGCTGCGTTTAGGTCCTAACCCTTCCTACTTGCAATATGTTTTATGTTTTATTAAAACTTGTTATACCGCTTGTTCTTATGACAGATCCAAGCAGTTTATTCTATACTGAGTGAGGGTGTATCTGCGTTCTGCGTATATGAAAAGGACGTGGATTTCTGTTAGCATTGACTGTGCAGGATCGATGTGTATTAATCTGGCTTGCTTAGTTTTACAATGGGTGTACTGATGTTCCAGCACTCACTGCAGTGTTTAAGGTGCTACCTTTTCTTAGGTGCGCCCTTGCTGTGTGACTCATGGATTATTATTTTAAAAAAAAAAAAATTTTTAATAGAGAGGAGGGGGCTATTAAAAAAACGATCAGCCCCCAGGTATCAAATATACTCGGTACACCATTGGTGGAGAAAGTTCTGTGCATAGTTTTGAATTTTTCAAAGTATACATATAGGGGCCCTTTTACTAAGCCATGGTAAAATTCACATTTACTAAGGTTTAATGCGGGATTTTACTGTGGGCTAATAGACTCTTTAACTCAGTAACCGTTGGGACGATCTTAGCATTTATCTATATAGGTCCTTTTACTAAGCTGCGATAGCGTTGTTAGCGCACGCAGGATTTTAGCGTGCGCTAACATTTACTAACATGGCTATGTGGCTAGAACTAATGCCAGCTGAACGCTAGCGTTAAGGTCTAGCGCGTGCGGCAGTTCAGCGTGCGCTAAGCATGCGCTAAAACCGCTATCGCAGTTTAGTAAAAGGAGCCCAAAGTTTCCATTAGCATGTAGTACTCTTTGTTCTTAAACTTAAAAACCATTGTCTTAATCTGGTTAATCTGCTCAATAACCTTTCAGAACTGAGCGTTAAATATGGTTTACAGAAGAAAACGATTAATAGCTTGAAAAATTGTATACATTAAAGGGACCCTTGATGATTAAGAGGGGGCGCTGACATGTTCTTAGCCCAACCAAGAAGAAAATGACGTGGATATGGTTCAGTAAATGATCTGAAACAAAGTCAAAACATAGACTCTTGTTTCTGCAAATTGGCACTTCATGAAATAAGATAACATTCTTTTTAGCTACAGTGGCAAAATAATGCTCAGAATTTAGGAAGTTGGGTGGGCTGAGAACTTTTCAGCACCCCCTCCTAATTCTATTACTGGTTTTCTTTCTGCTTTCCTTGCATGCTAGAATCATCTTTGAGCAAGCCAAAATAAAAGGGAACTGGCGGTGTGAGGAAGCAGTATGGCTTGACCGATTTAAATGGACTTTTAGATGCCTGTTTCAGAATCTTAGATGTTTATATGGCTTGAGAGGACTTTGAGACCTAGCATAGCATAAATCTTTCATAGAGGGTCTGAATTATTCTCTTAGCCTGTCACCAGATGGCCAGGACATTTGCAACATGACAGATGTCAGTGAGGGACTCTTCAACATTCCTGCTGCACCTCTGGTAACCAAGGATATGACAGTGATAAATGCCTTAGTCCTACCTCCCCAGGATGAATTTTGTCTTTTTTTTTTTTTTATAGTACAACTTTGTTAGCAGTTTGCAGATTGTACAGTGACTAACAATATAAAGTAAATATGTAGCCAGTCTCCCAAAGTAGTGGGGCAGAGGGAGACCTCTGGGGTGGGTACATATGGGGTGAATTCAATAAATGATGCCAAAGTTAGACACCAGGAAGATCTATGCTAAACTAGTATTCTGCAAAGGGGGGGGGGGGGGGGTCAGTGCTCAGTGTAGAGTGTCCTTTACAGAATACTAGCTTAATGGGCAGTAGTGCACCAAGGAAGGGGTGCAGGGAGCTTTGGGTGATGAAGTAGGGTTACCATATTTTGTGTTGTAAAATCCTGGATGCCATGGCCACACCCTGTTCCGCCTCCATCCCCATCCAATTCCACCTCAGCCCGCCCCATTCCACCCCCAGCCATGCCCCATTCTATCCCCAGCCCTGCCCCCAGAAAGCCTCGTCTCTTCATTCCAGACTTCCAGGCTACTTCCGAGTAAGCGCGGATGCATGTAATGTCTTCCGTCCATGCTCAGAGGCCTTCCAGACGAGGCCGGAGCTTGTCAAAACCCGGACAAACTGCTGGGTTTTGGAAAGCCCGTCCGGGCACCTGGGAAAGCCCGTACGGGCACCTGGGCAGTCCTCTAAAAAGAGGACGTGTCTGGGTTTTCCCAGACATCTGGTAACCCTATGCTGGAGCAGTAACGAGTCTGCAGTCAGCCTGTGTGTGTCCGTGGGCTCTGCTTTCCCTGCCCCCTCTGATGCCAACTTCCATTTCCGGGCAGGGGATCAGCAGATCTGACAGCTTCGTGCAGGCAGTTCACAACCCCATGACCGATCCACACAGCTTCCCATTGACTGGAGGAGGGGATGTTCCACCACTGTTAGTGAAGATCTCATGTCTAACTTGTTGTGCATCAGCATTTAAGCCAGATTTCAGGAGGTGTAACTGCTCACGTCCAAAGTTATGTTATGTGATATAAGATTGCTCATGATATAATATGGAGGGGAATTTTTGACTTTGGATGTTTTGAGAAGAGCATCCAAAAATTGGGTAGAGCAAATGTCCATTTTTGAACCCGCAAGATGTCTCTTTTTCTTTTTGAAAATGGTCCAGCTAGATGTCTAATTTTCTTGTCATTATTATTAAAAAAAAAAAACCAACAAACAAGTTCAAATTAAAAACATCCAAAACAAACCTTTAGCATTTAGGAGGGGCCAGCATTTTTAATGGACTGGCCACATAGACATGCCAGCAAAGCAGTGGGGCACCCTAGGGGGCACTGCTGTGAACTTCACATTATGGGTGCCAAGTTTACATAAGAGAATGACACGGTAACAAAATGAATAATCATTTCTTTCCCGCAGATAACCGTGAGAAACAATCCCATGTCATTCTTCAGTGTCTATCTCAATCTCAGTCCTTCTACACCAGCATTTTTCAGTGTAAGGCTTGAGGGTCAGTGGTTGTGCCCATTCCTACTCTCCTTAAAGAATGACATGGAGCTAGTTTCCTGCGGTTATCCGAGGGGATGGGAACAGTGATGAATTTTGTTAGCGTGTCATTCTCTAGTATACATCATACCATAATCCCTGCACATTATATGGTGAGTCCTCCAGAACTCCCCCCAAATCTACTTTAACCACCTGTCTACCACTCCAGTAGCTCTTATGGCATTAAAGTGGGTTTTGGTGGGCTCACACTTTCCACCAGGAGTGTTTTAGTTAAGGTGGCATATGGGCCTTGGTCCCCTTCTCTGCAGTCCACTCCACTGCCCACCAGGCTACTCCAGAGACCTGCTTGCAGTTCCACTACATTGTATCTGCAGCTATCATACAGACAGATATGTACTGTTTCATGTAGATATTGTGTGTGTGTGGGGGGGGGGGGAGGGGTTCACTGACCACAGGGGGGAGTGTGTGGGAGTTATATTTTCATCCCTCCAGTCAGTTTGGGTACCTTTCTGGCCCATATTCACTTTAAATCAGGTCTAGCCCAAAACATCCAAATTGTGCCCTGTATCGCTGTAAAACATCCAAGTGCTATGCCTGGCCAAAACATGCCTCTAACATGCCCCCTTAAGATTTAGCTGCACTGGAGACAAAACAACCAGAAAGAAGTCTAAAAAGTCAGTTTTGAAAATGCCCACGATGCTAGTAAAATGTCCAAGTGCCAGTTTATGCCATCTTTTGGATGTCTATTTTTTGGGGGGAATGAGCCCCATAACTTAACTTTCGACATGAGCGGTTACATTTGTTGAAATCTAGTACAAGATGCTGGCACACAACAAATGGCAGTTGGATGTGTAAATGAGAGGCTGATTTGCACAGACGAGGAGAGGGACCTTGGGATGGTAGTGTCTGAGGATCTGAAGGCAATCAAGCAGTGTGACAAAGCGGTGGCTGTAGCCAGAAGGATGCTAGGCTGTATATAGAGAGACGTAACCAGCAGAAGGAGGTGTTAATGCCCCTGTATAGGTCATTGGTGAGGCTCCCCTTGGAGTATTGTTTTCAATTTTGGAGGTCAAGGATATAAGAAGACTTGAAGCGGTTCAGAGGAATGCGATGAAAATGGTAGGAGCTTTTCACCAAAAGAAATACAAGAAAAGACTAGAAGACCTCAGCCTGTATATTCTGGAGGAGAGGAGGGACAAAGATGATATGATACAGACATTTAAATATTTGAAAGGTATTAATATGGGACCAAATCTTTTCCAGAGAAGGGAAATTGGTAAAACTAAGGGACATAAATTGAAGTTGAGGGGTGATAGATTTTAGAAGTAAGGTTAGGAATTTTTTTTTCATGGAGAGGGTGGTAGATGCCTGGAATGCCATTTTAAAATATACAGTAATGCACCCATGATTTACCTCCCTTCATTGGCGACTTGTAGATGATTCATCAGTGTTAATATTGTCTGCTCTCCGCTTTCCAGATATGGCCCAGTTATGTGAATTACTGCACTTCTAGACTGTGGGATTTGCTGTTGCCTTAATCTTTAACAAATGTTTCATTACATATTACTAAAATATTGCTCAATTAACTCTTTGTAAGCATTAAAAAAAAAATTTCACCATGTTCACATACTTGGGGAAAACCATAGTTATATATTTAGGGGCCCCTCACTAAACTATGCTAAGCACTAATGCATGCTTACCACAGGTTAAAATGCACTACTGAGGGCACGCTCAGACAGTAGTTTGTGTTTTGTGCATGCAACCCATGCACTAAAAAATAGGGGGCGGAGAGTAGGTGTGCCCAGAGCTAATTGGTTAGTATAGCTGCATTGCCATGCGCTAACCAATTAGTGCAATAGTGCATGATTGGTGTTGCAGCCCTTACTGTCTAGTAAATAGGTGTTGGTAAGTGCTCTGTCTCTTGTGATTAGTTGTGAAAAATGGACGTATTGGAGAGCACTGTTGTGTTGCATTTGGAAATGTTTATGCTTTTGGATATGAATATGTGTTTTATGACCTATTTTATTATTTGCGTTCTTTTCTTGTTTTTATTACAACAAATTTTTATTGTAAACTGCCTTGAATTATGTTGCAATAAAGGTAACAATAATGGCCATGCACTAATTGGGAAAGATCATGGCCTTTAATGGGGGAAATAAGAAATGAGCCTATTTTACAGGTACCCTAAAAGGGGCCTCAGTGCATAGGAAAGCCCCAAGTTCAAGTTCAATTTATTTAATATACTGCAAATATGAAACCAAAGTTAAAATCGAAGCGGTTTACAATGAATATAAATTGGGGAGGTAAAACAAGACAAAAATAAAAACAAACTCATTACATTTAAAGGAAAAAACCCAATAAGGTTAGATAACAAGAAAATTTGCGAGGGAAAGTTAGGGAAGGAGGGGGAGAAGGGGGAAACCATAATATAACCTACTTAAAAAAAGAAAAAGTAAAAAGAATTTAGAGTATAACCCCCCCCAAAAAAAACAACAACCTATGAACAAAATGCTTGAGAGAAGTAGAATGCCTTTCTTTTTTAAATCTTTATTCATTTTTAAACTTATAATAAGTGTGATAACATATCCATACAAATAACCATAAATATATCACTTAATAATCAACAATGATACATATAATATTCTCTTATCTCCCCCCTCCCCACCCTTATCTATCATATAATCAATACTTATACAACATGTAACAATAAAAATACCCTCCCTCCCACCCCATAATTGAACTTGTAAATTTAAGTGAAACAAGATTTTTCTAATCATTACAATACTTGGTTAATGGCTCCCAAATATCTTGAAATTTCCTGAAACAACCCTGTTGTATTGCAATAAGTCTCTCCATTTTATAAATATGACATAAGGAGTTCCACCAAAAATTATAATTTAATTTATTCCAATTTTTCCAATTATATGTAATTTGTTGAATGGCAACCCCAGTCATTATAAGTAATAATTTGTTATTATTTGTAGATATCTGACTTTTTGCTCTCATTGCCATACCAAACAGCACAGTATCATATGATAATGCCACAGGGTTATCTAATAAACAGATTTCCAAAAATTCATAATGAATGGACAATAGAATAATAAATGATCTAAAGTCCCTGCTTCGAGATGACAGTGCCAACATTATTAGACTTAGAGCTATCCAATTTTTGTAAACGAACAGGGGTCCATAAAGCTCTATGTAACAGAAAAAATCAAGTTTGTCTCATGGATGCCGACTCTGAATGTAGGGAACAATTTTTCTTCACGGAGATAAATGGGAAAAGAGTTCCAAAGTAGACCAGGTGCCATATCTGAGAATGAAGAATTTCTGTGTCCAGTACATCAAGAAATAACTGTCCAAAAGAAGAGACACTCAAAAGATGTTGGTTTGATGAACGTAGAGATCTCTGTGAAGTATAATGAACCAAAAAACTGTGCAAGAAAGAAGGAAGTTCAGAGGACATAACTACTGATATCGCAGGCCACTTTTTAACGCAGCATAGTAAAAGTGCCCCTTAGTGCTGT
Organism: Geotrypetes seraphini; assembly: GCF_902459505.1. Classification (NCBI taxonomy): domain Eukaryota; kingdom Metazoa; phylum Chordata; class Amphibia; order Gymnophiona; family Dermophiidae; genus Geotrypetes; species Geotrypetes seraphini. The sequence continues at coordinate 174,292,473 of NC_047089.1, forward strand.
TGCAACATAATTTTTAAATTAGTTTTTACCTGCAAATATGTTGCCCTTTGTTGTAACTTTAGAGCTATAATTTTTTTTAGCAATGGATATACATTTTACTACTGTTCAGACTGAAATGTTTGGTGCTGGCCACTGCGGCGTTCTCCTGACTGAATCTGCTTGTGCTGAATTTTCCAAGCTGTGCCACATTCATGTCTGGAAAACCACAGACTAGGATGGCTCAAAACCCATAGCATCTGAGACATATGTAAAGGCTGACCAGTGGAAACCATGGGGGTTTGTTAAATGTGTGAAATTCTAAAATAGAGCTGGGTTTTTTTTTTTCTCATTGTGGTTAAGGATTCCTAGTGATTGTGCTAATGCCTGAATAAGCTACTGTATAAACACAGCAAAAGGAGTGTAGGAGTGATTCTATGTAGGGTTACCATATGGCTCCAGAAAAAAAGAGGATGGATTGAGATATCCGGGTTTTACTTCCATTAAAAGCAATGGAACTATGGAGGACAGATTGAGACATCTGGGTTTTACTTACTTCAATGTCTCAATCCATCCTCCTTTTTTTGGAGCCATATGGTAACCATATTCTATGGGTACTTGCATTCCAAAGTATTCTGATACCAATAAGGATAGGCAAACTGCAAATACATTCATAGATCTACATAAGGCTGATCTGCCGACTCACTGTCATCATTCTCCTACATAGAGCTGGATATCTTTGGACCATGATGAACAAAAGGAGTATGGATGAACAGTAAATGACGGGCTGTGAAGTTCAAATGTATGACCGTCCATGCTATTCACATTGAAGTTATTGAAACTATGAACATATCAAGCTTCACAGAATTCTTTGAAGAGTCTTCTATATTAGAGGACCATTTTGATCATGGATCCAACTTTTTTTGGTGCTTGCTGAGAGCTGAATATTAATTCTGATATAACTAATAGTCTCACTGTTGAAAGATACCAGTGCAACCCAAAATGCACATGGCCTTTTAATTAGAGAGTTGCATGGGGACAGAAATTTTATCCATCCCCGCCCAACCTCCAATGGAATCTAACCCATACCCACCTGTATCTTCTAAGATGCTCTCTATCCCCACCCAACCTCACAATTAATCTCCTCCATCCCTATGCATATCCATAAAAGTTGACACTATCATTTACTTGATTCTAGCCGTAGAAGCTGCATTCTTCAGGATATGGATTTTTATTGCTTCTGTTGTTTAGAGCTGACTCAAATTCTCCAATGATGTTGTTGAAAAATGGGGCAAAATGAGTAGGATGGGAAAAGAGTGTGGGAATTGAATGGAATAAGGATTAAGGGTCTCTTTTACTAAGCTCTGCAGTAAGTGCTATAAATCGGAGGAGTGTGTGGCGCAGTGGTTGAAGCTACAGCCTCAGCACCCTGGGGTTGTGGGTTCAAACCCCACGCTGCTCCTTGTGACCCTGGGCAAGTCACTTAATCCTCCATAGCCCCAGGTACGTTAGATAGATTGTGAGCCCACCGGGACAAATAGGGAAAATGCTTGAGTACCTGATTGCAGAACCGCTTATATAACCTTGATAGGCGGTATATAAAATCCTAATAAAACTTAAAACTTGAAACATCATTTACCACAGCTTAAAATGGGGTGTGCTTAGGTATCATGTGGTAATTTACAAATTGGCGTCTGCTGGAAATTTGCGTGAAAAATATGATTTTGTTTTTGTGTCTGCTATGTGGAGAGCAGGCATTCCTGTACTACTCAGCACAGTTACAGTACCACACACTAACTGGTTAGCACCAGAATTGCTTGTGAGCCCTTACCATCTACAAAATAAGGCCCCATTTTACAAAGCTGCAGTAGGCTTTTTTTTTATCGCTGGTCGAGACAGTATTAGCTCTGACACTTATAGAATTCTTATGAGCGTCACAGCTAATACCGCCATGGCCGGTGATAAAAAAGCCTAATGTGGCTTCGTAAAAGGGGGGTAGGTATCGGTAAGTGCATACATGCTAATTTTTTTAAATGGCCATGCCCTACTGGCAACATTAGTGTATGTAAACTAAATAACCAAACCCTAGTGGTACTTAGCAAAAACTTATACTCATGTGTCCAATAATAACCACTTAATAATATACTCTGTATCACACTGAGGCCTCAGATTCGGAGCATACGCGAAGTCCTATCACGGACTAAACGATCAGCGTATTCCAAGCTCCACACTCCAGTCATAGGCCTCCTAACTGCCCTAATCTATCAACTTCTATTTTATCAAAAAGTCTCTTTTCTTATACTTTTTATCTTTTTTTTTCTTATTTTCTTTACTTATTTTCAAAACAGCACTACTCTTATAATCTAAAAATTTTTTTCCTCTAAGTACATCCTAAAATGTTTATACTAAATGTATCTTCAAGTGAAATACAAAGCATCCGAATTTTTAACAGGCAGACAGATCACTTATCTTAAATAGAGACTTGAATGGAGTGTGGAGCTTGGAATACGCTGATCGTTTAGTCCGTGATAGGACTTCGCGTATGCTCCGAATCTGAGGCCTCAGTGTGATACAGAGTATATTATTAAGTGGTTATTATTGGAAACATTAGTGCATGGCCATTAATACAAAAATGGTAAAATCAGCCTTTTTAATGGTGCAGTAAAAATGGCCTTGGCACATGAGAAGAAACTGCGCAAGGGCCACGCAACAGTTTAATAAAAGGATCCCTAAGGGCTCCTTTTACGAAGGTGCGCTAGGGTTTTTAGCGCACCCACAAAATGACTGCGTGCTATTCCGTGCTATAGTGCGCAGTAGTCGAAAATCGACCTCGTGCTGAAAAGGAGGCGGTAGCGGCTAGCACACTCGGGAATTTAACGCGCACGCTATTGTGCGTGTTAAGGCTCTAGTGCACCTTCGTAAAAGGAGCCCTAAGATTTCTCTGCATCCTAGATCAGGACTATTAAAATGCTGTTAAAAAAGTGCACTCATGCTTTTCTATGTTTTGTTTTTCTTTTACAGAACAATGGATCCTTGGTTTGGTGCCAGAATCACAAACAGTGTTCAAAGGTATGTTCCCTTACTCTCTGATGTAATATTCTCATTGTAATCTCTGATGTAATATTCTCATTGTAATTTCTCATTTTACTTCATTCTCATATTCTCAATTCACTTTGGAAATACATTCTCATTGTAAATTGAACATTTGGAGGTTCCATAAAACCTTTTTTTTTAAAAAATCTTTATTAAATTTTCAAACTACAATTATGCATGCAAATAATTCATGTACATATAATATTACAAGAAAAGCACAATAAACTTACAGATATTAATAAGCAATTATTTTCCCCCACCCTCCCACCTACTAATCAAGAAAATAAATACCCACAAGAAACTACCTAAAAAATCCCCGAATCAATTCCAATGCAAACACCCCCCCACCCTGGATGTATATTTTTAAAAGTCAGTAAAATAAAGTTAGTTATCATTCCTTACAAAATTTAGCCAATCTCTCCCAAACATCCAGAAATTTCCTGTAACTTCCCTGCTGTATAGCCATCAAACGTTCCATTTTAAAAGTATAACAAAGAGATTCCCACCAGAAAGTGTAATTTAACCTATCCCAGTTCTTCCAATTCTTCAATATAAGTTGTATGGCAACCCCTGTCATTATAAAGAGAAGTTTGCTATTCCTAGCAGATATTTGGCTTTTAGCTCTCATTAACGTTCCAAATAGGATGGTATCGTACGTCAATGCCACTGGATTTTCCAATATTTTGTTCACCTGATCCCATATGGATCTCCAAAATTTAACGTATCAAGGGACAATAGTACAGTAAATGGTCCAATGTCCTGGCTTCCAGATGACAGTGCCAGCATAAAACCTTTTAATTGAGACTTGTGAAACTGTGGATTAATTGTTGGTTTCCTGAAAGTATAGCATTGTTTGGTTTTCATCCCAGCAATTTTTTTTTCCCGCATTAATAAGAACATAAGAAATGCCTCCGCTGGGTCAGACCCGAGGTCCATCGCGCCCAGCAGTCCGCTCACGCGGCGGCCCAACAGGTTCAGGACCTGTGCAGTAAATTTCTATCTATACCCCTCTATCCCCTTTTCCAGCAGGAATTTGTCCAAACCTTTCTTAAACCCCAGTACTGTACTCTGCCCTATAACTTCCTCTGGAATTGTATTCCAGGTGTCCACCACCCGTTGTGTAAAGAAGAATTTCCTAGCATTAGTTTTGAATTTGCCTCCTTTCAACTTTTCCAAATGCCCTCTTGTTTTTTTATTCTCTGAAAGTTTGAAGAATCTGTCCCTCTCTACTCTCTCTATGCCCTTCATGATCTTGTAAGTCTCTATCATATCCCCTCTTAATCTTCTCTTTTCTAGGGAAAAGAGTCCCAGTTTTTCCAATCTCTCAGCATATGAAAGGCTTTCCATCCCCTTAATCAGTCGTGTTGCTCTCCTCTGAACTCTCTCGAGCAATGCCATATCCTTCTTAAGGTACGGTGACCAATACTGGACGCAGTACTCAAGATGCGGGCGCACCTATTATTTAGAATTAGAACCATTTGATATATGTCAAAACATGTGAGGTCTACTTTGTTAACCTACTAATGATGCTTCAAATTTTGGAGTTGGTTTCTGAGGACAATAAAAAGAAACAATTGATCTTGTCTAACAATGCAACAAAATCTTTGCTCCAGTCATTCAGCAATGGCCATGTCAGTCAGTTAGGATATTTAATACTTTTATAGTGGTCTGAATTTCTTTGACATGTCCCAACGGCCACTATATTTGTCCTTTCTCATGTTCTGACTCTTTGACCCCCATAAGCTTTAAATGAGCTAATGTCTAAGTGAGTCCACTAGCATCTTAAAAGGCTTAGTACTTGCGTTCAAGTCCTTACACAACATGGCGCCCAGCTACAAATCATCCAAACTACCACTTATATCCCAAACAGACCCCTTCGCTCCCAGGAGGAAACACATCTTCCAATACCCACTGGTAGGAGCCTCCAACTAAAAAATGCCAGACGAAGGTCATGCTCTCACTTTTTACCAAAGTATTGGAATCATCTGCCTCCTAACATCAGATCCCTTGATGGACTTTTGAGCTTTAGAAAAGAAATAAAAACCTACCTCTTTACCTGACTCCTCAGGCGAAGCTAGCATTCAGACTGTTACTCCCAAACCACTGTATTCTTAACAGATGTTCAATTGACTCTCCCTGTGCATGCTTCAGGCCCCAAGTGTCTGCTAATTCAGAACAATTGAACTAGACACATCTCACTGTAACCTATTGCCTTAATCTTTTGTTCCTTGATGTTAATTGTTATGTATGTTACCATGTAACCCATTCTGGACTCCTTGGGGAGGATGGGATATAAATCGAATTAAATAAATAAATAATAGACAAGAGCCTTATTATGTTGCCCAGACAGAAATTATGTGTTTCTGTTTCTGCACTGTTTACGAAGACACAATGGTTAAAGTATCCGCTCTTACATTTATGAAGTTGCCTGGAAAAAGTTTTTAGGAATTGATTAAACAGGAAACATAAAAAAAACCAATCTGCCCATATTTACAATTCTAGACTAAAATGATTGTTGCTACATTAGTAAGTGCATGTTTTCTTGTTGATTGAACTAACCAAAGGAAATTATAGATCTACGTTATTATACATAGGATTTCTGGCCTTAAAAGTAGCCTATATTTTCTGAGATTAATACAACAAAGAAATATTTTAATCCACAAATGGAATGTATTCAAATATACATCCTTATGACCCTTCTTGCTCGCTTCATTCTTTGAATACCTGTGAGCTTGTTGTTCCATCATACAGGCAGGTGAATTTGGATTATTCCAGAAAATGGGCAATTACAGTTGCTGGCCTAGTGGAGTAGAACAAAGTTTCATCAAGTATATGAAAACTGACTGATGTTAGATCATTTAGGGCTCATTTTACTAAACTGTAGAAGAGCTTCTTACCATGGGCCTGCGAGGTAAATTCTCCAACACTCATTCAAATCTTATGAGCGTCAGAGCATTTACCTCACCGCTTCCCTTCCCCTGTACCTTTTTAATGTTCGCAGTGCGAGCAGCAGTTTCAACTAGAGAATGACACAGTGGTGATTATCCGTGGCTAGCCGCGGGTAACCTGCCAAAACGGTGACCAAAAAAAAGGTCACCACGAGTTCGTGGACAAGGCCATTCACCGCCCCGTGGAGTGGTGAATGGTAGCACGGGGCGGTGAACAAGTAGTGAACGCGCAATGAACGAGCGTTTGATCCGGCAGCCCACTCTCTCCCGCCAGCCGTCCATGCATCCCCTCCCTCCTTTTCCCTTACCTTTTCTTCTTGAAACTGGCGATTTCTATAAGGCTACGAGCTGTATTACAGCCGGAGCCTTGAAGTCGCATCACGTTGCCTGCTGGAAAAATCTCCTCTGATGCAACTTCTGTTTCCGGTTGCATTGGAGGAGACTTTTCTAGTAGGCAACCCGACGCGATTTCAAGGCTCTGGCTGTAATACAGCTCGTAGCCTTATAGAAATCGCCAGTTTCAAGAAGAAAAGGTAAGGGAAAATGGGGGAGGGAGGGAAATGCACAGCTGGCCGGCGGGAGGGAGCTGCTGGACCGCGTGAAGGGTGCTGGGGATGGGGGGATGGAGAGGAGAAGACGCTGAAGACAGGGACGGTGACGGGGTGGTGAAAGAGACAGCGGGAACGATGACGGGGTGGTGAAGGGAATGGCAGAGACAGGGACGGGGCGGTGAAAGGACCAGCGGGGAGGGGGCGGTGCAGAGGATGGTGGTCTGGGGACGGGACGGTGATGGGGACAGAATTTTTCCCCGTGTCATTCTCTAGTTCCAACCTGCAGCTCATGCCAGCGTTGGCTTTTCTTCTGACATCACTTCCTGGATCGCGCAGAAGTGACATCAGAGGATGAGCCAACACTGGCGCGAGCAGCAGGTTGGGGTTCCTGCTCACAATGAACATTAAAAAGGTAAGAGGGAAGTGGTGCATGTGCGTGGCAGGAGGGTGCGGGGAAGGAATAGATAGGGGTGGGGCGGAGAAGAGGGCGGGGGAGAGTCGCCACCACCCTGGGCACTTCTCACCCTAGGTATGCCACTGATACTACTACTACTTATCGTTTCTATTGCACTGGCAGACGTTTGCAGAACTTTATATTAAACATGTAAGAGACAATCCCTGCTCAATAGAGCTTGCAATCTAATCAAAACCGACAAACAGGACAAATATGGAGTTAGGGAATTTATCACAGAGGGATTGATAAAACAGATATGGGCACTTTACTACTCTTCAGCTTGGAAAAGAGAGGGCTGAGGGGAGATATGATTTGAAGTCTACACAATCCTGAATGGTGTAGAACTGGTAACAAGTGAATCAATTTTTTTTTTCCATCAAAAATGATAAAGACTAGGGGGGCCACTCAATGAAATTGTAGGAAAATACTTTTAAAACCAATAGGAAGAAATAGAAAAGCTTTGGAACTCGTTGCCAGAGGATTTGGTAATAGTTGTTAACATAAGATGGGTTTAAAAAATGGTTTAGACAAGTTCCTGGAGGAAATGTCCATAGTCTGTTATTGAGACTGTCCATTTAAGGGCAATTGAGTTCAACATTATTTATAGCAGCCCCTCCTATTGTTTTATTTCCTTAACTGTTCTCTTTTATTTTGACTAATGTAGTTCCTGCCTTTTGCTCCTGTTTGTCTTTGTTTTTAAAAGTCTTCGAATGTTATTGTTATAGTTTGGTGACGCAATATCTCTTGTATTTTAGCTAAATATGTTTTATGTTTTTATGAATGTGCACACCGCCTAGTAGGCTTATTGAGCGGTATAAGAAATTTAAAATAAACTTGAAACTGGAGACAGACGTGGGGGAAGCCACTGCTTATCCTGGGATCAATAGCATGGAATATTGCTACAATTTGGGTTTCTGCCTGGTACTTATGAACTGGATTGACCACTGTTGGAAACACGATACTTGGCCAGATGGACCATTGGTCTGACTTATTATGGCTATTATGTTCTTATGTAAGGCAGTGCACAACAATTTTGTTAACAGCATAACAATAGCAAAATAACCCAAATATAAGCATAAACACAATCAATGGGGTAAATTTATTCATGAAGTCCATCCAGTGCTTGATATTGCTCTAACAGAAGAGTAGAGGAGAGAGGCTGATTTTGAAACCAGGGCAGGGGTTAGTGAACTATTCATCAGAATCACAATGAAATACCAAAAAAGACAGAAAATACAGCCGCTTACTGCAGTGTGAAGTTAAGGGCAGCTTTCTCTTCTGGTCGAATGACTAAACACAAAGGAAGATTCCTCCCTAGGCATTTTCTTTTCCTCTGGAAGAAAGATAATTGACCTGATTCCTGCCTCCTGAGGGGAAATGTTTCTTCCCAGGGTTGAGCAATTTGTATGCCCTCTTTCTCCCTAGCAGTAATGTCATTAGGGATTCTGTTGTATCATTTATACACTGATCTTACTAATGGTTTGATTTACTCCCAAATTCTGTATAAGACGCCTAAAGTTGTGCCCATACATCGGCTACGTACACCGATTGTATGTGCACAACTTAATTGATTAATTGGCATAATCAGTGCCGATAATTAGTAATTAATACCTCATAACTGATGCTAAATAATAATAATAATAATAACAGTTTATATACCGCAATACCGTTAAGTTCTATGCGGTTTACAATAGATTAAGCAAGGTATATGGGACTAATTAAAAGTTTTATATGCAAAAAATGCTTGAGTACCTGAATAATCTGCAATCCTCAGATAATTGTAGGATATGCAGAATATAAATTATTATTATTTTTTTTAATGCTTGAGTATCTGAATGTTATGTGCAAAAAATGCAGTATCTGAATAATTTCTATTCCGCATAGAATTGATTAATTGGCATAAACAGCACCAATAATTATAATTAGTGATTAACACCTCATAACTGATGCTAAATAGGACTAATTAAAAGTTATGTGCAATAAATGCTTGAGTACCTGAATAATCTGTAATCCACAGAGAATTGTAAAATATGTGAAATATAAATGATTAAAAAAAAAAAAAAAAGAAAGAAAGCGTTATTCTCTACAAATTTTAAAAGGGGCATGACCAGGAGTGGGTCAGAGCATTCCTAAAAGTTATGTACATTATAATAGAATATACAGTACCTGATCCATGCATAACTTAGGTACAGGCATTCTGGCCTGAATTTAGCTGGATTAAATGGGTACACCTAAGTTATGCATCACACACAGGCGCTAAGACCCAGATTCCCTAAATGATGCTGTTTTTTAAGTGCTGGTAGGTACCCAAAGTAACTCAGTAAAAAAAAATAAAAACGCTGTTGAAACAATGTTTTTAACAAAGTTTCAAAGCACCTAACGACGCCTAAAATATGGCACTGGAATCATGCCTCTGTAAGCGCTATGGGTCGCCTTATGCCACTGTGGGCGTGGCTAATGCCAGAAGTGGCATTAGGTGGCTTAAAGTACCTATGGAGACATGATTCACATCATAGGTAGGTGCCAGAAATGTAGGCCAGAAAAAACCCTAGCCTACATTTATGGCGCCTAGCTTTGCCAGAGGTGCGATGCTGTATCTGGAGCCGTCGTGTGATTAACACATGCATGGCAGATGCTTTTAAGGCGGCCGCAGACAACAGCAGTGGTTATAGAATCCAGATCTAAATGCCGTTCTATAAAAGGTACAAGCAGCTTGTAGAATAACGCCAAGCGCTTTCCTAGTCAGCACCATATATAGAATATGGCCTTTATTGTCTTAAATAGAATAAGGTGCATCCTAAATCAAAGTTCACTTATGGGTATATAGAAAACGCTTAAGACTGTAACCAATTAAGTATTTATCCAAAACAGATTTATATAAATTGTCCTCAGGACCATCAGAGGTGACATTCTCAAGTGTCAGTGAGGATATTAATTCACCAAAAGCTCTTCGTCAGTCCAATTTTCTATAGTTTTTCAATGAAGAGCTTTTGGTGAATTAATATCCTCATTGACACTGCCTTGAGAATTTCACCTTTGATGGTGCTTAGGTCAATTTATATAAGCCTTACTGTCTTAAGACATTTCTCAAACTCTCCTTAAAATGTTGAAACTTTCTAAAGGAAAACCATCAGAGAATTGTTGCACTTATATTAACATATCAAGCATAAGTTCTAGGTTTATGCAATTTTTTAAAATTTAGATCCTGTTCGGTACGTTAATGAGAGCTAAAAGTCAAATATCAGCTCGAAATAATAAACTTCTTTTTATAATGACAGGGGTTGCCATTCAACTCATTTTGAAGAATTGGAAGAACTGGGATAGGTTAAATTACACTTTCTGGTGGGAATCTCTCTGTTATACTTTTAAAATGGAACGTTCGATGGCCGTACAACAGGGACGGTAAAGGAAATTTATGGATGTTTGGGAACCACTGACTAAGTTCTGTAAGGAATGATAACTGATTTTATTTTATTGACCCTTAAGCATACACATGCAGAGTGGGTGGGAGGGGGGGAAGGTTTTGCATTGGAATTTCATTTGGGGAATATATGGATGGCTTCCTGTAGGTATGTACTTTTTATGATTATTGGGGGGGGGGAATAGTTGTGCATTAATGTCTATAAGTTTAATGTGCATTTCGTGTAATATTATGCATATTGAAATTGTTTGTTTGCACAATGGTAGTTTGGAAAGTTAATAAAGTTTTTTAAAAAATTTAGATTGATTTGCCTGAATGATATAAACATAAATTTGAAAACAATTGGGGAAAAAAGTATTCTGATTTTGGCTACAGCCTTTGAAAGTTTCTTTGAAATTTACTTGACCTGTGGACCCTTTCATTTTGCTGGATCTGAAATATGTACGGTAGGTTTTGATATCAGTCAGCATAATTGGTATATACCCAGGTCATTGAATCTAGAAGCTGTTGCTTTTGGAGAGGTAGCACATTTTTTAAAAATAACTTGCTGGGTTTTTTTTTTTTTAAATAAATCTCATGGTACGATTGTGGGAAAAGCCTAATAACCAAGAAATCCCCAGTTCCTGAGATCTGGATAGGATTATTATATTAATCAAGTTGCCCTCAGAACTAGAAATGTGAGTTGAAGACTTTTCAATTATATTTAGCCAGATGCAGCTGGTTAACACAGACTCCCCAGTGGCTTATTTCAAATAGTAAAAATTGAAGCCCACTTTTAAAACTTTTTCCTTCCAAACATTCAGGATGCCTTGCTTCAATCTAGGCAATCACAGTAATCAGACTGGAGACATTTCTAATTGCCTAAGAGAACTGAATGCATAGGTTGGTTACCTCTTATGAACCTCTAGAGATTCATTTGTTTCCTTTGTGAATGAGGCAACTATAATTGTGATACTCATTCCTGCTACACCTTCTGCCTGTTAATGACAAGATGTAATTGAGTTAAAAGATGATGGATCTACGAGTTTGTATGCAAAGGCTGACTTTTATACTGTTTGTGACCATCTCTGAGAAAAGATGACTAAAATCACAGTAACAAAAAATGAGGTTTTAGTGAATTTTGTTGGAGCAACAAGTTTGTAATACAACAGTCTAAATCCCATTCTTTTATGTGAAAAAAATCTAAACATCCAAACTGCTTATGGGCCCTTGACATGAAAAATCAGCCATTCTCAACATTTAGGGCTCCTTTTACAAAGCTGCAGTAGAGGTTCCGACGCTCATAGGAATTCTGTGAGAGTCGGAGCATTTACCTCGCCAACTCACGGTAGAAACCTCTTACCGCAGCTTTGTAAAATCCGGTGTTAGGATCTGAGACTTTAGTCATCTTTTCTAAGACTCACATTTGGTTTACTTCTCACAAAACTGTATTGCCATACCTCTTGAATTTAGAAGGCTGACTAGCTTCGATGCAGAAACTGAGGGCACCCGTAGGGATTTACACTCCCCCTTTTACGAAACCGCATTAGGCATTTTTATCACCGGCTGCGGTGGTATTAGCTCTGACGCTCATAGGAATTCTATGAGCATTGGAGCTAATACTTACCACGGCCGGCAATATAAAAACCTAATGCAGTTTGTAAAAGGAGCCCTTAGGCCCTCTTTTACTAAGCGTTTTAGTGCACGTTTAGTGTGCGCTAAATCAACATGTACGCTAACCGCTAACACGTCCAAAGAGGGGGTTAATGTGTGTCAGAGTTTTTGCTGTGCGGCAGCCGCTACTGTGGCTTTGTAAAAGAGGGTGGGGGGTGGAATTATTTATGTAACAAAAAAGAAAGATATTTAGATGTGTTCTAGAATATTTTTTTTCTAGAAATGTATCTTTTTTTGTAATCAAAATAAAATGCTGATATCAAATAAATATTATTATAGTTCCAATTTTGGCCTTGTTATGTCATTTAGGGTACCCACAGAATTTTTCCTTAATCATTCCATTTTTTTAAATTAATTAATCAATATTCTGCTCTATCAAAATTTTTCTAGGTGGATTCCAACTTATCACACATTCTTAAAAACCCATACAGTCTTATCTAAAAAATAGTAGATAACATCACAATTATACAGTTCATATTAAACAACCTAAAGAGATCTTGCATAAATCAGACATAATTCTGATACAAACCCGCCCTTTTATCAAGCTGCGCTGCCGAGCAGCGTGAGTTAAATGCCGAGCTGCCCACAGGAATAGAATGAGCAGCTCGGCATTTAGCTCCCGCTAATCGGCAGCGCAGCCTAATAAGAGGGGTTAAATTTTATTGAATCTTATAGGATTATTCATGTGTTGCAAGTCACTCACCAAAACAGCATTCACACTCGATCCAATGCTCATTTCGATAAGTGAAAGAATCCTGCAGTTCTACGATCACTGTATTTTGGGTCAAGAAGGGCTATTATTCATTGATGCAGATTCAATGAAGCTTTTCTGCCTTCTGCTGGATTGTCCTGTAGCAGCAAATCTGTTAGTCAATCAGAATAATTTTGGATTCCATCGCCTTCTTTCAGCCTAAACTCTCTATTAATTGCACAGCACACGAGCAGAATTTACAGCATCCCTTATTTTCAAACCTATTTTCTTCTTTGCCTTTAAAAAATAACAAAAAGGAACCCAGAAAGCAGAAAGCCAGGAACTTTTTTTTTTTTTTTTAAATAAACTTTATTAATTTTAAAAACAATCATAGTGCAAAGAGCCGGGAACTTTTACCAATTTTAAGACATGCTTAAAAGCCTGATCATGTCAGCTTGCTTTTGCTCATGGCTTGTTTACAAAACATATGCATGTGGAAATTCATTTTTCTGGTACTCCTGGTGATCTATAAATACATTCTGTGCTCCACATGCTGACATACCACACTCAGTTTCTTACAGATAAGCAAGCCAAGATGGTTTGGACAGGTTCATCTGTAAGCTACTTGTAACAGAATATGATAAAAGTAGTTTTTAAAGGTTTTCCCTGTCGGATGAACAATTTCATTATGGAAGACTTTGCGTTGTCTTTTTTAAGGATTGGGACAAATTGATTCTGATTAGCTTGAAAACTGTCTGACGTCGAAGCTGCTAGTAATCTAGATGCTGGGTGGATGGGGCAGATGGGGCGAGAGACTTCTCACTATGATTTTTTTTTTTGCCCCATAATTTGTATCCTTTGGCATGGTAGTAGTTGTAGTCTTACCTCTTTCATCTGAGTGTAGGAATAAAACTACCTAAAAATTGTATCAGGTTCTCATAAAAGCCCAAAGTGGCCTTGAGACTTTCTTTTTTTAAACAAAATGCATGTTGTTCATAACTGGAATGAGAGGGCATAGGATAAAGTTAAGAGGTGATAGGCTCTGAAAGTAATCAAAATAAATACGTTTTTACAGAAAGGGTGGTAGATGAGTGGAACAGTCTCCCAGAAGAAGTGGTAGAGACTGTGTTTGAATTCAAGATGACATGGGATAGGCATGTGGGATCTCTCAGAGAGATAAAGGTTACTGTGGATGGGCAGACTAGATGGGCCATTTGGCCTTTATCTGCCATCATGTTTCTATGTTTCTGTTATGTTTCTCTCTTTTGATTTTCCATTGGAACTAGTTTATGGAAATATTGTGAACCACTTTGAAGGTTGAACAAATGGCAGTATATAAATTGTACAAAAAAAAATAAATCATTACTGTGTATAAATCAATGACTTACACACATAAATAGGCTGTTACGAAATTAGGTCCTGTCTAAGCTGATGAGAAAGATCATTTGTAAGTCCATAAGCAATGATTTTTTTTAAATGTCCTGAAGGCATGAAAAGAAATTGCAATAAAAATGTTTCTATTTTTCTTTCTTTGGGTACCTGGGAAGTGCTAGAGATGCACCTTTAGAAGAAGGAACATGATGGACTTTAGCTTGACCTCTTGTATGCTTCTTTTATATAGAAACATGATGGCCCATCTGCAACATCCACTGTCTCCTCCTCTCCCTAAAAGATCCCACATACCTGTCACACAGTCTTTGTCTTTGTCTCTGCCACCTTTACCAGGAGATTTATTCCATGCATCTACCACCCTTTCTGTAAAAAAAAAAGTATTTCCTTAGATTTCTCCTGAGGTCTTGTGTGTGCTCGGTGTAAAGAGCTCCTAGCACTCAGGGAATGGATCTGATTTCTTGAGGCTAGAGTAGCAGACTTGGAGGAGCTGAGGAGACCTACAGGAACGATGTGGAAAAGTCCCACCTCCAGTCTGGCAGCTTCTGTGGTGCCTCGGAGGAGGGAGGTCTTCTTAAATGAGAGCATAACTCTGGTGAAGTAGGAGGGAATCCTATATCCAGGACCTTCCTACCAGGGGATGCAATGTTGTCTTGTACTGAGGATGTGTCTCCAGGGGATTCTGTCTAAGAGGGAAGGGTTAAGACCTCTATTATAGTGGGAGATTAGATCATTAGGCATTTAGTAGCTGGGTGGCTGGTGGATGTGAGGATCACTTGGTTACTTGCCTGCCTGGTGTGAAGGTGGCAAACCTCATGTGTCACCTAGATAAGATTTTAGATAGTGCTGAGGAAGAACCTGCTGTCTTGGTACTTGTGGGTATCAGTGATATAGGGAATTGTAGTATGGAGGTTCTGGAAGCCAAATTTAGGCTCTTAGGTAGGAAGTTAAAATCCAGAATCTCCAGGGTACCTTTTTTAGAAGTGTTCCATGTTCCACACACAGATCCCAAAAGACAGTCAGACCTCTGGAGTCTCAATGTGTGGATGAGATGATGGTGCATGGAGGAGGGTTTTAGATTTGTTAGGAATTAGGTGACATACTGGGGAAGGGGGAGCCTATTCTGCAAAGATGGGCTCCACATTAACCAGGGTGGAACCAGCAGCTGGCATTAACATTTATAAAGGAGAGAGAGAGAGAGAGAGAGAGCAGCTTTTAAACTAGAAACTGGGGGAAGGCTGACAGTCACTCCAAACAGCATGATTTGTGACAAGATATCTTTAAAAGATATCATCATAAAATGAAAGATAGAGCATCCTGATAGTGAGATTGCAATACAGGCCACAGTAGACCAGGTTTCCTTAAATTCAGAGCAGGCTGATTTTAAAGATTGCAAATTATTTATGCCAACTGCTGAGCAAATTGTAAATAGATATGACAAACACTGTTTGAAATGTCTGTATGCAAATACCAGAATCCTAAGAAACAAGGTGGGAGAGTTAGAATATATTGTACTAAATGAAAAGATAGATATAATAGGCATCTCTGAAACCTCGTGGAAGGAAGATAACCAATGGGACACCTTCATACTGAGGTACGAGCTATATCGTAGTAATAGAGTGGATCAAATTGGTGGAGGTGTAGCGTTACATGTTAAGGAGGGCCTTGAATTGAATGGACTCAAAATTCTATAGGAACAGAAACACACCTTGGAAAATCCCTAGGGGTAGAAATTCCATGTGTAAGGGAGAAAAGGATAGTGATAGGAATTTACTACTGTCTGCCTGACCAGGATGAATGAACAGATGCAAAATGTTATCAGAAATTAGGGAGGATAACAAACACAGTAACACAGTAATAATAGATGATTTCAACTATTCCAATATTTACTGGATATCATCAAGGCATGCTAGGGAGATAAAATTCCTTGATAAAATCAAGGACTGCTATATGGAGCAGCTGGTTCAGAAACCGACAAGAAGTGAAGTAATTCTAGATCTAGTTCTTAGTAGAGTACATGAGTTGTTGAGGGAGGTAATAGTGCTGGGGCTGCTTGATAACAGTGATCATAGCATGATCAGATTTGATATAATCCCTGGAATAAGTTTACACAAGAAATCCAATACAGTAGCACTTAACTTTCAAGCAAGTAAACAACAATCCTGGTTGGGTAATTATATTGGAGGAGCCATGCTGTCTTACGGTGCATTTCGAAAAGAAATCAAGACTATACTACTTGATAAATTTATCTCCTAATTCGAAGTTTTTATTCAAAACTTAAACATTTTACTGTCTTTTTTAGCTAACATGTTGTATTTACTCCATTAATATTTTGTATTTCACTGATTGTCCAGTTTCTATTTTGTGTGAACCGCCTAGAATTCATTTGATTGTGGCAGTATTGAAAAATAAAGTTATGTTATGTTATGTAAAAAAAGGAGATTATGATAACATGAAGAGAATGGTAAAAAAAAACAAACAAACAAAACTTAAAGGTTAAAAATATACATCAGGTGTGGATGTTATTTAAAAATACCATCTTGGAAGCCCAGACTAGATATAATCCATGTATTAAAAAAGAAGGAAGGAAGACAAATTGCAGCCAGCTTGGTTAACAATTGAGGTGAAAGAAGCTATTAGAGATAAAAGAGAATCCTTCAGAAAGTGGAAGAAGGATCCAACTGCAGATAATTGTAGACAGCACAAGGAATGTCAAGTCAAATGCAAGGTGCTAATAAGGAAGGTGAAGAGAGATCTTGAAAAGATGATTGCGCTGGAAGCAAAAACATACAGTAAAATCTTTTTTAGGTATATTAAAAGCAAGAACCTGGGAAGAGAATTGGTTAGACCACTTGACTGAGAGATAAAAGGGGCTTTCAGGGAAGACAAGGCAATAGCGGAGAGATTAAATGAATTCTTTGCTTTGGTCTTCACTGAGAAAGACATGGGGCAGTTGCCGGGGCCAGAAATTGTATTCAATTCTGATGAATTGGAGAAACTCATTCAAATCTCTGTAACACTGGATGATGTAATGGGTCAGTTTGACAAATTGAACAGTAGCAAATTGCCTGGACCAGATGGTATACATCCCAGACTGCTGATAGAATTGAAACATGAACTTGCAGAGCTATTAGTAATTATTCTTTAAAAACCAGCATACTACCAGAAGAGTGGAAAGTAGTGCTGCCCCATTCAGGAAAAAAAAATTTGATTGGATTCAGCCTTTTGAATCGATTTTTTGATTCGATTCAATTTTCCTGCCCAATTGGGTGTTTTTATAAAACATCCTGGTGGGTTTATTTTATAGCCTCTTCACCACCTTTGCCTTCTTCTAACCACACTGGCGCAGTGGTATAAACAAAATAAACAAACAAAAAAGACTTTTCCTCTCTCTGTTAAATCCTAGCTCACGTTTGTGGTCTAACAAAAGCTCTGGCAGGATACACTTTTAAAATCTGACATATTGTGATCACAAAACAGAAAATAAAATTATTTTTTCTACCTTTTATTGTCTGGTCAATATTAAAATCTTGTTGGTCCCAGGCTCTGGTTGTCTCCTTCTTTTCTTCTTTCTCTGTGCTAACCATCAATCTTCTATTTCTGTTCTGTCCTCCCCTTCCGTTTCCCTTCCCTCTCCTCGAGGTCTGGCATCTTTCCTTTTTTTCATCTCCATCCACAGATCCATCTTTTCTCAACTACCCATTCATCCAGCATCTCTCCCTCCTTCCCCACCACCCCAGGGTCCACTATCTCTCCCTTTCGGTTCCCAACTACCCTCCTATCCAGTATCTATATCCCCCCCTCCACACCATCCCTTGTGTCCAACTTCTCTCCCTTTCTTTTCCTTCCCTCCCTAAATCCCAATATCCACCATCTCTCTCCCACTCCTCTGTTTTTAGAGCCATTATTTCTTCCCCCCAAAGTCCGGCATATGCACGTCTTTTTGAACCCCTCCTCTTCCCTCCCTCCCACCATGTACTTCTACAACAGGGCCCACTCCCCTGAAGGTCTGTCCCCCCTGAAGGGCACCCCACCCCTGAAGGCCTTCCCCCCAAAGGACTGCACCTCCCTCCGAAGGTCTGTCCCCCCTGAAGGCCTACATGCCCCTGAAGGCCTACACCCTACCCCTGAATGCTTGCCTATCCCCCTGAAGACCTGCACTCCACCCTGAAGGCCTGTCACCAACCTCTGAAGGCCTGTCCCCCCAGAAGGATTGCACCTACCCCCAAAGGCGCAGAAGGCCTGCCCCCCCCCTGAAGAACTGTACCTCCCCTCACCCGAAGGCCTGCACCCCCCTGAAGACCTGTCCCCCCCCCCCTGAAGGACTGCACCCCCCCCCCCGAAGGACTGCTCCCCCCCCGAAAGGCCTGTGTGTTCCCCTCTGGCCTCACATGCCTACCTTTACCTGACTGCGGCAGAGAGCTGCTTGCAGAAAGGATCGCGGGTACTTTAGCAATCCTTGCAGGTTGCCATAGGCCTCCGGAGCTGTCGTCCCTCTGCAGCAATCCTGCCTCTGACATCGGAGGAGGGGCGGGACCGCGGCAGAAGGACGACAGCTCCTGAGGCCTATGGCAACCTTCCAGGATCACTGAAGTACCCGCGATCCTTTCTGCAGGCTGCTCTTTGCTGCAATCAGGTAAAGGGAGCCATGGGAGGCCAGGGGAGAAACCAGACACTGCAGTACTTCCCGACTATCCTTCCCCTCTCGCAGCACTGCCGATCCTGCATTAGGGGGTGAGGGGGAGGGTCAGAGTGATTCGGGAGGCCAATTTTTTTTGTTTTTGTTTTGAATCGATTCAAATCGATTCACCCGAAATGAATCGGTGAATCGATATGAATCGGGCAGCACTAGTGGAAAGTGGCCAACATGACACCAGGTTTTAAAAAGGGTTCCAGAGGAAATCCGGGAAATTATAGTCCGGTGAGTGACATTGGTACTGGGCAAAATGGTATAAAATATTATAAAGAACAAAATGACTGAACATATATGTAAGCATGAATTAATGAGAGAAAGTCAACATGGGTTTTGATTGGTTGGAGTGGAAATGCCTTGAGTGAGGTCAACTTCTTCATTCTTTGTAATTTGTTTGGTGTTGGTGATGCCAGTATTTGTCTTGTGCAGTGATATTCCTCAGTTTAAACACCTTCCAGTAGGTGAGATGGACTATTTTTATTGTGCTTTTCTGTAGACAGGCCTTCCAATATCAACATGTTACACCTAGCAATCAAAGTTGTAACAATATCCAGTTCTGTTTATTGAGCTTGCATTCTTCTGTTTTAACAGGCTTTTTTTCAGTGCTGTACACGGTTGTTCTTACTGCCATTTTTAGTCTCTGCTCTGTTACACCTTGTAATCCTTGTCAGCCATCGTTTTTTGCTTCCCAACCCAACTGATGCTGGAAAGAAACTGTACAGTAGGGAAAGAGAATATCTGGAGGCAAAATGACTGAAAATTCAGTTGAACAGGCCCAAATTGTGCATGGGGAATGGTGAAAAGACTCATCACATTTGATAAATGGGCCAAATTAGAGTTGGTATTCCAGAGAAATCCTAAAAAGAAAAGTGCCCAATCATTTCTATAGGAGAAGCAGTTCAACCATCTGTAACATTGAAAATTTGATACACTAACCCCCTCTTTTACTAAGGTGTGCTAACCGATTAGCGTGCATTAAACTCTTAACGTGTCCATAGACTAACATGCACGCGTTAGCGTTTAGCGATTGCTAATCAGTTAGCGCACCTTAGTAAAAGGGCCTAAAGCAAAGCAGTTAGGTAATTGCTCCTTTCAAACTGCATCTCCTATCTTCATTGCTGTCCCAGTCATGGACACTCACTGATACACACACTGGCACCATGTGGTTTAAACTGTAAAATTCACCGCTGGAAATTTGTTGACAGTGACATCTATTATTTCCAAACCAAGAGAATGTTTGAGGGCCACTCTGCTCAAACTGCCTCCTATCTTCTCCTCTTAATAATAATAGTAATAAATTTATTCTTTTATACTGCCATTACCCAAGAATTCTAGGCGGTTTAGATCGTAAGAAGCTGAACAATCAGCGAAGTACATACATGTCATAAGATTTTTTTTTTTAAAAAACAGGATTAAAAGTAATAAAATAATTACAATGTTAAAAAGACCTAATTATGTGATAAATTTGTCAAACAAAGCAGACTTTACTAATTTTTGAAAACAAACAGTAAGACATGGCTTGATGAAGACATTCACCGAGCCAACATTGCAGTTTGCCTGCCTGAAATGCTAAGGTCCTTTCAAAAAAGGCCTTATATCTGACACCATTTGGCTTAGGATAGGTAAATAAGCTAGAGCTTCTTGTAATCCTTGATGGTCTATAAAATTCAAAGTGAGGGAACAAATACATTGGACACTCTCCTGAAATCAGCTTATAACAAATACAAGAAAACTTAAATAGTATTCTTGCTTCCAACGCTAATCAATGCAAAAATCGATAATATGGGCTAATGTGGTTGTTCTTCTTCAGACCAAATATCAATCAAACCGCAGCATTCTGAACTATTCTCAGTCTTCTTAAAATCTTTTTTGGAAGATCCCAAATAAATGGTGTTACATAAACATATACATAAAGCATTTCAAGAGCCATGGTCTGCATGGTTTCCTACTTGTCTATAACTGTTTGTTTTTCCCCCAGTGTAAGAGTAGTGCTTGATTTTATTTTGGCTGTAGTAAACATTTAAGAAATTGTCATAAGACTAATAGGAAATGTTCATTTTCAATTAACGCCAGTGACTCATGCTCAAACATTATTTTCCTCTTCTTTAGTTCTGGAAATTAAAACATGCTTGTGGACCTGAGGTAACTTTTATGCCTCTACCACTGTGTACTGTATTTCTCTAGGCTTTTGACAGCATGGAATGATGGGTTGTGTTGTTCCCTGAACATATGCCCTCATCTGATAGATTTCATTATACTTCATGTCAAGAGGAAATACAACCCTCAGTAGTGAATGAAAGAAGGCAATGTTCAGCTCTCCTACTAACCAATCCAAGATATAATATACAGCACATTAAAATGTTAGCTTGTTAGTTTTCAGAACAGGCCAGTAATACTCCATTGTACAGAGAATTTTTCTTAAATATGGACACTCACTAGTTTATTGTGTTTTTAAATATAAAGATAAACAAGTGGAGCTTTGGCAATTGAAAGCAAATAAAACACATAACATTGGGACTTGTACATCAGCCGTTCTTTGCATAGCTTCTGTCACCTTATAACAAATAGATATACCACATTGTAAAGCGAAGGTTTGGGTCCCACCCATGCTTCATCATGCACACTATGGGGTTGACTCTGGAAATGGCACGCGCTTCCGGAGGCTGTGATAGGCCGGAGCATGTTACAAGGCTTCAAAGAAGGTTTGGATAGGTTCCTAGAGGATAAAGGAATTGAGGGGTACAGATAGGAGTAGAGGTAGATCATAGGGATAGTCTGGGACCACTGCTCAGGAAATGGGCCGCCGCGGGAGCGGACCGCTGGGCGAGATGGACCTCTGGTTTGCCTCAGCGGAGGCAACTTCTTATGTTTTTATGTTCTTAAGTTAGGTGGAGGTTGGTGTCATACTGCTGCCTAACTTAATTGGTTTAATTGGCTTTAATCAGCATGGTAATTGACCATGTAATTTAAAACTAATTAAAACCTCATTAAAAAAATGCAGGCGCTCAGGTTTAAACAGGATTAGAGAAGAGAATTTGCCTGCTTTGCTTGTATTTTTGTTTTTCATTGATTACTTGCCTTCTGTGTTACTTTTAACGTGGACTAGTAGGAAATAATGTGTATATTGCTTTAAGTTTTCTTTTTTCTTTTTCCTTTGTTATTTGTTTGTAATACAATACTCTCCCGAAATTCACGGGGGTTCCATTCGAGGAGCACCCGCAAATTTTTAAAAAACCGCAAATATTGGACGTGGTTTAGGAGCGGATCGGAGGCAGGAGAGGGCTGCAGGGGCGGCAACAGGTGCCTGTGTAAGTCATTTGCGGTGCCTATGTAAGACCGCACTTTTGACTCTCCCCACATCTCTCCCTGCATCATCTCGCCGCTCACAAGTAAATGACTCCCTGATTGGTCACTGTCTCTCCCAGGCTCTTCTGTGGTAGATTGGGAAGCGCTGTTTTCCTTCCCGTCTAGTCAGCTGCGGGCTCCTGACGCCTCACGTGTCCCACATAGGTTAGTAAAGAACCCGCATTAAGACTTTAATCGAAACAGAACTTAGGAGGGGTGTGATCCCATGCAAAATCAGGTTTAATATTCTCTATGGAGCTTGCAAATTAGGGGCGGCGGCGGATGCCTATGTAAGTCATTTGTGATACATATTTGTAGCACGTTATGTGCGCAGGCAAATTGGCCATTTTATGTTTGTTTATTGTTCATTTGATATCCCGCTTAATGCAAAAGGTTAGGGTTACCAGATTTTACATATGTAAAATCCAGAACCCCTAGACCCGCCCCCAGGCCCGCCCAGTTCCACCCATCCTAACCCCACCCCATTATGCCCACCCCACGCCCCAGCCTCGCCCCCATCAACCTGCTCATCTCAGTCGGGAGGGCATCCGTGCATGTGATGTCATCACGTTGCATCCACAGATGCCCCTCCCGACGTGATTTGCTTTTCAAAACTCAAAGTGCTGGGTTTTAAAAAGCCATCCGGATGCCCGGACATGCCCTCTAAAAAGAAGGCATGTCCAGGTAAATCCGGACATCTGGTAACCCTACAAAAGGTCAAAGTGACTTACAAAATTAAAATCATATACCCCCCCTTCCTTTTACAAAACTAATAGCGGTTTTTAGTGTAGGCCGGTGCGCTGAGTGCTCTGCGCTGCTCCTGACTACGAGCATCGAGAGCAGCCAGAGTATTCAGCGTCACCGGCCTGTGGTAAAATACGCTAACACGGTTTTGTAAAAGGGGGGTTTAGAAAGAGAACGCCAATAATAAAAGGGAAGATCTTACAATCAGCCAAGAAAACCTCTCATACAATTTAAACAATATACAAATAATTCAAATACAACTAAAAATAAACCTAATTAGTACCTGGAATTCTACTTAGTCTACCCCGAAATATGAAAAGCTCTCTGAAAAAAAATGATTTAAACTTTAGTGCAAGAGGCCAGCGCACATACGTGGTAAGCCTTTTTAATATGCGGTAAGCACATGCTAGCGCTTACGGCAGCTTAGTAAAAGGACCCCCCCAATGTAATGAGATAATGTTGATGATTATTATTATTATTATTATGGCTTGAAAAGTTAAACTGCTCAGCTCGTGCAACTGGAGATCATTGGTTTTATTTTCCAAGGAAGTGAAACAGCATTTTAAGATCATTCACGGCATCCTTCCTCCCCTAATCCCACTATCCTTTAACTCCTCGAGTCCTGACTCCACCAGACCCGCCCAAAGATATAAACTATCCTTCCCCTCTCTACGCGATATTCTCTATGCAGGTAAACTGGGAAAATCTCTTCTCTTCAAAATCACAGGTTTCTGGAACGACCTTACTATCCCGTTGCGGAATCTGGGCTCTCTCCAACTATTCCACAAGCAACTGAAAACTTGGCTCTTCTCTAACATGTTCTATTTTCCCCCTTACTCTTCCATTCTATATATAAGCTCATGTAAACCTTTTCCTTTCTCTTCTTATATTTTAAGTTCTTGTAAACTGTGCTGAGCTCCACTTCCGTGGAGAGGATGCGGTATATAAACTTAAGGTTTAGTTTAGTTTAGCATTTAGAATGACTTCTGCCAGGTAACTGGCCTTACGTGCCTAGATTTTCTTCCTGCCTCATATACAGAAGGAAAATGAGAGTAGACTGAAAAAAAAAAAATACTCCACACATCAAAAATAGGGATCCTTTTATTAAGGCGCGTAGCCGATTTAGCGCGGGCTAAAACAGCTAACTATAATGGACGCGTTAGCATACAACGTACGCTAAAACGGCTAGCGTGCTTTTGTAAAAGGACCCTGTAGTATTCATACAGCTGTCCGGAAGCACCAAATACTACATTGACTTAGCTTTTTCTGCTTCACTGAACAGTCTGTAGAGTCAGGAGGTATTCACACTACAGACTCCAAGCCCTCTCCTTTCTTTGGAGTTATTTGGGCACGAAAAATAATCCTTTCCTAGAACTCTTTGAGAAAGCCAGTGAACTATGCAGACTAATCAGCTGTAAATGTCTGCCATCTAGAAAGCAGTTGATTAAGTGGCATCTCACAGTCAAGAAGAGTTTATCAGACCCTTTGGCTATATAGACAGTGCTTCTGAGATTCCAGACAAATAAGCAACAAGTGTGTTTCTCAATGTTCCAGCCAAATCGGATGCTCTGCCAATTTTGAACTACATGGTTGTGCCCCTTTTTTTTCATAAATAAAGACATTTTAGCATGGTAAGAATTGTTGCTTTTTAACAAAATTCAAGAAAACATGTGGCAGGCACTGAGGAGCCATAGAAGGAAAACCCAGACATCATCAGGGGTCTGTGGCCATAACCACAGGAAATCATTTGGACAGTCTGGATGTTAGGTGTCAGAATTGGGGGGGGGGGGGAGCTATGGGTGCCATGTCACCCCCAAAAATCTAGTCAACACAAAAAAGTGCCCAGTTATACAAAATGCAAAGAATACACTATATAATGAATCTTCTAAATCAGTGGTTCCCAAACCTGTCCTGGGGGACCCCCAGCCAGTCAGGTTTTCAAGATATCCCTAATGAATATGCATGAGAGAGATTTGCATACCTGTCATTTCCATTATATGCAAATCTCTCTCATGCATATTCATTAGGGATATCTTGAAAACCTGACTGGCTGGGGGTCCCCCAGGACAGGTTTGGGAACCACTGTTCTAAATGAACAAAGAAAAGCAAACAAACCAAGGGGCAGCACTGCTCCTCCTTGTGGCTGCTGGTCCCCCCCCCCCCCCCCCACATCTGACATCACTTCTAGTTCTGGGTCAGAGCTGGCAGCTTCGAGGAGGAACAGTGCGTCACCCGTGGTTTGTTTTTCTGTGCTCACAAAAAGGTAAATGCTAGATGTGGGACAGTGGAAGAAAGGGGGTCAGATGCATTATAAAGGGAGGGCTCGCCATATAATATAAGGGGTTATGGTGAGATGTGTACATGGGACCATTTATATGGCATTCACTATTGTGCCCCCTAGTGTGCTCCACTGCTCTGCTGGGATGTTTATGTGGCCAGTCTACTAAAACTGCTGCCTCCTCCTACATTCCAATGGCCTGTTTCATGTGTTTTTCTTTTTTAAAAAAAAATCTTTATTCATTTTTACATCTTACATCAAGTATATCAATAAATTAAACAATTGAAATTAGATACCTCACTTGAATTTCTATCATATTTAACAATAATATATAAAATTTAACCCCTTCCCTCCCAACCCTACCATAACATATGTAATATTCTTTATTCATTCTTAAAACATATATAATAAGTGAAATACAAAGTAAATTATTCATTATACAATATAGACATCGCCTAAAATTCTCAAGAATTCATACTTATTAATACCCTTCCGCCACCTACCAAAATTTTCCAACCATTTTCCCAACCTTATTTACCTCCCATCCCTCCCCCCTCTCTGGATGTGCATATTATCTAATGACAAACCATAACTATAAAGATTCTACAAAGGACTTCAATGGGCCCCAAATTAATTTAAAATTTTCATTATTTCCTAATATAGCAGCATTCATTTTCTCATATTTATATATTAGACATAAACTTGCCCACCAAAATGTAAAATTGAGGCGAACCCAGTTATTCCAATTTCGTGTAATCATTTGTATAGCAGTACTTGTCATAATTAAAAAGAGACGTCTTTTATGTTTATCTAGGGAATCTTTAATATGCAAAATAGTACCGCAAATTATAATTTCATAAGTTAACGGAATCTCAGAATTTAAAATATTATTAATTTTTCCCCAAATTGATTTCCAAAATATCAAAATTCTAGGGCAGTAAAACAGTACATAGTCTAATGTTCCTATGTCAAAGTGACAGTGCCAGCATCTATTACATCTAGAATTATCTAATTTATTCAACCTAACTGGGGTCCAAAAAGAACGATGTAACAAAAAGAACCAAGTTTGTTTCATAGATGCTGACGCCGTATGCCTCATCCTCCAAGACCAAATACATGGCCATCGAGTTGCAGAAATATATTCAAAATGATAGATGCACATCTGAAAAATGTCTGTTTTCAAGAAAAACAAGATAGACATTTTACAGTTTTGAAAATGTGCATATATGGTACTGTATTTTTGTGCGTTCTACAAACTCTGATTTGGTTATCATATTGATAATGGACTTCTTATGCTTACTATTTTCCGTCAAATTCTGTTCTTTTAAATTTAGGGGCTCCTTTTACGAAGGTGCACTAGGGTTTTTAGTGCACGTACAAAATTACCACGCGCTATAGCGCGCGGTAGCCAAAAATCTACCGCCTGCTGAAAAGGAAGTGGTAGCAGTTAGCGTGCTCGGGAATTTAACGCGCGCTATTGCCTAGGTGTTGTAGGTGTTGTACCATCTCTATAAGTGGTTTTTAAAAAATTATTAGTTTTTATTTAAAGACTAGCCCCCTCTTTTACAAAGGTGCACTAAGCTTTTTAGCGTGCGCTAAACACACGCTAAATGCTAACACGTGCATGTTATCCTAGGGACATGTTAGCGGTTTACGCACATGTTGATTTAGCACGTGCTATATCTGCGCTAAAATGCTTAGCGCGCCTTTGTGAAAGAGGGCCTAGGTTTTATCAGAATTTATTTAGATTTAGTTCACACATTTTCAGTACCTCAAGGTAAATTACATTCAGGTACACTAGATATATTTCTTTCACCAGAGGGCTTCCAATCTAAGTAGCCCGTTTACCAAGCTGGATCCAAAAGTGGCCAATCCCATGCACTAGGGCCATTTTTTTTTTTAACCTCAGCTTTAAAATGGACAATTTTCTATTTCTGTATTAATGGCCATGTGATAATGTTAATGGTAGTGCATGGCTATGTATTCTAATAATTATTATTTTTTATGCTTTGTACTTCTAATGCTTTGCGATACCCTCTAGATTGGTACCGGCACTTACTTACTGCTTCTCATTATTATTCTCATTATCATGGTTTATCTTTTGCTTGTTCTGTTGCCTTTGTAATTCATGTCTAACAAAAATTGGTCCACAATCAACATTTATTCAAAACTGGAAAAAAGATAGAAAAGGACAGATTACTAATAATGGAATGTAACTGTACTTCCCAACCCTTGGGTAAAATAGTGCTATCAAATTAGTTGTGAATTTGTATGTGTTTCTGTTTTTTAACTGTAGTTTTTTATGGTATATATGTATTAATCCTTTTATGTTGTTTATTTCTTACTTTATATTTATTTAATGGACATCAGTATGAGCCATGTGAAAGGCATGTATGAGGCAGCAATCTTTATCCAGATATTCTCTGGATGATGCCAGTCATCGCAAGGTTGCTGCCTGAGCCTTATATCGGGCACCTTTCACATGGCTCATACTGATGTCCATTAAATAAATATAAAGTAAGAAATAAACAACATAAAAGGATTAATACATATATACCATAAAAAACTACAGTTAAAAAACAGAAACACATACAAATTCACAACTAATTTGATAGCACTATTTTACCCAAGGGTTGGGAAGTACAGTTACATTCCATTATTAGTAATCTGTCCTTTTCTATCTTTTTTCCAGTTTTGAATAAATGTTGATTGTGGACCAATTTTTGTTAGACATCAAGTACGGACAGTATTGGTCACAGAGTCCTTAAGGGTTTCTAGAAGTTTAGCCTTTGTAATTCAGCATGAATATTGGTATCTTTATTTTACTTGTAATGCATATGTACAGTCTCCCATTTCATGCGATTTCGTGTACTTGGCAAGTGTTTTTCTTGTTCTTTGTGCTCTCTTTTCGGGAGCACTCTATTGTTGGACTTTATTTTCCTATAAAATCAATAAAACTGAACTAAAAAAAAAAAAAGACCAAGTTAGCACTTAGGGCCTGATTCTATAAACAGTGCCTTACGCTGTCTAACTTGTAGGTGCCGCTGGGGCGGTTGTCAATCGACCGCTAGGTGTCGGTTATGGAATTTCACCTACCGGCACCTAAAGACTTAGGCGCCAGTAGACATCCTAGTGTTGGGCACCAGTAATGTAGGCCAGGGTTTTCCTACTTTTCAGGTGTATGCTGAGGGAATCTCTCTGCTCAGAGGTTTGCTTGAAAGCACTCTCTGATTTTTTGGCTAGAAGAGAGGAAGCCGTTCTGAATCTTCAAAGGTTGTGGATTAGCATAAGGGTTAGTTCAGTGGTCAGAGAAGGGTTTGAGTCCCACTGTAGCTTCTTGTCACTCTGGGCAGGCCACTTAACCTTCCATTGTCCCCAAATCAATATCTGGGATTCAGCATTGTCAGCCACGTTGATTATAACTCTAGCCTTACCAATTGATAAAACATGGTTGCTAAAACTTTACTTTAAAAACAGACTTCAAATTTTCCTTGGTTATAAAATACAAATGTTCCCAGATCGTTCACGGGAGACGCAGAAGCGCCGCCATGAATTTCTTCTTTTGAAACCCGGGGTTATATCTATGGGGGCGACTTTTTATTTGAGACACTCGTGCAAATGTATTGTGTGTTACCATACTGTTAAATATGTGTTCTTTGAACCATCTCAATTAACAACCTTTGTGGCAATGTCTCGTCTGGATGTAAGACATCTTTGAGCCCTATAATTTGTTTAAGTAGGGGACCCCGTTTCAGTGCTATAGCTTCGAGCATCTTTTTTTATTTTCTTCTATGTTTCGCTATTTTTTTAGTGGTCTTGGATCTAAAAATGAGGACTTGAGCACAAATAGTTTAATTTTGTTATCTTTGAATTATGAATTTGAATCATAATTTCAAATGTATTTAATGTTCTCACTATTATTGCTTTCTGTACAACTTAATACTTGGATTTAAATTAAAAATTAATAAAGATTTAATTAATAAAAACAAAAAATATCTCTATATACTGTAATATGTAAACTGCTTTGATTATAACCACAGAGAGCTGGTGGCCTGGTCCAAAGCATTCCATTTGACATGCAGAAACAGAAAGTGATGTCAGAGGTAGGGTTACCGGATCTCCCCAGACATAGCCTCCTTTTTGAGGACGTCTGAGGGTCCGAATGGATTTTCATAACCTGGCACTGTCTGGATTTTGAAAAGCTTCCAGCTAGCAGTGACGTCACGCACATGAGTGCATGTGTATGACATTATCGCGTCATACCAGAGCATGAGCAAATGCCCTCCCGACAAGCGAACAGGTTGAGGGGCAGGGCTGGGGGCAGAACAGGGCGTGACATGGATGGAATAGGGTGGGGCTGAGCAGAACTGGGCGGGCCTGGGGGCAGGGCCATGGGTCCTGATTTTTGTTTATGAAAATCTGGTAACCCTAGTCAGAGGAGGCAGGACAGCTTCAGAGCAAGGCGCAGGCAACAAATGTACAACATTACTACTACTTGGAGGGGGAGTGAGCTGCAGATCCACAAGCAGAACTAGTGGAAGCGGTGGCCAAGGCAGTAAGCTCTAGCAGCCATGAGAACAGCTTGGTGCTGCTCACCACCAAGTCTGTGTTGCTACTCATGAGAGTGGAAAGGATGGAAGAACAGGTGCTGAATAATGTATGAGAAGGAGGGAGGAAGGGAAAAAGAGAGAGATAGTGGACCTGGGGAAAAGAAGATGAAGGGAGGGAAGAAAGGAAGAAAAAGGGAAAAATATTGCATATGGGTTGGGAAGGAGAAAGATTATAGTCCTTTAGGGAACGGAAGGGGGTGGTGTGTGATACAGGGCCAAATTAACATTATATTGGGCAGTAGGCAAACATATATTTGTGAACCCCCCTCTCCCACCATTATTTTACCTCTTCAGAAGTAGCAGGGAAAAATGCAGAACCTAGCTGTGGGTATGATCGTAGTAATAGTTTGTGAGTGAGCATGGGGACTATGCAAGCACATACGTTAAATGAAGAAGCTTAATGGGTAGAGTTGGAAAGAAGCCAAATTACCCAGTTAAAAAGTGAAGCTCAGTCCTGGATTTCTGCAGCCCTATCCTGGTACATTATGGGACCTGAAGTGCAGATTTCAATTGGTGGTCATCAGTAACTACATACAGAGCACCAAAAAGTTTCTCTCCTGAAACTGGATAACTCGGCAGCTCTGTAGCAGTGGTAGAAACCTCTGCTGCAGCTTAGTAAAAGAGGGAGGGTGGTTAGTGCTATTTAATCAACCAGGAGTTGTTCCTGGCCGGTTAAATAGCTCTGAAAATCAAGCGGTAAGAGTGCATTAGGACTAGAGGTCTGCATGGGAACGGGGATTGTGGGAATCCCCCCTAACCCACGGGACTCCCATGGGGACCCCCCTCTGGCCCACAGGACTCCCATGGGGATCCCCTCTAGCCAACAGGACTCCCATGGGGATCCCCTCTAGCCAACGGGACTCCCACGGGGATGGAAGGCTTTGGAAGCAGGGTTCGTCCATATAATATAACGGACACTTCAGCCGTAGTAAAAGAGAGGGTTTATAAGTTAATTACCTGAACAGAAAACAAAAAAAGCGTTCCACCAAAGAGATTCCACAAGGAAAACAGCAGCGCAAACACAAAAGAAACTGTGGAATTGATGATCCTGTCAGAAGTAATTGCTGCTTTTTATGGGGACGCGCGGGGATGGAGGTAATTCCTTGCGGGGACGGGCGGGGATGGGTGGGATTTCTGTCCCCATGCAACTCTCTAATTAGGACTTAACACCCTTTAGTTAAAGGGCCCCTACTTTATCAAGAATGCACAGATAGAAGGTTTATCATCAAAAAACTGCTCAGATAACAAAAAAATAAAACAAAACAGCATTAACACAGAATGACAATCATAATCTAAAAAGTTTCATGATAAGCAAGGTAGAGACTGACTGACTTCATTGTTACAGAGAAAAAAAGCTGCTCATTTTTGACTCATTAGCTATCATCCACTTTTTCACTCTTGAAATGCAACTAACATCCTCTAGCTTAGAAATCACCAAAGTCTGAGAGTCTGTTAATAAGTGGGTTCTTGTGATTCCTTCTTCTGTGTAGCAGTAAATGACACAAATACCTCTGGAGCTGGCTCTGTATAGCCTGAGAAAACATGATATACACACACTCAACCAGTGTTCTCTTGAGAAGTAATGAAGCCTACTTCTGGGTGGTGTTAGTGCTGATGGGAGGTTTGGCCGTGCCCAGCAGGAAAGGCTGGATCTGGTCACGGTTGTTCTTTTCTGTTTGGTTCTGGAGCATTGCGTGCATTGACTGATATCTGTGGGTCTCATTATTCACTCACTGGGTGGCAGGTATGGATGTAACTGTCCTGATGGGCTTTTTTTTTTTTTTCTGGTTGGATTATGATTGAGGTCAGAACCCACAGCTGGATGATACACTGAGTTTCAAAGAGTTGACAAGTAAGTGGGAAGAAATGCCAGTTATTTGTGTAGAAAAACTGCAGTTTCAACACTGAGCTTCCAAATCTGCCTCCTTCAAAACAGCGCATGCAGAGACAGAAATGTCAACGTTTAACATGAATGGGGGGAAAAAAAAATCAAATGATTAATTTATTTGTTTTTAATAGCTATTGAAATTTCCCTCAAATCCTTACTAGCAAAGTGGCGAAATATAATTTATATATTCTGGGGGTTTTTTGTTTTTGTTTTTTAACTTATTAGCTTGTATATCTTTATTAGGGCTAGAGTTCTAGATACGAGTATCTCCTTTAATACTGATGTTTCATTATGCTGGAAATTACTCTGGTTGTTACAATGTGTAATATTTTTTGCTTTGTCTGATTAGGTCAAATGAAGGGACTTTAGGCTTCCTCATGGACGAACAATAGTTATTTTTTTCTATGGATATAATAACATCAAAACACTCAAAATAACTCCTGAAGATAGCATATTCTCAGATACAAAATTGCTTTTTTTTGAAGCATGTGGATGTCTTAAAAGGCCAAAATGGACATCCATATGCCCATTCTGAGCTCTCTTGGAAGGACGGGATATAAAACCAAATAAATAAATAAACTTCCAAATTCCAATTTTTCAAAGGCAGAATAAGGACAACCAACAGTGCAGTTCAGTGCTTTCACATTATCCATGTGTTCCATATTCACAAAGGGTTAGATTCACTAACCTGCCTCTCCGTGCCCGATCCGTGGCCAATCTGCGGTAGGCCGACCAATTCACGAAGGGAGAATATTTAAATGGGGGTGATCGGAAGAATGCCTCCCACCGACCACAGGGATTGCTACTGAACGATCCTGAAGCATGTGCAGACTATCTCTTTGCTTTTCGATGGTCTGCGCATGCTCTCTCCGTGCAAGGAAGACACTTTTGCAGGCAGGGAGGGAGGCATGCGGGGGGAGGGGGAAGGTCAATCAGCCATAACACATAAATTCTACTAGGCCTTAACCCGCCCTGACTCTCCTGTTCTCTGCTGCCTTCCCTGCAGTGTGAGCCCGTGTTCTGGAACACACCGTAGTGCAGCCTCGGTTTAAACCTGCAGGCTGGGCGGCAGAGAGCAGGGGGAAGTGGAGATTGTCAGCTGAGTTTAGCAACGGCATTTTGGAACCGAGCAGTGCTGGAAGATTGGGGCAAAGAGCGGTGCTGGAAGATCGGGACAGAGTGCAGGGCGGCAATGGAGCAGGAGAGTCGGCAGGGATGTGTGCGATTGGTCCTCAGCAGTCGCTTCTTCTGTTGGTTGGCCAGTTCAGTCGGTGTCCCAGATTTGTTTAGTGAATCGCATCCCTTTGCATGCTGTTTCCTTTCAAGTTAAAAGTGGATAGATTCCGTACAAACATAAAGAAGTTCTTCTTCACCCAGAGAGTGGTAGAAAACTGGATCGCTCTTCCGGAGGCTGTTATAGGGGAAAACACCCTCCAGGGATTCAAGACAAAGATAGACAAGTTGCTGCTGAACCAGAATGTACACAGGTAGGGCTAGTCTTAGTTAGGGCACTGATCTTTGACCCAAGGGCTGCCGCGTGAGCGGACTGCTGGGCACAATGGACCGCTGGTCTGACCCAGCAGCGGCAATTCTTATGTTCTTATTTGAATGCACAGATCGGAATCGGATCGGCACAGAGGTTAGTGAATCGAGTCGGAGGAAAATCGGTTTGCTTAGTGAATCTAGCCCAAATTCGCTTATTCAGACAAAATAAAGTGTAACCAATTTTTGCTATTCATGAGGCATTATCACTTGCTCACTCAAAATAGAGTAACCCATTTTCGTTATTCACAACATTTTCACTTATTCATGGTCATGCAGAGTATATTCTCATGAGGATGAAGATATTCAAACAGAGGTATATGAGTGTTGTTACACCAAATGATTGTTTTTACAAAAAAAAAATATGAATATAAAATACATTTATAAAATGCAGAATATAATAAACAAGCTGTTTTTTTGTTTTTTTTTTTACAAGAAGGGTGCATAAAATGATAACTTTATGGTGTTAGGTAGGAAAAAATACAATAACCAGGGTTGCATAGGAACCTAGCCCCTTTTTTCCCATAGCATCAAGGGTTCCTTATTCACATTTTTGGTATTCATGGGGTTTTCTAGGAACCTAACCCCCAAATAACAAAGGGATGTACAGTGATGCCACCGGACAGCATTCTCGGCCATTGGTCGACCTTGCCTGGGGCGCAGCATGCAGGCAAGGTCGACCAATGGCTGAGAACGCTGTCTGGTGGCATCATGAAGGGGGCGGGACAGAGCCAGATCGGGAGGGTGTTCCTTAAAGGACGCTTTTGCTGCTCCCGCCGGCTTCTTAGCCTTTTTCTTGGCCGCAGGGGTAGACCGGCAGCTGCACTGAAGTGCAGGTCCCAGGAGGTTCCGGACATGGCCGACTATGCACCCCCTAGGGCATGAACCCGGGGCAGTACGCCCCCCCCCCCCCCGCCCCACCCTTGGTACGCCACTACATCGACTTGCTGGATTTTACTGGTGAGTTTTGAGAATCCAGCCCGTAATCATCTATTAATTCTAGTACAAAGTGTGTGTGGGGGGAGGGGGTCTCTCCATTTAGGATTTGCATTCTGTTATACCTGAATGTAATTCGTTTTGAACTTCTGAGGAAAGCATGAGCCATATGAAATTGATGGGATTTTCAGCAGCCCCTTTAAATGACGATGCAAATTCTCAACAACACTAATTAAGAAGTAAGTCTGCTGCTAAAATAAAACAACCATTTGATATCAAAGGTTCAGCATGAAACTTTTTTTATTTAATTTAATTGCTTCCATTTGGTTGGAGAGAACAGGTTATAATGCAATGGAGTGTTGTTGAACACCATTGGGCAAGGCAATAAAATACTGTAACCCTTGGACAACAAGAAGCTCAGTGTGTAAGCAAAATCTATCATTTAGGAGATGGGCTGTAAAGGTGTCAAACCCATTCTGACCTTTCTGACCTTCCCCATTTCCCCTGCTGTTTTTTTCTTTTTTTTTTTTAATCAAGCAGCCTCACATTTGGTGCTTTAATCTGCCTTGAGAGCATGCCTACAGCTGGAGAATAGATGATTTCATTCCTGATCAGTGTTTTGGGACAGGTATTATACAGAATTGTGAAACACTACCGCATTTACTAGAATGTTACTTGCAAATTTACAGGAATTGAAAACCACAGTCTCCTGTTTATTTGAAGTGGGTGAAATGCCATGGGATGGTTAATGGTAGAGTTATCAGACATCCGGGAAAACCCGGACATGTCCTCTTTTTAGAGGACTGTCTGGGTGCCCAGACAGACTTTCTAAAACCTGGTAGTTTGTCTGGGTTTTGGAAAGCCCCGAACTCTCGGCTGCACCTATAGGGCCTCTGAGCATGCACGGATGTTGTCACATGTATCCACACAGGCACGGAGAACCCTCCAAACGCGGCCTGGAGGTCAGAAAACAGGATTTTGGAAGCCTATAAGAAAGCTACACTGTTTGGAGACTCTGTTTCCTTGAGCAGCCCAGGATGGGCGACACGAGGTATAATGTGACAGCGAATTTGAAGTGGTGTTTCAGCTGTAGCCTGTACCGGCTTTGATCTTTAAAGCATTGCTGGATCTCCACACAATTGTGCATGAGTTACAAGATAAGTGCCTTCTATTATCTTTTTAAGAGGATTTTTGTAAAAAAGAGAAAGACTGAGGTCTCCTTTTACTAAACCGCACTAGCGGTTTTAGCGCGCGCTGCACGCTAGCGCCTCCATAGAGATGGTGTTAGTATTTTTTGTGTAGCGGGGGGTTAGCGCACACTAATCTGCAGCTTGCGCTAAAAACGCTAGCGCTCCTTAGTAAAAGGAACCCTGAGTTTATTATAAAAGACAGAATTTATATATATTAAAAAACAAATTGTCACATGGCTAAGGTTGTAAGCAGGATATAAATGATATTAGTGATATTCAGAATTTTTTTTATATAATATGGTACTTAGGGAGTTATTTTAGGTCCAATGATGCCAGAGCTGCTGAGGTCTCCCTATTTTTGAAAGTGGGGATTCAGATTTTTCTGGGGTGATGTTTATTATTCTTTATTTTGTGGTCTTGGTAAATCCAAATCCTCCCATTAGTAAAAGCAACAACACATTTTATAGATGGATATAGTTTAGAAGATTATAACAGATAATTTCCCCATTTGCATTGGGGAAATGGACAATATTTATTATTGCTCAAGAAAGCAGCACTATAGTAAATAACTGCTATAAGCAAACATCTCTTCTGTTTATAAGCAAGTGATTGATTTACCTTAGCTATACCCAATAAGGGGCTGATGCTCTAAGCCAGGGGTGTCAAATGTCGGTCCTTGAGGGCCACAATCCAGTGGGGTTTCCAGGATTTCCCCAATAAATATGCATGAGATCTATTTGCATGTATTGCTTTCATTGTATGCTAATAGATCTCTTGCATATTCATTGGGGAAATCATGAAAACCCCACTGGATTGCGGCCCTCGAGGACCGACATTTGACACCCTTGCTCTAAGCAATGTCTGATGTGGCAGGTGCCTAGAAAAGTGGTGCCTGCCGTGTGTTAATCATAAATAGGTGCCGCTTACATAATCAGAACTAGCAAGGACCCTAGGCACCGGAAATGTTGGCCAGGGTTTTACAGGCCTATATTTACGGTGCCTAGGGTCCGTGCAGAATTGCGACCGGTGGCTCTAAGTCCAGCACCACCCCTAGACTTCCCAACTCCGGGCTTCAACAAACAAACTTGGAAAAAGAGAAAGAATAATTAAAACACTAAATAGTCACGATTCTTTCAAAAGACAGAGGCTGTGAACGGTGTCAGTGACAACACGTTCAGAACAGTGTAAAACACACTAGGTGAAAAGTCCTTTAAATAAATTTTTTTTATGTGTGATGAGAGTCTTCAATTATCACAACTCTTGCAGGGAATCCCTGTAAATAAAGAGTTGTAGATTGTATTCAACCCATATGGGTACTCCTCCATGAAAACATCCCAGGACCTCTCAATTTTTGTGATTAAAAAAAAAAAAAAGAACGGTGTGGAAGTGAAAAATTGAATATATCACTCAACTCACATAATTCAGTCTCTATGATATAATAATCATGAAAATCCAAATGGACAGAATGTCCCGTAAGTTCATAAATCTAATGCAGAGTACTTATCTTATGATATCTTCAGTGCTGATTTAAAGCAAATTGTCAAGCGTTCTGTTATCAAGATCGCTCAACAGAGCTCCATTTTGGAGGTCTCAAGCCTCCTTCTTCAGGAGCATATGCACTGCTCGTTCACACTGGATCTGCATAAGGAGGATAACAAAATGAAAAATGGCGCTCCAGTTTCCGGCATCACTAGGTGCCATAGACTCAGGTGTCGGTCCTGGAGGGTGCCTAGTGGTGCTTAATACTTTTTAAAATCTGTTTTTTAATTGGTTTTTAATGGTATGATCAATTAAAACACAAGTTAGGCGCAAGTTTGGCAAATTGTTTTGAGAATCCAGCCCTAAATTTATTTTGAAAGACATTGGGGCCCTTGTATCAAACTGTGGGTCATTCCCGTGTGCTAGGGTCATTTTTACCAAAAGGGTAAAATGGCTGATTTTTGTACTTTCTGTATTAATGACCATGCACTAATTTTCCTATTAGCATATGACCATTAGCGCATGAGCCCCTACCTCCACCCATTATGTAGATTGTTGACTGTGCTGAGTGATGTTGCCATCACACATTACTATTCCCACAAGCCTTGAAGCAGCAAATTAAACTAAACACTGGCCAGGATTTTTCAAGTTATGAAAATCACTGCATTGAATGATAAGCATATTCATAGATAATGTACCAAAAGGTAAAGTATGAATTTTGAGAATTAATAGTGATTTATGAGATTACCTCTCTCTGATGATCAGGGGATTTATAGTACTCCCCTTAAATTCGCAGGGGGTCTGTTCCAGGAACCCCTGCAAATTTTGAAAAATTGCAAATGCAGTTTTCTGCCTGTCAAAAGGCAGGGGAGGCAGGAGAGGGCAGCTGGAGCGCCAGTGGGTGACGAAAATCAATCGCGGTCTGCTCCGACCGCATCTTCCTGTAGTAAAGTCGGGTTACACCAATCAGGAGCTGCTTTGACACGCAGCTCCTGATTGGTGTAGCCCGACTTTACCACAGGAAAAGGCGTTCAGAGCAGACTGCGAATGAGCGAGTCTGCGATTCGTGAACTGCAAATTTGCGTGGGAACACTGTATATGCATGTGAGGAGGTACTGAAGTGTTTGTGAGGATATTAGTACCAGATCATGCCCTAAGGCTTTCTCCCCCATTCTATTTAATTATTTTGTGCTACAGTACTAGAAATGTTTGAACACACTGAGATCTCTTTGATAAACTAATTTGATT
Organism: Geotrypetes seraphini; assembly: GCF_902459505.1. NCBI lineage: Eukaryota > Metazoa > Chordata > Amphibia > Gymnophiona > Dermophiidae > Geotrypetes > Geotrypetes seraphini. Next base: position 174,330,602 of record NC_047089.1, read on the forward strand.
TATTGCGATTAGGTTGACTTGTAGAAGAGTGAATTTTGGATTGCTCCTATGTCCTTATTATCTACCAGTAAGAACTTCCACAAATTCCAGGAAAAGCGAGACTTGGCGAGTTTTTACTGATGTTGGAGGATTGGGGAAGATGTGTGGGTAATTTAATTGGTGAAAGCATGAGCCTGGAGTTTTAAAAAGATAGTGAGCCTAATTTATCGCCTGTGCATTGCTGTGACCAGGAGTTATAATCCCAGTTGCAGCAGACCAAAATGAAATTTACTATAGGTTAATGACTTATGTGGTAGATTTTGCAGCAGTAAATAAATTCATATACGTTTTCAAAATATGAAATACATCGGGTTACATAACTACTCATATCTAATTATAGAGTTATCATATGGTTCCAGAAAACTGAGGATGAATTGAGACATCTGGGTTTTACTTCCATGGAAAGCAAAGGAAGTAAAACCCAGATATCTCAATCTGTCCTCTTTTTTTCTGGAGCCATATGGTAACCCTAACTAATAAGGAGAGTTTTGAATATATCAGTCGGTGAATAGAAAATTGTGTAAAGGATGTGCCTGAAATAATTAAATTTCCATCATGGAGTATTTCTATACAGAAAGTAATCTACTATCCTAATACGATTTAGGACTCCTTTTACTAAGGTGTGCTAGCGTTTTTAGCGCGCGCAAACCCCGCGCTAAATGAAAAATACTAACGCAAGCTCTATGCAGGCATTGTAAAAGGAGCCCTTAGTTTTTACAAGATTCAGATTCTGTACAGAAAGAACATGACTATAAAAATGTTGCGCTTGGTGATTTTAAAGAGTTTCTTTTTCATGTGTTTCTACTTACAGTACATTATTTCACTTCTAACTCGATCTTGTAGCTGGCCGGCTAAATACAGAAGGCGTTTCTGCTGCAACTTTCCCGACGCCTGGTCCCATGGAGATGAGGATAAGCTTCCGTAGCCTTCTTTCCCAGCTCTTTCAAAGTGCAGTGGAGCTAGTTGTAAATTAATGAAAAGGCAGTGACTCATACACAGGGTGGAACAAATGCACCATTGGTAGCCTACAGAGATAATAACAGTGACCTCCGGTCATTGTACAAGAGAATTCTCCTGCGTAGGTCGACTTCCCACTGCTTAAAACTAAACCTAAATAGTCTATTCATGGGGAACTGGATTGACAGTCTACAGATTTATATATATACAAATATGGGTATCAGCAACAGGGTTCCTTCGTTTTAGGACATAAGAGGCATATGTGCAACTGCTATTAAACCTGGTTTATAAACAGCCAGGGCAGTAGATTAGATGCTGAGGAACAGGGTCAAAACATGCTTATATGTCAGTACACAATGGACCATCTTTTCTAAGAGCTTTTTCTCCTTTGTTGTTATCTAACAAAGACTGTTCCATAGTCTAAGGATAATTCTATAAAGTGGACACCAGTATTTAGGTGTCATGTCTAATATAAAGGACCAGAACACTAGCATATATGCACATGTAGGGTGAGGCAAAAAAAGGTAACATCCCCCCCTCCCCACCGTTTTGAATTTTGAAGAGAAATTTTACATATTTACCCCCACATTTTATCAAGGCATGCTGCCAAGCAAAGTAAGCTATATGCCAAACCAATCATAGGAATAGAATGGGTGACTTGACATGTAGCCTGTGCTGCTAGCCAACATGGCTTCATAAAAGGAGGGGTTATTTAGTCATCATACTTACATATTAGCAGTAAACAGATTAGCTAGAACGAGATGCAAATAGACCTCTGTCCACCATATTTATATCAAGACATGCCAGATGAAATACTCAAATGGTTAACAGAGATGGATCTCAGAAGCATTTAGTAAATTCCTACATACTCTAATACTGAAAGGATCAGACTTAGACCCATCCCAAGCTGCTAGTTACAGACCAATAGCAGGCTTATCTTTTATAACGAAATTGATTGAATTTGTAGTTGCAACCCAACTAAAAGTTCAAGTTTCAAGTTTAATTAATTTTAATATACCGACCATCGACATGCACCTAGCCGGTTTACAATGCTAAAAATGAAAGGTTAAAATAAATTTTTGTAGGGGGGAGGGAAATGTGAACATTAAATTGACAAATTACAAGTACGAACATGAGCTTGAGGGTAAAGGGGGAAGGGAAAATTAATAATTACATCATTAAAAACAAATTAATTAAAGGGAAGAGGGGGATAGGGTTATATTATACACTGGAACCTACTGTTACCTTCCCAACATGGGTTCAGACACTCACATAGTGCAGAGACATGCTTAATAGATCTGGTGTCCAGAGTAAGATCAGCATTGAGTGAAGGTAGACAAATTCGGTTAGTACAATTTGATGTCTCGGCAGTATTCGAAGAGGAAAATCACAATGTATTACTAAATAGGTTATCTGAACTAGGAATCACATGATATGTCCTATAATGATTTCAAGGATTCCTTACATATATAAGATACAGAGAACTGAAGGACAAAATCTACTTTGACCACTGGACTCCACCATGTGGAGTACCACAAGGATCCCCCATTTCACTGCAACTATACATCATTTTCATGACCATGCTAAATACAGTTATATTAAAACTTGAAGAATCGCTGCTTTCATTTGCAGACCTGGATTCAACTAACCTCACTACCAAATTATCCCAAACCTTAATTAGAGTACAAAAATGGGCAACAAAACACCATCTTAAACTAAATGCTGAAAAACTAAACTAGTATGGTGTGAGCTACAGACACACTGCAGTAGTTAGAGCTAATGTATTGTTATAGAGTGAATGAACAGTCATGATTTCTATGAAGGTTTTTTGCCAATGAATGAAAATCAGTCCATTTTTCATGTGACCAATTGAATTCTGATTTGAGTTTGCACACACATGGGCTTCTGAGGCTTTTTCCTCCATTTTCTAAATAATGATTTTGATCTAATCTCTTGTGATTTCATTTTACTAAAGCCACAGCAAAAGTGACCTTAGTTCACCCATTACATAGCTCTTTCCCGCATGCTAAGGCCATTTGTGCCAGGATCATAAAATTATCAATATTATTAAACTCTAAGGCCCTGATTCTATAAACTGTGTCCCGATTGTAGGCAGCAGTAAGCGTCCTACCGCTGTCTAACCAGCCAATTGGGATGCATGTTTTTAGAAAAAAAGTTCCCGAGGCAGCCCACCTACATTGGAGGCACCCCCGGGAGCCTAGGGAGGCCCGCATGCGCACCTAAGCTCGCCTAAGGCTAGCCTTGGGTGTGGTTTGCCCCAGAAGTCACCTAGGTGGCCGTACGTGTTTCCCTAGTCCAACGGGAGACGCTTACAATGTAGGCCAGCAAAATGCTGACCTTAATTGTAAGTAGGCGAGGCCACTAATCTTATTGCGGCAAGGGATCTCCCTGCTGTGAAAGTTTAGCGGCTACCAGTCCCCCCCTGAATAAATGCAGCAGGAGGGATGCCCAATCCCTCCTACCCAAAACACCCCCACCTGCCCCAAACGAACACAGCAGGAGAGTGCCTAACTCCTCCTGCCTGAAACACCCCCCACCCGCACCTGAAGATCGCCGACAGGAGGGTACCCAATCCCTCCTGCCGGAACACCCCCATCCCCCTTGAAGATCGGAGTAGGAGGGATGAATTAAACTCCATCCTATACCCCCTACAACCCATCCTAAAACTGCTGGGAATAATAATAGACAAGAGTTGCACCATGCAACTTCAAATCAGCAAAATGGTCCAGTAGGCATTCGCAACCATGTACAACCTAAGAAAATCATAAAATACTTCAACAAAGAACAATTCAAACTCGTGGTCCAAGCGCTAATTCTGGGCCTCCTAGACTACTATAATAGCCTATACCTGTCATGTCCCACCTATACCTTAAAACAATTACAAACTGTGCAAAACACAGCTCTCAGATTGATATATTCATTGAAAAAATACGATCACATTACCACTGCTTACCAAGACTCACATTGGCAATACAAGTACGCATAGAATACAAATTCTTTTGCAACCTCTTCAGAGCCCTAAATGGAACTGGTTCTAGCTACCTAAACAAACACCTAATCAGAAATAACACATCAAGACCAAGGAGAACACAGGCTCTCTTCACCCATCCCCTGCAAAAGGTATGCATACAAAGCAAAAAACTATATGAGAAGCTACTAGCCACCAGAGCAGCAAAAATAGACTGCCACCTCTCCAAGCTACTGATCAAGATGATCAACTACAAAACATTCAGGAAAGAACGGAAAACTATACTTTCCAAAAAATTTGTCAAATGAGCTCACTAAAACCTTATAAACCCTCCCCCAGATCCCATCGTTCATACTAGGCTTCAATTTGTGTAAGCTCACTCTATTTATCAGCTCTGTAAGCTCCCTGGGAATGCCCAGGCCAACTCTTTTTGTAAACCGCCTAGAACTAAAAGGTATTGGCGGGATAGAAAACACTAATGTAATGTAAAGGCAGGCCCAAGTGCTTTAACTAGGCAGAAGATTCTCCTTCATAGTTAAATGACTTTATATATTGGGCCCATTTTAAAATTTGCTAGGTATGAATGCTAAATTTATACTCAATGGGGCCGATATTCAGACTGCTGTAGTTCTTTTTCTTGCAGTTGGTGCTGAACCCAGATATTCAGTGCCAGGCTGTTTCCAGTGACTGGCATTAGATGCTTAACCTTCGAAGACCACACCAGTGCCCAAGTCAAAAAATGCTTCTGCACCCTCTGGAAACTTCGCACCATCAAACACCACTTTGACCACCTCTCCTTCCGTTTACTGGTCCAATCATTAATCTTAAGCATACTGGACTATTGTAATATCATTTATCTAGGAGCCTACAAAAACATCATCAAACGTCTAAGAATAGTACAAAATGCCGCCGTCCGCCTCATCTTTGGCCTCAAAAAATATGACCACGTTAGCCCCTATTACGCCAAACTTCACTGGCTGCCGGTAGAGGCAAGAATCACCTTCAAATTTGCTTGCCTATGCTTCAAAACCTTAGCAGACTCTTCACCAATCTACCTATCTGAGCACCTTGAAATTACTGGCCCCTCTTGTACTCGAAATACCTATCTGTTCTCATTCCCCTCCCTGAAGGGCTGCCTCTACAAAAAATTCCTTGACCGATCACTAGCATTCCAAGCGGGCAAATGGAACAAATGCCTCTCTACTCTCATCTCCAATTCCCCCCACTATCAAACATTCAGGAAGCTAACTAAAACCTACCTTTTTGACAAATTCCTCTGATTTATCCTCCCTCCTTCTGACCTCTTTCCCCTAGACCCTTACCGCCTCATGTAATACCGATATTTATAACGACGCTGTATCGAGCTTATAGCAAATGTAACCACTCCGAACATATAACCCAACTGCCAAAATAACTTCATCGTATATTTATTGTCCAGAATGTAAAGGTAACCTGACCGAACATGTATCATCTAAAATTGTAAATGTAACATTAACGAAATTGTAACTTCGCTGTAAATGTACAGTCTCTTCATATGTTAACCGCATAGAACTTCCACGGTAATGCGGTATACAAGAATAAAGTTATTATTATTATTATTATTAAATATCCATACTAGGCCAGACCAATGGTCCAACTAGTCCAGTTTCCTGTTCCCAACAGATTATATTGGGAAGAGATAGCTGTCTAGTGTTTTAAATGTCATGGTTACCCAGCTATCCACGTGCCACTAAGGGCTCCTTTTACTAAGGTGCACTAGCGTTTTTAGCGCACGCAGGATTTTAGTGTGCGCTAAACCCGCGCTATGCTTCTAGAACTAACGCCAGCTCAATGCTGGCGTTAAGGTCTAGTGCGCGCTATTCCGCATGTTAAGGCCCTAATGCATCTTTGTAAAAGGAGCCCTAAGTGTTAATATTCAGCTACCATCTCACACTGAATATTAGCACGTAGCTGGCTTTGCTCTATTTAACTGACCAGGAGCCGTTCCTGGCCAGTTAAATAGAACTGAATATTGGGCTAAATGTTTCTAAACTCCTAAATTTAGAAGCATAAAAACCGGATGACAACAGAGTTGGATTTAGACTGGGGAGAAATATTAGGAGCTGAGTACTGATTTTTGGACAAAGTTCATAAGTATAACTTTTAAACACCTAAATTAAGATAATTTTTCAGCTGAAAGCTTAAGTTCCTAAGTTTAGCTGAAAATAGGACACAAATTTAGGATCCTAACTTAGGAGTCTACATATTGGGCCCATTGTGCTTTACTAGATTTATGGGTATAGAGAAGGATAAAGGGGAATTGATGATAACTCCATCAATTCCCCTTTATCCTTCTCTATACCCAAGAAAACTGAAGAATGACAGTGTTATCCTTGAAAATATAGAAAGAAAGAGAGAGGCAGTAGCATTGAGACGGAAAAGTTGACGTACTGTCTGTGCTGGGTGGAGTTTAAGATGGCAAAGGGTTATTCAAGCAGGACTAGTTGATCACAGTGCATTCGAAGGCAGCAGGAATCATTTCAGTAGAAAGTGACTAAGGATGTGACAGACAGGAGGGGATGATTGCAGAGAAGATTAAGATGAGGGGCTGGATAGAGGTCAGAGGAACAGTTGGTGAGTTAGGAGGAGAAAGAGGAAGAGGAGAAGAAAAGATCAACAATTTCCTTTTCTGTGATTTCAGAAAAGGAGAGGAATGAACTGGGGGGGGGGGGAGGGGAGGGAATATAAGAACATAAGAAAATCCATACTGAGTCATACCAAAGTCATTGAGCCCAGGATCCTGTCTCTGAGAGTTTTCAGTCTGGGTTACAAGCACCTGGTAGATCCCAAAAAGCAGATGAAGGGGAGGTAACCTATTTAATTGTTTGAACCTTCCATAGAAATAGCCATAATCTGTGCAGAGAGAGAATGGGAGGAAGGAGGCAGAAGTATTTTGAGGAGGGAAGTGTGTGTGGCAAAAAGGCAATGAAGTTTGGAGTTTGTCAGGTGGATAAAGTAGTCTTGTTGACAACTGCAAGAGCAGACTAGAATGAAGTCAGCATGAATTTGAAATATACATATTAAGTCAGTGTGAGTATGGTGTTTTAGCAAGTGACATTCTGCAGAACAGACCCAAGGTTATAAGGAAATTCTGGGGATAAGACATGTTAGGATTTGGTGTGCCTTACAGGATGTGTGAAGGGAGGGGGCAAAACTTTTCCATAGCAGAGTACAGTATTGTAAGAAGAAACTGCCTTATGAGAGTCAGTCAATATAGTAGAAGTGAAGAGAGATAAGACATTTAGAATGTTGTCATATAAATAAGAGACACAGTAGTGGAGAGTATGAAAATTAGGAGGGGGTTAATAAATGAACATGCGGAGGGAGAAAAAAAGGACTAGGTCAAGGCGCTGGTTTTGCTAGTATGGGCACTAGAGAGGAGCTGGAGGTCAAATTAGAAGGTTAAAGAAAGGAGCTTTGAGAAATTAGAATCAGAAAAGTTAGCATGGAAATTAATGTTTCTAAACCATAACAAAAATAGGGTAAACCTATAAACCTTAACTCATACTAGAGGGCTTGCCTCCTTTAAACTGGTGGAAGCCCAAGCAGGTTGTGCTATCCTCAGTGGCGTACCTAGGGTATGTGGCACCCGGGGCCCATCATTTTTTGACACCCCCCCCATGTAAAAAAATATTTTTTGTAATAACCACGAAAAATAAATGGTCATAATAGAAACAGGCAATGAAAATTTTCTTTTATTGAACCTCATATATGTAACTATTATTCCAAACATAACATAAATTATGTCTGAATTGTCATGACATCAGAAGTACATATGGATTAGTTGCAGGTGATGCTTGGGACAGTTCTGGTTGTGTTAGTTCGGTTTTATGTGTTTTTTGAATAGAAGGGTTTTTATTTCTTTTTTGAAGGTTTTGTAGTTTGTGGTCGAGGTCAATAGGTTATAGAGTTGGGGGTCGAGTGTTAGGAGGTTGTCGAACAGTTTTTTTCTTTTGACGATTTTGGATGGAGGGTGTGTGAATAGTGCGTGAGTTCTCCTATGTCTGGTTGAGGTGGATTTAATTATTTAGCTGAAGAAATTAGTTACCCCCCCATTCCACACACATTAATTCTCTTCCATTTTTGTTCCCATTCTAAAAAACACTGATAAGTTCCTAGAAAAAAAAAATACATTAAAATAAGAAGTGAAAACAAAGGCCCCTACTGACGTCAGAGGAGGGGCGGGACCGTGGTGGAGGAAGCAGCGCCGAAGCAGCGCAGGGATCGCTGGCATCGCGATCCCGCTGCGGGCTGCTTCGTAGGTGGTGCGGGGAGGCCAGGGGGCGAGCGGTCCTTCGGGGGGGGGGGGGGACTGAACGCCAAGGCCGGAAGCATCCCCTCAGGGCTTGCACCCGGGGCGGACCGCCCCTCCCTTGGTAAGCTACTAGTTATCCTTGGTACGCTACTAGTTACCAAGGCAATTATACAGATGAGCTGCAGCTTCCCCAGTGCCTGGCCAGATGCTCGAGGTGCATGAGGTTGTATCAGTCCAGACCTAAGATGGAGCTCAGTGACCTAGATCATCAACCATGGTAGGAAGTGTAGACACATGAATTACAGCATCCACAGTATGCAGCTAGGTGTTGCTGGTGGAAAGGGTAAAGGATGCATTTCAGTATTCCAAGTACCTGGCTTTTCCTCAAGGAGTGCAGGGTCAGGAACATCCTCAGCTCAGGATTTGCTGTGGTAACCTCCTGGAGTTGTTCACTGAGGTAGCTGAGATAGTTAGGAAGATGAAGTGCAATCAGTTAGGGTAGGTAACTCCATTTCTGAAGTGTTGCAAGCCAGTTCTGCTTTTAAGATATCCTCATTGAATTTGCATGTGTTGTGTCTGTTGTATGAAAATGTTTGTGAAGCTTGTGGACCAGTGTAGCCTGTCTTTGCTGTTTATTATACTCTCTGACAAAGGAAAATGTGGCGTTCTGTACTTATGAATCCTTCGGGACCACAAATGGGTTTGGTTTCCAGGATATCCCTTGTGAGTATGCATACGGAATGCTTGTATGAATTGTCCTAATTATAAGGAGGTGCAGTCTATCTCACACAGACAGTATTCATTTAGATATCCTGAAAACCAGACCCATTTGCAGCCCTTGAGAATTGCAGTTTGACAGCGCTGTCCTGCGTAATGAAACATGATCATATACCTGCTGTGGAGTATGTAATATCCAGAACATGCTGAAAGACAGCCATGCCAAATAAATTTGTAATGGTTCAAAGTTTATTCCAATCTGTAGAAAATATAAAAGAAATCCAGAGCACCACAGACAAAGTCAAGAGAGCCTGTACCAATAAGAAGGTGCTTGTTAGATCCAAGCAGTTGGATTATGGAATTCATTACCCTTTGAACTAAAATCTTCAAAATCTTGTTCTTTTTCTCATTGTTCTCTCAATGCTTTTTATTTTAAAATATTTTGGTCAATTTTATATTTATTTATTTTTAATGTTTTATAATTCCTAGGGTAGACCTTAGATTTATACGCAGATGTTATCCATTTTAAACCTCAAAGGGGAATTGGAAGAATACAGTGCTGTATTAGATTAAACCTTTCTCTCTCCTTTTTCATGGGGTTTTGAACCCTTCTTTATCCTCGCAGATAATAATAAGAAAGAGCACAAAGAATGGCAAATCAAATGCAAAGTGCTGATAAGTAAGGCAAAGAAAGACCTTGGAAAGAAGATTGCAATAGAAGCAAAAAACATAGTAAAAATCTTTTTAGGTATACTAAAAGCAAGAAGCCAGGAAAAGAATCAGTTGCACTACTAGACGGCCGAGGGGTAAAAAGGGTGCTCAGGGAAAACAAGGCCATAGCAGAGAGATTAAATGAATTTTTGCTTCGTTCTTCACCAAAGAAGAAGTGGGAGAGATACCGGTGCCAGAAATGGTTTTCAATGCTGATGAGCCAGAGAAACTGAAACAAATCTCTGTAACACTGGAAGATGTAATGGGGCAATTTGACAAATTGAACAGTAGTAAATCACCTGGACCTGATGGTATATAACCCAGACAGAATTGAAAAATAAACTTGCAGAGCTATTGTTAGTGACTTGTAAATTATCTTTGTAATCAGGCATGGTACTAGAAGACTGGAAAGTGGTCAATGTAATGCCAGTTTTTTAAAAGGGTTTCAGAGGTGATCTGGGAAATTATAACCAGCGAGTCTGATGTCAGTGCTGGGCAAAATTGTAGAGATTATTATAAAGAACAGAATGAAAGAGCATATATATAAGCATGGATTAATGAGACAGAGCCAACATACAGTAAATACATTTAGTCAAAGAAAATCTTGTCCTATCAATCTACTATATTTCTTTGAAAGGGTGAATAAATATGTGGATAAAGGTGAGCTAGTTGATATTGTGTATCTGGATTTTCAAAAGGCATTTGACAAAATACATCATGAAAGACTTTTGAGGAAATTAGAATTTCATAGGATAGGAGGTAACATCCACACTACATCAAATTGCTTAATTAGCAAGTGTTTTCCACTTATTTTTCAGTGCATTGATATAAAGTTATATCTGCATTGCATTTTAATGCCTCAATCAATGGATGATACAAAAACAACAAAACAACATGTATCATCATATTAGTTCTGGGCCATACAACTGTTTTTATAGACCTACAGGGTATTCTTTGGAGATTGCATATCTGATTGGCTAGATTTCTTTAAATAACAGTCGACAAAAAAAGTTGCAGTGATAACTTTATTGATTAGCGCATTTGTAATTAGCTGTTAAGAGATATGTTTTCTTAATGGGGTCTTATTGCGTATGTGTCCAAATTTGATATCACTCCAATATTATGTGCGCTTCAATGGCTGCCTATTGAAATGCGAGTAGAATTTAAGATCTTGTGTTTGATGTTCAAGGTGCTTCAATGCAATTGTCCTATAGCTGTTCGCTCACTTTCCAATGGTAATCTCCTACCCATGAGTTGCAGTCTGCTGAAAGTTTGAGATAGGAAATTCCATCCCTAGTAACCATGAAACTTGCTGTTAATAGGAATTCCATGTTGTCGGTTCGTTGCCCGGTCCTATGGAATGCTTTGTCAGTTTCTATGCGTCAATTGACTATGCTTTGTCAATTTAGAAAAGAGGTAAAAACTGTATTATTTGCACGTGCTTTTGGCACAAGCAGTGGAGGAGTATGAGATTCTATCTTTTAGTGTTAGGCTGTGGTTGGCACCAGCTTTGAACCATCTTTTTGAAGATGTAATTTTAAGAAGTAATCCTTGAAGACGTACGTAGGCAGTTAGAAAAATTAAAAAACGACAAATCACCAGGCTCGGACGGAATCCACCCTAGGGTACTGAAAGAACTGAAGGAGGAAATAGCGGAACTACTACAGCAAGTTTGCAATCTATCCCTGAAAACAGGAGTGATCCCGGAGGATTGGAAGATAGCCAATGTTACGCCCATCTTTAAAAAGGGATCAAGAGGTGACCTGGGGAATTACAGACCAGTGAGTCTGACCTCGGTTTCGGGGAAAATGGCAGAAGCGCTGATAAAAGACAGTATCGATGAGCATTTTGAAAGAAATAAATTTCTAATCACAAGCCAACATGGCTTCTGCAAGGGAAGATCGTGCCTAACGAACTTACTACATTTTTTTGAAGAAATTAACAAACGGACAGAGATAGGGGACCCCGTAGACATTGTATATTTAGATTTCCAAAAAGCCTTTGACAAGGTACCCCATGAACACTTACTTCAGAAGCTGAAGAACCATGGGGTGGAAGGAGACATACATAGATGAATCAGGAATTGGTTGGCGAGTAGGAAGCAGAGGGTAGGAGTGAAGGGCCACTACTCGGACTGGAGGAGGGTAACGAGTGGTGTCCCGCAGGGGTTGGTACTCGGACTGCTGCTTTTCAATATATTTATCAATGACATAGACGAAGTGCGAAATAATAAAATTTGTAGACGACACCAAATTATTTAGTGGTGTTCGGACTAAAGAGGACTGCGAAGAATTACAAAGGGACCTGAACAAGCTAGGGGAGTGGGCGACGAGATGGCAGATGAAGTTCAATGTAGAGAAATGTAAAGTATTGCATGTAGGAAGCAAAAACCTGAGGTACAGCTATATGATGGGAGGGATGTTATTGAGTGATAGTACCCAGGAAAGGGACTTGGGGGTAATAGTGGATAAGACGATGAAGCCGTCGGCACAGTGCACAGCGGCCGCTAAGAGAGCGAATAGAATGCTAGGTATAATCAAGAAGGGTATTACAACCAGATCGAAAGAAGTTATCCTGCCTTTGTATTGGGCGATGGTGCGTCCGCATCTGGAGTACTACGTCCAATATTGGTCGCCGTACCTTAAGAAGGATATGGCGATACTCGAGAGGGTTCAGAGGAGAGCGACATGTTTGATAAAGGGTATGGAAAACCTTTCATACACTGAGAGACTGGAGAAACTGGGGCTCTTTTCCATGGAGAAGAGGAGAATTAGAGGGGATATGATAGAGACTTACAAGATCATGAAGGGCATAGAGAAAGTAGAGAGGGACAGATTCTTCAAACTTTCAAAAACCACAAGAACGAGAGGGCATTCGGAAAAGTTGAAAGGGAACAGATTCAAAACCAATGCTGGGAAGTTTTTCTTCACCCAACGGGTGGTGGACACCTGGAATGCACTTCCAGAGGGCGTGATAGGACAGAGTACGGTATTAGGGTTCAAGAAGGGATTGGACAATTTCTGAAGGAAAAGGGGATAGAGGGGTACAGATAGAGGACTATTACACAGGTCCTGGACCTGTTGGACTGCCGCGCGAGCGGACTGCTGGGTGCGATGGACCTCTGGTCTGACCCAGCAGAGGCACTTCTTATGTTCTTATGATTATGTAAAGATGTTCAGATGTTTTATGATTTTTTTTAATGTATATTGCCATTGTATTTTGTTGTGTGTTTGTTTTTTAAAAACTTTATTTAGTTTTTAATGCCAACAAAAAGAGCAATACAATTTACATACAAATAATAATAATAAAATAAACACTTATAAACAATCAGAATCTATACAAAAGATAAAAATTCCCTCCCCCATTCATCATTACCATCAGGAATAATACCAAAACAAAAGATATAACCTCCTCCTGCTCCCACTCCCCTGGATGTGTGGGTGCAATACAATGGAAAACAAAGATAAAGGGCAACTATAACAAATCTACAAAAGATGTCAATGGACCCAAAACCAATTTGAATATTTTATTATGCCCCAGCAAGTCAGCATTCATTTTCTCATACTTATAAGTTAAGCATAAGCTCGCCCACCAGAAAGGAAAACTAAGGCGATCCCAATTCTTCCAATTGCGAGTAATCATTTGCCGACTATCCCGGTCATAATTAGGAAAAGCTGGCATTTATAGTTGTCCATGGGGGGCTCAGTTCTCAGAATTTCCCTCCTGGCTTTCCCCGTGAGTGCTTTACATTTATTATTATTTTCTTTCTGTTACACCTCAATCCCTCCCTTTCATTGTCCATTATCTATCTCTCCCTCTATTCTCATTCCATCTCTCTCTCCCCCAACATTGTAGCATCCCTTCCTTTCGACCTTAACATGCATTTCTATTTAGAGGGGTCAGTGACACACTCCCTTTCACACAACAGTCTGTCCTTGCATAGGGAACCCAGATATCCAGAAAAACCTTGATATGTACTCTTTTTAGAGGGCTGTCTGGGTGCCTGGAGGGATTTCAAAAACCTTGCAGTTGGTCCTGATTTTGGAAGGCCTCAAGCTCATGGCTGCATCTGGAGGGTCTCTGTGCTTGTGCAGACTTCAATGTGATGACATCACATGCATTTGCGTGATGTCATTGCTTTGACATCTGCACATGTGCAGAGGCCCTTCAGACGTGACATCAAGCTTGGGGAAGGAGACATGAGGTTTGTTTGGGGGCAGGGCAGGGCAGAATGGAGTAGGGCCAAGTAGTCTCTTTTTTTTAAAGAGGAAATTTGGTAACCCTACCCTTTAGGAACAGTACGTTGAATCAGAAAGGTGAAGCATAATAGAAAGAAAGCTTTGGGAACAGTCTCAGGCAATGTGAGTGAATTGCTCCCATTGCCAGTGACCTCTCTAAACTAGTGCTGCCCGATTCAGGAAAAAAAATTCGATTTGATTCAATTCCACCTATTGAATCGATTTTTCGATTCGATTTTCCTGCCCAAGTGGATGTTTTTTTCAAACATCCTGTGGGGTTTTTTTTATAGCCTCTTCACCCCTTTTATAGCCTCTTCATCCCCTTTGCCTTCTCCTACCCACACTGGCGCTGTGGTGTAAACAAAATAACAAAAAAGACTTTTCCTCTCTCTGTTAAATCCTAGCTCACGTTCGTGGTCTAACACCACCTCTGGCAGAATACACATTTCAAATCTGACATATTGTAATCACAAAATAGAAAATAAAATTTTTTTCTACCTTTTGTTGTCTTGTCATTATTCAAATCATTTTGGTCCCAGGCTCTGGTTGTCTTCTGATAACTCGCTTGCTAGGGTCTCCTGCCCATTTGCTGTTTTCTTCTTTCTCCATGCTAACCATCCATCTACCATCTCTTTCCTCCCCCTCCGTTTCCCTTCCCTCTCCCGGAGGTCTGGCATCTTTCCTTTTTTTCATCTCTATCCCCAGATCCACCTTTTCTCAACTAACCTTTCATGCTTCATCTCTCCCTCCTTCCCCACCACCCCAGGGTCCACTATCTCTCCCTTTCTCTTCCCAACTACTCTCCTATCCAGTATCTCTGTCCCCCCCTCCACACCATCCCTTGTGTCCAAAGTCTCTCCCTTTCTGTTCCTGCCCTCCCTAAATCCCATTTTCCACCATCTCTCTCCCTCTCATCTGTTTTTAGACACATTATTTCTTCCCCCCCAAGTCCAGTATATGCACGTCTCTTTGAACCCCCCTTCCATGTACTTCTACACCAGGGCCCCCTCCCCGAAGGCCTGTCCCCCCTCCGAAGGCCTGCACCCCACCCCTAAAGGCCTGTCCCTCTGAAGGCCTGCCCTACCCTTCTGAAGGCCTTTATTACCCCCAGAAGGCCTGCACCCCACCCCTGAAGGCCTATTCCCCCTGAAGGCCTGCACTACCCCCCTGAAGGCCTGCACCCGCCCCCCAAGGCCTGCATCTCACCCCTAAAGGCCTGCATCTCACCCCTGAATGCCTGTCCACCCTGAAGGCCTGCACTACCCCCTGAAGGCCTGCACCTGCCCCCCAAGGCCTGCCTGTCCCCCCTAAAGGCCTGCATCTCACCCCTGAAGGCCTGTCCCCCTCCCCCGAAGGCCTGACCCCCTCCCCAGGAAAGCCTGCATGTTCCCTCCTGACTTCCCGCACATTCTGCAGAGAGGATCGCCAGTACTTTAGCTATCCTTGTAGGTTGCCGTAGGCCTCTGGAGCTGTCTTCCCTCTGCTATGGTCCCTGACGTCAGAGGCAGGATCGTGGCAGAGGGAAGCCAGCTCCTGAGGCCTATGGCAACCTTCAAGGATCGCTAGAGTACAAGCGATCTTCTCTGTAGGCTGCTCCGCTGCTGGCATTAGGTAAATGGATGTGCGGGAGGCCAGGTGGGAAGCCGGACACCCGCAGCACTTCCCGACTGACCCTCCCCCTCGCCCTCTAAAGCAGGAGTGGCAGCAGCCGGCCAGCAAGAGGCAGCACCACTGATCCTGCTTTAGAGGGCGAGGGGAAGGGTTAGTCACTGAATTGAGAGGCCGATTTTTTTGTTTTGCGTTGTTTTTAAATCGATTCGAATCGATTCACCCGAAGTGAATCGGGCAGCACTACTCTAAACAAAAAGATGTATTAAGATAGGCTGGGGAAGGAGTTGTTGGACCTGGCTGGGGGAGGGGGGAGATGTCAGATCATGAGAGTTTTTCATAGGTGTGGGGCCAGGGCAGCTGCTCAGTTTGCCAGCAGCCTCCAAAGCTGGTGTTGATAGGATGCACTGCTACTGATTGTGCCTGAACCCACCCATGCCTATACCTCTGCAAACCTCTCTTATGTCCTTTGCATTCCTCTCTTTAAGTCCCTTACAGGGACTTACACCTTACAGGATACCATCTGCAAACCTCTCACTAAGCCCATGAAATCTTGGGTTCGTTCCTGGAGGCTCCTTCTCTTCCCTCTGGTCCTCTCCTAGCTTGTCTGTGTTCTGGGGTTTTCTCTCTGCTGGCTAAGAATTCTAGAGCGAGACCCTTTAATGAGACTCTGTGAGAAGGTGTGCTTAAGAGAGACCAGAAGTTTTCTATAAACTCTAATCACAGGGCATTTAGCTAGTTCAATGAAGAGTATCGCAACTTGATCATTGACCTTTATTTGTAGACTCCAAGTAGATTAACCTAGCAACCAGAGTTCTTTGCTGAGGGATGGTAGAGTTGTAATACATCATAATGTAATTGGTTATTTTGCAGTTGCTTTAAAACTGTGACATTAGAAAGAAAATCCAGTTGATGTTGTGCACATTCTCTCTTCAGCTTATTTTGGCATTCAACCGTAATAGAACATGGTACAGTTATATTAGCCTGATCTGATATTTTAGTTGCATTTAATTTTACAGCATATGAACCAGGCTATATTGAATGTGTCTTGTTTTTCTTCTCTTGACTTGTATTTAATGAGATTACCCTCTTCTACCTTACACCTGTCTGTTTTGCTGTTAGTCCCAAAACTGAAAACATCTATTTCGGAATGCAAAGCCAGTGTAACTAATGCTTCCCACTCCCTTTCTGCACTCCCCTATCTCAAATATAGGAATTCTGACATCCAAAAGCAGGACATTGGAAATTTCAAGAAAGTCTTTGTTCAATATGTTTCAAATTGTTTAGATTTATGCTTATTTAGGTGTAACATGAAGCGAGGACAGTGCCTTGGTTGCAAGAACTTCACATTTTAAATCAAATTTCGAACACTAGGATTCAGTGTTTTTCATTAGATTGGAAAGTGGATATCAGCCAAAACGAGGCCAAGCAGTAGTCATGAAATTTATGCATGTTGGCTAAAATCCAGTAGAGGCTAGGCTATGAACTGAAGATGGTTCCTGTTTAACCTTATGGTAGAGATTGAGAATCCATACAATATATGTGGTTAACACCTTGCTACCTCAACTCCTAGGGGACAAGTTTACATTACCACAGTTGCAAATCAGGAGGGTTAAATAAATAATCAGTGTTCTCAAAACTTTTGTAAATGTCTTCAAGAGCTCTGTATTGTACTTTCGGCATAGCACACTATGGGGCTCATAATCAAAAGAGAAAAACGTCTAAAAACCGGCCTAAGTCGGCACTTTGACAAACATTGCCAAAATACGTTCAAGTGCCAATAATAAAAACGGGTTTTGGACGTATTTCTAAATGACCTAGGTCTTCATAGTGCCACTGAATGACCATAGCTAAACAGGGCATTTCAGGAAGAGTGCCAAGGGCGGGAGTTGGGCGAGACGTGGGCCGGCTTAGACTTAGTTGTACTGCACAGGATTGACGGAACTTGGACGTTGTGACTTAGACCATTTGAAACATGGTCTAAGTCACAAAAAACTACCTAAAGTCACCAGATAAGCACTGCAAACACATAATACAGACCCCCACACACTAGCCCAGTGATCACTGACCCTCCCCCACTCCCACCCCCATAAAAATATTAATCACAACTTGAAAATTGTACTTCAAGAACATTATCACCTGGCAGCCTGGCATAGGAAAGCCTAGTCGTGCTTCACAGAGGCGTCTTAAGCTGTCTTGGGCATGGGTTAGGGACCCATGGAAAAGAGGACCCATGCCCTTAAGCCCCTGTAATCACTGCATTAATATTGAAACATGTGCACTCCCCTATACACCCCCAAAACCCTTTTGTACTGGCATATAAGTGGCTCCTGCAGCCATAAGGGCTATTGGGGGTGGTAGATAAGTGGGTCTAGGGGATTCTGGAGGTAGTTTGGGGGGCTCACCATGACCTCTAAGGGAGCTGTAGTAGGTTGAAGACATGGCACTCTTTTTGTGAAGTTCAAATCAGTGCCCTGTAAGGTACCCCACTATTTAGGTGCCATGTCTGGGTGTTCAGTCCATCACTTTGTAGACCCCTCCCACATCCAATAGGGCTTGTTTTAGGCGTTTTTGACTTGGACGAAAAGTTGGATGAAAATGTGGTATAAAGATGGACAATATAGCGACTTAGACGATCAGATCGACAGGACGTATACTTAGACGATTTTCAAAACAAAAAAAAATTTGGCCGTATTTTTCGAAAATGTGTCCTAAGCTATTTTTTACTTTGGACTACTTGTGACTTAGACGAAAATGGACTTAGATGTTCCTTTCGATTATGCCCCTCCACTGCTCTTGTACAAAGGCGCGATAAGCGTTTTAGTGCGGATTTAGCATGCGCTAAATCAATGATATGCTAACCGCTAATGCGTCCATAAGATAACATGCACGCATTAGCGTTTAGTGCGTGTTTAGCGCACACTAATATTTAGCGTGTGCTAAAAAGCTTAATGCACCTTTGTAAAAAAGGGGGTAAAGGTTGTGTACGCAAATGGAAAAAGTAAGTTTGAATAGGTATCCCAATGGAAGGAAATAATAATAACTGGCTAGGCTGAAATACAATATCCTGTGCTACTTGGAAGTTGATCATTCCAGAACTGGCTAGGCGTCTTTCTGTTTAGCTTCTGAGATCTCAAGGGATCAATGTTCAGAGTGGTGTGGCTGTAGGCTACATTTCACTGCTTGTCATATCACACTTACATCCATTGTTATTTCTGAAGAATTCAAAGCATACGTTCACATAACACACAGGGAATTGTCGAACATAGCCCTGCAGAGTGTCTGCCAGAGTTTGTTAAAAGTACCAAAGAAATGATGGAGCCTTTTAGAGCACCACTGGCTTCAAATCTTAGGTTAACCTCCTGGAGATGTGGGAATTTTTTTTTCTCTGTTTCCTAATTTACGAGCTTCCAACAAATATCAACCAAAACATATACGGAAACATATTTCATCAGGAGCTAAATATGTTTCATAGATTGCACATGTGTATGTGTTACTAGGCTATAGTAATTAATTTTTGGTAGTGGATTTTAAGGAGCTGAACAGATCAAATAGACTGGTTTAAGGTTCATTGTTGGGTTTTTTCCCAATTCTTTATTCATTTTTAAACAACCAATTATAAATAAGTGATACAATAGACAGCACTAATAGCAATCAAATAATAATAATAAGATAAAATACATTTCACCCTCTCCCTCCCTCCCAACCATCCTTGATGTGTATGACACTCATTCAGAAATCAAAGGGTCGAAATGCGAGTAGTTGCTGCCGGGCTTTCACCGTGTTCTTATGAAGATCCGGGAGAATAAGAATCCTGTTGCCTTCATAAGTTAAAGGAGCCAGGGATCTTGCTTTTTGTTGTATAGCGAGAACATGAGGGTATCTCAGGATTTTCAAGATGATGGGTCGTGGTCTGCAGTTGCGTGGGAGCCTGGAAGATGGCGACCGGTGGGCACGCTCAATCTCAAAGTCTCAAAGGGTGATATTAATGATCAATTCTTGCAATACTTTGCCAATGGACCCCAGATCTCATTGAATTTATTATAGTGTCCCAATTGCATCAAGTTTATTCTCTCAAACTTATAAAATTGACACAAGGTTTCCCACCAAAAATTATAATTTATTCCCATTTTTTTCCTTTTTTTTTGTAATAAGCTGCATAGCAACTCCTGTCATTATATGCAGATAGTGCAGTAATCTATTCTTATTTGCGTCAATTGGACTCTTGGGTAGTAAGATAGTTCCAAATAACCCTATGTCATATGACAATGACAATGAAACTTCCAATATCATATTGATTTGACTCCATATAGATCTCCAGACTTTAAGTATCAAGTGACAATAGAACAGCAGATGATCCAGTGTCCCTATCTCGAGATGATAATGCCAGTATCTATTTGACTTAGAACTATCTAACTTTTGCAACCGAACAGGGGTCCATAAAATTCTATACAAAAAAACCCCCCAAGTCTGCCTTATAGATGCTGATGCTGTACATCTCATCCTCCAAGTCCAAATCAGTGGCCATTGAGTAGCAGAAATCTGCTGCTTAGTCTCAATGTTCCAAATCTCTTTCAGACTAGTTTTAGGTTTCATGTTCAAATATTGAGATAATAATTAATACCACTTGGCTTCCTGATGCCCTAGCAAATCTATCTGGTAGGCTCATTGTTACTAAAGGAGGAGATATGATTGCAAGGAATCTGAGCACAAGGAACAGCGTTTTATGTACTCAAATGGGATCTTATAAAATTGTTCAGGGGTATGCAAGTGGGAGAAAAAAAACCACACAGAAATATAGAGCCTGAAATTCAAAACAGTGATGCTCTTAAGTTGGCCTCTGAAAATTTACTAGGTCTGAAGTGCCTAAGTTTATACTCAGATTTTCACTAAATTCCTAAATGTAGGAGCATAAAAAGCATGTGAATATAGGGTAAGGGAAAATTTTAGGAGAATAGCACTGATTTTAGTACTAGGCTCAAAAATTAGGCTCATAAATCAAGGCAAATGAATGCAGGCCTAAATTTGTAAACATATGGATCAATATTTATGCATTTCTAAACACTGTACTGCAGTGGTAAAAAACATTTGCATATTCAACACTACTATCTTGATAGTAATCAGAACTGAATACAATATTTGGATAAGGCTTGCTGGGACTACTTGGAACAGCCTTCCATCTCTCCTATATTATCCAGATAGCAGATTGAATCCTGCCATTGTTTGGAATAGGTTCTAGTACCATCCCAGCTCTGTCCAAGTTCTACCCTTGCACTATCTGCATAGTAATGAGGCTGCCTGAAAAGATATTCATAGGTATTCTTCTGTATAGCTGAATGAACAGAACTTATTCATACAGCAGTTGCTGTTATCTGGAAAATTATATTTTGAATATTGATTTGATAACTTTTGAGCTCTGAAATTAAGATGAATTTTTAGCAGAAAGTTGAAACGCTAATTTTGGCTGAAAATAGGACACAAATTTAGAAGCTCAGCTTTTTTTTGAAGATCAGGCTTATAGGAAGTGACAGCACACTTATATATACAATAGCAGGCTCATAATCAAAACTTAAAACACGTCTAAAAATCCGCCCAAATAGGCGGATGGTCATCCAAGTGCCGATAACACTGCGCAACAAATTTTAACTTTTTTTCTGGGTCGAAAAGAAAATGAGGTTTACTTTATAAAATTTGACTTCCTGTGTATGAAAATAGCCTCAGTTTTCTCCTATCACGTATAGCTTTTGAGCAAATCACAAATATTGATAGCATGAGAAGTCATAATGTAACGCATTGCGCCGATTTAAGAGTTCCTATAAATATTATTTTCTAGAATCATTTTGCTGTTGAAGTGCATTTATATACGAGATTGGGAACATCTCTAATTAATGTCCAACAATAGTCAGCAAGCATTGATGAATTCCATCTGTCTTGATATCGTCTGATATTGTTTCTCCATTGTAGCAATGTCTTGGTAAAACCTTTCCCCGTGCTCATCATTAACACTACCAAGATTATCGGGGGGAGGAAAAAAAATCTAATTTGAGGCAAACTGTTTTAATATTTCACTGATTGTTATAACATTTACTCCAAGCATTAGAAAATATAGCGAAAATGTTAATTTTTTGCATTATACTGCTCTTTTGCCAAAAATCAGAGAGTTATACCAAAAAATTAAGGTCAGTTTTGAATTCAGCAACCCCCACAACAATTCATTCCCCAAAACCTCTGTTGCACAGTGTAATCAAACCAATTTTTTGGACGTCCAAGGACTTTATAGGCCTCTGAATCCCGCTATGTGCCCAGAGCTAAAAAGGGCATATCTGGAGGAATAGTGTGGGTGGGATGTGGGCCGACCTAGACTTAGTCGTCCTGCATGGATAATCAAAAGTTTTACTAAACATCCTGGACAGAACTTAAACATAGTGAGTTAGACAATGTATAAACAAATATAAGTGCCAAAAAGGTATCTCCAAAGTGAGCAGATAACCACTGCAGAGACAAAATAAAGACCCACACACACTCTGCCAGTGTTCACTGACCCCCCTCACACCGCAACAAAGATAGGAATAAAAATGTATATATCCATCTCCAGAACATCAGCACCAGGTATAGAAAAGCCTAATAGAGCTGCACAGAAGTGTCTTAAATAGCCTGGGCTAGTGAACCATAGAGAGGAGGACCGAAACCCATAAGCCACTTTAACCACTAAATTTATGGTGGAAAATGTGAGCCTCCCAAAACCCTACTGTACTGCCATATAGGTGCCACATGCAGCCGTAAGGGCTATTGGGATTGTAGACAGGTGGGTATAGTGTGTTTTGGGGGTGTTTTGTGGGATTCACCATAATCTATAAATCTTTTTGTGAAGTTTGCAGCAGTGCCTTCTAAGGTGCCCCACTGCTCTGTTGCCATGTCTGGGTGGCCAGTCCATCAAAGAACTGGCCCCTCCCACATCCAAATGATCTTGTTCTGGGAGTTTGGGACTTGAACAAAATTTTGGTCGAGAATGTGATATAAAGATAGACATACTGGTGGTTTGGATAAACAATAGCCTGGATGTATAGAGAACTTAAAAAAAAATTAGATGTATTTTTCGAGAATGGGCATTTTCCTACTGCTGACTTTGGGTGTCTAGCATTATACATCCAAATTGGACTTAGACGTATGCTTTGATTATGCCCCTCTATGTGTCTATTCTGTAAAATAGCTAGCTAAATATCCTATGATGGAGTGTACAGTATAGAAAATTGCCAGACATCGTAAATGTCAGAGATAATGCATATAATTAATAGTATTTTATAAGCTTCATTTTAAAAAGGAGGTATAGGGAGGGAAGAGGGTGCCCAGGGCAGACAGCACCAGCCCCCCCTCTCTGGCATTGAGTGGATCTCTTAACTATGTTCTCCCTCTCCCTGGTACCTCTTAAATCCTTCTGCTTTTCAGTGATAGTGAGCAGGGACTCTGACGGTTTCCTGGTCCTGCAAACAGGAAAAGTCAAGGGATAGAAGGTAATGTCCTCTTGTTAAATGATAGAAAAAAAAGAGAGCAGTGTAGATAGTGGGATTTCCCAGGGGTGTGCGCTGGAACCACTTCTTTTAAACATATTTATAAATTATCTAGAGATGGGAATAACTAATGAGGCAATTCAATTTGCTGATAACACAATGTTGTTAAATCGCAAAATGATTGTGAAAAATTGCAAGAGTACCTTAAGAGTCTGGGTGACTGGGCATGCAAATGGCAGATGACTTTTAATACGAGCATGTGGAAAGTGTTGCATGTGTGAAATACAAACTCAAATTATAGCTACGCAATGCAAGGTTCCACATTAGAAGTCATCGTCTAGGAAAAAAATCTAGGTGTCATCATTGATGATTGATTGAAATTCTCTGCTCAGTGTGCAGAGGCAGAAAAGAAAGCAAATGGAATGTTAGGAATTATTAGGAAGGGAATCAAAAACAAAAATGTGAATTTTATAATGCCTTTGTATTGTTCCATGGTGCGACGTCATCTCAAATACTATGTACAGTTCCAGTCAATGCATCTTAAAAAAGATATATTGAAATTAAAAAAAGGTACAGAGAAGGGCAATGAAAATGATAAAGGAGATGGGACAACTTCCCTATGGGAATGGCTAAAGTGGCTAGGGTTTTTAAGCTTGGAGAAGAGACAGCTCAGGGAAGATATGATAGAGGTCTATAAAACACTGAGTAGAGTGGAACGAGTATACGTGAATCACATATTTACTGTTTCCAAAAATACTAGGACTGGAGGGCACACAATGAAGATATTAAATAGTAAATTTAAAACAAACTGGAAAAAATATTTCATCACTCAACGTGTAATTAAACTCTGCAATTTGTTGCCAGAGAATGTAGTAAAAGCAGTTAGCTTAGCAGGGTTTAAAAAAGATTTAGTTAATTTCCTAAAAAAAGTCTATAAGCCATTATTAAGATGAACTTGAGGAAATAAATTACTTATTTCTAGAATAAGCACTATATAATCTGTTTTACTCTTTTGGGATTTTGCCAGGTACTTGTGACTAGGATTGGTCTGTCCCAATATGGCAATGTTTATGTTCTTATGTGACTTATGGTGTTGATACTTAATTGGCCAGGGCCTAGGTAAAGTTATCCAGATTTTTCAGATCATTTAATGAAACATTTAGTGGACTTAATCTACTGAAACTGACTATAGAATTTAAGAAAAAATATCTAGATAGTAATATAGTGGATGATGGCAGGTAAGGCCTGACATGCTCTATCTAATCTACCCAGTAAGTTATTAGGCTAGTACCAGCTCAGAGCTGCCAAGCTACCCATTCCAGGAGGGAGAACTTTTGGTTGGTGCTGGTTTTAAACTTACATCTCCAAGCAGTGTAGTATTTGTAGTCCATGATTCTATCCTTTAAAATCAGTGCTGCAGGTCCCATAGTGCACCAGAATGAGGTTGGCAGAAATCCGGGACCAGCCAAAATGTTTTCCTTCTGGAATGGGTAACTCGGCAGCTGTGTCAGCTGTAGAGTGCAGGCTACTTTCATCATGATTTCTTTGGAGTGATGCTAGAGTCATTTCGCAGCTGTTTTGAATGCTCTATGCTCGGTTTTCATGCTCTTGCCCCTTAGATCCCTAAAGCACCATTTTTGTTTCCACCACCTGCTTCAGGACAGTGTTCCAGGCATCCTCCACCCTTTCAATTAAGAAATATTTCTTGCTATTTCCTCTGATTCTACCTCTCTTTAGCTTCTTATCATGTTCTCTAGTTCTAGAGCAGCTTCTCATTTGAAAAAGGCTCATTTGTTCAGGATTTCAAGGTCTGTATCATAGCCCTTCTGACCTTTTTTCCTGTATGGTATAAGCGGTCAGGATCTCCAGTTTCTTCTTAGTGCCTTCTAACAAAGACCTTGCAAAAGTTTGGTTATTTTCCTTTGGGGGAATGAGGAGATTAAAGGGTCTCAGAAATCAACTTGGATAAGGGCATTCTGTTCATTACCGAGCTTTTTTTAATGGTTCATACTTTCCATCATAGACCCATATAACCATCTCCTCCTTATTTGTGTGTTTACATGTAGAAATAACTGAGTTGTAACTTATTACTTATTCTTGTTTTCAACTTTTAAATCAATCAGCAGTGAAAATTACTTATCATAATGCGCAGAGTCTCTAGCAAGCCCAATGGGGACCCGTTTCGCCACAATCGTGGCTTTTTCAAGGGTAATCAGGGCACTCTGGCTATAATAAACTGAACATCCCTCGTTCCCTTAAAAGACTCTACTGTGGGTTTTTTGGGTGTTTGTGATTTGTTTCAAAAGGAATCCTACAAACCATCATCCTTGATTGGTTTATTTTCCTTTGGACCGACTTAGACTGTCACCTGACTAAATTAGGGACAGTTCTTTGTGCAGCCCAACTTACCCTCTTGAATGTAACCAGACATTGCTAAATATGAGTACTGTCCAACTAACTAAAATCTCAGCACTTTCCATCGCAGAGAACTCTGCCTCCCAACGAAGTTCCCAGATGATGCCAGGTACCACCAGATCTAAACCCCTCTGTCCTATCCCTCTCCACACCACAAAGCCTCTCCCTCCTAAGGACCACAACTTAATCTTCCCCCCAGCGCTGAATTCTCCCAGGACTTATCATAAGATTGATACTAGGGATAACAGCTGCCATTTTTTTAAGCATGGAGCCAACTGGGCAGGAGAGAAAAGGGTCAGCTTCTGCCCCACCCTCTGCTCCTGTATCATATATTATACTATTAGGGATACCCCTATGGGGCTAAGGGGTAGCAAGAGGTTCAGGAGGGGGATGGCTTTGTTTGGGTGGAAAGCTTTCTCTTCGGGGAGGATTAATGGAAGGATCATTAGGGAATGCTTGAACTAAGTAATGCAGATGGGTGATTGGATTGGGGAGCTTTGGTCAGGGGGATTGGATGAGAGAATTGAGATAGAGGGTTTTCAGATCAGGGGCTTTCTCTTGGGACAATCAGATCAGGGGATACTGTTGGAGGGATAGATTCATGGAGTACTTGAATTGGAGCACTGTGGAGGGATTATTTTATTTGGAGGATGGGCTGGGCTGCCTTTTAGTTTATTGGACCAGGGCTGTACTACCTGACTGCCAGTAGCACAACTACATTTAATACCATTGCACTATGAATAGTCATGACAGCTGGCATAAAGTAACCTCCTGTATGCTAGCTGTCAGGGATGCTACTCAAACTCATATACTGGGCCAACAGTGAAACTAAGGAGTAAAACCTGCTCAATAGTAGAGACGAAGACTTAATTTCTCAAGTGCCCAAGGTCAGCAGCCAGAACAGATCATGGTTGTTGAACCAGTAACTGGGCTATCATCGAATATTGTCTTATTTTCTCTATGAGCCTTTTTTTGTTTTGTTATATATATTTTATACTGTTTAGCTATCAGGGATGATCATGTTTCTCTTCCCATTACCCGTTCAAATCCTGCCCCTACCCATGTTAAGCCGCTAGCATTAGATTTTTATCATGCTAGCTGATTTTAGCATCCAGCAGCCATTTATGCAGATCAGTGCTAACAGCTACTGAACGCAAACACCAGTGCTGAGTGTGATTTAGGAAACAGCCCCTAGACGTCAGAGGGAAGGCTTCCGGATGAGGTGGGGGATGCGCAAGGAGCCGCCGCACATGGCTTTGTGCACACTGTGGCAGTGAGGAAGAGGGAGCTGGCCAGAAGATAACACCGGGGGCAGCAATGAAAATGCACATCGCACCGCGGGCAGTATAAAAGGGCCAGTTGGGAGCAGGCCAGAAGGTAAGACACTTGCCAGAGAGAGGCACCTAACTGAGGCACAGCATGGAGGGAGACAACAAATGTAGGAGGAATGATTTTATTTTCAATTTAGTGACTGAATTGTGTCAATTTTGAGAATTTACATCTGTTGTCTATATTTTGCACTGTACAGGAAGAAATGCATTTGTTTCTATTTCTCAGGGGTTGTACTGCATGCAGGGTTTCCTTTGTATATGTTAGCACTTTTAGTTTGTGGTCCCGTATTTGCATAGGGAACTACTTTGGCTTTGGCGGTATATAAAAATAAAATTATTATTATTATTATTATCTGTGTTCTGGTAGGAATGAATGTTGAGAAGCATACAGTGTGCTTTGTGTAGTTTAATTTTGTGGTTAACCATTATGTGTTGTTAATAAGATTATATCGGTGTTCTTTAACCGCCGATCCACAAAATAATTATTTTAATTCCGCCGGTCCATAGGTGTAAAAAGGTTGAAGAACATTGGTCTAGAAAATTGTCGGAAAACTACAGAGGAGAAAACTTCTGAGACACTCTGTATATGTTGGATGCTTTTACTTAACTAAGTTTTTGGTTCATCAAGCATATCGCATAAACAGAATAATCAAGCTTCCACCATAATAATCCTTTTCCATTTTAGTACTGTGGGGAGTAATGCAATTTACCTGATTATCCTGCCGTGCCATTTCCCTTGAGTGAGAATGAACAATCGTCCTCCTCTTTTCCTTGGTGTACAGAATAAGGGAAATGTCTTTTTATGGGTCCGAAGCGTAACAGTGAAGATGTGGTCTTCTCCGTTTCCCTTGTTAATACTGCTGCTGTCAGTGTTCCTTTGTACCAGGTTAATTATAGCTTATTTTAAATACTAGCTGGAATATTTCTGTTCTCCTTCTACTGGATCACGTTACGCTGCTATAGTATTGTCAAGGAATACTTAGCAGCATATATTGAACGCTCGATACTTTGGTCTATGCGTATCTGGAGTCTAGCAACAATGTTTGCTTTATTCCAGGTGTCAATGTGGATCAAAGCCGTTTTGAAAGGGATTTGCATGTGAATTTGTACAGTGATTAATTAGCAGTGGGCATAAGTAATTTTTCTTTTAAGGCTTTGAAACGCCATTCAGGACTAAAACAGCTCCACTGAACCTCCTGCATGCTTTTCAGATGTGCCATTCAGGGTTATGCCAGATCCTTGCCCTAAATACTACATTGTGGTGGGAATTCATTCCTTTAAACCTCAGTTTTCTCCAGCTTGGTATTAAAGAAAACTGTGGGTCTTTTGATGTTGGTTGTTAAGTATCCAGCATTCCTCCCTCCCCTCCCCGAGTTGAAAATGTGCACAAAATTAATGGCAACCAATTGTGTGGCATGAAAAGTTTCTCATGCCTGTATTTTAAATTTCCCATTTGTATGTACGCCTGCCTAGCTTCATCCAATATCTTTGCTTTGCAATGTATTCTGCATGCCAAACAAAGCATGCTATTGTGGCAAAATATTAATTACCCAGAGAAACTCTTCATGGGATGTGACACCTCCCTGTTAGTTGAGAAAATACTGAGTCATATTTTTCAGAAGGATTCTTCCGTTCTGAGTGCGTGGTAAAAACACATTGGAAAAATGGGACTCACAAATGGCACAGAGGTGAACCTCAAAGTCAGAGAAGGTCAGCAAATATGGAAAAAAAAAACAACCCGTAATTTTTCTTTGATGCCAAGAGACTGGATATTTGGGTATAAGAGACCAAATAAAGGATTCATATCCAATATGAGGCATGGCCAGTATTTTCAAAAGCCAGTTACTAGGCTTCATTGGCTGTCTGAAAATTTCCCATCCTTTCCCGAGCAAATGTACGTGGAGGAATCATCAACATGTAACTTACCTGGGCAGGCTCAGATGTGGGAAAAAGTTGGGGAAGTAAGCAATCCCTATAGGTTTCCATTTTAAAAAGTATGAACATTTTATTTGCTTAAAAAAACAACTCCCCCAGAAAAAGCAGTCAGTACATTTTTCCCAAGCTGTTTCAAAAGGGAAAATGTACTTTTACTTCCTTTTGAAAACTAG
Source organism: Geotrypetes seraphini (assembly GCF_902459505.1). Classification (NCBI taxonomy): domain Eukaryota; kingdom Metazoa; phylum Chordata; class Amphibia; order Gymnophiona; family Dermophiidae; genus Geotrypetes; species Geotrypetes seraphini. Next base: position 174,359,517 of record NC_047089.1, read on the forward strand.
CACAGAGCCCTTGAGACGATGCATGAGGACTTTTAAACATTTGCAATATAAATTGATTTTGCTGACAATGCTTGTGTGCTAAGGTAATTTTAGTTGGTTTGGATCAGTGATCTCCACCTTTTTCATGTAAAGGGCCACAATGTGAATATGAGAAAGTTCTGAAGGCTACCAAAATATTTTAAGCTTTACCCATTTAAGCCTATACTGGATAAATCACTGAATATTCTGTTTTGATCATGCACTCTTCTGTGTTTTAGCAAACTTTTGGCATAGTTTCCACAATTCTCTGAACACTAGTGTTTCATGGTTTCTCTAGCTTTGTCATACTACTGCAGTACACATGCCTCTAAATATGAATTCTGAACTCTAGGGATCTAAAGACTTATAAGATTTTATTAATAATCAACTGTAGCAGATGTCCTAATGCAGGATTCTAACTGACAGTTGGAAAGTCTGATGGATCTCAGTATTCAACGTAGCATCACTCTTAATTTTAATCATTTGTTCCACAACATTAATTTTTACTTGTTAGTAGGATAGAGATAAAGGGCTCCTTTTACAAAGCCGCGTTAGCAGTTTAACGCGCATAATAGCACGCACTAAACTTCCGGACGCGCTAGATGCTACCGCCTCCTCTTGAGCAGGCGGTAGTTTTTCGGCTAGCACGGGGGTTAGTGCGTGATTAAAAGTCACGCTTGCTAAAGCTGCTAACGCAGCTTCGTAAAAGGAGCCCAAAGTCTTGGGAATATTATACCAACATTTCTAAAGTTTTATTAAAGCCATGTCTATTCCTGTGCGGTTGGGCTGGAGGGAACATGCTTATGGAGGAATATGAAAAACATCAAATAAGTTAGAAAGATTTTAAACATTCAAATGACATGATTAAATTTGTTATTTACGTATTACAGATATATTAAACTGGGTTTCATCAGTTACCTATTGTTAGTTTTATTAGATTCCAGTTGCAAGTCCTTCAAGAAAATTTTATGCTAATATTAAGAGATTAATGGAGTTCTTGACATACAAGTCTTGCAATGAATTCCTTATATTTATTTTAACATTCTGGAGTTATTTTTACTTACTTTGTTCTTCATTCCTCATGGATATCTGAATAAAGAGAATATATTGAATGCCAGAGAAGTATGGTGAAAATTGGAAGAGGAAACAAAGGTGTAGGATGAAAAGTACATCTTCGTGTTGATTCAAAGGAACACCTTTGAATTGAGTTATTGCATCAGTGCTGTGATATACGCCTTTCAGATGGATAAAATCGGCAGGCAGAGAGATAATTATCCCTTTCAGGATGAATCCGGATCTCCTAGGCAGGCGACGTGAATACTCATTATGTTGTATGCCTGTTTCAGTCCAGTGGGGAGAGAGTTTGATCTTTCTGACCAGGATGCCTTAAAAAAAATCTCTTCCTGCTTGTCTAAGTGACCCTTGTTGCAATGTTCTGGCTAACTGAAGCTCCCTGGTGAAGATTTAAGCCAAGGGTGGGAAAAAAAAAAAAAAAAAAAAAAAATGTAAACCTTACCAGAGCTGCTGCTCACAATGCCTCCCAGGCTGGGTCCCTGTAGACACGATGGAATGCACATACCACCAGCTCCCTGCCGACTTGTTGCACCCTTGCCAGCGCTAAATGATCCGGGGAACAGACAGACCACATGGCTGCTATTCAGCCAGTCCATGCCGGCTCCTCTAACGTGCAAAAAACACCAAGTCGCCAGGAAAACAAGGGTACGTATTGCTGATCCAGTAGACAAAACTGCGTTCAGGAAGATCAGGGAAGGTAAAAGGGGAAATAATTCTCTCACTGACAGGATACAATTACAGTTCTCGGACGGCAGCAGACTGAAGTTTGGAATATAACTGGTTTAACTCAAAGGGATTAGATAATCTTTATGTTAAAGAAGTGGATATATTGAAATTCAAGTTATGTAAGGAGAGCTTATTACTGAATTGCAATATATAATTGATTTGTACCACTTTAATGTAGATTTTTTCAATGTTATTTATTTATTTAATTTGCTATTTTTATAAGTTGGCTTTCCCATTTATTGTGAATGTATACAGGGTAATTGTGGGGATCTTATATTTTAAATGAAATTGTTAAAAAGTGATAGATGCGGTTTAGTAAGTTGCAGGGCGGAGGAGGTATGGGTTTGCATGACTATTGGATGCGCATCCAAGTTCACATTAATTATTCATTAGGGTGGGGTTGGGTGAGATATGGGATTTTGGGGGTCCTGGATGTGTATAGGGGGTATTTAATGGAATTCTTTATGAGTTGAAGGGTGCTCACTTCGTTCTACTTGTAAAACAAATAAGATGCCTTTAAAATTTATTCTCTCAATGTTAATGGTCTCAATCATCCTGTAAAGCGGAAAAAAATATTGAACTTTCTTAAGAAACAAGAGGCAGATGTTTGCTGTTTGCAGGAAACACATTTACCATCTATTGAAGCTGATAAATTAAAAGGGGACTGGGTTAAGCAATGTTTCTATGCTCCTGCATTGGGGGAAAAGGTGGGAGTGGCTAATTTGATAAAATGTTCTGCTATGTTTGGTACAGTTAAAGCTGATCCTTTAGGTAGATGGATTTATGTTGAAATGACCTCAGGAAAAGATACCCTGATGTTACTAAATGTCTATGCCCCTAATTCAAATCAGGCTGATTTCTTTACAAAACTCCAACAGCTTATTCTGTCACTAGCTGCGAATAAATTAATTGTAGCTGGAGATTTCAATGCTGTCATGGATCCAATATTAGACAAACAGCCTAGTAAGCAAATAAAGTCATTGGGTCTTGACAATATGGTACACTCCTGTGGACTAAGAGATATATGGAGGCTTTTTCATTATAATGCTTGGGAATTTTCTTTTTGCTTTCAAGTGCATCAATCATTTTCCAGAATTGATTATATTTTTGTCTCTGACACTCTAATTCAACAGGTTACAAAGGCCAACATAGATCCGATTCTTTTGACGGATCATGCTGGCATTTGGATTGAATTTCAGTTTCATGAAAAAGACTCTACTAGACCTGTTTGGAGATTCAATAATGCATTGCTTGCAGATTCAAACTTTCTTGAGGAAATGCAAATAAAAATGAATTAGTTTTTTCAACTTAATACCTCAGAGGAAATCGCATTGGAAACATTATGGGATGCTTTCAAAGCTACAACTAGAGGGCAAATAATTTCTTATTCGGCACATGTTAGTAAACAGTTAAAACTAGAGTATTCTAATTTGGAAAAAAATTATTTTGAATTTAGAGTCACAATTGGCATCAAAATGGGAGCACAATACTTTTCAGGCCCTTTTGAAAGCTAAGTACAAATATAATGAGATTTCCTCACAATTGGCTAGGAAAGATTTGTTTTCACAGCAGGCTCTTTATTATGGAAACTTGAATAAAGCGGGAAGATTATTAGCTAATTATCTCAAAACTTAAGAAAAGTAAAAATTGCGGCCATTAAGGATGAGAATAATCAATCTCATACCCAGATTGGAAATATTTTAAAACAGTTTTTGAAATATTAGAAGGCATTATATTCTTCCGAGCTAGGCCTTGGAGCAAACAGAACAGCCCACTTCTCCCTCCCCACCCCGCTGACCCTCCTATCTCTCCCTTCCATGCGAACCCCACCGTGAGATAACTGACAAACCTCCCTCCAGCAGTATTGGCAGCTGCAGCAATCTAAACAGTTATAGCTATAATACCAAGAAAATTGCTTCATTAATCAAAAATAATAGCAAATTTTAAGAAAAATGGAGCTTTGTAATCAGTGACTTTGAGGGACCCCAGGAAGGGCTTTCAAATTTTTTAAAAAAATTATTTTCTGATCAAGTATAATCAAATTCATGGGGGAAACTTCAATTCAGTTTTTCCAACTTTAGATTTTTCTGAACAGCCTTTGAAAGCAGACGGGAAGATTGGCTCAGCCTTCTGGACAGGACAATGTGGTGGTGACACTTCTCTCACTCACCGTTTGTCCTTTTGTGGGAGGAAGGCCCAGCTGTGAAAAGGAGGAGCAGGAAAAAGGGAGTGGGGGCTCTGAAAATGACAATGAAGAAAAAGCAAATTCTGTAGTGACAGTAAAGGAGAGGTAAAAGACTGCTCAGTTTGGCTCTTCTGAGCTGCCAAAAAAAAACAACAAAACACCCCAGCTGAAATAACTACCAAGAAAACAGCAGAGTACTAGTACAAGGGGGCTTGTAAGAATTTACATTAAGATGGCAATTCGTTAGTGCACTTTTTAAACAAATAATTTATAGCAGTACAGCCACTCTGCTCACACGTTTATTTTTAAATTCAGCCGGTTATAAATAATAAAAACCCCATATACACCCCCAACAACCCTACGGCGCTTCTCACTCTGGCCACTTTCTACCCCCACTCTCGCGCTTCCCGTGCACCTGCGTTGTAGAAGTGATTGAGCAAGCCGGTCTCACCAAAGTCCAGTTTGTTGAAGTGCAGCGACTCCAGGGCGGCTGTCACACTCTCGCACGCCGCCCTAAGGCACTGCAGAGCCACCGCTGGGCTCGCCTCATTGATTACATAAGGCCACCATCGTCCTCCTGCTGCTACTGCCTGCGCCAGTAAAGTGCTGGCTGTGGTAACCACAGCCGATGGCCCCTCACTGCACCACTTCATAAAAACTAAGGAGCGATGTAGAGACGTGCTGCCGGGTCCTGCCTTCACGGAAACAGAAAGTAGGAAGGACCCTGCAGCAAGAGCAGCAAATTGTAAGTTTCCCGCCTTAGCCCGTAGCAAACTCATGCTCCAGGACTCTGACGTGTGTGTGCCGGTTTCCCTTCTCTTCCCCCCTCCCCGCCCCAGACATAACTTCCGGTTTCGAAGGGAAGCCGACCTACAAACTTTAGAGCCCTGGAGCATGAGTTCGCTACGGGCTAAGGCCTGAAATCTCCAAGCCGGTTGTTTTTTTTTTTGTTGTTGTTGTTTTTTGGTTTTTTTTAATGTTGAGCAGCAGCGGCAGCAAAATTTGCGATCAGATGACAGCCGGGCAGTGGTCTAAATTAGCTGGGCGGAGCGCCCGGCTAAAAGGCCCTAGGGAGAACACTGGCAACACTCATTTGGTATCTCAAAGTCTCAAGCATTTAAGTGGTTGCAGTTGAAGCAGGCCATTCAGAAGGGGTTCCCTGATTGGTGCAATTTAAAAACTCTGTATAGCTTACTGGGCCTGTGTTTCTAGATAGATTTGCTAGGGCATCAGGCAGCCAAGTGGTATAAATTAATATCTGAGCATCTGAATCAAAAACCAAAAACTAGTCTAAGAGACATTTGGAGCATTGAGACAAAGCAGCAAATTTCTGCTACTCAATGGCCACAGATTTGGACTTGGAAGATGAGATGTAGAGCATCAGCATCTATGAAACAAACCTGGTTATTTTTGTTATATAGAATTTTTTGGACCCCTGTTCAGTTGCAAAGGGTAGATAGTTCTAAGTCTAATAGTTGGCATTGTCATCTGGATATAGAGAAATTGGATCATCTGCTCTTCTTTTGTCCCCTGATACTTAAATTTTGGCAGTCCATTTGGGGGTTAAATCAATAGGATATTGGAAGTTCCATTAGCATTGACATATGATGTAGTGCTGTTTGGTACGTTATTAATGCCCAAGAGTCCAATAAATTATTTCTCATCATGACAGGAGTTGCCATACAGCTTATTATGAAGAATTGGAAAAATTGGGACAGGTTAAATTATAGTTTTTGGTGAGAAACATTGTGCCAAACTTATAAGTTAGAACGTACGAGTTCAGTGCATTTGGGACATTATAAGAAGTTCAAGGAAAATTGGGTCCCATTAACAAAATTTGGTAAGAATTGATTATTAATTTTGCCCTTTGATTCTGCACATCCAGGATGGGGGTGGGTGGGAGGGGGGTATGTAATTAATTTATTATTTGTTTCCAAGGTTGTTTATCTTGATCATTTGCATTATATTAAGTGTTTTTACATTTAGGAAGGGTGGGTGGTGATGGGGAGGTTATGTATTTATTGTATCATTTGAAGGAATTGAGTGCTGTCTATTGTGTTAATTTATTGATAATATGTTGCACTTTGTACTGGTTTTAAAATGAATAAAGATTTAATTATAAAAAAGAAGCCTTAAATCATTCCTCCACTGCTTATTTACTATGAATTCTATTTTTCGCTGTAAAGTAGATCTTTCCTTAAGTACCTCTGTCTCCACACTTTTAATTTGATTAATTTGTTCCTCATGTTTTTTTATGGACTCACTTTGCTCTTCTAACTTATTCCTATGAACTTTGACCTCAGAGCTAATAGTTGCAAAGTCTGCATGAACCACAGTCATAGCCTTCTTGAGGTTAGAGTCAATAGTGACTATTGCCCTCCACAGGTCATCTAAGTTGACTTTGGCATGTTGAACTAAATCCCCAAATTGGAACTCTAAAGAAGGAATGTTCTCACCAACTCCAGCAGTGGGGGACATTGATGGTAGATTGTCTTCCACTTCTCCTCTGGGGCTACCCAGTTGTTTACCTTCCTGGGAGAGCTGTCTTGCCGCTTCCACTGCTACTATTTCTCCCTCAGGTTGGGGCGGAGGCTGCCTCTGTATCGGGCTCAAAGAAGCCCGATCCGAACTGAGGGTTGCCGATGAGCTCGGCAGTCCTCCCAAAGTCTGGGGCATCCCCTGGGATTGACGCGCTACTACAGCGTCCAACGTCGTGCAAATGAGACTTGAGCCTCCAGCTGCCAGAGGTCCTGGCCAAGAGGATCCTTTCCTCTTGCCCATTGAAACAAGATAGACAAAGCAGGTTCCCGAATAGCAAGAGCTCACTCGCCGAGGGAATTTAAAGTTGAAAATGAAAGCCTGGTAAGGGAGTGCAGACGGTGAAGCACGGAGCTGCGCTTCACACTCCCGTCTGAAACGCCATCTTGGATCGAGTTTTCAGCATTTTCTTAAAATTCATCCTTTCCATACAAAACCGCAGGATACCAGGCAAGGCATTCCATAGTTGTACGCCATCCACAGATATCATTGATGCTCTGATCCTAGCATGCATAGTCAACATTCTACCCTCCAAACTTAATTTCATCCCATATTGTGCATGCATCTTCCTGTATGCTCTTCTATAAACCTGCACACATAATTCTCCTAGCATGCAACTAAAAAGGAGGCATGACTAGAGGCAAGGTAGAAGAATTTCAAAAATTTTGCCTTCGGAGTTATAGAATACCACCATTCCTGTGCCCAAATGCAAGAGTTGGACACTTGCATTTACACATGGTTTCAGCATGGCAAATGCTAAGAACACTCAACTTGGAGTGCTTTTTATAGAATAGCGCTCCACACCATTTTATTCCAGTGCCTAAATTTGGGCACAATTTACTGAATCCAGGCTATATGTTTGTTTATAACCCGCTTTTTACAGAGGGGCTCACAGTTTAAACATACACAATACAAATCATACACATTTAAAACATAAACAGACAATTCCCATATTTCATATTTTCATATTTCATATTGCAAAACAAGTATCTCTTGGACAACTTCTTAAAAAACACCAGGATTACTTTCCTGTCATATATACATTGGTAATGTTATTCAACTGTAAATGGGCTGATGGCAAGCAACTAAATAAAGTTCAAAAAAATCTATCTTGCCATATATAATCAAGATAGCAAAAGAACTCTTCAATAATATTAACACACTGGGGATATCTCTCTGATGGATTCCGGTCAGAGTAGCAGCACTCCTCACTGAATTCACCCTGTGTGTATCAGAGCTTTTTGTCGCACTTATATATCAATCCTTAAAACCTAATATAATTTAAACTTTTTATCTCTGTTTATTATCTTTAATTAATATATGATATGCATTACATCTTCCATTCTTATCATTTGTTCAATCTTCATCTAATATTGTAAAACTCTTTCTTTTAAACTTTTCAGCTTTTCAATCCTTAATTTTCATGAATGAACTTAGCTTTTATGCAGCTTGTATTCAGCTTTTGTTCAGCTATATAGCGCACTGCTTCCCATCTACGCGTTTCGATTCCTTCTTCAGGACGGGGCTAGTGCTATAACTATTGTGTTCCAACATTCCTTTTATCCCGCGACCATTTCAGCAGTTAAATACATTGGCACATGATTCCATTCTTGCGGGCCGACACACGAAAATGTGCTTTTTCGTGTAATGTTCAATCTCAGTCACCTAAGTGGGGGAACCAGCAAGTCTGCGCGATGGACAGAGCATAGCTTTGGGAACGGAACATAGGACTGAATAATGCTCATCAGGCTTCCAGGTGCTTGGCCATGAATATACAAATAAACCAGCACAAGCATATCGTATAGTATATCCCTTTTCTATTCATTTATGCATTTGAGGTATGCCTAACTGCACATGCCAGCTCACGTGTCCTCACCCAAAGCGGTTCAGATTTCTTTGCATATCATTTTAAGTGAAATGGTGTGGTGGCCTTGTTAGTCCACTTTTCAAGGTAATATATAGAAATAAAACAAAAAAAACAAAGGAAATAAGGTAATGCCTTTTTTATTGGACTAACACAATACAATTTATGATGAGTTTTTGCAGGTAACCCTTCTTCTTCAGATCAGGAATAAGCAAATGTTGACAAATATCAGTATATATAAGGAAAACATGAAAGCTTTTCAGGAATAGTTTGATGGAGCTGGGAATATTTTGTAATTATATTCAACCAGAAGTTAATATGCTCAAATTCCTGCCCATTTTCTTTAAGTAGAAAAATGAAATGGATATCATCAGTGAAAACATGATGATGCATACCAGCTGCCAATAACTCTATGAAAGGAGGCTATAATTATGATAAGGTACAGAGAGGCAGTAGATCCTAAATCCCTAAGGAACCCAAAGTATGATATCCATGGTGAAAATTCATGCCCGCACCTTACTAACTACTTGGGATCTATCTTGTAAAAATAAGGAGAACAATCTAGAAACCGCCTCCCCCACCATACCATTCAACTGTAACACCTTCACCAGTTCCTCAACACATATTAAAGTAAAAGTTGCCTAAGAACTCTTATAAGGCTAAATATAATTTCCCTTTTACTATCCAAGTCCTTCAACAAATCATTCAGTAAAGATATCTGTAGTGTCTCTGAACTAGAAATCCATGAACACATGATTAATGCAAATCTAACACATCCTCTCCTGACCAAGTACACTTTTGTAAATCTATGAAAACACCATTATTCCAATGATATTTAAGTTTCTCGATCTTAAATAATGACATAATATTTGTATTCTCTCCTCAATTTCTCTTTTATAAATTATCTTATAAAAAGAGTTGAGCTCCTTTTAGGAAAAGATTCGGTATACGAGTCTAAGGGCTCCTTTTACTAAGGTGCGCTAGCGTTTTTAGCGTGCACTGCATTGCTGCGCCAAGAACAATGCCAGCTCAATGCTAGCGTTGGCATCTAGCTCGCGCTAAAACTGCTGGCGCAGATTAGTAAAAGGAGCCCTAAGTTTTAGATTAGATTACACAAAAAGGACAAGCGGTGATAATTCTCCATATTTTCTTGACCCATTGAAAGCTTCTTTAACAATGGTTCCATAACAGCCTTCCTAAACTGGAGACAATAGGTACTTTCTTTCAATCTAGCATTGACAATCAAAACAAGATGTTCCTAAAAAATGTCCATCTCTGCTTTTCAACTGACCAGTCAATGCACAAGATGTTGGCTGTACACTATTAAGAATGACTTTCACAGATGATGAACATACTAGACTAGAATCACACCAGTTCCCTTTAATCTCTCTATCTACTCCTCCTTAACTGATCTCCTCTTACAACATGGGCCTCTTTTACAAAGCCGTGCGGCAACAGCCCCGAAGCCCTTTAAATCTCTATGGGCTTCAGAGCCGTTACCGCAGTGGCAGCTGCTACCTCACTCTCCCTTATGAACTTCTAAAATTTGAATAAGCACTCTTACTCTGATTTTTTATTTTTATTTTTTTCAAATAGATTACAAGTCTCAGCTGATAAATTTATACCTATAATTCTTCAAGGTTGTGAAATCAAGCCTTTCACAATCTTCACGAGCTCCCTTGGGCTACCGTCCACCAGATCCAATAGTTATTTTTTTAAAGATCTGTTTTTTTTTTTGTTGCCTTCCACTAGCTTTCTGGACACACTCAACCTGTCAAGATTATTATGCATGAGATAAATTTGGATATACTGCCTCCATCATATGCAAATTTATCTCATGCATATTCATTTAGGATATCCTGAACACACAGCTGACTCTGTGCTTATAAATTAGGCATGAGCTCAGATTAAATAAATCAGTTAGCCTACAAGGTACCAGAAAATGATTTTGCTACTTTAGGCCAACATAGCTACCCCTCTGAAAATTTACTTGGGTACATGGCTTTGAAAATATTCTGAATGTATAAACTATGAACTAAGGTAGATAAAGTGAATATCTTTTGAAAAAGTAATCCCAACTGTCTAGAGACAAGGATATAACTATAAGACTGCTTTACTTATAATTAAATGATATTTCATAATGCTAGGATTGAGAAGTAATAACACGTTAAAATGTTAAAATAAAGGATAATTAGGGATAATGGCCTTAAATGTAATAGGATGCTAAAGTAATTCTAAACATCAGGCATATGGTATTTCATTTGTTTTCTACCCATCTTAATGAAACTGCTGAAAATGTGGTTCAATCTAGTGATCAAAATCCAGAGACAGTGTGCATCAGGTGTGCTAAGCATTTTTTGTTTCCATATTTGCAAAATGGGAGAAAACCTTTGCAACATAGGTTCTTAAACCTGTCCTGGGAAACACCTACCCCACCCCCCTCTTTTCCAAAGGCATAGCGTGGGTTTTAGCGCCGGCAGCAGCAGTTACTGCTCCGACGCTCATAGGAATTCTATGAGCCTCGAAGCAGTTACCGCTGCTACCGGCGCTAAAACTCAAGTTATGCCTTCGTAAAAGAGGGGGTCTAGTCAGTTAGTTTTTCAGGATATCGACAATGAATATACATGAGATAGATTTGCATGTACTACCTCTGTTATATAAACACCTGTCTCTAGAATATTCATGGTGGATGTTCTTGAAACCTGACTGGCTTGGAAACCTCTTGTTTTATTCATAATGCCAGAGGCTGAAAATGCAAAGTATTTACAGGGAGAAAACCACATAGATGTAACACTATTTTAGGGATGTGCATTTGTTTGGAACAGTGCCTGTTTTATCTTCTTATTTTGTATAGATTCTTAACTTTTTATGTATGTAACGCCTTGTAAATCATTTTTAATAAAACGGTATAGAAATTTTAAAAATAAATAAATTTCCCATATCATTTTTAACTTAAAACAGGAAATTCCCCAAGTGTAACTTTTTTCACATAGCATGCCCTATTGCACAATATCACATAGTACAAGTTCAAGTTTATTGTATTTGATATACTGCCTAAGTACCTAGGCAGTTTACATAAAATGAAAAACATTTCTACAAATGCTTCAAAGATAATAACATAAATAATAAAAATAAAGGGAGACAAAAAAAATGATATACTATAGGGTAAATACAAAAAAAAAAATGTTATGTTATGACACCCTTTGGGCTCCTTTTACTAAGCTGCGCTACCGGTTTTAGCGCACGCTTAATGCATGCTGCATTGCCGCGGATGCTAGATGCTAACGCCATCATTGAGCTGGCGTTAGTTTTTGTCACGTAGCGCGGGGTTAGTGTGTGGCAATGTAGCGTGCACTAAAAACGCTAACACACTTTAGTGAAAGGAGCCCTATGACTTTTTCTGTTTGTATTTTTTGTATTTTTCATTTGATTTGATATGTTGTATCTTTATAAATTAAAAAAGTCAATAAATTATTAAATTTAAAAAAAAAAAATTGGGGTGGGGGAGGGACAAACCAAGAAATTGGGTGGGGGAGTGACAACCAAGAAAGCTGACCATTTTCAAGCTACAGGAAGAAATGGTCTATGGCCCAGATTCTCTAACCAGCGCTGATTTTTTTAAGGCATTGGTAGGTGCCCAAGCTCAGTAAAATAACGCTGTTTGAACGATGTTTTCAACTGAGTTTCAAGGTTCCTAAAAGATCAGCATCAGAATCGCACCTCCAAAGATGCTTTAGGCCGCCTCATGCCACCGTGGGCATGGCTAATGCCGGAAGTGGTGTTAGGTGGCCTAAAGTGCCTACAAAAATGCAATTTATATCAAAGGCCTGTAATGTTGGCCTGGAAAACCCTGGCCTACATTTCCGTCATCTACCTTTGCCAGAAGCGTGATTCTGTATCCGGTGCAGCCACGTGATTGACACATGTTCAGCGGCCACTTTTAAGGTGGCTGCCAGCGGCGCCGGTTACAGAATCTGAGCCTTAATACACAGGAAAGACCCACTAGACCCTTAGTGGCACACTAAGGCCACTTTTCCCCATAACTTTATAAAGGGATCCCTTGGTTTCTTTAGATTAAGCATATTAATTATAGAATAAATTTTGATAATCCAGAATCTATCCGCATTTAATAACTAAGGGGTCCTTTTACTAAGGTGTTCTACCCGATTTAGCGCGCGCTAAATCAGTTAGCGCACCTTAGTAAAAGGACCCCTAAAATTGATATCTCTTTCCTCCAACTTTGTCCTCCTAATTGGAATTACAGAAACTTTCTCCACACAGCTCAGTCTGATTAAGCTGGGCTGCTTACTAAAGAGGGAAATCCACACTCAGAAAGATACCAGCACTTTTCCCTTTGGGACTGCCTCAGCGGTACACCGATGGAGAAACATCCTACTTCAGTCTCAACATCAAGCAGCTATGTAATATCACAGGAGCTATGAAAGCCCACTTTAATTTATCATCAGACAAGATCCTTGCTCTTGAAAACAGAAAATAGCTTGTTTGATTGCCTAGCTGATATTGTTGTTGGCTTGTAAAACACACATGATTAACATTTGGTTTGGCAGCAGTTCTCTCCCGGTACACAGAGCTCTGTTTCTATTACACTGTTGGCAGTATGCTTGCAGTATTTCCGAATGCATCAACTTTGGATTTAATATGTCCAGTCTTCAGGAGGCCTTGCAGGATCTTGTTGCTGAACACCCCCACAGTGTATATTGCTTCTACTTTTTTTTGTTTTTCTTTGAAAGATAAAAACCAAGACCCCCCCCCTCAAAAAAAGCAGTAAACGCTAAGCACCATTCTGTGTTTAGGTGCTACATTTTCGGCAGGAAATATTTCAACTCCCTTCATTTTCCTCTCAAACTTCACTGCTTGTATGCACAGAAAGAAAAAAAAAATAAAAGATAAAACACTAAGGCCCAGATTCTGTAAACGGTGCCAATATCAGCGGCCATCTAAGAAGCGGCTGCCGATCATGTGCCAATCGTGCGACAACAACGTTAAGAGAATCGCACCTCTGAGAAAGATAGGCGCCAGAAATGAAGGCCAGGGTTTCCAAGGCCTATATTTCTGGCGCCTATCTTTGCTGTGAATTGCACCTAAATAGGTGCTTTATGGGGCCTAAATCCACTTATGGCATTAGCCACGCCTATAGCGGCATTAGGCACCGGTAGCAGTGTTGTAGTGAGAGTGAGTGGTGCCCGTGGCGATGGCGTCCCTCCCCTGCCCTCTTCTCTACCTCCCGCTTCTTCCTGACCCTCCCTGCCTCGCGTGCATGCCTCTTCCCTTTCCCCCGTAACTCTTTAATTTTCCCAGTGTGAGCAGCGTCACGAACATGCTGCCTGCGTCAGGGTTGGCTCTCCCTCTGACATAACTTCTTAGGCGGAGGGACCTGGAAGTGACGTCAGAGAGAGAGAGCCGACATCGACGCGGGCAGCAAGTTCGCGATGCCAGGAAAATTAAAGCGGTATGGGGGAAGGAAAGGGGCGAATGCACGCAGCAGGGGTTAAGGAAGGAGCTGGGTGGTAGAGAGGAGGACGGGTGCCTGCGCCCCCTGCTTCCCCCTTACTATGCTATTGGCTAGAGGGCACCTCCAAAGTTGCAATTCTGGCACCTTTTGTTTAGATGCCATTAGGCACTTGAAACTTAACGTTAATTGCTGTTTCAAATGACGTTTCTGAATTAACTTAGGTGCCAGAAGGGTGTCCATCGGCGTCTACATTAAGATGCCATTTATAGAATTTCCTTCTAAGGGCCCCTTTTACAAAGTCACGGTAGCGAGTGCCAGCATGGAAAATGCGATGCAGCCCATAGGAACTGAATGGGCTGTGTCGCATTTGCCGCACGGGAATCGCTACTGTGGCTCTGTGACAGAGGCCATAAATTAAGAAATGAAAGAAAAGAAGTGTTGTCTCTTTTAATTAACATTGGTAACAAGCCATTCCTGTGCTGTCCCAGTGAGTTTTCCTGGTCTTTAACAGAACAATTTTTTAAACCATTTACTTGGATAACTAGAGGGGCATTTTGGATATGATGTCTAAATCCAAGTTTAGACTTTTTGCAGAAAACATCTAAAAATTCAGTAGTGAACATGACCATTTTTAAAACAGGTAAATGTCTATCTTTTTGTTTTGAAAAGGGCTATTTCCTGTTTGGTCCTCAGTGTGACTTTGTGAATCATTAAAAAAAAAAAAAAAAATCCAAACGAAAAACACATAGAAACCTGCCATTGGGACGTAGGAGGGGCCAGCATTCTTAGTGGACTGAGCATACAGACATCCTAGCAGAGCAGTGGGGCACCCTAGGGGGCACTGCAGTGAATTCACATAAAAGGTCCCAGGTACACATTTCACCATAACTCCATTACATTGTATGGAGAGCCTCTAAAACTCACCCAGAACCCAAACTGTATACTGTTCCAATAGACCTTATGTCTGCAGGTGTCACCTAGATGTCAATATAGTCAGTAGATTTTTGGTGAGCTTTGGAGGGCTCACACTTTCCACAAGAGTACTAACTAGAGTGGGATATGGGCTTGGGGTTTCTTTTTCGGTAGTCCACTGCACTGACCACTAGGCTACTCCAGAAACCTACTTGCTGCTCCATTAGGACTGGCCATAACATCTGCAGCTGTCATACATGTTGGTGTAAGATTTCATTTATATTTTTTTTTTTTTGGGGGGGGGGGGGTAAAAGGGAATCAGTGGCCACTGTGAGAGAGAGTGTGTGTGTGTGTGTGTGTGGGGTGGGGGGGTCTTGCTTATTCCTAGGATAAGCTGCATAAAATCTGTTTTGCTACTTGGGATCTAGCTAGGTGCTTGGGACCTGGGTTGGCCACTGTTGGAAACAGGATACTGGGCTTGACAGACCTTTGGTCTATTCCAGTATGGCAATTTTTACATTCTTATGCTTACATCCTTCCAGTGGTTAGCTGGTCAGTTTGGGCACCTTTTTGGCACTTATTCGTTATTGAAACAGGTCTAACCTCAAACGTCCAAGTGTTGCCCTGGACGTTTTTTCCTTTATTGCAGAAAAATGCCCACATCATAAATCCTGGCCCCAGTGACATTTAAAGCAGGGGATTCAGTAGATGAGCTAAACCAGGGGTGGCTATCCTTGGCCATCACCAAGTCAGATTTTCAGGATTTCTACAATGATTATGCATGAGATCTATTTGTATACAGACCTTCGGTCTGTCCCAGTATGGCAATTCTTATGTTCTTATGACCGACACGGGAATCTGCAATTTGCAATCTTGCTGTTTATGAATGTGTACATTTGCACTTCCTTTGGAAGAATTGTATATTGGCTGACTACATTCTGACCCCTAAAGCAGGCATTTGCCATAACATGGACCATGTCGGGTCTTTTGAAATAAAGTTGCTTCCCTGTGCATCTGACTCCACTACTCTTTTGTTTTCCCTTGGCGCATTTCTTCGTTAAAAGTTAGGTGTCATAACCTGGGCACTAAGCTAGAATTCTATAACTGCAGAATTATACACCAAATCTGTTCTGGAACAGTGGTTCCCAACCTTGTTCTGGAGGACCCCCAGGTCAGTAGGGTTTTCAGGATAGCTCTAATGAATGTGCATGGAGCAGATTTTCATGCCTGGCACCTCCATTATATGCAGAGCTCTCTCATGCATATTCATTAGGGCTATCCTGAAAACCCAACTGGCCTGGGGGTCCTCCAGAACAAGGTTGGGAACCACTGTTCTAGAATACTAGGTAAGTCTGTAGTTGCATGCCAAACTTTAGATGCTACCACTTACGCCATGTCTATGGCTGGTGTAACAATGGGGAAGTTGGGCGCGTAAATGCAACTATTCCATACAGGGAATGCGAGGTTAGTTGAATGCCCCTGATATTCCTTTCCTTTTATAGAGAGGTTGCTAATCCCATATGATTCACATAGGACATTACGCTCTTCCCAACAATATCTTTTAGCGGTCCCTTCAGTTCGTCAATTATTTTATCATACAACACGTGAAACAATCTTCTCTGTAACCGCACCCCCACCCTGTGGAACGCTTTACCTCTAACCCTGAGACAAGAATCTTAATAACTTTAAATCTAATCTTAAAACATTTCTTTTCAGAGATGCTTTTGAGATTTATACTTAATTTTTTGTTTAATTGAAAAAAAACCTCAGACATCAGGCCTTACATTAAAGATCCCCTTTTCTCCTTTTGTTTTTTTTGCCTCCCCTTTCTTTTATTTTAAGCAATGTATCCTCCCCATTTGCTCATGTGTATCATGCTATGTCTTGTGTTGTAACTGTGAATTTGTTCCCTTTATTTTATATTTTTAAAACTTTTTAATACTTTGTATAAATTGGAAACTGCTTTGGTTACAAAAGTGGTATATCAAGACCCAAATAAACTTGAAACTTGTTAATGCCGCCTTTGCAACTGTGTACGAGAAAAGTTAGGGGCTCGGCTTACAGAGCAGGTGCATAAGGGGGGAAGTCATCAAGGGACACTAACTGATGTAGCATGCGCTAAATGCTAGGACATCCATTATATTTCTATGGGTGTCTTATTTTAGCATTCATTAAATAGGTTGGTGCCCTTTGATGAATTTACCCCAAGTCAGTTACATGTACAACTGCTAATAAGTATGTTAGTAGTTGTTAATGGCAGTTATTGGTACTCATCTCCAATTATGTTACGCATATAACTGATACTATTCTATAACTGGGCACTCAATTGTGTACTTAACTATAGGCGTCATTTATAGAATTTGAAGATTAATAAAATGAAATCGCCAGGGTCCACTATAAATGCGCCTGTTTAACTTTCAAAATCCTATATGGTATCCTCCCTCCCTTTATCCCTCTTTCTTGGAATTTCTCAAACCCTAATACCACCAGATCCTCCCACAAATTAAAACTATCCTTCCCCTCGATAAAAGGCATTTCCCACACAGGAAAGCTAGGGAACTCCCTTCCCTTCAAAATCACTGAGCTCTGGAACAACCTTACCTCCCCTCTTCGGAACTTGAGCTCTCTCCAAGTTTTCCGCAAAAATCTGAAAACCTGGCTTTTCTCAAAAAATGTAAGTCTCCCTCCAACTTAGGAATCAAGGAAACTCTTATATCTTGGCATCCCAAGTCCTCTAAATTTTCTTCACACTTCTACCTCTAACCCTATGTTGTAGTTCCTTCCTATTTCTCCTACTGTAAACCGTGTCGAGCTCTACGAACGTGGAGATGATGCGGTATACAAACCTAAGGATTAGATTAGATTAGATTAGATTAGATTAGAAATGCTTGGTCAGCATTTCTGGGATGAAATAGTAGCTTCTGGCAGGATGGCAGTGGGCAAGGCTAAAGCCTATTTGTGCTGGTGGCAACATAATTGTGCATTGGTATGGTTACTCCTTGCAGAATTCTGCAACCCCCACCCCCAATAAAAAAGAAACCCCCCAAAATCTGTGCACAAAATTTGCAACTTCTGCAAATTAATTTGACAACATTTAAACAATATCTGTATTTTTGTTAATTATTATCCAGAATTTCAGTACAATTCAGTATTTTCATTAAATTATACTAGAGAAAACAAAGAGCCTTCAAGTTTCTCTTGCTTTGTGATTTTTTTCTTGCAGCGCACCTTTGTAAAAGCCCACCTTAATGAAGTTTGGTCAGTTTGTTTTCATAGTACTGCACTTTGCCTTTATGCTGTTGAAAAAAATTCTGAAAGCTGACATATTTTAATAAATTCAGTATAAAAAACTTTTTAATAAAGGATTGGTGGGATTTTATGATGTGAGAAGAGATTAGAAAAGGAGTATAATATGAGAACGAGAAGGACTGAAGTGGTGGGAAACATTTCTCCCCAGCAATTTTAATCTTGTTTCTCTTAAAACCAGAATCTTTCTTCTAAATTTTACTACGTCTGATCACACATCCTTTAGCTTAAGTATTGATTTTCTGCCAGTTTGCTAAGCCAGAACTTTTTGTCACCAACTCCAGAACTTTTTTGAACTTGCTTCGTATTCTCCATTACAGATGGTATGGAGGTTTTATTTCCTCTTTAGAAAATTCCACTTTCTCCACTTTTTCCTCTCCAGTCTTCTCCCTCCCTTCTCTCTCTCTCCCTCCCCAAATCTGGTCCTTTCTTTCTTTGTCTCTTTCCTCCCTCTGCAGAGATCACTCATAAAATGTACTCTTAACACAACCAGTGTTATTCATGCATTTACAAGTCAAAGTAACTGAATTAGAAAATTTGATGCCTATAGAAATATTATGCACTCCATGGGATACCTTTTTCCCTTGGCTTGTTTCCCCCTCATGCCCAATGTTTCTTCATATAGAAACAGAACTGCCTGCTGCCAGAATATGGTATTTAATGTGACCATCAGCGCTGCCTCACAAAAGAAAAGCCTTTCAAGTTCCCTCAGTGAAACAGCCACAGCATTTTATCATGGCGTGAAATCAGAAGTGAAAAGCCCCATGGCTCTTCCTGCTTAGCAATGCGGAATATGTCCTTTTTGATGGTGATGATGCTGTTCAGAGGGAGATAGGGAGACGACAAAGAGACACAAAGTAACAGATTAGACATAGAGTGCTGGGTTGGTTTTTTTTTTGTCATTTTGGACTCTTTGGTGGTCTATAAACACCAATGCTAAGGGTTGATGGGAGGCCGGAGTTCAACTATTTTTTGATGCTGCGTCATTCAGCCATTAGAGTTTGCAAGAGGATGCTTGCATGGAAATCATTTATTTTCTAGAGGGTTCATTAATTTAACTCCTTTATGAACTGGTCAAAATCTCAGCCATCTTGTTAAAACCATAGCAATGATGTCATAGCCTCAATTGAATATCACCTAGAGAGGGTGCCATAACAATAGAGCTAACTTTTTTTTCATTGGAAACTCAATCATAAGAACAGGGTGAAAGTGATCATTTGCCTTTTCTTATTCCCCTTGGAGTATGGTTTCTATACATTTTGTTATAAGAGACTTGAACTATACAGGGTGGGCCAAAAGTAGGTGTACAGTATTTATTCATGATTTCATTTTATTTTACAGGTGTCACGAATAACGTTCATGTGAAGTTTTTGTATCAGTTAGTTTTGCTCTTTACTTGATTATTGTTCAATACTGTATGATACCTATTCAATACCTGTAAAATAAAAATAAAAAATCATAACTAAATACTGTATACCTACTTTTGGTCCACCTTTGTATATAAGGACCATGTGAGCAAAAGAAAAGTTCGAAAAGCCAGCAAGACAGTTTTCTTGTAGAAAAAAACACCATGGAGGTAGAATTCAATAAATGGCACTGATAATTCAGTGCCGAAAAACATGAATGCTAAGCTCTATTCCATAAAGGGAGGTCAACCTTTATAGAACAGCGTTTGGCACAGATCACACCTAACTTTTGGGAGCTGTACTTTTGTCTGCTAAAAGGAGGTGTAAAAGGTAGACCATAGAAACATGACAGCAGATAAAGGCCAAATGGCCCATCTAGTCTGCCCATCCACAGTAACAATTATCTCTTTCTCTCTCCGAGAGATCCCATGTGCCTATCCCAGGCTCTCTTGAATTCAGACAGTCTCTGTTTCCACCACCTCATCCGGGAGACTGTTTCACGCATTTACCACCCTTTCTGTAAAAAAGTATTTCCTCAGATTACTCCGGAGCCTATCATCTCTTAACTTCATCCTATGCCCTCTCATTGCAGAGTTTCTTTTCAAATGAAAGAGGCTCGACTCATGCACATTTATATTACATAGGTATTTAAATGACTCTCTACACTGTAATACAGTCCCCTAATGGGAAAATTTTCACAAAATATTAATACTCACAATATTCCCATATATATGAAAAAGTGTGTATCACTTATACATTCGAAAATGTGTATAGGAAGAGGCCTCAGTACCGGAGCCCACGCACAGTCGTATTCACAGACGTGGGCTCCGGTACTGAGGCCTCTTCCTATACACATTTTCGAATGTATAAGTGATACACACTTTTTCATATATATGGGAATATTGTGAGATTTAAATGACTCTATCATATCTCCCCTCTTCTGCCTTTCCTCCAAAGTATACAGATTGAGATCTTTAAGTCTGTCCCCATACGCCTTATTACAAAGACCATACCATTTTAGTAGCCTTCCTCTGGACCGACTCCATCCTTTTTATATCTTTTTGAAGGTGCGGCCTCCAGAATTGTACACAATAGTCTAAATGAGGTCTCACCAAAGTTTTATACAGGGGCATCAATACCTCCTTTTTCCTACTGGCCATACCTCACCCTATGCAACCTAGCATCCTTCTAGCTTTCATTGTCACCTGTTTGGCCACCTTAAGATCATCACATACAATCACACCCAAGTCCCGCTCTTCCGTTGTGCACATAAGTTCTTGAACCCCTAAACTGTACTGTTCCCTCGGGATTTTGCAGCCCAAATGCATGAGCTTGCATTTCTTAGCATTAAATTGTAGCTGCCAAATTTCAGACCATTTTCAAGCTTCGCCAAGTCTTTCTTCATGTCATTCACACCATCCAGCGTTTGCTCAATTTAGGCATGCTTTGAGAGAATTCTATAAATCCTTGTGCAGCTTTTGCAATGGCCATGTCCCCTTTTTAGATATACACAATTGAATAGGCTCTGTGCCTTATAGAATAGCATGCAGAGATGCATGCACAAATTTTTAAGAATGCCAATTAACATCAATAATTGATTGTTAGCACCCAATTATTGATATTTCGGAGGTCATTAGCTAATTCATTTGCATGCTCATCTGTGATGCATGCACAAAGTTGGGCACATAAATTTAGGTCTGATATATGGAATCGGGAGGGAGGGGAGGATATGATTTTTACCCACATCTTAAATTGGACAAACCATCCCACAATATATGTATATATAATTTGCATAAAATTTCAGTTTCGGTTAGGGTGTCAAAACTGCCCCAAAATCTTTTTTCCATCTGGTTTCAGGTTTGGCCAAAAGGCTACAGCCATGGTTTCAGTTTCGGCCGAAAGTAACCATGTGTGTTCTATGGCAGTGATTCCCAACCCTGTTCTGGAGGAACACCAGGCCAATCGGGTTTTCAGGCTAGCCCTAATGAATATGCATGAGAGAGATTTGCATATGATGGCATGCAAATTTGCTTCATGCATATTCATTAGGGCTAGCCTGAAAACCCAATTGGCCTGGTGTTCCTCCAGGACAGGTTTGAGAACCATTGTTCTATGGAAGCCAAAAGTTTATGCTTTGCCCTGTTTCTCTCCTTCCCTCTCTGTCATCTCTACCTCAGTTGTCCTGATTAGATTGTAAGCTCTGTCAGCAGGGATTGTCTCTTACATGGCTAATGTAATGTATAACACTGTGTTTATCTAGCACTATAGAAATGATTAGTAGTAGTAGTAGTAGAAGGGAAAATATGACTTCCTTTTCCTGCTTCTGAGAGTGCTCATTCACAGGTAAAAGTGAATAGAAATAACATGCTCTACCTGCAGCTTGCAGTGAGAATTTCCCTATGAACTAAATCACCTTGAATTGGGGCCTGGCATATAGAGACCAATGGATTTTTTTTCAATTCCATGCAGGAGGAACAATTTGAGAAAACTGATAAGCCTTGGCTGGCAGATTCGAGTATTATATGCTTTATAAGAATAATTACCCACCAATAAAATATAGTACTCTGAAATAGAGAAATATATTTTAGAAAGAGATTTTAATCCGGGGAAAGCCCTGCCTGTTTCAAAGCTCCCCCGCTGATGATGGCCCTCCCTGACGTCTCCCCAACGAACCGGCACCAGGGACCGACCCTTCCCGTGCCAGCGAAAATCGACAGGAGGGATGCCCATTCCCTCTTGCCTTGCAGATCCCCCCCCCCCCCCTCTCGGCACAAGAAAAAATTGGCAGGAGTGATGCCTACTTTCTCCTGCCGTTCTTCACAGTTCACAGTGGAGTGCTACATACAGTGGTGTAGTAAGAGGGGTGCCACCGCCCTGGGCACCGCTCACCCTCGCTGTGCCACTGGCTACATAAGATATCATAAAATCTTTGGAAAGACCATAATGAATCCCTTTAGCTTAAGATAATTCTAATCTTTCTCCTTTGGAACCAAAGACAGCTTCACTCAAAGAACAAAACCAAACACAAAACTGCAGGAAAATGTACAAGGTGCAGGAATGTATTCAATAAAAGTCATAAAAACATATATAAACAGCATACATAAAATAAATATAACTAAACACTGATTCTTGTTTTCATGTCATTCGCGGTTTGCGGTCCCGTCATTCGCGGTATTCTCTAACCGGGACTTCCTGTGCTAAAGTCGGACTTCACCAATCAGGAGCTGCGTGTCAAAGCAGCTCCTGATTGGTGAAGCCTGACTTTAGTGCAGGAAGAGGCGGTCGGAGCATACCGCGAGTGATTTCTTTCACTCACCGGCGTTCTAGCTGTCATATCCTGCCTCTCCAGCTGCCCTCTCCTGCCTCCCCAGGTGAAAAACCGTATTCATGTTCCTGGGGTTCCTGGATGTATTGATTATCCTGGACCCCTGAGGAAGAAGTGTTTTTCGAAACACGGACTGTGTTGTGTCCAATATACATGAAAACAAAAATCAGTGTTTGGATATATTTATTTTATGCAAGCTTTTTATATATGTTTTTATGACTTTTAGTGAATAAACTCCTGTACCTTGTACATTTTCCTGCAGTTTTGTTTTTGGTTTTTTGTTTTGCATCTTCATTGCAGTTCCTGTTGTTTTTTCTTGCTTTATTAGAACACAGTATCTGCAGCTCTCCCTAGAAGACAGGAGCTTAAGAACATAAGAAGTGCCTCTGCTGGGTCAGACCAGAGGTCCATCGCGCCAAGCAGTCCGCTTGCGTGGCAGCCCAACAGGTCCAGGACCTGGATAGTAGTCCTCTATCTATACCCCTCTATCTCCTTTTCCTTCAGAAAATTGTCCAATCCCTTCTTGAACATTATTACCGTACTCTGTCCTACCACACCCTCTGGAAGCTCATCCCAGGTGTCTACCACCCGCTGGGTAAAGAAAAACTTCCTAGCATTGGTTTTGAATCTGTCCCCTTTCAGCTTTTCCGAATGCCCTCTCGTTCTTGTAGTTTTCAAAAGTTTGAAGAATCTGTCCCTCTCCACTTTATGCCCTTCATGATCTTGTAATTCTCTATCATATCCCCTCCAATCCTCCTCTTCTCCAGGGAAAAGAGCCCCAGTTTCTCCAGTCTCTGCGTGTATGAAAGGTTTTCCATACCTTTTATCAAACACGTCGCTCTCCTCTGAACCCTCTCGAGTATTGCCATATCCTTCTTAAGGTATGGCGACCAATATTGGACTCAGTACTCCAGATGCGGGCGCACCATCGCCTGATACAACGGCAGGATAACTTCTTTCGTTCTGGTTGTAATACCCTTCTTGATTATACCTAGCTTTCTATTTGCTCTCTTAGCGGTCACTGCGCACTGTGCCAACGGCTTCATTGTCTTGTCCACTATTACCCCCAAGTCCCTTTCTTGGGTACTCTCAGTCAATAACATCCCTCCCATCGTATAGCTGTATCTCGGGTTTCTGCTTCCCACATGCAACACTTTACATTTCTCTACATTGAACTTCATCTTCCATCTCGTCACCCACTCCCCTTGCTTATTCAGGTCCCTTTGTAATTCCTCGCAGTCCTCTTTAATCCGAGCAGCACTAAATAATTTGGTATCGTCTGCAAATTTTATTATTTCGCACTTTGTCCCTGTTTCTATATCATTTATAAATATATTGAATAGCAGCTGCTTTGGTAGTGATTGGAAAGGAAATGGTAGATTTTGGCTCTCTCTAGAAACTCTGCGGTTGCAATAGATCTTCAAGGAATGCCCTATTTCTACTCCAAAGCAATATTATGTCATATAAACTGGGTGTAACTATTTCTGCAATTTTTGTACCAAAGACATAGATACACATGTACTCATGCAGTGGACTCTTATCAGGATAAAGTCAGCTATTTGTTTAGTTATGTGTTTTACAATATTTTGGATTCACCTTAAGTTAGGATCTTCATTTACTAAAACACCTAGGGCCTAGATTCTAAAAAAAAAAAAACAGTTAAAAAAATATTAACGCACGACCATTAATATAGAAAATAGAAAATGGGAATTTCGAGTTGCAGTAAAACTGGCCTTAGCGTGTACGGGCACGCTAAGGCCACGTTTTACCACAGCTTAATAAAAGGATTTCTATATTAGGACTCATTGAATAAAATTTAACATAGCACTAAAGCTATAGAACAGTGGTTCTTAAACCTATCCTGGGGGACCCCCAGCCAGTTGGGTTTTTAAGATATCACTAATGAATATGCATGAGGAAAATTTGCATATAATAGGGGTGACAGGCATGCAAATCTGCCTCATGCATATTCATTAGGGATATCATAAAAACCTGACTGGCTTGGGAATTCCCCAGGACCGGTTTAAGAACCACTGCTATAGAACATTTAGGGGTCCTTTTACTAACGTGCACCTACCAATTTAGCATACACTGACAATTAGCATGCACCAAATGTTAAGATGCCCATTGTATAACAACTCCTGA
This sequence comes from Geotrypetes seraphini, assembly GCF_902459505.1. NCBI lineage: Eukaryota > Metazoa > Chordata > Amphibia > Gymnophiona > Dermophiidae > Geotrypetes > Geotrypetes seraphini. The sequence continues at coordinate 174,384,489 of NC_047089.1, forward strand.
TACTGCAAATATTCATCAATTCTAAGAAATACCGTATCTTGCCAAATGCTCCTAATGCTATCTCGCATGATCTTCAGGTGTGCCTCTCATGAGCTGTATATTGTGCTACATAAGATTTTGTGCACATAAATCTTCAGTTGATAAGCAATTTTTTTGGGTAATAACTTAATACTGCTTAATATATAATTCTTCAAGTAGTTAGATATTCAAAAAGATTTCCAGCCACTTATCTTATATATTCTTTATCACAGCGTTGGGTAGGGATGTGTCTTTCTAACATGTTTCGCCCTTCGGTTTTTTCAAGATAGTCCCCTGAAACCAAAGTTCATGATTAGCATTGTGACTCATGATAAATTGACCGCATTTATCAAGCTCAAATATCCAAAATTTTGCTAATACTTCCATTTGATATATTTGACCTTACCCCGACATTTTATTCACTGCCATCTCGATTGCTGCTCTGCTCCAAGATGGCTGCAGCATCTTTTGATCTCACTTTATTCTCTCTACCTGTGTCAGATGATCAGACTCCCCCAATCACTCTTCACACCAAAGACATCCACTCGATTTAAGCTGAATGGTGCTACAGTATTCAGCTTGAATATCCATTTCTGTTCCTTAAAATGTAAGCACCTGTCATAATGACCGCCTGCCCACCCTTCAATTACTACATCAATATATACAGAATATATAAGATAAGTGGCTTGAAATATTTTTTGAATATTTAACTACTTGAAGAATTATATATTAAGTATTACATTATTACTAAAAACATTGCTTGATCAAATGAAGATTTATGTGCACAACATACAGCTCATGAGAGGCAAATCTGAAGATATCATTGTATATCTTATCATTTAGGGCTTCTTTTACTAAGGTGCGCTAGCGTTTTTAGCACATGCAGGAAATTACCGCACATTACACCTTGCGCTACGCTTCTAGAACTAATGCAAGCTCAATGCTGGCGTTAAGGTGTAGCATGCGTGGCAATTTGGCACACGCTATTCCGCGCGTTAAAGCCCTAGCGCAGCTTAGAAAAAGGAGCCCTTAGTGTGGAAGAATGGTCTAGGCCACATGCAGCCCGCCAAGTACTATTTTGAGGCCCTCGGTATGTTTATCATAATTACAAAAGTAAAATAAAACAGTTCTTGATCATATGTTTCTTTAGCTATAAATTAAAATATTATTATTAAGACTTAGCCAAAAGGAAAGATTTATAAACTATAAAGAGTTTTACCTCATGCAAAATTGTCATTTCTTTAATAAGACATTAACTATTTTTTCTGAGGCCCTCCAAGTACTTAGAAATCCAAAATGTGGCCCTGCAAAGGGTTTGAGTTTGAGACCATTGGTCTAGTGGTTAGAGCAGTTACATCAGCACTCTCAGGCAGTGGCGCACCTAGCATATGTGACACCCGAGGCCCATCATTTTTTGCCCCCCCCCTATCTGTATGAAAAACATACAAGCTTCATTGGCTCCCGATAATTTCCAGAGTTCACTTCAAATGCATCTGCCTAACTTTCAAGATCCTCCACGGCATCCTTCCTCCATTAATTCCACTCTCTTGGAATTCCTCTAATCTCAATACCACCAGACCTACCCAAAAATCGAAATTATCCTTCCCCTCACTAAAAGGCATTTCCCACCCAGGAAAACTGGGGATTTCCCTCCCCTTCAGATTCATCAAGCTCTGGAACAACCTTACCTCCCCTCTTCGGAACCTGAGTGCTCTCCAACTCTTCCGTAAACATCTGAAAACCTGGCTTTTCTCAAAAACCTAACTCTCCCTCCTCTTCTGACATCCTAGCCCTCTAACATTCTTCTCTCTCCGATCTTCACCCAACACTTCCTTGGAGTTCTTTTCTCATTACAATTCCTGTAAACCGTGCCGAGCTCCACAAATATGGAGATGGCGCGGTATACAAACCCAAGATTTAGTTTAGTTTAGTTAGATTTTTAGTAACAATTCACTCATCACACATGAATATCTAGGAAAAGGCAGCATCTTACATACTGTAGTGAGCAGTGCATCAATAAACCCATTGTAAAACTAAACATGCCAGACTAGTACAGATCAATCCTACACAGTCAATCCTAACAGAAAACCATGTCTTTTCGAACACACAGAACACAGAAAACACCTTCGCCTAGTATGTAATCACAAACTAACTCCTCCCCCTTTTACAACACTGTAGTGTATTTTTTTAGCCACGGTGGTAACAGCTCAGATGCCAACGCTAAAAAACGCTCTACAGTTTTGTAAATGGGGAGATAGAATAAAAATACGTAGACAAAGGTTAAACTGAAGCACCAAGTAGCTGGACTCTGCATACAATGCAACATCACAGAAACAGCGATGCATCTCACCTAAAGCAAAAAATAAATAAATAAATAGAATTTTGTTCTACCTTTTCTTCTCTGGTTTCTGCTTTCCTCATCTTTTTGTCACTCTCTTCCTTTCATCCACTGTCTACCCTCTCTCTGCCCTTTCTATATGGCATCTTCTCTCTTTCTATTCCCATTCTAGAAACTTTATGCATCCCCTTCCATTTCTCCCTTCACCCCCATTAGTCTGGTATCCATCTTCCTCCCTTCCCTCCTCCAGTGGTCTGGCATCTCTTCTCTCCTCTTGTTGCCTTCCTTCTCCCACACCCACTTGGTCTGGCATTTCACTCTCTCCTCTTCCTTTCCCCCACTTCCATCAGCATCTATCCCTTTCTCTCCCTCCACCACGCTTCCATACCACCCTGACCCCCTTTGTCACCCTTCACCATGATTCCATACCACCCTGACTCCCTTTCTCACCCTTCACCATGATTCCATACCACCCTGACTCCCTTTCTCACCCTCCACACCCTTCCATGCCACCCTGACCTCCTTTCACCACCCTACTTTGCTCCTTTCTTTCTCCATCCCTAAGGTCCCGCGATGACTTCTGCTCCGGATGGAAGAGGTAAGTGATGTTGGAGTGGGCTGGGCCGGCAGACGCAGTTAGTTATGGCAAGATCCCACGATGACTGCGGCTGCCGGTCCACCCCCTCCCCCCCCCCATGTCACTTACCGCTTCTGGAACAGAGGCGGTAGATGGCGCTTTTCAGGGGAAGGTGCCCGCCTGCCAGTGCCGGGAGGCAGAATAAGGGGAGAGAACAGTTGTGTAACAGACTAAGTGCCGATTTGGCCTTGCTGTGCCTGCACGCCACTTTAAATGATTTCATTTGCATGCAGGGCCCGCCCCCTGCGCTCCGGTGCCTCACGTCTTGCCAGCTCACGGGCGTGCTTCCTGGGAGCCATGGGAGCCTGGGAGCCACGTTCGCGGGCGAAGAAGAGCCCCTGAACTCATTCCTCTGCTTTGATGTCATTTCTTCCCAGGTCTAGAGTCACAGTCTCCCGGAAAGCAGAAGGCAGGGTTCCTATGTCAACAGCTGCCACTCATGCACAGGCGCACTAGCCCCGTCTACTCAGAATTTTCTGTTGCTCTTTCTCCACTCTGTCATTTGCTGTCATAGGAGCCAACTCAGGGGGGGGGGTGCTGGAGCACCTCCAATATTGAAGAAACTCACTTCAGCGCGGCTGCCGACTCTGCTCTAAGTGATGTTTGCAGCAGTGTGCCGTTTGCAGCAGTGTGGGATGTTCCGGGTCCGGCCGGCTGTGCACCCCCTTGGAGCGTGCACCCGGGGCGGACCTCCCCCTCCCCCCCCCGCCCTCCTCCTTGGTACGCCACTGCTCTCAGGTTGTGAGTTCATTTCCCACTACAGTTCCTTGTGACTCTGGACAAGTCACTTAACACTTTATTGCCCGAGGTACAAAATAAGTACCTGAATAAACAGTGGTGTAACGAGGTTGAGAGGCACCCTGGATGGTGGCATCCCTCCCTCACCCTCATCCCCCCCACCCCGTTCCTTCCCCAATTCCACCTGCTGTGCATGCCCCACTGCTCCTTCCCTGATCCTGCTGCCGCATGCACTCCCCCTTCCCTTCTCCCATACCTCTAGATGAAATTGCTCGTAGCGGTCAACAACATGCTCCTCGTCCTGTTGGCTTTCCCTTTGATGTCGCTTCCTACGTGCGGCACTTGGTAGTGACGTCAGCGGGAGAGCTGACAGGGTCGTGAAGAGCACATGGTTGACCTCCATGAACAACTTCAACTAGAGGTATAAGAAAAGGGAAGCGGTGAGGAATGGGGGAAGGCAGAGAGGAGGAGGGGTGCTGGTGCCCCCACCAACCTGGTGCCTGGGGTGGACCGCCCCTTCGCCCCCCTTACTACGCCACTGTGTCTAAAATATGTAAAACACTTTGTTTGTAACCACAGGAAAAGCAGTACATCAAGTCTTATCTTCTTTAATTGTTAGCATGTGCTAAATCAGTTGGTGCACATTAATAAAAAGGCCCCTTAGTAAATAAGAGCTTTAGAATGAACTCAGGCATGGTTTCAGATGCAGAAGAAGACTCAATGTGTTTTTTACAGTGATCTCATCTTGCCTAATACCATAGAAAAGCCCCCTCCCCCTAGTTTTCTTACTAAGCTTTCTTTTACCTCATCCAACATCCATGACCCGTCAAGGCCTCAAAGCGAATCACTTTCAAGGCTGGCCAACACTCTATTTTTAACTTCAAGAGATTTTTAAAGGTCGCTGACCACATGCGCATTAACTTTTCAAATAAAATCAGAGCTGAGTCTGTCAGCAGTATATGAATAGCAAGTGACGTAGACTCGTATCTAAAGACCTGTTCCCGGTTGACGGAGTTAAGGGTGATGCGATTCGCTGATGACAGCCCAGGAAATAAACACCAAACTCCCCCACCCAAACCATCTTACCAGATTTCGTTTCTGCATCCTTTCAAGAATGAGAAGTGCCTCTGGCATAATTTGACACATTGAACAATGGTACCACAGAGATATGATTGAGCTGTCAGTGGTAAAAGTTAACTTTCACTCTGAAGGGATTAGCAGTAAAGCTGTTGTGTACCAGTCATATTGCAGCGACACACTTCATTTTTAGTACCGCCCATGAAATACTAATTTATTTCTTTTGTATTTGCTGTCAAAACAATCTCTTTCTTTTCTTTTGCTCATTTCTTTTTGTTAACCTGCCCTGCAGGCTGCTTTTGCACCAAATAAAGCTCTGAATTCAGAACACACACGGTTATAAATGTGAGACTATTCTAAGACTCCCATCACAGAGCAGTACGATGGCTTCCAGCTTGTAACTTGGACTTTAATTAGGTCAAGCAGATTTTTTCCGCTTTTATCGGCAAAGGCCTTCAGTTTATTTTAGGATTTTGTGCTATTAAAGGATCTCTTCTTGTTTTCTGTTCATATTAAAAGCTGTACTTATAGACTAGGAACTGAGCGCAAAGGTAGCAAATGATTCGAAAAAGGTTCTGAATGAAAAGGCATCCTTTGCAGAAAACAAAGCTCCCATTCTTCCATAATGCATCAATCAGGTTCCGCATAGATTCCAACGCATTACACAAGTAGGACAGTCATGAGCATTTTAATGAGGTGTAAAGATTTCTTTTGTCATCTGTTAAAGAGCTAGACTCAGTAATTAAATATGCCTAAATGGCTGTGGAAAGAGAAAACAGGATTTGCAGCTGAGCATTATCTAATATGTATTCAACACGAATATCAAACCTTTAGCACTGACTGGATGTGGACAGATCAAGGCAGTGTGGAATTGCATCTGAACAGTACATTAAGCTCTCTTTTGGTGTTACCACAACAGAAGTACTGTTTAAAGATGAACAATAAAGTTTCAGTTGCCTTTAGATAGTTTAAGCATGTAATAAGATTTTCAGAATCTAGTTCAGTTATCCATCTGTTGTTTTATTGAGTCCAGGTAAAAACTGGATAGGTAAGATCCTATGGAGATATTCAGTGAAAAATAAAAACCAAACAACACCCCCCCAAGCAAAAACAAAACAAAAAAGCCCTGTATAATAACTTTCATTCTGGGTATAGTAACTTTCTAGCATGTAGGGATATGCATTCAGTTCAGTAGTTCATTCTAAAGATGTGGTAGTACAAGTGAAATTGACATCAAAGGCACTGGCTTACACATTAAAACACATTAAGGGGTCCTTTTTAGCACGTGCTAAATATTAACGTGCGCTAAACACTAATACGTTCATTATAGTCTATGGATGCATTAGCGTTTAGTGCACGATAATATTTAGCGCTCTAAAATGGCCAGTACGCCTTAGTAAAAGGACCCCGTAGGGCTAGATTCACTAAGGGCACGGATTGGATCAGATTGGATCCGTGTCCGGGGGGCTGATTCACGAATTGCCATCATGCAAATGAGGGTGATTGGAATCACGCCCCCAACCGACTGCCGGGATCGCTCTCTAGCGATCCCGACGCATGCGCAGACCATCTGTAGATGGTCTGTGCATGCGCTGGCCCTCTGTGCCCGACAGAGCAGCACAAAATCTTTCTTTTTACTTTTTTGCAAGCCTGTGGTTTTAACCCGCTTTAAATCTGCGGGTTAAAACCACGGGCTCACAGTGTGGGGAAGGGCAGGAGAGTCGGGGCGGCAGGCAGGAGAAATTTGGGGCAAGAACAGGGCGGCCAGAGCAGCAAATTGGGGCAGACATAAGCGGGAGACTGGGGCTGAAAGGAGCAGGAGATCAGGGCAGAGAGGAGCAGGAGATTGGGGCAGAGATTAGGCTTTTTACACAAGCGACTGGTCCTGAGCAGTCGCTTGTTTTTGGATCGGTCAGCCTAGTCGGTGTGCCTGCTTTTTGTTAGTGAATCATGGCCCTTCCTATTTTGCATGCCGTTTCCCCTCATTTGCATGCACAGATCGGAATCGGATCGGAGGTTAGTGAATCGGGTCGGAGGGAAATCGGGTTGCAACGGTACACGATTGGTTTGCTTAGTCATTTAGGGGGTAATTACTAATTTGTGATAAGGAAAGAATGCATGAGTTTAGCCTCTTATCGTGTGTTAAACTAACATGCATTATGAAAAAGTTCAGTTGCAGTAATCATCTAGATCAGGGGTGCCCACACTTTTTGGGCTTGCGAGCTGCTTTTAAAATGACCAAGTCAAAATGATCTACCAAAGAGGTCAAAGCAGATGACTCTATGCACTGTCACCTCAGTAACAACCATACAAAAATAGACAAATACCCCCCTCCCTTTTTACTAAACCACAATAGCAGTTTTTAGCGCAGGGAGCTGCGCTGAATGCCCAGTGCTGTTCTCGAAGCTCATAGGCTCCCTGCGCTAAAAAACGATATTGCGGTTTAGTAAAAGGGGACCATAGTGTAAAATATAGACAGCAGATATAAATTCAGACACATTTTGATTACTAAATTTAAAATAAAATCATTTTCCCTATTTTTGTTTGGTGATTTCATGAGTCTCTGGTTGCACTTTCTTCTTCTCCCTGCCCTCCTCCAAGCCACTGCCACTGCCATCAAGGAACAGGCCCCCAAGCCGCTGCCGCCGCCCCAAGCTCTCCCTGCTTCCCTGCGTCGGGCCGTCCAGCATTCCTCTCCCCGACGTCAATTCTGCCGTCGGAGAGGAAATTCCGGCCCAGCCAGACAGTGATTGGCTAGCCAGAACTTCCTCTTCGACGGCAGAATTGCCGGGATGGGCTCCGCGATCAACTCACTTTGTCTTGGCAATCTACCGGTCGATCACGATCGACCTATTGGGCACCCCTGATCTAGATTGTTGCAACTTTCTTCTAACAGGTCTTCCACTAAACCATCTCTTTCCCCTTCAGTCCATTTGAAATTTTGCTGCATGCCTCATATTCCGCCAGTGTCACTATGCTCACGATACTCCTCTCCTCAAGTCAATTCATTTGCTTCCTATTCATTTCCATATTGACTTACAAGTGCATTCTCTCTGCAGCTCTTTAGTATCTCTCCTCATAACTCCATTAATCAGGTAAGTCTCCCTAATACTCCCTGTACTCTTCTTCTCTACTGCCAACTCCAGACTCCGTCCCTTCTGTTTTACTGCACCATATGCCTGGAACAGACTATTTGAGTCAGTATGTCTCTGGCAGTATTCAAATCTAGGCTAAAAGCCCACTTTTTTGAGGCTGATTTTAACTCCTAACTCCCATTCACTTGTAAAGCACCCATGTATTTTATCATTCCCTCTTCTGGAGGGCATCTGCATGTGCGCGGATGCATTGTGATGACATATAGGCAATACAGTGTTTTGCATCTTCTGGGATAGCTAAATGAATATGTACATTAAAGAAGATTAGATACAGCAATATCCGATACTTTAAATGGATTAATGAGGGAGCAGGTGTCACCTAGTGGTCACAAACTTGAATCTGTGAATCAGAAGATCATGCAAGCAGACCTCTGCCTCTGGCTTTTTATATTAAAGGGTCACAGATTTGATATACTGCCTTCCTGTAGTACAATCAAAGCGGTATTACTGGGCGCAAATCATTGTATCTCGCTAGAAGATGGGAAGCTCATAGGGTTCTCTATTATCAGTGTCTCTTGAACTTGCAGTATTTTTAAAATACTTGTGACATTCACAAGCAAGCCTATGCATTGAACTTGTGTTTGTAGATTGTGCAGTGGTTTGGTCAGCCTCTGAGAACCATCTGTAAAGGCCTTCTTTAGGAAAATTGTACATCTTTTCCACATGTTATGCAGCTTTAACTAGAATATTGGTAATAACATTGCTCCTTCTCAACTTTTTCATCTGGAAATATTTTTCCATTTTAGGTATTTTAGAAATGTGTGCTTACGTCATTTCTGAATTATTAAATTAGGAAGTCCATTTGGATCCCACTTAAATAAAAGACATGTAGCCAATGCAAATTATTATTAATGGATTATTTCGAGATGCCACCATCCTTTTCTTATGCCAATGCTTCTCAGCTTGATACTTGTGACTCTCAGCCAATATGGATTTTCAGAATATCCACATTAAATATGACAGGATTTGGGGGGAGAAGGATTATTTTGCTGGAGTAAACTGTTTTGGGGAGATAAAGGGTATGGCAGCCATGTTAGTCCACTCTTAAAGATAATATGTAGAAATAAAAATAACTATAACAAAACAAAAATAATCCAAGTGATACCTTTTTTTTTAACTAACTAGAGCATGATTAGATTAGCTTTTGAAGGTAATCCTTCAGATCAGAAATAAGCACATGAAGACAGCTATCAGTATACAAGACTAAGGGATAGATTCACTAAGGCCACGGATTGGATCTGATCCATGAGCAATCTGATCCGATCATGGCCGGGGGGCTGATTTACGAAGCACCATAATGCAAATGAGGGTGATCAAAATCACGCCCCCAACCGACCGCACGGATCGCTTTCCAGCGATCCCGACGCATGTACAAGACCATCTGTAGATGGTCTGCGCATGTGCTGGCCCTCTGTGCCCAGCAGAGCTGGAAAGAAAACTTTCACTTTTCACTTGTTTTTTTACTTTTTCGCGAGCCCGTGGTTTTAATCTGCTTTAAACCCGCTAGTTAAAACCACGGGCTCACACTGCGGGGAAGGCAAGGAGAGTCAGGGCAGCGATTGGGGCAGAAGCAGAAGAGTCGGGCAGAGAGCAGGAGAGTTGGAGCAGAGAGCAGGAGATGCAGTCGGAAAGGACTTGAGCGGGCAGAGAAAGGGCAATCGGGGCAGAGAGCAGGAGAGTTGGGGCATACAGCAGGAGAGTCATGGCAGAGAGCAGGAGATGCAGTCGGAAAGAACGTGAGCGACTGGTCCCCAGCAGTCGCTTGTTTCTTTATCGGACAGCCCAGTCGGTGTTCCAGTGTTTTGTTAGTGAATCGCTGCCTGCCTACTTTACATGTCGTTTCCCCTCATTTGCATGTGCGGATCAGATCGGAAGATGGTCGACCATGAGGCTACTGAATCGGGTCAGAGGAAATTTGTGTCGCAAAGTGGTAGGGACACGATCTGTGTCCTTAGTGAATCTAGCCCTAAAACATCAAAGTATTCAAATGACAGTCTTATAGGAAGGGGGGGGGGGTTGGAGACAGGGAGATAAGGAAGGGTAATATTGAAGGTGTTAGAGCAGTAAAAATTAAGTTTTGTTATGGGAGAGAAAGCCGATGTCTTTGGGCTAGATTCACTAAACCTTCCGATCCTGTACCGACGATCGCAAAACCAGTTTTTCTGGTTTTAAGATCGTTCCCGGACCAATTCACTAAACTGCTTACCGATCAATCTCCTATCCGATCTGATCCACCAATGCAAATGAGTAAAACCCCATGCAAAATAGCCAAGCAATTGATTCACTAACAGTTGCTTGGATATTTTGAATCGGGTTTTACTATCAAGAAACCCAACTGCTGTTTTTTGACAGGTCTGCCTGTCTTTTTTATTATTTTTTTTTTCCCATTGCACATATATTTTGCTTGAATTTTCCTTGCCTATATTTCCAGTGCCTACCTATGATGTGAATCACACCTACTTAGATGTTTTAAGCCGCTTAACGCCACTTCCAGCATTAGCCACAGCCACGGTGGCATTAGGCAGCCTAAAACACCTATGGAAGGCACAATTCTGGCGCCAATTTTTTAGGCACCTTGAAACGCGGCAAAAAAAAGTTGTTTCAATGGCATTTTTTAAAATGAGTTTGGGCACGTACCGGCGCCTAAAAATTTGGTTAGAGAATCTGGGTCTAATTGCAAAGTAGCAGAATATCTCAACTCAGTCATACATGCAGAGAACAGAACAACACTTATACGGTTATTTTAGAAGCCCTATTTGTAAATTGGATGTGCATAAACCAGAATTTAGACATTTATATTGCATATTTAAATCCTGATTTTAGAAAGCAGGGTTGTATATGTCCAAAATCATGAATATGTGCTTGTAGCAGGACATGCTGGAGGTAGGATTAAAATATATACTTGAAGTTCCTATTTCAGAAAGGGAATGCATGTTTGTTTGGATTTAGCAAATCCCTTTTTAGTTGTAGCTCAAAGTGAGTTTCATTCAGATACACTAGGTATTTCCCCATTCCTGGAAGGCTTACAGTCTAAGTTTGTGTCTGAGGCAATGGAGGGGTAAGTAATTTGCCCAAAATCAAAAGGAGCAGTGGCAGGATTGGAACTGAGTTGCCCTAGTTGTCAACTTTGGGATTTATGGATGCCTTCAAAGACATCTAGATTTTGTGCAGTAGTCTGCTGCAGTGGCGTAGCAAGGGTGAGAAGCGCCTGGGCCGGCGGCACCCCCACACCCTCTTCTCCACCCCTCTCACCTCCACACATTCCTTTTTACCCCCTCCTGCCACACACGCACCTCTTCCTGATGCAACTTCCTAGGTGCGGGTCCAAGAAGTGACATCAGAATAAGAGCCAATACTGATGCGATCGTGGTTTGGGGTTTGCTGCTCATGCCAGGAATGTTACACAGGTACGGAGGAAGGGAAATGGCACACGCATGTAGCAGGGAGGGAGGAATGGGGAGGGCAGAGAGGAGGATGCCTGCACCCTCACCAAGATGATATCCGGGGTGGACTGCCTCTTCCCACACCCCTCTTACTATGCCACTGTCTGCTGGAAGGATTTAGGTGAGGTCACATTCTTAATCTGTCATGTTTTTGTCGCCACCTCCCCAAACTGGTACTTGCAAAGGATATCAGGTTCTTGATAGCTTGGGATAACACATATGCACTAGTATTTAAAATATACACACAATTGCTCAGGCACACTAATCTTTCACCAAGGTTTTTTTTTTTTTTTTTTTAAGTAATAGAGGCAAATACACTCTTCTATAACATCTAATATTTCTACTACTCACAGAAACTGAAAAGATGTTTCAGTGGACCTCAGTGGTTACCCTGGTTTCTAAAATGGCAGTCATACGCATCTACAAGCCAACATATAGACAAGTATCTTGCTGAGTTACCACCACTGAAATTGTAGATGTTGACATTTGCAAAAATGGGTGCAGCTGCCACCTGTAGCCAAGACATACATATCTATTCCTGAATGCATTTTAGAAAAGGTTCTTTGTCAGTAGATTTCTTTCTAAAAGACTTCTCAATTCCAATATTTACATTCTGGCCTTCACATAAATATTGAACATCTTCATATAACACATGTAGGCAAACAAATTAAATGGAAACTCATAGAAGTCAGTCTCTTTGAGAGCAATTTTAAACAGGGTACTTGGGTTCATAGGGTAGGAGGGTGCTTCTTTCTATGCTATATGGAAGGCCGACCCAAAGCTTTCGTATCATCAAACTACCACTAGGGGTCAGTGACACCATTTTGATTAATATGTGGTAGCAAACTATGAATGTGTGACAAATCATATGTCAACGGTAAGCGGCACACAAGCGCTAAAACTCCTTTCAGTGTTGACCTTCCATGATAGGTCTAAGCCACATCAGACAAGTAAAGTGCATCAGAGAGTTCACTGGGAAGCCACAAATTGTATTTCTTGTCCTGCTGCAGGGGATCATTTCTGAAAACATACTTTAGAGCCACCTGAATCTGAAACATGCCCCAATTTATTGTGAAAGCTCACCTTTGCCAGCTTGTTTCTGCAAAGCAAGTTCTTTCATCATCATATCTTTTACTCCTGAAGGATTTGTTGTGTTGATAAGCTCAATTGAATTACTTGTCCTTGTAATTTCATTGTTAGTCTTTTATGTTCCCCTGCATCCCTGTATAATGTGGCAGAAAGGCTTTTGGATACCTGGTTGTGTTTTTTTCATGGCTTGTTTTCTTTGTTTGCAGCTGACAAAAGCATCTAGGACAAGCCATAAAACATCAAGGTTATGGTAGGATTAAGACATTGAAAGTCACAATGATTTTGGTTCCAAAACAAACTCAGGTATCGAAATGATTAAGGCGGCTTTATTGCTTTAAGCTGGCATGGATTTAAAGTTCTGTCAGTATGTTGTAATAAGGATTAAGTGTTTCACAAATAAATAAAGTTTTTTTGTGATTAATGCTATAATTTACAGTTTGAGGGTTCTCACATGCGGTTCTGTTTTTGCAGCTGCTGCTGATAGCCTGGCAAAATGACCATTCCACTGCATTGGCATATAATCCAAGCACTAGGGTTTCCATATGGCTCCCGAAAAAAAAGGACAGATTGAGACACCCAGGTTTTACTGTCATTAAAAGCAATGAATGTAAGGAGGACAGATTGAGACTTTTGGGTTCTACTTCCACTGAAAACATTGGAAGTAAAACCCAGATGTTTAAATCCATCTTCCTCTTTCTGGAGCCATATGGTAACCCTACCAAACACCCTACTCAAAGATTCAGGGAATGAAGCACAAATCTTGGGTGCACAGATTCACATGCAGTTTTATGATGGCCTTCAGAGGACAGGGACATCCCTTGAATTAAGTGGGAAAGTAACTAGAATTATGCATCAAGATTAGGATTTAAATTACTGTGCCTTATCATTTTCCAATGAAGGTAATTTAAAAGAAACTGCACAATTAAGAGAGATCCTTTTAGCAGAAATTTTTTTTACCCCTCATCTCATCCTCACTGCCTCTTTATAACACTGATACTCTACCTTAACGCAATGTTTCTCAACTTAGTCCTGGAGTACCCCCTTGCCAGTCAGATTTTCAGGATATCCACAGTGAATATGCATAAACTTGATTTATATACACTGCCTCCATTCTATGCAAATTTCTTTCATGCATAATCATTGTGGATATCCTGAAAACCTGACTGGCAAGGGGTTACTCCAGGACCGAGTTCTGAAACACTTCCTTAACACATGTCCCTCTGCTCTCTAGACTGGCACACAACCAAGATTCTTCCCAGTTTCCCTTCCCCCTTCCACTGTTATAACTCCCTTACTGCTGATACTAACCATCCCCAATCTTTCCCTTCTCCTCAAGCCACTGAAACCTTAGCACTTCACTCTTCACTCTTTAAATCCACTGCCTCTCTCTTCCTCTTATCCTTTAGCCTCTTCGCCATTCTAAAGATCCTGCACTTTATCCCTTTCATTCAGTCATCCCCTCTCTCCATGTGTGCATCTCACTCACATTGCAGCAGCAGGTGCCCCCTCACCTCCCCTACTTTTACCCACACCTTTCACCTCCTCTTGCTTTCTACTGGGGACATCAACTCCAATCCTGGGCTTTCTAACCAACTCCCACCCTACTCTTACGGTCCACCTTACTCCTACGGGCCAACCCGCAACACCATCAACCTGATTTCTATTTCTCTCTTCCCTCTCTCCCTGTCCTTCTCTTGTGCGTTATGGAATGCCTGCTCCATTCCCAACAAGCTTGCCTACATACATGACTTCTTTATCTCTCGATCCCTTCACTTGCTTTCACTAAGAGACTTGGATCTGCTCTAATGTCTGTACCTCAGCTGCTGCCCTGTGTCATGGAAGCTACCTTTTCTCCCACATACCTCACCTGGTTGGTCAAGGAAGAGGCTTGGGGCTATTACTCTCACTCTTGCAGATTTCAACCCCTTTCCCAACACCTTTTCAATGCTCTTCCTCCTTTGAAATCCATTCTAGCCATCTTTTTGCTCCCCTACCTCTCCGAGTAGCAGTCATCTACTGACCTCCCCAATGTGTTACACTCTTCCTTCTTCTCTGACTTTGACTCCTGGCTCTTCTCCTTCCATGAGCCCTCATCCCATTCTCTCATCCTCGTTGACTTTTATATCCATGTTGATGACCCCTCCAACTCCTTCACCTCTAAGTTCCTTGCTCTAACATCCTCATACAATCTCCTGCTGTGCTCCACCACCCCTATATACCAAAAAGGACACTGCCTAGACCTAATTTTTTCCTCCAACTGCTCATCCACCAAATTCTGCAATACCACCCTTCCCCTCTCTGAATCATCTCCTGTTAACATTCACTATTATTCACTCTACCTCTCAGATCCAGCCAATCATCACCAACACATTCAGGAACTTTCAGGCTTTTGACCCCAGAGCCTCTCCACTGTTGTCTCATCCCTCTCCTCAACTACTATATCACACAAGACTGTCAACAAAGACATCCTCTCTTATAATATCATTCTCTACTCTGTTCTAGATACCCTTGCTTCTCCAATCTCACGTTCTGTTAAGCATGCCAATCCCCAACCCTGGTTCGCCACCATATCCGCTACCTGCGCTCATGTACCCGTTATGCTGAAAATCTCTGGATTAAATCCTGTGCATACACCGACTTCATATACTTCAAATTCATGCTGACATCATTCCAGTCTGCCCTCTCGCTGGCCAAACAAGAATACTATATCCACTTAACCACTTCTCTTATCTCCAATCCTCGCTGTCTCTTTACCACACTAAACTCCCTATTCAAAGCACCCTCGCCCCTTCAATTTCTTCCCAGACAATGGCAGAGTTCTTCAACATTAAGATTCAGAAGATTCACCTTGAGTTCTCAACCAGGCTGCTTCTCCTTCCCCTCCCTCCATATGCCCCTTCTACTAACTTCCCCATAACAACTGCCATCCTTTCCTCTTTCTCTTAGATCACTGAGGAGGAAACTAAACATCTTCTCTCATCCTCCAAACCCACAACCTGTGCCTCCGATATGATTCCCACTCACCTACTCAGTGCTATCTCCCCCTCTGTCATCCTTTATATCTGTCACATTCTCAACCTATCGCTCTCAACTGCAACTGTCCCTGATGCCTTCAATCATGCCATTGTCACACCCCTCCTCAAAAAAATGGATCTCATGTGTCCCTCCAACTATTGCCCCATCTCCCTCCTCCTCTCCTGGACTTCCTCTCATCCCATGCTATTCTGGATCTGCTTCAGTCAGGCTTTCGCCTGCTGCATTCCAGGGAGACTGCCCTTACTAAAGTTTCCAATGATCTGTTCTTCACCAGATCCAAAGGCCTATACTCTATCCTCATCTTTCTCGATCTGTCTGCCACCTTTGATACAGTTGATTATCGCCTACTCCTTGATACACTGTCCTTGTTGGGATTCCAGGATTCTGACGTCTCCTTGTTTTCTTCCTATCTCTCCCATCACACCTCCTCAGCCTTCCTGCTATAGATTTGTGTACCTCAAGACTCTGTTCTGGGAACATCCCTTTTCTCAATCTACACTTGCTCACTTGTAGTGCTGATTGCTTCCCTCGGTTTCCAGTATCACCTCTATGCTGATCTATCTCTCTGCGCCAAATATCTCTACTAAAACCCAGACCAGAATGTCAGCCCACCTGTCCAACATTGCCACCTGGATGTCTCACCACCATCTGAAATTGAATATGGCTAAACAGAGCTGCTGATCTTACTGCCTAAACCCACCTATCCGCTTCCCTCATTCTCCATCTCTGTGGACAACACTCTCATCCTTCCTGATATGTCTGCTCGTAATCTCGGGGTCATCTTTGATTCTTCTCTTTCCTTCACTTCCCAGATACAACATACTGCTAAAACCTGATGCTTCTTCCTCTATAATATTATCAAAATCCAATCCTTCCTTTCTGAGCACACTACCAAAACACTTAACAGTGCCCTCATCACCTTGCACTTAGACTACTGCAATTCGCTACTGTCAGGCCTTCCACTTAGCCATCTCGCTCCCCTCCAATCTGTCCAGAATTCGGATGCACAACTTATATTCTGGGAGAGCCACTATACTCACATTAACCCTCTCCTAAAGTCACTTCATTGGCTTCCCATCCGTTTCCAAATACAATTCAAACTCCTTTTACTGACCTACAAATGCAGCTGCTCCTCACTGTCTTTCTTCACTTATCTCTCCCTATGTTCCCCCCCAAGAGCTCAGCTCAGCTGGTAAGCCCCTCCTATCTGTGCCCTGCTCTTCAACTTCCAACTCTAGACTCCATCCCTTCTACCTTGCTGTACCATATGCTTGGAACAAGCTGCCCGAATCCCTACAGCGGGCTCTGTCTCTGGCATTGTTCAAGGCCCAGTTAAAAGCCCACCTCTTCGAGAGTGCTTTTGACTCCTAACTCTTTTCACCTTGGATTCTGCATTCCCAACCCTATATGTCATGTCTGTTTGTCCAAGTTAGATTCTAAGCTCTTCCAAGCTGGGACTGTCTATAAATATCAAAATGTACAGCGCTGCTGACGCCTTTCAGTGCTATATAAGTGATTAGGAGTAATAGTAGTAACTTTGTTTTAGAAGAAATTGTGTTGAATCCTTGAGTGCTGTAAACAGGCCAGGTTCTCAGGATAGATCTTTGCATTGCTAAACTATTTCGCTCTAGGCACAGAGACTGCTTTTAAGATCATTTTAAAAGATTGCCTCCCTGGATTCTTATGACTATAAACAGTCGTGCATGCATAGCACCATTTATATATTTTAAAATAAAACAGTTGGACTGTGACATTCCAATGTCTTTTCCAATGACTCTCACCCCTTCCCAGCCAGAATTTTTTAGCAATGTGGAAACCAGCACAGGAAAGACAGACTCTGAGTCTACTGTCTATACACTACTTCATTGTTGTGTGCTCATTCTGGAGTGAAACTAACGGGAAAAGCACTTAGATAATAGGAAATTTAATTTTGATTCATTATAAGCTGTTAACATCTATAAATTGTAAAAATAGCTCTTTTACAAATGAGATTTTTCTGATCATTCAGCCAGTTTGTTTTTTGTGGGTTGTTTTTTTTTTTTTTTTTTTCCGGAATTTCTAGAATTGTCTCTCTCTTTTTTTTTTTTTTTACATTGATTTTATTTATTTTGTCCATTTATATATTTCATTCCCCTTCTCCCTTTGGTAGGGATGCAGGAGTTCAGTCCTTTATTTCCACAAGCAGGCCAGGTTTTCAGGATGTCCCTGATGAATATGCATGGGATAGATCTGCATGATAATGGAGATGGTATTCATGCAGATCTATCTCATGCATATTCAATAAAGCTAAACTGTCGACAATAACTCTTCATTTAAATAATTGCCATACTCGAAACATGGAATAGTAATTCAATGTAACAGTTCAAAGGTTGTTAAATTCAAAATTTGCTACAAATCTCATTGTCAAATTTAATAACAATTACTGTATGTTGTTTTTACTTTCTCATATTACAATTACTGCACTATACTTGCACATAACATTCATGTCACATTCCCCAAACATACTCATTAAAACTTATTACAAATTGTTTTAACCCAACTCCAAATTCTAATCGTCACACATAATTACCATAATATCGTGCCTACTAAATGGTCAAAAAGTCTTTAAACCGCAAATGCCATTCCCTTTTATATGTAAAAAAGAAACTGCAACCTTGTCTCCTTCTCAAACATTGGACCAGGTTAAGCTCTGGCACAGGGTGCCAGAGATACAGAGCACTGAAATCCCTGGCCCCTGAGTTAACCGCGATTGATTTAGCTGGTCCAAAACTTTCTCCCCCTTCTCTTTTGGTCTAACATTTCTCCCCTTCTCTCTCCAGCCCCTAGTCTGGCATTATTTCCTCTCCTCTCCCTCCTTCCCTTATGGCCCTCTAAACATTCTCTGACTCTCTCCCTGCCTTATATCCTTGCCTCGTATCCCTGACATGCTTCTCGATATACCTGACTAATCCCAGCTGTTAAGCTAATTTGAATGTCTTATATGTAACATAGCTGTCTATGTACAGTCTCTTCCTCTGTAAACTACTCTGAATAGTTGTGGTACTGCGGTATACAAAAATAAAGTTATTATTATTATTACTACTAGTCTTGAAGCCCGTTACATTAACGGGTGCTAAAATATATGTCTGTCTGTCTTTCTTTCTTTCTCTCTCCCTCCCACTGTCTCTCTCTCCCTGGCCCCCTTTCTCTGTCTTTCTGTCCCTCTCCCTGCACCTGTGTCTGTCTTCCTCCCTCCTGCTGTCTGTCTGTCATTTTTTCCCTGCATTTCCCTGTGCAGCAGCAACAGCATTTCCCTCCCCTCCCCTCCCCCACTTCCCTGTGCAGCAGCAGTATTTCCCTTCCCCGCCAGGTCCCTGTGTAGCAGTAGCAGCATTTTCCCCAACCCCCCCTTCCCTACTCTTACCACGATGTGACCTGCTCCTTTTGGCCCCTTCCCCTTCCCTTCTCACGGTCTAGCCTGCTCCAAGGGCCCCCCTTCCCTTATTGTGTTCCTCGCAGGCAGGCCCAGCTTCTCCCTGCACGTTACTTTTTTTTAAATTGTGTTGCCCTCCCTCGCGTGGCTGCCTGCCTGCCTGGTCCCGTTGAGCGGCTCGTGGCTGTAGTCTTTTTTGTCAGCACTTCCCTGCCTGTCCCACAGTCTGGCCTGCTCCGGGCAAACTTTTTTTTAAGTTTTAAAGTTGTCGTGGCGGCTCCTCTCAATCCCCGCCAGCGTCGGAAGCTTTCTCCGATGCTGGTGAGGCTCGTGAGAGGAGCCGACACCACAATCTTTTGGAGAGCAGGGAGTCCAGCGCTGGTGGCCAGTCCTGCCGGCGAGTGTAAGTAGATGCTGTAAGGCTGGGGACTCGCGCATGCGCATTCCTGCGGCCATGGACCTACATCTCATGGATCAGAGATCATGGAAGCACGCAGGTATGAGTGCATGTGTTGGTAGGGTTTTATTATATAGGCTTATTATTGCCCGCTGATAACAGCCTGCACAGCAAGCTGCTTTTGGCTAGCTCTGAGTCTTTCCTCTGCTGCACCACACCTGCAATTTCCTGTCTGTGGGATGCGGCAGAGGGAAGACCCAGGGCTGGCTGAAAGCAGCTGGCTGTGAATGCTCTGCTACCGGCAAGCAAGGTAATGTTTAGAGCAGGGGTGCCCAATACGTCGATCGCGATCGACCGGTCGATCGCTCAGGCAACCCCAGTCGATCACAGAGCCGGGTTCCCTTCCCTTCTGTTTTTTTCCCCCTCCTGACTGGCCCACCTCTTGAAGAACGCAGGCCAATCAAAAGTCAGCTTGTTCAGTCCACGCCTCCCTCCATGCCCCCCAGGCTGCCGCTGCTGGTGGAGGAGGAAGAGGAGTCCTCGGCGCAGAGCAGGCGGCAGAGGGGCGTAACACGCTCTCGTCCTTCTGGCGGTGGACATGCTTGAAGGAGCGGGTTTAGGTAGCAATCGGGAGGGGTGCTGGTCTTGGAGCCGCTGGCTGGGGACATGTTTATGTAGTCCGCGCAGGGCAGCTTGCCGTCATTGCTCTCCATGGAGAGTTTGGGGTTGGCCCCGTTGATCCACATCTTGCTGTAGCCATTGGGTGAGCAGCTGCCACTGGGCAACATCCGGCTTTCTCCCTGGCCTCCCGGTACTTTAGCAATTCTTGCAGATTGCCATTGGCCTCAGGAGCTGGCTTCCCTCTGCCGCGGTCCCGCCCCTCCTCTGAGTCAGAGGCAGGATCGGGGCAGAGGGAAGACAGCTCCTGAGGCCTATGGCAACCTGCAAGGATTGCTAAAGTACCAGCGATCCTCTCTGCAGGCTACTCCCTGCAGGAATTAGGTAAATGGATGTGGGAGGGCAGGGAGGAATACGCAGGCCTTGCGGGGGAGGGGGGGTCAGGGGCAGGCCTTCATTGGGTAGTGCTGGCCTTCAGGGGTGAATGTGCAGGCTTTCAGGGGGAATGTGCAGGCCTTTGGGGGGGTGCAGACCTTCAGGGGGACAGGCAGGCCTTCAAAGGGTGGGTAGCAAGCCTTCGGGGCCCTGGTGTAGAAATACACGGAGGGAGAGAGGGAGGGTGGGAAGGGGGATTCAAAGAGACATGCACATGCTGGACTTTGGGGGGAAGAAATAATGGGTCTAAAAACAGAGAAGTGGGAGAGAGATGGTGGATTTAGGGAGGGAAGGAATAGAAAGGGAGAGAAGTTGGACACAAGGGATGGTGTGGAGGGGGGAAAAGAGATACTGGATAGGAGGGTAGTTGGGAAAAGAAAGGGAGAGATGGTAGACCCTGGGGTGGTGGGGAAGGAGGGAGAGATGCTCGATGAAAGGGTAGTTGAGAAGGGTGGATCTGTGGATGGAGATGAAAAAAAGGAAAGATGCCAGATTTCCAGGGGAGGGAAGGAAAATGGAAGTGGAGGACAGAGATAGAAGATGGATGGTTAGCACAGAGAAAGAAAAAAGAAGGAGACCATGGCAAGCAAGTTATCAGAAGACAACCAGAGCCTGGAACCAACAAGATTTGAATAATGTCCAGACAACAAAGGTAGGAAAAATGATTTTATTTTCAATTTAGTGATCAAAATGTGGCCATTTTGAGAATTTATATCTGCTGTCTATATTTTGCACTAAGGCCCCCTTTTACTAAACCGCAATAGCGGTTTTTAGCGCAGAGAGCCTATGAGCATCGAGAGCAGCGCAGGGCATTCAGCGCAACTCCCTGCACTAAAAACCGCTATTGCGGTTTAGTAAAAAGGAAGTGGGTATATTTGTCTATTTTTCTATGGTTGTTACTGAAGTGACATTGCATAAAGTCATCTGCCTTGATCTCTTTGAAAAAAAACCCAGAATATAAATGATAATTAACATTTTCTCTGCGTACAGTGTGCTTTGTGTTTTTTTTAATTTTATTGTTGGTAGATCATTTTGACTTGGTCATTTTAAAAGTAGCTCGCAAGCCCAAAAAGTGTGGGCACCCCTGGTTTAGAGGGTCACGGGGAAAGGAGGAAGGAGGGAAAATGGAGAGGGGGCAATGCCAGACCCAGAGGCTTTAGAGAGAAGGGGAGAAAGCTTAAGCTTTGAGGGTGAGGGTACTGTATAGAAGTTGGCTTAGGGAACATTAACCCTTTGAGCCAGCCCTGGCTATATACCTGGGCAGTATTTTGTGGCTTAAAAATGGCTTTCTACCAATTAAATGTAGCCTGGGATAGGATTAAACATTTTCAGGTCCCTCCGCTCTCAGGATGAAAAAACCTCAAAACGCCCCCTGGTCGTGCCCTTCAACTACGTACTGCCAATATCGGTATGTGTTGCCTTAGGATAAAAACTTGTATTGAAAAATTTTGGACTGTAACTATGGCAAATCAAACCTGTAAACTGTACATTCACGTCTATTGGTGTTAGATCCCTAGTATGAGTCGAGTTAGGACAAAAACCTGTATCGAAAAACTTGTACTGGAACTATGGCAAATTGTAACCTGTTAACTCTCTTATTATCTATGCTTAACCTGTAACCCATTCTGAGCTCTTTGGGGAGAATGGGACAAAAATGAGTTAACCTCCCCTTTTACAAAACCGAGTAAGAGGTTTTTAGCATTGGCTGAGGCGCTGAATGCTCTGCTCTGCTCCGATGCTCATAGAAACTCTATGATCGTCGGAGCAGTGCAGAGCATTCAGTACGCCAGCTGGCGCTAAAATCCTCTTGTGCGGTTTTGTAAAAGGGTGTGTGTGTGTAAATAAATAAATAAATATCCAAAGAATTGCAGGTTCCAAACTTATTACAATGTAAATTAACAATTGTGGTGGAGGAAAAGACCTCAGTGATCTGTCCAAAGCAACTTCAGTGACGCTTGACAACTGTGGGATTTACATGCTGCTACTGGACTAGATCTATATCGATCATCAATCAAAAAACCTCCACTTACAGTGTATGAAAATATACTTGTCTTTATATTATGGAAAAATGCAGTGTATAAAAGAGCACTTATCTGGGTAAAGATCCCAACAGGAGCCCGTTTCACACTCGGCTTCTTCAAGGGACCCCAAACTGCTCAAAGTCTGGAGAAATTCTGTTGGTATTAAGCCACTTTTTGCTTTTTGGGTTTTCCCTCGAGTACATGATTAAGAGGATGAAACATTAGCCAGCTCTGGATCATCAATCCCAACCAAGCCACTTTGTTTCTAACAATAATTGTGATGCCTTGTAATGAGATTTGGGAGCCATCATGTTTAGGGAGGTTCATTTGGTATGTGCTCTTAACTCAGAAAATTATATGTATATAAAGAATGCATTCTAAATTGACTTCAAATATGTCAAATTGCTGAATTAATGCACATAAACAGATTTTAAAATAGTTTATACCCTTTAAACAAGTAAATTCTACACACATTAATTTTGAAACAAAGTACAAATGCTGGCTTTTAGAAAGCTACGGTAGAGATTTCTACCATAGGCCGGTAAGGTAAATGCCCCAACGTTCATAGAATTCCTATGATTGTTGGAGCATTTACCTTGCTGGACCATGGTAGAAACTAGAGAATGGCACGGGGACAACTTTTTCCCCCTATCCCTGCAGGAACTCAATTTCCCTGCCCCATCCCCGCGAGTTTTGTCGCTGTCCCTGTTCCTGCTCCATTCCTGTAAGCTCTGCCGTTACTGCATAAGCCTCGAACACTTATGATTTTGATGTGTTTGAGGCTTGTGCAGATGAGGACAGAGCATAGGCATTGGTGGAATGAAGCATTATGCCATCACAATCTGAGCTCTAGAATGATTTTAAAGGGTTTGAGGCTTGTGTAGATGAGGACAGAGCTTGCAGGAATGGGGCAGGAACAGGAAAAGAACTCGACGGAATGGGAAAATGATTTCCCGTGGAGTTCGGGGAAAAGTTTTCCACTGTGGCTTTGTGAAAACAGTCCAAAATGTCCCAAAAATCTCCATATCCAGGTTTCCCCAGACATGTCCTCCTTTTGTGTACTTTGAGCACTTTGTCTGGGTTTTGAAAAGCCTCCTCAAATTGCGTCGGGCAGGGAGGAAGTTCACGCATGCGCGGACTTCCTCCCTGCCCGATAAGTGCGGAGGCGGAATTAGGACATTACAGGGCTGAGATGGGCGGAACTGGGTGGGCCTGGGGGGGTGGGTCTAGGGAGTCCGGATTTTCTGATTGGAAAATCTGGCAACCCTACATTAAGGGCTCCTTTTACTACGGTGTGCTAGTGTTTTTAGCGCATGCACAAGATTATCGCGCGCTAGCTGAAAAATTACTGTCTGCTTAAAAGGAGGTGGTAGCGGCTAGCTCGTGCACTAAAACTGCGAGCGCCTTTGTAATTGGAGCCCTAAGATAAATAGTGAAAACTAATTGATCTATGAGCCCCTTTTACAAAGCCGTGGTTTTTGTTTATTGTTCACTTGATATCACACTAGTGCAATAGGTCATAGTAGCTTACAATTTATGCATGAATGCACAGAAAAGAATGCCAAAATCGAAAAGTAAAGTAACCATCTAAACAAGTAAATAATAATACAAAGTCAAATTAAAATGATCTAAAATATGTCTGCTATTCATTAGCGAATCCCAGTGTGGCAAATGTGATGCAGCTCATAGGAGCTGAATGGTCTATATCACATTTGCCGGGCGGAAATCGCCACTGCGGCTTTGTAAAAGGGGCCCTATATTATCTATCAACAGTCACAAGAACAGAGGGGTCAAAGGAAGGAGGAGCCACCACCAGAGGTCATGCAGCAAATGTTTCTTGAGGGATTTGCATTCATATTTATTTATTTATTTATTTATACCCTGCCTTTCCCAAGGCGGGTCACAATAAAGTACATACACAGACAGAATCACATACATTACAACAAATTGAACATCAATAAAACATAATAATGATAATGTAAAGCCTCCTAAAATTACAAAGAGGCTACCAGCACCTCGCATCGTCCCACATTTCATCTTACAGAAGAGGTGTTTCTTCAACATTTCCTTAAAACTACTCAATCTTGTTTGCTGTCGTAAATATACCAGAAGCTTATTCCACGCCTGAGGGCCCACACACGAAAACATGCTAGCTCTAGACACGGCTAGCCACAGCTGTTTCACTGTCGGAATATGTAGGTCATTATGAGTGTAACATGCGCTATGGTTCATATGACAGAACGCTATCCATCAAATGCTTCATTGCCTTATTGTGAATACAGAGATGCACCATGACCAATAATTTATAAAGGGTTATAAAGGCCCTGAGTTCACACTCAGCTGGCCATGTTTTGGCTAGACAACCTTCATCAGGCATCTAAAACATATTAACAACAATTTTAACCTTTTCCTATCGTAATAAATTTTACGTTAGGCTGGTTCCAATCGTAATTATTTTAGCAAAGTTTTGTATTATTCACCGTTATCATTTACGGCTATTGTAAACATAATGTAAATAAGTCATAAGTCTGTAAATTCAAATATTTTGTGTTCCTGGCTCTTTATTAGACCATACAGACTGTTTATCCACGATGGCAACAACATTTTTGGAATGTCCTGTCATCCGGGACACACGATAAGAAAAGGTTAAACATAAAACTCGCTTAACAATATGTGTTTTCTGAAAGGATATATTCACATATATACTGTATACACGTGCATATATTTGCCTACAGATCCCAGAAACAACAGAACAGAGAGCCTGACTTCAGTGATGTGCAGAATGATAGCAGATATTATAAAGAAAAAAAAAAAGACTGAACATGTCAATAAATATGGTACATTGGGACAGAATGGGATCTTCTCTGGTATTTGGACACTGGATTGACCCCTATTGACCTTTGATCTGCCCCAATTCTTATGTTTTTAAA
This sequence comes from Geotrypetes seraphini, assembly GCF_902459505.1. Classification (NCBI taxonomy): domain Eukaryota; kingdom Metazoa; phylum Chordata; class Amphibia; order Gymnophiona; family Dermophiidae; genus Geotrypetes; species Geotrypetes seraphini. The sequence continues at coordinate 174,409,833 of NC_047089.1, forward strand.
TCATTTAATTTTACCCTTGGGAAACCCCCCCCCCCCCACAAAAGGCTGTTTAATTACTTGTGATAATTATGAAAATTTAATGCTTGCTAACAGCAAAACGTCTGTTTTAACTTTTGGGGGCATATCTATACATTTAAGACAGACTGACCAAACAATAGTGGGGCAGTTATTGTGTTATATTGTATTGGGGGTGTATAGATGGAAAGATTCCCTGTGTCAGTGAGCATCAGCTTAGAACAGGAATCACATGCTTAAAGGTATTATTTAAGATTGCTCTTTTAATAAACTTATTTTATCTGTTAGCCACTAGTTCAGGGGTGTCAAAGTCCCTCCTCGAGGGCTGCAATCCAGTCGGGTTTTCAAGATTCCCCCAATGAATATGTATGAGATCTATTAGCATACAATGAAAGCAGTGCATACAAACAGATCACATGCATATTCATTGGGGAAATCTTGTAAACCTGGCTGGATTGCAGCCCTCTAGGAGGGACTTTGACACCCCTAGACTAGTTGGTTCTTTTGGCTGTTCTTTTTAATACATTTGGACTTTTGCTGTGGCTTTTCTATGCCTCTTTTTTTGGGTTCTGATTTATCATACTAACTGAACAATATCTCTGGCTCATTGTTACACAATCTGATAAATAAATGCATTATTTCAAACTGTCTGCTAATACTGGAGATCATGAATGAGTTCTTAGGATCCTAGCAAATATTGTTTTCAGAGTATTCCAAATAAAAACCAAATAAGCCATATTTGCACACAACAAGCTCATTCTTAGAAAAAGCATATACAGCAGTGGACCACTAGGCCAATCGGGTTTTCAGGCTAGCCCTAATGAATATGCATGGAGCAGATTTGCATGCCTGTCACTTCCATTATATGCAGATTTCTCTCATACATATTCATTAGGGCTAGCCTGAAAAACCAATTGGCCTAGTGGTCCTCCAGGACAGGGTTGGGGACCACTGATATACAGTACATATATATGTCTTTCATGTTCATTAGGGATTTTCTGCAAACTAGCCCAGCTGTGTAGTACCAAAAACGGGTTTTGGAGCCTCTTTATTTTGTGTATGCCACTCATTTTACACAGGATAGCTAATAGATTTAAAAGGGATCTAACAAATTCTCCTTAGCAAGAATATTTTTGCTAGCAGTTTCCAGAGCCAAAGCAAACATTGTATGTTCCATCTGAAATCTCAGTGGCCATAAAAATGCTAAAGATTTGGCTTGAAGTTAGTAACAACCTTTGAATTAGCACTAGAATTTGAGGGAGTTTCAGCAGTGGCAAAGTAAGTGGGGTGGGAGTGGGGGGGCAGGGAACAGATCACCCCAGGTGCCGTCTTGGTTGTGGAGCCGGCACCTCTCTGCCTTCTCCCAAGCCACACTCGCATCCTTCTTTCCTACCCCTGTACTTTTTAAAATTTTCACCAGCACATGCAACTTCTCCAGCCTGCTGCTTGCCCAGCCTGGATCCCCTTTGAAATCACTTCCTGGTTGCAGGGCCAGGAAGTGACATCAGAGAGAAAGCCACTGCTGGCGCAAGTAGCAAGCAGGAGAAGCTGCTTGTGCTGGCGAAGATTTAAAGAGGTAAGGGCCGGGAAGGAAGGGTGCGAGCAGGGCATTGGGAGCGGGGAAGGCATGGAGGCACAGAGAGGAGGGCATGGGGGCACTACCACCCCAGGTGCCTCCTATCCTTGTTACGCCACTGAGTATCAACAGGATCCCGATGTAAGTTATAGTGTCAAAATTGGAACCATAGATATTTGTATTAATCAAGTTTATCAAAAGTTTGTTGTACATGCAATATCAAATACTTCAATGCGTATGACAATTTAAAATTAGGAGACAAAAACAAAACAATTTATACAAATAAATATACAATGTATGTACACAAGTAATTAGCGATACAAAAGGGAAGAGGGGTGAACTACAATCTTTGAAGAAAGTAAGAATACATTTAGGGAAAAAACAACATCAGGAGGATGATGAAGAATGTTTTAAAAATATGACTAAACCTAAAAAAAGGATAGGGGAGAATGTGACCTATACATAAGGTCTGGTTAAAATTAGGTATTTGAGCCTGGGATTAATGATAGATGAATTATCCTATCTATGACTCAAATGCGTCTTTGTACAGGTGGCATTTTAATGTGCTTTTAAATTTTTCTAATGAGGTTTCTCCACGTAGATAGATTGGTGAATTGTTCCAAAGCTGGAGTGCTATGACTGAAAAAATTGTAGATCTTCTGGTACCTGTTATTTTTAGAGAAGGGATAGTCAGCAAATGCTCTAATTCTATAAATGGTGCCTAAAATGTAGGCGCTGAGTAGTGTGGCACTTAAATACGATTCTATAAAAGTTAGACACACTTTACAGAATCACACAGTTGTGCCTAAAGTTGGCTTAGGCGTCAACGAGCATCCTAATTTTAGGCGTACCCTATTTATACCAGGGTAATTGAGTGTGCGTAAGTCCAAAACAAGCACCTGCATGATAAACACGCCCATTATCCACCCCTAACCATGCCTATTTTCTTTTAGGCACCTTGAACTGGGCACCTACCTCAGTGGTAGGCATCTACCAAGTTAAGTTTCATGTTGATTAATAGCTTGATATACTGTCTATCAAAAGTTATCTAAGTGGTCAGGTGCCTACCATCCAATTAAGTGCCATTTGCGTCAATTACAAGGTGCTAATTGTTAATTATCAGCACCGATTAAGCCTTTTAATTAATTAAGTTAGACGCCTAGGTCAGCTAGGCATATTGATCTAGGCGCCTAACTTTAGGCGTCATTTGTAGACACTAAAAGAGGACATTTTGTAGGAAATTTTTTATTCTTTAATTTTTATTAAGTATTTGAAAATTATTTCCAAGAATGAACTTGTCAGGAAATACAGAACGAATTATACAAACAGGAAATTCAAAATTAAAGTATACATTAATCCATAAGTCTTTCTTAGACCGCTATCCATCAAAAGTCAAAAGATCCAAGTGTGAATAAAGAGGAGATTATTCTATCTTTGAAACAAATATTAGAAAAAAGGCTTAACAGTTTTTCTCCCACATTTCAAATTAAACTGTTCAAAAATACACTAAATAGTCCCAGTAACCATTTTCTTCATATCAATAAATGTTCTTAGTTGTTCTGGGGAAAAGAACACATATTTAATCCCTAGATATTTTATCATACATTTACAAGGATAGGAGAGCAGAAACGAAGCACCCAAGGAAACCACTTCAGGTCTCATGGCAAGAAATAATTTTCTTCGTTCTTGAGTTTGTCTGGTAACATCTGGAAATATCCAGACTTTTTTTTTTTTTTTTACCACAAAACTGTTCCTGAGATTTTCTAAAAAAAACATTTTGAAGACAGCATTAACGTCCTGTTCAAAAACAAAAGAAACCAATAAAGTTGCTCTTTCAGTATTTTCATTAATAGTAGATTCTAATAAATTCATAACATTTAATGGAGTATTAGCAGAACTTTGTTGTAAATTAACTGGTTCAGATCCCATTTCTTGTTTCTTTGGCAAATAAAAGATACGATTCACTGGTGGAATAGTGTCAGAAGAAAAGTTTAAATTTTCAGACAAATATTTTTTCAAAAGATCAATGGGAGTCATTACCAGAGATTTAGGAAAATTCAAAATTCTTATATTCAATCTGCGATTAATTTTCTATTTGTTCAATCTTCCTATTAAGAGCTATTCTTTCCTTTACCATACCGGACGTTAAGTCTTCAAGTTTATCCGTCTTGTCTGAGACCTTTTTCAATTCTTGAGAAAATTCTACTTTTGTCCCATCCAGTTTCTTACCCTGAATATCAACTGTACTTACTAAAGCTGAAACTTCAGATGAAGTCCTTGACATTGAGATATTTAGTGTTTGAAGAGCTTCCTAAATGCTCTCCAAGGTGATTTCCACCAGTTTCACTAGTTGGGGAGTAGCCTGAACTACCCTTCCCAGCTCTCCCTGCTCCTTTGCAAATCTCGCGGCAGTTGCCCCTTGGATTGGGGTCTCCCCGGAAGAATACTCCTCACCGAGAACCACCAGCTGTGCCGTGATAGGAGCCGGGGGCAGCGGAGGAACAGAACCCGGAGGAGAAAGTGAGATGTTAAAGTCCAGCTCTCCGGAGGCTCCTCCCACCAAAGATACAGCAGATTGAGCTCTGGTTTCTTGTGGGGACGAAGTAAAGATGAAACTTCGCATGGACCATTGAGCAGGTAGGGACGTGCCGGCCGCCAAGGGTTCAGGCCGAACATTCCCTTTTCTCTTAGTATGAGGCATTTCTCAGGAAACAACGAAGGCTATGGTCGCTAGCTCGGAGATGCTTGACTATGCTGCCGCCGCCATCTTGGATCCCCTTTGTAGGAAATTTTAAAAATAGCACCTAAAGTTAGGCCCTAATGCCACACCCAACTTTTGGGATGGAAACACATTCTAACAGATTCAAGGTGTCAAAACGAGGCTAAAACAGCAGATCGCCTTTATAGACTGGTGCTGGTTACCTTTTATTGAATCTAGGCCCATATGCTCAAAACTCACCGTGCGGTTAACAATCATCACTAAACCAGTTTTAACGACAAATTATTTTATCTATCGGTGCACAAAATGGCATATCTCTGTCTTTTCCGTAGTTTGTAGCAGCCTCCAATAATCGTATGTAAATACATTACATCGAGCCCATCAATATTAAAATGAACCCTCCTATTGAAGCCAAAATCTCTGACGTCTGGGAGTGCCGGTAGCTGAACAGTAGCTTTTTTTTTTTTTTTTTTTAATGGGCATAGATGTTGTACATATCACGCGCAATATCTGTCCCCATTAAAAACTTATAAAATTCATGCTGGGATTCTAGCCCATGACAGACCACACACCCTGAACTTAAAAAAAAAGAAAAAAAATTGACAGGAGCGAAGTCCACTCCCTCCTGCCATAGCCACCCAGATCCCCCACACCCCAACCCCTCACCTTTAAATTAAAGAGTGGCAGGATGGATGCCCACGCCCTCCTGCTGCTGGGGCCCCCGTGATCCGCCATGATCCCCTGACACCTCCACAGACCCCCGACACTCCACCCCCAAACCCCAACATTATGCTGAACCTTTGACACAACACCCAGAACGCCACCCCAACACCGTACCTTTAAGATGACAATCTGGCAGGAGGAATGCCCACCCTTTCCTGCCGGCAAGCCTGCCTCTTCAAAATAGCTGGCCTTCCCCTTTCTGGTGCATCCTGGGATGTACTGGAAGGGACTTAAGACTCTGACTGACCTTGGCACCATAGCTTGGGGGGTGGTATCGGGAGTTTGCGGAGGCCCCGGTGGCAGGAGGGAGTAGGGGGGATCCTGGCATGAGATTTTTAAAAATCTTTTTGATAGGGACAGATATTACTACTACTACTGTTAATTATTTCTATAGTGTTACCAGATGAATGCAGCACTGCACGGAGTCACAAAAAGTAAAAAAACAGTCCCTGCTCAAGGCAAGACAGTCAAACAGGATGCCATGGATACAGTTAAGGGGAACGGTTAATCAGCGGGCTGGGTTGGAGGGCAGAGGAGTAGGGTTAAGGTTTGAAAGCTATGGGCTCCTTTTACTAAGCTGCGGTAGCATTTTTAGTGTGCACTGCGAATTAGCGCGCGCTGCCCCCCATTCTATGCACCAAGAATTAGCGCCAGCTCAATGGTGGCATTAGCATGTAGCACGCACAGCAATTCAGTGCGCGCTAAAACCGCTAGCGCAGGCCCTATATAAAAAAGGTGGGTTTTCAGTCTGCTTTTTAAACAAGTGAAGAGGCTTGACGGACAAACTCGGGTCATTTATTCCAGGCATAAGGGGGCAGCTGGATGAAAGGAACGAAGTCTGGAGTTGGCAGTGAAGGAAAAGGGTAATGCTAAGAGTGACTTATCTGAGGAATGGAGTTCTCTCGGAGGTGTATAAGGAGAGAGAAGCAAAGAGAGATAATGAGAGGCAGCAGAATGAACACACTTGTAGGTCAGCAATAAGATCTTGAACTGAATGTATATATTGTGTGTTATCTGTTTTCCCTGCTTTACTGAGTAGTTACTATAAAAAATTTTTACCTTATTTTTGACTAGCTGATGCCCCGGCGTTGCACGGGTATTTAATTATAGCAATAACACTGTAAATGGATTCAAATAAAGATACTTTATAGTGGTGAATGAAATTATTTTTTTACAGCTTTATAAAAAGTACAATATTCAAATTATAATGTGAAATATTTGACAAAATGAATACAATACAAATAACACAAAACTTGATTATAAACAACATTTTTAGTTTCACCTCCAGGAGCAAGAACATATAAATTCTTGGGTGAACCCACCCTTGAGCAAGCAACATAGAGTTGTCCATGGGAAAAACAGGGGGATCTTAAATCCACTCCACAGTATGTAATAGTCTGTCCCTGTGATTTGTTGATTGTGATAGAGAATGCAAGTCTCACTGGAATTTGCAATCTCTTAAACTGAAAAGGAAGATGTGTTGCAAGTTTCGTTCAAATCGGGCAAGCCGTTTTTGCGTTGGCAGCTTTTTACATTTTTTCCATTGACATGAATGGGTGAAATCTGATTTTCTGTTTGTAGCTCCGCCCACGTGTGCAGGTGGGCCGCGAGACCCCCAGAACATATCACCCCAGGTAGTGAGGGATCTGCATACCAAGTTTCGTTCAAATCGGGCAAGCCGTTTTTGCGTTGGCAGCTTTTTACATTTTATCCATTGACATGAATGGGTGAAATCTGATTTTCTGTTTGTAGCTCCGCCCATGTGTGCAGGTGGGCCGCGAGACCCCCAGAACATATCACCCCAGGTAGTGAGGGATCTGCATACCAAGTTTCGTTCAAATCGGGCAAGCCGTTTATGCGTTGGCAGATGTTTTACATTTTTTCCATTGACATGAATGGGTGAAATCTGATTTTCTGTTTGTAGCTCCGCCCACATGTGCAGGTGGGCCGCGAGACCCCCAGAACATATCACCCCAGGTAGTGAGGGATCTGCATACCAAGTTTCGTTCAAATCGGGCAAGCCGTTTATGCGTTGGCAGATGTTTTACATTTTTTCCATTGACATGAATGGGTGAAATCTGATTTTCTGTTTGTAGCTCCGCCCACGTGTGCAGGTGGGCCGCGAGACCCCCAGAACATATCACCCCAGGTAGTGAGGGATCTGCATACCAAGTTTCATTCAAATCGGGCAAGCCGTTTATGCGTTGGCAGATGTTTTACATTTTTTCCATTGACATGAATGGGTGAAATCTGATTTTCTGTTTGTAGCTCCGCCCACGTGTGCAGTTGGGCCGCGAGACCCCCAGAACATATCACCCCAGGTAGTGAGGGATCTGCATACCAAGTTTCGTTCAAATCGGGCAAGCCGTTTTAGCGTTGGCAGCTTTTTACATTTTTTCCATTGACATGAATGGGTGAAATCTGATTTTCTGTTTGTAGCTCCGCCCACGTGTGCAGGTGGGCCGCAAGACCCCCAAAACATATCACCCCAGGTAGTGAGGGATCTGCATACCAAGTTTCGTTCAAATCGGTCAAGCCGTTTTTGCGTGATCGCGGCACATACACACACACATACATACACACATACATACCTCCGATTTTATATATATATATATATATAGATGTACATGTTCAAATATCCCTTAGGAGTACATAATTGAAGCCAATGTACTAATTAAGATAGGTGCCTAACATTAGGCACATATTTTTATTCACACTTTGCAGAATTTGCCCCTAAGTGTGTATTTTTAAGAATAGATTCTCAAAATTATGCAGGGTTCACTTTAGGGCAGAACATAAGAAACATTCATTTTGTTGATACAGAAAAAAGTACAGTATGCAGTTAGTGGAATTTTGGCAGCTTGTGATGTCTTTTATGAGACTGTCATACAAACTAGGCAAAAACATTGTGCATCAGCTCTTGAGACGACTGATTTATTATGTTTCGGTCACTTCAGTTTGCCTTGCGTATTGTTTTATTAATTTTGTTTGAGTGCATGTTATATTTTCTTTACAGCACTCACACTTTAATATTAGCATTCTTTAGTGCTTTATCATGTGCCAAAATGACAGTGGAACGAAAGGAAAGTTGATTTACTTTTCATGTTATTTTGGATGGAAAATATCACAATACAGCAAATAGATGTAATGTTTTCATGACATTTTTCAAACATTTCATGGCACTTCCCTGGCTTCATCTTGAAGATAATTTCCATGTTATATATTGTGACTGGACATCTACTTGCTATATGAAAACATTCAGCAAACTTGAGAAATGTTCAAAAACAATCTGCCTGATATTCTGTGCTGTTTAACTGGCCAGGAATGGCTCTTGGATGGTTAAATAGCACTAAGCCGGCTAACCGGGAATATTCAGCAGAAGATAGCTGGCTATTTTTGCTGAGTATTTGCAAAAGGCTACTTCACCTGATGTGGAGATTCATTTTTGACAGGACATCTAAGTCTGAATTTGTATATTTCCTGCAAGACGTCCAAAGTCAGAGGCGTAGAAATGGCCATTTTTGAAACCGGCAACACCGCAAAACATCTCAACATTTTTGGGGAGAGAAAATCACCCACTTAGACGTCTTGGCTGCCAAGATGTCCAACCTTCGGACTTCCAACTTTGTTCACCATATTTGTCCAAGTTCAAAACATCTTAATCCAGTCCATTTGGACATGGGAGGGACCAGCATTGTAATGGACTGGCCACATAGACATGCCAATAGAGTAGTGGGGCACTTTAAAGGGCAATGCTGTGAATTTCACATAAAGGGTGCCACCATAACCCTCTTCTAATGTATGGTGAGCCCTCCAATCTCCCCCACCCAAAAAAACCCCAAACAAACCTATTATACTCACCTGTCTACCACACCAATAGCTCTTATGGCACCCACAGTATATAGTATAGCAGTATAGTATAATTTTGGTGGGTTTTGATTGGTTCACACTTTCAACTATAAATGTAGCGGTTAGAGTGGCTTATGGGCCTTGGTCCTCCTCTCTATGGTTCACTAGCCCATCCGCCAGGTTACTTAAGATACCTGTGTGATGCTTTATTAAGATTTTAACCAACCATATATGATTTCATGAAATAGTCCAAGACTAATTCTTTTAATCAGAGAGGAAAAGATCTCAGCAACCCCACAAACAATCCATTCAGGATAAAATAATTCTTTTTAAAGATGCTTAACAGCCACATTAAATCTTTGCCTGCTAACTACTACACTTCTCCAATCTAGTTGCAATGCCCCAGTATAAATCTTTGCCATAGAATATGTCATCTTTATGTGTTTCTCCTTCTATTTCCTATGTAGTTCCACCCTTACCTTACAATTCTTGTCCAGCTATATTGTATTATTCTATCCCTATTTGTTTATAGATTGTAAGCCACCCAGAAGGTCTGTCCAATGAGTGGGGTAGAAAGTCTTAATCAATTTGTAACTTGAAGGCATGACTCCTGATGAAAAGCCCCACCCCACCACTCTGAAATGCTACCCTCCTGCTCAAAAGGCTTACCCACCAAATGATCTGTCTTGGCCCCCATGGGCCTACCTTTACTAGTTCCTGGTAGTCTAGGGGTTCCCAGGCAGAAGCAATCCCCAGTCTTTCCTGACTTTGCTGTCACCATCTCCCAAAATGTCACCCCTAATACTGTTAGGGGTGACATTTTGGGAGATTGTTAGAGGTCATGTAAAAAATATAAGTGTTCCCTCTAAGCTGAGCAGGTGTCCTCCAGCTGCATTGCTACCACTAGGGGGTGGAATATTTTCAGTCGCTAAGGACAGGTATGTTCCCTGGAGTCCTGCAGAACTTGCCTGTCCCTCACAATTGAAAAATGTGACAGTAAAACAGCACCCTCTATTGGTGAGACTGTGGGTGGAGGACTCCTGCTCAGCTAAATGGCACAGGCAAGAGAACATAAGAACATAATAATAGCCTTACTGGCTCAGACCAATGGTCCATCAAGCCCAGTAGCCTGTTCTCATGGTGGCTAATCCAGGTCACTAGTACCTTGCCAAAACCAAAGGAGTAGCAGTATTCCATGCTACCAATCCAGGGCAAGCAGTGGCTTCCCCATATCTTTCTCAATAATAGACTATGGACTTCTCCTCCAGGAAATTGTCCAAACCTTTCTCCTAGATCAGGGATAGGCAATTCCGGTCCTCGAGAGCCACAGGCGGGTCAGGTTTTCAGGATATCCACAATGAATATGTATGAGATGGATTTGCATACACTGCCTTCTTAAGATGCAAATCACTCTCATGCATATTCATTGTGGATATCCTGAAAACCTGACCTGCCTGTGGCTCTCGAGGACTCGAATTGCCTACATCTGTCCTAGACCACCAGAGTACAGGTAGGCCCACATAAGTCAGGGGAGAGGGGTATCATTTAGTGTGTTGGTCAATAGGAGTGGCTGTGGGGCTTCAGAGTGGCAGGGATAGGGCTTCTATTTGGTGGAAGTTGAAGTCTTGTGCAGGGGATTTCAGGTGTTGATTGGGGGATCAGGATCTGGTGTAGTGGAATGTGGGTGATGATTACTATTTAGTTCATGGTGACTTTTCATTCATTACAGTAATTTATGTTGCTGTACTGCCCTGAAACATACATCAAAGGGCAAATATTATGGCTTACAGCCCTAACACAACTTGACATCTTCACCCTAAATCTCAACAGGATATAGCTAAATATCTTCTATACTGGCTTGGATATGTGTTTGGGTATTTTTTCCATGAAGAAAAATTGTCATAAGCTGAATATGTCCAGATGTTCAAAGATTTTGATGACTCAGAAATTTTTACAAAATACAAATTTGCTGTGTGTTTTATTTGATATACTGTAGTTTATGATAGTGAACTGTTCTAAGACTTCTGTATATGCTTGGGCAACTGCTTGTATTTTCCTTGCCAGTACTTTGCAATACTAACACAAAAGCATATGCATTTACTGGCATGAAAGGACAGTTTCAAATGCCTCACATTTCATGCAAGGCTTAAAAAACAAACAAACAGATTGGTTTATCATAAGCTGTTTCCTATAGGTACAGTATTGGATAAAACTTTAGATATTTCCTGATTGTAATGTACAGCATATGCTTTGTACTGTTTTCAACCACAGAACCCCCCCCCTCCCCCTTCCCTGATATTCAGACATGGGAGATCGCTGAATATCTCATGTGGTCCACGGAAAACCCAAAAATTCAATGCTGGCACCACGCCCGATGACCGACATTGAATTTCTGGTCTATGAGGGGGTGCTGAAAAGTTCTCAGCCCAGCCAAGAAGAGAATGACATGGATATGGTTCAATCAATGATCTGAAGCAATATCAAAACATAGAATTTCTGCAGATTGGCACTTAACAAAATAAGATAACACTCTTTTCAGCTACAGTGGGAAAATAACACTCAGAATTTGGGAAGTTGGTTGGTTGGGCTGAGAACTTTCCAGCACCCCCTTGTATTTTTGGCCAGCTGAGACATCATTGGCTATGTCAATATTCAGCAACTAGCTTGCTAAATCTCAATGGCCAAAGATAAACTAGCTTTTTAGACGGCTCTATCTGGCTGGTAAACTTAGCCGGTGAGCTGCTGAATAGTGATGGGGACCGGCTCTGTCACTTGACATAGCCATTCATCAGCCAATCCACTAAGCCGTGTATTCAGTGGAAGATAACCATCCATCTCCCACTGAATATCACGGAATAGCCGGCTAGGTTCTATTTAGCTGGCCAGAAGCCGTTCCTAGCCAGCTAAATTAAATTACATTACATTAGTGATTTTTATTCTGCCATTATCTTGCGGTTCAAGGCGGTTTACAGAATAGGATTTCTGGACATGTCCAGAGGTGTTAGAGTAGAGCGGGTTGTTTCAGAGGATTGAAATGTTTCATTCGGTGTTAGTTAGTCTTCATGGATTTCTTGAATAGCAAGGTTTTTATTTCTTTTCTGAAAGTTTTGTAGTCTGGGGTCGCGATTAGTAGACTAGAGAGTTGGTGGTCTAGTTTGCTGCCTGTGTGGCTAGAAGGCCATCGTACAGTTTTTTCCGTTTGATGTCTCTGATTGGAGGGTATGTGAATGGTGTCTGGGATCTCCTGTGTCTGATTGTGGTAGTTTGGATTAGGCGGTTGTTCAAGTAGGCTGGGCTGTCACCATTTATGGATTTAAATAGTAGACAGTAGAATTTCAATAGTATTCTTGCTTAAATTGGGAGCCAGTGTGAGTCAAGGTATGCCTCGGTGATGTGGTCGTGTTTTCTTAGTGAATAGATTACCGTATTTTCACATATATAACGCGCACCCGTGTAAAACGCGCACACGGGTATAGCGCGCGAAAAACACAAATTTATGTACAGAAATTTTTGTATACCGCGCATGCTGCCCGACTCTCCCGTCGCCGCCCGACTCTCCTTTCGCCCGCCCCGACTCTCCTCTGGCCACCCCGACTCTCCTTTCGCCCGCCCCGACTCTCCTCTCCCCCTTGAAGTCCTGTCCCCACCCTGAAAGCCTGATGCCCCTCCGACGTCCGATTCACCACCCCCCCCGCAGGACCCCCCAGCCTCCCGATCCCCCCCATCATGTAGAAGCTCCTACCGGTGTCCTGCTGCTTCCTCTTGGCGGTCCCGACTCCCCGACACGATCGGGGTAAGAGGGAGCTCAAGCCCTCTTGCCCCAGCCAACCGCGGCACCCCCGACACGATCGGGGCAAGAGGGAGCTCAAGCCCTCTTGCCCCAGCCAACCGCGGCACCCCCGACACGATCGGTGCAAGAGGGAGCTCAAGCCCTTTTTCCCCCCCGACTCTCCGACACGATCGGGGCAAAAGGGAGCCCAAGCCCTCTTGCCCCGCTGACTCCCCAACTCCCCGACAATATCGGGCCAGGAGGGAGGCCAAGTCCTCCTGGCCCTGGCGACCCCCCCCCCCGCTAGTTGTTCGGGCCAGGAGGGAGCCCAAACCCTCCTGGCCATGGTGACCCCCTACCCCCACCCCGCACTACATTACGGACAGGAGGGATCCCAGGCCCTCCTGCCCTCGACGCAAACCCCCCTCCCCCCCAACGACCGCCCCCCCAAGAACCTCCGACCGCCCCCCCAGCCGACCCACGACCCCCCCCGGCCGACCCCCACAACACCCCCACCCCCTTCCCCGTACCTTTGTGTAGTTGGCCGGACAGACGGGAGCCAAACCCGCCTGTCCGGCAGGCAGCCAACGACGGAATGAGGCCGGATTGGCCCATCCGTCCCAAAGCTCCGCCTGCTGGTGGGGCCTAAGGCGCCTAGGCCAATCAGAATAGGCCCGGGAGCCTTAGGTCCCTCCTGGGGGCGGGGCCTTGGGCACATGGTCGGGTTGGGCCCATGTGCCTCAGGCCCCGCACCCAGGTGGGACTTAAGGCTCCCGGGCCTATTCTGATAGGCCCAAGCGCCTTAGGCCCCACCAGTAGGCGGAGCTTTGGGACGGATGGGCCAATCCGGCCTCATTCCGTCGTTGGCTGCCTGCCGGACAGGCGAGTTTGACTCCCGTCTGTCCGGCCAACTACACAAAGGTACGGGGAAGGGGGTCACGGGTGTCGTGGGGGTCGGCTAGGGGGGTCGTGGGTCGGCTGGGAGGGCAGTCGGAGGTTCTTGGGGGTGGCGGTCATTGGGGGGAGGGGGGTTTGCGTCGAGGGCAGGAGGGCCTGGGATCCCTCCTGCCTGTAATGTAGTGCGGGGTGGGGATAGGGGGTCACTGTGGCCAGGAGGGTTTGGGCTACCTCCTGGCCCGATATTGTCGGGGAGTTGGGGAGTTGGCGGGGCAAGAGGGCTTGGGCTCTCTTTTGCCCCGATCGTGTCGGGGAGTCGGGGGGGGCAAGAGGGTTTGAGCTCCCTCTTGCACCGATCGTGTCGGGGGTGCCGCGTTTGGCTGGGGCAAGAGGGCTTGAGCTCCCTCTTGCCCCGATCGTATCGGGTGTCGGGACTGCCAAGAGGAAGCAGCAGGACACCGGTAGGAGCTTTTACATGATGGGGGGGGGGGGGTCGGGAGGCTGTGGGGGTGCGAGCGGTCCTTCATGGTGGGGGTGCGGGTGGGAGTGCATGCGAGCGGTCCTTTGGGGTGGGAGTGCGAGTGCATGTGAGCGGTCCTTCGGGGTGGGGGTGCGAGCGGTCCTGTGGGGAGGGTGAATCGGACGTCGGGGGGGGAACTATGTAAAAAAAATTTTGTACAACACGCTCACGCATATACTGCGCAAGGTTATGCACGGTTTGTAAAAACACGTATAACGCGCGCGTTATATGCGTGAAAATACGGTAGTCTCAGGGCTGTGTTTTGTACTGTTTGTAGTTATTTTATCATTGTTGCGGGGCAGGGAAGATAGAGGATGTTGCAGTAGTCAAAGAGACCTAGGATTAGGGACTGGACCATGAGCTGGAATTGTTTTCTGTTGAAGAATTTTCGAACTTGGCTTAGGTTTCTCATGACCGCGAATGATTTCTGTATTGTTTTGTTGATTTGTGGTAGCATGGTGCAGCATCTGTCTATCGTCATTCCCAGAGGTTTTAGAATAGGTTGAATGGGGTATGTAATTGAGTTTATTACTAGGTTTTTATGGTTTGGGTTTTATTTTTATCAAGAAGTATGAATTTTGTTTTGTCTGGGTTCAGTTTGTTTGTGGTCTTTCATCCATGTTGCCACTGTTTGTAGAGTTCTGTGTAGTGTGTCTGTCATGGTGGGCGTTGGTTGATCAAAAGGAAGGAGAATGGTGATGTCGTCTGCATAGCTATAGGAGGTTAAGCCTATTTTGTCTAGGCAGCTGCCGAGGGATGCAATGTAGAGATTGAAGAGTGTTGGGGATAATGGCAATCCTTGGGGTATAATATAATACAACTGGATAATTGAATAAATTGAATATTGTTCCAAAGGAAATGTAGTACAAACAGCAAACAAGGAACAATAATAGTTATTAATACAGTTTTAAAAATGGCGTTTAGAATCCAAAAGTAGAGTAAAATAACTCAGCATAGGGAAAAACCCTTTTTTTAAACTTTCATAGAATCAATCATTGCACCATCTTGTTAGAATAAATGATTTTTAAATAACTTCATAGATTCATAAGTAATTTTTAAATCTCCATAATGTGAAAATAAAGTCCAAAGTCCAAAGTTTTGTGAAAAGCTAATATAAGTAAACAGATTATAGTTTCAATGTCTCTGCAACGGTGATCCAGCGGGGTTCTGACGCGTTTCGCCGTCCTGGCTTCCTCAGAGAACCCGCTAATGCTGTGTGTGACCTTAAAAAATAAATCCTTCTTTAATAAGAAACAACAAGAAAGATACATAGTAACATTTTACAAAGAGAACTTTTAACAAAGAAAACTTTTAACCAAACACTCACAGACTTGTCAGTTGGGTACCTAATTCAAAAGGGAAAAGAAACTTCCTCGTGTTCTATGACATGAATGCTCTGCTGAGCACCCTGTACTTATGAAGTGTGAGGCTGTCTACATCTGTGAAGAAACGCCCACCATTCTACTTCACGGTTTAACCCAGCAGGGGTGACTGTCTTCCAATGGTAAATCCATCTCTGCTCTCTTTTCCACAACCAAGCTTGGACATTTCCTCCTCTCTTTAGCTGAGCCACTTCTAGTACTATGAACTGAAGATCAGAAAGCTGATGTGAAGCAGTGTGCCAATGCTGCACTAATGGAGCCTTTAAATCGTTCCTCCTAATTTTGCTCAAATGTTCCGTAATCCGAACTTTGATACTTCTAGTGGTGTGGCCAATGTAAAGTAAATTACATGGGCATATAATCATATACACCACTTTCTGTGTATTGCAGTTTGTATGTTGTTGGAGGATATGCTTTTTAGGCAAAATAGGGTGATTGATGCATGTTGTAACTAATGCATGGGAGCAAATAGTGCAGTGTCCACACATAAAATGGCCTTTAAGATGTTGGGGAGTGCTAGTGTGGTGACTAATATATTGGGAAGTGGTGAGATGGTCACGTAGATTTCTGCCTCTAGAAAAAGCAAACATAGGGGGTTGGGCGAGACTTTTATGAACCTGGAGGATGTGCCAATGAGATTTAATGATTTTTTAAATCCTAAACGCTTTGTATGAGTGAGGAAGTGTGCACACCATGCGGGCTTCTGCAAGAGATTGAGTTTGCTGAAGGAGGTAAGTTCTGTGTGCATATAGAGCTCTTTGATAGGCTTTCTTGATGGTACCATAAGGGTACCCCCTATCAGAAAAACGTTGCCACATGTCCATAGAGCGCATCTTATACTCATCTTTATTGCTACACAAGCGTCTAAGTCTCAAAAACTGCCCTACAGGTAAGTTGTCTCTTAAATGGCGTGGGTGGTAACTGGCATAGTGCAACAAATTATTTCAATCGGTAGCTTTTCGGAAAATAGTGGTTTCAAAATGATCATGACATAAACTGATTTGAATATCAAGAAATGCAATCTGTGTGTACGAGTAAGAGGCTGTAAATTGTAAATGTACATTGCAAGCATTAAGCCATTGCAAAAAAGAATGAAAAGTCTCAAGAGTATTTGTCCATACTAAAAAAATGTCGTCAATGTAACGCTTCCAAACATAAATATCAGTATAGTAACTGGAGGTGTAAATATGTGTTTCTTCAAAGTCAGTTACATACAAACAAGCTAGAGTGGGGGCCATAGTTGCACCCATTGCAGTGCCCTTGATCTGTAAGAAAAATTCCGTGTCAAACATAAAATAATTTTTCTGTAAGGCTAATATTTCGAGCCTAACTGACAAGCGACCACAAAATAAGATAAGTGTCGCTTTGTTCTGTTTGCATGAAATTTAAAAATTATTAACATGCAATAAGTTTTAAATGCAATTAGAAATAATTTAAAAAGTGGACTGTAGCCCAATGAAAGAGAAAGTGCCGACCTGTAAAGAACTGCTTTAATTCTTAGTAAGCAGCACAGGTATCTGAGGGCTCCTATCCACAACCAAGTACACACAAGTCCGGTGTTTGTTTACTGTTTACTGACTAGATAATTGGGGAACCCATCCCCCACCCCCACCCCTGAATGTCCGTGGCAGGAGGAGTGCCCAATTCCTCCTGCCGCCACCCCCAAGACATCCACTGGCAGAAGAGATGCCCAGTCCCTCCTGCTGTAACCCCTCACCCCCCCATAAAGATCCTCAGCAGGAGGGATGCCCAGTCCCTCCTGCCGGAACCCCACACCCCCCGCAAAGATCCTTAGGAGGGATGCCCAGTTCACAGTTCCTTCTGATGGAACCCCCCTCGCCAAGCAATGATTAGGGCATACCTCCTGCCAAGGATCTTTGTGGGGGGGGGTTCTGACAGAAGGGACTGGGCATCCCTCTTGCTGAGGATCTTTGCAGGGGGACGGGGAGGGGTGTTATGGCAGGAGGGAATGGGCATCCCTTCTGCTGGGGGAAGTCTTGGGGGGTGGCGACAGGAGAAATTAAGCACTCCTCCTGCCGTGGAGATTTGGGGATGGGGGGCAGCTTCATGGGTTCCATGGTCTTCATTAGGGGGTTCTGTAGTCTTCGCGGGGGGAGGTTATGGGTTCCCTGCCACGGCCACTAAACTGATCACAGCAACCTGATCCGGCACTTCGTCTAAGTCAAAACATACAAGTTCTGTCCAGGCAGCCTCGTAAAACTTTCGATTATCGCTGCAGGACGACTTTGTCTAGGTCGGCCCACATCCTGCCCACCTCCCATACTAACCACACCTCCAAAACCGCCCCTTTGAGCTCTGGGCGCACAGTGGGATTCAGAGGCCTAAAAAATGTATGGATTCATCCAAAAACCCATTTCGATTATCGGTACTTGGATGACCTGTCTTTAGTTCATCCAAGTACCGACTTTGGCCGTGTTTGGGAAGTATTTTTGTTTTGTTTATGAGCCCCTATACTTTGTTAACATGCATTTTATTATCTGGATTTGAAGTTAATTCATTCGTTTTCATGTTTAAAATTATATCTAGTCCCTGTGTGACTTTACCTTGGCAATGAAATGAAGCTTTTATCATAATAGAGATTGTAATGGTTTTTATCTAAGATTTGTTGTCATTTATAGGTGTACCTAATGTTATCCATGCCTACATTTATCTCTAGTCACTTATATGCAGTTTAATGGCTCAATATCTTTCTTATGTGGAATAAAGAAAATCATTGTAGACTGAGTATCTTGAGATAGGCAGTCATTATGTGGCTCAGAGATTTCAGAGAATAAAGGAAATGGTGAATAAAGCCAGTCTCAGTTTAAGAGAAAATGATCAAAAATATTATTGTAACATGCAGTAACTAAAGCCTTCAACTCCAGCAGAGTTTGAATTAGAAAATTGCTCTGGCGGGCTTTCCACTTAAGCACCTATGACATTATAACATAAAATTGTCTGCCTATACAAACTATGGAAGCATTAGAGAGTGCTAAATTACTTTTTTGGAATTACAGTATATCAGACATCTATTTGCTTTTTTTTTTCTCCACAGTCTGTTTTTGTCAGGGAAGTATGCACAATTATCTGAAAAGGCAGGATGTAGCGCTTTCCCTCTGGATAATTACGGTTGCATTGTTGTTTTTAAACCTTTTTCAATGGTTTCTCTTGTTGTTTCAAAGTACTATGGGCTATATTAATTACAGTACTCTTCCACATTTCCCAATTTATTTGCTCACTTCGATGTTAATAATGCTGGCTTAAACTTAGGACCGCTGTACAGTGAATCCTTCTTCTGTAGTCTGTGGCAATGGGATATCATTTGGCTTTGATGATATTTTTCCATTATTTTTAATCTATGGGGCAATGCAGAATAAATTTGGGGGTAATTCTCCACACGTCGGCAAAATTTAGGTGCCAGGATGCTGTACACTAAGCATGAATTCTGTTTTATAGAATACTAACCTAAGTCAGCAGTTATGTACCAACTTGTATCATGTCAATGGTTTGTGTAAATGTCCGTGACTAAATCTTACAGTTGTGCAGTCGGTATTCTATAATCTTAGCCTATACAGCCATGTGAAAAAATGAAGACACCCCATGAAATATTCAGTTCTTTCTTAAGAAATGTTCACATATCGATGTCAAGTCTTTTTTTTTTAAATTTATCTCTGGAAAAGAGAGTGATGTAATTGCAGGTAAACAACAAAAAATTTCCTTGATTTACTCATGAAACAAAACATATCCACAAAAATGTGTATTCTGAGGAATAAATTAGGTCTTTCTTTTCCAGCGATAAATAAAAAAAAGATTTGAAATCGATATGTGAACATTTCTTAAGAAAGAACTGAATATTTCATGGGGTGTCCTCATTGTTTCACAAGATTGTAAGTGGCTATGCACTATTCTGTGAGTATGCAACAATCTTTAATAGATGGGGTAGACAATTTCACACCTAAATTATTACATACTATGATTTATGTGTGCTCTTCAACCATCTATGTGCAAACTCTCTGGCTGGTGTAAATGCCCATGTCTAAAATAAAGTTAAATATTTGGCCTGCTATGCTAGTATTCTATAAATAGGTGCATTCCTGGTGTCTAAAAGGAAGCATCTCTCTATAGAATCTCAGCACATGTTTTTCTGCAATCTCTAATTTTGAAAACAGTGCTAAGAACATAAGAGTTGCCATACTATAACAGACCGAAGGTCCATCAAGACCAGTATTCTATTTCCAGCAGTGGCCAACCCAGTTCACAAGTACCTGGCAAGATCCCAAAGAGTAAAACAATTTTATGCTGCTTATCCTATGAATAAGCAGTGGATTTTCACAAGCCCATTTTAATAAGGGCTTATGAACTTTTATGAAATTATCCAAACCTTTTCTAAACCCTGCTAAGCTAAATGCTTTCATTACATACTCCAGCAATGAATTCCAGAGTGAAGAAATATTTTCTCCAGAACTAATGTTTACAATTTATAGAAGAACTTCCATTTGACTATGGGGCTCATTTTCAAAACACTAAGGGCTCCTTTTACAAAGGTGTGTTAGGGCCTTAATGCGCGGAATAGCATGCGTTAATCCGGTGCATGTGCTAAAAATGCTAGCGCACCTTAGTAAAAGGAGCCCTAAGATGTAACCCCTCCCCCCCAAAAAAAAAACAAAACAGCATAAATCAGCACTTAGATGTTTTCTTGCCAAAATGCCCAAGTGTCAATTTTCAAAACCAACTTTCAGGACAACATGCTAGGCTTCTTAGGTACTGTGCATCCAAAGTTTGAGGGGGCATGTTGGAGGCGTGTTATGGGTAGGCTCTGAGTGTGCTTAGCACTTGGACATCTTGCGGTGATAATTGAACATTTCCCAAGTCATCCAGGACGGAACTTAGATATCCAGAACTAGACCTGTTTTAAAAGCATCTATGTGCCAAAAATGAACCCAAACTGATCAGATGACCACTGGAGAGATTAACTAATGACCTCCCCCCCATGCTCTCCTAGTGATCACTGACACCCTTCCACCCCACCAAAACCCCACTGTACTGCCATGCAGGTGCCACCTGCAACCATAAGGGCTATTAGGGTAGTAGACAGGTGGCTATAGTAGATTTGGGGAGTTTTGATAGCTCTTAAGTGTCATTAATTGATATGAACTGGCACCATAGACACCTAAGAATGCATAGCTTAGCGCATGTCAATCTGAAGTCAAGCATTAATCAACAGCACAATTAATCTTAACCTTTAGATGTCCTAGTAAATCATCTACCATGCATATCCAGTAAGAACACACATATAGTATCCAAAGCTTATTCAGTTTTTTTCAAGTATTCTTCCAAGAAGAGAACACCACTCCAGGTTTGCTTAGCTCATAGCCTTAAGCTTGACTAAACTAAACTAAACCTTAGGTTTATATACCGCATCATCTCCACAATCGGCACGGTTTACAGGAGTTGAGAGAGAAAGGAACTCTATGAAGGTTAAAGGGTATAGAGAAAGGGTAATTGGGGGGCTTATGATGCCAAAGATGGGGTAAGTATTACATTTTTGAAAACAGCCAGGTTTTCAGATGTTTGCAGAAGAGTTGGAGAGAACTCAGGGTCCGGAAGGGGGAGGTAAGGGTGTTCCAGAGCTCAGTGAGTCTGAAGGGGAGGGAGGTCCCTAGTTTTCCTGCGCGGGAAATTCCTTGTAATGAAGGAAAGGATAATTTAAGTTTGTGAGTGGGTCTGGTGGTATTAAGGTTTAAGGAGTTCCATGAGAGTGGGATGAAGGGAGGGAGGATGCCATGGAGGATTTTGAAAGTTAGACAGGCGCATTTAAAGTGGACCCTGGCGATAATCGGAAGCCAGTGGAGCTTGGACAGGAGCGGTGAGACATGGTCGAATTTACTTTTTGCGAAGATGAGCTTGGCCGCGGCATTCTGGATCCGCTGAAGTCTATTAAGGCTTTTCTTGGTAAGGCTTAGGTAGATTGAGTTGCAGTAGTCCAATCTGGACAGGATGATAGATTGGACGAGAACAGTAAAGTGATTTTGATGGAAATAGGATCTTACTTTCCTCAGCATGTGAAGGCTGAAATAGCATTTTTTTGCCAAGGAATTGAGGTGGTCATTGAAAGACAAAGTGGAGTCGATGATGATGCCCAGAACATTGCTTGAGGACTCCAGCTGCAGAGTGGAGCCAGAGAACAGGGGGATGGAGGTGGGGAGTTGGTCAAGTTTAGGGCCGAGCCAAAGTAGTTTAGTTTTGGACTCGTTCAGTTTCATTTTGATAGTATGGGCCCAGGACTGGAGGTTCGTTATACAGAAGGATATGTTCTCCGAGAGGTTGATAAGGTTTGGGTCGGTCTCGAGGAGGACTAGAATATTGTCAGCATAAGTGTAAATTGTTTCTAGGAGTGATAGGTGGAGGAGTTTAAGGGAGGACATATAGATGTTAAACAGGATAGGAGAAAGAGGTGAGCCTTGCGGGACTCCACACGTTGGTTGCCAGGGGGCGGATGAGGTGCCATTCATGTTGACGGTGTAAGAGCGAGAGCGTAAGAATTTAGAGAACCAGTCTAAGACTGTGGAGTTGATGCCTATCTCGGAGAGTTGGTAGTCTAGGATGTCATAGAAACATAGAAACATAGAAGATGACGGCAGAAAAGGGCTATAGCCCATCTAGTCTGCCCACTCTAACAACCCCACCCCCTTGGTGAACAACGTCAAAAGCAGCGGAAAGGTCGAATTGAAGGAGGACGGCAAACTTATTTCGAGAGTGGAGTAATTGGACCTTAGAGATTAAGGAGGTCAGTAGGGATTCGGTGCTGAAATTGGAACGAAATCCATATTGGTAAGTTAAGAGGATAGAAAATCTCTCTAAATAAGATGCGAGTTGGGTGGCAATGATGGACTCGAGCAACTTGGTTAATAGAGGAATATTTGCTATTGGGCGATAGCTGGATGGTGTGGAGAGGTCTAGGTCAGATTTTTTTCAGTAGAGGGGTCAGGGCAATATGGCCCATTTCTGGGGAGAAAAGGCCCGAGTGTAAGGCGGAATTGATGAGTTCGGTAATAGAAGAGATGGCCTGCGCGAGAATTTTCTCATATAGGTAGGAGGGGAATGGGTCTAAGGAGCAGTTGCAGGATTTCAGTTTGAGGCAAAGTTTGAGGACCGTGGATTCGGATACGAGCTCAAAGATGGACCAGGATCTGTCGATTGGGATGGGGTAGGAGGTCGTTGGGGTAGAAATGGAGTCGGTGGGCACCAGGGAGTTGTAGGGGACTGTGGGTGGGAAGGGGGATCTCAAGGTGGTGATCTTATCATTGAAGAATTTCACCAGAACACCAGCTGAGGGGGAGGAGGGGACTGAGGTGGAGCCTTTTTGGGAAGTTAAGGAACGCCAGATATTGAATAGAGTACTGCTCTGGTTGTTGGATCTGGTGATTTTATCTCCGTAGACGTTCTGTCTTGCTTTTTTCAGAACTGTATTGTAGAACTTGATGTTGGCCTTCCAGGACTGTCTGCCGATAGGGGATTTAGATTTTCTCCATTTGCGCTCCAGAGCTCGACATTTCTGCTTTAGTTCTCTGTGATAGGGGAGAAACCAAGGGGCCTTATGGGAATAGGTGATGGTTTTAGTGGAAAGAGGGGCGAGGGAGTGGTAAGTGGACTGGGAAAGTGTGACCCAATTATGCCAGTAGGATTCTGGGTCTGCAGGCTGAGGAGTGGAGGAGAATAGATTGAGAAATTTAGTCCAGAACAGGTCGTTCGTAATTTTTTTATGGAAGGTGATGGAATTGGGAGTGTGGGGCAGGGCCCCAAAAGGTGACATGAAGATGGGGAGACAGAAGGTCCCTAAGAGGTGGTCAGACCAGGGTACATGATCCCAGTGAGTATCGCCGGCTAAAGTTTTGTGGGCGGTGAGGTCGAGGAAGCTGATGAGGTCAAGTGTGTGCCCCTTTTCATGGGTTGGGGATGGGGCAGGGGGGGGAAGCCAAGGGAGGTGAGGAAGCTAATAAATTTGGTTGTGTCCTTGCTGGTGAGGTCATCTAGGTGGAGATTGATGTCCCCTATAATCAATAGTCTTTGGAATTTGAGGAAGGCATTTGTTATAGTCTTGAGGACAAGTTCAGAGGATTTGTTCCAAGGGGTGGGTGGGCGATATAGAAGCAGGATACCCAGTGCATGGGGGTGGAGTTCATCATTTACAGAGGCTAGCATGTATTCTAGTGAGGTGTGACTGCCTTTTTCGAGGAGCTGGACATCGAAAAATGATTTGTAGACTAATGCCAGGCCACCTCCTTTACGGTTGGTTCTGGGAGAGAAGAGGCCATGGTAGCCTTGAGAGCAGAGTTCATTTTGAGTAAATTGGTCATCTTTTGTGATCCATGATTACGAGATGCATAGGAATCCGGGGTCAGAGTCTTCGAGTAGATCCTTCAAAATTTGGATCTTGTTGCATGCGAACCTGACATTGCAATAAAGTGTTGGGACTGGGGTGAGGGAGTCGGAGGCGAGGTTTGGGAGGTCGGCAGGGGGAATAGGCTTTAGAGAGGCAAGGTTGGATCGTCGAGGGTTTTTTTGGGGGGGATGGTTTCTGGTGCATATCAGCGTGGGGATTCTGAAGCTAGAGCAGATATTACTGGCACTTGCGGAATTAAGGAGGTTGGGAGAGGGAGGTAGTAGGCAGAGGGTGGTGTTGAGTGAGGAGCAGAGTAGGAGGAGAAGGAGCCATGAGGGTGGCTTCATGATGAGAGATTGAGAAGCCTTAGTGGGTGTACGTTCTTCACCGGTTCAATTTTTAAAGTGCATTCTTGATAAAATTTTAATTTATTTAAATGGTTAAGTGATTATTTTTCATTAACTTTCAAAAAGCTTGTAAAAGCACTTAGCTTTTAAATTGCAGTCCAACAAATCGGGATTATCTTGCCATGTGTCGCCAGAGTTTATTTCTCATGTCAATTTTTTAGACCACTTCAGTTGAGGAACTGAAGTGGTCTAAAAAGTTGATGGGAGAAATACAAGGGATTATGCCTGTGAAAAAGCTCTGGCGAAACATGTCGGCAAGATAATCCCGATTTGTTGGACCGTAATTTAAAAGCTATGGGGCTCATAATCGAAACAAAAATACATCTAAAAATCGGCCTAAATCGGCAGTCGTCCAAGTGCTGATAATTGAACCAGGCTCAAAAGCCACTCTAATCACTGCATTCATGGTGAAAAATATGCACCCCCCAAAAACTTCCAAACCCTTTTGGTCTGCCATATAAGTGGTTCCTGCAGCCATAAGGGCTATTGGGGTGGTAGATGGGTGGGTCTAGTAGGTTCTGGGGGTGATTTGGGTGGCTCACCATGACCTATAAGAGAACCGTAGTGAGATGTTTATGTGGCACCCTTATTATGAAGTTCACAGCAGTGCCCTGTAAAGTACCCCATTATTCTGGTGCCATGTCTGGGTCTCTAGTCCATCACCAAGTCCTTTTTATGTGGTTACAGCCTATATATAGGCAGAATACAAACACCTAAAATAAATAAATGTTCCCTCTAAGTTGCACATGCGAGCAATCACTCATACATTCTAGGAGTATCGCTCAGAGATTTTAAGATGTCACTCACAAAAATAATTGCAAAACTGGAAAATTATTAGTTTTTAGAACTTGTCACTTACATGAGAAAAAAAATTGTATGCACCCAGCCAATTTTCATAGGGAACATTGGTTACAGCCCAGGTTATCTCAGTTTTTCATAACTGCCTCTGAGTCTGAGCACAGAGGGTTAACATGTAGTGAAAATTCTCTAGTGATGACAACTGGCAACAACTAGGGTAAGAAAACAGGACAAGGTAACCAATCTGAGGGTCTCCCTCTGAATTCTAGAGCCATTGCTTCTAGACCAGAGGACGAGTAAATCTGCTCCCAGATAATACTTTTCCTCACAAAGAATGAATGTATCAAACATTTTTCAAATAGAAACTGAGAAAACTCTTTACTACACCTGGTCCACAGTTATTTGCCCAAGGTCATACAAAGTCATAATGGAAATGGTTGACAGGGGATATTGGGCTTGAGTCTCTCTCTGTATTTGTAGTTGCATGTCTCAGGCTTCTAGTTGTGGGCTAACCCCTGCTCTCCCACCTAGATATCACTTCTTTAAGTCTTTCACCATCTTTTTATTATCTGTGCATTAAGATGATGAAACGCAGTGACTTGAGGTTGGGTAAGGGGAAAGAAAGTTTTATATATATATATATATATATATATATATATATATATATATATATATAGTCAATAGTACCTTAAAAAACAAAAAACAAAAATTATACTGAATGGAGCAACTGTATGTAATCAGCATCTTCCTCTCTTATATAAATATTATTTTCTTGATTCTTCACAGTGCTTGGAGCCCTGCAGAGAATCTTGGGACTTGAAACGTAATGGCTGCCAAATTTTTTGTGAGGTAAGTACCAGTAAGCCCCAAAGGCACCCTTCTCAGGACTGTGTTCTGTCTCTTGGTTTTGTTTTATATATATATATATATATATATATATATATATATATATATATATATATATATATATATATATATATTGTAGCCTCACTGTGGAATCTCAGTCACACTACTGGAAGTGTAGCTCATTCATTCATTATGGGGCTCATAATCAAAACTTAAACATGTTTAAAAACCCGCCCAAGTTGGCTCTTGGACAACCTAAAAGACAGGTCGTTCAAGTGGCGATAATCAAACTTATTTTTTGGACATATCCAGGGACTTTTTAGGCTTCTGAATGCCGCTTTGTGCCAGAGCTAAAAGGGGCGTATTTGGAGGAATCGTTGGGATGGGATGTAGGCCAACTTAGACTTAGTCGTCCTGCAGAGATAATCAAATGTTTTGCTAGACTTGCTGGACGGAACCTATACATTGTGAGTTAGACGATGTAAAAACAAGTATAAGTGCCCCCAAAAGTATCCAAAGTGACCAGATAACCACTGACTCCCTCATATTCCCACAAAGATTGGAATGAAAACATACATACCTATCTCCAGAACATCAGCACCTAGTAAAGGAAAGCCTAGTAGAGCTGCACACAGGTCTCTTAAATAGCCTGAGGGGTGGGCTAGTGAACCATAGAGAGGAGGACCCAAGCCTATAAGCCACTCTAACCACTACATGTGGATGGAACATGTGCCCACCAAAACCCCCTCCAAAACCCTACTGTACTGCCATATAGGTGGCACTAAGCAATAAGGGCTAATGGGGTTGTAGACAGGTGGGTATAGTGGGTTTTGGGTGATTTTGGAGGACTCACCATAACCTATAAGGAAATTCTGGTGAGATGTTTATGTGGCACCCTTTTTATGAAGTTCACAGCAGTGCCCTGTAAGGTACCCCACTGCTCTGTTTCCATGTCTGGGTGACCAGTCCATCACAAAGCTGGCCCCTCCCATGTCCAAAAGGTCTTGTTCTGGGCATTTGTGACTTGGATGAAATTTTGGTCAAGCATGTGATATAAAGATAGATGACCTGGCAGTCTGGATGAACATTAGCCTGGAGATCCAGATAGATAATTCTCCCCAAAAAATAAATTGGACATTTTCCCATTGCCGACTTTGGGCATTTAGCGCCATATGTCTGAATCGGACTTAGATGTATCTTTTGATTATGCTTCTCCACGTTTCTACTGTACTTGTTCATGGATAGATGTTCCAAGTGAGGGACAATGATACAACCTAAACAATATATTGTATTTAAATAAATTGAAACAAGTGAAAAATGATTTGTGGAGACCCTTTTAAGACTGGTGCATTCTGATCTTACCAATTTATACATATTTTGAGGCTAATATTTGAAGGATATATGCTCATAATTTCATATTAAAACGTTATTGACATAATAAATAGTAGTAGTAATAAAGCTCCTAAATTAGCCTCTAAAACTTTACTAGAGTTGAATGCTCACTAAACTTCTAAATTTAGAAGGATGAAAGAGAGGCAACAAGGACAGATTTTGGAAATAGAAAAAGTTAGGAGCATAGAACTGATTTTTAGTATTAGATTCATACATCAGGTTTATAAATCTATGGAAATGAATGAAAGGCCTACATTTATAGGCTCCTAAAGATGAATAGTCAACGCAAAACTTAGGTCTCCATTTACAAAGCAGTGGTAGAGGTTTCTACTGTGGGCCAGTGAGGCAAAGGCTCTGACGTTCATAGGAATTTTATGAGCGTCAGAGCATTTACCTCACCGACCCATAGTAAAAACCTCTACTGCAGCTTTGTAAAAGCCAGCGTAAGACTCCAGTGTCTGAAAATAAGGTACTAATTTAGGAGCCTAACTTGGCAGCATCAGTTTAAAAGCTCAGTTAATTTCAAATATTAGGTCCATTATTTGGACCTAATATTTGACCTTAAAAGGCCTTATAGAATGCAAGGCCTTTTAAGAACATAAGCAATGCCTCTGCTGGGTCAAACCAGAGGGCCATCACGCCCAGCAGTCCGCTCATGCGGCGGCCCATCAGGTCCAGGACCTGTATAGTAATTCTCTATCTATACCCTTCAATCCCCTTTTCCTTCAGGAAATAATCTAATCCCTTCTTGAAACCCAGTAGCGTACTCTGTCCTATCACACCCTCTGGAAGCGCATTCCAGGTGTCTACCACTTTTGGGTGAAGAAGAATTTCCTAGCATTGGTTCTGAATCTGTCCCCTCTCAATTTGTCCAAATGCCCTCTCGTTCTTATAGTTTTCGAGAGTTTGAAGAATCTGTCCCTCTCCACTTTCTCTATACCCTTCATGATCTTGTACATTTCTATCATGTCCCCTCTAAGCTGCCGCTTCTCCAGGGAAAAGAGCCCCAGTTTCTCTAATCTTTTAGCATACGAAAGGGTTTCCATACCTTTTATCAGTCACGACGCTCTCCTCTGAACCCTCGTGAGTATCGCCATATCCTTCTTAAGGTACGGCGACTAATATTGGATGCAGTACTCCAGATGTGGGCGCAGCATCGCCCAATACAACGGCAGGATAACATCCTTCGTTCTAGTTATAATACCTTGATAATACCTAGCATTCTGTTCACCTTCTTTGAAGCCGTTGCGCACTGTACCGACGGTTTCATCGTTTTATCTACCAGTAGCCCTAAGTCCTTCTCTAGGCTACTTTCACCCATTACCAGCCCTCCCATTGTATAGCTGTACATTGGGTTTCTGTTTCCTACATGCACGACTTTACATTTCTCTACATTAAAGTTCATCTGCCATTTATTCCCCCACTCACCTAGTTTGTTCAGGTCCCTTTGTAAATCTTCACAGTCCTCTTTAGTCCTAACCCCACTAAAATGTTTTGTGTCATCTGCAAATTTTATAACCTCGCACTTCATTCCTGTTTCTAGGTCATTAATAAATACATTGAACAGCAGCGGTCCGAGTACCGAACCCTGTGGAACACCACTTGTGACCCTTCTCCAGTCCGAGTAGTGGCTCGTCACTCCTCCCCTTTGCTTCCTACTCGCCAACCAATTTTTGATCCATCTATGTATATCTCCTTCTACCCCATGGTTCTTCAGTTTCCGTAGTAGGCATTCATGGGGTACCTTTTCAAAGGCTTTTTGGAAATCCAAGTATACGATGTCTATGGGGGCCCCTTCTTCCATTTGTTTGTTAATTCCTTCAAAGAAGTGCAGTAAGTTCGTTAGGCACGATCTTCCCTTGCAGAAGCCATGTTGGCTTGTTTTCATCAGTTTATTTCTTTCTAGATGCTCTTCGATGCTGTCTTTTATCAGCGCTTCCTCCATCTTCCCCAGGACCGAAGTCAGACTTACCGGTCTGTAGTTCCCTGGGTCACCTCTCGACCCTTTTTTAAAGATAGGTGTAACATTTGCTATCTTCCAATCCTCCGGGTTCACCCCTGTTTTCAGAGATAGATTACAAACCTGCTGTAGTATTTCCGCTATTTCTTCTTTTAGTTCTTTCAATGCCCTATGGTGGATTCCATCCCAGCCCTGAGGTTTGTCAGTTTTTAATCTATCTATCTGCTTGAGTACGTCTTCGAGGCTTACCTCCATGGATGTTAATTTTTCTGCTTGATCTCCTTTGAAGATTTTTTCAGGTTCTGGCACATTGGATGTGTCCTCTCTTGTAAATAATGACGAAAAGAACATGTTTAGTCTATCTGCCACTTCTTTTCCCTCCTTCACCACTCCCTTCCTATCTCCGTCATCCAGCGGTCCCACCTCCTCCCTTGCCGGCTGCTTCCCTTTAATATATCTGAAGAACGGTTTGAAATTTCGTGCTTCCCTGGCTAGCCTCTCTTCGTATTCTCTTTTTGCTCTTCTAACCACTCAGTGACATTCTTTTTGATGCTTCCTGTGCTCTTTCCAGTTTTCCCCAGTTTTGTCTTTTTTCCACATCCGGAATGATTTTTTCTCATCTCCTATCGCTTTCTTCACTTCTTTAGTTATCCACGCCGGGTATTTTGTTCGGTTCTTTTTGCATCTTTTTCTAAATCTGGGGATATATAGATTTTGCGCTACACTCACTGTGGCCTTAAATAAGGACCATGCTTGCTCCACAGTCTGCAATTTTTTCGAACTGTTCCTAAATTTCTTTCTTACCATTACTCTCATCTCTTCATAGTTTCCTTTCTTGAAGTTAACAGTTGTCGCTGTGGTTCTCTTCCCCTTCAATATTCCTACTAGAGAATGACACGGTGACAAAATTCATCACCGTCCCCGTCCCCGCGGATAACTGCGGGAAATAAGTCCATGTCATTTTCTAGTGTCTATTTCAACCTCGGTCCTTCTACACCAGCATTCTTCAAAGCAAAGCTTGCGGGTCAGTGGTTGTGCCCAATTATACTCTGATTCTTTCCTCGCGGTTATCCGCGGGGATGGGAACGGTGATGAATTTTGTCACTGTGTCATTCTCTAATTCCTACTTCAACTTTGAACTGGATCATATTGTGATCGCTGTTTCCTAACGGTCCCATTACTTCCACTTCCTTTGCAGGTCCTCTTAGCCCATTGAGGATTAGGTTCAGAGTGGCATTTCCTCTCGTTGGTTCTCTGACAAGCTGCTCCATGAAGCAGTCCTGTATAGCCTCCAGGAATCCGGTTTCCCTAGTGCATTTTGAGTTTCCAAGACTCCAGTCTATCCCTGGATAGATGTAGTCTCCCATAACAATGGTGTTACCGTTTTTGCATTCCCGCCTCATTTCGGCTTCCATTTCTTCATCGTTTATTTCAGTTTGCCCAGGTGGATGATAGTACAGGCCCATCTTTATCTTGGGCCCATTTCATCCTGGTATTTTAACCCATAGTGATTCCAATTTGTCGGTCGTCGCTGCTGTGTCCACTCTGGTCGAGTGTATGTTATCCTTTATGTATAGAGCTATTCCTCCTCCTTTCTGATCTGACCTGTCTTTGCGATAGAGTTTGTACCCCGGTAGTGCTGTGTCCCATTTGTTTTCTTCATTCCACCATGTTTCAGAGACCCCAATGATGTCTAGGTTCTCTTTTTTGGCCATGATTTCTAATTCTCCCATTTTGTTCCTTAGGTTTCCTTGCATTAGTATACATGCAATTTAAGTCCTGGTATTATCTTGTCTTCATTTTCTTTTCCTGTGCTGCGTTCTTTTTATCATCCTCTTCTTGTCTTGTCAACTCTTGTTTTTTGCCCATTTTGTCTTCCCCCTGTGCTACGTTCTTCTTATCATCCTCATGTTCCGTCAACTTTTGTTGTTTGCCCGTTGTGTCTTTCCAGCATTTTTCCCACTCAGTATCTTCTCGGGATACCTTCTTCCGAATCATCGACACCTGGTCAACTGTCTGCTTTCCCCTTCTTCTTAGTTTAAAGCCTGCTCTATTCCTCTCCTGACGTTGTTTGCTAGAAGTCTAGTTCCCGCCTTGCTCAGGTGTAGTCCATCTCTCCTGAAGAGCTTGTTCTTGCCCCAAAACATTGAACAGTTTCTCATTGAACAGTTTCTTCCTCACACCATCTCCTCATCCATGCATTTATTGATTGTAGTTCCGTCTGCCTCTTCACGTCTGCCCTCAGTACTGGTAGGATCTCTGAGAACGCTATCTTCTGAGTCCTTATCTTCAACTTCCTTCCCAGAATCTTGAACTGTTCGATCAGTGCGTTCCTGCTGTAGTCTTTCCTGCTGATCCCAATGTGGATCATCACTGCAGTCTCTTCCGTCTCTGCTCCTTCTAGGAACCTTTCAATTTTGTCGACGATGTCTTTTGTTCTTGCTCCTGGGAGGCAGGTCACTAGCCGATCCTCTCTCCCTCCTGCTATGTGGCTATCCACTTGCCTTAGGATTGAGTCTCCCACTAGGATTGCAGACTTTCCTTTTTTTAGTTTTCGCTCTGGCTGCAGGTCTGTGTCCTCGGTGTGCTTTACTGCTTCCACTTCGAGGCATCGGCAAGACCTTGCCTCCCCTTCCTGTGGGATTCCTCTATGGGCTTCTTCTTCCTTGGAGTCAGATTGCTCTTGTCCTCCATTCCATGTGGGAGTATCTTTGTTCTTCCTACAACGTTCGTGTTCTTGTTCTTCCACCCTCCTGTAGGCCTCCTCAATGAACTCCTCGAGCTCCCTGACTTGTTCCTCAATGTGCCTCTCTCTCAAAGGGTCTTCAGCTGTCCTGAATGGGTTTTCTGCGATGTAAAGTCCCTCCAGTTCCTGAATCCTGTTCTTCAGTCGACTGACTTCCTTCTTCAAGCTTTTCAGCTCCCCGAGGTAGTACACTGGGAAGCTCATCCTCTAGATTCCCTCTGCCTCCATTGTTGTCCTGCCTTTTTTGGATTCCCTCTGCTTCCATTGTTGTCCTGCCTTTTTTGGAGTACTCTTTATTATTGTATTGTATTATTGAACTCTTTATTATTGTATTGTACTTTTGATTAATCATGAAAATGGGTCCTTTACTAACAGTACAGAGTAGCACTGCTAAGGAGTTTTGTTTAGCACAGGACCCATTTTAAGTTAATGGGAAAATTAGCATGTGGCCGTAAATTCAAAAAATAGAAAAAAATCTGCCAATTTACTCATGTGGTAAAAATGGTCTTAGCATGTGGGAATAATCCTTGCGAACACGTGCTAAGGCCATGTTTTTACTGCAGTTTGGTAAAAAGATTCCAATGACTCAGTCACCTAAACTCTTAGAATATCCAGAAATACCTCCTATACCTGAATGCAACTTACCTTGATCTACTACTGAAAAAGGTGAGAGTTAAATCCAAATTAATAATAATTATTTATTTATTTAAGGCATTTATATACCACCTATCAAGGTGATACCATAGATCACGATTTACTTTTATTTAGACTTGAGGAAAAAGGAATAAATGAACAAGTACTACAATGGTTCAAATCTTATCTTACAAATCGAACTTCCACAGTCAGATTTAATAATGTAAATTCGAATTCATTTACCACATCATTTGGTATACCACAGGGTTCTATCTTGTCCCCTTTATTATTCAACATCTTCCTATCTCCGTTATTAGAAATTAGTCAGGCCTTAGGTTTTATACCATTTTCCTATGCAGACGACATACAACTTATACATCCCTTGGATCCCGAAAACCATTCAGAAATTTCAGCTATAAATCAAAAATTGGAACAAATTCAAAACTGGTTAGATACAAATAAACTTGCATTAAATATAAACAAAACAAAATCTATTCTGTTTACTTGGAAGAAAGAAATAACACTCATTAAACCTTTTCATCTTAATAACATTCAAATTAATTTGGTCCCCTCGGTTAAAATCCTTGGTATATTGATTGACGCGAATCTATCATACCACGACCATATTTCCCTCATAGTTAAAAACTGTTTCTATAAACTTCGTCAAATTAGGTCAATCTCTAAATTCCTTACCACATCATCTTTGAAAATATTAATCCATTCTTTTATAATATCAAAAATCGACTATTGTAACGCTTTATTTTTAAATATTACTAATAAGGAGAAAAGGAGACTACAAATCATCCAGAATACAGCCGTAAAATTAATTTATAATGCAAAAAAGTTTGACCATGTTTCCCCTCTCTTGAAAGACGCGCATTGGTTACCCATTGGTCATAGGATCATGTTTAAAATAATGTTTCTTATTTTTAAAACATTAGCATCTAATGAACCTCAATTCATATCCAAATTATTAATTCCTTATAAGCCAAAACGCTCACTGCGATCATCGGAACAAAATCTACTTTCGGTACCCTCATTAAAGATTATTGGGACTAGAAGACTAGATATTTTTACAGTTATGGGCCCTCAATGGTGGAATACTTTACCACAGTATATTCGATCTGAACTAGATATTGTTAAATTTAAAACACTATTAAAGACTTATTTATTTAAAGATGCCTACGATTTTACTTAATTATTTTGAAATTTTTCTCTTACATGGTGCTCTGGTTTTACAAAACCCTTCCCATTGTTCTTTCCTTTTTTTTTAACTATACCCAAATATTGTAACTTTTATCCCCATTCCTTAAACTCATGTGTGTGTTGTTTTAATTTTGTAATTTGAATTATTTTGTAAGTTTCTTCTATTTAAATTGTAATATGTACATCGCCTAGAATCTATAATAGGCGATTCATCAAAAACTGAATAAACTTGAAACTTGTTTACAATCGGGAACTCAAGTATTTGAAATAATTTGAAATAATTTGAAATGCGGTTTCTGACCAATTCACATTCCTAGTGGCATCATGATAGATAATGAGACAGGCTATTGTCTGCAAAGGTCAATCAAACTGTATTTAAAAGACTTGCCCTAGTTTTATTTTATTTTTTAATTTTATGACTTATCTTATAAAATAAAATGTTTCCCCACCCAGGATAGTTTAGTTGATCCTCTCTTTATTCAATTTTCTATACTGTTCTCCCCAGGGAGCTCAGAATGTGTGTTCTTGTGGGCTCAAAATCTATCTAATGTACCTGGGGCAATGGGGTGGGGGATTAAGTGACTTGCCCAGGGTCACAAAGGGCAATATGGGTTTGAACCCACAACTGCAGATTGCTGAGGCTCTAGCTTTAACCACTGCGCCATTCTCTCCCCACTTTTTTGATTTGACAGTCCACATTCCCATTTCTCTGTCTTCCTGAGGGCGAAACCCATTGATCAAGTCAGTCTGTGCTTCATTAATTTAGATAAAGATGATAAATTAATCTATCATGCTAGCACAGTGCAAGGCAAGCAGGGTGGTCACAGATGAAGATTATGCTATGACAATTGCTCTGTGCTCCTGTGCCAGTGGAGCTTCATGTCTGCTCAAAGCTTAAGAAGACATAGCAAGTGAGCAGGGGAACCTCTCCCAAATTTCTGTCCTGGGTTCCAACAGGTCTAAAACCAGCCCTAACAGACTACCAGAAAGAGCAGTGGATTGATGAGTGAACCTGCAGGTGTCCAACTATCACAGTGTGAATAGTAGTGCTGTAGGAATGTCTTCATTTAATTTTTCCCCCTGTATTGTTGATTGACAATGAAATGTTTGCTTTTCAACATAACATTCTTCCTAGCCAATACGGTCATGAACTGGGTTGGGAAAAGTATCATATAACCTCCAGATCTGCTCTTGGCCCTTTATTGCGAGCACTGATATAAACATCCGAATTTGAAAATTCATAGCTAGAGACCAGTAAGCCAAACGTTTTTGCATGGGTTTAATGTTGGCACAAATGGCAAGTTAGGTACTGCTGTACCAAGCTTTCAGGCAATTTTTAATTACTGACTTGAGAACTGAGGGCTGGATTCTCAAAAATCTGCATTAAAAACCAACAGGGCACTGTCGCAGGTGTTCTTGTAGCAATTTCAAAAATGCGAGTCATTCTCAAAAAGTTACGCATGCAAATGAGGTCAGTGGACAGAAGCGAAGATTCGCTGACTTTATATGCGTTGAGTCACTGGTGATAGTGATCGGCACATGTACAGAATATACAAGGAAAGAGGCATGAATGTGCGCATGTGCCGGGAAAACTAACGCAATGCAATAAGCGCATGCCTTGTTTGAGAATAATATATGCTTACATCATATGTGCGTGGCATAAGTGGCTGTAGCAGTTGGTTTCTGTGTGGAAATACAGCAGTGTTTGTCATCTTGCTTCAAACTTTTTCAATCGGTCAGTACAAAAGCAGGTTTTGCAGGAAGGGAGAGGAGGGGAGAAGCAATGCTGGCTTCAAGCCTTCCGCTTCCCAAAACTATTATAATTCAGGTAAATCTTGTAATTTGTTTTTAATGTAAAATTTTATCATGAACCACAGCCTGTGGGAGGGGTTTGAGCCGCCCGGGCCAATCAACGGATGGCTGGCTTGTGGGATGGATGGGCTTGGTATCCATCTGTCCGGCCACTGATTTAAAGGTAGGGGGGATTGGGGGTGGGGGGGATCGAGGGGTGGGGGTGAGTTGAGGGCAGGAGGGCCTGGGATCTTTCCTGCCTGTATTTTAGGGGGTAGGGGCAGTGGTGTACCTAGGGTATGTGGCACCCGGGGCCCATCATTTTTTGTCACCCCCCCCATGTAAAAAAATATTTTTTGTAATGACCATGAAACGGAATAAATGGTCAGAATAGAAACAGGCAGTGAAAATTTTCTTATATTCCAAACATAACATAACATAAATTATGTCTGAATTGTCATGACATCAGAAGTACATATGGAGTAGTTGCAGGTGATGCTTGGGACAGTTCTGATTGTGTTAGTTCGGTTTTATGTGTTTTTTGAATAGAAGGGTTTTTATTTCTTTTTGAAGGTTTTGCAGTCTGTGGTTGATGTCAATTGGTTGTAGAGTTGGGGGTCGAGTGTTGCAGCTCGAATGGCTAGGAGGTTGTCGAACTGTTTTTTCTTTTGACATTTTTGGTTGGAGGGTGTGTGAATGATGCGTGAGTTCTCCTTTGTCTGTTTGAGGTGGATTGAATTATTTAGCTGAAGAAATTAGTTACCCCCTCATCCCACACACATTAATTCTCTTTCATTATAAAAAAAACATTGATAAGTTCCCAGAAAAAAAATACATTAAAATAAAAAGTGAAAACAAAGGCCCCTACAGATGAGAACATAACAAGAATAGCCTAACTGGGTCAGACCAATGGTCCATCATGCCCAGTAGCCCATTCTCATGGTAGCCAATCCAGGACACTAATACCTGGTCAAAACCCAAAGAGTAGCAACATTCCATGCTACCGATCCAGGGCAAGCAGACACTTCCCCCATGTCTTAATAACAGATTATGGACTTTTCCTCCAGGAATTTGTCTAAATCTTTCTTAAAACCAGCTACACTATCTGCTTTTACCATAACTTCTGGCCACTTCATTTTTAAGTTTAGATCTTTCCTTTCAAACAGAGACCTTGCTAGATGTCAAATACAGCACAAGGTAACTTCACATGGACTTAGCTGTGCAGGAAATGTGAATCTCCTCATACACCCACCATATAGTGCAAAAATGTGCAAAGGTCTGTTTTTTTCTTTCGATCACTACATAGCCTAATGCCACACAAGCAGTGCTGTTACAAACATATTCTGTAGGTCAATGCTAAGGATAACAAAGTTTCCTTCCTTGGACCAGAAGGAGATACTGATAAACAACACCCAAAGACCCACTCAGTGTGTGAACCAGTTGAGTGGAGTGGACTAACTGGGGGGTGGAAATGGTCCCGGAGTTTGCTCAGCAGAATTTCCCAGACAACCTCTTCCTCTCAACACATTGACACGCTGCCACCACCACCACCACTAGGAACACCTCACTGGGTAGGCCAGCTATGCTATAAACTTTATAAAACACATTATTATATTTTCTTATAAAGCACATATTTTAACTGAACTCTCTGACATCCTCAGCCTTTCCATTCACAAAAATAGAAGGAAGAAAAGTTCCCATTTCCTGCTGTCTCATGTCCCCGGCCTATACAATATTTTTTTTCTGCAGACCCTTCAAAAGTCTGACCAAATCCTCGTTTCACTTGCATTATAAAGTACTGAGGATGCCATCTCTCCCCAATCCCAGGCCCTAAAGTCTAAGACAGTAGCGCAAACTAATGCTGCCAGATTCAGGAAAAAAAGATTTCGATTCGATTCAGCCTATTGAATTGGTTTTTCAATTCGATTTTTCTGCCCAGTTGGGTGATTTTTTTCAAAACTCCTGGTGGGTTTTATAGCTTTTTCACCCCCTTTGGCTTCTCCTAACCACACTGGCGCTGTGGTGTAAATAAAATAAAGAAACAAAAAGGACTTTTCCTCTCTCTGTTAAATCCTAGCTCACGTATGCAGTCCAACACCAGCTCTGGCAGGATACACATTTCAAATCTGACATATTATAATCACAAAACAGAAAATAAAATTAATTTTTCTACCTTTTGTTGTCTGGTTATATTTCAAATCTTGTTGGTCCAAGGCTCTGGTTTTCTTCCGATAACTTGCTTGCCAGGGTCTCCTTCTTTCTTCTTTCTGCATGCTAACCATCCATCTGCCAACTCTGTCTTCCCTTTCCATTTCCCTTCCCTCCCCAGGAAGTCTGGTATCTTTCCTTTTTTTCATCTCCCTCCACAGATCCACCTTTTCTTAACTACCCTTTCATCCGGCATCTCTCCCTCCTTCCCCACCACCCCAGAGTCCACCATCTCTCCCTTTCTTTTCCCAATTACCCTTCTATCCAGTATCTCTATCCCTCCTCCACACCATCCCTTGTGTCCAATTTCTCTCCCTTTCTGTTCCTTCCCTCCCTAAATCCCATGGTCCATCATCTCTCTCCCTCTCCTCTATTTTCAGACCCATTATTTCTTCCCCCCCCCCCAAGTTTGGCATATGCACGTCTCTTTGAACACCCTCTTCCCTCTTTGTACTTGTAAACCAGTGTCCCACCCAAAGGCCTGTCCCCCTTTAAAGGTCTGCCTGTCCCCCCTTGAAGGCCTGCACCCCCTTGAAGGTTGGCACCCCCACCAAAGGCCTGCACCCCCCTTGAAGGCCTGTCCCCCCCTTGTAGGCCTGTCCCACCCCCTTGTAGGCCTGTCCCACCCCCTTGTAGGCCTGTCCCCCCCCTTGAAGGCCTGTCCCCCCCTTGAAGGCCTGCACCCCCTTGAAGGCCTGTCCCCCCCTTGAAGGCCTGCCTGCCTGTCCCCCCCTTGAAGGCCGGCACCCCCTTGAAGTTCGGCACCCCCCCGAAAGCCTGCACACCCCTGAAGGCCTGTCCCCCCCCCCCTTGAAGGCCTGTCTCACCTCCTTGAAGGCCTGTTTCACCCCCTTGTAGGCCTGTCCCCCCCCCTTGAAGGCCTGCACCCCCTTGAAGGCCTGCACACCCCTTGAAGGCCTATCCCCCAAGGCCTGCCTGCCTGTCCCCCCCCTTCAAGGCCTGTCCCCCCCCCTTGAAGGCCTGCACCCCCTTGAAGGTCTGCACCCCCCCCCGAAGGCCTGCACCCCCCCGAAGGCCTTTCCCCCCCTTGAAGGCCTGTCCCCCCCTTGAAGGCCTGCCTGCCTGTCCCCCCCTTGAAGGCCTGTCCCCTTCCTTGAAGGCCGGCACCCCCTTTAAGGTCGGCACCCCCCCGAAGGCCTGCACACCTCTGAAGGCCTGTCCCCCCCCTTGAAGGCCTGTCCCACCTCCTTGAAGGCCTGTTCCACCCCCTTGTAGGCCTGTCCCCCCCCTTGTAGGCCTGTCCCCCCCTTGAAGGCCTGCCTGCCTGTCCCCCCCCTTGAAGGCCTGTCCCCCCCTTGAAGGTCTGCACCCCCCCCGAAGGCCTGCACCCCCCCTTGAAGGCCTGTCCCCCCTTGAAGGCCTGCCTGTCTGTCACCCCCCTTGAAGGCCTGTCCCCCCCTTGAAGGCCTGCCTGCCTGTCCCCCCCTTGAAGGCCTGTCCCCCCCTTGAAGGCCTGCATCCCCTTGAAGGTCTGCACCCCCCCGAAGGCCTGTCCCCCCTTGAAGGTCTGCCTGCCTGTCAACCCCTCCACCCTTGAAAGCCTGCCTGCCTGCCCGCCCGCCCCACTCTGAAGGCCTGATGCCCCAACCCACCCCGAAGGACCACTCACCCCCCTGGCCTCCCCGCACCACCTATGAAGCAGCCGCAGCAGGTTCGTGACGTCAGCTATCCCTGCGCTGCTTAGGGCTGCTTCCTGCGCCGCGGTCCCGCCCCTCCTCTGATGTCAGAGGAGGGGCGGGACCGCGGCGCAGGAAGCAGCGCCAAGCAGCTCAGGGATCGCTGACGTCACAATCCTGCTGCGGGCTGCTTCATAGGTGGTGCTGGAAGTTCAGTGGGGCGAGCGGTCCTTCGGGCGTGGGGTGGGGACTGAACGGCAAGGCCGTGAACACCCCCTCAGGGCTGGCACCCGGGGCGGACCGCCCCCCCCGCCCCCCCCTTGGTACACCACTGGGTAGGGGGTGTTGCCGAGCCATGAGTGCTTGGACTCCCTCTTGCCCCGATCCAGTCGGGGAACATCAGGGTGTCGTGGGGTAGGATGACTTGGGCTCCCTCCTGCCCTGATCGTTGTCAGGAGGGGGAGGGGAAGGGTGGATCGTGGCAGGGGAGATGAGCCGCGATCAGCTCAGTGGCCCCTTTTTTGCACTTATACCTTTTACGACTCGGTCTAAGTCAAAACATATAAATGCCAACTAGACAACCTGACTAAAGTTTTGGTTATACCTGCTGCACGCCTAGGTCTAGGTTGGCCCACCGCCCACCCATTCCCCTCCTCTAAAAACGCCTCTTTTCACTCTATGCGTTTAGAGGCAGGGGAAAGGCCTAAACTGGTTTTAGATACGTCTAAAACCAGCTTTGATTATGGGTACTTGGATGATCAGGCTTTTTGATCGTCCAAGTACCCATTTAGGCCACTTTTTAGACGTTTGGGTTTTTTTTATTATGAGCCCCATAATGTATGTCTCATGTAATTTTTTTAATTTTTTTTTTCATCAGTCACTGTCAAAACATATGCCACAAGATGCACTTTGTAACAGTGCTGGCAGTGTACCGACACAGTCACTGATTTTTATCACCAAAAGCCGACGCTGCTCTTGAAGAATGGCTCGGTGATTTTTTAGAATCCACTGGCATGCTCATTTCAATGTTAAAGAGTTAATTTGTATGAAAATGTTGCATACTGCTAGAAAGCTTGCTAAAGACTGTGATAAGCTGTTTTGATAATCTGCTGCTAAAATGTGTGCATGTTAAACCATCAGGAACCAATTTAGCGACCACGTTAAAGCTTTGAGAATCCGGCCTTGATTCGTTAAGGCTCTTCTCCCATTCTGTGTTTTTGAAGGGGAGGTGGTAGAGCTTAATAGAGCTTTAAAGACAAGAGCAGTGGCATAGAAGGTAGGTGTGTGGACCACCCTGGGCTCCATCTTGGTGGGGGCGCCAGCACCTTTTCGTCGCCCCACACACACACATACTCCCTTCCCTGTTCCCCCACATACCTCTTTAAATCTTTACCAGTGCTAGCAACTACTCGCGCCGGCCTGGCTCCTTCTTAAATCACTTTTGGGTTGTAGGGCCAGGAAGTGATGTCAGAAAGAAAGCCAACGCCAGCACGAGCAGCAGCCCGAAGAAGCTGCTCGACTGGCAAAGATTTAAAGATGTATGGGGTTGGGAAGGGAGGGAGAGTGTGGTATGGAAGGAGCGGAGTTGTGGCGCGGTGGGGTGCCACCTACCCTCACTACGCCACTGAACAAGAGCGCTATTCACTCTGAGTGGGAGTCCTCCACCTACAGTTCTGCCAGTTGGTGGTGCTGTTTCACAATCATAATTTCAATAGTAAAAGACAGGCAAGCTCTGCAGGACCCAGAAAACCCGCCTGTCCCTAGCGACTAAAAACACAATATTGAAGCACTGCTCCCCACTGGCAGCAAAATAGTTTGAGGACTCCCGCTCAGCTTAGAGCAGGGATCTCAAAGTTCCTCCTTGAGGACCGCAATCCAGTCAGGTTTTCAAGATTTCCCCAATGAATATGCATTGAAAGCAGTGCATGCACATAGATCTCATGCATATTCATTGGGGAAATCCTGAAAACCCGACTGGATTGCGGCTCTCAAGGAGGGACTTTGAGATCCCTGGCTTAGTGGGAACAGTGGACAAGAGCAGCATATTTAGCAAGGTAGTGTAAATGTGTTTAGAAATGAAGCCTCTTGTACAAATTATATCTTAAGGGACTATTGCTTTCCTGGGTTTGTTTGTTTTTTTAATAAACAAATTAACTAAATGATAAT
Source organism: Geotrypetes seraphini (assembly GCF_902459505.1). Taxonomy (NCBI): domain Eukaryota; kingdom Metazoa; phylum Chordata; class Amphibia; order Gymnophiona; family Dermophiidae; genus Geotrypetes; species Geotrypetes seraphini. Next base: position 174,451,456 of record NC_047089.1, read on the forward strand.
TCTGATGGTTATAAGAGTTGGTAGGTTCTTTTTTGGTTGCTTTTATAAAGACATCATTAGATTGAATTGCTTGTCATTCTCTCCTCTCACCTCCCACTGTTAGCTTGGCTAAGGTAAAATAATTCCGAAGTGATTTACGCAGCAGTAACGGAGGAAGTAATTGTGGTGTTAAAATGAAAGTTCCATTGCCTTTTAATTCTAATTGTCTTTGTTCTATTTATTGGTGAACAAGGCATTTTTCATTATCTAAAACAGCGTCAAATTAACTGGGGGAGATTAAGCAAAAAAAGATGTTAAAGCTCAGTATATTCAATAATCTTCACTGTTAAAGTGATATGCTATTTTGAGGGCTTACATATAAATGATTCCAGGACAGAATTAGGCCATGGTGAACATAAGAACATAAGCAATGCCTCTGCTGGGTCAGACCTGAGGTCCATCATGCCCAGCAGTCCGCTCACGTGGCGGCCCAACAGGTCCAGGACCTGTGCAGTAATCCTCTATCTATACCCCTCTATCCCCTTTTCCAGCAGGAAATTGTCCAATCCTTTCTTGAACCCCAGTACCGTACTCTGCCCTATTACGCCCTCTGGAAGCGCATTCCAGGTGTCCACCACACGTTGGGTAAAGAAGAACTTCCTAGCATTCATTTTGAATCTGTCCCCTTTCAACTTTTCTGAATGCCGTCTTGTTCTTTTATTATTTGAAAGTTTGGTCAAGGTAATGCCATTAGGGGTCAGCTAGATTTGCCCTCTAGGTTCATCCCATCCTGAGTTTATCTCATATCATGCAGAGGCTCTTAGTCTTGCTTTTCTTACAAATCCTTGTATCCACCCATGCCTGGATCAACTGGTTGGGAAATTCTGGAGGTGGTTGGCGAGTTTTGATGGTAGCTGGGAGTCAAATTCTTGGGTTGGCTGGGAGTCAGATTCTTGGATTGTAAACTTGGCCTCACTGAGGATTCTCAGCATGACATTTGGCAAATCAACTTGACTTTTATGCTTTTGTTTGACAAACTATATTCTTTTAAAATATCACAGTTGTATTGTTTTCTGCCTTCTTTTGCCAATCATCAGTGGGCCAATGCAAATTGGCTGGTCATCATGAGTGACTTTTTAAATCTCAGACGTGTTCAGTGTTCAGTGCCACAGTACTGAAAGAGCTATACATTCACTTCGGTATTATCTTGGGTTTGTGCCAACAACCCCACAAAATTATCCCCCTCTCCAGGAAGCTGTGATCAAGGACCTTGCTGAGAGATCTCCAGTCCATGCAGAACCCCTCCACCCTCACTCCATGTCTTGATTTCTCATCATTCAAGACCCTTTTCTCCTGGAATTACCCTTCTGATGACCCTCCCCACAAGCATCATACTTTCTCTTTCCAATTTTCCATCTAGATTTTAAGGAATATTCAGCCAACAGTGGTCAACATTTTTTTTTTTTGGCAGCTGCTGGCATTATGCCCAGATATTCAATGCCTAGCCACGTTCTGGCACCAGCATTGAATATCCAGGCTTGTGTGGTAGATTGTCCCTTATCCATTTACGCACAATATTCAGCACTAAGTAAAACCAGATAAAGATAGGGCTTTTATGTTCTCCAATTTGTCTGATTAACATAGGCCTACCACATAAATACTGACTCCACTCATGGACCGCCCACAAAATAACCAGCTATGACTTTTGGGCAAAAGTTGATATTCTGCTGCACTATGCAGTTAAATATAGCTGAACATCAGCAGATAGCCTTGCATAGGCGATTTAACCTACCAGAAGTCTCTCTTACCCAGTTACACTGCTTTGAACATGGACCCTTTGATGTCCTTCTCTGTAGCTTCATGCTTTCATCCTTAGCATGCACAGATCAAAGCATGAAGCTACAGAAAGTAAGTATACTTGGAGGCATAGACAGCAAACCATTAGAAGACAAGTTTGTGGGGCTCTTTTTATGTTTGGGGGCAGAATATATTGGAAAAGAGGGTAGCTATGTGATTGGGCAGGTCAGTCATGGCTCTATGAGCCAGAGAAGATGTGATGTAAAACCAAGTTTCCCAGAAGAAAGCAGAAAGTAAAGCAGAAAAACTCTTTTAACCTATAGCTGCACAGTGTAGACACTGGGAAAAGCTGTACGGTCAGACTGTAGAGAGGGGAAAGAGGAAGCATATTCTAGTGGTTTATCTCAGCAGTCAGCCCAGGGCAGAAATCATGGTTTCTGGATGTGGTAGCTCCAGCCCTCTTTCCTTTTAGAGGTTTGCTGCCAGCCTCCTTAACTCTCAAAGCAGCTGTAGCAGAAGGGTATGGCTGTCAGGCTTTGCAAGGGAGTAGGCTACATTACATTATATTAGGGATTTCTATTCCACCATCACCTTGCAGTTCAAGGTGGATTACAAAAGAATTATCCAAGATGTATTACAACAAGAACTTACAAAAAAAAAAAAAAAATTGGTCATTTTCAAAAAGAGTAAGAAATGGGTAAGGTTATTTGTTTGGGGTAGTTGGCTTTTGTGAGAGGTGGAGTTTGAGACTTGCAGTATTATTTCTTCTTTCAGAGTTTTCTTGAAGAGTATGGTCTTTATTTCTTTTCTAAAAGTCTTGTAGTTGAGGGATGCCGTCAGTAGATTGGCAATTTGGTTGTCTAGTTTGGCTGCTTGAGTGGCCAGGAGGCCATCATATAGTTTTTTCCGTTTGACCTCCTTAATTACGGGGTATGAGAATGGGGTTGAGTTTTCCTATGTCTGGTTGCGGTGTTGTAGATGAGGCGGTTATTCAGGTAGTTTGGACTGTCTCCGTATAAAGTCTTAAATAGTAGGCAGTAGAATTTAAATTGTATTCTTGCTGGGATCAGAAGCCAGTGTGATTGGAGATATGCTTCTGTAATGTGATCATGTTTCTTTAATGAGTAGATGAGTCTTAATGCTGTGTTTTGGATAGTTTGTAGTTGTTTTGTTATGGTTGTAGGGCATGGGAGTAGTCAAGTAGGCCTAGTATTAAGGACTGAACTATGAGCTGGAATTCAGTTTTCTCGAAGAATTTACGAACTTGTCTTAAGTTTCTCATGACTAAGAATGACTTTTGTATTGTTTTATTGATTTGCGGTTGCATAATGCAGCATCTGTCGATAGTTATCCCTAGCAGTTTTAGGGTGGTTTGTATGGGGTAGTTGATTGTGTTGATTTCAATGTTGGTTATGGTTGGTATTTTGTTGTTTTCTAGGAGGATGAATTTCGTTTTATCTGGGTTCAATTTCAGTTTGTGATCTTTCATCCAGGTTGCTATTGATTTTAGTGTTTGGTATATTGTGTTCGTCATGGAGAGTTCAGGTTGATCGAAGGGTATGAGAATGGTAATGTCATCGGCAGAGCTGTAGGAGGTTATGCCTTGTTTGTCCAGGTGAGAAGCCTACAAATAAAAAGAGAAGAGAGCCTGTTAGCAGAAGGTTAAAAGTGGGCTGTTCCCTTGGAGCTGTATGCTGCTCATCCCTAGGGAAAGACTCTGAAGCCAGTCAGGCCCTTAGTAGGGAGCAGAGTGGAGTTGAGTGCCTTACAGAAAAGGAAGCACTTAGAAAGTAAAAGTATTTCAGTATTTCTTTTGAGAGGTGAGCAAGCTGTCTGAGAAGGGGAAGATTGTAAAGCAAAATTCTGGTCCTGGGGGGAAGGAAGACGAGGAAGACTCTTCTAAGTAAATGAAGTTTGGTTAATTCTTTATAGGGAAGCAAAGTAGGTTAAGCAGAGGGAGACTGAAAGGAAGGAAAATAGGGTCTGCATCCAGTAAATACAGAAACGAAAAAATGAAGGCAGATAAAGACCAAATGGCCTATTTAGGGCTCCTTTTACGAAGACGTGTTAGCGGTTTTAGCGTGCGCTAAACCCGCGCTACGTGGCTAGAACTAACGCCAGCTCAATGCTGGTGTTAGAGTCTAGCGCGGCCGGCAGTTTAGCGCGTGCTATTACGTGCGCTGAACAGCTAACGCGGCTGTTAAAAGGAGCCCTTAGTCTGCCCATCCATAACATCTGCTATCTCTCCTTCTCAGATATCCTATGTACTTGTCCCAAGCTTTCTTGAATTCAGATAAATTTACCACCCTTCCCTTGAAGAAGTATTTCCTCAGGTTACTTCTGAGTCTATCCTCTTTTAACCTCATCGATGCTCTCTTATTCCAGAGCTTCGTTTCAACTGAGACTCACCTCCTATGCATTTATGCCACAGAGGTATTTAAATGTCTCTATCATATCTCCCATCTTCCACCTTTCCTCCAAAATACACATAATCTGATCTTTAAGTCTGCCCACTTACACTTGATGATGAAAACCTCTGACCGTTTTATGAGGGAGTGCTGAAAAGTCCTCAGCCCAACCAACCAGCTTCCTAAATTCTGAGCATTATTTTGTCACAATAGCAGAAAAGAGTGTGATCTTTTTGAAGTGCCAGGTTCAAGTTTAAGTTAAATTTATTTGATATACCACAAATATAAAACCGAGGTATATAAAATTTGCAGAAGCAAAATTATCTCTTTTGACATTGTTTCAGATCATTGATTGAACCGCATCCATGTCATTCTCTTCTTGGTTGGGATGAGAACTTTTCAACACTCCCTTGTAGTAGCCACCCTCTGGATAGACTCCATCCTGTTTATATATTTTTGAAGCTGCAGTCTCCAGAATTGTACATAATATTCTACCTGAGATCTCACCAGAATTTTATACAGGGGTACCAATATCTCCTATTTCCTACTGGCCATTCCGCTCCCTATGCAATCAAGCATCCTTCTAGCTTTTGCTGTTGACTTTTCTAGCTGTTTGGCCACCTTAAGATAATCACATTCAGCCACACACAAGTTCTGCTCCTCTTTCATGAGCAAAATTCTTCATCCCTTAAACTGTATTGTTCCCTCTGGTTTTTACAGGGCTCAAGGAAAAGAGGGTATTCTTATTGGGCTAGAGGAATCTGTTAGAACAGGTAGACCCATAAAACTAAGAGTTGGGCAGGAAGTTCCAAGCAGCAACAGGAGCTGATTTTCAAAAGTAAGCAGCTTTTGAGAATCACACATGGGCATCCTATATAGAATCGCATCAGTCCTAATGGACAGACACATAACCTCGTCTAACCATTCCAATTCTCTAACCGGTGTCCATGTCACAGACACCATTTAGAGAATCACATTGCCGCTGAGCTGATCAGAACAAGGTCTGCCTCTTCAAAATGGTGGGCCTACCCCCTCCTAGTGCATCCTGATTGGCTCAGGCATCTAGGACTCTTCCCATAGTAGTAGGAATGGCCTTAGGGATCTGGCCTTTCGGAGTCTTAGGCAACTCCTAGTGCATCCCAGAATGCACTGGAAAGGAGGCTTAAGACTCTGGTTGGCCCAGGTGCCTAGAGCCCCTCCTATGGGAGAGGTATTAGGTATCTGGGCCAATCAGGGCCTTATGCCCCTCCCCAGTGTATCCTAGGATGCACCAGGAAGGGGAAGGCCTGTTGTTCTGAAGAGGTGGGTCTGCCGGCCAGAGGGGGTAGGCATCCTTCTGTCTGGTCTTGCTTTTAAAGGTAGGGGGGTTTGGAGTGGGGATCGGGGTTTTGAGGGTCATGGATATGGGAGATGCTGGAAGGAAGGAATGGGCATCCCTCCTGCCGGGGATGTTGTGGGGGTATGTGCCGGCAGGAGGGAGTAGGCATCCCTCCTGCCATGGACAAGGGAGGGGGGTCAGGGTGGCGATGGGAGGGAGTGGGCATCCATCCTGCTGGTCAATTTGTGGTGGTGTTTGGGGTTTCCTGCCTTGGCCGTTCAGCTGATCGTGGCAGGGAGATTCCCTTGCTGTGATTATTTTAGCGGCCCCATCTATGTAAAATGAAGGCCAACATTTTGCTGGTCTACATTTCAGACGCCTCTCACAGCCCTAGGAAGACACCTAGGACCACTTAAGCTCGCCTAAATCCACTTCCGAGCAAAACCACGTCTACACCCAACCTTGAACAAGCTTAAGCATCCCTAGGCACCTTCCTGTACCCGCAACAGATGCCTACAGTTTAGGCGGCCTGCCTCAGGTTGTTTTGTTTTGTTTTTTTTTAAACGTGTGTCCCAATTGGCTGGTTAGACAGCAGTAGATCGCCTACCGCCATCTACAATCGGTACGTCATTTATAGAATTTGGCCTGCAGTGTTTTCTCATAAGTTAAAGCAATATTACTTTTGGGGATTGTTATCATCTTTTCATGGACATAGGCCATTGTCTCTGTGAACTGAAGCTTAAGCAACTCCACAGTAAGCTTGATGGTGTTGTTATAATGGGTGACCATTGTTTGTTTTTTGGTTATCAATTTTCTACAGTAACAATATAAACACATAAACCTCAGTCAATAACTACTATGACTCTTCAGTACATGGCAATGAACACCCCACCCCCCCTTCCCCCTTCCCTTTCACCTCCACCCCTCCCCCCTCTGCTTGAGTGCCCATTTTCTTAGTGTTTTGGAATTCATACAGCATCCTGCTTTAATATTTAAACATTACTATTTTCTTGCCTTTTCCCCCCTCAGCCTCTTTTCCCTAAGAAGCACTATGAATGTCTAACAAGCTGTGAGTTTCTCAAGTCCGTCCTGTCCGTGAAGCAAGGAGACTGTCCAGCGGCAGAGAAAGCTAGTGGTTTTGCGGCCGCCTGCGTTGAGAGCTGTGAAGCAGACAGTGAATGCTCGGGGGTGAAGAAGTGTTGCTCCAATGGATGTGGGCATACTTGCCAAGTGCCCAAAAATCTATACAAAGGTGGGAATTAATACTAGGTACTGTGATAGCCAATGTTTAGCCTTCTACAGAACTATGGTAAGCATAGATCATCTTGTATAAAGGGAGGAATGAGATGAGGGTCACATTACCAGAAACACAGAGACCGTTTTATTAAAGGATGAGGTTAGCACACACCAACAGGCTACTGCTCAATGCATTAAAGCATTTTGCTGTTTCTTGTCTGTTTGCACAAACTAATCCATAAGTTACCAGTTTTTTTAGAAGTATTTTTTGCAGGGGCTCTATTAGTTAGTGGTGGTGGTCCCAATTAGTTAGCATGATAGTAATCAGATAATGCAGAGTTATTGTGGAAGCACTTAGCACAGTGCCAACTTTAGTGCCCCTCTGGCCTCAGTCCCTGTGCTCCCCACCCCAGAATGCCCCTACCTGCTTCACAATTCCTTCACATCTTATTTAAAGATGCTTTTATAATCCCTCACTTACCCTTTACTACACAGATGAAATCTTCCACCCCCATTGTATTTACCATTTACATTTCTCTAGCCTATCTGTTATTGTATTTCTACCCCCTAACCCAGGGCTGCCCAAGTCCGGTCCTCGAGATCTACTGGCAGGCCAGGTTTTCAGGATATCCACAATGAATATGAATGAGAGAGATTTGCCTGCCCTGTCTTCTTGGTATGCAGATCTCTCTCATGCATATTCATTGTGGATATCCTGAAAACCTGACCTGTCAGTAGATCTCGAGGACCGGACTTGGGCAGCCCTGCCCTAACCTATTGTATGATAAAGTATGTCTTTTATTTGATCAGTATGTATTACCCATATTTTACCTTTGTACGCTGCTTAGAAGCTTGATAAGCGGAATAACAAATTTTAAATAAACTTGAAGTTTGAAGAAAGGAGAGGTGCTCTTTGTGACCCTGGGAAAGTCACTTATTCCCCCATTGCCCCAGGTACATTAGATAGAGTGTGAGCCCACTGGGAGAGATAGGGAAAAATGCTTGAAAATCTCAATATAAACCAAAAACTAAAATAAATAAATAAATAAGATAAAAAGGGAAAGCAGTAGAGTTGCTAAACTGGAAAACAACAGACTTTTCAAGACTCCAGTTCAAACCAACTCATACCTTCTTCTGTTTTAGATCTTGTTTGTCTTTTTGTTTGAATTTGCTCTGAGTTTTGGTTTATTAATACTTTGGGACTATGGATCATTTTTATCAATTCATGGAAAAGGTGCCAGTACTAGTACCCATGAGTGCCCCATCAAAAAAAAAAAAACAAACCCTGGTTATAGGTGGAATAAAAATGATCAAATACATAAATAAACAGATAAAAAGAAACCTATGCAAGACTAACCTTAAAGTGGGATTGCAAATGAAGATGTGATTCCCAAATAAATATATATAAAAAAATTGCTGAGAAACTATTTATTATATAAAAAGCAAAGTTTTCAAGAACAGTTTCTGTTGTGAAAAATGATTACACATAACAATATCCCATTTGAAATGTATGTAATAGGCAGTTGGAATTTAAATTAATATTAGCAATAGGTCTTTTATCTCACACCTGTATTTCATTATAGAAGTCGGTTGCAGAGTTCTGAATGGTTATCCCATTCAGAACATCCATAAAAAGTGACATAATTTTATTTGATACCCACATCTGTCTTTATGAGAAGGGTGGAATCAGTCAACACGCCTGTTTTAAAGTTTAAACATCATTGGTTGCTCTTTATTTTTACCCCCAAGATGATAGATTAGAGGAAATACTTAGATTTTAATGGCCCTGTTGAAATTTCTGCATTTGCCAGATTATATTGGCCTAGGGAATGCCTGCTGACACTTAGTAAATCAAGGATATAAACTTCATGAAAACCGTCTTAAGCAAAATATAGTGGGATGTCTTTTCACAGGTATAGAAAGGTCTGCTGCATTGGAATCCTTTTTCTCAGCTGCAGGAATCCAAAACACAAGTGGTGTTATGCTGTTACTCTTAGGGTCATGTGGATATTTTGTAGACCGATAAAGGTTCTCAAACAGAACTGGCAAACGTTGTATATTTCACATATGCTGGAACTCTCTTTGAACTGTGCTCAGAGCTGTAAATATCAGATAAAACAATGGGTCAATCCCAAAAAGATATGCCTGTATTCCTGCTCTCAATCACTGCACATGTTCAAATAATGCCCCAATCCACTCATTTCAAACACCTATTCAATAATATGCTCACTTATCTGCTCCTCATTCTTTTGAAGTACTTCTGGAAGAGGTGTGGACCTGAAGAGCTTCTAACATTTTAAGTAAGAATTGTGGATATGTAGTGGAAGGAAGGAAGTGGGGAGGAGAGAGAGGAGCAGATGCTGGATGGAAGTGGGGAGGGGAGAGAGGACATATACTGGATGGAAGGTGGGGATAAAGAAAAAAGGTTTCATGCTGGAAGAGGGTAGAGTTAAATACTGAAAAGAGTGAGGAAAAGAGATGGCAAGCTGTATGTAGACACAATGAAAAAGAGGGAAATTAAGGACTGGATAGTAAGAAAGAATTTAGAGAGAGACAAAAAATAAATTGAGAAGGAAGACCAAGGAAGAAAAGGAAGGGAAAGGAGAGGAGAGAGAGGTGCCAGAGCATGGGGGAGGGGAGGAGACAAAAACCAGATCTGGGGGAGGAAAGGGGGAAGGAGACAGATACCAGATCTGAGGGGAGGAAAGGAAGAAAGAGAGATCCTAAGGGAATAGGAGACTGGAGAAGGCATGGGATGGGAAATGGGAGAGCTAGAGCATGAGAAAGGGAGAAGGAAAGTTGGTAAGTAGCTGAAAAGTAAAAAGGACAAGGGTGAAATCTGAGTGGTCAGAGAGGCAGAAAAGTAAAATAGGGCAGGAAGAGCTGAAAAGGAAAGATCAATGTATCAAAGAAAGTAGTGATGGAATGAAACAAGACAAGAGAGAGGAAAAAAGTCATATGGACCGCAACCACTGAAAAGGGAATTATCAGAAGACGCAGGAAAGCAGAAATGACAAAATGGGACCAACATGATGGAAAATAAAATGTGCAGACAAAGATAGAAAAAAAAAGTGTTTTTATTTTAAACGTATTACCTGGATATGTTAGCTTTGGGATATGTGCATCACAGATATTTTAATTGTGTTCAGTGGCTTACCAGACAGCAGACCGGGGGGGGGGGTGAAGGATGGTGGTGGGCATCAAATTTTCTTCTCACCATGCCCCATGCCTCCTACCAAATGCAAAATATAATATAATATACCAAATGCAAAATCCAAAAGCCATGCCAGCTGAAGATCTCTTCCTCTAGTTCGGCAGCCAGAACACTTTAAGATCTGTAACTGCTAGCTGCTCAGAGACACTGCCGCTAGCTGCAGAGCTTGGAGATTACTGGCTGCAAGACTGGAGGAGGTGGTCATCATCTGGCAGGGTTTTGAGATCCTCACCAGCCAAGCAAGAGATGGATAATTTTTATGGGCCTGGGATCCCTGTGTGTTCAGTAAAGAAAAAAGTGCATATTTGGTTTTATTTCTCTAGTGTTGTAATACGTGCTGAGTTTAATTTCTTGGGGTTCCCAGTTCAATTTATATTTATTTTCAAGTTTTATTTCAAGTTTCAAGTTTTATTTCACATTTGATGGATCGCCTATTTCGAAATTCTAGGCGATGTACATAATAATATAATATAGAAACTTTAACCAAATTACAAAATCAATTAAGACTCACATGAAAGATAGGGAAGGAGGGTAAAGTTACAATGTGGGAGAAGAAAAAAACAAAAAACCAGGGAAGAACGAAAGGTAGGGTAAAATTTATGAATAAAAATTTATGCGTAAAAAATTTATGCATTAAAATTGTTTAAGGGCGTCCTTTAGTTGTATTATAAATCAAAGGCGTCCTTAAATAAATAAGATTTTAAAAGCTTTTTAAATGTTATGATATCACTTTCAATTCTGATGTAATGGGGAAGGGAGTTCCACCATTGTGGCCCTGCGACAGTAAACATTTCAGCTCTTCGTGTTCCGATGACTTTTAATGATGGGACAGTTAATAAGTTTTGATTAGATGAGCGCAGGGATCTTTGAGGTGTGTATGGGATAAGTGATTTTAATATAAATTGTGGTTCGCTGAATGTGAGGGTCTTAAAAATTAGGAACATCAGCTTGTAGAGGATCCTGTGGTTAACTGGTAACCAATGCGCGTCAATTAATAATGGGGTGACATGATCGAATTTTTTTGCATTGTAGGTTAACTTTATGGCTGTGTTCTGAATGATTTGCAGTCTTCTTTTTTCTTTTTGGCTGATATTTAAAAAAAGGGCGTTACAGTAGTCTATTTTAGTTATGATGAATGAATGGATTAAAATCTTTAATGATGAAGGATAGAGAAATTTGGAAATTGATCTTATCTGTCGAAGTTTGTAAAAACAATGTTTAACAATGGAAGAGATATGTTCATGATAAGATAAGTTATTTATGTATTGTATTGTATTGCATTTATTATAGAGTGGTACCTTGGAATCCAAATGCCCCAGAACTTGAACGTTTTGGAATCCAAATTTTTTTTTGTAGTAAATTTTGCCCCAGAATCTGAACTCTGCTTTGAAATCCGAACGCCCTGCACATTGTATGTGTGTGTTTCTGCCCCAGAATCTGAATGCTGCTTTGGAATATTTGTTAATATTTTACCTTGAAATCCAGTGTATTTACTGTTAAAATTTGAGTTTATCAGACCCAGGAACGGATTAATCCAATTTCTATTATATTCAATGGGAAAAATTGTCTTGGAACTCGAACGGAACACGAACGGGGTTCTGGAACGGATTAAGTTCAGATTCCAAGGCATCACTGTATTTGATATACCACTTATACATGAGTATTAAGCAGTTTACAAAACGAAATACATTAGGCACTTTGGACTTCACTTTCTGTCCCGAACGGACTCACTGTCTAAACTAAAGCACCTAACAGAAAAAGAACATCATTCATATAGTCAAAGATAAAAATAGAAAGATGAGAAGGAAGAAGGAGCTCCAGAGAGATGTAGAGAACCAGGGAAAGTGAAGCAGAGTGGTTACATTGTAGAGAAAATGATAGAATAGTAAATCTAAGATAAATATAAATTACTATATCAGGCATGAGAAAAGAAATAGAAAAAATAAAATAGAATAAGACAAACCTAGCAAAATAAAAACAAAATAAGATATGAATAGTTGGAGAGAGAAATTACAGTTAGTGATATCAGTGGGATGGTGCAGAGAGGAGAGGGGATCGAGGGCTCCTTCCTTAATTTCTGCCCTGGGCTCCAGCCATGTGGACTCTTACTTTTATTAATAAAATTGACACCTGTAATGAGACTTATACTAGGCACCCTCTTATAAATTATTCTCTAGCAGGGCAATTCTGTTAAGTAAGTGCTTATGTGTGCACATATCAAAATTCTGCTTAAGCACTATTCTGTAAATATGTGTATAGCATATCTTATAGTGCATATTTTACAGGTAGATTCTGGGTGGATTGTGGGTGGGACTCATACTTATGCGCATAACCTATAGAATACTACAGGTTATATGTACTTAGGCATGCACTTCTTATGCCTAAATTATAAGCAAGTATTTTCAGTATCCTTGTGACTCTGGGCAAATTGCGTAATCCTCCATTGCTCCCAGGTATACATACAGAGTCATGCAAAAGTTTTGCATCACCTCTGAGTAATACTGCTGCATATTATATACTGACGTGTTCAAAATTTTATACTCTATCAACCTGCACATTTTAAATTGATTTAGGAATTCAGATTTAAGACTAATAATGCATAAACTGCGGAATGTTGAAAATAATGATATTTTGCGTCAAAACCGGATCAAAACAGTCCAATCAGATCACTCCATTTTCAACCAATGGCGTTAGTTTTGAGGAACCAATCATAGCGCAGCATTCACGCGCACATATGGCGAAGCAGGAAAATCAGTTTTCATAACCATCTGCTACTCCAGTGACACATAATCGCAACATGGGAAAAATTAGAAATCTTTGAAAAGAAGAACGTGTGACGGTGGTTGTACTTAATGAAAAAGGCTATTTAAGCCAGCAAATTTGCAGCCAGGGTGAAGTGTAATCAAAGTATTGTCATACGCTTGCTCAGAAAGAAAAAAAAAGACAGGAAATGTGACTGACAGGGCTCGAAGTGGAAGACCACGCAAATCCACTGTGTGAGAGGACAGGGCTGTTCGCCGGATCTCAGTGACAGATCACAAACTCACATCACTAAAATTGTTAGCCAAGTGACAGGAAATGTGTTCAGTGAACGTATCTGCCTCAACAGTATGTTGGGGGTGCCTGGAGTTTGGCCTATGTGGCTGTAGGGCAAGAAAGAAGCCATTGGTAACAGTGTTGCAAAGAAAGCAACGGGTTGATTGGGCTAGAAAGTACAGCATGTGGACTCCAGAGGTATGGGAAAGCGTTCTCTTTCTATATGCCAGCCAATGGCACTGGACGTTTTCAGGTGATTGATGGCATGATGAATGGTGCCAAGTATCTCTCCACTTTGCAAAACGTAATGTTTCCATCTGCAAGCAGTTTCTTCCAGGGTGACTTCCACTTCCAGGATGACAATGCACCCTGTCATCGGGCAAAGATGGTGACAAAGTGGATGACATCGAGCCATATTCAGCGACTGGAATGGCCAGCGCAGTCACCAGATCTCAATCCAATTGAGAATTTGTGGAATAATCTTGCTGTCAAGGTGTTTAGAAAACACCCAAAAACAAAGGTTGAGTTGATTGAAGCACTGATTAATCTTTGGCACCATGTTGTACAGCCAGATGAACTTCGAAAATTGGTTCACTTCATGCCTCAACGCTGCAAGCTTTTGATCAAGAACAAGGGCTGGCCCATACGTTATTAGAATAGCAGAAAACAGCCAGTCCTTTTTAGGGCTACCTCCTTTTGAAGGGGGTTACAGTTAAAATACAAATAAACTTAGTACATATTGAAATAGCTAACGTAATCCATTTACGAAATATCAACATTTTTTGTCATTCTGCAGTTTTTTTCGTTACAAGTCTTAAATCTAAAGTCCTAAATCAATTTAAAATTCACAGGGTGATAGAACATAAAATTCTAAACATGTCAGTATATAACATGCTGAACTAGAAAAAACCTCCCAAACCCCAAGAAAGGAAAATGACTAGGGGAAGGAGACAAAGACTAATTGAACACTCAATCAACTGTGTTAGAAATTAATAAATGCTTAAGCGGGAGAGCCCTCAGTCACACAGTGACCACTGGGAAACCCCAGGGAAAAGCTGACGCGAATTTACACCCAGAAGAGTGTTAACTGCAAAACATCCCCGGGCTCTCTCCACATAATAAGTGAATAAATAAAGTGCAACAATAAAGTGCAGTATGTGTGAAAAAATAAGATTAAATAAAAAAACACACCAATGAATTAAGTTGAAATTTGTCTCTATCCCCCAATCATGGGGCCAAAAGGAAAATGAGTGTCCAAATCTAACCAAGCTGAACACAAACTAGAAGAACTTAGCTTCTCCGTGTGTAGGCAGTCAGCAAAAGATGGCTTCGTCCTACGGGACTCCGTTTCGGGGGTGCACACCCCCTTCTTCAGGAACTCGACTGCGCTGGGTCTCTCAGTTTCTCCGACACAGCTTGGAAAGCGAGGTAGAAAATGGCACTCAACTGGAGAGGACGCCTCCAATTTAAACTGCAGACACAAATGTAATTGGTTAGAAAAGTCAGCTGACTAAACAGCTGACATGCCGAATCTGTAACTATTGAATGAATAAGAGAATACACTGAACTGATATAATCGTTGAGTCCACATGGGGACAAAGTTTGAAGTTCAAAGATCCAGTATCCAGGTTTACAAAGATCTTAATTGACTGGCTTAACTCCTTGGACTCCAATTTGAGATTCACCATGGAGTCAAATTCTAGCCAAATATCTTTCTTGGATGTGTGGGTTATCAAATCTGATCACACTTTAACCACTACACTATACAGAAAGACAGTCGAGGTTAACAACTATTTAAATTACACGAGCTGTCATCCGACCAAATTGAAACAATCATTACCTATAAGTCAGTTTCTTCGTATCCGCAGGTTATGCACTGACATCAATGAGTTCCGAAACCAAGCTCGCAAGCTGTTTACCAGGTTCAAAGAGAAGGGCTATCCACATCGTGTTCTCCAAAATGCCTACAACCGGGCTTTGTATGCCAACAGGGATTTGTTGCTTTCCACCACTCCAGCCCAAGAAGATTCTGGCATCACTTGCGTTTTAGCGTTTTCTGATCACGCTAGGAGGGTTGCTCAGTGTGTGCGGAAGCACTGGCACATTCTTCAGTTGCACCCAGTTTTCCAAGATTTTCCCCGTATTGCATATTCACGTGCAAAAAATTTGTCAGATTATCTGGTTCATTCTAACTATTCCAGCTGCAAGGGGATTTCCAGTCGCGATGGTCAACATTCTAAATGCAATGACACATGTGACATCTGTAAAACCACTATCGAAGGGAAGAGATGGCAACATCCCAGGACCAACAAATCCTATATTCTCAAATCAGTTACTACCTGCAAATCCAAGTACGTTATCATATGCCCCTGCAGTATGATATATGTGGGCCGGACACAGAGGATTGTCAGGACCCGCTTGATTGAACATCGTTCACGGATCAATACCCAATCCATGAGTGCCCCCATGGTTTCTCACTGTATACAGTTCAACCATGCTTTTCAAGATCTTCGCTGGTTCATTATGGAACAAGTGTTTGAAGACCATCAGGGGGACAAACTAGCTTGGCTGCAACGTAGAGAACAATACTGGATCTTTGAACTTCAAACTTTGTCCCCATGTGGACTCAACGATTATATCGAATGGCAATATATTTACTAGTTCAGGTTTACAAAGATCTTAATTTTTGTCTGCATTGTCCTGTCAGATGCCAGTTATTATTGTTACCATTTTTCAGTTCAGTGTATTCTCTTATTCATTCAATAGTTACAGATTCGGCATGTCAGCTGTTTAGTCAGCTGACTTTTCTAACCAATTACATTTGTGTCTGCAGTTTAAATTGGAGGCGTCCTCTCCAGTTGAGTGCCATTTTCTACCTCGCTTTCCAAGCTGTGTCGGAGAAACTGAGAGACCCAGCGCAGTCGAGTTCCTGAAGAAGGGGGTGTGCACCCCCGAAACGGAATCCCGTAGGACGAAGCCATCTTTTGCTGACTGCCTGCACACGGAGAAGCTAAGTTCTTCTAGTTTGTGTTCAGCTTGGTTAGATTTGGACACTCATTTTCCTTTTGGCCCCATGATTGGGGGATAGAGACAAATTTCAACTTAATTCATTGGTGTGTTTTTTTATTTAATCTTATTTTTTCACACATACTGCACTTTATTGTTGCACTTTATTTATTCACTTATTATGCGGAGAGAGCCCGAGGATGTTTCGCAGTTAACACTCTTCTGGGTGTAAATTCGCGTCAGCTTTTCCCTGGGGTTTCCCAGTGGTCGCTGTGTGACTGAGGGCTCTCCCGCTTAAGCATTTATTAATTTCTAACACAGTTGATTGAGTGTTCAGTTGGTCTTTGTCTCCTTCCCCTAGTCATTTTCCTTTCTTGGGGTTTGGGAGGTTTTTTCTAGTTCAGTGATTTTTCTGCCTCCATTTTTGTAGGGTTCATTTTTTGTTCTTTAAGTATATAACATGCAACAGTAGGCATCAGAAATATTGCTGTGATCCAGCATGAAAGACAGAACTCAGAGGTGCAAAACTTTTGCACGGCTCTTTATGTAAATTGCTTTGATTGTAACCACAGACAGGTGGTTATATCAAGTCACATTCCCTTTCCTTTCTCCTTACTGTTTACATCCATTATCCCCCCCAGAAAAGAAAGGTGATGCACTCTGAACATCAAATTGATTAAACATGTTTGGAACTCATATGGCATACATTTCAAATTGATTTTCAGTAAAGTGCAATGAGAACTGTGTTGTGCATTTAAAGCATGGAAAAAGCACTTAAATACATACAGTATATGAGGCACTGGTCAGCATTCTTGTGCCTGATCCTAAAGTATTAACTCTCCAGTGCAAATTAGAGCTGAAAAAATCCAAACCCAACGTGTTTATGGCGAAGGGTTTCCTGCACATCAGTGGTACGCATATAAAAGAAATGCCTTTTGAATTTTTTAGTGGCGCTCTGTGGATTTTAGAAAACTAATTTGTTGAAGTGTGATGAAAGTGGCCAGGCACTTATGTAATGAAAAACACATTGAGAAATGATTGGGCCCATACATCCAATGAGAAATTGCTGCTGCTAGTTGTACAAAAGTAAAGTGCCCTTGCACCGTGCTCTGGATTTTTCTGCTCCTCGGATCCAGCTGTTCACAATTACAAACCCTAGAGAGGTTGAGTTACTTTCAATTGACTGAGCCTCAGAGACTGATAATGCAGTTCAGATGGAGTTTTTCTTAACGTGCAGATTGTTGGATTATTGTACATTCTAATTAAGGAGGGTATGAAAATGGAGACATTTGAGTTGATACGTTTAGGATGCTGCTTTTGGCTGCAGTGGTATATAAAACTTACAGGAAGTGCTGAGGAACTGGGAGTCTTCAAAAAACATGGGTATTGAATCCCTCCCCCCCCCCCCATTTAAGGTAAGGGATTGCTAAAAATTATTGCAATACATTGAGTGGTGTCTAGTTTATTTGAATATAGTTCATGAATTTTCAGTACAGTCAAACCTCAGTTTACGAGTGCACCGGTTTGCGAGTGTTTTGCAAGACGAGCAAAACATTTGCAAAATCAGCATCTCGGAGAGTGAGTTTGACTCGACTTACGAGCGCCGGCATCCCCCCCAGCGATCCGGCATTCCCTCCTCCCCCCCTGCCGAGCACCGAAACAACATCCCTTACCCCAATTGGGCACCGGCACCAGCACCAATGCACAGGACATGCCGGTGCCCGAAGATCCTCCCTCTTCTGGGTTGGGCTGGGCAGTGCATCGGAGCTCCTTCCTCTTGCCTGTGCTGAGCTGGGCTGGACTGGCCCTTGAGCATTTGCGCATCCTCAAGTCCTACTGGTCTCGCTCTCTCCGATTCAGAATCTCAGAGAGAGCGAGACCAGAAGGCCTTGAGCATGCGCAAATGCTCAAGGCCCAGTCCAGCACAGCACAGGCAAGAGGAAGGAGCTCCGATGCACCACCCAGCCCAGCACAGAAGAGGGAGGATCTTCGGGCACCGGCACTGG
Organism: Geotrypetes seraphini; assembly: GCF_902459505.1. Classification (NCBI taxonomy): domain Eukaryota; kingdom Metazoa; phylum Chordata; class Amphibia; order Gymnophiona; family Dermophiidae; genus Geotrypetes; species Geotrypetes seraphini. The sequence goes on from NC_047089.1 coordinate 174,469,456, forward strand.
CATGTCCTGTGCGTTGGTGCTGGTGCCGGTGCCCAATCGGGGTAAGGGATGTCATTTCGGTGCTCGGGGGGGGGGGGATGTATGATCATGGGGATAGAGGAGTGCGAGCGGAGGGGGGAGGATGCCGGTTCACAGGGGGGATGCCGGATCATGGGGGTGGAGGGGAATGGAGCAGCGCCGGTAGCCTCAGGTGGGGGGGAGGAGGAGGAGGTAGAACGAATCAAAGCGAGTTTCCATTCATTCCTATGGGGAAACTCGCTTTGATATACAAGCAATTTGGTTTACGAGCATACTTCTGGAACGAATTATGTTCGTAAACCAAGGTTCCACTGTATTAGCTCATGGTGTGTTACATTCAGATTCAATAGGTCAGTGGTCTCCAATATATGGTCCCAAAGTCCACCATTACAGCCCTCAAACAGCTGGTTGAAATTCTCTTCAAATCCTATAAACGCATGAATTTCAATCTTGCCCGCTTGATATAGTAATTGCAAACAATCTCTTAAGTGTGTTAGTGTCTCATTTATGGAATTTGCTACTGCTGACAATCAGAATTAAAATGAGTTTCTAAAATATATCCTTGAAGTATTATAGAATCAATATTACTATTAATTTTTAATGTTTAATAACCAGTCTGAACAAGTAAGTGAAGGCAGTTTACAAAATTAGTAGCATCTCCCTAGGGCCACAATAGGCACCTGAAATGTAGACCAGCAAAATGCTGGCCTACATTTCAAATATGTGGCTGCTAAACTGGTTGCAGCAAGGAAATCTCCCTGCCGTGATCAGCTGAGCGGCAGAGGCCATGGCAGGGAATACCCAAACCCCACCGCAAGTCGACTGGCAGGAGGGATGCCCACTCCCTCCTTCTGCCATCCCTGAACCTCCCCCCACCTTTCCTTTTTAGAAATAAATTGCAGGATTCACCTGTTCTAATAATAAGAATTAATATTCTGCCAAAATATTCCAAAACTTAAGTTGTAGGAAGTATATTTTCATCACTGAGCAACTTATGTTAATTTAAAGGGACAGCAATGTTTTTGTACTGTACCAAACACATAACAGCGCTCAGGATACCTACAGCACCTTTGGTAGATATTTTAATTATTTTTAAAACTTAAAACTTTTTATTATATTAGTTTATTAAGGAGCTGGTCTCCTTTCCAGTCTTCATATGCACTACTGGGCATGCTCTGAATTTTGGCACCAAAAATGTCCCCCCTTTTAGCTCCCAGCACTCGCTAAGGCTTAAAATTAATGAATATGTGCACAATCACGCATGTGCGATCACACAAAAACATGCAAATCGTGTCTTTAATTTGGGCCACATTTGCCCTCCTTTTTCTGGGCCTCCCTGAGCCCCTTTCCACCTATAAACACTTATTCATTGGAGACAGTGTTTAATTAAGCTCCAGGAACTTTCCCAGAACTTCGGACCACCTTCCCCAATGACGCACATGCGCATGACATCATACATGATGTAATTGAGCATACATGTCACCGCGACACTCTCGGCCTGACCCCAGGCCTCAGTAAAGGCCTGAGCCTCTCCTGCTAGGGCTGACTCTCCTTCTCCCCAGAAACAGCGATCAGGAACAGCCGCATAGAAATTCCGGATCCAATGATTGTGCCGGATGCTTTCCCAGAATCCAGACCTTAAAGCTTCTTTCTCTTAGGGCTCCTTTTACTAAGCTGCGCTAGCGGTTTTAGCGCAAGCTTAGCGCGCACTACATTGCCCCGCGCGCTACACACTAACGCCTCCATAGAGTTGGTGTTAGTATTTTCCGCATAGTGTAGCCCTTAGTCTCAACCCTTAAGATGTGTTTTTTATTCCTGTAGTATTTCTCTTGGAGGAACTATCTGGCAATTCCTTTAATTATATTAATTTTCAGGAAGATTTTAACAGACTTTGGTTTTAGTTTCCCTTTTTTCGAACATTTGAGTTCTTAACATCTTGTTTGAGACGTCGTAGTTGCCAGTAGATATGTTTAACAAATTGATATCAGACCTTTAATTTCTTACTATTTGTCTCATTGTTCCCCCCCCCTCCCCTCGTCTCTTGCCAGATTTGGTAATCATTATAATGTTGTTCTAATGTTTCCTGTTTCAGGTGTTCCACTCAAGCCCAGGAAAGAGCTAAGCTTTGGTGAGCTGCAGTCTGGGCAGATGGAGATTAAGTGGTCTTCCAAATTCAATATCTCAGTTGAACCTGTGATTTATGTAGTACAGAGGAGGTGGAATTTTGGAATCCATCCCAGTGAAGATGATGCCACAAACTGGCAAACTGTGGCACAGGTCAGTTTTACATTTACAATCGTACTTCTCTGTGAAGATTTCACTTATGTTTATTTTGATAATGTACTTTAAAGTTGGCATCTGTTCTATGCAACCAATACGAGGGAAACTCGTGAGATATGTAAATGGCTATTTCATTATTCAAAAAGTAAGGAATGGAGGGTACTTAGACAAGACAATGTGAAAAATCGCTCCATTAAATTAAAGCCTAGGGGAATACATTCCCCAAAAAAGCCTAGGGGAATGCATTTGCCAAGCGAAAGAAAAAGCCTCAGTTTAAAGGAGAGGTGTACCCATGCTCTTCCACCCTGCCATCAACGGCAAAAAAACTTTCACTAGTGATGCTTAAACAAAACAGTGAGGGGGTAATAATAAAAAAAAAACGTCTAAAAAGTGTCCTAAGTGGTTACTTAGACGATCAAAATGCCTGATCGTCCAAGTACCCATAACCAAAGCTGTTTTTAGACGTATCTACATAAGAACATAAGAACATCCAGTGAGATCATCAAGTTTGCAGACGATACAAAACTATGCCGGGCGATCAGATCGCAGGAGGATAGAGAGAAACTCCAGAGCGACTTGTGTCGGTTAGAAACATGGGCGGAGAAATGGCAGATGAAGTTCAATGTGGAGAAATGCAAGGTAATGCATTTAGGCAATAAGAATAAGGAATACGAGTATACAATGTCAGGTGCAACTCCGGGGAAGAGTGAACAAGAAAAGGACCTGGGTGTACTGATAGATAGGACCCTGAAGCCGTCGGCACAATGCGCGGCAGCGGCAAAGAAGGCAAATAGAATGTTGGGCATGATAAAGAAAGGAATCTCGAGTAGATCGGAGAAAGTTATAATGCCGCTTTATAGGGCAATGGTCAGACCACACTTGGAATACTGCGTCCAACATTGGTCTCCCTACCTAAAGAAGGATATAAAACTGCTGGAGAGGGTGCAGAGACGAGCAACAAAACTGGTGAAGGGTATGGAGAAACTGGAATACGAGGACAGACTTATAACACTAGGATTATTCTCCCTTGAGAAAAGGAGACTGCGTGGGGATATGATCGAGACCTTCAAAATACTGAAAGGAATCGACAAAATAGAGCAGAGAAGATTATTTACATTGTCCAATTTGACACGGACTAGAGGACATGTAATGAAGCTAAGGGGGGACAGGTTCAGGACTAATGTCAGGAAGTTCTGCTTCACTCAGAGAGTGGTTGACACCTGGAATGCCCTCCCAGATGAGATTATTGCGGAATCGACCGTCCTAGGCTTCAAGAGCAAACTAGATGCATATCTCCTTAAGAGAGGCATGTAAGGATATGGTGGACTGTAAATTACGACAGGTGTACACCTGGCAGGGCCTCCGCGTGTGCGGATCACCGGACTTGATGGACCGAAGGTCTGATCCGGAGATGGCATTTCTTATGTTCTTATGTTCTTATGTTCTAAAACTCATAATACCAAAGAACTTACAACTTAATTGGGTGTCTCAGACTTTTAGAGATAAAAAGGTTGATTTTAAATAGAATTTACAAATCAAGAGTTGAGATATTAAGGTGGAAGCTTGTACAATTTCAGAAAATGATCTGCTGACAGAGCTTTTCCTAAAATAGTTACAAGAATAGAGATGTGGCGGTATGGGCTAGTGGTTAGAGCTGCTGCCCTAAGCACCCTGAGGTTAAGAGTTCGATCCTAGCCTGCTTTCTTGTGACTCTGGGCAAGTTGCATATCACTCCATTGCCCCAGGTACCACACTTTGATTGTGAGCCTGCTGGATAGAGAGGGAAAATGCGAGGGCGAATCAAAAATTAAAGGCAATTGTTAAATTACACGATAACTGGAACAGAGCTAGTAAAATACAAAATATGTACTTGCATATTACCTGTTGGAATGTTCATCCAAGCACAGTGCAGTGCTCAGCCTTTAGTCATGTGGAGCCACCAGGTCATAAACATGGACACTCCACTGCAATATTGTACCATTAAAAAACAACATGCAGTAGTGTGCTTTCTTTGGGCAGAGGGAGTGAAACCTGTGGAAGTTCACAGTCGGATATTGACTCAGTATGGACATAGCACCATGAATCAATGAAATGTTTACGAGTGGGTAAAAAGGCTTAAAGCGGGAAGAACCGGTTGTTCTGCTCATCCATCAACATCGCACACACAAGATCACATTGACAGGGTAAATGGGTTCATAGACAATGGCGCGAAAGACAAAAGCACGTGCCGACAATTGAGCGCAGCGCGCACCGCCGTGCCACTCTAAATTACAGTTTTTAGGGGCTCCGACGGGGGTTTTTGTTGGGGAACCCCCCCCAGTTTACTTAATAGACATCGCGCCGGCGTTAGGGGGGTTTGGGGGGTTGTAACCCTCCACATTTTACTGTAAACTGAACTTTTTCCCTAAAGACAGGGAAAAAGTGAAGTTTTCAGTAAAATGTGGGGGGTTTCAACCCCCCACAACGCCCCCACAACGCGGCATGATGTCATTTAAGTAAAGTGGGGGATTTTCCCCACACACACCCCCGTCGGAGCACTAAAAACAGTAATTTAGAGCGGCGCGCTTTTGACCTGACACCGGGTAAATGCCTTGATTAGAGAAGACCGACAGATAATGGTGACTCAATTGGCTGCAAATTTGGATATCAGCTATGGATCTGCATTTGCCGTAATGCATGATGAATTGGGATACAGAAAAGTCTGCGCATGATGGGTTCCCAAACAGCTAACTGATCTACACAAGTAACAGCATATGGAGGTTGTGACCCAGTTCCTGAGACGGTATGAAGATGAACCGAGTATTCTGGAGAGAATTGTAACCGGCGACGAGACATGGGTGCATCACTGCGACCCAGAGAGCAAAAGACAAAGCCTGATGAAGTAAAGGAAGCGGTGCTCACCTGGCTTGAAAAACTTCTTCTCTGCAGGAATGCAGAAACTAGTTGAATGATACAACATTACATTACATTAGAGATTTCTATTCCGCCATTACCATGCGGTTCAACAAATGTGTCATCTTGCATGAGGACTATGTGGAAAAGTAATATGTTGTCCTTTCATCGCATTTGCACCTGCACTTCCGCACTTTCTTTTGTTTTGGATTTGGACTTGATTTGGATTTGCTTCACTCGATTCCTGGACGGCCCCGGAGCTCACCTGCTGCCTTGGCTTCACTGGATTTTTAAGCTAAGTGATTTCTTGAACATTTGCCTTATGAACAGAGTGAATTCTTTTGACTGTCCTGGTATTTGCATTTTTTAATGTTTTTTAGCTTATTGTCTGTTCAGTCTCTGTACATGTATGTTTTCTGATGAAATTTTGATGATAAGAATGAAATTAATAAAATGTTTAAATTATTTATAAATTAGATTATTTTATTGCATTACACTAATTTTTCATTTACTTATAATAATGCTTATAATAATGCTTTCTTCATAGGGGATTCTTTATTTTGATTATATGAGTTATCGTTGAATCCTTTTTCTTTTGAATTTTGTCTCTCAGTTTTGTTTGGATTGCCACTTATACATACATACATGCAACTATACATCTAAATGCCATTATTTACATGTGGAGATACTTCTAAAACAACCCCCTAGGTATATTACTCTCTTTAATCCTCATGCCGTGATTCAGTTTTCTGCCAAAAATGTTATATGCATTCAGTGATCTTTTCAGTAAATGTTTAGGACATTTTCAGAATTCCAGGCAATGAAGAGGCAAAAAAAAAAAGGCTACATCAGAGCATACATTTGAAATGAGATGTGCCTGACAAGATTTAAAAAAAAAAAAAAAATGATTTCAATCAAAACCTATATGACAGTTGTTTTAAGTAGGCCACTTTACAATTTAACAGTAGTATCTTATGAAGTTCAGTTTCTTTTTCAAACTTTTACCAATCAGTTCAGTCAGGCATCTCATCATTCTCTCATCACTCATCAGTCATCACAACTCAAGCTATGAGAATGGAAAATTCAAAGGCAAACAACATCTTTAAACAGGCAGCGGTGCAAATTTTTGATTCAGTAGCTTTTGGTTTCCAGACTGCTTCTTAGAGCACCTGAATGATGAAATGCAAGTGGCTTGCTTTAATGCTGCTTTGTCTCATTCCTCTCTTAAGAAAGAGACAACGTGGATTTGGAAAGCAGAGTTCATAAAGCAGGTCAGCTGTTCCATTTCCCAAATGAAAGCACCATTCCATTGAGTCTTCTTGCCCAATACATCAGATTTTGTACCATGTCTCACTTACTGTTTCAAGGGCTTTTTGAAATCTATCAGCCTAAAAGAAGTTTGAGATCAGAAAATAGTATGAGATAATGTTCAGAGGGTAGGCTACCAATCTCCCATACTAAGATTGTTGCAGCCATGTTGTCAGTAGCGAGTGTAAAGCTTTGGATTGTACTGCTGGGAATCTTGCATTTCTGTACTGCTAGGATGAATTTTAAGAAAATATTAAAAACACGATTGTTCATGCTTTCTTGTGTTGAGATTATATTTTTAGAATGATCTGAAAATGTCTTCTGTCCTGCTGACTTCTTTTTAAAGTATGGTGATTTGTAATATTTGAAATATGTATTTTTTATTTAACATTTTATGCCTGTACGGTATATAAATTTTTAAATAGATAAATAAGACCAATGACAGGTCTGCAGTTTCTATACAGTCTAATGAACCATTAACAGATTGGTGTTAATTAGCACTCATTTGGATTTACATGCAAATCTGCCCTACAGCCTATTCTATTCTTTATTGATTTTCTAAGCAGATAAAAAGTGCAAACAGTATACATTCACAGAATTAAAAAAAAAAAAAACAACAACAGCACTTACATACTTGCAAATTACTAAAACAAACTACCCATCCCTCCCTCCCTGGATGTGTGTGCAAAGAAAACTTAATCTAATGAATTACTAATCATTAATTTGTTTAACAAAGGAGTCTAATGGACTCCAAATTTCTTTAAAGTCTTTACTTTTCCCAGATTGTTCCACTAACATTCTTTCGTAACGATAGTATAAGCAAAGTGTTTCCCACCAAAATGTAAAATTTAAACGGTCCCAATTTTTCCAATTTCTTGTGATGTAATTGAATGGGCCACCCTATTCATTATAAGAAGAAGTCTACTTTTATGTTTATCAATTGGACTATTAGAGTTAACAATGTCCCAAATAGAATTACATCATATGACAACGGAATATTCACTCCTAGAACAAAATTAATTTTTCCCCAAATTGACTTCAAGAAGTTAAGTATCAAGGTGGTCCAATGACCCAATTTCAAGATGACAGTGCCAGCAACTATTAGATTTTTGTACTATTCAATTTTTGCAAATGAACTGCATCTAAATTGCATGGGGTGCAACTCAAAATGTCAAAATGGGACGTGTCCACGGGAAGGTCATGGGTGGGTTGGGGGCGTTCTTGGAATTTAGGCATGACGTTATAGAATAGTGTCATTTCTGTGCCCAAAACCATTAATTTTGCGCTGGCATTTATACTACATTATAGCCATTTCTAAGTGCTCATGCCCAAAGTTAGGTGCGAGATTTGCACTGTTATTCAGCAAAGAGCGCTCTGCGCAGCATGTCCTTTTGCAGAATATTAGTTCAGTATGGATCTTCCCCGGGCATAACGTTGGGGGGTCATTTACTGAATCCCCCCCCTATGTGTGTAAACGTTGGGCTTCTATATAGTGGTATAATTATTAAAGGGGGCTACCGTTGTGTTATTTTACCAATAAGGGGCTACTGTTAAGTCAGGCTATTTGGGGCACAGGGTCTCATTGCATGAAATAGAATCCTGTGCTAAATAACCTGACTTAACCTGACTAACTTGACTTAACCTGACTTAACCTGACTAACCTCTCCTCCAGGCAGACCCTAGGGCAGGGGTGTCCAAACTGCGGTCCGAGGGCCACATGCAGCCCCGTGAAGTATTTTGTGCGGCTCCGGTCAAGGGTGATGCAGTGTTTTCCTCTGCTGCCCCCGGGTGTTTACCGTTTTTCCGGCTCCCTCCTCTATCTTGCTGCAGCGTTTGCACATTTGTGCGGCCCCAGAAACATTTTTTTCGGCCAATGCGGCCCAGGGAAGCCAAAAGGTTGGACACCCCTGCGAGGCCTAGTGGCTGAAGAAAACCACAGCATGATGGCTGAAATGGTGATTCTATCTGGCTAGATGTAGTAAGACACAGAAAACAGCAACAAACATGATGTAAGCTGTGGAAGCCTATTTAGCTTTATGGGGAGAATATCTTTAAACTCATCAGAGAATTTTCCATTCTATGGGAAAAGAGAGACCAACAGGTTTTCCTGCCAAAAATCAAATTTGTGACCAACGGATTTACCCACCAAAATTCATATTGGTGACCAACGAACTTTCCTGCCATATCTACCTCAAGCTCCAACCAATCAGGCTTGAGTACTCACTATATGTATATAAAGACAAACTGCAGACCTCACAGCATACCCTGAAGAAAGATATAGCATGATAACTGAAATGTTGGTTCTACCTGACCAGATGCGGTGGAGACCTGGAAAACTGCAACAAGACCCTAGTGGTAAACATCCCAGGGTACTAAAAGAACTCAAACATGAAATTGCTGACCTGTTGCTACAATCGTCTGTAGTACCTGAAGATTGGAGGGTGGCCAACATTATGCTGATTTTAAAAAAGGGTTCCATGGAAGATCTGGGAAATTAAAGACTAGTAAGCCTGACTTCAGTGCTGGGCAAAATAGTGAAAACAATTACAAAAAATAAAATTGTGGAACACGTAGACAAAACATAATTCAATGAGTCATAGTTAGCATGGGTTCAGCCGAAGGAAGTTTTGCCTCACCAATTTGCTTGACTTCTTTGAAGGTGTGACTAAACATGTGGATAAAAGTGAATCAGTTGATGTAGTGTATCTAGATTTTCAGAAAGCTTTTGACAAAGAGTTATGGGTTTTTAGGAAAAATTCTAGATGTCAACTCTATCTGCTTCAGGTAACATTTGATGGTACTGGATCCTACTTCTAAATCAAATTGTTGCACGTCCTGTTTCAGTTTTGAACTGGATTTGGTCGGTGATTTATGCATTGCAATTTCTATGGTACAAAGTTGGCATATAGTTACCTTTTTATGCCTCCCACAGTTGGACCTATCCGAAGATAATGACCCAGTTTCATAGTGTTTCTAAAAGACAAACCATTCCAAAATAATAAAAATAATTTATAAACATATTAGGAAGTAAAATAAACAGTCAGAACCCAGTCCAGTCCATGAAAAAAAAAATAGTTGCCTTACTTTATAATGGATGATACAGCACTGATTGAAATGCCCATTTGATGCGACACCTCATGGAAAAATACTCCGGCTTGCATGCTATGGACAATGGCATTCTATAGATCCTCTGAAATGTCTTTACGGGCATGTTTATCAAGAGGAAACTATTTTATTTTAATATTTTTACAAATTCATGATAAAAATACTTAAAACACCAAAATATCTTAATATCTTTCCAACAGACAAACATACAATACTTCAGAAATTAACAATGAAAGAACCTGGATTATGTATTGTGGAAGAGGAGTCAAAACCAATCACTAAGAATGTCTTTTTTTCTGTAGCACAACTTTGTTCTGACTTAACGGTTTCTATTAACAGTTCAAATATGACCATATAAAGACATAAAAACAACTCCAAACAACCCCAAATGGTGTTAATTATTTTCAGGGACAATATTTTCATCTATTTACTGTTTTGAAGGTTCCAATCAAAAGACAATAGTAACAAGCAAAATCTAATTCTCTAAAAACCAACAGTGTTCACAATTTTTTTGAGAAGTAGTGTAGAGTATTAATATGATTACACTTACAGGTGTGACACAGCTGTGTTTTGAATGGCCTGGAGATGTTTGAACTCTGAGGTGTTGACACCAGTGTAAACAATGTTTCAATAGTTAAGTTGTGAGGTAATGAGAGCGTGAATCAAAGTATGTGGGGTTGCATCATCAAGATAAAAGTGCTTCAGAGGGCATGGGATTGTCAAAAAACTAAAAAACAAAACAGGCTTTTGGAGTAGTTGATATATGAGGAACAAGACAGTTGAGAGTGAATAATGATCCCAAAGTATTTGAATGATTCTACTAAAGTGATAGGGGAGCTCAGGAGAAAAGGGGGTAAGAGAGGGATGATGTCTGTTGGCAAGCCACGAGACTACTGATTTTGAGGGTTTCATGACAAGCAAGATATCTCATAACCAGGAAGCAATGGCATTCAGGTAGTGTTGTAACTTAGTTCTCTCTGTTGAAGGTGTAACTAACTTGAACATGAACCAGGTGAAGACTGAATTTTTGGAGATTCCCTAGATTTTTGGGGAATATGTTGTCAAATTGTTTCTAGTATATCTGTGGAGAATTCAAAGATATGCACTGACATTGGAAATGGATTCAAATGTTTGCAGAAACCTGCACAAGATCTGTATCCCATGAGGCTCATAATATTAAAAAAAAGTCTAAAAAGTGGCCTAAATGGGTACTTGGATGATCAAAAAGCCTGATCGTCCAAGTACCCATAACCAAAGCTGGTTTTAGACGTATCTAAAACCAGCTTAGGCCTTTCCCCTGCCTTTAGAACGAAGAGGCGTTTTTAGAGGAGGGGAAAGGGCGGGAGGTGGGTTGACCTAGACCTAGGCATACAGCAGGTATAACCAAAGATTTTGACAGGTTGCCTAGTCGGCACTTATACGTTTTGACTTAGACCAAGTCAAAACAAGTAAAAGTGCTGAAAAAGGGCCCGCCGAGCTGATGTCGGCTGGCATGATCAGCTCAGCGACCCTGCAACCTACCCATCCCCCCACAGCAACCATCGCAGCAGGAGAGATGGCTCATCTTCCCTGCCACGATGCGATCACCCCTCTACCTGAACTGCCATGACCCGCGGCAGGAGAGATGCCCAATCTCTTCTACCGCGGTTCAGGACAAATATCAGGAAGTTCTGCTTCATGCAACGAGTGGTAGAAACCTGGAATGCTCTCCCAGAAGAGGTAATTGCGGAATCCACCCTTCTAGGGTTTAAGGGTAAGTTAGATGTACATCTCCTTATGAGTGGCTTAAGGTGACATAGGTAAGGGTAAGATAGATGTGCATCTCTTATGAGAAGCTTAGAGTGATATGGGGACTAATACTATGCCAGGGTACACCTGGCGGGGCCTCCGTTTGTGTGAATTGCTGGACTTGATAGACCTAGGGTCTGTTCCAGAGATGGCACTTCTTATGTTCTTATGATGTGATCCAGCTGCAGCCCTGAGACTCCTATTGCAGCCAATGGTGGGGTTCTGGAGAGGGAGAAGTGCAGATAGCAGAAGAGGCACCAGCGCCAGATGACTGCCTATAGCACAAGCCTCTTGAAGCAAGAGGCACATCCTGTAAGCAGTCAGCTGGTGCTGGCACCTCTCCTCGGGCATCTCGCGGCACATATGTGCCGTGGTACACAGTTTGTGATGCACTGCTCTAAACCATTAGTTTAGTGCAAACATTCTAATTAGATCCAGTTAACAAGGTATTCTTCTTGCATGATGTTCTATTTTGTTTTGTGTTTTGACTTTGGCTTGTAACACTTTCCAATGTGTTTATGAGACTGTGAACACCAAGGAGGGAGCTGCAGCTGGGTTATATAATTCAACCCATCTGTGTTCATCTAGCAAATGCATTCTGCAATAACAATCAACCTAATTTGTCAAGCTTTTAATGCCTCACAAATCCAGTACAGCCTTCACATTGGAAAATGTGTCAACTGATAGGGAAGGAAAGGGGGAAATGCAGCATACCGTGGAATATGCAGAGGTTTCCAAATCTGTCATGCTTCTTTGCCTGATCTATCAACCTTCATGCATATGACTCCTTCAAACACTGGCACAATCAAGGTACTGAATTTTTAAACAAGCATTGCCATTTAGGTGGTAATTCCATGAAGTAGCTCTAACATTTATGTGACAGTTACCTGCATAAATATTTAGAATAGTAGCATATACACATGTATGTGTGCACATATGTACTGGATATGCTTCTAATATCTCTGAAAGTGCATATGTTACAGTTGGGCATGGGCAGGGGTGCAAAGTTTCATGCTTAACTTAAAGAATGCGCTTGTATCTTTGGAACATAGGTGCATGCACTTAACCTCAGCTTGTGCCTAAACATACAAGTATTCTATAAGGAAAAGTAGTCATCTATTTCCTATAAAGAATATGCACCAATCAGGCCTTCTCTGGGAACCTTTATATAGGTGCACAGGCAGCACATACAGTTCAAAATCCTCTTACTGACTTGTAAGTTCATTCACTCTGCAGTTCTTCAGTATCTCACCACTCTTACCTCTCCCTACAATCCTTCCTGGGAACTCCATTTATCAAAAAAACTCCCCGAGTCAGTTTTGTAAGCCTGATAATAATAATAATAATTTATTTCTTATATACCGCTATACCGTGAAGTTCGAAGCGGTTTGCAATAAAGATACATTTGATAGTACATGGGATAGAAACGGTTTACAATAAAGATACGTTTAGTCAGTACATGGGATGCAAGTGGTTTACATTAAAGATTCATTTTGTCAGTACATGGGATACAAGTGGGTTACAGTAAAGATATATTTTGTCAGTACATGGGATGCAAGTGGGTTACAATACAAGTGGTTTACTATTAAGGTGCATTTTGTCAGTGTAAGGGATACAGGTGGGTTACCATAAAGATACATTTAGTCAGTACATGGGTTACAATAAAGATATGTTTTGTCAGTACATGGGGTACCGGTGGGTTACAATAAAGATACATTATGTCAGTACATGAGATTCAAGGTGGAAAGTATAATTAGTTTCGGGCCTTGGAATTAGGGGGCGAGGTGGAAGGGTCATGGCGAGGAAGAGTTGGGTATGGGAATTTAGAATTTGTTAAACAGTCGAGTTTTCAGGGATTTTCTAAAGTCTGCGTATGTAGTGGCCTCAAATATGGGCTTTCCAAGCCATGTGTTCAGCTTAGCTGCCTGAAATGATAACATTCTATCTAGAAACTTTTTGTATTGGTAAGATTTCAAGGAGGGGTAATTAAATAGGTTTGTTCTGCGAGTGCTCTTGTTGGACTCGTTGGGGGAGAACTGGGAGATTAGGTAAGCTGGAAGAATCCCAAAGACAGCTTTGTAGCAAAAACAAGCAAACTTGAAGAGGACTCTGGATTCTGCGGGTAACCAGTGGAGTTTCTGATAATAAGGGGAAATGTGTTCCCATTTTTTTAAACCGTGGATTAGTCGGATCGCGGTGTTCTGAATTAATCTCAGCTTGTTGAGGTTCTTTTTATAAGTATATGATGTTACAGTAGGTATATGATGTTACAGTAATCTAGGGTGCTTAAGATGGATGGGATGGCTCTGGGAGGATCCTTGATAAAGCACAATAGTGAAACATGTCGGATACAGTCTTCCCATATCGCAAAATTAAATGGTCCTAAGATAAGTATAAGACTGGGCTTTATTTATAGTAAATATTTATATATTTGAAAATTGAAAACATACAACTTGGCACTAAATAATGAGAAAAAGGTGAAGGTTAAAGAAGTGATAACATGCGAGATGAATGACCAATGACGATATGACACGTGAAGCTTACTGCTAAGAAAGTACTTGAGCAGCAAGTGGTGTCGCTGAGGTCATTGTAAATGATTGAAAAAAAGTTTGAAGAAATATTATAATACCCTATTTGGTATATTATTGAGACTTGGGAATAGTGAAGATTGTATATATTGCTGCTAAAAATCTCAGCGGTTTCCAAGATTACATACATAAAAACATAAAAGTACACATACATTAAAACATAACAATCCACCTACTATATCCATTGACACAGAAGGAGCCATTTACATTACTTTAAAGAATAATCATCTGCTTTAACATAGGGACTAAGAACAACTTCAGAGAAAATATCATACCATATTAAAAATATGCATCAACAAAAAACTTTGGCCCTCTTTTATTAAACTGCAGAAATGGTTTTTAATGCTGAATGCCTTGTGCTGCTCCCGATGTTCATAGGAGCTCTATGAGCGTTGGGAGCAGCGCAAGGCATTCAGCGCAGCTCCATGCACTATAAACCGCTATTGTGGTTTAATAACAAGGGGCTTTTGTCTTAAGCAATTTTTTAAAAGTAGAGTTTTCTGCACGTGATCTTATTTGACCGGATAACTTATTCCACAATGACATCTCAGTGATCGTAAACATTTTCATTCCTGTAGCTACATAGTTTATATTGGAATGTACTGTAGCATACTATGCCATACTTTGATTGTAATTTGACTATTTTTACTGCTGTAATTGTCTATTGCTTATGTTTGACTTATTCTTGCTGTACACCATCTTGAGCGAATTCCTTCAAAATGGCGGTACATAAATCCTAATAAATAAATATACTATCTCTCCCACCAGACCACAGATGAGAGGGTACAGCTGTCTGACATCAGGCCCAGCAGGTGGTATCAGTTCCGTGTGGCTGCCGTCAATGTGCATGGAACGAGAGGCTATACAGCACCCAGTAAGCACTTCCGTTCCTCCAAAGGTTAGTAGTTCTGTTTAAATTTTCTTGCCTCTGTTTCAAATCAGTCTTTGGTTTGGCTCCTTTATACCTGGCTTCCCACTTTAATTTGTATTGTGCCATTAGGCCCACGCATAGAATCCACGTTTACCCATCCAACAATAAAGGCCTGCCGATATAAAAGATTCCTGGACAGAACTCTAGCCTTCCAAGCAGATAAATTGAACGATTGGCTGGGTAACATTATTATGCACTCCTCATCCTATTTTAGTTTTGGAAAATTAGTAAAATCGAAACTGTTTAACCGATTTGTTACCTAATGATTTATAGTTCATTATCTCTCCTATTCTGCATACATGTATTCAATGATTTAACATTGTGCCTACTTTGCTGATTGTCCAGCTCTTCTTATTGTAAACCGTCTTGAATTACCATGGCTTCGGCAGTATATAAGAATAAAATTATTATTATTATTCTACAAATCCCATCGACAGCTAAGATCACCAACAAAGATGTTCTTGATCATATAAAAACTGGCCACATAAGCAGCAAGATTAGACCACCAACTCTCTACTTTGTTGATAATGACCCCAGACTACAAAACATTTAGAAAAGAAATGAAAACCATACTATTTTAAAAAAACCTGATACCCAACAATCAAATCCAACCTAACACCATCTCTACTCTCTAAAACAACCTAATGCCACAAGAACCACCTCATCTCTTCGAACCAACCTATCTATTCTATAATTCCTCCGGAAATGGCCAGATAGATCCTTTATGTAATCTGCCTTGAACCGCGAGGTAATGGCAGAATAGAAATCACTAATGTAATTTAATGTAATAAACCCAGAGTTGTCCATGAAAGGCAAGATTACCAGATAGAAAATGACCTATTTTGGACATGTGATGAAGGCAAATTCACTAGAAAAGGGGATTAAACTCAAGAATGGTCAGTGGTAAAAGGAAGCAGGGGAGACCAAAAACTGTTGGCCGGATACCATCAAGAATGACATGGGAATGAACATCAAGCAATTTGAAAGAAGCCATGGAAAACATGGAAGCATGGCGAGGACTGGCCAATAGAGTATCCAAGAGTCGGACATGACTGAATGGATAGTAGTAGTAGTATCCTTGTCTCGATGCTCCATGTCCATATTCTCTCCTCTCTCTTCCATTCCTCCTACACCCTCACCTCTGCACTGTGCCCTCTAAGCTGAGTGGGAGTCCTCCACCAACAATCTTGCTAGTGTGTATGTATGTATAGGGGTGCTGTTTTTCTATCACATTTTCAATAGTGAGGGTCAGATAAGCTCTTCAGGACTCCAGAGAACCAATTTGACCCTTACGATTGAAAGCACAATATTGAAGCACCCCCCCCCCCCTTCACACCATCAGCAATGTAGTTATGGAAGTTCCGCTCAGCTTAGAGGGAACAGTGTAACCCCTATCACCCTGCCCTTACTGGTCTGGCATTTCTTTCTCCCTCCCTCTGTTGGTCCCATATCTCCTTCATTCATTCTCTATCTGTTTTCTTTGCTCCCCTCTCCCTAGTCCAGCATCTGCTCCCTCTCTCCTCCCTCTCCTTTAGTCCAGGTCTCTGTCTCCCTCTCCTTTGCATCTCCTCCCCTCCCCCAGGTCTACTATCTCTTTCCCCTCTTCCCCTTGTGCTTTGCTCCAGATCTGCACCTGGGTTTCTAGCCTCTGCCTCCCTGCTGATCCTCCAAATGCTAGGCACATCACCAGCAGAAGCCACGGTAAAAGTGGTCTCTCTCCGGCTGGTGGAGCCTTTCCGCTGCGTGTTCTTCCCACAGGAAGTTGCATCATTGAGGTGGGACGTGCAGAGAGAAGTTCCCGCCGGCCAGAGAATGGCCGCTTTTACTGTGGCCTCTTCTAGCAACATGACACAGCATTTGAAGGACCAGCGGTGGTAGGAGGGGGGCTAGACTAGGGTGCAGGGGAAAGGAGAGGGAGTGAGGGTGAAACTTTAGGTGTCCCCTACTATTGGGCAGCCCTGGGCATTTTGCTGGGTTTGCTCAGTGGTAGCCATGCTCCTAATCTATTGTTTAATAATAAAATGTGTATGAGAAAAATGATGATAGGGTCGTATTAAAAAAATTCCCTATAGGAAATATCTTCTTTGAAGAATGCCAATAATTATTAGATATTGATTATAAATACCCCAAACCATTGAGCAATGACTTTTTAAAGCACAAAGCAAATATGGTATAGAAAAGTACTGTGTTCCATTTTTTTCCTACATTTTAAGCAGCAGATCTCTATTTATTTAGGTATTCTCATTAATTTAACTGCTGTTCTTTCTTGTGTTTTGAACAGAACTCTTAAAATTCAATGACAAAATCTTGGAAAGAGTACAAAAAGTTTTTGAGTTCTAAGGACAAGAGCAAACGGCAAAGAAATGTAGCCAAAATTATTCTGTTTTGAGGAAGGTTGTGTGATATCTCAGAACCTGATACCTAACTGACTCAGGCAGCGAGCTTGATTGATCAAAGTCTGCTCCTGTTATCTGTCCATGGGAAAGGCCTTTGATCAATCAAGACCAAAGTGTGCAAAGTAATTTGTGATATCTTAGCTGACTTGAACTAATCAAATGCAGAGTATGATATTATTTATACTATGCCTGGCAACCTAGTAGTTTACAAGGCTGTAGGCAAATATTTCATGGATCACTTAAAGAACTTCCAAAAATAGGGCTGGATTCACTAAGGCCACGGATCCGATCCAATTCATGAGCGATCTGATCCATGGCTGGTGGGCTGATTCACGAAGCGTCCTCATGCAAATGAGGGCAATTGGAATCACGCCCCCAACCGACTGCACGGATCACGCTGCAGCGATCCCGACACATACGCAGACCATATTCTTTGCCTGTACATGGTCTGCGCATGCACTGGTCCTCCGTGCTCAGAAGAGCTGGAAACTTTTTATTTTATTTTACTTTACTTTTTTTTACTTCATGAGCCTATGGTTTTAATCTGCTTTAAATCCGCAGGTTAAAACCACGGGCTTGCATTGTGGGGAAGGGCAGGAGAGTCGGAGTAGAGAGCAGAGCGATGAGTCAGGCAGAGAGCAGAGCAGTGAGTTGGGCAGAGAGCAGGGCAGCAAGAGCGGAGAATTGGGGCAGAGAGCATAGCGGTAAGAGCGGAGAATCAGGGCAGAGAGCAGGGCAGTCGGAAAGGACCTGAGCAACTGGTCCTCAGCAGTCGCTTATTTTTTGATTGGCTAGCCCAGTCGGTATCCCTCATTTTTTTTTTTGTGAATCGCTGCCCGCCTATATTTGCATGCCATTCCCCCTCATTTGCATGCACGGATCAGATCGGATGCGGATCGGATCAGGAGTAAGGTTAGTGAATCGGGTAAGGGTCGCATGACTATGTTATTTTAATGTGGCACTGGAAGGCACTTTATCACGAAAAGCACTTTAACATGGATTTAATTCAATGCGGTTCAATGACACACGATAACAAAACGCTGGACAGGACTTTAACAACAAGATAAGAACAGTCTCAAACACGTTTTGAATGTTATGATTCATATGAAGTACTATGCAAGTAACTTTAACAACAGCAGGTTTTGATTAATGTTTAAGTCATTGTGCATAACACTTATGGAAGGAAGGGATGGTTCCTAAACTATCGTGGTCTGAACTGCATTAGCAATGACCTGGTGGTGGCACTGAGCACTTTGCTATTATTAATTTATATATATATTTAGAAATTAGTTATTTGGTTATGAATTTAAATTTAAATGTAACAAAATTTAATTTAATGAAAGTGGCATTAATAGTATATGGAACTAGAAATGAATGCAATACTCAACGTGAGGTCACATCATGTAGTAATACAGAGGCATTATAATATTTTTAATCTTATTTATCATCCCTTTTATAATAATTCCTAGCATCTTGCTTGCTTTTTTGGTTGCCACTGCACACTGGGTGAAAGGTTTCGGCATATTGACTACGATGACAACTAGATCTTTTTCTTGGGCGCTAACTACTAAGGTCGACTATAGCATCCTGTAACTGTGATTCGGGTTATTCTTCCCAATGTGCATCACTTTGCATTTGTCCACATTAAATTTCATCTGCCATTTGGACACCCAGTCTTCCAATTTCCTGATGCCTGCCTGCAGTTTCTCACAGTCCACAAGTGTTTTGGCAGCTTTGAACTGTTTAATGTCATTTGCAAATTTAATCACCTCATTCGTCGTTCCAATTTCCAGATCATTTATAAATATGTTAAATAGCACCGGTCCAAATAGAGATCCCAGTGATTTGAATAGTGCATACAAAATATATGCAGTGCTTTGCATAGATATGTGGCGGGTGATTTCTAAACAGGTGGGCCAATGCTGAGAACTCCCAAACTATAAGGAATTGCGCCCAACCCTTACTGCAGGAGGAGCTCCCCAATGCTCAGTGAAAAATGGTATGCAAATGGTATGCAGGGCTGTGAGACTGAAAGTTATGGGGAGGAATGTACCTGCTGCATGTGCACAAGAGTTTATTAATAAGTGTGGCTTTTGTGCGATATCTGGGCAAACCCAGAAGTGAAGCACGCATTGGCACAGTTCCTCTGTGCTTTTAAATATGAAATTTTCAAAATTTGTTTTGCCTGAAAAGCTTATATTTAAATGTGGAAAACAGGTGTCAATGAACGCTTTTACTTTTGGGTTTGCTCTAACTAGCACACATTCATCTCTCACAACCAGCGCTTAGGGATTTGCACGGGCTTCCTTATGTTTCCAAATTAAATAAAAACTGGCACACTTTAGAAAAAAAAAATCATGAGACATCCTTTCTTCAAATACCCAAACGCCAGCTCCAAGCTGAGGTTACGTTTCCAGCAGTAAGGGTGTCTTTGTTGTGCTCATTGTTCTCTGAACATTGGGAGGGAATAGTAAATTACCTCATTAACATCCATTTGACTACATTTAAATACTACTTGAACTAATTTTGGGCACGCACATTGTTTCCTCTGAATATTCTGTGCAGATTAACTCTGGCACTAGTCCAGCAGTAATCACATCCAACGCTGGTGTTAGGTTTTGAGCAATGATCCAAGAGTGTCTAAAAATTCTGTGCTTGTATTATAAAGGCAACATAAGGGCCCACATCTATATATATAAAATCGGAGGTATGTATGTGTGTATGTATGTGTGTGTGTATGTGCTGCGATCACGCAAAACGGCTTGACCGATTTGAACAAAACTTGGTATGCAGATCCCTCACTACCTGGGATGATATGTTCTGCGGGTCTCGTGGCCCACCTGCACACGTGGGCGGAGCTACAAACATAAAATCAGATTTCACCCATTCATGTCAATGGAAAAAATGTAAAAAGCTGCCATTCTCACAGTAATTCAAAAACGGCTTGACCGATTTGAACGAAACTTGGTATGCAGATCCCTCACTACCTGGGGTGATATGTTCTGGGGGTCTCGCAGCCCACCTGCACACGTGGGCGGAGCTACAAACAGAAAATCAGATTTCACCCATTCATGTCAATGGAAAAAATGTAAAAAGCTGCCATTCTCACTGTAATTCAAAAACGGCTTGACCGATTTGAACGAAACTTGGTATGCAGATCCCTCACTACCTGGGGTGATATGTTCTGGGGGTCTCGCGGCCCACCTGCACATGTGGGCGGAGCTACAAACAGAAAATCTGATTTCACCCATTCATGTCAATGGAAAAAATGTAAAAAGCTGCCATTCTCACAGTAATTCAAAAACGGCTTGACCGATTTGAGCGGCCCACCTGCGCACGTGGGCGGAGCTACAAACAGAAAATCTGATTTCACTCATTCATGTCAATGGAAAATATGTAAAAAGCTGCCATTCTCACATTAATTCAAAAATGGCTTCACCGATTTGAACGCAACTTGGTATGCACATCCCTCATTACCTGGGGTGATATGTTCTGGGGGTCTTGCGGCCCACAACTCTATGTTGCTTGCTCAAGGCTGGGTTCACCCAAGAATTTATATGTTCTTGCTCCAGAGATGAAACTAAAAATGTTGTTTATAATCACGTTTTGCGTTGGTTGTATTGTATTCATTTTGTCAAATATTTCACATTATAATTTGAATATTGTACTTTTTATTAAGCTGTAAAAAAATAATTTCATTCACCACTATAAAGTATCTTATTTGAATCCATTTACAGTGTTATTGCTATAATTAAATACCCGTGCAACGCCGGGGCATCAGCTAGTCTTTTTATAAAATAGAGGCTGATAGATTCATATCTTGAAAATGATTTCAGTGTTAGAGGCTAGTTCAGAACTAAAACCATGATTTGTAGGATTCAATTGAAGTAGCAAGGGCATTTTCAGTGCAATTGGCTAACTGGGTCAAACGGAGAGAATCATTTGCGAAAGCCAAGTTGGATTGTCAGTCTAATTGCTAATATTCTTTGGGTTTCGCATGAACCAAAATGACTTTCAGGCGGAATGTACGTGAACTACTATCATTACTTCACTGACATTTCCCTCGACTTACCAATAAGTTATTCGTACTTTCACATCTGCAAATCTTGAAATAGGAAATGGTGTTGTTATCAGTTTGATAATGTCAGATTACATCCTCTAGCAGATAGAATTTCTCTGTTGAGACCATTCATCATGTGGATTATCTGATGAATTTAGTGTGCTTGGAAAATGCATTTCCTGCTGTACAATCATTCAGGTGTGTCTTGTAATAAAGGCCTGCCTGCAGGATACTTTTACAGACTCTGCTTTTGCATACTATTTAGAGCAGTGTATCGCAAACTGTGTGCCTCCTGAGATTTCAGGTGTGCTGCGAGACGCTGGGGAGGAGGAGAGGTGCTGGCGCTGGCTGACTGCCTACAGGATGTGACTCTTGTGGCGAGAAGCACTTCCTGTAGGCAATCAGCCGGCGCCAGTGCCTTTCCTCTCTGCACGTCTTCTCTGCCAGCATCCCCCCACCCCCTCCATAATAGGCATCTCAGGGCCCATCTGGAGGACATTCACACATGCGCATGACATCATCACATCGACGTCCGCGCACTTCCGGATGCCTTAAACTGCGGCTCGACAAAGTTTGTGGGACACTGATTTAAAGGGAAAGATCATATTTTACCTATTACTTTGCTAGTAGAATCTGTAGTGCTGTTGCCTTACTGTACATCAGTTTCACCTAATGAATCCTTGTGGTCATTTAGATATGGCTGCATTTTGGGGGTCCTGATTGGAAACCAATACTTTCATTTCTTTTTAGAAGGGAAAAAAAGAATAATCCAAAAGATAATGCATGAGTGTTTTATGTACTGAAACATAAATAATCCAGTTTTCTTTGACAGCGATACTGCTGTGAGAAATCTTTATAAATAGCAGCACATTGCCTGTATTTTAGCATGACAAACTTAAAAGCTTGTTTACGAAAGTGTGTTAAACAGTTAATATGTGAATGCAATAAATCAGTGTTTTTCAACCTTTTTTGGGCAAAGGCACACTTGTTTCATGAAAAAAATCACGAGGCACACCACCATTAGAAAATGTTAAAAAATTTAACTCTGTGCCTATATTGACTATATATAAAGTAATTCTCTTGAATAGGAATCAAATAAACACAAAGAAAGTATTTTATAATTACTTTATTATGAAATATTAAGTAAACAGAATAGTGAAAAATTATAAAATACTTTATTCAGTGCGAAACCTGGGCCTGTTTGGCTGAACACAAAGCTGATATTCTGGCTGGAATCGAAGAAAGACACACACGTAGCTCTTCGTCAACAGCTCTCAGTCTCTCTCTGTATTTGGTTTTTATAGC
Source organism: Geotrypetes seraphini (assembly GCF_902459505.1). Lineage (NCBI taxonomy): Eukaryota > Metazoa > Chordata > Amphibia > Gymnophiona > Dermophiidae > Geotrypetes > Geotrypetes seraphini. The sequence goes on from NC_047089.1 coordinate 174,492,127, forward strand.
ATACAACAATAGACAAATATACCCTCCATCCTTTTTATTAAACCACAATAGCAGTTTTTAGCGCAGGGAGCTGCGCTGAATGCCCAGCGCTGCTCTTGACGCTCATAGGCTCCCTGCGCTAAAAACCACTATTGCGGTTTAGTAAAAGGTGACCATATTGTAAAATATAGACAGCAGATATAAATTCAGAACTGTGCATAGTAAGTGAAGGGAAGTTTTCATCTCTGGGAATTTACCCAGTTAACTATTAAGTTATTTGGGCAAATTCCTTTGAAAACTGTGGTAATACTGCCTCCACTTTGCTAAATTTAAAATAAAATCATTTTTCCTACCTTGTCTGGTGATTTCTGGTTGCACTTTCTTCTTCTGACTGTGCATCCAATCTTTCTTCCCTTCTATCAGCCTGTATGCTTTCTCTCCTCCACACCTCATTCCCTCCCCCAACTTTTTCTTCCTCTCTCCCTGACCTTTCTTTCTTTTTTTCTGTTTCTCTTCTTTCCTTCTGTTTCCCTGCCTGCCCCCTTTCTTTCTTTCTCCCTGCCGTTCCCCAAGCCACTGCCACTGCCGCTGCCATTGGGGAACAGGACCCACCAATGGATAACAGGCCCCAAAGCTGACGCCGACACATGCTCTCCATGACGTCAATTCTGCAATCGGAGAGGAAGTTCCGCCCAGCCAGGCAGCGATTGGCTGGCCCGAACTTCCTCTCCGACTGCAGAATTGACGTCAGGGAGAAGAAGACTTATCGGCTCGATAGATTAGATCGCCAAGACAAAGTGAGTCCTGGGTGATCGACTCACTTTGCCTTGGCGAGCTACTGGTGCCCCTGCCTCTGGCCCCCTGTCAGCTCCGGGCCCCTGAATGCAGGACTGGTAGTACTGCCCTGATGGCGGCCCTGTGGCACACCAGGCAACATCTCGCGGCACACTAGTGTGCCGCGGAACAACGGTTGAAAAACACTGCAATAAATGATATTTCACTGGCATGACAGCATGTGTAGTTTATTCTAATTTCCACAAAAACACAGTGATAATACATTGCAACACAAGCTAATACGCATACAATTAAACAAGGAAATGAAAAGAAATAAAGATACCAAAAGTATCAGCAATAGCAAATCTCAATATCGGGGGTTTAGCTGCCACTGAGCGAGCCCGGCAAATGCCCAGAGCTGCCCTACGGTAGGGTTTCCAGCTTAACACTCCCTTCCGCATGTCTGGGTCTGCCACGCACCCCTCCCTCCACACCCAGCTGCTTACCCCCTCACTGGGTCCTCCAGACACTACAGTGGCAGCGACAGCTAAAGGCTGCCTCTGGCCCACAGGGCCTTTCCTCTGCCTCGTCCCACACACAGGAAGTTGCATCAGAGTTGGGGGATACAATAGAGGAAAGGTCCTGCCAGTCAGAAAGGCAGTCTTTAGCTCTTTCTCTGATGCTATAGTGTCCGGAGGACCTGGTGGGTGGGTAATTAGCTGGGCACAGGGGACAGAGGCAACCCCCCCCCCCCCCAACATATATCAGTCTTAAATATTTTGCCATGCATTTGCATGAGTAAGCAAGAAGAAACATTGTACTCAAAGTTACTGTTTCAGTTTTCATAACCAGAAATAATTTCCTCCACTCCTGTGTTTGGTTGGTAACTTCAGGGGAAAATCTAAACTTTTTCTAACCATGAAACAAAGTTTGAGAGTGACAAAAGTATAGGCTTAATACCGAGTTAACATCCTGTTCAAAAACAAAGGAAACTAATAAAGTAGCTCTCACTGAAATATCAGATAATGTGGTTTCTAACAGGTCAGTAACAATGACCTCATCTTCCTTTTTTTTTTTTACTAAAATGGTTGGCATTTTCCTTGGAGGACACACAAAATAACTTTTCAGTGAACGGGTTCTTAAGCATAACCAAAAGACTAGAATGTTAACTGACTCTTGAAAATACAATAGAGCCTAGGGGTTATTACTCTTTAGTATTGATTCAAATTTTTGTTTCATTATTCCAGATCCTTCTGCCCCACCCTCTCCAATCAATCTCCGCATTGCGAACTCTACCACTGCCACTGATGGTACGGTTTCTGTACGCCTCATTTGGGATCTTCCAGAGGAGCCCGACATTCCTGTGCACCATTACAAAGTCTTCTGGAGCTGGACCATAGGCAGTAAATCTGTCATACCAGCTAAGAAGAAAAGAAGGAAGACAGCAAATGGGGTAAGGAGCATAGGGAAACTCTGCAAGGAAAATTTTCAGTCATTTAACAGTTAAATAGATTTTTAACCTGGATAAAGTGCAGAGCTGGCTTAACTGTTTGGGGGATAAGAGAGGGAGAAATGTTGGCTGTGACAGTAGAGGGAGTTGAAGAGATGCACCCTGGATCCCTCTCTCCTTCCCTACTCCTTTTGCAGCAAAGGAGGGAATGATAGATAGATAGATAGATAGAGAGAGAGAGAGAGAGAGAGAGAGAGAGAGAGAGAGAGAGAGAGAGAGAGAGAGAGAGAGGTTGTATATATATGTACAATCTAGATAAGTTAATAATTTCGTAATATTATATTTTATATATAATGTACTGTGTTTTGTGTTGTGAATTTGCTGTGTTTTTACAGTTCTTACCTCTTATTGTAAACCACACTGAAGCATGAGGTATTGCGGTATATAAATAAATGTATTATTATTGTTAATAAGGTGCAATATAACAGTATATGAAAAATGAATAGAAGAAATGGAATTTACAAGTACTATTATGGGGGGGGGGGGGTCTGGGGCAGAGCTTGGGCAGGTCTGGGACGCCAAACAAAAAAAGTGCTCCATTGCCTATGACTGTAATGACATTTGAACTGTGTTAATTGAATGAACATGTACTAAAAATATTCTCAATAGTTAATGCAGCTACTGTGCATTAACTCTGGCAATCACACTTAAAAACTGCAGCATCTTATCACACTTACGGTAAGTAAATAGAGCCTTAAGGTTTTTGCCAGGAGGTGAAAGCCAGAGAGAATTTATGTCCTAGAAGATAAGGATCAGAAACCTGCTTTCCTCAAATGTGAGTTTTTTAAGAATGTCATAAGTCTTCTTGTGTGTATGTTGTCATTCTAATTACAGTCTCACAACTCTGTGATCCTGGAGGGACTCCAGCCCAACAGCAATTACATGGTGGAATTGCAGGCAGTGGCATACTGGGGACAAGTACGCCTCAAGAGTGGCAAAGTCTCTCTCTACTTCACTTCAACTCAGTCAAGCTTTAATAGCAATAGTAAGTAATTTTGTCACCTGGCCTGTGAAAATGTCTTTCAAACACCGTGACCTGATTTTTTTCTCCATTTGGTATAAGATCAGAATTATAGTTTTGCATATTTCATATGAGTTAACACTATATACACGTGTTAATATAAGACTACACCCTCCCATGTCTTCAATTATACATAGTGGAATGTTCGCTGTACAATTCTGTATAAATACATTATCCATTCACAGTAATATATTTGTTCAGTCAGTCTAAAGGCATGTCTATACTTAGTAACATAGTAAATGAGAGCAGGCAAAGATCCGCATGGGTCCATCCAGTCTGTCCAAGTCATATTTATTACCAAATCATTATTGAACCAACAATCTAGTAGTATTATTACATTTTACTTGTTGAGTTCTACTTTATGATGTATTTCCTTCATCTACTGAGATATACAAGACTCAACTCATACAAGGTATAAAAATACTTGATTCTGATCTTTCCTTGCCATTTTCAGGCCTCAGATGTACAGATTTTGCCCTGCACTATCCCTACTTCCCAACTATTCGACCTGCTGTTGAAGGCTATTCCAGTCCATCCTGACCTGTCTTGCCATATACAGAACACAAACTGTAGAAGTCTATAAGGAATTGGCCTAACTTCCTCACTGCTGGAGCTGCCATTTAAGCATTGCTCCTGCCCATCATAAATGCACTGCAACAAACCAGAAAAAGAACCAAAAGTCCAACTTCGTCTGTGACGAACTTGCATTGCATTTTGGCGATTCACTGGTGTGCTACCAAACGCTATTTTTTCCAGGCTTCTTCTTTTTTTTTTTGTGACATTTTTCCTTTTTTCCTTTATCACCATGGACCCCTGATGAAGGTTGTCCGAAACACGGACCGTGTTGGGTCCCCTGCCTGGTAAAAGGTTTTTAGTTAAGATTTATTTGTCCAAATAAAATTTGCCTGCACTGTGTACAAGTCTGCAGTTTTTTTAGTTTGTTTGCATCATAAATGAACTTACAGCTTTTGATGTGTTAGGTTTTGTTCTAATACTCTCCTTTTTCTATTTAGGGGAAAAGTTAAGCTTTCTGTATAATGGGGGGGTTACAACCCCCCCAAAACCACCCCCAACGGCAGCACCAACACTATTAAGTAAAGTGGGGAGGTTCCCCTCACACACACCCCGTCGGAGCCCTTTAAAATAAGCTTTTAGAGTGGCGCGCTGAAGTTTTGCACTCAATTGTCCGCTCTCAAATGTCGGTGTGCGTTTGTCTCACGCGCTTATGACTGTGAACCATGTTATTGTGCTCCTGGGGTTCTTTAGTGTGATTGTTCACCACTGATTGAGATTCTTGTAAATATTAGAAGCTAGTAGTACAATTTTATAAGGGAATTTGAACTTGCATGTTTGGATTTTTTTTGTAAGCACTATCCTCCTTAGGGTTGGTATCAATTGATCAATGAAGCCACACATCAAGGTTATACCATAGATTTGATTTTTGCACAAATAGTTCTGTGAATACAAGGGGGTGCTGAAAACTTCTCAGTCCAATCAAGAAAGGAATGACATGAAGCCATGAAACTTACAAGTTATTCCACATATCCACCCCTAAGTTCAACACACTTGGCACATCATGTCTGAAGTTTCTGTAACCCTTCCCAAAAATACTCTGATGTTTGGTCACTGAAATACTGCTCCACCACTGCACTCACCTCTGAATCACTTGAAAATTATCTCCCTTTCATACTCTTTTAAAGGTTTGGAAACAGAAAATAGTAAGATGGAGCAAGATCTGGTGAGTAGGGTGGATGGTCTATGCAATGAAACTTCAACTGAGTCAAAACAACCATCATTTTGCCAGCCTTGTGAGTAGGTGCATTGTTTTGCAAAAAGAGAACTCCTTTCCACAGTTTCCCTCCCCTTTTTTCTTTCAATGCCTCCTTTAATTGGCACAGTAAGTTACAGTAGTATTCTGCATTAACTTTTTGGCCCCTTAGAAGATAGTCAGTCATTGCAACATCTTCCCTGATCCCAAAACACTGTGGCCATGATCTTTCCTGCTGAATTTTGGGTCTTGAATTTCCTTGGCCTGAGTGCTGCCATTGCATGGACTGTTGTTTTGTCTCAGGATCATAGTGGTGTAACCATGTTTTACAACAGTAACTAGTCATTCCAGAAAGCTAGTTCCAGCTTACTAAAAATGCTGCATAATCAACTTGGAAGTATCCACTCAATGTCATTTCTCGTCAACATTCAAAAATTTGGGCACCCAGCTGACAGCTTTTGCATACCCAGCTGCTTATATACCTAACACATTCCCTGGATATCTGTAGTGTCTCAGCAATTTTTTAACTGATATTCACCGATCTGCCAAAATCAGGTCATGAACATGGTTGACAATTTCAGAGCTGACACTATTTGAGGTCTCCCAGAACTTGCTGCATCTTTGGTCTCAAAATCTCCATGCTGAAAGTTTGCACACCATTTCTTCATGGTGGAATATGATGGGCATTTGTCACTCAATGTTTGCATCATACATTCATGGATTTCTTTTTGGAGTTTTCTTAGAAACATAGAAACTGATGGCAGAAAAGGGCCACGGCCCATCTAGTCTGCCTACACTAATGACCCACCCCTAACTTCCTCCGTGAAGAGATCCCACATGCCAATTCCACTTTTTCTTAAAATCTAGCACGCTGCTGGCCTCAATTACCTGTAGTGAAAGACTATTCCAGCGATCCACCACCCTTTCGGTGAAGAAATATTTTCTGGTATCACCATGAAATTTCTCACCCCTGAATTTTAACGGATGCCCTCTTGTAGCCGCAGGACCTTTAAGAAAAAAAGATATCTTCTTCCACCTTGATACGGCCCATGACATATTTGAACGTCTCGATCATGTCTCCCCTCTCTCTGCGTTCCTCGAGTGAGTATAGCTGCAACTTATCCAGCTGTTCCTCATACAGGAAATCCTTGAGTCCTGAGACCATCTGTGTGGCCATTCGCTGAACCGACTCAACTCTCAGCACATCTTTGTGGTAATATGGCCTCCTGAACTGTACACAGTATTCCAGATGGGGTCTCACCATGGATCTGTACAATGGCATTATGACCTCGAGCTTATGGCTGACGAAACTTCTACGGATACAACCTATGATTTGTCCAGCCTTGGTTGAAGCTTTCTCCACTGGATTGGCAGTCTTCATGTCTTCACTAATGATCACCCCCAAGTCTCGTTCTGCTACAGTCCTTGCTAGTGTCTCACCATTTAGGATGTAAGTCCTGCATGGATTTTTGCTGCCGAGGTGCATGACCTTGCATTTTTTGGCATTGAAACTTAGTTGCCAGGTCCTGGACCAATGTTCCAGTAGGAGTAGGTCATGCGTCATACTGTCAGGTATTGAGCTTTTGTTAGGCACTGTGCTTTTGTCTGTTGTGCTCTTGTAAACTATATTGCATAGTTTGGCGTCATCGGCGAATAACGTAATTTTTCCTCGAAACCCCTTAGCCAAGTCTCTTACGAAGATGTTGAATAGGATCAGACCCAGGACCGAGCCCTGCGGCACTCCGTTGATCACCTCTGTCGTTTCGGAGGGGGTGCCGTTTACCACCACCCTTTGTAGTCTATCATTAAGCCAGTCCTTAACCCATGCAGTTAATGTGTCGCCTAATCCCATCAAACTCATCTTATTCAATAACCTGTGGTGTGGGATGCTATCAAATGCTTTGCTGAAGTCCAAGTACACGATGTCTAGGGAATAGGAACTTCATGACGACTTGGAGTTTTACACTTGAAAATTCCAACTTTTCGCTGACATGGTTCAATCAATGATCTGAAACAATGTCAAAACATAGCAGTACAATTCTGCAGATTGGCATTTTGCAAAATAAAATACTCTTTTCAGCTACAGTGGCAAAATAATGCTCAAAATTTAGGAAGTTGGTTGGTCTGAGAACTTTTTAGCACTCCCTTGTATATCTGAAATGAAATCTCTCCTGTGGTCATATCATTTTTTTAATAACTTGCTTTTTTGAAAGCTAAAAGTGACAATCAGTTGTCATTCATTTCCTGTGGGCTTCATCACATTTGCTGTGCTTTGTAAAAGGAGCCCATTATTAGGTTAAAAAAACATTACTATAACACAATTATTGAAACTTCTTCACAGTCAAAAGAACTATTTGCATTAATCCAGAAATTATCTGGCATTTCGTCTTACTCAAATCAATTACCTGTTAAGTTGTCTAGTCAGGATTTTGCTAATGGGTTCTTTAATAAGGACTGGAACATTGTTACACTACTTGACTTGTCCTTTAGCATTAGCACATCATTGGGCGTCTTTTCATCAAGTTACTGAACAACAACTTCAAGATGCTTTTTCTAAGGTGAAAATTCCTGTTGTCTACTGGATGTTTGCCATCCTTCTATTATTACGGCCTAGAAGGATATTGCTTTTAATACAACTTTGAGGATTATGAATACATTTTTTTCAGATGTCATAATCCTTGATCCTTTGAAAAAAACAAACAAACAGTAGTATGACTGTTATTAAAGAATACATCTTTGAACACTTGTATATTGGATAAATACACTATGGGCTCATAATCGAAAGAGAAAAATGTCCAAAAACCGGCCTAAGTCAGAACTTGGACAAACATTTCCCAAATACGTCCAAGTGCCGATAATAAAAATGGGTTTTGGATGTATTTCTAAATGACCTAGGCCTACGGGGCGTTTCGGGAGGAGTGTCGAGGGCGGGAGTTGGGCGGGACATGGGCCGGCTTAGACTTAGTCATACAGCATGTATAATTGAAAGTTATACAGCCCACGATTGACGGAACTTGGACGTTGTGACTTAGACCATGTAATGGTGGACATGACAATGAAGCCGACGGTACAGTGCGCAGCGGCCGCTAAGAAGGCAAACAGAATGCTAGGCATAATCAAGAAGGGTATTACAACCAGAACGAAAGAAGTTATCCTGCCATTGTATTGGGCGATGGTGCGTCCGCATCTGGAGTACTGCATCCAGTATTGGTCGCCGTACCTTAAGAAGGACATGGCGTTACTCGAGAGGGCTCAGAGGAGAATGATGTGTCTGATAAAAGGGATGGAAAACCTTTCATACGCTGTGAGATTGGAGAAACTGGGTCTCTTTTCCCTAGAGAAGAGGAGACTTAGAGGGGATATAATAGAGACTTACAAGATCATGAAGGGCATAGAGAGAGTAGAGAGGGACAGATTCTTCAAACTTTCGAATAATAAAAGAACAAGAGGGCATTCAGAAAAGTTGAAAGGGGACAGATTCAAAATGAATGCTAGGAAGTTCTTCTTTACCCAACGTGTGGTGGACACCTGGAATGCGCTTCCAGAGGGCATAATAGGGCAGAGTACGGTACTGGGATTTAAGAAAGGATTGGACAATTTCCTGCTGGAAAAGGGGATAGAGGGGTATAGATAGAGGATTACTGCACAGGTCCTAGACCTGTTGGGCTGCCGCGTGAGCAGACTGCTAGGTACGATGGACCTCAGGTCTGACCCAGCAGAGGCATTGCTTATGTACTTATTTTATGATTTTATTAGTGTTTTTAAGCCCGTTACATTAACAGGTGGTAGAATAGATGTATAGAATTTTAGCACAATGGGGGGTAGGTGAGGTTACTAATCTAAAAATAAAATAATTCATCACCTTCGTTGTTTGGTGATTTTATATTTCTAATTTCTCAGTTCCTGACTCTGGTGCTGCTTCTCTATACATGCAGCACATTTCTGTGCTGTCAACTCTGGCCTCCTCTCTGCTCATTATTTCTTTTTTTCTCCTCCTTCACCTCCTGCTCTATACCAATATTTTGCATTAAACTTTCTTCCATTTTTCTTCCTCCATCTCAAATCTATCTAGTTTTCATCTATTCCATTCCCTTCTCCTCCATTTATGGGCACTATCTCTCTTCTCTTACCTTCCCCTCTGCTCTATGAGCATCATCTCCTCTATTCCAGCATCTTTTCATGCACTTTTGACTATTCAGTCCCACCCCACCCCATCCGTGTACTATGTCTCTCCTACCTGCCCTCCAAATGCCTGCTTCTCTGCACTGCTCGGCGGTTAAATTGTACTGTCTCGGTTTAGTTTTCAGCCCATATGTGCACTACCTCTTTCCATCTCCCTTCCATGGGCAATATCTCTTCCCTTCCCTCTATGGTCCACCACTTCTTCATTTCTCTCTTTCCATCACTTATGTCCACACAATTTATGTCCTCCCTTCCATCCATGGTCACCATCTACTTTCATTGTTTTATATCCTCTCCCTCTCAAAAATCCTCCCACGTCCACACCTATTCCAGCATCTTTTCATGCACTTCTGACTCTTCACCCACACCCCGTCCGCGTACTCTGTCTCTCCTAACTGCCCCCAAATGCCTGCTTCTCTGCGCTGCTCGGTGGTTAAATTGTACTGGCTTGGTTTAGTTTCCAGCCCATGGCGCCGCGGAGCATTTGGAGTTGGGCCTCACCCATTCTCGGCTGCCATTGGACAGTGTGCTCTGTGCAACGCTCCCAGTTGGCCTTCTATTGGCCGCAGCTGCTGCCTGTTTTTGTCGAGCCTTCCGCGTGCCTATATTATACTGTGCATGTGGCGGCACGGAAGCACAGAGCTAAGGGTTTTATTATTATAGATAAGAATTAAAAGATGAAAATTTGGCATTTTCAAGTTTTAAATAGATAAATTGTAAAAGTTGACTATCCTGGTCACAAAAGCATAGTTTTATGGAAATAACAGATATTTTATATACTTTTTAGGCATGAGCAATTAGGAAATTACACTTACTGCCCAGGAACAAAAAGCATGTTACATAGGGCTCCTTTTACTAGGTGCTCCTTTTACTAAGTTGTACTAGTGGTTTTAGCGCGCACACTAGATGCTAATGCCTCCATTGAGCTGGCATTAGTTTTTGGTGCGTAGCACGGGTTACCGCACGCGGCAATGTAGCACGCGCTAAAAACGCTAGCGCACCTTCGTAAAAGGAGCCCTAAGGTGCGCTAGTGTTTTTAGTGTGCGCTACATTGCCCCTTGCGATAACCACATGCTACGTGCCAAAAACTAACGCCAGCTCAATGGAGACATTAGCGTCTAGCGCAGCTTAGTAAAAGGAGCCCATAGTATTATAAACAATCTCATCACTTCCATATTTGACAAAGATTATTGCGAAACTTGAATATAATCAATTACAAGATTTTGTGTCAGAGAATAATGTATTGGATATTAACCAGTGTGGCTTTTGAGAATAGCATAATAATAGATGTTGATTTCTGTACTAGATCTGATATGCACGGACTTCAAGAAAGGTTCTGCTCCTTTCATGTGACAATGGATATTTCAGCTCCCTTCATAATATTTTAATTAGATGCTTAGAGTCATTAAGAACTGGGACTATCTCTAAAATAATTTTCTTCTTTTATGCCAGTGAGAGAGTTTTTATATAAACAAAACCCAGCAACATTAATTATTTCTTTTTTTAAAAAAATCTTTATTCATTTTTATACGTACAATAAGTGTGATAATACATAAACACATTTGCACATTGAGAATATCACTTAATATTCAGCAATAATACCAATCATAAAATTTTATCTCCCTCCCTTCCCACCCCTTCATAATAAGTAATTAAATTACTTTATCTAAGATGTTATACTTAAAATCCTCCCTCCCTGAAAAATGAACTTTAAAGGAAAAGTAACATCTAATCATTATAAAATTTTGTTAATGGCTCCCACACATCTAGAAATTTCCTAATATATCCTCGCTGTGTTGCTATTACTCTTTCCATTTTATACATATGACATAATGAATTCCACCAAAAATTATAATTTAGTCTACTCCAGTTCTTCCAGTTATAAGTAATTTGTTGAATGGCAACCCCAGTCATTATGAGTAATAGCTTGTTATTATTTGATGATATCTGACTCTTTGCTCCCATTGACATACCAAATAATACAGTATAATATGACAATGCCACTGGGTTTTCTAAACATTAATTATTTCTTGATATGCCCTTTGTTGTCCTTCAGGGACTGTGGGACTTTCTGTTATGTTGTTTAACATTTTTCTCTGCCCTCTTTGGAAATTACTAAGATTTTTTTGGTCTTCAGTTTTGAATCTATGCAATGATATTCTTATCTATATTGATAGAATTGTATTGATAGAGCATGAAGGAATTATTTATTTATTTTTTTAACAAAACCTTATTTTATTTTATTTTTTAAAAAAATCTTTATTGATTTTTAATCTAAAAACAGTGCCAAACAAATAAAAGAATAGTAGATATTACATACATTGCACTATTATCTGTACAGGTAACATATATATCATTCCAGATTTTCAGATTTCCTACATTTAATAATAACATAATATATAATATAAATGAAGAATAAAGTTACCTAAATGTCACCATCAAAATTTATTTCCCTCCTTCCAAACCCCTCCCCCATGGATAATGACAGGCATAGCCATTCAATTAATCACGAGTAACTGTAAAAACCATGACAGAATAAGTTACACTTTTTGGTGGGTGAATGTATGCACTACATACAGATATGAAAGAATTAATGCAGAATACAGGGGATTTAGTGATGTATTTAATAAAGTTTGGAGCCCATTGACTAAATTTGTGGAATCATAATAATGTATATTTATTTTATCTTTCTTTCTGTTCATGTACTTATTTTATTTTAAAAATTGTTTATTAATTTTATATAGCAAAATATAGCTGATACACAGTGTAAGAAAATTTACATAAATTAGCAATGTGTTCAGAAAACACCAAAGAAACTATACATAAATAACTTAAGACCAACCCCCCAAAATAAGCCCACCCGTACCCACCTCCTGTATGTGTATAAAAGGATCTTGAACTGAAACCTGGGGCTCTTTTTACTAAGGTGCGCTAGCGGTTTTAGCGCATGCTTAGCGTGCGCTACAATGCCGTGTGTGCTAGACGCTAACGCCGCCGTGGAGCTGGCGTTAGTTTTTTCATTTAGCCGCAGGGGTTTGCGCACGCTAATCTTCTGCATGCGCTAAAAACGCTAGCTCACCTTAGTAAAAGGAGCCCCAAGTCCGAAAGGGTACATTTTATGCGAGTATGTTTAAAGAAAATTAACATATGTATCTAGCGCAGTGATTCCCAACCCTGTCCTGGAGGAACACCAGGCCAATCGGGTTTTCAGGCTAGCCCTAATGAATATGCATGAGAGAGATTTGCATATGATGGAAGTGATAGGCATGCAAATTTGCTTCATGCATATTCATTAGGGCTAGCCTGAAAACCCAATTGGCCTGGTGTTCCTCCAGGACAGGGTTGGGAACCACTGATCTAGCGGACCCCATATTTATTTAAAGCTTTGCTTGTGGTGTATAAGTTCGTGGAGAAAAGCAAATTGAAATTGAATATGATGTAAACTCATCTACTGGCTTTAACAAGATACTTTTCTCTAGATCTTCCTTCTCATTTTAAACCCTGATGGTTTCTCTATTCCTATTCTTAAGGGAATGTGATTCATGGTCATGCTTTTGGATGCATCCTTAATTATAAAACCTCAAATATGCAAAATTATTCAAACTATTTTGGGGGGCGAAATTAATAATTGTGAGGCATATATGAGATTATTTGAGCCTTTCTTAAATTCAGAACAGTAGTTCAGAGTGTTGTAGTTTCCTCGTGCCGATTATTAGAATAGTTTTCTGCATGGTTTGCCAAAAATGATATTTGAAACTTGGCAGTTTGGACAAAGCACTACAGCTTGGGTAATTGCTGGAATTTCAACACCAACTTATAGGGCTCCTTTTACTAAGCCACGTTAGCGGCTTTATCACACGCACCTTTTTAGCACGCGCTAGCCGAAAAACTACCGCCTGCTCAAGAGGAGGCGGTAGCGGCTAGCACGGCCAGCAAATTAGCGCGCGCTATTACATGCATTAAACTGCTAACGCGGCTTTGTAAAAGGAGCCCATAGAATTGCCCCTATAAAATGAAGTATAATATATATTGATTGATGTAAATTTGGGGAATAGCACTACCTGTACTCTACAGGCTAGCACTGTATATAATGTGTAAAGAAATATACTTAGGCCCTGATTCTAAAGTCTGTCTAAAGTTAGGCACCTAACTTGAAAAACCTAATCTATAAAAAGTAGGCATCTAGCCCAAAGTGCCTACACTAAAAATGGGCATGGTTAGGAGGCTGAACATGGGTGTGATTTTGAGTTAGGCACCTCTTTGTAAATCAGGTGCTATTAGGCTCTGATATTGGTGCCTAACTTTAGGTATAGAAAACCCTGGCGTAAATTAGGGACATCTAAATGTTAGAATGCTGAACACCATCTAAGCATGCTTAGGCATTAGTAAGCGTGATTCTATAACGGGTACCTAAGTTTTATAGAATAAGGGGAAAATTCTGTATAAGACACCAGTTTCTGCAGCCACCTAAGAAGTGGCTGAGAATCACACACCCGCATCCTATACAGAATTGCATCTGCCCTAAGGGACAGATGCCTAACCCCACCTAACCACCCTGATTCTCTAACGGGTGTCCATGTCGCAGGCGCCGATTAGAGAACTGTGTTGCCGCTGAGCTGATCTCAACAAGGGAATCTCCGTGCCGCGATCAACTGAGTGGCAGCAACCTCCCAAACACTGTCCATGGCAGGAAGGATGCCCAATTCCTCCTGCCTTCACCCCTGAACCCCACCTTGAAGTCTCCTGGGAGAAGGGATACCCACTCCCCCCTGCTAGAATCCCTGAAACAACCCCCTCCCCCACCACAATATTCAGGAGGGATGATTATATGACCTGTCTAGAACGGTTTTCTTCTGATCTTCATTATTCTGACTCACACATACTAATCCAGCAGCTGTATTACTGAACTGGGGATTAACTCTAATAAATGCCTACCATATCTAACTGTATCTGCTGCAGATGTGCTTAACAGTGTGATGGAAGATTCCAATCAAGGATATAGCAATTCTAAAGTGTTTCAATTTCTTCCAGTCAGTACTTGTGTAATTATTTCAAAGTTTTGAAATTTGTTTTAGAGAGTCTATGAAACGTTTGTTCATTTTGCCCATAGGCACAATACAGAAACCCATTTATCATATAAGTTGCCTATTATTTGTATTAAAAGTAAGTAAAATTTAGAATTCTTTGTAGTAATTTGAATAGCTTTGCTAATTTGATCTGTCTTTCTTTCATTGCTAAGAGTGGTCATCTGTTTTCCACTGACATGTTTCCTGGAGGGAGATTATATGATACTGAAGTTGTACAGTGTTTTAAGATTTCTAAGTCATATTCTATAATGTTTATAAATAAAACTGTGTGTGTCCTGGATCCATTGCCGACCACATACCACATCCCATTTCTAATATCTTTGGCCACATGGATTAATTTACATCAGACTTTATTTCTGTGATGTGTGGGTTCATCGGTTTTTCATGCTTATTTATTTTTTCTTATTGCTAAGAACATTACGGTGTTCTTCAACCTCTTCCTTGCAGTGACTCATCTCCAATCATTTCTTTTATCATTATGAAATTCCTGTTAGTGTTGCCCTCCAGCTCCCTCCCCACCCTCTTCCCTGCCTCCCCCCCCCGCTGTGCATGCCCCTGCCCTTTTCCCCTGCCCTTTCCCCTTCTCTGTCGTGAGCAGCATGCCCATGTCGGCATCGTCTCACCTTTTGATGTCATTTCCTAGGTGTGGGTCCTGTAAGTGATGCTGAGCGGGCAGCAACCTCACACCGGGGAAGTAAAAAAAGTATGGGAAAGGCAAGGGTTGTGTGTGCTCGGCAAGGAAAGGAGCGGGGGGGGGGAGGCATAGAGGATGAGGGGGCGCCACACCCTTAGGAAGATGGTGCCTGTTTGGACACCCCCTTTCACCCCCCCTTACTACTCCTCTGGGTAGTGTGCCAGATATTGACTCGGATATGGACATAGCACCATGAATCAACAAAAGGTTTACGAGTAGGTAAAAAGGTTTAAAGCAAGAAGAACAGATGTAACCAACCAAGAGCACATTGACAGGGTGGTTAAAAAAGAACGGCGGATAACAGTGTCTCAATTGGCTGCAAATTTGAATATCAGCTATGGATCTGCATTTGTCATAATGCATGATGACTTGGGATACAGGAAAGCCTGCGCATGATGGGTTCCCAAACAGTTTACTGATCTACACAAGGAACAGTGTGTGGAGGTTGCGACCCAGTTCCTGAGATGATATGAAGAAAATCCGAATATTCTGGAGAGAACAGTCATCAACGACGAGGAATGAGTGCATCACTGAGATCTGGAGAGCAAAAGACAAAGCATAATGCTCACCAGGCTTTGGAAGCAGCCCAAAACCTTCTTTATTTAGACATGGGAACATAAGAATAGCCTTACTGGGTCATACCAATGGTCCATCTAGCCCAGGAGTCCATCCTCATGGTGGTCAATCCAGGTCACTAGTACCTGGCAAAAACTCAAATAGTAGCAACATTCCATGCTATCGATCCAGGGCAAGCAGTGACTTTCCCCCATGTCTGTCTGCACCAAGTACAGAAATACTACAAGTAGTTTTCAAAATACATCTATAAAATTCAGATAGAAAGGAAAATAAGAAATGAACATTAAAAAAAAAACAGCACATGAATACTAAGACAATAAAATTAACATTCCTCATATATTTATTTATATATTTGTTCATTTCTTTAGCCCGTCCTCCCAAAGGGACAGTATAGGTCAAGACATGACATATTCAGGTAGATAGAGACACACATCTGGTTTACAGTAGATGGCACATTTGGGTTACAGTAAGAATAGCATTTGAGTTCTAGTGGGTCGGTTAATGGAGTTACTGAGTTCTTTTAGATGCGGGACCTTAAGGCACTGGGTTCATAAAATGGAAGGTTTTCATGGCCCTCCTGAAGTTCCATAGTCCATCTTAAAATTCTGATGGAAGAAGGGATGATGTGTCATAGTCTAGGTATGAAATGTGAGTAGGAACGTTGTCGGGCAGTTTCATTCTTGAGGGAATGTCCAGCCAGTAGGGTCATGTCCAGCCGATAGGGTCAGACATCTCTCTCCTTCAGATCTCAGTGGTCGGATGGGGGCATAGATTTGTAACTTTGTTGTCATATAGCCTGTGGAAGGTTTTAAAACCAAGAACCAAGGCTTTGAAGGTGCAGTGCATGGAAGCTAGTGCGGGTGTAACGTGGTCACGGGTGCCCAGGTTTTTCAGAAGGCGGATTGCAACATTCTGCACACATTGCAGACGGGCGAGGGTTTTAGCAGGTAGGCCCACTAGTAGAGTATTGCTGTAATTTAAGTGGGTTAATACAAAAGCATACAATAGTTGGGTGAATTTGGGTTCTGAAAAGTGTGTACGGATGCACTTTAGCTTGTTGAGGTAGAAAAAGGATGACAACACTAATTTGGAGACATGGTGTGTGAATGTTAGGCTTGAGTCTAGAAGAGTTCCTAGGCTGCAGGCACTGCCTTTGGCAGTAAAGGTGTCATTTCCCCAGGAGAAAGAAGGATGTGGGAATATGCAAGATTCTTTATGTATCCAGAGAAGTTCAGTTTTTGATGTATTGAGCTGTAGTTTGTTTACTGCCATCCAGATCTTGATATCAATTAGACAGCAGTGGAGTTTTTTTGGTTTATGCATCACAATCTTGGCCTGGGGGAGTAAAGTTGTATATCATCAGCAAATGAGTGGATTTTAATTTGGTATTTTCCTGCTATGTCAAGAGATAATAGAGCACCCTGGGGCACTTCGTAATGGAGTGGTTTAGGTTCGGATAAGGATGGTCCTACTAAGTACTCTCTGTGATCTTTCAGTTAGGAAGGAGGAGAGCCATCCTAGTGCAACATCTTGTATTCCAGTGTTATTTAACCTGGACAGAAGAGACTGGTCGATAATGTCAAAACCGGCACTTAAATCTAGGAGTACCAACAATGCATCATTTCCTTTGTCTAGAATTTTCTAGCAGTCGTCCATGATGTCTAGTAGCACTGTTTCTGTGCTGTGATATTTCCTGAAGCCAGACTGACAGTTTGAAAGGATGACATTTGTTATACTTACTAAAAAGCATATATCACAATCTTTTTCCTTACATAATAAAGAGGCTTTGAATTATTTCTTAGAGCCCAAGTAATTAGTTTGAATTTTAAAGGGACTGGCAGTGAATTCTGTAACACAGATCCTGCTACTGAAAAACCAGAATCCACTGGAATCACTAATAAGTTAGAGGTCGATATTCAGTGAGATGGTCTGTGGGTGAAGTTGCTAGTAATGCGAGCACTGGCCATATTCGTAACTGGTGCCTACACAGGAATGCACAAAAGGCACTTAGCTATATTGGTGTACCCACATAAATTCCAGGTCAGCGCCTGTCCCTGGATATTGAAAGCTAGTGTCTAGACATGGCCCAGCACTGAATATATGGGTTGAATCTGCTTCGATAAACTGAATATCACCTCTTAATATCAGAAGAACAGATTGTTTCTGAATGCATTTGCATCTCCAGCAACTCTGCCAGGAGATCCATCCCCTTAAGAATTTTAAACATCAAAAGACAAATGTTAAAAGGCATGCACTGCTTGATTGGCAGCCAGTGAAACTACTTAAGCTTTGGAGAATCTACTTTTGAATTCTTGTTCTCATAATAAGATGCATGGCTTCATTGTAAACAAATCTGAAAACGATAAAGAACCACATTGCAATAGTCTAACCCTGTGAGAGCAAGTGCCTAAAGAACCATATGAAAATCATTGGAATGATTACAAGCCTCAATTTATAAAAGGTTTTGGTCACAGTCTCTCTGACACGGGCTTTCATAGTCAATTTGTGATCCAATCTTATCACAAGATTTTTCAGTGTGTACTAATGGAATGCATTCATCCTCACTACCAAACTTCTACTAGATCTTCCAGAGGCTTTGAATAACGAACCCACAGGAACTCCTTTGTATTTTTTTTACACACAAGACAATTGGCAACACACCGATGTCACTCACTAATACTATCCCTAGTGTTATCAAATGGAAGAATAAGCTATACAGCTATACATTATTAAATAGATTCTGATTTCAATAGTTAAATAAATGGAAAATTACAGCCTTTCACTCTTCTACCCACTCAGTGAGTAGGCTTATCAGGTTCATATTGCCCCTTGCCTCATTAAACCTGATATAATTTATCTCCCATAGTTTCAATGTACATTCTACCCCTAGCAAGCTGGATGAACTATTCTTTCAACTAAGATATATATTATTCTTTCAACTAAGATATATACTTTATAAATTATCTAATCTAAGTAAGACTATGGGCTCCTTTTACAAAGATGGTCTAGCGTTTTTAGCGCATGTACCGGATTATTGCGCGCTAGCCAAAAAACTACCGCCTGCTCAAGAGGAGGCGGTAGTGGCTAGCGTGCACAGCATTTTAGCACGCGCTATTCCGCGCGTTAAGACCTTAACGTGCCTTCGTAAAAGGAGCCCTATGAAATGAACATATTTTTTCACATTTCATAACTAGATTACTGTAATGGCCTGTGTATGGACTTTCCTGACTTACACATTAACTATAAGTAGCCCACAGTGTAGCAGCCAGAGTGATATTGGGTTGTGTCAGATGGTCATTGATCATGCCTGTCGATGTGTGCATTTAAGATTCTCAGACTGGCTTTCTGGGTTTTGTGTTGTAATGACCATTTTATCTTAAATGTAAAAAGTTGGTACTCTCCTAAGTGTCAAGCTATGGTCAAATCGAGTGGCCTTGCTTTTGATCTTATGATTAGAAACTAGAAAGAACCTGATATAGAGCAAGGATAAATGTTCCTTATGGAATTCGTATTCGGCTTTTCCTTAGTTTGACCTGTATATACTCATATAAGGAAAAGCTGTTTTGGTTAGTGTAGCCCATCTTTTTTTAATTCTTTTAGGTGAATTTGTGATTAAATGAGTTAAATATGGTGGAGGTAGGGAAAAGATTTGGTTATTGGTAGGAAACGGATGCAATGTTATGATGTTTGTCTTGGAGACTTAATTGTATAGATTATACCTTATAGGAAGTGTATGATATTGTGTACAAAGTTCTACTTTCAGATGGAAACTTTTACTTTTATGTAAATTACTTGGGCAATATCTATTAAGGTTTATATATTAAACCCGGGTATATATATATATATATATATGCTTCAGATAGCTGAAAAATTCATCTATTTTTTAAAAAGTTGTCCAATTTTTATATAAGAAAAAAGGCCTCAGAAACACCTCCCTCTGCCTATGATAATAACTTCATATCAGGCAGGAATTCTGGTGTATATTTATCCTCTCTGGCCTCATTTCATATTAGCCAATAAATAAATAATTTATTTTATTTTATTACATATTATTTAGAGACTTATTTTCTTAGAATATATAATAATTAATCTGATGAATTTGATACTTAGCTTAAATTCATCTCGATTTAAATTTAGCCTGGGAGCTATTGATCTGACAGTGTTTCACAATAACATTGCTTTATCAAGGATCCCCCAGTGTACAGGCATTTTTGTCATAATCTGTAGTATTATTATTTATTATGTTTTGCATCTTTAACTTTTGTACCATTTCACAAGAAGAGTAGGCTGACTTCTTTCTTTTTTATGGGCTTATAGCCAATATTCTGTCTAAGAGGAGTGGGAAACTTGCTGACTACCTTTCTCCTCACTGGCTCTGCTCCAGTGACTTCACAGTTTGAACTGCAGAGGATCCCATACAGTTCAAGTGCTTCACTGAAATATGCAGGAATGCTATACACAATCATCTTCAATTGAGGACACCACTCCAGTGTCCAAAACTCTATTGGACAAGGCCTTAGGATCCTAGAATGTGTCTTATTCAGCCCTGTGATTTTGTCCATTTTCAGTTTTGGCATATCCATACAGACTTGTCTACAAATGGATGTGTATGAAGGTGGTTTGAAAAGTTTGGTAAAAAAGCAAGTTAAACAATGTAATCTCCATAGAGGGCTGTATACCTAGGGCCTCTTCCATCAAACTGCGCTAGCAATTTGTAGCGCGGTGAGCTGTGCTGAATGGCCTGCGCTGCTCTCGATGCTCATAGAGTTCCTGAGTGTCAGGAGCAGCGCGGCTCTCTGTGCTAAAAACTGCTAGTGCAGTTTGATAGAAGAGGCCCCTAGTCTAGCGAGTTTCCAGTTTTTCCATATCATAGGAAAAATAGCTTACGAAAAAAATTGAAAACTCGTTGGACTAAGGGTCTCATAATTGAAAGAGAAAAACATCCAAAAACTGGCCTAAGTCGGTACTTGGACGATCATCAGTCAAAAACGTCCAAGTGCCGATAATAAAACTAGGTTTTGGATGACCTAGGCCTTCATAGTGCCGCTGAATGACCATAACTAAACGGGGCGTGTCAGGAGGAGTGTCGAGGGAGGGATTTGGGCGGGACATGGGCAGGCTTATACTTAGTCGTACTGCATGTATAACCGAAAGTTATACAGCACAGGATCATAGAAACATAGAAATAGACGGCAGATAAGGGCCAAGGCCCATCTAGTCTGCCCACTCAAAGACCCTCCCCTACCTTTCTCTGTGAATAGATCCCACGTGTCTGTCCCATTTGGCCTTAAAATCAGGCACGCTGTTGGCCTCAATAACCTGAAGTGGAAGACTATTCCAGTGATCAACCACCCTTTCAGTGAAAAAGAATTTCCTGGTGTCCCCATGCAGTTTCCTGCCCCTAATTTTCCACAGATGCCCCCTTGTTGCCGCTGGACCCTTGAAGAAGAAGATATCGATGCGGCCCGTGAGATACTTGAATGTCTCGATCATGTCGCCCCTCTCTCTGCGCTCCTCGAGCGAGTATAGCTGTAATTTATCCAGCCGTTCTTCGTACGAGAGATCCTTGAGTCCCGAGACCATCCAGGTGGTCATTCTCTGGACCGACTCCAGTCTCAGAACATCCTTGCGATAATGCGGCCTCCAGAATTGCACACAGTATTCCAGGTGGGGCCTCACCATGGATCTATACAATGCATAATGACTTCTGGCTTACGGCTGACGAAACCCCTGCGTATGCAACCTATGATTTGTCTTACCTTGGATAAAGCTTGCTCCACTTGATTGGCAGCCTTCATGTCCTCACTGACGATCACTCCTAAGTCTCGTTCTGCTACCGTTCTTGTTAGGATCTCGCCTTTAAGGGTGTAAGTCTTGCATGGATTATGGCTGCCCAGGTGCATAACTTTGTATTTTTTGGTATTGAAGCTGAGTTGCCAGTTCCTAGACAAGCCCTCTAGTAGGAGCAGGTCGTGCATCATGTTGTCGGGCATTGAATCTTCGTTCGTTGTGCTTTTGCCCACTACATTGCCCAGTTTGGCGTCATCGGCGAATAATGTCATTTTACCTCAGCCCTTCTGCTAAGTAAGTCTCTTATAAAGATGTTGAATAGGATCGGGTCCAGGACCGAGCCTTGCGGCACCCCACTGATCACCTCCGGAACTTGGTCTAAAACATGGTCTAAGTCACAAAAACCCACCTAAAGTGACCAGATAAGCACTGCAAACACATAATACAGACCCCCACACACTAACCCAGTGATCACAATTTGAAAATTGTGCCTCCAGAACATCATCACCTGGCAGCCTGGCATAGGAAAGCCTAGTCATACTGCACAGAGGTGTCTTAAGCCGTCTTGGGGGTGGATTAGGGATCCATGGAGAGAAAGACCCATGCCCATAAGCCCCTGTAATCACTGCATTGATATTGAAATATGTGCACTCCCCTATACACCCCCAAAACCCTTTTTTACTGGCATATAAGTGGCTCCTGCAGCTTTAAGGGCTATTGGGGTGGTAGATAAGTGGGTCTAGGGGATTCTGCAGGTGGTTTGGGGGACTCACCATGACCTATAAGGGAGCTGTAGTGAGATGAAGACTTGACACCCTTTTTTTGAAGTTCACAACAGTGCCCTGTAAGGTACCCCACTATTTAGGTGCCATGTCTGGGTGTTCAGTCCATCACTTTGCAGACTCCTTCCACATCCAACAGGGCTTGTTCTAGGCGTTTTTGACTTGGATGAAAAGTTGGACGAAAATGTGGTATAAAGATGGACGATTTAGCAACTTGGACAATCAGTTCTGCAGGACACATTCTTAGACGATTTTCGAAACAAAAAAAAATTTGGCCGTATTTTTCGAAAATGTGTCCTATGCTGTTTTTTTACTGGACAACTTGCGACTTAGACGAAAACAGAGTTAGACGTTCCTTTCGATTATGCCCCTCCACGTGTATAGCCCTATATGGATACTATGTTGTTTAACTTGCTTTTTTTTTTTTACCAAACTTTTCAAGCCACCCTCATACCTATTTCACTGCTATATATACCATTGCTAAAAATTAGTGGTCCTTTCTAAAGCTTTTTTTTTTTTTCAGTGAACCTTAAAGAAGCTTGGCATTTTTTTTTTTCTATGCTCTTCTTTTTGAAATCCTACCATCATACTGTATCTGAATGTAATTTGCATTGAATTAGTACCAAAAAAGGCATAAGATAAATCCAAATTCCACTAGGAGGGAGGAAGTAGGTGAAGTGGAAGAACAATGAGCAAAACTAAGGGCTCCTTTTACTAAGATGCGCTAGCGTTTTTAGCTCATGCAGGAAATTACTGCACGCTACACCATGTGCTACGCTTCTAGAACTAATTCCAGCTCAATGTAACGCGTGCTATTCCTCGCGTTAAAGCCCTAGCGCACCTTAGTAAAATGAGCCCTAAAAGGAATTATAAACATGGCTTGAAATTCACATTGTTTGAAAAGTAAACAAAAGTCAGAGGAGCAGGTAGCCTTTATGGTTCTGTTAAAGAAAGTGACAGAAAAAAATATAAAGATGAAAAGCTTAGCATTCAAAACGTACAAAGGATCCTAAGGGAACACATAGGAGAAAATTGGATAATGCTGGAAGAGACAGGAAAGACATCAAGACGGTGAAGGAGATTAGAAAGAAAGATAGCTGGAGAGGTAACATGAATTGTCAGGACATTTTCAGGTATCTGTGAAAGAAAGAAGGCAGAGGCGGAACTGAGAGATGAGTAAAAAAAAAAAAACATACTTCTGTAGGGAATTCATTGAAGGCAGCTTTGGACAAGGACTACTGATTGTTGGCACGGCAATATATATGAAAGCGAGGTGGATTTGACAAGAAAAAAATATCCAGCTGTTACAGCACTTAGTGGGAGTATAAAGTTGGATCATTCAGGGTTGTGGGTTGTAGATGCTCACTGTCATGTGGTTATGTGGTCAGGTTCCTAAACCACTACTTTCACAAGTTAAGGAACCAATCTGAATATACACACAATACTTATTACAAAGTTACACCACCACCATCACTGCCCCTAACACAGCTGTGGTAAAGTTAAAAAGTAATAACAAGTGCATCACTTATTTCATAAAAATACATGATAGTGCAAAATGCTATCGCTCTCAGGATGCTATCGCTCTGTCACTGATCTTTGGCATTGTATGTGGAGAAATGTTACCCAAAATAAAGGTTTTCTGTAGTTCTGTAAACCCCCCCCCCAAAAAAAAAAAAACCAAAAAAAAAAAACAACCCAACAAAAACAAAACATGATAGAGGGTTGTTTTTTTTCCCTGTAAGAACAAATGCATTTTGCTCCCATCAGGTTATACATCTACTTATTGTATTTCTACTGTTTAGCATGTTTGCTTGTAGCTTAAAACTGTTAGCAGTCTGTGGTCATCCACAGGCTTTCCATCTTTTGCCACAGAAACCCACTTTTGATCCATTGGTAGGCTGCTGGGCAAATATGTAAGATGCCTCAGATAGCAGCACTTTCAGCCTGCTGGTACTGCATTTTAGCTTCACTCCTATGTAGCATTTAAGTACAAAGCACATTATAATGTGTGGTGGCATTTAGAATGCAAAAAAACCCAAAAACATTCTTAATATTTTGCTTCTGGTTCTGTGACAGAGAGCCAGACCTATACATCAGGCAAAACCAGGAAAGGCAATGCAGATGTTCTTCCACCCTTTCCGAGAAGGCCGCCCACTCGTCTTCTTGAAATTGGAGCTCCTTTTTATCAGGACGGTCAACTGCAGATCAACGTCTATTGGAAGAAGACAGAAGGTACGTAGAATGATGCTAAGTAGTTCTTTAATTTGGGGCCTGCTTTGCCAAACCTCTTCTCTATGAACACAGAATAACAATGTGGAACAATTCTATATATTGGTGCCTCACTTTAGGTGCACTAATGTTATGAGCTTTGCGCCAATTCTATAATGAAAACTTGGCATTAAGGCTCTGTTATAAAATGCTGCTATGTGTTGGTATTAGAACATCCTTATTCAGGTGTGCCCTCTTATGCTGTGTCAATGGAAGGCATAAGCTGAGGTACCTAAGTGATGCACATAATTTATAAACTGTACAAAAATCAAACAGTGGAGGTAATATCAAAGTGCATTTAAATAATTTATTCAACCCAAAACGGGTCATGTTTTGGATAAAAGGCCTGCTTCAGGGGCCAACACAGCAGTATACTAAATTAAGAAATGCCAATATGTAGCGCTAATGTGCCAACCAATAAGCAAATCTTAAGTCAAACTGCTAAACGAGAGCTCACAGAAATTATTAATAGCCACAGCATTTCATCATCAAAATCACAATTTCTGTGAGCTCTCATTTAGTGTTTTGGCATAAGATATGCTTATTTGATTGGCCCACCCCAACACCTCCCCCCACCATACCTTTCAAAAATAGGTTGGCTGAAGGGATGCCTATTCCCTCTGGCCAGCAAGCCTGCCTCTTCAAAATGGCGGGTCTTTCTCTTCCCGGTGCATCCTGTGATGCACCGGGAGGGTCCTAAGGCCTTAGGCATCTGGGCCAATTA
The DNA here is from genome assembly GCF_902459505.1 of Geotrypetes seraphini. Lineage (NCBI taxonomy): Eukaryota > Metazoa > Chordata > Amphibia > Gymnophiona > Dermophiidae > Geotrypetes > Geotrypetes seraphini. Next base: position 174,517,282 of record NC_047089.1, read on the forward strand.
GAGCCTTAGGTCTCTTTCCCAATGCATCATGGGATGCAATGGGCATGGTTTAAGACTCCGATTGGGGTAGGCTTAGGGGTGTCAGGTGGGATTTTGGGGTTTGGGGGAAGTAGGCAGGGGTGTTTGGGGGTTGATGGTTGTTAGGGAGGTATTGGAAGTTTGGGCATTCCTCCTGAAAATCTATGATGGGATGGGTGGGGGTATCAATCAGTGTTAGGCTGGAGAGAGTAGGCAGCCCTCTTGCCAATTTTGAGGGTGAGTGTGGGGGTCCTCTGCCACAGCCAGCTTAGCTGATCACGGCAGGGACATTTTCTCCCTGATCAGCTGAGCCTGCAGGATTCTCTGAAGCTTTGGCTTTGGGGACTTCTGCTGGCACAGCTGATTGGGGATTCCTTTGCTGTGATCAGCTCAGCCAGCTGCGTCTACTTTTAACATTTGAAAGTAGGCCATCATTTTGTAGCCAGCTCAGCTGATCGTGGCAGGGCATTGGGGGCATTTTTCCCCCATTCAGCTGAGCTGGCAGGACTCTCTGAAGCCGCATCTTCGGGAAGTCCAGCCAGCTCAGCTGATCGTAGATTCCTTTGCCACAATCACTGATAGCAAGAGATCCCTCAGCAAAGTTAGGGGCCATATATATTTGTACCAGTAACTTTTTTATTCCTATTTGTATATTAATCTTGCAGCCAGCAATAAAAATCTCATAAAATGGAAGTATCTAATTAGATCTCAAAGTTTAAAAGGGGGATTAACCTTCACTGGCTATCTTATAGAGGAAGATAGTTCTAGTTTAAGGCTGTACTCAATCTGTCTGTAGATAATTACTAGAAAATATGAGCACTATGATACACCAATGTGCCTAGTGGCAATCAATAAATTTCTCATGATGTTGTTCATAATGGTGGATTATGGTTTCTATTAGGAACTTTATTTCTTAGAGGAAGTTAGTGTCTGTTTTAGTACAGATTGGGTTGAAACCAGACATGCAGCCTAGATGCTCGCCCATTTAAAAAGAACTTAAATAAGACACTTTAGAGCTTTTAGCAGGCAATTTAGCATTGACTTCAAGCTAATGCTGAAAACATTTATAAGCTTTCAAGATTGGAGGACCAAATAGTTGTGCTATATGGTTTCAGGAAATTAGGCAAATCCATTTATAAATGCTTTCTACCAGACTGATAAAATATCAGTCTTGCAGTGAATTTTGTCATGACAAGGGTGTCCTTCAATGGAAGGATATTTGTGCTATGGCACAAGAAAGCAACTGTAATCACTTATGTTAAAAATAGAAATATGCTTAATTCTTATTTTTGTTGATATTTAAATGTGTTCTGTCTTTAACAGACAGGCTCTGACAGAAAATGGCTTATCTTATAGCAAAATTGCAACAGACTGTTGCATTGCAGGTAGAGAAAACAAAAATCTTCTAGGGTCTAGTCTTGTTATTAGCAATGCTGTGCATTATCTTGTGGGAGTCCAGGTTTGATTCCTGGTTTCTATTCTTTGGTTCAGATATGGTGTGGATACTGTCGAAGTAGGTACATTCCATGAGTTGGAGGGCATCCTTTCTACAGTGGTGACATCTGTTGTAAAGAAGTATGCCAGGTGGTACCATTGCCTATATAGAAGAGCAGGCCATTTCTGATGAAGGGTCATGGAAAAATGACCCTTTGTTTGGACTGAGGGTGGGCAATAAGAAGTAGAAGAACATGCAGGCTTTTCATTGTTCGCCTGATAACTGTCCTGTGGACTGATTATTGTGGGGCAGAGCAAAATTTGAATTGGAAGTATGTTGATAGAATGAAGGGTTATTTGCAACAACTATTGTTGGGTTATTATCTTCGTAAGTTATGATTTAGTGAACTAACATCAGAGTCAGAAGTTATATAAATAAGTGAGAACAGAAGTGACCCATTCCAGTGGGTGGGGAGGAGAACAAGAAAGACTTACAAGGCTATGGGCCTCTGTTTGGAGGCTTTAATTTAATGTTTAGAATATAACATGCCATACAATATTGGAGTATTTAGTGGTTATGAAAGATATGGTGGGACATTCCACCCAAGAAGAGGGAAAAGGCAGGTTTATCTTAAGTTGCCAAAAAATGACAAAACACAATGAGATCATGCCTGCTTCAGCTTGCTCTTTTAATGGATAGTCAATATGACTCACATGAAATTATGGGCCTCTTTCACAGATTTTATGCACTGCAGAGTATGTCATCCACTTAACTCTAGGGAGTGGATTAGCAGAGTTTTACAACTATTTTAGATGTATTAGTGCTTGAAACAGTCATGAATATTGGATTTGAAGGAGCGTCTCTGAAGCGGAAATTATTCTAAACTTCAATTGATAATATATCTGACTGACTTATAGGCTGCCAGGGAATTAAGGGGGGCCTTCAAACCTTGATTATCCAACATGAGATCCAATATAGCTCTACTGTGATTGTGGGGAATAGACATTCTTAGCTTTCTTGCATGAACTGAATCTTAGGGTGGTGAATAAGGAAATTATGCATATGGGGGGCATCAGTAAGACTTAATTGATTGTTATTATGTATATTATGTATATTATGTATATTATGTATATTATGTATATTATGTTATTATGTATATGTATATTCACCGATTGTATGTATTTTTCCCTTGTGAACCGCTTTGAACTTTTGATATACCGGTATGCAAAAAAATAAATTATTATTATTAATAGTAATTTAAGTTGATTTTGGGTGACTATATACAGTAGTTTAAAGCTGGTCATTTTTTTGCATTGATGTTTTGGAATTTGTTATAAAAGTTTGGGTGGGCAGGCACAAGACCGAATCAAGAAGGAGGACTGTTTCAGATCAGCTCTGGGAGGAGGTAGTATCAAAGCTGGGGACCTCAGCCAATAACTCTATTGTGGGGTTGGTGGATACCAGGAATGATACTGTATGAGAAGTTTAAGATAGAATCCCCACCCCCACCCCCTCTGGAGTTCCAACTCCAATAACTTTCCTGAGGTATAATGACAGATTATTCAAAAAAAGAGGGAGTTTAGGAAACTAGAAAAGAATTGGCTGGAGGAGGACGATTATACACCAGACTAGTATGGTGAGATTAGGTTAGTATTTATAAGCAATGACCTAAGAGAAAAAGAAATGTTTCTATTTAAAGTTTCTATTTAAAACTAACTTTATGGATGAAACTGGGAAGATTAAGAGTTTTCCTGACCTTTCTATTGTAGTGGTAGGGGATCCTGGGTCATTATATGCATATATGCAATTGGCAAATTATATTAATAAATTGAAGAGAATGAATCTTTCTTGTGGAGTTCATGATAGGATTATTTCTTTTTTTTAATCAATGTGAAAATGTGCCTATTTCAGTTTCTTTATTACACAAGTGGTGGTGGAATATATTACCTACTCGTACATATGGTAAAATTCTACAAAATTAGAATGAGAAGTTGGGAATTCAGATTTCTCTTCTTGATTTTACTCAATCTATTAATAGACTACCCAAATTTATAACAGGATATGTTTGGAGAGAATGTACTTATAGAATTTTACATAGGGCTTATTTTTCCCAAATTCAAGCTTTTCATGCGAGTTTAATTGATACCCCAATTTGTATTAAATATAATAAAGATCCTGGCACATTATCTCATGCTTTTTGGTTGTGTCCTTTAATTAATTCATTTTGGTCTGCCATCCTATTATTTTTGGGTACTTTATGGGGTAACTCGATAGTGGGTTGTCCTAGGGGAATAATTTTTGGTAAAGCAGCAGCTTGTGGGGTTTTTGGCCAATTGAAATGTCTTTTATTTCTGAAAACCTGTATGATTGGGCATAAATGTATTATGCAATTTGGGTTGCAGAAAGAATCTTTAAGTTTCTGGCATTGGAGGAATCAATTGCATCGCTTATTTTTATTTGAGAGTTGGGAGGTTCGAGGTTTGCCTAAAAAAAACTCATCTTTTTATGGAGGTTTGGGATCCTTATATTCAGAATCTTTTACCAAGAATATGAAGTTTGGTTATCAATGATTTATTATGAAAATTAGGTTTAATAATTACATTCCAGTTATTTATTTTAATTTTTAATTTTTGTCAACTTTTATCCAGGGTGAGGGATTTCATTTAGGGGGAAAGATAGGGGGGTAGGGGATGGAATTAAGGGGGATGTAGATAAGATTGGATTAGTTCATATAGAAATTTAATTTGAAAGAATGATATAAATTTGCATAAAATATTATTATGATTCTTATTGTATTGAATGTATTTTTGTATTATCCTATTGTATTGATTATTTGATTCTTTCAATAAAATTGTTATATATGAAACTAACTTTAGAGAGCCATGATGGCAATAGAGAATTGTTCCATGTTGTGAAAAAAATATCCCATATATCAATAAAGCAATTTGGTAATTAATTCAGGGCAGGGCATTTCTATCCCTTTTATGAAAAAAGGTATTTATACTGCAAGGAAGCAGTCAGGTTCCAATGATACTATTCAAGGATGGTAAAGGATGGTAATGGTGCTGGGGGGCTGTTATTCAAGTGATGATAGAAGTTTAGTAGATTATGTCTGGGATAAGTTCTCTTTTGTCTTCCTTGGAGTAGTAACTGTATAGATTTAGAAATATGCTAAAGTTAATTGCCTATTAGATTCTTGTCTGGGCAAATTATTAAAGGAAATACTAAGAGGCCTGCATGTTATTCAAAAGACAACAGGAGGAATGCCCACTCCCTCCTGCTGGCAGGCCCTCCTCTTCAAAATGGTGAGCCTTCCCCTTCCCAGTGCATTTTATGGGAAGGGCCTTAGGTATTTGAACCAATTGGAGTCTTAGGCCCTGCCCAGTGCATTACAGCGGACCTCCACAAAACTAATTTGCATGTGAAATTGTTTCAACATTGATTACTGTTTTCAAATTGGACAATTTATTGGCACCACAATGACCCACAGGATTTTAGAAGTGATTTTAGTGCATCCGGCCCTCAGTGTTTTGCTTGACTTATTTTAAGATGTGAATACACATGTGGATAAAGGTGAGCTGGTTGATTTAGTATATTTAGATTTTCAGAAAACTTTTGACAAAGTTCCTCATGAGAGGCTCCTGAGAAAATTAAAGAGTCATGGGTTAGGAGGCAAAGTTCAATTGTGGATTAGGAATTGGTTCTTGGATAGGAAACAGAGGGTAGGGTTAAATGGTCATTTTTCTCAATGGAGGAGAGTAAACAGTGGAGTGCCACAGGGATCTGTACTGGGACCGGTGTTATTTAACTTATTTATATACGATCTTGCTTGACGAACTTGCAGCACTTTTTCGAGAGAGTAAACAGGCAGATAGACAAGGATGACCTGGTCAACATTGTATATCTGGAATTTCAGAAGGTGTTCGACAAGGTCCCGCATGAACGACTACTTCAAAAAATTGCAAGCCATGGAATCGAGGGTGAAATATGTGGATTAAAAACTGATTGGGAATAGGAAACAGAGAGTGAGGGGTAAATGGACAATACTCAGACTGGAAAAGCGTCATGAGTGGAGTGCCGTAGGGTTCGTTGCTTGGACCTGTGCTCTACAACATATTTATAAACGACCTGGAAATTGGTACGATGAGCAAGGTGATTAAATTTGCAGATAATACAAAGTTATTCAGAGTAGCGAGGACACAGAAGGATTGCAAAGACTTGCAATGTGACATAAACATGCTCGAGAAATGGGCCGTGACATGGCAAATGAGGTTTAATGTGGATAAGTGTAAGGTGATGCATGTTGGTAAGAAAAATCTTATACATGAATACAAGATGTCCGGTGCAGTACTTGGAGAGACCCCCCAGTAAAGAGACTTGGGAGTACTGGTTGACAAGTCAATGAAGCCGTCTGTGCAATGTGCAGCAGCAGCGAAAAGGGCGAACAGAATGCTAGGAATGATTAAGAAGGGGATCATGAACAGATCGGAGAAGGTTATCATACCGCTGTACCGGGCCATGGTATGCCCGCACCTGGAATACTACGTCCAGCACTGGTCGCCATACATGAAGAAGGACACGGTACTACTCGAGAGGGTCCAGAGAAGAGCGACTAAAATGGTTAAGGGACTAGAGGAGTTGCCGTACAGTGAGAAATTAGAGAAACTGGGACTTTTCTCCCTTGAAAAGAAGAGACTGAGAGGGGACATGATCAAAACATTCAAGAGAATGAAGGGAATAGACTTAGTAGATAAAGACAGGTTGTTCACCCTCTCCAAGATAAAGAGAATGAGAGGGCACTCTCTAAAGTTAAAAGGGTATAGATTCCATAGAAATGTAAGGAAGTTCTTCTTCAACCAGAGAGTGGTAGAAAACAGCTTTTCCGGAGGCTGTTATAGGGGAAAACGCCCTCCAGGGATTCAAGACAAAGTTAGACAAGATCTTGCTGAACCAGAACATACGCAGATAAGGCTAGACTCAAGGCACTGGTCTTTGACCTAAGGGCCACCAAGTGAGCGGACTGCTGGGCACGATGGACCACTGGTTTGACCCAGCAGCGGCAATTCTTATGTTCATATGTTCTTATTAAATTTGTAAATGACACTAAACTGTTCAAAGTTGTTAAAACGCATGTGGATTGTAAAACATTGCAGGCAGACCATAGGAAATTGGAAGACTGGGCGTCCAAGTGGCAGATGAAATTTAATGTGGACAAATACAAAGTGATGCATATTGGGAAGAATAACCCAAATAACAGTTACCTGATGCTAGAGTCCACTTGGGGGTTAGTGCCCAAGAAAGGGATCTCGGTGTCATTGTAGACAATACAATGAAACCCAATGTGCAGCGGCGGTCAAAAAAGCTAACAAAATGCTAGGAATTATTTTAAAAAGGGATGGTTAACAAGACTAAAGATATTATAATCGCTTCATGGTGTGACCTCACCTGGAGTATAGCGTTCAATTCTGGTCTCCTTATCTCAAGAAAGATATAGCACTAGAAAAGGTTCAATAAAGAGCGACCAAGATGAACTCCTCTCATATGAGGAAATACTATAAAGGTTAGGGCTCGTCAGCTTGGAAAAGAGAAGGCTGAGGGGAGATATGATTGAACTCTACAAAATCCTGAGTGGAGTAGAACATGTACAAGTGGATCAATTTTTCACTCTGTCAAAAATTACAAAGACTAGGGGACACTCAATGAAATTGCAGGGAAATACTTTTAAAAACAATAGGAGAAAATATTTTTTTCACTCAGAGAATTGTTAATCTCTGGAACGCCAGAAGCTGTGGTAAAAGCGGATAGCATAGCTGGTTTTAAGAAAGGTTTGGAAAAATTCCTGGAGAAAAAGTCCATAGTCTGTTATTAAGACATGGGGGAAGCCTCTGCTTGCCCTGGATCGGTAGCATTGAATGTTGCTACTCTTTGGGGTTTGGCCAGGTACTAGTGAAATGGATTGGCCACCATGAGAACGGATTACTTGGCTTGATGGACCATTGGGCTATTCTTATGTTCTTAGATATTCAAGCATTTAGTGATAGCAAAGAAAATCTTTTGCAATCCAAGACTGGTCAGTGCAATAAGGACTTATCTTGAGTTGGGGCAACTATAAATAGTTGCACAATTTGTCATCCTGAGCCACTTGGACTATTATACTATTATATATCTTTGCTAAATCTTCTGGACAGAGTGTTATGTAATGTAATGTAATGTAATGTAATTTATTTCTTATATACCGCTACATCCGTTAGGTTCTAAGCGGTTTACAGAAAATATACATTAAGATTAGAAATAAGAAAGGTACTTGAAAAATTCCCTTACTGTCCCGAAGGCTCACAATCTAACTAAAGTACCTGGAAGGTAATAGAGAAGTGAAAAGTAGAGTTAGAGGAAAAATAAAAATAAAATAAACATTTTAACAAGACAGCATTGATCTAAATACTTTGGAAGGTAGAAGAGAGGAGAGAAAGGAATAGAAGCATGATGAAGTGATGACGTGGAGCAAGTAAGTTTAGGAGGAGCGATTGACGTTTCCAGAAAGGGCTAAAGGTATTTCAAAATATAGTGGCTAAACTGATGTGGGGAAGGGAATGTCTAGGGCGGATTGGGCAACTCCCCTATTTAATCGGATTGCATTGGCTCCTTCTATAAGTCCAAATTCTGTTGAAGCTTTTGCAGTTTGTATTTAAAATTTTGCTTAGCCTTGCACCAGATTATTTGAGCTCATTTGTATCAATACTCTCTGGGACTCTATATTGGTCACCCAAATATGGGCACAGAGCCCTGATGTGCCCGTAAACTAATTAGTCAGTTGGGTGCTAACAACCAATTATTGACATTAATTGAAATTAGTTGGAAATTAATTGACACTAATTTGGATTTATGTGCATATCTACTACACTCTATTCTATAACACTGCATACCCCAAATTGCTCACAGGCAACCCGATAAGGGTTCATAGGTGGTCATAGTTGGAACATGGGTGGGGCATGTCATTTACATTTTTAGTTCCAAATGAGTTTAAAGCCCAAAGAAAAAGGAAATAACTTCTAGTCACCTCCTTTGCCCCAAATTCTCCCTAAAATAAAATCAATAAATCAATACATGTATTGATGTTCCATGTGGAGATCTGGCAGTCTTTGAGTTTTTACCTGAGCTGCTTAATACATTGATTTTCTAGTTTAACAGGAAATGGACTGTTCGTTGTGAGGATCACACCAACACCCACAGCAAATTCACCCAGTTCAGCAGATGATTCTGGGCAGTGTGGATCATCTAAAAGTACAGGAGATAACTTTCCACTTTGGGACAAAGATGTAATGCCTTTTTATCCAGAGCCCAATTTTCCAAAGCAAAATTATGCACTTACTTTCACTTTTTAAATTGCCTTGAATAAAAAAAATTCATACGGTCACTTCCACTTGATTTTAAAACATCTTTACATGAAAAGCACAATCTGAGGACTTCATATTTTGGTCTAAACAAGGATAATTTACTATCAGAATAGCAGATATAAGTGACTCTTCCTCTAACCTCTCTATGTTTGCAGATAGATCCAGGTTATCAAATGGTATCTGGGAAGCCTATATTCATGCCTTGTTCTTCATATTTTCCTAGAAAAGAGAAAGGTAAAATACGCTAGAGATCAGAGGCAGAGAGTAGGTGGTAGGGATCTCTGCCTATGATCAGCATTTTCCAGGGTCCTTTTATATGAAGAAACACTTTGTTCCTCAACAAAAGTTCTTTTGTGGCCCTGCACTTGACGACTTTACTCTCTTAAGGACCCTAAACAGTTGTTACGATCCAACAATTCTCTCTTGAAATTTGGATTCAGCAGTAGAGTCCTGCAGTTGATCAGATAATTGAAAAAAAATGCTAAGAAGGGATAATTTGAGTCCGGCGGTAATCTTACTGTTTTCTTGTAAAAGCTTTAGGCCAAGACAGCACTAACTTGATGGAGTCCCAAAAGATCTGATACCCAGTTTAAATACATACTCAGTTCTGGTGCCTTTGATACTTGATGCGACTTATTCTCCTTCAGCAGGTTAATACTGAAATTCATGCAGGCGATTCCTATATGCTTTGGTTTCTTCTCTCAGCCTTATTTCCTGCAACAGATTAAAGGTTCTTTGTCCAGTGGATTTAGGTATTACATCATTAGCAACAGCCATGCCTGTAAAACAACCAAATAGATTCCCTAGCTGTTGGCTTAGTAAGAATGAGCTCCGTGTCTCCATGTCCAGGGAAGGTGATATCAATCTTTCCTCCATGAACACCCCTAGGGATCATTACAGCTAGAAAGATGATAAACCTGGTTCATCATGCCAAGCACAGTGGGAGATTTGCATCCCTCCTTTACTTTTTATCATCCAATATAAAGCATTCTCCCCTCCCCCCGTAAAAAAGAGCCCAAAGTATATGTCAAGCTATGAAATGCTCACTGAGTTTGATAGAATTCATGCAGCACACAGCTGCTGCCTATCATCCACACTGGACCTCTATCTGCTGCTTTTTTTAAAGTGAGCTCAGAAGCGATGACACCTGTGGTTGCCAGCACATTAGGGTTTATTTTTTAAATAGTTTATTCTTGTATTTTTATGCATCCACAGCTTCTAGTCAGTTCCTTAAGCCATTTGTTTCTACAGGTATGTATTCTCTTCCACCGACTTTTGGAACATCTCCAGTGGTGCATAACTATATAGAACAAGGTTGCTTAATCTAACTATGAATAATAGGGCATTTGATATGTAATCCAAATTAGCTATTTGTTTTTCTTGTATCTGTTCCTTCTCCCTCTCACTGTAGTTATTAGAGGACTTTATCCCCCCTCAATCATTTTGCAGCTGCATTTTAGAGCCGTTTTGGCAGCTTTATTGCTGTTGCCGAGTTGGATTCAACACTATAATTCATAAATGGTGCGACTGTGATGTAGTCATTTGTTACATTCTGAATTATTATTTTTATTAGCACTTCCAGGGAACACCCAAGATGTTAATTAAGGCTTCACAAAAGCTTTACAGATTCATACTTTTGTAATTTGATTATAAAAAAATACTTGGGTCATGAGGAGCTCTGTCTCAGTCAGGATTACACAAGATCCAAGAACAATAGCTCTACTGGAGAATCTCTTCTAGGTGCAATGATAATAGTACAAAGAAATTCTTATACTTAGGCCTTATCATTGAAGTTTGGTTGAGGGTTTCAATTTAGCTATATAAGAACATAAGAATAGCCTTACTGGGTCAAACCAATGGTCCATCTAGTCCAGGAGTTTATCCTCACGGTGGCCAATCCAGGTCACTAATACCTTGCAAAACCCCCAAATTAGCAACATTCCATGCTACCGATCCAGGGAAAGCAGTGGCTTTCCCCGTGTCTGTCTCAATAACAGACTATAGACTTTTCCTCCAGGAAATTGTCCAAACCTTTCTTAAAACAAGCTCTGGCAAGGCGTTCCAGAGCTTAACTATTCTCTGAGTGAAAAAATATTTCCTCCTGTTGGTTTTTAAAGTATTTCCCTGTAACTTTATCAAGTGTCCCTTTCCACCTCTTCTACAAAGCAGCTGCTGCTGCGCGGTAATGGCGCCGAAGCCCATAGAGATTTAAAGGGCTTCGACACGGCTTTGTAGAAGAGGGGGATAGTCTTTGCAATTTTGATGGAGTAAAAATATAGATCCACTTGTACCCTTACTACACCACTCAGGACTTTATAGACTTCAGCTATATTTAGTCCTCAACTTCAAGTTCAAATATTGCCGGATTCTATCATTTTCACTTAAGTTACTGTAGTAGGGTTTTTTTTACTAGTTCATAAAGCTGTTAGCCTGCAATTTAAGGCCTAGTCCAAAGCACCGTTTACCTTCTAGATGCAGCCTGCAAAGAAGATTGCGGTTATAGCGTCTTTGCAAACTGCTTTTAGCTGTTTCCTCCGCCGTTTACCTTCTGTGCAGGCTGCATCTAGAAGGTAAACAGTGCGGGGAGGCCAGGAGGAACACGGAGGCCTTCCCGGGGGAGAGGGGGTGCGCAGTCCTTTGGAGTGGAGGGTGGGACAGGTATTGGGGGGTGCAGGCCTTCAAGGGGGGGAACAGGCCTTTAAGGGGGGACAGACCTTCAAGGGGGGACAAGCTAGGGATGGTGGCATAGGCCTTCAAGGGGGGGGACAGGTCTTCAAGAGATGGGGGGACAGTGTATCCTGCCAGAGCTGGTGTTAGACTGCAAACGTGAGCTAGGATTTAACAGAGAGAGGAAAAGTCTTTTGTTTATTTATTTTGTTTACACCACAGCGCCAGTGTGGTTAGGAGAAGGCAAAGGGTGTGAAGAGGCTGTAAAATAAACCCACCAGGATGTTTGAAAAAAAACACCCAATTGGGCAGGAAAATCGAATTGAATCGAAAAACCAATTCAATAGGCTGAATTGAATTGAAATTCTTTTTCCTGAATCGGGTAGCACTAGTGCACAGCCGGCTGGGTCCGGAAGCTCCCATACTGCTGAAAACGGCACCTCAGCACGGCTGCTGTATTTATTCCAGAGCAGAGTCGGCAGCCGCGCTGAAATGCACGAAGGTCCCGCGATGACTACTTCTGCTGCTGCTGCTTTGGAAGAGGTAAGTGATATCGGAGGGGGGTGGACCGGCAGCAGCAGTCATTGCGGGACCTTGCCGCAACTCCCTGCGTCTGTCGGCCCAGCCCCCCTCCGACGTCACTTACCTCTTCTGGAGCAGAGGCAGCAGAAGTAGTCATTGCGGGATCTTGCTGATTTCGATGGAGAGAGAAAGAAGCATAACAGGGTGGTGGAAGGAGAAAAGGGTGTCAGGGTGGTATGAAAGCGTGGTGAAAGGTGAGAAAGGGGGCAGATGCTGATGGAAGAGGGGGGAAGGGAGAGGAGAGAGTGAAATACCAGACCATGGGGGTTTGGGAGAGATGGAAGGGGGGAGGCATAAAGTTTCTGGAAAGTGAATAGAAGGAGAGACGATGCCATATAGAAGGGGCAGAGAGAGGGTAGACAGTGGATGAAAGGAAGAGAGTGACAAGAAGATGAGGAAAGCAGAAACCAGAGAAGACAAGGTAGAAAAAATTTTATTTATTTATTTATTTATTTTTGCTTTAGGGGAGATGCATCGCTGTTTCTGTGGTGTTGCATTGTTTCTTGGTGCTTCAGTTTAATCTTTGTCTACATATTTTTATTCTATCTCCCCATTTACAAAACTGTAGAGCGTTTTTTAGCTGTGGCATCTGAGCTGTTCCCACCATGGCTAAAAACCACACTACAGTTTTGTAAAAGGGGGAGGGGTTAGTTTTTTGGTTTTTTAAAATTCTTTATTGATTTTTAATCAAAAACAGTGTCATACAAATGAAAGAACAAAAGATATTCCACATATTACACTATTATCTATTTGTGATTACATACTAGGTGAAGGTGTTTTCTGTGTACTGTGTTCGAAAAGACATGGTTTTCTGTTAGGATTGACTGTGTAGGATTGATCTGTACTAGTCTGGCTTGTTTAGTTTTACAATGGGTTTATTGACGTACTGCTCACTGCAGTATGTAAGATGCTGTCTTTTCCTAGGTACACTCTTGTGTGACGTGTGGATTGTTACTAAAAATCATGTTTTTCATACAGATGGGGTGGGGGGGTGTCAAAAAATGTTGGGCCCCAGGTGCCACATATGCTAGGTACGCCACTGCTTAGAGGAAATATATATACTATTGATGATTTTCTAAGGAAAGAGTGGAGACAATCAAGTAAATTTAGGTGCAGGCAATTGCACCATGATTTCATTGATGCAAATGGTTCTGCCTAAATTTAGCCACGTTTCTCAAATGTAAGCACTATTCTATAAATCGTGCCTAATTTTAAGCATGGCTTATAGTACATTTTTCTGCATCCATAATTTGGGCATAATATATAGAATATAGCCTGTATTGTAAAAAGATGTTGAACATCTTGTGTTTCCCTTGAATAGAAAAAACTTAGAAAATATAAAAATGTGGGATTTTTGGGCCTGATTCTCTTTAGGATGCCAATCTAGGCGGCCACCAATCTCGTATCAATCACGCATCGACATCCTAAAGAGAATCACATCTGTATAGCTGAACAGACGCCTTAAATGTAGGTCAGCATTTTGTAGGCCTACATTTAGGGCATCTGTCTCAAGCCTACAGGGACATTTAGGGAAGCTTAAGCATGCCAAGGCCACTTCTGGGCAGTGGCAAAGTAAGTGGGGTGTGAAACACCCCGGGCACGGTCTTGCTAAGGGCGCAGCACCCCTCCTCCTCTCCACTTCCCCGCTCCTCTCCTTGCCACGCACATGTGCCCCTTGCTCTCCCCCATACCTTTTTTACTTCCCCAGCATGAGGTTGTTGCCTGTATCGGCATCGGTGCTCTCTCTGACATCACTTCCGGGATCCGTGCCTAGGAAGCGACATCAAAGGGTGGGCCAACACTAGCATGGGCGTGCTGCTTATACCGGAGAAGTTAAAAAGGTATGGGGAAATGGAAGGTGGTGCATGTGTGGCGGGGGTGGGGTGGAAGAGGGCATGGGAGGGATGCCACTGCCCTGGATGTTGCTCACCCTTACTACACCACTGCTTCTGGGTGAAATCACACCCATGCCCTACCTTGGGCATGTTTAAGTGTCCTTACGTGTCAGGACACATGCCTATAATGTAGGCATCTTTCCTCCCCCTTTTTTTTTTTTTCTAAAAATGTGCGTCCTGATTGGCTGAGAGACGGCAGTAGGATGCTTACCACTGGCTACCATTGAGATGTGTATTTGCAGAATCAGGCCCTTTTTATATTGTTTTGAAATGACTAGTGAAAAAATTAAAGTTGGAAAAAGTATTTGGAAGAGACAGAGAGGATATTTGTATGGGAAAGCGGTTGTAGTGGTGCTGGTGGTTGGGTGTGGGGAAAGCATGAAAGTGTGGTGGGAGCCATACTCTCTAGTACTCATGCCAGTGAAGGGGAATGTTAAATACAACTTTGTTTTTCTTTATCTCTCATCCTTTTTTTTTTTTTTTTTTTTTCTTGAGTCTGTTTAAATCTTATGCAAATGTACAGTAAATTTCCTAAACCCTTTCAGCAGTGCTTCCCAAACCCACAGCAGCTGCCCTAGTCTTAGTTTCACAGTGAAATAAACATTCAGAGCTTTGAAGACATTTCTTACGTAGCTTAGATATTGTCAATAAATCATTCTCAAACACATTTATCTTTGTCTCATTAAAAAATGGCTTGAAGTCTTTTGCTGTTGCCAAAACCACAGCAAGGCATGAGCAACCATTGAAGAAACTTTGAGGTCAATGTTTAATTTTCTAAACATTGATTCCCAGGAGTTCTGTTTTGTTAACATGTGAAAATCTAGTCTATCAGCTTGAATGGCTGTTTCCTAGAATTATGAAAACAATAATCCCACCGATTAGTTCAGAATTTAATAGCAACAACAAAATGGCAACCCAACAGCTGTGACTTGTAAATGCATACATTATTATTGGCTGTGACTCTTTTGTATCTGTGTTACTGCTTTTGTAAAATAATTCTAAATGTTCTGCAGAAGAAACAAAAAAAAAAAAAATGAAGGCAGATAAAGACCATATGACATATCCAGTCTGCACATCTATAACATCTGCTAACCCTTCCTCTCCATCGGAGACCCTATGTTTTTCTCCCAAGATTTCTTGAACTGAGATACAATGTTCATCTCCATCAACTCCACTGGAAGGCCATTCCACATATTCACAGCCCTTTCCATGAAGTATTTCCATAGGTTACTCCTGAGTCTGTCCTATTCACTTTCATTCTATGACCCCTCATTCCAGATCTTCCTTTCAATTGAAAGAGAACATAAGAACAGCCTTACTGGGTCAGACCAATGGTCCATCTAGCTCAGTAGCCTGTCTTCACAGTGGTCAATCCAGGTCACTAGTACCTGGCAAAGCCCCCAAAAGTAGCAATGTTCCATGCTACCAATCCAGGGCAAGCAGTAGCTTCCCTCATGTCTGTCTCAATAACAGACTATGGACTTTTCCTCCAGGAATTTGTCTAAACTTTTCTTAAAACCAGCTATGTTAACCACTCTTACCACACTCTCAGTCAATGTGTTCCAGAGCTTAACTATTCTCTGAGTAAAAAAATATTTCCTCCTATTGGTTTTAAAAGTATTTCCCTGTAACTTCATCAAATGTCCCATAGTCTTTTTAATTTTGGACAAAGTAAAAAATCAGTCCACTTGTATCCATTCTACTACACCACTTGGGATTTTGTAGACTTCAATCATATCTCCCCTCAATCTTTTTTTTTACAAGCTGAAGAACCCTAACCTTATTAGTCTTTCTTCATACGAGAGGAGTTCCATCCCTTTTATCATCTTGGTTGCTTTTCTTTGAACCTTTCCTAATTTTGCAAAATATTTCTGAAGATAAGATGACCAGAACTGAAAGCACTACTCAAAATGAGGCCACACCACGGAGTGATACAAAGACATTATAACATTCTTAGTATTGTTAACCATCCCTTTTCTAATAATTCATAACAATGCCACCGCTTATCGTATTGTCTACAAGGTCTGTTCAAAAAGTTCCAGGACAGTTTGAATTGTGCACCAATGTGAGATTCTTTTGAGAAGCACTAGGCAGCATTGAGTAGCTTGAAACCCTACGAGTAACCTCCTTTTTTCCATTTTTTGATATCTTTTCATCTCTGAGCTACAGAAGCTTTTAAGTGTGTTTTCGTGATCAGCTATTTTTCATCATGTGCGATATCAATGAACAGTGATACAGCGTGAAATTCTGTTTTAAATTAGGTAAGACCGCTACAGAAATTTATGAAATGTTGAAAGTGGCTGATGGGGAACATGTCATGAGTCTTAGAAGGTGTTTTGAATGCATAAAAAATTGGTAAATTTTGAACAAAAAACATGATGACAGTACTTCTCTAGCCACCTTACTCTCCTGACTTGACCTCTGCTGTCTTCTTCTTGTCTCCTAAACTTAAATCCATGCTGAAAGGAATGCAATTTGATACCATTGAAGACATAAAGCAAAATTTGATGCAGCAACTTTTGGTGATTCCTGAAGATGAATTTAAGGACTGTTTCCAGAAGTTGAAATGACATTGGGAAATGTGCATACCTAGGGAAGGGGAGTACTTTGAAGGGGACCCAATGGAATATGTTGTAAAAATTTTTAATAGTTTTTTTTTTTTTTTTTTTTAAATCATAAGAACATAAGAATAGCCTTACTGGGTCAGACCAATGGTCCATCAAGCCCAGTAGCTCATTCTCACGGTGGTCAATCCAGGTGGCCAAAACCCAAGGAGTGGCAATATTTTATGCTACCAATACAGACCTAGAACTTTTTAAACAGACCTCGTTCAATGACACCCAGATTTTTTTCTTGGGTGCTAACCCACAAGGTAGACCCTAGCATCTGGTAATTGTGCACATTAACGGCTCCTTTTACGAAGCCGTGTTAGCAGTTTAACGCGCGTAATAGTGCCCGCTAAACTGCTGGCCATGCTAGACGCTAATGCTGGCGTTAGTTCTAGCTGCGTAGCGCGGGTTTAGCGCGCGCTAAAAAGCTGTATGCGCTAAAACCGCTAATGTGGCTTCGTAAAAGGAGCCCTAAATTTTATCTGCCATTTGGACACCCATTCTACCAATTTCTTAAACTTTGCCTGTAATTTTTCGCAATCTGCATGCATTGTAACAACTTTGAACAGTTCAGTGTCATCTGCAAATTTAATCTCCTTACTCATCGTTCCAATTTTCAGATCATTAATAAATAATTTAAATAGCACCGGTCCCAGTACAGATCACTTTGGCATTCCACTATTTACCTTCCTCCATTGAGAAAAATGGCCTTTTAACCCTACCTTCTGTTTTCTATCTGATAACCAATTTCTAATTCAAATCTGAACATTGCCTCCTATCCCATAACTCTGTGGCATAAATGCACAGGAGGCATTTATGCCAAAGAGTTATGTAAATGTTTCTATCATATCTTTCCTCTCCTGCCTTTCTTCCAAAGTACGAAGGGCCGCTGAAAAGTTCTCAACCCAACCCCCCCCAAAAATAATGTAGAGTAGTGGTATTATGAAGGTTAGAGTTGCCCGGGGTGGAAGTTCCCCTCCCCCTCCCCGCCCTACCCCCCATTCACCCCTTCCATGCCCTTTCCTGCCACGCTCATGTGCCCCTTACCTTCCCCTGTACCTCTTTAACATTACTAGCGCAAGCAGCAACCCCAATCTGCTGCTCGCACCAGCGTCGGCTTTTCCTCCGACATCACTTCCTAGGCACGGGTCCAGGAAGTGAAGTTAGAGGAAGAGCCGACGCTGGCGCGAGAAGCAGGTTGGGGGTGCTGCTAGCCCTAGGAACGTTAAAGAAATACGGGGGAAGGTAAGGGGCACATGCATGCAGCAGTAGGGGGACAGGGAGAGAGCGGGGGGCAGAGAGGAGAATCCTCATAAAGATGGTGCCCAGGGTGAACCGCCCCCTCTTACTATGCAACTGATGTGGAGTCATGAAACTTACATGTTATTTCACACTTTTCTTGACATTATTAGGAGAAGAAATATGTGTTTAACATTTTTCTGAATTTTTATTATGAAGGGATTTGATACAGACATAGAGGCAAGTTATTCCAAACTTTGGAACCCTGGAATTCGAAAGTAGACTTGAATAATTTATTCCATTGGACTGAGGTGATGGAAAGTTTAACTTAAAGCATTGTGTTGTTCTTGAGTTAAAGAAGGAGCATGGAACCCTAATGTCTGATACTAGTCTTAGAGCAGTGGTTCCCAAACCTGTCCTGGGAGACCTCCCAGCCGGTCAGGTTTTCAGGATATCCCTAATGAATATGCATGAGAGAGATTTGCATACCTGTCACTTCCATTATATGCAAATCTCTCTCATGCATATTCATTAGGGATATCTTGAAAACCTGACTGGCTGGGGGTCCCCCAGGACAGGTTTGGGAACCACTGTCTTAGAGCTTTCTTGCCTTATAGCAGGGGTAGGGAACTCCGATCCTCGAGAGCTGTATTCCAGTCGGGTTTTCAGAATTTCCCCAATGAATACGCATGAGATCTATTTGCATGCACTGCTTTCATTGCATATTCATTGGGGAAATCCTGAAACCCGACTGGAATACGGCTCTTGAGGACTGGAGTTCCCTACCCCTGCCTTATAGACTATACATGAGATCTTAAATTGAACTCTTTTTTCCCATTGGGAACCAGTATAAATGTCACAATAGTGGACTAACCTACTCTTTTATTATAGCTGGGCTAGAAGATGCATCCCAGTACCTTTCTAATTTAGGCCCTCTACTGTCTTCTGGAAAGATCAGGTGCCTCTCTGGTGCCTTCCTAACAGGTGCAGGAAGCCCAAATTCATCTAGAAGCCATTGCTAGAATGGACCTAAAGGCTTCCTCACTGCTGCTGATGTCAGGCAGACAGGCTTTTTCCCTACTGGCAGAACAGCAGTAAGAACACTAATACAACTAAAACTGGAAACAACACAGAGAAATGACACCTCACCACTGAGTTTCTTACATTGTATATATTCTGTGGCCAGTGGCGTAGTAAGGGGGGAGGGCAGACCACCCAGGGTGCCATCTTGGGGCACCTCTCTGCCCCCCCATGCCGTACTTCCCCACCCCACACAAATTGGGCTTCTAAAATTACTGCCACAGACAGTGGTGTAGCGAGGGTCGGAGGCTCCAGAGGCGGCGTTCCCCCGCGCCCTCATCTCCACCCCCTGCTCCTTTTGCACTCTCCGCTCCTTCCCTGCCCCTGCCACACTCACATCCTCCCTTCCCTCTCCCCCCATAACTCGTTAAATCTTCACCAGCATGAGCAATCTCTCTGGCCTGCTGCTCACATTGGCCTGGCTCCCCTCTGAAATCACTTCCAGGTTATAGGGCCAGGAAGTGACATTAGAGGGAAAACCAGTGCTGGCGCGAGCAGCAGGCCAGAGAAGCTGTTCATGCTGGCAAATATTTAACGAGGTATGGGGGGGGGAAGGGAGGACGTGAGTGTGGCAGGGGCAGGGAAGGAGCAGAGAGTGCAGAAGGAGCAGGGGGCGGAGATGAGGGCGCAGGGGAATGCCACTGCCTCTGGCGCCTCCTACACTCGCTACACCACTGTCTGTGGCAGTAATTTTAGAAGCCCAATTTGTGTTTTAAATGTGAAAATTCCAGCGTATATCAAACTATGATAAATAAATACAGAAAAGCCAATTTTAGAAAGCTGAGCTATGAATGTTTACTCCCAAAATAGATGCATATAGAAAGGGGCATGGTGGGGCCAAAAAATATATAAGTATGCCTCATTTCAGAAGGGGAGTGCACATTGACCCCCACCATTAGAATTTACACTTGCTCCCATGGATGCAGTGGCGTACCTAGGGGGGGGCGGGCCGCCCCGGGTACCAGCCCTAAGGGGGTGTTCCCGGCCTTGCCGTTCAGTCCCCCGCCACCCCCGAAGGACCGCTCGCCCCCCTGGCCTCCCCGCACCACCTATGAACAGCCGCAGCAGGATCGCGAAGTCAGCGTCAGCATCCCTGCGCTGCTTCCTACGACGCGATCCCGCCCCTCCTCTGACGTCAGAGGAGGGGCGGGACCGTGGCGCAGGAAGCAGCAGGGATCGCTGACGCTGACTTCGCGATCCTGCTGCGGTTGTTCATAGGTGGTGCGGGGAGGCCAGGGGGGCGAGCGGTCCTTCGGGGGTGGCGGGGGACTGAACGGCAAGGCCGGGAACACCCCCTTAGGGCTGGTACCCGACGCTGACTTCGCGATCCTGCTGCGGCTGTTCATAGGTGGTGCGGGGAGGCCAGGGGGGCGAGCGGTCCTTCGGGGTGGGTCGGGGCATCAGGCCTTCAGGGTGGGGCGGGCGGGCAGGCAAGCAGGCTTTCAAGGGGGAGGGGGTGACAGGCAGGCAGGCAGGCCTTCAAGGGGGGACAGGCCTTCGGGGGGGGGGGTGCAGACATTCAAGGGGTGCAGGCCTTCAAGGGGGGCAGGCAGGCCTTCAGGGGGGTGCAGACCTTCGGGGGGGGGTGTAGGCCTTTGGGGGGGTGCAGACCTTCAAGGGGGTGCAGGCCTTCAAGGGGGGAAAGGCAGGCAGGCCTTCAAGGGGGGGACAGGCCTACAAGGGGGGGGACAGGCCTACAAGGGGGGGGACAGGCCTACAAGGGGGGGTGCAGGCCTTCAAGGGGGGGTGCAGGCCTTCAAGGGGGGGTGCAGGCCTTCAAGGGGGGTGCAGGCCTACAAGGGGGGGGGACAGGCCTACAAGGGGGGGGACAGGCCTACAAGGGGGGGGACAGGCCTTCAAGGGGGGGGGCAGGCCTTCAAGGGGGGGTGCAGGCCTTCAAGGGGGGTGCAGGCCTTCAAGGGGGGGAAAGGCAGGCAGGCCTTCAAGGGGGGGACAGGCCTACAAGGGGGGGGGACAGGCCTACAAGGGGGGGGGACAGGCCTACAAGGGGGGGGACAGGCCTTCAAGGGGGGGTGCAGGCCTTCAAGGGGGGGTGCAGGCCTTCAAGGGGGGTGCAGGCCTTCAAGGGGGAGACAGGCCTTCAAGGGGGGGAAAGGCAGGCAGGCAGGCCTTAAAGGGGGGACAGGCCTACAAGGGGGTGGGACAGGCCTTCGGGGGGGTGCAGACCTTCAAGGGAGTGCAGGCCTTCGGGGGGGGGTGCAGTCCTTCAGGGGTGGGGTTTAGGCCTTCAGAGGGGGACAGACCTTCGGGTGGGAGGTAAAGTCCTTCGGGGGGTGCAGGTCTTCAGGGGTGGGGTGTAGCCCTTCGGAGGGGGGACAGACCTTCGGGGGGGGGGGGTCCTGGTGTAAAAGTACACAGAGGGAGAGAGGGAAGGGGGGGTTCAAAGATACATGCATATGCCAGACTTTGGGGGTTAGAAATAATGGGTCTAAAAACAGAGGAGTGGGAGAGAGATGGTGCATAATGGGATTTAGGGAGGGAAGGAACAGAAAGGGAGAGAACTTGGAAACAGGGGATGGTGTGGAGGGGGGATAGAGATACTGGATAGGAGGATAGTTGGGAACAGAAAGGGAGAGATGGTGGATCCTGGGGTGGTGGGGAGTTGAGAAAAGGTGAATCTGTGGATGGAGACAAAAAAAAGGAAAGATGCCAGATCTCCGGGAGAGGGAAGGGAAACGGAAGGGGAGAACAGAGATGGCAGACGGATGGTTAGCACGGAGAAAGGAGACCCTGGCAAGCAAGACAACAAGAGCCTGGGACCAACAAGATTTGAATATTGATCAGAGAACAAAAGGTAGAAAAAATAATTTTATTTTCTGTTTTGTGATTACAATATGTTAGATTTGAAAAGTGTACATGAGACAGCTTGAAATGGGAACTTTTCTATTTTTGTGAATGGCAAGGCTGAGTTCAGTTAAAATATATGCTTTATAAGAAAATATAATAATGTGTTTTATAAAGTTTATAAGCATTGCTGGCATACTCGGTGAGGTGTTCCTAGTGTTGGTGGTGGTGGTAGCATGTCAGTGTGTTGAGAGGAAGAGGTAGTCTGGGAAATTCTGCTGAGCAAACTCTGGGCCCATTTCCACCCCCAGTTAGTCCACTCCACTCAACTGGTTCACACACTGAGTGGGTCTTTGGGTGTTATTTCTGGGTAGTTGTTTTAGAATCTCTTCCAGTGGTTTGTCAGTATCTCCTTCTGGTCCAAGGAAGGAAACTTTGTCAACCTTAGCATTGACCTTCAGAATATGTTTGTAACAGCGCTGCTTGTGTGGCATTAGGCTATGTAGTGATCGAAAGAAAAAAACAGACCTTTGCACATTTTTGCACTATATGGTGGGTGTATGAGGAGATTCATTTCCTGCACAGTTAAGTCCATTTTTTCTACTGAATAATAGTATAGGTACAATGAAAGTAAATAGCAAAAATGTTTGAGTAGATAATTAAGGAAATCTTTTTCATATTGCTTGCTTATGGACTGGGAAAAAAGACTGTTCAAGCAAATGTCTCCAGAACTGCTTTAATGGAAAAATGTGATTTTTTTTTTTTTTAAGTACTTTGTGAAATTTATTGTTGTTGTGAAATTTATTGTTATACTTTGTTTAAACTTAAAAAGCGGTGTCATTAACAGTGAATCTAATCGAAAAAATCGATTCAACAGGGTGAATCGGATCGAATGAAATATTTTTCTCTGAATCGGGCAGCACTATTGGCTACCATGAGAATGGGCTACTGGGCATGATGGACCATTGGTGTGACCCAGTTAGGCTATTCTTATGTTATGTTCTCATCTGTAGGGGCCTTTGTTTTCACTTCTTATTTTAATGTATTTTTTTCCTGGGAACTTATCAGTGTTTTTTTATAATGGGAACAAAAATGGAAGAGAATTAATGTGTGTGGAATGGGGGGGGTAACTAATTTCTTCAGCTAAATAATTCAATCCACTTCAAACAGACATAGGAGAACTCACGCACCATTCACACACCCTCCAACCAAAAACGTCAAAAGAAAAAAACTGTTCGACAACCTCCTAGCCATTCGAGCTGCAACACTTGACCCCCAACTCTACAACCTATTGACCTCGACCACAAACTACAAAACCTTAAAAAAAGAAATAAAAACCCTTCTATTAAAAAAACACATAAAACCAAACTAACATAATCAGAACTGTCCCAAGCATCACCTGCAACTACTCCATATGTACTTCTGATGTCATGACAATTCAGACATAATTTATGTTATGTTATGTTTGGAATAATGGTTACATAAATGAGGTTCAATAAAAGAAAATTTTCTGTGGGAGCATTTGTTGGAACTTCTGTTATCCTGATTTCTTCTATCTGTGGGCTTTCTTTAGCTAACCTACTTATCTGGGGCTTTCCACTTCTGCAGCTGCCCTTTTCACGGTCCACTTTGCGCTTGCACTCTCTGGGGAGGGGGGGTTGGGTCTGGGCTTGGTGGGGTAGGTGTGTCTGGTAGTTTTGTCTGGGTGGTGGCTGGGTGTTTCTTGGGTGCTTGTTGTGCGGATTGGTGTGTCTGGTGAGCGGTCTGGGTGTTGTTGCTTGTGGGGGTTTTTTTCATTATAAAATATGGCTGAGGGTCTAGTCCGGCTTATTATTCTTGTGGGTTCTGGGGTGGGATTTGTTTGCTTGCCCCAAGTTTTGGCCTTTTGTTGTGTATTGCTATGCCTCTCATTGGCAATTTTCTCTTGGGAGAGGCTTGTTCATGCTTGTTGTTGCTGTTACTCTCATTCTGTGTTCTTTTTGATAATGTATAAGTTTCTGTACAGACCATGGTTGCTTGTCTGGACCTTTTGCCATTCTCAATAAAAATACTTTGGAAAAAAAAAAAAAAAAAAAAAGAAAATTTTCACTGCCTGTTTCTATTCTGACCATTTATTCCATTTCATGGTTATTGCAAAAAAAAAAAAAAAAAAAAAAATTTACATGAGGGGGGGGGGGTCAAAAAATGATGGGCCCCGGGTGCCACATACCCTAGGTACGCCACTGCATGGATGTTTAAGTTTTAATCCCCAGTGTCTCTCCTACCCCTCAACATTGATTCTGCCAAATGTTTGCAGACTCTGTAACTAACTGAGAAAACATAAGACTTCTGAGTTTGCCATTTTAAGAAACCTACATCTGTTGCCCCTTACACATGTTTGTTCTGAAATATTCAATAGAAAACACTCATTGGCTTGCATGATAAATATCACTTGCACAAATGTTCATATAGCTTTATACTCCTTTATAAACAGTGTTCAGAGGTTTATATCTCAGGCCAAACTGTGGGACTGGCCTGAGCTCTTAAAAATCTGTGTCTGGACTCTCAATTATTGCACACGTTTAGTAAACTGATGTCCATTCACAAGGTTCTCAATAATAATTTAACTTAATCTGATGTTGTTTGAAGTGAAGTGATCTTAGCAAATACTTTGGGCTCTGATGCATTTTGCAACTGCTGCTTCAGAAAACCTGTGATCTATCTCTGGTAAAATGCCTTGAAAAGTCTACTCTCCTATATGATACTTTAAAGACAGATCAGCTTTCTGTCAGAGCTGAAAATTCAAGTTTGCAAAGATAAGAAGATTCAAACTGTAACAAAGCCTTGATTGCTTTGTTGCACAAGTTAGGATAACTATTGCATAATAAAATATAACCAAAACTAAAATTACTTGCCATTAGTTTTCAAGTGCCAATCACATCAAAGAATGATAAGCATCATTCTTTGATGTGATTGGCCCTTGAAAACTGGGCGGTTGTAGCCTTACACAGGCTCATAACATTGACAGACTGTTGGGTACATGATGTACATGTCCTCTAGTGCACAGTTCTTCAACCGCCGGTCCGCGGACCGGTATCGGTCCGCAGGAAATTTTTGCCGGTCCGCGCAGGACCGGCAAGATTGACTCATTTGAACTTCCTGCCGGTCCGCGCAGGACCGGCAAGATCAGCATCTGAAGCGTGCGCTGGGCCGGAGAGATCTTGGGGAGCCTCCGACAGTGGCTTTCTCCCCTCTCTGCAGCTCTCCTTTACTTCCCAGCGCAGCGATTCACAAAGGCAGCCTCGGGGCTTTTGCTGACTCGCGGCTGCCTCTGATGATGCAACTTCCTCTTTCCTCAGAGGCGGCGCGACCCAACAAAGGACCCGAGGCTGCCTTCGTGAATCGCTGCGCTGGGAAGTAAGAAGAGCTGCTGGGAGGGGAGAAAACCACTATCAGTCTGGGAAGCTGCTGGGCCAGGAAAAAAAAGGGATAGCTGCTACTGGAGAGGGAGAAGGAGAAGGGGAGATGCATCTGGGAGGGGAGGAGGGAAAGGAATCTGGGAAGCTGCTGGGCCAGGAAAAAAAAGGGACAGCTGCTACTGGAGAAGGAGAAGGGGAGATGCATCTGGGAGGGGAGGAGGGAAAGGAATCTGGGAAGCTGCTGGGCCAGGAAAAAAAAGGACAGCTGCTACTGGAGAGGGAGAAGAAGGAGAGATGCTTCTGGGAGGGGAGGAGGGAAAGGAATCTGGGAAGCTGCTGGGCAAGATAAAAAAAGGGACAGCTGCTACTGGACAGGGAGAAGAAGAAGGAGAGATGCTTCTGGGAGGGGAGGAGGGAAAGGAATCTGGGAAGCTGCTGGGCAAGGGAAAAAAGGGACAGCTGCTACTGGATAGGGAGAAGAAAGAGAGATGCTTCTGGGAGGGGAGGAGGGAAAGGAATCTGGGAAGCTGCTGGGCTAGGAAAAAAAGGGACAGCTGCTACTGGAGAGGGAGAAGGAGACGGAGAGATGCTTCTGGGAGGGGAGGAGGGAAAGGAATCTGGGAAGCTGCTGGGCAAGATAAAAAAAGGTACAGCTGCTACTGGAGAGGGCGAAGGAGAGATGCTTCTGGGAGGGGAGGAGGGAAAGGAATCTGGGAAGCTGCTGGGCAAGGAAAAAAAAGGGACAGCTGCTACTGGAGAGGGAGACGGAGAGATGCTGCTGGGAGGGGAGGAAGGGAAGAGAGTTACTGCTGGACAGGAGGAGGAGGGAAGGGAGAATGAAAAAAGGAAGGAAACAGCTGGCAGAGAGATTAGAGGAGGGGAAGGGGAGACACAGGCATGAGAAAGTAGAGAGATTGATGATAGAAAGGGGTCAGCAGAAAAATAAGCAGAGGGACAACGATGATAGATCTGGTGTAGGAGAGATAAAAATGAAGAGAGCAGTGAAGCTGGAATGAATCATGTAAATAGGAGAGAGGGGCACAAGCTGGATGGAAAGGGGAGAGGGACATAGAAAGAAGACAGATACCATATGGAAGGGGGAGAGGACAGATAGTGGATGGAAGGGGCAGATGCTGGATTGAAGAGACAGAGAGGGCATACGCTGGAAGGAAGAGAGTGAAAAAAAGATTGAAAGCAGAAACCAGAGACGACAAAAGGTAGAAAAAAATAATTTTATTTCTATTTTGTGATTAGAATATATCAGATTTGAAATATATATCCTGCTAGAGCTGGTGTTAGACATAACTGGGGACTGCAAAACCCAGGCAGTGCTTCTTTAGCTTTCAACTGGCTTAGGGCGCTCTCTGACCAGGGGGCAGTTGCCCTAGTTGCACTCCCCTAAAACTATTCCTGTCATGTGTTACTTCAGTATTCTGTTAGCATGATATTTCTGTGTAGCATTCTGTAATAATTTGGCTTGTTCAGTTTTCTTGATAGTAGAGGGGATATATGTGAAGGGGAGGGGAGACAGGGGTTTTGTTGATCCTTGCTCTGAATTATTTGTATTTATAAAATGACAATTCTACAGAATATTGTTTCTTTTTATACTTTAATAAAATACATTCAATATAAAATCATAACTGAGGCTTGTGTGGATGGGATCAGATGATTTGTGGGGACCGAGCTCGCGGAGATGGGGCGGAAACGGGATTTTTAAATTTTAGTCCTAGTAGTTTGCCGGTCCACAAAATAATTATTTTTTTTCTGCCGGTCCACGGGTGTAAAAAGGTTGAAGAACACTGCGTCTAGTGTATACTTATGAAGGGAATTTTTTTTAATAAAGTAAAATTCTAGAATCTCTTGTGACACACCATTGTGCTGTGGCACACAGTTTGAGAGATACTGATCTATATACATTGTGGATTGAGAAGGACAGCTAAAAATCTGCCTGCTTTCCTTGCAGGAAACCCTCCAAAAAGGTATGGGCAAGACAGAATGAATTTAGTGAAGAAATAATTACAATTCCTGTATTCTCCTAGCAATTATAACTCTGCTGTTTTGCCATGATACTTATCAAGATGTGACAAGACCTGAGGTTTGCCTCACACATACAAGATTCCTTCATGGTTCTGAAATTAGGAGGATGCTTTGTGCAAGACCCAGCATGGATTTCCCAGACTTTGTCAGGCAGCAGCACTGAAATATTCTCCCCTCATGTATAATTATAGAGAGTTTGGGAGAGGGACAGAATATTCTTACCATTCCATGGATGCCTGACAGAACAAACCATTAAATTGTTTCTGCTCTCGAGAATGAGTTCTTTCCAAACAACTTCTCCCCTTACATTTTCTGTTGTAACTTTAACCACTGTGTGTTAACACATGGGTTATATTATTGAAATGTATATGTTATTGTACTCCCTGCTTTCATTCATCTAAATTTTTAGTGCTTTTTCATGAATTGGGAGGTGGGGGAGTTTAAGTTCTCCAGCTGCAAATCTTCTTTTCTCTCTGTAGACTTGGAACAGTAGAGGAAGATAAAGCACAAATACCTGGTATATATCTTCATGTTCTTTTCTCTTTTTTTCCTGTTTTTATTTAGATGCCGGTGTAGGCCGTTACCATATACAGTGGTTTCCGGAATCCTGTACACACAATGAAACAAAGGGACCTAAGAAAACCATGACTAATGTAAGTTGAGATGTAGTGTTACAGAGAATTTTAGGATTTATTTCCTACTGGAAAATATTCCTTAAGGGGCAAATGTTTTAAAATATTTATCTGGATACTAGCACTTGCTACTCAGTAAATGCCACTGACAAAGATATTCAGTGGTACTATGGCCCTGATTCTATAAATGATTGTCAATCATCTACTAGGCACCGTTTATAAAATGACGCCTAGCAGTGCCTTAGCGATCTTAGGCGCCGGTAGGCATTAAAACCTTAGGTGCACTCCCATTTGGGCCAGGGTTTTCTCAGCCTTAATGAATGCCTAAGTCAAATTATGTCCCAAATCCATCCAGAATCCACCTTTAACTATGCCTACTTGCTGGTAGGTGCCTTGTTGTAGATGCCAACCTCAAAGTGGTAAGCGCCTACCAGCTATTTCATTTTTTAAATGTATTTTTTTAATGGAATAACAAATTATTATCTATCAGGATAGCCAAGTACATGGCTATCCTGATAGATAATAATTTGTTATTGCATTATTATTGTTCTGCTTGAACTTACCTTGTTGGTTGTGTTCCTTGTTTATTGTACTACTTAAATGCCAATAAACAGTTTGAACTGAAAAAATTTTTTTTTTAATAGAGCCTTCAATAACACTGATTAAGTTAATTAAGAAAATTAAGTTAGGTGCCTAGATCAGCTAGGCATGCCAATCTAGATGCCTATCTTTAGGTGTCTATTATAGAATCAAGGCCTAGGTGAATAGTGAATAATTTATTGTTTATCAACATTTGCTAAATACACCTTTATCACAAAAGCAAATCAAAGTGGAGATATTCAGTGACACTATGGGCTAGATGCACTAAAGTCAGTCTGTAATACCGACTGGATCGCTGTTGGCCGATTTTCTGGCCGAATGTGGAACAGCAATTGCATGCAAATGATTTACATGGAGGTGCAAATCATTTGCATGCAAACCCGACAGATCAATCACTCAGTGAGCGATTGACACATGCGCAGAGCACTAACAGCAGTGACAGGGGAAGCAGCCTTCTGTCACTGCTGTTAGGGCTTTTTTTTTAATGGCACAGATGTTGAGTGTGTGTTACACACGCACAATCTGCCCCATTAAAAAAAAAAAGAAAAAAGCTCCTCCGCGCTGATGGCCCTCCCAATGAAACCCCCATGAACCAGCAACACAACTCCCCCATGGCAGCAAAAATGGCAGGAGGGAAGTCTACTCCTACCTGGCAGAATACTTCCGTGCCATGCTCCCACCTGGTCCTGGACCCCCAAGCCACCGACCCCCCCCCCCCCCACAACCATCCCCTCCCCTCCCCCTTCCTCCCCCCCCAAAAGGCAGGAGGGATGCCCACTCCCTTCTGCAACTAGATGCTCCTCCGAACCCCAACCCCAGTCCCCGAATTCCCCCGTACCTTTGTTAGACATTGGGAGCTGAACTGAATGTGCAAAAGGATTTATACAATTACCCTCTCTAAGTGTAAGTTGGAAGTATAAACTAGGAATATGCCTTCCATTTTTATTTGAAAAAATATATTTCCTTCTGGTTTGTTAG
Source organism: Geotrypetes seraphini (assembly GCF_902459505.1). Lineage (NCBI taxonomy): Eukaryota > Metazoa > Chordata > Amphibia > Gymnophiona > Dermophiidae > Geotrypetes > Geotrypetes seraphini. Next base: position 174,546,651 of record NC_047089.1, read on the forward strand.
TTGTTCAAGCCAAAGAAACATGCATAGTTTTTATCCAAGAGCTATGCTATCCAGCTGGGCATGTTATCCAAGCCAGTAGCACGGAAGTAAGATAAAACATTCTCCCAAAGTCATAGTCTGAGTATCCAGCTGAATATAGCTTCCAACTCAGTGTACTCCAGAGAATAAATGTGGCTGTCAAAAATGCATCATCTCATGCCAGGTTCTCAACTTTTATCTAACTAAAGATACAATATAAACACATCTTATAATGCAGACTATGGAAACAATCAGGGGAACAAAAAGTCTTAGACTACTAATTCACTCCATCCATGTTCTTGTAAGAACTTGAAAAGGAAGAAAGGGATGAGCTAGCCAAAAATAAATTGAGTTAAAAGAAAGATGGGAAAGTTGTTAGATAGAAATAATAAGGTGTTAAGATTAGCAGCAGTTTAAAGAGGAACGTGTTCAGAGCTACTTAGGTCTTTTACTGAAAGCTCATATCTTCTGTGCTTGGTAATACTGCTTTGATTTGAATGTGTTAACTACAGATTTTAGCCCACTTTAGTAAAAGGGTCACTTAAGAGCAAACTTAAAAATGTCCTGGCTGTGTAAAAACAGCACATTCCAGAGACTAGCAATCACCCCACCAAGAGTCTGCAAACATTCATGAAACTGAACTAATTGAAGGACATTTATTTGTATCTTTTGAAACCCATAGAGCCACAGACAATTGATTCCACTCTTTTGGCCTTTCAGTTAAAAAAAGAATAAGCTTGTGTTCAGCAAAATGTGTCTTTTTAATAGAAAGACTATAAAGTAACTGAGTTCTTTCTGAACAAAGACTGCAAGAAGGTTTATACATTTTCAGAATTGAGTTCAATTAGAGTGGGACCTTACTATGAGTATTATGGTGCACCTTGGAGGTGCCAGTCAAAAAGCCTAGCAGCAGTATGCTGTTCTGCAGAGTTTTCAGGCAGGGCAATGGAAGCCCTAGTAGTGAAGAATTACAGAAGTCCAATTTGGAAAAAAAAAACAGGCTCTGAAGAATTATTCTAAAATAATCTAAGGCTGTCATAGATTTTAGCTTTGCTATTGACCAATGTCTAAAATATATCCTACGTAGAACATTACTAGTACAAACTTTTAATAGTTAAATTATGGTTCAGTATGAAGCCCAGACTCAAGATGTGTGCAGTGCTGGCCCATCCACTAAGTGGACAAGGCAGCAGCTTAGGGAGGCACAGTTTAGAGAGTTACACTATCATTGGGTCTCTAGCATCTCTACTTCCCTCCCTTCCAAATGTGGTCTCCAGCATTCTTCTCCTTCCTTTCCTCCAGGTTCGCATGCAAATTCTAATTAGTGCCAATAATTGCTTCTTAGTGGCCAATTATTGGCTCTGATTGACTTGTTAATCAGTTCTATCAGCAAGTCACATAGCCCTCCATTGTCCCAGCTACAAAATGAATGCCTGTATATACTATATAAACTGCTTTGATTGCAACTACAGAAAGGTGGTTTATCGGCTCTCTTCCTCTTTCCTTAAACTTGCTCGTGCAACTCCACAAGCCATATATAGAATCCAGGGGTTAGTGCCTTCTAAAGAAGAGGTGGTAAGTGTTCTCACATTAATTCTTTGCAGGTACTGCACACTAATTGCAACATTAACACACACCCTTCACCAGAAGAAGCTCTATAAAATGTCACATTCAATCTGGGCTTTGCATGCGGAAAAGTCTCAAGTCAAGCCATGTTAAATCCAGGTTTTACTGCAGTTTAGTATATCTACCCTGGTGTTATCACTGACACTGGAAGGGAGGCATAGGCATCAAGCAATGGAAAGCTATGGGTGAAGGTTTAAGATGCTTGGTTCTGTATGAGTTTGTGGTCCAAAGGAGCAGGAGGATAGAGTGCTTTCATAGAAAATTAATTTCTGAAAAAAAAATATGTGCAACATGGGTTGTTCTTTTTTTTTCCACATGATTCCAGGAAAATTACATAATTCTTCAGGACCTGATGTTTTCATGCAAATATAAAGTGACCATCCAATCATCAAGAACCAAAGGCCACTTAAAAACTGAAAGTATATTCTTTACTACTCCGCCTTGCTCAAGTTTTAAAGAAAAGAAGCACAAACACATCAGCTGTGGTATGGAAGGAGGTAAGTCGGAGTCTACATAACCTCTCAATTAAGTCCAGGTATTGGGAATCATCCTAATAACAATAACTGAATGAATTATGTACTCCACTGTAATTCTTGAAGATGTATATTTTTGGTTACATATATTTTATAGCCAGCTAAGAAAGGTATCATTTTATGAGAATGTTAAGCTTCCTAATTTATATAGCATTCAAACAATTTTGATTTCCCCGTACATAAGAACATAAGAGTTGCCATGCTGGGACAGATCAAAGGTCCATCAAGCCCATTACCCTATTTCCAACAGTGGCCAATGCAGGTCACAAGTACCTGGTAAGATCCCAAAGAATAAAACCGATTTTATGCTGCTTATCCTAGGAATAAGCAGTGGATTTCCACAAGTCCATCTTAATGGCTTATGGACTTTTAGGAAGTTATTCAAACGTTTTGTAAGCCCTGCTAAGCTAACTGCTTCACCACATTCTCTAGCAATGAATTCCAGAGTTTAACTACATATTGAGTGCCAGATTCTCCAAACGGTGCCATAACTGGCAGCAGCTGCTTATAAAAGCAGTGCCGAATGCATGTCATTCACACAACAGCGCCGTTTGGAGATTTGTGGCTACATGGAAGGTAGGCACCAGAAATGCAGGGTTTTAAATACCTATATTTCTGACACCTATCTTGATGAGAATTACATCTAGAGATCTAATAGTGCCTAACAGTGCCTAAGGTCACTTCTGGCGTTAACCACTCCTGGTGGCCTTAGGCGCCTCCTTAGTCAGGAAAATGGTGCCATTATTGGAGGTGTGTCTGGGCGCCTTCATTTTTTAAACAATGTTTTAATTGGTTTTTAATCTGGCCAGTCAAATGCTGCATCTATTGAGTCAATTAAAACAACTGTTAGATGGCGGTAGGCTTATCTATTTCCGCCTCATTTAGGGCACTGTTATTAGAATCAGGGCCTGCATGAAGAAATACTTTCTCTGGTTTGTTTTAAATCTGCCATGCAGTAGCTTCATTGCATGCCCCCTAGTCCTAGTAGTTTTGGAAATAATAAAAAAGCCATTCACATCTACCCGTTCCGCTCCACTCCACTCCGTATTTTATAGACCTGTATCATATCTTTCCTGAGCTGTCACTTCTCCAGGCTAAATATTAGCTGCTATAGCCTTTCCTCATAAGGAAGTCATCCCATCCCTTTTATCATTTTTGTCGCCCTTCTCTGTTCTTTTTCTAATTCCGCTGTACAAGTATCTTTTTTGAGATGTGATGAGCAGAATTGCACACAGTATTTGAGGTGCAGCTGCCTACAAAGGCATTGTAACATTTTCATGATGTCTATTGGCATTTGATATACTGCCCTATATTGGAGAAGTTCAGGGTGGTGTACGATTTTTTTTTCTTTCAGGCATTCTAGTATTTTTCTGATCTGTCCTGGTAGGCTCACAATCTTTGTTTTCCTTTCCTTGCCTGCTTTCTTAGCCGCCACTGCACACTGAGATGAAAGTTTTGAGCTATCCTCAACGGTAATACTTAGATTCTTTTCCTAATGTGGAGCCCTGCATCACATAGCTATAGTTTTGGTTCCTCTTTCCCACATACATAACTTTGCATTTACTCACATTAAATATAATTTGCCTTTTCAGGCGACAGATTCTCAGTCTCGGCAAAAGGCCAAGAATGGGACATACTTAACTCATGGCTCAGATATCACTTTTGATATTTATCAAAAGAGAACATAAGAATATGTATTTATTCAATTTTCTATACCATTCTCTCATGGCTGCTCAGAACAGTTTACATGAATTTATTCAGGTTACCGTACGCAAGCATTTTTTCACCTGTCTGTCCCAGTGGACTCACAATCTGTCTAATGTACCTGGGTCAATGGGGGGGATCACGTGACTTACCCATGGTCACAAGGAGCAGCTTGAGTTTGAACCCACAACCTCAGGTGGTGCTAAGGCTGCAACTCTTAACGACTGCACCACACTCTCAGACATAGTATGGTAAAAGATAGCATGACAGGCATTGTCTGACAAAGATAGCAAAGCAGTTAACAAAGCATGGTAAAAACATAATATGACAAAACATGGTATGGAGAGACATAGCATGGCAAACATAGTATTACAAAGCATGACTAATATAGTATGACACATCTTGGCAAAAATGGTAAGGTAAGCTTGCATAACAAAACATATGGAAAACAAGGAACCATTTGGATGCCCAGTCTTCCAATTTTCTAAGATCTGCCTGCATTTTCACAGTCTGCATGTGTTTTATCAACTTTGAACAGTTTAGATTAGGCCGAGAAACAGTTGTATGGTCTAGTTTGTTTGCCTTTGACCAAATTTATTAAAAGTACATTGCAAGATTAGCACCAGACACATTAGCTTCACTGTTCTGCATAGAGGCTAGTTAGATCACATGATGATACAAAGATTGTCGAGTGGACATCTTGAAGGGAGTGTAATCTATGGAAGGAATGGTTTTGACATAAAATTAGGACTGTACTATTGTCCGCCTGGACAAACGAAGCAAACGACGAAGAGCTGGCAGCAGAATTGAGGCGGGAGTGCAAAAACGGGAATGTGATGGTAATGGGGGATTTAACTACTCCGGAATAGACTGGAGTATTGGAAACTCGAACTGTGTGAGGGAAACAGAATTCCTAGAGGCTGTGAGGGACTGCTTTAAGGATCAGCTTGTCAAGGAACCAACGAGAGGAAATGCCACACTCGACCTAATCCTCAAAGGGCTAGGGGGACCGGCGAAGGAAGTGAAAATAGTAGGACCACTAGGAAACAGCAATCACAACATGATCCAGTACAAATTAGAAGTAGGAACATTAAGGGAAGAGAACCACAGTGACAACGCTCAACTTCAAGAAAGAGAACTATAACGCTATGAGAGTAATGGTGAGAAAAAAACTCAGAAACAGCTCAAGGAAAATAGAAACCGTGGAGCAAGCCTGGTCCCTATTCAAGGGCACTGTGCAAGAAGCACAACTTATGCACATCCCCAGATTTAGAAAAGGGTGCAAAAAAACCCGAACAAAAGACCCAGTATGGATAACAAATGAAGTGAAGAAAGTGATAGGAGACAAGAAAAAATCATTCCCGAAATGGAAAAAGGACCAAACTGGGGAAAACTGGAAGGAACCCAGGAAATGCCAAAAAGAATGTCATCAAGTGGTTAGGAGAGCGAAAAGGGAATACAAAGAAAGACTATCCGGGGAGGCAAAAAATTTCAAATCATTCTTCAAATATGTTAAAGGGAAGCAACCAGCGAGGGAGGAAGTAGGACCGTTGGATGATGGAGACAGAAAGGGAGTCATAAAGGAGGAAAAAGAGGTAGCTGATAGGTTAAACAAGTTCTTCTCATCAGTCTTCACAAGCGAGGACACATCCAGTGTACCAGAACCCAAAGAGATCTTCAATGGAGACCAGGAAGAAAAACTGTCGACAATAGAGGTGAGCCATGAGGATCTCCTCCAACAGATAGATAGATTGAAAAGCGACAAATCACCAGGCCCAGACGGAATCCACCCAAGGGTACTTAAAGAACTAAGAAATGAAATAGCAGAAATACTCCAACGAGTTTGCAACCTATCCTTGAAAACTGGCGAAGTCCCTGAGGACTGGAAGATAGCAAATCTTTAAAAAGGGATTGAGAGGTGACCCGGGAAACTACAGGCTGGTAAGTTTGACATCGGTTCCAGGCAAGATGGTAGAAGCACTGATAAAGGACAGGATCTGTGAGCACATTGAAAGAAATGGACTAATGAAAGAGAGCCAACATGGCTTCTGCAAAGGGAGATTGTGCCTAACAAACTTACTGCACTTCTTTGAGGGGATAAACAGCCAGATGAACAAAGGGGAAGCCATAGACATCATTTATCTTGACTTCCAAAAGGCCTTCGACAAGGTATCCCATGAGGGGCTACTTAGGAAGCTGTGGAACCATGGGGTTTAAGGGGACGTATACAGATGGGTTAAACTTCCGGAACTTGGAGGCGAGGAGGATGGCAGTTTGAGTGCAGAGCTCCTCTCCCTGGACAATCTGCCTGCTTTTAAATATCAGCAGCAGTGGGAGATCAATTGCTTTTACACCTAAGCAGCAACGGGACCAACCCACCAAAAACCCACAGTCCCGGTCCTGCAAAAATATGAGCTCCACCCTCCCTGCAGTTCGCTAGGAAAATCAACTGCTTTTACACCTAAGCAGCAGCAGGACCGATCCAGCCAGGCATGTGAGCTCCTCCCTCTGCAGTCCATTGGAGAGATCAATCTACCTGCTTTTAAATATCAGCAACAGTGGGAAATCAACTGCTTTTACACCTCAGCAGCAGCGGAACTATCCGCAACTACCAAGAGCACACAGACCCGATCCAGCCAAGAGTGTGAGCTCCACCTCCCCCTGCAGTCCACTAGGAAGATCAACTGTTTTTTACACCTAAGCAGCAACAGGACCAGCCACCACTACCGAGAGCCCTTTGCCCTGATCCAGCCAAACAAGTAAGCTCTTCTTCCCCCAGCATTCCGTTGGAAAAATCAATATGCTTGCTTTTAAATATTATCAGAAGTAGGAGATCAACTGCTTTTACACCTAAGCAGCCTATAATAGGAGCCCTTGCCCCGATCCAACCAGGCATGTGAGCTCCTCCCCCTATATCCTGTTTAAGAGATCAATCTACCTGCTTTAAATATCAGCAGCAGTAGAAAAACAACTGCTTTTACATACAAGCAGCAGCGAGACCTACCGCAACCACCAAGAGCCCACAGACCCGATCCTGCCAGGAGTGTGAACTCCTCCCCCTGCATTCCATTGGAGAGATCAATCTGCCTGCTTTTAAATATCAGCAGCAGTGGAGATCAACTGCTTTTACACCTAAGCAGCAACGAGACCAGCCACAACCACCGAGAGCACACAGACCCGATCCTACCAAGAGAGTGAACTCTTCCCCCCCATGCAATCCGCTAAGAAGATCGACTGTCGGGACAGTAAGGGAATTTTTCAAGTACCTTTCTTATTTCTAATCTTAATGTATATTTTCTGTAAACCGCTTAGAACCTAACGGATGTAGCGGTATATAAGAAATAAATTACATTACATTACATTACATTAAACACTGATTGGCGGGCAGAAAACAAAGGGTTGGAGTGAAGAGCCACTACTCGGACTGGAGGAGGGTCACGAGCGGAGTTCCGCAGTGGTCGGTACTCAGACCGCTGCTGTTCAATGTATTTATTAATGACCTAGAAACGGGGACAAAATGTGATGTTATAAAATTTGCAGATGACACTAAACTCTGTAGCAGGGTTAGAACTGTGGAAGAATGTGAGGACCCACAAAGGGACCTGAACAAACTGGAGGAGTGGGCAAAAAAGTGGCAGATGAGCTTCAATGTCAGGAAATGTAAGGTCATGCATATAGGGAAAAAGAACCCGATGTTCAGCTACAAATTGGGGGATTAGTACTAGAGGGAAGTAACCTTGAAAAAGACTTGGGTGTGTTGGTGGACACAACAATGAAGTCAACGGCACAATGTGCAGCAGCCTCCAAGAAGGCAAACAGAATGTTGGGTATTATTAAGAAGGCTATTACTAACAGAACAAAGGAAATCATCATGCCGCTGTATCGCGCAATGGTGCGACCGCATCTGGAATACTGCGTCCAATATTGGTCGCCATACTTAAAGAAGGACATGGAGATACTTGAGAGGGTTCAGAGAAGAGCGACGAGAATGATAAAAGGTATGGAAAACCTTTCATACCTTGAGAGGCTAGAAAGGCTGGGGCTCTTCACCCTGGAAAAGCGGAGACTCAGAGGAGACATGATAGAGACTTACAAGATCATGAAGGGCATGGAGAAGGTGGAAAGGAACAGATTCTTCAGCCTATTGGGAGCTACAAGAACAAGGGGGCACTCAAAGAAATTGAAAGGGGACAGGTTTAGAACCAATGCTAGGAAATTTTTCTTCACTAGAGGGTGGTGGACACCTGGAATGCGCTTCCGGAGGCTGTGATAAGACAGAGTACATTAAAGGGATTCAAAGAGGGATTGGAGAAGTTTCTGAAGAATACGGGAATTGAGGGATATAGATAGAGGTAGAGATAGGTTCATAAAGGGTATAGATGGAAGAATAATGAAGATTGAAAGGTTTTAGTCAAACGATCACTTACAGGTCATGAACCTGATGGGCCGCCGCGGGAGCGGACTTCTGGGCGCGATGGACCCAGCGGAGGCAATTTCTTATGTTCTTATATGATTTACAAAAATTAGAGACTTGGGCAAATGCTTGGCAACTAAACTTTAATGTGAAGAAATTCAGTTAGATATATTTGGGGTACAGGAATCCCAAGGAACTCTATGTGATAGAACTCTACATGATATGTATATTCCAGGAAGAAGAACTTGTGGTATTGTATTGTATTTATTATATTTGATATATCACTTGTACATGGTGATAGTGCCTAAGGAGCTCATAATCGAAACAGAAAAATGTCTACAAACCAGCCTAAATCGGCACTTGGATGATCTAAAAGACAAGTCGTCCAAGTGCCAATAATCGAACCGGGTGTTAGACGTATTTAAAAATGACCTAGGCCTTCACAGTGCTGCTGAATGACCAGAGCTAAAAGGGATGTGTCAGGTGGAGTGTTGAGGGTGGGATTTGGGCAGGCCGTGGGCCATCCTAGACTTAGTCGTACTGCATGTATAACCAAAAGTTTTACAACACTACCTAAACGTTGTGACTTAGGCCATCTAAAACCAGGTCTAAGTCACAAGAAGGTATCCAAAGTGACCAGATAAGCATTGCAGACACAAAGTACAGACCCACACACACACTGCCCCAGTGATCACTGACCCCACTCCCATAAAAATCGTAATAACAACTTTACATATCTGCCTCCAGAACATCAGCACCTGGCAGCCTGGCATAGGAAAGCCTAGCAGAGCTGCAGGTGGCTTAAGTGGCTTAAGTGGTCTTGGGGTGGGTTAGTGAACCATGGAGAAGAGGGCCCAGGCAGATAAGACTTTAATCACTGCATTCATGGTAAAAAATGTGCACCCCCCCAAAACCCTTTTGTACTGCCATATGTGGCTCCTGCAGCCATAAGGGCTATTGGGGTGGTAGGTAGGTGGGTCTAGTAGATTCTGGGGGTGTTTTGGGGGGCTCACCATAACCTATAAGGGGGCTGTAGTGAGATGTTTATCTGGGACCATTTTTGTGAAGTTCACAGCAGTGCCCTGTAAGGTACCCCACTACTCTGGTGCTATGTCGGGGTGTCTAGTCCATCACTTTTCTGGCCCCTCCCATACCCAAAAGGTCTTTTTCTAGGCGTTTGTGACTTGGACAAATTTTTGATCGAAAATGGGATATAAAGATGGACAACTTAGCAGTCTGGGCGATCAGACGAATGGACATACAATGGGATCTCTTAAAGAGAGGAAGAGATAATGGTTACTGCGGATGGGCAGGCTAGATGAGCTATTTGGTCTTTAACTTCCATCATGTTTCTATGTTTGTTTGTTTTTTTCTATGAATACGTATAACCTGGAGGAGAAAGGGATAGGGGAGATATGATGCAGATGTTAAAATATAAATAAATAAACAAACCTTTTTCATCATAAATATGATTTCTCTTTTGGATAGTGATTATTGTAAAAGGCTTTGGTAACAGAAGGCTTTTCATCACTCTGGTCACCCATCTGGCCTTTTCTGTCTGTGAAAGGTCCCATTTGCAGGATAAATGCTTTCTTTCTCAAAATCCATGCTACACAGTGCAGAAGCTTAGTTAGAGCTTCAAAGGGCTTTTTCACATTGTTCAGACTTAGCATCTGACCTGATTCAAGGTCGATAGTTATTGCCCTCCCTCTTCCATGGGGCTACATCTGTTGCATTCTAAGACTTAGAATACCTGTCTTGACCTTGCCTTCTTATCTCTGACCCCCCCTCCCTTCTCTCTTTAGCAGTTTGTAAATCCAATCACTTAGTTGAAACGAGTGGAACATTTATAAGCAATTTAATATAATTGGTTTATTGTTTATTTAAAGCTTTTAGACCGCTAACTAATGACCATGAAGTCAAATCAGAGCGGTTTACATGAGCAGCTTTGATGGACATATGAACATTAACTTCAGTAATGATGGTGCAATACATGAGTTACTATATATGAACTGTAGACAAGGAGTAATGCTGCACTTCTGGAGTTATGACAAAAGAGCTTAGTAGTGATGTTACATACAGAATTAGATTGTTTCTGAGATGTCTATTATATGTATACACACATACAAATCATTTACCTTAGTCTATTCTTGATTGACTCAACAATTAAGAATACAAAAACCCTATATCCAATCATTATATTTATTTATATCATTAACCTCTATAAATATACATATTAAAGGCCTCGTCTACTAAACTGCTCATTGAATTCCTATGAGTGTCGGGAGCAGCACGGGCCATTCAGCGCGGCTCCCCGCGCTAAAACTGCTAGCACGGTTTAGTAGAAGAGGGAGTAAACCTTTTAGTTGTCATTTAAATGTATCATCATTTAAACTTCCTTTGTATATCCCACTTAATCCTATCACGTATGAACTGTGAAATAGTGTGCTATATTCACAAATTTACAAATAAGGGGTAAAGAAAATATCTTCTTAAATTAATTTAACAGAATATTATAATGCTGTTTTTATATTTTATCCTTCCGCAGTAATGGCCCACAGAACGAGTGTCCTTGAAGCCATTTTCGTGAAATACATGTTTGAGGCTTGGCACATAGTTTAATACTTTTTCTTGGCTGATATCATAAAATAACCAAAGGATTTAAAAAAAAAAAATCCATTGAGTTTTTTCCATGGCCCTAAGATTTATAGGGATCTATTTACAGAAATAATTTGGTACTATAGTGCTGCATTTTATTTTACCCAGTAGATATTGTTTCAGATACATGCTATAAAAATTCATAGCTTAGACATTCTACAGATCCTATTCAGTGCTTTTGTTAAATTGATGTGCACTGTTTTAAAGACAATGGCAATTGCCAAGGGATTTTGCAGAGAAACACTCAATAGGTTACACATGTCAGATCCCTTTGATATTCATGTTGGCACAATGTCTAGAGCAGTGTTTTTCAACCTTTTTTGGGCAAAGGCACACTTGTTTCATGAAAAAAATCACGAGGCACACCACCATTAGAAAATGTTAAAAAATTTAACTCTGTGCCTATATTGACTATATATAAAGTAATTCTCTTGAATAGGAATCAAATAAACACAAAGAAAGTATTTTATAATTACTTTATTATGAAATATTAAGTAAACAGAATAGTGAAAAATTATAAAATACTTTATTCAGTGCAAAACCTGGGCCTGTTTGGCTGAACACAAAGCTGATATTCTGGCTGGAATCGAAGAAAGACACACACGTAGCTCTTCGTCAACAGCCGTTCCCTTCACCGCCCCGTCACCGTCACCGCCATCCCTTTCACCGCCCCGTCACCGCCACTGCCATCCCATTCACCGCCCCGTCACCGTCCCCGCTGCATCCATATAAGCCTTAGTACTGTAATATTTAGCTTATTCCTTTCTTATAAATCAAAGTTCCTGCTGCTGAACTAGAGAAAGAGATGTTCAGCTGGCAGGGCTTTGTTTATAAATTTTTATCAACACAACTAATATACTATTTTATCCTAAAGCAAAAAATAAATAAATAAATATAATTTTTTTTTCTACCTTTGTTGTCTGGTTTCTGCTTTCCACATCTTCTCATTCAATTCCTTCCATCCACTGTGTGTCTTCTCTCTACATCTTCCATTTGCTGTTACTGTGCCTCTCCCTTCACCCCCCCCCCAATTGATCTAGCACCCATCTTCTTCCCTCCGCTCCCCCATTGTCTGGCATCTGTCTTCTTCCCACTCTGTCTTCCACATTTCCCTTCGGGGTCTGTTCCTCTCCACCCTCCTTCAATGTCTGTCCTATTCCTTTCCACCACCACCCTTCCCTCCCTCCTTTACCATCTGTTCCTTTCTACTACCCTTCAGCTCCTCTCACGTGGCTTATCTATCTACCTTCCTCCCTCTTATTTTCATGGCACGTTACAATGTAATTTGTGAAAGCCACTGGAGCCTGCGAGCTTGGTCCCTGTCCCATCCCCACAAACCATCTCGCTTCTGTGCTCCTATTTTCTCCATTTCTAATATCTCCCCTATGTATCTGTCATTGCCCCCCCCCTGTGTCCATATACCATCCCCATGGCATGTCCCCTTTATGTCTCTGTCCCTATGCCCCATGCACATAATTTCCCCTCTTTCTGTTACCTTCCTGTGTCCAGATTTCCCCTATCTTCCTCTTCCATACCAGTGTGTCTCTTCTTTTCAACCCCATCTAGCTTTTTTCCCTCTTTCTTCCCCCCCCCCCATGCTTCTAGCATCTGGCTCACCTGCCTGTCCTTCCCTTTCTTTCCTGCTGTGGGTTTTTCTTTCCGTCTTCATCCCCTTGGCCCAGAATCCTTTTCCCTTTCACTCCCTCCTTCCAATTTGAGCTGGGAACACGAGCGATCGCACAGTCCCCGCAGCCACCACTCGCCTGACCAATCGATCCTACTATTTAGCCAGCTCTCTCCCTTCGCCTCACCTTAGTTTGTAGGTTTTGTTTTTCAGCGACATGCATGCTTTCCCAAAGAGCCGCGCACGCGCGGCTGCTCAGTGTTCAATCTTCTGCTCTGCTGCAACTTCCTGTTTCCGGTTGCGTCAGAGCAGAAGATCGAAACTGAACAGCAGCGGGGACCGGGGGAGTCTCATGGGAGCGCGTGCGGGACCCGGCCTGAGGCCTAATCAGTGTCTGCACCGTACGGCACACCAGGCAACATCTTGCGGCACACTAGTGTGCCGCGGAACAGCGGTTGAAAAACACTGGTCTAGAGGACGAGTATAATAGACTCTACCAGAGAAAAATAAGTTTTATCTGCTGTATTTCTCTGAATAGCTTGTAAAGTTCTTATCTGTATTTTCACAGTACCTGTTTCCTCCAAAGTGCTGGCTAAGCCAGAAAACCTGTCTGCCTCTTTCATCATTCATGAAGGAAATATTACTGGTCACTTTTCCTGGAAATTGTCCAAGACAAATCTTCAACATCCCATGACGGGGTTTCAGGTCACCTGGGCCGAGGTTACCACAGAAAGCAGGCAAAACAGCTTACCGAACAGCATCATTTCCCAGTCGCAAATTCTACCAGCAGTAAGTTATTATCTTCATTTCCAAACATATTACAGTTCTGGCATATTTAAGTATGGGGTAGCTAGTTTTATTAGTGCTTTGACATTAAACACTCACCCCTATTAATAAGCTGTGGTAGAAGTTTCTACTGTGGCCTGGAGTGCTAAGTGTTCCGAGGCTACTCTGACGCTCATAGAATTCCTATGAGCAAAGGAGCATTTAGCGCTCTGGGCCATGGTGGAAACCTCTACCAAGGCTTAGTAGAAAGGGGAGTTGGTGTAAATATAGTTGTGTTTTTATTACAAAATGGGCTCATGAGATTTATTTATTATACCACTTATATCCACTTATATTCAGGTACTTTTATCTTATTTCCCTAACTGTCCCGGTGGGCTCAAACTCTATCTAGTGTACCTGGGGCAATGAGGAGATTAAGTGACTTGCCCAGGGTCACAAGGAGCAGCGAGAGTTGAACCCACAGCCTCAGGGTGCTGAGGCTGTAGCTCTAACCCCTGCGCCACACACTCCCACTCAAAATATCTGGAGAAGGGATGTGGTACCTTGGATTACGAGCATAACCCGTTCCAGGAGCATGCTCGTAATCCAAAATGCTCGTTTATCAAAGCGAGATTCCCCATAGAAAATAATGGAAACTCGCTTTGATACGTTCTCCCCCCTCCCCCCCCCGATAACCGGCATCGCTCCCCCCCCCCCGCTCGCAAAGGCCCCCTCGCTCCAACCGGCCCCCCCCCGCCCGAACAACTTAAACTTACCTTCCCCCCCCCCCCTGTCTAGCACAGGCACAGATCGTGTGCCTAGAAGATCTTCCGGCTTCCGGCTTCTGCCTGCTTGCTTTGAGCACGCATCTGCACATGCTCAAGGACTTCTAATTCTCCCTCTCGCCGAGAATCTCAGCGAGAGGGAGCATTAGAAGTCCTTGAGCATGCACAGAGCGATGCCGGTTATCGGGGGGGGGGGGGGGAGAGGGTGCTCGCAAATTGAGTCAACACTCTGCGAGTCAAAAGTTTGCTGAGTGTTTTGCTTGTCTTGCAAAACACTCGCAAACCGGGTTACTCGCAAACCAAGATTTGACTGTATATGGTTTTATGGTTTTGAAGTCAAACATGCAGTTTCTTTTTAGGAATGTTCTCAAAAAAGAGGAAGCACTTACTGGGGTATTCTATAAACAGCACCCACATTAAACACTGCTAGGTGCCCTAATTGCAGCTGCCTAGCAACACCTAAGTTTGGGATCCGCACCCAATTTTTATTTTTTAATTGGCTTAATTGGCTTGGTAATTGACCACGCTAGATTTCAGCCAATCAAAAAAAAACAAACAACAAAAAACCCCAAACAAACATGAATAATCAATTTAAGAGTAAGTGTGGCTATGGGTGGAGAATAGGTGTGGATGACTTAGGCATCGTTAGGTGTCCGACATAGGCGCTGCCAAATTATGTGAGTGGAAAGCTGGCCTAATGGAGCAGCGCCTATGGCTAGAATGCCTAGTGACACCTAAGTCCGTTCCATTAGACATGATTCTACAAATGGCACTGTTTTTTGATTGACAACCACACCAAGTGGCGCCTGCAATATAGGATCCTCTTGGCATCGTTTATAGAATCTGGCCCGCTGGACTGTTGGCTGTAAGCAACTGTTTGTACATGCACAAACAGATGTGTTCCAGCTGCAAAATATGGTTGACAAGGTGCAGGACCACAGGGTGTTGAGAGTTTAGGCTCTATTACCTGCAGATCCAGCAGGAGCTGTGGAAAAAAAAAGGGTCGTTTTAGGTATCTTAATCTCTGTGGCACCAGACATAAATGGAACCAGAACAGCACAAGCAGCGGTGTGCCAACAGGGACCTAATTACCACTGGCATCAAATAAAGAGGAAAAATTGAAGCAGATGAATTGTAAATGTGATGATGAGTCTTCAATCACTGCTGGCATCAAAAGAAGAGGAGAGAGTGGCTCATCTGCCAACCTGCGGGTGGAAACGCAGAATAAGGCTGCTGGTGCCAGAAAAGCAGCCACATCTAATATCCTCATTTTCCTTTTCATATCAAAGTCTGTTTTATCATTCTGGTCAAGAAGATCGCAGTAATATAATAAATCCACCTGTTATATTCTTCCCCACCACACATGGAATTTCTGTCCATAGAGATTCCAAAATACAATTTGCTTCATGCAGAATTTATATCTTACTTAACTTAATAAAATCTTCAACATATATAGTCTCATTTTAGATAAAACTTAGGGCTCCTTTTACTAAGGTGCGCTAGCGTTTTTAGTGCACGCTGCATTGCCGTGCGCGCTAATCCCACGCTACGTGCCAAAAACTAACGCCAGCTCAATGCTGGCATTAGCATCTAGCGCGTGTGGCAATGCAGCGCGCGCTAAAAACCCTAGCGCACCTTAGTAAAAGGAGCCCTTAGAGATTGAAATGCATAGGTCCTAGGCTAATTGTTCCTATCTCTTATGATACTACACTTTGGTGACAATGATTTACACCCTTTTATTCATATCTACACTTTACTATATCTCTCTCTCCAGATTGTAGGTTTATATATTGGGCAGTGGGGACTGTAATTCAATTATATATCTGTTATTAGTGACATCTTATTATTATGCCATTATTGTATAATGCACTCCACTGTCTATGTTACATTTATTGTGTTCTTTTGCTAAAATTCATAATAAAATTTCATGAACTTAAAAAAAAGAAATGCATAGGTCCAGGTTTATACAATTATAGTAATACAGTTTTATTTAATTTTATATACTCCCTAAATGCCATAATCCAGTGGTGTACAATTTCAATAACATTAGAATTAGCACCGTCATCTTTCTATACCACAAATAGAAACTTCAATAAAACCAACTACAAAGCTTTCTTGTGGCATAAATATTTGGCCGAGCTTTATTCCAATAACTTTAACAAGGTTAACAATTCACTAATTAACTTTATTAATATTCACAAGTCACAATGCGGCTATCCCCCAAATCCCCTTTCCCATGAGCTATTCGATAATAAAAGTAGCTCATCCATCTTATCAACCTCCTCCAACTTCAACCATAAGATGACCTACGGTATCAGCAGGCCATCCCCCCCCAACTCATGGCGGTGCCGTCCATGAGTGATCCCCACTGATTCCCCACCTCATGGCAGTGTCGCCCATGAGTGATCCATTTCAATTCCCCCTTTAACATGTACATTAATTCAATCCCCAGCTGCATTTCACAATATTTTACCCCCAATTCAGCTGAAAACACACATTAAAGCTGTGACTACCCACCCTCTTTTTTCCCAACCACCCTATCCTTCTCCATTCACATCACAAGTTGTTTCTCCACCATATCAACCAATACCCAATTATCCCAATAAGACAGATGGGAGGGTGGGAAAACTCATTCACACCACCTCAAACCAACCACCCGCCTCCTTCACATCCCCACAATAATGGCTATCCAGCCAAAAACCCTCCAACACTTTCTACCAATCATCCTTGCCCCCTTTCTACCAGTCAAATTCAACTTCTCCCCACATAATACCCTAACATCCAAAATCCACGACCATCCAAAATCCACTACCATCCAAAATCCACGTCCATCCAAAATCCTCAGGCCATTCTGAATTTACCCTATTCTATCCCCCACCCCTAAAATCCCTTCCCTAACATCTCAAGATGACAAGCTCATTTCAAATACACCAAAGTTCATAGGAACTGAATGGGCTTCAGTGCATTTGCCTCTGGGGTTAGGAAGGTAATGCAGGTTGAGAGAGGTTTAGGACTGCAGGAGCGGCCTAGTGGTTAGAGCAGCTGTCTCAGCAGCCTGAGGTTGTGAGTTCAATTTCCAATGCAGCTCCTTGTGACTCTGGGCAAGTTGTTTAAAACTTCATTGCACCATTCTTTAATAGGAAAGAAAAGAGTTTTCAAAAAAGTTTTTGTTTTATTTTTCAGTATAGTCCCTTGATAGTTCCATACAATTCATTCACTTTTCCTGCAATGACTTTCCCCTATGAAAAGATTTCTTCTGTTTGACCTTCACACCTTCCGATTTTCAAGTGATGTCTTCATCACTTGAAAATAACTGTCCATGGAGAAATTTCTTCAAAACTCAGAACAGGAAATAATCTGAGGGAGCCAGGTCAGGATTGTAGGGTGGACGGTTCAGCTGCTGAAACTCACATTCTCGGATGGCAGCCTGTGATTGTCATGACATGTGCAACGGCACATTGTCGTGAAGAAACAGCATGCCTGCTGTGAGTTTTCCTCATCTTTTTTGCTTGATTGAGTCCCACAAAGCAATCATTGTATTGGTATAACTCTCCCCGGTTATGGTTGTCTTGTGCAACATGAACTCCAAAAGCAAAAGTCCTTCATCATCCCAGAAGACAGTTGCCATGACTTTGCCTGAAAATATTTCTGTCTTGAACTTTTTTCGGGTGGGAAATGACTTGTGCTTCCACTGCATTGACTCTATTTTGGACTCAGGATCTCTGTGATAGACCCAAGCTTCATCTCCAGTCATCAAATGATGAAAAAAATTGACTTGATCTTCACAGAGCATCTCCAAGTTCTCCTGACAGCACTGGAGCCTCATGTTGTAGGAACCCATCTTGCACTAACCTTGGACATTCCCAGGTTTTCATGAATTATTTTTCAAACTGTATTCGAGACACCTTAATTCGTCTGTCTGACAAAATTAAATCTTCAATTTTCTTGCACATTTCTGTGGAAGTTGCTTCCACAGGCCGTCCATTGTGAGCGTCATCTTCAATAGACTCTCTACTCCACTTAAACTGCTTGCTCCCAAATTTTACTTTGTAGGATGATGGGACAGATTTATCATAAACTGCAGTCATTTGTTCATGGATCTCCTTTGGCTTTTTCCCTTCTTTTGTGAGAAATTTTATCACTGAACGGTGCTCCAAATCTTGCAGTTTCTTACTTGATTTGCATGAGGACTCTCCTGACATCCTGTCTCTTGGCATGTTAGACTCGCACTGAACCACAGCTGTGCATGAGTAACCTTGAGACATGTGAAAACATGCACAGACTTGTTTCAATACGCTTGCTACTTTCTTTCATACTCAGGTAGATAAATTATTGAACACTACTCATAAGTACCTGTCTAAAATATGTAAACCACTTTGATTGTAACCACACAGGAAAAAAAACAGTATATCAAGTACAATCCCCTTTAAAGGGAAATGACCTCACCATAAGCCTCTGCTTATTTAAGAGAAGAAATAAGGACCCCTTTTACAAAGCCAAAGTAATGAATCTCCCATTTCAAATACACCAAAGCTCATAGGAACTGAGTGGGCTTCAGTTCATTTGCCTCGGGGGAATCGCTAAAGCGGCCTTGTAAAAGGAACCTTATGTTAGCCAAGCCTTGAAAGAAAAGTACATAACTGTGTGAACTTTGATGTTGGACCCATGCCTTCTTAGATATAGACTAGTACAGGAAAAATATTGTTTAAGTAGTACCATTTTCAAGTAGAGAGAGCAAACAACAACAACATCAGTAGCAACAAACATAATTCTTATTTTGAATATTTTCTTCTTTTTGATTACTGAGAAAACTACATTAAGAGAATCTTTACAAATAGGTGTCAAGGTCACTTGTAAGATGAAATTCACATAGCCAGTGGCTAAAGAAAGGCTTTGAACTCATATTTGAAAGTCGCCATCTAAAACCATTATTGACAGCTTTTTTCCTAATCATATTTTTTAAATTATTTATATTCATATATATTTTTTGGAAGCATGTACATTTGTTATTAACATCATAACTGATTGGATGCATACATCTACAGGCAACCCAGAGATCTAGAATGATCCTAGAGACCAAGAACAATGTAGCTTTGGTTCACCGTCCTCATTTGGAATCGGACACAAACCATATATAAGTCTTTATTCTGTAGTCTTTGTAGCCTTCCATTTTTTTTGCAAAGGACAGGACCTTAACAGTAAATAATTCTGTAAAAAGACCATGATATAGCAAAAGTGATTTGTTCTGGTGGTTTAATTGGCATTGTTTCTCAGAAGATTTCAGTTATTGAACAAGGAATGGTTTACTGTTTAAACCCTGTGATCAAACTATAGATGCATCAAGAAAAATAGCTACACTAAAATACTGTTTGGGAAACTCCAGTATATACATTCAAAAGTGAAAAACAATAGCATACAAAAATATAAGCAAATTCTGCAAATACATCTGACTAATCTTTTGTTTTCTAGAATCTGATGAACATACTGTACGCAAGTTACAATAAAATCTTCAGAGATATTTTGAGTTCCGTTTTTACAGAAAAAAGGCTCCCATGAGGACTGATATCTCTGCCATATATTGACATTTAGGTTTTTGGTTAGGTCACAAAAAGGTAAAGCGTAGATCAGAATTGGTAGCATAAGGGGAAACAAAATCTATAGTAAAATCTTGGCAGTTTTAAAAAGCATTCAACAGAATTGTATTTTAACGTGTACACCTGCTGTATATATGCATTTCTAGTATAATCAAATGTAGCATTTGTGTTTTATTTATTTAAAATTTTCCAACACACTCTATGTAGGATCATTATGTCCTAACAGTGACCAACCTGAGGCCTTCAATGCTTTATAGACTGGAAGTGCAAGTATTGACCACTGGAGGAGAGGGGCCAGCTATGATGAAATCATTCCGAACACCTAGTTTACAGACCACATCATCCCATCGTAAGTACTGGAACCACCTGTAGGGGTTTCGTAATAAGGTTTGGATATGGGTTTCGGGATGCTTAAGGTCTGAAAGTACAGTGAGATTGACCTCGAGGAAGGAGAATACTGTTCGGTTTGTTAAATCAAGAATAGCAATGATGTCTGTGGCAGGAGTAAAACTATGGAATCTCCTCCCTGGCATCTTGAGGACCTGTTCGGACCGGTTACAGTTCAAGAGAATGTTAAAAACACAATTGTATGTAGAGGCCTTCCTTTGAAGATATGTGGAAGGAAGACACTTAAAGAGGAATTTGAATTATGACCTGTGTCTTAGAATCATTGAGGATTGATGATATGCAATTTTCCTGCAGGTTTTCCACTACTTTTATTTATTTAGTCATTCAATTTTCCACATTGTTCTCCCAGGAGAGATCAGAACAGTTTACATGAGTTTATTCAGATACTCAAGCATTTTTCCCTGTCTGTCCAGGCGGGCTCACAATCTATCTAATGTACCTGGGGCAATGGGGGGATTAAGTGACTTGCCCAGGGTCACAAGGTGCAGCGTGGGTTTGAACCCACAACCTCAGGGTGCTGAGGCTGTAGCTTTAACCACTGTGCCACACTGGGCTAAATGTGTGTACTAAAAGTATTGTTATGTATGTTGTCGTCCGAACCATTGTGAATGTTTTTAAACCACTTAGTTATAGGCGGTCAAGAAATTTTAGAGATAAAATAAATATTATACAGAAGAGGCTAGGATAGATGGAAATGCTTTTCATGGGATGTTTAGTAAGCTGTGCTAAGCAGTTTCTGTGAGCATTAGTGTGCAGTGGTCATTAAAGCAATCCAGACTAACAACCAGCTAGCATGGTAAAAATCCCTGAGATGTCCTGTCTGTCTCTCCAAATAAGATTGTAAGTTCTTCTGAGCAGGAACTGTCTATTGAATGTTAAATGTAAAGTGCTGTGTATTCCTTTCAGCACTATTGAAATGATAAATAATATTAGTAGTAGTAGGTGTGGGTCATGGGTGGAAATGGGAAATTTCCAGCCCTGGCAGCTAGAACGTAGGATGTTACCCTGTACTACCTTTCAGAGCTGCCAGTACTGCAGTTGTACTTAACATTAAGGACTGAATGTTATATATGGTGCTGAAAAATTAACAAATAAATCCACTGAGCAGTTTTCTATAAACTGATGATGATAAATGGTGATTGCCCTCTTTGAGGAGCACTGCATGTGGGGAAGATAATCTCATGGAGTCCACCACTGAAGGTCTTTAAAATGTTTTTTTTTATTTGTTATGTTATGGGATATTGGACACACAGCCTTCGATATTAAGCCTGGCTACCTCCTGCTGACCAAGGCGATCCCGGAAGTTCAATGCTGGGACCATATCCGGCCACCATCATTGAATTTTTTGTTTAAAGTTTGCCGATATTCAGCGTCTGGCCAGGCCTACTTTTTAGGTGTGTCAATATGATTGCATGCCTTAGCTGGCCAGCTGCTGAATAGCAGCGGTGACCAGCTATGTCGTGTGACATAGATGGTCACTGGGCTAGGCAGTGATCTGGCTATTTAGTGAGAGATAATCTGCTATCTCCTGATGAATATTAGTGCATAGCCAGCTAAGCAGTACTTAACCAACCAGGAGCCATTTCTAGAAGACTAAGAACTGAATATTGGGGGAGGGGGGAGATTTATTCTGTAGAACCAATAATTTTCAAATATAAATATAAGATCTAGGTGCCACTGTTTAGGCCTTTTATAACATGAACGTTCCAATGTTACCACAATGACATCCATGTCCCTTGTTTTTCCCATGTTCATAATTTGGACTGTTCAGTTTGGAAAATGGATGCTCATGCTATGAGGATTCTTCAAAAAGTTTCCACACTTTCATATTTTCGTGGGAAATGGTTAGGGCAGGAGAAGTGGTAAGAGGGCATGTCATAGAATGCCATTTGAAAAGTCAGTCAGGCAAGCCAGCTCACCCGTGGAAAAGTGATGTAATTTGCTTTTGAGATATTTAAACAAATAGAGGGGCATTTTTGGTAGGATGTCTAAGCCTAATTTGGACGTTTTGGAAAAAACATCCAGAAATCCAGTAGAGAAAATGTCCATTTTCAAAACAGCCAGACATAGTAACATAGTAACATAGTAGATGACGGCAGATAAAGACCCGAATGGTCCATCCAGTCTGCCCAACCTGATTCAATTTAAATTTTTTTTTTTTTTTTTAAATTTCTTCTTAGCTATTTCTGGGCAAGAATCCAAAGCTTTACCAGGTACTATGCTTGGGTTCCAACTGCCGAAATCTCTGTTAAGACTTACTCCAGCCCATCTACACCCTCCCAGCCATTGAAGCCCTCCCCTGCCCATCCTCCACCAAACGGCCATACACAGACACAGACCGTGCAAGTCTGCCCAGTAACTGGCCTAGTTCAATATTTAATATTATTTTCTGATTCTAAATCTTCTGTGTTCATCCCACGCTTCTTTGAACACAGTCACAGTTTTACTCTCCACCACCTCTCTCGGGAGTGAATTCCAGGCATCCACTACCCTCTCCGTAAAGTAGAATTTCCTAACATTGCCCCTGAATCTACCACCCCTCAACCTCAAATTATGTCCTCTGGTTTTACCATTTTCATTTCTCTGGAAAAGATTTTGTTCTACGTTAATACCCTTCAAGTATTTGAACGTCTGAATCATATCTCCCCTGTCTCTCCTTTCCTCTAGGGTATACATATTCAGGGCTTCCAGTCTCTCCTCATACGTCTTCTGGCGCAAGCCTCCTATCATTTTCGTCGCCCTCCTCTGGACCGCCTCAAGTCTTCTTACATCTTTCGCCAGATACGGTCTCCAAAACTGAACACAATACTCCAAGTGGGGCCTCACCAATGACCTGTACAGGGGCATCAACACCTTCTTCCTTCTACTGACTACGCCTCTCTTTATACAGCCCAGCATCCTTCTGGCAGCAGCCACTGCCTTGTCACACTGTTTTTTCGCCTTTAGATCTTTGGACACTATCACCCCAAGGTCCCTCTCCCCGTCCGTGCATATCAGCTTCTCTTCTCCCAGCATATACGGTTCCTTCCTATTATTAATCCCCAAATGCATTACTCTGCATTTCTTTGCATTGAATTTTAGTTGCCAGGCATTAGACCATTCCTATAACTTTTGCAGATCCTTTTTCATATTTTCCACTCCCTCTTCGGTGTCTACTCTTTTACAAATCTTGGTATCATCTGCAAAAAGGCACACTTTTCCTTCTAACCCTTCAGCAATGTCACTCACAAACATATTGAGCAGGATTGGCCCCAGCACCAAACCCTGAGGGACTCCACTAGTCACCTTTCCTTCCTTCGAGCGACTTCCATTAACCACCACCCTCTGGCGTCTGTCCGACAGCCAGTTTCTGACCCAGTTCACCACTTTGGGTCCTAACTTCAGCCCTTCAAGTTTGTTCAACAGCCTCCTATGAGGAACTGTATCAAAGGCTTTGCTGAAATCCAAGTAAATTACATCTAGCATATGTCCTCGATCCAGCTCTCTGGTCACCCAATCAAAAAATTCAATCAGGTTCGTTTGGCACGATTTACCTTTTGTAAAGCCATGTTGCCTCGGATCCTGTAACCCATTAGATTCAAGGAAGTACACTATCCTTTCTTTCAGCAACACTTCCATTATTTTTCCAACAACTGAAGTGAGGCTCACCGGCCTGTAGTTTCCTGCTTCATCCCTGTGACCACTTTTATGAATAGGGACCACATCCGCTCTCCTCCAATCCCCAGGAATCACTCCTGTCTCCAGAGATTTGTTGAACAAGTCTTTAATAGGAGTCGCCAGAACCTCTCTGAGCTCCCTTAGTATCCTGGGATGGATCCCGTCTGGTCCCATCGCTTTGTCCACCTTCAGTTTTTCAAGTTGCTCATAAACACCCTCCTCCGTGAACGGCACAGAATCTACTCCATTTTCTCGTATAACTTTGCCAGACAATCTCGGTCCTTCTCCAGGATTTTCTTCTGTGAACACAGAACAGAAGTATTTGTTTAGCACATTTGCTTTCTCCTCATCATTCTCCACATCTTTCTTTTATTTTGGAAAATGACCTATGTAGATATTTTGGTCTTAAGTGTGCCTGTCTTTTTTGGCCATTTTCAGAAATAAAAACGTCCACATGAAAAATGCAGAAAAGCAAGTTTTGCAGATGTATCCAACTACCTTGTCTGATTGTGGCAGGGAAATCCCCATCAGTTGAGCCAGTTTCAGGGATTCCTGCCAGCTCAGCTCATGGGGATTCCCCCTGCCAGGATCAGCTGAACTTGCAGGGAGATTCCTCCCTCCCTCCCTCCCTCCCAGACACCAAGCCCCTCCAGTACACTTCCAAAGTAACCAAATTAAAAAAAGAGCTGCTGAGCCCTACATCCTGCCCCCAATATCCCCCCTAACATCCCTGGATCCCCCCACATTCTTGGACCCCCCAACCTCCTTGCCCCTGACATCCACAGCCACCCAACATCCCCCAATATTTCTGGATCCCCTTGCACCTCTGTACCTTCGGATGACTAATCAGCAGGACAGAAGCCCACTCCCTCCTGCCTATAGGGCTGTGGCTCAGAATGATGGGCCTGCTTCCTTCCTGCTGATTTGTCATCCTAAGGTACAGGGGTGTCAGGGGATGTTGTGGGGGAGGGGGGTCCAGGAAAGTTGGGAAGATGTTGGAAGGAGGATCCAGAGATGTTGGGGGAAGGGGTATAGGGCTTGATGGCTCTTTTTTATTTGGTTAGTTTGGAGGTGTACTGGAGGGGATCGGTGCTTATGAGGGAGGGAGGGAAAGAGGAATCTTCCTGCCAGTTCAGCTGATACTCATCAAAAAAGAGGAGTTTTTTTGGGGGGGAATAATACAAAAATTGTTCAAATCACTATTATTGCACATGTAGTGTCACAAACCTAATGTGCTTAAATACCGAACAATGTATTATTTGAGCTGGTCACACAGCAACCCAACCCATCTTATCACTTTTCCCAAATAAAGGATAAACTAGAAGTATCATACAGTAGCCTCAGACTCAGTGCACACAATATCTTATAACATATATGTTATTTCAGGTCCTTATTCTGGATTTATGCAATGCCATATAATCATCTACGTCAATCCTCCATCCCACCCTTAATTTTCAATAGCTTTATTTATTTACTTATCGCAGCAGTGGCACATTGAGCTCACGCTCGCTGAATGTTCTCTTTCAGCAACATGACATAGAGCCCCCAGAAGAAGTCTGGTGTGTAGCTGAAACGCTCTGGACACAATAGAGTGTTGGGTATTTTGGGAATACATATCAACGTTGGTTTTGGCAGATGGCCATTTAGATAATTGTTGCTGTTTCCTTCATTTATATAGTTCATTCATTCATACACAGTTTTTAGAGTTTTGAGAACAAATAAATTAAAAAAAAATTTAATCTTAGTTATAAATAAATAAAGCTATTGAAAATTAAGGGTGGGATGGAAGATTGACGTAGATGATTATATGGCATTGCATAAATCCAGAATAAGGACCTGAAATAACATATGTGTTATAAGAGGTTCTATGCACTGAGTCTGAGGTCACTGTATGATACTTCATCCTCCTAGTTTATCCTTTATTTGGGAAAAGTGATAAGATGGGTTGGGTTGCTGTGTGACCAGCTCAAATAATACATTAGTTATGTTCGGTATTTAAGCACATTAAATTTGTGCATTATATGTGCAATAATAATGATCTGAACAATTTTTCTATTATTCCAAGACATTTCAAGACTTGTTGTGGGTTGGATAGTTGATGAAGTAATCTGTGTTGTTTGTATAGTTCAGCTGATACTGGCAGGGGTGAATCCCCATCAGCTGAGTCAGCACCCGCTCAAACTCAGGGGCGGAAAATTTCATGGCGACACCAGAAAGTATTTCTTCACAGAGAGAGTGGTTGATCATTGGAACAAGCTTCCAGTGCAGGTGATCGAGGCAGACAGCGTGACAGACTTTAAGAATAAATGGGATACCCATGTGGGATCCCTACGAGGGTCAAGATAAGGAAATTGGGTCATTAGGGCATAGACAGGGGGTGGGTAAGCAGAGTGGGCAGACTTGATGGGCTGTAGCCCTTTTCTGCCGTCATCTTCTATGTTTCTATGAATTTCCAAAACTGGCTCAGCTGATGGGGATTCCCCTGCCGCGATCAGCTGATGGCAAGCCTTCAATGTACTGTTTTATTCCCCCTATCTTTGGATGGTGGGAGGGGGTCAGTGACCACTAGGGGAGTAAGGGGGTATCTCTCCTGTCGCGGGTCACGGCAGTTCAGGTAGAGGAGTGATGACATTGCGGTAAGGGAGATGAGGCATCTCTCCTGCCTTGATGCTAGCGGTGGGTAGGTTGCCAGGCCGCTGAACTGATGGCGCCAGCGGCCATCAGTTCAGCAGCCCTTTTTTCGGCACTTAGACCTGATTTGACTAAGTCTAAGTCAAAAAGGTCTAAGTGCCGACTAGGCAACCTGTAAATGTTTTGGTTATACCTGTTGTACGCCTAGGTGTAGGTCAGCCCACCTCCCGCCCACTGCCCCACCCTTTCCCCTCCTCTAAACACACCTCTTTTCTCTCTGTGCATTTAGTGGCAGGGGAAAGGCCTAAGCTGTTTTTAGATACGTCTAAAAAACAGCTTTGGTTATGGTTACTTGGACAATTAGGCTTTTTGATCGTCCAAGTAGCCATTTAGGACACTTTTTAGACTTTTTTTTTTTTTTTTTTAATTATTACCCCCATAGTGTTCAGCCTATGTTTGGTTCTAAACACTTCAACACTAACAGGTTGTGGGTCTGAGCACTATTTATTTATTTATATAATGAATATTTATATTTTTGATGCTGTGATGTAAGTTTATTTATTACTTATATAAGCCTTAATCTGAGTTGGGCATCCTTTCTAACATGTTGTTCTCTTGATTAAAATGTCAGGTATTTTTGTATCATTTCATTTGGTTTTAGCCAACGGCCATTTCAATCTTTTGGTCAAATGCAAAAGTTGTGCCCTTCATTGACATGACATAGGCCAGATAATTTAAAACTAACGGCCTCTTTTACAAAGCCGCACAGCAGCAGCCCTGAAGCCCTTTAAATCTCTATGGGATTCGGGGCCATTAGCGCAGCACAGCCGCTAACATGGCTTTGTAAAAGAAGCCGTAAGTGAAAATGTGTTGATTAATACTGTATCTGAATGAGGTTTTAGAACTTTCTACAATGCCTGCAAGCAATATTAGGTAATATTACTCTTTTTTGTTCATTTTGCAGGGCCTCATTTAAAACAGCACCATCATCACTACAAACCTTCTCCAGAAAAATATTAAACTCTTTTTCTAATGTCAAAATAGATGTCTAAAATTTCTTTTTAACTCACACATGAAGACAGCAGAGGTATGTGCCTGGTAAAGAAGGAGTGGTGGAATCTTCTTCCAATAACAGTTCCCATCACTCATTAATTTCTTCAGTAGCTCATGCTACCTCACTTATTCCTTTGAGAAGTACTTCTTCCAAGCTGATTGGACCATGACTTTGAGGGGGCTGTACTCCCTATATCAATCATACTTAGCAAATATGTTGTGAAAAGCAACCCGAGAAATTGAAGCATATGTTCTGCCTCAAATTCAACAACACAATGTAGGGTAGACTTTTGTGGCTGTTCCAAATCACATGCAAGTTATGAAATTCCTAATCTTCAAAAAGTATCATAGTATAACTTGCTTCTAAATGCAAAATACGTTAATTTGGTATAAATAAGAATGCATTAAATAGGGTGAAGGCTGAAAAAAAAGCCATCAGATTAATGAAAACCAATAAAATGTTACATAAAATAAACAAATATGTACTTAATTCTGTTAAAGCAGTTTGCTAATACATAAATAATTGCTGCTATGTCATTTCAAGCTTATAGTACTAATAATTTAAACAAGTGAGCCTCAAAGACTTCAATACCGTTTCCAAAGCAATTGCTGATTTTTAGAAGCCACCTTTGTTATCATTGGCTCTAAGCTTGGGAAAAACAGAACAGTAAAAACCTCGGACATAATATAACCATACAGAATCCTCTCCTGGGGAACTAAAATGTCTGAGCTTCTATCCAAACTCTTTAAAAAAGCAGAATATATATGATGTTGAAAGTAGCAGTATAATCATTTTATAGGATACACCCTAAGAAAAAGCTTATGTTTCAAGGAAAGTTTATACTCGTATATGTAGTCTGAAATAAGATAGGGCAAAAGTAATTCTTTCATATTAAGTAATACCAAATACACGAGTATTAATGACTTTGCATTTCTACAAGTAAAATTGTAATATTATAACCAGAGCCAGAATTTACTAAGACAACACAAGATTGCTATTTAATTCAATTAATTGTTTGACATATTGTGGTACAGTCTTCCTTTATGCTGTTAGTCTGTTCCTGAAAAGGATCCAAAAAAGACAAGACATGGGGGTCCTTTTATCAAGGCGCGGTAGGGGTTTAACGTGTGGAATACCACGCGTTAAACTGCCTGCCGTGCTAGTCGCTAACGCCTCCATTGACGAAGCGTTAGTTTTTTGGCTTGCCGCAGGGGTTAGCGCGTGATGAAATATCCGACACACTAACCCCGTTAGCGCACCTAAAAAGGAGCCCTTGGTTCATTTTCACAGACACACAGGGGAAAATTCTGTAAAAGGAATCTATAAAGATAGGCGCCTATCTCTTGTCAATCACACTTAGGCGCCTATAACTGATTTGTGCCTAACTTAAAACGTAGGCACCTGTAATGTAGGCCTGGGTTTAAAGGCCTATATTATAGGTACCTTAGTCCTTTAGAGAATCATGCCTAGTGACACTAAAGTCCTTCTCTGCCCCTAAACATGTCTACTGTGGAGTTAGGCCAAGCTAGATGCCATGTGATAGGCGCTTATCTTTTGTAGAATCACGCCTAAGAAGATAGATGCATATCACCCAAGTAAAGCATTAAAAAGGCAAGTTACATAAGGATAGTAATTAAATTACCACCAAGAAGAACCTAAAACAAAAGTTTCAATAATCCCAAATGGGAGGTTGTTGTATACCACAAAACAAATAAATAGATATAATCTACTATAAAAGTGGAATTAACATGAAATGTTATATATGCATTCCAATTGTAAAAAGTGAAATAAAGACCTCAGTGTAAATATACACAACCTGATAAATTACAGAGAAAAAAACATCATCACAGGTCTAAACAACTCCATAAAGTATTAGCAGCAAAATCAAAGTAAATAATGTCTTAAAAATTGCAACAATTGGGGGAATTCATCAAAGGGTGCTAAGGCCCTGATACTATAAAGGCCGCTTAAAGTTAGGCGTTGATATAAGCACCAAGGTCCGGATTCTACATATGGTACTGCCATTAGCAGCCGCCCACAAAAGCAGCACAAGTTGTGTGCCAGTCAAGCGACAGCACCATTTATTGAATTGTGGCTACATCACAGATAGGCGCCGGAAATGTAAGCCAGGATTTCAAGGCCTACATTTCCAGCACCTATCTGTGACAAGAATCACAAATGTGGACGCGCCTACTAATGCCTAAGGGCACTTTCAGCATTAAGCACACCTTTTTTTTTACCCCTAAGCGCCAGTAGATGTCTCTGTAGTAATTCCAGCACCATTTGTGGAGGTGCCATCTTTTTTCTAATGAGATTTTAATTACTTTTAAATGACATGATCAATCATTGCATCAATTAAAAGCAATTAACCAATTAAAAATGGTACCATTAGGGCATCCAATGGCACATAACTAGTAGCACCATTTATAGAATTTTGGCCCAATTCCATAAAACCTAGGTGCCTATTATAGAATCATGCTTAGCATCGCCAAAGCATGCTTAGGTGGTGCTCAGCACCCCCAATTTATGCCAGGGTTTTCTATGTCTAAAGTTGGTGCTGATATTGGAGCCTTAATGGCACCTGATTCACAAAGAGGCACCTCACTTGAAAACACGCCCATGATCCACCCCTAACCACGCCTACTTTTAGTGTAGGCGCTTTGGGCTAGGTGCCTACTCTTTACAGTATCGAGTTTTTTTAATTAGGCACCTAATTTTCAATTAAGTAAAATTAAAGCTGATTGTGAGATGTTGAGTGCCAATATGGGCACTGATTAAGTCTATTGTAGAGAATGACATGGAGACAAATTTTTCCCCAGCCCCGCAGGAACTTATTTTCTCATCCCGTCTTTGCTTGTTCTTTTCCTGTTCCTGCCCTTGCCCCATTCCTGCAAACTCCATCCTCATCTGCACAAGCCTCATAAGAACATAAGCAGTGCCTCTGCTGGGTCAGACCAGGGGTCCATCTTGCCCAGCAGTCCGCTCACGCGGCGGCCCATCAGGTCTAGGACCTGTATAGTGATCTCTATCTATACCCTTCTATCTCTTTTTTCTTCAGGAATTCATCCAATCCCTTCTTGAACCCTGATACCGTACCCTGTCCTATCACACCCTCTGGAAGCGCATTCCAGGCATCCACCACCCTTTGGGTGAAGAAGAACTTCCTAGCATTGGTTCTGAATCTGTCCCCTCTTAATTTTTCCGTATGCCCTCTTGTTCTTGTAGTTTCTGAAAATTTGAAGAATCTGTCCCTCTCCACTTTCTCTATGCCCTTCATGATCTTGTAAGTCTCTATCATGTCCCCTCTAAGTCTCCGCTTTTCCAGGGAAAAGAGCCCCAGTTTCTCTAATCTTTCAGCATATGAAAGATTTTCCATACCTCTTATCAATCGCATCGCTCTTTTCTGAACCCTCTCGAGTATTGCCATATTCTTCTTAAGGTATGGCGACCAATATTGGACGCAGTACTCCAGATGTGGGCACACCATTGTCTGATACAACAGCAGGATGACCTCTTTCGATCTTGTTGTAATGCCTTTTTTGATAATATCCAGCATTCTGTTTACCTTCTTAGAGGCCGCTGCGCACTGTGCCGACGGCTTCATTATGTTGTCCACTATTACCCCCAAGTCCTTTTCTTGGGTACTTTCACCCATTACCAGCCCTCCCATTGTATAGCTGTACTTCGGGTTTCTGTTCCCTACATGCAAGACTTTACATTTCTCTACATTAAACTTCATCTGCCATCTCATCGTCCACTCTTCTAGCTTGTTCAGGTCCTTTTGTAATTCCTCGCAGTCCTCTTTAGTTCCAACTCCATTAAATAGTTTGGTATCATCTGCAAATTTTATTACTTCGCACTTCGTCCCTGTTTCTAGATCGTTTATAAATATATTGAACAGTAGCAGTCCGAGTAACGACCCCTGCGGAACACCACTCGTGACCCTTCTCCAGTCAGAGTAGTGGCCCTTTACTCCTACCCTTTGCTTCCTACCCGCCACCAATTTTTGATCCATCTATGAACGTCTCCTTCCACCTCATGGTTCTTCAGTTTCTGTAGTAGGTGTTCATGGGGTACCTTGTCAAAGGCCTTTTGGAAATCCAAGTATACGATGTCTATTGGGTCCCCTTTGTCCATTTGTTTGTTAATTTCTTTGAAGAAGTGCAATAAGTTCATTAGGCACGAACTTCCCTTGCAGAAGCTGTGCTGGCTTGTTTTCATCAGTTTGTTTCTATCTAGATGTTCATCGATGCTGTCTTTTATCAGTGCTCCGCCATCTTCCCCGAGGCTTGAATGGTTAAGGAAGAGCTTACAGGAATGGAGCAGGGACAGGGATGGGGAAATTTGTAATTGTGTCATTCTCTAGCCTATTGCTCAATTTTAGGCAGACTTCATAGAATCAGGACCTAAGTGCATTAGCGCAAGCTAATTGCATTAGTGCACACTAAATTCATCCTTAGGAATATAATGTTTTTAGCGGTTATTGCATGCTAATGCAATTAGTACTCTTTGTTGAGTTCCTCCCCTAAATACTCATTATCAGAAAAACACAACTAAATTATGACAAATACTGTATTTATCTAATGTCAACACATTCAAAGCCTGTAGCTGCAGTTCAAACACTGAACCTTTTATGAAAGAATATAACTGTTTTGTGGGGGTTTTCTAATATAATTTGCATTGATTTCTAGTCATTGAGTGAAATGTAATTTACAACATGCAATATTATATCAATGATTCATAGTAAGAGAAGACAGATACAAATTGTTGAACATCAACTGTAGCTTAATGTAGTTTAATTATCCAACAGTTCCAGGCACTAAAGAGCATTTCTATATAAATTCAAATCTGATTTAAATATGAGTTCAAACAGCAAACTTTTCATGAATAGCAAATTGTCTTCATTGATAACTAATCAAGCCATTAGATATTCAGAAGTATTCCAAAAAGTTATCTTGAACCAACCAAAGTAGCTAATGGAATCAGAGGCCTAAGCTACTCAAGGAATAGCAATGACAACTGTTGAATTTGCAGCTTGGGTGTCTTCAGTGTGGGCATATTTTGCCTTGTGGAGGCTTCTTCAAGAAGCTCACAGGCAAATATCAGGGACATCAAATAACTTCACAGTGAACATATTTGCTTTTTGTCACATCGAGAACTGAGTTCAAGCACTTCTGAAATATCAAGGATGATGAGTAGATGTTCCAAGTTAAGAGGGAGAGCGATCTACAAATGTCTATTGACCAATGTTTTCTTGAATTCTTAAAATGTTTTCCAATGCAGGAGATTAATTTTATGATCTCATAGTACCATCCATGAAAAAATTCTATAAGAATCTAAGATATACCATTCTAAGATTAGCACAAGTCCATCAAGCCCAGTATCTTGTTTCAGACAATGTTTAATATTTAATGAGAACATACTGTACCACCTTTTCTGTCCAACAGGGCAAAATGGTTTACAAATATTAAATGTCAAAGACAAGAAAGGAATGCCATAAAAAGAAAGGATATAAGCAATCTGCCTTTAGAGCAGATTTAAACTTTTTAGTGAAAATTTATTACACAAAGTTACAGAAGAGAATTCCATTGGCTAGCAGCAAGACAGTAAAGCCTGAACTTTGAGAAAACTTAGACAAGAATGAGGTGGGGAGAGTAGAGTTAAATGCAGTTTATTTGGCTCATCCAGGAGCATGCAAAACACACAAATAATGATGCACACTGTCATACAATGTTTATTCAAAATCTTAAACAGGCACCAAGATGGTCAGATGTGGGAGTCTTGCAAAGAATCTGTGCTGCTGTATTCTGCAGCTGCTGCAACAACTTGAGTTGATAATCAAAATAACTCTTCACAGCCCAATGCCAGTGAAGTACCAAAAACACCTATGTGCATCACAGATGGAACATCAGGCTTAAATGACTGGAGATTCCCACAAAATTGGTGCAATCGAATTGGTACATCTTTAGTTTGTCTAAAACTTAGGAGGGGAAGGGGGTGTTAGAGGCATGGTTTTGGGTGGGACTAGGGTGGGCTTATGACCTAAATGTTTTTCTGACCATAATCAAACATTTTAAAATATGTCCAGGGAACAATGTGAATGTTTGGGGCTAGACCTATGGGGCTAAACAATGTGGATGTTTTAACAATGAATAAGTGCCAAAAAGTGCCCAAACCGATCAGATGACCACTGGAAGGATGTAGGTATGACCCCCCCCCCCCTACTTCCCCAGTTGTCACTAACCCCCTCCCACAGATGTAAAAGACTGTATGACTGCTTCAGATGTTCTGGTCAGTCCTAGAAGAGCAGCAAACAGGTCTCTGGAGTAATCTGATGGTAAGGGCAGTGTACTGTAAATAAGGGGATCAGGCCCATATCCCACTCTAACTACTACAATTGATGGAGTATATGAGCCCCCCCCCAAAAAAAAAAACCCCCAAAAAACCCCAAACAAACCAAAAAAACAGCCCTACTGGATCATCATATATGTGCCACCTGCAGGCATAAGGGCTATTGGTGCGGTGTCCAGTTGTGTCCAGTAGTTTTTGGGTGGGTTTTTGGAAGGCTCACCATACACTATAAGGGGGTTATGGTGAGATGTATACATTTTATGTGACATTCACTGCAGTGCCCTGTGAGGTGCTCCACTGGGATGTCTTTGTAGTCAGTCTCCTAAAAATGCTGACCCCCCTCCTACATTCCAGTGGCTTATTTTGTGCATTTTTCTTTTGGACTTATTTTTTCAAAAACTGTTCAAAAAGATAGATGCACATCTGAAAAATGGTCATTTTTTGAAAAAGCAAGATAGACATTTTGCTGTTTTGAAAATGGGCATGTTTGGTACTGGATTTTTAAGAACATAAGAGTTGCCATACTGGGACAGACCGAAAGTCCATCAATCCCAGTATCCTGTTTCCAACAGTGGCCAACTCAGGTCAGAAGTACTTGGCAAGATCCCAAGGAGTAAAAAAAAAGATTTTCCCAAGCAGTGGATTTCCCCAAGTCCATCTCAATAATGGTTTATAGACTTCTGCAAAATGCCTAAACTCAAGATTTGGATGTCATATCAAAAATAGCCCTCCATGCATTCTCCGTGCTTATCTCACAAATTTAGGACTGTGTTTGCCTATTAGCTCTACCATATTACATTGTTCTGTGCTTCAACCATTATATTCACTAGAAAAGTTCAATAATGAAAGAAATGACATGGAACTGTTTACAGTAGCTGCATTAGCCATTTCAATGTATAACTGGATGGAAAAGTTTTGAAAGTGATGACTAAAGTACAAATATCTGATCCAGTGTGCCAGACAAAATGGGCCAGTGGAGTTCCATAGCAGGATGCGCATGTTGATAATCACTGGGGATTAGAATTAGGAAATTAGGTCATTTTTTTTATCCACAGAATACTAATGTTACACAGTTTGCAACATTCTGAAAATATCTTGGTTATCTGTTAAGGTAGTTGTGAAATTGTCTTATTTATTTGTTCTCTCTCCCTATCTTTCAACACTTTATTGTTTTTCATTGGTTCTTGTGATCACCAATAATTTTAATAACGTTCTGGAATCTTGTGCATTGTAACTAGGACTATGATGCAAATAAGCTCTTACATGTAGTTAAAGAAACTATTTTAAAAAATGTAAATGAAATCCTGATCACTTTATATGAGTGGTTTTGCATGCCAAACCTCAATGTTCAGTTATAGGCATGAAATGTAATGCTGTCTTACCTCTATGGAATATATTAGCAAGATACAGTTTACAAATAATTAACAGAGGTCTATATGTAAAGTTATTTTTCTTTTATATGTAAGGATATTGTAGTGTTATGCAAACAGAAATACTTCTGTTATCTGACTGGGCTGTAGAAATCATGCTCCCATAACAGTCATTTAAAGTCAATATTTATTTATGTATGTAATAAAAAGACTGGGTTTTTTTTAATGTCTTTGCCATGCAATTTAGAAAGAAAAATGCTTCTTGTAAAAACATTTTGTAAAAAAAAAAAAATGTAATTGTAAATAGAATTTATGTTACTCATATTTTCATTTTAGGATTTGTACAGACTGTTTAAGTAATAAACTATCCTTAAACACAAAAATCTGCTCTGCATGTACAGCTTGATTTCATAAGGTGTTTTGATGGTCAAACCTTTTTGTTTCACATCAGTGGTCTTTCAAAAGAGCCTTTAATCAAAGTTTACTAGGATTTTTTCCCCCACTTATTTTAATCCCCTTTTTCTATCTCATCCACCACAATGGCAACCCAGTTAGAGCTCAGATCAAGGCTCCCTCCAGAACCTCATAAATTCTGCGACACTTAAATAGTGATTGTAAATGATCTTTATGCTTTGATAGTGTTTTTTAAAAAGTCATCAAAGTGATGAAGAGTGAAGAACAATAAAAACAAAACAAGAATAGAAGATATTACCTCAGAGTTGTGCACATGACTTCAGAGCTATAGGGACACCCTCCCCCCCTTAGAAATTATTTGCAAATATTTTCCAATTTGCCTTTTTAATTACAATTACAGAAGTACAATATGAATTTTCTCAAATTTCACACTGACCCTTGTGACAGTTCACAAGAAGGATTCTTAATAATTAGTCTTTAAGCCTGTTACATTAACGGGTGCTAGAATAGATGTGTTTGTCTCTCCTTGGCCGTTGTCTGTCTTTCTTACTGTCTCTCTCTCTCTCTGGCCGCTGTCTGTCTGTCTTTCTTTCTTTCTGTGTCTCTCCTTGATCACTGTTTGTCTTTCTGTCTCTCTCTCCTTGGCCGCTGTCTGTCTTTCTGTCTCTGTCTCTGTCTCTCTCTCTCTCGTTGGCCGCTGTCTGTCTGTCTTTCTGTCTCTCTCTCTCTCTCCTTGGCCGCTGTGTGTCTTTTTTTGCTGTCTGTCTCCTTGGTTGCTGTCTGTCTGTCTGGTTTTTTCTTTCAATCTCTCTCCCTGACCCTCTGTCCTTCTGTGTGTGTCTTTCACTGCCACCTTTTCTGTCAGTCTATCAATGTCCCGTCTGTTTGGCCCTCCTGTCCTTCTGTGTGTGTGTAGATGTTAGGGGGAGGTCTGAGATGTCGGGGGAATATTGGGGATGTTAGGGGGGATGTCAATTATCGTGCCCCTTCTCCCACCTACCTTTTATTTTTTTTTTTATCACGCGTTGTGTTGGAAACGGCAACCAGCATAGAATAATTGCTGCTGGGTAAAGTAAACCGCCACCCACAGCACGTTTTACCAACTTCTCTGCTTTACAATACAATTTATCTGCCGGCCACGGAGCTATAAACGCACGGAGCCACCAGGTTTGAAGTGCGCATGCGCACTAAGGGAATTATTATAGTGGATTCAATATCCCCAATAGTCTTGCTATGTCAGCTTCTATGGAGTTGATATTCAAAACAATTTAACTGAGCAGGAGAGCTTCCTACCTTAAGGGCTATCTGGAGGATAATCACCGTCAAAAGTGAAACTGGCTTTGTTGTAGGTATTCAGTTTAGTGCTGATATTTAGCACTTAACTGGATAAATCAGACCACACAAAACACAGTCCTATATTCTAGAATACCAGAACACCTTCAATTGTAAAAAGATAACAGATGTACACAGAATCTACATGTAAAAACAATTCTTCTCTGCAGTTACACAAGAAAAACACAGTCATCTAGTAAAAAATAATAACAATAAGAGATCATAGAAAGAAATACCCAGATAAAAAATAAAACTAAAAACCCAAGAAACCAGACTGTGAGCAGATCACTAAATAAAGAGGAATAGAAAACTTCCTCCTATATGGGACAAAATAAAAAATATTCAAATATTTAAAGCTCACATTTTGTTCTCTAAATATTAAAACCATTTTTTTTGTACCTTGTCTGACTATTTTGTTCTTCCATATGGGTAGGTCCTGCTCTCTCTTTACTATTTCTTGGTTATCTTCTAAGTCCTTTTCCAGGATCTAATTGCTATGTTTTGCTTCTTAAGTTCATCTTCTTCCCTTCCTCCCTAATATCTAATTCTGACTCTCATCCTTCTGCTTCGTTTTTCACCATTTCTTTCTTCTGTATTTTTCCTATTTGTAGCTGGAATTCATTCCTCCTTCTCCCCCTCTCTCCCACCTGTAGTCCTCAGTCTTCTTCATTCACCTACATTACTTACTAGGTTTTTATTATTCTCTCCCTAGTTCTCCTATTCTTATCTCTCTTATTCTTCTCCAAATCATATATTTCCCCCTTGGGATCTTGCCAGGTGCTTGTGACCTGGGTTGGCCACTGTTGGAGACAGGATACTGAGCTTGATGAACCTTCAGTCTGTCCCAGTACGGCAACTCTTATGTTCCCATTCTCTAATGTCCTATTTCCTTTTC
The DNA here is from genome assembly GCF_902459505.1 of Geotrypetes seraphini. Taxonomy (NCBI): domain Eukaryota; kingdom Metazoa; phylum Chordata; class Amphibia; order Gymnophiona; family Dermophiidae; genus Geotrypetes; species Geotrypetes seraphini. Next base: position 174,584,484 of record NC_047089.1, read on the forward strand.
AGTTTATCTATCTCTAACCTTATCACCCCTAGTTGTTCCCTGTCACTCATCCCTTTTCCAGCTTCAGTCCCTTTATGCCTTACCCTAATATTCAGACTGCTATTTCCTTTTTTACTTTTCCTACTTCTACCATTTTCTACTCCTTCAAAAACCTGATCCCTTTTGTAGCACACACTCTTCATAGCCCTTCCTCTCTTTTTCCCCTTTCTCCATTATCCTTAGCCCCTGCCTTTTCTCCTATAGTTCCTTCTCTAGCATATGTACACCTGCCCCCTTCTCTAATATTCATGTACTCTCTTTCCTACACCTTAATTCCAATACCCATCCTTCTGCCCTACATCTTCACTTCCACCTGTCCTGTTTTTTTCTGCCACTGCATCAACCCATTTCCAAGCCCCACTTGCCTTTCTTTTCCTCTCTCTTTTCCCCTTGACAAGTACGCTGCACGCTGGCCCTTCCCTTTCCTTCCTGGAGTTGCGGCATAGTTGTGACAGTGGCGGACCTGGGGCAGAGGAGGAGGAATTGGTGGCGGGTAAGCAAGCTTCGATGTGGCAGGGAGGACGAAGGACAAAGGCTGCAAGGCAGTGAGGGAGAGGGGGCATGAACTCGGGACATGGGAGGGAGGACGAAGAACAAAGGCTGGAAGGCAGTGAGGTGGAGGGGGCACGAACTTGGGACATGGGAGGGAGGGAATAGAAAGGGACAATTGTTGGGCCTGAGTGAAGAAAGAAAGGAAGGAAGGAAGGAAGGAAGGAGACTCATGAAATCACCAGACAACAAAGGTAGGAAAAATGATTTTATTTTCAATTTAGTGATCAAAATGTGTCTGTTTTGAGAATTTATATCTGCTGTGTGTATATGAAAAATGAAAGGAACAGCCTGGCAGGGAAGGTGAGACAGAGTGCAGAGCCTGGCAGGGAGTGAGTGGGGCTGGGTGCAGAGCCTGGTATATATTAATACATAATTTGGTTCAGAATGTTTTTTTTCTTGTTTTCCTACTCTAAATCTAGGGTCTGGTCCGGTGCATCTTATGGAGTGAAAAATACGGTAATGGGTAAGAGAGAAAATGGTGTTTCCTCATATTTCCGAAGGTCACTGAATTAATTGACCCGCCAGATGTGCTTGCTGCTATTGTTCATGGCTAACATATATGGTTAAGCTGTTCTATGGCCCATCTGTTATTTCTGTCCTCTCGAACACATGGTCACCTTATGTGCCTGTTTGAACATGACATATACCTCTTCAAGATTGCTAGTAACTAAACATCATGAAATATATAAAAATGCAAAAATGCACCTCAGGATGAATGTATTCTGAACACTGAAACAAGCATATCCCTTGGCTATTTCCCTTCAGTCATATGTTGTGCACCTGTCCTTTAATGCATGTTCTGGTACAGTAGGAGAGAGAATACCAGTTTTAAAGCAAATCTTGTAAAACATTACTACCTAGCTTAGAAGTGCTGAATATAAATGCAAGGAATTAAAACCACACCTAAACCACCACAATATATGATGCAGCAAATAACTTTAAACTAATTTACCAGTTTCTCATGGAAACATAATTGCTAACAATTGCACCAGGTGTTGCGTAGGCCTCCAAAAAGTGTGGTGAGAGAGAAACTGTGATGCAGTGCATTTAAATTTGTGTGTATTATTAACTGTATACTACTAAAAATTGAGCAATATCCTTAAGTAGCCTAAAAGCTGATATTACTATTTCTAGTTTTTTTCTTTCCCCTGAGTATGGTAGTTAATGTTGTCTATTTATCTACGAGAGGGTACTGAAAAGTTCTCAGCCCAACTAAGAAAAGAATGACGTGGATATGGTTCAATCAATGATATGCAGCAATGTCATAACACAGAATTTCATTTCTGCAAATTGGCACTTCATGAAATAAGATAACACTGTTTTCAGCTACAGTGGCAAAATAATGCTCAGAATTTAGGAAGTTGGTTGTTTGCGCTGAGAACTTTTCAGCACCCCCTCATATCTTTCTATTTCTCTCTCTGTTCTGCTCCCATGTTAAGTGGGCATTTGCTCAGTTTCTTGTATAAGAACAAGTTAAGTACATTTGTAATAGATGTATAAGTAACTATAGCATGCTCTGGGACTTAAATTCCCAGAAGGCTTTGCTTTCCTTCAGCATAAGTTTGCCTCTTACAGTGGCCAATATACTCAGAGGAGTCCTTGCATTCAGCACAAAAACCTGAGGTAAAGACCGTATAGATGTATAAGTAACTACAGCATGCTCTGTAGACTTAAATTCCCAGAGGGCTTTGCTTTCCCTGAGAGCTAGGTTGCTTCCATAAAGCATAAGCTTGCTTCTTACAGTGGCAAATATAGAGGAGTCCTTGTGTTCAGCACAAAAACCTTAAATAAAGACTGTACAGTGAGCTGTCGCAATATAGTGTGATTTAGTCAGCACACCCTCTTATCATCTGAGCAACCTGAGTTCTAAAGGTCAGACCTAAAATATCAGTTGTGAATAATCAAGTTGTCCACTCTGACTGCACTTTTTTGTTGTATATGTTCACACAGCCAGGGCTCAGTTTAAGATTTTGGCACTCATATGTAGGACAAGAGGACAAAGGGATTGTGAAAAATTGCAAGAGGACCTTGCAAGAATGGGAGACTGGGCATCAAAATGGCAGAAGACGTTTAATGTGAGCAAGTGCAAAGTGAAGCATGTGGGAAAGAGGAACCCAAACTGTAGCTACTGCCCAGGAAAAGGATCTAGATGTCATTGCTGATGATACGTTGAAACCCTCTGCTCTGTGTGCAGTAGTGGCTAAGAAAGCAAATAGAATACTAGGAATTATCAGGAAAGGAATGGAAAACAAAAATGAGAATGTTATAATGCCTTTGTATTGCTCCATGGAATGACCGCACCTCGAATACTGTGTGCAGTTCTGGTCACTGCATCTCAAAAAGGATGTAGCAGAATTAGAAAATGTACAGAGAAGGGAAACAAAAATGATAAAGAGGATGTGACTACTTCCCTATGAGGAAAGACTAAATACTGAGTGGAGAGTTATGAGTAGATATGAATTGCTTGTTTATTCAAATACGGCACATGCAATTAAGCTACTAAGTAGTAGATTTTTAAAACAAACCAGAGAAAATATTTCTTCACTCAAATTGTAATTAAACTCTGGAATTCGTTGCCGGAGACTGTTAACTTAGCAGGGTTAAGAAAGGTTTGTATAATTTCCTAAAAGAAACGTCCCTAAGCCATTATTAAGATGCACTTGGTAAAATCATAAGAATATAAGAAAACTCATTCTGAATCAGACCACAGTGGCAAAACCCAGATCACAAGTACGTGGCAGAAATCTACTGCTTATATCTGAATAAGCAGCATAAAACCTGTTTTACTCTTTGGGGATCTTGCCAGATACTAGTGACCTGGATTGGCTTCTGTTGGAAGCAGGCTACTGATCTTGATGAATCTTCAGTCTGTTTCAGTATTGCTAATCATATTCTTATGTTCTTACCATGGAGCAGAAGAATGGTGAGGGTCGTTCTCCACCCTGAGACCACAGAGTGGGAGAGGGAGGGTGGTTAGCTTAGCACAGTAGTATCCCTTCATACAATACAAACACATGGTCATAAAGCAATTGAGAGTAGCTTCCTCCACAGTCTGTGTATTTGTTGGCTTCAAAATTTGGCACCCTAGGCAGTTGTCTGTATTGTCTATGGCTGAACCCAGGCCTGCTCAAAGCTAAAATGCATGACTGCAAATCAGTCATTCAAAAAATATGAAGTGCAGCTATGCTATTATATACTTTCTTATTTTAAAATAAAATTTTAAATGCCTCCAGTGCAATGTGGTCGAGCATAATTTGAGTACAACATGCTATATAATCATTAAAAAACCAACAACTCCAGAACAAGTATGTATCCTAGTGGTAAGTATAAATTGTAAAGTGCTAGGATTTTGGAACCTGCTCTATTTATGAGTGATGTGCATTTTCATTTCATTTCATAATAGTGTGTGCAATTTTTTTCCAGTATATACTCATTTTAACTTGAACTATATGAAAGTGCACATAATAGGCCTTTGCACCAAGTCAGAGGCATGCATAGATTTTTAGAAAGTGCTACTTTTGGCCAGGATTCTACATGAGGAATTAAGGGCCCCTTTTACAAAGCCACAGTAGTGATTTTCCTGCGGCAAAAGCACTGAAGCCCATTCAATTCTTATGGGCTTCAGTGCACTTGCCGCGGGAGAACCACTACCGTGGTTTTGTAAAAGGAGCCCTAAGATAGTAGTTCTCCTTAATTCCCCAATGTTTATTTCCATCTCTATAATGGAAAGCAATAAAAACTGGTGACCAGAGTATTTAAATAGCAGCAATAATTCACTACAGGTTAGCTTGTTTGATCCACAAGGCTATCTATGGAGAAAACTCCAACAGACTAGTGATCAACATTAAGGTCTCACACACCTTCCTCAATTCAAGGTCTACGCAGTGCTTCAAGATACCATTTCTGTCTTCTCAACAAGTATGCCGGAAGAAGATATTTGACATCACCTTTGAATTCCTAGAACCACCCATCTGGAACAGTCTGCCTCTTATCTGCGGCAGCTTTTCCTAAAGTGACATACTGTCACTTTAGGAAAAGGCTAACGACATATATTTTCCCCTTTTAGCTACCAAATGCTGTTCAAGGACTTCCCTCTAAATCTGAGCTATCAATGTTACATTTACTTATCTCTAACTTGAGTCAATAATGTAAAATCCTCTTGCTGTGAGCTGCATTGATTCCCTGTTGAAAATTGTGGGATTCAAGAAGTTGTATTGTAATATGTATATGTTTGCATTTGGAAGCTCCCAGATTCTATATATGGCACCCAGATTTGTGCCCCAATATTTGGGTGAACTTCTGAGATATGCCCTTATATTAATTATATTAAAGGGGCAGAACCATCAATAGCTGGGTGCTAACAACCAATTATTGAGGTTAATTGGCACTCATAATTTGTGTGTGCATCTAGACCACCAGAGGGGGTACAAGACAGGGTGGTGGGAATTTTTTTTTCTTGGGTTTTCCTCCTCTACAGGTGGGTGCATCTTATGGTCAGGTGTATCTTATAGAGCAAAAAATATGTTAATTGTTTTTAATGGTTTAATTTGTGTGGTAATTTTCCCCACCATTAAAAACTGATTAAAATAATTAAAAAACCCAAACAATTAATTTAAGTTTTGCGTGGAATAACAAGCAGTGCCTAGTGACGCCTAAGATGAGGCACCTATCAGCACCTAACAATGCCTACCTGACAAGGCATGGTTAAGGGAGGAGAATAGGAATAGTTGACTTAAGTGTCACTAGGTGTCTGTGTTAGGCACCAGTAAATTAGGCCAAGAAAACCCTGGCCTAATGTAACGGCGCTCACCACAAGAACACCTAAGCTTGCTCAGTTGCCACTAGGCATGATTCTTTAAATGGCATTACATGATCAATTGACAACTGCACTGAGTGGTGCCTACAAGTTAGACACTGTTTATAGAATCAGGTCTAAAGTGAGCAAGTTGCACCGAACTTTGGGTGCCAGACTTACTTGTATGCCTCATAAAAGTAAACATAACTCCTGTGCCCAAAATTAGGCACAGATAAGCTTAATTCACAAAACCATGCCTAACTTCTAGAAATGTCCCTCAACCACCCATGCCCCTTTCATGGCCAGATTTAAGCTCGATCCACTCTGCTGGTAACTTGCTTAAATGAATCTGGGATAGGCACATGGGATCTCTCGGAGAAATAATGGTTACTTCAGATGGGCAGACTAGATGGGCCATTTGGCCTTAATCTGCCATCATGTTTCTATGAATCAGACAAGGTTTGATTATGAAACCTTACTTTAAAAATAAAGATATGAAATTCTGTGGCGATAAGATCTTGATTTTTCCCAATATAGCCAGACCTACACAACTCAGAAGAAAAGCCTTTTTGGCATTGAGAACCAGAGCTGAGGGTCTAGGGGCAACATTTTCCTTAAATTCCCTATGCCTACGACATTTGCAAAATAAGGATTATGTTTTTAGGGACCCGACACAACTAGAATTATTTCTTCAGACTAAAGGTAAACTTTGATTTGTATGTATTGATTTCAGATTATGAGGTAAATATTTGTAATAAGTGCTCAGGAATTTGAGTTATTATCCTAGTCTTTGCTTGTTAAATTTTCCTTTAAATATCGAACACTTTTTCTCAAATTAGTGGGCTGGATGAAATTTCCTTTGTGAAAATGAAAAATGATATTTCTTTTTATTTTCCATATGCTTAACATTGTAAAAACTTTTGAATAAAAAAAAAAAGTACATTGATGTTACTGAATACAAGGACTATTTGGCAGAAAAAATGACTATCAAGAACAATGCGTTCTCAAATTATTTTCTAAATATAAAACTAATCCCCTCTTTTACAAAAGTATGATACCAGTTTCTAATGCGGGGAACCGCGCTGATTGGCCCTCACTGCTCCCGACGCTCATAGAAACTCAGTGAGCATCAGAAGCAGCGCAGGCCATTCAGCACGGCTCCCTGCGCTAGAAATTGCTATCGCAGTTTTGTAAAAGGAGGCCTTAATTTCACTGTAATACCATTTCCTTACCATCATAAGAACATAAAAATAGCCTTACTTGGTCAGCCCAATGGTCCATCTAGTCCAGCATCCCATGTTAATGGAGGCTAATCCAAGTCACAATTACCTAGCAAAAAAACAAATAGTTACAGCATTCCATGCCACTGATCCAGAGTAAGCAGTGGCTTCCCCTATGTCTGTCTGTCTGTCTCAATCGCTGACTATGAACTTTTTCTCCAGGAACTAGTCCAAACTTTTTTTTAAAACCAGCTACATTAACCACTCTTACAATATCCGCTGGCAATAAATTCCAAGCTTAACTATTCTCTGAATGAAAAAAATATTTCCTTCTTTTGGTTTTAAAAGTATTACTCTGTTTCTTCATTGAGTGTCCCCTAGTCTTTGTAAATCTTGACGCAGTAAAAAAAATTGATCCACTTGTACCTGTTCTACACCACTCAGGGTTTTGTAGACTACAGTCAGATCTCCCCCTCAGCCATCTCTTTTCCAAACTGAAGAGTCCTAACCTCATTAGTCTTTCCTCATATGAGAGGAGTTCCATCCCCTTTATTATCTTGGTCACTCTTCTTTGAACATTTTCTAGTGTTGCTCAAAGTGAGGTTGCTTAAACCTAAGTTGGTTACAAAAGCACATACATAATATTATCACATAAAAACAATGCACAAAATATACAATTAAAATTTTTTTATATCATTCTAGAACAATAACAGTTCTAAAAAAAAAAAACCAAAACCCCGCAAAACTGGCATTTATTGAAAAGCCTCAAGAAAAAAGGATGTTTTCAAATATGTTTGAAGATCAGAGGGGAGAGTGTGGCGCAGTGGTTAAAGCTACAGCCTCAGCACCCTGAAGTAGTGGGTTCAAATCCATGCTGGTCCTTGTGACCCTACACAAGGCACTTAATTACCTCACTGCCCCAGGTACATTAGATAGACAGGGAAAAATGCTTGAGTACCTGAATAAATTCATGTAAAAACCATTCTGAGCTTCCCTGGGAGAAAATATAGAAAATGAAATAAATAAATGTATACTAATAACCATCCTCAAATGTCTCACAAAATTATTCCACAATTTTGATCCTGCCACCAAATTGGTTGTGGCCGTAGTACTAGCATATTTCACTTCCTGTATCCCTTCCAATAATAATTACATTGTACTCTCTGTTCTCAAGGACCGAGATGGATGATGGACAAGTAGTGTTACAACTTGAAAACATGTGATTTGATAGGTAGCCAATATAATTGTTTCAATAAAGGAGTCACACGGTCAAATTTACAGCCTCCAAAGATTAACACCTCTTTTATCAAACTGTGATAGACGTTTTTAACACGGGCCAGTGAGGAAAGCGCTCCAGTGCTCATAGGAATCCTGTGAGCGTCGGAGTATTTACTGCACCATCTTATGCTAAAATCCTCTAGCGCAGCTTGATAAAAGGGGCCCTAAATGAGCTGCAGCATTTTGAACCACTTGTAACACTTGATACTGAGTTGAAAACATTCCTAAGTACAAAGCATTGCAATAATCTAATTTCTGCAAGACAAAAACCCAGCATTAAAGAATAGCACATGGCTAGATGCACATGCCAATCCTAATTAGTGTCACTTAATGTCAATAATTGGTTATTAGTATCTAATCATTGATATGGTTAACAGCTCATTAGTCAATTAAGTTGCATGCACGTTTCAGCAGGGTGCACAAATTTGGGCATCCTAATCTGGGCGCCATATATCTAGGGGTGATTGCGCACTACCACTATTTAGTTAAACAGCCCCAAATAAACACAATTAACATTTTTTTTTAATATGAGAAAGGAGATAATTTAAATAACTGTTTGCATAAGTATGGGCTTGTTTTTCTAACTGCATGTCTGTGTAAGACATCCAAATTACTCCCTCTTTTACTAAGAGGTTTCTACTGCATCCTGGAGTGCTAAATGCTCTGACGCTGCTCCGATGCGCATTGAATTCCTATGAGCGTCGGCGCATTTAGCGCTCCAGGTCAAGGTAGAAACCTCTGTTTCGGCTTAGTAAAAGAGGGTGTTAGAAAGGCAATATCGACCCCCCCCCCCAATGAGTTTTTAATAAAGTAGGTTGTTCTAACCAGCCCCAATAGTGGATAAAAGCAGATGTATAAATTTGCACCTGCTCTGAACATCTCACATGCATTGCAACCCTTCCTCCATTCTACCCAAACTGTGCTTCTTAGAAAGCCTGAACATTAATAACATAAAAGAGTGTGCACAGGTTTGTCATGTACTTTTTGCACATGTATGTAATTATATCATTTTATAAAAGCCTGATGTGCATATGGCCTTGATGCCTTGAGTAAGCTTGCTCTTACTATTGGAAGCTAAGCAGGGTCAGGCCTAGCTCACACTGGCTGAGAGACCACCAGCAAATACCAGGTGCCATAGGCAGCAGCAACATAGTGGAGCCACAAGCTGCACAGGAGAAGGCAATGGCAAATCACTCCTGTACTCTATGATGAAACATCACAGGGTGAATTTCTCCCTGTGCATGTTGCCATGAGTCAGTGGCATAATCCACTCATAAAAATCCATTACCCTCCAGATGTGTTTTCCTTAAATGTTTCTTTATTTTCTTTAAAGATTGTAGTTCATCTCCCCTCTCCTTTTGTTTCGGTAATTAAATTTGTACGTTTATACCTTATGTTCATTTGTAATACAATTGTTTTATTTTGTCCCCTATTTTTAAATTGTTTGTACGCATTGAAGTACTTGACATTGCGTGTACAGCAAATTTTTAATAAACTTGAAACTTGATTTCTATAAAATTAGTATAAACAATATCCATTTTACAAAAGGAGAGTATACATTCATAAAAACACCAGTGGAAGGCACAGACATATTTTTATGCTTGTCCTGGAGCAGGTATACAAATAGATATGTAAGCATGCCATGTTATATATATGTACATTTTTGCATGTTGGAAAGAAAAATATACTTGTAAAATCAAAATACAGCCCAAGTCCACCCTAGAACATTTCCTTTCAATATGTCAGATTGCCTGTCATGTTTCTGCATGTGTATCTGGTAAAGGATGTTTTTTAGAAGCCTTGCTTGGCATATATACATGTAAATAGCTTCCAACAAGGGTCCCAATGATGCTAGTTAAAAAGATAATGACATCTATTTGGAAAATAATAGATTGCATTCTGTGTTATCTTAATAATAGTTTCTCCGTTATTTGCCTCGTAGACATGAATGAACATGCTTAACAAAATCTATGATTTTCTGTCCAGGAAGTAATTCTAAACAGATGTGTCAACGTTTGTTCTGCAAAACACACCTGACTGTATCAAATATCTGTGGCTGATTAATAAATAATTCTTCAATGTGTTCTACAGGTGGCTGTGCAAGAAAAGATAATTGAATAAATGCCTAACTTAGCACTACCATTTATTGGAATATAAATATATTCATTTGTCTCTGTCAGTTCCCTGAAAGCACTGTACTAGGAGAAGTATTTATCATAACCTGGACCTTTCTTCCTATCTTATACTTTGTTGAAACGTGCCAAAGAAAGCAGATGTCTAAGCAAATTTTGATTAAAGCAGCAATGGAATCAACCTTGTTGTCCAAGAAAAAAATTTGAAAGAGATAATGTACTTTCACTTTATATCTCCCTCTTCTCATAAAGACTCAGAACAGTTTAACCCTAGCAGCAGGGCAGGATTTTTTTTTTTTTTTTTTTTTTTTAATCATGTTTATTGAGATCAACCAAAGTAACAAAGGGCAAACAAGAAATACAAATGCAACCGGGAAATACAAAGGCAAACAAATACAAGCGGCTTGGAAGAGTACAAAAACAATACAGAACAGGGCAGGATTAATTCTTTGAGGGCCCCTAGGCACACAAGTACACTGGGCCCCCTGCCCATGTTCTTCCCCCATTTATTTACCTGTTTTCTTATTTACTTTTTATTTCCACTTGATTTCTTTTACTTTAAAATTCAAAACAAAAAAACAAAGATTACCATACCAGTGCCAGTGTACATTCTTTATTTCTGCTTTCTTTAAAATACTTTCTTTTCTTTTTTAAAAAAATTCTTTATTCATTTCTTAATCTGACAACAAGTGTACAAATAATAAAACATTTAAATTTAAATACATCACTTGAATTTCTTTCTAGTATAACATCAAATAAATAAATTTATTCCTTCCCCACCCACCCTTTTCTTTAGCAATTAATCAAAAATATACAAAAATAAATATTATTTTCTATTGATTAAACCTACAGTAAAATTTTAATTCACCCTCCTCCCCCCCATTTGCAAATATACTTTCAATAGAAAATGGTATCTACTCATTACAGTAAGTTGTCAATGGCCCCCAGATCTTTTTAAATTTATTATAATATCTTCAAAATACTTTCAATGGTGGTTCCTTTCTCTCATATTCTTAATAAATAGTCTTCCACTCAGCATAGAAATGCAATAACTTATCTTAAATAGATGCAAATTCCAAAGCCCGACAGGACCCGTTTTGCCCTTTGTCTAGGCATTCTCAAGGGTTCAATACTGATGCTGCATCTATCAGAAACATGAAAATCCATTAAAATCCAACACTCTATACCTTATTAAGCATTACTTCAGCTTCTCCCTTCTTGTTTTAAATAAACATCTTACAAATACTCAATCACTCGTCCAAACATCCATCACATAAAACATACTCCCTATATGAGAAACATTAACACCCCTTGAAATGGTGACTCCATTATCTACAATTAGAATATTATGCAAAGCTCTGATCAACTGTAATCATTGTAAAATCTCTGCTTACTATTAATCTTGGTGGATATTTACTAGTGTCCCTTCAAAAATTTCACCACTGTAAAATCTCTGCTTACTATTAGTCTTGGTGGTAATTATATAGTACTGGAGATTGGTTTCACAGCTAACACTGTCCACAGATCTCTAGCTGATTAGGCCCTTCCACCCTGCCCCTTATCCTACCCATCCCTACCCTTACACTATCTATATATTCAATTCTCTTCAACTCTCTTTCAGTTGATCTAAATGTGAGAATCACTGCTGATTGAAATTACTAGGTTCAGACCTTATTCCTCCTTGCATTCTCCAGAGAAACTCCCAGGTTCACCCTGATCCTCCTAGAGCCTCTACTCCAGGTGCCACACACCAAAACATTCTGCTTCTATTATTTTCCTCTTTTCTACTCCTGTGGCTCCATTTCACTGTCTTCTCTTGATATTAACTTTTCCCAACTCTTTCCCCATTATCAAACCACTGCATTCCTCAAGACCACATTGCCCATCTTCTGAATTCATCACCTCACCTTCTGTCTTCCACCTTCTTCTTAGCTCTGCAACTTCAACATTTTCTTCCTATCATTCAACCATCCCCATTCTATCTGAGTTGTACCATGTCTGTGACTTTGTACATCATGCCTCTCCTACTCTACTCTTCTCCATACCCTCTTATTCCTCCTTTTGCTCTCTGCTGGGGACATCAATCCCAATCCTAGTCCTCACCCTGCTCATGCCTCCAACCTTACCTCTGTTCCTCTCCTCCCTCTTTCCTCTCATTAGCCCTGTGGAATATCCACTCTGACTCCATCAAGCTCACTTACATCCACCATCTCTACCTTTTTATTTCTGTACTTAAACTGATGCTATTTAACATATTTATAAATGATCTGGAAATCGAAACTACTTGAGGTTATTAAATTTGCAGATGACACAAAATTTTTCAAAGTGAGAAAAACTATTCAGACTGAGAAAAATTGTATGAAGATCTTAGGAAATTGGAAACTTGGACATCCAAATAGCAGATGAACTTTAATGTGGATAAATGCAAAGTGATGTATATTGGGAATGTAACTAGCCTCAGTCTGTAATTCTGTAACACCAGCCTTACTTTATCTTTAATGTGGTCATATAGCCAAGTTACCTCAGGCTAGATTTACAGTGTGTACAGATGAGGTCTGAACATAGAAATGCACCAATCAAATCTTGGCTGAGTTATTTATCAAGAAGAACCTGACTGGGGTGAAATTTGAAATTAATTGAGAATCAGATTCAAATAGCACAAATATTCTTTTTCTTTTTAAATTGCAAAATATTCTTTAATTGCAGTTTGCTCAAATAAAATATTTTATAACCCTTTAAAACCAATTTAAGAATTTCAACAAGTTAAATCTGTATACATTTGTCTCCTATTTACCCAACTATCCAATATTATAAGTATATTCACAAATAATTAGTATGTTTGGGTTTTTTTTACAGGTATTTTACCCAGGTACATGTACTGTTTTTGTAAAAAGTCTCTCTTTAATATCCGTTCACTTAGCTTTTCTTCCAGCTTTAACTTCTGTTCCTCCTTCTTTCTTATATATTTTCACTTGTTCTTCTTCCTAAACTTATGCTAAAATAAATAAAAAGGAGAGAAACTATCTTCCTATCAGTGTGTGCAGCTATGGAATATGCCTGCCTAAGCACAGGAACCTAATACTGCATGCCTAGCTACATAAAATAAAATAAATATTTCTCTGTCTAATGAACCTAAACCTCACTTTATTTTCACTACTCTTTCTCTAAGGGCTCCTTTTACTAAGGTGCGCTAGCGTTTATAGTGCACACAGGAAATTACTGTGCGCTATGCTTCTAGAACTAACGCCAGCTCAATGCTGGCATTAAGGTCTAGCACACGCGGCAATGTAACACATGCTATTCCGCGCGTTAAAGCTCTAATGCGGCTTAGTAAAAGGAGACCTAAATGTCTTTCTCTCACAGAGCACTCATTCACAAACTCTCATCTCTTCAGTTGTCTTTTTTTCTTTTCCTAACTGCCACACTGAACCAGTTTCCTGGCTTGTTCCAGCCAATCCCCATCATGCACAGACATTCTATGGGAAAGCCTGCACCCTGCACATCTACAGTATTATCTTTGCTGGACAACAGCAACAAAAAAAACTTTTAACTTTAAAATATTAGAGAAAAAACCTCTGTCAGGACTCTCCTGCTCTGGGTCAGCTATAACATATATTTATTTTGTAACCCACTGGTTACTGAAAGAACAATCCAAATCATAGTTACTGGATAATAGGGTCCACCTTAGGAGTCAACACTTAAAAAAAAGGTTTAGCTGTCAATGTAGATAATACAGTGAAATCTTCTGTTCAGTGTGTGGAGGCAACCACACAGGATGTTAAGAATTATTAGGAAAGGGATGATAAATAAGACCAAGGATATTATAATGCCGTCTCTATGTAGCTCCACGGTGAAACCTCACTTTGAATACCGCTTTCAGTTCTGGTTGCTGTATCTCGAAAAAGACAGCGGAATTAGAAAAGGTTCAAAGAAGAGTGACCAAAATGATAAAGTAGATGGAACTCCTCGGGGGAGATATGATTGAGGTCTACAAAATCCTGGATGGTATAGAATGGGTAAAAGTGAATCAATTTTTCACTCTTTCAAAAATTATAAAGACTAGGGGATACTCATTGAAGTTACATGGAAATACCTTTAAAACAAAAGGGAAGAACTATTTTTTTCACTCAATGAATAGTTAAGCTCTGGAACTTGTTACCAGAGGATGTTGAAACAGCAGTTAGCATAGCTGAGTTGTTTTTTTTTTTTTTAAAAAGGCTTTGGACAAGTTTCTAAAGGAAAAGTCCATAGTCTGCTATTGAGACAGACATAGAGGAAGCCACTGCTTGCCCTGGGATTGGTAGCATAGAATGTTGCTACTATTTGAGTTTCTGCCAGGTACTTGTGACCTGGATTGGCCACTGCTGGAAACAGGATACTGGGCTAGATGGTCCATTGGTCTGATCCAGTATGACTATTCTTAAGTTCTTAACAGAATTCTTAAGTTCTTAACAGAACCCTTTCAGGATTAAGAACTCACACTGTCCTCTTGAGTCAGCCCCATTAGACAGAGCAATGAATGCCTTTTCTTTTCATTACATTTTAAAGCCTTGATTTATATTACGTATAAACAGTTTTTTCTCTAGATTTTATTCCATTTTATTACAACCCATATATCCTATTTTGCATTTCTGAAAACTTTGGCTGCAATATTGTACATTCCTTTACCAAACTATTCCAGGAAACAAAGAATTTGGAAAAATATGAATGTGATATTCAATAGTCACAACAGACTTTTTGGTTAGAGGCTCTAATAAAGGCAGCCAAGGAAGCATGACTGTATTTAACCCTTTCAGACAAAATACAAACTGTAGGGGCTTTGTGCAGTCCATTCAGCACTATTAGAGCTTGTTGCTATACAATAGTGTGAAATAGTGGTCTCATACAAACAAAGTTTATGAACTAAATTCTGTTATTGCCTGAGAGAATTCATGAACTCTATTTCCCCTACATGTTTGCAGCAGTCAAAGATCTATATTGTCAAAGATCTATATTGCTGTGAAACATGCTACCATGTTCCCCCGAAAATAAGACAATGTCTTATATTAATTTGGGGTCCAAAAAAACGCATTAGTGCTTATTTTCGGGGGATGTCTTATTTTTTTTCATGTACAACAATCATCTCTCCCTTCCTCTCCTCCACCCCAATTCTTCCTCTTTCTTTTCTCCTCCCCCCCCCCCTCCCATGTGCAGCATCTTTCCTCCCCTGTCGCCCAACCTCTTCTGCAGCAGAACCCCACTGACCCTCCCACCATGAGACTGACTTACCTCCAAAAACAGCAGCTACGGCAGCATCTTTAAAAATCATGCTAGGGCTTATTTTCGGGATAGGTCTTATTTTAGGGGTACTTTGGTACCTATGGACTTCTTGTCTATACGGACTATAGTTCCTGGGTTTTTGCGGTGGCAGTTCCTCAGTTATGGAACACCCTTCCAGAAAATGTTCATCAATTCTCATTTTTACTTTACAGTAAATGTTTGAAGTTTTACTTCTTTCAGAAGGCTTTATAAAATCTGTGATGGGTTTTGACTTTATTAGAATTTTACATTATATATGACCTTCCTTTACAAAGCCGCACTAGCATTTGTAGCACCAGCTGTAAGACCTAATCTAATCTAATCTAATCCTTAGGTTTGTATACCGCATCATCTCCACGTTCGTAGAGCTCGACGCAGTTTACAGTAGGAGAAATAGGAAGGAACTACAACAGAGAGTTAGAGGTAGAAGTGTGAAGAAAATATAGAGGACTTGGGATGCCAAGATATAATAAGAGTTTCCTTGATTCCTAAATTGGAGGGAGACTTACATTTTTTGAGAAAAGCCAGGTTTTCAGATGTTTGCGGAAAACTTGGAGAGAGCTCAAGTTCCGAAGAGGGGAGGTAAGGTTGTTCCAGAGCTCATAGGAATTCTATGAGTGTCGGAGTTCTTAACGCCGCAGTCGGTGCTAAAAAATGCTAGCATGGCTTTGTAAAGGAGGGGGCATATGTTTTGAAGAACTTGATCATTATTATTATTTTTAAAAATTAAATGATGGTATATTTTGGGGAAGTTTAAGAATTGTATGTTTGTATTTTAATGTCTGAGTATGTTTGTTCACCTATGTTTATGTGTTATATTTTGTAACCCACATAGATTTTTGGTTCTGCGGGATATGAATATTTTAAATAAATAAATAAATATTGGCCCTGATATTTTAGATAGATTGTAAGTGCCCTGGGACAGATAAGGCTAATGTGTGAGTACCTAACTATAAACCACTTAGATAATTTTGATAGGTGGCATATAAATGCCTAATATAAATAAATAAAAACTGTATGCATGCAGAAAACTGTCTATGTACATTTCAATTGCATAGCAAGGACAGGTGCCTAGCCAGTCCTCAGTTTTTGAGGAGGCCCAGGAGTGGATTGGGGGACCAAACATTTACTCTCACTTCTCCCCTTGTCCTCCCCATGAAATGGGCAAAAGACTTACCTCATAATCCAAGCAAAGCAGAAACAAATTTTAGCTGATAAGAAACAGCTGCAAGGCTGTAGAATCAGACCATTTGGAAATGGGAGGGGCCAGCATCCCAACAGTGCAATAGGACACCTTAGAAGGCACTGCTGTGTTCTTCACATAAAGGGCGCCAGATGTATATTTCACCATATCCACCTTATAATTTATGGTGAGCCCCTCAAAATGCCCCTATAACTTACTATATACATCTGTGTACCTCCCCCAATAGCACTTTTGGCTGCAGGTGGCCACTATGTGGCAATATAGTAAGGTTTGGGTGGGTTCATATGGGACTAGGTACTTCCCTCTATGGCTCACTAGACCACACACCAGTCTACTTAAGACACCTGTGTACAGCTCTTCTAGATTTCCCCATCCCAGATGATTCAGTTTTAGAGACAGGTATGTACCTTTATGGTCTCATTTTTGTGTGGTAGAAGGGGGGGTCAGTGAACACTAGGGAATGTGGGGGTGTCTTACTTTTATGCATCAGTGACTATCTGGTCAGTTTGGGCACCTTTGTGGCACTTAGTCACTTCTAAAACAGGTCTAGTTCCAAACGTCTTAAGTTCCTTCCAGGATGTCTTACAAAACGTTTGATTATCGCTGTAAGATGTCCAAGACTAACTTGCCTTTAGGCCCGCCCAAAGCCTGCCCATAACATACCTCCACTATGCCATCTCGTTCTCTGGACACACAGAGGCTGGGCCACCTCACTAGACATCCAGAAAGGCGGTTTTGATTATCTGTACTTGGACATCCTGGTGATTAGGATGCTTTATGAACGTCTATGTTTTTGATTGTGGGCCCGATAGCTTTCCAGTTGTTGTCTTTTTTCCCTTTTTTGTTTCTCAAATGTTTAATACTTTATTTACAGGAGGGCATTTAAAAGGTCAGTCTATATCATTTATTTGGGAAGTGGTCTGCAAATATTACCAAGAATCAAAGTGGCAGGTGAGCCAGATGCCTAACGTTGACTTTCAGAATGTAAATAGCTTGCCAGACTTTAAGAATAAGTGGGATACCCATGTGGGATCCCTATGAGGGTCAAGATAAGAAAATTGGGTCATTAGGGCATAGACAGGGGGTGGGTAAGCAGAGTGGGCAGACTTGATGGGCTGTAGCCCTTTTCTGCCTTCATCTTCTATGTTTCTATGTTTAAATAGGATTCCTGCAACAATTATGAAGTGAGTTTCACTGTCTTACAGGTAATAAAAGTATAAGCTATGCAAGACATGTTTCATGCAAGCTACATTTTAGCCTGGGAAGCACAATGCAAATCATACTGTTTTGGATTTAACTCACACCTTTTTCAGTAGTAACTCGAGTTATGCTCAGGTTCTATGGGTGTGGCAGAGTGTCCTAGTATGGGCGTCTAGACTCATGGAGCAGGCTGGTCTGAATTACCAGGAACAGCTAGCACACATTATACAAACACTTTTAACACTGATGAATATTTTCTTTATTATTATTAGTTTGCCTCACACTTAATACAAGAATGTAACTGTGGTTTATCTCAGCCAGGCAGTAATGAATTATTCTATTTCCTTCAGCTTTCTCTCTCTCTCTCTCAGGGAGCTCTTCCCTTGAGACCGCTCCCTATCTGATTAAAGTCAATACCAAAATACTCCTCCGAGTCCCGCCCCTCTGACTCAGCACTGCTGCAACTTCAGAGCATTCTGGGACATGTAGTTCTCTTAACTGTCCAACACCCTCTGCTGCTCTGGGACATAATAACACTCCTATGTAGGGAAAATGCCTTGATCTCTCACAGTGGGCAATTCCCTTTCCCCAGGGAGCTCACAATCTAATTTTGTGACTAAGTCAATGGAGGGTTAAGTGATTTATCTGCCTGGTGCTCTAACCACTAGGCCACTTCTCTAAGCC
Organism: Geotrypetes seraphini; assembly: GCF_902459505.1. Taxonomy (NCBI): domain Eukaryota; kingdom Metazoa; phylum Chordata; class Amphibia; order Gymnophiona; family Dermophiidae; genus Geotrypetes; species Geotrypetes seraphini. Next base: position 174,602,886 of record NC_047089.1, read on the forward strand.
CACATCCCTCCCTTAATTGAACAATGCCTAAATTGCTCATTTCAGTTGCCAAAAGTTATCTGAACTACTCATAGTACACACTGTTAGCATAAATTCTGTTCTTTGTGGTTTCAGATTTAAGAAACTTTGCTACCACGGTTATTTGTACATGTTACCAAAGTAATACATAAAGGGATAATTTCCAAATGATCTGCTTAAGCACAAAATACCCACAGATCTTTTTATCAATTTCCAAATTGAAAGCATGCTCTTATTTTATCTTTGAATACTGCCCCAGGTAGAAAGTACCGACAGACAGAAGCACCTATGTTTATAAGAGTAAACTTTTTATGAACTATAACACACAGTAGGATTTGAAAACACAACCTATTTATTATGTGATCCCTTCTGAAACACAGCCTCAGGAATGCCTCTGCAATGGGATTTCCCATGGTTTAGCAGCCTGTTTTTCTTGCAAGTTAGCCATCCATACAAATGAGTTGGGCAGAAAAGTTGTATGTCAAAATGGCTGAAAAAAGAGAACTAACCTCAGTGTGGTATAGTTATTTTTTTGGCAAAAAACAGTATATTAAAGTATTATGGCTTCCACAGAATTCATTATTAATGAACTCCTTTGCATGGTCTTACTATGAAAACAGCTTATTAAAAAGAAATCTAAATGGCAACTGATGTAGAACTTTCAAATATGGAATGATATGCTCATAAGTATTGCTAGTCACTTCTGCTTGAATGTTGGATTAGTTTGAAATTTGCTCAATGGAAGGCTTCAATTTTAAATACATTCTGTTAAAAAAAATTACCTTGAAATTTATCATTTTTTATTTAGTGATTTCAGTTATACATATCAAGTATAGATATACAAGAAAATAATAACTTTGGTGAAACAAAAGAAATTTCTCCAAATGGGAATGATAAAAAAATATAAATTGTTTACCTTGATAATATAAAATACATCTATAGGGAAAGTGCAGGAAAAAAGTTGCTCTAATAGCCAAAACCCTGAATTTCAGGACCAAGAACTGTTTCATATATTGCTGAGTGTCTCTCATTACATCTGGAAAAATTTGAATTGGCTCCCTGCAAAAAACAACTTTTTAATATTTAAAGTATTCTACTGCTAATATTCTATTTGAATATTTGTCATCCGCTATAATAAAACCCTTAGCGCGCATGCGCACTTCAATCTCCGTGCTCTGTGCCTCTGTGACTTCATGCCGCGCATGCGCAGTGCCTGCTTCAACTGATTTCCTGCCCCGATCTTCGACGCCAGTTGACTTTCTGCCTTCTGACTATGCTGCCGCTGCTGGGACGCCTCTTCTTCTCATCGCTAGACAAGGCTGGATTAACGGATAGGCCTAGGAGGCACGTGCCTAGGGCCCGAGATTGTGAGGGGGGCCCACTCACCATCACCTTTCCAATTTTTTTTTTTTTAAATGGCCATGACAGCAAGATCGGCCCCCCTTCGATGACAGCAAAATCGGGCCTCCTCTCTGATGACAGCAAGATCGGGCCCTCCTCCGATGACAGCAAGAATGGGCTTGGAATGGCAACTCCTGTCGCCACTGAGATTATGTCATGTTATGAGTATCAAGATGCCTAGATTATATAAAGACAATAGAATTTTATTAGATACATGGGAAACTATAAGATTTGTAGATAATTTAACACCTATTCCTATATATAAATCTACATCTCAAACTATATGGTTGAACTCCAAGATTAAAATTGGCGGATTTAAGGTCATCTGGAAATATTGGATGATTGGTGGAATACGCACTTTAGATGATGTTATTTCAGATGGTAAGCTGTTTGATTTTTCACAATTGCAACACAAATTTGGTCTTAAAAAAAACACAAAACTATAGATGGTTGCAGTTGAAGCAGGCCATTCAGGTAGGGTTCCCTGAATGGAAAAATTTGGTGGTTCAAAATAGCTTACCAGTCTTATGTTTTCAGGTAGACTTCTAGGGACACCAGGCCACTCAGTGGTATAAATTAATATCTGGATTTTTTAATAAGAAACCAAAAAATGGTCTACATTTGGAGCATTGAGATAAAGCATCAAATTACTGCATCTCAATGGCCACGTATTTGGTCTTGGAGGTTAAGATGTACAATGTCTGTATCTATGAGACAAACATGGTTTTTTTATTGCAAAGAGTATATTGGACCCCAGTTCATTTGCATATAGTAGATAGTTCTAAATCTAATAAATGTTGGCATTGTCATTTGGAAGTTGGGACATTAGATTATTTATTATACTATAGCCTTCTGATACTAAAATTTTGGAGATCAATTTGGGATCAGGTTAATAATTTATTAGAAAATCCAGTTGCATTATCGTATGATACCATTTTATTTGGAACGTTTATGAGGGCAAAAAGTCAAATTTCGGCAAAAAATAATAAACTTTTGTTTATAATGACGGGAGTTGCCATGTAGCTAATTTTAAAGAATTGGAAAAATTGGGATAGATTAAGTTATTCATTCTGGTGGGAATCCCTATGTTATATCTTCAAAATGGAAAAGTTTATGGCCAATCAGAAGGGTTATTGTAAAAAATTTATGGAAGTGTGGGAACCATAAACTAAATATTGTAAAGATTAATCTAATTGTATAATTGTGGAAAATGTGCATATCCAGGGTTGCGGGGTGGGGGTGGGGGTGAGGGTGGGGGGGGGTATGTTTTTGCATTTGTTAAGAAGAAGGGTTGATTATAAGTATTTTTATGAGATGTTTTTAAATTGGAAGAGGATGGAAGAAAATAAGTCTTATCTTTCTTTTATTAAGTATATTGTGCTGTAATGATAATAATGTATGTAAATGCATCATTTGTTGTGCACAATTGAAGTTTCAAAAATGAATGAAGAATATAAAAAAAAAAGAAAATGGACCTACGGTGATTGTTTTATTGGACTAATTTTAATACATTTTTGACTAACTTTTAGAGGAAAAAGGGTTTGACCTCTGAAACCTATTTTAAAAATGTATTAGTCCAATAAAATGATATCTTATTTTCCATTTTTGTTTTATTTGTTAATTTGTAAAGTGATTTGAATCTCCTTATTGTCTGCTGATCTTCTTTTGTTCTACATTGGATTCTTTGGTGGACCACTTGCCTTGTTGTTTTGTTACAAATTAGCATACATGGATTGGAACACACCAGAGAAGTTACAGATTTGGTTGTTTATACATATGAGTTAAAGTTGGATGACAAAGTGAGGCAGTTGAGATGAGTTGCAAACTTAGTTATTAATATACACTTATGTTTTTGATAGTATTACTGCTTTACAATGCATTTGAACACTTTTATATACGTATGGAAAGGGTTCAGAGTTAAAATCCTGGACAAGTAGTGGGAAGGGAAGGAAGGGGGGAATTTGTTCAGAGATATTTGGGGCTTGCATAGAACTAAAACTGTACACTGGCACTGGTATGGTAATCTTTGTTGTTTGTTTTGAATTTTATAATAAAAGAAAAAAAGAAATACAAGTAGAAATAAAGAAGTAAATAATAAAACAGGTAAATAAATGGGGGGCGGGATATGGGTGGAGCATGGGGTGTGGTGTGGGCGGAGTAGAGCTAGGGGGCCCAGTGTACTTGTGTGCCTAGGGGCCCTCAAAGAATTAATCCTGCCTTGCCCCTGGACCAGTAGTGGCAGCAGCCACGGTTTCATCAAACAGCCACGGGGCATTTGCTAGGCAGGCCCACTTCGATAATGTGAGGCAGGCCGGCCTAGCAAAAGCCCCGAGGCTGCCTGGCCTAGCGGATGCTGGACAGGAAGCAGGGAAGGGAGAAGGGGTACTACTGGATAGGGGGGAGGTAAAAGTAAGAGAGAAGGGCTATTGCTGGAAAGGGGGAGCAGGGAAGGAGTGCTGCTGGACAGGGGGAGAGGTAAAAGTAAGGGAGAAGGGCTACTGCTGGACAGGAAAAGCAGGGAAGGGGTGCTGCTGGACAGGAGGTAGAGACAGAAAGACAGACAGTGGGCAGGGAGAGAGACAGACTGAAAGAAAGAAAGAAAGAATGAAAGACAAGTGGCCAGGGAGAGAGACAGAAAGACAGACATACAGAAAGAAAGAAAGAAAGAAAAAGAAAGAAAGAAATGCCTAAGTCTACATATCTATTCTAGAACCCGTTAATATAACGGGCTAAAAAACTAGTTGTGTTATATTTAACTGGGTTTGTTCACAGAAATAGAAATACAGTGGAACCTTGGTTTACGAGCATAATTCATTCCAGAAGCATGCTTGTAAACCAAATTACTCCCCGAGGCCAGCAGCGCTGCTCCCATCCCCCCGACAACCGGCATCACTCCCCTCTGCTCGTTAACGCCACCCCCCCCCCCACGCGAATTGGCAATTCCCACAGAAGTCTTACCCCATCTGGCATCAGCACACAGTCCCAGGATGTGCCAGTGAACGAAGATTTTTCCTGTTGCTTGGGCCTTGAGCATCTGCGCATGCTCAAGGCCTTCTGGCTCGCAAATTGAGTCAATGCTCGGTTTGCAAGTCACGATTTGCGAGAATGTTTTGCTCATCTTGCAAAACACTCGCAAACCGCGTTACTCGCAAACCGAGGTTTGACTGTATATTGTTATCCACTATGAACTAATAAAAGCTTTGGCAGAATGTAAGTCAAAATGTAATATAATGTACCTGCCTTTAAGACATTTTGGATGGGCATCCCCATCCTGTTTGGCAGTCCTCACTATTCTTTACACACCTGCTCTTCATTTTTTTATGACCTTTTTTTTTTTTTTGCTAGGTTCTTGGGCTGGCCAGTTGGAATCCATCAGACATAAGAATATAAGAGTTGCCATACTGGGATATACCAAAGATCCATTAAACCCAGTGTTCTGGTTTTCAACAGTGGCCAATCCAGATTACAAGTACTTGGCAAGGTCCCAAAAAAGTAAAACAGATTTTATGCTGCTTATCCTAAAAATAATCAATGGATTTTCTCATCTATCTTAATAATGGCTTATGAACTTTCATTTAGGAAGATATCCAAACCTTTTTTTAAACCCTGCAAAATTAACTACTTTCATTACATGATCTGGAGGAGAGTATGGCATAGTAGTGGTTAGAGCTACAGCCTTAGCACCCTGAGGTTGTGGGTTCAAACCCCTTGCTGCTCCCTGTGACCCTGGGCAAGTCACTTAATCCTCCACTGTCCCAGGTACATTAGATAGACTGTGAGCCCACCGGGACAGATAAGGAAAAATGCTTGAAGTACCTGTACGGCAGTGGTCTCAAGCTCAAACTCTTTGCAGGGCCACATTTTGGATTTGTAGGTACTTGGAGGGCCTCAAAAAAATAGTTAATGTCTTATTAAAGAAATGACAATTTTGCATGAGGTAAAACTCTCTTTACAGTTTATAAATCTTTCCTTTCAGCTAAGTCTTAATAATAATATTGTAATTTATAGCTAAAGAAACATATGATCAAGAATCTGTTTTATTTTACTTTACTTTTGTAATTATGATAAACATACCGAGGGCCTCAAAATAGTACCTGGCGGGCCGCATGTGGCCCCCGGGCCGCAAGTTTGAGACCACTGCTGTACGGAAACCACTTTGAGTTTGGTTGTAAAATTCCAAAAAGATAGTATACAAGCCAAGTCTCTTTCCCCTTTCATTGAATTCCAGAGTTTAATTACATAGGCCCCCTTTTATCAAGCTGTGGTAGAGTATTTTAGCGCAACCCAGCAAGGTAAATACTCCTACGCTCATTCAATTCTTATAAGTGTTGGAGCATTTACCTCTCTGGCCCACACTAAAATTCTCTAGTTGTTCACCACCATGAGCAACAACTCAACACACTCCTCGTGACAGCATCATCTCTCCAACTGATGTCACTTCCAGGTGCCGTGCATAGGAAGTGACATCAGAGGTAGAGCCGATAGAGTTGCGAGGAGCATGTTGAAGGTCTTGTTGCTTGCAGCAGTGAACAACTAGAAGTAGGGAAGAAAGGAAGGGAGGGGCAGGAGGGATCCAATCCAATCCTTGGTCTTGTATACCGAGTCATCCCAACAATGGGGCTCAATTTGGTTTACAAAAGAATTAACTAATAGGATAAGGAAAACAAATTATTAGAGCAAAGGCATCATCATTTGTACTCCTTATTTATGGTGAAGTGTCAGTTAAAAATTTTTTAATAGATAAGTTTTTAAGGGATCAGGGAAGGAGCAGGTGACGAAGATGAGGGTGGGGGAGGAACGCCACTGCCCTGGGCACCATGCACCATTGCTATGCCACTGGTTCCCATGAAGATTTTGGAGGCCTCATAATATGTTTTTTACTGGGATATCAGTACTGAGAGTTACTGTTTGGGCCTCAGATGGTTTTAATAGAAAGATACTTTCTACAGATGTAATACCACACATTCAACAAAGGAATCATCTTCCTCCTCTTTTGCCAAGGGCTTAGGCAGTTTAATTTCACTTTCAAAATAGCTGTTAATTTTTCTTTATAATTACTGTGTTGAAATTTCTAAATATAGGTTACTAGGAAAGAATACATTTAAACCCATGTATTCCCTTTTTACTGGAATGTATTGTGCTTAGGCAGATATTTTCAAAAGTCTAATAAGATTTTGTAATTATTACATGATAACTGCCAAAATTGAGACTTGCAAGATCTCTGTGCTAACTGCTTGGGACATACAGTACACAGCATTTCTGGCTGGACTCTACTGAGTTAATGTAAAATTACTACCACATGTTATCTAAATGGCAAACAACATGCAATGCCATGAGTTACATCTGTCATGGTGATGTTAATTGCTTCCAAACAGGAGATCCTAGTTTACCACCATAGAGACACAAAGAAACAGAAAAGGTGATCTGTGGTGCTCAATATCAAGACTCAACACTCACACATCTTTTGCTATTCTCAATAAAGCTACATTCATAGCTTAGTTTTACTTTCAAAATTACAAGTTGTGTGAACAGTAAATTTTTGACAACAGAAAAACTTAATTTGAAAAGATTATGGCAATGTAATATTTAGATTACTTAGAAACACAATGTAAGGTGCATAATAATAGAAACTTTCTTAATTGTATTAATATTCTTTTGTTTCGCATAATCCTTCGGTGTATTAGATAAGCAACATACAGATTTAACACCGTATCAACGAAAACATTCATGACTAACAAAGTAATCAAATACAGATTTAAGTAGTCATACATAGATTTGTACTCAGATTTAATACCATGTCTGTAAAAATAATCATGGTCAAACATCATGATAGGGAGACATAACACTCTTATGTCTATCAGTGAAACCGATTGAAGAAGTCCATTTGGGACATTGGACGTAACACAATGCTATTTAAGGGCAACCCTCCTTTCAGCTTATCTTTCGCTTTAGAATATCGGAGAAACCATCAGACTGCTCGGTCCAGTGGACACAGTAAGTTTTTTTTGGTTTAATTTGACATACTGGCTTGAGATAGCTTTTAATTTATGGAATTCTGATCACTGGAAAGTATTATGTTAACCTAATCATTCGAATGTTGAAACACATATTACGGCAGTTTGGAAGATAGCTTTCTGTATAAAGATTATTTACTAAGAAAACCTTTTAAATCAAGGTATATTTATTAATTAATATAAAATGTCTCTGAAGATACTTTGGGCTCCTTTTAATAAGGTGCGTTAGGGCCTTAACGCATGGAATAGTGCACGCTAGACCTTAATGTCAGCATTGATCTGGCATTATTCTAGAAGCGTACCACACGGTGTAGCGCACGGTAATTTAGTATGTGCGCTAAAAACGCTAGCGTACCTTAGTAAAAGGAGCCCTTTGTCTCTCTGGTTCAGTATTTTTCAACGTATCAGCAAAAGTTGCCACGTAACTTAGTTATGCAGAATCAGCAATCCTTGAGTTTCTCATGGCTAATTGCCATATAGCTTAGTTATGCAGCGTCGGCAATCCTTGTGTTTCTCGTGACTAATTCTACTGGCATGCAGTGTTCGTCAAAAAAAGGGAAATAGTCTACATCGTTATATCAGAAACCATCCATACCACAGTTATCAACACTAGCCAAGTAGAATTTGTTGTTCATTTAGATCAGGAGTAGGGAACTCCGGTCCTTGAGAGTCGTATTCCAGTCGGGTTTTCAGGATTTCCCCAATGAATATGCATGAGATCTATTTGCATGCACTGCTTTCAATGCATATTCATTGAGGAAATCCTGAAAACCCGACTGGAATACAGCTCTCGAGGATCGGAGTTCCCTACCCCTGATTTAGATAATGAAAATAGTAAGTATTTTTTGTGTGAATAAAAACATTCTCAAATGACAACGACAGCAGTAGATTTCTTAACAGAAAGCTTTTGCTGAATGCTGGCTAGGGAAGATGACTCCTGAGGCAGGCCAAGAGCTGAAACACTGTGGCAGTGTCAGATCTTTTACTGAATAAATAATTATTTGTCCCAGTTCTGCTGGTGTGTACACTTTTTTGTGCGTGTTGTAGATTTCATTTCGAAAAATGAGTTTCATTTTGGATTTGGATACCCTTAGCATTTAATGATCACTTTTTGTGAGAGAGGAAGTATTATCTTAGCAGTATCATACAATTATTGGGATTATTTTTTTAGGTTCTAATTTTGAATGACATGCAACAAAAATTGGAATTATATAAGCATTTACAAGTCGATTTGACCAACTTTGACAAATAGCTTTAATAGGGCTTCTTAAATTCTCAATGAGGAAAGTTTTTTTTAGTGATTTAACCAGTTATTTAATATTTTTACCAGTGATCACACCAGTTTTTGTCACATTATGCAATGGAATCCATGATGATTGATTAGTGAGTACACATAAGACCTTTGTGCCGTCCACATTAAAATATAATATTTTTTGGAATCGCCTCCAGAATCATCATTTTAAAATTAATTTCATAATAAATGCAAAAGAATACACATGTATTTCATGATATGATTTCATTTCCTTTTTCAGCAATTTTGTAAGAAGGTGCCTAGCATGAAGCCACGCCCACGCCTAACATGCATAACACCTATTTATTTGAAGGCCGCCTAAATTTTTAGAGGCACCTTCTTACAGAATCGCTCTTTCTTGATAGGCGCCTAACTTTCAATTATTGGCGATTACAAAGCTTAATTGGTCTTGTTATTTAATTAAGTTAGGCACATATCTAGTTAGCCGCCTCTAAAATAGGCACCTAACATTAGGCGCTAGTTACAGAATTTGGGCCTTAGAGTCCCTAGATATAGATGGCACATGCATGATGTAATGGTTGGTTAGCATGTAATATCCTATGTCTTGCAAAATGTCACATGTATGATGCAATGGTTAGTTACCATGCAACACTCTAGAAACATAGAAACATAGAAAAATGACGGCAGAAAAGGGCCAAAGCCCATCAAGTCTGCCCACTCTATTGACCCTTCTCCTTGATTTTGCTCACCACCCCCTGCCCTTACCTCATTAGAGATCCCACATGAATATCCCATTTATTTTTGAAATCTGACACGCTGTTGGCCTCAATCACCTGCCGTGGGAGTTCATTCCAATGATCGACCACCCTCTCAGTGAAGAAATGCTTTCTGGAGTCACCATGAAATTTCCCTCCCCTGATTTTCAGCAGATGCCCTCTGGTGGAAGAAGGTCCTATAAGACGGAAGATATCCTCTTCCACCTCGATACGACCCGTGATATATTTAAATGTCTCGATCATGTCCCCTCTCTCTCTTCGTTCTTCAAGTGAGTACAGCTGCAATTTATTCAGCCTTACTTCATACGGAAGATCTTTGAGCCCCAAGACCATCCTGGTGGCCATCCGCTGAACTGACTGCATTCTCAGCACATCTTTCCGGTAATGTGGTCTCCAGAATTGAACACAATATTCCAAATGAGGTCTCACCATGGATCTGTACAGTGGCATTATGACCTCTGGCATCCTGCTGATAAAACCTCTACGGATACAACCCATCATTTGCCTTGCCTTAGAGGAAGCCTTTTCCACCTGATTGGCAGTTTTCATGTCATCACTAATGATTACTCCTAAATCCCGTTCTTCCGTGGTCCTAACTAAGGTCTCATCATTTAACGTGTAAGTCCTGCACAGATTTCTTTTACCCAGGTGCATCACTTTGCATTTTTTAGCATTGAAGTTAAGCTGCCAAGTCGATGACCATTGTTCTAATAGTAGTAGGTCCTGTGTCATATTGTCAGGCATAGTGCTTTTACCTACTATGTTGCACAGTTTGGCGTCGTCGGCGAACAATGATATTTTTCCTCTGATCCCTTGGGTCATATCACTTATGAATATGTTGAATAGGATTGGACCCAAGACTGAGCCCTGTGGTACTCCACTGGTCACATTCGATGTTTTGGATGGGGTACCATTTACCATCACTCTCTGAAGTCTACCGCTCAGCCAATCCTTAACCCATGCAGCTAGTGTTTCCCCTAATCCCAGCGATTTCAACTTGTTCAATAACCTATGGTGTGGGACGCTGTCAAAAGCTTTGCTGAAGTCCAAATACACTACGTCCAGGGACTCCCCGGCATCCAGTTGTCTTGTTACCCAGTCGAAGAAGCTAATCAGATTTGATTGGCAGGACCTGCCTTTGGTAAATCCATGTTGATGGGGATCACGTAGATCTTCTTCATCCAGGATTGTATCAAGTTTCTGTTTGATCAGTGTTTCCATGAGTTTGCATACTATGGATGTGAGACTCTATGTCCTGCAACATTTGTGTTTTCAATGATTTCAAATATATTGCTTTATATAGTTGTTTATCATAGAAGTGTAACACTCCATTTCTGGTTACCTTTCTGTGTAATATATACATATATATATATATATATATATATATATAATTATATATGTAATGTTTTTCATGATTATATTTGCATTGCAAGGTTCTTATATCAAGTCAATATTTGTTAATTGAGAACAATTTTTAAGTTGCTACTAGTTTTTTAAAATTTTTAGTCTGTTTTTATTTGTGTTTTGTTGGATGTTACCTGCTTTGTATTATTTTCCACATTACTATTAATGGATGATGACAACTTCTCCATTAATTGTAAGGTACAGACTTCTCCCATTTCTTGCCCCAAAAGGTATTAGTTGTTAGCATATTTTAATTTTATTTATTTATGGGCTTTATTAGCTGCCTTTGTGAAGAAATTCATCCATTAGGCAATATACAAGGAGCCACTGAAAAGTTCTCAGCCCAGTCAACAAAGTTGGGGCAGTCTCCATCGAGGGCTATAATGGAATGAAAAAAAGTGGAAAATCACTGGACTAACAGGGAAATTCTATAACCAGTGCCTAAACGTAGGCTTCAGTAGGCACCCTGCCGATGCCTAAGTTAATTGAAAAACACAATCAGAATCGGCAAAAAACAGCAGCGTTGATGTGCCTAACGACGCCTACATAAAAGGCAGCTGGTATTATGGCTAGGTAGCTGCTTTAGGCCACGGCATGCCAAAATAGGTGAGGTCAATGCCAGAAGTGGCATTAGGCGGGCTAAAATGGCTACCTAGCTGCGATTCACGGCAAGATAGGCGGCGATCAGCTTATAGCTGTTGTACCCTGAATTTAAGATCCTGCGGCGGCATAGATAGGTGGCTGAAATATAGGCCAGAGTTTTCCGGGCTCTACATTTTATCCACCTATCTTGGCAGAATCAGGTGTGATTCTGTAACCGACTTTTAAGGTGACCGCCAACATAGATGCTGGTTACAGAATCTGCCCCTAAGTATATAGGTCTGAAACTTGTTGCTGGAGGATGTGATAAAAACGGTTAATGAATGTAGCTGAATTTAAAAAAGATTTGGAAAAGTTCCTGTAGGCAGAGGTCATAAACTGTCATTAAAGTCGATCCAAGGAGGTCAGTAGCATGGAAACTTGCTACTTTTTGGGATTCTGCCAGGATACTGGACTAGTGGACATTTAGTTTACCGACAGTAGTATGGAAATTAAAATGTTCTTATGTTTCTGTTCCCACCTTGCACTTTCAACCTCTAATATAATGAATTCAAAAATGATTCCTAAAGAGACCCCTTTTCAGTGCTGCCTAATATAATGAATGCTTCTCCTTATCAATACAGTAGATCCTTTTTTTTTCTTTTTTTCTTTTTTAACCCTGCCTGCAGCCAGCAAAAATTAATACATTAATATTTGTTGAAAGATTTTGGTAAGACCTCCCACACTGCTATTCCTTGCTGATAGGTAAGCTGTTGTGTCAGTGCTTTGAAATCACATGTCTGGGCAGATTCTAAACAGATGCTCACCATAATCTGCTGTCTTATTTGATCTTGAATCCCCATATTGGTGAGATAAATCACAACCAGCAGGTCATTTTGCCAATGGCTCCCCATGGGATATTGAACACGTTTAAAATATTAGCTGGGCTTTATATTATCAGAGGAAAAATATTTGTGACCATAATGGCTGGTCTGTGTTAGTGAATTGACTTTAGCCAGGGCAAGCTCACAGAAAGCTATGATTTGCATTTTTGCCTTATCAGACATAGCCCACAATTTATTCATTCAATTATTTTCTTGCATTAGTCAGCACTTTTCCTGCACTTTTTATTTTATTTTTTTTTCAAAATCTCAGGGCTAGGACTATTACTAGAGAAAAGATAGATAAAAGGAGCATGTCATGTAATATCACCAGAATCCTTTGATAAAGTGAATATTATAGCCACTGGCTTTCCACCTCCTGTTGCTTCATGTAGAAAATGCAACATTCAGTAAAACTTCTGACATTTAGGGCTAGATGCACAAAACAAGGTTGTTAAGACTTAGTGAATTGCTGTTGGACGATTTTTTTGGGCTGACTCTGGAACAGCGATTGATGCACCAACAAACCTCTATCCGGCAGCATCCGGTGGCAGGAGGGAGAGGGCATCCTTCCTGCCTTCTTGGGGAGGGAAGGGGGAGGGTAGGGGATGGGAAGGGGGGCACCTGGAATGGGAGGGCTCCTCTATTGGCAGAAGGGAGTGGGCATCCCTCCTGCTGATTTTTGCTGGCGGGAGGGGGGGAGAGAGTCCTGGTGCCGGTTATATATATTATATTAATTTTAGGCTGAACTATTGGTAAGATACATAAGTGACAGGTCTTGACCAGTTGCTTTTTTTTCAGATTGCTAAAAGTGTTTGCCTTTTTTTGTGCATCATGAAGAAATGTTAGAGCCAGTGGCGTACCTAGGGGGGGGCGGGCCACCCCGGGTGCCAGCTCATTAGGGGTGCTCGAGCCTTGGAGTCATGGCCCGGGAACTTCCCTGCTTCCCGACTCCAAGGCTTCCGCGAGTCCCCGAAGTGATCCTGCCTGAGCCCTCTCTCTTAACTTCTATTCCCCCACGGCCACACCCCCGTCGCCGTCGGAGCTTGGTCAACAACTTCCGGTTTCCGGCTGGGTGGAAGCAAGAAAGGGAGCCCGAGCCGCGTGGGACACTGCAATTAAGGCAGAGGGTGAGTATCGCTGGGCTGCTTGGCGGTGGTTTTATTGTTATTTTTTTTTTTCTGCCCGAATCAATTTTTTAAAAACCACAAAATCGGCCTCCCGAATCATCAACTGACCCTCCCCCCCTAAAGCAGGATCGGTAACTTCCTCTTGCTAGCCAGCTCCTGCTTTAGAGAGCGAGGGGGGAGGGTCAGTTGGGAATTGCTGCAATGTCCTGCTTCCCCTCTGGCCTCCTGACCCGTACCTAATTGCATTAGACAGTACTAGATGGGGGTGTAGGCCTTAAGGGGTGGGGTGTAGGCCTTAAGAGGGAGGTGTAGGCCTTAAGGGGGGGGTGTAGGCCTCCTTCGGGGGGGGGTGCAGGCCTTTGGGGGGGTGTAGGCCTTTAGGGGGGGGACAGACCTTTGGGTGGGAGGTAAAGACCTTCGGGGGGGTGTAGGCTTTCAGGGGAGGACAGATCTTCGGGTGGTGGGGTGCAGGCCTTCAGGAGGTACAGACCTTCGGGGGGGGTGCTGGCCTTCAGGGGGGTGCAGGCCTTCAGGAGGTACAGACCTTCTGGGGGGGTGCAGGCCTCCAGGGGGGTGCAGGCCTTCAGGAGGTACAGACCTTCGGGGGGGTGCAGGCCTCCAGGGGGGTGCAGGCCTTCAGGGGGGTGCAGGCCTTCGGGGGGTGCAGGCCTTCAGGGGGGACAGACCTTTGGGTGGGGGTACAATCCTTCAGGGAGGGTGCAGGCCTTCAGGGGTGGGGTTTAGGCCTTCAGAGGGGGACAGACCTTCGGGTGAGGGGTACAATCCTTCGGGGAGGGTGCAGACCTTCAGGGGTGGGGTTTAGGCCTTCAGAGGGGGACAGACCTTCGGGTGAGGGGTACAATCCTTCGGGGAGGGTGCAGACCTTCAGGGGTGGGGTGTAGGCCTTCAGAGGGGGACAGACCTTCGGGTGGGAGGTAAAGTCCTTCGGGGGGGTGCAAGCCTTCAGGTGTGGGGTGTAGCCCTTCGGAGGGGGGACAGACCTTCGGGGGAGGGGGGTCCTGGTGTAAAAATACACAGAGGGAGAGAGGGAAGGGGGGGTTCAAAGATACGTGCATATGCCAGACTTTGGGGGTTAGAAATAATGGGTCTAAAAACAGAGGAGTGGGAGAGAGATGGTGCATAATGGGATTTAGGGAGGGAAGGAACAGAAAGGGAGAGAACTTGGAAACAGGGAATGGTGTGGAGGGGGGATAGAGATACTGGATAGGAGGATAGTTGGGAACAGAAAGGGAGAGATGGTGGATCCTGGGGTGGTGGGGAGTTGAAAAAAGGTGAATCTGTGGATGGAGACAAAAAAAAAGGAAAGATGCCAGATCTCAGGGAGAGGGAAGGGAAATGGAAGGGGAGGACAGAGATGGCAGACGGATGGTTAGCACGGAGAAAGAAGACCCTGGCAAGCAAGACAACAAGAGCCTGGGACCAACAAGATTTGAATATTGACCAGAGAACAAAAGGTAGAAAAAATAATTTTATTTTCTGTTTTGTGATTACAATATGTTAGATTTGAAAAGTGTACATGAGACAGCTTGAAATGGGAACTTTTCTATTTTTGTGAATGGCAAGGCTGAGTTCAGTTAAAATATATGCTTTATAAGAAAATATAATAATGTGTTTTATAAAGTTTATAAGCATTGCTGGCATACTCGGTGAGGTGTTCCTAGTGTTGGTGGTGGTGGTAGCATGTCAGTGTGTTGAGAGGAAGAGATAGTCTGGGAAATTCTGCTGAGCAAACTCTGGGCCCATTTCCACCCCCAGTTAGTCCACTCCACTCAACTGGTTCACACACTGAGTGGGTCTTTGGGTGTTATTTCTGGGTAGTTGTTTTAGAATCTCTTCCAGTGGTTTGTCAGTATCTCCTTCTGGTCCAAGGAAGGAAACTTTGTCAACCTTAGCATTGACCTTCAGAATATGTTTGTAACAGCGCTGCTTGTGTGGCATTAGGCTATGTAGTGATCGAAAGAAAAAAACAGACCTTTGCACATTTTTGTACTGTATGGTGGGTGTATGAGGAGATTCACATTTCCTGCACAGCTAAGTCCGTGTGAAGTTACCTTGTGTTGTATTTGACATCTAGCAAGGTCTCTGTTTGGAAGGAAAGATCTAAGCTTAAAAATGAAGTGGCCAGAAGTTATGGTAAAAGTAGATAGCGTAGCTGGTTTTAAGAAAGGTTTGGACAAATTCCTGGAGGAAAAGTCCATTGTCTGTTATTAAGACATGGGGGAAGCGTCTGCTTGCCCTGGATTGGTAGCATGGAATGTTGCTACTCTTTGGGTTTTCACCAAGTACTAGTGACCTGGATTGACTACTAGTGCTGCCCGATTCACGATTCGAATCGGTTCACCGATTCGAATCAGGTGAATTGACGAGTTCGGACTATTTCACGCCGCCGGACTCTTCCCATCTAAATGTAACTTCCAGTTTTGCGAAACAGTAAATTACATCGGAAGAAACGAAAGGAGTGGGAGAGTCAAGCGGCGAGCGAGCGGACCTCGTGCAGCAGTCCTCGGCTCTCAGCAGCAACAAATACTAGTTTTGGCTGGCTCTTTCCCCGCATTTCTCCTCTCTTCCCCACGATTTAATATCCAGTTCATGCAGTAAGTAAATACATCGGCAGGGGGGGTCTGGTAAGTCTTGGGGGCTGGGGATGGAAGGTGAGAATCAGTTCTGTAGGCTATCAGAAATTTGCTTAATTATCTACTCACACAGAAAAGCAGTAAAGTCAATAGGTTCTCTGAGTGGGAACAACCTGTTTGATCTTGCACTCTTGTGATTGACCAATTGTTTATCACTGTTTAATTTATCACATTGATTAATTTGAGCACACCTGAGGTGTCCTATGATGGTGTGCACTGCAGGCAGAGGGTGATTAACCTGTGCCTTATTGTGTAAAGCGCTGGAGAATTCTCTCCTCTCGCTTACCTCTCACGCTGAGGACACCCTGCTTCAGTATAATCATTTATATGATTTATCTTATAAACATTATTACGTGGTCTTTTCCTCAAGTGCTGAGACATCAGGATGTTCCCACTTGGAGAACCTATTGACTTTTACTGCTTTTCTGTGTGGCTTTAACATTTTTGCTATTCAGTATACCTAAACTATTATTCAGTAGAAAAAATTTGGTTTGTTCAATCAAATCCTGTGTTGACATTGGACTTCTATGAGTGAATATTCTGCTTGATTGAACAAACTAAATTTTTTCTACTGAATAATAGTCTAGGTACAATGAAAGTAAATAGCAAAAATGTTTGAGTAGATAATTAAGGAAATCTTTTTCATATTGCTTGCTTATGGACTGGGAAAAAAGACTGTTCAAGCAAATGTCTCCAGAACTGCTTTAATGGAAAAATGTGATTTTTTTTTAAGTACTTTGTGAAATTTATTGTTGTTGTGAAATTTATTGTTGTACTTTATTGTTTAAACTTAAAAAGCGGTGTCATTAACAGTGAATCGAATCGAAAAATCGATTCAACAGGGTGAATCAAATCGAATGAAATATTTTTCTCTGAATTGGGCAGCACTATTGGCTACCATGAGAATGGGCTACTGGGCATGATGGACCATTGGTGTGACCCAGTTAGGCTATTCTTATGTTATGTTCTCATCTGTAGGGGCCTTTGTTTTCACTTCTTATTTTAATGTATTTTTTTCCTGGGAACTTATCAGTGTTTTTTTATAATGGGAACAAAAATGGAAGAGAATTAATGTGTGTGGGATGAGGGGGTAACTAATTTCTTCAGCTAAATAATTCAATCCACTTCAAACAGACATAGGAGAACTCGCGCACCATTCACACACCCTCCAACCAAAAACGTCAAAAGAAAAAAACTGTTCGACAACCTCCTAGCCATTCGAGCTGCAACACTCGACCCCCAACTCTACAACCAATTGATATCAACCACAGACTGCAAAACCTTCAAAAAGAAATAAAAACCCTTCTATTCAAAAAACACATCAAACCGAACTAACACAATCAGAGGGAACGAAAAATGCCTTTACCTCGGTGTGGTATACAGGCCTCCGAGACAAAAGGAAGACGAAGACAAAGAATTGATTGAGGACATAGAGAACATCACTTTGCGTGGTGACACAGTACTGTTAGGCGACTTCAACATGCCAGATGCAGACTGGAACACCCTCTCAGCAACTACGAGCGGTAGCAAGAGAATAATAACCTCCATTAAGGGTGCACAACTAAAACAAATGGTATTAGAGCCCACCAGGGAAAAAGCAATACTGGACCTGGTACTCACAAAAGGAGACAGTGTCTCGGAAGTATCAGTGGGAGACACGCTGGGCTCCAGCGACCACAACATGGTATGGCTCAACCTCAGGAAAGGCTTCTCTAAATCAAACACAGCAACGAGGGTCCTCAACTTTAGGGAGGCAGATTTCGACCACATGAGAGACTTTGTCCATCAAAAGCTGCAAAACCATGCAGAAACTGACAACCCGGAAAATATGTGGTCAAACCTAAAATCCATCCTGAACGAAGCATCTAGCCGCTACGTAAAAACAATAAGCAAACGCCGGAGAAACAAAAAACCACAATGGTTCAACAAAGAAATTTCTGACCTCATTAAAATGAAAAAAGAAACATTTATTACCTACAAACATCTTGGGAAAAGGGAGGCAAAAGAAGACTATCAGGCCAGATCTAAGGCTGTCAAAAAGGCAGTCAGGGAAGCCAAACTTCAAACAGAGGAAGATCTAGCACGGAACATTAAAAAAGGGGACAAATCCTTCTTCAGGTACATTAGCGACAGGAAGAGAAACAAAAATGGAATAGAACGCCTTAGGAAATCAGATGGAAACTACGTAGAATCTGATACTACCAAAGCAGAACTGCTAAATGAATACTTCTGCTCAGTATTCACCTGTGAAGCACCGGGAGATGGTCCGCAACTACAAATAAGAAACAGCCAAAATGACCTGTTTCGTGATTACGAGTTTACACCTAGTAATGTCTACCACGAACTTTCAAGACTCAAAGTAGACAAAGCTATGGGGCCAGACAATCTACACCCCAGGGTACTCAGAGAGCTGAGTGAAGTTCTGGCTGAACCACTATCCGTACTCTTCAATCTTTCCATGCGCACGGGAATAGTACCCCTAGACTGGAAAACAGCTAACGTAATTCCACTCCACAAAAAGGGCTGCAGAACGGAGACAGGAAATTACAGACCGGTGTCTTACATCCATAGTGTGCAAACTCATGGAAACACTGATCAAACAGGAACTTGACAAAATTCTAGATGAAGAAAATATACGTGATCCACAGCAACACGGATTCACCAGGGGAAGGTCCTGCCAATCTAATCTGATTGACTTCTTTGATTGGGTGACCAGTCATCTGGATGCCGGTGAGTCCCTTGACGTGATATACTTGGACTTCAGCAAAGCTTTTGATAGCGTTCCACACCGCAGGCTGTTGAACAAACTAAAATCGATGGGATTAGGGGATACATTCACAACATGGGTAAGGGATTGGCTAGATGGTAGGCTTCAAAGGGTGATGGTAAACGGTACCCCCTCCAAAACGTCAGCAGTGATGAGTGGAGTACCTCAGGGCTCCGTCTTAGGGCCGATTCTATTCAATTTATTCATAGGAGATTTGACCCAAGGACTTAGAGGAAAAGTATCACTGTTTGCCGACGATGCCAAACTATGCAACATAGTTGGCAAAAGCAGTGTGCCTGACTTTATGACGCAGGACCTAAGACAGCTTGAACAGTGGTCATCAACTTGGCAGCTGGGCTTCAATGCTAAAAAATGTAAAGTAATGCACCTAGGCAAAAAAAATCCACACAGAACTTACACACTAAATGGTGAAACATTGTCCAGGACCACGGTGGAACGTGATTTAGGAGTGATCATTAGCGACGATATGAAGGCTGCCAATCAAGTAGAGAAGGCATCGTCCAAGGCAAGACAAATGATGGGCTGTATCCGTAGGGGTTTTGTCAGCAGAAAACCTGAAGTCATAATGCCGCTGTACAGATCCATGGTGAGACCTCATCTCGAGTATTGTGTTCAATTCTGGAGACCACACTACCGAAAAGATGTGTTGAGAATTGAGTCGGTTCAGCGAATGGCTACCAGGATGGTTTTGGGGCTCAGGGAACTCACGTATGAAGAAAGGTTAAAAAAACTGCGGATGTACTCACTGGAGGAGCGAAGGGAGAGAGGGGACATGATTGAGACCTTTAAGTATATTACTGGGCGTATAGAGGTGAAAGATGATATCTTCAGTCTTATAGGGCCCTCAGTAACCAGAGGACACTCGCTGAAAATCAGGGGAGGGAAATTTCAGGGTGATGCGAGGAAGTACTTCTTCACTGAAAGGGTGGTAGATCATTGGAACGAGCTGCCTCAGAGGGTGATTGAGGCCAGCAGCGTGTTAGATTTCAAGAGAAAATGGGTATTCATGTGGGATCTCTAGGAGAGTAAGAATCAGGGAGTGGGTCATTGGTATGGGCAGACTCGATGGGCTATAGCCCTTTTCTGCCGTCAATTTCTATGTTTCTATGTTTCTAATCAGAACTGTCCCAAGCATCACCTGCAACTACTCCATATTTACTTCTAATGTCATGACAATTTAGACATAATTTATGTTATGTTATGTTTGGAATAATGGTTACATATATGAGGTTCAATAAAAGAAAATTTTCACTGCCTGTTTCTATTCTGACCATTTATTCCATTTCATGGTTATTGCAAAAAAAAAAAAAAAAATTTTTTACATGGGGGGGGGGGGGGTGTCAAAAAATGATGGGCCCCGGGTGCCACATACCCTAGGTACGCCACTGGTTAGAGCATCAATAGCTTGTCAAGTTTACATGGAATTTCAATATTAATGTCCTTATTTGTATGGCTGGATCAGAGAATGAGCAATTGTGCAGAAAACCATGCGGTGAGCCGTTTTCTGCATCAGGTCGGCAAATGTGAGCGTCACTAAACCAGTCAAAACCGGTTTAGCGATGATCATTAGACGATCACTGACTTTAGCGCATCTAGGCCTTAGACTTGGCAGAAATTCTTAATTATATTTCATAGGTATACTTATACAGCATTTTAACAGTATTTAAATCAAATATGAACAATGGAGGACAAGATATGTCTAACAAGAGTCTTGTAAATGTGTTTTCAATGATTTCAAATGTATTGCTTGGTTTTCAAGGTGAATCTCTGCTGCTAAAGAACTTCAGGGGTGAAGAGTGTAGGGGGAAAGAGTATTGATCTTGTTCAGGCTATTTTTTGTGTGTATTTGATATTGTCTTTATTTTTGTTCAAATTAAAAATAATAAAAAAATGTCTTCTTAGAGTTATCAGATGTCCAAATTTTCCCAGACATGACCTTCTTTTGAGGACATGTCTGGGGATCTCGATAACTTTTCAAAACCTGGCACTTTGGCCAGGTTTTGAAAAGCTTCTGACATAGGGACGGCATCCAAGAACGTGAGGATGCAACACGGTGACGTCATGTGCACAAGTGTGATGTCATCGTTTCACATGTGTGCATGCACGTGACATCATCGCATCGCATCCACACTTGTGTGGATGCCATCCCATTGCATGAACAGGTTAAGGGGGTGGGACTGGGGGGTTGGAGATAGGACATGAGCAGAACTGGGCAGCCCTGGGGGAGATTTTCCTTCGGAAAAATATGCTAACTCTGCATCTTCTGTATTTGAAAACCAGAGAGAAATCTGCCTTTTAAGGTAAGCAATCAAATTTGTCTAGTTCTTATACAGATTGGGCCTGATATACAGCGCTATTTAGCCAGCCAGGAATGGTTCCCAGCTTTTCTAAAGAGCATATAGCCAGTTATCCATCGATATTCAGTGGGAGATCACCACATTTTCCCCACTAAATATCTCATTCAGCAGCTAGCCCAGTGACCGGCAATGTCACTGCCAACATTCACCCACTGGCCAGCTAAATTTAGTGACCAGATAGACCCCCCCCTAAATAGCAGGACTGACTGCTATGACTTAACTTTCAAATGATGAATATTGGTTTAGCTCACTATCCGCCTCTTTTACAAACGCATAGCATAGGTTTTAGTGCCGGCAGCGGCGGTAACTGCTCTGACCCAAAACCCACGCTATGTGTTCATAAAAGAGGAGGTATGTGTTGGCCGCTCCCCCCCCCCAAAAAAAAATTAATTGCTGATTGCCAGATACAAAACCGGCACTGAATTTCCGAGTTTGTTGTAGATAACAGGAGCAGCTGCCTATCTCCTGCAGTCTGAATATCAGGCAATTATATATAGATCTGTCATGAATATTCAACATGGATAGTGTGAAATCCAGATCTCATTATATCCATCAAGGAGAAGGGCAGAGAGCGGAGTTCTTCACAACATATTTTTCATAATATGAATGTGCTTATTTCTTTGCATGGTTTCATTTTACACGTTATTTTTAGGCTTCTTTTTTATAAATTTGGAATGATCTCCCTATTTTAATAAGATCTGTAGGTCAAAATATCATTCTTAGAAAACTTTTAAAGACATTCTTGTTTAAAAGAATGTTATCTTGAAATGTATCATCCTCTGTTGTTAAGGTCCTATTTGAATAACTGGGTTTGCTCCTAGTAATAGAAATATATTGTTATCCACCATGAACCCATAAGGGCTTTGGCGGAATATAAGTCAAAATGTAATATCTAAATGTCGATATTCATTCTGGTGCCTAGTTAACTTTATTGAATAACCCCTACCCCTTTTACTAAGCTGTGAATGAGGTTTCTACTGAAGCCCTGAGCGCTAAATAATCCAATGCTCATAGAATCCCCAGTAAGTGGGTTGAAAATCATCGCCAACTGGCTAAGTTCATGCCCCACCCATGCTCTGCTCTCTACCCATCTATAACCTAGGTGGTCAGGAGATAGCTGGTTAGAAGGGATATTCGGGAGATCTAACTGTTTAGATAGCCTCAGGCCAGCTATTTAATCAGCTAGGAGCCTCCCCTGGTCTTTAAATTGATTTGCATATTGGGCCATAGGGCCCCAATTCTATAATTTAATTTTAATTTAAGCCAATTATTGAGCCAACTAAGCTTGGGTCTAAAAACAGAGGAGTTATCAACGCTAATTAGAAAATTAATGCTGAGTTTTACTAAGCCACGGTAGAGGTTTCTACCACAGTCTGGAGCGTTAAATGCTCCAATGCTGCTCTAAAACTCATAAAATTCCTATGAGCGTCAGAGCAATGTCGGAGCATTTAGCTCTCTGGGCTGTGGTAGAAACCTTTACTGCGTCTTAGTAAAAAGAGCCCTAAGTTAGTTGCCTAAATCAGCTAGGTATGCTGATTTAGGTTCCTTACTTTACGTGTCTTTTACAGAATGTGGGCCTAAATGTCTAGAGAGACATTTAGACATCTATATTATTGGTACCGAGAAAAAGTTGAATATAACTTACTTAGTACTGAGGGAATGTTTTATTTTGTTTAAATATCAGGTTTGATAGTAGCCACAGTTCTGGTTGAGTGAATTCCTTGTTTAAATACTTTGTGAGCCTATGTGGCGTTTCACTTTGATTGATGACAGCGCAGTGTTTTGTGCTTAAGTTCTGGTATTGGAAGGCCATAGCCATTCTGTCTACATTAAGTCCTGTTGCACAGTTTTTAAGGACCTCCTCCTGCAGGCATCTGCCGAAACAACAATCATGTCAAGTCTTTATCAATGGAGTAAAGGAATTTGGAATGGGATTTGATATAATGCCTTTCTGTGGTTACAATCAAACCGATTTACAGATTCATCTGGGGTACATCTTTCCATCCTCAGCCATCTCCGCACTTTCAATTTTGTTTTGGTTGTTTGCTACTTTGCAGAGTGTGGTTCTCCTTTCAGTGAGTCTTCTGTAACATGCTAGGGAAAGAGTGAACATCCCAAACTGAACACCCCATTTCCTACTTACTCACCCTTTATAAAAACAGGAATTAAATGTGTTTAGCTACATCACACTTGGCTGAAAGTACATTTGTGTGCCCATTTGAATTACTGTTTGTTCATAGTTCTTACTGTGACTTTTTTAGTGCAGAGGTCATTGGTATCATTAGGCACAGCTACTTCAGACAGCAGAATTTTTGGAGTGGCATGAAATGCCCTCAACCACTCTAGTATTATGTTCAGCGGTGTAGTAAGAGGGGGATGAGGGGGCACCCATCCTCCTCTCAGTCCCCATAATTGTTATGCGTGCGTGTCGCTTCCCTTCCCCCGAACCTCTATAATGTTCCTGGCGTGAGCATCAACCTCCAACTAGTGTCAACTCTTCCTCTGACATCACTTCTTGACCTGCGCCTAGGAAGTGACATCAGAGGAAGAGCTGAAGCTGGTGTAACAGCAGGTTGGGGATTGCTGCTCGCGCTAGGAATGTTACAGAGGTACAGGGGAAGGGAACTGGCATGCGAGTGGCAGGAGGGGGGCGGGGAAGAAGTGCTTGGAGGTGGGGGGGGGACAGAGAAGAGAGTGGGGAGGAGCGCCACTGTCCTGGGCGCCTCTCACCCTCGCTGCGCCACTGGTTATGCTATACAAAATATTTTTATTCCTCCTACACCTTGTTCTAGGACAGATTTCATAAAACAAGAACTGAATCAAATTATTCAGGAAATGGTGATGTCCTCACTTTATTCTGGGCTATCAGAAACTCCCTAATGGCCACCTTTCAGCCACCACTGTTTCTCCTCACTCTTTCTATGGTAAAAAGTTGAATGATAAACATGAGGCATCTGAGACCTAAGTGTGCCTCCAAGGCCATGCCAGTCAGGCTCCCTCTGATGCATACAGGAGGCGTGATCAGCAGGGCCTTGGTGGTGTGCATGGGTCGCAAAGGCCCCATGTTTATCATTCAACTTATTGCTGCCGCAGGACTCAGAAGAAGAAGCAGCAGGCAGTGGGTGGCAGGCGGCAACAGCTGATCTCTTGCCTCAGACAACAGATTGCCTTTAGCCACCCCTGGCAGAGGCAATATACAACAGATCAAAGTATTCTTCAGATCTGTTGGATTTGTACCTTAAAGTGTCAGGTTTTGAAAGAGTTACTTTGCTTCAGTCAGCTGATATATTGGTGATATATAACAGTTCCTGGTGATGTTCTTTTGTGTTTCTCATTCAGCAGTTTTAAAGCAACATTTTGTATTTCTGGCAACAGCAATCATGTGTTTCCAATAAAAGAAGCAATCTGCAGCAGTAGTTTTCCTTTGCAGTACATAAATTTTGAGAATACATTCTTTCATTTTGCTAACAAAGGCCTCTGAGACTTACCAAGCATCAAGACCTTGCCAGGAAGCCGTAACCTCTGACCCATACTGCAACACCCAGTAGAAGAAAGCAAACTCTACAACCGCAGACCAAACACCTGTTGAAAGCATCTATCAAAAACGAAATAAAAAGGAGGTGAGGAGTGGCCTAGTGGTATAGCTGCTGTCTCAGCACCCTGAGGTGGTGGGATCAATTCCAGCACTGATCCTTGTGATCCTGGGCAAGTCACTTAATTCTAGGGTTGCCAATTTTTCCATTTGGAAAATCCAGACCCCCCCTAGATCCACTCCCAGGCCCGCCCAGTTCCGCGCATCTTCACCCTAATCCCACCCCCAGTCCTGCTCTAGTGCCAACCCCGCTGACTGCTCTTGTCATGCAGGGAGGAAATGCGCGCATGCGCGGATATCACGCGATGACATTGTGTGCGCGTGACATCATTGCGTGGCATCCTTGCATGCGCAGACTTCCTCCCTGCCCGACATGATTTGAGGAGGCTTTTCAAAACCTAGACAAAGTGCTGGGTTTTGAAAATAATAATAATAATAATTTATTTCTTATATGCCGCTATATCGTGAAGTTCAAAGCGGTTTACAATAAAGATACATTTGACAGTACATGTCCTCAAAAGGGGAAAATCTGGACATCTGGTAACCCTACTTAATCCTCCATTGCCCCAGATACAAAATAAGTACACTTCTCCCTCCGTATTCGCTGTGATAGGGGATTAACAGAACCACAAATACAGAAAAACCGTGAATAACTTTTTCATATGTTATTTGCTGTTTTCTATTAAAAACCATCGTGAATATGGCGAAACTGCGAATAACATGGTGGGCGACCTGGCCTGTTCCTGAAGGAGAGGCAAAACACGGTGAAGAAAGTGCTGAGAATAGGCGATTTTCTCTGTAAACGCTTGGAATCAGCGATTTCTCTATGCAAGCTGTTGTAATTTGGAGGGGGAGGAGCCAGCATGCTAAAAACCGTGAATAATCGAAACCGCAAATTCTGAAACCGCAAATACGGAGGGAGAAGTGTATTTGTATATATGTAAACCGTTTTGAATGTGTAAGCACAAAAAGGCAGTACCTAGAAGTTCTATCCCCCTTTATCCTTTTAAGAAACTGGCCTGCAAGCACTATCACATTACATTGGCAATGGATTAAAGAGAATCAGAAAATACAGTAAGTGAATAAAAGTATGATATGAGAAGATAATTGAAGAGTCATTTTCTTATTGTTAAGAACAGCCCAACATGCAGAATAGTAACTGGCCAGCTGAAAAACATTACAAATGTGCACCACAGGGCAGCAAATATGGATGATCTCAATTACATAAGAACATAATTCCTCAGTATATTGCCATAAATAGAAGAAAACCTTTTGAAAGTAGCAACAAACAAATTCAGGGCATAGTGACAAATATCCCTAAAATTAGATGAGTTGCACCGTGCTCTCAGTCAAATGTGCAATTATTTTTACCTGGTAATACAATTTTATTAGTGAGTTATAGCAAACCCATCAAAGGGAGAAATATCAGCTCTAAGTCAATAGCCAAAATGATTTAATTGGCCAGAAACAGCTCCAGGGTGGTTAAATCACCTGTTTGGGGCTAACTGCTATTTTTTTGCCACTTAACTGGTTAATGCTGCTGAAAATAACCAGTTAGTGCCAAGTTGAAAGCCGGCTATTTGTAGGTCATTCCAAGGCAGAGTCAACACTTGGACTGTTAAGTGTCAATATTCAGCACTATATTAAAATTGAAGCTTTACTACCTATTTGGTGATACTTACACGTATATGTTTTGCAAATGGCATTCAGAAATATAGAAACATGATGGTAGAAAAAGGCCAAAGGGCACATCCAGTCTGCCCATCCCAGTAACCATTATCTCTTCCTCTCTCTAAGTGATCCCACGTCCCTATTCCAGGATTTCTTGCAATCAGACACAGTCTCTGTCTCCGCCACCTTTTCTGGGAGACTGTTCTACGCATTTACCATCCTTCATTGTAAAAGGATAATCAAAATAGAGAGGGAGTCAAAGTGCAAAACAACCAAGAGGCACAAAAAAGAAGCACAAGGGACCTTCAAGTTCTGAGCAGTCAAACTTCCATTTATTGAAGGACCCAACACGATCCATGTTTCAGCATAACCGCCTGCATCAGGGGTCATTCAATGTAATTCATACGAAGAACAATAGAAAGATAGACAAATAGGTAACACCAAATATTGACTTGCTCAACAATCAGTATCCAAGGTATAGCAAGAGTAAAGTTATACCTGCGTATTAACAGTTTTGCATTAACTGTGTAAAATGTCTAACCTCATTGGTCCTTAGAAGATCTCTAGGTATGATGTCTCTCTCAGTCTTCCTTCCATGAATGGCTGCTGCCGAGGGCTTAAGCAAGCTGCCCTCCTGCTTCAGTTTTCTGTGTGCAATGAAGCCCGCCTTTCTCACTCTCTGTTCTCCCACCTGTTTAATGAGGCTTCTAGGTGAAATAGAGGTTTTCGTTGGCTGAAGCATAGGGGTTTTACCTGCCTGCCTCCCAGTGTTCTGACGTACCTTGATATATTCACCCTTCCCCCTCTTTTCTCTCTAACTAGAGCATAAGATGTGGAATCTGTGGACCATCTCAGCCTGTTAGGATCCTCAGATAAGGATAAATAAGCCCTTGGTGCAGAAATATCTTTATTTCCTGCAGCTTTTTGCTTTAGCTACTATTTCTGTCTCTCTCCCCAGTGACAGGGCAGGTTATTTTACTCTCTGGCTGAAATTTAGGGATTTCTTGGATTGCCAACTTTTCCCTGTCACAGTATGCAGAAGCTGTCAGCCAAGTGGGTGCCCAAATGTTTGAATGCTGACAAGAAATGATGTGCCAACTTTTTGTAATGACTAGTTACTGTTGATTAAACAAGGTTACACCACTATGATTCTGAGACAAAACAACAGTCAATGCAATGACAGCATTCAGGTTCTCCAAGGCCAAGGAAATTAAAGACCCAAAAGTCAACAAGAAAGGTCATGGTTTGGGATCAGGAAGGTGTTGTAATGATTGACTATCTTCCAAGGGGCCAAACAGTTAATGCAGAATACTACTGTAACTTGCTGTGAAGATTAAAAGAGGCATTGAAAGAAAAAAAGGAAAGGGAAGCTGTTGAAAAGAGTTCTCTTTTTGCAAGACAATGCATCTGCTCACAAGGCTGGCAAAATGATGGATGTTTTGACGCAATTGAGGTTTCAGTACATAACCCACCCAGCCCAAACAACCAACTTCCTAAATTCTGAGTTATTTTGCCACTTAGCTGAAAAGAGTGTTATCTTATTTAATTAAGTGCCAATTTGCAGAAACAAAATTCTGTGTTTTTGACATTGTTTCAGATCATTGATTGAAACATAGTCACGTCATTCTCTTCTTGGTTGGGCTGAGAATTTTTCAGTACACTCTCATACTGGGATAGCCCGCAGGTCCATCAAGCCTAGTATCCTGTTTCCAACAATGGCCAACCCAGGTCATGAGTACCTGGCAAGATCCCAAAGAGTAAAACATATTTTATGCTCTCTCAGGGTTTTCATAGCTGGCATCATGCTTATTGCAGGTTTCTGGATCTCGCGTCTTGTCAGATGGAAATCGACATTTCAGCCACCATGCTGTGACTTTCTTCAGGGTATGCTGTAAGGTCTGCAGTTTGTCTTTTGATATAATGGATCCACTGACCTTATTGAGAACAGGGAGGACCGTTGGTCATGAATTTGAATTTTGGCAAGAAAGTTTGTTGGTTTCTCATAGAATGGAAAAGTCTTTGGTGAATTTAGAGATGTTCCCCCATGAAGTCGTATGTTCTCGCTGGGTTTCCGCAGCTGGCATTGTGCTTGTTGCTGGACCCGTAAGTGTGGAGGGAGGGGTTGAGAAAAGGGGGAGGGGAAATTACCCAGAACAGAAAGGAGAGTGCGAAGGGAGAAACAGATGCTGGGCCTACAAGTGGGTGTGACGGGATGATAGAGAGAGGAAGAGAGTGAGGTGGGAAGAGAGAGAAACTTTTTAAAGTAGCTCTCAAGCAACCAGAAAATACAGTTATCTGGCATCTACTAATCCCCATGGGTGCTGAATAACTGAGAGTCTACTCTATATCCATACCCACAATCCTCCCCCTACCATGTCCACTTTTCAGCATTGCGCACTGCAACTGGCACGTAACTTTTATAGAATCACACTTTCTAAATTACATGCATAACTTTCAATTAATTTAAATTAACGTCAGTTGTGAGATGTTAAATGCCAATTATCAGCAGCGATTTGGCCTATTCAATTTAGGCGCCATTTTTAGAATTTTCCCCTACAGCCATATTCTATATATGGTGCCTAAAAAATTTGGCGCTGGCTGCAACAGTGTTTAGCGTGATTCTACAAGGTGCCTATACCTTTTATAGAATTGTGCGATTCCCAACTTAGGCCAGTTAAAACCAGGCCTAAATGCCTGTGCCTAAGTTGTGTGCTCATCAGGCATATACTATAAAAATGTACCTAACTTTTAGGAATGCTCCCAATCTGCTCCTGACTATGCCCTCTTTTCAAATTCATGTATCACAACTGATGCATATGTTTTACAGAATTGTGCTTTCTGAGTTGCATGTGTAACTTGTAAATATTTCCAATTAGTGTCAATTATGAGGTGAAAATTGCCAATTATCAGTGCCAATTAGCACAATTCATCAATTAAGCTATGTGTGTGTACATCAGTTACTGTACATGCGCCAATGTACACACACACACAAATTTTAGTGCCATATAAAAAATTGGAAGGGTAACCCCCAAATTCTGCAAATGGTGCCATATGTTCTCATCAGCATGCTACTAGCATTGTTTCCATGTTGGATCTTCTTAGCCGATTGCCTTGTTGCTGCCTGAGCTTTTGTTAATGACGCTAAGCTTAAAAATCACAACCAGTTCCTTAAAAATAGTTTTGTGCCCTATTTCATCACTAACTCGAAGTACCATGATGCAAACTTTTAGCGCAGCACATAATTTTCTGGAAAACTAGGCTGATTTGTGAAAAGAAATTCAATATCTGGAATGCAGTTTGCATTAATGCTTCATAATGACTAATGGTGTCTAATGGTTTCAGTCCATGCTGGAAGCAATCAAGCAACATGTTCCAGGAATACCAGTCACTGTTTCTTTTACAGTTACTACATGCTAAATAAAGTGTGGAAAATATGAGTTCTGGTTTTTTCCCAGATTTGCTGGGGAAAATTTAATTAAATTTTCCCTGTAGATCTGGGAGACAAATGTACAGTAAAACAGACTTGGCAGAGGTTTGCAGTACATCACTTTGCATGATCTTGCATTGAATCCATCTGCTGCAGAGTTCTTCAGTGTTCTTTAACAAAGGTGCAGTAAAAATTGGCCTTAGTGTGCCTTTACGTAAGTCTTTTGCATGTGCTAAGGTCATTTTTATCACTGCTGTAAAAACCCAAATTTTCTGGAGGTTTTTTTTTTTCATTAATAGCTGTGTGATAATGTTCTCATACCACTTGAGATATTGTGATTTCCAGATATTATTTCTAATCTGAAGAAGGGTTACCTCTCATATACTGACAGACTGAAGAAGTTGGGGCTTTTCTCCCTGGAAAAGCGGAGACTTAGAGGAGACATGATAGAAACCTTCAAGATCATGAAGGGCATAGAAAGAGTGGACAGGGACAGATTTTTTAAATTACGGGGACCCACAAGCACAAGGGGGCACTTGGAGAAATTGAAAGGGGAAAGGTTTAGAACAAACGCCAGGAAGTTCTTTTTCACTCAGAGGGTGGTGGATACATGGAACGCGTTACCGGAGGATGTGATAAGCAGAAGCACACTACAGGGCTTCAAAGAGGGTCTTGACAGGTACCTGGAAGACAAAGGGATTGAGGGGTACAGATAGCTGAAAAACTACCACTTGCTCAAGAGGAGGCGGGAGCGGCTAGCACGCACGGCATTTTAGCGCATGCTATTCCACGCATTAAGGCCCTAATGCACCTTCGTAAAAGGAGCCCTATGAGTGTCGGGAGCAGCGAAGAGCATTCAGCGCATCAGCCTGCGCTAAAAAAACACTATTGCGGTTTTGTAAAAAAAAAGGGGGAGTTGTTTTTGTTTTATTTCTATATATTACGTTGGAAAGTGGACTAACATGGCCACCATACCATTGCATTGTGAAAATGATTTTTTTGTGTTTGTTAGGTGATTTTTTTCCGTTAGCACTCAGCCATTTTTAAAAAGTACTTCAAGAGCTTAAGAACATAAGCATTGCCATACTGCCATCAAGCTCAGCATCCAGTTTGCAACAGTGACTAATCCTGGTCACAAGTACCTGACAAGATCCCAAAACAGTAAAAACAGATTTTGTGCCAATATTTTCTAGGTAATAAGCGCTGTGCTAACTAGTTAGCATGAGGTAATGTACGAGGGGCTGATGAAAAGATCTCAACCCAACCAACAAAGTTGGGGCATTCTCCATCGAGGGCTATATTCTTAGTCAAGAGATTTTCTACTTTTTTTGTTCCATCTTCCTTACCCTGCAGATTCTGCAATTGTGTGGCTTTAATATGACATGGGTCTTTGTGAATAAAGAATATTTTAGTCCCAGTTCTGTAGGCCTTTGTGCTGTTTGTTGGATTTGGTGTTTATCGTGCACTTGTTGAGCCCTTTCTTAGACTTTAACACAGGGGTGCCCAAAAGGTCGATCGCGATCGACCAGTAGATCGTGAAGGCAACACGAATCAATCGCGGAGCCCATCCCAGGCTCCGTGATAGACTCGCTTTGCCTTCGCGTTCTACCTGCTGCCTGACACGGTAAACAGGACGCAGAAGTGCCGGGCCGAGTAGCCTTCACCCTCTCGATGTCAGTTCTGACATCAGAGAGGAAGTTCCGGGTCAGTCTATCGCTGCCTGGCTGGCCTGGAAGTTCCTCTCCGATGTTAGAATTGATGTCGGGGTAGAAGGCTGGTCAGCCTGGCACTTCTGTTTTCCGCCTCGGGAAGCATGGAGAGCTCAGAACTCGGTGGCAGTGGCTTGGGGCCCTGATTGCGGCAGTGGTGGCTTGGGGGAGGGCAGGGAGAAAAAAAGACAAAAAAAGAAAGGGGGCAGGCAGGGAGACAGAAAGAAAGAAAGACAGAAGGGAAACAGAAAGAAAGGGGAGACAGAGAGAAAGAAAGAAAAGGTGGCATGAAGAGAGAAAGAAAGGGGGCATGGAGATAGAAAGAAAGGGTGGCAGGGAGATAGAAAAAAAGGGGGCATGGCGACAGAAAGAAAGTAGGGAAACAGAAAGAAAGGGGGTACAGGGAGACAAAAAAGAAAGAGGGCATGGAGAGAGAAACAGACAGAAAGAAAGCTGGGGGTCAGGGAGACAGAAAGAAAGACATACAGACAGAAAGAAGGGAAATAGAAAGAAAGAAAGATAGGGGGGACAGGGAGACAGAAAGAAAGAAAGAAAGGGGGCATGGAGAGAGAAAGACAGACAGAAAGAAAGGGGGCAAAGAAACAGAAAGACAGACAGAAAGGGAAACAGAAAGAAAAAAAAGGGGGACATGGAGACAGAAACAAAAAGGGGGCATGGAGAGAGAAAGAAGGGGACAGGGAAAAAGGAAGAAAAAGTTGGGAGAAGAAATGAGGTCTGGAGGAGAGGAAGCATACAGGAGGCTGAAAGAAGGGAAGAAATATTGGATGCACAGTCAGAAGAAGAAAGTGCAACCAGAGACTCATGAAATCACCAGACAACAAAGGTAGGAAAAAAGATTTTATTTTCAATTTTAGTGATCAAAATGTGTCAGTTTTAAGAATTTATATCTGCTGTCCATATTTTGCACTATGGCCCCCTTTTACTAAACTGCAATAGCGGTTTTTAGCACAGGGAGCCTATGAGTGTCAAGAGCAGCATGGGGCATTCAGTGCAGCTCCCTGTGCTATAAACCGCTATCATGGTTTATTAAAAAGGGAGGGGGTATATTTGAATATTTTTGTATAGTTGTTTCTAAGGTGACATTGCATAAAGTCATCTGCCTTGACCTCTTTCAAAAAAAACCCTGGAATATAAATATTAATTAACATTTTCTCTGCTTACAGTGTACTTTGTGTTTTTTTTATTTTTATTTTATTGTTGGTAGCTCATTTTGACTTGATCATTTTAAAAGTAGCTCGCAAGCCCAAAAAGTATGGGCACCTCTGCTTTTAACATATAACACCACTCTTCCTCTTTTTCTTCCAACCCTGTCTTTCCTGAACAGATTATAGCACCAGTATAACTATATCCCAGTCATGGTTCTCCATGAACCATGTGTCAGTGATCACCACTAAATCTAATTCAGCCTCTTCCATCACAGCCTCTAGATCTAGAACCTTGTTTCCCATATTTTGAGTATTAGTATACAGTCAAACCTCGGTTTGCGAGTAACCCGGTTTGCGAGTATTTTGCAAGATGAACAAAACACTCAGCAAACTTTTGACTCGCAAACCGAGTGTTGACTCGATTTGCGAGCACCCCCCTCCTCCCCCGATAACCAGCATCGCTCCCCCCGCTCGCAAAGGCCCCCTCGCTCGAACCGCCCCCCCACGTGAACCGGGCCCCCCGCCCGAACAACTTAAACTTACCCCCCCCCCCCCGTTCCCTGTCTGGCACTGGCACACAGGCACAGATCGTGCCGGTGCCTAGAAGATCTTCCGGCTTCTGCCTGTCTTGAGCATGTATCTGCGCATGCTCAAGGATTTCTAATTCTCTCTCTCGCCGAGATTCTCTGCAAGAGGGAGAATTAGAAGTCCTTGAGCATGCGCAGATGTACCACCAATCTGGGCAGCAGCAGATGGGCAGTGTTGGAGGCAAAGGATCACATCTGAAGTGACAAAGGCGACAACATCAAAGTTATACTGTGCAGAAGAAAGGCCCAGCAATCTACTTCTATATTCTGCCATGAAAACTTGATGATGTTCCTCAAGTCACTAGGACTTGAACACGAATCGATGGCACCTAACATTTAATGATTCACTTACCTGAGGCCTTATACGTACTCACCTGGGGGCTTTGATCATCCTGCCAAAACGATTCTAATTTAAAGCCCTCTTCAGTAGTTTAGCCAGTCTGCTGCTAAAAACACTTCTTCCCTTCTTTTATAGATGCATATCATGTTGTTGAATTCTTTTTCTTCTTTCTTTTAAGTTCATCAAACTATTTGATGAACTGAAAATATCCTTGCAGATTTTGCAAACTATTTCACAAACATTTAGAAAGTTTTCACATCTCAAATCTAAACTCTTTTTCCGTCAACTGAAAAAAGCCTCAAGATAATAACAAATGTCTTAAATCTTTCTAATACTGAACATACTACTTAAAGGTTTAAACTTTAAAGTTGTGTAGTGCTGTTTGAAAAAGAAAAGAAAAACTCTGGCAGACAGTAGAATGTAAGGCATATTAATAGGTCAATTTTCAGTAAGTTGCTAAATGGCAAAGATAACTGACTAATTTTATGCAGCTAATCAGCCAGGTATGTGATTTAAAATTCAGCTAAGTCCATTCAGATAGAAATTATTTGCATAGATATAAAGCCCAATTTTGCATGGTTCATTGAGTTGAAATTGAGATGCTCAAGTAGGGACATTCACAATTCCTTCAGCATTTTAGAAAAGACTGCTGGACGTGATGCCTTCTAGACTCTGCATTCCAGCAGGCTTTATCCTTGCCTACTGCCTCTAGTTCCCATTTGATGGCAGACATGCCATAACTCAAAAAAATACACAATACAGAGAACATAAGAACATAAGCAGTGCCTCTGCCGGTCAGACCATAGGTCCATCCTGCCCAGCAGTCCGCTCCCGCGGCGGCCCAAACAGGTCACGACCTGTCTGAATCACTAGAAGGGGCTCCCTTGCCACCTTGGTATCTCGTTTAAGTCCTGCCTTCCTATCGAAGTCCTAGCCCTCCAGTCTTGCACATGCACGACCTGGTTGGTTTATACTCATTACCTGGTTAACATTCTATACTTGTGTTACATCCCAGCTCCTCCCTCAGTATCCCACGATCCCTTTATCCGTCAGGAATCTGTCCAATCCCTGCCACATAATCCAGTCTGGACTACTACACCCTTGCCAACACTCTGATCTCGAACCTGTGCAGTCCTAGGGAATCCATTGTCTCTGTTTAGCTATGACAATAGAGGCTAGCATTAGCCCAGCTCTCTGAACAGCATAACATTTCTCAGTCACAAAATAGATGATACTTCTAGACACAATTGGAATGAACTAGACCAGTGTTCTTCAATCATCAGTCCGCGGACCGGTGCCAATCCACAGAAATTTCCTGCTGGTCCACAGGGCCGGCACGTGCATCAGGCCCAAAACAGTGTTCTTCAACCGCCGGGCCATGGTGCGATTGATGCGGCGTTATCTTCGAGCCAGCTCCCTCTTCCTCAGTGCACAAAGCCACGGGCAGTGGCTCCTACGCGCTTCTTGTGCCTGAACCGGAAGCCTTCTCTCTGACATCACAATGTCAGAAGGAAGGCTTCCAGATGAGGCACTGCCTGCAGCTTTGTGCACTGCACCAGTGAGGAAGAGGGAGTGAAGAAGAGGGAGCCGGCCTGAAGATAACACCGGAGGCGGCATAAAATGGCCAGGCAGGAGCAGGCCAGAAGGTAAGGCTTAGCATGGAAGGAGGAAGACAACAAAGGTAGGGGAAATGATTTTATTTTTGAATTTTGTGATTGAATTATGTCAATTTTTAGAATTTACATCTGCTGTCAGTGTGCTTTGTGTAGTTTAATTTTGTGGTTAACCATTATGTGTTGTTAATAAGATTATGTTGTGTGTATCTATGAAAAAAGAATGGAAAAAATATTGTTACAATTAGTACTATTATGGGGGTGAGGTCTGGGGTGGAGATTGGGTAGAGATGGGCGAGGTCTTGCCCACGACTTAGCCCAGTGTTCTTCAACCGCCGGTCCGCAGACCAATGCCAATCCACAAAATAATTATTTTATTTCTGCCGGTCCATAGGTGTAAAAAGGTTGAAGAACACTGATCTAGACCTTTTAATTACTCTATCAGGGAGGAGAGTGTCGAGTAGTGGTTAGAGCTACAGCCTCAACACCCTGAGGTTGTGGGCTCAAACCCAATGCTGCTTCTCTGTGTCCCTGGGCAAGTCACTTAATCCTCCACTGCCCCAGTTATGTTAGATAGACTGTGAGCCTGCCAGATCAGATAAGGAAAATGCTTGAGTATCTGATTTGTAACCCGTTCTGAGCTCCTTTGTGAGGACAGGCAAAAAAATCAAATGAATAAATAAATTCCATTAGCACTGACTATATCCGCTAATATATTCTGAGCACTTTTGCTCAGTGAAGCTGGACACATAATCATTTGAACTACAGGTGGAAAGGTGAGAGCTAATCTACTCCATTCCATGCTAAACAACACTACAAAATCATCCTAATAATAATAATAAAAATAAATCTATGGAAATGTCCAAGCTCCCCAGAAAAAAAAAAAAAAATCTATGGAAATGGAAACAGTCAAAGCTCCCCAGAAAGCATCTTTGTTACCACCTTTGGGAAGTAGAAGAAGCATAGTACAACGGAACAGGCTGTCATTTGCGATGAAATGCCATTTACCAATAATAATAATGCACACTCTTGCATTAAGGGGTCCTTTTATGAAGATGTGCTAACTGATTTAGCATGCGCTAAATGCTAAGATGCCCATAGGAATATAATGGATGCCTTAACATTTAGTGCATGCTAATCTTTAGTGTGCACTAAATCAGTTAGCGCACCTAAATAAAAGGACCCGTAAGTGCAGAGGGTACATTCTTCTTAAATAATGTGTACTCTTTCCCAATTGTGTGCACCCACATGCACATGTGTGATGGTTCACACACACTATTGGGAAAAGAGCCCTTCCCTTTTAAGAAGAATGCACCCTCTTAGCTCATAGTACATACTACTTTGCAAAGAGTGCACACTTTAAATGGCATCTGCTCTAGAACAAAGACACAAAAGGGCTACCTAACTCTATTACACATTTCTCACCAAACCTTTATTCCTTGTGGTGAATCACTGTTCCTGTCAAGTTCCTAAATGGCAGGCATTCTATCAAGGATGGATATTTTCCTATCATGCAGTTTAAACACCATGGTACTATCAGGGTTGCAAGGTGGACCCCCAAGAATCCTTCAACCCTACCAGTGGTGACTCCTTAAATTTAATGCTTTGTTGGAAATCTAAAAGCAATTTTTCTCCAGCTATTCATTTCTCAGTTTAACATGTGCATATATGTGTGTGTGTGTGTTTGTTAAGGTTTGTATTCACAAGAATGTTGTTACTCTTTGTGTTTTGGCCAGGTACTAGTGACCTGGATTGGCCATCATGAGAATGTGCTACCGGGCTTGATGGACCATTGGTCTGACCCAGTAAGGCTATTCTTATGTTCTTATGAGTACCTACAAATTAACCCATGCACAGAAATTTCCTTTATAAATGCATATCTACAAATCTACTGGGCACACAGGGGCAATTCTTCAACTGAACGCCTTCATTATGTGCTCTAGGTCTGATTTTACATATAATGCAAAAAAAAAAAAAAAAAAATCTGCACCAACTAGAATGGCTCTTAGCGTGATTCTATAAAAGGCACGCACCATATGTAGAATCACGCTTAGTGGCTTACTAACATTTAGGCGCAGCCAGTTAGAACATAAGAACATAAGAATAGCCTTACTGGGCCAGACCAATGGTCCATCAAGCCCAGTAGCCCATTCTTACGGTGGCCAATCCAGGTCACTGGTATCTGGCCCAAACCCAATAAGTAGCAATGTCCCATGCTACCAATCCAGGGCAAGCAGTGGCGTCCCTCCTGTCTTTGTCAATAACAGACTATGGACTTTTCCTCCAGGAACTTGCCCAAACCTTTCTTAAAACCAGCTACGCTATCCACTCTTACCACAACCTCTGGCTAAATACCTGTACCTAAGTTGTACATGCATTGGGCGTATTCTATACCAGTGAGCTTTTAGGAATGCTCACAATCTGCCCAGATTCCTCCTCTGGCCACACCCCCTTTTGAGATTCACACACCAAAGCCAACATGCACCACTTTATAGAATGTGCTGATCAAATTGTGTACATAATTTCTAATTACTGCCAATTAACATTAATTATGAGGTGTTAATTGCCAATTATCAGCACTGATACGTCTTGTTAAACAAATACATTGTACATGCAAATTGACTGAGTGCACCAATTTGTGTAAGCAGCCTATGGTGCTATATAGAGAATTTGGGGATTTCAGGATGAGCAGTAGGGAGTCTATGCTATAATGG
The DNA here is from genome assembly GCF_902459505.1 of Geotrypetes seraphini. Classification (NCBI taxonomy): domain Eukaryota; kingdom Metazoa; phylum Chordata; class Amphibia; order Gymnophiona; family Dermophiidae; genus Geotrypetes; species Geotrypetes seraphini. The sequence continues at coordinate 174,640,959 of NC_047089.1, forward strand.
CACCTGTCCATCCAGGCTCTGTTATAGAATATTCTTGGTATCAGCATGCTTAACATTTAGGATGCATAACATTTAGGAAATGTTGGCCTTGAAAACCCCTGACCTACATTTCCGGCGCCTACTTTTGCCAGAGGCACAATTCTCTGAACGGCGTCATTGTGTGATTGACACTGGATTGGTGGCTGCTTTTAAGGCGGCTGCTGACAACAGCTCCAATTAGAGAACCCAGGCCTTTAGCCTTTTCTCATAAGGAAGTCATCCCATCCCTTTTATTATTTTTGATGGCTTCTGTACCTTTTCTAATTCTGCTATATTTTTTGTCAGATGCGGTGACTGGAATTGCATAAAATATTTCAAGTGCAGCAGGGCCGCCATCAGAAATTTCTGGGCCCCTTACTGAGCAATCCTATTGGGCCCCCCACGCACCCCTTTCCCCTCCCCCCCCAACGCTCCCCCCTTCTTCCATGGACCGAATACACACATACTTTTCTGCTAATGCTCCACCTAAGCCAGTCCCTTAAAATCTTCTCACGTCCATTGGGTGATTTGGCATAGAGGAGATATTCATAAAAAGAACGTCCGTCAAGATCTTTACTCATAGACTGTGCCATTTGCTTTAAATCATCTTCCATCATTAATCCAAATTGCACAATTCTTTCTCTGTCTTTGTCCTGAATGGCATCTGGCCACATTGCTGGATCCTTCCAGTCAACAAATTTATGAGCAGGCGCGGAGAACGCATTTTTAAACAAATGTAGTTTATCCTTGTACTCCTTATGTAATTTTAATCATCTATGGATATGTTTATATGTTTATTGTTCAAATGGTTTTATTTATTTCCCCAAATTTATTTTTGTTATACGCATTGAAAATATTTGATATTGCATTTAAATCAAAATCTCAATAAACTTGAAACTTGAAATGAGTGCCCGTGAGATTGTGGGAGGGTTAAATACTCAAAACTTAGAAGAATAACAATTTACTTAAAGTTTTTGCTACGCCAGCTTTCTGGTATCTTTACATACAGTGGCGTACGTAGCATATGTAACACCCAGGGCCCATCATTTTTTGGCACCCCCCCCCCCCATCTGCAAGAAAAACATGATTTTTAGTAACAAACCACACGTCACACAGTACCTAGGAAAAGGCAGCATCTTACATATTGCAGTGAGCAGTACATCAATACACTCATTGTAAAACTAAACAAGCCAGACCAGCACAGATCAATCCTACACCGTCAATCCTAACAGAAAACCATGTCTTTCGAACACACAGAACACAGAACACAGAAAACACCTTCGCCTAGTATGGAATATGTCATCACAAACTAACCCCTCACTCTTTTACAAAACTGTAGTGTGGATTTTAGCCACAGTGGTAACAGCCCTGACGTTCATAGAATTCTGAGCATCAGAGCTGCTACCACCACGGCTGGCGCTAAAAAACGCTCCACAGTTTTGTAAAAGGGGGGATAAAATAGAAATACACAGTTTCAATGCTCTAGCTCAGAGGTGCCCAAACGTTTTGAGCTTGTGAGCTACTTTAAAATGACCAAGTCAAAATGATCTACCAACAATAAAATTAAAAAACACAAAGCACACCATACGCTGAGAAAATGTTAATTATCATCCCTATTCTGGGTTTTTTTTCAAAGAGGTCAAGGCAGATGACTCTATGCATTGTCACCTCAGTAACAACCATACAAAAATATACAAATATACCCTCCATCCTTTTTATTAAACCACAATAGCAGTTTTTAGCACAGGGAGCTGCGCTGAATGCCCAGCGCTGCTCTTGACGCTCATAGGCTCCCTGCGCTAAAAACCACTATTGCGGTTTAGTAAAAGGGGACCATATTGTAAAATATAGACAACAGATATAAATTCAGAACTGTGCATAGTAAGTGAAGGGAAGTTTTCATCTCTGGGAATTTACCCAGTTAACTATTAAGTTATTTAGGCAAATTCCTTTGAAAACTGTGGTAATACTGCCTCCACTTTGCTAAATTTAAAATAAAATCATTTTTCCTACCTTGTTTGGTGATTTCATGAGTCTGGTTGCACTTTCTTCTTCTGACTATGCATCCAATCTTTCTTCCCTTCTTTCAGCCTGTATGCTTCCTCTCCTCCACACCTCATTCCCTCCCCCAACTTTTTCTTCCTCTCTTCATGCCCCCTTTCTTTTTTTCTGTTTCTCTTCTTTCCTTCTGTTTCCCTGCATGCCCCCTTTCTTTCTTTCTCCCTGCTGTTCCTCAAGCCACTACCACTGCCGCTGCCATCGGGGAACAGGACCCACCAATGGATAACAGGCCCCGACGCCAACGCCGACGCATGCTCTCCCTGCTTCGGGCCGATCAGTCTTCCTCTCCCCGATGTCAATTCTGCCGTCGGAGAGGAAGTTCCGCCCAGCCAGGCAGCGATTGGCTGGCCCGAACTTCCTCTCCGACTGCAGAATTGACGTCGGGGAGAGGAAGACTGATAGGTCCGATAGATTAGATCGCCAAGACAAAGTGAGTCCTGGGTGTTCGACTCGCTTTGCCTTGGCGAGCTACTGGTGCCCCTGCCTTAGAACACTGCCTAGGACCCTGGGGGAGCCCAGGCCCCCTGTCAGCTCCGGGCCCCTGAATGCAGGACTGGTAGTACTGCCCTGATGGCGGCCCTGAAGTGCGGCTGCACCATGGAACGATACAAAGGCATTATAAAGCATTAGGCATTAGGAGGGAGTATATGGCACTATGGTTACAGTATCCTGAGGTTGTGAGTTAAAATCCCACACTGCTTTTTGTGACCATAGGCAAGTCACTTAAGCCCCCATTGCCCCAAGGTACATTAGATAGCGCGTGAGCCAACCAGGACAGAGAGGGAAAAATGCTTGAGTATCTGAATGTAAACCACTTAGGCTATAAGTGGTATAAATACTTAAATAAATAAATAACATTTTCACCTTTGTTTTCCATTCCTTTCCTGATAATTCCTAACATTCTATTTGCTCTCTTAGCTGCCGCTACATACCTGGACAGTGACTCCTAATGTGGAACCCTACATCACATATCTATGTTCAGGTTCCTCTTTCCTAAATTCATCATTTTGCACATGTCCACATTAAACTTCATCTGCCATTTTGATGTCCAGTCCCAGTCTCACAAGATCCTCTTGCAATTTTTCACAATGATTTTGCGATTTAACAACTGTGAAAAGTATGTGCCATCAGCAAATTTAATTATCTCACGAGTTATTCCCATCTCTAGATCATTGATGAATATGAGGGGCTGCTGAAAAGCTCTCAGCTCAACCCACAAAGTTGGGGCAATCTCCTTCAATTGCTATACATTTAGTCCAGCGATTTTCTACTTTTTTCATTCTGTATTTTTCCGATGGACACTCTAACCACTTAATTTATGGTGGAAAGTGTGAGGCCATAAAAAACATCCAAGTTGAAAACGTCCAAATCTAGACCATTTGGATGTGGGAGGGCCCACAATTGTAATGGACTGGACACATAGACATCTCAATAGAGCAGAGGGGCACCTTAGAGGGCACTGCTGTGAACTTCACATAAAGGGTGTCAGATATACATCTCACTATAACCCCCTTATAATATATGGTGAGCCCTCCAAAACTCCCCCCAAACCTACTATAACCACCTATTTTTCATCCCAATAGCCCTTATGGAAGTAGAGTAGGAATTTGGTGGGGTTTGGTAGACTCACACTTTCCACCATAAATGTAGTGATTAGACTGTCTTTTGGGCCTGGGTCCTCCTCTCTACTGTATGTCTCATTAAACCATCCTCTCTATATATACCTAACCGAGTGGTCTGAATAACTAATACACTATTAATAATAAGCAATCCACTCTAACAGGGGAGTCTACAAGCTACATACGGCATTAAATAGCCAATTTGTTCAATTGTATTTAAGAAAAAAGGCCTCAGAATCAGGAGCACCATGCAGGTCGTATCACCGACTGGCAATATTGGTGTAGTCAAAGTAAATGATTCCGCTCCGTTATGCAATCATTGGCCAAAAAACCTGAACATTAGTTAATTCTTTAGATAATCCAGTTGATTTTTAATTGATTTTTTTTCTTTTTTATTAACTATGTATTATATTTTTTTTATATATGATTTTTTCAAAACCTTCATTTAAAATGTCATTTTCAATAATTTATAAACTTATCAAATAGACTACCCTACCGATTTGAAGAGTACCAACAGAATACTCATAAGTTTTAACATCTGTGCCATGTAATAGGCAACCGGAACCAAAGCCGGGGCTGATGCGGCCAGCGTTTTGCGGAACACAACTTAGTCCGCTGAGTCAATATAATATAGTCTGCTGTAAAAATATAATACATAGTTAATAAAAAAGAATGTTCAGTGTTTTTGGCCAATGATTGTCAGTCGGTGATACGACCTGCGTAGTGCTCCTGATTCTGAGGCCTTTTTCCTTAAATAAAATTGAACAAATCGGCTATTTAATGCCATATGTAGCTTGTAGACTCTCCTGTTAGAATGGATTGCTTATTATTAATAGTATACACATTAAACCATCCACCAGGCTACTTAGGATACCTGTGTGATGCTGTACTAACCTTTCCCATACCAGATATTGCTATTCTACAGACAAGTATGTACTGTTTCATTCATATTTTGGAGGGTGTGAGTCAATCAAAACCCACCTATCAAAATCTTTTGGGGATGCAGGAGAATTACATCCAGTTCACATAGTTATTTAGCATAGGGTGTCGGTTAACACCCTATGCATGAAGAAAGCCACAGCATGGTGGCTATAACATCGGTTTCTACCTGACAAGTCGCAGTGAGATCCAGAAAGCTGCTACAAGCACAATGCCAACTGCAGAAACCCTGAGAGAACATAATACTCCTATTTATAAATTAGGCCTACTATAGGTGCCTTTTTGATCTTCTATAGATATCCTGTTGTAAAATCAGCCGAAATGACATAAATGGCATAGCCAATATTTTACTTCTTTCTTGTGGCATTCAGATAGAAAAAGGAATGAAAAATATAATATATACAGTAGCATTTTGTTTTCTTGTTATTTTAATACTTCACATTGTTTGCAGATTTCCTCTGCCTTTATTTATGGTTCTGTTACTTGTGTAGTTCTATTATTTATTTGTGTCATGTATTGAAGAACATCCTGGAATCTATCCTACTAAAGCTGGACATTTATTTTTGGTCATCTGTTAGGCAGTGGTTTTCTGTGATATGACCACAAATGTACATCCAGACTAAGGAGGGTCTGTATGACATTCAGGATGTATAATGTTGCTCTAAATGATCTATAAATTTTGAAAATTGTTCTTTTTGGTTTAAAGCTAAATCCTTTTCTCATCATTAGTAAGCCATTAATAAATCCCACCCATCACTGAGTTTTGTTCTCTCTGCAAATGATTAGAATTAACCCTTCTTGCTTTTTTTTTGCACATTGGCAACTTAATTGACAAAACACTACCTCTCTACTTGTATCAAAGACAAAAAGATTAGAAAAATACACCCATTCATTTAATACACTTCTTTCTATTTCTTTTGGCAATATAATACTAAGGCTCTGCCTTTCCATAAGACCTAACATTAATTGGCACGATAAAGTATTTTTAATATCTTTCATAGCCTTGCTGTCTCATTGTGTGTTAGCACTTACCAACAGAATTAATAGAATATATTTAGCAAATTCCTAGAACTGACAAAGGGTCTTAGAAATAGTTCCAGGAAGCAGTAGTTTAGTGATATTTTGATACAGAGTATATAAATCATGACTAAGTCTCATGTACTCCTTTCTGGAAAGCTAACCTCATTTATTTCAATGGTTTTGTTCTAGTCCTGTTTATTCCAGCTGCTCTCAAAATAGCCTGTTTGTAGTTTGTAGGCTATTTTTACGACTGTTGTCATTTTTTTGCAATGTTTAACTCTTTTCTTTTTGGGGGTCATTTTCAAAGTGCACTCCTGGATGCAAGAACAGCAGATATCTTGTACCCTTAGGCCTTGTACCTAGGGTTGAAAACAAGAACAAAAAACTGTGGATACAGATGTTCTGGAGATAATTTATTATATACTGACATATAAAAACATGAAAATTCAATTTAAAAAGTACAATGATAAAAATACAGTGATAAAAATCCAACCGGACCCTACATGGTTCGTGTTTCGGCGAACATGCCTTCCTCAGGGATCCAATGGTTTGCAAACTCACATATAAAGCATTTTTTTCTACTTCAGCTTGTCTGCGGTGTTCTTTGCTCATGTGTTTAAAGACAATAGACTGTTTTCAATCCAATTCTTTATATGTGAGTTTGCAAACCATTGGACCCCTGAGGAAGTCGTGTTTGTCGAAACACGGACCATGTAGGGTCCAGTTGGATTTTTATCACTGTATTTTTTATCATTGTACTTTTTAAATTGAATTTTCATGTTTTTATATGTCAGTGTATAATAAATTATCTCCAAAACATTTGTATCCACAGTTTTTTGTTTTTGTTTTCGACGGTGGATTGTTTTCACTGTGGATTATTGGGTCTCCCCATTTTTCTTTCTTGTACCTAGGGTTACCAGATGTCCGGATTTCCCCGGACATGCGTTTCTTTTAGAGGTGTTCCTTTTAGGGTGTCCGGATGGCTTTTCAAAACCCGGCACTTTGTCCAGGTTTTGAAAAGCTTCAAGCTAGAAGCGATGTTGGGATGGCATCTGGTACAGCTTCGGCATGAGCAGCAATGAACTTGCCTCCGCGTTGGCTTCAGTGCTATCTCTGATGTCACTTCCAAAGCTGACGCGGGCAGCAAGTTGTTCGCATGGTGGGGGGTGGGTCTCAGGGATGAGGGCTAGAGAGGGGCGCCACTGCACCAGGCGCCAATCACCCTCACTATACCACTGATTGGGTGGTCCCTCAGTTTCATGACAATTAAATGCTCAGTGGGAGAGGGTAGAGGGAGCCTTCTTTGGAGTCACAAGTAGGGACAACTTGCAACTTTAGCTTTCAGTTCAACGCAGGAAGCTACAATCTTACAACCTGTCATTTTCAGCATGAATGTAGTATTTGTGGGGGTCACATCTAGCCTTCCAGTGTTTCCCACTGAGTGTTGGTGAGGGAAGGGTGTCAAGATTTTGTCTAGTATTAACTTCTGCAACTAGATGACCTGGCCAAGATCCCTTCATCTATTAATTTACAGTTGTTGAATTACACTGGTCAACAAAAAAAAAAGTTTTTCTTTACTATTGAGAACTTAAGAAGTGTTCTTAGTTCATTTAATGATGCTGATTTCTGATCTGTAATTGAAATTCAGCTAGCACGTCAGGTTTCTGAGAGACACATTACTGATTTTTTAGACAGTTTGCCATATCGGCACAGTATTGCGAGTGTGAGCTGTGTCTCACCAAACTTCTGTTAAGGAGTTTACTCTGAAAACAAACATGAAGACAATAAGGAGACATGTTAAATCATATATTTACACCTCTCTTAACTCACATAAAAGTGATGCCAGCATGTTCCGAAATGTTTGAGACACTTGCTTTTAAGCTTGTACTGTACATTTGGTTCTCTTTGCAAGAACCAACAATAGTCTCCCATCTTACTGGGATTGAACTTTCCCTGATATCTGCTTTCTATCACCTTGATATCTTGATGAAATCTTTCCCCATGCTCATCTCTGACATCACCAAAATTGGGTGGGAAGAAGTCGAGGTGAGAATGTAAGAAGTGCATTTTAAGTGACATTCTTGCATCCATTAGCATGAATGTTTCCCGTGCTGATTCAGCTGGGTTCAGCTTCTGTTTGAACACATCATCAAGGATCAGTTCATGGATTTCAGGTCCAACAAAAACACCTTAATTGATTTTGCCTTCACTTTTCTTGAAACTAAACGTACTGCTTAGGTGCCGAAATGCGTCACCATTTGCATAAGAATGTAACAAGATCAATGAAAGAGATATGTCTTCCTGCTTGGATGGCAAGGAGGCCTTATTACAGTGGCATGTAAATGAAGGAGACCCATCCTTAGATGGGATGGAAAGGACATGGACAAATGGTTAAAGAAAAGATGGGATATATTAGAGGGAGCAGCTTGGACGGTGCATCCTCAGGAGAGCAATAGTGAGGCCGATAAGCTATATAACCTGATAAGGAATTGAGTGTTACCAAGCTGATATGCGATAGTACATAAACTGCTGTTGAGACAGACATGGGAGAAGCCACTGCTTGCCCTGGATTGGTGGCAAGGAATGCTGCTACTATTTGGGATTTTGCCAGGTACTTGTTACTTGGATTGGCCTCTGTGAAGATAGGATACTGGGCTAGATGGACCATTTGTCTGATCCAGTAAGGCTGTTCTTACATAGTTAAGAGTATGAAATGTGTGTATTTGGCATTTATGGCTGCGACTCTTAATAAAATCCACACTCGTTAAAGAATAAAGGTTGGTGTCTCACTGGTGTTGTATTATAGGGAGCAAAGGGTACCAGATTTGTCAACTGTGAGCCCTCCAGGGACAGAAAAAGTCCTAATGTATTTGAATGTGTATCTTTCCATTGTATGAGAATGATATTTCTTACTTGAATGTATAAGAAACGTGCAAGTGTGAAGGCTATCTAAGCAATGCACATTCAGGTACAGTAGATATCTAAGAAATTGTAGGAGAATCTTTTGAGATTGGAACACTGGGCATCCAAATGCAGATGAAATTTAATGTGGGCAAGTGCTAAATGATGCACATTAGAAAGAATAACTTACGTTGGGGTCCTTTGACTAAAGCTGTGGCAAAAGTGACCTTAGCATACCAGTTATGCTTGTCTTTCTTGCATGCTAAGGCCACTTGTGCCGCAGCCAAGAAAATGTCAATAGAATCAGTATTCAACTGAATAGTCTGGATTCAATGATATTAATGGTAATTGTATGATATTGAAAAGGACGCCTCAGCCCCACCACTCCACCGCAAAAAAAGACGCTCAAATCGCGGGAAGCATAGTGTGGTGCTTCATCATTGGCTGTCACTTCACATTTGTTATTAGCTCAATACTTTTTATTTGTTTTTTCTATAGTTTTACTACTTATCTCATAAATATATTATGGTTATACTGTGTTTGTTGCTGATAAACCAACTTAAAATGGTACTTATCTCAGCCAACCCTGGGGAGTCAGACCCGACATGTTTCGCACACCAATTGTGCTTTCTCAAGGGTCTCCCTAGAAAAATATGTAAAAAAACGGAGTCATAAACGTACAGTTGCGTATAGTCTCCATCCTATCACAGATTATAACATTAAAACCTAAATTTATCAAAGAATGCCTCACCGAGGGCGTCGCTGTCATCCGACTCCAAAACTTCAAAGAGCATAAGATGGCGCCGGCGTCCTCGGAACTAGATTTAAATACTTCCCTCTCTCTTCAAAGTTCACGCCCACCTGCAGCTTATTGGCCGAACTGTTAAGGAGTTCATGACACAGAACTCCATTCGATCATGTTATTTAACCCTCTAGGTTCTACTGTATCTACCTTAAAAATATACCTCTGCTCCTCTTCATTTAACTGTCTCACATCGGTGAGGCATTCTTTGATAAATTTAGGTTTTAATGTTATAATCTGTGATAGGATGGAGACTATACGCAACTGTACGTTTATGACTCCGTTTTTTTACATATTTTTCTAGGGAGACCCTTGAGAAAGCACAATTGGTGTGCGAAACATGTCGGGTCTGACTCCCCAGGGTTGGCTGAGATAAGTACCATTTTAAGTTGGTTTATCAGCAACAAACACAGTATAACCATAATATATTTATGAGATAAGTAGTAAAACTATAGAAAAAACAAATAAAAAGTATTGAGCTAATAACAAATGTGAAGTGACAGCCAATGATGAAGCACCACACTATGCTTCCCGCGATTTGAGCGTCTTTTTTTGCGGTGGAGTGGTGGGGCTGAGGCGTCCTTTTCAATATCATACAATTACCATTGATATCATTGAATCCAGACTATTCAGTTGAATACTGATTCTATTGACATTTATAGTGGCTGGATTATTATTATATGACAAGTGGCCAATATATGAGCAGCCAAGAAAATGGCACATTTTTCCCATATTCCAAATTAATGGCCATGTGCTAATTTCATCATTGCTGCGCAGCCATTAAAAATAGTTACCATAGGAGCCCATACCAACACCTATTTTGTAGGCAGTAGGGCCCACACGGTAACCCAATGCTAATTAATTAATGCATGGCAATGTCTCACACGCTGATTAGCACTGTCAATGCTACTTTCCACCCCCCTTTCAAGAAAAATAGGAAGTATCATATTTTTTGCACTATAAGACGCACCTGACCATAAGACACACCTAGGTTTAGAGGAGGGAAACAAGAAAAAAAAAATATTCTGAACCACATGATATACTAATATATTTAATAAAATATAGCAGAATAATATTTCAACCATGTAAAGTCAACAGTGGTATTAACAAATGAGGACAGACTTTAAGGTTCAAGCACTCTTCTAGTTTTTTGTACCCTGTCTCACCTCCCTGCCCTTTACCCTGTCCCCCCTCTGGTAGTATAGTTTTAGGCCAGGACAGGAGAGATCCATCCCAGCTGACTAACAATTTTTACCCCCCCCCCCCCCCGTACCTTTTTTCATCTTTTAAAATTCTGGTGGTCCAGCAGTATATCGGCAGGAATGAGATTTCCATGTTCCTGCTCCGTGCTGAGCCCCTCCCTCACAGGACGGCTGCCTCAGATCTTGTGGCCAGTGGAGCACAAGGCAGGAGCAAGCTTTTTGCGCTCCAGTCTGGGCCCGTGCCACTCTCTGAATGGGTGTTGTCAGTTCTCGTGAGATCTGAGGCAGCCATCCAGCAACAGAGGGGCTCAGTATGGGGCAGGAGAGTGGAAAGCTTTCTCCTGCCGATACACTGCTGGACCACCAGGATTTTTAAAAGGTGAAAAAAGGTAAGTTTCCCTGGCAGACAGCTGGGCGCTCATCTAAATTAGCCGGGTGAAACACCCAGCTAAAAGATGCTAGTGAGAACACTGCATATCATGGCCTGTGACACAATATTTGCTCCATAAGACACACAGACATTTCCACCCACTTTTGGGAGGGAAAAAAAGTATATCTTATGGAGCGAAAAATACAGTACTTGTATTTTTTTGTGCACATGAAGGCAATTTTCTGCAGGATGCCAGCACATAGATGGACCTTTGGTCTGATCCAGTATGGCTATACTTATGTTCCTTAAGGATGTGTTTGTGTACAGTATGTGTGACATACATGCAACTTGTAAACACAGTAAATGTTATTAATATATACACATAATAGAAGGAAATAGTTGGTCTTTTTCATGAAGACAAACATTATGGATTAGCTAGTAAGTGAGGTAGGGAAATCTTCACCATCAAGCTCTCCTCTAGAGAATGACATAGGGACACTCCCACAGGAACTCAGTTTCCCCATCACATCCACGAGTTTTGTCACTGTCCTTGTCCCTGCCCCATTCCTGTAAGCCCTACCTTAACTGCACACGACTCGAACACTTACGATTTTAATGTGTTTGCGGCGTGTGCAGATGAGGACAGAGCTTGCAGGAATGGGGCAAGGACAGGAAAATAACTCACAGGGACGGGACAGGAAAACGAGTTCCCGTGAGGATGAGGAAAAATTTGTCCCCATGTTATTCTCTACTCTCCTCTAAACCTCAGCTCTCTAAAGACAAGTTAGTGGTAGTTATGCCTGGTAGAAGCTGTTATAAAATACAGAATTACATGTGCACTCAGAAGGACCACTCAAAATATACTTCCTTTGTATATGACTAAATCTATATGTGTTTTGGAATTGAAATATCCCCCCCCCCCCTTTTACAAAACCCCAAAAGTGTTTTTTAGCACCAGTTGGGCACACTGAATGCTCTGTACTGCTCCCGATGCTCAAAGAATTCCTGGAGAGTGTGGCACAATGGTTAAAGCTACACCCTCAGTATTCTGAGGTTGTGGGTTCAAACCCATGCTGCTCCTTGTGGCCCTGGGCAAGTCACTTAATCCCCCCATTGCCCTAGGTACATTAGATAGATTATGAGCCCACCAGGACAGAGAAAAAATGCTTGAGTACCTGAATAAATTAATGTAAACCATTCTGAGCTCCCTTGGGAGAACGGTATAGAAAATTGGGTGTAAGGTCAAAAGCGCGCCGGGTCAAAGGCGCGTGCAATTGAGCGCAGCATGGAGGCGCGCGCTGAAGAAAATTACTGTTTTTACGGCTCCGATGGGGGGGGAACCCCCCCCACTTTACTTAATAGAGATCGTACTGCGTTGTGGGGGTGTTGTGGGGGTGGGGGGGGTTGTAAACCCCCACATTTTACTGAAAACTTAACTTTTTCCCTGTTTTTAGGGAAAAAGTTAAGTTTACAGCAAAATGTGGAGGGTTACAACCCCCCAAACCCCCCACAATGCCGGCGCGATATCTATTAAGTAAACTGGGGGGTTCCCCAACAAACCCCCCGTCAGAGCCCCTAAAAACTGTAATTTTCTTCGGCGCGCGCCTTTGTCTTTCGCCCAGTTGTCTATGAACCGAAAATTGAATAAATAAAATTTAAAAATGAGCAGCGCAGAGCATTCAGCATGCTGGCCTGCGCTAAAAACTGCTTTTGCAGTTCTGTAAAAAGGGGGTGGGGTGGTAAATTACTTCCTTTATAAAATCACCAGCTGTAATCTGTTGGCTCTTGTACAAGTGTGATTGTGCTAGAGATTCACTGATATACCACCTAAATTTATAAACTCAGCTTTTTTCACTATCTACAAGGGTGGTTTGAAAAGTTTGGTAAAAAAGCAACAGTCTCCACTGAGGGCTATACACGTTAGTCCAGCAAGTTTCCAGTTGTTGGTTTTTTTTTTATTGTAGGAAAAATAGCATACGAAAAAACTGGAAACTCGCTGGACTAAGGCCCTCTTTTACAAAGGTGCGCTAAGCGTTTTAGCACGCGTTTAGCGTGTGCTAAATCAACACGTGCGCTAACCGCTAACGTGACTATAGGATAACATACACGTGTTAGCATTTAGCATGTGATTAGTGCATGCTAATATTTACCGCATGCTAAAAAGCATAGCGCACCTTAGTAAAAGAGGGGGTAAGTGCATAGCCCTCGGTGGAGACTAAATTGTTTAAATTGCTTATTTACCAAACTTTTCAAACCACCCACGTACATCTATTCCTCTAATCTGCTTCTGAGAGACAGCAATCTTAATAAGATCCAAATAGAATTCTTCAACAACAACAACAACAAAAAAGAAAGTGTGACTGAGATACTAATAGAAGTAAGAACTTTCTGGAAAAGCAAGATAAGTGAGAAAATTCCAGGAATTTGCAGGTGCCATTTTGGGTTCTTGTACCAAAGACTGTTTCTCTTACATGACCTTTTTGTTATGGGATTTTCTGTCAGTCAAGACCAAATTGTAATATTCCTCTTTCTTTAAAAGACTCTGGTGAAAATGCTTTACTTATAGAAAAAAAAAACATTATTGAAATATAAAAAGGTTAGCACGGTAATTAATAACAGAATTCAATTTTACATACTGGAGAAAGTTAGTGAGACAAAAAAAAAAGGAGGAAAGGATCATGGATACTAATGGAGAAAAGAAAAAAATGTTAAAAGAGAAAGATTTTGTGTCACATTCCAGAAGATAAATTGTGTAGAGGGTGAGACTAATAGTGACAGATAGGATGAGAACCAGATGGGAAGAAATCAGAGAGCAGTGAAGCTTCTATTCTTATGTGTTTCATGGACATCTACAAGTGTGACAGGCCACTGGCTATCACCTGCTCCAAATCTCTTCCTAATAGCCAGAAACACTGGAATGGCCAAAACAATTTGTAAGAAACACTTTTTCTTCTAGTGCCTCTTGCTTCACAGACCATTGCACATTTCAGCACTGTTGAGACACCAGGGTCATTCCAAGCATGTGCAACAGGTCCTTGAATACATACTAAGTTAAACTTTATACAGTTTATAATACATCCTTGCACTATGGTAGTTTGGAAATTTAATAAATATTTACAAAAAAATAAAAAGTAGTTACCCCCCCCCCCCTCTTTATGAAGCCGTGTTAGGATTTTTTTTAATCGCATGGTGGGATTAAAGCTCTGATGCTCATAAAATTCCTATGAACATCAGAGCTTTTAACGCCACAACCAACATGGCTTCATTTTAATGGGGCATTTTAAAAATTAATGGGGCATTTTAAAAATTATTTATTAAACAATTCTATAACAATAGAGAGGGAACATCATTCTGTGAACAGTACTATACAAGTAAATAATTACTTCAATGGCAGAGGTATTTGAGCCATTATACATCTTTTTCCTTTTTGGTTTGTGCAATCAGAAGCATAGTCCATAATTATACAACTATGTACAATTATAATGCAATCACAATTTTTCTCTCAGCTTATCATATTTATCCAAATCACATTACAATTATGCAAAAGCCCATTTTTAAATCAATTCACATTTAAATAATGACATATGCCAATGAACAATTCTGAAAGTCTATGCTCCAGAAGCTACTCTAAAAGCTCTGCTGTCTGACATTTTTAATATTGCTTTAGAATGGGAGAAAAGAGGAGACAAGGAACTACAGACCAGTTAGACCTCAATGATTCTGCTAAAATAAAAGAGAGTTCAGTTTCTGGAATCCAATTGATTATATGTTATATGGTTATATGCTGTTATCCGTACTCTTCTCCTCCTCTGCTAATTCCAGACTTTATTCCTTTCATCTAGCTGCCCCGTATGTCTGGAATAAATACCTGAGTCGTCCATCGTGCTCCCTTCCCTTCCCTTCCAGACTGAAAATCCACCTTTTCAATATAGCAGTCGGTACATAACTGTACTTCCCACTGCTCACCACCTTAGCCAGCAATTTACCCCCTCCCCCTAACTGTATCCCTCATCCTGATATCCTGTTTGTCTATCTTGTCTATTTCGATTGTAAGCTCTGTTGTGTCTCTGTGCAGCGCTGCATACATCTGATAGTGCTCTAGAAATAATTACTATTAGTAGTAAAATGGTTTTACCAGAGGTAGGCCTTGCAAATTAATAGTAGTAGTAACATGGTACTACCAGAGGTAGGCCTTACAAGATGCATCTGATGAATAGTTTGACTAAGTATCCACTGTCCAAGGGAAAATTATCGATATGTTGTACATGGATTTCAGTATAGAATGAGGTTAAGAATAATCTAAAGAAATACCTCTTTTTTTTTTTTTTTACAGAAAGAGTGGTAGATGCGTGGAATAGACTCCCAGTAGAGGTGGTGGAGACAAAGACTGTGTCTGAATCAAGAAAGTGTGGGATAGGTACGTGGAATCTCTTAGGGAGAGTAGGAGATGGTGGATGCTGCAGATGGGCATACTGAATGGGCCATTTGGCCTTTATCGGCTGTCATGTTTCTGTTTGAATAGCACTCTTAACTGGCTAAGTATGACCTTAGTATGGGTGCTGAAGCTACTGAGTGTTTTAGAAACTGGTTTAGTGGAGTTAACGCTGAAGAAAAGGGTGTTTATGTTTGTATTTATTGTTACTTATAGACCGCTATTTGCTTTAACTTCAAAGTGGTTTACAAAATAAAACCTTTTAAAATTTTACTAAAACAAACAAAAAAATATTTCAAATTGGGAAAAAGGGCCAAATGAATCAAAAACAAACGGACTTTATTCCCCCAGGCTCATCCTGAAAAAAAGTATCCATGAACTTTTACAAAATTGATAGTTTGAAAATTGTCCCCAAACTTGCCTTAGTAATATATTAAAATGTGTTTTAGAATTTTTTTCATCATCTGTGAAAGAGAATTATAGCCCATATAATATACTGACCCCAGCCAAGTGTCAAATATTTGAGTCTTTCGGTGCAACAACAAAAAAAAAAAAATCAAAAATTCTTTTGTACTAGGCTTTTCTAACAATGAATCTTTTGGGAAAATAAAAGAACAACCCTTCTCATATTCTGAAATTGTTATACGCAAAAAGATAAAAGATCTGAACATTATCCAGCTCCCTTCAAATTACTTGTGACTTTCCAAGATGATAACAAGCAAAAGCTGAATTGCTGTTTACTGATCTGTGACTAACTGTTGTGCGGTATTCTTTTTGGTGGCAAATGAAATATATGGTTTCTTATGTTTATTTAAAGCAGCTTTTCAACTAAGACATCAAGGTCTGGAAAGCATGTGTCATACAACACTTCATAACCATAATTATTAAACATTACCGTAATCAAATTAAATTTTACTGACTTGTAGTGTGTGCCAGTTGAGTGCTTTGAACTCTTGAGGAGCATAATTATAAATATTTCAGGAAAAAGATACCACAACTCACACTAATTTGTTTATTACGTGTAGTACCACAAAACATGAGCCTTAATGGGGAACATATGCCTTGTTCACTTGCATCTATGAGAATGCCACATTGAGGAGTACATGCACAAATCTATATTGATATCTACATCTCTTTCTTTTTTTTTCTGTCTCTCATTCTCTCTGAAATAAACCAGCTTGTTATATAGTAAAATAGGCTGCATATAGATTTGCAAATATTATTTCATATCCTTTGGTGGAAAATTTTCAGGTTATTTATTTAGCTAAATAGGTGATATGAAGACTGTTCATTCTGTACACAGGTAATCATGTGGGAAATTAGATAGGCGTAGACATGAGCAGTGGTGTAGAGAGGGTGAGAGGCATCTGGGGCAGTGGCGCCCCTCCCCGCACTCTTCTCCTCCCCAAACCCTACATGCTCATTCCCTACCCCAACTGCTGCATGCACATACTACTTCTCTTCCCCCGTACCTCTGTAATGTTCCTGGCATGAGCAACAACGCCCCCCCACCAACCTGCTGTCATGCCTGTGTGGGCTCTCCCTCTTATGTCACTTCCTAGGCACGGGTCCAGGAAGTGACATCAGAAGAAGAGCCGATGCTGGTGCAACAGCATCAGGAACATTACAAGGTACGGGAGAAGGGAAACAGCGCACATGTGCAGCAGTGGGAGGGGGCAGGGCAGGAAAGGAGTGAGGAGGAGGAGAGGAGGACAGGTACCATACCTCTACAAAGATGACACCCTTAGTATGCTACTGGATGTGAGGTTAGGTCAAGAGAGGCAAAAGCATATTCACAAATGCACTATTTTTTTTTCCAAGGAAAATATCCACAAATAAAACACCTGCAAACTTCCGTGAGGTTCATTTGACCCAAGCAATCTTAAAATGCTGGTGCAACATCCATGGGGAAAAGTACCATAGTGGCCTTTGTACCTACCATTGTTGTTTCATAACTTGTAAAATACAAATGGTAGGAGCCTATAATCTGGACAAAGAATGAAGAATGGATTTTGTGACCTAGTCATTTGAGTGCTATGTGCAGTTCTGGAGACCCCACCTTCAAAAGGATACAAACAAGATAGGACTGATCCAGAGTGCAGCTACTAAAATGATCAGATGAATCCATCATAAAGCATATGGGGAGAGAGTATAATTTTTTTTATTAGGTAGGTTATCTAAGTGGTTTACAATCAGGTACTCAAGCATTTTCCCTATCTGTCCTAGTGAGCTCACCCTATCTAACATACCTGGGACAATAGAGGATTGAGTGACTTGCCCATGGAGCAGCATAGGGATTGAACCCACAACCTCAGGTTGCTTAGGCTGTGGGTTTAATCACTTGACCATTCTTGAGGAGAGGTGGAAAAGATGGGATATGATAGAAATATTTAATTACTTTCAAGGTACAAATACATGGAAATCAGGCCTTTTCAATGGAATAGAAGCTCTAGAATGAGAAGTCATAGGATGGGGTGAAAGGAGGAAGATTCAGGAGAGGTAGTGTGTATGAGGAACAGCTTTGTAGTAGAGATAGTAGAGCAAGGAGCGTATCAAAATTCATAAAAGTGGGTGAGAAGCACTGAGGAACTCTGAGGGATAAGAAGGGATCGTGAAGACTGAACTGTTAGTTTGGATGACCAGATTGCATAGCTCTCAAGCTTTGTCAAGGGAAGCATGGTGGATATTTCAAAATATAGGGCCTGATATTCAGCTAATGATCAGCATTTTGCTGACTGCCGCTGGCATCAGACCTAGAAATTCAATGTCGGGCCATGTCCGGGTTCCCCCATTGACTTTCCAGGTTTGAGGAGCTGGCTAACTCTTAGCCAGTTAAGAGTGATATTCAGCAGTTAACTAAAGGATTATGGTCATATTTGCATGGTAACCTTGGCAAATGTTGAATATCAGCACTTAACCAGCCAAGAATTGACTCTGTCCCCGGAATGCCCTCAACATAGCCACTTTTCAGTGCTAACCAGTTATTTTCAGCGTCAATAACCGGTCTCCAGAACTGCACACAATGCTCTAAATGGGGTCTCATTGGAGAGTTATATAGGGCTCCTTTTACTAAGGTGCGCTAGTGTTTTTAGCGCACGCAGGAAATTACCACACGCTACACCCTGCGCTAAGCTTCTAGAACTAACGCCAGCTCAATGCTGGCGTTAAGGTCTAGCGTGCGCTATTCCGCGCGTTAAAGCCCTATCCGTGCGTTAAAGCACTATCACTTCTTTTTTCCTACAGCCAATTCTTTTTCTTACACAAAGAAAAGCAGATTCAAATCTAATGTACACAAAGAAGAGAGGAGTAAGCTTATGAAAATTTTGTGTTATAGCAAATAGTAAAGATCAAAGTAAAATACCTCTCTCACAGTAAAGCTAGAGCAGAGTTCCAACCTGGGGGAAAAAAATGTTGAAACTTTTAGAATATTGTTTATTTTTTATTGAAATATGACAAACAATTATGTTCTTTTTGTTACAATGATAAAGAAATACTGTGTAAAGATAATGTTGGAATAAAAAGAAATTCACAAGCAAATGGAACATATCGTAGTTATCAAATTATCTGGTACAAATTCTGCTAAAGCCAATAAAGAACTGGTAAAACAAATGGTACTTTTCTTTTAAAGGATTATTACTTCTTTCAGAAGATGTACATTTACTATGATTTACAGTGACACCTGAGAATAAATTACAATTCATTCTCATTTGTATATGTACAGCTGAAGCACATTTTCTTCTTCATTTTAAACCTTTTGAAGTCAAAGAACAATGCTAAATTTCAGTCTTCAGATGAGTCACACTGCAAGAAAGATTGAAGTCTCAAGTGGGAAAGACTTAGGTCAACATATTTCCCAGAATGATTAGAGATGTCTGCTGGAAAAAAAGTGCCCATCAAAAGCGTTGAAAATCTCTAAAACTCCAGCAAGGCACAGAGTTTGCCCATATTGGGGGAACACATTCTTAACCCTTTCAGGACCAAGGGACGTATTTGTCCCATAACTTTAAAATCCTATAAATTTTGATTGGGATAGTCTACAGTTCTAAATTTGATATGTACGGATTCCATATGATACTGCCTTTATGTAAACAAACTGGTTCCGACATTCATTCATTAGCGTCGTTGCCAGATTGACGAGAAGATTCACTTGCCACACTGTCCATAAGCCAGAAGTGTGATTTTTTTTTTAAAAAAAAATAATGATATTTCACAAAAAAAAATCAATTTTTTGGCATCTGCAAGCCCTTTTTACCATAAAAATGTCGTCAAAACCACTAAAATTGGCCTACGATCCTTATGGTCCTGAAAGGGTTAAGGGCTGTCAGAATCTCACTTAAAGAAAATTTTTTTAAAAAAATTGACTTGCAGTACTGTTTCATAAACTCCTTAATATATCTGATTTGTAATGTCTGCCAAGAACCAAATTGTCTAAGCTGAATTTTAAACAAAGTTAGTCACCGAACTATTTTTTCATCAGGTGCAAAAGGAAAATTAAAAATTCACCAAAATAAGATTAATTAATTAATTAATTCAATTTTCTATACCGTTCTTCCAAGGGAGCTCAGAACGGTTTACATAAATTTATTCAGGTACTCAAGCATTTTTCCCTCTCTGTTCAGGCGGGCTCACAATCTACCTAATGTACCTGGGGCAATGGGGGGATTAAGTGACTTGCCCAGGGTGACAAGGAGCAGCATGGGTTTGAACCCACAACCCTAGGGTACTGAGGCTGTAGCTTTAACCACTGCACCACACACTCCCCCGCCAATGTTTCTTTATGTCTTTGTGAGATTTTATGTTTGAAATTTTAGAAGAGGGAATGATGCAGTAGGGTTACTGGTTGCGATTTTTGTTTTGTTGTGAAGACTATATAAAATATTCTGTGTTTGTTTTATTGTAATCTGCCTAGGTTGTAGGTGGAAAAGAAAATTTTAAAATAAATGTTATCATTTAATTCAGGGATAGTATATTCTTGAAATTCAGGGATCTCAAACATATCCTGGAAGGGAACCGGATCTTACTCCCAGAGGGGCTATGTCTATTTCAAGATTGAAAGTCTGGCTCTTCTCCCAAGCCTGAAAGGGGTGCTGAAAAGTACTCAGTCCAGCCTAGAAGAGAATGACATGGATATGGTTCAATCAATGATCTGAAACAATATCAAAACATAGAATTTTGTTTCTGCAAATTGGCACCTATCAAAATCAGATAACACTGTTTCAGCTACAGTGGCAAAATAACGCTCAGAATTTAGGAAGTTGGTTGGTTGGGCTGAGAAATGGAAAATCATTAAACAATACAAAAGAAGAATTTACCTTATAATTTAAAAAGGTCAATGGAAAGGTGGAAGGTTATCAAGCTTTAACATCTGAACTAGTTAAAGATAAAAATCTGCTTAATAGGAAAGTTAAACAATTAGAAAATTATAACCACAAACTGAATATAGTTTTTGAATTTTCCAAAGTCTCTGGGAGTAAGGCCTACAGAAATGCTGAAAAAATATTTGGTTGAGGTCTTAAGATTTTCCCCTGAACATATACTCCAGTGAATCAAATATACTTTATATCTGTGAAGAAAAAAATGGGAGTTGCCCCAAAGCCAAGTGAATCGAGTTCAAGTCCAAGAGAACTTATAAACATCACTGATTTGCTTGAAATCACACTATCTGAATTACCTGAGAACTACTTTATTACCGTGTTTCCCTGAAAATAAGACAATGTCATATATTCATTTGGGGCCCAAAAAAGGCACTAGGTCTTATTTTCGGGTCTTATTTTTTTATGTGCATGTTCATCTCTCCCTTCCTCTCCTTCATCCTAATTCTTCCTCTTTCCTTTCCTCCCCTCTCACCCATCCCCTTGTGCCTTCCTTCTGCAGATCTTTCTATCCTTCCATCCCTACCATCCCTTGTGCAGCAGAACCCTTACCCAGCTTCCATCCTTCCCTCCCTCCCATCCTTTGTGCAGCAGAACCCCTGAGCACCCAATGCCACCCCCGCCACGCAGCCAAATCGCTGAACCCCTGCTAACCCTCCATCCTTCCTTTACAACCGAACCCCGCCAACCATGACCATAAATACCTTCTGGCAGAGGAGCATCGGACCAGTTGCACTCACAGGCTGCTTTGCGGCCTTCTCGCTGGGGAATTTCCTCTGACGCATCACTGATGATGTCATTAGTAATGCAGCACACAGAAGGCCCCAGTGAGAAGGCCACGAAGCAGTCTGTTGGCCCGATGCTCCACTTCCGGAAGGTATTTATGGTCACGGTTAGCGGGGTTTGGTTGGGAAGGAAGGATGGATGGTCAGCGGGGATTCGGCGGTTTGGCTATGTGGCGGGGGTGGGGGGAGGGACGGGGAAGTGCGGCTGCATGCAACTAGGGTTTATTTTCGTGGGTAGAGCTTATTTCCAGGGAAACACAGTAATTTCTTTTGGATTTGAACAAGATGTCAATGTAATATTAAGACTATATTTTCGTAGCTCTGAAACTTTGTTTTATGGGGAAAATAAGTCTGGATTTTCCCTGATGTCACCGGACAAACACAAGAGCGGATGAAATTGTTCTTGGCTATGAGAACTGAAACAATAACTTTGGGTGCAAAGTTTCTTTTGGCTTACCCATATGCAAATGCATGGTGAAATATTTGGGAGTGAAATACTGTATAGAACAGTTATGGGCTTTCCTGGATTTGAAGAAGTTGGTGGCTGGGAATGTTTAGCAATTATAGAACAGCAAATTGATTAAAGGGGACCTAGCTATTAAACCTATTCCTGTTTTTCTAAATACCTGATTTGAGTTTCTCTTCACTCTATTATGATCCTCCCCCCAAGTTTTGTGGTCTAAGGAAGATAGGTTTGAAGGGCTTGTTTTTGCAGATTGTTTAATTTTGCAATTTCCTTTTATGGTGTTTCCTTCTGCTTTTCTTGAGCAAGAGTTTTCTTGTGTATTATGCTAAAATTGTAATTATATATATATATATAAAATAAAAAATAACCTTACTGGGTCAAACCAATGGTTAGAGCTAACAAAATAGTTATAAAACAATATACTTCAAAGGAGGATAAGTAAAGAAATACAATTAGAGAACACCAAGTAGAGAAACAAGTAAAGAAATACAAATAAAAGCATAGAGGAAGGATAACACACAAGGTATAGGGATGCTTCATCTGGTGAGATTGATATTAGAGATTATAAGAATTGATGCTTATAAAAAAGCATTGGAAAATAGAAAAGCTTTGAGATCTTTTTTTAAAATGTCTAGAGAAGTCTGAGGTTACTAGGAAGATCATTCCATAATTCTGGACCCTGAATGGAAAATATTGAGTTACGTATTGAATCAAGAAATATTTCTCTAAAAGTAAGAACTACTAAGCGATTGTGATTTAGGGATCTATCCCTTTCTTCTACTTCCTCTCATAGTCAGCATTTCCCCCTTTTTCCACTCTGTATCCTCTCCCTTCTCCCATTTTTCTCTCCCCCAATAGCCAGATGGAAGTGGGGGAGAGTGAGAGAGGGGAGCAGATGCTGGATGGAAGTGGGGAGGAGAGATAAGGAACATACTGGATGGAAGGAAGTGATAAAAAAAAGGGCACATACTGGATTGAGGAAAGAGGATAGAATTAGTGAGATACTGAAAGGGGTGTGGGAATGAGGTGTTATGCTCAGAGGCAAAAAAGTAAAAAAGGGCAGGAAGAGCTAAAAAGGAAAGATTGGTATATCAAAGACAGGAGTAGTGATGGAATGAAGCAAGACAGGAGAGAGGAAAAAACAATCACTGGAAAGAGAATTATCAGAAGACACAGGAAAGCAGAAGAGACAAAATGGGACCAACTTGATGGAAAAATAAAATGTGCAGACAAGAAAGGTAGAAAAAAAGTGTTTTATTTTTAATGTATTACCTGTATAAGTTAGCTTTGAGATACTTTATGTATGTTTAACCTGTTCTGAATAAATATGTGCATCACAGATATTGTTATTGGGTTCAGTGGTTTACCAGACAGTTGATGGGGAGTGAGGGGTGGGGGTGGGCACTAAATTTTCTTCTCATCATGCCCCATGTCTCCTATAAAATGTAAATGCCTAAATTGGTGGGCTTCCCAAAGCCCCGCTGCCTGAAGATCTCTCTAGTTCTGCGGCCAGAACTCTTCAAGCTCTGCAGCTGGTGGCAGATCAGAGACGCTGCCACTAGCTGCAGAGCTTGGAGATTACTTGCTGCCAGTTTAGAGGAGATGGTCTTCAATTGGCAGAGTTTTGGGATCCCCACCAGCCACAGCAAGGGAGATGACTAAGTTTTGGTGGATCTGGGCCTGAGATCCCTGTGTGTTCAGTATAGAGAGAAGTGCATATCTGTTTTTATTTCTCCAGTTCAGTAATACTTGTTGAGTTTAATTTTGGGGGAGTTCCCAGTTCAATTTCTATTTCTATTTGTGATCCCTTGTTTTGTATTTGGTAAAGGTCTGTCTGTGTTTTGTGTGTAAAGAAGTCATTTAAATTTGTTTTATGTGTGGTAGTAATGGGAGGTTGGGATATTCGGGGGAGGGTGCAGAGAAGAGAGGGGATCAAAGGCCCCCTCCTTAATTTCTGCCTTATGCCCCAGTATGTCTAAAACCAGCCCTGTCTATGGCCATTTTTACCATAGGGGTAAAATGATTGAATTTCCTATTTTCTCCATTAATGGCCACACTCCTAATGCCAACTATTTTGTAGGTTGTATGGACACAAGCGTTAATAAACCTGAAATAATCGGTTAGTGTATGGTAATGCCGACATACTAACTGATTTGTATATGCATGCCCGCTTTCTGCCTCCAAACTCTCCCCCTGCATAAAATTATTTTTTTTTAAAAAGCACACAATTTGCATGTGCATGTTCAAAAATTACCATGGGATGCCTCAGTGAACCCCACAATGCTATTTTAAGTTACAGGCACACATTAGTGCATATCATAGCATTGTAAAAAGGCCCTGAATTTTTTTTTCCTTATGTCATCAATAAAGTGCATTCTTCCAAAGTAGTGTGCATTGTTTGCAAAAAATGCACCCTATTCAGGAAGATTATGCACTCTTTCCCAATAATATGCTCATGATTTTTTTTTTTTCTTTATAATTTATATTCTGCATATCCTACTATTCTTTGTGGATTATAAATTATTCAGGTACTCAAAGCATTTTTCTCTAACTGTCCGGGTGGGCTCCCACTCTATCTAATGACTTGCCCAGGGTCACAAGGAGCAGTGCAGGATTTGAACCCACAAACTCAGGTTGCCGAGGCTGTAGCTCTAACCACTGCACCACATATTCCCACTTATAGTGAATATTGTGAATGGGCAGACTGGATGGGCTATTTAGCATTTATCTGCCATCATATTTCTATGTTTCTATGTACTGTGAACTATCATGGATGCATTCACTATAAAGGAAAGAGTACGGTATGTATTCTTGCAGAAGAGTGCATAGTTTGTAAAGAGCACAAATGCTTAACAACGTCCCATCGTAACAGAATAAAAATTAAAAAAACAATGAAAAAAATCCTTAACAAAATGACATGGGAAGCAACATGAAACAAATATTTTCTGGCTGCACACACCTAACCATTAAACCAAATTCAGTTCACTTTTATAAAAACAGCATGTTCCGGAGATTCATGAAACATGACAGAAGAGAAGATGGAAGATAAGTTCAGAACCAATTAGCAACTATTTTTCTTGCATATCTAGCACAGTACAGCTAATTGAAGATCACATAGTATGTCAAGCAATAGCATACAATTTGGAAACATCTCATCAGTCAAAATATTATATTTCTTAATTTGACATTACATGTTATCCTGTATAATCATTCTAATTTTCCTTAATCATCCATTCCATCCTTGGATTGTTTATAATAATGTTCTTCATCAAACTACACATGGTGGCCTAATCAAGAACATCTTATTCTGTTCTGTTTTTCAAGGAAAAAACCTGCTCTGTGATAGACCATCTGACCACTGGTATGGTTTTAATAACATTTTATCTCAATAATATACTTTAATTTGATGTCTGTAAAATTCCCTGGGGCTGATGTACTAACCTGTGAGATGTTCTGGGGTTTAGCAGCCCATCTTTGGTGACAGCATGCGACAAATGCAAACACTCTAGGACCATCACAAAATAAAAATAAAAAAGCAACACTTCAATCAAGTATTGTTATTTTTTGTAAGAAAAAAAAAAGCCTGCATTTTCACCTGTTTGGGCCACATTCTGAATTAATGAAGTTCTTTGCATTGAAAAGGTTGGCCACCATAATATAGTAACATAGGCCCAGATTCACTAAAGATAGTGACTCAGTCGCTGCTGTTGGCCAATTCTCTGGCCAATTTTTAAACAGCGATTGATTCACTATCTAGTTTGCATGCAAATGATTTGCACAGAGGTGCAAATCATTTGCATGCAAACTCCCCGCTCAATCGCTCAGTGAGCGACTGAGTCAGGGCTGAGCCCTGACAATAGTGACAGGAGAAGCAGCCTCCTGTTACTGTTGTCGGGGCTAACGCTGGCTTTTTTTTCTTTTCTTTTTTTTTAATGGGTTAGATATTTTGTGTTTTACACATGCAAAATATCTGGCCAATGAAAAAAAAAAAGCCTCCCCCCCCCGACAAAGCACTCCCTCACTTCCCCCCCTCTCCAAATCCATAAAAATGACAGGAGGGATGCCCACTCCCTTCTAACACCTGCTGCTTCAAACAAATGACAGGAGGGATGCCCACACCCTCCTGCCACCAGATGCCCACCGCTGCCCGTCGACACCATCAAACTATTAAATATGGCAGGAGGGATGCCTGCTAGACTGGTTTCGAGGTTTCCTTATGTCTCGCACCTATCAAGTACGTTTCAATTACGATATCTCTAATACCTGGAGCAATCCATCTGGCATGCCGCAAGGGTCACCACTATCCCCATTGCTTTTTAATGTCTACATGTCTTCATTAGGTGTGCAATTGTCCCAGCTGGGGTTAAAATTATTTAGCTACGCATATGACTTCACGATCATTATCCCATTCACTAACTCTCTCTCGGAAATCACTCCCAAAGCAATGGATGACAGAATTCAAATTGAAATGTAACTCAGAAAAAACAAAATTTTTAGTAGCTTCGCCAACCCGCTTGATACCAAAACATCACTATACATCAATAAACTCAGTTATCCTATTCAATCTACTATGAAGATACTAGGTGTAACACTGGACCAGAGCCTAACTATGAAAGACCAGGTGGACTCCATAATCAGAAATGGTTTCTTCACTCTCTGGAAGCTTCGGTCCATTAGAGCATATTTTGATGTGTCATCATTCAGAATTTTGGTACAATCCCTCATACTGAGTCAACTTGATTACTGTAACATCGCCTACTTGGCAATTTCCCTGAAGAATATACGGCGACTAAAATTAGTGCAAAATACAGCGATCAGACGGATCCTCGGGTTGAAGAAGTTCTACCATGTTACACCTTCCTACCAACTTCTGCATTGGCTGCCGATGGAGGCACGTGTGACGTTCAAGTTTGGTTGTTTCTGTTACAAGGTACTATTTGGTTTAGCCCCTAAATACATAAATGACCTTTTCTCTTTCTCAGCCAACAGACATAAGAGAAGTTCACACTCAAATTTTGTCTCCCCTCCGGTTAGAGGATGTAAATTCAAAAGACATCATCAACATCTCCTCTCACACCAGGCAGCATTATGGGGTAAAGATCTAGAACAATTGCTTACGTCTACTACTTATTGGGAATTTAGGAAACACCTAAAAACATATCTGTTCCTAAAGTACTTAGGCAACTAACCTCATCCCACAATAACTGATCCCTAGAGCTGATAATCACTACTTTCTAACTTTGTTAAATCCATTCAACTTGTAGCATCCTTCAATCAATGTTAACCGGCAGAACATTGTTAAATCCATTCAATCTGTAACATCTTCTAATTATTGTAAACCGCATAGAACTTCACGGTCCTGCGGTATATAAACTGTTATATTATTATTATTATTACTCCCTCCTGCCACTCGATGCCAAGGAATGGTAGGAGGGATGCCCACTACTTCCTGCCAGTGGAGTGCCCCTCTCCCTCGGCCTCCAATCCCCCCTCAGCCCCCTTCCTCCCTTTATCTTTCATTGGGAGTAGAAGTCCCTCTTGCTCCTCCGCTGGCTGCCACGATTTGCAATGCAGGCCTTAGGCCTCACCCCATGCATCGTCTGATGCATCATCTGATATACAGGGAGGGGCCTAAGGCCCTAATGGCTCAAATGCCTCAAGACCCTACCCTTGGCGGGGTCTTAGACACATGAGCCAATCGGGGACTCCCTTAGTCTGCATCCTGGATGCAAGGGGGAGGAGCCTTAGCCTTAAATACTCTTCAGGACCAAGCAGGTCACAGTCACTTGCGCCACTTCTTCGGGCATTTCCTGGGCCCAATTCAGAGGTGAAATAAACTCTCGCTTCTGTAAAATATGGCACTGTTATATTACATGGTTGCAGACATCACACACTAGTTCATATTGATAAAATCCAATGTACGATAATTACATGCTTATATGGATTTATACCCATTCCAGTATAATGAGGGGGGGGGATCATGAGTTGAATTGGGAGGGTGGGAGGGAAAATGCAATTACTGTGCAAGAATGCAGATACGAAATAAGGCATTTTGTTTTGTAGTTCCAAACTTAAGGAATCATTTGCCCCGAGAGATAAGATTAGAGGAAAAATTCAAATCTTTTAAAACTATGTTAAAAACGTGGTGTGTGTTGTTTTTTTTTAAAGAAACATTCAGACAAGATTCGATCCAATCTGAATTAACCCATGTTTTTAAAATAATTTGTGGGTCCTCAGTCAGCAGTCCAGTGAAATCTTAATATTATATTATTATTTTATTTAGGAATGAATGTTATCCTGTATGTTTGTTGTTGTGTGAGTTAGATCTATTCTATCTAACCATGGAGTTCATTTTGTTATTTTGTTTTTATTTGATTGTATCATGTAAACCGCTTAGACCAGTAAAATGAACGAGCGGTATAACAAGAACATAAGAACTTAAGCAATGCCTCCGCTGGGTTAGACCTGAGGTCCATCGTGTCCGGCAGTCCGCTCACGCGGAGGCCCAACAGGTCCAGGATTAATAAACCATTAAAAAAAAACAAAAAAAAAAAAAAGATGCAGAACTAGATAGCATGGCATGACATGAATCTGCAATGAGATAGACTCAGAAACAGCATTAGGAAATATTTTTTCATGGAGAGTGTGGGGAATACCTGGAATGCCTTCCCAGAGGAGGAGGTTGATCAAAAGGGCATTAGAATTTTTAAAGAAATTAAATATTATGATTCCTAATGTAGGAGAATTGAAATCAAACATTTAGGACTTCATTTCAAGCAATGATAACGATTCATTTTTTACACTTCTGAGAAGTCATGAGGGAAACCTGTATGGAGCAGCGATTAAAATTCTGCATTGGGGTTAACCTGTCCTCCCCTGATAAGATTTAAGATTTGACCTTAACCTAAAGGGTGCTAAGAGAGGAGACCCCTTGAGAATCTGAGAAATAGATTAAGTTGAAATGCTCTCAGGAGGTCATTCAGGTTAAGCCAGGGAGATTTGCTGGCCTTAAATCCCGGTTAACGGTCAGGGGTTATCCTGAACGAGTTCTAGATAGGGATCTCATGCTTGAACCTACTACAAAGGATCAGCAGGTGTGGATACCTACATGCATACTGAAATAATTGTGATGGGATTAAGAATGTAGTACCAATTTTGCGTAAGCAATGGAACATTTTGCAATTACATAAAGTTTTTGAGTCTAGATCTCTTGAGAGTTGCATTCAGCCTTCTCCCATTGCCCTAGGTATATTAGATAGATTGTGAGCCCACTGGGGCAGACAGGGAAAAATGCTTGAGCTCCCCTGGGAGAGCGGTACAGAAAATTGAATAAATACATAAATATATAAATTGTGTGAAGGGAGTCATATCAGATGTGGTAAATGTAAGACCTAAGATTTCACAGTTGAATTTAAACAAAGGTTTGGACACCCCACTACTGATCAAAAAATTAAATTGAGACATTTCTTCTATTAGTTAGTTATTTATGAATGAAGCACAGCTCAAGGCTCAAGTTGAGGGGTGGTAGATTCAGGGGCAATGTTAGGAAATTCTACTTTACGGAGAGGGTGGTGGATGCCTGGATTGCGCTCCCGAGAGAGGTGGTGGAGAGTAAAACTGTGACTGTGTTCAAAGAAGCATGGGATGAACACAGAAGATTTAGAATCAGAAAATAATATTAAAGATTGAACTAGGCCAGTTACTGGGCAGACTTGCACGGTCTGTGTCTGTGTATGGCCGTTTGGAGGAGGATGGGCAGGGGAGGGCTTCAATGGCTGGGAGGGTGTAGATGGGCTGGAGTAAGTCTTAACAGAGATTTCGGCAGTTGGAACCCAAGCACAGTACCGGGTAAAGCTTTGGATTCTCGCCCAGAAATAGCTAAGAAGAAAAAAAAAAAAAATTTTTAATTGAATCAGGTTGGGCAGACTGGATGGACCATTCGGGTCTTTATCTGCCGTCATCTACTATGTTACTAAGTTTCCAATATATTTTGCAGGTTTTTTGCCAGTGAAGTTATCGCTTGACCACCTTTTGAAAACCACTTCGGTGGAGGTGGGAGGGCCTGTTCTGAGTCTTTTTCTTTCATTTTTAATTGGTGTGCAGCCTACGCTGTCCTTACACTTTACTTTAGGACACTACATGTGCTAGGTACGCCACTGCCGTCAAGCCCAGTATCCTGTTTCCAACAGTGGCCAACCTAGGTCCCAAGTACCTAAACAGATTCTATGCTGTTTATCCTAGGAATAAGCCTTGGATTTTCCCAAGCCATCTCAATAATGGCCTATTGGCTTCTATTTTAGGATAATGAGGATAATTTTGCAAAAGGATTTTTACTCACATATATAGAATTCATGCTCAAACAGTCTTTATAAAATTATTCCCCAAATGTTATACAACTATTCAAGCTTCGTTTACTGAGTAAAACTTGAGACTTTTACTGCGGCCAATGACATTGTCAGTTTATTTCTAAAGAAAACAAGATTGAGTTTTCTCCATATTTGTTTCACTTTATTTATGGGCAACCTGGAAAGAAATAGGGGAAATGTTGTTACTGGAGCAATCTTTTATCTGCTGACAGTATATTGTTTCATTTCAAAATAAAAAAGAGCAAACTCCTATGTGAAATGAAAGCATTTCAGAGATCTAACATAAGAATAAGGATTGACAGATCACATTTCCTTGGCATTTTTTTATTAAGCTTTTCCTGAAATAATAAATGTCAGACATTTTGTCCATTTCTTTGATGTTACAGTCTTAAGTACGACAGTCCTTCCAATTAATAAAGTGAAAAAATTCCTTCAATTGATTCCATTTGACAATGAGAGGAATAGAATGAATGGAAGAATGGATTAGTAAATACAAACTCATGCAGACAGTATCGTGGGTAGATCACAATAAGGTCTCCTTTTATCAAGCAGTGGTAGAATCTTTTAACAGGGGCCAGCAGGGAAATGTTCCAACATTCATAGGAACTGAATGAGCATCAGAGAATTTACCTCATCAGCCCAATGTAAAAGGCTCTACCCACTGCTTAATAAAAGGAGCCCCATATTACATAGTACAGATGTAACACAGCACATATAGGGCTCCTTTTACGAAGCCACGTTAGCGGCTTTATCGCAAGTACCTTTTTAGCGCGCGCTAACCCCCGTGCTAGCCGAAAAACTACCGCCTGCTCATGAGGAGGCGGTAGTGGCTAGCACGGCCAACAAATTAGCGTGCACTATTA
Organism: Geotrypetes seraphini; assembly: GCF_902459505.1. Taxonomy (NCBI): domain Eukaryota; kingdom Metazoa; phylum Chordata; class Amphibia; order Gymnophiona; family Dermophiidae; genus Geotrypetes; species Geotrypetes seraphini. The sequence continues at coordinate 174,672,175 of NC_047089.1, forward strand.
CGTGCATTAAACCTCTTCGTAAAAGGTGCCCATAGTCTCAGAATATATTCATCATGGCTGAGCCTCATGCTCCCACACCCACACACAAATATATATATACAGTCACTTGTATGAAATCAGTAACATCTGATATGGGACAGACTATACTCAACATAAGCAGACCATGATGTCAGTGTGTCTGAACGCAGAGTGCAAAAGGTCTGCTACTCTTCATCTCCCACAACAAAAAGAAAAGAGAATGTGAGTGACTTGCCACCATGGAAAATAAAAGGCATTCAAATGATTTTTAACCCACTGTAGGAAAGACTAGGTTTGTTTGGAGAAAGGGGAGGCCAGCTAGATTTACTACAACCCTGAACAGAAATAAATGTATTTGGGTACAAGCCTCATGGAGGCGATTAAAGGAGGGAAGGGATGCATTAAACTACCAAACTAGATTGGAAGGCATGCAGGTGTAATGATAATCAACAACACAAAAAGGCAGACCTAGTCACATCAAGGTTCATTCGGAGGATGCTCAGGGACACAGACTATACACACAAACCACGTTCAGTATCATGTGAATGAGATCAATGTGAAGGGTGCTCTCAATGTGAACCATCAGCGATAGGAGTCCAGCTCCAACACTTCACTTCTAGGTAGAGGCGGTAAGCCCCCACCCGCACACCATCATAGAGCACCCAGAGTGTGTTAGAAATCAAAGCAAACTTCCACCAATTAAACCAATGAATAAACAATTGAATAAATCGATATAAATCAGACAATGTATCCTGAGCGACCCCCAAACGAACCCTGCCAGCCGGACCCCCCGAAAAATGCAACCACAAAATCAAAAAGTCACCATACAAAAGAAAAATAAATGAAATACTTATCTGCAAATGAAAATCACAAAACTGCAACACAACTTTTTGAAACCCAGGGTTGCTCAGGCACGGTCTTTCATATTGGATACCACAGATTTCCTTAACAGAATTGAACCCATCAAGGTACAACAGTCGGATTTGCTTATAACCATGGACTTGGAAGCTTTATACAGCAACATCCCTCAGTCTGAGGCATTGAAAATCGTTGATCATCATCTATCTGTGTTACCTCCCAATCATCGCATACCAAGCCTTTTCTGATGGAATTAGCTATTTTGGTACTCCAGAGGAACTTCTTTGAGGTGCGTGGGGAGTTTTATCTCCAAACCCACGGGGTAGCCATGGGTACTACCATGGCCCCCAGTGTGGCTAACCTTTACGTCACGAACTTTGAGGAAAAGCTTCTATATTTGTCCTCGTGGATGTCGTACATTGCCATTTGGCTCCGTTACATCAACGATGTCTTTCTAATATGGACTGACACCAGGGCCAGGTTTGATGAATTCTTGATCTGGCTTAATGCTCTTGACAGGCATTTAAAATTTACAGCTACTGTCAATGTTGCCAGTGTTACTTATCTGGACACAATGGTCAGTAAATCTGATGGGCAATTGGTCACTACGGTCTTCAGGAAATCTACAGACCGGACCTCGTATTTACATTACACTAGTTGTCACCCTGCTAGGTTGAGACAATCTCTGCCTGTGGGGCAATTTCTCAGGATCCGCCGTATTTGCTCTACATTGGTGGAGTTTAAGGCTCAAGCCAAGCTGTTATTCCAACGTTTCAAGGCCCGCGGCTATCCTGAGTGGACCATCAAACGAGCTTACCGTAGAGCATTGTATGCCAACCCTGAGTTGTTGTGGTCCCCTGTGACCAGGGCACCCATGGACCAGCAAGTGTGTGTCATTTCGTTTTCCAACCAAGCCCATCGGATAGCTAGTATCGTCAGAAAACACTGGCATATATTGGACCACCATTCCGTATTTAAGGAAGCTCCTTGTATAGCCTTCTCCCGCCCCAAAAATCTTAAGGACTTATTGTCCACGAGAAGTCGGGAGCACACTGGGGATAGTCACAAGCCGTGTGGTCACTGTGATATGTGTGCTCTATCCCTGTCTATCTCCTGCTGGCAACATCCCCGGACCCAGCGCACATATCAACTAAGGTCTCAAACCCCATGTGATTCTGAATGGGTAGTTTATGTCATCATTTGCCCTTGTGCTTTGTGTTACGTTGGGCGGACCAGCAGAAGGATTAGAACCAGATTGAAGGTACACAGGAGCCGGATCCGTACTGTGACCCATTCTGCCCCCCTCGTACCTCATTGTGTGGAACTCGGTCATTGGTTCACTGACTTATCTTGGTTTGTGCTTGAGCAAGTCCCTTGGGATTTTAGGGGGGACAGACAGTTTCATTTGAACCTCCAGGAACAATATTGGATTTTCCAATTACAATCTGTTCATCCCAACGGTCTCAATGAAAGTATGGAATGGAATACCATTATTTAACTGGTTCTTTGTGGTTTCAGGTTTGATTTGGTTGTCTTCCATAGTTTGTGCTTTATGGCTTCACTCCAGGCACGGGTTTTAGGCTTCTGTGGGCTTCAGTGTGAGAGTGGGTTGTGCTGTTGTGTGATTGGTTGGTGTATGCATGACATTGCTTTCCAGACCGCTTTTAGGCATGAGTGTCGCGCCGCCCGGACACCCCGCCCTCCAGCCGACCTCAGCGTTTTTGTTTCCGTCGGGAGACAGGTTCCTGAAGAAGGGCTCCTCCCCGAAACCAGCGCGGTTGAACCTCTTCTCCTGGCGCGTTTTTTTGCGTTGCAGTTTTGTGATTTTCATTCGCAGATAAGTATTTCATTTATTTTTCTTTTGTATGGTGACTTTTTGATTTTGTGGTTGCATTTTTCGGGGGGGTCCGGCTGGCAGGGTTCATTTGGGGGTCGCTCAGGTTACATTGTCTGATTTATATCGATTTATTCAATTGTTTATTCATTGGTTTAATTGGTGGAAGTTTGCTTTGATTTCTAGCACACTCTGGGTGCTCTATGATGGTGTGCGGGTGGGGGCTTACCGCCTCTACCTAGAAGTGAAGTGTTGGAGCTGGACTCCTATCGCTGATGGTTCACACTGAGAGCACCCTTCACATTGATCTCATTCACACGATACTGAACGTGGTTTGTGTGTATAGTCTGTGTCCCCGAGCGTCCTCCGAATGAACCTTGATGTGACTAGGTCTGCCTTCTTGTGTTGTTGCTAATTTAGGGTTTTGGTAGTATTGGAGTGTATTTCTTGGGTGTAATGATAATGGCAAGTATAGGCAGGTTCCTGTGAAAGTTTTCAAATTATTCAATTGTATGACTGTTGTTATTTGTGAAAAGTTGCTATTCACCAAAAGGAGGCCATTTCTGTGGGCGGAAGATGGGCAGGGGAATCAACCCCTTTAAAAAACAATGCCTAGACAAATGAAACATTTTTTTGAACAATTTCAGTTGCTATATTACTCCTTTATAAGTGACAAAATCTATATTAAGTTGTATTGTCCTCTAGGGCAGAGTTTATCAACTTCTTCAAGCCAAGTACCCCCTAAGTCTAAGAACTATCAACCCAGTACCGCCACCCAAGCTCCACTCTAGACCCCACCCCCATATTAATAGTATTAATTGTAATGAAATTTCTTCCATCCATTTTTCATATACACACAATATAATCTTATTAATACATAATGGTAACCACAAAATTAAAAAAACACAAAGCACACTGTATGCAGAGAAAATCTTAATTATTCATATTCGGATTTTTTTTTTTTTTTAAGAGGTCAAGGCAGATGGCTTTAAAATATGCAATGTCACCTCAGTAAGAACTATAGAAAAATAGAAAAATATAGTGAAAAATATAGACAGCAGATATAAATTCTCAAAAAGGATACATTTTGATCACTAAATTGAAAATAAAATAATTTTCCTACCTTTGTTGTCTGGTGATTTCATGAGTCTGGTTGCACTTCCTTCTGACTGTGTGCCCAATATTTCTTTCTTTCTTTCTGCCTCCTGCATGCTTCCTCTCCTCCAGATCTCATTCTCTTCCCCAATCAACATATTTCTCTGTCCCTCCATGAGTCCAACATTTATTCCTCTCTCATCCCCTGGATCATGTGCAGCATTTTTCACCACTGCCCACCAGCCCCATGCCCATTTCTCCTTTTATCACCCCTCTCCAGTTCCATGCCACATTTTTCCATCCATCACTATGTCAAGCATTCTTCCCCTTGCATCTCCTTCAATCTGTCCCTCTGTTCCCTCTCCAACAACATTTCTCCCTCTCACCCCTTTCTACCTCTTTGTTTACTCCTAGCAGAATTCTGTGCATCTCTCCTTCACTTCATTCTGCTCCTGGATCAAACATCTCCCTCCTTCTCCCCTTCCACCTTCTGTGTATCTCTTTCTCCTTCTCATCTACCCCCATGCTCAACACCTCTCTCTCCCTTCCTTGTGCCATGTCAAATCTCTCTATCCCCCTCCATGTACCATCTTCCCTTCCTCTCCTCCATTATTTGCAATTTCTTCTCCCCTCACCATGCATGTCTCCCTCAACTCTCCCATCTTTCCTTCTTCACACTCTCCCCTCCCACTTTGCCACCATATTTTCTTCCTCTTACCTCTTCCCTCCCCCTGTGCCATCAGATATCTTTCCTCTCCTTCCCTGTACTCCAAGGCTTGCTTCTTCGGGTCACAGTATCAGCAGTGATTCTCAGGTGATACCCGCTGCTAACCTGGAAGTCTCCCCTTTGCCGCAGAGAGACTTCCGAGTCAGCGGCTGGCAGCTTATGGAAATTGCTGCCAATACCACAACAAGTTTCAATGATGATTCGCTCCCCCCTGCCATGCCCTCAATTTGATGCTGATTCAGCTCGCCTCCGACTCCAACCTAAAGTAGCAGTGGTAAACAGGCTGCTCCTGGCCTGCCCACCAGGGTGTCCCTCTGCCGCATCATCAGTGATGTCATCAGTGATGCAGCAGAGGGAAGGCCTAAGCGGGGAGGCCAGGAGCAGCCTGTTTACCACTGCTACTTTAGGTTGGAGTCAGAGGTGAGCCGAATCAGCATCGAATCAGGGACGGGGGGGGGAGCAAATCATCACTGAATCTCGTCACAGTATTGGCAGCAATTTCCACACGCTATCTGCTGCTGACTGGGGGGGGTAATATATCCATTTAATTGAATCAAGCAACGCTACTGTGTACCCCCAACAAGTGGCTCGTGTACCGAAACACTGCTCTAGGGGAACTGGAATGTCGCATATAAAGACAACTGGTAGGTGATTACAGTCTTTCCTGCTTCAAAAAGCACACATTATTTCAGATTTTCTCACATAGCCAAATGCTCATTGCCTTCAGTTTTCTGACTACTTTCAGAAACACACTGGCATGTAGGGCCACAGCAAAGCTTTCCATATCAATAACAAACTGCAATATAAAATCCCTAATAAGGTGCACTTTGGATTTGGTTCTATAAATGATGCCCAAATTTGGACACTGATAAAAATTAGTGATAAGAGCTAATCCATAAAGTGTAGTGTTTATAGAATAGTGTTTGGCCCTGGGATCCATGCCCAAATTTACTCCAACTGAAACTTACAGCCTGTTTTACAAAGCCGTGCTAGTGGCTGCCGCATGGCAACAGCCCCAAAGCCCTTTAAAACTCTATGGGCTTTGGGGCCGTTACCGCGCAGCTTTGTAAAACAGACCCTTAGTGTAAATTCTCACATCTAAATAAGGTGTGGATCTTTCTAATTCTATAACACTATATGCAAATTTCCATGAATGTCCCTGATCCGCCCATGCCCTTCCTATGGCTACACCCCCTTTTCTGATATGTGTGGACGCCGGCACCTAAAGATGCGTGCGTAAATTTAAATTAATGCCAGTTAGCACTGATAATTATTAGTGCGCAATTGTGATAATTGCCTTGTTTGTCAATTAAATTACACGCATAAATAGGTGCCATATGTAGAATTAGTGTAATCATGGAGAACAAGGCCACATTATACAGTGCGGGCAAAACGGGAAAAACAAAAGACAATAACTCTGTTATGTTAACTTCTTGTATCCTGCTATATCCCCAACACATAGGTTCAAATCACACAATTATCTTTAAAAATACATCTCAGAAATCACAAATATTAGAAAATGTAAATTGGAAAAAAACAATTCAAACTTTTACGTGAGTCAAACTCATCAATCTATACTTTTGATAAAAAAAAGCATAGAAAAGCCAAGTTCTAAAGGAAATGAATCCCATCTCTCCACTATATAGTAATAATAAGATGTTTGATGTATTTGCTTATTCTTTATACCTTTAACATATGGGAAAGCAGCAGTAATCGGTCATAACTATGACATCCTCAAAATATACTAATCAAATCTGGAAAACATGAAAAGATAGCTAGCAATTACTAGCAATATAAGAACATAAGAACCAGTGACGTACCTAGCATATGTGACACCCGGGGCCCATCATTTTTTGACACCCCCCCCATCTGTATGAAAAACATGATTTTTAGTAACTAGCCACATATCATACATGAGTACCTAGGAAAAGGCAACATTTTACATACTGCAGTGAGCAGTACAACATCAATACACCCATTGTAAAACTAAACAAGCCAGACTAATACAGATCAATCCTGCACTCAATCCTAACAAAAAACATGTCTTTCGAACATACAGAATACAGAAAACACCTTCGCCTAGTATGGAATATGTCATCACAAACTAACCCCTCGCCCTTTTACAAAACTATAGTGTGGATTTTAGCCACGGTGGTAACAGCTCAGATGCTCATAGAATTCTGAGCATCAGAGCTGTTACCACTACAGCTGGCGCTAAAAAACGCTCCACAGTTTTGTAAAAGGGAGGATAAAATAGAAATACATAAACAAAGTTTAAATTGAACCAGTAAGAAGCTGGACCTGCATACAGTGCACCACAGAAATAGTGACACATGTCTCCTAAAGCAATAAATAAATACAAAATTTTTTTCCTGCCTTTGTCTTCTATGGTTTCTGCTTTCCTCATCTTCTTGTAACTCTCTTCCTTCCATCCACTGTCTGCCGTCTCTTCCCCTATATGGCATCTTCTCTCCTTCTATGTCCCTTCCAGAAACTATATGCCTCCCCCTTCCATCTCTCCTTTCACCCCCATTGGTCTGGCATCTCTCTCCTCTCCTTCCCTCTCCCACACCTCTCCTATGCAATCCCTTTCCCTTTTCCCCCTCATTTTCCTTTTCTGCATCTGTCTAGATTACGTTCTTACTACCCTCTCATCAATGTCCTTTTTTACTGTCTACCTAAAGCTTGCCATCTCTTTCCCTCACCCCTCCAGTGTTTCCCTAACTCAATCCTTTTCTCCCCATCATGTGCCCTCCTTTTATTTATCCCCTCCTTCCATCATGTAGCTTCTCCTCTCTCTGTCCACTTCCATCCAGCGTCTGCTCCCCTCTTTCTCTCCTCCTATTTCCTTCCTGCAATTGCTCCCTTATCTCTCCCATCTGCACTTCCATCCAGCATAGGTTCCCCACTACCATCCAATGTCTGCCCTTTCTCTCGCCATCCACCCCTCTTCAATCAGCATCTGCCCCTTTCTCTCCCTCCAATATCCTTCCCCTTTATGTCTGCCCCCTTTCTCTGTACATCAATTCTATCAGCATCACTCTTCCATACCACCCTGCCCCCTTTCTTTCCTTCCACCACTCTTCCATTCCAGCAATCCTGCTCCTTTCTCTACCTTCATGCAGCAAGGTCCCACGATGATTGTAGCTGCCAGCTGCCAGTCCACCCCACTCCGATGTACTTGCTCTGGAGCGGACTCAGCAGCCGCATGCTGGAAGGTCCCGCGATGACTCGTCTGCTGACTCTGCTCCAGAGGAAGTAAGTTACTTTGGAGGGGGTGGAACCGGCAGACGCAGGGAGTTGTGGCAAAGTCCTGCAATGACTGCGTCTGATGGGTCCACCCCCTCCGACATAACTTACTTCTTCTGGAGCAGAGCTGACAGACGAGTTAGCGTGGGACCTTCCTGCACCTCAGCACGGCTGCCAACTCTGCTGCAGCAAAAGTAAGTCAGAGGTAACGTGACCATTTATTTTTTTCATCAAAAGGTGACATCTATTAATTGATTATGTATCCTTTCTTTCATTTCTTTCTTTCTACACTCAGGCCCAACAATTGTCCCTTTCTATTCCCTCCCTTCTTCCTTCCCATGTCCTTAGTGCCCCCAGTGCCCCCCGTCCTGTGTCCTTAGTGCCCCCAGTGCCTCCTTCCACACTGGATTTTACTAAGCTGGGGAAGAGCTTCTTACTGTGAGCCAGCAAGGTAAATGCTTCGATGTTCATAGGAACTGAATGAGCATCGGAGCATTTGCCCACGGGAAGAGGCTCTTCTGCAGTTTAGTAAAAGGAGCCCTAAATGAATTTTGCCCTGTTAAGTCAGCTGCTGGCGGGAAGAGGAGTAGAGTATAACCAGATTTTTTATTTATTTATTTTTCCATACTCCTCTCCCAGGGAAGCTCAGAACAGTTTACATGAATCTATTCAGGTACAATCTAGCTAGTATACCTGGGCAATGGGGGGATGAAGTGACTTGCCCAATGCCACAAGAAGCAGTGTGGGTTTGAACCCATAACTTCAGTGTGCTGAGGCTGTAGCTTTAACCACTATACCACACTCTCCTATTGTAACCCCCCTCTATTTTTTCTGTACCAAAGTGCTGAGGATCCTAAACTGTAGTCATGGTATCCAAGTGGCTTAGCTCAACACCCAGCCAGAAAAAAAGGAAAGTCAGAAGAAAAATGAACATTAGCTACTCTTAACTTTGATTTTAAGAGAACTGGCTAGGATTAAATGTTTTGAAAATCTGATAAAATATACAAAGGTTATAAACATTGTAATGAATAGCCAGACTAGATGCAAGGTGCAAAAACAAATTTATTGCACCAATTCAATAATTTGTCTTTAAAATGGTTAAAAGCAAATAAAATATTTTAATAAGTTATAAAGTGCTTATCATTATAATTTAATAACATATGCCTAACTGGATCCAGTATTCTAATATTCTAACGTGTTTCAGCATTCACTATTTATCACAAATACATACTGATGACTGAACAACAGTGTTTCCTTTACAGTACAGAAACCTTTCTTTCTATTTCACAGTTCTCAGGGTCATAAATGCCATTTAAAGTCATAGAGTCTTAACTTCAGGTAGGCAAAGTTGTTCTTAGCAGAAATTAAAATGACTTATGTCTTTGGTGAATTTTACTTATCTTTGTTCTTCATTCTTCAATCTTCAGGCCTCTTTCCTTCATCTGTTCTTCTCCCTACACCTCTCTAAGTCAAATAAAAATAAGAGGAAAAATACCCTCACTCCCTATATGTAAGTTTCTTAAGTTTGCCTGTCAGCTCAGGATACCTAAGAACTGTTCCACTAAATAAGATTAAAAGAAATAAAAATAGTTTTTATAACTGGAATTCTATCTAAACTATTTTTTATTTTCCTTAAACTAACTATTTTAGCAGACTGAGTTCTCTTCACTTACATTTTTCCATTTTCTTAGGCAGACATTAAAACACACAACTTTCTCACATACCAATTTGCCTTAAATCTGTTCCAAAAATCTGTTAGTCATACACACAATTTTTATTAAAGTTTCATTCATATACCTCACCTTCTATCTCACTTACTCTCATTTACACACAGAACAAAACCAGAACCGTTTTCCCTTCTTCAAAGACAACTCAGTCTGTTTAACTGTCACAAGACAGTTGATGTCCCTGCAGACTTGTGCAGCCAATCAGAAACATTCTTACATTAGCACAGATTCTCAACACATTCTAATCAATATCTTTACTCAAATAGCTCTGCATTAGGAAACTACCAACAGCAGCCAATCAGAAACATTCTTACATTAGCACAGATTCTCAACACATTCTAGTAACAGTTTAGAATCTGCTTTAACACCTAAAGTATTCAGCTTTAAAACAAAATCACTGAATTCAACCAAAAACATTTCCGTAAACAATGTTCTGTGAAAACATCTCAATATCTAAGCCAAAAGAACTATATCCCACTTCCCATCAGCATGTGCCATCTTGAAGGAACAGCAACATTCCAATCAATATCTTTGCTCAAATAGCACTGCATTAGGAAACTACCAACAGCACCTCTGCTGAATGTGGGCTCAACATTCCACAGCACAACACCAGCACAAATACTCCACAGTATCTGACACAACACATGGCCATATGCCTCTGGAAAATGGATCAGGTATTTAATTTATATTATAACCTTAGTTATATTATTGTGGAAATCTATGCTCTCTAACCGCTCTCTGTTGTCTCTAATCAGCAGGAAGCGTTGTCGAGAAGCCCTTCTTACCTGATGCTATCTCCTCTGCCAGGATAACCTGTTTGTAGGAGTTTTAGAATGCCCTACCTAATTTATGTCAAGTGATTTATAACCAATTCTCCACCGTTCATTGGTATCAAACCTTTCACATTTCTCTTGCTCTTTGTTTTCTTCTTAAGCGGTTATTAGTTAACCAAGCACTACAATAAATAGTGTCATTATATAAAGGGTTGGAAACATTTCTCCCCTGAGATGTATGAAAGTCATTATTGATGGAAACACTGAAGAGGAAAGGGAGTTCATTTATAATCGTTTTAGAAGTATATGTTATCCTCTGGTAGAGTATTTCATTGTACTCTATGGGCAAGCTCAAAGTGAAAATGGAAGTGCTGATTGATATACTCTTGATAAATACTGACCTTAAAATATAATGGATTCTTCACAACGGTTCATATTTTACCAAGGTTTTAGTTTCATATACTTCCTTCACATTGGCGAAGCAGCAGAATAGATATCAATCATCAAAGATCCTAGTCAGAATGAGCGTAAATGAGCCTTTGATGGCCTAGGACAATATTTGCTTAAATCCACAAGTTGTCTTATAAGAGTTGAAGAGCTGTCCATGCAGTGAAATATAATCAGCTCTGTGAACCAGAGTTATTCCAGTCCTAGTGAAAACATATTCCTTTAACTGACCTAGCAGTATGTGAACCTTGACTGGTAACAGATAAACTTCTTATAAATGACATTAGCATTGAAACCATTTTTGTTAACCTGGAATTCCAAATAATAATCATTCAATTACATTTTCTGTCATCAACTTGACATTATATATATATGGAAGCTTTTAATAAAATGTACTTTTGAAACCTGGTGAAACTAAATCTATAAATATGTTTAATTTAAACCATAGAAACTGATGCAAAGATTATTCCTTTATTCAAAGGCCATACCAAGCTGGACAAAAACAGTCTTGACATATTCAAGCACATTTCTAATTTCACATGCAATTTTCTTTAAATTAATCCCCTTATTTTCTAAGTCCTGTTACTCTATCTTATCTATCACTGGGTTTTACTAAACCGCTGAAGAGCTTCTTACCGCGGGCCAGTGAGGTAAATGCTCCAACGCTCATAGGAATAGAATGAGTGTCGGAGCATTTACCTCACTGGCCCATGGTAAGAAGCTCTTACGCAATTTTGTAAAAGGAGCCCTATATCTTTGCTGTCTATTAAAATGTTTTATTGTATATTACATTGGCATATATGAAGAGGCATTTTTGATAGTGTATCTAAGTCCGTCTTTGGACATTTCCCACATGACTCCAAAAGTCAAGGTAAGAAAACATACATTTTCCAAAGAGCTAGATGTCCAATTTTTTTTGTAAATTACCTATTTAGACATCTTGGTCCTTAGGATGTTTAACTTTCTGGGTCATTTTCGAATACAAAAACGTCCATGTTCAAAATATTCAAATCAAGCCCATTTGGACATGGGAGGGACCAGCATCTTAATGAACTTGCCATGCAGATATCCCAACAATGAGGCACCTTAGAGGGCACTGCTGTGAACATCACATAAAGGGTGCTAGGTAAATATTTCATCAGAACCTTCTTTTAGTATATGGTAAGTTTCAAGTTTATTAAAATTTTTGATGAATCGCTTAATCTTACTTCAAAGCGATGAACAGAAACAATTAAAATTACAATATTAAAAAAATAAAAACATTAATTTAAACATAACATTAAAATAAATTAGACTATATCAAACGTTAACAAAACACGAGTAATAGGAAGAGGGGATTTGAACTACAAAATATTATAGAAAAGGAGGTCAGGCAAAAACACAAGGATGGGAATTAAAATGAATGGTCAAATACAGCATTAATGAATTCAGAGTAAGACTTATTAATCAAAAGCGTCTTTGAAAAGGAATGTTTTTAAATTGGTCTTGAATTTATCAACATCATGTTCTTCTCTTAAATAAATTGCCCTCCCAAACTCCCCCAAAACCCACTATACCCACGTCTACCACTCAAAAACTCATATGGTTACACATGTCACCTAAATGACACTGCAGCAGGTTTTGGGTGGGTTTGGGTGGGCTCACACTTTCCACCATAAATGTAGTGGTTAGAGTGGCTTATGGGCCTGGATCCTCCTCACTATGGTTCACTAGCCCACCCACCAGGCTACTTAAGATACCTGTGTGCTGCAGTACTAGTTCCCATACCAAGTGCTGCTGTCTAGAGACAGGTATGTACTGTTTCATTTACATCTTGGGGGGATGGAAGTGGGTCAGTGACCTCTGTTTGTGTGTGTGTTGGGGGGGGGCATACTTTCTTCTCTCCAGTGGTCATCTGGTGAGTTTGGATATCTTTTTGGCCCTTATTGATTTTTCAAACAGGTCTAACTCCGAATGTCTAAATGAATCCCTGGATGTCTTGAAAAAAGGTTTAATATCCCTGCAAGAAGTCCAAATCCCACCCAAAACATGCCTCTTGCATGCCCACTTAACACTTAGATGTCCTGGAGGGCGAATGCCCTACCAGACGTCTAAAATATTAGTTTCAAAATAGGGAATTAGTCATTTTGGTGATTAAAACATCCAAGTGCTAGTTTATGCCTTTTTTGGACATTTTTCTCTTTAGACAATGAGCCCCTTTGTATTATAATATGAATTTATTAACTACTTTGTCTATTGGCTATGTTTGACTTATTCTTGAAGTACCTGGCCTAATATACTGGCACCTACCTCAATGACGCTTAGCAATGCCTAGGTGCCGCTAAGTGTGATTCTATAAAGGACGCCTAGCAGTTGATTGACAACCACGTGGACTGACGCCCACAAGTTAGGGTGTGATAAGGATCCAATTATAGAATCAGACCCATTGAGATCTCTAAGTTTGTCCCCATACGCCTTATGATGAAGACCACAGACCTTTTTAGTAGTCTTCCTCTGGACCAGCTCCATCCTGTTTATATCTTTTTGAAGATGTATAGGAACTGCTTATGAAGATATAGTATATTTAAACATTCTTTTTAATCAAGCCCAGTGACATATAAATTAACATAAACAATAAGAAGAACTATAAAACAGTTCTAAAAGCATGAAGTGGGTGATGCCAGGATTAAAAGGAGAGAGAGAGACTGGGTCTGGAGAAAGGAGGCTGCTGGCTATACATTTTTTTCCCAGTGGCCTACAGGGATGCATTAAGGGCCTGAATTAGTAAGGGGTTTTTTTTTGCCTTTGGACACAGAATGGGAAACAGTCTTGGTGAATCAAATCCTTAAGAAGCTGCAGATGTATTGTAGAATAGATCTCCTTCCGCTCTGCACATTCTTCAATTTCAGGGGAGAAAATAGAGATGAGGAGGTGGAAGGTCTCAACTGCTGGATCCTAAATATGAAGAAAATTTGTCAAAGCCCAAATTAGTAGATCTTAATTTTTAAAAAGCCTGTAAAAAAAAAAAAAAAAGATAACATTACTGAATAAAGAATCAAGGGGGTGATATTACATTATATTGCAATACATTTATAGACTGCAAAACCTTCCAGATTGATGTTTTTTACATAAGCAAGAGACTGTACAAAACAGCGAATTACAGAATTTGTGACTTAGGGCTCCTTTTACCCATAAATTACCGCCTGCTTAAAAGGAGGCGGTAGTGGCTAGCGCATGCGGCATTTTAGCGCGCAATAAGTGCACACTAAAACCGCTAGCACACCTTTGTAAAAGAAGCCCTTAATCATTAATCTTACAAAGATGCTAGATGTGTTAGATATGTTGTAGTTACCACTACTTTTATCATAATAATAATAATAATAACTTTATTCTTCTATACCGCCACAATCTTGCGACTTCTAGGCGGTTTACAACCAAGAGAGCTGGACATTCAGCGAATTACAATATGCAAATAGTCAGAGGAAACACAGAGTGCAGAGACTTTAAGAAAGCAAAATTATAGAAATACAATTTGCTGTGCAAGAGTATAAGATATACAGTTTGGTAAGTAATGTCTGAGAGGACCTGTTTGGAATAGGCTGCACAGTTCAAAAAAATACTACTTTTATCATAGGCAGCACTCCAGGTGGTCAGGTATCATAAGTGTTCCTATACAATGGATGCTCACTTATTTACATACAGTATAGGAAGATATATGCCTTTATTAATTATTGGGACTGACTGTGTTTATTGATGACAATATTCAGATTGCGGGAGGCAGCCCGGATATTCAGTGCCTATGACCCCAGCAGATGTCAAGTCAGTCCCAGGATTGAATGCACAATACAAGTATTAGATGAATGATTTTTATTCCTGTATGACTCTGTTCCTGTATGACTCTGTTCTGTCCTATACTACAATGCAGTTCATTTCTATCCATATGCTTTTATTTGAGCTGTTCCTTTCATCTAGCAGTCCTTATGCCTGAAATAAATTACCCGAGTTTGTCCGCCAAGCCCCTTCCCTTGTATAAAAGCAGACTGAAAACCCACCTTTTGATACAGCCATCAATCCATAACCCTACTCTTCCCTGCCCTCCAATCCAGCCAGCAGATTAACTGTTCCCCTTAACAGTGGCGTACCTAGGGTATGTGGCACCCGGGGCCCATAATTTTTTGACACCACCCCCCCATGTAAAAAAATATTTTTTGTAATAACCCTGAAACTGAATAAATGGTCATAATAGAAACAGGCAGTGAAAATTTTCTTTTATTGAACCTCATATATGTAACCATTATTCCAAACATACCATAACATAACATAAATTATGTCTGAATTGTCATGACATCAGAAATACATATGGAGTAGTTGCAGGTGATGCTTGGGACAGTTCTGATTGTGTTAGTTCGGTTTTATGTGTTTTTTGAATAGAAGGGTTTTTACTTCTTTTTTGAAGGTTTTGTAGTTTGTGGTCGAGGTCAATAGGTTGTAGAGTTGGGGGTCGAGTGTTGCAGCTCGAATGGCTAGGAGGTTGTCGAACTGTTTTTTTCTTTTGATGTTTTTGGTTGGAGGCTATGTGAATTAATTACCCCCCCATTCCACACACATTAATTCTCTTCCATTTTTGTTCCCATTATAAAAAACACTGATAACTTCTCAGAAAAAAAATACATTAAAATAAGAAGTGAAAACAAAGGCCCCTACAGATGAGAACATAACATAAGAATAGCCTAACTGGGTCAGACTAATGGTCCATCATACCCAGTAACCCATTCTCATGGAAGCCAATCCAGGTCACTAGTACCTGGTCAAAACCCAAAGAGTAGCAACATTTCATGCTACCGATCCAGGGCAAGCAGATGTTTCCCCCATGTCTTAATAACAGACTATGGACTTTTCCTCCAGGAATTTGCCCAAACCTTTCTTAAAACCAGCTACGCTATCTGCTTTTACCATAACTTCTGGCCACTTCATTTTTAAGCTGAGATCTTTCCTTCCAAACAGAGACTTTGCTAGATGTCAAATACAGCACAAGGTAACTTCACACGGACTTAGCTGTGCAGGAAATGTGAATCTCCTCATACACCCACCATACAGTACAAAAATGTGCAAAGGTCTGGTTTTTTCTTTTGATCACTACATAGCCTAATGCCACACAAGCAGCACTGTTACAAACATATTCTGAAGGTCAATGCTATGGTTAACAAAGTTTCCTTCCTTGGACCAGAAGGAGATACTGACAAACCACTGGAAGAGATCCCAAAACAACTACCCAGGAACAACACCCAAAGACCCACTCAGTGTGTGAACCAGTTGAGTGGAGTGGACTAACTGGGGGGTGGAAATGGGCCCGGAGTTTGCTCAGCAGAATTTCCCAGATCACCTCTTCCTCTCAACACATTGACCCGCTGCCACTACCACCACTAGGAACACCTCACTGGGTAGGCCAGCAATGCTATACACTTTATAAAACACATTATTATATTTTCTTATAAAGCACATATTTTAACTGAACTCTCTGACATCCTCAGCCTTTCCATTCACAAAAATAGAAGGAAGAAAAGTTCCCATTTCTTGCTGTCTCATGTCCCCGGCCTATACAATATTTTTCTTCTGCAGACCCTTCAAAAGTCTGACCAAATTCAGCCTATTGAATTTGTTTATCGATTCGATTTTCTTGCCCAATTGGGTGGGTTTATTTTATAGCTTTTTCACCCCCCTTTGGCTTCTCCTAACCACACTGGCGCTGTGGTGTAAATAAAATAAAGAAACAAAAAGGACTTTTCCTCTCTTGTTAAATCCTAGCTCACGTTTGCGGTCTAACACCAGCTTTTGCAGGATACACATTTCAAATCTGACATATTGTAATCACAAAACATAAAATAAAATTAGTTTTTCTACCTTTTTGTTGTCTGGTTATTTTTCAAATCTTGTTGGTCCAAGCCTCTGGTTGTGTTCTGATAACTTGCTTGCCAGGGTCTCCTTCTTTCTTCTTTCTCCGTGCTAACCATCCATCTGCCATCTCTGTCCTCCCCTTCCGTTTCCCTTCCCTCCCCCAGATGTCTGGCATCTTTCCTTTCTTTGTCTCCCTCCACAGATCCACCTTTTCTCAACTACCCTTTCATCCAGCAGCTCTCCCTCCTTCCCCACCACCCCAGGGTCCACCATCTCTCCCTTTCTTTTTCCAACTACCCTCCTAACCATTATCTCTATCCCCCCCTCCACACCATCCCTTGTGTCCAACTTCTATCCCTTTCTGTTCCTTCCCTCCCTAAAATCCATGTCCATCATCTCTCTCTCTCCTCTATTTTCAGACCCATTATTTCTTCCCACCCAAAGTCCAGCATATGCACGTCTTTGAACCCCTCCCCCTTCCCTCCGTGTACTTCTTCAGGAGGCCCCCCTCCTGAAGGCCTGTCCCCCCCTTGAAGGCCTGCCTGCCTGCTCCCCTTGAAGGCCTGCCCTCCCTGAAGGCCTGTCCCCCCCTTGAAGGCCTGCACCCCCCCAAAGGCCTGTACCCCCCCCCGAAGGCCTACACCCCCTCGAAGGCCTGTCCCCCCTTGAAGGCCTGCCTGCCTGTTCCCCTTGAAGGCCTGCCCCCCCTGAAGGCCTGTCCCCCCTTGAAGGCCTGCACCCCCCTGAAGGCCTGCCCCCTTGAAGGCCTTCACCCCCCCGAAGGCCTGTCCCCCCCCCTTGAAGGTCTGCCTGCCTGTTCCCCTTGAAGGCCTGCCCCCCTGAAGGCCTGTCCCCCCCTTGAAGGCCTGCACCTCCCTTGAAGGCCTGCACCCCCCTGAAGGCCTGCACCCCCCGAAGGCCTGTCCCCCCCTTGAAGGCCTGCCTGCCTGTTCCCCTTGAAGGCCTGCCCCCCCTGAAGGCCTGTCCCCCCCTTGAAGGCCTGCACCCCCCCCGAAGGCCTACACCCCCCTTGAAGGCCTGTCCCCCCTTGAAGGCGTCAGAGGAGGGGCGGGACCGTGGCGGAGGAAACAGCCGAAGCAGGCAAAGATCGCTAGCATCGCGATCTTGCTGCAGGCTGTTTCCAGACGCGACACCCGGCGCAGGGGGGGAACCGGACCGGGAGCACCCCCTCAGGGCTTGGCACCCGGGGCGGACCATCCCCATGCCCCCCCTTGGTACGCCACTGCCCCTTAACTGTATCCATGACATTCTGTTTGTCTGTCTTGTTTGTTTAGATTGTAAACTCTTTCAAGCATGGACCATATTCTTTGTGACTGTTCAGTGCTGCATATGTCTAGTAGCGCTAAAGAGATAATTAATAGTAGTAGTAGACTTGATTTGGCATTCTCCTTTTGGTAATGCATCAAGTTTTAAGTAAGCATGAACAGAAACATGCAGAAATAAAGCCATTAGTTAGGTCTGAACATGAATCTGATTATGTAGGTTTATCAGCATGTAGCCTGGGTTTTATATAGGTCACCAAAACTTGGTGCACAAATTTAGGTGCAGATCCCAGACCTGCATGCAACCAAATTAGTTAATGAGCTACTAACAATCAGAAATTGGTGTTAATTGGCACTCATTTGGGTTTACAGTATATACCGATCTGCCCTGTGCCCTATTCTTATAATGTGAATCTACATTTTAAAGTACAAAACTCAAAACGGGGCATGACCATAGCAATGGGGCATGGGTGGGTCAGGGGCATTGCCAGAAATTAGGCACAATATTATAGAATAGAGTCATTTATGTGCCCAACTGCCAATAGTTGTGCGTCCTTAAGTAATATTCAGGGATATATGTTATAAGAAACCAAGGTCAGAAAGAGGTTTCTATGTAATCAAAAGAACTGACCCTTAAGGGTAATCTGTCTGTAGAGGGTGATCAAAAAGCACTATGTAAAATGCTCAGAGATACGAAACTCTGAAGGGAAGGCTGTAAAACCTCCCTTTGTGAAGAGTTCACCTTCCAGTCATTGCAACTTCATAAGCGTTTTTTTGATCACGCTCAAAGACTAGGTAATTCAGAATGAAGTTAAAAATATTATCACTACTAGTTCAAAATATGCTGATAATCTTTTTTCTTCTTATAAGCAAAGAGTCACTGCATGAATCAGTCAAAAATATGTTCACTTAGCTTAAAAAACAGGTTATGGGGTCCCAACATGGCCCCGTTTCGATCCCTGCCTCAGGAGACCCGACTACTGCATATTCCAAAAGCTGTTCTGGGTACTTTTTCAAAACAATCCTGATAAGCTTCGTGACAAGCATTCAATAGTTGTGCGTCGGCATTTACACCAGCTCTCAGTAGGCTTAAATATTGCATCCACAGTTAGGTGCGAGATCTGTGTGAAACTAGTATTTCATAAACGTTCCTATGTGCAAGGAGTTCTTTCAAATTACTAGTTTAGCACAGAACTTTCTGGCACCACACTTTTTACTTTTACTTTCCTGCTGAAGCAACACAGGACAAAGAGATTACTTTAGGACTAATTCTGATCCCCAAAGTTTGGTAATCATATTTTGCTCATTGCCCAACCCCTGATGCAGGCATTGTATGCCGAAGCATGGCTTGTATTGGGTCAATAAAGTCAAGTCTCTCTTCATTGAGGCCCTTTGTTCTTTTTTTTTTTTTTTTTTTTTTGCTGTACCTCACTTTGGGCACCATTTATAGAATTCCCCCCCCCCCCCCCACCCATGTGTAACTGCGGAGTCTGAATTAAAGGCAATACTGTACTGGTCAGACTTGCATAGTCTGTTTCCTGTACATAGACATTTGGTTTAGGATGGCCTGGAGAGGGCAAAGATGGAAACTCCAGTAATATGGAAGATGAGGACGGTCCCAGGCAGACTTTTATGGTCTGTGTCCTGCAAATGACAAGATGGTTTGGATAGGCTGGAGTGGGTTTTCACAGCAACTCCAGTAGTTGGAACCTAAGGATAGTGGTTGGCGGTCTTATATGGTCTAATGTCCCAGAAATGCCACAGAAAGGCAAGTTAATCATGAATTAATAACAAGTGTGACTGTTGGGCAGACTGGATGGACTGTTCATGTCTTTATCTGCCATCATTCACTATGTTACTATATAACACATGTGTAAGCCAGACATGGTCCTGCTTGCTTTATTCAAATTGAATCTAAAGAGAGAAAAAGTATCTGTAACCAGATAGCACTGACTGACTAGTAACTTGAAGGATACTCTTTCTTGAGCCTCATATGCCACGGAAATCAAAACATCAAATAGTTTAAGATCAAAACTGTCAGTCTTGCTGTCTGAGGCAGAAATTCCTGCCTCGGTATTTGATGGTTATGTGAGAGTTAAGGTGGAAGGTCGGATAAACTGCCAAGGTCCATTGTTTCCTATGACCCCAGCAGATGTCAAGTCAGTCCCAGGATTGAATGCACAATACAAGTCACAGAGCAAGGCAAAATTTGCCAGTGCAAGTAAGTAGTAAGAGAAAAACATAATGTGCTCCATTTGTGGTTTCACGACCTGACAATTTCCTGTAGTCTAATCGGATTGTAATGTTAAGTGATAAAAGAGTTAGAATGAAGTCATTGTGCTTGTGGAACAATGACTTTTGGTCATGTTCTGTCACACATGTTGACAGAATAATCCTGTCAACATATGTCATGACTAGTTTTTAATGTCCTAGCTTCACTGTGCTTGTATGATATAAGCTGAAACAGTTCTTATACAGTTCAGTGACAAACTGTGATAGCATAAGGGCTGCATAAGAACATAAGAATTGCTGCTGCTGGGTCAGACCAGTGGTCCATCATGCCCAGCAGTCCGCTAACGCGGCAGCCCTCTGATCAAAGACCAGTGCCCTGACTGAGACTATCCCTATCATGGTATGTCCTTGTTCAGCAGGAACTTATCTAACTTTGTCTTGAATCCCTGGAGGGTGTTTTCTCCTATGACAGACTCCGGAAGAGCGTTCCAGTTTTCCACCACTCTCTGGGTGAAGAAGAATTTCCTTATATTCGTACGGAATCTATCCCCTTTCAACTTTAGAGTGCCCTCTTGTTCTCCCCACCTTGTAGAGGGTGAACAACCTGTCTTTATCTACTAAATCTATCCCCTTCAGTACCTTGAATGTTTTGATCATGTCCCCTTTCAATCTCCTCTGTTCGAGGGAGAAGAGGCCCAATTTCTCTAATTTTTCGCTGTATGGCAGCTCCTCCAAACCCTTAACCATCTTAGTCGCTCTTCTCTGGACCCTTTCAAGTAGTACCATGTCCTTCTTCATGTACGGCGAACAGTGCTGTACGCAGTACTCCAGGTGAGGGCGCACCATGGCCTGGTACAGCGGCATGATAATCTTCTCCGATCTGTTTGTGATCCCCTTTTTTATCATTCCTAGCATTCTGTTCACCCTTTTTGCCACCACTGCACATTGTATGGACGGCTTCATCGACTTGTCGATCAGAACTCCCAAGTCCCTTTCCTGGGAGGTCTCTCCAAGTACCGCCCTGGACATCCTGTATTCGTGCATGAGATTTTTGTTACCGACATACATCACTTTACACTTGTCCACATTGAATCTCATCTGCCATGTCGATGCCTATTCCTTGAGCCTGATTATGTCACGTTGCAGATCTTCGCAATCCCCCTGCGTCTTCACTACTCTGAATAACTTTGTATCGTCTGCAAATTTAATCACCTTGCTCATCGTACCTATGTCCAGATCATTTATAAAGATGTTGAAGAGCACGGGTCAAAGCAATGAGCCCTATGGCACCCCCTGGTGATGCTTTTCCAGTCCCAGTATTGTCCATTTACCCCCACTCTCTGTTTCCTATGCTCCATCCAGTTTTTAATCCACATGAGTATTTCACCCTCGATTCCATGGCTTGCAATTTTCCGAAGTAGTCGTTCATGCGGAACCTTGTCGAACACCTTCTGAAAGTCCAGATATACAATATCGACCGGGTCGTCTTTGTCTGCCTGTTCACTTTCTCAAAGAAGTGCAGCAAGTTTGTCAAACAAGATCTGCCTTTGCTGAAACCGTGCTGGCTAGTCCTCATCAGACTGTGTCCATCAAGGTGATCGATGATGTGGTCCTTTATCAGCACCTCTACCATCTTTCCCGGTACTGAGGTCAGACTCACCGGTCTGTAGTTTCCCGGATCTCCCCTCAAACCTTTTTTGAAGATTGGCGTAACATTTGCCACCTTCCAGTCCTCAGGAATCTTTCCCGTTTTGATCGACAGATTGGCTATTATTTCAGCAGTTCAGCTATGGTTCCTTTCAGTTCCTTGATGACCCTCGGATGGATACCATCCGGTCCCGAGGATTTATCGCTCTTGAGCCTATCAGTCTGCCTGCATACCTCTTCTAAACTGACTGTCAACCCTGTCAGTTTCCCGTTTTCACTTCCAGCATATATCCTGATGAGTTCCGGTATGCTGTGTATATCCTCTTCGGTAAATACAGACGAAAAAAACAACATGTTCAGTCTGTCGGCAATTGCCTTGTCCTCCTTTATCGCTCCCTTTATTCCTTGGTCATTCAACGGTCCCACCGCTTCCTTCGCGGGTCGTTTCCTCTTAATATATCAAAAGAACACCTTGAAGTTTTTCGTCTCCTTGACTATTATTTCCTTGTAGTCTCTTTTGGCCCCTTTTACTGCCTTATGGCACCTACGTTGATGTTGTTTGTGCTTATTCCAGGTTTCGTCTGTTTTTGATCTTTTCCATTCCTTAAATGAGGTTTTTTTTGTCTCTGATCGCTTCCTTAAATTCTACAGTGAGCCATGCCGGTTCTTTTTTCTTTTTCCTCTTTGATCCCTTGTTGATACATTGTATATATAGGTTTTGTGCCTCGGTGACTGTATCCTTAAAAAGAGACCAAGCTTGCTCTAGCGTCTTTACCTTCTTCCCCACCATGTGTCTCATCCCTTCATAATTCCCATTTTGGAAGTTTAGCACCATGGCCGTCGTTCTGTACAAATGTTTTGTTCCTGTTTCCAGGTTGAAGCGGATCATATTGTGATCGCTGTTTCCCAGTGTCCCTTCTACTTCTACATCCTGTGCTGGTCCTTGTAGCCCATTTAGAATTAAGTTCAGAATTGCGTTTCCTCTTGTGTTTTCCTTGGCAAGTTGTTCCAGGAAGCAATCGCCTACAGTTTCCAGGAACTTGGTCTCTCTAGCACAGCCGGAGGTGCCGAGGTTCTATTCTATCCCTGGATAGTTGAAGTCGCCCATGATAACCGCGTTGCCTCCTTTGCAGTTGCGTTTAATCTCATCCGTCATTTTTTCATCAATTTCTTCCAACTGCCCTGGGGGGCGGTAGTAGGTGCCTATCCTTGTTTCCGGTCCATTTATTCCTGGGATTTTGACCTATAGAGACTCTAACTTATCCATTTGTTGTGGCATACTCTCTCCAGTAGATTCAATTCCCTCTTTGACGTATATGGCAATGCCTCCTCCTTTTTGAGTCACTCTGTTTCTGCGGTATAGTTTGTATCCCGGTAACACCATGTCTCAGATATTTTCATCAGTCCACCATGTTTCCGTGATGCCGATGATGTCAATGTTATCCTTTTGTGCCACAGCTTCTAATTCACCCATCTTATTTCTAAGGCTCCTTGCATTCGTGTACATACACGAGTTTGTAGCCTGTTCCTTCTTACGTGTCCTTCCCTCTTGTGTCCCTTTTAGTCTGTCTTGTCTGTGATCTAGCGAGTCTTCCCCTCCTTCTTGTACGGTATCCTCCAGGTATACCAGTTCCCGAATCATCGACTCTCTCTCCCGGTCGACTGTCGGCTTTCCCCTTCTTCCTAGTTTTAAAGCTTCTCAACTTCTCTCTTGATATTGCTTGCGAGTAGCCTCGTTCCGTTTCTGCTGAGGTGGAGTCCGTCCTTCCTGTAAAGCTTGCTTTTCCCCCAGAACATCATCCAGTTGTGCACGAAGTGGAATCCTTCTTCCTCACACCAGTGCCGCATCCATGCATTGACTGCTTGCAGCTCCATCTGTCTCTTCTCATCTACCCTGGGTACCGGCAGGATCTCCGAGAATGCTATCCTCTGCGTTCTAGTCTTCAGCTTCCTTCCTAGCGCCTGGAACTGGTCCTTCAGTACTTCTCTGTTGTAGTTACTGCTGCTCACGTTGTTTGTCCCCAAATGGATCACCACTGCCGTATCTTCTTGTTCCACGCTGTCGATGATCCTGTCGATGTGGCTCACTATGTCTTCTACCTTGGCTCCGGTAGGCAGGTCACCAGTCGATCCAGTCTTCCTCCTACTATGTGGCTGTCGACTTCTCTGATGATGGAGTCCCCCATGATGATTGCTGTCCTCTCTATCTTCTCTTGATTCTTCAGCCGCAGGGCCGTGTCCCTGGTGTACTCCCTTCTCTCCAGCCGTAGGTCTGTGTCCTCCGTGTACACCCATCTTCCCTCATCTTGGCGTTGGCTCACACTGGACTTATTTTCTTGTGGGTCCCCTCCGCTGCCTCAGATCCTGCTGCTGTGTTGTCCTGCTGGCGGGCTTCACTCTCTGTAGATGTGTCCCAGCAGTTCCACTGATGTTGGTGATTTTCCATGGTCTCCCTGTATGCCTCCTCTATGAATTTCTCCAGCTCTCGGACCTCTTCTTTGATGGTTTCTTCTGGCATGATGTTCTCTGCATCCTTGTCCTCCTCCTCCTCCTCAACTGCTCGAAGTGCCTCCAGTTCCAGTATTCTGCCCTCCAGGAGTATGACTTGTTTCTTCAGGCTCTCCAGTTCTCTGCATTGAGCGCAAATGTAAGACTGCCTCCCAGAGGGGAGGTAGTCATACATATGGCAGACGGTGCAAAACACTGGGTAGCTCAACTTTCTACTTCTATCTGCTGCTTCCATTGCTGTCCTCCCGTCTGCTGTGGGTGTCCTCTGCACCTACTGTGTCCTCTGTGTCTGCCTGGTTGTGTGTCCTCTGTATCTGCTGTGAGACCTCTGTGCCTGCTGTATCCTCTGTGTCTGCCTGGTTGCGTGTCCTCTGTACCTTCTATGTGTCCTCTGCGGCTGCTGTGGTCTCCTTCAGTGGTGTCTCGTCCCTTCTCAAGGCCCTTCACAAAGGCGCTATCGCTAAGGTGAGCGCCTTTAACACTCGCCTTTGACGTGCGCCGAATGGCTGGGCGCCATTGCCCCCTCCCCTTTTAAGGAGGAGCTCCATTCATGCTCTTTGGTGATGTAGGAGGGGTGTGTGGAGCTATCCCTCACCACTGCCCTTCACTGTCTCCTGCCTTCTCCCCTCTGCTTCTCTCCTCTGCCTCCCGACTCTCCTTAGGCAGTGATCACCTCCTGACTCTCCTTCTGCTGCACTGCTCTCCTCGCAGTGATTGTCGTTGCCTCCTACCCTTTTAAGGAGGAGGTTAGGTCCTGCTCTGTGGTGATATCGGAGGGGTGGGCGGAGCTATCTCTTGCCACTGCCCCTCACTGTCTCCTGCCTTCTCCCCTCCGCTTCTCTCCTCTGCCTCCTGACTCTCCTTAGGCAGCGATCGCCTCCTGACTCTCCTTCTGCTGCCCTACTCTCCTCGCATAATAACAAGAAAATAGAAAGTCAAATTTGAGCATCAATAGAGAACTGTGGAGACAGGCTCTTATATACAATCACATTTACTCTGTCTGGGTAATACAGGTATTGGCTTCATCTGTTATGACAGAACTGTATGTAGTAAGGCTATGCAAATCAAGCAACACCTATGACTCACGCATTATAAATATACTTAAGGAGGAATTCATCAATGGGCGCCACCGCCTTAGTGCGTGCTAACCACATTAGCGTGTGCTAATGATTTGTTTGTACTAAATGCTAAAGACAACTACTATATTCCTATAGGTGTCTTTAGTATTTAGCGCATGCTAATCGGTAGCGTCCATTGATGAATTCCCGTCTTAAAAAATAAAATGCATACAAGAAAAATTTGAGATAAAAAGGTAACCCATAAAAAACAATACATATGGAATCCACAGGATAAGGCTATCCGAAGCACAGTGGATTCAGCCTTTTGTACTAGGCTTGGAATTGTTGGACAGGTGATTCTAAAGCAGAGGAGCCCAAACCAAAACTCAGTTTCCTTGTAGCTCTACCTAGCCAGGTTTTCAGGATATCCCTAGTGAATATGCATGAAGTTTTTTTCATTTGGATGTACTACATTCAATGTGTGCAAATATGTGTCATGCATATAAATTGGAGATATCCTGAAAACTGGATTGGATAGTCTAGCAATGGGGCAACTTGAGCTCTATTTCACTAAAGGCATGAACACTCACTATAGAGGCCATGGAGCACTTACATTGTTTTAACCAAAAGGCTCTGGGCCTCCAAAACCAGCACTGGTTGAGTGTCAATCACGCAATGGCACCGAATGTAGAATCACATCCACCATCAAACATAAATGTAGGCCAGGGTTTCGAAGGCCTACATTTCTGGTGTCTATGTTTGATATGAATTGTGTCTATGGAGGTGCCTATGGGCATCTAAAGTCATTTCCGGTGTTAACCATGCCTACTTAGACCTTGGACACCTCCATAGATGTGATCACTGTGCCATTTTTAGAGGCACTGGTGGGTGCCTATATTTATTAAATAATTAATTTTTAATTGTTTTTAAACAACATGGTTATTTATCATGCCGATTAAAACCAATTACACTTCCCCCTCCCCATTCGCGGTTTCCACACTCGCGGTTTCACAAATTTGAGATTTTTTTGGGGGGGAAAAAAACCCCATATTTTATCACGTTCCCACCTCTTTCCAGCCTTCCTCCGGCATTCCGGCCTTACCTGGTGATCTAGCAGGCTTTCAGGGCAGGAGCGATCTTCCTATGTTCCTGCCCCGTGCAGATCGCCAATAGGAAATGGCTGCATTGAGCTCCCGCCATAGTCTCGAGAGACTACGGGAACTCACGGTAGTCATTTCCTATTGGCGATCTGCACGGGGCAGGAGCGTAGGAAGATCGCTCCTGCCCCGAGAGCCTGCTAGACCACCAGGTAAGGCCGGGATGCTGAGGCGAAGGCAGGAGGGAGGCGGGGATGGTCAGAGCCGGACAAGAAGGTATTCGCGGTTTTTCTCCATTCGTGGTCCAGCTCTGCCCCTATCCCCCGCAAATACCGAGGGAGAAGTGTACACCAATTATGTTAAGTGGCGATAGGGTACCTACTGCTTCCTAACTTACAGCATTGTTTTTAGAATGAGGCCCTCTGGGCCAAATTTTATAAATGGTGTCCCAATTTTTGGCGGCTATAAGTGTCCCACCAGCCAATTGGGATGTATGTTTAAAAACAAAACAAAACACCCTGAGGCAGGCTGCCTACACCGTAGGCATCTGTCGCTATTGAGGGAGACGTTTAGGGATGCTTAAGCTCACCCAAGGCTAGGTGTGGGTTTGGTCATAGGCGATGGATGAGGGAGGCCACAGGGGCTGTGGCCTCTCCAAAGATTGGTGGTCTCTCAATTGGTGCCTGCCCTCCCACCCACTTCTTGTTGTCCTAATTTTTAAATCTTCCGGCAGGTGCCACACTGCGTCAGCGTGCAAGCCTGCCCCGGAGCACTTCATTCTACTTCTGAGGGCAGGACTACTTGTTGACATTGCGCAGCGACTGCCTGAAGATTTAAAAGTACAGCGCCAGGAGGACGTAGGTGGGTAGAATCCACACCGTAGGATTCCGTGGAGCTAGGGCGGAGCTCTTGGGCCCCCCCAAACCAAGCAGCATTCTGCTGCCTATGGGTGTGGTTACACCCGAGGTGGCCTTAAGCATCTCTTTAGGGACGCAATAGGCGCCTGAAACGTAGGCCAGCAAAATGGGAGGTGTTTTAGGTTTCTTGCCAATCAAAGTCATAGGGGCCATTGGCTTCTGAGACAATCAGGGCCTTAGGTTCCTCCCCAGTGCATTTCTGAATGCACTGGGAAGGCCTGCCATTTTACAGTGGCAGGTCTGCCGGTAGGAGGGAATGAGCATCCCTCTTGCCAGCCATCAGATAAAGGTATAAGATTGTTCAGTGGGGATCGGGGGTGGCAGGGAGATCTTGGAAGTGTCACAGAGTTAAATGAGAGTGTCAGGTGAAGTCAGGGAGTGTTTGGTGGGGTTCAGGGGATAATGGGGCCAATGGCAGAAGAGAGTAGGCATCCCTCCTGCCTGAAGATGTCTCGGGAGGGGGGAGGGGTGGCAGGAAGGAGTGGGCATCCATCCTGCCTTGGACTGTGTTAGGAGGGTTCGCAGTTGCAGTAGGAGGAAATGGGCACTCCTACTGCTGCAGACATTTTTTTTTGGGGGGGGTGCTTTGGGGTTCCATTCTAAAGGCATCAGAGAAAAAGAAAGAAGGTGACACAAGTGGCTTCTATGATTTTCAATGTAGGAAAATAAATAAAAACAATAAACAAAGGTGACCTTTTATTAAGGCGTGCTAACTGATTTAGCGCGTGCTAAATGCTAAGACATCCATTATATTCTATGGGTGCCTTAGCATTTAGAGAACGCTAAATCAGTTAGGGCACCTTAATAAAAGGACCCCAAAGTGTTTTCTATCAGAAAAAATAGTGACTCTTTTACTAAGTCATGGTAGAGGTTTCTACCGTGGCCCAGAGTGCTAAATGATCTGACGCTGTTCCTATGCGCGTAAGAATTCTATGAGTGTCGGAGCATTTAGCATTTCATTGTATTTTGCTTCATGTATTCAAATACATTTATTCTATATCCTTTATAAGTTCCATATGTTGATTCTGTCTGTTGTACCTTTCAACATTTCTCATATCTATTTTTCTAGTTGTATTTATGTTAAATGATTCATACATTGTTGACTGATTTGATTAGCCTTTTGAATATACCCTGTCATAACAGACAGTACAATTATTATGCACAGAAATCAAATTTAATTGTGTATAGAAGCCTGTCTCTACAATTCTTTTTAATATTGACATGATCAGGAGTGTCAGATATCTTTTTCATTGGGCTTGTCAGTCTTTTAGTTTGAAATATTATCTTTATTTTGTCTAAGGAAGGGAGGAAAAGAAGGATGATACGGTCATTTATTTCACCCTGAAATGTATTTCATGACATAAAATTACATTTAAAAAGAGTACACAGAGGATGGAGGCTTCAGCAGGAAAGGACCTTGCTTGGGAGCCTATGTACTAAGAGCTCCTTTTATTAAGATGCGCTAGCGTTTTTAGCGCACGCACAAAATTATTGCGTGCTAAACCACGCGGTATGCTTCTAGAATAACGCCAGCTCAATGCTGGCATTAAGGTCTAGCGTGCACGGCAATTTGGCGCGCACTATTCTGTGCGTTAAGGCTCTAACGCACCTTAGTAAAAGGAACCCTAAGAGACATTAATGCAAACACACAAGTTAAAATGAGTTTAATGAGAGTGCATTTGAAAACATAAATACGAGGTGGTGCTAAAAATTTCTCAGCCCAACCAACCAGCTTCCTAAATTTTGAGCATTATTTTGAAGACTAGCATTGTCACTGTAGCTGAAAAAAGTAATCTTATCTTGTTAAGTGGCAATTTGCAGAAATTGAATTCTATGTTTTCACATTGTTTTAGATCATTGATTGAACCATATCCACATCATTCTCTTTTTGGTTGAGCTGAGAACTTTTCAGTACCCCCTTGTAAACAAAAGGTTATTAACACTGCAGTAGTTCCTTAAATATGGTCATATTTTTTAAAAGGTACCAGGATTATTTTTTATTTGGCAGTGTATTTAATATGCAAATACTGAGGTAATAAACTAATTCCCGTTCCCGTATAGTCTGATTTCTTTGCCTGGACAGCTCATCCTTCCACTAAAAGGAGATTTAGGGGAGAAGTTATCAATGCAGGCTACTATTACACTGAGTTATATCACAATTTTGGTTGTTTTAGCACATGGGGCTCCTTTTACTAAGGTGCACTAAAAATAACTCAGTTTGTTTTAAAATAAGCAGACTTAACAGTAAGGGCCTTAATAGGAGGGGCCTTAAACAACCTGGTCCAATCAGAGCCTTAGGCCCCTCCCCGGTGCATCCGGGGACGGTCCACTTTCCACCCCCCCCCCCCAACACACACACACTATGCCATTGATACTGCCTTTCTGTGATACAATCAAAGCAATTTACAGACCAAAATAACTTTGTATATAACTGCAAGGGGGGCATAAAATAGGGGGAGCATGAGAGCCCAGCTATGTCCTGTTTGGGCAGCTATCTGCTGATATTCACTGGGAGATAGCCAGTTATCTTCCAATGAATATAGGCTTTGCCGGCTGTCCAAGTGACTGGCTATTTTTTTCTGTTGTTTGGCTGGCTAAGGCATGTGGCCAGACAGACCGGCCTAAAAAAAGCAGGTCTATCTTTGGCTGTTAGCCTTAGCCAGCCAGCAAATGAGAAGTGGCTTTTTCAGCTAATTGTGATCTGCTGAAATGTGACCCAGATATTCAGTGCCAGTCACCCTGGCACTGAATATCTGGGATTGCCGCTGACCACAGGAGGCAGCTGGACTTCCTCCCATGGTTTCAAAATCAGGCCCATAAAATACTAACAGTTGTGCATGTTAAATGACACACTTAGAGGGGCATTTTCAAAAAAAATGTTCAAGTCAGAATTGGGATGTTCATTACATCCCCCAAAAACATCCATCTTAGAGCCATTTCAAACAGGAAAAGTGCCTGGGTTTCCAGTTCAAAAATGGCGCATAGATGGATGTTTATGCACAGAAGACGTCTAAACGGGGTCTTCTGTGTATACAATATATAATATAATTTGGACTTTTTATAATAAACTTAGATTTTTGCACCTTAGTTTCTCTCATTGCTGTATGGAAACTCATTGTTCATCCCTACTTTTGTAACTGTGGTTTGCTGAGAAGAGTTAAAAAGCTAAAACGGTGGTTTCAAACAAATATCTGTTTGGATGATCTCCTGATGAAGCTCAGTTGTGAGTGAAATGGAGATGCTCCATAGAGCTGGTTACCACCTATGAAATCTGGAATACCATGTTATCCAATCACTTCCATTAGGAACCTCAGGCACCTATGCTAAATAAGCTAAGTACATAAAATGTTAGAAAGTCTTTGGAACCCAGGATTAGTGGCTAAATATTTAAGCATTACTATCAAGATGGTGATTGTGACAGGAAGACTAATTTAATATAATAAAACGCTAGGCCGTGCATGCACACTCCCATCGCGTGGGTCCATTTTCTGTGAGCTTTAGCAACCCATAGGAAGTGCGCATGCGCGGCTTACGGTCCTGCCTGCGTCAGACTTTCGACGCACGTGGGGATCATGAGAGGAGCCACCGCCGCGTCTTTCAACTAAAAAAAAAATACGGCAAGGTGGATGTCGGCCGCGGCGGCTGCAGGCCGCGGCAGCTGTAGACCGCCGCGGCCGAGCACGGAGACAGGCCAAAGTTTTTTTCAACTTCTCAAAGACGCTGCAGTGGCTCCTCTCACGAGCCGCTCCTACGTCGGAGAAGGCAGCGATCGTGAGAGGAGCCGCCAGGAAGTTACACTGCTGGGGGGCATGGGCTGTTAGGTCCGTGCAGGCTCCTCTCTCGGTAAATAAAGGGAGAGGGAATGCTGCGGCTGCTGGACAGGGAAGTAGGGAAGGAGATAGGAAGAAAGACACAGGAACAGGGGCAGGGAGAGAGACAGAAAGACAGACAGACAAAGGGGGCCAGGGAGGGAGAGACAGAAAGAAAGACAGCGGGAGGAAGAGAGACAGAAAGAAAAAGACAGGGGTATGGAGAGAAACAGAAAGAAAGACAGACATATATTCTAGCACCAGCGGGAGGAAGGGAGACAGAAAGAAAAGAAGAAAGACACAGGGACAGGGAGAGACACAGAAAGACAGACAGACAAAAGGGGCCAGGGACAGAGACAAACAGAAAGAAACACAGCAGGACAGAGAGAGAGAGAGACGGAAATAAAGACAGACAGATAGACATATATTCTAGCACCCATTAATGTAATGGGCTAAAATACTAGTATTCCATAAAAAATAAACAAAAAGAAAAATAGAGTTTGAGTATAGTCAGTATAGGGAGATAAAAAAGAACGAACAAAAGCCCGCAATAGGCAGTTCTGACAAAGACAAGAAATATGATCACGTAACACCCTCCTATTGAGTGTATTTTTCATTATTGAAATATTGTACTGCCTTTTTGTGTGCTTTGTATCATTACTGGAATGTTCAGTCCTTTTTATTTTGTGAACCGCCTAGAACTCTTTGGGTGTTGGCGATATAGAAAAATAAAGTTATTATTATTATTATTATTACTGCATTGGCTGCCAATGGAGGCACAGATGAAGTTTAAGGGCTCCTTTTACAAAGGTTCATTAGGACCTTAACGTGCGGAATAGCGCGCGCTAGCTGCTACTGCCTCCTCTTGAGCAGGCGGTAGTTTTTCGGCTAGCGCGCGCTAATCCTGTGCGTGCGCTAAAAACACTAGCGTACCTTTGTAAAAGGAGTCCTAAGTTTGATCGCTTCTGTTTTAAGGCTTTGTTCGGTTTAGCTCCCAAATATATAATTGAGCTTTTCTCTTTTGCAGACATAAGAGAAACTCACATCTGAATTTTGTTTTTCCGCCTGTTAGAGGATGTAAACTTAAAAAAAACATCATCAAAATCTTTTTTTCTTATCAAGCAGCGTTATGGGGTAAGGATTTAGAACAATTGCTTTTGCTTACTGACACTTATGGGGAATTTAGGAGACATCTAAAAACATATCTGTTTTCGAAGTATTTAGGCAGCTAATTCGTAAAAATTTTATTATGCACTATTTTGATCATTTTAGGATTCCTTTTATAAAGGTGCGCTAGCGGGGTTAACGCGTGTGGCTTTTCATCATGCGCTAACCCCCCAAGCTGGCCAAAAACTATCACCTGCTCAGATTGCTGTGAGCACTTGAGGTTTCTATATCCACCATTAAAGTTATAGGCATACATATGAGAACAAAGGAATACATAGGATTCATGGTTTACCAATGATTTCTATTATAAGATAAAAACAAGATAAAAATAAAAATAATGGTGCATTAGATAACGCGAAAATAGAAAATAGAAAAAACGAGGAAAGTATTTCTCTAATTCATCAACTTTTAACATTTAAGGGAAGTCTAAAAAGAAGAGCCATTTTCCAAAATGACATGTGCAACTTACAGTATAAACACCAAAAAAAAAATCCAACAGGTACAAGAATGTCTGTCTGGTATCATTTTGAGAGAAATGGCATCAGACATTTCTTATACATTTTAAAAGCTCCTTGAGAAACTTTTTGTTTAAAGATGCCTTTGACCTGTAACTCCCCCAAAACGCTATTGCAACTCCTCTCTTTTACATTCTTCCACTTCCCATTCCTTCTATGCCTTTCAAATATGTTTTTTTCTCTTTTCTATAACACATTGTAGTTCTACCCCCCTATCCTTGTGTACCAGTTAGTATGTGTACCTGTTTTGTTTTAATGTTTTTATTGAGATTAGCTTTTTTTAAAAAACTATGATACTTTGGGCTCCTTTTACAAAGGTGTGTTAGGGCCTTAATGTGCGGAATAGCGTGCTAAAATGCTTCTCTTGAGCAGGCAGTAGTTTTTCAGCTAGTGTGCGCTAAAACCGCTAGCGCACTTTCATAAAAGGAGCCCTTTATCTATAATAATAAAACCCTAAGCGCGCATGTGCACTCCTACTCGCGTGTTCTTTTTCCGTGATCAGTAGGTCCCTGGCAGGTAGGAGTGTGCATGCGCGCTTAGGGTTCTGTTTCCATGTAAGTACACTCACGGATCTCAAGGTGATGTTGTTCGGTCTGGCCTGCTCCCTTAGTACCTTGCCGTAGTGTATTTTTAAGTTCAAAGACGCGGCGGCGGCTCCTCTTATGATCCTTACCTGCATTGGCCCCGTCGGGGCAATAGCATGCAGGTTTGACGGTCGCCATAGCATCCCCTGAACCATTTTCTTCTAGATCAGGTCACCAACTTCTGCTTTATTCTACCCACCTAAAAAGTGCCCAGTTTAAAAAAAAAAAGCCCCATATGCAGACAAACCAGCAAAGAGATTTTTTTAAAAAACCCAACCCAGAGAGCAATTCACAATCAAGTTATATCCATCTGTCCATCAATAAAGAAAGTGCCAATTTTTTTTTTTTTTTAATTCCTCTTTTGCTCTCTTTCCAGTTTGTTCTCGCCCAGTGGAGATCAGCGGGTCAAGCCTTCCATAATCCTGGACAGGGGGAGCAGATAAGGGGTGCTGCAGGACAGGGGAAGCAGGGAAGAGGTGCTGCTGGACAGGGGGGAGGTAACAGGAAGGGAGGCCTACTGCTGGACAGGGGGAGCAGAGAGGAGGTGCTGTTAGACAGGGGGGGGGAGGTAAAAGGAAGGGAGAAGGTCTACTGCTGGACAGGGGGAACAGGAAAGAGGTGCTGTTAGACACGGGGGGAGGTGAAAGGAAAGGAGAAGGCCTACTGCTGGACAGGGGGAGAAGGAAGAGGTACAACTGGATAGGGGGGAGGTAAAACAAAGGTAGAAGGACTGCTGTTGGACAGGGGGGATCAGTGAAGGGGTGCTACTGGACAGGGGGAGATGTAAAACGAAGGGAAAAGGGCTGCTGCTGCACAGGGGGAGCAGGGAAGGGGTATTGCTGGACACGGGGGAGGTAAAAGGAAGGGAGAAGGGCTACTGCTGGACAGGGGGAGCAGGCAAGGGGTGGTGGTGGACAGCCGAGGAAAGAGAGAGACAGAAAGAAAGACAGACAGAAAGTGGCCAAGGAGAAAGAAAGAGAAAGAAAGAAAGACACACACATCTATTCTAGCACCCGTTAATGTAACGGGCTTAAAGACTAGTGTTCTTATATTTTTATTGGTGTACTTCACTTAGAAACAATTGATAAGCGATCTGATCAAATACTAATAAACCTTGAAACCTTGATTCCTGCAGATCAGAGGGGCAGCCTATTGTACAGTTTCAATCATAACTCCATTATTTTGTATTGTGAGCCCGTCAGGAAAAATCCAATGTACCTAACTGTACACAATTACAATCACCTTCCACCCTGCAGGTGTCTCCTATATTTAGGTTCAGTAGATAATTTGGTAGTTTTGGAGGATTCACAATTTTCACTACAAATGTACTATGTAGAGTGGAATATGAACCTGGATCCCCTTGTTCACTGTCCACTGCACTGACCACTAAGCTACTCCTGGTAACCGCTTGCTGCTCTGTTGGGTATGCCGATAATACCTACAGCTATCATAGAAGTGGGAGGAGGACAGCATCTACTGGGAGATTAAGAAGCGGTCAATCCTTCCAGTGGTCAGATGGTCAGTTGGAGCACCTTGTTATAACTTAGATGTGATTGAAACTGGTCAAAATAAAGATGTCTACTTTTCTTTTTGCCTTGGATGTTTCTTCCTGTTCCATTATCACCAAGACATTCTAATTTTGACCCCACTTTAGTCCTGCCCAAAATATGCCCCCAATATACCCCTTACTATTTGGATGAAGTGCAGTGCTAGTATTCCAGCTCATGGTCCAGTCCCTAGTCCTTGGTCTCCTTGACTACTGCAACATCTTCTATCTCCCCTGCTCCGCAACAATGATAAAACTACAAACAGTACAAAACACAGCCCTGAGACTAATCTATTCACTAAGAAAACACGACCACATCACCGAGGCATACCTCGACTCATACTGGCTCCCAATTCAAGAAAGAATACTATTTAAATTCTACTGTCCATAAATGGTGACAGCCCAGCCTACTTGAACAACCGCCTAGTCCAAACTACCACAACCAGACACAGGAGAACCCAGACATCATTCATATACCCTCCAATCAGAAACATCAAACGGAAAAAACTGTACGATGGCCTTCTAGCCACACAGGCAGCAAAACTAGACAACCAACTCTCCAATCTACTAATCACGACCCCCAGACTACAAAACTTTCAGAAAAAAAATAAAAACCCTGCTAGTCAAGAAATCCATGAAGACTAACTAACACCATATGAAACATTTCAATCCTCTGAAGCAACCCGCTCTACTCTGTAACATGTCCAGAAATCCTCTTCTGTAATCTGCCTTGAACCACAAGGTAATGGCGGAATAAAAATCACTAATGTAATGTAATAATGGCTTAGGTACACCCAGAAGATTTATTTATTATTTATTAAAAAAATTTCGCACCCGCTTAAACCTGAGCGGTTTACAAACTACAATCATAAATATGAAATGACAAATACATAATCAGAGTATATTACGAAGGTTCTCTTACAGCATAATTATTCAGTTAGTGAAGATGTTATTTAATTGGCTTTAATTAAGTGTTTCAGATTGTGGAGCTTACATCTTTTGGTGGCAATTTATAGAATTTCCATAATAGAGTTTTAAATTTAGTCCTGTATTGCACTGATAGCCAGTGAAGGTTTGCAGAAATGGTGTGATGTGATCACGTTGCTTACAATTTCTATTAGTCATGCTGCAGCATTTTGAATTAATTGGAGTTGATGCCAACATTTTGTAATCAACCACTGAAGAGTGCATTTCAATAATCCATCCTTGATGTTGTTATGTCATGGGGCACTATGTCATAGATCAGTGTTCTTCAACCTTTTAACACCTATGAACCGGCGGAAATAAAATAATTATTTTGTGGACCAGCACCGGTCCGCGGACTGGCAGTTGAAGAACACTGGGCTAAGACGTGCCCATCTCCACCCCAGACCCTGTCCCCATAATAGTACTAATTGTACCATTTTTTCCATTCATTTTTCATATATACACACACAATATAATTGTATTAACAACACATAATGGTTAACCACAAAATTAAAATACACAAAGCATACTGTATGCTTTTCCAACATTCATTCCTACCAGAAAACAGATAACCCCATGCAAATGTAAGACCAAAAACTAAAAGTACTAATATTTACAAACAGACCCTAAGATGCAAGACTCTGCAAGCAGTACAAACCAGAGGAAAAGAAACAAATGCATTTCTTCCTGAACAGACAGCAGATGTAAATCAATCACTAAATAAAAAAATAAAAGCATTCCCCCTACCGTTGTTGGCTCTCTCCCTCCATGCTGTGCCTTGACTTCTGGCCTGCCCCCCGGTGTTATCTTCGGGCCAGTCCAAGGGGTAATCAGCTCATAAATCAAATCTATAGTCCAATTATCCTGGGCAAAATGTACCCGGTAAATGCTAGCGTAAACCCGCTCTCCCCATGATTTTTTTTTTTTTTTAATCTTATTTTTCAGGGACACACCATCACGTGCAGGAAATCAACCTGAGCGGGCGCCCCCAAAGGTCCTTCCATCCCTTCACTAGCCGTACCTCCTTATTATCTAGTTGCACTAGCTGTCACCGCTGGGTCGCTATACTCGCCAGTACAAAAATCAGAAAGCCGTGCTCAATGTATTTGGGATCAAGGATGCGAGTTTGGATTAGCGAGATATGAAACATGCAAAAATACATTGGGGGAGGGGGGAAGAGCCACGGCTCTAACATGCTTAAGAGCCAACTATTCCAAATGACTGGGGGGGTGCTAAACCCAACGGAAATTACCCCTTCTCTGGCCACAGTCAAGGAGTTTGCTCCATACTGGGGGAGGGGGAGCTCAAGAATCCAGCAGAGCTGCCTCCTATGAACTTCTGGGGCCGAGGTGGTCAGCGGCCTGGGGTTGCACACAGTCTGGCCCCTTCCTTTAACCTCCCACTAATTAAAAATGAAAATTGCTATTCGTGCTTTGAGATGGCAAGGGGAACGCGTGTGGGTCAAAGGAGCCTTAGCGCCCGGCTCGGTCAGTGGCTGCCAGGGGTAAGCCCCGACTGAGCGCAAGGTTTTCGTCACCAGATCCCTGAGTGCTGCAATGCACAAATCTGTGGGCAGTGGCTCTTCGCGCCCGTCCCGCGCCTCATCTGGAATCCTTCCCTCTGATGTTGCGACGTCAGAGAGAAGGCTTCCAGGCAGTGGCGTACCTAGGGGGGGGGGGGGGGGGGGGAGGGCCGCCCCGGGTACCAGCCCTGAGGGGGTGTTCCCGGCCTTGCCGCTCAGTCCCCCCCACGCCCGAAGGACCGCTCGCCCCACTGACCTTCCAGCACACCTATGAAGCAGCCCGCAGCAGGATCGCGACGTCAGCAATCCCTCAGCTGCTTGGGCGCTGCTTCCTGCGCCGCGGTCCCGTCCCTCCTCTGACGTCAGAGGAGGGGGCGGGACCGCGGCGCAGGAAGCAGCTCCTAAGCAGCGCAAAGATAGCTGACGTCGCGATCCTGCTGCGGCTGCTTCATAGGTAGTGCGGGGAGGCCAGGGGGGCGAATGGTCCTTCGGGGTGGGTCGGGGCATCAGGCCTTCAGGGTGGGGCGGGCGGGCGGGCAGGCAGACTTTCAAGGGGGAGGGGGGGTGACAGGCAAGCAGGCAGGCCTTCAAGGGGGGGTGCAGGTCTTCGGGGGGGGGGGGGTGCAGACCTTCAAGGGGGTGCAGGCCTTCAAGGGGGGGACAGGCAGGCAGGCCTACAAGGGGGTGCAGGCCTACAAGGGGGGGGACAGGCCTTCAAGGGGGGGACAGGCCTTCAGGGGGGGTGCATGCCTTCAGGGGGGGTGCCGACCTTCAAGGGGGTGCAGGCCTTCAAGGGGGGGACAGGCAGGCAGGCCTTCAAGTGGGGGGACAGGCCTTCGGGGGGGTGCAGGCCTTCGGGGGGGGTGCAGACCTTCAAGGGCAGGCAGGCCTTCAAGGGGGGGACAGGCCTTCAAGGGGGGGACAGGCCTACAAGGGGGTGGGACAGGCAGACCTTTAAGGGGGGACAGGCCTACAAGGGGGTGGGACAGGCAGACCTTTAAGGGGGGACAGGCCTACAAGGGGGGGGGACAGGCAGACCTTTAAGGGGGGATAGGCCTTCAAGGGGGGACAAGCAGGCAGGCTTTCAAGGGGGGGTCAGGCCTTCAAGGGGGGGGACAGGCCTTCGGGGTGGGTGCAGGCCTTCGGGGTGGGTGCAGGCATTCGGGGTGGGTGCAGGCCTTCGGGATGGGTGCAGGCCTTCGGGGGGGACAGACCTTCGGGTGGGGGGTACAATCCTTCGGGGAGAGTGCAGGCCTTCAGGGGTGGGGTTTAGGCCTTCAGAGGGGGACAGACCTTCGGGTGGGAGGTAAAGTCCTTCGGGGGGGTGCAGGTCTTCAGGGGTGGGGTGTAGCCCTTCGGAGGGGGGACATACCTTCGGGGGAGGGGGGGTCCTGGTGTAAAAGTACACAGAGGGAGAGAGGGAAGGGGGGATTCAAAGATACGTGCATATGCCAGACTTTGGGGGTTAGAAATAATGGGTCTAAAAACAGAGGAGTGGGAGAGAGATGGTGCATAATGGGATTTAGGGAGGGAAGGAACAGAAAGGGAGAGAACTTGGAAACAGGGGATGGTGTGGAGGGGGGATAGAGATACTGGATAGGAGGATAGTTGGGAACAGAAAGGGAGAGATGGTGGATCCTGGGGTGGTGGGGAGTTGAGAAAAGGTGAATCTGTGGATGGAGACAAAAAAAAGGAAAGATGCCAGATCTCCGGGAGAGGGAAGGGAAACGGAAGGGGAGAACAGAGATGGCAGACGGATGGTTAGCACGGAGAAAGGAGACCCTGGCAAGCAAGACAACAAGAGCCTGGGACCAACAAGATTTGAATATTGATCAGAGAACAAAAGGTAGAAAAAATAATTTTATTTTCTGTTTTGTGATTACAATATGTTAGATTTGAAAAGTGTACATGAGACAGCTTGAAATGGGAACTTTTCTATTTTTGTGAATGGCAAGGCTGAGTTCAGTTAAAATATATGCTTTATAAGAAAATATAATACAGTGGTGCCTCACACAACGAACTTAATTGGTTCCAGGAGCAAGTTTGTTATGTGAAACGTTCGTTATGTGAAACGCGTTTTCCCATAGGAATACATGTAAAAAAAAATAATTCGTTCTGCAGCATAAAATATGCTAAGATGACATAAAAAAGATAAATTTTTTGTTATTATTTTTATTTAGATACATCTAAAAACATACATCTCCCTGTCCTTTTACTTCCACTATCTTCCTATCCCATCTCTATTCCCTTTTGTCCCTCTCCCCATGATCAATCATCTCACCACCTCTCTCTGCCCTCACCCTCAGGGTTCAAGATTGCTTCCACTCTTTTTCCTGTTGTTCTCTCTGCCTGTCACCCTATGATTTAGCATCCCTTCTGCCCTTGTCCAATATTTCCCCTTCTCTCCCTCCCTCTCATCCCCTGCTCCAACATGTGCTTTCAGCGGCCTTCTCCCCCCTTAAGCGTCTTTTCTTCTCCACTCCACCTTTCCTCCCTCCCTGCCTCCACCTTTGTGGCGCTTTTGCACCCGACCGACAACAGAACAGGCCCGGTCGGACAAATCTCCCTGTCCTGTAGCCGCGAATCTAAATTACCTTCTTACAGCAGCTGGATTATTGAAGCTGCTGTAAGAGGTAATTTAGATTCGCGGCTACAGGGCAGGGAGGTTTGTCGGCCGGGCCTGTTGTCGGTCGATCGGGGGACCTGACCAGCTGTGCACATTCTTCGGGGCGGACCGCCCCCTCCCCCCTCTTTCGTTCGCCATTGCCTTCTTCCTACCTGCCCTGCCGCAGCCGCACACAGCCGACCGGAAGTCTTCCTGATGTCAGCGCTGACGTCGGAGGAAGGGAGGGCTTTGCTTAAGCCCTCCCTCCGACGTCAGCGCTGACATCGGGAAGATTTCCGTTCGGCTGTGTGCTGCGACAGGGCAGGTAAGGAGAAGGAGACTACCCTCTACCAACCCCGCTGCGATCCAACCCCGCAGGAACCCCGGAAGGATGCAGCTCGGGCGACTTCGTTGTGTGAAACGAAGTACGTTATACGGATCACGACATAAAGTTCGTTGTGCGCAGCGTCCGCTGTGCGAGGCGGCCGTTATGCGAGGCACCACTGTAATGTGTTTTATAAAGTTTATAAGCATTGCTGGCATACTCGGTGAGGTGTTCCTAGTGTTGGTGGTGGTGGTAGCATGTCAGTGTGTTGAGAGGAAGAGGTAGTCTGGGAAATTCTGCTGAGCAAACTCTGGGCCCATTTCCACCCCCAGTTAGTCCACTCCACTCAACTGGTTCACACACTGAGTGGGTCTTTGGGTGTTATTTCTGGGTAGTTGTTTTAGAATCTCTTCCAGTGGTTTGTCAGTATCTCCTTCTGGTCCAAGGAAGGAAACTTTGTCAACCTTAGCATTGACCTTCAGAATATGTTTGTAACAGCGCTGCTTGTGTGGCATTAGGCTATGTAGTGATCGAAAGAAAAAAACAGACCTTTGCACATTTTTGCACTATATGGTGGGTGTATGAGGAGATTCATTTCCTGCACAGTTAAGTCCATGTGAAGTTACCTTGTGCTGTATTTGACATCTAGCAAGGTCTCTGTTTGGAAGGAAAGATCTAAGCTTAAAAATGAAGTGGCCAGAAGTTATGTTAAAAGTAGATAGCGTAGCTGGTTTTAAGAAAGGTTTGGACAAATTCCTGGAGGAAAAGTCCATTGTCTGTTATTAAGACATGGGGGAAGCGTCTGCTTGCCCTGGATTGGTGCACTCAGCAGCAACAAATACTAGTTTTGGCTGGCTCTTTCCCCGCATTTCTCCTCTCTTCCCCACGATTTAATATCCAGTTCAGGCAGTAAGTAAATGCATCGGCAGGGGGGGTCTGGTAAGTCTTGGGGGCTGGGGATGGAAGGTGAGAATCAGTTCTGTAGGCTATCAGAAATTTGCTTAATTATCTACTCACACAGAAAAGCAGTAAAGTCAATAGGTTCTCTGAGTGGGAACAACCTGTTTGATCTTGCACTCTTGTGATTGACCAATTGTTTATCACTGTTTAATTTATCACATTGATTAATTTGAGCACACCTGAGGTGTCCTATGATGGTGTGCACTGCAGGCAGAGGAGCCTTATTGTGTAAAGCACTGGAGAATTCTCTCCTCTCGCTTACCTCTCACGCTGAGGACACCCTGCTTCAGTATAATCATTTATATGATTTATCTTATAAACATTATTACGTGGTCTTTTCCTCAAGTGCTGAGACATCAGGTTGTTCCCACTTGGAGAACCTATTGACTTTTACTGCTTTTCTGTGTGGCTTTAACATTTTTGCTATTCAGTATACCTAAACTATTATTCAGTAGAAAAAATTTGGTTTGTTCAATCAAATCCTGTGTGGACATTGGACTTCTATGAGTGAATGTTCTGCTTGATTGAACAAACTAAATTTTTTTCTACTGAATAATAGTCTAGGTACAATGAAAGTAAATAGCAAAAATGTTTGAGTAGATAATTAAGGAAATCTTTTTCATATTGCTTGCTTATGGACTGGGAAAAAAGACTGTTCAAGCAAATGTCTCCAGAACTGCTTTAATGGAAAAATGTGATTTTTTTTTTTTTAAGTACTTTGTGAAATTTATTGTTGTTGTGAAATTTATTGTTATACTTTGTTTAAACTTAAAAAGCGGTGTCATTAACAGTGAATCTAATCGAAAAATCGATTCAACAGGGTGAATCGAATCGAATGAAATATTTTTCTCTGAATCGGGCAGCACTATTGGCTACCATGAGAATGGGCTACTGGGCATGATGGACCATTGGTGTGACCCAGTTAGGCTATTCTTATGTTATGTTCTCATCTGTAGGGGCCTTTGTTTTCACTTCTTATTTTAATGTATTTTTTTCCTGGGAACTTATCAGTGTTTTTTTTATAATGGGAACAAAAATGGAAGAGAATTAATGTGTGTGGAATGGGGGGTTAACTAATTTCTTCAGCTAAATAATTCAATCCACTTCAAACAGACATAGGAGAACTCACGCACCATTCACACACCCTCCAACCAAAAACGTCAAAAGAAAAAAACTGTTCGACAACCTCCTAGCCATTCGAGCTGCAACACTTGACCCCCAACTCTACAACCTATTGACCTCGACCACAAACTACAAAACCTTAAAAAAAGAAATAAAAACCCTTCTATTCAAAAAACACATAAAACCAAACTAACATAATCAGAACTGTCCCAAGCATCACCTGCAACTACTCCATATGTACTTCTGATGTCATGACAATTCAGACATAATTTATGTTATGTTATGTTTGGAATAATGGTTACATAAATGAGGTTCAATAAAAGAAAATTTTCACTGCCTGTTTCTATTCTGACCATTTATTCCATTTCATGGTTATTGCAAAAAAAAAAAAAAAAAAAAAAAATTTTACATGGGGGGGGGGGTGTCAAAAAATGATGGGCCCCGGGTGCCACATACCCTAGGTACGCCACTGCTTCCAGGTCAGGTGCAGGACGCGTGTAAGAGCCTTTTCCCACGGTTTTGTGCACTGCAGCACTCAGGGAGCCGGCCCGATGGATGTGCTGGCCCTGCGGACCGGCAGAAAATTTCTGCGGACCGGCAATTGAAGAACACTGTCATAGATAGCAGAGACAGTTCCAGAAAGTTGTTGGATTTGGAGGATCAATGTAAGTGTTAAGTCTAACTGCACACTAGATGCCTGACTTGTGATTTAAGTGGGAGCTCAAAGCTCCTAAGAGAGATCAATTTTACCTGGGCCCAAGCAAGATTTGTTGATTTTAGCCCATTCTTGGATTGCTGTTAGATGGGAATATTATCATACAGAGAGAAAAATGTCAAAATTAGATGTGTTCAAAAATGCAGACTCCAGTACATTTTCACAATCCAGAGGTAAATGAACCTTGCATAATGAAAACTGATATCATGGTCTGTTTCCTTCTGATACACAGTAAAATAGACACATTTTGAAATGGAGAATAATTTTCCAGTGATATTTCAAACCCCATTTTGTCTAAGACTTTACCAAACTTTTTCTAGAAATTTGAGGCCCCATTACAATTAGTGGAAAGTTCATAGCAGTTGCTATTTTGATAGGTGCACAGAAAAATTGAGAGGAAATCCTGGAAGTGATAAACTGAATGTTTGCTTTGCCTTGTCTGCTTATTGCAGATCACAGTGCCAGACGTGTAAATGTGCTGTGTAGATATTTTTCATGGGTGTAAATGTGCAGTGCAGATCTTTATTCATGGGTAAAGGAAACACATCACTCTTTGCCACGGACATTTTGTTTGATTGAAGCAACTTTTCAATTTAGGGAACACAATGAATAATGATCACACAATCTATCGTGTTCATCTCTCTGCAGGTGTAGTCATAAATTATTTTATTTCCATTAATTTGTCTACATAAGTCTGAAAGATAGAATAGACTCAGGAAAAAGCACAGTGAATTTCATGTACAATGTCCTCAAATCTAATGGCCTTTGAGAATGGAACCCAACTCTCCTTTATAAGTTTAGCATTTGATTATATAGATAGTCCTTGACATCCTAATTAAGAAAAATCACTAATGAGCTGCTGTATTAAACTCACATATCTTATTCATAACTTTGTAAATGGTGTGTATATCCTCCTATTTTTATCTTTCCAATGGCACAACACTATGTTTATAGTAGTTGGTAATTTTTAGAGTGGCAAGGGAGGTACAGATAGGAACTATATGCTTATTTTAAAAGAGATACTCTTTGTGGTTTTTGTGGTGGGAGTAGCAGGGATTTGCACATACTTTTCTGCAATTACAAAGACCACGTGAGAATGAATTCCAAATGAACATCTTAGCGTTCTCTGGTCTGCAACTAATTTGACCTCTGAGATTAGCAGTTAAGCAAGTGTCTTCTGCTAATCTTAAACAGTAATTAAGTTCTAGGCATGACTGGATATGTATGGACATATGCAAAGTTTTTGAAAAATTACAAATGCGATTATAGACTAAAAATTTCATATGACCTTACAATCTTCTGTATCTCCTCATCTGGATTAC
This sequence comes from Geotrypetes seraphini, assembly GCF_902459505.1. Lineage (NCBI taxonomy): Eukaryota > Metazoa > Chordata > Amphibia > Gymnophiona > Dermophiidae > Geotrypetes > Geotrypetes seraphini. The sequence continues at coordinate 174,716,677 of NC_047089.1, forward strand.
TGTAATTCTTTATTAGTAGGTGTTCTCACTTTGTGAGATTGGCTTACCAAATGCAGTTGTACATCTGTACAATGTAAAATGTTTGGGCATGAGGACATCCAGTTAGAGCCTATTCTGTAAAGCAGTGTCTCGCAATCTTTCTCGAGCCGCGGCACACTAATCATAGTGGCTGTGTCTTGAGGCACCTGGAAGCGCGTGACATTGCCGTGATGACATCATGTGAGTGCGAGACATCATCACGTCGATGTCATGCGCATGTGCAAAGAGCCTTCAGAACAGGGAAGACATGTGAAAGAGAGGCGCTGGCAAGAGGCATGTCCTGTAGACAGCCAGCACCGGTGCCTCTCCTCCTCCCCAGTGTGCAGTGGCACACCTGAAATCTCAGGAGGCACACAAGTGTGCCATGGCACACAGTTTGCGATGCACTGTTCTAAAGGTAGTAAAGGTCTACTTTCCTTTAACAAATACTAGTGTAACTGTGATTATATGTGTTTATGTGTTTCGACAGATGGAAATGCATGGGTACTTATACTGTAGATTCAAGCGATAAACGCATGTTACACAGAAGTATTCTATAAATTACATGTGTAATTGACCCACATTCTGTTCAGACTTTGCCCATATAGGCCCGGATTCTGTAAATGGCTCCTAATTGGCCAGCGCCTAGAAAAACAACACTGGCCATGTGTTAGTCATGCTTAGATGACATTAACAGAACTATGGCTACCAGCGCCTAAGAAAATGTGCCGGTAATGTAGATCAGTGTGTTAGAGGCCTATATTACCGGCACCTATGGTTTTTAGAGAATCGAGCTTAGCAGTACCTAAGGTCATCTCCGCCCCTAACCACGCCTACTTTGACATTAGGTGCTGCTAGCTGACATGCTGTAGGCACAATTCCAGTGAATACTTTTTCTTTAAACAAGTTTTTAATTGGTTATAAATGACATGGCCAATTAACACAATGATAAAAGCCAATTAAAGCAATTAAGTTAGGTGCCAATAGGTGCGATCAAGGTGCCTACCCGCACCTAACTTATGGCACTGTTTACAGAATATGGTCCACAATGCTTACCTTCAAATTAAGTGCTATGAAAGATATGGAGGAATAAAACAGGAGAAACAAAACCACAAACTCAAATGTATAGAATATAGAGTGGAATTGTACTAATCAGAATGATGTCCACCCAGAAAAATGTCCTCTAGCTCATCTGATGGTCCAAATAACTTTATTCATCCTGTAACTCATTGATTTGACATGTACATGTTTCGGCTAAACAAGCCTGCCTCAGGAGTCTTTAGAGTCTTCAAAATAATGTCAGATGATGTGATGGACAAATGTGTAGTCTCTCATGTCAATGTAAGAGCTTCTGTAGCAGTACACGGAGCCAAAAGGCAAGCCGGGCATTCTGGACCAAAAAAAAAAATCAACTAGAATGCCCAACATGCCTTTTGGGCCTTAACGTGCGGAATAGTGTGTACTAAATTACTGTGCGCGCTAGACCTTAACGCCAGCATTGAGCTGCCATTATTCTAGAAGCGTACCGCATGGTTTAGCGCGCAGTAATTTTGTGTGTGCGCTAAAAACGCTAGCGCACCTTAGTAAAAGAAGCCCTTAATTTAAGTGGAGGGCCTACAAAAGCAGGAACTCCCCAAACGAGTTTCACAAGGGATCCAATTGCAAAAGCTGTACTCCAGGAAACAAAGATGGTTCAACTGATTCAGTTTCGGAAATAATCCTTCTTCAGGAACCTGTCCTAAATGAACTTCCAAGAGAGAATGCACAGGTTGTTAGTTAATGTGTTACTGCAACTTTATATAATTTTGTATGATTTATCACGAGTGTTTTTGTGCACTGTTATTTTAATTCACTACACACGAGTAAGATTCCATGACGGTAACATAGTAACATAGTAGATGACGGCAGATAAAGACCCGAATGGTCCATCCAGTCTGCCCAACCTGATTCAATTTAAATTTTTTTTCTTTCTTCTTCTTAGCTATTTCTGGGCAAGAATCCAAAGCTTTACCCGGTACTATGCTTGGGTTCCAACTGCCGAAATCTCTGTTAAGACTTACTCCAGTCCATCTACACCCTCCCAGCCATTGAAGCCCTCCCCTGCCCATCCTCCACCAAACGGCCATACACAGACACAGACCATGTAAGTCTGCCCAGTAACTGGCCTAGTTCAATATTTAATATTATTTTCTGATTCTAAATCTTCTGTGTTCATCCCACGCTTCTTTGAACTCAGTCACAGTTTTACTCAACCCAACCTGATTCAATTTAAATTTTTTTTTTTTCTTCTTAGCTATTTCTGGGCGAGAATCCAAAGCTTTTCCCGGTACTGTGCTTGGGTTCCAACTGCCGAAATCTCTGTTAAGACTTACTCTAGCCCATCTACACCCTCCCAGCCATTGAAGCCCTCCCCTGCCCATCCTCCTCCAAACGGCCATGCACAGACACAGACCGTACAAGTCTGCCCAGTAACTGGCCTAGTTCAATCTTTAATATTATTTTCTGATTCTAAATCTTCTGTGTTCATCCCACGCTTCTTTGAACTCAGTCACAGTTTTACTCTCCACCACCTCTCTCGGGAGTGCATTCCAGGCATCCACTACCCTCTCCGTAAAGTAGAATTTCCTAACATTGCCCCTGAATCTACCACCCCTCAACCTCAAATTATGTCCTCTGGTTTTACCATTTTCCTTTCTCTGGAAAAGATTTTGTTCTACGTTAATACCCTTTAAGTATTTGATCGTCTGAATCATATCTCCCCTGTCTCTCCTTTCCTCTAGGGTATACATATTCAGGGCTTCCAGTCTCTCCTCATACGTCTTCTGGCGCAAGCCTCCTATCATTTTCGTCGCCCTCCTCTGGACCGCCTCAAGTCTTCTTACGTCTTTCGCCAGATACGGTCTCCAAAACTGAACACAATACTCCAAGTGGGGCCTCACCAATGACCTGTACAGGGGCATCAACACCTTCTTCCTTCTACTGACTACGCCTCTCTTTATACAGCCCAGAATCCTTCTGGCAGCAGCCACTGCCTTGTCACACTGTTTTTTTCGCCTTTAGATCTTCGGACACTATCACCCCAAGGTCCCTCTCCCCGTCCGTGCATATCAGCTTCTCTCCTCCCAGCATATACGGTTCCTTCCTATTATTAATCCCCAAATGCATTACTCTGCATTTCTTTGCATTGAATTTTAGTTGCCAGGCATTAGACCATTCCTCTAACATTTGCAGATCCTTTTTCATATTTTCCACTCCCTCTACGGTGTCTACTCTGTTACAAATCTTGGTATCATCTGCAAAAAGGCACACTTTTCCTTCTAACCCTTCAGCAATGTCACTTACATACATATTGAACAGGATTGGCCCCAGCACCGAACCCTGAGGGACTCCACTAGTCACCTTTCCTTCCTTCGAGCGACTTCCATTAACCACCACCCTCTGGCGTCTGTCCGACAGCCAGTTTCTGACCCAGTTCACCACTTTGGGTCCTAACTTCAGCCCTTCAAGTTTGTTCAACAGCCTCCTATGAGGAACTGTATCAAAGGCTTTGCTGAAATCCAAGTAAATTACATCTAGCATATGTCCTCGATCCAGCTCTCTGGTCACCCAATCAAAAAATTCAATCAGGTTCATTTGGCACGATTTACCTTTTGTAAAGCCATGTTGCCTCGGATCCTGTAACCCATTAGATTCAAGAAAATATACTATCCTTTCTTTCAGCAACACTTCCATTATTTTTCCAACAACTGAAGTGAGGCTCACCGGCCTGTAGTTTCCTGCTTCATCCTTGTGACCACTTTTATGAATAGGGTCCACATCCGCTCTCCTCCAATCCCCAGGAATCACTCCCGTCTCCAGAGATTTGTTGAACAAGTCTTTAATAGGACTCGCCAGAACCTCTCTGAGTTCCCTTAGTATCCTGGGATGGATCCCGTCTGGTCCCATCGCTTTGTCCACCTTCAGTTTTTCAAGTTGCTCATAAACACCCTCCTCCGTGAACGGCGCAGAATCTACTCCATTTTCTCGTGTAACTTTGCCGGACAATCTCGGTCCTTCTCCAGGATTTTCTTCTGTGAACACAGAACAGAAGTATTTGTTTAGCACATTTGCTTTCTCCTCATCACTCTCCACATATTTGTTCCCAGCATCTTTTAGCCTAGCAATTCCATTTTTTATCTTCCTCCTTTCACTAATATATCTGAAAAAATTTTTATCTCCCTTTTTTACATTTTTAGCCTTTGTTCTTCCGCCTGTGCCTTCGCCAAACGTATTTCTCTCTTGGCTTCTTTCAATTTCACCCTGTAGTCCTTTCTGCTCTCCTCTTCTTGGGTTTTTTTAATATTTCATGAACGCCAACTCTTTCGCCTTTATTTTCTCAGCCACTAGGTTGGAGAACCATATCGGCTTCCTTTTTCTCTTGTTTTTATTGATTTTCTTCACATAAAGGTCCGTAGCCATTTTTATCGCTCCTTTCAGCTTAGACCACTGTCTTTCCACTTCTCTTATGTCCTCCCATCCTAACAGCTCTTTCTTCAGGTACTTTCCCATTGCATTAAAGTCCGTACGTTTGAAATCTAGGACTTTAAGTATCGTGCGGCCGCTCTCCACTTTAGCCGTTATATCAAACCAAACCGTTTGATGATCGCTACTACCCAGGTGAGCACCCACTCGAACATTAGAGATACTCTCTCCATTTGTGAGGACCAGATCCAATATCGCTTTTTTCCCTTGTGGGTTCCGTCACCATTTGTCTGAGCAGAGCCTCTTGAAAGGCATCCACAATCTCCCTACTTCTTTCCGATTCCGCAGACGGAACATTCCAGTCCGCATCCGGCAGGTTGAAATCTCCCAACAGCAGAACCTCCTCTTTCCTTCCAAACTTTTGGATATCCACAATCAGATCCTTATCAATTTGCTGCGATTGAGTCGGAGGTCTGTAGACTACACCCACGTAGATAGAAGTTCCATCTTCTCTTTTCAGAGCAATCCATATCGCTTCTTCCTCTCCCCAGATCCCTTGCATTTCGGTCGCTTGGATATTGATCTTTACATAGAGAGCTACTCCTCCACCTTTATGACCATCTCTGTCCTTCCTAAAAAGATTATATCCCGGTATGTTTGCATCCCATCCATGTGATTCACTGAACCATGTCTCTGTGATAGCAACAATATCTAGATCTGCCTCTAATATCAGGGCTTGCAGATCATGAACTTTGTTGCTTAGACTGCGAGCATTTGTGGTCATCGCTTTCCAGCTATTTTTCAGCGATAATCTCCTTTTTCGTATGGATTTTTGTGTCGTTTCACTTTCCGTTGCAATACTAAGAAATGAGTTGCTGATATTGCTTATGTTGCAGCCTTTACTACTATCACATCTTTTCTTTTGCCGGGGGTGGTCTCTATAATTGTCCTTCGTACATACACCACCCCCACCTTCTAGTTTAAATGTGGTGTGCTGGGTTGTCACCCGTACACGGATTGAAGGATTGAATGGTTTCTGTTCATTTGACTGACCAATCCACACTGAGATCTTCTCATTACAAAAAATTTTTTATTATTACTGATTTTAGTGTTACATACATATATATATTGTTGCAGTACACATTTTTCTGCCTCAAGCTAGTATCATCTAGAACTTTTCTGTTCATTAAATATGCCCAAAACATGCTCGCTTGCTATTTCAACAAACTGCAGTATAGGATATCCAAATTCTGCTTTTGAAAATTGCAATGTGATTGTTTTTGGAAAATGAACTTTTTTTTAAAAAAAAAATAGCATTTTGAGATGTCATCTACTTTGAAAAAGAGCACCTGTAGCTCATTTACCCCTCCTCCCCCACTTTTACAAAAGTATAGTATGTTTTTAGCGCCGATCGCGGCGGTAACAACTCTGGCACTCATAGAATTCCTATGAGCATCAGAGCTGTTACCGTAATGGCCGATGCTGAAATCCACGCTAAGCTTTTGTAAAGGGGGAGGGGTTTCTTCCTTGGGCAGGCAGATTTGATGCAGTTTCATTGAAAACTATATTGGCTCCCTATTGAGGCTTGAGTTTTATTTAAAGTATGTAGTTTGGTTTTTGAAATATTATATGGTATGGTTCCTTTGTATTTGAGTATATTAGTTTTAATGGCCTCAATAACTCACATTGATCAGGCAAAGGAACAATTGATTTTGTACTTTCCTACTACCAAGGGTCTTCAATGTAAATCTTTCCATACCTCATTTATTTCCTTTCATTCTGCACAGTGTTGGAATGCACTGCTACTGGCACTGAAAAAACCAGATTACACCATTGTAGATGGCAGCTTACAATATATTTTGTACATTTATTCAGTCTTATCGATGCAAGGCTTATGAAGAAACTACTAAGCCATGGAATAGGAGGAGAAGTGCATTTGTCAGGGCTAATGCTAGCCTGTTGGCCATGAATTGCTATTTAACGGTTGTGCACATGTCCAGGTAAATTTTTAGCATACATCTTGTAAGCACAGTATTCATCCCTCTTCATATATAAGAACTTTGCTAGTACATTATTGCTGGCATCCATCACCTCCAAAAATGTAATATAGCTGACACAGATTTGCAAAAACAATTCCTTTGCCCTAAACATAGGCATAAAAAATTCCTAATATCAACTTCAAAGTGATCTGCAGAGTAAAGGACTTTATTGGGAGGGGAGGAATATTTGGCTTTTTTCATGTCTTTTCCCTGTTAGGGGAAGACTTTTCATCAGATAAGATGGAATGTAGATAATTAATCACATTTTTTCTCTTTTATTTATCTTCATAATATTTTCAGTCTTAGGCATTTGCTTTCAATTCAGAAATAACCCAAGAGTTAGTGTTCCATTCTTCTCTATATCTCAGTTTAACAAAGCAATATTTTTTTTATCCTGTGAATGAGATCATATACCAAATCTGAACAAGATATGGTATTGCAAAATACCTTAGTATTTTCATGTAGAGGAAAAACTCTAGAAATAAAGAAGAACACCAGATTCATCTGGTGTGATATAACATTAGCTGAGCTGATGTCACCGGCTGGTAATATTTATTGAATGATGGGGGAGGGGAGACAGAGGGTAAGGGGAATATATGAGGTGTTATCAAGGGTCTGTAGAATAAGGATTGACAATTTTATAAGAGGAAGTAAGAAAGGGTTAATAGACAGAGCTTGTAAGAAAGAAAAATGATTAGGGAGGTTTCTAAGGTGAAGGGGTGGAGCAGTCACGTGATTGGTTGGATGCTGTGGCAAGCTGGAGTGAACTCTGAAGAAAGGGGAACAGTAGAGTAGAGTCTTCAGGAAAAGATTATCCCTCCCTCCCTCCCTCCCTCCCATTTGTGCTGGTGTTATGTTTTGTGTTAGTGTTGTGGGGTGGGAGGTGTACATGTTATATGTCGACTTGGGTGGATTTGGTGGAGCTTATGGGGTTGGGGGGAGATGGTTGCAGCTTTGGGTGGGGCGGAAAATGGGGTTTGGCCCAGTTGGATCTGGGAGATGAGCAGTTAATAAATAAATAAATGTAACACTTGTATGCGATACCGCTGCGAGGGGAAGCATGGCCTTGCGTCACCATGGGTCATGTTTGGGGGGAGGGGAAGCATGACCTTGCGTCACCGTGGGTCATGTTTGGGGGGAGGGGAGGGGAAGCATGGCCTTGCGTCACCGTGGGCCATGTTTGGGGGAATGTTATAAATTTAAAGACTTAACGGGAGCTAGTTTCGACACCGAATAGCTCCCTGGGGATGTGTGAAATATGCATTGGGGGTTTGTTGGTTTTTGGACACAGATTGTATTGTAAGTGAAGATAATATTCAGATAGATAATAAAGCTGCGGCCAAATATTTATTCCAATAAAACTGAGTTGTGTGATTATTGATTGATGGTGATTAGCTTTCAGTTGCAGGTGACGGGAATGCGAATGCTAATGTTATTGGTTTATGGAAATGTTTCAGAAAAAATATTGTAAAGAAACCAGAGGTGCTTTGGTCAGTTATAACCTAGCTTCTTGACCCCTCAATGTCATTGCAGATTGAGGAGATAAGTCTTTCTTTCAAGTAAGTCCTTCTTGAATCACAATTGTCTCAAAAATCACATGAAAGATCAGCAAGTCAGATCCCTTCTTTAAAAAAAAGTTGAACAGCATGTTATAATACCGTGTTTCCCCGATGGTAAGACTGTCTTATTTTTTTTGGAAGGCCAAAATATGCTCTAGGGCTTATTTTCGGGGGGATGCCTTATTTACCCTTTCATGTCCCCTCTGTATCTCTATCCTTTCTCTCTCTCTTCTGCTCCCTCACCCACGAGTCCTGCATCTGGCCCTCTCCCTTCTACCTGCACCTGGCAACACCCCCCTGCTCCGCGGCTCTCTTCAGCAACTTGTCAGCAGCGGTGATCAAGACAAGCTACCGACATCGAGGCCTTCCCTCTACGAGTCCCGCCTTTGTGGAAAAAGGAAGTTGAAACAAGCGGGACTCGCAGAGGGTAGGCCCCGACGTCAGAAGCTTGTGTCGATCGCTGCTGCTGAGTTGCCGAAGAGAGCCGCGGAGCAGGGGATGTGGCCGGAAGCAGGTAGAAGGGAGAGGGAGATAGGAAGGCTGTAGATCTCCAGAGCATGACACCGACCCCGGCCAGGATGATTTCTTTTTCAGGCGTGCATCTTACAAGTGCGGCGTCGCGGCGGGAAATAGCCATGCTGAGCAGTGAGCTCAGCACTACACAGATGAAAGCCTTGCTTGCTGATTGGTCCGGCGGCACAGCTTTCATCTGTGTAGTGCTGAGCTCACTGCTCAGCATGGCTATTTCCCGCCGCGACGCCGCACTTGTAAGATGCACGCCTGCGTGACACACTACCGGAGCCACGGCAAAGGTGGAAAAGAGCCGCATGCGGCTCTGGAGCCGCGGGTTGCCGACCCCCGCGGTAGACGGAGGGACCACACGGAGTCACCCACCGTACCACCCGATTCGGGTAAGCGCAGGTATCGGTGGGTGGCTTATTTGCGGGGGGGGGGGGTGCCTTATTTTACAATTTTTTCTAAAAAGGGGGGGCTGTCTTATTTGATGGCCCTGCCTTATCATCGGGGAAACACGGTAGTTCTTTCCAAATGAACAGTAATACTGTGCAAGCATTAATTTTGGCCTTTCTTTGCCTAAATGCATATACCAGGGGCTGCTGAAAAGTTCTCAGCCCAACCAACAAAGTTGGGGCAGTCTCCATCGAGGGCTATAAATTTAGTCCAGTGATTTTCCACTTTTTTTTCATTCTGTGTTTTCCCATTAGAACGAAAAAAGTGGAAAATCACTGGACTAAGGCCCTGATTCTGCAAAGTACGTCTAAAGTTAGGTGCTGTTTAGACGTCCAAGATAGGCGTCCTTTGTAGCATCGCGCTCAGCGGCGCTCAGCATTGTTTAGACATCTTTTTAGGCGTCCTTTAGAGAATCAGGTTTTAAGTGAGATTTAGACGTCAAATTACCGCTTGTTAAAGGTCTTAAATGGCTCATTATCCACTTAGTTTGGATGCCTAAGTCCCAGTCAGCATTAGTCGTGATTTAGGCGCCCTTTATAGAATCAGGGCCTAAGTGTATATAGCCCTTGATGGAGACTGTCCCAACTTTGTTGGTTGGGCTGAGAAATTTTCAACGGCCCCCTCGTATGGGGCTCATTTTCAAAGCACTTAAACACACAAAGTACCATAGATTTTTACAGTATTTTGTGTGTCTAAGTGCTTTGAAAATGAGCCCCATAAGTTTTGGCCAGATGTTCTGACAGGCAAAGCCATGCATTGGTTAGCTGAATTATGAAAAGATAGATTTATAAGGTTAGCTATAACATTAACCATATAAATCCTTTACAATATTGAATGTATTTGAGTTTTACAAAGTTGATTAGTAGGCTTGTGCAGGCCAAAATTGTTCACTTTGTGGTTTATGGGGATTTTTCATTTTGGGGCAAGCACATACTTTTTTGGAAAGAACTTTCACTTTTCACAAAGAAAAGGAACTGGGTGAAGAAACTTGGAGTGAAAGAAGAGAGGAAGGGATAATGGACGCAGGAGGGAGAGGGATAGTAGGGGATAGTGCAAAGGAAAGGGAAAGTGTACAAGAACATAAGAAAAGTATGAAATTTGCAAAATACCCTCCAAAACCTCCACACACCCTCCCTGCTGACACCTTCCCCCACCCCCACACTTACTATCCCTTAAGAAATTGGTATACCCGGTAAAAAAAACACAAACCAACTTTCACACATAAACTCACACACGCTTCCCTACTGCACCATCAAACATAATACTGTAATTTGTCAACCCCATGAACACAAAGCTACATATACACATACTCCATACCACAGAACTACACAACTCATATATACACCATCAATAATAACACACAATTATTTTACCACACCATAGGAGCCAAATTTGCAATATGCTCCTCTATGCACACAAATCATGCCGAGGCCATAAGCTTTTTTGCTTTTGGATGCATGATGCCTTTTTTTACTAGTTCCTTTATCTGGTCAAGTAGCAGAAGTTCAAATTCAATTGAATGTAGTAACAACATACTGATTAATGAAGAAGATGTGAAATGTACTGTTCTTTGACTAACCAGGCTGACAAAAACAAGATTAGAAATTAGTTATCAGTGCCAGAGAGGAGTATTAATTGGATTATTCTTTTCCCATGGTGATGCTCAATCAAGCAAATAAATTGTTCATTTCAGATGCAGGTTAAACATGCTGTCAAGAGTTTCAGCCAAAAGTCAAATGATCATAAACTTACATCCCCAGACCCTGGTGATTAGCCAAATAAATGAATTTTGCTCTTCATCCCTATATGGCAAAAATACATTTTTCATCTAGGATAGAGAACAGTGGCTAACTATTTAACCAACTAGATACAACCGTGAGGATTAGAGAAGACAAACAAAATATTCCTATGCAATAGTACAAACAGTTATCAGCAGTACCGTATGTATATTATCATTACATTTATTTGCTCAATAATTTCCCATTTAATTCCTCTAGACATTAATCTATGACTGAATTATCTTCAAAAAAGAAAATTAAGATAGTACTAAGAAGCAGATTTAGAAAAGAAATTACTTGTGCTTTGATAAATAACATTCCAAGGACCCACTAATAAGCCAAAAAAGATTGTGGGCTTGGCAGCTACTACAAAGAGCTTTCTTCCGAAAACACTCTTTCTAGACCAAATATTCTTCAAAGACTTTGCATATTTCTTTTGCCCTTTACCACTGCCTAGTTTACATAATCTTTTCAATATATTCTTCAGAATATTAATAGTTTGAGGATTCTGGACAGTTTAGATACTGAAAAGTGTGTTTCTTTTGCACCGACCCTGAGCAAGATTGCTTGGCCATAATGTTAACCTGCAGTTTTTCTATTCCTGCATTTTTCTCTTTTTCATTTTGCATAGGAGGCCTAGGTCATAAAATGGATATCCATGTTGAAGTATTCAAAATTTCTAGGGTATTTTAAAAACAGACTCACTCTTCCTAATATTCAGCGCTATTTAACAGGCCAGGAATGGATGGACGTCAGAACAAGGGTAGACCACAGGGACCATGGCCTCCCCAAAGATTGGTGGTTTGAGGAATCGGTTATGCATGACTCCACTCCCCCATCCACCTCCTTCCAAGTCGCTGTAATTTTAAATCTTCAATCAGCCACTGTGCTTCCTTTACATTTAAGATCTTGCATGGCATCTTTCCTTCCTTCCTTCCTCTATTTTGGAATTCTACAAGATCTGAGATTACCAGACCTACTCTATGGGAGCCAACTTGGCTAACTCCCACGGACTGAATAATGGGTCCACTGAACAACAAAAATGTGTGGACTCCTAAGTATATGTTACAAAAGCCATGTTCAGTGGCAATAGCAATATTGCAAAAGATAAACGCAATAAAATAAGAGTGGCTTCGCTTAAGGGTCCTTTATACTAAGCAGCACTATAACGTGGCCTTAGCATGCCCTTATCTGGGTTTTCCTACACTTACTAAGGTCATCTTTACTGCAGCAGTAAAATGGGCAATTTTCCATTTCTCCTATTAATAGCCTTGTGCTAGTCTAGGAGTGAGTGAGGATCAATCCTTTCCCCATTGCCTCAGGTCCCTTGAGGGGAGTCAGTATTCTTTGGGAGGGGTGTTAGCTGAGATGCACTAACCCTTTAATTGATTTGATTAAAGCAGGGGTGCCCACACTTTTTTGGCTTGTGAGCTACTTTTAAAATGGCCAAGTCAAAATGATCTACCAACAATAAAATTTTTAAAAACACAAAGCACACTGTACGCAGAGAAAATGTTAATCATCATTTGTATTTGGGGGGTTTCCAGAGGTCAAGGCAGATGACTTTAAAATACGCAATGTCACCTCAGTAACAACTATATAAAAATAGACAAATATACCCCCTCCCCTTTTACTAAACCACAATAGCATTTTTTTAGCACAGGGAGCTGCGCTGAATGCCCCTCGCAGCTCCCGACGCTCATAGGCTCCATGCGCTAAAAACTACTGTCGTGGTTTAGTAAAAGGGGGCCATAGTGCAAAATAAAGACAGCAGATACAAATTCTCAAAACGGACACATTTTGATCACTATATTGAAAATAAAATAATTTTTCCTACCTTTTTGTCTGGTGATTTCATGAGTCTCTGGTTGCACTTCCTTTGCCTGTAAATCCAATATTTATTTATTTCTGCCTTTCTTTCTTTCTGCCCCTCCCCTTTTCTTTCTGTCTTTCTTTCTTTCTCTCTCCCCTACCCCCTCTTTACTTCTGTCTTTCTTTCTCCCACTGCCTTTCTTTCTCTTTCCCTCTGCCTGCCTGTCTTTCTTTCTCTCTTCCCCTGCACCCCCCCCCCAGCCATCACGTTGATTTCTCCACTTAACCCGATTCTTTCTCTCTCCCTGCCCCCACCCAAGCCACCACGGCAATTTCTTCCTGCTTCCCCGAGCCAGGCCTGGCTAGTACAAGTGCTGGGCCCCCGAGTCTTCACCTCTGACGTCAATTCTGATGTCGGAGAGGAAGTTCCAGGCCAGCCAGGCAGCGATTAGCTGGCCCAGAACTTCCTTTCCAATGTCAGAATTGACGTCAGAGATGAAGGCTTGTGGGTCCAGCGCTTGTACGTGCCTGGTTTGGCTCGGGGATGTAGGAAGAACAAGATCGCAAAGGAAATCCATCAACTCGCGTTGCCTTTGCGATCTACTGATCGATTGCGATCGACCATTCGGGCACCCCTGGATTAAAGAATAGGTTTTGTCAGAAGGGTTTTTTAGACTTTTATGACCTGCAATAGGGCAGGATGGGGGGAGCTTTGGGCTCACTAGGAATTAGAGATGCAGAGATCTCCAGGGGGATGTGAAGGGTGCCTATGTACTTTTGAATCTGCCTACCTCCAATGCATGCAAATGCCTTTTTTTTCACATTTCTCTTGCATTGCCATGGTCATCAAGGTTTGAGAAATTTAACTTGACATTTAACTAAAAATGTACATGAGCCAAGCGTGTGTACTAACCCATGTACTAAATTTCACAAGCATGTGTACTAACCCATGAACATGTTCACATGAGGTTGAGGTTCAAAATAAAGGCCAAAAGTTTATCTTTGAAGAACTATAAAAGATTTCAAAAAGAAAGAATGAATATCTAGTAAAGCAGAAAGAGTTTGGTATGAGGGAGTTAAAATGGCAAAAGTACAAACTAAGAAAAAATAACCATAAAGGGGTCATTTTATTAAGGCACGCTAACCGATTTAGCACACACTAAGGGCTCCTTTTACTAATGTGTACTAGAGGTTTTAGCACGCGCAACAATGCCCCGCGCGCTAAACGCTAATGCCTCCATAAAGCTTGCATTAGCATTTTTCATTTAGCGCATGGTTTGCACGCGCTAATCTTAAGCTAAGACACCCAAAGAATATGATGGATGCCTTAGCATTTAGTGCATGCTAATCTTTAGTGTGTGCTAAATTGGTTAGTGTGCCTTAATATAAGGACCCCAAAGTGAGGTAACAAGACATTCTACGTTATGGCTGAGAAATGAGATAGAACAGAGGTAATCACCATCCCAAAGTTTTTTTTTCTTATCATGATTAGAAAAAGGTGTATTTAAAATAGGGTGTTCTCAACATTCTGTAGGAGTTATAGAAAAATATATGTCATTTTATTTTAGTTAGTTAGATTTATAGCCCTTCCTCTCCAGGAGCCCAGAACGGGTTATAATGGTTACGACAGCGAACAAAAGAACAAATCCAATAGATCTGCAGTGAGGATGCAATGGAACAAAGACAAAAAAAGGAACTGCAGACGATTGTACAAGATGCAGGCAAAGTTTATTAAAACCAACAAACAATTTGGTATAAAATATGGGCCCCCAACACGGTCCGTGTTTCGATCACCACATGTTCCTCAAGGGTCCCATGAACTGGTGGTATCAAAGGACAAGCAACAAATTTGCCTGATCTATATGCTATCTGCTGTAACAAAGAACGTGTACTGCTGTAAAAAACCAAAACAATGGCCCATCGGTTTTTAATGCACAGTTCTGAGAATCTAGCCAGTGATTTTCTACATTTTTTGTTCTGTATTTTCCCAACAGAATGAAAAAAGTGGAAAATCACTGGACTCAATAGAGATGAGACTGCCCCAACTTTGTTGGTTGGGCTGAGAACTTTTCAGCGGCCCCCTCATATCTAATAATGAGTGAGAAAGTCAACATCTCAACTGTTGTTCTTTTGTGTCAGTCTAAAAGGGGTCCTTTTACTAAGCTGTGATATGAAGTGGCCTCAGGAAGGCCTTTCATGGTGTTTTATTACTGTGCACTAAGGACATTTTTAACACAGCTGGACAAAGGCGGGTTTTCCATTTTCTCTATTAATAGCCATGCACTAATGCAGGGATCTCAAAGTCCCTCCTTGAGGGCCGCAAACCAGTCGGATTTTCAGGATTTCCCCAATGAATATGCATTGAAAGCAGTGCATGCACATAGATCTCATGCATATTCATTGGAGAAATCCTGAAAAACCGACTGGATTGCGGCCCTCAAGGAGGGACTTTGAGACCCCTGCACTAATGTTACCATTAGCATACATCCACTAAACAAAATTAGTACAGACACCTATACTGTAGGCGGTAAGGCTCATACACTAATCCTGCGCTAATCAGTTAGTACACAGTAATATAGCAAAGCTAACTGATTAGCACAGGAATGCCCACTCTCTGCCCCCTGTAGAAAAATAAAAAATATTTATTAGCTTGCAGTTTGTGCACACAGCTTAAGAACTTACCACAGGCACCTGAGCGTGTCCCAGGGTAAACCCTTTTAAGCTGAAATAATCACACACTAGTGCTCACCGCAGCTTATTGAAAGGACCCCAAAGTGTTTTCTTATTCTAATTTCAAAAGTTTCCATTTCTGTGCGAACTGGTTATTTTCTTTAAGCCCCTTTATTGGATGGTCAATAATGCTGGCTTTTATAAAGCGGGCCAGCGAGGTAAAAGCTCTGACGCTCATAGAATTCCTATGGGCATTGGAGTATTTACCCTTGCCAGGCCACGGTAGAAACATCTCCCGTGGCTTTTTAAAGGGGGTTTAAGGAAGCAATCTAATTGAGGAATGTTCACCTACTGAACTATTATTTTGATTGTTTTTTTGAAATGGCTTATATTATGTTTATGAAAATTGATACAAGTCCTCAATTTTTAGCTTGCTTTTCTGATGTAGCATCCTCCTTCGTAGTTTTTGCTTTGCATTATACCAAATTCATAGAGAGGCATAAATGTGATGCTTTTTGAATGTCTTTCTCTTGATAGCTCGAGGGCCCTGCGATACATGCTGGCATAACATGCAGTGTGAAGTTTTGAAAAGTTTTGTGCTACTTTTTTCTACGGGGGCTTCTGTTTGGAGTTTTCTTTATATATTTAAAAAAAAAAAATCCTTTCAAGTGAGGTGATTGGCAGAAGGTTAAAATTGAAAGTGGGTGCGGTGGAGCAGAAAATATTTATTTTAGTACTTCATCCATCAGAAAAAGTAGTTTTTGTTTAGTTTGCTACCACTTTTCTCATTGCTCAGTTTTTTTTTTTTTTTGTATCCATGGCCCTCTTTAACAAAGCCATGGTAGACCATCCAATTCCTAGGGCAGCATCACTACTCCGGCTTTGTAAAAGGTGCCCTATACCTGTTAACTGCTGTGAACTGTGGACACCCTTTTACAAAGCTGTGCTAGCGCGTACTGCTCAGCACGCCCCGAAGCCCTTTCAATCCCTGGGTTTTAAGACATTTATCGTGCCGGCCCATGCTAAAATGCTTTGTTAAAGGGGGCCTATGTGAGATAGTAGATTATAAATGATTCCAAATAAATAAGCAGAAAAAACCCCCCCCAAAGAAAAATACTATACAATTTTCAACCCCTATTCCTGAAGGATGAATTGCTGAAAGAAATATAATAAATGTGGTTGTGGTAATGGATTCATCAAGCTGTAATTCACTGCAATAAAAGACCTGCCAAGACTTCATTGTGATGGGAAGAAAACTTATTTCATACCTGGTATATTCTATTAAATTTTTAATGTCAATCAACCACCTGAGGCATTAAAGGAGGGCACTATCATTCAAAATTATGGCGTACAATGTTGTCTGGTTATCAGGAGAGGGAATAAGTGCTGCTCTCTCTCAACAAACCCAAATAATGTCAATTTCAAATTATTGTTTATTGCTTCTTTCAGCATATGTCCTTAGAAAAAGACTGCTTGTAGACTTTCTATTCCAATTCTGGTGTATTTTTTATTTTTAATGATAAGAAATTTAATGTGCAACTCACAAATGGAAGATTAGATTAAATTAGATTCCACCAAGGGGGCGCTAGAGAGCCCGATGTGTTAAGACGCCATAGGCACGAGCTCCGGAGGGCTGACTCATTGAAAACTCGAGCGAACGACTTTATCGCCCTAAAATCAGCCACAACTACTCCTCACATCTGGCTTAATATGGCTTCAAGTAAGCCGAATAAAAGAAAAAGTGCTGAGCCTTCAACACCAATGAAAAACGACTCTGCTAAACTCGATGACAATGCTTCGTCCGCCATCTTGGAAGAGCTCCGCTCTATCAAGGAGCTGCTGATAGAAACGAAGCAGGAAATCACAGAGGTAAAATCTGATCTTGCAGTTCTAAACGAAGAATTCGCAACGGCTAGGGCTAGAACTGACGCCCTGGACGCTAGGGTCACTGTAACTGAAAACTCAGTTCGTCGGTTGCATCGGCAATCCGCCCGCATTACATTACTAGAGCGCTCGTTGGAAGACTCGGATAATCGTGCATGGAGGAATGGGTTTCGTCTATTGGGCCTAGCGGAAGGGCGGGAAGCCTGCGATTTGGTGGATTTTCTAGCAGCATTACTGCCGCAAATATTACAGATGAATGATGATATAAAGCTGGAATTTGACAGCGCACACCGTCTCCCGCAGCCTAATGACCTGCACAAAAAATATCCCCGACCCATTCTGGTGACAATGCTGCGGCATCAACAAGTCATGAAGATTATGCAGCATGCTAAGCTGCACGCTCCTATAACTTTTGAGGGCAGTAAACTAATCGTATTACCTGATCTAACTAAAGAAACTGCAAAAAGAAGAAAACTTATACTTTCCTATAGACCCCAGCTTAAAAATATTGGGGCTCGCTTTGGTATGCTATATCCTGCCTGTATGAGGGTTACACACAATAATACCACCAAAGATTACTATAGCCCTGCAGAACTCGCTGACTTCATTGAAAGTGTAAAACCTACCTCTATTGATAAAACTTGAGATAGCTACATGCTTCCTAGGGTTCACATCAGCCACATGTTATTTCTTGTGTATATTTCTGGTGGTCAATGTTAATTAGATGCACTGTTATATGCGCTCACTGACTTAACATTTTCTTATACATCTAACTCCTAAGCACCACTTGGCATGGTTGTCAATCGTTTGGGAGGAGCCTTAGGCAAATGACCCAATTGGAGCCTTAGGAATTCACCGGGAAGGTCTTAGGTCTACCACATCCTACTAACTCAATTAACAAGGGGCATGGGTTGGTATATTTGCTCATTTCAACACCCAGTCTGCCACAAAACACCCTTTCAATCCACTGTCGGTTAGAACAAAGCTCACTGAGCAGAAGCCTTCCCATCAAACTTCTCCAACCCTTCTAACCCCCCTTTCCCCCCTTTCCCCGCAATTCTTTTTTTCCTCAGAGCTTAGAACATAGAAACATGATGGCAAATAAAGGCCAAATGGCCCATCTAGTCTTCCAATCCACAGTAACTATTATCTCTTCCTCTCTCTAAGAGATAACACGTGCCTATCCCATGCCTTCTTGAATTCAGACACAGTCTCTGTCTCCACCATTTCCGCCGGGAGACTTTCAGAGAGAGCGAGAGCTAGAAGGCCTTGAGCATGCACAGATGGTCAAGGCCCAGGCAAGAGGAAGGATCTTCGTTCACTGGCATGTCCTGTGGGCTGCATGCCGGTACCATATGGGTTAAGGCTTATGTTTGGGCAGGCGGGGGATGCCGGTTCACATGGGGGGGTGTTCGTGAGCGGGGGGGGAGCGATGCTAGTTTGCACGGGGAGGGGCGGGGGGTTGGAGTAGCACCGGTGGCCTCGGGGTGGGTGGGTGTGAACTAATCAAGCGAGTTTCCCTCACTTTCTATGGGGAAACTCGCTTTGATATACGAGCAATTTGGTTTACAAGCATGCTTCTGGAACGAATTATGCTCGTAAACCAAGGTTCCATTGTATTTGTTTACCACAGAAATCAGACTTACTGGCCTATAATTTCCTACTTCTTCCTTACTTCCACTTTTGAGTAGAAGGACCACATCCACCCTTCTCCATTCCTCTGGTACCACTCGAGACTCTAGAGAAGCATTGAAAAAGTCAGTCAGTGGAGCCACCAGAACTTCTCTAAGTTCCTTCAGCGCCCTCGGATGTACACAATCCAGCCCTATAGCTTTGTCTACCTTTAATTTAGCCAGCTCCCCATGAACCCAACCCTCTGAAAATCAATCAGAGTCTACAAATCCTCTATCCCTATTCACATTTGTCTTCTGTGGTCCTGCTCCTGGTACTTCAGCTGTGAACACAGAACAGAAATATTTGTTAAGCAATTTAGCCTTTTCTTTATCAACTTCTACATATTCCTCCCCATCACTTTTGAGTCTCACAATGCCACTTTTGCACTTCTTCCTATCACTGATATATCTAAAAAATGGCTTGTCTCCCCATTTTACCATGTCTGCTATTTTTTCTTCCATTTGTATCTCTGCTTTCCTGAATACTCGACCAGCCTCTCTTAACTTTTCCAGATATTTTTGTCTGTCTTTCTCTTTCTGTGATCTTTTGAGGTTTATGAAAGCTGACCTCTTATTCCTTACCTTCTCAGCTACCAGTTTTAAGAAGCAAACTGGCCTTCTTTTCCTCTTACTTTTACTTATTTGCCTCACAAATAGATTTGATATCCTTACATTAAATCCATTCTTTTTCACCCACTGCATTCTACTCTTTCCAAACATTTCCATCCAAACACTTCCTTGACGTAATCCCCTGTCCATTCAAAGTTAATTTTTTTTAAAAAGTCTAGAACCTTTACTTTTGAATGAGCCCTCTCTATACCTTTCAAAATATTAAACCTTGCAACTTATTGCTATAGGGATGGACACAACCAACTGAGCCCTTCCGTATGAAATGAACTGATGTTGGGTTACAATGTAAAGTATGTTAAAATAGAGACCAAAGCTATATCAAAACATTGCTGGACACAAGTATTGTAATATTTTTTTTAAATTATTCTCTATTTCAACATATTTTTCTGAATTTCCTATTGTATCTGAAGTAACTCACTTTGAGCTACAACATAGAAAGGATTAAGCCAAGTACAAATAAATAAATAACTAAATTAAATATAAAGAAATTGAGATTACCTGGCCACAACTCCATATTATCAGGTACTCAGATTTTGAGGGACTAAAGACTTGATCTTTGAATGTGTGGAAGTAAAAAGTTACAATGATTAACCCCAGTTGTCCTGTGACTTGCAGAAGAAGAAAGCAAAACTTCAATCACTTTGCATGTGTTGATTACTGCTATAGTTTATCAGAATATCCTAAATATCTAATTTATGGCCCTATTTTAAAAAATAATAATTTATTCCATGAAAACAGAAAGGGTTAAAATATATTTTTTAAAAAAAATAAAGTTCTAAAAGGTCTGTTATGGAGCCCTTTTACTGAACTGCTCAAGTTTTAATAGATGGTAGACTAGTACGATCTTGTGCTAATAGTTACAGCATGTTAAAAATCAGCCAGTGTGATAAAAGTGATAGCCGCTTAATATGGGGATGAGCAGATCACAGGATCGACGGACTTGATGGACCTAGGGTCTGATCCTGAGATGGCAATTCTTATGTTCTTATGACAGGTGGAGCACAGCTGTGAAAGCTATTGTACAATCAATGCCATACACTAAGGTTACAACTGCTAATAGCAGGTATCATGGGTGCATCATGATTGCCTACACAGTAAATGGTATTCAAATTTAGGCAATGGAAAGATCCAAGCTAATCTTATATTAATTATATTAATTTATTTTAAAATTTATATACCACCTAAGATGTAAGCGGTTTCCATAAAATAAACATACATAGTTTAAACACAAATCTTAACAAACTTCCATTCACCCCAAACTGAAATTATCACATCACTCACTTTCAACAAACAACCAATTCACAACCTAGAAGTTCCTATAGTTTATTCACAACATGGATGAACAGAACTAACTGCTTGTGGACTCCTAAAACCAATATAGAAACTATTTTCCATAGGGAACAAACTTAACCTGAGCTGGAGTGGTTCTGCAGATAAGCGTCCACAGACAGCTTAGTTTTTAACAGTTTCTTAAAACTATAAAGGCCAGTACATAATCTTAGGTGTCCAGACAACTTATTCCAGGGGGACACTCCAGCAATTGAGAACATTTTCAATTTCATGGCCACATATCTCACACCTTCTGCTGTTTTTTTTGCTAATAATCTCATGCCACTTTCTAATCTCAAAGCTCTGGATATAAGGATGCTCCACACCAAGCGCTGATTCCTGCATCCCACTTTGGGCATGAGGGCTTACGCCTCCTGAAAACTGGTGTGCAAACCACAAATTCTATAACACTGTGCTTAAATGTTGGGAATGCTCCTGATATACTCCATGTCCCCCGTATTGCCATGTCCCCTTTTGGGTTGTGCATGAGACACTTTGGACACCAGCGCAATAGAACAGCATGTAGGCAAATGTGTACATAAGTCCAAATTTGTGCCAATTAAGGCCAATAATTGATTGTTAACTAGTTGTGTACATCTGTTCTGCATGCCCAAATTTTGGTGCTTTATAAAGAATCTGGAAGGCAGTGTTTGCCTATGCACTAAGGCCTGGATTCTGTATAGAATGTGCGGTCTCAGAAGCCGCATAAACGGCTTTTAAGAATCGCTCTAAGTCCGCCTAAAAGAACCTGATTCTCTAACCGACATCCATGTTATAGTTGCCGGTTAGAAAATCAGGTTGCTGCTGAGCTTATCGTGCCAAGGGATCTCCCTGCTGCAATAATTTTAGTGGCAACCAGTCCACTCCCCCTCCCCCCCCCACGTAGACTACTCCTGCCGGGGAACATTGGGGTGGGTTCGGGGGTGCCAGGTAGGAGGGACTGGGTATCCCTCCTGCTGTGATTGTTCGGGGTGGGGGGGTTGCAGTTGGTGTCAGCAGGAGAGACTGGGCATCCTTCCTGCTGCGATTGTTATGGGGGGGGGGGGTTTCCAGCAGGAGGGATTTGCCGACGATGTATGGGGGGAACAGGCAGTTGCCGCCATGACTGCTAAACATATCGCAGCAGGGAGATCCCTTGCCGCGATAAGCTCAGTGGCCATGTCTGCTTACAATGTAGGCAAGGGTGGTGTCTTTTCAACTGATAATCTGTATTCACCAAATATAGTCCCAAAAGGAACCCTGTTTTGGTGGATGGGAACGCCTTCCTCAGGGGACACTGAAAGAGATATCGCTGAAGTCCACTGAACACGTGAGTAGTGAGTAGCAGCATAAACAGCTTCAGTGAAGCTGGCTTACATTGTACGCATCTACTGCTGGTCTAGGGAGACATGTAAGGCCGCCTAGGACCAACTAAGGCTACTTCTGGGCTAAGCCACACCCACGCCTAGCCTTAGGTGAGCTTAGGTGGGCTTGCACGCCTCCCTAGACTCCCGGAGGCACCTCCAATATAAGTGGCCTGCCTCAGGAGGGTTTTTTTAAGAAAACATACATCCCGCTTGGCTGGTTAGGCAGCAGTTGGCGGCCTACAATCAGGATGCTGTTTATAGAATCCAGGTCTAAAGACCTGATTCTATATATAGTGCCCCAAAAAATCAGCATCGAGTGCGATTCTATAAAAGTACAGGAACCTTATAGAATCATTCTTAGCGCCTGTGTATGTCATAGCTTTTAGTTCAAATAAAACCAGGCCTAAATACCTGTGTGCTGATTGGCGTATTCTATAGAAATGTGCTTAACTTTTAAAAATGCCTATAATCCACCCATGCTCCTCCTCTGGCCTGCTACCTTTTCAGGTTTGCGTGCTAGAACTGATAAGCACTACTTTATAGAATAGGCCTACTAAGTTGTGCGCTTAACTTCTAGTTAGTACCAATTAGCTTCAGTTATGAAGTGTTAATTGCCAATTATTGTCACTGATTGGTCTTGTTAAACAATTAAGTTGTGTGTACAAATCAGCTTTGCGTAATGATTCGGGTTCACAACTTATAGTGCTATATATAGAATTTGGGGGTAAATGCAAGGCAGATATGGGGAATGTTCCTTCCATTTACTGCAAAGTGTTTGCACGTATAATATCTTAGTAAAAGGCCCCTATGTGCATTTATTTGGAAATTTAATGCCTCTAGATCCACATTTGTATCCATACATAAATTTGCCAGTATGTGTCATATGAACAGCCATTTGACAAATATGTACTTAGAAAAAATGAACATAGACCCATGGGAGTGGCCTTAGACACCTGGGCCAATCAGAGTTTTAGGTCACTTCCAGTGCATCCCAGGATGCACCAGGAAGGAGGCCTAAGGGCCTGAATTGCCCAGGTGCCTTAGATCCATCCTATGGGTTCAAGGAGGCCCAGTGGCAGGAAGGAGTGGGCATCCCTCATGCTGATTTTGGGAATGAGGTGTCAGGAGATTGAGGGTATTATGTAGGAGTGAGTGTGCATCCTTTCTGCTGATTTTGGTGGGTGGGTGTTGGGGTATCCTCTGCCACAGCCAGCTCAGCTGATCATGGCAAGGGTATTTCCCCCCGCAGCTTCAGGGAGTCCTGCCGGCTCAGCTGATTGGGGATTCCCATGGCACAATAAAACTGATGGCATGTGATCCTTTGACAAAGATAGGTGGCTGTGCTACCTATCTTTGCAATCAGGCAGGCATGATTCTCTAGCCGGTGCCAGTTGACATGGACACCGATTAGAAAATCATGTGGGGGGGAGGGGCGTTTGTCCTTTCAGGTAGACACAATTCTGCATAGAATGCCAGTACCCGAATCTCAGCTGCTTCTTAGGTGACCACCAAGATTAGCGTCCTATACAGAATCAGGCCCTAAGTGTATAGCCCTCGATAGAGACTGACTCAACTTTGTTGGTTAGGTTGAGAAATTTACAGTGGCCTTTCATATTATATGTAGGTCTTCTAGCCATGCTCCTAAACAGATCAGAATGCTTCAATGTTTTTCACATATAAAGGCTGGTTTGCAACTCTGATGTTTGCATAATTGCTATGACTGAATATTGACTATGTACAGATAGGCACCACTTCAGTGTAGTGTGACTTCTATTATTATTATTAGATATTAGACTTCATAACATGGAAGGGGAAAGGACGAGGATTTGGCATTCTTATACTGCCATTCTTCTAAGAAATATGCTTTGTCCTACAATGAAAACAGAAACAAGAATCACATCAAATGCTCTGTCAGTTTATAATAATTTGACAGATGCAATAACCCTGAAGATGATGCAGACTGAAATTTAGAAAGTTATGTGAGACTACCAATACATCAATTTTTAAAAAATGTCCTTGGTACTTTCTTGTTTTTAGAAAGTTGTGCATCAATCAAAGATGAAAATCAGAACAGTCGCTGATGATCCAGGTCAGCAATGTTTTCTCTCGCTGTCAAACTGTTTCAGTCCAAATAGAGAGAAATTTTCAGATACCTAGTTGAGCTGAGAAGTATAGCAATGCTTTCTTGTTGCTAATTTCCTAAGAGGAATTGCATGGATTAAACCCTTTTGAATACTGAGCTCATAAAAATTAACATTGCTTCACTTGCTTTATCCAACCAAGTAGTAACATGGAACCTCATTTGAGTTAATTAGATACCTTTGCCCCTATAGTAATCCATGGTACCATTCTGATCTTCAGCTTCTGAAGCCCCAGCTGAGTGGCTGTGGCAGAAGGCTAAATTTTCCCAAAACTGCAAGATATGTAGAAAGAATCAAGGGGCATATCATATTACCACAGCCACAGTTAAGAACATTGCTCGCTATCTGTGCTATGCCTCCTTCATCCTCATCAATGATATCAGATTCACTCTCCATTCTACCATCTATAAAGGAATGGAATTGTTACTTTCACTCAAAAATTGACAATTATAGGAGGAAATTCACAGGTGCTGTTCCCATAGCTGTTGCATCTGCAGTAACTAATATCCCATATGGCTCTGAAAGTTTTAGTCCCCCTTTTAGGCCTTCATCAGTCTGGTCTTTGTTTAACTTACCATCTAGTTAATAATAAAGTTTGCCTTTTTTATTATAAAGACTGAGCTAGGCCCTGATATGCCTGCATGAAGCTATCTGTTAATGCTTTTTAAAGGAACCTAGAATTGAACCCCAAATTATCAAAGCACAGAGCACAATAATGTTTACTTGCACAGAGAAGCAAATGTTATTTTGCTCCGTGCTGTGATAATTATGGGATATAAGATAAATTGTAGGTTCCTTTATAAAGACAGTTTAAAATATTCAAAGAGAAAACTTTAATTATTATCTAGTTTCCATAGTATAAAAGCCTTTTCCCCAAAGTTTTTAAACTTGAATTTTCTGCTAGAGATAGAGACATAACTGTTACAACCTACAGTGTTAAAAGTCTCTGGTAGGCATAGCAGGGCCTAGCTCAGTCTTCATTATAAAAAGGCAAACTTTATTAATTGGTTTCTGTAGTGCACAACCCTTTTCCCATAGTTTTAAATATGAATTGTTTTACCAGAGATAGAAACTTAACTATAACAGACTAACACATTAAATTTAGTAGAAAAGCTCAGACTTTCTGTTTTGAAAAATAGTTAGTTTCTGTTCTTTGCCATAAGGAGAAGGAATCAGTGCTTCTGACCTGAATTAGGTATTAATTAGGGTTCTGTGAGGAAGGTGGAATTGCTGTAAAGGTCAACAGGGCAATCTGATTACTGTGTCTGTTTGTAGCAGTCCCCTAAGAAGAAAGGAAAAGTCCCAGGGACCCTTTTACTAAGTGGCAGAAAGCATAAAACTCATGCTTATTACTGCTCAGTTGCTTCTAACAGGCACTCTCATCCAAAATGGCATCTGATAGGCCCCATTATCCAAAATGGCATCAGTAACCCCTAAGAACATAAGAATAGTCTTACTGGGTCAGACCAATGGTCCATCTAGCCCAGTAGCTCATCTTCACGGTGGCCAAGTACCTGGCAAAACCCCAAAGAGTAGTAACATTCCATGTTACCGATCCAGGGCAAGCAGTGGATTCCCCTATGTCTGTCTCAACAGCAGACTATGAACTTTTTCTCTATGAACTTGTCCAACCCTTTTTTAAAAGCAGCTACATTAACTGCTCTTACCACATCCTCCAGCAATGTGTTTCTGAGCTTAATTATTCCGAATGAAAAAATATATCCTCCTATTGGTTTTTAAAGGATTGCCCTGTAACTTCATTGCATGTCCCTTAGTCTTTGTAATTTTTGAAAGAGTAAAAAATCGATCCACTTGTCCATGTTCTGCGCCGCTCAGGATTTTATAGATTTCAAACATATAATATGTTTATGTTTATTAGTATTTATAGACTGCTATTCGATACATCGTAGTGGTTTACATAGTACTAAAACAAAGAAAAACACTCCATAATCAATAGGAAAGTAAAATACAAAGAAAATAATAAATTAGAAAGTAAATTTTGATTAAAATAAAAAATAGAAAAATTATTATAAAAACTTAAAATACAATTATAAAAAACAGCAACTGCAAATCTGCAAATATCTCCCCCAATGTTCTTACCAATATGATTCTAAATATCCCCTGATTGAAAAAGCAATTAAGAGTATGCCAATCTGAAAAGATAAGTTTTTAACAGATTTCTAAATTTAATATACGAGAGTTCACTACATAATTCTAATGGCAACAAATTCCATAGCTAAGGTATAGAACCAAAAAGGCAGAATTACATGAAGAGGTTAATCTCACTAAGTGGACTGAAGGTAAGGATAATTGGTGACCATTAGTGGAACTTAAATTTCTAGCTGGTCTATATGGGATCAAAAGATTAGTTAAATATTCTGGTTGCCCTGTCTGCAATTCTTTGAAAGTTAGAGTCAAAGCTTTTTGAATTAATCTTGACTTCATTGGAAGCCAATGAAAATCTTTCAGGAGCGGAAAGCTGTTTCTTTTTCAAGCTGAAGAGCCCCAACCTCTTTAGTCTTTCCTCATATGACCCCTAGAGTAGTATAGAAGAGTAGACACATTTGGATTGTTAGAATACCTGTAAAGTGGTTTTGCATCCTGCTGCTCTGGTGAATCGCTGTGCTTGTAGATTACTGCCTACTGTTTTTCATTCTCAAGCCTCTGAGAGGATTCATAATGACTCCTGATGAAGATACATTATTTATCTGTCGAAACACTGGCCATGTCGAGCTGAAATATAATCCATTTTGTGTGATTCTCCAATAAAGTCTATGGGGGTAATAATTTAAAAAAAAAATGTCTAAAAAGTGTCCTAAGTGGCTACTTGGACGATCAAAATGCCTTATCGTCCAAGTACCCATAACCAAAGCTGGTTTTAGACGTATCTAAAAACAGCTTAGGCCTTTCCCCTGCCACTAAACGCACAGAGAGAAAAGAGGTGTGTTTAGAGGAGGGGAAAAGGCGGGCAGTGGGTGAGAGGTGAGCCGACCTACACCTAGGCGTACAACACCTATAACCAAAACAGTTAAAGGTTGCCTAGTCGGCACTTAGACCTTTTTCACTTAGACAAAATAAAACCAGGTCTAAGTGCCGAAAAAGGGGCCGCTGAGCTGATGGCTGCTGGCGCCATCAGTTCAGCGGCCCGGCAACCTAACCATCGCGGCAGGACAGATGCCTCATCTCCCCTACTGCAATGCCATCACTCCTTTACCTGAACTGCCGTGACCCGCGGCAGTTCCAGTAGAGGAGTGATGGCATCGCGGTAGGGGAGATGAGGCATCTCTCCTGCCATGATGGATCACCCCCCCACACACACAACATCGGGGCAAGAGGGAGCATAAGCTCTCTTGCTCCGCAGCAGCCACGACCCCCCCGACACGATTGGGACAAGAGGGAGCCCAAGCCCTTCTGGCCCAGGCGACCTCCCTACCCCCCTACTCGATCACGCCAGGAGGGAGCCCAAGCCCTCCTGGCCCAGGCGAACTCCCTACCCCCTAACTCCATCAGGCCAGGAGGGAGCCCAAGCCCTCCTGGCCCAGGCGACCCCCCCCTACCCCCACCCCCCACTACATTACGGGCAGGAGGGATCCCAGGCCCTTCTGCCCTCGATGATCCCCCTCCACCCAACGTCTGCCCACCCCGAACCCCCGATCGGCCCCCCCAGCCGACCCGCGACCCCCCCGTCCGACCCCATGACCCCCCCACCCCCTTACCCTTCCCCGTACCTTTGTTAGGTTGGCCGGACAGACGGGTGCCAAACCTGTCTGTCCGTCCAGCAGCCCAGAGAAGAATGGGGCAGGATTGGCCCAGCCTAACCAAAGCCCCGCCTACTGGTGGGGCCTAAGGTGCCTGGGCCAATCAGAATAGGCCCGGGAGCCTTAGGCCCCTCCTGTGGCTGGGGCCTAAGGCACATGGGCCCAACCCGGAACATGTGCCTAAGGCCCCGCCCACAGGAGGGGCCTAAGGCTCCCGGGCCTATTCTGATTGGCCCAGGCGCCTTAGGCCCCACCAGTAGGCGGGGCTTTGGTTAGGCTGGGCCAATCCGGCCCCATTCTTCTCTGGGCTGCCTGCCAGATGGACGGGTTTGGCACCCGTCTGTCTGGCCAACCTAACAAAGGTACGGGGAAGGGGAAGGGGGTGGGGGTGGGGGGGTTGTGGGGTCGGCCGGGGGGTTGCGGGTTGGCTGGGGGGCCGATCGGGGGTTCTGGGGGGGCCGACGTTGGTGGGAGGGGGGTCGTCGAGGGCAGGAGGGCCTGGGATCCCTCCTGCCCGTAATGTAGTGGGGGGTGGGGGTAGGGGGGTCGCCTGGGCCAGGAGGGCTTGGGCTCCCTTCTGGCCTGATGGACTCGGGGGGAGGGAGGTTGCCTGGGCCAGGAGGGCTTGGGCTCCCTCCTGGCCCGGGGGTAGGGAGTTCGCCTGTACCAGGAGGGCTTGGGCTCCCTCCTGGCCTGATGGAGTTGGGGGGTAGGGAGGTCGCCTGGGCCAGGAGGGCTTGGGCTCCCTCCTGGCCCGATCGTGTCAGGGGGGTCGCGGCTGCCGTGGGGCAAGAGGGCTTGGGCTCCCTCTTGCCCCGATCGTGTCGGGGGGGTCACAGCTGCCGCGGGCAAAAGAGGGCTTGGGCTCCCTCTTGCCCCGATTGTGTCGGGGGGGGGGGGGTTGGTGGTTTGACATGGCAGGAGGGCTTGGGCACCCTCCTGCCTGAATCATTGTGGGGGGGGGGATTCTGTAACCGGTGTTGTTTTTGACAGACACGGGCTACAGAATCCAGCTTTTAGGCGAAGGACTGGCTCCTCCTTCGCCTAAAAGCCCTTCTGTTGGACGTTTGAGGCTTAGGCTTTTTTTGTTTCATTATGGCTAAAAAGTGTAGATGTGCTGTAGGTGTACTTTTAGACGTAGTGGAGATTGGGCGTTTAGGCAGAGGAAGGCCATAATCAAAACATGGACGTTTGTTTTGGTTATGAACACTTTCCCTGCTTCTGGGTTGAACGTTTAAGGACTTAGGCCAAAAGGGGACTTAGACGCTTTTTTTGATTATGCCCCTCCACATGTTGGAAAGGAAGAACTAGCCTTTCGTCCTCACTTTTTTCTGCTTGTTCAAAAAATATTGTGCCATTGATAATTGGTGTTTCCTTGAATGCTGACCAGTGCCGGCTAATTTAGACTTAGATAGGATTACCAAGCGATATCTGGGCACCAGTACTAAATATTTGAGTCAGCCACAGCACGCAGAGTTCTGTAGGTACCGTATTTTGTGCTCCAAAAGACACACTTTTTCCACCCCCAAAAAGGGAGTGGAAATAAAGGTGCGTCTTATGGAGCGAATACCCAAACCCCTACCATTACCTTTTTGTAAATTACGAGGCCCTCCCTCGCTGGACATGGCTGCCTGGAGCACGGACAGCTGATGCGGCTGACGAGGCAGGCCCCTGCCCCCCCGGACCTATTTTTAATTAGGCAGGGCAGCTCCTGACCTCCCTCCCCCCCACCATTCCTTTTTAAAATATTCTGAGGAACTCCCTGCCTGGAGCACTGACAGCTGACACGGCTTCCTCAGAGTCTTCTTCCCCTTGAGGCAGAGTGGCGCACAAAGCTGCCGGCCTGGTCCCATGCCGCTTCTTGCGAAAGTTCTTAATAGGAGAGTTCTCATGGGAAGTGGCTCGGGACCAGGCTGGCAGCCTTGTGCGCCGATCTGCCGCAAGGGAAGAAAACTCAGAGGAAGCCGCGTCAGCAGTCATTGCTCCAGGCAGCCACGTCCAGGGAGGGAGGGCCTCAGAATTTTAAAAAAGTAACAGAGTGGGGGGGGGGGGGGAGATGGAGGCCTGGAGCTGCCCTGCCTAATTAAAAATAGGTATGGTGGAGTGGGGACCTGCCTGCCTGCTGGCCGAATTAAAAATAAGAAGGGTGAGGTCGGGCCTGCCTGCCTGCGGAGAGGCCTGGAGGTGGGAGGCCTGCCTGCATGATTTGAGGATCTACCTGGAAGAGGGGTAGGCCTGCCTGCCTGCTTGCCTGCCTGGGGGGCTGCCTGGTATGGTGTAGGCCTGCCTGCCTTGGGGGGGGGGGGGGGGCTACCTGGGAGGGGATAGGCCTGCCTGCCTGGGGAGCTACCTGGGAGGGGGTAGGCCTGCCTGCCTGGGGGATAGGCCTGGGAGGGGGAGTGCTCCTGTCTGCTTGCCTGCCTGGGGGGGCTGCCTGGGAGGGGGTAGGCTTGTCTGCCTTGTCCATACCTGCCTGCCAGCCACTAGGCCTGCCTACCCTGTCCCATGTACCGGCCTACCACTAGACCACCAGAGGGGGGATAGGGTACAGAGCCTGGCAGGGAGAGGGGACAGGGTGCAGAGCTTGGCAAGGAATGTGGGGTTGGGTGCAGAGCCTGGCAGGGAGAATTTGGTTCAGAATGGTTTTTTTTTTCTTGTTTTCCTCCTATAAATCTTGGGTGCATCTTATGGTCAGGTGCATCTTATGGAGCAAAAAATACAGTACTCCCAATATTCAGTACTGTACCCACATGGCTAACTGTATAAATATAGGACTACTACTTATGTGTCTTACTTGTCATCCACTGACACTGAATATCGCTGGTGCCTGCAGAACTCCAAGCTCCACCCAGACTTCACCCCTAGGCTGCCCTTGCACTGTTTGAAAAGTGCTGTGCTAGTTAGAGGAAATATTCTGTGGCACTGCTTGGTTAACTGCCACTAAATATTCCCTCCTGACCCACTCAGCCTCTCTTGCCCAATTAAACCTTTTCCCCTGTCACCTCTCCCACTCTTTGGAATGCTCTTCCATCATACCTCCGTCACAAACCCTCTTTAACTAAATTTAAGTCAAATCATAAAACGTTTTTATTCAACGATGCCTATGATACAAATTTAAACTTTAAATTTAAACTTTAAACTTATGTATTTAAGTTTAAATACATATTTCAATTTATAATACAAATCAAAGATATATTTGTAAAATTCCTTTACCCTTTTTCCATTTGTAACTTTCCCTCACTTTCTTTCCTATAAAGATATTATAGTTCCTCTGTGGTCCTTCCACCTTTTTACCTTATTATATCTTTGGCCCAGATTCATTAAAGAAAGTGGAGTCAATCGCTGTTGGCCGATTCCTGGCTGATTTTAAAACAGCGATTGATTCACTATCTTCTATGCATGCAAACTCCCGACTCAAACTGAATGAGTTGGGGCAGAGCCCTGACAGTAGTGACAGAAGAAGCAGCCTCCTGTCACTGCTGTCAGGGCTTCTGCCGGCTTTTTAATTTTTTTTTTAAATCGGGCAGATATTTTGCGTGTATTACACACACAAAATATCAGCCCAATTTTTAAAAAAATTTTTCAAAGCCCCCCTCCCTCCCCAAACCCTAAAAATGTGCCCCCCCTCCCCCCGCCGATGCCCAAAGCCACTGCCACAGCTTCAAAATTATGGTAGGAGGGATTCCCACTCCTACCAACTCCCCCCCCCAAAAAACCCAAAACCAGCAGGAGGGATACTGACTTCTTCCTGTCACCAGACACCTCCTCCCTGTTCCAAGTCCCCTCCCCACTCCACCCCCCTCCCCTTACCTGTAACGGAGCAGGAGGGGTGCTCATTCCCTCCTGTTCCAATGCCTTCCGTGACACGTTTTAGGCCTTAGGCACCGCCTCGGTGCATCATGTGGTGCATGGGGAGGGGCCTAAGGCCCTGATTATCTCAGGTGCATCGGGCTCCTCCCTTCTGAGGGGCCTGAGGGGCCTGAGCCAATCAGGGACTTCCTTAGGGAGTAGCCTATGGAAGTCCCTGATTGCTAACCATATGCTAATTGATTAGTACAGTCTGATATAGCTGCAGTATTACAGAACTTGCCTACTCTCTGCCTCAACCCATTATATTTTTTAATGCATCAGTAGAGTGTACACATGCAAAAATTACTGTGGGACACCTACATGTGCTCTGCAGTAACCCCCTATTTGCTGCAGTAAGCACATGTTAGTGCTTACCAGGAGAGTAGACAGACATCCAATTTTGGATGGACCTGGGCCCAAGGTAGGTGGGCAGAAAAATCCAGCCATGTCCCCCACCTCAAAGACAATTCAGTCATCCGGTTTCTCATACACTCCCCTACCCCCTACCCGCATATCTTTTAAACTTCAGTTCTTCAATGGCAGAAAGAAGTGATTGATATGCACTGTTTGCACTAGCCCCACAGCCTTCCTCTGATGTACTCCTGCCTATGTAGAAACAGGAAGTTGTGTCAGAGGGAAGACTGTGGGACCGGCATGAACAGTATGTACCAATTGCGACTCACAGACAGCAAAGATCTACTATTTAAAAGGTATACGGGAGTGAGAGTTTTGTAGATCCCTGTCAATCACCTTATATCAGTGGTCTCAAACTCAAACCCATTGCAGGGCCACATTTTGGATTTGTAGGTACTTGGAGGGCCGCAGAAAAAATAGTTAATATCTTATTAAAGAAATGACAATTTTGCATGCGGTAGAGCTCTTTATAGTTTATAAATCTTTCCTTTTGGCCAAGTCTTAATAATAATATTGTCATTTATAGCTAAAGAGACACATGTTCAAGAAACTGTTTTATTTTACTTTTGTAATTATGATAAACATACCGAGGGCCTCAAAATAGTACCTGGCGGGCTGCATGTGGCCCCCGGGCTGCCAGTTTGAGACCACTGCCTTATATGAATGGGCCTGAGTGGAAAGTGGGTGGGCCTGTGCCAACCTGGACCCATCCATGGCTATGTCACTGGTGCTTAGTGTAGTTTAGAAAAAAGGCCCCTTAGTGATTTAAAGCTTATTAACTAAAAAATTAATGCAAATTAAGTAACCTATATTACAGTGTTCTAATATTCTGCAGATTGAAGGGAGACCGCTGAATGGGAAAGTTTATTTTTCACGCTGTGCAGCTTTACTAATAAATTGGAGTGTTTTCTCTATGTGTGGATTCTATCTTAGAGATCTCTGGTTTTTGTGAGGTGACAAGTGAAGATCCAACATATCTTGGACCCCTGACACAGGCTATCAGCCAAAACACTGGCCAGATGGTATGAATAACATGAAGAAAGACCTAGTGAAGCTTGAAGAATGGTCTGAAATTTGGCAACTAAAATGTAATGCAAAACCCGAAGGACTGGTACAGTTTAGGGGGTAAAGAACTTATGTGAATGACAGAAGAGTGTGACTTCGGAATGATTGTATGTGATGATCTTAAGGTGGCCAAATAGGTGGAAAAGGTGACGGTGAAAGCTAGAAGGATGATAGGGTTTATAGGAAGAGGTATGGCCAGTAGGAAAAAGGGGGTGTTGATGCCCCTGTATAAGACTCTGGTGAAACCTTATTTAGAATATTGTGTACAGTTCTGGAGACCGCACCTTCAAAAAGATGTAAAAAAGATGGAGTCGGTCCAGAGGAAGGATACTAAAATGGTGTGTGGTGTTTATCATAAGGCATATAGGGGCAGACTTAAAGATCTCAATCTGTATACTTTGAGGAAAGGCGGGAGATGGGAGATATGATAGAGACATTTAAATACCTAAGTGGCATAAATGTGCATGAGTCAAATCTCTATCATTTGAAAGGAAGCTCTGGAATGAGAGGGCTTAGGATAAATTTAAGAGGTGATAGGCTCCGGAGTAATCTAAGGAAATACTTTTTTAAAGAAAGGGTGATAGATGTGTGGAACAGTCTCCCAGGAAAAGTGGTGGAGACAGAGTGTGTCTGAATTCAAGAAGGCATGGGATAGGCATGTGTTATCTCCTAGAGAGAGGAAGAGATAATGGTTACTGAGGATGGACAAACTAGATGGGACATTTGGCTTTTATCCGCCATCATGTTTCTATGTCGGGTCATTTTAATAAACCACTTCTACAATCCAGTTCTTAAGGCCAACTGTGTTGTTTTTTGTTGCACACTTCACGTGGTACACAGTTGTAAGTCCTTATTAGTTAGTTGCCTAATATTTTTAAGAACAACTAAATGAATGTATGAAATGAATGCATGAAATGAACTGAAAACACGTCTACAAACCAGAATAAAAAATGTCTAAAAATGACCTTAAAACTAGGCCATTTTTTTTCAATGCATATCTCTAAGAAGTAGCAAAAGATGTGAACTCTTCAGTGACATGATATTACCAGTCATCCTTGTGCTATTACGAATTTTGGTAGCTGTAAAAAAAAAAAAAAGTGAGACAGACTTACCATAGTGCTTACCATTTCCTCAGGTATCCTTCAAATAAAATCAACTTTCTTTTCTATGAAATATAATACTTTGTACTCTTATTCCTTGTGTGCAGTCTTCTTCGATCACATATGATTAAGAAGAATGGACTGGTTTATTTTCTCATTTTAGACAATAAAATGTGTTTGGGCATCTTTGGGATATATAGTTTAATGTGTTTCCTTTTGAAGAATTTTGTTGCCTAAGGTATAAAACAGAAAGGAAGAAATAAAAAAATAATTAACTCAAAGACATAATAGGATATTGCTAATCAAGCTCCCCCTGAAATGTTGTTACTATAATATGCAATATATACAACTGGAAAAATTTCAAAAAGAGGTTTGTTCCCAAAATGTGTGAATAGGCAAACAACTAATAAAGGAACAAGCTACTTAGAATACCTTTTTAAACGAGTAAAGGTGCTCAGAATCCAAGATGGAAAAAAAACTTCAATTTGGGGTACAAACCCCTAAAAGGCGTTTTTTATAGAATCAATCATTGCACCATTTTGAGTAAAAAGGTAATAGAGAGTGCTTGTTGAGAAACACTCTAGTTAAATGTCCTTAAATGTCCAATAAAGTGATTATTTTCAAACTACTATATAAATTCTATGAGTTTGAATTCAAAAAATAATGAGAACTTATCTAAGTGGGTTCAGATAGCGTTGACCCGGCGAGGTTCTGACGCGTTTCGCCAATCCTGGCTGCTTCAGAGAACCTGCTACGCTGCTAGTGAACTGTTGCTTAAATAGTCCAAAGTTGAAGGTGCTTCTTATATCTAAACAAAGTAACAAAACACAAAAAATGATGCTAGTTTGTAACAAACACTTGTGAAAATCCATGGCCACACCACAAGAAAAATTAAAACGCGTATCACTGAACATTTGAGCAAAATTAGGAGGGGGGATTTGGGGGCCCCCCTGGTACAACATTGGCAAGACACCTCACATCAATTGCAAGATCTCCGTTTTGTGGTTTTGGAAGTGGCTCACCTGAATAGGGGAGGCAATGAACAAGTGTGGTTATGGAAACAAGAACAAAGGTGGATATTTCACTGGCAAACTGTGTCTCCTAAAGGGTTAAACAAGGAAGTTGAGTGGTGGGCGTTTCTTCATTAGGTGATTGACACATCGTCATTGTACAAATACAGGAAGCTCAGCTGAGCTCCCACGTCACAGGAAACGTAAAAAAAGTTCCTCTGAACCAGGTATCCTGCTGTCAGTGCCATGACAATCGTTTATTAGCTGTAACATGGATTTTCACAAGTGTTTGTTACAAACTAGCATCATTTTTTGTGTTTTGTTACTTTGTTTAGATATAAGAAGCACCTTCAACTTTGGACTATTTAAGCAACAGTTCACTAGCAGCTTAGCAGGTTCTCTGAAGCAGCCAGGATTGGCGAAACGCGTCAGAACCTCGCCGGGTCAACGCTATCTGAACCCACTTAGATAAGTTCTCATTATTTTTTGAATTCAAACTCATAGAATTCATATAGTAGTTTGAAAATAATCACTTTATTGGACATTTAAGGACATTTAACTAGAGTGTTTCTCAACAAGCACTCTCTATTACCTTTTTACTCAAAATGGTGCAATGATTGTTACTATAATATGACCATAATTGGTGTAAATAACTTCCTTATTCTTCCCTTTCTTATTAACGTTATGTGAGATTTTGCTTGAGCATTTTTACCATTTTTTGTGGAGTCCAGTGGCTTGAAATTGGTTTGAAGATATTGTTTTTCATTACACTTGTGGAGCTATTGGACATTTATTTGGTCTTCTTGAAGTAGCTTGAGCAAAATGTGGTTCATTGGGGACCAAGGACTGGTGTTAAATTACAGTTAAATGTGGTTGTTATAATATATTTTATGTGGATTGAGAACTGAAGGCATACTGCAACTCAGAGCATCTATTACAATGTTATTCACAAGCTCCTCATATCTATAGCAGATAAGCACTGTGTTTTGGAACAAAGTTTAGATGACCTTCATTGTCTTATAATACTCACTATATATCACTTTATCAAATGTTTGAAAGATACTTAAAAAATAGACATGTGCAATGATTAAGATGAAAGATGCCTACTTGTGATACTGTATAGAGTTGCCGATATCATCTCCAATTTATGAGCACATAAAAAAATCTTTTATAGAGAAATTTAGAGCAATATAATTCCTAATGTTCTTTGGAGGTTTGTGTGTTTTCTCCCTTTCAGTAAATTCAAGTAATTCTATAAAATCCATCCCCATAACTAGGGAGGACTCTTATTAAGCTGTGCTAAAATACAGTTTGTGATATTATTAGCGCGGGGGTTTCCCTTGCACTGAGGCCACTTTTAGTGTGGTCGTAAAATGGCTGTGTTTTCTATTTCCACAATTCATTGCCATGCACTAATTTCTCATGGCGAGTACTCTATTTTTTGTCCTAAATGATGTTTTACTAGTGTGATGATCAAAAAGGTGCCTCAAACCATAGTATTTAAAATTTAGGTACAGGCCATTTGCTAGGCGGCCATTTTTCTGAGCACTACAAAAATTGTTTTTTTTATAAATTTAGTATTTTGGAATATAAAAATATAAAATTTGATTAATATTTTATTGATTAATGTAAGCCCACTGAGTGAGCAGAGGGCTCATAATATTGGCGAGCCCAGCAAACATTAATAGGTTTAGGTGTGGGGAGGGTAGGAAGGGGTCTTCGGATGATTGGAAGAAAGATTGGAAAGTGAGGCGGGGGATAAGTGGATTGATGGGATTGGTAGCAATTTAGAAGGATGAAAGTCGTGGGTAATGAGGTGTGATTGGTGGGAGAGATAGGGATAGAGATAGGTGGAAATCGGGCGGGAGAGTTGTTGTGGTGTTTATCTGAGGGAGGTGGGGTGTGAGGAGGGTAGGCGTGTGAAGGAAGAGAGAAAAATATAATTTTGAAGTGGAGTGGGTAGTGGAGGAATTTGGATAGTTGGTTTGTTGAGGAAGAAGTGAGTTCGGGTGAGTGAGGTTCTTTAATTCATTTTGGGTGGACGCGCTTCTGTGCCACTGGCTGGTGTGTGAGGCCGAATTTGCCTTGGTGCGGTGGGGTGAGTTCGTGCTTCAAGTCGGCAACGAGTTTAAACAGCAGCGAGTTTGAGCTATTTACCTTGTAGCTCGTTGTCTGCTGTGTCGGGCTGTGTCCGGCGTTAGCTGTACCTTCGGTTGCGGCCGAGGCAGCATCGTGGGCTGGCTGAGGAGCGGTAGTGCGGTGGAGCGCATTAGCGCCTCAGCTGAATTGTGAAGTAGGGCCTTATTTGGGTCCTGTCAGCTGTGTGCGGCTGGCTGTGAGAGCTGCCTGCAAGGACTTAAAGTTTCTGATCGGTGTGTAGCAGGCATTTATCTTGGTGAGTGAAACGGCTTTCTTCCTTTCTCTGTGAAGGAATTAATTGTTTTCTTGGTGAAAGAATTACTTTAGTGGAGCAGTTTATATTTCACTTGTGAGCTCATTGCTTCCCGGTTTTCTTTTGGCTACTTTAAGTATTATAGTGCCTGGTGAAGTGGACGGCTGGGTGGGGGAGGTGTGGTTCACATTGTGTGATTATGGCTCCTAAGAAATGTACTTCCAAGAAGAATGTGGGGGGAGAGAAGAGCGCACCTGGTGTCAGGAGGGCCTCTCGGAAGGCTGCAACAGCTGTAAGAGTGACAGATCTTGCTGGTAGCAAGGGACAGAGAGTGGCGGACAGCTCTTCTAGTTCTAAAGGTGTGGGGAGGAAGAGCAGGTCTACTGCGGTTAGTGCGGCTGGTGTGGTGCGCTCAGTGCCAGTGGCTGAGCAGTTAGAGGTTTCAGCAGAGGCAGTGGAAAGTGCAGTCCCGGGCACTTCACAATCCCAAGCTGCTTCAGCCTCACCTGTTGTTCCTGCTGGTGAGTTTTCTCGCTGTTTGTCTGATATATTGGGTATGATTTCTGGAGGTGGGGAAAATTCTGCTGGGTTGGGTGCTGCTGTGGGCGCTGGTTCAGGTGGTGATAGGGTAAAGTCTTTGGGTAAGCGATTGAGGAATAAAAAATTTTTGCATCGCCTTCAGCATGTCGTGAAACATTTAGATAGGGATCGGAGGAGTAGGAGATCAGGAACAGTTGATCCTATGCAGGTTTGGGAGTCCTCTGACTCGTGGGACTCTTCCCATTCTCCATCATCCTCTTCATCTTCTGATGTAGTGCCTGTGGGAACTGCAGGAGGACGGGGTGTTGGTTTGGATGGGACTGCAGGTGGTGTTGCCCAGTTTTCTAGATTGGGGCATACTTTATGTGAGATTGCTCCTTTAGATGGACAACTGTCTCAGAAATGGAAGAGAAAGATTTTACGAATGAAATATGTTGATGTCTTTGCATTATTAGAGCATGAGCAGGAGGGTATAGATAAGAAAAAGAGTGACGACAGTAGGGACGAAGGGAAGAAAAAGAAAAGTAGGGTTTCTCGGACTATTTTTAATTGGATCTTAGGTTTTCATGTTTATGCTAGTGTTTTAGGTGGTGCAAAAACTGGTTTTTATCCTGTATTACTTCTTTATGCTGATTAGATTTTAAGAGCTTACAGGACATATGGGGGGTGGGCTTGGTTAAACTATGATGAGCATTTCAGGTGTAGCCTTGCTCAGGATAAGTCGGAAGCCTGGGGTTATCGGGATGTTGATTTGTGGTTGACGGAAATGACTTCTGTTAGACCGGCGTTTTTTCGGGGAGTACCCTCCTCAGGAGGCTCTGTGCCCTTGGGGAGGGGTGGATGGGGGACACCAGGAGTTGGTAGAGCCGGGACCAGTGGTGGGGGATCAGGTTTACCTGGGTGGCAAGGTGGGCAGAGAGGTGGGGTATTGGGGTCCGCGTGTTTCCATTTCAATTCCGGTCGGTGTGACCGAATTGGCTGTAGATTCCGACATTTGTGCAGTCAATGCACAGGTCCCCACCCCGCTATTCGGTGCCCGGGAGCATGGGCTAAAGGGCCGACAGGAAGATCAGCCTGGTCCGTTGCCCCAGGTGTGTCTGGTCAAGGCTCCGTCACCCGTTAATTTGCAGCAGCTTTCGATTTGGTTGAATATTTATCCAAATCGGGTTGTTGCGGGCCTGCTGTTTCACGGTTTTGCTGAGGGTTTCCATATACCTTTTGACGGTCCTATGTTGTCACACCGCTGTGTTAATTCACCTTCAGTTTCTAAGTTTGCAGACGTTGTTAGGGACAAATTGGATAAAGAAATTCAGTTGGGCAGAATTGCGGGGCCTTTCCAGACTCCTCCTTTTGTGAATATGGTCTTGTCTCCATTGGGTGTCATTCCGAAGAAGGAGCATGGGAAGTTCCGTTTAATTCATAATTTATCTTTTCCGTTGGATCACAGCGTGAATTCATTTATCGATCCCCGTCTTTGTTCAGTTCAATATGCTTCCTTTGATTGTGCATTGGATATGCTACGGCAGTTGGGTCCAGGTGCGTTAATGGCGAAAGCTGATATTGAATCGGCTTTTCGTTTATTGCCTGTGCATCCTTCTTCATTTTATTTATTAGGTTTTCAATTTGAACAGCATTATTACTTTGATAAATGTATGCCCATGGGCTGTTCGGTGTCCTGTTCCTATTTTGAGGCTTTCTCCACGTTTCTGCATTGGGTGACTGAACAGAGTTCTGGGTCGGCCTCTATAGTTCATTATCTGGACGATTTTTTGTTTGGTGGGACAGTGGGGTCAGATCAGTGTGGGGTTTTGTTGGATACTTTTCGTGGCATGATGCAATTTTTGGGAGTTCCTTTGGCTGAAGAAAAATCTGAAAGGCCTTGTTCTGTCTTAGTTTTTTTGGGCATAGAGTTAGATTCTGTGCGCATGGAATCGCGCTTGCCGGCGGATAAAGTGAGTGCATTGCGCATGGAAATTGATAGGGCTCTTCTGAAGAGTAAGTTGACCCTCACTGAAGTGCAGTCTTTGGTGGGGCGTTTGAATTTTGCCTCTCGTGTTATTCCGATGGGACGGATTTTTGCTCGTCGCCTGGCCTTTTTGACAAAAGGGGTACATAAGAAATTCTATCGGATTCGATTGTCTCGGGCTGTGCGGGATGATTTGTTGATTTGGAAAACCTTTTTGTTAACATTCAATGGTGTTCGGGTATGGCCACAGCCTGTGGTGTCGGCTGCTGATTTGCAGTTATTTACAGATGCAGCTGGTGGGTCAGGTTTCGGAATTTATTTTCATGGGGCATGGTGTGCAGAGGCCTGGCCGGAGTGGTGGCGGGCTCGTGGATGGTGTGACAATGTGGCTTTTTTGGAACTCTTTCCAGTCTGGGTGGCCTTGGAATTGTTTGGACACAGTTTGTTGAATAGAAGAGTCCTTTTGAATTCTGATAATGTGGCAGTGGTGGAGGCGGTAAATAGGCAAAGTGCACATTGTCCGCTTTTGGTGGGCTTATTGCGCTTGGTGGTGCTGGACTGTTTGCAGCTGAATTTGACTTTGCGGGCGAGGCATGTACCGGGCTATTGTAATGATCTTGCTGATTCTCTCTCTCGTTTTCAGTGGGTCCGTTTTCATGCTTTGGCCCCGGAAGCAGATACTGGGCCAACAGCGATGCCTGCAGAGTTGTGGCAGCATTTCCTGGTATCTTCACGTCTTTGTTGAAGGATTCATTAGCTGCAACTACATGGAGAGTATACAGTGCTGGCTTGCGGCGTTTTGAGCAATTTTTGCTGCAATTTTTGGGGCCTGGGGTTCCTGTGATAGACGAGGGTTGCATTATTGGTTTCATTTTATTTGCACATTCAGTGGGTTGGTCAGTGGGTGTTCTGAATCAAGCGCTAGCTGGGGTGTCTTTTTTGTGCAAGTTGCAAGGATGGAAGGATCCTACTGCTTCCTTTTTGGTTAAAAAGTTAAGGGTTGGGTATGTTAAAGGGTCTGCTCACACCCACAAGGCTTTGTTACGGTTGCCTATTTTGCCTGAGCATTTGGTGGCTATGGGAGCTGCACTTCAAGGGATTTGTTTGTCTCCTTTTGAAGTCATTCTTTTTCGTTTGGCTTTTTCTATAGCCTTTTTTGGGGCCCTTCGAATTAGCGAGTTAGTGGCTCCTTCCAGGCGTGCACTGGGTTGGACAGGGATTTTGGGGTCTGATGTGGTGTTGTCCCCATTGGACTTGCGTTGTTGTATACGACGCTCTAAGACAGATACTATGGGAAAGGGTAGTTGGGTGCGTTTGCATAAGTCAGCTCAATTTTCGGAGTGTCCAGTGGCTTTGGCCCACATGTATGCTCAGATCAGGCCTGCTGAGGGTCTGTATTGGTTGGTACATGCTGATGGGACTCCGTTAACTCGATTTCAATTTTCGGCAGTCTTTAAGAAAGCATTGGGCAGGATGGGCTTAGATTCGTCACACTTTGGTACTCATTCTTTCAGAATTGGGGCAGCGACTTTTGCAGCACATAAAGGGGGATCCCCTGATCTTATTAGAAGAATTGGGCGTTGGGCTTCTAATAGATATTTAGGTTATGTACGTCCAGTTTAGTGCTAATTGTGCTGTACATTTCTGTCTTGTTTTTCTTTGTTTAGTTCACATCTGGAATTTGCCAGTTGATATTTGTATCTGGCTGTGTGGGCATTCATTCCTGTTTTGGGCGCATAAGCATGCAGCTGAATCCAGATGGGGGTTGCATCTTGGCCTTGCTGGTTTTGGTATCGACATTCACTGGATGGGACTGCGAGGAATGCGCTGGAATCAACTTTTGCCCACTTTATTGGAAGCTACACGTTTTTCCTATCCTGATCTAATTTTGGTGCATTTGGGTGGGAATGATTTATGTTATGTTAAGGGTGTGGATTTAATTAACCAAATGAAGAGGGACTTTGTGTTTATCTTCTCACATTTTCCTTTAACTCGTATTGTTTGGTCTAAGATTATCCCTCGTTTAGTATGGAAGGATGCTCGTTCTGAACGAGGTATTGAGCGTCTGCGTCGCCGTGTGAATGTGGATGTGGCTAAATGGGTTGGATGTTTGGGGGGTATGATACTGAGTCACGATTTGTTGACTGCAGATTGTCCTGGTCTTTATCGACCTGATGGAATCCACTTATCTGATATCGGTTTAGATATTTTCTTAAGCACATTGCAGGATTTGTTAGAATCTTTATACAAGGAGTAATTTGGCTGCAGCTCTAGTTTTCAGTGGGGAGTGGTGACAAGCTTATGCTGTCACCACTATGGCGGAAAGAGGAAGTGTAATCCTTCCTGGCGGCCAGAGATTTGGGAAAATAAGTAATGATATTATAATGTTGTCGACTGTGTGCGGCACCGCCACAGACAGATGTGAGGCCGGGCGACACCGCAGGTCTTGCGAATGGGTTTGTTTGAATTGAATTTAAGATATGGGGAGTTGGGGGGAAGAGCAGCTAGGTCGTGACCGACTAGCTGTTGGGAAAAGAAACTGGAAGGCCGCCAAGGAAGAGAGGGATAAAAGTTGATTATAATGTTATTTGTTTGAATGAATTAATAAAGCTGCGGCCAAATTTTCTGCCATTAAGTGTGAGTAGTTTATTAGAGTGTTTATTTGTGTTATTTATTTGCATGGTGCGAGTCCAATTGTTATGATATTCTGGGAAGCAATGAAATTATTACATCAGAAAAACTAGACCTATGAGGTAGACACTAGACCTATGAGATGCTATGAGGTAGGCATGGAGGTGCCTAGGGGACGATGTGGAACTCTATGAGGAGATCTTTGGGGGGGAGGTCTATATGGGGAAAGCTCTTCATGAGGGTCTTTTCAATGGAGTCTCTTTGGGGGGGAGAGGTTTCTGCA
This sequence comes from Geotrypetes seraphini, assembly GCF_902459505.1. Classification (NCBI taxonomy): domain Eukaryota; kingdom Metazoa; phylum Chordata; class Amphibia; order Gymnophiona; family Dermophiidae; genus Geotrypetes; species Geotrypetes seraphini. Next base: position 174,759,994 of record NC_047089.1, read on the forward strand.
GGGATTTCAGGGGAAGGGGAAGCACTCTACTTCTGTGAGAGGTTCAGGCCCCTTTAAGATTGTACCTAGGAGTATCAGGTCAGGAGTCAGCAGTCCATTGCCCTTAGGCAAGAAAAATATTGCCAGCTTTGAGCTGGCATTATTTTCCTGGAAGAGTACAGTTTGCAGTGTTCATTATTAGCTGCATTAATCAATTTACATTACAAGAGGTATGTTTCCCGTATTTTAAATATTATGTTTTGTTTGGTGTTGTAAAGTAACATGCATTACAGTAATGCACCATATGAAATTGCTGTTAAACACAGGCTAAGAGGCAAATATTTTGTGCCATTGCTTTATGCATAATAGTAACTAACTCCCCCTCTTTAAAATCTCATGTTATACTCACTTTAAGGAGGTTCAAATTTTCAAATAAAGGTTAATTGATGCAAAGTGCATAGTATTACAAGCTTTAACGGTGACAGAAGCAGCTAACCTATAAATGGTGTCCAGGATAACTCCTTTTTTATTGGCCTCCTGGATTCTTATATACATAGACCAGAGTTCTAAGGAAACAAAAGACTAAGTCCAATAAATTCCTGCAATTTTCAACTTTCTGGCAGTCTGTCTTGTACTTGGCTTAAATAAAGCACTTTATTGGAATTACTGTGGCCATGTAGATAGCTATCCATTTCCATACCACCTGCTTACTGTTCAAGTTTCCTAACTATGTTATTCTTCATTCAATTGGCATTCATATCCTAACAGTTTAGTAAAAGAGCTCACAAGAGACTAACACCATAGACTGTCCAAGCAATGTAATGATAATGATAAGAGGAAGGATTGTTGTAAAGACAGGAATGTCTCAGTGAGGCCCATGTGGTAAAATCAGTTTAATTACTGGAAGCAAAAGAATATTTTTCTTTAGAAAAAAAAAATTGTTTTTCTGTTTTAGAAGCTGTTTCTTATTATATCCAAGTCCTTCGGCTCTCAAATACAATTCAACCTTTTAAAAATGTTTAGGGAAAAAAAATCCTGTAGCAGTAGACATGCAAGCATGATAGGAAAGATAAATCAAAATACAGACACATTTCTTATCAAATGCATCACAGACAAAAAGGTTATTTCAACTGATGGTTAATTCTAACAGCTATTTGAAAAGAGAACAAAATTTATTTTGGGTCCCCCCCCAAAAAAAATAAATAAAAAATGAAACAGTGACTAGAAATCTAGTTATCAAAAAACAATGTGTTTCTTCTTGCATACAAGAGTCCTATGTTTTTCAAACTTGTTGCTTGACATATAAAGGTCAGATTCAATAGGTCAGGCTGTTCATAAGGATTCAATCTAAGTGGGTATACAATGGGGAGCACTCCTGATAGTTCTTTGAACTGAGATTAATAGCTTGACTAACCTTTTATGATCCTACCATTTTGAAGCGCTTTAAGGTATATCAGGCTAAATTTATTTCCCTATGGAGGCTATCACCTTTTTTTCTTTTTAATGACTTTCACTGTTCCGTTTTGCAATTAAGAAGAGGTCATTAGTGCAATAGGGTTCAAATTCAGTTAAATTTGATGTCGAGTGAAAGTAGGGAGTCTTGTGTTGGATTTTTTCCCCCCTGCCTTTCCTACTGTGTGACATTTCCAAGTATACTGGATGAGACCGGCGCTGTTCTGTTTTATTCTGTGCATACTGTTGACTGAAAGACCTTAAAATTGTGCCTGACTGGTAATTTATCACTCTGCCTGTGCTTGTTCTTGAGCAAAATCAGAGGCTCTGTTCTTGTTCACTCATTACTTTGACACTGTGTATGTGACTAGCTATTTTTTCCACCTGGACTATGTTACTGCCTGTAACAGTTGTACATTAGAGCAGTGGCTCTTAAGCCTGTCCTGGGGGACCCCCAGCCAGTCAGATTTTCAAGATATCCCTAACGAATATGCACGAGGCAGATTTGCATATAATAGACATCACAGGCATGCAAATCTGCCTTGTGCATATTCATTAGGGATATCTTAAAAATCTGACTGGCTGGGGGGTCCCCCAGAACAGCTTTAGGAACCAGTGCATTAGAATACAATACTGCTGTGTTCAACTTTACCACCAACCAGTGTTCATACCTGCCTTACACAAGGTTCAAAACCCACTTTAACTCTTTTTTTTTCATGTGAGCTCTCCAGGAATTGAAAAGGGAGGAATTCATCAACAGGTGCTAATGATTAGCATATGCTAAATACTAAAGATGCCTATTATATTCCTATGGTGTATTTAGCATTTAACACATGATAATGGAGTAGAACCCGTTGATGAATTCCCCCCTTAGTTTTGCCTAAATACGAGGTCATTTCATAAATAATGCACACTATTTTTACATAGAAAAGATCAATTAACATAAGGGATTCTCCACCACCCACACACAAAAGAAATTATTGAAAAGGCCTGTAATATATATTGCCTAACTCCTCAGCACCAATATAAGAGGCCTTAGAGCTAGAATCCATCCACTGTCAAGTTTCAAGTTTCAAGTTTATTATGGGACTTGATAAATCGCTTAATCGGATATTCTAAGCGATGTACATTTAAAATTTACAATATAAAAACGAAAAACAAAAACAATGCAATACATTACAATACATACAATTTAAATAATGGCTAAAATACTCTAAATTTGAACATTGTTAAACAAGGGGAAAGGAGGGATGAAATACAATTTTAAAGTAAAGAAGAAACATTGAGGGAAAATACAAAAGGAATATAGTTAAAACAGGTTTAACCAAATAAATATAATTCATGAAGTATAAAATTATGTCGAAAAGGCATCTTTAAAAAGAAAAGTTTTTAACTCAGTTTTAAATTTTCCAAGGTCTTTCTCCTCCCGTAAAGTAATAGGGAGGGCGTTCCATGTTTGAGATGCCGTACAAGAAAAAATAAATTGTCTCCTTGTATTAATAATTTTTAATGATGGAATCGTTAGCAGGTTTTGTTCGCTAGATCTTAAAATTCTCTTTGCAGAATATGGAATAAGTGATCTATATAAAAAAGCAGGGGTCTTGTTAATCAAAGTTTTAAAGATAATTATACATAACTTATAAGTGATTCTGTAACTAACAGGAAGCCAATGTGCCTCTTTGAGAAGTGGTGTTACATGATCAAATTTTTTGGAATTATTTATTAATTTTATTGCTGTATTCTGTATAATTTGTAATCGTTTTATTTCATATAGTGCAATTCCTTTGAATAAAGAGTTGCAGTAATCAAGTTTAGAAATCACCAAAGAGTGAATCAGTATAGTGAGTGATTTAGCACAAAGGAATTTCGAGATAGAACGAATTTTACGTAATCTATAAAAGGTGATTTTCATATCAAGATATCTGAATCCAGAACCCTCTCTCCTCTTTCACCAAATAATGGACCCTCCAAGCTCTTATTTTCTCTCCATCCCTTAAATCTAATAAAATAATACTCTCATCTCTAAGCTCCACAACAATAAAGTAAGGAGATTTAGTAAAAAGTCCAATAGGCCAGCTGATGAATTTTTTTAAATTCCTGGTAATAGGCAGTATTGTTTAATAATTAAGGACTCCTTTTATCAAACTGTGGTAGAGGGTGGGTTTTGATGCATTTACCTCATTGACCCATTGTAAAACCCTCTACCACGGTTTGATAAAAGCTAGCGTAACTAAATATAACTAGTTACTGTACTTCAAAGTTTTGTCACTTTTATTTGTAAAGAAGTACAGGAAATATTTATTACTTTTACTGAAACAACAATTTCACTAATTTTTAATACTTTTACATCTGATGTTTTCAGTTACCACATTTCCCCATATATAGGCCGCAGCCTATACATGGGTTTTACAAACCCGTGTATGGGGGCGCGGCCTAGTTATATGGGGCGGCCTTTGCAGCAATTGTAAATCATCCCCCTCATCCCCAGTACCTTTTTCAGAACCCCCTGAATGGCGGATGACGATTCTCCAGCGATACAGGGCAGCCACGATTTCTTCGGCATCCGGCCTGCCTCTGCACCGCTTGCTGAGTGACTGACATCAGTTTTTGCGAGTCTCGCAAATCCTACAAGTCTCGTGAGTCCCACGAGAGCTGACATCGGTCATTCAGCGGGTGGTGCGAGAGCAGGCCGGATGCCAAAGAGATCGCAGCTGCCCTGTACCACTGGAGATTTGCCGTCCGCCATCCAGGGGGCTCTGAAAAATGTACCGGGGGTAGGGGGAAAGATTTTAAAAGGCAGGGAAGGTACCGGAAGATAAGCCGCGGCTAATACCATGGGGCGACTTATCTTCTGGTTTTTAAACATAAGCCGCCCTTTTCTGTGGCCTATACATGGGTGCAGCCTATGTAGAGAGGTGGCCTATATGCGGGAAAATACAGTAAATGTTAAAAGCAGAAGCAAGACGTAAATGATGATTCCTCAGTAAACCAAATGAAAGAGCAGAACCTGATATGGAATTTTACTATTGCAAACAGTAGACCATCTCAAGTTTTGCTGTTCAGTGAATATAGCCTATGAGAAAAGTGGAGTGTTGGTTTAACTAGTTACTGGTCTCCAGCCAAACATTAATGAGTTGGGCCACTTTGAAGTAGAGATAAAGGTGATGCTAACTGCAATTCTTGGGGAACAGATATATGTCTCTACCACAACAGACTGCTGGTTATCATATGGAAACTTTTACATTGCATGAGTGACAGTTTAAAAATGTAGTTTTACTAAAAACAACGTGGATTGAATTGTAGAACAATAAAATTATTGGGATAAAAAATGTTAACAATAGTTCTATTCATTGTAGTTGTGGTACTTTTAGGTTTTTTTTCTCATAAAAGTATTATATTAGGCAATAGCTTTTTCTTTTTTACTTAAGTAATTTTTTAAATATGTTCTTCATTGTTACTTTAGCTTAAGTATTAAAACATGCATAAACATGAAGGTGGAAAGAAGAGCAAATATCTGCACTGTGTTTTACTAAACGGTGCTAGAGGTTTTTAGTGCGAACTAGTGAAGTAAATGCTCCAATGCTCATAGGAATTCTATGAGCTTTGGAGCATTTACCTTGCTGGCCCGCACAATAAACCTCTAGCACCATTTAGTAAAAGGAGCCTTGTTTAAAAAATGAAGTGAAAGAGGCTATTAGAGCCAGAGCAGGATTAACCAATAGGCCCAGTAGGCACATGCCTAGGGCCTGAAATGGTCAGGGGGGGGGCCTGATGAAGGAGGGCATCAAAATTGTTTTTTCCAAACGACGATTGGCCCCTCCAGCATCGATCAGCAATGCGGGCCCCCCCAAACCCCCCCGACCAGCAATGCGCCCCCCCCCCCCATCGACGGAAAGTAAAACAAGCAAGCAACGCGGGTAAGAAAGGCAATGGGAATTTTGTAAGCGGTACTGCTTGCCCAAAGCTTCCCTCTGACGCAGCTTCCTATTTCCGCCTGGGCACATGGTACGGTGGGGCGGTGCAGGGGGCCCAGTGTACTTGTGTGCCTAGGGGCCCTCGACAAATTAATCCTGCCCTGATTAGAGCCAAAAACATCCTTCAAAGAATGGAAAAAGGATCCATATGAAGAAAATAAGAAGCAACATAACCACTGGCAAGTTAGATGCAAAACATTGATAAAGAAAGCTAAAAGAGAATATGAAGAAAAACTTGTCACAGAGGCAAAAACTCACAGCAATAAATTTTTCAGGTACATCTAAAGCCGAAAGCCTGTGATGTAATCCAAGGAACCACTAGATCACCAAGGAGCAAAAGGTTCACTGAGGGACAACAAGATCATAGCAGAGAGATTGAATGAATTATTTGCTTTGGTCTATACAGAAGAAGATGTAAGACATAAAGAAGGATGATAATGTGAAGGAACTGAAAGAAATCTCAGTGAACAGAAGACATATTGAGCCAAACTGACAAACTACAAAGTGATATATGGCATACACCCCAGGATACTGAAAGAACTCAAACATTAAATTGCTGATTTGAAGAATGGAGGGTGGCCAATGCAATGCCAATTTTTAAAAAGCGTTTCAGAGATTATCTGAGTAATTATAGACCTGACTTCAGTTCCAGTCAAGATAGTGGAAACTATTATAAAGAATAAAATTACAGAAAACATAAACAAACATAGTTTAATGGATCATAATCAGGGAAGTCTTGCCTCATCAATATACTGCATTTCTTTGAAGGTGTGAATAAACATGTGGATAAAGGTGAGTCAGTTGACTTAGGGGGCTCATTTTTGAAAAAGAAAAACGTCCAAAGGTGGCATGTATCTAGACTTTCAGATAGCTTTTGACAAAGTTCCTCATGAGAGAATCCTGAGAAAATTAAAGAGCCATTGGATAGGAGGTGATGTTCTGTAGGCTGGCAGCCTGAAAGTATCCAGGATCACATCCCTGTATCCTTGAGCCATATTAAAAGCACTGTCAATTCTTTGGGCTCCAAGAGTTATGACTGTCATTAAAAATAATCTATTATAGAAAAGAGATAAATAGGAGGGTAAGAATAATGATTGTATTTTTTATTTTAAAAGTTAAATGTGGAAGCCTGAAATCTTTTGGTGCCTTTTGGAACTTTCTTGTGACCACTTTGTGGCCCTTTATGTGGAAAAGGTTGAAGATCTCTGCTTTAAATAGTATGGTTTCCTGCCCTTTCGAATTTAGTTTTCAATGGGTGTTATAGCTTTTAACATGCTTTACTACTACTTGTTGTTAGGTGTCATTGACTCATGATTGAGTCCTAGCGACTTGATGAATTACGGATCTAAAAATAAATCAGTTTTGTGCTGCTACTACTACTACTACTATTTATCATTTTTATAGCACTGGCAGAAGGAATGATACATTAGGTATAGGTATCTGACAATGAGTGGGAGTTAAGAGTTGAAAGCAGCCGCAAAAAAAGTGGGCTTTTAGCTTGGATATGAATACTGCTAGAGACAGAGCATGACAAATTGACTCTGGCAGCCTGTTCCATGCATATGGCGTGGCAAAAAAAGAAATGACGGAGTCTGAAGTTGATGTTGGAGAAGGGTGTAGATAAGAGGAACTTACCCAATGAACGGAGTTCACGGGGGGGGGGGGAGGGGAGAGAACATAGGGGTAGATAAGTGAAGAGAGATAGAGTTAATGGAATTAGCCCCCACTAAATGCTAGACGTCTATAGGTATAGAATGGGGTTTGGTATTTATGCATGTTAAAAGTCATAACACCATTTGAAAACTTCATCCCTTAGCCTGTAAGTTGTGAATAGTGGTGTAAGTGGGAAGGGTAAATATAGAAGGGAAAAGGGCGATATGATAGGCTGAAAGGCATAGGTAAGGGTCGTTAGCAATGGAGTAAGGTTAGGGCAGGATTAATTCGTCGAGGGCCCCTAGGCACACAAGTACACTGGGGCCCCTGCCCCGCCCCACCCACAATGCCCCGCCCCCCACCCCACCATGCCCCACCCCCAAGTATTTACTTCTTTATTTCCACTTTATTTCTTTTATTTTAAAATTCAAAACAAAGATTACAATACCAGTGCCAGTGTACAGTTTTTCTTCTATGCAACCTCCAAACATCTCTGAACAAAACAACTCCCCTTCCTTCCTAGAGGAAGAGATCTTCAGCTGGCAGGGCTTTGGGAAGTCCACCAATTTATATTTTGCATTTGGGTAGGAGGCATGGGACATAGCGGGAAGAAAATTTAGTGCCCATCATTTTATTGGACTAATACATTTCTTTCTTAGCTTTCAGAGGTTAAAACCTCTTTCTTCAAATCAGTAAACTATACTGCTGTTACAGTATCCCTGTCCTGACCTGAGGAAAGGAGTTATAGTCTCTGAATTTTAAAAAAATGTATTAAAATTAGTTCAATAAACAGTATCATCTTATTTCCATTTTCTATTAATAAACAATTATCAACATAGCTACAATAATAACTTATCCTAAAGCAAAAACAATTAAATAAAACAAATAGAAATTTTTTTCTACCTTTGTTGTCTAGTTTCTGCTTTCCTCATCTTCTCATCATTCTCTTCCTTCCATCCACTGTCTGCCCCTTCCAGAAACTGTTTGTCTTCCTCTGCCATTTCTGATCCTGCCCCTTCCCCCCTTGGTCTGGCATCCATCACCTTCCCTCTGTTCCCCTCATAGTCTGGAATCTCTCTCCTTCCATATTTCCTTCCCTCCCCCAATGTGGTTTTTAGCATTTCTCTTCTCATTTCCTTCACTCGGATGTAATATCTCTGTGTCCTTCCCCATTCTTTGGCATCCTCTCCTCTTTCTTCCCTTTCCTTTTCTTCTCTGGTCTTTCTTCTCTATTTTCTGCCTCTGTCTAAATTAAATTATTTCTTATTATTCATCCCTTAGTTTCCCTCTTTTCACTGTGTCTACTCACAGCTTGCCACTCCTTTCCTTCACCCCTCCACTATCTCACTAACTCTATCTTCTTCCCCCCATCCAGCATGTGGGCAAACAGTAGCAGTGGTGAGGAGGTGAGGGCTAGGCACAGGTTCTCCCCACTTTCATCATCTGCCCTGTTCCCTTCTGTCTCCCTTCTCCCCACTTCCATCATCTGTCCTGCCCTGCCTCTTTTTTTCCCACATCCATCATCTGCCTTGCTCCCTTCAGTCTCCCTTCTCCCTACTTCCATCATCTGTCCTGCCCTGCCCCTTTCTCTCCACATCCATCATCTGCCCTGCTCTGCCTTGCCCTCTTTCTCTCCCTACACCCCAGGCCCATCTCACCACTTACCTTTCACTCTAATTTTTTTATTTTAGAACGGCGACGCCCCCCAAGCATCGATCGGCAACTTGCCCCCCCCCCCCCGATCGGCAACGCGGTCCCCCGATCGGCAACGTGGTCCCCCCTGATTGGCAACGTAGGCCCCCCATCGATGGAAAGTAATACAAATGAGCAACGCGGGTAAGAAAGGCAAGGGGAACTATAATTTTGCAAGCGGTACTGCTTGCCCAAAGCTTCCCTCTGACGCGCCCAAGCGGAAACAGGAAGCTGTGTCAGAGGGAAGCTTTGGGCAAGCAGCACCGCTTGCAAAATTACAGTTCCCCTTGCCTTTCTTAACCGCGTTGCTCGTTTATATTACTTTCATCGATGGGGGGGGGCCCCGCATTGCCGATCGGGGGGGGGCCCAAGTTGCTGATCAGGGGGTCTCCTTCATCAGGCCCCCCTGACCATTTTGGGCCCTAGGCACGTGCCTACTGGGCCTATTGGTTAATCCAGCCCTGAGTAAGTTATATGTGCAATTTTGTGCCTTTGCCCACACTCTACCCAGACTCTTCCTATGTGTACGTCTATCTGAAAATTATATGCTATTGGAAATAAATGTGTAGTTACAGAATAGTGCTTAGTTGCATATCTAGTATGTACATGAATATCTGTATACATATAAATATATATGATAGTACTCTAAACATATATGATGTTTAAATGATAGTGCCTGCTTTATAAAATTACCTTTAAGGTCCCTTATTAACTAAGGTACTCTATGGATTTGCAGTTAGAAGAAGCCTAGTGGCAAAGCAGTATGGAGAAAATCCAAGTTCAAGTGTGGTCTATGGTAGAGAATGGCCCGTGGGAACTCATTTTCCTGTCCCATCCCCTCAAGTTCTTTTCCTGTCCCTGCCCCATTGCTGCAAGCTCTGTCCTCATCTGCAAAAGCCTCAAACACTTTAAAAGTGCAGTTAAGGAAGAGCTTACAGGAATGGGGCAGGGACAGGGACAGTGATAAAACTTGTAGGGACGGGATGGGGAAATTGAATTCCTGCGTGGATGGGGAAAAATTTCTCCCCATGTCATTCTCTAGTCTATAGAACAAAAATGAAACCCTAAAACAAGGGAGGTAGAAAATCACGAAGAAAAGCAAAAACCTCCCAAACCCCAAGAATAAAAAATGGATATGGGGGAGAGACAAGGACAAAACTATGTACCAACTAGCTTTAGCAGAAATTTGTTGGAACGGGAGAGCCCAGAGTGTTAACTGTGAAACATCCCCGGGCTCTCTCCGTACAAGTGAGTAAATAAAGTGCACCCCAAAAGTGCAAAGTGTGAAAAAATATGCAAATGAATCAAAAAAACACACTCTGTGCCATCTCTACCCCTTATCCAGGGGGCCAAAAGGAAAAACAAGTGTCCAAATCCAACAAAGCAAATCACAGTCTGGAAGTACTTAGCTTCTCCGTGTGACAAACAGCCAGCAGATGATGACTTCGTCCAACGGGACTCCGTTTCGGGGGTGCACACCCCCTTCCTCAGGAACAACTGGACTGCGCTGAGTCTCTCAATTCCTCCGACACAGCTTAGAAAGCAAGGTGGAAAATGGCACTCTACCGACGTGAACGCCTCCGCACAAGCGTCATTGGTTAAACGAGTCAGGTGACTCACAAGTTCCACAAGGGAACATCCTTCAAAAGGTAAAACAAGCTGAAAAACTATCAAGAAGGTAAAAATAAAAGCTAGACCCCCCAAATCACAACTGTTAGTAAGTATATTGCCATTCGTGACAGCCTTTCCTCTGGGATTTCCCAGTAGGTGGCTCCCGTTCCAACAAATTTCTGCTAAAGCTAGTTGGTACATAGTTTTGTCCTTGTCTCTCCCCCATATCCATTTTTTATTCTTGGGGTTTGGGAGGTTTTTGCTTTTATTCTCTAGTCTATGGCACTGTCTCTCAAGGTAGTCCTAAAAAAAACCCTAGCCATTCTGGTTTTCAGAACAACCATAATGGAAATGTAAAAGTGAATCGATTTTTCACCCTTTCAGGGGGGACACTCAATGAAATTACATGGGAATATATTTAAAATAAATAGTAGGAAATATATATGTATATATTTTTACTCAAAGAATAGTTAAGCTCTGGAACTCATTGCCAGAAGATGTGGTTACAGAGGTTAGCATAGATGGATTTAAGAAAGGTTTGGTCAAGTTGCTGGAGGAAAAGTCCATAGTGTGCTATTGAGACAGATGTGGAGGAAGCCACTGCTTGCCCAGGATTGGCAGCATGGAATGGTGCTATTTGGGCTACTTGGTGCTATTTGGGCTACTGGCAGGTACTTTGACCTGGATTGGCCACGGTACCCTCTTCAAAACGTCGGAAGTAGCCAGTGGAGTGCCGCAGGGCTCAGTCATGGGCCCGATCCTTTTCAACATGTTCATAGGAGACCTGGCTCAAGGGCTTAAAGGCAAAATAACATTATTCGCCGATGAAGCCAAACTATGCAACATAGTAAGTAAAAGCACTTGGACCAACAATATGGCGCAGGACCTACTTCTATTGGAACACTGGTCCTCAACTTGGTAGCTAAGCTTCAATGCAAAAAAATGTAAGGTCATGCACCTTGGCAGCAGAAATCCGTGCAGAACCTACACACTAAATGGTGAGACCTTAGCAAGGACTAAAGCAGAGCGTGATTTGGGAGTGATCATTAGTGAAGACATGAAAACTGCCAATCAAGTGGAGAAGGCTTCATCCAAGGCTAGACAAATGATGGGTTGTATCCGCAGAAGTTTTGTCAGCCGGAAGCCCGTTGTACAGATCCATGATGAGACCTCATCTGGAATATTGTGTACAATTCTGGAGGCCACATTACAACTTATCAAAAAGATGTGCGAAGTGTTGAGTCGGTTCAACGAATGGCCACCAGGATGGTCTCGGGGCTCAAGAATCTCCCGTATGAGGAAAGGCTGAATAAATTGCAGCTATACTCACTCGAAGAACGTAGAGAGAGAGGAGACCTGATTGAGACGTTTAAATATATCATGGGCCGTATCGAGGTGGAAGATGATATCTTCTTTCTTAAAGGACCCTCGGCCACAAGAGGGCATCCGCTGAAAATCAAGGGCGGGAAAATTCATGTTGACACCAGGAAGTACTTCTTCACCGAAAGGGTGGTTGATCATTGGAATGAACTTCCACTGCAGGTGATTGAGGCCAGTAGCGTTCCAGATTTTAAAAGTAAATGGGATACGCATGTAGGATCTCTAGGGGGTAAAGTCAGGGGGGTGGGTCATTAGAGTGGGCAGACTTGATGGGCTGTTGCCCTTTTCTGCCGTCATTTTTTCTATGTTTCTATGTTGGAAACAGGAAACCTGGGCTAGGTGGACCATTGGTTTGACTCAGTATGGCAATTCTTATGGTTTTATGTTATTTAAAGGCAACAGACACAATGCATGCAAATCTATTTCATGCATATTCATTTTGATTATCCTGTAAATTAGTTTAGGTAGGGTTGCTCCAAGACCTGATTGAGAAACACCATCATAGACCACACTTTATCTATGTGAGCTCATTATTTTTGCCAGGAAGAAGATGTGAAAACCTCTGGAATCTTAAGGATAGTTCTAGACATTTTTGAAAACATTTTTTTTTTTAAACCTTGTAAAGTGAGGGGTGGTTTAGTGGTAGAGCTACTGCCTCAGCACCCTGAGGTTGTGAGATCAAATCCCAGTGCTGATCCTTGTGACCCTGGGCAAGTCACTTAGGCCCCGTTTTACTAAGGTGTGCTAACCAATTAGCACATGCTAATCAATTTAGCACATGCTAAACACTAACACGTGTTAGTGTTTAGCGCGCTAATCAGTTAGCGCACCTTAGTAAAACAGGGGGTAAATCCTCCATTGCCCTAGGTATAAAATAAATACCTGTAAGTATGTAAACCACTTTGAATGTGCAACCACAAACAAGGCAATATACAAGTCCCACCCTCTTTCTCTTTTGAGTTTCTGAAAATAATATATATGCTAACATTTTCTCAAGAAAGGCAACAAAAGCAACAACTCTTGCATTACATTAAAAATAAGTCTGGGGTATATGCACATAATACTTGAAAGGTGTTAATATAGAACCAAATCTTTTCCAGAGAAGAGAAAATGGTAAAACTAGAGGAATTAATTTGAGGTTGCAGGGAGGAAGATTCAGGAGCAATATCAGGAAATTATTTTTCACGGAGAGGTTGGTAGATTCCTGGAATGCCCTCCCTAGGGAAATGGTGGAGAGGAAAACGGTGATGGAATTCAACAAAGTGTGGGATAAACATAGAGGATCTCTAATTAAAAAATAAAGGATATAAATTAAAGAGCTAAGGCCGGTACTGGACAGACATGCATGGTCTGTGTCCCATATGTGATGATTTGGAATAGGATGGGCTGGGGAGGGCATCAATGGGAATTCCACTAACTTGGAACATACGGATGTTACTGGCCATTCTTTATGGTAGATATCCTGCAAAAAGGATGGTTGGATAAGCTGGAGTGAGCTTGGATGGCAACTTCAGCATTTGGAACCAGGTGGACTTTACAATCTATGACCCAGAAACATCAAAGAAGATCCAAGTTAATTTAATCATGTATTTTTAATGGATATATCTAATGGACAGACTGAATGGACCATTCAGGTCTTTATCTGCTGTTATTTACTATATTATTATTTTAAACAGTCAGTTCTTTTTGATTACTCCTCACCCTGCCATCCACATCTACAATAAGCTGTCCTTTGACTCCCACTGTCTGGGGAGCAGATGCTTCATGTGCTATCTTCAACCAGTTATATAGAAAGGATTACATGTAGATGAAAGAGCTCTTTTGTTAGTGGCATATATTCTTGCATTGCCAAAAATAAAACTTTGCTCAACATGCAGAATGTGCTGTTGGGGCTTTGAAATATTGAATCTGCAGATTTCTGGTAGATTTTAATTTTGAACAAATAATGTTTTCATCATTTATGTCTACTCTTTACCAAAATAAATTTGATGTTTCTAACCTCAGACTCCAAATGGTCTACAGTATACTGCCTCAAACATATCACTACTTAGTTCCCTGAGAGAAATTTTCTCTAGTTGGATTAAAGAGCTTCCATCAGCCTGATGGCTAGATTATTTCTTTGTTGCTTCAACATTTGGAAGAAGTTGTAACCACATTCTTTTCTCACTTTCTTTAAGTATTTACTTTGTTATAAAAGATCATTTATCATTTATTACGTGTCCAAGTTTTTTTAATATTTGATATCCCGCCTATCAAAAAATGTCTAAGCGGCTTTCAATAAAATGTTAAATTAAATAAGACTTGCAAAAACTGCCTTTTTCACAATTACAAGTCAAAGCAGATTAATATATAAAAATGTTCAATTAGAAAGAGAATGCTATCGGACAGGGGTGTCAAATGTCAGTCCTTGAGGGTGGCAATCCAAAGGCATAATGTACCCACTCAAAATCGCTATTACAACAATAATAATAAATTTCAAATGTTTAATATATGTATAATAAATTAGTACATAATTATTTTCACATTTAATATAATATAATAACCATTCACCCCACATATATAAATGAAACCCTCCCGTTCAATCATCCAACAGTCCACTCTTTCGCTGTGCAGATCCTTTTGCATGTCTTTCACAAATATTTGCCTCTTTATTCAACCACAATCCTCCGGTGTCTCTCCTATATCATGATTTCATGGGTTCAATGAAATCTATTTGATCTATTTGCATGCACTGCTTTCATTGTATGCTAATATATCTCATGCATATTCATTGATGAAATCCTAAAAACCTTACTGGATTGCGGCCCTCGAGGACCGACATTTGACATCCCTGCTATAGGAAATAGGATGGTAAGCAAACACACAGAACTATCTAAATTCATTCTACAGCAGCTGACTGTGAGCCCGTCCCATCACAGAGAGGCTCAAGGAAGCAGATGTCCAGAATACCTAAATTAATTTTCTGTAATTATGAGTTATTTTGTTACTTTGTTTTTATAGATTCCTATGGACCCCTAATACAGGTGGTTTAGCTGAAACACAGCCCATGTCGGGTCCTTGTTCCACCATCTACTTGTATATTGATTGATTTTTATTAAATGTACTTGCCATATTGAATGCTTGGTCATCTCTGCTTGTTTTGTGTTTTAAGAATTTAATATAATAAAATGGTAGGCCGTGCATGCGCACTCAAAAGTCGTGTTCCCTGATCCATTGCGAAAACACGAGTGCGCATGATCGTCCCCGGCTGCGGCGGCGGCAGCTTTCAAATTAAAAAAAAAAAACTTACACAGCTGCGGTGGCCTTCCTCACCCCTGCCTCTCACTCTGCATGCTACCGGCTCCTCTCTCGAACTGCACCAGACTCTGCTGTTCTTCGGTCTGCCCTGCTCCTTGCCTTACTATATTTTAAAGTTGAAAGATGAGGCAGCGGCTCCTCTCAGGATCCCCACCTGCTTCGGAAGTCCAATGCAGTCGGGGATCTTAGAGGAGCCGCCGCCACCGTGTCTTTCAAATTAAAAATATACTAAGGCAAGGAGCAGGGCAGAACGATCTTCAAAATGGCGGCAACTCAATCTCCGTTCCTCTGGGGGAGGGGGTTCTGGGAGGAGAGGGATCGCGACCACTCAGCGCACCCAGCGAGGAGCCCAGCGACTTTCCGCTGCCCGGGACCCGAGTCATTTGCCGCCCCCCCCCCCTCTTCCCTTACCGCGGGCCCGACTGGCGATTTAAGCAGCGTGTGCATCAGTCTTCATACGCTGCTTCGGGCCCTTCTACTGCCCTGATTTGCTCTGGACGTGCCAGAGTAAATCAGGGCAGTAGAAGGACCCGAAGCAGCGTGTGAAGACTGATGCACACGCTGTTTGAATTGCCATGTATAGTCGGGCCCGCGGGAAAGGAAGGGGGGGGCAGCAAAGGACTCGGGCCTGCGTTTGTAGTCGCGACTGTGGGAAGGGAAAGGGGGTAGAGGAATCGCTAATGCTGCTGCACAGGGAACTGGTGTGGGGGGAGGGAAATGGAAGGGAGAGGGAATGCTGCTTTACACACACAGAGAGAGGGAGGAAGGGAGACAGAAAGACAAGAAGAAAGACACAGGGGCAGGTGCACAGGGAACTGGTGTGGGGGGAAGGAAATGGAGGGGGAGGGAATGCTGCTGTGGACAGACAGACAGAGGGAGGAAGGGAGACAGAAAGACAAGAAGAAAGACACAGGGGCAGGTGCATGTGCACAGGGAACTGGTGTGGGGGGAGGGAAATGGAGGGGGAGGGAATGCTGCTTCGGACAGACAGACAGAGGGAGGAAGGGAGACAGAAAGAAAAGAATAAAGACACAGGGGCAGGGAGATATACAGAAAGACAAACAGACAAAGGGGGCCAGGGACAGAGACAGACAGAAAGAAAGACAGCGGGAGTCGCGTAAGGAGGGGTGCGGGATGCCGCAGAGGGAACTTTTCCAATGGGTGCAACTGGGCGGCTGTCGGGAGCCTCTGATCAGGGGCAGAGCAAGGTAAGTGTATCATAGGGATAAAAAGGAGGAGGGGGGAGAAAAAGGAAGGGACGCCTACTGCTTGACAGGGGGAGAAGGAAAGAGGTGCTGATGGACGGGGTGAAGAAAAAGGAAGGGAGGCCTAATGTTGGACAGGGGGAGAAGGAAGGTGCTGCTGGACAGGGGGGAGGTAAAACAAAGGGAGAAGGGCTGCTGCTGCATAAGGAGAACTGTGAAGGGGTGGTGGTGGACACAGGGGAGGTAAAAGGAAGGGAGAATGGACATGGAGAGCAGGCAAGGGGTGGTGATGGACAGCCAAGGAAAAAGGAAGACAGAAAGAAAGAAAGCGGCTAAGGAGAGAGAGAGAGAGAGAGAGAAAGAAATAAAGAGAGACACACACACATATATTCTAGCACCCGTTAATGTAACGAGCTATAAAACTAGTAGTTTTATAAAATGACAAGCACAGGCACAGGCTGCCAAGAGCAAATTAAGGGCAATTCTGTAACTGGGTGCCCTTTGGTGTATAAATATATAGAATACCAGAACATATGCACATAAGGGTGCTCTTGCCTGCAAAAGTGCCAGCAGGGTACCTAAGCACTATTTTGTAATGATGTATGCAAGTGGGATAGCATGTAAATAGAAGGGGAAGTATACATGGGCAGAGCATAGGAAGGGCTCCTACTTACAAGTGTAACTGACATATTATAGTCAGTTAAGCATAGCCCTGCTGCATTTAAACCATTAATTAGTGGATGGTGAAACAGCTGCTTTACATAAGTTGATATTGAACGAGAGAAACAGTGCCAAGTAACAGGCATCTGGAGATGCAGATCTCCCATAAGAGCAATAGAAAACACATATTGCTTCTGAGCAATAATGCCAAATAAAGGGTTATATAACTGCAATTACTCTACGTCAAAGGCTGGTATAACTGTGGGTGTATAAATTTAAGGTGGGTCATGCTATAATGGAATCTAGGAGCCCTGATGCCATTAAAGAAAAGGCTCGCATTGTGTGGCATCAGGACACTAAAATGGAGATGTCCACTTTTAGAGGTGCCCCCTGTGGTATCAGTGATGAGAGGAGGTTGCTGTGAATTCCTTTGTTATAACTGTTGACAATATGCGGTGTTGTCACTGGTGGATGTCTGTGTGATATCATACCAGTGTCAGCCCAAACATCCTAAAATCTAGCTCTGTCTCCAGGAAACTGGAGGTATCACCTGTGAATTCCCCTGTTACAGCTGCTGACAATTTGCAATGTTGCCGCAGATGGGATGCTTGTGTGATATCATACCTCAATAAGCATACTTAGGAAGAAAAGCAGTAGATATGATACAGACATTTAAATACCTCTATGGCATAAATGGACAGGAGATGGTCTCTTTCAATTGAATGGAAACTTTGAAACAAGAGGGTATAGGATGAAAGGGAACGAAGATAGAAGAGTATTATTTCCTTTACAGAAATGGGGTAGAGACAAAGACTACAGTATACCTGACTTCAAGAAAGTACGGAACAACACAGAAGATCTCTAAGTGAAAGGAAGGGATAGTGGATATTAAGAGATGGTGTATGAATGGGCAGACTGGATAGGCCATATGATCTTCTTCTGTGGACATTTTCTCTGTTTCTATGGGGTTGATATCCAAAGCAATTTAAATGGATAGGGTACTGACCATTTAAATCACTTGTCCTGAGCTAACTGGGTATATTCAGTGGTACTTAGCCAAATAGTGCCACTGAATATACTCAAGTTAGCACTCAAATTGAAACCAGCTATTTTTGTGGGCAGTCCAGGGGCAGAGTTGGCACTTATCTACCTACACAGCACTATCTACTAAGAACTATCATAAGCTTCAGCAGTATATTACATTTTAATAATCATAAATACAGTATATCTCTCCCATTGTCATCCCTCTTATCTGTCACATCCTCAACCTATCACTCTTCACTACAGCTGTTCCCAATTCTTCAAACACACCATAGTTATACTTCTCAAAAAAACCCTCACTAGAACCTACATGCCCCTCCAATTATCGCTCCATCTCGTTCTTCTCTTTCTTATCCAAGTTTCTTGAACATGCTGTCCACTGCTGTTGCCTGGACTTCCTTTCATCAGAAGCTATTCTTGACCTACTTCAATCAGGCTTTCGCCTACTGCATTCTACAGAAACTGCCTTTGCTAAAGTCTCCAATGACCTGTTCCTGTCCAGATCCAAAGGCCTCCAGTCTATCCTCATTCTTCTCCATTTATCTGCTGCCTTCAACACTGTTGATCACTATCTATTTCTCAGTATGCTGTCCGTACTGGGATTCCAGGGTTCTGTTCTCCGGTTTTCTTCCTCCCTTCGCACTTTCATTGTATGCAGTGGTTGATTCTCCTCCACTACTATCTCACTATCAATCAGTGTACCTCAAGGCTCTGTCTTTGGACCTCTCCTTTTCTTCATCTATACCCACTCCCTCAGTGCACTGTTCTCATCCTATGGTTTTCAGTATCACATCTATGCTGATGACTCCAAGTTCTACCTCTCCACATCAGACATCTCTACAGGAATCCAGGCCCAAGTCTCAGCCTGTCTATCTGACATTATTACCTGGATGTCTCAATGCCATCTAAAACTGAATATGGCCAAGACTGAGCTCCTTATTTTTCCACCTATATCCACTTCCCCCCATTCTCTATTTCTGTGGACAACATTGTCCTCCTCCCTGTCTTGTCAGCTTGCAACCTCAGAGTCATCTTTGACTCCTCTCTCTCCTTCTCCACCCAGATCCAACAAACCTCTAAAGCCTGTCACTTCTTTCTCTATAATATTACCAAAATCTGACCTCTCCTTTCTGATCATACCACTAAAACCCTTATTCACACTCTAATCAACTCTTGTTTAGATTGATGTAACTTGTTTCCTTCAGGTCTTCCACTCAACCTTTTTTCTCCCTTCAATCCATTCAAAATTCTGCCGCACAACATATTCCACCAGAGCTGTCATACTCACATTAACCCTCTCCTCAAGTTACTTCATTGGTTCCCCATCCTTTTCCGAATACAGTTCAAACTCCTCTTACTGACCTATAAGTGCATTCTCTCTGAAGCCCTTCAATATCTCTTCTCACTCATCTCCCACTATGATCCCTTCCGTGAAATCCATTCATCGGGTGAGTCCTTCCTATCCATACCCTTCTCCTCTACTGCCAACTCCAGCCTCCATTCCTTCTATCTTGCTGCACCATATGCCTGGAATAGACTGCCTGATTCATTACATCAGGCTCTGTTTCTAGCAGTATTCAAATCCAAGCTAAAAGACCATTTTGAGGCTGCTTTCAATTCCTAACTGCTACTCACTATAATATACCTATGTCATACTATTATTCTCTCTGCAAGAAACTCCCCAACCCCTATATGTCCTGTCTATTTGTCCAAATTAGATTGCAAGCTTTTCTGAACAGGGACCATCTTTTGCAGGTTAAATGTACAGTGCTGAGCATGCCTTTCAGTGCTAAAGAAATCATAAATAGCAGTAGTAAGTTCCAAATTCAGCACTTAACCAGATAAACAGGATCTCAGAAAACACAGTTCTATCCTTATCCAGTTTAAGTTATACTACTATGCAACTGGGCTGGGTAGGATTTCCAGGAGAGGTCTGTACACACACATAGCCAGGACACACTTTCCATATGAAAAAAAGTTTTATTTTCCACTCCAGCCTGATCCTATTATTTCAATGGTTCAGGAAGCAAATTAAACTTTTCAAGGAACAGAAACAGAGTAACTTCTGTGTTACCACACTTGTCTTTCTTGGTTCACAGCTGCCTCAAAACACAAGTTAGCTTAATCCATCTAACATAGGATTTAGCTCTAGCCAGCCCTGGAATAAAAGTCCCCAGCTTCAATATATCAGTCACTTACCTGAGCCAAGCAAATAACACTACTTTCACTTAACAGTATTCCCATGACTTTGCGTCAGGCACAGCTAGAGAAGTCTGGATTCCCAGCAGGGCCGGATTTTCCTATAGGCTACCTAGGCTACCTAGGCTTCAGCCTAGGGCCTCAAGATCTGTGTCACATTTTTTATAAAGGTTAGTACCAATAACAACATGTTTCATTTAACATATTGATATATATCACAGTAATGATGTATTTTATTATCTCTCATGTAATTTACAAATTTAAAAATGGGAGGTGAAAGGGCCTCATAAGTGGAATAGCCTAGGGCCTCTTTTCATCTAAATCCGGCTCTGTTTCAGCCCACATCTAGAGAAGTCTGGAAGTCTTTCAATGCTGGGGACCTCCCTGATTCACTGTGAAAAGGGTAGCTTTAGAAAATTACTAAGGACGTAGCTATTTGTTGATGCCTTTTTTTAGGTATTTTTGACAAAGTCGATGAACTAACCATGATCTTTTTATCCACATTATGGAATCTTGAAGATTGTTTCTATGTTTATTTTATTCTATGTTTTAACTATCCGTTTGTTTTTATTATGTGTTCATTTTAAATACTGTGTATGTAAACTTTGTAAACCGTTTAGTTTTAAACAGTATATCAAATTTTAAAATAAATAAATAATACTCTGGGGCATTTATACTCCTCTCTGACCGAGATCTGTCCCTGTGACTCAGCAGCATTGCCATTCCTCCACTATGGTGACTTACTTTGGAGCTAAGGCCCCTGCTGTCCAGGAGCCTAACGTCAGCCTCAGTAAGGGAGAACCCCTTATTCCATCACAAACCACTAATCATTTCTATGGTGCTACTAGACATATTTAGTGCTGTACACATTATATGCAGATAATTTCTCTGTCCCTAGTGGGCTCACAATATAAGGGGGGAGAGGGTTGTACATGCACAGGGTCACAGGCAGTGGCAGTGAGAATTGAACCCTCAGGATTGCAGTCTACTGCACTAACATTAGGCTACTCCTGCACTCTGGTGAAGGGCTGAATAACAAGCTAATCAATGCTGGTACTTGAACGTGGCTCGGCATTGAATATTTAGGGATACTGTTGGCAGTGGCCAAAAAACATTGATCACTGTTGGCTAAATATTGACTCCTATATTTCTGTGACACAGTATGTTAACTGCGGCCAAGCTTATTTTCGCTAAAGGCAAGTTCGACCATGTCTCCCCACTCCTGTCCAAACTTCACTGGCTCCCAGTTCACTCCAGAGTCCTCTTTAAATGTGCCTGTTTAGCTTTCAAGATCCTACATGGCATCCTCCCTCCCGTTATCCCACTCTTCTGGAACTCCTCTAACCCTAATTCCACTAGATCCTCCCCCAAACTGAAACTATCATTCTCCTCTGCAAAAGGTATATCCCGCGTAGGAAAACTAGGAACATCCCTCCCCTTTAGAACCACAGAACTCTGGAACAACCTCACATCCCCGCTCAGAATTTCAAGCTCCCTCCAATCCTTCCGCAAACACCTGAAAACTTGGCTCTTTTCAAAAATCTAACACCTCCCGCTCTTTGGTACCCTGTCCCTCTTTATCTTCCTAGCTCCTTTCCTATAACCCTTCATTGTAGCTCCTTTTCAACCTAAGCTCTATGCTTGTGGAGATGGCGCGGTATACAAACCTAAGGTTTAGTTTAGTTTAGTTATTTATTTATTTAGCATTTCTATACCACTTATAGCCTAAGTGGTTTATATTCAGGTACTCAAGCATTTTACCTACTCTTTTCTGGTGGGCTCACACTCTGACTAATGTACCTGGGTACAGGGCAGGCTTGCCCAGGGTCACAAGGAGCAGCATGGGATTTGAACCCAAAACCTCAGGGTGCTGAGGCTATAGCTCTAACCACTGCGCCACACATTCAAAAGTACCTCAACAGCTGCTAATCAACAAAAGTACATTTTTCTCTGTGTTAACTGCCTGGTGTCTTCTCCAAACTGCTGGAAGCACCCCCAACAGGTGATACAGAGGTTTTGCAGTTACTGTGCATTAATTTTGACTACTACTTGGCTGTAGCCTCAAAATCTTTGCACTTATTAGTGAATAGAGCCTTAACACAGAAAAAATGCCATTAACTTGCATTAACAGCACATCTGAATCAGTTAGCTTTGTCAGTTATGGTGGCATTGACCTCTGCAAGTTACCTGCCACATTCCAAGTTTCCAAGTTTATTTAGCATTTTATATACCTCAATGGCAAAACATTTATGCGGTTTACAATTAATTCTAAAAAACTAAAATAAAATAGAATAAAAAGATAAAAATACAAAATTAATAGTAAATGAAATGAAATAATATAGTAAAAACTGATCTTGTGCTTTTAAATTCAGGTTGATCACTGCAAAGTTCCACATAGCATGCTGTGAATTTATAAAGTATTAGCCAAATGCATCCGTAAACAAAAAAGTTTTTAACAGTGTTTTAAAACACTCAAAATTAGATTCTAATCAAATATGATTCGGAAGAGCATTCCAAAGTTGAGGACCATTAACTGATAAAATACCATCTCTATTGGATGCATATATACCATATTTTTCGCTCCATAAGACACACTTCCCCCTCCCCCCAAAAGTGGGTGGAAATGTCTGTGCGTCTTATGGAGCGAATATAACAATTTTTTACACACACATACCTCTGGTACCTTTTTAAATTCTGATGGTCCAGCGGTGTATCAGCAGGAGCGAGCTTTCCGTGCTCCTGCCCTTCCCTCGTTGCACAGCTGCCTTCTCATATCTTGCAGCCACCGGCGCACAAGGCAGGAGTGAGCTTTTCACACTACTGCCTGGCCTTGCGCCACTCCCTGAATGGCTGCCATCAGTTCTCATGGGACTTGCGAGAACTGACGGCAGCCATTCAGGGAGCGATGCGAAAAGCTTGCTCCTGCCTTGTGCGCCGCTGGCCACAAGATATGAGGAGGCTGCTGTCCAGCAAGGAAACGGCAGGAGCACGGAAAGCTCGTTCCTGCCGATACACTGCTGGACCATCAGAATTTAAAGGTACCGGGAGCGGGGGGGCTGGGACTGCCTACCACTTAGATCTGTCTTACCACTAGACCTGCCCTGTACCCTGTCCTAGCCTACCACTAGACCACCAGAGGGGGAACAGAGCACAGAGCCTGGCAGGGAGAGGGGCTGGCTGCATAGCCTGGTAGGGCAGGGAGGGAAGGGGGCTTGGTGCAGAGCCTTGCAGGGCAAGGATGGAAGGGGACTGGGTGCAGAGCCTGGTAGGGAGGGGGGACAGGTTGCAGAGCCTGGCAAGGAGTGTGGGGTTGGGTGCATAGCCTGGCATGGAGTGAGGAGGGCTGGGTGCAGAGCCTGGTATATTTTATTAAATATATTAGTACACTGCTCCCTCCATATTCACGGTGATAGGTGATGAACATACCCGCGAACATGGAAAAATCGCGAATAACTGATTGGAACTCGGAGGGGTTCATCAACATATAGTGAGCGCCGAGATCCTTGGAATTACCCCACCCTCCTCTTCTACAACTTTTTCCACTGCTTCTTCCGCATCTCCCAACCCTTCTTCCAATACCTTGAGCTGCTCTATGGCTCATAATCAGAGCAACATGGAGCACATGCATTCCCCTCCACCCCCTTACTCAGGCTGTGGGGAGATCTATCAAGACCCCTCAGCATTTCTCAGCACATCTACAGCCTCTCTTCCTTACCCACCCCCTTCTTACCCTTTCCCAAAAGCAGCCACAGACAGTGTAATCTTTCCAGTCATTTCAGACTATCTCAGTCTGTTCCAGCTTCAGTGTCAAATGGAACTGCACAGCATGCCCAACTTCAAGCCTTTCCCCTGACCTCTAGAGTCAATTTGGGTGCCCCCACCTCTCACTTCTCTCTGCACAATTTGCAATTTCATTCTAGGGGGCCCCACAATTTTCTCTGTGCACCCTGGGAAGCACTGATTTTCTCTGTGCACACCGGGAAATGATGTAATTTGGAGGGGGAGGAGCCAGTATGCTAAAAATTGTGAATAAACAAAACTGCAATTGCTGAAACTGTGACTAGAGGGAGGAGTGTACACAATTTGGTACAGAATGGGGTTTTTTTTTCCTTGTTTTCCTCCTCTAAACCTAGGTGTGTCTTATGGTCAGGTGCATCTTATAGTGCAAAAAATTGTCTTGCAGAAGAAATTACGAGCAGGTTTTGTTGTAGGGAACATAGTTGTTTGATAGTTGTCCAAATATGGTGGAGACTGATTAGAGTGTATCTTGAAAACCAGTAGTAAATGAGATAGCAATCTCCATGTTAACTGTATGGCATAGTCCTTTCCATTCTTCAATCTATTCCCTGCTCAGAAATGATATTTTCCATACTATCTCTATAATATGGCAATTAGCATATGCTAACAGTTAACATGCTGAGCTTTCATTGCAATACCATGCTGTTAGTATGTGCTACAATCCTCATTAAACAGCTCAAACAGCCTAGTAAGCACACCAAATTGCAGATCAATATAACACCCCTAATTTCACAAGGTAGTCTTTAAAAGAGTGGTCATCTGTTTCTCACATTTTAAGGATGAGATTCTTTAACTGTGAATAATAATAAACAGTAATTTGGAATGTGGATTTACATGGTCCCCGCTGGACTTGTGATTGTAATGACTGCAAGATGTTCACTGGATCTTGTCCACCCTGTCAAAGACTATACGGTGTGTCAAAAAGTTAATTACATTTCATTGGAAATATAAGGGAAAAAGGTTACCCCATGAGATTTTTCATTCTGATTGACCGAGTGCCCAAGAATCTTGATCATTCAGGGCAGGAAATTGCACAGTTAACTGGCCAGCTATGTCTTCTAGATTTTAGGTTGGTTACAATGAGCTATTTCTGAACATTTTAGACACTTAATTAACTTATTGGATGTTCCAATTGTGCTTACCTTTCCAAAAACGTAATGGTACAAAAGACACGATGAAGCACGCATTTCCTATTCATCATTGCCATGCTGGGTTATGTGTTCTGATGGAGCACCGACCACAAGGGAATGCTGCTTATTGCTGCTTGATTAATAAGGAAAAATCATACAACATATTACTTTAAAATACAATAATTCCAACATGTTTATTCAACCATAATTCCATTTGCAATTGGCTCAATTGTGTCATTGCTTGCTAAGTTGCAATGGTGGCATTTAGAATCATTACATTTCTAGCTATAGGGCCAAAGAGGTTTGGTTGCTTTGAAAGGTTGGCTCTCATAATACTAATGCATTTAGTCAACTATTTGGCTGCCTTGATTTTGGTAAGAAGCCATTAGTCTGGTTCCAATTGAGTGAGAAAGACTTCAGTTAGGAAGTACTGTAACTTGTTTCTGTGAGGTATACTGTGTGCATGTTCAGTATCCCCAAATTCTGTATATGGTTTCTAAAGCTGTACATGCACATCAGTGTGCATAGTTAATGTGTACTCACAACTTAATTGATTGGTTTAATTGAAGATAATTGTCAATTAATACCTGTTAATTGATGCAAATTAACATGAATTAGAAATTATGGGCCCCTTTTACAAATGAGAGCAAAAAACCCCCAGCAGGGTAAAAAAAAAATGCCCCATGCAAACCCAACAAAGACACAAAGGAGTAGGGGGTCTGATACAATGTTCCAGTCAATGTAAAGTTTAATAAAATCAAGCCTTTTTTCAATGTAAAATGTAATCAGATCAAGACTCAGCACAGACCTGTGATTCGGTGGACACACGTCTGCATCGGGAGTCACAGATTCTTATATCATGTAAAAATTAAATGATACCAATGAAAACAGGAAAATCAATTTGAAAATCTCTAACTGTGCTTCATTTTCATAAAGAAGCTTTCAGCAACAGCAAATGCCGGGTTTCTGCAAAACATCTGAGTGCACTAACACACCCACCTCTATAACAGGTTTGGCTGGTTGTGTGCATATCAACACACTAATTTTATATAGTGCACACCCTAACTTTTTTTTTTTTTTTTTTTTTCAAAATTGGCTCATATAGATGTTCTGGCCATTAGGATGTCTACCATTTTTGGCCATTTTTGAAAATTATAATGCCCAAAACAAGCCCATTTGGATGTAGGAGGGTCCAACATTTTAATGGTCACACAGACATGCCAACAGAGCAGTGTGACACTTTAGGGTGCACTGCTGTGAACTTCACATAAAGAGTACCAGGTACACATTTCACCATAATCCCCTTATAATGTATGGTGAGCTCTCCAAAACTCCAATATATATATATATATTGACTAGAACAGACTATCATAAATACAGGAGGAGTAGTTTATTTCTAAGAGTCAAGCTGATTCCAGAAATGTGGGAGGCAGTCTGAAAGGAAGATAAATCTGAAACTCACAACTGAATTGTAAAAGCAAATATCTATAACACTGTTTTTTTCATTACTCATAAATCAAATCCACAACAAAAAAAAAGACCTAGAAATTTCCCTATGCACTGTACTGGCTAAAACCTAATTTATATCCAATCTAACCACAAACATCATTCTAGCTCCTGAACAACAACAAAATGATGAATATATAACAGATTTGCTGTCAATAAAGCTTCACATCAATGGGAATGGTTCATGGCTCAAATAGTTTCACTACAAACTCCCTCTCCACAAAAAAAATGTAAAAAAATAAAACAAAAACAAAACATAATTCATGTCAAGCCATTATGAAAAAAAGTAATTAACAACTACCCACTGATAGATGCGTATAACTTTAACTTTTCTACCATTTGAAGTTTATTATTTTTTTTCTTTGTGGTTGCAGGATTAACAACACATGCTGAGTACTGTCTGCGGATTCAGAGATGGCAGACACAAGGATGTTAGTGCAATGTCAGCCCAACCCAAGGCTGGCAAATAACACTCCCTAGGTATTACAAAAGAATCTGTACCATTTATTCATCTTTACCCACCCATCCGATCAAAACATTTAGCATGATAGTTTTCATTGGGTCATTGGCCAGTCATCTTCCCAATGTAATTATTCATTTCCTGGGACTTAAGCCATTGAAATAAACCCTATTCAAAGTTCAACTTTTTTCTCCTCTGGCACCATGTTTTTCTGCAAGACTTGTTTTTAAGAGATGTCTTTCAAAACATCAAAAACTAATATAACTAATGGACCCTTAATATTTATCACACAAAGGAGAAAAACTGGGCCTAGAGGTATACTTTGATTTCTGAGAAATGCTTATAATTATCTTTTCACTCTATTCAGTCTTGGATATATAACCAATAGCTATAGGGTATTTTTCAATTGTGTGGAATGAATAAAATACAATACTGAAAAGACTAGACAGAGTCAAACAAATTCTGTCTGTTTTTAATAAATCATAGTACACAACTTTAAATTCTATCTACATGCTTCGATATTACCATAAACATTATACAAAGTGATTTTAATGAAAGACATCTTAATTGGCAGTGGTTGATGATAGATTTTTAAAACAGTTGAGGATAATTCCTTTGCTAAACTAATACTCGTGCAACCATTTTTTGTATGGATTGTCTGGTAAAATGCACATGTTCTTGAAATAATTCAGAGTATGGTTTATGATTTATGCTTTATTTATTTATATCCTGCCCTTACCCAAGGTTGGTTACAAAATTACATATATATTCGTCAACTACAGATAAACAAAACAACAAAAATTACAAACAATGAAACTAAATAGGTGACCAGCACCCCACTTTCATCCAAGACTCAAAAATCATACTCCATATTTTATCTGACAGAAAAGTATGATTGCTGCTATAGGAGATATTTTGTAAATAGGGCCCTAGAATTATTTTTGGATGCTCAATGAAGATTAGTTGATCTGCAAACTTCATTGGCTCCCCACAGTGCCCTTCTGTGAGGTTTAAGGTGCCGACCATGATTTTAGGACAATGAAGCTGAATGATCACCACCTCTCTATCATATATTTATTTTTTTATTTTTAAAAAAAAATTCTATTCCGCTTTGAACCTAAGCAGATTACAATAAAACGGACATAAAATTACATATCAATTTGTCAACAACAATTACAAATCCCACAAACAAATGAGATTTCAAATCTCTCCTAAAAGATTTAACATCCCTACATAACCTCAAATAGCTAGGCAAAGGCAAGAAATTCCATAACTGTGGACCTGCCACTAATATTGCTGTCACCTACGTTCTCTTATAATGTGTTTCTCCAACAGAATCCACTGACAGTTTCATTGCTGGCAAGTACTTCTTCAAAACTTGTTTCAGATACCAGGGTGCCCCTCCATAAATTTTCTAAACTTTTTATACTGAACTCAAAAGTTAACTAGTAACCAGTGTAATTGTTTCAACACTGGAGAAATGTGTCCATATCGTGACACCCTAGTAATCATTCTCGCTGCTGTATTTTGTGCTACCTGCAATGCTTTGACCTTAGGTTTTACAATCCCTAAAAATAATGCTTTGCAAAAATCTAATTTTATAATTACCAGACTCTGCGCCACAGTCCAAAATTCTGGTACTGAAATGGGTTGGTGTCATTTAGGTGTTAACATCAACTAGAATGCACACACGGGGGGGGGGGGGGATGGTGCCCCAAATTAGGTGCCCAAATATTAGATTAGTACATATCTCACATTTAACTTTGGTCACAAGCACTTTTGCCACTGACACCTGGTGTAAATACCAGCATGCAACTATTGACCTTCAAAACATTATAAACTAAAACCCTTCAATTTATTGAAAAATATCTCATTCCTTATGTGCCTTCTCATACTCTTAGATCTACAGACCATGGATTGTTAACTATTCCATCATTAGGAATAATTGGTACTAAACGCCAGGACATTTTTCTCCGTAGTCGTTCCTCAGCTCTGGAACACGCTACCCATCATATTAAGAGAAGAAAGAAATCTAGACCGCTTTAAAGGCCATTTCAAGAGCCATTTATTTAAAGAAGCGTTCAAAACGATTTCTGACCATTTTCCATCTATCTTTAACTTCCAAAAGAAACAACTTTCAATAACCCCACACCCCTTGTGCTTCCCTTAATTGTTCTCTTGTACTATATCAATTGTATTTCCTACCCATTCACCTTTTGTTTCATATTAGTGAAGTTCTATTCGTCACATGCTAATTAAGTTATATTCGTTTAATACTGTTTTTTAATTTTTTTGCTAATTTTACCCCCTCTTCTATTAAACTGCGCTAGCAGTTTTTAGCACAGAGAGCCACGCTGAATGGTCCGCACTGCTTCCGACGCTTACAGGAACTCTATGAGCATAGGGAGCAGCATGGGCCATTCAGCGCGGCTCCCCGCGCAGTTAGTTTGTATTTTAATTGATGTTTATTTTAGTCCACCTTTTTTACTTGTAACTCGCTTAGAAGTCCAGATAAGCGATTGTATCAAATTTTAAATAAAACTTGAAAACTTTTTTTAAAAAGGTTTGGATTACTTCCTGAAAGAGAAGTCCATAAACCAGTGATTCCCAACCCTGTCCTGGAGGAACACCAGGCCAATCGGGTTTTCAGGCTAGCCCTAATGAATATGCATGAGAGAGATTTGCATATGATGGAAGTGATAGGCATGCAAATTTGCTTCATGCATATTCATTAGGGCTAGCCTGAAAACCCGATTGGCCTGGTGTTCCTCCAGGACAGGGATGGGAACCACTGCCATAAACCATTATTAAGATGGACTTCGGGAAATCCAGTGCTTATTCTTAGGATAAGCAGCTGCCAAGTATTTGTGCCCTGGGTTGGCCACTGTTAGAAACAAGATCCTGGGCTTTATAGACCTTTGGTCTGTCCCAGAATGGCAACCCATATGTTTTTATTCTATATTTTTAAATGTTCCATGTCTCATCCAAATTTCCTTGTAACATGTCAGAACAAATTGTTTAAATATATTATTCTGAAATTGATTGTGTTCCTTTTGACAATACAAAACAATATTTCTCAAAAATTCAAGTTTATAGCCTAGTTAAATTGAAACAAAATCCACCCCATCAAAAAGCATCTCCACTGTTCAGAAAGGTGTTTCCTAATTTTTTATCATTCTAAAACTGTCAAAAATCTACAGCACATGTTTTTTGCAAGAACTAGTCTTACACATTTTTAGTGGAAGGACTATGATTGTATCAAGCATACTTAAATCTATGCTGAAGTCCAAAATGTTGTGTAACTGTCAAACTACAGTATTATTCAGTGGGATGCATTACGATAGTCTCTTGGGATTATTCTTTTATTTTCAATGGACATCTTCCCAGGCTGTTCGGATTTGGCAATATATTGATACATGTCATTACATTTAAAAGAGAACTTATCATGTCTGCTACAGCAGAGCACCTAAGACTGTGGCTGCCATTGGACTATGAAAGAAGACAAATGCTAGATTTACCAGAGCCAATTCGTGGAGATGGTGCGGTATATAAACCCAAGGTTTAGTTTAGTTTACTTTAGTTTAGGAAGGACACATTTCCCCCAAAACCTGAATTGTTGGTTTGGGATCAAATACTCAAACCCCCGTTGATTCAAGAATTTTGTATAATCATTATCCAGGAACAATTTAGTAGTTCCATAAATCATAGATAGAACTGTATCCATATCCATCCTTTAATAAGTTTCCTAGTTGGAGGGGGGGGGGGAGGAGGAAGGATATTGATATAGTATAAGCATCTAGAACAGGCTTGTCCAAATTCAATCCATGCGGGTTGCATATAGGCCGAGTTTCAGGGTGTCTCTAATGAATATGCACGAGAGAGATTTGCATTCAATGAAGATAATGGACATGCAGATCTCTGTAGATGCCTCTGTATAAGACTCTGGTGAGACCTCATTTAGAATATTGTGTGCAATTCTGGAGGCCACACCTTCAAAAAGATATTGTGCTTTTATATGCTAAAATAAAAAAAAACTTTTGAACTTAAAAAAAAAGATATAAAAAGGATGGAGTCGGTCCAGAGGAAGGCTACTAAAATGGTGTGTGGTCTTTGTGATAAGGCGTATGGGGACAGACTTAAAGATCTCTATCTGTATTCTTTGGAGGAAAGGCGGGAGAAGGGAGATATGATAGAGAAGTATAAATACCTACATAATATAAAAGTGCATGAGTCGAGTCTCTTTCATTTGAATGCAATGAGAGGGCATAGGATGAAGTTAAGAGGTGATAGGCTCCAGAGTAATCCGAGGAAATACTTTTTTACGGAAAGGGTAGTGGATGCGTGGAACAGTCTCCCAGAAGAGGTGGTGGAAACAGAGACTGTGTCTGAATTCAAGAGGGTCTGGGATAGGCATGAGGGATCTCTCAGAGAGAGAAAGAGATAATGGTTACTATGGAAGGGTAGACTAGATGGGCCATTTGGCCTTTATCTGCCATTGAAAACTGATCAGAAACAATCCTGATCTAGCAACAGAATTATGAAGGGTCAGGAGAGAATCAGTCCTAGCCTGCCATAAGCCTTATTCTTGGAGGGAAGAAAAGGGATTCTTCTTTATTCCCCTTCTCCCTTGTAAATTTGTCAGAGGCAGCAATAACCTACCAAAGTAGATCCTGCCCTGCACCTCAAAACTGAAGGAAGTGATCATACTTCAATTCTGATATTTCTTTCGTCATTCACTAGTCCTCCCTCTCTCAGATCTTCTGGAAGGAGATGAGGGAAACGAGAACGCCTCTCAAGTTACATTGCTGTCTCCTTTACTTTTTAAGATTTTAGGATTAGTTAGGAGGAAGAGCTGCAAGTGAAATATTACCAGCTTATTCTTTGGAGGAGGTAGGAGAAAAAATAAATGAAAGGGGCATGGCTCTACTGCTTCATTCATTTTAGTGAAAAGCAACAAAAGAAGGGATTTTCACAGATATACATTTTGTAATCTGTAGAACTCTAAACAAGAATCATGCACCATAATCCATGGATATCAAAATGTGAATTGATCCATCTATACCTGAAGCAGAACAGAAACTGAGTACTAAACAGTGAAAAAATCACACTTAAGTTGCTCAGAACAGTTAAAGGTTAACTCTTGATATCAGATTTAGTTGTGACAAAATTCTAAAAGGTTGCATATTCTCAGGCGATTCTGAAAGAAATAAAACAAACCAATGGTCTCAAGCCCGATCCTAGCCCAAGACACCTCAGCCCGGAGGCTGCAAGCTACAGTCATTATTTATGCTCTTATAATTGGAAGACACAATGAAAGACATCTGCGAAATAATTTTCTCTTTAATAACTGTTGTGACATGCTGATTGATACAGAATAGAACAGGGGAAATAAAACCACAAAATGCAAAAGCACAAAAGCAGAGTGGAAATGTCCTAATCAGAATGGTATACACAAAAAAGTGTCCTTCAACTCATCTGATAAATCCAAATGCCTTTATTCTTCCAAACTCTCATAAATTCATCCAATGACTCTATGATACAGCCAAAAATACTGGTCTTTCCCAAAATCTTGATAAGGTGACATAAGCTCTGCAGACAAAGAGGAAATGTTTGAAGTATTCCATTTGTTGTCCTGCCAAGTGGCTTGACTCATTAACTATTACATGATATTATTGTTATTTCAGACTTCTGTAATTGAAGAAAAAAAAATCATGTATAATAGGAGACAAATTCACAGGGCTCTGAATCTTTTTTTTTTTTTTTTTTTTAGTGTTTAACCAATGTGGAGTACAAAGTTAATAAATCTCTAAACTTGAAAGGGGATAGATTCTGTACGAACATAAGGAAGTTCTTCTTCACCCAGAGAGTGGTAGAAAACTGGAACGCTCTCCCGGAGTCTGTCATAGGAGAAAACACCTTCCAGGGATTCAAGACAAGACTGGACAAGTTTCTGCTCAACTGGAAAGTACGCAGGTGAGGCTGGGCTCATTTAGAGCACTGGTCTTTGTCCTAGGGGCCGCGTGAGCGGACTGCTGGGCACAATGGACCACTGGTCTGACCCAGCAGCGACAATTATGGTCTTATGTTCATACTCTATTTCATTGGTTCCCAAACCTGTCCCGGGGACCCCCAGCCAGTCAGGTTTTCAAGATATCCCTAATGAATATGCATGAGAGAGATTTGCATACCTGTCACTTCCATTATATGCAAATCTCTCTCATGCATATTCATTAGGGATATCTTGAAAACCTGACTGGCTGGGTGTCCCCCAGGACAGGTTTGGGAACCACTGCTCTATTTGAATGAGGTGTTTTCTTCAAGTTTTATGAAAATATTTTTTTCTAGGAATCACTGCTGAAATCAAAATAATGAAACAATCTAATCTCATTTTATATATATTTTTCTTTGTCTCACAGTTAGAGAACAAGAATGTTGGGGTTAAGTTGGCCCCTAAAACACAGTAAAGCTCACTCCCACCAATTGAATATTGACCCCAGAATTATTTTCTCATTTTGTTCAGAGGCTATTCTTAGAAATTTATTTATTTATTGGGATTCATTAACCACTTTTATGAAGAGATTCAGCAAGTGCAGTTTAACATAAAACTTACAATTTTGTTAACAGCATAATAGCAAAACAACCAAATATAAGCATAAATTCAATAAATGAGGTAAACTTGAAAACAGCAAATTTAAACCTAATATTAGGATTAACATGAAACAATAACAAATTATACACACTTAACAGCACTTAATTTCAAATGCCAGAGAGGTGGTGCTGAAAAGTTCTCAGCCCAACCAGCCCACTTCCTAAATTCGGAGCATTATTTTGCCACTGTAGCTGAAAAGAGTGACCTTATTTTGTTAAGTGCCAATTTGCAGAAATGAAATTCTATGTTTTGACATTGTTTCAGATCATTGATTGAACCATATCCACGTGATTCTCTTCTTGCTTGAGCTGAGAACTTTTAATCCCCCCTCCCCCCTGTGTTAGCATAATACGACTACTATAGTGCAGAAAGGCATATGCAGCACTGTACATTTAACATTCAATAGACAGTCCCTTCCCAGAAGAGCTTACAATCTAATTTGGACAGACAGACAGGACATCTCGGGGTTGGGGAGATTTAGGTAGAAGGAATGATGCAATAGGTATATGTATCTGACAGTGAGTGGGAGTTAATATTACTGCTAATGAAATAATAAACACACATTAGAACATTTGAATTACATACATATGATGCTAATGCTTTTCTATAATACAGCTTGGGGAAAATTCCTACCAACACCAAAATGAATTGAAAAACACCATTAGAAACAGCAAAAACATGGCACGGTGAAGGCACTTAATAAAAGGCACCAGAATTGTACCTACATAGGTTTCATGTAGAACACCGCAACATAGAGAATGACACAGGGACCAATTTGCCCCTGTCCCTGCAGGAACTCAGTTTGCCCGTCCTGTCCCCACAAGTTTTGTTGCTGTCCCTGCCCCATTCCAGTAAGCTCTACAAGTTACAGTGTTTTCTTCCTCAAGGACAGGGCATTCCCATTCTCTTGCAGGACAACAGTTTGCATTGCCAGACACATCTAGAAGATTTCTCTCTCTTAAAGTGGAAGACTCAGGCATTAATTCTCTAGAGGACATTTAACAAAGCTGATGATTGAAAAATGAAAGGAAAAAATGTGTCTAACTCTCTGAACAAGTTTTTTTTACACATTGTTCAACAAGTACACAGCGATGCCAGGAAAATATGTGTGCATTCCAGTGAGCAAAATGTCTCTTGAGTAATACTAATATAGCACATAAATATTAAAACTCAACAGCAGCTATTGTCTCTTTATCCAGAAAACCACATGCTTTTGTTGCCAGCCTGTGTTCACTGAAAGGCAATGCTGGACATCCCAATAAAGGTGTGCACGAAGCACATCAAGTGACACACAGTTTAGGTGTTCTGGTTTGAAAGGGCCCAAGAGGCCCTTTCACTAAAGCAGGCATAGCAGTTAGGCCCAGATTCTATAAATGACACTGAAAGTTAGGCGATTAGATCTAGGTGCCTAACTTGTTTAAAAAGCTTAATCAGCAGTGATAATAGGCAATTAACAACTTGCAATTGACATTAATTGCTCTTACTTGGAAGGTAGGCACCTCACTTGGTAGGTGCCTAGTCCGCAGTGCCTACCAGAAAGTAGGTGTGGTTAGGGACGGATCGTGAGTGTGTTTATCATCTAGGCACCTGTTTTGGACTTGGTGCCGATAGGCGTTTAACTTAGACACACTCATTTAGGCCATGAAACCCTGGAATAAATAGGGTACAGCTAAGGTTAGGATGCCTATCAACTCCCAGAACAAAAGAACATTAGAGAAGAAAAAGACCTCAGTCAATTTAAGAAACTTTTAAAAAGCCGTCTCTTTAAAGACACATTTAACATTTAACACAGAATTTTTATACTTAACTTTTAACTCCCTTTTAGATACAAATATTAGGGCTCGAATTTCTTACCCTGACCTATTGTTTCATCCCTTTTTTCTCTCTCTCTATAAGCCATAAACATGTAACTTTACCCCTTATCCTCACGTTCCATGTACGTCTTAAAATTGTTTGTCCCAAGTTTTGTGTCTTTATTTATTCATTGTAACCCGTTTTCATGAAATTGTTAATCGCTTAGTGCAGAGGTGTCCAATGTCGGTCCTCGAGGGCCGCAGTCCAGTCGGATTTTCAGGATTTCCCCAATGAATATACATGAGGTCTATTTGCATGCACTGCTTTCATTGTATGCTAATAGATCTCATGCATATTCATTGGGGAAATCCTGAAAACCCGACTGGATTGCGGCCCTCGAGGACTGACATTGGACACCCCTGGCTTAGTAAATCGAATAAGCGATCCATCAAATATGAATAAAAACCTGAAACCTGAAACCTGAAGAACATAAGTATTGCCTCTGCCGGGTCAGAGCAGGGGTCCATCGTGCCCAGCAGCCCGCTCCCACGGCAGTCCTCCAGGTCCTTGACCTGTAAGTTCCCACCACCTGAATTGTTTATGCCCTAATCCTGAAGTACCCTGTATAGTACCCCTCTATCTATACCCTGCAATCCCTTTCTCCTTCAAGAAGTCATCCAAGCCCTTTTTGAAACCCATTATTGTACTCTGTCCTATCACCTCTCCTGGAAGCGCATTCCAGGTGTCCACCACCCTCTGAGTGAAGAAGAACTTCCTAGCATTCGTTTTGAATCTGTCTCCTTTCAGTTTTTCCAAATGCCCTCTTGTTTTTGATGTCCCCGCTAGCCTGAAGAATCTGTCCCTCTCCACCTTCTCTATACCTTTCATGATTTTATAGGTCTCTATCATGTCCCCTCTAAGTCTCCAATTTAGGCACCACTAGGGGCTCCTTTTACTAAGGTGCGCTAGCGTTTGTAGCGCACACTAACCTCGCGCTACATGAAAAATACTAACGCCAGCTTTTGGAGGTGTTAGCATGTCGTGTGCGCGGCAATGTAGCACGCACTAAGCATGCGCTAAAACCACTAGTGCACCTTAGTGAAAGGAGCCCTAGGTGTGAGTCTATAAAATGCGCCCAACTTATAGAATCGCGCTTAGTGCTGCAGTACTCAGTGTCTAACTTTTAGGCACCCTTTAAAATAGAATTGGAGCCTTGGTGCATGAACTAGTGTGCACTGTTAATGCATGAGCTCGGAAGCCGATATCAAGCTTGTCAAGATAGTACAAGTAAATTCAAGTGCTAGCTCTATAGATTGTTATGGAGTGAGGGATGGGTGTGGGCTGCACATTGCAATTAATGTATGGTAGCATGTGCTGTCATCGCTGCAGTTAGCACAGTTGCTGTGAAGACAGATAGGAGTCAATTCTACATCAGGTCTCTCCATTTTGGTGCCCCTAGAAAAGTGGTAAGAGACTATGGGCTAGATTTACCAACCTGCCCGATCGGGCCTGATCCGGGCAGGTCTGACGAATTCAGCAAACTAAAATATGCAGATGGGGGCGATCGAAGAAACACCCCCATCTGCCGGCACAGATCGCTTTTCTGCAATCCCCACGCATGCACAGATCATCTGTAGATGGTCTGTATATGCTCGTCGGAGCTGAAATCTTTTTTTTTTCTTTTTTTACTTTAACTTTTATTATTAGTTTTTAGCACTGCGAGCCCGTGGATTTAACCTACTTTAAACCCGCAGGTTAAAACCACAGGCTCGCAGGGCAGGTAAGGGCAGGAGAGATTCGGGGAAGAAGGGCAGGAGAAAACCGGGGCAGCAATGCGGCGAGCAAGCAGGAGAGATTCGGGGAAGGGCAGGAGAGATTCATGGAAGAAAGTCAGGAGAAAACCGAGGCGGTGATGCGGCGATTCAGGGTGAGCAGGCAGGAGAGGGTGGCGAGCAGGGTAGAGAGCAGGGCTTCCAGATTCGGAAAGACGTTTTCGACTGGTCCTGAGCAGTCGCTTCTTCAGTTGATCGGCCATCCCAGTCGGATATGAAATTTTGTGTTGTGAATCGCGTCCCTGCCTGCTTTGCATGTGTTTCACCTCATTTGCATGCACAGCCTTCTTTTACTAAGGTGTGCTAACTGATTAGCACACGCTAAACGCTGACGCGTGCATCTTAGTCTATGGATGCGTTAGCATTTAGTGCGCGCTAATTCAATTAGAGCGCACTAATCAGTTAGCGCACCTTAGTAACTTAGCCATCCAAATTTCATTACAGAATACTAACTTAATCCAGGATCAATGAACCTAATATTTATGCACCCGCAATAGTATCAGTCATAGACCTGGCATAACTGTGGGCATTTAAATACAGAAGGGACACACATAAGGAAGAAAGCCTGGCGCTTCTCCCAAGCTTTTAATGCATATGGTTAGAGAATGACACGGGGACAATTTTTTCCTCGTCCCTGCGAGTTTTGTTGCTGTCCCTGTCCCATTCCTGGAAGCTCTGCCTTAACCATAAGAACATAAGAACATAAGAAATGCCTTCACCGGATCAGACCGAGGTCCATCAAGTCCGGCGCTCCGCTCACGCGGCGGCCCATTTAGGTTCTCTATTATGAAAACCTGAAATTACCGTATCTCTCAATATGATTTGCAAGAAGGTGTATATCCAACTTGTGCTTGAAACCTCGAAGAGTAGTCTCCGCCACAACATCTTCTGGTAGAGAATTCCAGGCGCCCACCACTCGTTGTGAGAAACAGAACTTCCTGGCATTCGTCCTGAACCTGCTGCCACCCAGTTTCAGGCTGTGACCTCTTGTCCGTGTCACATCTGAAAATGTTAGTAATGCTGGTTCTTGGTCTATTTCATCCAATCCTTTTAATATTTTAAAAGTCTCTATCAAATCGCCTATCAGTCTT
The DNA here is from genome assembly GCF_902459505.1 of Geotrypetes seraphini. Lineage (NCBI taxonomy): Eukaryota > Metazoa > Chordata > Amphibia > Gymnophiona > Dermophiidae > Geotrypetes > Geotrypetes seraphini. The sequence continues at coordinate 174,798,397 of NC_047089.1, forward strand.
CTCCTCTCGAGTGTGAACAGTCCCAGTTTCCTGAGGCGTTCTTCATAGCTCAAATTTTTCATTCCTTTGACTAGTTTCGTGGCTCGCCTTTGCACCTTCTCCAACATAGTTATATCCTTCTTGAGGTAAGGCGACCATTGTTGGACACAGTATTCCAAGTGTGGTCTGACTATTGCTCTGTAAAGTGGCATTATGACTTCTTCCGATCTACTCGTGATCCCGTTCTTAATCATGCCCAACATCCTGTTTGCTCTCTTCGCCGCCGTCGCACATTGCGCCGATGGCTTCAGGTTTCTGTTAATCAGTACCCCCAAATCCCTTTCCTGTTCGCATTTTGCTAATGTTACTCCAAACATTCTATACTCTTGTTCTTTATTTTTTTTCCTAGATGCATCACCTTGCATTTATTTATGTTAAAATTCATCTGCCACTTTGTCGCCCATGTTTCCAGCTGTCTCAGATCCTTCTGAAGCTCCTCGCAGTCCCTTTGAGAGCCAACCGACTGACTTAATTTTGTATCATCGGCAAACTTTATTATATTGCAAGTTGTTTCCTCCTCAAGATCGTTTATAAAAATATTGAACAAAATAGGCCCAAGAACCGAGCCCTGGGGCACTCCACTAGTCACTTTCACCCAGTCCGAGAATTTCCCTTTTATGCTAACCCTCTGCATTCTGTTCTCTAGCCATTTACCGATCCATCTATGCACTTCTCCTCCTATTCCGTGGCTTAGTAATTTCTTAATAAGCCTTGCATGTGGGACCTTGTCAAATGCCTTCTGGAAGTCCAAGTAAACTATGTCTACTGAATCACCAGTATCCATATGTTTGTTCACTATCTCAAAGAATTGTAGTAAATTTGTCAAACAAGACTTCCCTTTCCTGAATCCGTGTTGACTAGCCCTTATTAGTTTGTGATCCTCCAAGTGTTGCACAATGCTATCTTTAATAAGTGTTTCAATTATCTTCCCAGGAACCGATGTGAGGCTCACAGGTCGGTAGTTTCCTGGATCACCTCTTGATCCTTTTTTGAAAATCGGGATGACATTTGCTGTCTTCCAGTCTTCTGGTATTTGCCCTGTTCTAATTGACATGTTAGCTACGGCTTGTAATAGTTCACCAACTTCCACCTTAAGTTCCTTTAATACTCTCAGGTGAATTCCGTCTGGTCCAGGGGATTTGTCGTTTTTTAGTTTGTCAATCTGCACAAGCCTCAAATACTTATGATTTTAAAGCATTGCAAACTTGTGCAGATGAGGACGGAGCTTGCAGGAACGGGGCAGGGATAGGCAAAGAACTCGCCGGGCGGGATGGGAAAATTGAGTTCCTGTAGGGACGGGGAAAAATATGTTCCCGTGTCATTCTCTACATAGGGTGACTCATTCTGCACCCAGACTAGCTTTCTACACACACTGTAACTTAGATCAGTTCCTTAGGTCTTGTTTAACTGTACAAAGAATTTGCCTTGAGTTTATCCCCACAGACTCTGGACCACCCGTCTTATCCCCATCTATACATCTGCTCTTGAACCCTTGGCTATATGGTAACCTGTATTGTAGAAAAGCATTTGCATCTCAGTTATCTGAAAGTTCTTATGTATGCTTATTAACAGGAAAATTCTATAAGAAGCGCCCAAAAGTTAGGCGCCGATATAGGCACTGTTCAGCGTGATTCAAGTAAAATTGGGTGCTGTTTAATGAATCACACTGAGTGGCACCTATTTTGGAGGTGCCCAATAAATAGGCCAACTCTAGGCACAACTAAAAGTTAGGCGCCTAAGTGAGCACTTAAGCACGCTTAAGAGCAGCGATTCTGTAACAAGGCGCCACCCACGCCTAATGTGCATAGCGCCTATTTTTTTTAAGGCTGCCTAAATTTTTAGAGGCGCCTTGTTGCAGAATTGCGCTTTCTTGATAGGCACCCAAGTTTCAATTATTGCTGATTAAAAAGCTTAATTGAGCTTGTTTATCAATTTAGATAGGCGCCTAGTAGGGCGCTTCCAAATTAGGTGCCTAACATTAGGTGCTGGTTACAGAATTTGGGCCTAAGTGTTTCATAAGTATCATGCTGGCATTGTATTATATCTCTGTATATTTTTGATACTATTTCGTTGAAGTCCTATTATTAAATTTCAATTTACTGATTTCGAGTTTACTTGATTCATTGTATTTATGTTTATATTTAGCCGTTTTTCTATTGTTATGCCTTTAACAAAATTGTAAGTTTATTAGATATAGCCATATATCTTTCCATGGATGTTCGCTACCTGGGTGTTAGTCTGAATTCCCAGTTAACATTTAAGTTTGTAAAATGTGATCAAGAAGACCTACTTTAAATTGAGAACGTTAAGGTATCTTCGGATGTATTTAACAGGAAATGATTTTAAACAAATCCTTCAATTGGTTGTGTTGGCCGGTTTAGACTACTGTAATATTGTGTTTTTGGGCATGATATCATTTGATATGTGTGCTTTACAAGTTGTCCAGAATTCCATTACAGTATTCATACTTTGTTTGGGATTGGAAAGTATGAGCATATCGTATTGGCTGACCATGGAATATAGAGTGAAGTATACATTATTACTGATAGTTTATTTGAGTGTACCTAATAAATGGGAAACAGTACTTTATCAGGCATTCATATCATAAATGATCCAATAAAATGCCCTGGGGTTCTGTATCTGCCTTTTAATTAACTTGGCCAAATTGATTGAGGATCCGACCCTTGTTACCTTTGGTCAGGAGTGGTAGCGACATCAATTGAACAAGATAAGTACTGGAGTTCCAGTGATTACATGTTGTTCACATGGCTAAGACTGGCACTTCTGAGGACCTTACAATAAGATTAAAAGAAAAAATGATACTGACTTGTGTTTGAAAGTATGAATTGATTCAGTATCTAACAATTGGCTGCAAGTTAATACTTCATTTGTTTAAAGATTTTTCAAACTACTCTTAAGATTAGATTAACCAAATAGGAATACACAATAGGAGGGTTGGTAAAGTGGGGAATGTGTGATAATTCCCTTGATAGCCGTGGCCTAATTATCTGTGGATTTGGCCGAGATGAAGGTGTACTGAGCACTTCACTTTCACATTATTAGTATTTTAGTATTACTATTTTCATATAACAATGGTTTATTTAAATGTACATCGGTTATCACCAAAATATTTACAAGATTGTGTGACGTCCTATGTGCCCTCACGACTACTGAATTCTGCTGCACAACGTGATTTAGTCATTCCTACTTATAAGAAATTACATCTTGAAGTTATAAGAACTAGTACTTTTTCATGTGTGGGGCCTGTACAGTGGAACAAACTTCCAGTATATATTAGACAACTAAAAGATCTTTAAGAAACTGCTAAAGCATCATCTCTTTTGTAAAATGAAGTATGATGGGTGATGCCTTTATAGGATTTAGAATTGTTTCTAAGGTATTGGCTGTTTGTCTTTCAAATCCAACATCTAGTTTAACTGAGTGTACATAACGTTTGGAAAGCACTTCATTTTTGTTTTTTCATAAGACCTCAGAACCACCACTCCTCCGTCCCACCAAAGTGTATATACGGGGAGTTACAAATGGTGAAATCCTCACCGGTCTCTTCAAAGTTTTAAATAACATGCATTTCTTAGTGTATTATTACTTAACTTAGTAATGGTGAAATCTTGTTTTTCATGCGGACTGAACGGTAAGACCTGACATGTTTCACTGAAGTTTCGTCAGGGGTCTACCCTAAAATAGATAAAATTATATGTATTAGTGTCTCTCTCAAACCATTACTTGCCTATCTGAATCAAACTCTAAATGGAAAAATTTCCTGACTTACCACTACCGCAGCCGTGCACTTCAAATCCATTAGTGTTATGAGATTCTGGCCGCGTCTCAAAGGTTCTGTTTTATACACCTCCCACTACAGGACAGCCCCTAGATGTGATAGGCTCAACATGGGAGAGACCATCCCCTGCTCTTCTAAGGGGTGGAATCTCCCCGATGTTGCAAAAAAAACTATATGTTTCAATATACTAAACCAAACAATCCGGTTCAAAACATTGATGACCATTCAATTTCTAAGTTTAACCCATGGGGAACCACTGTATTTAATCTATGAATCCATCTTTGCTCTTTCAGATTCAGTTCTCTTTCCACATTACCATCCACCCTCCCCTTCTGTTGTATACTATCAAGCACTCTCCATTTGAGTTCAGCTATTGAATGGTTGTAGTTTACCATGTGGGAAACCATCGGGGCTTGTCTCACAATTTTATTGATCCTAGACTTATGTTCATTCAATCGAATTTTAATTTGACGGCTCGTCCTCCCTATGTATATTAATGAACAGGGGCATATAATTGCATATACTACCCACCTACTGTTGCAGTTAGTCGACTGCTTAGCTGTGATAGTAGTGTGCTTCCCTGGGACTGCCCATTGGGTTCCTTCGATCGTGCTCCCGCACCATTCGCAATCTCCGCATCGGGTGTGTTCACCTGCAGAGGTAGCATCAGGAGTCCAGAATTTCTTAAAATTTAGACACTGACCCAGGGTCCATGCTCTTTTGTACGACACCATGGGAAAGTTTCTAAGACTCTCGTGCAGGTTGACCACATGCCAATGTTTTCTCATTATTCATATGATGAATCTGGTAGCTTCTGAAAAAGGGAACACACAGATCAATCGTTCCTGAACTGGTTGTTCTTTCTCCTTATTTCTAATCAATAGTTCCCTATGAGCATACCTCGCTCTGAGGTAGCCTTGGCGAATTGCTCGATCGGGATATCCCCTGGCCAAAAACTTATCCTGCAATATCTGTGCCTGTGATTTAAATTCAATTAAGTCAGTACAATTCCTCCTGATTCTCAGAAATTGACTTATGGGCAGCCCAAATTTTAGTTTGAAAGGATGATAGCTCGTAAAATGTAATAGGGTGTTGCGAGCAACGGGTTTCCTAAATACTGTAGTCGAGAACCCACCCCAAGTTCTCTCCACCCGAAGATCTAGAAATTCAATCTGTTCTTGATGAGAAGTACAAGTGAATTGGATTTGTCTATCTATGGAATTTAAATATTCAACAAAATGTCCAAGGTCTTCCCAGGAACCCTCCCACAAAAAGAAAACATCATCCAAAAACCTAACCCACATGGGAATTTTGTCAAAAAAATTGCTGGTATATACATGTTGTTCTTCAAACTTTGACATGTACAGGGTGGCCACGGTATAAGCTAAACTTGCTCCCATGGCCACCCCCTGAATTTGTTTAAACAAATTTTCTTGATATCGAAAGTAATTGTCCTCTATAACCCATTGGGCCAGTTGTATCAAAAAGGAGGTGGAAATTCTCTGTGGGGTACTCCGATTCTGAAGTACCTCCTCAATGATGATCAAGGCTTGACTTTGAGGAATCTGGGTGTATAATGAAGTCACGTCTAACGTGACCATCCAAAATTCTTCCGAAGGAGGTTGGATTCTGAGAATCAGGAGGAATTGTACTGACTTAATTGAATTTAAATCAGAGGCATGGATATTGCAGGATAAGTTTTTGGCCAGGGGATATCCCGATTGAGCAATTCGCCAAGGCTACCTCAGAGCGAGGTATGCTCATAGGGAACTATTGATTAGAGATAAGGAGAAAGAACAACCGGATCAGGAACGATTGATCTATGTGTTCCCTTTTTCAGAAGCTACCAGATTCATCATATGAATAATGAGAAAACATTGGCATGTGGTCAACCTGCACGAGAGTCTTAGAAACTTTCCCATGGTGTCGTACAAAAGAGCAAGGACCCTGGGTCAGTGTCTAAATTTTAAGAAATTCTGGACTTCTGATGCTACCTCTGCAGGTGAACACACCTGATGCGGAGATTGCCAATGGTGCAGGAGCACGATCGAAGGAACCCAATGGGCAGTCCCAGGGAAGCACACTACTATCACAGCTAAGCAGTCGACTAACTTCAACAGTAGGTGGGTAGTATATGCAATTATATGCCCCTGTTCATTAAAATACATAGGGAGGACGAGCCGTCAAATTAAAATTCGATTGAATGAACACAAGTCTAGGATCAATAAAATTGTGAGACAAGCCCCGATGGTTTCCCACATGGTAAACTACAACCATTCAGTAGCTGAACTCAAATGGAGAGTGATTGATAGTATACAACAGAAGGGGAGGGTGGATGGTAATGTGGAAAGAGAACTGAATCTGAAAGAGCAAAGATGGATTCATAGATTAAATACAGTGGTTGCCCATGAGTTAAACTTAGAAATTGAATGGTCATCAATGTTTTGAACTGGGTCGTTTGGTTTAGTATATTGAAGCATATAGTTTTTTTGCAACATCGGGGACATTCCACCCCTTAGAAGGGCAGGGGTTGGTCTTTCCCGGGTTTAGCCTATCACATCTAGGGGCTGTCCTGTAGTGGGAGGTGTATAAAACAGAACCTTTGAGACGCGGCCAGAATCTCATAACACTAATGGATTTGAAGTGCACGGCTGCGGTAGTGGTAAGTCAGGAAATTTTTCCATTTAGAGTTTGATTCAGATAGGCAAGTAATGGTTTGAGAGGGACACTAATACATATAATTTTATCTATTTTAGGGTAGACCCCTGACGAAACTTCAATGAAACATGCCGGGTCTTACCGTTCAGTCTGCATGAAAAACAAGATTTCACCATTACTAAGTTAAGTAATAATACACTTTGAATAATAATACTTTGAAGAGACCGGTGAGGATTTCACCATTTGTAACTCCCCGTATATACACTTTGGTGGTTCTGAGGTCTTATGAAAAAACAAAAAAGAAGTGCTTTCCAAACATTATGAACACTCAGTTAAACTAGATGTTGGATTTGAAAGACAAACAGCCAAATACCTTAGAAACAATTCTAACTTTATTGACCAGATTTCTAAGGAAGCAATCAGCCTTTTCATATAAGTTTATATGATTTAGTACATTTTGATGACTCTAATATGCTGATTTTGGTTTGGTTTGTTTTGTTGTTTGTTTTAATTATGTATGTATTGTTGCAATCTGCCTTGTTTTAAAAGGTGGAATATAAATAATAAGTATAAACTGTTTTTACTGTACACTATTGTTGTGTACATTGTGATGGTTATGAATATGTGGGGGATGCCAATAGCAAGGCACTTGAGGATTGAAGTTACTTGTATTAGATTAACACATAGAGGAGTTTATTTATTTTTAGCGGGTGTAAGGGTGGGAGTGGATAGTAATAAGGGAGTGGTTGATATGAGTTTGTGTTTAGTGTGGTGTAAAATGTTGTGGACGTTTGAGTATGTGATTGAAAATAAGAACATAAGAATTGCCACTGCTGGGTCAGACCAGTGGTCCATTGTGCCCAGCAGTCCGCTCACGTGGCGGCCCTTAGGTCAAAGACCAGTGCCCTAATTGAATCTAGCGTATGTTCTGGTTCATCAGGAACTTGTCTAACTTTGTCTTGAATCCATGAAAGGTGTTTTTCTCCAATAACAGCCTCCGGAAGAGCGTTCCAGTTTTCTGCCACTCTCTGGGTGAAGAATAACTTCCTTATGTTTGTACGAAATCTATCCCCTTTTAACTTTAGAGAGTGCCCTCTCATTCTCTCTATCTTGGAGAGGTGAACAACCTGTCTTTCTCTACTAAGTCTATTCCCTTCATCATCTTAATGTTTCAATCAATGTCCCTCTCAGTCTCCTCTTTTCAAGGGAGAAGAGGCCCAGTTTCTCTAATCACTCACTGTATAGCAACTCCTCCAGCCCCTTAACCATTTTAGTCGCTCTTCTTTGGACCCTTTCGAGTAGTGCAATGTCCTTCTTCATGTACGGTGATCAGTTAAAAGTAGGCAGCTGGTTGGGATTGAATGAATGAGCATTTAAAATGTGTGCACGTGTGTGTTTGAATCACAATGTGTCAGGCCAGTGGCAGCAAGCAAGAAGATCAAAGTTATTTTGAGTGTGACATTGATAAGTGTTAATATGCAGATCTTTATAAGTTTATGGGATTGTCTTGGTGGTTGCATGGGTATTAAGTATCTTATATTATTTTGTTTTGTTTCAAGCATGTGTGCTGAAAAAATCCCCCAATTAAGGTTTAAGAACCGAAATGCTAAAAAGGGACAATATGTTAGTTGTGCCCTGGCATCGGGAGTGAAATTTAGACAGAGCTGGAGTCCTAAGGGACCGATAAGTGCAGTTTCAAATGTTGGGATTATAATATTTGTCAGTGTTCATTGTTGTGATTTTTCTATGGAATATTTACAACTACCTTATTTAAAAGCAAGAGTTAGAAAATAAAATTTTTAAATATAGAAAGGCAGGGGGAAGGAACAAATGATTAAAAAAGAATGGGATTGGTGAAGTGGGTTCTGAAATAGCTGTGTGCTATAAGTGGCCCCATGATCCTTTTCCCAAGCTGAATTTCTGATGTTCCACTCCAGGATAGTTTTAGCTTCTATACTCCAGTAAAATATAAAAAGAACCCCCTAGTGTATAGAGAAGATGTTTTGATAAGAGCGGATAGCGTAGCTGGTTTTAAGAAAGGTTTGGACAAGTTCCTGGAGGAAAAGTCCATAGTCTGTTATTAAGAAAGACATGGGGGAAGCCACTGCTTGCCCTGTATCGGTAGCATGGAATATTGCTACTCCTTGGGTTTGGCCAGGGACTAGTGACCTGGATTGGCCACCGTGAGAATGGGCTACTGGGCTTGATGGACCATTAGTCTGACCCAGTAAGGCTATTCTTATGTCCTTAAGCCATTTTACAATAATGTTTGGAGTGATTTCACTCCTGTTGAAGAAGTGCAGTGATAAACACTATCCAATTTCTCTTTTTTATGTAATCCTATGCTGGCCATGCTATGTCTCACCATACCATGCTTTGTCGTATGGTGTTTTACCATGCTTTGTTAATTATGTCTTGCCATCTTTGTCAGACAATGTTCTGCTATGCCATGTTTGCCATCGCTTTGCATAAATACGCTTTATTATATATGTAAACTTCTAACCCATTCTGATCTCTTCTGAGGGGATGGGATGCAAAACCTAATAAATACAATAAATAAAAATAACTTTAGAGGTAACAGTGTCTACATCTACAGTCTGCAGAGGGCAGAAGTGGAAACTCACTCTTGTGCCATGTTATGAATATATTTTCTAATATGTTATATTTTGCTGGACCCTCATTTTTATGTTCCCACAAAATTTTGGATGCATGCTATTTTGGTGACTGCAGGAATTCAAAGCTTCAGTGTTTCAGTTCATTTTCAGTGGACAAGTACTGACAATTCAAAAACAACTATCACATTGTTGACAGTAATTGGCAGTCTTGATGACAGTTTCAGTGGAAAGGCCAATGATTTAGCAGGCATGGAAGGAAATCTAGCTTTACACCAAGAACAGGGCTGACGTCTGTCAGCAAGGCGGTGTAAAGAAGCCTGTTTTGCCACTGTCTGTGCTTTATTTGTTAATATAGCTAAGACAGCACTAGAAATCACACTTTTATTGTTTATTGTTTATTGTTTATTTAGTTATTTGATTAAACGCTTTATCGATTCTACAAAGCGTTGTACAGAGTAAAAAATTTTTCCTTTAGACAAACAATATTACAGTTAATACATACTTTCTAAAAACTTACAAAGCGAACAATAATACATGCAAAGTTATTGTGGACGAACGAACAAAAGACACACAAGGTAAAGAGGGAGGAAATACAATAGCTATAGTAAATGGAAGAAACATTTATGGCAAGTACAAAAGGGCAGGGAGTTAAAAAAAAAACCCCAAAAAACTAAAATAAGACATCAGTTAAAATCAACTTTGAAATAAAATAAAACTTCAGTTAAAAGCATCTTTAGAAAGGAAGCATTTTAAGTTGCTTTTGAATGTTTTTAAATTATTTTCCATTTTTAAATAAAGTGGAAGAGAGTTCCAAATCGTTGGGGCTGTTACAGAAAAGATGGTAGTACGGCGTGTGCCAATTATTTTTAATGAAGGGATATTAAGATTAAATTGGGATATGGATCTCAAAGATCTTGGTGGGTCATAAGGGATCAATAATCTGTCGATAAAAGCTGGAGAATTAGTTTGCATGGTTTTGAATGTCAGAAGGGCTATTTTATAAGTTATCCTATGTGAAATTGGCAACCAGTGAGCATCTTTTAGCAGAGGGGTAACATGATCGTACTTTGATGCTCTTACATATAAGCAATAGAGAGATGTAATGATAAAGGCCAGTGGTTACAAGACTCTAGAATAGATTAAAACAAAAATCTCCTGTGTATTTAATAAGTAGGAGTACAATTCAACTGGATAGATCATGAAACACATGTACCTAGTTGTAGAGAAGAATTTGTGAAAAATAAAAACAAACGAATAAAGGTGAGCCAGTTGATACTGTGTACCATTTGACACAGAACTTCATGTGCAACTAATGAGGAAATTGGGAAGCTATGGATAGGAGATAATGTATTATTGTGGATTAAGAAACTGGTTAAAAGATAGAAGACAGAGAATAGGGCTGCAAGTGGTCAGTATTTTCAATGGAGAAGGGAAGATAGTGAAGTTTTGGTTTTTTTTAAATTGGCCCTTCATGTTTTATATTATTTTCCATTATTTTCTGCTGTAAGATAAAACAGCTCTAGTCATGATTCTAGCTAGAGAATGACACGGTGACATAATTCATCACCGTTCCCGTCCCCGCAGACAACCGCGGGAAACAATCCTGTGTCATTCTTACGTGTCTATCTCAACCTCAGTCCTTCTACACCAACATTCTTCAATGCAAGGCTTAAGGGTCTGTGGTTGAGCCCATTCATACTCTTGATTCTTCCCTCTCTCCTTGAATAATGACATCGAGATTCCAACACTCATTAACAACGAGAGCCAGCAGCATACGATCAGCTGTCAGCGTGCTAATAGCTGTAATGCCAGCTGTTATGTAAATGAGCAGCTCGTAGCAGCGGCCATCTTTGCCCTTATGAATGTGAGAAACAATGCTGAGGTAAGCTGGAGGACGGGGGATGACAGCCTTCCCTTCACTTTTGCTCTAATCCTGCTGTTTCTGTTTTTTTCGTAGAAGTCTATTGCCCTGACGAAGCCACACAGCGAAACGCCAGCTAGTTCCCGTCGGCAAAAGCGGACCGGCAAAGACAGCAGGAGAATTAACATGCCTGCAGTTCAACTTGATTGAAACCCTGCCTAAGCTAAGTTTTTCTTATTACCTTCACACTTTTTGAGTTGAAAAGTTTTGAAGAAGTACAACACACTGAACTGTGAGTCAACATTGAACAGATTGCATTAGGCAGGAGGAGGAGAGGAGCCAGTGAGGTATTCTCCCTTTCTAGTGTGGATGTTCAATTAATACACTATGCAATGCACAGGGATCTGAGGCTCCTTCCTCTTTTAAATAACAAACATACTAGAACATACCTGGGACGAAGTGAAGAGAAGGACTTTCATTTGCCACTTCTCCTTGATAAAGTTAGACATATAAAGAAAAGAATTATCAGGGCTAATTAGAATCAATTACAGGTTACATGCACAAATTTAGGCACGGGATCCGTGCCTAAATTTTACTTGAGTCAACAAAGGGAGCACAGATATGTGTGAGTCATGGGCAGATTGGGGATATTACTTAAGTTATGTTTGTATTTATAGAATTAGGGCTTTCGTGCCTAAATTTTGGCGCAGACATTTGCATCACGGTTTCGCTAATGCAAATGTCTGCACCTAAATTTAGTTGCATTTCCTACACATACGCACTATTCTATAAACCATGGCTAACTTTAAGCGCAGCTAGTAGAATAATGCTTTTTTTGGCACCATTTTTTTTAACCTTAATGTGCATTACCTATCATGCATTGGCTCAATCTCCACCCATACCCTCCCAGTGCCTATCCTATCCTAATTTAAGCAGTCACACCAGACTTATACTGCACAGGTTATTTTAATGTGTAGTAGCTGTTAGAACAGGCTGGTGCTTATGGTTTGGTTTGTATGTGCTAAAACCTGTAATAACTGCTTAAAGCACCTTCCTAAACATGTCCTAATATTGAAAAATAGAACAAAACACTAGCAGAAACCTTCATCTCGGTCACAAAGGCAGAACAGAAAGAGGGATCACAAATTAGAAACAAACATGCAGACAAAAACGTATATGGTACAATAACTGGAAAAAGGAGAAACAGAACTGCATTTCCTCCTATACTAGGCAAAATAGAAAAACAGATGAGATACACATTTCCCAAAGCAGACACATTCCCATATTTTTTAAAAATGTAATGCACTTCATTTTATTTCTGCTCTTTATGTCTGAATATTTTATTGTCCAAATCAGGTTGGTCCCAGTTTCTTTTTCCACTTTTCTTGTGTCAGTCTTCTCAGCATAAAGGCTGTCCTAATTTTATTCCTATCCGGTCAGCAGTCTGAATATGTTCGAGCATGGTATGCCCAAAGGCAACTTTTGCTACAAGAAAAAAAATGAACTGCAAGAGGAGAAATTAATATGTGTATTGCCTTATAATAGGATGGCATAACAATTTAAGTAACTAATTTTGAAGCATTGGCATATCGTACAGCTTCTTTCTGACAAATATGAAATACCTCCAACAATAGCATATCAGAGAAGTAAGAACATACAGGAGGTGAAATAGTGGCCAAAGGCAGATATGCTAGTCAAAAGATAGAAACGATCAAACCTATGCATGTGAAATGTGGATCCTACAAATGGTGCCAGAGTACTATAGAGGGATATGAGTGGAAAATGCAAGGGGCAGAAAAGAAAATTATAGCTAGAACATCTACGACTTGTAAAAGTAAGAATATGATGTATATAATACAATGTCTGTGTAATTTAATCTATATAGGTAGAAGTAGTAGACCAATACACATTCGTTTGAATGAATACAAGTCGAGAATTGTGACAGGGACCATGCAAGCCCCTCTAGTTCAGCATTGGCATGGTGTGAAACATAGTTGGAATGAAATAAAATGGTGGATAATTGATCAGATAGTAGAAGGGTGAGAGGGTGGAAACTATGAGCATTTGTTAAAGTACAAAGAGTAGAAATGGATTTTTACGCTAGAGACCATAACACCGAAGGGACTAAATCTAGAATTTTAATGGATTTTGAATACTAATATGGATAAAGATAATGGCAAAGAAAGAGCTATAATTCATAAGTTAATGAATAAAGAGTAGGGAGGAATTAATTTGAGATCTACTGGCTAATTAGAAATCATGAATTGAATGATGTCACAGCACAGTTCTAATAAATGAGTGGTAAAAAACATGCTGCTGCCATCTTGTCAAATTAAAAGACTAGATGGTGGAACATGGTGGAAAACGGTAAGAAACAATGAAACTAGAAACTAAATGCTAGTATAAGAAAATAATATATTGTTATGAAGTTTTAATCGGATGACATTGTAGTAATATAAGTTCTTTTATATAGAGGACAGCCTTGATAAAGCCTGAAAGGCAAAACATGTTGGCAAGAGTCCCCAGCCGACAGATCTTCAGCTAAAAAGATAAGTATTTTAGCTAAGAATCTGGAAGTTTTAAAATAATTTAAATGATAAAAGTAATTAAATGAATAAAACATTAAAAAGAGGATCTATGACGATTCATAAGCAGTTTTTCTATAAGAAAAAATGAAGTATTACTGCATAAGTTTCCAATGATCCATGAATAACAAAAAGAAAAAGTAAAGTATTATATTGAGGTTGCACAATTTTCTGTTGAAATTGTCTATGTAAAGTTTGGCATACTTTATAGAATTGCACCTAGTGGCAAGGGCTGTGGCTCACTGGTTGAGCTGCTGCATCTACACCTAGAGGTTGTGAGATCAAATCCCAGTACTGGTCCTTGTGACTTCGGGCAAGTCACTTAGGGCTCCTTTTATCAAGCCATGCTAGCGGTTTAATGCACGTAATATTGCACGTTAAACCACCGACAGCACAAGCAGCTAACGCCTGCCTTGAGCAAGCGGTAGTATTTTGGCCCGCACGGGGGTTAGTACATGATTAAAACTCTTGCGCGCTAACCCCGCTAGCGCGGATTGATAAAAGGAGCCCTTAATCTTCCAGTACCCACTGCTTTGAATGTCAGTTTTGAAATGCCAAAGCAACACAAAGGCAGCATACAAGTCCCCATTCCCTTCCCTAAAGTGACCTTAAGTGCATCCTATTTATGCCAGGCTTTTCTTGGCGTAAATGAGTGCATCTAAGTCCAAAACAGGAGCCTACATAAGAACATAAGAGTTGCTTATTGGGTAAGAACAATGGTTCAGCAAGCCCAGTAGCCCGTTCTCACGGTGGCCAATCCAGGTCACTAGTACTTGGCTAAAACCCAAGGAGTAGCAACATTCCATGCTACCGATCTAGGGCTTCCCCCATGTCTTTCTCAATAACAGACTATGGACTTTCCTCCAGGAAATTGTCCAAACCTTTCTTAAAACCAGCTACACTATCCGCTATCTACTATCTGCCTATATGAATAACACACCTAAGATCCACCCCCTAACCATGCCTACTTTCTGGTAGGCACCTTGGACTAGGCGCCTACCAAATCAATTAAGTGCAATTTACTTTAACTACAAAGTGCGAACTCTTAATTATTGGTGCCAATTGTGTGTTTTAATTAAATAAGTTAGATGCCTAGTTCCATTAGGTGCACCAATCTAGGCGTCTAATTTTAGGTGTCATTTATAGAATCAAGGCCTCTATGCCTAACTTTGGACGAGCACCTACCCTTGCCAAAAGCTGTTGCAAAGGCTTGTATCCAACTGATGGCAGATGGCCTCATGTAAGAAATCTATCACATTGCGCCCAATTGCTGGGAACACCCCTGATCCACCCAAGGTCATGCTCCCTATTGTGTTGTGTGCTATGAAATTTAGCAGCTCATGTTATAGAACAGGGCATAGGGCAGATCGATGCATAGCTCCTCATTGCTACCAAATTAAGTGCTTGTTAATGCCAGTAATTGATTGTAAACACCTAAATAACTAATTAGTTTCTGTGCGGATCTGGGATCTGAGTCCACATCTGGAAGACCTATACAGAATCTGGGGGTTAGTGCTCAGCTGTGGTAACAATCATAGGCGCCAGCTCTGTGAGTGCTAAGGGTGCTAAAGCATCATCAATATTCTTTCCAGCATTGCCCAGACATCAGACCTGAAATCTTCCCTATGTAGAGCTGCAGGGGAATGCAGGAAGTAAGGCTGTATCTCTGAAGCTATTGCTCCTGCCTCTCACTGCAGCCTATTGGTCAGATATTTTTCAGCTAATAAGCTGTAAAGGAGCCAGGACCAGTAGTCAGACACTCTTTAGCTAGCCAATAAGCTTCAAAGGAGGCAGGAACAATGGCTTAGGAGACACCATTGGTCAGCCAGTCTTTAGCCAGTCAATAGACTGCTGGGGACAGGACAGAAGGCTGATGTTCCTAAGCCAGGGCTGCCCAAGTCCGGTCCTCGAGATCTACTGGCAGGCTAGGTTTTCAGGATATCCACAATGAATATGCATGAGAGAGAGATTTGCATACCAAGAAGGTAGTGCAGGCAAATCTCTCTCATGCATATTCATTGTGGATATCCTGAAAACCTGGCCTGCCAGTAGATCTCGAGGACCGGACTTGGGCAGCCCTGTCCTAAACTATTAGTTCTACCTCCCCCTGCAACCTATTGGTTAGCTAAAGCATGTTTGAGCAATACTAATAGCAGTGAGCAGAAGACTGCTTGATTTGTCTACATTCCCTGCCCCTGCTCTTGATATTTAGATACAGACTGGTCATCACTACTATTCACACTAACAGATGTATTTTGTTTTTCCTTTTTTTCCTTTGCTGGGTGAGGGGAAATTTGTCTACATGTATGAGTTGAGCACCCCCAATTATTTCCAAAAATTGGCTCCTAAGCCCACAATTAACATGGGTGGCCTGACACTAGAGAGAGGTACTTGTGAAGGTGCAAAAGGTATAGTGCATGGTATTTGCTTCCTAGCTTATTTTACCATAATGCATGTTAGTTTACATAAGAAAACTTACATAATTATGAGATGAAAAGCATACAAATACAGGCAAGCACCTATTATCCATTATCTGGAAGCTGATTCCAATTTGAGCACTACCAGCATCCAGGCTATACGCCAACATGAGAACAACTCCAGATCAGTCAAGGTAATATAACTTTATTTTTGTCTCATCAGCTAAATATGCTTTCCCCTAAAAATTATTGAAACATGCAGAATATAAATAAATTATTAAGTAAAATTAAACAAATCAAAATAAAGTGCCCCTTTAGGGGAGAAAAAATCTCTAGACCAGGGGTGCCCACACTTTTTGGGCTCGCGAGCTACTTTTAAAATGACCAAGTCAAAATGATCTACCAACAATAAAATTAAAAAAAAACCACAAAGCACACTGTATGCAGAGAAACCGTTAATTATCATTTATATTCCGCGGGTTTTCAAAGAGGTCAAGGCAGATGACTTTATGCCATGTCAGTAACAACTATACAAAAATAGACAAATATACCTCCTCCCTTTTTACTAAACCATGATAACGGTTTTTAACGCAGGGAGCTGCGCTGAATGCCCTGTGCTGCTCTTTATGCTCATAGGCTTCCTGCACTAAAAACCGCTATTGTGGTTTAGTAAAAGGGGGCCATAGTGCAAAATATGGACAGCAGATATAAATTCTTAAAATGGACACATTTTGATCACTAAATTTAAAATAAAATCATTTTTCCTACCTTTGTTGTCTGGTGATTTCATGAGTCTCTGGTTGCACTTTCTTCTTCTGACTGTGCATCCAATATTTCTTACCTTCTTTCAGCCTCCTGTATGCTTCCTCTCCTCCAGACCTCATTCCCTTCCCCAACTTTTTCTTCCTCTCTCCCTGCCCCATCCTTTCTTTCTTTGTCTCTCCTTGCCCCCTTTCTTTCTGTCTCCTCGTATTTCTCTGTCCATGCCCCCTTTCTTTCTGTCTCCCCGCCTTTTTCTGTCCATGCCCCCTTTCTGTCTGTCTGCCTGTCTTTCTTTCTCTCTCCTTGCCCCCCCCCTTTCTTTCTTTCTTTCTACCTGCCCTTCACCAGGGTGCCATCAGGGAACAGGCTTGACGCTGAAGTGCTGGGCCGACCAACCTTTTCCACCCAACGTCAATTCTAAAGTCAGAGAGGAAGTTCCGGGCCAGCCAGGCAGCGATTGGCTGGCCTGGAACTTTCTCTCCGACATCAGAAGGTTGGTCGGCCTGGCGCTTCAGCGTCCTCTTTACAGGGTTGGGAAGCAGGTAGAATGGAAGGCAACGCGAGTCTCTCACAGAGCCTGGGATGGGCTCCGTAATCTACTCATGTTGCCTTTGCAATCTACTAGTTGATCGCGATCGACCTTTTGGGCTTCCCTGCTCTAGACCAACTACAGAGAGTCCTCCAGGAGTCTGAGGGCCTACTCTTAAAGTGACAGTATACTGCAAAGGCAAAACCATATTTATAGTGCTCTAATTGGTTGGGGGAGATCTAATTTTTTTTTTGCAAGTGGAGCAAGCTTTTAAGCACAAGGATTTCTTTATGAAAGTTCTCTTCCCATTCTGTGCCTATGACAAACCCTTTTAAAAAATAGGAACTTCAATGCTTTATAATTTTTACTTTCTTAAAATAATGTTTAGAGGAATAATTATAGCTATAATCATGAAAAGAAATGGGAATGGATTGTTAGATCAGTGGAAATCATGGATTATGTCATGAGAAAGTGCGCACAGATGGTTTTTCTACAGCCACCATGGATCTTACCAGCATTAGCATTGTTTACTATTTGGCAATAAATCTAACACTGCTGCTTTTAATCATTACAGTTCTGAGTAACCATCAAACCAGCCCTATTAACAGAAGCTTATGCAGCACGTGGTAATTCTAATCTAGCTCTTTAGGGTACTAACAGTGACACCTAGTGGCCAGATAGTTTAGGTGCATTTAGACACGTCAAGTGATTTTGCTGACATGTACCATGTGTTTTTTAAAATAGGACATAAATCAATTAATTTTATTTCATTTATATATTTATTTTAAAAAATTATAAAACGCTTATAATCAAAGTGATGTGTAAAACAACATACATATTGCTAAAACACACCAAATATCCATAAAATTAATGCACTCTAGCATTTCATGAAGCACAGAGAAAAGAAGTTGATGGTATATAGATGGTATAAACGGGTAGATAGATTCTCTTAAAGCTGTGTGGTGTTTGACTTATTTATTTACCTGTACTATTTAACTTATTTATAAATGATCTGGAAATTGGAACTACGAGTGAGTGATTACATTTGCAGATGACACTAAACTGTTCAAAGTTGTTAAAACGCATGCGGACTATGAAAGACTGCAGGAAGACCTTAGGGAATTGGAAGACTGGGCATCCAAATGGCAGATGAAATTTAATTTGGACAAATGCAAAGTGATGCACATTAGGAAGAATAATTCAAATCATAGTTAGCAGATGCTAGGGACCACCTTGGGGGGTCAGCACGCAAGAAAAGGATCTGGGTGTCATCGTAGACAATACGCTGAAGACTTCCACCCAATGTGCAGCGATGGCCAAGAAAGCAAACAAGATGCTAGGAATTATTAGAAAAGGGATGGTTAACAAGACTAAGAATGTTTTAATGCCTCTGTATCGCTCAAGAGTTCTGGTTCTATAAGACAAACTTGGGTTTTTTTTTTTGTTACATAGAGCAGTTTGGACCCCCAGTTCGGTTGTAGAAATTAGATAGTTCCAAGTCTAATAGGTGTTGGCACTGTCATCTCGAACCTGAGATATTAGATCATTTATTATATGATTGTCCCTTGATACTTCAATTTTGGAGATCCATTTGGGATCAGGTAAACAAAGTAATGGAAAATCCGGTGGCACTAACATATGACACGGTGCTATTTGGCACTATGATGAGAGCTAAAAGCCAAATATCATCTCACAATAATAAACTTCTCTTTATTATGACATGGGTTGCCATACAGCTTATTTTAAGGAATTGGAAAAACTGGGATAGACTGAAGTATTCCTTTTGGTGGGAGTCTCTCTCTCACGTTTTTAAGATGGAATTTAATATGGCCATCAGGGACATTATAAGAAGTTTCTGAAGATTTGGGAGCTATTGACAAAATTTTGCAAAGAGTGATTGGTGATTATGCCCTTTGGTCATACACGTCCAGGGTGGGTGGTTTGTAATGTATTTTTCAATTTCTCAATTTGAGTGTAGTTTTAGGTATAATTATGGGGGGGGGGGGTGATATATCTTTTTGTCATAGATTATAATTGTAATTGTATTTAAGTGCTTTTATAGAGTTATATGATTGTATTATATTGTGCACTTAGGGCTCCTTTTACATAGGCGCGCTAGCGGGGTTAACGCGCGTGACTTTTCATCACGCGCTAACCCTCATGCTGGCCAAAAACTACCACCTGCTTAAAAGGAGGTGGTAGCGGCTATCACATCTGGTGGTTTAGCGCATGGTATTACGCGTAGTAAACCGCTAACACGCCTTTGTAAAAGGAGCCCTTACTTATGGCTTTAAAATGAATAAAGAAATTAAAAAAAAAAAAAAAAAAGAGTTCATCTCAAAAAAGATATAGCAGCACTAGAAAAAGTTCAAAGAAGAGCAACCAAGACGATAAAGGGGATGGAACTCCTCTCATATGAGAAAAGACTAGAGAGGTTAGGGCTCTTCAGCTTAGAAAAGAGACAGCTGAGGGGAGATGTGACTGAAGTCTACAGAATCCTGAGTGGTGTAAAACGGGTACAAATGGATCATACTGGTGTACCTCAAGAGATAACAGAGGATACCGGGTGCTTTTCTTCTTTACGCAGAGTTAGCGATTCAGGAGCTTGGATATCTCCACAGATAAATGCTACTTTTTTTGCATAAGTTTTTGAATACTGAAAGTGTATGGAAAACATATTATATTGAAATAATTGAAGGTTTTTGTGGGTTTTGAACATAGAAACATGATGGCAGATAAAGGCCAAATGGCCCATCTAGTTTGCCCATCTGCAGTAACCATCAGGGCAGAATTAATTCTTTGAGGGCCCCTAGGCACATAAGTACACTGTATCCCTAGTGGACTAGGTCCGTTAAGGCTTTTATGTGGATAACCTATTTTTAATAATAATAATAACTTTATTTTTGTATACTGCAATACCACAAACAGTTCAGAGCGGTTTACAATGCAAGAGACTGTACATACACAGCGAAGATACAATGCGAGAGAATGTACTATGCAGTTGAGAGCAGTTTACAATGCAGGGGATTGTACATATTCAGCATGGGTTTTTATATAGCAAAGATACAAAGCAGAT
This sequence comes from Geotrypetes seraphini, assembly GCF_902459505.1. NCBI lineage: Eukaryota > Metazoa > Chordata > Amphibia > Gymnophiona > Dermophiidae > Geotrypetes > Geotrypetes seraphini. The sequence continues at coordinate 174,818,738 of NC_047089.1, forward strand.
TTACTATGCAAGAGCCTGTACATATATAGCGGAGATATTTATACAGTGAAAATACAGTGTGAGAGACTTATAGAACAGGATACGATGCAAAAGACTGTATAATGCGGTTGAAATGGATTACTATGCAAAGATAGTTACATTCTGGTTATTCTGGTAGAGTTTGGTTATTCGGGGGGAGGGGTTTGAGAAATTTATCATAGAGGTAAGATTTGAGAGATTTCCTGAAGGATGAGTAAGATGGGATGAATTTATTTTTATGTGGATGATTTCAGTATACCTTTGGAACTTTGACACTTTCAAATAAATTCCATTTAGGAACATCGTCACTCCACAGAGTTTTTTTGGTTTTCTCTGAATTTTCTTATCTGTGGATATTTTGGGGTCAATTCCTTTTGTTTTTTGCCAATAGATAGAAAAGTACAGTATGGTTCTAATGTTTTCTATTCCCACAACTCCATCTTAAAAGTCAAATCTTACTAACAACTTGCCGATTTTCAAAGGCACTTAGCTGGACAGTGGCAGTGTTGTAAAGTAACTATGCAAATTGTAAAGGTTTTGATATTTTTACTTGTAAAAAAGTACAGGATAACATTTGTTACTATAATTTTTTAATACTTGTACCTAGTTACATTTGATGTTTACAGTGAAAAGTGAAAAGTAAAAGTGGAAGGGAGATATAAATGACAATTCCTCAATAAACCAAATGAAACTGGGAATAGAATTTTACTATTTCAAACCTCGTCATGCAAACAATGGATCGTTTCAGCTTAAATTTTGCTGTTCAGTGAATATAGCTTATAAGAACCAAGCTGGATCACTTTAAAGCAGAGATGAAGCTGAAGCTGGTAGCAATTATTGATGAACAGACATTGCAGCTGCAGTACTTTTATTTTTTACTCAAAATGTATTATTTCAGGTACCTAGGACTCTTTTTACAAAGCTATGGTAGAGGTGGGCGGCACCAGTCCACAGTGGAAACCTCTACCACAGCTTTTTTTTTTTTTTTAAATATCTTTATTCATTTTCAAACCAAAAACAGTGCATACAAGAATTAGTAAAAGCCAGCGTTACTTTTTAATTTTTACTTGAAAACATTTTTAATTTGGTTTTCTTTATACTTTTTACTTTTTCTTAAGTATCAAAACATGTATTTACCTTTACTTTTACTTAAGTACTTTCACCTAGTACTTTAAACAATACTGGTTAGTAGAACATTTAGGGCTCCTTTTACTAAGCTGTGCTAGCGGTTTTAGTGCACCCTACAATGCCGCACGCGCTAGATGCTAACGCCTCCATTGAGCTGGCATTAGTTTTTCCACATAGCATGGGGATTAGCGCTCACTAATTTGCAGCCCGCACTAAAAACACTACTGCAACTTAGTAAAAGGAGCCCTAAGTGGCACTAACCTGATAATGCCATGGGGGGGGGGGGGGGGTTAATCAACAAAGGGCACTAAGAATATGCAAATGCACCTGCATGTGCTAACGCATTGTCACACACAAATAGCACACACTAACCACTAAAGATGCCCATTATATTCCTATGGGCATCGTTGGTGGTTAGCGCCAGTTAATGTGATTGCTTGCGCAAACGTGCCTGGCGCCCTTTAATAAATTCCCGCCTAAAAATTCCCTCTGACTGCCTTAGCACTATTCATGTGGTACTTTGGTGGAGCTGAAGGTTATCAGTCCAGTAACTTGATGTCTAACTTGATAAAGTTAGAACAGCAAAAAGATTGTCCTATCTTTCTCCAATAAGCTATTTTTATCTACTGCCGTCGGTCAAGTCTTGTTTTCGGGTATTCCAGTATCTACATAAAATCTGACATTATTTTAACCACAGTGGTCAGCATTACAAAAAAAATATGAGCTCCTTCCAAGGCAATATTCAGAAACAGCTATGTGGGTGGCAGTGATGTTGACTACCTAAGAGCTTCTATAAAGAAAATTTACAGCAGTCATACATATAATTTTGATTGTTTTATAAGCTCCGGTCTCTGCTCCCTCTGTCTCCGACTCCCGCAGCTACCTCTCCTGCCTCAGCTGCCGCCTGTGTTCGCCTCCTCCACGCGGCTTCGGTGCCCCTCACGCCGCGGCTCCTTCCTGTTAAGGGGGAGTCCGGGCGCTGACGACGCTGGTGACGCGGTGCGGGTGGGCGGAGCTTACTCTTGCTACCCGCTCCTCGCCACCAACAGTCCCTGCTTTCTCCTGCCTCCTCCGGTCTCTGCTCCCTCTGTCTCCGACTCCCGCAGCTACCTCTCCTGCCTCAGCTGCCGCCTGTGTTCGCCTCCTCCACGCGGCTTCTGTGTCCCTCACGCCGCGGCTCCTTCCTGTTAAGGGGGAGTCCGGGCGCTGATGACGCTGGTGATGCGGTGCGGGTGGGCGGAGCTTATTATATGCTATTTAAAAAATCCAGGGTTTTGGGTGGAGGGGAAGTAGGAAAACAAGTGTACGTTCAGGAGTTCAAAAGGGTGCTAAAAAGTTCTCAGCCCTACTTGCTGGTAGGCACCTTGGTGTAGATACCTACCTTGGAGTTGTAGGTTCCTACCGGCTAATCCATTTTTTTAAATCATTTTTAATTGGTTTTTAATTAGACTTTCAATTCCCAGCATTGATTAAGCCAATTAAAAAAATTAACTCACCTTCCTTTTTTATTTTTACAAAACTACACAAGAGGTCACAAAACCACAAAAACTGTTAGGAAAAGTGTGATGTGGGGCCAAATGTATTTGTTTGCCAAGCACTGACCAAAGAGCCAATCCAGCCCTGAGATGAATCAGTAAAGAATATGGTGATCTTGACTCAGAAGGCACTAGCATCTAAGTGTCCCCCCCCCTATGGTTTAGACACACTGGTGAGGATGAGAGTTGTCCACGCCAGCTGACTGCTTACAAGATGTGTCTCTTGCGATGAGAGATGCATGTTATTGCATTGATGTCTGCATACTTCCGGATGGCTTCCGGCTGGGGCACTGGATTTAGTGTGCCGCCGGACGGAAAGTTTGCGAGACATTGGTTTAGACACTGCAACAGTTGTACTGACCAACTGTAAATGCTTTTGAGACTGACCCTGCTCGTCAGACTCAAGCCTCTGAATGTCTACAGTGTTTAATTTGACTGAAATAACGAAGTAAATGATAAATGTTCACTCATAACCGAGAGCAGTGGTCCCCAACCCTGTCCTGGAGGACCCACCAGGCCCATTGGGTTTTCAGGCTAGCCCTAATGAATATGTATGGGACAGATTTGTATGCCTGGATTTTCTTATGAGTCTATCTCAGACTCATGAGGCAGCAGTCTGCCAGTGCTCGAGTACTTCCATTTTTTCCTCTCCAAAGGGTTTCCTATAATCTTCCATGGCCTCTAGCTCAACCTACTTATCACACGCATGCAACTTAGATTTTGAATGACAGCTGAACTCCAACCTCTCTCTCCCATCCCCCCCCCCCCATCATTTATTGTGGTTGGCATGGAAATTTTGTTTTGCCAGTTCTGCCAGTTCTGAACCCACGTAAAGCACATGCTTAGAAAGTAAAATTTGCTTCATACTAAACACCTGCTGACAGAGCCCCAAAACTCAAGCTGATACAGAATTATTGCAGTAAATTTTAGGTATGGAAGCTCTCCAAGTACAGGCAACAGGGATAGTGCAAGTGCGTTCAGAACTTCATAAAGCAATATCAGCAATTACTGCCCCTCCTAGCTACACTGTGTTTATTTTAGTATTTACATCGTCCCCTAGAGTAAATTGCATACAAGTTCCTGTCCCAAAGTGCCTGCAAACCAAGGTGATAAATGAGGCAATGGAAGGTAAAGGGACTTGCTCGAGGCTACAAGAAGAGCCTGGGGGGAGAAAGGGCTTCTGGTTGCCAGTCTATTATTCTAACTGTTAAACCACTCCCTCTCCCTAATGTAGTTTATTGGACAGAGCACATTTCCAACCACATGTCAAATGTGGGCTGTCAAGCTAAATCAAATCATATGATCCATATGGTCCAGTGCTTCAAAGCCCTTGAGGTCTCTGGAACCTGTCACATCGAATCATGCAAGCCAGTACAGATTGCACAGTTTAAACATAATTATTTGACATTTTCAATAGCAGAAATATCAATTTCATTATGTCAGAAACAAGTAATGGTATTTAGCTCTTCCAAATCTGTATTCTAGCTCAGGCTCAATTATTTAAAAAAAAAAAATTATTTTTCTTCCTAAAACCAGATTAGATACAATTAAAGGTTATAGAAATTAGACTACATGCAGATTTAATTTAAAGGCTGCCAATGATTTTGAAAAGATACATGTTTTCTATATGAGTAGCAGAAGCTAGACCAAGATCATGGTGTGGTCTTCAAGAGAAGTAGACTATCTGAGATCAGTATTCAGTCCTACTACCACTAGTACTTCCAGTGGCATAGCGAGGGTGAGAGGCATCCGGGGTGGTGGTACCCCTCCCCCACCCCGCCCTCTTCTCCACCCCACCACCCCATCTGCTCCTTCCCCTGCTGCTGCACATGCGCGCCCCTTACCTTCCCCATACCTCTTTAACATTCGCGGCGTGAGCAGCAACCTCAACCTGCTGCTCACACCAGCATTGTCTCTTCCTCTGACATCACTTCCTGGGCACGGGTCCAGGAAGTGACATCAGAAGAAGAACCAATGCTGGCCCGAGCAAAAGATTGGGGTTGCTGCTCGTGCCGCAAACATTAAAATGTACAGGGGAAGGGAAGAGGTGCATGTGGGTGAGGTAGTGAGAGGGAAGGGGTGGGGGAAGGGGGGGTGGAGAGGAGGACAGGTGCTAGACTGCCCCCATCCCCTGCCTCCCTTTACTACACCACTGAGTACTACTGCTTATTTCTATAACATTGCTTATTACCATTTTGTTTGACCACTGACTACTATGGCCTGGATATTCCATTCTAGACATTACCTGAATTCCAGTGCTGAATATCCAGGCATGAAGACCAACCAGGACTTATCCGGGTACTGGCTTAATACTTAGGTAGATGCCCAGACAACGTTAGGATAGTCTTTTTGCTAGCCTAAATGCTGCAGACCGTCCGATCTACGGTCTCAAGAAATTGGATCATGTAAGCCCATATTACAAAAAACTATACTGGCTGCCCATGGAAGCAAGGGTTATTTTTAAGTTTGCTTGCCTTTTCTTCAAAACCATAACCCGTATCTATCTATCTCATCATTTCGATTTTCCAGGCACAACTTGTACAAGTAGTGCCTAGTTGTTTGCTTTCCCATCCTTGAAGGGCTGTATCTACAAGAGATTCCTCAATAGAACATTATCATTCCAAGCAGGCAAATGGAATACATGTTTAACCAACTTTATCTCAAACGTTCTTTCTCACCAAACTTTTAGGAAGTCAATCAAAACTTATCTCTTTGACAAATTTCTCTGACTTCAAGTTTCAAGTTTAATAAAATTTTTGATTAATCGCTTAATCATATTTCTAAGCGATGAACATTTTTAAAATTACAGTATTTGGGGGACAATACAACACTTTACAATATTTTACATCTGAGCGGACTAAAAGACAGACATTACAAACCATGGACACGTGGGAAAAGGAGAATGAAATACAAAATCATTAAGAACATAAGAACATAAGAAGTTGCCTCCGCTGAGGCAGATAAGGTCCATCCTGCCCAGCGGTCCGCTCTCGCGGCGGCCCATCAGGCCCATTGCCTGAGTAGTGGTCTATACCTATCTATACCCTTCAATCCATTTTTCTTCTAGGAATCTATCCAAACCTTCTTTGAAACCATTTAATGTTTTCTTGTCTACAACAGCCTCTGGAAGCGCGTTCCATGTATCCACCACCCTCTGAGTGAAAAAGAACTTCCTAGCATTTGTTCTAAACCTGTCCCCTTTCAATTTCTCCGAGTGCCCCCTTGTACTTGTGGTGCCCCATAATTTGAAAAATCTGTCCCTGTCTACTTTTTCTATGCCCTTCGGGATCTTGAAGGTTTCTATCATGTCTCCTCTAAGTCTCCGCTTTTCCAGTGAGAAAAGTCCCAAATGCTTCAATCTGTCGGTATATGGGAGATTTTCCATTCCCTTTATCAGTTTAGTTGCTCTTCTCTGTACTCCCTCAAGTACTGCCATGTCCTTCTTGAGGTACGGCGACCAGTACTGAACACAGTACTCCAGATGCGGCCGCACCATTGCACGATACAGCGGCATGATGACTTCCTTCGTCCTGGTCGTAATACCCTTCTTAATGATACCCAACATTCTGTTTGCTTTCTTTGAGGCTGTGGCGCACTGCGCCGATGCCTTCAGTGTTGCCTCTACCATCACTTCCAGGTCTCTCTCCAGGTTACTGACCCCTAGTGGTGTTCCCCTCATTTTGTATGTGAACATCGGGTTCTTTTTCCCCACGTGCATGACCTTGCATTTCCCTATGTTGAAGCTCATTTGCCATTTTTTTGGCCCACTTTTCCAGCTGCGTTAGATCCTTTTAGAGATCTTCGCAGTCTTCCCTGGTTTGAGCCCTGCTGTATAGTTTGGTGTCATCTGCAAATTTAATGACCTCACACTTGGTTCCCGCCTCTAGGTCGTTTATGTAGATATTGAACAGGAGCGGTCCTAGCACCGACCCCTGCGGAACTCCGCTCGTGACCCCTTTCCAGTCTGAGTAATGGCCCTTTATGCCAACCCTCTGCTTCCTGTTTGCCAGCCAGTTTTTGATCCATCGGTGGACCTCCCCTTGCACCCTGTGGATCCATATCTTCTTAAGCAGTCTCTCGTGTGGTACCTTGTCGAAGGCTTTTTGGAAGTCAAGGTAAATGATGTCTATAGATTCCCCTTTATCCACCTGGCTGTTCACCCCCTCAAAGAAGTACAATAAGTTTGTGAGGCATGACCTGCCCTTGCAGAAGCCATGTTGACTCGGTTTTAGCTGCCCATTTTTTTTCGGTGTGTTCACAGATGCTGTCTTTAATCAGTGCCTCCATCATCTTTCCCGGGACTGAGGTCAGGCTCACCGGCCTGTAGTTTCCTGGGTCGCCCCTTGAGCCCTTCTTGAAGATGGGCATAACATTTGCTATTTTCCAATCCTCCGGGATCTCTCCGGTTTTTAAGGATAGGTTGTATATCTGTCGAAGTGGCTCTGCTATTTTGTTTTTTAGTTACTTGAGTACCCTTGGGTGAATGCCGTCCGGACCTGGCGATTTGTCGCTCTTTAGTCTGTCTATCTGCCTGAGTACATCTTCTTGACTTACCTCTAAATTGACCAGCTTATCATCTTGGTCTCCTATTGCGATCTCCTCGGGTTCCGGAATGTTGGTTGTATTCTCCATCGTGAAGACTGACGTGAAGAACTCATTTAACCTGTCAGCTATCTCTTTCTCTTCTTTTACTACTCCCTTTCTGTCTCCATCATCCAATGGTCCCACTTCTTCTCTTGCCGGCTGCTTCCCCTTGACGTATCTGAAGAACGACTTGAAGTTTGTTGCTTCCTCTGCCAGTCTCTCTTCGTATTCTCTTTTTGCTTTTCTAACCACTCGGTGACACTCCTTCTGGTGTTCTTTGTGCACTTTTTGGTTCGCCTCTGTTTGGTCTTTTTTCCATTTTCTGAACGATGCTTTCTTGTCGCTTATCGCCTTCTTCACTGCATTTGTTATCCACACTGGGTTTTTTGTTCTATTTTTTTTGCACCCTTTCCTGAACTTGGGGATGCACAGGTTTTGCGCTTCGTGCACAGTTCCCTTGAGTAAGGTCCAGGCTTTTTCTACGGATTCCATCTTTCCTATGTTGCCTTTGAGTTTCTTTCCCACCATTTCCCTCATGGCATCATAATTTCCTTTTTTGAAGTTGAGTGCCGTCGTTGTGGTTCTTTTCCCCTTTGATGATCCAATTTCTAGCCTGCACTGGATCGTGTTGTGATCACTGTTACCTAGCAGGGCTAACACTGCCACCTCCTTTGCTGGCCCCCCTAGTCCGTTGAAGATTAGGTCAAGAGTGGCGTCACCTCGTGTTGGTTCCGTGACCAGTTGCTCCATGAAACAGTCCCTCGTGACTTCTAGGAATTTGGTCTCCCTTGCGCAGTTTGAGTGCCCAATACTCCAGTCTATCCCAGGATAGTTGAAGTCCCCCATCACCTCCACATTTCCGCTTCTGCATACCTGCCTCAGTTCTGCCTCCAGGTCATGGTCGATTTCTTCAGGTTGTCCAGGTGAGCGGTAGTACAGACCCAATTTAATGTCTGCCCCAGTTCCTCCCTGTAGCTTAACCCATAATGATTCCAAGCCATCCGCCCGTACTGTTGTTTCCATCCTGGTTGAGGGTATGGAGTCTTTTATGTACAGCGCTATTCCTCTACCCATTTTATGTGCCCTGTCTCTCCTGTATAGTTTGTACCCTGGTATGGCCACATCCCATTGATTGTCCTCAGTCCACCACATTTCTGTGACTCCAATTATGTCTAGGTCCTTTTTGCTGGCAGTGATTTCTAGTTCTCCCATTTTGTCCCTCAGGCTCCTAGCATTTGTGTATAGGCAGTTTAAGACCCAGTTTAAGACCTTCTCTTTTTGTTTTCCTCGTGTGTTGGTACTCCTGCAGTCCTCCTCATGGTTTGCCAGCCCCCGAGCTTCATCCTCCTCCTGCTGCTGTGTGTCTGTGACGTCCTCAGCCTGTTTCCCCTGCACCTCTTGTTCTCGTAATTCCCACTCTGTCCTGGGCTCTTTTTCACAATGTCTTTGCCCCTCTGGCTCCTGTTGTTCTGTGTTGGTGCCGCTTACCAGTTCCATTTGTGCCCTCGGTCCCTGCAATGCGTCCTTAGGTCCTTTTTCAAAACATACACACTCAGTCCCAAGTCCTCCTTTACAATGTCCCAGGTCAGTATCCTTGTCAGTTACTGATGTCCGATGTGTCGAGGTCAGATCGACTATCGGCTTTCCCCTTCTCCTCAGTTTAAAGCCAAGTCTATGACGTTCTGGACGTTGCGTGCCAGCATCCTCGTCCCAGCTGTGCTAAGGTGCAGTCCATCTCTTCTGTAGAGCTTGTTCTTCCCCAAGAAAGTAGTCCAATTCCTAACAAAGTGGAAACCCTCCTCATCGCACCATCTCCTCAGCCAAACGTTAATTGCCTGTAGTTCGCTCTGTCTCCTTGTGTCCGCTCTCGGTACTGGCAGGATCACTGAGAAGGCTATCTTCCTTGCCCTTAGTCTCAGTTTCCTCCCCAGGATCCTGAACTGGTCAGTTAGTGTAGTCCTGTTGAATTTTCTCCTGCTGATGTCGTTGGTTCCGATGTGGATCACTACTGCTGTCTCCTCCGTCTCGGCTCCCTCCAGGATCCTCTCGATATTGTTGATGATGTCCTTTGTTCTTGCCCCCGGGAGACATGTTACCAGTCGGTCCTCTCTCCCTCCGGCTATGTGACTGTCTACTCCTCTCAGGATTGAGTTTCCAATCACGATAGCCGATCTCCCCTTCTTCAACTGTCTCTCTGGTCTCAGATTTGTGTCATATGTGCAGTCCATTTGTCCTTCCTCTGGGTTCTGCTGTGTCTCCGCCCCTGTCTCAGGTCTGTGTCATCTGCGCAGTCCGCTAGTCCTTTCTCCTGGCTCTGATGGGTCTCCTCCTCCTCTGCCTAGGTCCTCCGCAAGGTCCTATTCCCATGGTGTCTGGTGGTTCCTGTCGTCCAACTGTCGGCTCTCTCCTGGTGTGTTGGTGGTCTTGTGCCTCCACCATCCTGCAGGCCTCCTCAATGAACTTCTCGAGCTCCCTAACTTGTTCCGCGATGTGGCTCTCTCCGGTTGTGTCTTCAGTTTCCCAGCATTGCTCCTCCATGGTGCAGAGTCCCTCCAGCTCCTGGACTCTAACCTGCAGTCTCCCGACCTCCTGTTTCAGGCTATCCAGTTCCTGGCATCGACCGCATATGTATGCCTGCCTCCCGGAGGGGAGGTAGTCATACATATGGCACCCGATGCAGTATACTGGGTAGCTCTGCTGGGTTCCCACAGCCTCCATTGCTCCTTTCTCTTTCCTATGTCCCACGGTGTGAAAGGATTGTGCCCGGTGCGCAGCTAGCTGAAAGAGTAGAAAGAGAAAGAGAAATGAGAAGTGAGAAGTGAGAAGAGGGGAAGTACCTGTGGTATAATTATTAGATATCGCTGCTGGGCTGCCTGGGCTCCTTCTTAAGGCTCCTTCGCAAAGGCGCTCTCGTGAAGGCGAGCGCCTTTGCCGCTCGCCTTTGCCGCACGCCGAACGGCCGCGCGCCGTTGGCTTGCCCCCTCTTAAGGGGGAGTCTGGGCTGAAGCTACTGATGCAGTGGGGGTGGGCGGAGCTACCTCTCGCCTGCCCCTGGCTCTCTGCTAGCTTGTCGGCTTTCCCCTCGTGCTGGTCCGCTGAAAATTTCTTTCTCTGCTCCTCGCCTGCCCTTCTCCTCTCTTTGCCTGCCCTTCTCCTCTCCTCCGACATTGAAGCAGTGAGCCCCTTGCCGCGGCTCGCCCCCTCATAAGGGGGAGTCTGGGCTGAAGCCGCTGACGCGGTGGGGGTGGGCGGAGCTACCTCTCGCCTGCCCCTGGCTCTCTGCTAGCTTGTCGGCTTTCCCCTCGCGCTGGCCCACTGAAAATTTCTTTCTCTGTCCTCGCCTGCCCTTCTCCTTCTCCTCTCCTCTCCTCGCCATTAAAGAAAAGTAAGACAATCAGGGAGTAAAACAAAAGGTAGGGAAGACAATAGTCATAAAATTAAACAATGGAAATAAAAATTTGACCAGCGGACTGCTAACTAATTATCAAAAGCATCTTTAAAAAGAAAAGTTTTTAAATTACTCTTAAATTTCTCCAGATTGCATTCTTCCCTTAAATAAAAAGGGAGAGAATTCCAAATTTGAGGTGCAGTAACAGAAAAAATAAATTGCCGTCTTGTATTAATAATCCTAAGAGAAGGGATCGTCAATAGATTTTGTTCATTGGATCTCAGTATTCTATTCTATTCTATTTCTACCATGATGCACTTCTAAAACACTTCCAGGAAAAATTTGATTAATCTTACCATGCTAAAGTAATTTTGAAAGTTTTTTTGTAATATCTCTGTCTATATACAGTCTCTTCCTCTGTAAACCACTCTGAACTGTTTGTGGTATTACAGTATATAAAAATAAAATTATTATTATTATTACCAGGTTAGTGGACTGAATATTGCCACTAATTGGCATCCTGGTTCTTCCACTGAACTAAATGGATAGTACCATGATGGTCACAATTGATATTCAGTAACATTACCTGGTTAAGTGCTGCTGAATATAATCTTGGGAATTGACCAAGTAGGTTTCCTATCCAGTTAAATTCATTTTGAATATTGACCCTTTAGTTTTTCTGTTTTGACCTTGTTCTCAGGAAACACTTCATTTATCTATGCCACACCTTGAATACTGTGTGCAATTCTGGTCACCGTATCTCAAAATAGATATAGCGGAATTAGAAAAGGTACAGACAAGGGCAGCAAAAATGATAAAAGGAAAGGGATGACCTCCCTATAAGGAAAAGCTACAGTAGCTTGGAGAAGAGCAGCTCAGGGGTTATATGACATACGTCTATAACAGCATTTACAAACTATGTCATGCCGCAGCATACTAAACATAGTGGCCGTGGCTCGAGGCATCTGGAAGTGTGTGGATGTCGTGATGACATCACATGCATGTTTGGCATCATCATATTGACATCTGCACATGTGTGAAGGCCCTCCAGCCGCCAGTGGGGGATGCTAGAAGGGAAGACTTGTGGAGAGAAGGGGAAGCGCTGATGCCTAAAGGATGTGCCTAAAGGATGTGCCTCTCGCCACGAGAGTATCTTTTTATAGCAAATATCTCTAATACTGTCTACAATGCATAGATCATATTCTCAAGACAGTATCATTTTACATTTTATCAAGCTTCAAAATACATTTTCTTCAGGGTCTTCAGAAGTGCCAGTAATAGCCAAGTGTTTTCAATGGCTAAAATCTGTTTTACTATTTGGGATCTATCTAGGTACTTGAGACCTGGGTTGGCCACTGTTGGAAACAGGATGCGGGGCTTGATGGACCTTCAGTCTATCTCAGTATGGCAATTATTCTTATGTTCTTATATAGTAATAGAACTGACTCTCTCAAGGGCTTTTTCATCAGACTGTTCTTGTAGAAATTATCATTTTTGCCTTTATGGCATGCCTCCTTTCCAATTTTCTCTTGGCTTGCCTTGTTACTGTTTTCCATCTATCATGCCAGTGCTTATGCTCATCGCTATTTTCCTCATTCGGGTCTGTTTTCCATTTTTTTAAAGACGCCCTTTGGTTTTAATTGACTCCTTGACATCACTATTAACATGTACTGCAAGTCATTTAGTCTTCCTACTCTTTTTTAATGCATGAAATGTATTTCATCTGAATTTTCTTAATGCTATTTTAATATGATGTCCACACCTAATGCAAATTTTAGACTGACAATGGCTCCTTTTAGTCATTTTTTTCCACTAATTCCCTTATTTTATCATAGTCTCCCTTTTGAAATTAAATGTTATACTGTAGAAGTAATTACTCTTAGTATCTTCTTTCTTGTGATTATGAAAAATTTGATTATATTATGATCTCTAATGCCAAGCAATCTCTATTGCCACCTCTGTCTATTGAATTGGGTCCTGTGGTCAGTATGGATTAGATCTAAACTAGTTCTCTTTTTCATTAATTCTAGATTTATAAGAAAGGAGGAGTAACCTAATGGTTAGGACAGTGGGCTATAAACCTGGAGAGCTGGATTTGATTCCCACAACAGCTCCTTATGACCCTGAGCAAGTCAGATTGTGGAAACAATTCTAACAAATAAAATTGTGGAATGCATAGACAAACATGATTTAATGGAACAGAGTCAGCATGGGTTCAGCCAAGGGAGATCTTGCCTCACCAATTTGCTGGACTTTTTTGAAGGTGTGAATAAACATGTAGATAAAGGTGAGCTGTTTGATATAGTGTATCTAGATTTTCAGAAAGCTTTTGACACTCATGAGAGGCTCCTGAGAAAATTAAAGACTCAGGGAAATACTTTTTAAAACCAATAGGAGGAAATATTTTTTCACTCAGAAAATAGTTAAGCTCTGGAATGCATTGCCAGGGAATATAGCAAGAGTGGATAGCTGTTTTTAAGAAAGGTTTGGACAATTTCCTGGAGGAATAGCCCATAGTCTGTTATTGAGAGACATGAAGGAAGCCACTGCTTGCCCTGAATCAGTAGCATGAAATGTTGAGGTTTTGCCAGGTACTAGTGACCTGGATTGGCCACCATGAGAATGGGCTATTGGGCTTGATGGACCATTGGTCTGACCCAGTAAGGCTATTCTTATGTGGCAATGTTCAGCTGTGGATTAGGAAAACAGAGGGTAGGGTTAAATGGCCATTTTTCTCAATGGAGGTGGGTAAATAGTGGAATGCCGCAAGGATCTTTACTAGGACAGGTGTTATTTAACTTATTTAAAAATGATCTGGAAATTGGAACGACAAGTGAGATGATTAAATTTGCAGATGACACTAAACTGTTCAAAGTTGTTAAATCAGATGCAGATTGTGAAAAATTGCAAGCAGACCTTAGGAAATTGGAAGACTAGGTGTCCAGATGGCAGATGTAATTTAATGTGGCCAAATGCAAAATGATGCACATTGGTAAAAATAACCCAAATCATAGTTACCAGAAGTTAGGGTCCACCTTGGGGGTTAGCGCCCAAGAAAAAGTGTCATTGTAGACAATGTGATGAAACCTTCCGCCCAATGTGTGGCGGTAGTCAAAAAAGCAAACAAGATGCTAGGAATCATTATAAAAGTGGATAGCGTAGTTGGTTTTAAGAAAGGTTTGGACAATTTCCTGGAGGAAAAGTTCATAGTCTGTTATTAAGAAAGACATGGAGGAAGCCACTGCTTGCCCTGGATCGTTAGCATGTTGCTACTCTTTGGGTTTTTGCCTGGTCCTATTGACCTGGATTGGCTACCATGAAGACAGGCTACTGGGCTAAATGAACCATTGGTCTGACCCATTAAGCCTATTCTTATGTTCTTATGTTGTCACTAGGGCTCGAAAAAGTACCTGAATATGCTATATAAACTGATTTGGTTGTACCTCAGAAAGGCAGTATATCAAATCCATTACCCCTACTTAGAATAGAAGCTACTTCTGGTTAAAAAGCAGAATTTGTGATAATTATTTTGCTAGGAAATTGTGTGAGTGAAGAGTGCCTCATACATAACATTGTCAAATACCATCTAAAAATTAAAATACAATGGAAAACAATGTGCATTAAATTGAATCCAATCTACACATATTATTTTTCTTGGCAGATCTGAAAACTTGGCAGTGTCTCCTCATATTTCACCCAAAAGCATGCATGCTATGTTATAGTCGAGTGGTCTCCAAACTTTTTCACCTAAAGGCTACAGTGTGAATATGAAAAAGTTCTAAGGACCACTAAAAGATTTCAAGCTTATACAGTATACTGTATACTACCAATTATGTGAACTACCTTGACTTGCTTTTCAGACTGAGTGTTAAATATTACAAATTAATGCTATTTATTCTACAGCACTTCAAGGATATATATTTAAAGCTCACTAGGCCTGATATTAAGCCCACAGGAGGCAGTCCAGATACCTCCCACAGGCTGAGGCGATTCCAAATACTCAATGCCAGGGCCATTGAATATATGAGTACATTGACCTGGCCAGTCAAACCGATTTTCATTGGCTGGCCAGCTATGGCAAGACAACCAAACATAGACCTGTCTTTTGGGCATGTCTATCTGGCCTTTTGCCTTAGCTGGCCAGCCAATGAAAATCAGCGGTCACCAGACTAGCCAGCGAGCCCAATATTCAGTGGGAGATAGCCAGCTATCCCCTGCTAATTATGTAATGTAATGTAATGTAATGTAATTTATTTCTTATATACCGCTACATCCGTTAGGTTCTAAGCGGTTTACAGAAAATATACATTAAGATTAGAAATAAGAAAGGTACTTGAAAAATTATTGGCAGATAGCTGGCTAAATGGGACTTAGCTGGCCAGGAACTGCTCCCGGATGGCTAAGTCCCGCTGAACATCGGGATGACTGTATTTTGGATTGTCAACAGTAGCAAATTTCATAAATCAGAAATCTGAGCAACACACTTAAGAGATTGTTTGCAGTTATTATATGAAGTGGGCAAGACTGAATTAACACATTTACAGGATTTACTACTACCACTACTACAATTTATTATTTCTGTAGCGCTATCAGATGCACGCAGCGCTGTACATTAAACACGCAAGAGATGGTCTTGCTCAAAAGAGCTTACAATCTATGACAGATACACATAACAAAGGGTGAATGAAAATATGCTACTCATGAAGGGAAATACAAAGGAATGAAGAGGTAGATTTGAAGAGTATTTCAGTGAATTGTTTAAGGGCTGCAGTGGAGGACTTTGGAGGCCTTATGTGGTTCTGGGCTTTTAGCTAGCTTAGGAGTTTACCGAACTTAATCACTATGTATTGATGTACCGTATTTTCACGCATATAACGCGCGCGTTATACGCGTTTTTACCTACCGCGCATACCCCTCGCGCGTTATATGCGTGAGCGCGGTATACGAAAGTTTTAAAACATAGTTCCCACCCCGCCCGACGCCCGATTCACCCCCCCAGCAGGACCACTCGCACCCCCACCCCGAACGACCACTCGCACGCGTTCCCACCCGCACCCGCATCCACGATCGGAGCAAGAGGGAGCCCAAGCCCTCTTGCCCGGCCGACTCCCCGACGTCCGATACATCCCCCCCCCCCGGCAGGACCACTCGCACCCCCACCCCGAACGACCGCTCGCACGCGCTCCCACCCGCACCCGCATCCACGATCGGAGCAAGAGGGAGCCCAAGCCCTCTTGCCCGGCCGACTCCCCGACGTCCGATACATCCCCCCCCCTCCGGCAGGACCACTCGCACCCCCACCCCGAAGGACCGCCGACTTCCCGACAATATCGGGCCAGAAGGGAGCCCAAACCCTCCTGGCCACGGCGACCCCCTAACCCCACCCCGCACTACATTACGGGCAGGAGGGATCCCAGGCCCTCCTGCCCTCGACGCAAACCCCCCTCCCCCCCAACGACCGTCCCCCCCAAGAACCTCCGACCGCCCCCCAGCCGACCCGCGATCCCCCTGGCGACCCCCACGACCCCCCCACCCCCCTTCCCCGTACCTTTGGTAGTTGGCCGGACAGACGGGAGCCAAACCCGCCTGTCCGGCAGGCAGCCAACGAAGGAATGAGGCCGGATTGGCCCATCCATCCTAAAGCTCCGCCTACTGGTGGGGCCTAAGGCGCGTGGGCCAATCAGAATAGGCCCTGGAGCCTTAGGTCCCACCTGGGGGCGCGGCCTGAGGCACATGGGCCCAACCCGACCATGTGCCTCAGGCCACGCCCCCAGGTGGGACCTAAGGCTCCAGGGACTATTCTGATTGGCCCACGCGCCTTAGGCCCCACCAGTAGGCGGAGCTTTAGGATGGATGGGCCAATCCGGCCTCATTCCTTCGTTGGCTGCCTGCCGGACAGGCGGGTTTGGCTCCCGTCTGTCCGGCCCACTACCAAAGGTACGGGGGAGGGGGGTGGGGGGGTCGTGGGGGTCGCCAGGGGGGTCGCGGGTCGGCTGGGGGGGCGGGCGGAGGTGCTTGGGGGGGGCGGTCGTTGGGGGGGAGGGGGGTTTGCGTCGAGGGCAGGAGGGCCTGGGATCCCTCCTGCCCGTAATGTAGTGCGGGGTGGGGTTAGGGGGTCGCCGTGGCCAGGAGGGTTTGGGCTCCCTTCTGGCCCAACTACCAAAGGTACGGGGAAGGGGGGTGGGGGGGTCGTGGGGGTCGCCAGGGGGGTCGCGGGTCGGCTGGGGGGGCGGTCGGAGGTTCTTGGGGGGGGCGGTCGTTGGGGGGAGTGGGGTTTGCGTCGAGGGCAGGAGGGCCTGGGATCCCTCCTGCCCGTAATGTAGTGCGGGGTGGGGTTAGGGGGTCGCCGTGGCCAGGAGGATTTGGGCTCCCTCCTGGCCCGATATTGTTGGGGAATCGGCGGTCCTTCGGGGGGAGGGATGTATCGGACGTCGGGGGGGGGGCATCAGGCTTTCAGGATGGGGACAGACCTTCAAGGGGGACAGTGCACGGAAGTCAGGGGGGGTGAACGGAGAGTCGGGACAGCGCACGGAAAGTCAGGGCGGGCGAAAGGAGCGTCGGGCAGCATGCGCGGTATACCCGTGAGCGCGGTATACCAAAGTTTTTGTACATATCATCGTGATTTCTGCGCGCTATACCCGTGTGCGCGTTTTATACGGGTGCGCGTTATTTGCGTGAAAATACGGTAAATGATTTTGAAAATTGTTCTCAAGATACCTAACAACATTATAACTATACATATCCGCCAACAAACTTTCAAATTTATATGACAAAAACAAAAAAGATGAGTTTTTGAAGCTAACTCTGCTAAAACATCTACTAAGGACAAGCAATATACGAGAAGGAATATCCTACAAGGAGACACATTGCCACATGAAAAGAATGACCAATTATTTTGGTAGAAATGTTCAATTAATACAAAATAATATTGTACTTATAAGTAATTCTAATGAGTATTCCATAAATAAAATTCAATTAATTATAGGGGGTCATCATCCAAATCTTAGGTCAACTACACTTGTTCGAGGCTGCTTTTAACTCCTAATTCCCACTCCCCATAAGATACTTATGCCCATCTTACCATTCTCCCTGTGAGAAACTCCTATAGGTACTGTTTGTCTGTCTAAACTAGATTGTAAGCTCTTCTGAGCAGGGACCATCTATTACATATATGTCCAGCGCTGCATACGCCTTTTAGCGCTTTAAAAATAATACAGTCAAATCCCGGTTTATGAGTGCCGCAGTTTGTGAGTGTTTTGCAAGACGAGCAAAACATTCGCAAAATCTGCACCTCACAAACCGAGTGTTGACTTGATTTGTGAGTGCACCCCCCTGTGATCTGGCATCCCTCACTCACCCACCCACCCACCCAACCAAACACAATCTTTTACCCGGATGTGGCACCGGCACCAGCACCAACGCACAAGACATGCCGGTGCTTAAAAATCCTCCCTCTTGCTTGGCTGGGCCTTGAGAATCTGCACATGCTCATGGCCTTCTAGTTCTAACTCTCTCCGAGATTCTCAGAGAATCTCGTAGAGAGCGAGAACTAGAAGGCCTTGAGGGGGGATGCCGGATCACGGGGGGGGGGGGGTATGTGTGTGTGTGTGTGTGTGGAGCAGTGCCGGTGGCCTTGGGGGTGGGGGTAAGATGGAGCAGCACCAGTGGCCTCGGGGGGGGGGGGGAGGGAAAATGAATCAAGTGGGTTTCCCTTACTTCCTATGGGGAAACTCACTTTGATATATGAGTAAATTGGTTTACAAGCATGCTTCTGGAACGAATTATGCTTGTAAACCAAAGTTCTACTGTAGTAGTAGTAAATATACCCAGACTCCAAAAGTGCTCAAATATAAATTAAAAATGAATACAGTGCAAAGTGAAAATTTGTCACTGAAAAAATACGGTACTTATCCAACTGGTCCCTCCAACATGCTCCTCCAAAACCCACTCAGAGCATTCAAAATCATTAAAGCATTAAAAGCTTTTTTTTTTTTTCTGTGCAGCATTCCTCCAACTGAACTTCTGACTTTACATGAGAAAAACTCAAAAAGAACTGAGGTTGTGGCTAATTCTCCCTGCTACATTAATTACTAGGGGAAAATCAATGCATAAATAACATCCTACCCATTCATTTAAAACATACTTAGGAAACCATATTATTTGTAACTCATACCCTGTATTCCCTATCAAAAGCTTTTTCAATGAAATTAATTTTCTTTCAGATGTCTGCAAAGCCTCTACTATGAGGCAGAACTACAACCTAGTTACCCTCCTCCTGACTGTATATAATTGCAACATTGATCTTTTTTTTGTTTTAAATCAGTCATATTTGTTTTGGGGATTTATAGAGGGCTGTTTTCAATGACATTTAAGTACGACTTTGGACATTTTCAACAATCTAATCTAATCTAATCCTTAGGTTTGTATACCGCATCATCTCCACGTTCGTAGAGCTCGGCGCGGTTTACAGTAGAAGAAATAGGAAGGAACTACAACAGAGGGTTAGAGGTAGAAGTGTGTAGAAAATTTAGAGGACTTGGGATGCCAAGATAAAAGAGTTTCCTTGATTCCTAAGTTGGAGGGAGACTTACATTTTTGAGGTTTTCATATGTTTGCGGAAAACTTGGAGAGGGTTCAAGTTCCGAAGAGGGGAGGTAAGGTTGTTCCAGAGCTCGGTGATTTTGAAGTGGAGGGAGGTCCCTAGCTTTCCTGTGTGGGAAATGCCTTTTAGCGAGGGGAAGGCTAGTTTTAATTTGTGGGAGGATCTGGTGGTATTAGGGTTTGAGGAATTCCAAGAAAGAGGGATAAAGGGAGGGAGGATACCGTATAGGATTTTGAAAGCTAAACAGGTGCATTTATAGTGGACCCTGGCGATTATCGGAAGCCAGTGGAGCTTGGCCAGAAGCGGGGAGACATGGTCAAATTTACTTTTAGCGAAGATGAGCTTGGCTGCGGCATTCTGAATCCGTTGGAGTCTGTGTAGGTTTTTCTTAGTTAGGCTTAGGTAGATAGAGTTGCAATAGTCCAATCTGGAAATAATGATGGATTGGACAAGGAGGGTAAAATGTTTTTGATGGAAGCAGGATCTAACTTTCCTCAGCATGTGAAGGCTGAAAAAGCATTTTTTTTTTTTTACCAAGGATTGGAGGTGGTCATTGAAGGACAATGTGGAATCAATGATGACGCCCAAGACCTTGCTCGAGAACTCAAGCTGCAGAGAGGAGACAGAGGGTAGTGGGATGGAGGTGGGTAGGTGGTCTAGTTTTGGGTCAATCCAAAGAAGTCTTGTTTTGGTCTCATTCAATTTCATTTGCACTATGTGGGCCCAGGATTGTAGGTTCATTATACAAGAGGATATGTTCTTAGATCGGTGAGGTTCAAATCAGCCTCGAGGAGGACAAGGATGTCGTCTGCATAAGTGTAAATTGTTTCAAGGGGGGATAGGTGGAAGAGTTTTAGGGAGGACATATAGATATTGAAAAGGATAGGAGATAGTGGAGAGCCTTGCGGGACTCCACAATTCGGTTTCCAGGGGGAGGATGAGGTGCCATTCATGTTAACAATGTAAGAACGAGAGCGGAGGAATTTAGAGAACCAGTCTAGGACTGTGGAGTTGATGCCTATCTCAGAGAGTTGGAAAACAAGAATATCATGGTGGACAACGTCGAAAGCAGCAAAAAGGTCAAATTGAAGGAGGACGGCAAACTTGTTTCGAGAGTGAAGTTGTTGAACCCTTGAAATCAGGGAAGACAGTAGGGATTCGGTGCTGAAGTTAGGATGGAAGCCATATTGATAGGATAGAAGAATAGAGAATCTCTCTAAGTATGATGAGAGTTGGGTAGAAATGATGGACTAGCATCTTGGTTAGGAGAGGGATATTTGCTATTGAACGATAGCTGGATGGTATGGAGGAGTCAAGGTCAGATTTTTTCAATAGTGGGGTCAAGGCGATATGACCCATTTCTGGGGAGAAATAGCCCAACTGAAGGGCGGAGTTTATGAGATTGGTGATAAAAGAGATAGCCGGAGCAGGAATGTTTTCATATAGGTAGGAGGGGAATGGGTCCAAGGAGCAATTACAGGATTTCAGTTTGAGGCAGAGATTGAGGACCAGGGATTCAGATAAGCGCTCAAAGGTTGTCCAGGATCTGTCAGCTGGGAGAGGGTTGGAGACCATTAGGGTGGGAGTGGGATTGGTGAGTACTAGGGAGTTGTAGGAGACTGACGGAGGGAAGGAGCATCTCAAGGAAGAAACCTTATCGTTGAAGAATTTTGCTAGAACATCGGCTGAGGGAGAGGAAGGGAGCGCGGTGGGGTCTTTATTGGAGGTTAATGAGTGCCAGATGTTGAATAGTGTACTGCTCTGATTGTTGGACCTGGAGATTTTGTCACCATAGAAGTTCTTTCTTGCTTTTTTAGCGCTGTATTGTTCAGCTTGATATTGACTCTCCAGGTCTGTCTGTCTATGGGACATTTTGATTTTTTCCATATGCGCTCCAGAGCTCAACATTTCTCTTTTAGCTCTCTGTGATATGGGAGGTACCAAGGGGCCTTGCGGGGGTAAGAGATGAATTTGGTGGAAAGAGGGGCAAGGGAAAGATAGGTAGATTCGGAGAGAGCGACCCAGTTATGCCAATTGGTACCTGAATCTACAGGTTTAGGGGCAGAGGAGAATAGATTAAGAAATTTAGACCAGAACAGGTCGCTTGTGA
The DNA here is from genome assembly GCF_902459505.1 of Geotrypetes seraphini. Lineage (NCBI taxonomy): Eukaryota > Metazoa > Chordata > Amphibia > Gymnophiona > Dermophiidae > Geotrypetes > Geotrypetes seraphini. The sequence continues at coordinate 174,840,103 of NC_047089.1, forward strand.
TTTTTTTGCAGAAGGTAATGGAGTTGGAAGTGCGGGGTGGAGCCCCAAGGTGCGACATAAAGATGGGGAGACAGAAAGACCCTAGGAAGTGGTCGGACCAGGGGACATGTTCCCAGCGAGTGTCGTCAACTGATGTCTTGTGAGCGGTAAGGTCGAGGAAGCTAATGAGGTCTAGTGTGTGCCCCTTTTCGTGGGTTGGGGATGGTGCAGGGGGGGAGGCCAAGGGAGGTGAGGAAGCTATTAAGTTCAATCGTATCCTTGCTGGTGATGACGTCTAGGTGGAGACTGATGTCTCCGATGATGAATAACCTTTGGAACTTGAGGAAGGCGTTTGTTATAGTCTCAAGGACGAGTTCGGAGGAGTTGTTCCAAGGGGTAAATGGGCAGTAAAGGAGCAGGATGCCCAGTGGGTGAGGGTGAAGTTCATCGTTGACAGAAGCAAGCATGTATTATAGTGAGGTGTGGCAGCCCCTTTCGAGGAGCTGAACATCGAAAAAGGATTTGTAGAGGATTGCCAGGCCACCTCCTTTACGGTTAGATCTAGGTGAAAAGAGACCTTGGTAGCCATGGGAGCAGAGTTCATTTTGTGTAAATAGGTCATCTTTTTTAATCCATGATTCCGTGATGCATAGGAAACTAGGATCAGAATCTTCAAGTAGGTCCTTCAGAATTTGAATCTTGTTGCAAGCGGATCTTGCGTTGCAATAGAGTGTAGGGATTGGGGTGAGTGAGTCAGAGGCAAGGTTGGGGAGATTGGCAGGGGAAACAAGCTTTAAAGAAGCAAGGTTGATTCTTCAGGGGTTTTTTTTTGGGAGGATGCTGTCTGGTGCGAATCAGCATGGGGATTTTAAGGCCAGGGCAGATACTATTGGTATTCACGGAATTGAGAAGATCGGGAGAAGGGGGTATTACGCAGAGGGTAGTGTTGAGGGAAAAGCAAAGTAGGAGGAGAAAGGGCCACGAGGATGGCTTCATGGTGAGAGGTTGGTGAGCAGTGTTCCCTCTAAGCGGGCGGGTGTTGTGAGCAAACTTTTTTCACTGTGAGCTAAAAATATCGGGCGCCAGCAAGTTATGAGCCAAATAAATATGTTGTCAAAGTTGCTGATACATGAGGACGAGGTATTCAAAGGAATTTTAGGCCTACACGCTAAATTAAATAACGTTAAATAATATTTTTAAGAACACAAAACAACGCATTAATTCTTGAAAGTACAAAATTCTTTATTAAGATTGTTCTCTTCTGCCTTTTTCTGATTTCCAAAAATTGTAAACACTGTCTATGTTTACATTATTTCCTGTGGCTAAATAAAGTTTGATTCTAATTAGGCATTCCAAATGTTCTACTCTTAACTTATTACGAGTCTTTGTCTTTATAGCATTCATCAAGCTAAATCCTCTCTCACAATCGGCACTTGAAGCCTGAAAGGTGCCACACACGTCTAATAGAGCATTTAGTCCACTGAACTGTTTATGCTGCTGAGCAAAATTGTACATTTCCTGAAGCGTTTGTATAGCTCCTGCTTTTACTTTTTCAGCAATAATATATTTGAACTCCGAATATTCTGAAATAAGCTGCCTTTTGAAACAATGTTCATCATCTTTGTTCATTAACAGAAAATAACGGTTAGATAATCGTGAAAATTGTTCGTTTCCAAATGTAAATTCCTCTAAGTTGGACGGATTTGAGATACAGTCTTTGTCGAAAACACGCCAGTCCTCTAATTCATTGTCAGGAAATCTTTTGTCCATATGATCACAAGTTTGTGTAATAAATGTAAGAATATGATCTGTTTTAATTACAGAATTACAAGATGAAATGAGAGTTTCAACATTTTCATTGAAATGTGGTTTTTCTCCCAGATATTGAGATCTGAGTTTCCTTAATTTGGCTTTAGTGAACTGGAATGCATCCAAAGGTGCCAAACAACTCTTCTGAAGAAGCTTACACAGTGATCCAAGCTCCTCAAGAACATCGCAGAGAATAAATAGCGCAACTTTAAATTCCAGATTACTCAATTTAGTAAGGCAGTATTTGTGCACGGGATCATTGTCTTCTTCCACCTGTTCTTGACAATATTCTAACAGGATGTCATAATTTCTAACCACTGCACTTACAGCAAAGTGCCGAGACAGCCACCTAACATCATGTATAGCTTTAAATGAAATGACATCTGAGTCTGCAGCATTAGCAATATCCTCCAGTTTGGCTTTTCGTACGCTCGATCTACTGAAAATCGTATACACGGTGCGTATTAGAGTTTCGATCTCTTTCATGAATGGGATCGTTTTCCATGCATCGTCTATGCCTAGATCTTCGCGGTGAGCTACACAGTGTTGCTCTAGAAGATGAGGAACTGATTGACGTAACTTTGCAGCTACACCATTATGCTTCCCAAGCATGACTGATGCTCCATCGGACGTGAACATGACCATACGACTGAAATCTAAATCGTTCTCACTATAAAACTGCTTTATAGCATCAACTATAGCTGTGCTGTCACAAGCAGTTAGATGTTTGATGCCAGCAAAAACTGTCTCATGAATGTTGCTGCCACTTCTTCTAAATTTAATGTATATTATGAGCATTTTCGAAACAGTACTTTCATCAATTATTAGGGTATGAAAAGGAGACCTCCGGATTTCTGTAAATGTTTCCCGTTTAACAATGGCATTTATGCAGTCAAGGAACTCGAAAGCATAGTTTTTGCTTCTCCAGCTATCAGGTATTTTTACGTATTTAGCCATGTGATTGTGAATTTCCTGGACGGATAGCATGGACGAATTCAACTTTACCGCTAGCAATATATTATCAATTAAAATGTTAACTCCCTCTGGACTTGATTTATATCTCTGTGCGTATTCGATTCTGTTGTTCCGACTATCGGGAGTTTCTTTCAAGAAATTCATTAGAAAACCTCGGCTTTGATTGTGAAGCTTTTGAACCGCTTCTAAATGAGAATTATGATTCAGATGACGCTTTAAATAATCAATTTTCCACTCAGACCAAGTCTTCTCTGTGCTCCATTCTCCGTTAACACCTGCTTTTCGGCATAGGGAGCAAATTAATGCGTTGTCCGTGTCGCTATATTCGAATATTTCTTTCATCGCCACTGTTTTCCGTCCACTCGCGTGCGGCAACGTGGTGTCAACCAAAAACTCGGTCAGCCATTCCTTCTTAAATTGGCTGCGCTTTTTCTTTGTGCTGCTACCAAACTCTTCATTCTCTTTACGCTTCGACATTTTCGAATGGATTTAAAAATTATTTGACTGAATCTATGGAAGATCGCAAAAGAAAGTTTATGCACACGCTTCAAACGATCGAAACTTGAAAAGAACTTGCTTCATGCATGTATAGATAAACAATGGCGCTCGTGCGGCCTCAGTTTTGTAGCGCATTACTAATTTACTAGTAGTAGTACCGTGTTTCCCCGATGATAAGGCAGGGCCATCAAATAAGACAGCCCCCCCTTTTTAGACAAAAATATAAAATAAGGCACCCCCGCAAATAAGCCACCCACCAATACCTGCGCTTACCTGAATCGAGTGGTACGGTGGGTGACTTCATGTGGTGCCTAGTGCAGGAAATCACTCGCGTCTGCTCTGACCGCCTCTTCCTGCACGAAGTCGGGCCTTATCCAATCAGGAGCTGCATGTCAAAGCAGCTCCTGATTGAATAAGACCCGGCTTCTTGCAAGAAGAGGCGGTCGGAGCGTACGCGAGTCCGGCTGCCTCTCCTTGTTGGCGAGCTGAGCGGACCGTCGGGATCGACCCCCCCGCACCCTCTAGGTACGCCTCTGCAAGTCTTGCCTTGCCCGGATTTGCCGCTCTCTTCCGGTGTTACTCCCCCCCCCACCCGACTCTCCTCTCGCCACCCTGCCATCTGCCGTACGCCTCTTCCGATCGCCCCCCTCCCTGCTCGCACCCCCACCCCGACGTCCGATTCCTCCCCCAGCCTCCCCTTACCTTTGCGACGCGTTACATGGACTGCCAGCTCGCTGGGGCCAGCTGAGCCTGCCTGCAAGCACGTGTGTGCGCTGTGACGAGAAACTTGTGCGCTGCGATGTAATATTTTGTGCGCCAGCGCACGCCAGCGCAGCTTAGCGGGAACACTGTTGGTGAGTCTTTGGTGAGCTTTTGGGTTGTGAAAATATAATTTTTTTTTTATTTTTTATTTTTTGGGGGGAAGTTAGCCCTTGGTGAACTTTTGGGTAGTATATATGTATATATATATATGTATAATATATATATATATATTTTTTTTTTTTGGGGGGGAAGAGTTAGGCAACTTGGTATCTGAACAAGAAGAGGATCTAGACAACTAGGTAGAGAGAGAAGACTCTGATGCTGGGGCGGGCAGAGTCAGCCCGAACAGAACCTGCATAGGCAGGAGGCTTTCGGCGATCCCCAATGAGTCTAAATATCTGAGAGAGAAAATGTCCGCTTTTGAAACCACAAAATATCTATCTTGGGGTGGTTGGTTTTTTTTAAATAACTATTTCTAGTCATGTTTGCCCTTAGTGCGTCTATCTTTTTTTTTTTTTTTTTTTTTTAGCATTTTTGAAAAATAAAATGTTCAAATGCAAAACACCTAAAATAAGCCATTGGGAGGTAAGTCGGGTCAGCATTTTTAGTACTCTGGCCACACACACATCCCACCAGAGCAGTGGGACACATCCCACCATAACCCCCTTACATTGTATGAGAAGCCCTCCAAAACCCACCCAAAACCTACTGTACCTAGCTGTCTACCACCCCAATAGCTCTTAAGGCTAGAAGTGTCACTTATATGACAGTACAGAATGGTTTTGGTGGGTTTTGATGGACACACCATTTCCACCACAAGTGTACTAGTTAGGGTGGGATATGGACCTGGGTCCAGTTCTCTGGGGTTCACTACAGCCATCTGTTTACTAGGGCTGGCCATAATATCTACAGCTGTCATAGAAAGAGTTATATGCTGTCTTTCACATCTTTGCTGGGATAGGAGTGGGTCAATGACTACTGGGGGAATGTGGGGGTAGCCATGCCTTCATGCCTCTGGTCAATTTTGGCACCTTTTTCTCCCGTATTCATTTTTAAAACAAGTCTAGTCCCATGTGTCCAAATTGTGCCCTGGAATCTTCTGAAATGTTTGATTATGGCAGAAAAATGTTTAAACCAGATGCGAAGGAGTGGAAAAGTCCAAAAGAGACTGGTGAACTCAAGGTATTTCGCATTATCCTTTATTTCTTCAATACAACATACATCGACTCAACATATACATGTTTCGGCCCAAATGGCCTGCCTCAGGAGCCTCACAGGTCTGTATAAGGGTCAAAACATCACATCCAATGTCCAATTAAATATCGCATGAATCATGCTTTGAAAAAACACCTCCACTTGCAAACTGCATGTCGAGTCGATATATTTTGTATTGAAGAAATAAAGGATTGTGTGAAATACCTTGAATTCACCAATTTCTTTTGGACTTTTCCACTCCTTCGCGTCTGAGTGTTGTGTTTGTGGATTTGACTCTCCTGTGTTATCCTAGAAAAATGTAAAAAATCATAAGCCCACTCTAATCCCATCACACCATGCTTCTGTCACACCCCATTGAGATTTAGACATCCAACTGTTCAAGAGCATAGATATTTGTCTAGAAAATAGGTTTCAAAAATAGTGAATCAGAAGGGTTTGGCAAGAAAAATGTCTATCTGTCCATTTATGCCATATTTTGGATGCCTTTCTCTTTTGAAAATGAGCCTCTTAGTGGACTAAAAATTCACAGTAAAACTGAAAGACATTAATTTTGTATTTGTACTTGATAGATTGTGAGCCCACCAGGACAGATAGGGGAAATGCTTGATTATCTGAATGTAAACCACTTAGATAACCTTGATTGGTAGTATATAAATAAATACATAAATAATTCCATGTGAAATAACCGTGTTCAATAGTATGCACATTTAGCTTACCTTTTTCCAAATATGTGATACTTTTATCCATCTACAGCAGTTGTTCCCAACCCTGTCCTGGAGGACCACCAAGCCAGTTGGGTTTTCAGGATTGCCTTAATGAATATGTATGGTGCAGATTTGCATGCCTGGCGCCTCCATTATATGCAGATCTCTCTCATTCATTATATGCAGATCTCTCTCATTCATTAGAGCTATCCTGAAAACCCAACTGGCCTGGTGGTCCTCCAGGAGAGGGTTGGGAACCACTGATCTACAGTACATTCTATTTCAATGTGAATCCAACTGTCCACCCCAGGTGCTATGTTAGTGAGGGTGCCACCACCTCTCCTCCACTCTGCCCCCTGCCTGTTCCCACTCGTCTCTTCAACCCGCGCATGTGCCTCTCACCCTCACTGCGCTACTGAGTACAGTGGAGAGGTGGACTAGTGTTTAGAGCTGCTGCCTCAATACCCTGAGGTTGTAGGTTTGATCCCAGTGCTTCTGTCTGACTGGGTAAGTCACATAAGGGAAAGGGATTGCAACTTGTATACCGCCTTTTCTGCAGTTTTACAACCACATTCAAAGCCATTTACATATAGGTACTTAAAGCATTTTCTCTGTCTGTCCCAGTGGGCTCACAATCTATCTAAAGTACCTTACCCTTCCATTGCCCCATGTAACATAGCTAGATTATGAGTTCATAAAGTCAGAGAGGGGAAATACCTAGAGTACCTGATTTTAAAAACTTGCTATACACCACCTCGGGTGAATGACTTCTTAAAAGGTAGCATGGAATATTGCTACTCCTTGGGTTTTGGCCGGGTACTAGTGACCTGGATTGGCCACCATGAGAACAGGCTACTGGGCTTGATGGACCATTGGTCTGACCCAGTAAGGCTATTGTTATGTTCTTATTAAATCCCAATAAAGAATACCTGGGTATAGCTCTAAATGCCATGGCCATTGTTTGAAACCAGCATTAACCGAGTTGTTTAAATTTTGAGGGGAGTACATTTATGACCAGTTTTCTAATGCTATGCTCTTTTCATCAGGTGACTGAGAAAAGAACATACACTTCTCCCTCCATATCAACAGAGGTTAGGTGCAGAGCCGGACCGCGAAGTGTGAAAAACCGCGAATAATCTTTTGGCAAGCTCTGACCCACCCCCGCCACATTCTGGACCTTTCCGCCTCCCTCCTGGCATCTCAGACCTTACCTGATGGTCTAGCGGGCTTTTGGGGTAGGAGCGATCTTCCTATGCTCCTGCCCCATGCAGATCACTCATAGCAAATGGCTGCTGTGAGTTCCCATAGTGTCTTGAGACTACGATGGGAACTCACGGCAGCCATTTTCTGTGAGTGATCTGCACGGAGCAGGAGCATAGTAAGATCGCTCCTGCCCTGAAAGCCCGCTAGACCACCAGGTAAGGTCTGGAATGCCGGGAGGGAGGCAGGGAAGGTCCAGAATTAGCTTATTTAAAAAAATAATAATAATCGCATATAACCGAATCTGCGGATACTGAAACTGTGGATTTGGAGGGAGAAGTGTAGGTATACTGAGTTTAAATAAGACAGAATCAGCTAAGGCTCTGCCATTACAGTTCAGTAAAGGGACGAGAGAGGAGAGAGTTGACAGAGGAAACAGAGACAAAAAAAGATTGTATAGTTTCAGGAGATATATATTTGGCAATGGTTTAGAAAGATGATGCCCTTATTCAGATTTGTTTTAGTTCCAAAGTACTTGATTATCTTAATTTCAAAAGTTTTGTTTTCTTTTGTAGTTTTGAAATTCCTTTTAAGTATCTTGATTGTGAGCTCCTTTCTAATAATTGCAACCACTAGCCTAAACTAAGCTTGCTGTAACAATTGAGCTATTTCCCTGGTAATCTCTGTTCTCAGTCTGTAACATGAGAGTTTTTGGAGACAATGTACATCCTTTAAGCATAACAGGATCCCAGTCATTAAATTTTTCATTTTCAAGGAATGGTTGCTTAATTATCAGCTAATACCAAGGCTTCTTTGTGTCTTTCAGTATGATAAGTATAATCGAAATGGATTTGGTTTTGCTCTAAAGTTTTCTTTTGATCAAAGGTACATTACAAGTGATTTTAGAAAAAGAATAAGGAAAGAAATTTCATTTCCTTACAGTAATCATAAGTAAATCAAAAACCCAAGGGAATGATACAATAAGAGGGGGGGGGGGGGAGAAGTAATTCTGTTGTGCATGTAAGAAAAGTGGCATTAGGAGGTTAATCATATCTGAATATCATAAGGTGCCCAGATGGGTAGAAATTGTGACAGCAGCATGCTAATTTGTGTAATAAGGACATTTTGTGCAGAGGTATAACTTGGTGGAGCATTTGCAGACAATGAGTTTGGAATCCTAGGTTTTTGAACAAGCTTCACTTGTTCTTAATGCTGGAGCACTAGGTGTGGTGGTGGTGGTATTCTGGAAGGGAGCTCACGGTGCCTCCATTGAGGGTTTTTTTGTTTTTCTTTTAAGAATCTTTATGTAATTTCTATGCATGATTTGTTATATATGTTTGGCCCTGTCCTATTAAATATGGCATTCTTTTCTATGCTATTCCTAGTCTGTACACCATTTTAGCCTTCTCTGTAAAATCAGTTTAGAAATCTAGTTAATAAATCAATAAGTAACAAGTACATTGCACGTTCTCTCAGAGTTTCCTCAGCTGGCATTGTGCTTGTTGCAGGTTTCCAGGTCTCACTGCGTCTTTATCAGGTAGAAACCGATGATTCATCCACTATGCTGTGGCTTTCTTCAGGATATGATCTGAAGTCTGCAGTGTGACTTTGGAAATAGTGGGTTCACTGACCTGATTGGGAACAGGGCAGTCCACCAATCTGAATTTTGGCGGGAAAGTCAGTTGGTCAGGAATTTGAATTTTGTTGTGAAAGTCCATAGAATGGAAAAGTTGCTGGTAGGTAAAGATGTTCTCGCTGTGGAGCTGGGTTAGATGTTCTCTCAGGGTTTCTGCACTTAGCATTTACCATGCAGTAACCAACAATTTTGCAGGCAGAACAGGTCCATTTAGCACGCCCTAAATATTTATTTATTCAAATTTCTATACTGTTTTCCTATGGGAGCTCAGGATGGTTTACATGAATTTATTCAGGTACTCAATCGTTTTTTGCTGTCTGTCCCAGTGGGCTCACAATCTATCTAATGAACCTGCAGCAATGGGGGATTAAGTGACTTGCCCAGCATCACAAGGAGCAGTGCGAGTTTGAACCCATAACCTCAGGATGCTGAGGCTGTAGCTTTAACCACTGCACCACACACTTCCTTGCAAAAGATGCTAAGTACATCTGGGCTAACTGTGACTAGGATACTGTGTGCTAATGAACATTTTATTGCACAACCTCAAAAGAAATGCTGGACACCCTTCCTAAAAAGTACAGAGTTAAATTTGCACTTATCGCATGTTAATTTTTTGAATTAAGGCATGGTGACTGCAAAATGTAATGCACTTCAGCTAAAGAACCCGCTCATCAGAGGCATTTACACAAGTAGGTTAGCAAAAGTTTCAGGTTTATTGTTTTACATATTGCCTATTAAAACTATACAGTTTACAATAACATAAATTATATAGAGAAAACTAGACGGCAGAATGAAATGGAATAACTAGGAGAAATGGGTGAAAATACATTATATGATAGCTAAGGGCTCCTTTTACTAAGCTGCGCTAGCGGTTTTAGCATGCGAATGGTGCACACTGCATTGCCGCCCGCGCTAGATGCTAATGCTAGCATTGAACTGGCATTAGTTCTTGGCGCGTAGCGCAGGGTTAGCACACAGGGCAATGCAGCGTGTGCTAAAAACACTAGCGTGGTTCATAGACAACGGCGCGAAAGACAAAGGCGCGCGCCGACAACTGAGCGCAAGATGGAGGTGCGCGCCGAAGAAAATTACAGGTTTTAGGGGCTCCGACGGGGGTTTTTGTTGGGGAACCCCCCCACTTTACTTAATAGACATCGCGCCGGCGTTATGGGGGGTTTGGGGGGTTGTAACCCTCCACATTTTACTGTAAACTTAACTTTTTTTACTGTAAACTTAACTTAAAGTTTTCAGTAAAATGTGGGTGGTTACAACCCCCCCCACCCCCTACAACGCCCCCACAACGTGGCGCGATGTCTATTAAGTAAAGTGGGGGTGTTCCCCCATGCCACCCCGTCAGAGCCCTGAAAACAGTAATTTTGAGCAGCGCGCACCTCCGCGCTGCGCTCAATTGTCTGGGCGCGCCTTTGTCCCAGCGCGCTTTTGACCTGACACCCACTAGCGCACCTTAGTAAAAGGAGCCCTAAATGTAAGGGAAAAAGGTGAGGGAGGGGAAAGCTGTGTTCACAGATTGTCAACTCAGGAGGGTCTCCGGTGTAACCTTTTCAGAAGCCATTGGGAGGCATAATGGCCTTTGATTCAAAGAGGGGGGAGAATTTTAGATGTTGTTGAATAGGAAGGTCTTCAGCAATGCTTTACATTTCTCTAGGGATGATTCCAGTCTAAGGGTAGAGGGAGGGACATTCCAGAGGGTGGGTTCCAGTGACAGAAAGAATGCGGTGAATGGTAGTGTCATAGGTAATGTGACATGTGACTGGTATAATTAAGAAATTTTGTTGCAGGGAACAAAGAGTGTGAGATGGGGGTGTTGGAATCAGCAGTCTAAGAATAATGGCTGACACTTAACATAAGTTGGCATTTTACAATTTACACTTGCAGATGTTAGTACCTATATAGGCAGGTAGCCATGTTTTTGCCACTAATTTACTGTATTTAATGGCTGCCACCACAAACTCATTCAGTCTTACGTGTATTTTAAAACCCACTCTATATTGGCAGATTCTCTTCTTAAATACTGCCAGAATTGGAAAGTATGTTTATTTATTTATTTAAAATGATTTGTAGCCTGCCTATCTACAAATCTAGGTGGGGAATAATGTAAACATACAAAATCAGCAAATGACAAACAACAAAATGTAATAGCAATACTGTGTTCAATACTGGTTGCCGTACCTCAAGAAGGACATGGCGGTACTCGAGGGAGTGCAGAGGAGGGCGACTAAGCTGATAAAAGGTATGGAAAATTTTCCATACGCTGACAGGTTAAAAATGCTGGGGCTGTTCTCCCTGGAGAAGAGGAGACTTAGGGACATGATAGAAACCTTCAAAATCCTTAAGGGCATAGAGAAAGTGAATAAGGACAAATTCTTCAAACTGTGGGGAGCCACAAGCACTAGGGGTCACTCGGAGAAATTGAAAGGGGACAGGTTTAGAACAAATGCTAGAAAATTCTTTTTTACCCAGAGGGTGGTGGACACATGGAACGCGCTTCTGGAGGATGTGATAAGCCAGAACTCTGTACAGGGGTTCAAGAAGGGTTTGGATAGGTTCCTGGAGGATAAAGGGATAGAGGGGTACAGATAGAACTTGAGGTAGGTTATAGAAGTGGTCAGAAACCACTTCACAGGTCGCAGACCTGATGGGCCGCCGCGGGAGCAGACCGCTGAGCGAGATGGACCTCGGTCTGACCCAGTGGAGGCAACTTCTTATGTTCTTATGTTCTTAATACACATAAAAAAAAAAATATCACAAAACATCATAAAACTTTTGAACATCTTTACACAATCATAAAATACATCTTCAGAAAGACAGTTCAAAGCTGGTACCAACCACAGCCTAACACTGAAAGATAGAATCTCATACACCTACACAGCTGGTGCCAAAAGCACGTGCAAATAATAGATTTTTACCTCTTTTCTAAATTGACAAAGACATTCCACAGAACTGGGCCCCAAACTGATAATATGAAATTCCGAATGCCACCAAGTTTCACAGTTACTAAGGATGGGATTTCTAACCTCAAACTGTCAGGTTGCGAGCTAACAGAACAGGGAGGAGAGTGTTCTCCATAGAAATAGAGAATGGGAGAGGGGGGTTTAGGCAAAAAGATAAAGAGCTCAGTCTTAGCCATATTCAGTTTTAGGTGGTAGCGAGACAGCCAGATGGCAATGTTAGACAGGCAGGCTGAGACTCAGGCCTGGATTCCTGTTGAGATGTCTGGTGTGGAGAGGTAGATCTAAGAGTCATCAGTATGGAGGTGATAATTGAAAGCCATGGGAAAATATCAGTGCACCGAGGGAGTGGTTATATATGGTGAAAACCGACAGGGCATTCCACAGAACCGGGCCGCAAACTGATAACATGAAATTCCAATTGCCAGCAAGTTTCACAGTTAGTAAGGATGGAATTTCCAATCTTAAACTGTCAGCAGACTGCAACTCACAGGCAGGAGAGTACCATCGAAAGAGTGAGCAAACAGCTATAGGACAATTGCTTTGAACATAAGAACATAAGAATTGCCACTGCTGGGTCAGACCAGTGGTCCATCCTGCCCAGCAGCCCGCTCACGCGGCGGTCCCCAGGTCAAAGACCAATGCTCTAAATGAGTCCAGCCTCACCTGCGTATGTTCCAATTTAGCAGGAACTTGTCCAACTTTGTCTTGAATCCCTGGAGGATGTTTTCCCCTATAACAGACTCCAGAAGAGTGTTCCAGTTTTTTACCACTCCCTGGATGAAGAAGAACCCTCCTTACATTTTTACGGAATCTATCCCCTTTCAACTTTAGAGAGTGCCCTCTTGTTCTCCCTACCTTGGAGTGGGTGAACAATCTGTCTTTATCTGCTAAGTCGATTCCCTTCAGTATCTTGAATGTTTCAATCATGTCCCCTCTCAAACTCCTCTTTTCGAGGGAGAAGAGGCCCAGTTTCTCCAATCTCTCACTGTACGGCAACTCCTCCAGCCCTTTAACCATTTTAGTTGCTCTTCTCTGGACCCTTTCGAGTAGTACCGTGTCCTTCTTCATGTATGGCGACCAGTGCTGGATGCAGTACTCCAGGTGAGGGTGCACCATAGCCCGGTACAGCGGCATGATAACCTTCTCCAATCTGTTCGTGATCCCCTTCTTTATCATTCCTAGCATTCTGTTCGCCAATGAAGTGCACGTAATATCGGGGTGATATGGTTAAATTTGGACACAAGCAATAAGGGGAGCAGCGGCATTCTGTGCCATCTGCAAGGCATGCAAAATACATTTGGGCAACCCTACATAAAAGAGTTGCAGTAATTCAACAACGGTGTTATCAATAATGTAACAACTGTACAAAAGTTGTCATATGATAAATAATCACGCAGTCTCCTCAGTAACCGCAACTTGAAAAACACACTGGAAGGACAAGAATTAATCAAGTAACTCCCAGATATCTACATTGCTGACTTACAACAGCAGCCTCCCCTGCTAAACAAATTTCAGATGGACATAAAGCCAAAGTTCTTCCCAAGGGCCAAAAATAATACTTCAGTTTTTGCAACATATTGACCTGGATGCATGAATTCTGATTTCTATATTCTGTCTAAAACAGAGCTATTTGGCTGTGGATCTCGAGTTGCAAATGGAAATTATGTTCCTATTTCTGATGTTTTCACATCTGACATTATTATTAACCTGAACTTGAAATGGTAGATCAAATTGTAAATATTATATGACATAAAATTAATAAATAATAACATTTTTAAAAGTAATAATAAATAATGTACTCTGGCAGCTCGAATAAACTGTCAAATTGTGGGATCCTTTTACTAAGCCGCTGGCGCTGTTTTTAGCACATGGATTTCCCATGTGCTGAGACATTTTTTAACATGGATCTAAGATGGCTGACAGTGCCATTTTCATTTTAATGGCCATACGCAAATTGCAAAATTAGCACATGGCCATTAGTGTATGAGTCCTGCGATTATCAGTCAGCATGCGCTAATGCCCATGTACTAATTGATTAGCGCAGAACATGCCTACTCTCTGCCCCCAAACACAGCCCCTGTGCTAAAAAATACAATGTATTCTTTAACATGTAGAAAGCGCATGAAGAGGCTGCTGTTAACACGTACCACTGGTGGTGGTATGCACAAGTTAGACCTTACTGCTACTTAGTAAAATGGCCACATATGAGCAGTGCATTATATAAAAACTGAATCTACGAGACACTCCATCTATCTGTCTGTCTTTCGCTACTGTTCCTGGAACTTGTAGGAGCCCACTTCGCTTGCAAAGCCGTTCACCACACCGTTTTATCCAGTTGTCATCCATAAGGTTTTCCTGTATATGGTATAATTTTGGACCCCTGAGGAAGGAGTGTTTCTTTGAAACACGGAACGTGTCAGGTCCGGGTTCACCAACCCTTGTGGATACACACTGTTTTATGATTATATTTATGATTTTATATTTGTTTATTTATTAAAGCCTTGGCATCTTGTACATCATTTCTGCCATTTTTCTTTTGTTTTTAAATTCATATACCTACACCTGTATGTATATGTACAACTATATGAAGCAAACGTAAATTGTTTTCTAAGCTTTTTTTTCTTTTGCCAGTGTAGACACTTTTGTATTTGTCACTTCATAATGTCTTTCCATCCAGTTTTTGCTTATTTATTTTGTTTTTACTTCTTGTTTTATGCAACTAAAACCTTTGGTGGAATTTTGTTGTTGAGAACTCTTTGAAATTGCGATTTTAACACAGAGGGAGCTCAAGACTATTCTGAAAGAGAGAGAGAGAGTGGTGAGTGATCAGTTAGTGGATCTCAAGAGAGTGCTTTGTTTACTGCTAGATAAAGCTCTGTTAACATCACTCTGTGTATGGGCTTATGTCAGATCCCCTAGTGCAGGGGTGCCCACACTTTTTGGGCTTGCGAGCTACTTTTAAAATGACCAAGTCAAAATGATCTACCAACAATAAAATTTTAAAAAAACACAACGCACACTGTACACATAGAATTGTTAATTATCATTCCTATTCTGGGGTTTTTTCAAAGAGGTCAAAGCAGATGACTCTATGCACTGTCACCTCAGTAACAACCATACAAAAATAGACAAATACCCCCCCTCCCTTTTTACTAAACCACAATAGCAGTTTTTAACGCAGGGAGCTACGCTGAATGCCCAGCGCTGCTCTCGACGCTCATAGGCTCCCTGCGCTTAAAACATCCATTGCGGTTTAGTAAAAGGGGACCATATTGTAAAATATAGAGAGCAGATATAAATTCAGACACATTTTGATCACTAAATTTAAAATAAAATCATTTTTCCTACCTTGGCTGGTGATTTCATGAGTCTCTGATTGCACTTTCTTCTTCTGACTGTGCATCCAATCTTTCTTCCCTTCTTTTAGCCTGTATGCTTCCTCTCCTCCTGACCTCATTCCCCCCCAACGTTTTCTTCTTCTCTCCCTGCCCTCTCTTTCTTTCTCTCTTCATGCCCCCTTTCTTTTTTTCTGTTTCTCTTCTTTCCTTTTGTCTCCCTGCCTGCCCTCTTTCTCCCTCCCTGCCCTCCCCCAAGCCACTGCCACTGCCGCTGCCATCGGATAACAGGCCCCCAAAGCCGCCTGCCGCCGGCCAAGCTCTCCTTGCTTCGGGCCCACCAGCATTCCTCTCCCCGACGTCAATTTTGCTGTCGGAGAGGAAGTTCCGCTGGCCAGAACTTCCTCTCTGATGGCAGAATTGACGTCGGGGAGAGGAAGGCTGATCGGCCCAAGATCGACCTATTGGGAGAAATGCTGCTGGGTCCTGCCTTTGAGGAAACAGAAAGTAGGCAGGACCTGGCAGCAAGAAGAGCAAATCGCAAGCGTCACTGACCTGTCTCCCGCTTTAGCCTGCGAATGGGGCTCTAACATGTGCGTGCCGGCTTCCCTTCTCTCCCCCACCCCCCCCGACATAACTTCCGGTTTCAGAGGGAAGAGAAGGGAAGCCGGTACATGCACACGTTAGCCCCCGGAGCATAAATTCTCCAAGCCGGTTTTTTTTTTTTTTTAATGTTGAGCAGCGGAGGCAGCAGCAGAATTCAGGAGCAGGCCAGTCAGGAGGGGAAAAAAGAGAAGGGAAAAAGGGAACCCGCTCTGCGATCGACTGGGGTCGCCTGAGCGAGCGACCTGTCGATCGCGATCGACGTGTTGGGCACCCCTGCCCTAGTGGAATATTGTATGATCCAGCTAGATATGAATAAGAAAGAAGAAGTGGCTTTGCATAAATAATGCAGAAGTTGCTGGTTTCATTTTTTATATGAATGCTTAGCACATTTAATAAGTTGGCTCAAAGATCTAAATCTTGGTCGCCTCTGAAATGTTGCATACCAGATAAGGGAGGCTTAAGTTCATCAAGTCTGTCAAAGAACTCTTGGATAAATTGAGTTCCGTCTACCAGTTTCGATACAGTTTCATTCTATTATAGCAGCGATTTTCAATCTTTCATCTCGGGGAATACTTACAAGGCACAAAAATTGTGAAATCTAACCCATTCCCGCCCATCCCCACTAAGATCCATTCCAACCCTACCCGTACCTATAACCTTCAGAAGTAGTTATTTCATTTAATTATGCCACTGAAATATATTAGTATCCTAAGGATTGAAAAGTTAATTTCACAGGGAACCCACCTGAACAAGTGTATCATGCAACCACATTAAATTTTTTTATATACAAATGCCTAGGCATTCCTAGATTCAACCTATGTTTCCATCATTGGTTTTGGATCTCACCACAACACTTTACATCTAAGATGAACTTTATGATATACGAGACTCGTAGAATTTGTTCACAGTATATGATTTTTATAATAAAGTAACTGTTTGGTTGATTATCTGAGATCTCATTTGCCTCCTTCCATTGTACTTTTCAGCAATTCATTAGCAAATGGCCATTAATTTAAAACATGGAAAATCAACATTTTCTGCCTGCAGTAAAAATGACCTTATCGTGCAGGGAAAACCTGCATAAGGGCATGCTAAGACCACTATCTACTTCAGCTTTGTAAAAGAACTCTTTAGTGCTTTGAAAAGACATGCTGTGGAAGAGAGACAAAAAAAAATTAAAAAGAAATACAGCTTCCTTCTCTCACTCTTAGCTAGGAGTTTCCAAAATATCAGCCAAGTGATAAAACAATAACAAGTTCTTCCTCAGATGAAGATTCAGAAGCTTTGGCTAGTGCAAAGATGAATATAATTCTAAATATATATATATATGTATATATATATATATATATATTAAACCTGATTCATTTAGGGGAATTTTGGTGTGATATAATACTATACAGATTTTTTTTTTCCTTCGGTATATGGACTGCATCTGACACTTTCACAATAAACTGTAATTAAGCCAACATAAATCCCAGTGCTTCAGGGGAAAGAGTCATCTACACTATGTGCACATGGACATAATTTGTATGATTGCATTGCTTAATTCCATTACCATAAAAGCATGAGAGATAAATGTCCTTCTGCTTTTACTGAGTCCATGATAAGGGTCATTGTTCGGAAATTCTTTTGGATGGAAATGATCAGCTACAGTGCATGGAATGAATGTGTACTTTTCTTGCATGTGATCTAGGCAGGCTGCTATAAATCATTGATATGAGGAAAAAATATATCCAGTGTAAAAAGTTAGTATTCTAGGTAGACTTTCAGCCATATGCCCTTTAACTATCATTCTCATAGCCCGCACCCCAGATGATTTTGACAAATAAACAATAAAGATTGTCCCACCTAAGCTCAATCTTAAACAAGCTTATGGAGTTGGCCATCATGCGGACAGGAGAGTATGGTGTAGTGGTTGGAGCTACAGCCTCAGCACCCTGAGGTCATGGGTTTAAACCCTGCACTGTTCCCTGGGCAAGCCACTTAAATATCCAATGCCACTGGTATACTAGATAGATTGTGAACCCACCAGGGCAGAGAGGGAAAATGCTTGAAGTACCTGTATGTAAAACACTTTGAGTGTGGTTGTGAAACTACAAAAAGGTGGCATACAAATCACAACCCCTTTCTGTAATAGTCAAAACAATTTCCATCAAGCAAGTTTTGGTAGTAGAAATAGGCTTAAACGGCCACCTTTTATGCTGCTTTCTGATGCTTGAGATTGAGACTTTGGACAATAGAGTCACTCCTTGTTTTATCTCACAACTGAGCCCTCTGATCCTCTGCAGTCCTATTCTAACCCAGGTTTTCCTTTTTTCCCTTATTTTTTTGTTTTGTAAGAAAGACTGCTCTCCCCCTGGAAGTAAGCTGTAAGATAGGTACAAGATTATGGCCTTGGGCATTTTCCATAGGTTTTTGACAAGATATATGTAGAAACAAAGAAAAAAATGACGGTACATAAAGACCATATGGACTATCCAGTCTGCTCATCCATGACATCTACTCTCCTTTTCATTCCATTAGAGATCCTATGTACTTGTCTCAAGTGTTCTTGAATTCAAATACAGTTTTCGTCTTTACCACCTTCATCGGCAGGCTGTTCCATAACCCTTTCCATGAAGAGGATATTTCCATGAAGAGGATACTTCTGAGTCTATTTCCTTTCAATTTATTCTTATTCTCCCTCATTCCAGAGATTTTTTTCAATTTAAAGAGTCTTGCCTCATGTGCATTTATCCCACATAGGTATTTAAATATATCTATCATATTCCCTTCTCCTACCTTTATTCCAAAGTATACATATTTAGATCTTTAAGTCTGTCCCCATATTATAGAGGAAGAAGTGACAGGCTTTAGAGGTTTGTTGGATCTGAGCATTAGAGGAGAGAGGGGAGTCAAAGATCCTGAGGTTGCGAGCTAACAGGACAGGGAGGGGAGAGGGGGGTTTAGGCAGAAAGATAAAGAGCTCAGCCTTAGCCATATTCAATTTTAGGTGGTGGCGAGACAGCCAGGTGGCAATGTTAGACATGCAGGCTGAGACTCAGGCCTAGATTCCTGTTGAGATGTCTGGTGTGGAGAGATAGATCTAAGAGTCATCAGTATAGAGGTGATAATTGAAAGACATGGGAAAAGATCAGTGCACCGAGGGAGTGGTTATATATGGAGAAAAGGAAAGGGTCCAAGACAGAGCTTCGAGGTACAGTGACTGACAGTGAGTTAGCAGTAGTTTGTATCCTTTCTGAAAGACAGAACTTTCAAAGTTTTTATCTCACCTAGGTCCATTTCATCATCATTTCGACTGAACTGTGGAGTTCCTCAGGACTCTGTATTATCCCTGTTATTCAATATCTTTCTAAGTCTATTATTGATCATAATATAAGAAAAAATATTAATATTAATTGAATTTCCCTGAATTCTATTGTTTAACAATTCCTCCATTCTATTCCTTTTTACACATTCCTTTAATTCATTTACAAAGATGGTGCTCCTATCTGCAAAGTTAGGAATTTCTATGAAATATTCTACATGCTTCTCTCCTCTCCATTACTTCCCTCCATAGTCCTCCCTACCCTCTTCTAACCCCTTCCTCTGTAATGTCGCCTAGAGCTTGTATAGGTATGTGCGACGTACAAATGGAAGAAATTATTAAAAAAATTAAAAATATTAAGGCATACATATATGGCATTCTTTTCATTTTTCCAGTAGACCCCCCCAACAACATTGATTTAACCCCTCTTCAAACTTGTGAGTCCACCATTACAAACTGGTTATCATCCACACCCTATCTTTCCCATGTGCTACCCAGTCCCCACCCCATCCTGTGCTAAGCAATAAGCATGAGATTTTTGATGCACAGACTGTTTTTAAAGGGGGTTTTTGACTTGTGATAGCTCGCAAGTGGCTAACCTGCTAAGACAAGTTCTAAAACCAAGCAGCCGTGAGCCCTTGAAGTCTTTCTTCTCCCCAGGCTAAACATTAACTTTAAGTTTGAAGTCGGAATCTATAGGAAGATGTTTCCACATAAAACCTTTGAATTTGTGTGGGGTTTATTAGTCTATGACAAGATTTTTTTTAGGAAGAGAAACCATTAGTGTTGACTAGTATTAAGTGCATGCTAAATCCTCTGCTCAGTGCTTACTGCAGTTAAGTAAACTTGCCCCTATCATAGATAACATTATCAAAAGAACAATTGGCTCATTCCATTTACCAGCCTGCCCAGTAATATTATTTCCCTGAACAAATAAAATCTGGTTCACAGAATTCTGAGCTGTTGTTTCATGTAAATGCTACTGCAGAAGAGCATTTGGAATGATTTCTGTGTTGAGGCATCTGGTTGGGGTTGGATTCATCTTCACAGCCACTAGCCAGCCAACTAAAATGAGAACAAGAGTTTAGCATGAAAAAAATGCTTAGTAAATAATATAAACTGATCCATATGAAATGTTTTTTGTTTTATGTTTTTATTTTATAGCCAACTCGCTTACTCTATACAGTAAACTCCAACCGCAACACTGATTACACTTGACAACTGCAAAAAGAATGGTTTTCTTTTGAATTCTTTTCCAGATAATGGAATGACTTGTTCCATATTCCAAGTTAGGAATAAAGAAGATGGGAGGATTATACACTTTATTTTTGCATTTATTTTTATTCTGCGTAAGCCTAGGAGGATTACAGATTGACCTACATATCCATAAATCATCACCACATAAAACAATATATAACATCAATTAAAATAACATAAATTAACTAAAATCAAAAACACAGGGGGGAGAACTCATCAGCCGGCAAGCAACTCCAAAAATCAATATCCCTATGTCCAAATTAGGATCAAGACCACCCTTGCCAGATGCCTTGCCAGGGATTAGATTCATTCTGAAAAAGTCACCTAATGTTAGACTCCTAAAGTGTGTGACCTTAGCACAAATTTTAAAAAACAATTACAAGTATGTTATGTGCGCCCCCATTATTTCTTAATTAAGAGCATAAGAATGGCCTTACTGAGTCAGACCAATGGTCCATCTAGCCCAGTACCCTGTCTTTGTGGAGGCCAATCCAAGTCACAAGTACATGGCAAAAGCCCCAAATAGTAGCAGCAGTCCATGCTACCATCCCATGTCTGTCTCAATAACAGACTATGGAGTTTTCCTCCAGGAACTTGTCCAAACCAATTTTAAAACCAGCTACATTAAGCGCTCTTACCACATCCTCTGGCAAAGTGTTCCAGGGCTTAACTATTCTCTGAGTGAAAAAATATTTCCTCCTATTGGTTTTAAAAGTATTATTCTGTAACTTTATCGAGTGTCTCCTAGTCTTTGTAAATCTTGATGCAGTAAAAAAAAATCGATCCACGTGTACCCATTCTACACCACTCAGGATTTTGTAAACTTCAATCATATCTCCCCTTAGCCATCTCTTTTCCAAGCTGAATTGTTGTTAAATGGCTTTCTAAGGGGTCCTTTTACTAAGCTGGGCTAAGCATTTTAGCACACACTAACAATTAGTTCATGCTAGATGCTAAAGACATAGAAAAGAAGAAGGGTTTACATTACATTACATTACATTAGTGATTTTTATTCCGCTTGTACCTTGCGGTTCAAAGCGGATTACATAAGAAGAGAACTGGACATTTCCAGGATGGTACATGACAATAGAGAATACAGTTTGAGGATAGAGACTTAATAACAGAATGATAGTAAAGACTTAATAACATCGGAAGATGTTTTGGACGGCAGTGTTTTGGTTTCTTGGGGGATGGGGTGAGGGAGGTTAGGTAGATTGTATATATTTTTTGAACAGCAGTGTTTTGATTTCTTTACGGAATGTCTTGAGGTCTGATGTTGTGGTTAACAATCTGGTGATGGAAGGTTCGAGTTTTGCAGCATGTGTTGCCAGGAGGCTATCATAAAGCTTTTTGCGGTGAGTACCCTTGAGTGGTGGGTATGTGAATGATGTCAGTGTTCTTCTTGTTCTGGTTGGAAGGTTACGGTTTAGGCGGTCATTTAGGTAGGTGGGTGCAGTACCGTTAATTACTTTGAAGAGTAGACAGTATAGTTTGAATTGAATTCTGGCTCGAATCGGTAGCCAGTGTGAGTCTAGGTAGGCATTGGTGATGTGGTCAAATTTTCCGAGTGAGTAAATTAGTCTAAGGGCTGTGTTCTGAACGGTTTGAAGTTTTTTGATCATGTTTGTGGGGCATGGTAGATAAAGGATATTGCAGTAGTCCACGAGACCTAGTACCAGGGATTGTACAATTATCCTGTAGTGTTCTTTGTCAAAGAATTTCCTTATTTTTCTTAAGTTGCGCATTGTGAAGAATGCTTTTTGGGTAGTTTTGTTGATCTGGGTCTGCATAGTGCAGCTTCTGTCTATCAGCACTCCCAAGATTCTGAGTGAGGTCTGGATTGGGTATTTGGTTGCTTTAATTTCTAGGTCTGTTATGGATGGGTTTTTGTCCGTTTCAAGCATTAGGAATTTGGTTTTGTCCGAGTTTAGTTTCAGTTTGTGGTTTGTCATCCATTTTTCTACTTCATCCAGAATTATTTCCAGGTGTCCTGTTGAGGTGTGATCTTGGATTTCAAAGGGGAGGAGAATAGTTATGTCATCTGCGTAGCTGAATGATGTTACATTTAGGTTGTCTAGAGTGGTGCCGAGGGAGGAGATGAAGAGATTGAATAGAATGGGCGATAGTGGTGACCCCTGCGGGACTCCGCATGGATTTGACCATGAGTTAGATTTCGTGTTGTTTGTCTTAACTCTGTACGTTCTTGTTTTAAGGAATCCTTGGAACCAATTGTAAACCACCCCTGAGATCCCGATTGCATCAAGTATCTGGAGTAATATGGTGTGATCGACTAGATCGAAGGCGGCGGAAAGATCCAGTTGGATAATTAGGATCCTGTGTCCTTTACTGAGGTGTTGTCGGGCTATGTCTAGTAGTGTTGCTAGTAGTGTTTCCGTGCTGTGGTGAGATCTAAATCCTGATTGAGAGGAGTGAAGTATATTATGGTCAAATAGGTAGTTGGTGAGGTATTGAGCCACAAGTCCTTCAATCAGTTTGACATATAATGGGATCGAAGCGATAGGTCTGTAGTTGGTAGGAGCGTCTATAGGGCCTTTTTGATCTTTCAGTAGGGGTGTGATTATGATCTCTCCAAGATCTTGTGGGAATTGACCTTCTATGAGAGTGCTTTGAATCCATTGCATGAGGTTGGTTTTGAATTTAAGGGAGGCATTTGTTAGCAGATACGATGGGCAGTAGTTCAAGTCGCATGAGGCGTGGCTGTATTTTTTGTATAGTCGGTTCAAATCAGACCATTGTAGAGTTGGGAATGTGGTCCATGTTCTGTCTGCAGATATGGCTTCTTCCGTTGTGGGGGTTATTATCTCGTAGAGTTTGGTGGTTGAGTTGTTGAGGGTATTTCTGATTGTAGTGATCTTGTGTTTGAAGTGTTCTGCTAGTTGAGAAGCTGTTGGTGGTTTATTGCCTTGAGTGGCAAGGAATGGGTTTGTGTCCGTAAGTTGTTTTACTAAGTTGAAGAGTGTTTTTGTGTCAGAGGTGTTTGTGCCAATTAGTTTAGAGTAGTATGTTTTGCGCTTTTCTTTTAGTTTGATGTTGTATAGTTTGATTTGGGTTCTCCAAGCGGATTTGGTTTGATCATTTTTCTTTTTTTTCCAAGATCTTTCAAGTTGTCTGCAGTGCCTTTTTTGTAGGAGGAGTTCGGAGTCGAACCACTTGTCTGAGGATCTGCAGGTTCTATGTTTGGTTTTTTCAGGGGCTAGCTCGTTCAAGGTTGTTTCACTTAGGATGTGCCAGTGATTTACGAAGTCAGTTGGGTCGATGGGGGCGATTATAGGGTCAACTTTATCCCAGAATGTGGCAGGCTCAATTTTCTGTCTGGATTTGAAGGTTGTTTTTTGTGGCTTGGGTTTTGTGTTATTTTGAGGCCAGTTGATGGTGAAAGTGTATTTGTGGTGGTCTGACCAAAGAGAGGGATGCCAGGTACCATTGGTGATATGAATTTTTGGGGTGTGGAGGTTATGAGACGTGAATGCTGCTATATCAAGTTGGTGGCCTTTTTCGTGCGTGGGTTCAGGATTGAGGATCTGGTAGGATAGGGCGTCGAGGTATGAGAGTATATCGTCTACTTGTTTGGATGTGTGGTCCTCGAGGTGGAGATTGATGTCTCCTAGGAGCAAATTGTATGTGGAGGTTAGAGAGTTCTGGAATATGAATTCTTCGAGTTCAAGTTTTGAGGTGTTCCATTTTCCTGGAGTGATGTAGCATAATAGACAGTTCAGGGTGTCTGTGAGTGTGTTGTCGGAGAGTTGGCATGCAAGAAGGTCTAAGTGAGGGGTTGAGTGTTTGTGTAGAACTTTTAGGTTGAGGTTGTTTTGTACTAGAATAGCTAGTCCTCCCCCTCGTTTGTTTTCTCGACAAACCAGCTCTAATTTGTACCCTTTGGGGCAGAATTCGGTTATGCATGGGTCCGAATTTGATGTTAGCCAGGTTTCGGCTAGGAAGAGTACAAACCATAAAGAAATACAAAAAAGCGCAAAGGGGCTAATTCTATAAAGGGAGCCTAAAGTTAGGCACCTCTTAGATGCTTGGTTTATTTGGCAAAATACCCTTAACAGCCTCAATAATTGGTTTAAAAATTAATTGGGTTATAAGTGCCTATCCGATTCTATGAAAGATAGGTGTCTCTCACAATGCATTTAGCAGCCTAAGTGGGCATTTCTATGGGCATTTCACGGAGCATGACTTATGCACCGCTAAGCGCTATTCTCTACAAACAGGCACTTGAAATGTGGGCCTTTAAAGCCTTCACCTATATTTCAGGTGCCTAAGTTTTTACCTAAGTCTCCAATATTTCACCCAACCTTCACAATATCCAACATCCCTCTCCACAAAATTACAAGTTGTTCCACATGCTCTCATATATTTCAAATGTGGCCTCAGGTACACCTCCTCCACCCTTAGTAATGTTCAATACAGGTAGGGATACCGGTGTTTTTATCTTGCAAAAAACTCTGAGTAAGATGGTGGACATAATGGCTCTGGGGGATCCTTGATAAAGCAAATTGTTGCGAAACATGTCGGATCATGTAACTCAGTAGCATACTAAGCTAAGTATACAATTTATTTGAATATGTTTAAATAGAATAATCTCAAGGAAACTTCTAAAAAAATTATGGTGGATAAAAAAGTTTAAAAGTTTAAAAAAAAAGTTTACCTAAATAACTGCACTAAAAAAATGTGGGCCAATGAGGAATAAAAACACTGGTATCCCTACCTCTATTGAACATTACTAAGGATGGAGGAGGTGTACCTGAGGCCACATTTTGCCAGATTTGAAATATATGAGAGCATGTGGAACAACTTGTAATTTTGTGGAGAAGGATGTTGGATATTGTGGAGGTTGGGTGAAGTATTGGAGACTTGTGTTGAATAACTCCCAACCATTAATGAAACAGAGTTAAATAGTGTAATGTAATGTAATGTAATGTAATTTATTTCTTATATACCGCTACATCCGTTAGGTTCTAAGCGGTTTACAGAAAATATACATTAAGATTAGAAATAAGAAAGGTACTTGAAAAATTCCCTTACTGTCCCGAAGGCTCACAATCTAACTAAAGTACCTGGAGGGTAATAGAGAAGTGAAAAGTAGAGTTAGAGGAAAAATAAAAATAAAATAAACATTTTAACAAGACAGCATTGATCTAAATACTTTGGAAGGTAGAATGCAATCTTTAGTGTGAATGCTAAGGTTTTACCTAGACACCGCTAGCTGTGATTCTGTAAATGGTGTCTAAGTGTGATTGGCACACAGCCGGCACCTTTTTTCTAGGTACTGTTTATAGAATTAGTCCCAAAGGCCTTCAGGTTCCAGGTAATTCTACTTTAATGATGGACCTGATACAGGCCATGTTTTGACATCTCTGTCTGCATCAAGAGTCAGAAAGTCTTGTAGATCAAAATACTAAAATCACAATGAAAAAACTTTGCCCAAACTGGTGGGAAAAAACCCAAAAACACGCTCAGTCTAACATTTAAGCTACATGAATACGTTCTTTTGTGCAATTCAAAAAATTGGATAAAAGGTTAACATTTTTAAAGGGATGACTTTATCTAAGCTTGATAGTAGTGAGTCATTCTAGGCAGACATCTGCTCCTCGGTGGAAAAATGTTCTATATCATCCCTATGAAAACTGAAATCTTCTAATGCGATAAAATGAGAAGAGCTGAGAAGCTGGCAAGAGATAATGGATTGTAATCCAAAGGAGGAGGAGCTGAATAGAGATGGTGCTGAGCACTTAAAAAACAGTAATAAATGATAATATTTCAATATAAGTGTGAGATTCCAAAATAAAGCTCTGAATGTCATTTTTTTAAAAAAAATTTGATTGCCAGAAACCCCCCTATTGTTTTGCTTTGATATGAAAAACCATGTGGTGAGGCCTGAGCAAAATAGGGAATTTCCACATCTGTTAGTTAAGACCCCACTAATCAAAGAATATCTAAATGTTGCTGATATAGAGTAGGGTCCTCAATAGTTAACATGCACAGAACAGACAACAGTAACCCTAGTTTAATGTCACCTGCAGTAGTTAGTGAGAGTTGCATTGGATTTATGGGAATAAAAACAGAAGGGCCTCTCACTTTGAGGTACTATTGGTCTTCTTCAAGACAGTAGAATCAAAAATAAAACCAGAAAAGGATGGACAAACACTCTTTCCATTCTTCAGAATATAAATTTATACTCAGTTGTGTGCAAAAAAACTATAATGCTCAACATGCATAACAGCATGGTACTGTATAAGGGAAGGGACTGACTGTATATGAGGAGTTGGGAAGTTGCTGATGGCAGGGGAGTTAGGAGGAGGACTGATGTATTGGGGTTATCTTGTTACAGGGAAGTGCATCTTCAGCTGTTATCTGAGGGTGCCGGCCAATAATTATAGTGAAAAATCCACATAACTAAGTGACCAGAGTTATACAATCCTGTTTGTTCAAATAGTTATGTGGGCACCAGCAGTGAATATTGTTGACTCCTCCTAAACTCCACCTCCAGGATGCTTCTCTCCTGCTCACTTTAGAAATGGCTGGTTACCACCGATATTCTGTGGCACTGCTCGGTTACGTGCCACTGAATAACAGCAACTAGCCCCAAACATGATTTAAATAGGCAAGAACCTCTCTTGCCTGCTTGAACCGTTTTTGAATATCTACCAGTTTGCTGTATTTAGAAAGAGGGTGCACTATTTGGAAAAAAGGTGCATTATTTCAGAAAGAGAGCGCACACTTTTCAGATAGTGGAATTGCCATGCATGTGACTACTGCGCATGCACAAACATGTGAACATGTGTTGTGTATCTGGAAAAGAGCACGCCCTGTGTCTGATATGGTACATCTTCTTTCCATAAAGACCCTGAATCTGTAAACGGGGCCTTTATCGGTAGGTGCCATCGGAAACGGCACCTACCACATTTCAATCAAAGTTAGGCGTCATTTATAGAAATGCACCTAACTCAGCTTAGGTACCGGTAGACATCATAATGTTAGTTGCATGTATATTAGGCCAGGGTTTTCTTGGCCTAATTTACCAGCGCCAAACACAGCCACCTTCTGATGCCTAAGTCATTCCATACCCAAATTCTGCCCCTAACCACACCCACTTTGTGAATAGGCTTGGATAGGCATCTCTGTGTAGGAGTCGGTAGGCACTACACCGATTTCTGCATGGAACTTAAACTAATGTTTTTTAATTGGTTTTAATTTGGCTTTTAATGGCATTTTCAATTATCATGCCATTTAAGCTGATTTGACAATAAATTAAGTTTTGCATACAAATCAGCTAAGTGTCACTAGGCACCCATCCTAGGTGCCATTTAAAGAATCAAGGCCAAAGTGTATACTACCTCAGAGATTATGCAATAGTATTGGCAGTTGACAAAATAGGCAAACAAAAATGTATAAATTGAAAATTCCCCTAAATGACATGGGAAATGACACAAAACATTTCTTGGCTGCTCATCCCAAATATGCACAAGAGAGATTAATATCACTGCCCTTCTGCCAGATGATGTATCCCATACAGCCAGGAATTTATGAGTAGCAACAGCTTGGGTTTTTGTTTTTTTTTTCTTTAAACTAAAATATTTGTGCATTTGGATTTGGATCCCTCATTCACAGAAAAATGGAGTAATATAACAAGGATTATTATGGGCTCCTTTTACGAAATGGTTTAACGTGCGTAATAGAGCGCGCTAGTTTGCCGGCCGTGCTAGCCGCTACAGCCTCCTCTTGAGCAGGCGGTAGTTTTTCGGCTAGCGCGGGGGTTAGCGCTCACTAAAAAGTTGCGTGCGATAAAGCTGCCAACGCAGCTTCGTAAAAGGAGCCCTATATGTTTTTGTTTACTTCTAGAGGTAATTTAACCTTCTGAAAAATTCTTAGTGAGGTTCAATGTAGTCCAGTAGATTTTGCAGTGCTTACTAAACTACTGGAGAAGAAAGGGTGGGAGAGCAGCTTACTCAGGCGCTTCTTAAAATAAAGCAGTGTTTCAGCAAATATCCTGAAAATAGTCATTCTAATCAGCACTTTTAAGTTAGGCAATACAGTGTGGGTAGTGTCCCTAGAGGCGCAAATGTCAAAATACAGCAGAATCAACTTTCAGCTTGAAGAGGGTTGCCCTCCAAATAGTGTTTCAAGAAGAAAATTTTGTTTCCCAGTTATCTGAGATGTCAGCATTATATATGAAGTCAGAAATGCATTACTTGCAATATTTCTGCATAGCAGAAATAAAACACCCTGTGATAATTCCTTTGGGTTCTTATGGTGATCAACTGAGAACTTTTCATGCTGATCTTTGAAGGGCACTGACATTTAGGCACCAAGAATGCATGCAAATGACCAGAATACTAGCATGTATGTATGTGTGTGTGTATACACACACACACATAAATACCAATAATTCAGCTGCATACTCTGCTATAAAATGGCACCTAAATGCTATGGCCCATAGTTTGACTTGGGCATTCATTTGACAGAATCGGGGAAATTCTATAAATGACGGGTAAAGTTATGTATCTACATTGGCACACCTAGCCGATATGCTTAAATTAATTGTTTATTAGACTTAATTGGCATCGATACTTGGCAATTAGCACCTTGTGATTGACATAAATTGCACTTAATTGGATGGTAGGAGCCTAACTTTGGCGTGTTTTGTATTTAGGTGCCTGTTTAGGACTTAGGCACTAGTAGGTACCTAATTTAGATACAGGCATTTAGGCCAAGAACCCTGGCATAAATACGGTGTGCCTAAAAAGATGTCTAGCGACGCCTAAGGCTGCTTAGGTGGTGCTAAGCGTGATTTTATAAGGTGCACCTAACTTTTATACAATCATGCTTAGTGCCCTATTAGTCGCACCTTATTTTTAGGCACAATATATTGAATTGAGCCCATTCTGGTCAGAGTGTGGGCGAGGTACACAGTTACATACATGCTGTAATGGTCTATTGCTTGTGTTTGACTTCTTGCTGTACACAGCTCCTGGGATAATACCATTCTGGGATCCAAAGACCAAGTATCCAGCTTGGGCATCACACTGGGTGCTAGCCTGATTCTATCAGCCTAAATCTCCAAGGTAATATCCTCCTCCTTCTACTACCTATGACAACTAAAACCCATTCACCACTGCTTCTCCAACACTGACTTCATCCAGCTTTGTACTGTCCTGCCTGCACTACTTCAATGAACTATACACCAGCCTACCAGCCAAGGAGCAACACCGGCTACAGAGAGTCCAAAATGTGGTTGTGATTCTGCTAAAGAACCTCAGCCCTTTCAACCACATCTCCCCCACACTGAATCGGGCCCATTGGCTTCTAATACATCTGTGCACCATCTTCAAATAACTAATGTTAGCTTTTAAATGCCTCCACGGCATGACCTCTGACTACATAGTGAGGATGCTTCCAATCTACCACTCTCAGCGGCTTCTCCAATCTCAACTTGAACTCAGGCTGTGCAACCCTCCTGCAAATCGCCTCTACCTAGAAACGGCACAGAAGCAATCATATTCCTACAACATGCCTAAACTATGGAACCAACTCCCTAATTCTAAGATGCCGTTGAATGTAAGCCATGCCAGCTTTCCACACATATTAAAATTAATAAAAATGTGTGTCTTAGACTCGAGGAAATATTATAGGTGCCTACTTTCCTTTAAAGAATAGGCTCCAAATAGATGCCTTTTTGGCATTAGAAAAGGTGCATAAGTACGTAAGTATTGCCTCTGCTGGATCAGACCAGGGGTCCATCGCGCCCAGCAGTCCGCTCCCACGGCGGCCCTCCAGGTCCTTGACCTGTAAGTTCCCTCCACCTGACTTGTTT
Source organism: Geotrypetes seraphini (assembly GCF_902459505.1). Classification (NCBI taxonomy): domain Eukaryota; kingdom Metazoa; phylum Chordata; class Amphibia; order Gymnophiona; family Dermophiidae; genus Geotrypetes; species Geotrypetes seraphini. The sequence goes on from NC_047089.1 coordinate 174,870,196, forward strand.
ATGCCCTAATCCTGAAGTACCTTGTACAGTACCCCCCCTATCTATACCCTGTAATTCCTTTCTCCTTCAAGAAGTCATCCAAGCCCTTTTTGAAACCCATTATTGTACTTTGTCCTATCACCTCTCCTGGAAGCGCATTCCAGGTGTCCACCACCCTCTGAGTGAAGAAGTACTTCCGAGCATTCGTTTTGAATCCGTCTCCTTTCAGTTTTTTTTAGTGCCCTCTTGTTTTTGATGACCCTGCTAGCCTGAAGAATCTGTCCCTCTCTACCTTATCTATACCTTTCATGATTTTATAGGTCTCTATCATGTCCCCTCTAAGTCTCCTCTTTTTCTTGGTAAAGAGCCCCAGCCTCTCCAGCCTTTCGGTATAATCAAGGTTTTCCATGCCCTTAATCATTTTTGTTGCTCTTCTCTGGACCCTCTCGAGTATCACCATATCCTTTTTAAGGTGTGGCGACCAGTATTGGACGCAGTACTCCATATGCGGGCGCACCATCGCTCGATATAGCGGCAGGATAACTTCCCTCGTTCTGGTAGTGATACCTTTTTTGTGATACCTTTTTTGATAACACCCAACATTCTGTTCGCCTTTTTTGAGGCCACTGCACATTGTGCCGCTGGCTTCATCGTTGTATCTACCAATACCCCCAAGTCTTTTTCAAGGTTGCCTTCCCCCAATACCCTCCCTACCATCGTATAGCTGTACATTGGGTTCCCTTTCCCTATGTGCATTTCTCTACATTGAAGCTCATCTGCCATCTATTTGCCTACTCCCCCAGCTTGTTCAGGTCACTTTGTAGATCCTTGCATTCCTCAATAGTTCTGACCCTACTGGAGAGTTTTGTGTCGTCCGCAAATTTTATAACTTTGCACTTCGTCCCTGTTTCCAGGTCATTAATGAATATATTGAACAGCAACGGTCCCAGCACCGACCCCTGTGGGACACCACTCGTGACCCCTTTCCAGTCAGAGTAGTGTCCCTTTACTTCTACCCTCTGTTTCCTGTCCGCCAGCCAATTTTTGACCCATCTGTGCCCCTTATTAGAATTGTCATGATAGATGGTAATGTTATAAATGTTATTTCATATTTAAAATTCTTCTGTAAATTTCCCCTTGCACAAAAGTATATACCGTAACAAGAAGTTGTGCTTTCATGTGATCCGAGAATAGGCATTATGGCAGGGAGGGGGTACAGTCAGAGTCATGAAGTACACACAAGTTATAAAATACTCTTTAGTGAGCCCTCCAAAACCTATTGTACTTACATAATGATGACACCTGCAGGCATAAGGGCATAAGGGCTATTGTTGTGATTTACAGATGGGTACAGTAGGTTTTGGGTGGGTTTTGGAGGGCTCACCATGCAATATAAGCTAGTTATAATGACATTTGTACCTGGGACTTTTAATATGACATTCTGGGGGTCTTTTACTAAGGCGTGCTAGCTGATTAAGCATGCGCAAAATACTAGCACCTGCTAAATGCTAACGTACCCCTTATATTCTATGTACACATTAGCATCTAGCATGCGCTAAATCTGCGTGCCTTAGTAAAAGACCCCCTTCCCTGCAGTAATCCTTCTGCTCTGATGAGGAATGCTCAGCTGTTTGTGAACAGTTTGCTAAGAATCCTATCTGCTTAAACATCTGAAAAATTTTGCCTTTGTGTGTTTTTCAAATGGACGTCTTTATATTTGGGAATGGTCTAAAAAGATAGACATATTTATTTATTCATTCATTTATTAAATTTTTTTTAGCCTGTCCTCCCAAAAGAGCCCAGAATGGGTAACAAGTTTACATACATAATAAGAGTTGACAGTTTGACAATTAGTTGTGAGTTAACATGGGTATTGGGAGTAATTACAAAAAAGAATAGGTTCTGCGACTTCTCCAATTATAGAAATTTATAGAAAATTATAGAAATATTATAGAAATCTCTTGACAATACAGTATTGTGGTTTGGCAATTTCTTGTGGCCAACATAGTTGTGGAAACTATTTACTTTAGCAAGATAGTTTTTGCAGGTTCCCATAGTTGAAAGGACTTTGGTTCACAGGATAAGATATATGGAGGGTCTGGTCCACTTTTGTTTATATGATTGTACTAGGAAAGAGGTGGGTTTTTATCACTTTTCTGAAGTTAAGTAGTTTAGTTAGTGATCTGATAGCAGGCAGGATTTTTGTTCCACAATCTGGGAAGGAAGTTAGAGTAAGTACACTTCCGTGTGCTTTCTAGATAGGGTGGTTTGTGCTGGTGGAGCAGACAGTCTTCTTTCAGTTTGAGATTAATACGATCTTCACACATTGACTACTGTAACTCTTTATATCAGGGCATAATGCAAAAAGAAACATGCCAACTATAACTCATCCAAAACACAGCTATTAACCTCATATATAAGGCAAGGACATATGATCACGTCACTCCTTTACTCCATGAGGCCCAGTGGCTCCCCGTATCGCACTGTTCAACCTATAAAATACATCTGAAAACCTGGCTTTTCTCAAAAAATGTAAGTCTCCCTCCAACTTAGGAATCAAAGAAACTCTTATATCTTGGCATCCCAAGTCCTCTAAATTTTCTTCACACTTCTACCTCTAACCCTCTGTTGTAGTTCCTTCCTATTTCTCCTACTGTAAACCGCGTCGAGCTCTACGAACGTGGAGATGATGCGGTATACAAACCTAAGGATTAGATTAGATTAGATTAGATCTACTCACATTCAAGATCAAACTTACCAACTCACCAGCATTTCTTGATAAATATCTTATCCCTTATGTTTCCCCTTGAGCACTATGATCTAACAGTCAGAACTTGTTTACTATCCTATCCATTAGGGAGCTATTTTACGATATTATGCATAATACTATATTCTCAATCAGAGTCCCCACCCTATAGAATGCTCTTCCACTTGATATCTGACTGGAAGAATCATTGGGCAAATTTAAGACCAAACTAAAAACTTTCTCATTTAGAGACACATTTCTAACCTAAGAATGGACAATTCCTCTAACCTTCTTATTCCATTCACAAGAATGAATACCAACCACTTTTAAGAAGCGCTATCCCCCCTCTATGGTTTTTCCCTTCCCATTTACCACCCTTTAATTTTTATTTTATCTCGATATATTTTGCTCTCACCTCCCTCTTGATCCACTTGTTTTTGTTTGTTATGTCTTACTCATTTTTTATCTTACTATTTTTTATCTTGTTTTAATTTTAATTTTTTTAGCATTGTGACCGTCTAGTTACTAGAATATCAAGTGTTGAATACTTGGAAACTTGGATCTTAGAGGTTAGTTTGGGATATAAGGACCTAAACGTCTACATAGGTCATTCTCAAAAAATATATATATCTTGTGGCAGGGAAGCCCCTATCACTGGCTCAAAATCTGCTTTAAACCTTGCCATTAAAGAAAATGTGCCTATTCCTAAGCCAAGAAACCTACCCATCAACTCTGTTCCCAGTACTAAGATCAGACAGGCAAGGCAGGGCAGAATAGAGAGGGGATGGCAGAGAAAAACAGAATACCTGTTCCAAGCCCCTATAATTCTTTTTATAAACCATCTGTTAATTCTCAGGTTAAACCTGTGGTCAAGTAAGCTGACCCAGCAAGGGTTAAGGAAAGGGGTGGAACTGACAGGCAGAACGTGCTTAGAGCACAAGTGAAAGTTTCACAGCAGGATAAATCCAAGCCAGCTGAGAACACACACAGGCAATAAGGAACCTGGAGGGAAAGACGTTCCTCACAGGACAGGGAACCGAAGGCTAGAAGCTCTGTCTTACTGCCTTCTGCTAGGAAACCTCCTGTCCCAAAGCACAGCCATGCTGACAAAACTTTGCTTCCCAAGCAAAGGCTAACTGGAAGAGAAAGGGTCCTTGTGCAGGGCTAGCCAAACACTGCTCCAGAGGATAGCTTGTATCCAGCTTCAGAGAGTGAGGAATCTCTTATGGAGGTAGAGGGAGTTGTCTCTGAGGGGAATGAAATGGAATGCAGCTCAGAAGCCCTAAACTATGGGGTCCTTTTACAAAGGTACGGTAGCAGTTTAACACGCAGAATACTGCGCATTAAACCGCCTGCCGCGCTAGTACCTAACGCCTCCATTGACGAGGCATTAGGATTTTGGGCTGCCACGGGGGTTAGCATGTGATGAAATGTCCGACGTGCTAACCCCTGTAGCGCGCCTTGATAAAAGGAGCCCTAAAGGTCTGAATGCAGCATGAGTCAGTAAGGTATTGTGTGGGGGGAAGGGAATGAAAGTTTGTTCTATAACAATGGTCTAAAGTACTTAAAAGAAACATTTCTGTCCTCATGAAGGACTGTAAGAAATGAGTGTTTGATGTGTGAATGTGAGAATTGGTTAGCAGCAGAAATTAAACCATAATCCCTGTATGCAAGCAAAGTATAATGAGTGGGGGAGGAGTTAAAGCTAACTAACGTTAGAAGAAGAAACAAAGCCCTGAGTTGATTCAGTGACCTGACATTTTCACATTCCTGATAGTGGGAACTTTTGGGAGGGGAATCTTAGACCATTATAAGAAGGCTGGATGGTTCCCAGTCTACTGCCCAGAAATAAGAAGGGTCAGTGGGATGTTCATACTTCAGGCAGTCAGGTGGGGAGAATTTCCTGAAGAAACAGTGGGCTAAACACAGTAATTGTGCCCAAGTCTAGAAGGCATGGAACTAAAGTCCAGGGCCGACTGGTCCACAGGGACTCTTTTATAAAAGTTCTTGAAACCAGAATAATGCCCAGAACTATGTAAAGCATGGCAGCAGAACTGTGAGAAAGAAACCCTGTTTAAAGGGAAATGTTTTTGTTTTTCTTTCCTGATTGATGCAAGCAGTAGTTGTAAAAGAGGACTTTGTGATAAATCTTTTCCAATTATCATCAGCCGGTGTGGCTGTATTAGAACCAGTGCAAACTAAACTGGATAATAAAACTTGAACTAGAAATTATTGGTGGAAAGTTATTTTTTTTTCTTTTCTTTTTCTTTGCTGTGCTTATTCCAGAGTGGTCCTCCAAAGAGCGCTAATACTTGTGCCTGGGGCAGGAGCCGGGTTGCCAGCGCTAGACTTACCCCTGGTCCCGTCACAATATATATAGATGTCTTGCTGTTTTGAGAATGGACATTTTCTCTACTGGATTTCCAAAAATATCCAAACCCAGACATTCTATTGAAAATGCCCCTCCACGTGTGTATATTTTAGTCCCATCCCTTATGCTTTTCATAAAGCTGGTTTAAATGCTTGTCCCTAGAGAGCCCAAAACTGCACATAAATGATACTGATCTATAATTTGCCCATGCTCCAGCTAGACTTGGCTCATGTGTACACCAACCTTCACTCTGCACATAATCACATTTAGGTATCAGTTTACAGAACAGGTGGAGTATTGGCATTTATACATATAGGAGCACATGTACTACAAATAAACCCTTTACTAAAAACCAAATAATAAATATATCTATAAAGCAATTGTTGACATAGATAAATTATGCATAATAAATATAAATATATATACTTAATGAATATATTTCAGTCTTTATTAATTTTATGAACTACAAAAAAATATATTAAAAGCTATACACATAAACATAATCTGACAAATGATAAAACAACAAACCAAAAAGAGTGCATAATAGTCTTTGTGCAAAAACAAACAGACAAAGATTGCTCTATTCAAGTCAATGAGCTGTAGCATACTTATCTTGAAGCAATCCAAACACATACGAATAAAATCTTGGGACAAAAATCATGAGTAAGATCCAAAATGGCAGATGAAACTTGTAAGTACACAGTTCAAGGTTCAAAGTTCAAAGTGCAAAGTGCAGAGTCACGTGCAAAAAAATCTATATGCAACCAAAACATAGTTGCAAACTAAGCAGTGTAAAGTGCAAAGTCGATACTGATAAGCCCTCCACATGAAGTAGTGAATAAGATCCTCCTCCAAAGGCACAGAACAGAACAAAACAGGACAGCGAAATAACTTCTTTTCTTCTCTCCTCCTTAACACAGGCCGTGTTTCGAAACTTTCTTTTTCAAAAGGAAGAATGAAGCGGGCAGGAAATCAGAGCAAGGTCTGTCAGAAAATGAACTTGCAGTAACAACGCTAACTGCTTCTTTTGCAACTATGTTTGTTTTGGTTGCATATAGATGTTTTTGCACGTGACTCTGCACTTTGCATTTTGAACTTTGAACCTTGAACTGTGTACTTACAAGTTTCATCTGCCATTTTGGATCTTACTCATGATTTTTGTCCCAAGATTTTATTTGTATGTGTTTGGATTGCTTCAAGATAAGTATACTATATCTCATTGACTTGAATAGAGCAATCTTTGTCTGTTTGTTTTTGCACAAAGACTATTATGCACTCTTTTTGGTTTGTTGTTTGATCATGTTTGTCAGATTATGTTTATGTGTATAGCTTTTAATATATTTTTTGAGGTTCATAAAATTAATAAAGATTGAAAAAAATGGTATTGGAACCCACTAGGGCCCAGGCGATCCTGGACCTGGTACTCACCAACGGGGATAGCGTCTCGAAGGTCTCGGTAGGAGATACGCTAGCCTCCAGCGACCACAACATGGTGTGGTTTTACCTCAGGAAAGGTTTCCCTAGATCAAACACGAAAACAAAAGTACTCAACTTCCGAGGCACTGACTTCGAATGCATGGGAGATTTTGTCCACCGGACACTGCAGAACCAAGCTACGACCAATGATGTGGAAGCTATGTGGTCATCCCTGAAATCTACCATACATGAAGCGACAAGCCTCTACATTAAATCAGTACACAAACGGCGTAGAAACAACAAACCCCAATGGTACTCCGCAGAAATCTCGTACCTCGTCAAGGAGAAGAAAAAAGCATTTATTTCCTACAAACGAACGGAGACTAGGGAAGCTAAACTAGAACATAGGGCGAGGTCTGCAGCGGTCAAAACAGCAGTCAGGGAGGCCAAACTTCGAGTGGAAGAGACTCTGGCAAAGAACATGAAGAAAGGGGACAAATCCTTCTTCAGGTATATTAGTGATAGGAAAAAGAACACAGACGGGATAGTACGCATTAGAAAACCAGATGGGAACGGTGCAGAATCAGATTCCGATAAAGCAGAACTACTGAATGAATACTTCTGCTCGGTCTTCACCTGCGAGGCACCGGGGCACGGTCCGCAGTTGCAGGCAAGGCCCAGCGTGGAAGACCCGTTTCAGAATTTTGAGTTCACACCTGGCGACATCTACTACGAACTGGCAAGACTCAAGGTGAACAAAGCCATGGGATCGGACAATCTACACCCCAGAGTGCTCAGTGAGCTGCATGATGTCCTGGCAGAACCGCTATCAGGACTCTTCAATCTCTCCCTAAGTTCGGGGAGAGTCCCTATAGATTGGAAAACAGCTAATGTCGTTCCACTGCACAAAAAGGGTTGCAGGGCAGAGGCTGCAAACTACAGACCGGTGAGTCTCACATCAATAGTATGCAAACTCACGGAAACACTAATCAAACGTAAATTCCCTCTGGAATTTATAAGATATAATACTATAAGCAAGATTTTTCAGGTGTGTTTGGACTTTTTTTTTTTTTTATCAAGCCTGACACCCAGCATGATGAGAAATAATTCTATCACATTTTCTTGGTCTCAAACTTCATTTATTGGTACTTCAGGATCTTCTCCCCATCTTCTCTTTTACCACTATGTCCAGTTTGCATGCATCTCACATGAGATTTGGGAAGTGATCTTTTAAGCTGCAAACAGTAACACTACAGTTTAAAGTTAACTACTAAAGGAAAATAAATAGGATTTCTTGAAATTATTCAAAAATCATTTTGGCAAAGGACAAGCAAGGTTTACATTATTAAACACACACACATACACATGATTAGTCTTTAAAAATGTTTAGTTTGAGGGATAATTTTAAAGTTGTCAAAACACTGTTTAGTTGAGGTGCATCAACCTTGAAAGCAGAAAAACCACATTTTGTTAAAACTCTAGACTGCAGAACAAATGATTGAAGGTTGCATGTTATAACACATGATTACAGCAACATAGTTTCTTAAAATCACATTCAGGGACAACTTGTCAGGTTGTAGAATGGATAAGAACCATGTGGGTGGCAAGTGGGAAGTGCAGTCCAGAGTAAATTCAACAGAAACATTAATAGCCAAATAATGTGGAAGATGTAATAAACATGTGTAAGTTTTAATTGTTGCAGTTGTCCAAGTCCAAGTAGAACCAACATTTCAGCCATGATGCTATGGCTTTCTTCACATCTTGAAGAAAGCCACAGCATGATAACTGAAATGTTAGTTCTACCTACCTAGAGGTGAACAACTGCAACAATTATGATGCTAGCTGCGGAAGCCTAAGAGAATATGTATGTGTTTCTTTTTCCCAAAATTAGGGGGTAGATATTAAGTTGTGACAAAAGTTATGCTTTTATCTTACCTTAATTTCCCACAGGAGTGGCAAGTCTGTGGTATCTCAGTACTGCAGGTTAATCCAGGGGCATTGGAATGCATTTTTGTTTAGGGGTGCCCAAGCTCCACCATCCAAGCTCTGCCCTAGGCCCCGCCCAAGCTCCACCCCAGACCCTACCCCCATAATAATAGTACTACAAGGGCTGTTCAATTTATTTATCTGAGTATGAAATAAAGTAGCAAGCATGTTGAAAAAGTGTGCATATTTTGACATGTCTCAAGGTTTCTCATGCACAGTTGCGGCTCAGTGCGAGTCTAATATTCCAAGAGACACGATGTCAGGTGAGTCCTTGTGTGAATCAAGTAAGAAACTGCTAGATTTGGAGCACTGCTCTGTGATAAAATTTCTCACAAAAGAAGGGAAAAAGCCAAAGGAGATCCATGAACGCATGACTGCACTTTATGGTGAGCCTGCCCCATCATCGTACAAAGTAAAATTTTGGAGATAGAAAGTCTATTGAAGATGACCCTCACACTGGACAGCCTGTGAAAACAATTTCCTCAAAAATGTGCAAGAAAATCAAGGATTTAATTTTGTCAGACAGATGAATTAAGATTTCTCAAATAGCTGAAGAAATGGGCATTTCAGCATGTACAGTTTAGAAAATAATTCATGAACAGTTGGGCATGTCCAAGGTTAGTGCAATATAGGTTCCAAGAATGCTGACGCTATGTCAAGGTCATGAGGCTGTCAGGAGAACTTGGAGATGCTCCGTGAAGATCAAGTCAATTCTTTTCATCGTTTGGTGACCGGAAATGAGACTTGGGTCTATCACAGAAATCCTGAATTCAAAATGGAGTCAATGCAGTGGAAGCACAAGCATCCCCCATCCCAAAAACATTCAATACTGAAACATCTGCAAGCAAAGTCATGGAAACTGTCTTCTGGGATGAAGAAGGACTTTTACTTCTGGAGTTTATGCCATACAAGACAACCATAAACATGGAGAGTTACGCCTGCAAAGGAGTCAATCAAGGAAAAAAGACGAGGCTGCATCTTCACAACATTGTGCTGGTGCACATGTCACAGCAATCACAGGCTGCCATCTGAGAAAGTGGGTTTCAGCAGTTGAACCATCTACCCTACAGTCCTGATCTAGTACCCTCAGATTATTTCCTGTTCCGAGTTTTAAAGAAATCTCTCCATTGACAGTGGTTTTCAAGTGATGAAGATGTCAAGGAAGCAGTGATGTCCTGGTTTGAAGGTCAAAGAGAAAAAATATTTCAAAGGAGTTAAAGTCATTGCAGGAAAAGTGGATGAAGAGTATGGAGCTATGAGTGAACTATTTTGAAAAATAAAACAAAAATATTTGGAAAACTCTTTTCTTTCCTACAGAGGTAGATCAATTATTGAACGCCCCTCTTAATTATAATGCAATTTCTTTCATTCATTCTTCATATACACACAATATAATCTCATTAACAATATATAATAGTAACCACAAAATTAAACTATACAAAACACACTGAAACATCTGCATTCCTTAATGCCATGTACTGAAATGAGTTTTTCCTCTCTTTCTCTCTCTTAAAGCAGCTTACACAAGAAGGCTAAGCAGCTCCATTTTACCTCTATTTAAAATGTAATAAAAATCACCCAGATTGCCACCTAGAAAATCCTTTCCTTTCTCAGCCCCCTATTACTTCTGCTTTAATAGGAATTCCATCTACTCGTTTAACAATGTTTAATTCAGCTGTACCATTCCATATCTAATTAACTCAAAAAGATGCACATGGCACCTTAAAAATTAAAATTGTCATGCTACTAAAATATTTCTTTTACTACTGATATGAGGGCTATAAACAATGTTTGGGACAGCCCCCTCATGCTCTACAACCCCCTCCCCTATGCTCTTCTCTATAGCCCCCCATGTTTTCCAGGCCCCCCCCCCCTCTCATATGCTGTCTTCTAAACACGCTCTGTGTTCTCCAGCCCATCCCCCCCCCCCGTATTGCGCAAAATATAATGATAGCAGAAATACATTTCAAAAATTGACATATTACAATCTTTACACTATAGGTTAACAAATGCCAATGAAACAAAATTTGGGTCAGGACAGTATGCATCAGTTATGGTCCCCAACATTTAACAAAAATATAATAAAATTGGTCCAATAAAAAGATATCACCTTATTTCCATTTTCATTATTTTTTAATGTTTATTAACACAGATACCACACTACTTCATCATAGCAGTGAGGATGCCGTGATAAGAAATAGCACAGTACAGGGTTTTAAGGATGACCTGGATAGGTTCCTGGAAGACAAAGGGATTGAGGGGTACAGATAAGAGCAGTGGAAGGTTTAGAGATAACTGTAGAGGTAGGCAATAAAATTAGTCAGGGACCTCTGACCAGGCAATATGCCTGATGGGCCGCCGCGTGAGCGGACCGCTGGGCTGGATGGACCTCTGGTCTGCCCCGGCGGAGGCGACTACTTATGTACTTATGTACTTATGAATGGAGTGGCCCTGCAATGCCTTTATCTTTGTTTTGCCGCTACATTTTTGGGGGGAGGGCTATGACACCCGTGGCTCCCCCCCACTCTGACACCTATGGGTTAATCACTCCTGCAATATATTAATAACACAGCTTGCGATCAACTGTATACTGTACACTGCCCTATTCAAATTGCCTGAAAGCATCAGGCCACAAAGGGAAAGGGGATGGAACTTGATATACCACTTTCCTGTTATTACAATCAAAGTAGATTACATATTATAGACATAAGAACATAAGAATAGCCTTACCGTTCTCATAGTGGCCAATCCAGGTCCCTAGCACCTAGCCAAAACCCAAAGAGTAGCAACATTCCATACTACTGATCCAGGGCAAGCAGTAGCTTCCCCATGTCTTTCTCAATAACAGACTATGGACTTTTCCTTCAGGAACTTGTCAAACCTTTCTTAAAACCAGCTACGCTATCTGCTCTTACCACAACCTTTGGCAATGCGTTCCAGAGTTTAACTATTCTCTGAGTGAAAAAATATTTCCTCCTATTGGTTTTAAAAGTATTTCCCTATAACTTCATCGAGTCGTTGTAATTTTTGATGGAGTGTAAAATCGATCCACTTGTACCCATTCTACTCCACTCAGGATTTTATAGACTTCAATCATATCTCCCCTCAGCCATCTCTTTTCCAATCTGAAGAGCCCTAACCTTTTTAGTCTTTTCTCATATAAGAGGAGTTCCATCCTCTGTATCATCTTGGTCACTCTTTGAACCTTTTCTACTGCCACTATATCTTTCTTGAGATAAGGAGACCAGAATTGAAAACAATACTCCAGGTGAGGTTGCACCATGGAGTGTTACAGAAGCATTAAAACACTCATAGTCTTGTTAACCATCCCTTTTAAAATAATTCCTAGCATCTTGTTTACTTTTTTGGCCACCGCTGCCCTGATTGAAAAATGGGCCCACCGCACAGTCTTGGCCCCTGATATCATCAAAGCGCATGTGCAATGATGTCACATACATGTGTGGTGAAACCCTTAGCCAGCTCAACACTGCTGGTACTGCCTGCTCTGCTCTCCCAGCCTCTTGCTCCCCCACTGTGGCTCAAAATGGCTATAAACTGCCGCAGATCTGGTGCAATCACCAGATCCAACAACAGGCCCATGAACAGGTCTAGAGGTGACCCCCCTGGTAAAAATAATGATAACCCTGGTCACATTATTTTGTACTTGGGGAAATGGAAAGTTAACGCCTCAGACCATTGGTCCCAGGCAATATCTTAAAGCGTTATTTCCCCTCCCCCCTACCCTCAATGTCTTCTCCATATTCTTCTTCCCAATAGTCCTCCAATATCTGATCCCTTCTTTTGATAGCCTTCTGTATCTGATCTTCCCCAAATGGTCCCCTCCTCCTCCCTAACCTTTCTACATTCTGTAGGCCTCTCACAGACCTATTTTGTTAATCCCTAGTGCAGGGGTGTCCAACCTGCGGCCCCAGGGCTGCATGCGGCCCAGTGAAGTATTTTGTGTGGCCCCAATCGAGGGCGATGCAGTGTTTTCCTTTGCTGCCTCTGGGTGTTTACCGTCTTGCCAGCTCCCTCCTGTGTCTTTGTGCGGCCTCAGAAACATTTTTTTCGGCCAATGCGGCCCAGTGAAGCCAAAAGGTTGGACACCTCTGCCCTAGTGTCTAGTGGGCACAGGGCAAGAGCAATCCCCAATCACTTTTACCCCTGCTGGCACCTGGTTCAAAATGGCACCAGCAGCCCCTGGCAACAGTCTCACAGTCAAGATGCCAAAATGAATCAAAAGTTGTTATTAAATACTAAAACTTATGAAAAGGTTAAGGAAAAATATCATAACTTGAATATGTGATCTGATAATTTATTGCTTCAATGAGTGTAGAAAAAATGGCACATTCCACTGTCCTTTTAATTCAACATACTTCTACACATAAAATCTTTGAATCTATTACCTGATACTCTGCAACATTTTTATTCATATATTTTTATTAATGTATTCATGGCAAAGACAAGATTTAAACTTGAAATAATATTAGAGGGACTGTGCAATAGAAACTTTGAAATGTATTTTTCAACATCTTTCTTGCATGTCATCAGTTATTTTACTTATACTGGTTTAATTTTAATTGTATATACAGTATGTATGCAACAGTTCAAAGAGGCCTTTTGATCCATACAACATGGAGGTCCAATCTTAGGGATGAGGAGATGGGGAAAAGAATTGATGAAGAAGGGATGCTCAAAGGTTTATAGAGCTGGCTGTGGAAAGTGAATTACTAGTGACTTGTTAGAGATACATGGGTTGCCTCATTTTTTCCAAATCCCAATAGAAAACTCTAGATTGCAAACATTTTCGTGCAAAAATGTTTCCAGATGTGGAAGATTGCAAAGTTCCTGGTTACTATGAGGTGCATGTGTTCTTGATTCTGGCAATCAGCTCAGAATGGATCAGTAGTTACATCCTGTTCAGGAGAAACTGCCAGGAAATACTCTTCACTGTTCCTAGCAGCCAAGAGCCAGGTGATTCAGAGAACGCAGAAGTCTGTTCTCCTAGGTTTCAAATGAATGGTTTTCTTATGCTTTAAATAAGGAACTGTAGATGAGGGAGACACTTTCAATGACTGTCTATTTCTTTTAATGAAGTCTTTTGCTGTCATGTTCATGTCAGATGCATTGTAATGAGTTTCCCCTGTGAAAAGAGCACATTATGAATCCACGCGTGAGACAGCTTTTTTCTTCATAGCTCCTAAAATTTGGAACGATTTACTGCCCATTATAACAGCAGGAACCTCTTAATAAATGAAAGACGCTATTAAAAATTCACCTTTTTAATCTAAGATTTAGCATCCCCTCTTGAGGATGGAAGGCCTATGTGTCACAGATGAAGGGTCTATACCAGTGTTTTGCAAGCTGTGTGCCGCAGCACACTAGTGTGCCCTAGGAGATTCCAGGTGTGGCATCAGACACCAGGGAGAAGGAGAGGCACCAGCGCTGGCTGACTGCCTACAGGACATGCCTCTTGCAGTGAGAGGTATATCCTGTAGGCAGTCAACTGGCGCCAGCGCCTCTCCTCTTCCCTGGCATCTCTCCTCCTTTACGCTCCTTTTCTTTTTCAGCATCCCCCCCCCCCCCCCGGTGTCTCAAGGCCCCATCTGGAGGGCCTCCGTGCATGTGCGGATGTCGATGTGATGATGTCACACATGTACATGATGTCATTGCGTCGACATCTATGCCCTCGAGTCGCCGCCCCCAAGTTAGTGTGCCACCGGTTCGCAAAGTTTGCAAGACACTGGTCTATGCTGTCTATGCTGATGTAATTCACTATTCCCTTTACCTGTAATTTGTAGTGAACGAGTACTTTTCTGTTTACTTATGGAGTTCCTTTTATCCGCATAGTCTGCAATGGTGGTATGTGACATTAACATAAAATTTTATTTCTATCCCACGATAGCTTGCAGTTCAATGCGGGTAACAAATAATAAAAGAAACTATTCATGTACAGTGAATTACAAGTATAACTCACACAATTAATAAAGGCCAAATCAACATAGACATAAACATGAGTTACGGTACTCTAAGGATACCCTTTGAAAGTGTAATACTATAATGAGATCTATAGTTAGCTAAATGGACTTTTAATTCCACTTCCAGTTTTGTTTGGCCTATGGACAGAGTTTGTTTACTGGATTCTTGTACAAGGTGAGATATAACCTACCCAAAAGAGGGTTAGAAGATCCATATATTAATTAAATGATGTTTTAATTTCTTTTTCTTTCTACAAAATGTGGACCTTTTAGCATCTATTAATGCATGTTGTTTACCGGAGTCTGTCATAGGGGAAAACACCCTCCAGGGATTCAAGACAAAGTTAGACCAAGTTCCTGCTGAACTAGAACGTAAGTAGGTAGGGCTAGTCTCAGTTAGGGCGCTGGTCTTTGACCAGAGGGCCGCAGCGTGAGTGGACTGCTGGGCACGATGGTCCACTGGTCTGACCCAGCAGCGGCATTTCTTATGTTCTTATGTCACATGCTATGCAATAGGACTTATTCATTAATAAGATGGTCATTCTTTATAGATCACCTAAGCTTAATTTGTTGGGATAATGCACACCAAGTATGGGTTAAATAATGGCAATTGTTGTCAAACAATACTAGTGTAAGTCTACATTTACACATCTAACTTTAAGCATGAGCATTTACACTAGTTCAATGGCTGGTGTAAATGTTTGCACCTAACTGTAGATAGAATGTAAATGCTAGTATGCTATAACTTATTTATTTTAGGTATTTATATAACGCCTATTAAGCTTATCTAGGCAGTTTATACTCAAGCATTTTCCCTCTCTGTCCTGGTGGGCTCACAATCTATTTAATGTATCTGGGGGCAATGGAGGATTGAGTGACTTGCCCACGGTCACAAGGAGTAGTGTGGAATTTGAACCCACAACATCGGGGGCTGTGGCTGCAGCTCTAACCACTAGGCCACAGCTAGGCACACCTCTTACCCTCCCATGCTCCTCCTAGGTCTGTGTTCCCTTTGAAGTTGCATGCTCTGGATTTTGGCCCTAATTCTATAAATGATGCCTAACCTTTGGCGTCAAGAAATGCAACTGTCAATCACCTGCTAGATGCCGTTTAAAGAATCATGCCTAGCGGCGCCTAAGCAGTTTTAGGCACTAGTAGGTGTTGAAACCTTAGGCGCACTTCCATTTATTTCAGGATCTTTTTGGCCTAAATGAGGGCGCCTAAGTCAAACCATGTCCAGAATTTGCTCCTAACAATGCCTTGAAGTGATAAGGGTGTCAGGTCAAAAGCGCGCTGGGACAAAGGCACGCCCAGACAATTGAGCGCAGTGCGGAGGCGCACGCCGCTCAAAATTACTGATTTAGGGGGCCGACGGGCGGGGCGTGGGGGGGAACCCCCCCACTTTACTTAATAGACATCGTGCTGCGTTGGGGGGGCGTTGGGGGGGTTTGGGGGGTTGTAACCCCCCACATTTTAATGAAAACTTCACTTTTTCCCTGTTTTTAGGGAAAAAGTTAACTTTACAGTTAAATGTGGAGGGTTACAACCCCCCAAACCCCCCATAACGCCGGCACAATGTCTATTAAGTAAAGTGGGGAGGTTACCCAACAAAACCCCCCGTCGGAGCCCCTAAAAACTGTAATTTTCTTTGGCGCGCGCCTCCATCTTGCGCTCAGTTGTTGGCACGCGCCTTTGTCTTTTGCGCCGTTGTCTATGAACCAGTGATAAGCGCCAACCGAGTTTAGGCGCCTACTAGCGAATTCATTTTTATATGGATTTTAATTGCTTTTTTAATGGCACTTTTCAATTAATGATGCTGATTAAGCTTAATTGAATAATTAAGTTAGGCGCCCAGATCAGCTAGATGTGTCGATCTAGGAGCCTAAATTCAGGTGGGGTTAATAGAATTTGGGCCTTTGTGCATGTGATTTATGCAATACTGACTATGGTTAGCTACATGCTTCACTGCTAATTAGTGCTAAAGAAGAACACCAGATTCATCTGGTGTGATATAACATTAGCTGAGCTGATGTCACCAGCTGGTAATATTTATTAAATGATGGTGTGGGTAAAATGGGAAGGGGAGGGGGGCAAAGGGTGAGGGGAATATATGAGGTGTTGTCAAGGGTCTGTAGAATAAGAATTGACAAGTTTATAAGAGGAGGTAAGAAAGGGTTAATAGAGCTTGTAAGAAAGAAAAATGATTAGGGAGGTTTCTAAGGTGATGGGGTGGAGCAGTCACGTGATTGGTTCGATGTTGTGGCAGTCTGGAGTGAATTCAGTGAGGAAAGAGGAACAGTAGAGTAGTCTCTTCAGGAAAAGATTATCCCTCCCTCCCTCCCATTTGTGCTGGTGTTATGTTTTGTGTCAGTGTTGTGGGGTGGGGTGGGTGGTGTACATGTTATATATCGACTTGGGTGGGTTTGGTGGAGCTTATGGGGTTGGGGGGAGGTGGTTGCAGCTTTGGGTGGGGCGGAAAATGGGGTTTGGCCCAGTTGTATCTGGGAGATGAGCAGTTAATAAATAAATAAATAAATGTAACACTCGTAGGCGATACTGCTGCGAAGGGAAGCATGGCCTTGCGTCACCATGGGTCATGTTTGGGGGGAGGGGAGGGGAAGCATGGCCTTGTGTCACCGTGGCTCATGTTTGGGGGAATGTTATAAATTTAAAGACTTAAAAGGAGCTAGTTTTGACACCGAATAGCTCCCTGGGGGTGTGTGAAATATGCATTAGGGGTTTGTTGGTTTTTGGACACAGATTGTATTGGAAGTGGAGATAATATTCAGACACATAATAAAGCTGCGGCCAAATATTTCTTCCAATAAAACTGAGTTGTGTGATTATTGATTGATGGTGATTAGCTTTCAGTTGCAGGTGACGGAAATGCGAATGCTAATGTTATTAGTACCAATTAAAACCAATTAAAGCCAATTCTATGCGCTTCACTCTTCTCCCTCAATTTAGGCCCTTCCTCTAGTCCTCCCTCTGGCCCTCTTTTAACCCTCTTCACTCTGTAAGTCGCCTAGAGCCTGAATAAGTATGAGCGACACACAAATGGAAGATTAGATTAGAATATTAGAATAATGTCAATTAAAGCTAATTAATTTATTAAGTTATGCACGCAACTAATCCATTTCCTTCCCTGAAAATGGCACATTACACTGCCTCTGATGCTATTTTTATTTTCAAATCAGGACATTGCACAGTGTCATTTATTCACAGCCTATCTAATATGTGTAGGAGTGTTATAGTTTTCTTGTTTTTCGGAATCTGGATTTCTAGTCCAGAGAGTCCATGAAAGGTGGAGGAAGAACCCCGAGGATGGTCTCCCTCATCATCATTCAGCAAAGAACTAGAACGGTGCCCCTCTGGCATTTATCTAAAGAGAATTGGACACTTGTTCAGAGGAGTTGTGTTATTTTCTCATTAAAGGGAATGAGGTTTGTGTCTATCCTAAGATCCTTGGTTTAATGTATTTGTTACTTTCTTAACATTCATTATACTCACAAATGTATTTGAAGCGATATATGCCTCAGGGAATTCATCTCATCAGGCAGCTAAGGAGCTGAGCTAATTAAGTGAGGATGATATTCAAAGAACATATGCATCTAATTTTGAGAGTTATGCTACTGTATTTGTCTATAGCAATTTATTATGGCTGAAGCATAAAACAGCTTGAATTGAAAGCCTTTTTAAAAATAATTTTCCAAGTGTGAAAGCCAAGGATGATGGAGGCAATTTAACTGGTTGAGAGGTTACCGAAAATCAACAAAGTTGACCAGTGGAAACCATTAGCCGCTGGGATCTTTCTGAGTAGATTGGGAGTTGCAGCATATTTAGCATGCTGTCTGAAGATATTTCCACTGTTGCTTTATTTTAACATTGTTATTATACCATTAATTTATCACATTTGTCATGGTTCTGAGGCAGTCTGTGGAGTACAGAACTATAAAATATAAATGTTTAAATTCATTTGCAGATTAATTTCATTTAAGAAGAATTTTTACAAGGCACCCAAATAAGGTGATGGACAAATTGGGGGAAATTCAATATAGGTCACTAAAAGTTAGGCACCCGTAAACTGGCTGCTAAGCTAATATTCTTAAACTAATTTTTTAGCCCATTACATTAACGGGTGCTAGAATAGATGTGTAGACTTTTAGCACAATGGGTGTTGAGGTGTTTCTTTCTTTCTTTCTTTCTCTGTCCCTGCCCCCAGCACACCCCTCCCCCAAATCAAAGCAAGATCGCTCCCTGCACCCCAGCACACCCCTCTCCCCAAACCAAAGCAGGATTGCTCCCTGACCCCCAGCATACCCCCCTCCCCAAACCAAAGCAAGATTGCTCCCTGCCCCCTAGCACACCCCTCCCCCAAACCAAAGCAAGATTGCTCCCTGCCCCCTAGCACACCCCTCTCCCCAAACCAAAGCAGGATTGCTCCCTGCCCACCAGTACACCCCTAGCCCAAACCAAAACAAGATCGCTCCCTGACCCCCAGCATACCCCCTCCCCAAACCAAAGCAAGATTGCTCCCTGCCCCCTAGCATACCCCCCTCCCCAAACCAAAACAAGATCGCTCCCTGACCCCCAGCATACCCCCCTCCCCAAACCAAAGCAGGATTGCTCCCTGCCCACCAGTACACCCCTAGCCCAAACCAAAACAAGATCGCTCCCTGACCCCCAGCATACCCCCCTCCCCAAACCAAAGCAAGATTGCTCCCTGCCCACCAGTACACCCCTAGCCCAAACCAAAACAAGATCGCTCCCTGACCCCCAGCATACCCCCCTCCCCAAACCAAAGCAAGATTGCTCCCTGCCCCCTAGCACACCCCTCCCCCAAATCAAAGCAAGATTTCTCCCTGCCCCCCCTCCCCAAAGGGGATCAGCACAGCTTACCACCGCTCCTTCACACAGGATTATCCCCTTCCCCCCATGTGCGCTCTCTCACTCAAACTGTGACAGTTTCTGTCAACTTCGCCCTCACTGGGCCAATCTCATTTGCCTCTGCTCCTGGACCGTTCCGACCCCCTCTGTCACTCACAAACAGAGACAGTCTGTTCCCTCAGAACATGACTGTCTCTCCTCACCGGTTCTCCTTCCAGAGGGTCACGCCCACCTTCCGACCACGGCCGTCTCTCCCTTCCTTCACCCTTGCCCTTTGCTCTCAGAAGGCACGGCAGTGTACTGCGCATGAGGAGTCAAAAGGCCCACGGGCATGGAATTTCATTCTGTGCATGCGTTACTAAGGCTTTTATTATCTTTCAAAATGGGAACATATTCCATCACTGTGCACAGGGAACAGGTAAAAGAACCTAATAGGAATAGGAGGGAACTCCCTGAAGCAGCCACTCGTTGGTGAAACAAGGGCCTTGTTGGATTTGGATACCGGTTCCTTATCTTTACTCTAAATGCCAAATATGCAGGAAGATCATTGCGTCGGATCACAATCCTGGCTCTATTAACAGCTGTGAAGATAAGTAAACTTTTCCTTAGGTTCTTTTACCTGTTCCCTGTGCACAGTGATGGGATATGTTCCCATTTTGAAAGATTGCTTTTTTAAAAAACAGCGGAGTTGTTTGCCCATGATTCAGAATAAGAACGGCTGAAAAACTCATTGGGTTGCCGTCTGCATATGAAACAAAGTTGAGGCTTTTTCTCCACTGTAAGGAAATGGTTTTTCAGTGGGCATTTCCATCACTTGGCTAATAACATTTCTTGATTGTAGGTTGATTTATATATTGTTATTATTATTATTTTGCTAGAGTCATTTAAATGCCTATGTAATATAAATGTGCATGAGTCGAGTCTCTTTCATTTGAGAGGAAGCTTTGGAATGAGAGGGCATAGGATAAAGTTAAGAGCTGATAGGCTCCAGAGTAATCTGAGGAAATACTTTTTTTACGGAAAGGGTGGTAGATGCGTGGAACATTCTCCCAGAAGAGGTGGTAGAGACAGAGATTGTGAATACAAAAGGGCCTGGGATAGGCACGTGGGATCTCTCAGAGAGTGAAAGCGATAATGGTTACTGTGAATGGGCAGACTAGATGGGCCATTTGGCCTTTATCTGCCGTCATGTTTCTATGTTAGGTACAATGAAGGGTGAAATATTAAATTCAAAATAAACCTAAATGGTTGTGAAGCTATAACAGGGGATCTATTGTGACCAATACTTCTAACCAAAAAGTGTGCAACAGTGCTGTGTGAATCATTTTATAGTGAAGATAGGACAATAAATCATTATGTTCAACTCCTATAATGTATTTTATTGTGGCTATCTAATCACTGAGAATTATGGATTTGGATTTTGCTTGGAGTCAGACTTGCCTAGGAACAAGATTCTTTGTAAATCAATATTTTTGTACATTATAACAGATTCTAAGCACTTGGAATTGATTTGTGAAATCTGATTGCAAGGAAGATAGTGAAGTAAGACACCAGGCATACAAATATTTTTAGCATGCACATAAAATTAGCTTTACTTTATTTTGTTTTATTAGAAAGCGTCTCAGTCTCATGTTAGGGGAGAGTGTGGTGCAGTGGTTAAAGCTACAGCCTCAGCACCCTGCAGTTGTGGGTTCAAATCGATGCTGCTCCGTGTGACCCTGGGCAAGTCACTTAACCCCCCCCATTGCCCCAAGTACATTAGATAGATTATGAGCTCACCAGGACAGACAGGAAAAAATCCTTGAGTACCTGAATAAATTCATGTAAACTGTTCTGAGCTCCCCTGGGAGAACGGTATAGAAAAACTGAATAAATAAATAAATATCCTGCCCAGAGGGCAAAGCAAAAATAGAGATTATTCTGAACTGCTCTGCTATTTTTGAACATTCCTTTTCCTAGTTAGATGATCTATGCAAAATGTGGCTTTTCAAGTTCAATTAATCTCAAATCATTTTGCCATTGTAACTCTCCCATCATAGCAGCTCCAGATCCGGGGAGCAACCTGGCTGGAGTCCCCTGAAGGCAGTCTCCATTGGTCCCTCACTCAGTTAGCGCCTAGTGCCTCCACCTGGGGAAAAGAAATGTTAGCGGGTGAGATCACCCTCTTCTGCCTCCAGGAAAAATCCCAAAATACTTCATTGAACAAAGTTGGCTAATAACTATGTACATAGGCCTAATCATAAAAGCCAATTATCATGAATAACTTTCAACAATTTCAGTATTCACACACTTAAACCAGTACTTATGCAGTTGTCCTAACAGCATTAGTCTATGTTTCAGACATCCAAAACCATTAGCTCATAGTCTTTTGAACCTTTAAACTCTCAGTTCTGTTTTATTCTTTTGAAAATCTCTAAACCTCTTTCAGTTCTGACTGCCAAAGCTGTAGCTGCAAGCTCTTCCCAAATTTCTCAATTTAGTCAATATCTGGGCATGGCTATGTGCCTAAATCCCTCCTCTCCTTCACAGTTTATACCCACCCAGTCCCCAAGATCTCATCCATCCATTGAAGCTCTTAGGAATAGATGACTGCTGTTCTTCCAGTCAGGCTGCTTCTGCTGTGATCTCCTGGTTGTTTTCCTTGAGCTCTGAGGACCACTATCTTCCTAAGGGCCCTCCTCCTCTGCTGACCGCTTCTAGGAATTCTTCTTCCTTTCTGAGCCACTAGTGCCAATCGCATCCTGGTAGCCTTGTCACTAGTGATAATCACACCCCAGTAGCCTTGTTCCTCTTCAAGGGGTTCAGACTACCAGCCCACAACAGGACTCTGCAGCCTCTAGTAACAGGGCTTCCTCTTCTCTTTCTGGACCTTAGATACCCATAGTGCCTCGGTAGGCCTTTATCTTTTGCCCTGAGCTGCTCCCAAAGACTGCTGCTTCTTCTTTGACCTTGAGCTGTTCCTAAAGGCCTCTCATGTTGAGTTTAGTTCCCAAGGGTTTCTTTTTCTTTTCTTCAAGAGATCTTCTAGTGGTACATATCTGCTGGTATTCAAAATACCAGCTCTCATAAGAGCTCTGTAGTAACCAGTGACATTACTCAGAACACTCATCCAGAATTGTTGGATATTGGAGATTCCAGTTGAAGTATCTCACTGCTTTTCCACCATGGGCCCTTTCGGAATTAAGCTTCATATTTCTTGGTCTCAGTGACAGGTGATTGGACCCCTGAGGGAGGCAATTTGGTCACAAAAACACTGGCCATGTTGGGTTTCTCTGGGTTTCCTTTTTACCTTTGTGAATTAAAGTGGATATGATATCTAATCCCTAGATTTGAAGCATCTTTCCATCCCTTCTTTTTTGTGTTTTATTAAATTTAGATGCAACCAGTCTTTAGTTGGGGTAAATGAGTGCTCATATAGGTCAGAAGTGTTGGACTTTCCCGTGGGTATCAATCACTGAAAGCGGAGAAGTATAGAAAGGCAAATCATGTCCATTAAAGGAAAATGTAAATCTTTATATTGCTGTACTGTGACTTGGAATGTCTCAATGTTTGCATATATCGCTTGGCTAGGAAAGTAGTATGTGCTTGCCAAAATTTAGATTCATGTAAATGTAGTAAAAACTCATCCCACCAAAATATGATATGATCCCCTGTGGGTCCAGCTACGGGAAACTAAAATGAACTCTGTAAATTTACTAGCCAAAATGATGAGCCTATTTATTTTCTAGTCTCTTGTTAAATTAAGATGGCTGTGAAGAAACAGCTTATTAGAGGCACAGGAACTTCTGGGTTTTACTGTTTCAGACTTATGCTGCAGTTTTGCAGTTTGTCTGTATTACAGATTTCCTTCATTTGTTCTGTCATTAGTTTCTACTGAAAAATGAAAAGATCTGCGCCAGAAGTAGTCTGAGCAGATGCTATTTTATCAATCTGTTGAATTTCCTCATTACTTCCAACAAACAAAATTATGTTTTCAGTGCTAGAATACATATAATGTGGATTGTGGCTGCAGGCAAGAATGGACCTCAGAAAACACACTTATAAATTTGATAACTCACAAATTCTCTACAGTGATGTAGAGTCTTGTTTCAAACCCAATTTATTTTCCATATCACATCACTTCCTGTTTAATGCTTCCTTTCACGGACCATATTTTAATCTTACCACTGGGAATCATTTACATTTTGTGATTGCATTCCCTGTGTGTGAGAATAACACACTAGTGCTTTGAAAACACATTGTTAACTGGGGCTTTAGCACTGAAGTATTTTATACCTCTGAGACAATAATGAAATCTAATATAAAGTATATTAATCATCTATGAGCAAACAATGTCTTTAGTTTATGGATATCCCGGAATCCAATTACTAGCACAAGCTTTAACAATCTATTACCTTGTTAGGAAACTGATTTGGGGTTTCTTTTCAGAAGACATTGAATATTATCCAATTGTTTCATTATCCCCATGAGAAAGTCAGTTTAATTTGATGTGTTTAGCAGAATGAAAACATTAAAAAAAATGAAGAAAAACTCTCAACCTGTCTACTGCATTAGTACAAAAAGTGTTTCCTGTGAATTTTATTGTAAGCCTGCTGCAAATTGCATGTCAGAAATCAATGTGTGTTCTCACATATTCTCCAAGGAAATGTTTTTATGGACACTGTAAAGGTAAGGTTGTCAAATAATATTCACTATTGTGTTATTTTGTTAATAATGCAGAAATGTTCTAATTTAAATAATGAAAAAATATATCCAGGCTTCTATTAATTGATGTCAGAAAACTCCCACATCAGTATAGATACTAATCATTTTTAATGCATTCGATTCCAATTCATAACCATTTCATAGAACATACATGAAAGGTATATGGATCTTCAGATGGCTGGCCGGCTGGAATCCACTTCAAAGAGCCAGCATAGACATTGGATAATGACACCTCGACCCTGATGAAGAATCGGAAACATGAATTCATGTCGGAAGGAGTGATAAATTTAGTTTCTTTTTTAAATTCAAGATATTACCTGGTTAGCTTTCTATACTTGTACCGTACTCTGCCTGATCACTTCCTCCGGTAGCGCATTCCAAGTGTCCACGACCCTTTGGGTGAAAAAAAACTTCCTTGCATTTGTTTTGAACCTATCTCCCTTCAGTTTCTCCGAATGCCCCCTCGTACTTGTTGTCCCCTTCAGTCTGAAGAATCTGTCCCTATCCACCCTCTCTATGCCCCTCATGATCTTGAAGGTCTCTATCATATCTCCCCTGAGCCTCCTTTTTTCCAGAGAGAAGAGCCCCAGCCTATCCAACCTCTCGGCGTATGGGCAGTAAAGGGCTGGAACACTGCCCATACGCCGAGAGGTTGGATAGGCTGGGGCTCTTCTCTCTGGAAAAAAGGAGGCTCAGGGGAGATATGATAGAGACCTTCAAGATCATGAGGGGCATAGAGAGGGTGGATAGGGACAGATTCTTCAGACTGAAGGGGACAACAAGTACGAGGGGGCATTCGGAGAAACTGAAGGGAGATAGGTTCAAAACAAATGCAAGGAAGTTTTTTTTCACCCAAAGGGTCGTGGACACTTGGAATGCGCTACCGGAGGAAGTGATCAGGCAGAGTACGGTACAGGGATTCAAACAGGGATTGGACGGATTCCTGAGGGATAAAGGGATTGTGGGATACTGAGGGAGGAGCTGGGATGTAACACAAGTATAGAAAGCTAACCAGGTAATAAGTATAGAAACCCAACCAGGTCGTGTATGTGCAAGACCGGAGGGTTAGGACTTCGATGGGAAGACAGGACTTCAATGAGAAACCAAGGTGGCAAGGGAGCCCCTTCTGGTGATTCAGACAGGTCGTGACCTGTTTGGGCCGCCGCGGGAGCGGACTGCCGGGCAGGATGGACCTATGGTCTGACCCGGCGGAGGCACTGCTTATGTTCTTATGTTCTTAAGTGCCATTTTTTGATTATTTGTAAATAATTCTGAAAAAAATGAAAAATTATAAAACGAAGGATCAATGAGGAGTTGTGCTGTATACTTATAGAGTCATATACTATGCTAGCCATCTGAAGAGCCATATAAATCTCATGTATGTTCTATGAAATGCTTATGAACTGGAATCAAATGCATTAAAAGTAATTGGTATCTAATTAAATAATGAATTTTATAATACTTACCATTTGCACATTTTTGTCTCTAGCCATTAATACTGAAAATGTAGACTGTTGTATTACTTCGATAACTATATTGGTCATTTCAAAAGGTCTACAATACATAGTATTTATACAGTAAATAGCATCTGTAAATCCCTATGCATGTAAGTATAATAGATATTACAAATCTTTAAACTTGCACTGTATGTTCTTACCACACGTTGATTTGGAAAGAGTATGTTGTGTGCCTGACTTCATTGAGCCTGAAAAGTATGCATGTATTTCTGTTTTTTAGTGGGGGGGAAAAATGCATAATTATAAAATATAGATAGTAGCATTTGTATCTGCTCGTAGGCACAGGTATTAGTTAACTGTTTGATTTAGGACTTAGAATTTTGAAGAGTGATTGAGGGTGTACGAGTGGCCACTGGAAATTTCTCCGTCCAGCCAAGAAGAGAATGATATGAAGCCATGAAACTTACAAGTTATTCCACACTTTTCTTGACACTTGTCATTTCATATCATTGAAACAAAAAATGTCAAGAAAAGTGTGGAATAACTTGTAAGTTTCATGGCTCCACCTCATTTTCTTCTTGGTTGAGCTGTGAACTTTTCAATGGCCCCTCGTAATTATACTTGTACATACCTCTCCGATGTTTAGAATTATTTAAAAGCAAATATCCTAGCACAGCATCCTGTTTCCAACAATGGTCAATCCAGATACTGAGCAGGAGCCTAAAAAGTAGCTAGATTCCATGCTACTTACCCCCAGGAGAAGCAGTGGCTTTCCCGAGGTCAACATTAATAACAGTTTATGGACTTTTCTTCTAGGAGTTTGTCCAAACCCAGCTACACTCACTTTTTACCACATCCCCTGGTAATAAGTTCCAGCAACCAACCACAAATGGAGTTAAACCTTTAATCCTCTGATCCAAGTCATATGGCTTATCCATTAGGTCACACAGCCAACTGAACAAAGGCAAAAAGTTGGGTTTTTTAGCTCAGCTCCTTAACTGGTTTTTCTAGGATGTTCAGTTTATTACAATCCAGCACTGATGATTAGTGCATGAGCTCTGTCTACCTTCAAAATAGGTGGCAGCAAGGCCTGATGCGTTAATCTTTTTAATGGCCACATACTAATAGCCTGATTACCATTCAATTTAAGATATAAGTGGTATATAAATAAATAAATAAAAATGAAAATAAAGTGATTAGTGCATGGCCATTAATGCCGGAAATGGGAAATTGGTCATTTTGGCTCAAATTCGATAAATGGCATCACTAGTTAGGCACCTTAAGGATGTGTTTTTAATTGGTTTCAGTGCCTTTAATCAACACAGTAATTGATTGCGTCATTTATATTTTTTAAAAATACAGCATTTCCACAAACGGCACGAGAACCATGACTATGGAGGTGACTACCGGCGCCTAAGGGTAAAATAGGCATGATCAACGCTGTAAGTACCCTTAGGCATCGGTAGTTAGTCAAAATTCTCATTACAGAAAAGCACTGAAAATGTAGGCCTTGTGATATAGCTGCAAATCTACAAATGGTGCTACAGTGTGATTGACATGCGATGGGTGCCATTTTTGTGGGTGGCTGACGATCGCAGCACCATTTATAGAATCCGGGCCTTTGGGCCTGATTCTATAAATGGTGCCTCAATTGTAAGGGGCAATTGTACATGGCACTTACCACATGTCATTCAAAGTTAAGTGCCATTTGTAAAATTGTGCCTAACTCAACAGGCACCGGCAAGTGTCATAAACTTCCCCTTTACAAAACCAAGATAATGGTTTTTAGTACAGGCCAGCATGCTGAATGCTCTGCACTGCTCCCAATGCTCATAGAGTTCCTAGAAAATAATAGGAATCCCTACCTAAACAAAAGCTCCAGTGGCTCCAGTGGGGTTGTGGGGTTTAGAACCATAATAGAAGATCTATTTGCATGCACTGCTTTCATTGTATGCTAATAGATCTCATGAATATTCATTGGGGAAATCCTGAAAACCCGACTGCATTGCAGCCCTCGAGGAGTTACTTTGTCACCCCTGCTGTAAAGGGTTTGAGTTTGAGACCATTGCTTTAGACCAGGGGTGGGCAACTCCGGTCCTTGAGGGCCGGAATCCAGTCGGGTTATCAGGATTTCCCCAATGAATATGCGTGAGATCTATTTCCAAGCATTGTTTTCAATGCATATTCATTGGGGAAATCCTGAAAACCCAACTGGATTCCGGCTCTCGAGGACCGGAGTTGCCCACCCCTGCTTTAGACCCTTAAAGATCAGAAATTGAATAAAGCTATTCACACATACTAAATTGTCCCAATCGAGCAAAAATCTATGGAATTAAATGGCAAAGTTTTAGTAGAAAATAAGCATGACGTCTTCCAAATTTTCAATAAAAATAGAACTGCAATCATATCAGAGAGCTCTACTTCTGAATTTTGAATCAGTGAGAGTTTACTTATTTGAATTTTTTTTTCAAAACAAAACACGATCATATTTATGAATGAATCTGAGGAAAAAAAAATATAAAACATATGGTCTCCTTGAAGAAATCAATGAATTTGAGATTGGCCGCAGATTGACAAATATCTGTGCCACATTTGAAATCAATTTGGTGGCAATATTTTGTAGATCTTGCCAACAACCGCACCATTTTTCAGAATAGGTTGACGTACTTATTTCTTGAACCTCTCCCAAAGAAGTTTGCAAATTTTCAAAATGGAAGGACAGAAAGTTGAACTAACAGCTTCTTAGTAAACAAAACAAAAACAATAAATAAACTGTGATTACAGAGCTGCCTAATTTTTCAGGGTTCAATGCACTATATATTGGTGACAAGTATGACATTTTTATTGTATTATGCAGTCAAACCGGAACATGACCAGAATGTAAACTGTTTCAAATGGAGTCTTTTGTGTTTATTGCTCTGGATTTATTTACTTGACTCACGGGAAGAATATAACTTTTTAATTAATAAGCCAGAATAAATCAAGTCACTTTCAATGGCTAGTGCCTCATTTAAAGTCTATCAACTCCTTTTCTCTAGCCATAATAACCTGTCAGATATCAAGGTCAAGTATGCATAAAGATGAAAAACTGTGACTGCAAATATTATTTTATGGAATCATTGTTTTAGCAATTATTGTATCAAGAAATGTAAACTGAAACATTGCATAAAGATTGTATATAGAAGACTATACAAAAAGCCTTACGGGTCTCCTTCGGGGCTTTATTATTATTATTGCTAAAATTATTTATTAGCTTAAATGAATAAAAATAGTCATACAAATGAAGATTAGAGGCTCTGCCTCTCTAACACTAGTTATATTTGGCACTCTTAAGGGCCTTTCTACTAAAGATTAGTGTTCACCTTGTCAAGCATACCATCCACTGTTTAATAAGATAAGCACTAGAAGGATTCCATTCCACTGGGAACAGTTAGAAGAATCCATCAAAAGAACTTATTCCAGATGTGGGAGTCTTTATTTTCAGTCCCTTTCTTTCTCAGGGTGCATTTTTGTTTAATACTCAGTCAGCACTTGGACAGAATAACCATGTTGAGAAAAGTTTCGATCATTTCCTTTTAGTAAAATCCTTATACTCTCTCCCTTCACCAAACCGCATAAAAACAGGGACATCTGGCATAAGTAAATAAATATACAAATTAGGTCTACCCCCACTCAGGTTGCAGTAACAGAGCTACCGTTTCACTATTTAAGCAGGTCAACAGTTACTATAAAGTTTATCAAATCCATGCCACTTGCAAAGCACACATCAGCACTTCTTAGAGAATACTTAAGAATTCTGTTTAGCTGGTTCGCATGCACAAGTAAATTGTTGGAATGCCAGCATTTACTTGCCATTCTTAAGTCTAAGCAGCTCCTTATGAAATTCTCCCACTCTGTCTACAAATATTTAGCAAAGTAGATTAACTGCTCTTTCAGCATTCATGATAAGAACATAAGAATAGCCATACTGGGTCATACCAATGGTCCATCTAGACCTGTCTTCACGATGGCCAATCCTTCATTGAGAAAAATGGCCATTTAACCCTACCCTCTGTTTTCTATCCAATAATAAATTCCTAATCCACAAGTGAATATTGCCTCTTATCCCATGACTCTTTATTTATTTTTTTTAATCTTTATTGATTTTCAAACTTTGGCAGTGCAATACAATTAATTGAACATAAAATACTGCATAAAACGCACTATTAGCTACACAAGTAATACATAAAACAATCATTTTCTCCCATCCTGCTCCCAATTATTAATACAATAAGACATATGATGTGATTACAATATTATAATTATAATTAAGTAATTTAAACCCTCAAAATACATTTCCCTCCCCCCATCCACCCACCCTGGATGTGTAAGGAAATCTAAGAATAGGAAAGATACAGGAAAGAATAGTATTCTTACTAAATTTATTTGGCTGGGTAAAAATTGCTAGAATTGCTTTAGTATCTTTACAAACGTCAATTGCGGAGGGTAGGGTAAATTTTCCTAACTTTTATAGGTATCATCAGGTCTATAGGTATCATCAGGGAATGTATTGGATCCTCCCCATGACTCTTTAATTTTTTCAGGAGCCTCTCATGAGAAACTTTGCCAAAAGCTTTCTGAAAATCCAGATATAGTACATCAACCAGCTCACCTTTATCCACATGTTTATTCATATCTTCAAAAAAGTCAAACAAATTGGTGAGGCAAGATCTCCCTCGGATGAACCCATGCTGACTCCGTCTCATTAAATCATGTTTGTCTACGTGTTCCACAATTTTATTTTTTTTTTATTGTTTCCACTATTTTGCCCAGCACTGAAGTCAGGCTTACTACCAGTCTGTAATTTCTCAGATCTCCCCGGAACCCTTTTAAAAAAATCAGCATAGCATTGACCGCCCTCCAGTCTTCAGGCACTACAGACGATTTTAGCAACCGGTTACAAATCACTAACAACAGGTCAGCAATTTCATGTTTCATGGTTTCACTTTTTAACTTGTCATTTTGGCTTAGCACTTGTACATCTTCCAGATTCTCTGCATCATCACCCTTGAAAACCAGTAACATTTCAGGTAGATCTCTTACATCTTCTTTTGTATATACCAAAGCAAAGAATTCATTCAGTCTCTCCACTATGGCCTTATCCTCCTTGAGCACCCCTTTTGCTCTTTGACACCCCACTATCACCACCACCACTACCACTTTAGTTTTCCTGTGTTTGCTGTTGATTTCCTTGTTCCACCCTGTCTCATTAACAGCCTGTTATTAATACAGGGTGGAACAAGGAACTCAATAACCAAACACAGAAAAACGATGGGCTCCTTTAACTAAGGTGCGATAGGGCCTTAATTCGCGGAATAGCGCGCACTAAATTGCCACGCGCGCTAGACCTTAACGCCAGCATTGAGCTGGCGTTATTCTAGAAGCGTACCGTGCGGTTTAGCTCACGGTAATTTTGTGCATGCGCTAAAAACGCTAGCGCACCTTAGTAAAAGGAGCCCTAAGAGAGGGGTCTATAAAGGAAATTTAAAAGAAAGTTTGCACTTTATATACTCAAAAAGTTGTAAAATTTGTAATAGGGATAAAAAAGGGGGTAAATATTTTAGCGTGTTGATAAAAGAAGACAAGCCAAGAACCGTACAAAAAATAAAAAAGAAAATTACAGAAGCAATGGAATTTGAATGCAGATGAAAGATATAGAAAAACAAATAAATGAAAAATTAAAGAATTATGAACTATTCAAGAATGAAGGAGATAGGATTAAAAAAATGGACAACTAATACAAGCAGTGGCACATTTCGAGCAACAAATAGAGCACTTCCCCAGAAGAAGCCAGCACTGAGTGAAGTGGGTTGGGCCTCTGTTGGGCAAAAAGATAAGTGCTCAGTTCTTTAACTTAGTATTTTGATTTGTGCTACATGGTTATAAACAGAGAAAATGTTACATATTGATATATTAAAAGAAATATATCAAGTGCACGATTATGGAAAGAAATTATTATAATGTTAAAAAAAATTATAATTTCTAAAAAACCACAGAAAAATATATTGAAAATTTCATGAAAAAATATGTATTTACTGAAGTTATAAAACTTATACACATAGAAGGTTTTTGGCCAGTGATATTACCCCAAAAGCCATAAGCACAAGATGTCTTTCAATTGACGCGACATCTGGGTGATTTTGAGGTCTTTTTCCTCTGTTTAAAGAAAATAGTATATATTTCTCCAGTATTAAGTTGTTCATACATTCCTGGTCCCTTTGGATATCATTGATTGAACCATATCCACGTCATTCTCTTCTTGGTTGGACCGCATTATTATGGAACTAGTCTTATAGCCCGTTACATTAACGGGTGCTAGAATATATGTTGTGTTTCTGTATTTCTATCTTTCTTTTTTTTTTCCTTGGTTGTCCACCACCACCCTTTCTCCCTCCTCCACCACCCCATCACTGCTCACCTTATCCAGCAGCAGCCCTTTAATTAATGTTTTTATTTCATTCTTGTCTCTGTTTCCGGGTTCAACTCTTAGTTTCCATTCATTCTTCTCCTCCCACGCTTTCTGCAATTATATTATTTTCTCCTTCTAAAAATGCATTTATTGTTGCCTGTCTCCATTCTTTGAATATTCTTACCAGACTGTCTTCTTTCCACTATTCTATTCAATTTTTCCCCCTCCTTCTAGTTTTTCCATTGCTGCCTCCTAGTTCCATTTCTGCCTTTTCCTTCAGCCTCATCATCTAATTTCTCATCCCTTCCTCATTTCTCCTTATCTGACCCTTTATCCTGGTCTTTCCTTTCCCCTACTTCATTGCTTTTTCCTTTTTCCCCATCTTATTCCTCTCCCCCTTTCCTTACCTCATCATCATTATTACCCCCAAGCCAATTCTCTTCCTCCCTTCCCAGATCGGATCCCCCATGAAGCGTAAGAGTGCTTCGTTACATTTCTGCCTTTTACAGCTGCCCAGGCCAGAATTTCACTTTAACAGTGTGTGACACTGTAGTGCTGTGCGACTCAATATGCCAGTCGAGCCCAGGCAATACATACATGTCATGGAATGCTGGGGATGATGCGGGTGGTCTCTCTGTTTCTCTAACCGTCGGCGCCATATCACGCCTGGTGTGAGGGGGCTGGGCTGTGGTTTGCTCACGCTTCATGGATGGGCGAGGAGGGTCGAGCGGCTCCAGGCCCGCAGCTCTGTCCCGGCGGTTTGAACGTGCATATGTTCACAATTGTTATGCCAATCGTTGAACCGGAATCCTTCGCTCGGAGTGCGTTATGTCAGCCTCAGGTTCAAGTTCAGGTGCGGGAGGCGCAGCTGAGGACCAGCTCGTTCGCCGACTTGGGCTCGGGGCCTTCCGGTGTTGCAGGAGCAGAGCGGACTTCTGGAGGCGATCGGGTGGGAGGCTCAACGGGGATTGGGAGGGGGGGCAGGGACGAAGACGACAATGACGAAGAAAAAACTGTAGGCGCACATGCGCACTCCTGCAATGCCATGGACCTACATCTCACAGATCAGGGATTAAAGATCACGCAGGTCTTAGTGCGCATGCACGTCTAGCGTTTTATTATATAGGATAAAAACATAGCAGTCAATTCGGTCTGCAGCAATCCGTGGTTTTAAAACACTGGCTTGGAATCAGTGACATAGCAAGGGGGTGCAAGGGTGTGGACCGCCTTGGGCACCATATCTGTGGGGGTGCTGGCACCTCTTCACCCCGCCACACCACACTTACACCATCCCTCCTTCCACCCTGTACCTCTGTAGATCTTCACTAACGCAAGCAACTTCTCCTACCTGTTGCTTGCGACAGCCTCATTCCTCTCTGAATCACTTCCGGCCCACAGGGCCAGGAAGTGACATCAGAGGGAAATCCAGTGCTGGTGCGAGGAGCATGTTGGAGAAGCCACTCATGCTGGCAAAGATTTAGATGTATTGGGGGGGGGGGGGAGGAAGAGTGTGAGTATGGACTGGGGGGTGGGAAGGAGTGGGAGCACAGGTTGGGGGTGCCTCCTATCCTTACTATGCCACTTCTTGGACTATCTGGGGTCAGCCACCAACCCAGAAGTTATGTTGGTGCTAGTCAATATTCATAACTAAACAGCCTTTTGTGCAATCTTTTCTGTCCACTTAGCTATGTAGGCTGCAGCACTGGCTGCTCCTCCTTGACTCAATGTGATAAAAAAAAAAAAAACAACCAAGGCAAACAACCCCACAACAAATATGCAACAGGAAGAAAGTGGGGAATGAATCATACACATCAACCTGAGACAAAGCAGAGTTTATTAGCTACAATCAACTGTTAAAAACCAAATATATCATATCAGACAATATATTGTGACCAATTTATCTTGCAGATTCTTGTGGACTCCTCCTTGACTCAACCCATGGACTGTCCTGGCACTAACCAAACAGCCCAATACAAACAACTGGGTAAATAATAAACAGGGAATTGTTCCGAAACTTGATAACTAGCAAAAACAATAAAGGAACAAAAAAAGAACTTTTAATACCTTTTTAAGCCCGAATGGCGCTCAGAATCCAAGTATGGAATGGAAAAGCTCAACGTGGGGAACACGTCTATAGGGGTTTGTTCCCCACGTTGAGCTTTTCCATTCCATACTTGGATTCTGAGCGCCATTCGGGCTTAAAAAGGTATTAAAAGTTCTTTTTTTGTTCCTTTATTGTTTTTGCTACTAACCAAACAGCACCACTGTGGTCAGATCCAGTATTCAGCAGCACTGCCAAGTTAAGGACTGCTAAATATCAGCAGTTGGGATGCTGAATGTGGTGTTTAGCCATGCAGGAGCCTCTCATGCCCACTTATATCCATGCTGAATATCGACTCTTTAATGAAGACTTCAAAGGGGAGTGTGTGGCGCAGTGGTTAAAGCCACAGCCTCAGCACCTGCGATTGTGGGTTCAAACCTATGCTGCTCCTTGTGACCTTGAGCAAGTTGCTTATTTCCCCCCGTTGCCCCAGGTACATTAGATAGATTGTGAGCCCATCGGGACAGACAACGAAAAATGCTTGAGTACCTGAATAAATTCATGTAAACTGTTCTGGGCTCCCTTGGGAGAATGGTATGAAAAAAATAAATCTTGTTTGGAAACAAGATCTGACTTCATTTTGTTTTTACTGGGTAGATTGATTTAGTTGAAACTCTGCGGGCCCTGCCTTGCTTCTAACGCACTTTCTAGACTGTCACACAAATGCAATATTGTGCTGCGTAGTATTTACTTTACAGTAATATTTGTATAAATACAATAGACCTGTTGCAGTAAAATCTGTCTCATTTGCAAGTAAATTTATGGATTTGGGAGGACGCTTGAGGTATAAATCTAAAAGAGCTATAGCATTACATTTTTGATCTACATGAAGCAAATCTCCCTCCTAGCTCTTAAGTAGACCCCTGGGGCCACACAGGAATGGTTATGCTGTGGTTAATCTTCATATTATTCCAGCCTCACTTTCATTCTCTTTCTCAGAAGAAGACCGACTTGTCTGGCTGCGTGGAACGCAACAGCATGGGGTGGTGCTTCTGTTGATTAGAACGCACTTATTCCTCTCTCTTAGCTAAGGTAGGGATGGCAAAAGGTTAGAACCACAAAGATTTAGATGCTTTTTCAGGGGGTGAAACTTATTATGTTTCTCCCTTGAGACAAGTAATAAGAATGTAATACTTCCTCGAACAGACTCAGGTCAGCAAGTGTGGCTGCATGTGTGTTAATGTGATCTCCCAGAGTCCTCCTGCGTGTAATAGGAATGCTCTGAAAAAACAAACTCTATGACTGAGCTCAGGAGAGAAACTAATGGTGATTTCTCCACCTTTGGAGATTCTTTGTCCTTTATGTTTGATCGCTTGGAGATTTTGTTGTCAGTTTCCAACTTCTGTTTTTCCTTCTACCTTACAATTAATGCTCAGTAAGAGTATGTGGAGGGGAAATGTTCCTTATTGTTTCTTAGTGCTGAGTTTCATGCATGCTATTTTGTTCTAACACATTTTGTTGCATGCTAAAACAAAAGAACACACACCATTTTATTTTAGCATTTGTTGTTTTGTTTTTATCATGTGTTATTTAGTGCAGGATAAAAGAAATAGCATGCTGTAAAATGAAGTGGAAGTCAACAGTACGAAAATGTATACATTTGTTACACTCAGTAGAAACAGAACAAAAATAGAGAGATATAAAAATGCTCTCTCTAAAATCGTTTGACAGTATATAAGGGGGTGCTGAAAAGTTCTCAGCCCCTTCCAATCAGCTTCCTAACTTCTGAGTATTATTTTGCCACTGAAGCTGAAAAGAGCGTTATCTTCTTTCGTTAAGTGCCAATTTGCAGAAATTAAATTCTATATTTTGACATTGTTTCAGATTATTGATTGAACCATATCCATGTTATTGTTTTCTTGGATGAAATGAGAACTTTCCAGCATACCCCCCCCCCCCTTTGTGTTGTCTAATTTTCTCTATAATTATTGATCCTGAAGGAACTAGCCAGAATAAACATGTGGAGAGGCATAATCGAAAGGGATGTCTAAGTCCGTTTTCATCTAGGTCACAAGTCGTCCAAAGTAAAAAAACAGCTTAGGACACATTTTCAAAAAATACGTCCAATTTTTTTTTTCTTTCGAAAATTGTCTAACTATACATCTTGCCGATCTGATCGTCCAAGTTGCTAAAGCGTCCATCTTTATACCACATTTTCGTCCAAGTCAAAAATGCCTAGAACAAGCCCTGTTGGACGTGGGAGGGGTCTGCAAAGTGATGGACTGAACACCCAGACATGGCACCTAAATATTGGGGTACCTTACAGGGCACTGCTGTGAACTTCACAAATAGGGTGCCATGTCTTTTCCTCACTATAGCTCCCTTATAGGTCATGGTGAGCCCCCCCAAACCACCTCCAGAATCCCCTAGACTCACTTATCTACCACCCTAATAGCCCTTATGGCTGCAGGAGCCACTTATATGCCAGTAAAAAAAAAAGGGTTTTGGGGGTGTATAGGAGAGTGCACATGTTTAAGTATCAATCCAGTGATTACTGGGGCTTATGGGCATGGGTCCTTCTCTCTATGGGTCCCTAACCCACCCCCCAAGATGACTTAAGCTATCTCTGTGCTGGACGACTAGGCTTTCCTTTGCCAGGTGGCCAGGTGATGATGGTCTGGAGGCTGAATTTTAAAGGTGTGATTAATATTTTTATGGGGGTGGGGGATCGGTGATCACTGGCATAGTGAGTGGGGGTCTGTGTTATGTGTTTGCAGTGCTTATCTGGTGACTTTAGGTGGGTTTTTGTGACTTAGACCATGTTTTACATGGTCTAAGTCACAACGTCCAAGTTCCGTCTAGGCTCTGTTGTAAAACCTTTGGTTATACATGCTGTACGACTAAGTCTAAGCCGGCCCACGTCCCGCCCAACTACCGCCCTTGACACTCCTCCCGAAATGCCCCGTTTAGCTTTGGTCATTCAGTGGCACCATGTAGGCCTAGGTCATTTAGAAATACGTCCAAAACCCGTTTTTCTTTTCGGCACTTGGACATATTTGGGAAATGTTCATCCAAGTGCTAACTTAGGCAGGTTTTTGGATGTTTTTCTCTTTCGATTATGAGCCCCATAGTGTATTTATCCAATATACAAGTGTTCAAAGATGTATTCTTTAATAACAGCTCCATAATGTAGTACTAGTTCACAATCCCCAATGGAGGCAT
This sequence comes from Geotrypetes seraphini, assembly GCF_902459505.1. NCBI lineage: Eukaryota > Metazoa > Chordata > Amphibia > Gymnophiona > Dermophiidae > Geotrypetes > Geotrypetes seraphini. Next base: position 174,907,431 of record NC_047089.1, read on the forward strand.
ACATATTCCTGATGAAGCCATTTGAGTGAAATGGTCAGGCTGCCATTGGGAGCATGGTACAAGTGGGTGCTGAAAAGTTCTCAGGCCATCCAAGAAGGGAACGTCATGGGTATGGTTCAGTCAATGATCTGAACCGATGCTAAAACAGAGAATTTTGTTTATGCAAATTGGCATTTAACTAAATAAGTTAACACTTTTTTTTATCTACAGTGGCAAAATAACATTCAGAATTTAGGAAGTTGGTTGCCATTCCTTGTAAGTTACCCCTCCCCCCCTTTGTTGAGATAAGCACATTTAGAGCCATGTGAGATTTAAATACAACAGTTATATGTGTTCAGAAAGATGCAGTTATACCATCGGCATAGTTTGCTTTCATCTTTTGTGTGTGTGTGATGGGAAGAGAGGTAGGAAGCTGTTTGGTGATGGAGGAGGGCGGTGACACATACACATTTCCTATCTGTTGTGTTCAGCTGTAGGTGCAGGAGAGTGACATAATAAAATGTTTTCAAAACATATTTTTAAAAAACACACATTTATTTGGATATATTTTCTTATCTTTTCCACCTTTCCTCTCCTCTCTGATTTTTAAGTTTTCTTCGTCTTTTACCTGTTTTGTTTTCTCAGCATTTCTTCTAGATTTTATACAGTATTGTGTCATTGACAATCTTTTGCATCTGTTCTGCTTTTTTATTTTTCCTTTTATTGTTTTCCTTTATTATATCTATACTCTTTCACACACACACACCCTTGTTCTCTTTCTCAGTTGTTCGTCTCCACTCACCCTTTTTCACCTTTCCATAATTTCCTCCTCTGTCACATCTTTATCTTTTCTTCCTCCACACTATCCTTTTTTTTCTTCTCACTATTGACTTTTGTTCTTCATTCACCTCTCTACCCTTTCAGCTTTTCTTCCCCTCTTCTTTTGCTCTGTCTTTTCCTCTTGCTGTTTTTCATCTCCCCTGCACCTCCTCTCCTTCCTTAATCTTCCCCATCCAACCTGTTTCTTTCCCCTCATGTCTTCCATCTCTCTTCTTCCCCTTCCTTATCACACTCTTTTTCTCATGCTTTTCTCCCTCTTCTAGTACTCTTCCTCTATACCTCTCCATTCCCAGCACACTCTGTTTCTCTCTCCTCTGCCAGATGTTACCTGAAGTAACACAAAGGACTGAAAATGGATACTCTGAAGCTTTATGAAAGTGGAGATAAAAGATAAGTGATAACATGGACTTATGAAGATTCAGGCTACAACAGCTTTTTGAACCATCTACTTAGGCTCTGAAAGTAGCCATTGAGGTTCATGATTAGAAAGATTAGAATTTAATGTGAATAATTCATCTTTCAATATTTGCAGTAAAGTACTTCTTCACATAGAATTGGGTGCTGAAGAAAAGTCAAAGTTGTTTAATTTTATGGAGATACATATCACAGGAGATAAATGATTTTCAATGTTCAATTTAGAATCCATTCAGAAAACCCTGGATAAGAAAACCCCCTCCACAATCCAAGCAGAAGCAAACAAAACCAGATTCTGTCAGAAACCAGAATCCAGTCAGAAAAACCAGGAAAAAAATACTCCACAATCCAGGCAAAAGCAAACAAAACAATGGAGAAATTCAGTAATGTTGCTAAGCAACTTTATTCTTCAATCATAGAAATGTGTGCGATGGCTCAACACGCTGTGGTTCGGCCAATATGGCCTGCCTCAGGAGCCTATAAGCATACATGACACACATAAAAAGTTAAAACCATGTTACACAATCAAGAAATGAACGTTAATCAAAAACACATAGGACTCCTTTTACTAAGGTGCGCTAGCGTTTTTAGTGCAGCTACATTGCCATGCGCACTAACCCCACACTATGTGCCAAAAACTAACGCCAACTCAATGGTGGCATTAGCGTCTAGCGTGGGCGGCAATGCCGTGCGCGCTAAGTACATGCTAAAACCGCTAACACAGCTTAGTAAAAGGAGCCCATAGATAAAATAATGCATCGGTTAATGACAAAACATAGCTAACAAATGGCATCTTCTGTCATTGCATAATTGATGAGTGTTAAACAATTGCTTAGATCAATAAAAAAAATTATATGTGAATAAATAAAGACACATAAATATATATATATATATATATATATATATATTCATCATACTTGGATACACTGATGTGAGTATGAAAGTTAATCATCCTTATATGTGCAAAAATAGAAATATTAATATTAAATTGGACACATATAAACACATGTAAAAATAATTCATAGAAAAATAAAAAAATTAAAATGGACATATATAAACGTGTAAAAATAACACATGTAAAAATAAAAATAATTTATAACCAAGATAATTTACACGTCAGTTTGACAAAGCATCTTAGAAATCTGTCATAGTTGTTTAATTATATAGAAATACATATCACAGGAGATAAATGATTTTCAGTGTTCAGTTTAGAATCCAGACACACACCCAAATCATGCATCATAGATTTTGGCTGCAAATTATTACCTCCTAATAATTAGTAATACCAGAGGGGAGACGCTAACCAACTGAACCATAACACTTCAGTTTTTGAGGAATTCAGATTAAGATGGCTCTGCTCTAACCATGCAGAAATCCAAACATCTGGTCAATATTGTATTGCCTTCTCTTGGCTGTCAGTAACGAGTCTTGCTAACTGATCATCATCTGAACATTATCTCATATAATGTGATAACATCAGCCAAAGATATCAAATATAAAATAAACGGGAGAAAGAATTAATCATTATAGGTGTGTAACCCACCCTCTCAGAGAGTGACCCCTGACCTCTAGATCTGTGTAGTCGTGGTTGCTGAGGTCTGAGTCAGAGCCTTCACTCAGTAGGGCAGGGTACAGAGAATAAAACCTTCTCCCACATAGGCAATGCCAAAGACAGGAGAAATAAGTTTAGATATCAAAGAATCGATATGTGTTATAATATGTAAACACATGAGTCACACCAGAATAAAGTGCAACAATTTAGAGTTCAAAGTTTTTATTAAGTTAATTTACTGCGCTGACCCCCCTCCCCCCTTCTTTAGAAAGCCGCACTAGCGTTTTTAGCGCCACTTGTGATGTAACAGCTCGGACATTCATGAATTCTATGAGCATCGAAGCTGTTACCATGGTGGCTGGTGCTAAAAACACTAGCACGGCTTTGTAAAGGAGGGGGTGACTGTTTTAAAACCAACAGTAATATAAGTGTTACAATTTAAAAATGACTAAGGCTCTCTTTCACTAAGGTGCACTAACTGATTAGCATGCGCTAATCGATTTAGCGTGCGCTAAACGCTAACACGTGCTTGTTAGTCTATGGACATGTTAGCGTTTAGCGTGCGCTAATTCAATTAGCATGCGCTAATGTGCACCTTAGTAAAAGAGGGGGAAGGGAATCCTACTGACCAGTTTTTACATACTATATTGTAACTCAACAATCACTTAAAATATTAAATTTCACTCAAAATAGTAACTTTTCTTTTGTACTAGATATTATCAACTTGCAAGTTTTATGATTTTTCTGTCTGTCTATGCCAGAGAACAGATAAAAATTCTGGTGGCTAAAAAAAAAAAGAAGTCCTTTTTGCAGTCTCAAACCTTTTTTTCTTCAGTGCACTCTCTTCCAGGTTTCTCGGTATCTTCTTAGTTCATCTGTCTTTAATTCTTCTTACTTTCTCCGTTACAATTGATTTATGCAAATTCATGGTAAAGCTACCTTAATCCTAAATGTAATTGGGAATTACACACTAGGCGGTCACCTAGTATGTATCTGAAATGTGGATAACCTCTGTACATATATAACATTTATTTAGTTGTGGCCAGGGCCAGGACTGGAATCTACTGGGAGTCCATTAGCAGCTTTATTCTCTATATATATTGTCACTCTTGCAATAAGACAGTCCATCCCTAAGGCTGTTGTTCTAACCATAGGCAGTGGAACACTTTTTTGTTTGAGGGGGGGAAAAGCTCCACCCCAGACCCTACCAAGCTCCGCCCAGAATCTGACCCCCATAATACTACTAATCATAATACCAATTATTCCATTCATTTTTCATATACACACACAATATAATCTTTTTTTTAAAAAAAAATATTCTTTATTCATTTTGAAAACTTACAGCAAGCGTACAGGAATATATCATTAGTAACAATAACACGTGTAATTCTCATATAATTCTACAAACATAAAAATTATATCACACAATATAATCTTATTAACAACACATAATGGTTAACCACAAAATGAAACTACACAAAACACACTGTATGCTTTTCAACATTCATTCCTACCAGAACACCTGGCCTTGGTCACACATGCAGAACACAGATAACCCCTATGGAAATACAGGACCACCAACTAAAAGTACTAATATATACAAACAAAACCCTAAGATGCAAGACTCTGCATACAGTACAACCCCAGAGAAATAGAAAAAAGTGCAGGCCGGCATGTTGAATGCTCTGCACTAATCCCAATGCTCATTGAAACTCTATGAGTGTCGGGAGCACCACAGAGTAATCAGCGTGCCAGCCTGCGCTAAAATATACTATAGTGGTTTTATAAAAGGGGGAGATAGATAGCAGATGTAAATTCTTAAAACTAGCACATAGCAATCACTAAACTGAAAATAAAATCATTTCCCTTACCTTTGGTGATTTTATTTTTCTAACCATCTTTTCCCAGTCTCTGGCTGCACTTCCTTCTGTTTGTGCTCTTGTGCATCCAGGGCCTTCTTATCCATTTGCTGTTTTTGTCACCTTCTTCACTTTCTACCCTGCATCCATCTTTAACATTAACTTTTAACATTCAACTTTCTTCCTTTTTCTGCTTTCTTCTCAAAATCTATCTACTTGTATCTAGTCTGGAAGCAATGGATGATAGCAGGAATAAGAATATTGGATGATGTTATTGCTAATGGTACTATGCTGGAGTTTTCACAGTTGCAACATAAATTTGGTCTCAAAAACTCAGAAAGCTTTAGATGGTTGCAGCTGAAGCATGCCATTCAGGCGGGGTTCCCTGAATGGAAATACCTTAATAAACATAATAGTATGGAATTTATGTGTTTTCAGACAGACTTCTTGGGTCACCAGGCCACCCAGTGGTACAAAACATTAAGTGGATTTAATAAAAATAATTTAAAAACTGGTCTAAGAGATATTTGGAGTATTGAGATTAAGCATGAAATTACTGCATCTCAATGACCACGAATTTGGTCTTGGAGGATGAAATGTACGGTGTCGGCATCTATGAGACAAACTTGGTTTTTTCTGTTGCACAGAGCATTATGGACCCCTGTTAGGTTACAAAAAATAGATAGTTCTTTGTCTAATAGATGTTGGCATTGCCATTTAGAGGCAGGAACTTTAGATCATTTATTGTTTCATTGCCCATTTATTATGAATTTTTGGAAATCAATTTGGGACCAAATTAATAATTTATTAGATAACCCGGTGGCATTATCCTATGATACTGTGATATTTGGTATGGAAATGAGAGCCAAAAGTCAAATTTCTGCAAATAACAATAAATTATTACTTGTAATGACTGGAGTTGCCATTCAGCAAATCACATTTAATTGGAAGGATTGGAGGAGATTAAACTACAACTTCTGGTGGAACTCTTTATGCCATATATATAAAATGGAAAGGTTTATTGCAGTACAGTGGGGTTATCTTAAAAAGTTTCAGGATGTGTAGAAACCATTAACGAAATATTGTAAAGATTAATTTAAAATTGGTTCCCTCATATTATTTGTTAATTTAAGGTGCAGGGAGGGGGGTAGTTTATTATCACATGTTTTATATGATAATGAAATATATGGGAGGGAGGGTAGGGATAGGGATGGGTATAAGAATTTGTGAGATGTGTCAATGATTATTTCTAAGTGATGTATTTATTATTTATGTGATTGAATATATTTTAACACTTAATGTAATTTTGAAAATGAATAAATTAAAAAAAAAAAAATCTATCTACTTTTCCATGTCTTCCCTTCCCATCTACAAAAATGCCCCAAAAGAAAAAATCAGGTACTTGAAAGCCATAATAATATGAACTGGCATTACAGGCAAAACAGGCATTACAAGCAATATGATTACGTGGCCTCACTTGAAACCAGCATATCAACTTAAATTCAAATTTTTAACTGAAGAAGCACCCTCAGCGTGAGTTGAAAGCTCTTAAGAGCAGCTCGGCAGAGCCACTTTGATGCTTCAAAAAGCAGAGCCAGAAAACAAAGAGCAGGCAATACTACTTCAACCTACCGCACACCATCATTTAGGTGCTCCTGTGTGCTTAATAAGTGCAAATTCAGTGACAAATATGTGCCCAATAAATAAATAGATAAGTGGAATGCCAGTAAAAAACAGGGAACCAACTGTCATGTAATGCCCCAAAATGCCTGAGCCCGCTGACCCAAAGACAGGAAATATAAATCAAAGTACTTTGGTGAATATACAATTCTATTGTCACACAGTACCAGAGGTAGCCCAAGTCCTTTTATATTCAAGGCCAGGACTGAAGTGCAGTCCTGTGTCAACATGGCTCAACCCAGTGGGTTGAGCCCCTTCCTCAGGAACCAAGCAGGAAAAATGCAGCTGTAGGTCAGGGTAAATCTGGGCAGGCACGGCAAAGGGGGGGGGAGGAACAGGAGATGCAGCTGTAGCTTTTGAGTCTCACAAAATCAAAAAACGTCATCACGACGCTGCTCCAGGCAGCGTTCACAAATACACACCCCACAGCAGGATTGTATATTCAGCTAAGTACTCGGAGGGACAAGTGGCAAGATCAACCCAACTGAGAAGGAAAGGTTTTTTTAGCCTTAAAATCTTGAGTTGGGGAGATGGGAGCCACTTTTGTTTTTAAGTTCCCTTGAAAATGTTTAGTTACTTTTCAAAGTAAAGATTACATTTTTTTGGGACCCTGTTCAGTTAACACAATTTCTTGATAAAAAATGATGAGTTTTCTTTTGAGGCAGCTGTTTTCTAAATGAAGAGTAAAATAAGACACCAGTAGATTTAGGGGAAGAAATTTATTTATCTTTCCTTAGTTTTATTTCCTTAATATTTTTCCTATACGAGTTGCACTCCTCTTCATTTAATGAGGGCTTGTTGGAACGTCCTATTTAGTTTAGAACTAAGATTGCAAAATTGTAAAATGTTATGATTCTGTGTTCTATATCTTGTATATGTTTCTTTTTGTAAGCATCTATTTGAAAATTCTAAAATAAAATTTTTTTAAAAATCCAAAATAAAAATTAAAGAGTATCATTTTCAAGTCAAGTTTCATTAAAATTTGTTATACAGCCTAATCAGACTTCTAGGCGGTTGAAAAGAAAATGACAGTATAGTTATATTAGCAATTTAATAAGCATAAAGAAACAATTATAGATATATGGTTGTAGATTCATATGCAGTCTTCACTAACTTCTTCTGTGTCCAAATGATGTTTCAACAAGTGGCAACTAAAATATACAGCATTTTAGAAAGGGCTTCCATCTCAGAATAAGGACATCCAGGTCATTAGTTGTACTAGTATTTTATAATAGGATCTGCTGATGTATAATCTATTCTACAATGTGTGTAAAATGGATTTCCATGTTCTGGTGGCATCCAGCATGAACATTCATTTTACAAACTGAAGCATCCAAAAAATGAATGAGAAAAGTAAGGGATATGGATATGATTGTAGCAGCATAGGAACAGCTACCTAAATATTAGCACTATGTATACCCTAGAGGAAAGGAGAGACAGGGGAGATATGATTCAGACGTTCAAATACTTGAAGGGTATTAACGTAGAACAAAATCTTTTCCAGAGAAAGGAAAATGGTAAAGCCAGAGGACATAATTTGAGGTTGAGGGGTGGTAGATTCAGGGGCAATGTTAGGAAATTCTACTTTACGGAGAGGGTAGTGGATGCCTGGAATGCGCTCCCGAGAGAGGTGGTGGAGAGTAAAACTGTGACTGAGTTCAAAGAAGCGTGGGATGAACACAGAAGATTTAGAATCAGAAAATATTAAATATTGAACTAGGCCAGTTACTGGGCAGACTTGCACGGTCTGTGTCTGTGTATGGCCGTTTGGTGGAGGATGGGCAGGGGAGGGCTTCAATGGCTGGGAGGGTGTAGATGGGCTGGAGTAAGTCTTAACAGAGATTTTGGCAGTTGGAACCCAAGCACAGTACCGGGTAAAGCTTTGGATTCTTGCCCAGAAATAGCTAAGAAGAAAAATTTAAAAAAAATAATAAAAAAAAAATTTAAATTGAATCAGGTTGGGCAGACTGGATGGACCATTCGGGTCTTTATCTGCCGTCATCTACTATGTTACTATGTTACTATGTCACTGTAGAATGAAAGGAGTCCAAATGAGTATATCCCTACATTTTAAAAAATATATAGCTGATGTGGCAAAATTCTGCCAATTAGGGCTGCATCAAGGGTCTAGATCAGGGGCGTCCAACCTCGGCCCTCGCCAGGTAGGGTTTTCAGGATTTCCCAAATGAAAATGCATGAGATATATTTACATACAATGGAAGCAGCGCATGCAAGTAGATCTCATGCAAATTTGGTGGGGAAATCCTGAAAACCCGACTGGATTGCAGCTCTCGAGGACCAACATTGGACAACCCTGGTCTAGATGATCAGAATAAAAGGGCATAAAAATCATACAAATAAGATGGCTAAAAACATCAGACCCCTTTTACAAAGCCAAAGCAGTGATTCCCGTACGGCAAATGTAACGCAGCCCATTCGATTCTAAGGAACTGTATCACATTTGCTGTTCCGGGATTTGCCACCAGGGCTTGGTAAAAGGGGTCCCATCATGAGTTAATAAACCAAAAAAGAATTTGATTTTAAAAAGTTAGAGTAAAAACCAAGGAAAAGACATCCCTCAAGGATCACCCCTTTCCCCTATTCTCTTTAACATCTACATGTCCTCCCTGAAACTCTTTCATCTATCCCCCCTGGAAACAATCTACACTAATGCAGATGACATTTTATGCTTCACAGTGATGATATATTCATTTTATTTTTATAAACACAGTAATCCTCAATATATAAAGTCAAAGACCGATAACCCTAAAAAATGATGAATATAGAGGAGTTCTAAGACATAAACCCACACATTTGGTATATACTATGATTGATCTGTATATATAGTGTGGACATTTATAATTTCTTATAGGCCAAAAGACCTCAAGTGTTCACAGCTGACTGGGTTTGAAATCAATCTTACCAAGACAACCAAACGTGAATTATCACTGGCCTTTAATTGCCTATTTTTGTATATCCCCTTATTTTTGTACTTTTGTATTTCTCTAATTTTAGGGCTCCTTTTACTAAGCTGTGATAGCGGTTTTAGTGCGCGCGCTAAACGCTAATGCCAGCATTGAGCCCTTAGGGTTCCTTTTACTAAGCTGCGATAGCGTTTTTAACGCACGCAGGATTTTAGTGCACACTAAACCCGCGCTACACAGCTAGAACTAACACCAGCTCAATGCTTGCATTAAGGTCTAGTGTGCGCGGCAATTCAGTGCACGCTAAGCACGCACTAAAACCGCTATCGCAGCTTAGTAAAAGGAGCCCTTAGTCTTTTATTTTTTTATATATAATTTTTCTAATGTTTGTAATAATGATTACTTATCAGTTTCTTCTCTATTTTCGACTTATTGTTTCATCCAAACCAGCTAATTGTATAAAGCATATGGTACTTAGCTTATATGGTACTGTGCGATGATAAGCTCTGAAGAGTAGCTCAGCTAGTGTTTATTAATAACCGCTGGATAGTTGGTACTTAAAATTCACTCTGCATGGTCTTACGCTCGACAGAGCGTCTCCGTTTCACTCAAATCAGAGCTTCATCAGGAGGTTAATTAAGGAGTGAATCCTAATTGCTCTTCTTATACTATTATCTCTAATTAGAAAAAATATAAACAAAAAAGAATATAAATGAGAAAGAAAAGAGAAAACTCTAATTAACCCTCTATAATAGAATATTCACCTGAGAAAGCTAAATGGATAAAATAACTAACAATTCACTAAAAAGACTTCCTTATATAGTTTATTCTCTCATATGAACTTATATCTTATTGAAAATTCAACTAGTATTATCTCTTTATGAGCCTACCCTAACGTTATCATTCAAAAGTTTTTTTAAAAGATATATTAGCTATATATAACAAATCTAAAGTGCCAGTGCTTACAATCAATACTTCTACTGAGGGACATAACTTCCTTGCTAGTGCTGACGCCGATAAATTTCACTCTCTGGCGATTTTCAGAATGGAAGCACTAACATTTTTTTTTTTACAGGTCTCTATGTTTTTATGTTTTCTTCATAATAGTTTGTTACTTACTTTTATGTGGTTTGTTTCATACCTTATTTACCATGGTAGGTTCCTTTTTATTATAATTCATATTCACACGTTATTAGCACTTTTATTCATCTCATTTGTTGTCTCATTTGTCTCACAAAAGTATATCATTACACTTACCATTTGCACATTAGTGATCGCTTATGTATACATCATTCACATGCTTGTTTTCATTGAATTCATTTGTTGCATGTCATGCATGTGGTTCATTATATATATATTTCTATTTCTTCATCTTTTCACATATCCCTGTGCAACTAGTCTCTTCCTTTTTTTATTGATTATGTAATTCATCACTTGCTCACTATGTTACACATGTTCACATTATATATTCATATCCCTATGCATGGCACATTAATATAACTAGTAGGCAATAATAAATACTTTTCTAAGGTAAGTAGCAAATATCAAAAAACACACAACCTTAGATAGTTTCAGTACTATAACAGCGGAAGCTGGAGCGGCCCGCTTCCCCAATGCATACCATTTCCATTAATTACCAATCCCACCCGCACACCAATGAGACACATAGACCTGAGTGGAAAAACCTGGCCGCAGCCCTGTTTATTGAAAACATATTTAAATACAATTTACATATAGTAAACCACATATATTAAACATCCTTAACTAACATTTTCCTGATTAAACCGCCACAATGGAACCCACCATTGTGACCCCTGATCCCGAGCTACCGACATAGATGAAAATGGCCCCCGACCCTGCCGTCTAAGCAAGAGTCCGAGGGGTGGCATGTCCCCACATGCCCCATTGTCCAGGGTCATCCGACCCACCGGCACGGCTCCCAGCCGGCCTACCACTCATCCCATGATGAGACCAGCCGCCAGTAGCTCGGGATACCGCCAAATAGAAACCCCCACTACCTCACACAGAACTAACGGGTGGGAGGGCGGGAAAGCTGCCTCGGAGGACCGGAAACCGTTACGGTCCTCCGAGTATTCAGCTTATATACCCCCCCCCACCCACGCAACCCTGCGGCCCCAATTTGACCTATAGGAGGTCCCTCCCACGGTGGGAAAGACCTCCTCCCTTCTTAAAATTTTTTACCTGCCTACCCGCCCCCTCCTGTCTATCTTCCCGACGGACGGCAACGCGGGCCCCCAGCTCCGCGTTAGAGCCGCCCGTCGAGACAGGCTCTCGGGCTTTTTATTCCACTTAAGATCTCAGCGGTGCAGGCTGTGAGTAGATTTCGTTCACAGTACTATTAGCACCAAAATCTTCATCGGTCTAATTTCAAATAAATTTCTATAAATATTTCTTGCTGTATAAATAATTTAGTATAGTTTAATTTTAAATCAAGTACTCATCTCTTTAGTGGAGCATAGCAGGGGTTCTTCACCAAGATAGACTATGTTTCGCCCAGGGGGCTTTATCAAGGTAATCCCCTTTGTTATGCCGGTTCCATGAATGCTTTATACGTTTCTATTTTGCTGTAACAATATTTTGCCGCATCTTTAAAAACAAGATGTTTAAAGGTGGAGATCAGGGGATCCAATTGTCCCGGATGACACCATGTTGATTTCTTCCGCATTATTGACCTATCCATTTCTGGTTCTTTATTACTAAAAAAATTTTTAAGAGATAACTTTTGTATAAATTTTTCAAGATCTATTTGAAATTGGAAATAATCAAAAGGGTTCAAATCTTTTTTTTTTGTTTCGAATGCAAAAAATACAAAGAACAAAAGAATACAACAAGAACAAGGAAAAGAACGTCCAACAATACAATTTTCCAGCAATAGCCAAAATAGAAAACCCATCCCCCCGACTCCCCGACTCCACAACCTGACCCATCCACCAGAATCCCCGAATACAACCCCCCCACCCCCCACCCCCGGATCCCCCTCCAGAGAATATGCAATAGCTCTTTAGACAAGACTTCCAACTCGGTATTTGTCAATATTTTATCTGAGATGTTAACTACATGTGGTTTATCATTCACCGTCCGTTGTTGAACCTTCGACCCCTGCCTCGTGTCCTTCCTCTCCCTCTGTTTGAATTGATTTTCTTTTGATCAAAAAAAATCCCCTTCAGAACCATCACTACGCGATGAACGGGATAAGGTAGAAGCAGTAGTGTCTGTGGATTGATCTCTTTGTTTGTTGTCATTAATATTCATCCATCTATAGACTCGGTTAGAAGAATAGTCTTGAGCATCCCTACCTGCTTTTTTCAGTTTTTGCTTTCAGACTGTATCTCGATACTTCTTTGTACTTTCTTGTATCTCCTTAAGACATTGATCACATATTTCTGTTCCCAGTGACGTCTTCTTATTTGTATTTGTATGCTAGCCAGAGTAAAGACAGTTCTCAGTATAATATGACCTTGTTCAAGACTATGGTTAAGATACAAAAACAAACAAACAAACAAAAAAATACCCACCTTATTATAGTGCAATGTTGCAGTTATCAGCTAATCATCCATGTAAATTGTTTTACACTGTAGGAGAATTGGGAGAGGGGAACAAAGTTGTAGGATCAGTTCCTTCTTTAAAGTCCAAGGAACTAGCTGCTCATTTTTAATCAAAGATTCAATTACTTTATAATTCTTTTCAGAAGGTAAACAAGAAGAAACAGAAGCAAGGAACTCATATTCTGCTGTTAATCACAGTAGGCTGCAGAGTCCCCTTTTTTAGGAACTTTAGCTTACCTTTGCTGGTTGAGCTGCAGAAAATCTTTCCATCTGTGCTGTGGCTGGCACCGGTAACATTTCAACAGTCTAAGATTTGATTCCTATGAAACCATAGCACACTCTTACCCTGGCATAAAACTCAGATTCTAACTGGAACCATTTTATTCAAAGTATTAGTCATACAAGCACACCACCCATCTACAATCTCTACATCTGTGTTATCCTGGAAGTATGTAGGAAAGCAAAGAGAATTCTACAAAAGATCTGGATTAATGTCAGTAATAGGGTTACCAAGAAGACACATAACCTTGCCCCCTGGCCTCCCCATACCCTGCCCCAGCCCCTCTCCCCTCCCTAATAAACACACATAACAATAATGGGAACACAAAACCTGGTTCATATGCACAACCTCTCTCTCTCTTTCTCTCTCTATCCAGCCCCCTTGCCACTCCCCCCCCCCCCACACCTGAGCCAGCCTACAAGTGCACCCAGTTTGGCAAGGTTGGCTTACACAGAGTCCAGTGGCTCACCCCTCTTACCTTCTCGGCGCTGCAATTCAATTTTCTTCGAGCCACCGGCAGCTCAGCAAGGTGAGCCTGCTGCCTTTGCCCTGGCCTGGAAGCCTTCTCTCTGCAGCAACTTCCAGTAGACGCTGTAGAGAGAAGGATTCCAGGGTAGGCTGAAGGCAGCAGGCTCACCTTGCTGAGCTGCCGGTGGCTCACAGAAAACTGAATTGCAGTGCCGAGGCGATAAGAGAAGAAGAGCCACCAGACTGTGTAAGCAGGCCCTGCCAACCCCAGAGACTCCCCCAGTTAAAAAAACTCGACCAGACACCTGGACAGTCCTCTAAAAAGAAGATATGGCTGGGTATGATAACCCTAGTCACTAAGTCATTAATATCTGAAAGTAATATTATAGAAGATGCAGCAAAGCACTTTTCTGACTTACTCTGTGATTTTCAGTGGTGCTTTCAGTGGCAGAAAAATTAGGCAAGCATATTGTACCTCTTTTCTGCATATACCCTAAGTCAGTATATAGCAAACTGTGTGCCACAGTAGGTGTACTGGCAGATGCCAGGGAGGAAGGGAGGCACATCCTGTAGGGAGTCAGCCGACACAAGCACCTCTCCTCCTCCCTGGTGTCTCCTCCTCTCCGTTCCTTTTCTTTTTCAGCTCCCCCCCACCCCCCACATATACACACACTGGCATCTCAGGGCCCCGTCTAGAGGGCCTCTGCGCATGTGCGGATGTTAACATGATGACATCACGCATATGCGTGACATCATCTCATCGATGTCCACACACTTCTGGATGTCCTTGAGCTGTGGCCCAGTTGGGATATAGTTAAACTAGGATATAGAGTTGTTACTTAGCTCCTTATTCTCAAGATAGGATGATCCTGTCCTGCTTATACTCTGCTGCCTGTGGAGACTTGTAGTCTTGATTTTATTTGCAAAACAATGGAGGCAAAAAAATAGAAGTTTATGCAGGTTATGTGGTAAAACTTGGACTGGATTGATCAGTCCTGAAAACCTGGCGACAGGTAAGAATTCTAGCAGGGTATGTGTGTGTGGCTAATAGAAATGAAGTAGGAATAAGTGTAGCAGCCAGTGAGGCAGATATGTGGAGGTATACCAGGAGAAGACTGATGGAAAGAAGAAAAAAATAGGAGCACGTACCTAGAAGCTATTGGCCACTGTACCTGTCCTCTTGGAAAAGGGCACTATGAAGAGTCTCTAGGACAGTGCAAGGGACCTGGGAAATGCAAGGGACCTGGGGAGAGGAAGAAGCGATATGGATTGCTCTGAAAAGAGAAGATGGAACTTCTATCTACGTGGGTGTAGTCTACAGACCTCCGACTCAATCGCAGCAAATTGATAAGGATCTGATTGTGGATATCCAAAAGTTTGGAAGGAAAGAGGAGGTTCTGCTGTTGGGAGATTTCAACCTGCCGGATGCGGACTGGAATGTTCCGTCTGCGGAATCGGAAAGAAGTAGGGAGATTGTGGATGCCTTTCAAGAGGCTCTGCTCAGACAAATGGTGACGGAACCCACAAGGGAAAAAGCGATATTGGATCTGGTCCTCACAAATGGAGAGAGTATCTCTAATGTTCGAGTGGGTGCTCACCTGGGTAGTAGCGATCATCAAACGGTTTGGTTTGATATAACGGCTAAAGTGGAGAGCGGCCGCACGATACTTAAAGTCCTAGATTTCAAACGTACGGACTTTAATGCAATGGGAAAGTACCTGAAGAAAGAGCTGTTAGGATGGGAGGACATAAGAGAAGTGGAAAGACAGTGGTCTAAGCTGAAAGGAGCGATAAAAATGGCTACGGACCTTTATGTGAAGAAAATCAATAAAAACAAAAGAAAAAGGAAGCCGATATGGTTCTCCAACCTAGTGGCTGAGAAAATAAAGGCGAAAGAGTTGGCGTTCATGAAATATAAAAAAACCCAAGAAGAGGAGAGCAGAAAGGACTACAGGGTGAAACTGAAAGAAGCCAAGAGAGAGATACGTTTGGCGAAGGCACAGGCGGAAGAACAAATGGCTAAAAATGTAAAAAAGGGAGATAAAAATTTTTTCAGATATATTAGTGAAAGGAGGAAGATAAAAAATGGAATTGCTAGGCTAAAAGATGCTGGGAACAAATATGTGGAGAGTGATGAGGAGAAAGCAAATGTGCTAAACAAATACTTCTGTTCTGTGTTCACAGAAGAAAATCCTGGAGAAGGACCGAGATTGTCCGGCAAAGTTACACGAGAAAATGGAGTAGATTCTGCGCCGTTCACGGAGGAGGGTGTTTATGAGCAACTTGAAAAACTGAAGGTGGACAAAGCGATGGGACCAGACGGGATCCATCCCAGGATACTAAGGGAACTCAGAGAGGTTCTGGCGAGTCCTATTAAAGACTTGTTCAACAAATCTCTGGAGACGGGAGTGATTCCTGGGGATTGGAGGAGAGCGGATGTGGTCCCTATTCATAAAAGTGGTCACAGGGATGAAGCAGGAAACTACAGGCCGGTGAGCCTCACTTCAGTTGTTGGAAAAATAATGGAAGTGTTGCTGAAAGAAAGGATAGTGTATTTCCTTGAATCTAATGGGTTACAGGATCCGAGGCAACATGGCTTTATAAAAGGTAAATCGTGCCAAACGAACCTGATTGAATTTTTTGATTGGGTGACCAGAGAGCTGGATCGAGGACATATGCTAGATGTAATTTATTTGGATTTCAGCAAAGCCTTTGATACAGTTCCTCATAGGAGGCTGTTGAACAAACTTGAAGGGCTAAAGTTAGGACCCAAAGTGGTGAACTGGGTCAGAAACTGGCTGTCGGACAGACGCCAGAGGGTGGTGGTTAATGGAAGTCGCTCGAAGGAAGGAAAGGTGACTAGTGGAGTCCCTCAGGGTTCGGTGCTGGGGCCAATCCTGTTCAATATGTATGTAAGTGACATTGCTGAAGGGTTAGAAGGAAAAGTGTGCCTTTTTGCAGATGATACCAAGATTTGTAACAGAGTAGACACCGAAGAGGGAGTGGAAAATATGAAAAAGGATCTGCAAAAGTTAGAGGAATGGTCTAATGCCTGGCAACTAAAATTCAATGCAAAGAAATGCAGAGTAATGCATTTGGGGATTAATAATAGGAAGGAACCGTATATGCTGGGAGGAGAGAAGCTGATATGCACGGACGGGGAGAGGGACCTTGGGGTGATAGTGTCCGAAGATCTAAAGGCGAAAAAACAGTGTGACAAGGCAGTGGCTGCTGCCAGAAGGATTCTGGGCTGTATAAAGAGAGGCGTAGTCAGTAGAAGAAAGAAGGTGTTGATGCCCCTGTACAGGTCATTGGTGAGGCCCCACTTGGAGTATTGTGTTCAGTTTTGGAGACCGTATCTGGCGAAAGACGTAAGAAGACTTGAGGCGGTCCAGAGGAGGGCGACGAAAATGATAGGAGGCTTGCACCAGAAGACATATGAGGAGAGACTGGAAGCCCTGAATATGTATACCCTAGAGGAAAGGAGAGACAGGGGAGATATGATTCAGACGTTCAAATACTTAAAGGGTATTAACGTAGAACAAAATCTTTTCCAGAGAAAGGAAAATGGTAAAACCAGAGGACATAATTTGAGGTTGAGGGGTGGTAGATTCAGGGGCAATGTTAGGAAATTCTACTTTACGGAGAGGGTGGTGGATGCCTGGAATGCGCTCCCGGGAGAGGTGGTGGAGAGTAAAACTGTGACTGAGTTCAAAGAAGCGTGGGATGAACACAGAAGATTTAGAATCAGAAAATAATATTAAAGATTGAACTAGGCCAGTTACTGGGCAGACTTGTACGGTCTGTGTCTGTGTATGGCCGTTTGGAGGAGGATGGGCAGGGGAGGGCTTCAATGGCTGGGAGGGTGTAGATGGGCTGGAGTAAGTCTTAACAGAGATTTCGGCAGTTGGAACCCAAGCACAGTACCGGGTAAAGCTTTGGATTCTCGCCCAGAAATAGCTAAGAAGAAAAAAAAAAAAAAAAAAAAAAATTTTTAAATTGAATCAGGTTGGGCAGACTGGATGGACCATTCGGGTCTTTATCTGCCGTCATCTACTATGTTACTATGTTACAGTGGCTCCCAACCCTGTCCTGGAGGACCACTAGGCCAATCGGGTTTTAAGGCTGAATATGCATGAGAAAGATTTGCATATAATGGAAGAGACAGACATGCAAATCTGCTCCATGCATATTCATTAAGGCTAGCCTGAAAACCCGATTGGTCTGGTGGTCGTCCAGGACAGGGTTGGGAGCCACTACTCTAGGACACTGGACACTATCACTTCCCCTTAAGGATATTTCCTCTAAGTCAGAACCACCTTAAGAGCCATAGTCCCACCCAAGGTGGAAGTGGCATGGGAAAGTAGAACCAGGAGAGCAAGAACTAGGAAGTATAAAAGCTCAGGACACAGCTATGTTAAAGGGACCCAGAGGGAAGCAGCAACATCCCACTGCATATGCCTATACCACCTATGTATAAATTGCAATCACTACAGTCTGTCACACCCACACTCCTTTATGGCACAGCGCGCACACGGGGAAGTGACCAAATCCTCGGATCCAGCGTGTCCCTTACTACCAAGGGATCCTTCAGGTCTTAATTCAGGCACGGTATCTGCCTCATGAGCATGCAAGGTAAAGAATCCAAGTCAGAAATGGCAAAACAAAATAGCTTTATTCCAGCCACTGGCCAAATAAACCAAAATACAGGCTTCAGCCTTGCAGTTCAGGATAAACTTATATTGCATGGAATTATAACAAAAAGGTTCAAACAATGCAATCAGGATGTTCAAGTTTGGTCAGCACCGAATTGAGTACAGTCCCTTGCTTCTGGACTTTAACAAGGTAAGTAACACAGTCCTCTTCACCAGAGCAGTAATACTTTGATTTTGCAAGCTTTACACACAGTTCATACCAAAACAAGGCCAGCAGAGCTTGGTTTCTCAATGAACAGGAAAAAAACAAAACAACTTATAACAGACTGTGCAGTACAGCAGGTAGAAATCTCACATGGTGTTACTGTGCTATACCCTGCATACTTTCCCTTGGAAACGTTGCTGCAGTTTCTATGCACAGCTGAGAGGGAAGACAACGTAATTGCTCAGCTTGATAACAATCCAGGAAAACATTCACACATTTGCTAGTAACTCACACTTCACTGCTTTAAAGAAAGCCTCCAAGTTTGGCTTTCAAGGAGAGATCCTAAACTTACTTCCAAGAACTATAGTTTAGCAGGCAGCACAGAGGTATAAACAGCAAACCCAACTCTTATGCTCACTGTGTTTCCATGGCTATTGGCTGGGTCTCAGTTTCCACACAGCTTTCCTGCACCTCCATAGCTTCTTCCTCCGGCGGCTCCCAAGGATTCCAGGTAGGAGACAACTCCTCTGCCTCTACCATAGGCCAGTCTGAGAGTGACTGACTCTCCCCAGGTTTCCTCTCTCCTGTTTGCTTCCCTCCTGGCTGCTCCTCTCCTCTCCTCCTTCCTTCTCCTGTTCTGAGGAGCCACCTTATATCCTGTGGAGAGCCACTCCCCCTTAGAGTAGGTGGGGGAAGGGTTTTCCACACACCAACCTGCTTTCTTTTACTACAGGTAGGTTTCTCTCTAGCCCTAGTTCTAACAGGCTGCTCAAACGGTATCAGACTTCTGACAGTGGCAGGGACAGGTTTGCACTGGGTGCAGCTTTCTCCCTAACCTTTTCCTGCCCTGCCTCTTCTAACTCCATATCATTGTCTGAGCAGAAGTCAGCTTGATCTGTTAATAGGTCTGTTATCCGATCAGCTCTCCTGCATCTAGGCTCACTGTGTTTTCTCCTGATCCTTGAGGTAAAACCCGGGACGGATTAGGGTTTGTTATGGACAAAACCCGAAACGGACTTGGGTTTGTCACAAGTCAGGAAGACCAAATTTGACTTGGAACCTTGTACTTGAATGCTGTTAACCTAGCTGGTTGCAGGCTGGCCTCAGGGAACTGCTAACAATTGTGCTGGTAACTCTAAGGAGCCAGACCAGAGCCCACCCACACATGATGCATGCTGTGGCCACAAGGAGACACTCTTGTACAGAAAGACTTATTTTGTGTTCACTTTTCTGGTGGATGTCTGGTGTCTGGTGGATAGAATTCCACCCTGCATTCCTCAACTGTGTGTTGAACAGGACCCCTAGCTGACACCTTCAAAAGCAAAGGGAACGAAAGAATAAACTAGTGCCCCAGATACCAGAGTTAGATTGTGAGCCCTACGGGACAGATACGGAAAATGAACAACACCTGTTATCTATCCCCTCTCTGAAGGTTATTAATATACAACGTACTGACATTTTTTCAGTTACATTGCCCCCCCCCCCCCCCATACACACACACACACACAAATTTGGAATTTATTACCTATCTATTTACAAGAGGAAACCTCATTAGAAAGATTTAAAAGTTCACAGAATAGTTTTCTCTTCAGAGACGCTTTTGGAGAATAATAAATTACTTTTTGGACAGCATTTGTCTCTTTCTTAGTTTAACCTGCCAGGTTTTTTGTTATGATTTTAAACATTGTTCACATCTTTCCCCCCCCCCCCCCCCCCTGATGTTCGTACCTTATATGTTTTCTGTCCTATTAAGATTTGTAGTTCATCCCTTTATCCTTATGTTTTTGGTTAGTTAATTGTTTTGTTGTTGCATATGTGAGACTGAATATTTATATTACTGTGTTCCCTTTTTATTTGTACATTCCTTAGAAATACTGACAAGTGTTTAATCAAATTTTAATAAAACTTAAAACTGACACCACTTTGGGTGAGTCCTATCATAATGGTGGTTAATAAATCCCAATAAACAAACCTCTTATAGAATAGTACTTAACACCAATTCCCATGTCCAAGTTAGGTGCGCAGAGGAAGTATTCTACAATTATGCATGCAGCTTTACAGTGGCATGCAGTGATATTTATAGCAAGGGATCCAGTAGATGAATTAAACCAGGGATGACTCACCCCAGCGCTCACCAAGTCAGGTTTTCAGGATTTGCATAATGAATATACATGAAATCTATTTGCATACAATGGAGGCAGTGCATGCAAATATTATTTTGGTCACCTTAACCCACTGTGCAGCTCCAGTTTATCCTGGATGCTGGGCCCACCTTCATTCACATTACCTCAGGATGAAGGATACAAGAGCTATGGCAGTACCCAGATTTCTTTGCAACACATTCATTATAGTTAATGAGCAAAGGAGACTGACAGTGTCACTGACTTACTGACTTAAGGGGGAAAAAAAATTGATTGTGTTGGAAATAGAAAATTAAGCAGGAGAATAACCCAAGCATTTTTTAAATTGTTTATGTGGATTTGCTATCCACCCAGTACAGTGGATGGAGTGGGTTATATATATTTTAATGAAGAAAAGTTGGCAGAGTACACCATTTGCACATTGGAGGGACTGTTGTGTTTTCAGCTTCTGTACTCCCCTTCCCTCTGATGAAGTCATGTCAGTGGAGATGTATGCAAATTATACCAAATGTATGCAGATTACACCAATGATGACATTTGGAATGACAGCTATTTCAGAAAGCGTGGCTGTCACTTCTGTCACTGTCACATTTGATATAATTACCGATCCATGTTTGTGTGGCCTATAGCACTTGCTGTAAAACTCATGCTAAGGGTGAGATGTGACATTCCATCAACCATAGACAAGGAGTTTGAAAAGAAACAGAAGCCAACAAATGGAAGGAAATTAATAAATGAACACAATCACAAATAAACTTAAGACCTATCATAGGATTCTGGCTATCCTGAGAATTCTTATACAGAGCCATAATGGCCTCTGAGTGTAGTCTGTACTACCTTTTTATCTCTGGCTTGGTAAACTCTAGCAACAATTTCTTTAGATGGTACAGGCTTGCCCCTGCGGCCTGTGTTTGGTACTTTGAGGTAAAGAGCGGTGTCTCTTCAAAAGGTCTCAATCTTCTGATAGAGCAGTGTCTTCTTCATCCATATGTGTAATCCACCAGGCTCTGGCACATATACTGGAACAGGGGAAAGCAATGGTGTACCAAGGGGGGCGGGGGGCGGTCCACCCCGGGTGCACGCCCCAAGGGGGTGCACAGCTGGCCATCCACTGGGGAATAAACTGCCACCGGGGAAAGGCTGCCACTGCTGCCATCGGGAAAAGGCCGGCGCAGAGTTCTTCCTCCCTGCTTCTCTTCCCCACGGGGTCAACCAACTCTCGCTGCCCGCCGTCAATTCTGACGTCACAGAGGACGTTCTGGGCCAGCCAATCGCTGCCTGGCTGGCACGGAACATCCTCTCCGACGTTAGAATTGACGTCGGGCGGCAAGAGTTGGTCGGCCCCGCGGGGAAGAGAAGCAGGGCAAACTCGGTGCCGGCCTGTTCCTGATGGCCAGCGGCAGCCTTTCCATGGCGGCGGTGGCAGCAGCATGTTTCCCAATGGCGGTGGCATGGGGGAGGGCAGGAAGAAAGAAAGAAAGGGGGGGAGACAGGGAGCCAGAAAGAAAGGGGGCAGGGTGAAACAAAGAAAGAAAGAAAAAATGGGGCATGGGGAGAGAGAGAGAAAGACAGACATAGAAAATGAAAGGGGGCATGGAGAGAGAAAGAAAGAAGGGGCAGGGTGAAAGAAAGAAATGGGGCACGGAGAGAGAAAGACAGACAGAGAAAGAAAGGGGGCATGGAGAGAGAAAGAAGGTGGCAGAGTGAAAGAAAGAAAGAAATGGGGAACGGAGAGAGAGAGAGAAAGACAAACATAGAGAAAGAAAGGGGGCTTGGAGAGAGAAAGAAGGGGACAGGGTGAAAGAAAGAAAGAAATGGGGCACGGAGAGAGAGAGAGAGAAAGACAAATATAGAGAAATAAAGGGGGCATGGGGAGAGAGAAAGAAAGAAAGGGGGCATGGGGAGAGAGAAAGAAAGAAGGGGGCAGGGTGAAAGAAAGAAAGAAATGGGGCACAGAGAGAGAGAAAGACAAACAGAGAAAGAAAGGGGGCATGGGGAGATAGAAAGAAGGGGGCAGGGTGAAAGAAAGAAAGAAATGGGGCACAGAGAGAGAGAAAGACAAACAGAGAAAGAAAGGGGGCATGGGGAAATAGAAAGAAGGGGGCAGGGTGAAAGAAAGAAAGAAATGGGGCACGGAGAGATAGAGAGAAAGACAGACATACAGAAAGAAAGGGGGCATGGAGAGAGAAAGAAAGAAGGGGGCAGGATGAAACAAAGAAAAACTTGGGGGAGGGAATGAGGTCTGGAGGAGAGGAAGCATACAGGAGGCTGAAAGAAGGGAAGAAATATTGGATGCACAGCCAGAAGAATAAAGTGCAACCAGAGACTGATGAAATTACCAAACAAAGGTAGGAAAAATTATTTTATTTTCAATTTAGTGATCAATTTTGAGAATTTATATATATGCTGTCTATATTTTGCACTATGGCCCCCTTTTACTAAACCGCAATAGCGGTTTTTAACGCAGGGAGCCTATGAACGTCGAGAGCAGCATGGGGCATTCAGCGCAGCTCCCTGTGCTAAAAAACGCTATCACGGTTTAGTAAAAAGGGAGGGGGTATATTTGTCTATTTTTGTATAGTTGTTACTGAGGTGATATTGCATAAAGTCATCTGCCTTGACCTCTTTGAAAACCCGCGGAATATAAATGATTAACATTTTCTCTGCGTACAGTGTGCTTTGTGTTTTTAAAATTTCATTGTTGGAAGATCATTTTGACTTGGCCACGAAGGTAAGGGGGAGGGAGGGAGGGGAGCTGCTGAAAGACATCTAGTAATCCTTGCAGGTTTTACTGTGCAGGGAATTATTTTTGTAAAATCATGTTTTGTTATGTGACTGGCATTATTTAGACTTTAATTTCTATGAATGAATAGAATGAAAATGATATAAAATTACTTGCTTGTTTTTATGTGTGTGTGCTGAAAGAAAGTGGAGAGAGAGTGGGCTGAGGATGCTGAAGGGAAATAGGGAAGAGAGAGTGGGGAGAAGACGCTTATTTATAAATTGTACAGAATATTGTTTATTTTTATACTTTAATATAATAAGTTCAAAATGAAACAATTCAAGGCTTGTGTGGATGGAATCAGGTGGTTTGTGGGGATGGGGACCGAGCTTACGGGGATTAATTCAATAAATTGGTATTTTCTTATTTCTCATTATTTGTTTTATTTTTATTTGTTAATGTGTAAAGTGGTGATTGTTATGTATCAGTTTTTTCAAATTTATATCTACTGTCTTTATATTTTGCATAGTATTAGAGGACATGTATTACTGTTTTTGTGGTGGTGTGGTGTTGCATTGTATGCAGAGTCTGGTTTCTTGGCAGTTCAGTTTAACTTTTGTCTACATTTCTATTTTTAGCTTGTGATTATTCCATATTGGGCGAGGGTGTATCTGCCTGTGTGTATGAAAGGGGGACGTGGCTTTCTGATAGCAGCGACTGTACAGGATCAGTTGACTGTGCAGGATCTGGCTTGTTTATTTTTACAATGTATGTGTTGGTGTTCTAGCGCTCACTGCAGTGTTTAAGATGCTGCCTTTTCCTAGGTACACTTTTGTTGTGCGATATGTGAATTGTTACTAAAAATCATAGTTTTCATATAGATGGGTGGGGGTATCAAAAAATGATGGGCCCCGGGTGTCACATATGCTAGATACGCCATTGAGGGAAAGTAAATGACTATGTGGAATTTTATAACTGAAGATCTGCATATTGCATATATGTTTACAGGAGTGATAGACATGTTAACAAACACCCTTATTAAGGTAGATATGCTATCTATCTCAAGATAGACCACCCACAAAAATACATTATCTACAGCAGGGGTGCCAAAAGGTTGATTGTGATCGACCAGTAGATCGCAAAGGCAATGCGAGTCGATCGCAGAGCCTATCCCGTTGCCTTTGCGTTCTCCCTGTTTCCCCGATGCTCAAAAGCCAGGTCCGTGCTGTGCCCACAAGCCTTCCCCACACCCCCACCCGACATCAATTCTGATGTCGGAGAGGAAGTTCCAGGCCGGCCAATTGCTGCAAATTACCAGACAACAAAGATAGGAAAAATGATTTTATTTTCAATTTAGTGATCAAAATGTGTCCATTTTGAGAATTTATATCTGCTGTCTATATTTTGCAATAGCGTTTTTTAGCGCAGGGAGCCTATGAGCGTTGGGAGCAGCGCAGGGTATTCAGTGCACTAAAAAACGCTATTGTGATTTAGTTAAAGGGGAGGGGGTATATTTGTTTATTTTTCTATAGTTGTTACTGAAGTGACATTGCATATTTTAAAGTCATCTGCCTTGACCTCTTTGAAAACCCGCGGAATATAAATGATTAACATTTTCTCTGCGTACAGTGTGCTTTGTGTTTTTTAAAAAATTTTATAGTTGGTAAATCATTTTGACTTGGTCATTTTAAAAGTAGCTCGCAAGCCAAAAAAAGTGTGGGCACCCCTGATCTACAGTATACTTCCAGAGATGTCAATACAAATCTAGCATTATAGCTGCACTTAGACCCCCTTTAAACTGCGATAGCAGTTTTTAGCATGGGGAACCGCGCTGAATGCCCCGCGCTGCTCCCGATGCTCACAGAGTTCCTATGAGTGTCGAGAGCAGCGCGAGGCATTCAGTGCGGCTCCCAGCACTAAAAACTGCTAGCGCAGTTTAATAAAAGGAGGCCTTAGTTTACAAGCACTGTATATCTAATGCAATCTTTCTCACCACTCACCAGCCACCTCTCTGCTCTCATTAGCCTAGCCTCCATGGACAAATGACTGTTCTTTTATTATACCGCCAGAGTTAGTGGCCATTTTGTCCATGGTAATTCAAATGCACCTGTGTTATCACCCACAGCTGTATTAAACTTTGAACACTTATGCAAGTAAGCTTCTCTTTGGTTTGTTATGTTTAGGGAATCTATGAGAAGGAAGTGTTAACAGCATGTAACAACCCCCTCTCCCCAGTGGAATTTGAGACGCTGTACTTGTAAACCCTTAAGGGAACAACTTACGTGTTCTTCAATTTATTACATGCTATTTGGTTAAGAATGTGTTATTTGCCCTTACTATACATATTGGCAGTACAACGATAGCAAAATAACAATGGGAAGCCAAGAATGCATATACTGTATATGCAAAGCGCTTCATTCATATGCAAACCAAATAACATAGCTTGCATCTAATCTTGAAGCTGCGCTATTCATGGAAAGTCAGCTTTGAGCTGGCAATATTTGTCCTCTCTAGGAGCATCAAGCTGCTTAATGTGATCCTAACTCACTGAAAAAATAAATATTCCTGTAGGAGAGAGGAGTAAGCTTTACTTGGTCTTATCCTACTGCTGCCATTTTGGGCCAAGTCACTAACAGGGGTGGGGTGGGGGATGAATTCTATTAACTGCACTTAAAATGGGTACTGAAAAAAATAAGGGGCATCAAGGGGAGCGAAATAATAAACTAGTGCTCTGGTACCATAGTTAGATTGTCAGCCCTACGTGATAGATACCGAAAATGAACACCTGTTATCTATCGCCACTCTGAAGGTTATTAATACATGACGTACTGACATTTTTTCAGTTACATCGCCCCCCCTCCCCCACCCAAATTGGGAATTTATTACCTATCTATTTACAGGAGGAAACCTCATTAGAAAGATTTAAAAGTTCACTGAAGAGTTTCCTCTTCAGAGACGCTTTTGGAGACTAATAAATTACTTTTTGGACAGCATTTGTCTCTTTCTTAGTTTAACCTGCCAGGTTTTTTGTTATGATTTTAAACATTGTTCACATCTTTTTTCCGCTCTGATGTTCTTACCTTATATGTTCTCTGTCCTATTAAGTTTTGTAGTTCCTCCCTTTATCCTTGTGTTTTTCGTTACTTAGTTGTTGTTGTTTTTTTTGCATATGTGAGACTGTATATTTATATTATTGTGTTCCCTTTTTATTTGTACATTGCTTAGAAATACTGATAAGTGTTTAATCAAATTTTAATAAAAAAGGAAACTTAGGGCTCCTTTTACTAAGCTGTGATAGCATTTTTAGCACGTGCAGAATTGCCGCATGCTCTAAACCCGCGCTACACGGCTAGAACTAATGCAAGCTCAATGCTGGTGTTAGCGTCTAGCATATGCAGAAATTTAGTGCGCGCTAAAACCACTTAGTAAAAGGAGCCCTTAGAGTACCTGACACCACTTTGAGTAAGTCCCATCACAATGGTGGTTAATAGGGTCAATAAACAAACCTCTTATAGAACAGCACTTAACACCAATTCCCATGTTCAAGTTAGGTGCGCTGAGGCAGTATTCTACAATTATGCATGCAGCTTTACCGAATGCCCTGACATACCACCCCCCAGTGGCATGCAGTGATATTTATAGCAGGGGATCCAGTAAATGAACTAAACCAGGGGTGACTCACCCCAGCGCTCGCCAAGTCAGGTTTTTAGGATTTCCACAATAAATATACATGTGATCTATTTGCATACAATGGAGGCAGTGCATGCAAATAACCTCACACTATATAGACAAACTCCCCATTAATTAATACAATGTTAAGATGTTAAGAATTGGGTCATAGATTTTAAGCTAAGCGCTGATTTAAGATTTAAAGTGCCATGCGTTTCAGTATACATAAGAAGCTCTTTCACGCCAGGATTGGCTTAGTCAGTTTAGGCATAGGACCAATCGGGAGGAAGATATTCCTGTTTTGATCCACCTCCATTAGTTAAGAATGCCGTGGTGCCGTGTTTGATTATTTACACAAAGAAAGCAGAGGAACAGCGCTTCAAATAATGAGTGAGTTTGAAGTTGTGCTTACAAAATCCTTTTGTTTATGAACATTAGATTTACATGTGGTTATATTTTTTTTAGGTTCAACTGCTATACTAGCGTGTTTGGCCCTGAAGAAGTAGCATATTTGGCTATGAAATGATCGTTGGCTGGCAGCACGAGGTTGCACATGTTTCACATTTAAATACAAGGGATTGTTCTAATTTTTCACGTTTTTCCTAACTTAGAATATACAATTTTCTTACAACAAAAGATTTTTATGCCTATGATGTGTGGTTGGTAGAGTGGTATTTCCCTCACTATTTAGACCGAGACTTTTCCTTTCGCTAGTAAATTGTAGTGGTGCCTAGCGGTTTGTTTAACAATTAATGGGGAGTTTGTGTATATAGTGTAGTGTTTAATTACCCCTTTCATTATTTTGCACATAATCTCACACATATTCACACAGACATCAATAATCCAAAATGCACTGATAATCCTAAATGTGTTTCAAAATGTTTAAAAAATGCTATTGCATATTCAGTGGCGTACCTAGCATATGTGACACCGGGGGCCCATCATTTTTTGACCCTCCCCATCTGTACAAAAATCATGATTTTTAGTAACAAGCCACATGTAACACATGAGTACCTAGGAAAAGGCAGCATCTTACATACTGCAGTGAGCAGTACAACATCAATGCACTCATTGTAAAACTAAACAAGCCAGACTAGTACAGATCAATCCTGCAGTCAAGCCTAACAAAAAAAACATGTCTTTCGAACACAGAAAACACCTTCGCTTAGTATGGAATATGTAATCACAAACTAACCCCTCCCTCTTTTATAAAACTGTAGTGTGGATTTTAGTCACGGTGGTAACAGCTCTGATGCTCATAGAATTCTGAGCATCAGAGCTGCTACCACCATGGCTGGCACTAAAAAACGCTCCACAGTTTTGTAAAAGGGGGGATAAAATAGAAATACATAGACAAAGGTTAAATTGAACCAGTAAGAAGCTGGACTCTGCATACAGTGTACCACAGAAACAGTGACACATGTCTCCTAAAGCAATAAATAAATAGAAATTTTTTTTCTACCTTTCTCTTCTGTGGTTTCTGCTTTCCTCATCTTCTTGTAACTCTCTTCCTTCCATCCACTGTCTGCCGTCTCTTTTCCCCTATATGGCATCTTCTATGCCCCTTCCAGAAACTCTATGCCTCCCCCTTCCATCTTTCCTTTCACCCCCATTGGTCTGGCATCTCTCTCCTCTCCTTCCCTCTCCCACACCTTTCCTCTGCAATCCCTTTCCCTTTTTTACCTCATTTTCCTTTTCAATTTATTTTTTCCATCTGTCTAGATTACATTTTTACTACCCTCTCATCAATGCCCTTTTTTACTGTCTACCTAAAGCTTGCCACCTCTTTCCCTAACCCCTACAGTGTTTCCCTAACTCAATCCTTTTCTCCCCATCATGTGCCCTCCTTTTATTTATCCCCTCCTTCTATCATGTACCCTCTTTCTCCAACCCTTCCATCTAGTACCTTCTCTTCTCTCTGTCCACTTCCATCCAGCATCTGCTCCCCTCTTTCTCTCCTCCCATTTCCTTCCTGCATTTGCTCCCTTATCTCTCCCATCTGCACTTCCACCCAGCATAGGCTCCCCACTACCATCAAATGTCTGCACTTTCTTTCGCCATCCACCCCTCTTCAAGCAGCATCTGCCCCCTTTCTTTCCCTCCAATATCCTTCCCCTTATATCTCTCCCCTTTCTCTGTACATCAATTCTATCAGCACCACCCTTCCATACCACTCTGCCCCCTTTCTTTCCCTCCACCACTCTTCCATTCCAGTAATCCTGCTCCTTTTTCTCCCTTATTACAGCAAGGTCCCACGATACTGTAGCTGCCGGTTGCCAGTCCACCCCATTCTGACGTACTTGCTCTGGAGCAGACTCAGCAGCCGCATGCTGGAAGGTCCCGCGATGACTCATCTGCTGGCTCTGCTCCGGCAGACACAGGGAGTTGTGGCAAAGTCTTGCAATGACTGCGTCTGCCGGGTCCACTCCCTCCCACGTAACTTACTTCTTCCAGAGCAGAGCCAGCAGACGAGTCATCGCGGGACCTTCCTGCACCTTAGTGCGGCTGCCGATTCTGCTGCAGAGAAAGTAAGTCAGAGGTAACGTGACCATTTATTTCTTTCATTTCTTTCTTTCTGCACTCAGGCCCAAAAATTGTCCCTTTTTATTCCCTCCCTCCTTCCTTCCCATGTCCTTAGTGCCCCCAGTGCCTCCGTCCCGTGTCCATGGTGCCCCCAGTGCCTACTGCCCGTGTCCATGGTGCCTCCAGTGCCTCCTTCCTGTGTCCTTGGTGCCCCCAGTGCCTCCTTCCCGTGTCCATAGTGCCCCCAGTGCCTCCTTCCCGTGTCCATGGTGCCCCCAGTGCCTCCTTCCTGTGTCCATAGTGCCCCCAGTGCCTCCTTCCCGTGTCATTAGTGCCCCCAGTGCCTCTTTCCCGTGTCCATGGTGCCTCCAGTGCCTCCTTCCCGTGTCTTTAGTGCCCCCAGTGCCTCCTTCCCATGTCCATGGTGCCCCCAGTACCTCCTTCCTGTGTCCTTAGTGTCCCCAGTGCCTCCTTATGTCCCCCCACTGCTTTCCAGATTTTGTCCACCCCCAAAGCCAGCCTGCCTACCTATCTCCCTCCCTCCCTGCTGCGCTAAAGCCAGCCAGCTTGCCTGCCTGCATCCTGCCCTCCCTGCCGCGGAAAAAAAAAAAGTGCCTCTCCCCTTCCTTTCCCCCGGTCTGCGCCTGCAATTTTACCTCCCCCCGCCGACAAGAAGTCTTTCCGATGTCAATTCTGACATCGGAGAGGATGTTCCGGGCCAGCCAATCACTGCCTGGCTGGCCTGGAACGTCCTCTCCGATTGCAGCGACGGGGGCCGGGGGATAGGAAGGGCAGGAGGACCAGGACCTGGCCGGCTGTGCACCCCCCCCAAGCCGTGCACCCGGGGTGGACCCCCCCCCCTTGGTACGCCACTGTGCATATTAACTGCTTAGCTACAACAGCAATTTGACTTCAATGGAGAAAAAAGCCTCAGGCATAAAGAGATCAGAACATACGGCTCAGCTTCTAGAACAGGAATGTCAAAGTCCCTCCTCGAGGGTCGCAAACCAGTCGGGTTTTCAGGATTTCTCCAGTAAATATGCATGAGATCTATTTGAATGCACTGCTTTCATTGTATGCTAATGGATCTCATGCATATTCATTGGGGAAATTCTGAAAACCCGACTGTATTGCGGCCTTCGAGGAGGGACTTTGCCATCCCTGTTCTCGAGCATCACTGGCTTGAAAAAACCTCCAGAATGCTGTATAGCTTGAATTGTAAAGCTTGAGTTATATAGCTTGAATTTTTCTTCCTCCACTCCTTTTTGTTTTTGCATTATTGCATATTAACTGTGCATAATAAGACCCAGTGTAGATTATTTGAACATCCAGGACCTTGTGAAGCCTCCTAGCAAAGATGCTACAAGTTTTTAAAGTATTTTCTGCAATTTATTATACAAATGAGGTCATTTATAAAATGTGAATTTTGCACATGTAAAAAATGACATTTATACATTTAGAAACCTTCCCCTGCGTGTAAACAGTGATTTTAAAAAAGTTTATATTTACATATTATTTATTTGTTGAGATATATTAGCCATCTTTATGAAGAGATTCATCCTAGGCAGTGATATAAAAGCTGTAGCATGAAGTTTGGAATGGGGTGTGTTGTAGGCTAGAAAGATAATCACGTGTCAGTTACCTGCTCATTTGGACCTGGTGGGGTTTACATGAGTTATTAAGGGAACAATTATTATTATCTCTCTGTTGTTTAAATCCCCTCCAAACTCCTTTATAATAGGCTCATTCACTTGACTCCCTAAATGGCTGATCCAAGATGTACAGTTTTGTGAAATCCAGCCACTTGCATGTACATGCATAGGTTGCAAAACCAGCTCATACACAGGAAAATGTCAGCACTTACAAGCCAAAAATCCAAGTGATGCCACTCTGTCTGAATATGGCTTTTTTTTTTTTTTCTGAATGGTTGTCCTTGTTACAATAGACTCTCAGTGAACTGGCACCCATGGAGATTGATAGATGCTGGATAAATGTAGTTTCTGGTTGCTTGAGAGTTACTATTAAGAATAGGCCTAATTAATACTATACCCTGTACTATGTCATACCATAAACTGTTCCAGACAAACTACAAGATGTGGTAGGCAAAGCATGGGCATATTCAGGTATGGCAGCCAAGTTTATACTTAAATTTCCAGCAGAAATTGATTTTCTTTCTATTTTTATTTAAAGTATTACAGTTGTCCCTCGGCATCATCATCGATTCTTCCCTCTCCCTCAACTATCACCTGAATTCCTTGGCAAAATCATGTTTTTTCAGCCTCCACATGCTGAGGAAAGTAAGATCCTACTTTCACCAAAAACATTTCACCGTCCTTGTACAATCCATTATCCTATCCAAACTCGATTACTGTAATGCCATTTATCTATGCCTAACAAAAAAAAGTCTTCGCAGATCCAGCTTATCCAAAATACTGCTGCCAAGCTGATTTTTGCAAAACGCAAATCTGATCACGTCTCCCCACTACTTACCAATCTTCACTGGCTCCCAGTACTTTCCAGAATTCATTTCAAATGCTCCTGCCTGGCTTTCAAGATCATTCACGGCATCCTTCCGCCCCTAATCCCTCTATCCTTCATCGCCTCGATGCCTGCCACCACCAGATCCGCCCACAGACATAAACTATCCTTCCCCTCTCTACACGGCATCCTCTACCCAGGCAAACTGGGAAAATCCCTCCTCTCCAAAATCACGGGCCTTTGGAATGATCTTATTATCCCGCTGCGGAACCTAAACTCTCTCCAACTATTCCGAAAACAACTGAAAACCTGGCTTTTTTCTAACATATAACATTTCTTCCCCTGTTTACATCCCCTCTATCCATATGCTCTTGTAAATCTTTCTCCTTTCTCTTCTTATATTTTTAAGCTTTGTAAACCGTGTCGAGCTCCACTTCCGTGGAGATGATGCAGTATATAAACTTAAGGCTTAGTTTAGTTTAGTTTAGGAATTACTTTCGACAGTAAATTTTCTTATCATTTTCACATTAGCACAGTCGTTCAGAAATGCTTCTATTGACTCAGGATGATACGTTCCCTTGCAAAGTTACTAGAACCAGCCTCTTTGAACACACTGATCCACTCTCTAGTAATTTCTTGCATAGACTACTGTAATGCCCTGTACAAAGGCATTACAAAAAAGGAAATTAGACGGCTTCAGATTATGCAAAACACAGCTATTAAGATCATTTATGGCGCAAAGAAATACGATCATGTTCACCTCTTCTAATTAGTGCACATTGGTTACCAGTTGAACATAGAATAAGTTACAAAATCTTACTTTTAACATTTACAGCAAAATTAAAAATTCAACCAGAGTTCATTAACAGACTTTTAATTCCTTATAATACTTTAAAATCTCTTCGTTCAATGACTCAAAATCTTCTCATCATACCTTCTTTAAAATTAATCAATACGTTGCGCTCCAATAATTTTGCTGTCACTGCCCCTACTCTCTGGAATTCGCTGCCAAACCATTTGCGCAGTGAATCCGAAACAAAACAATTTGAATCAAAATTAAAAACATTTTTGTTCCAGGATGCCTTTGGACAACAACTGTCCTCTTAAGGACAAAAATTAAAATTATTACTTTTTACCCTAACCTATTGTGTTTTCCCTTTTTTGTTTAAATTCTCTTTTACGATTGTAGTTCTTCACCTTTTTTCCTATTGTTTGAAGTTGGTCTATATGTCTTATTAGTGTTTTATTAAGACACCTAGATTTTTTCTAGTATCCCCTGTTTTAATATGTTTTTATGTAAATTTTATATTGTACACTGCTTAGAAACCTGATTAAGCGGTTTAAAATTTTTTTTAATGAACTTGAAACTTGAAACTATTTCTTAGATTTTATTTTTCTGGTTGCTTATAGAGTTCTGGTTAATTGAGTTCCAGTTAACAGAGTCTACTGTATTATACTAGTATATGTACATGCATCTCTACATATAAAGGTGGATAGGGTGTCCAAACTGAGATGTTCATGCTAGCCTGTGCATTTTAGTTCTGTTAAATCCATGTATCTCTACATTTATTTTAGAAATAACCTGCATTTAAATGAACTAAAATGCACAGGCTAGCATGAACATCTCAGTTTGGACACCCTATCCACCTTTTACATCCAATGCAAAACTCAAGCTTTATATACCAAATATGCAAAATATACTATTTTAATTATTTCATTATTATTATTTAATTATTCTATTATGTACAGTATAAAATCCAGTACTTATTCTCAATTAGTGTCTACTTTCTTAAACCTTCCCTCCAAGATTTAAAATGTCTATTTACAAGTGATCCTTGTTTATTTGTTCTGGAAATCAGCCTTCAGTTTTTATTTTTTAATTTTTAATTTTTTTTTTATTGGCACTAATTTGAATTTATTTTTCAGTTCAAAGATTTTTATTGATTTTAACATACAAAAGGTGCAATAAATGTTAACTTTTGTTAGTGCATATGTTCAGTTATGCTTTTATGTCCATGCTTGATAAAGATAATGCAAACTACTTCTTGTAGGATCGCAATATGCAAAGAATTTTAGGCTTCCTCAATTCCATTCAACCAGAGAAAATTGATATTATTCATTGTGTCTCATGGGTCATCTCAAAGGGTCATTCTCTGTGTTACATTAAACCCTAACAAGATTAAATGAAAGTGTGACAAGTGATTAAGGAAGAGTTAGACACATGGCATGTATTATTTTGTTTAGAAAATCATATTGACACTTTCATGGTTAAATGTGAAGGATGTTCAGAAAACACACAAATAATAAGAAAATCATTTGCTTTTCATTGTCCACCCTTCCAGTTCCTTATAGAAGATTGAATCATCTCTTTCTGAATCTTTGCAAATCTGAGCTGCTACTTTATGAATTGAAGGGTCATGGAGATTATGGAAACCCTCTGTTTTTTGCAAAGGACTGATAACACTGGGAGAGCATTCCATGAGCTATGGGGTGGGGGTGAGGGAAGTTGGAATAAGGCTAGGTGGGGGGGGTGTAGAAGGGAAGAGGTAGTATGAAAAAAGGGTTAATTCAAGCATTAAGGAAAAAGCAGTGAGAGAGGGCCAATGTAACACCAGTTTTTAAAAAGGGTTCCAGAGATGATCTGGGAAATTATAGACCGATGAGTTTTACATTGGTGCCAGGCAAAATGGTAGAGACTATTATAAAGAACAAAATGACAAAACATATACACAAGCATGATTTAATGAAAGAAAGCCAACATGGATTTAGTTAAGGGAAATCTTGCCTCACCAATCTACTACATTTCTTTTGTCGGATGAATTGAACATGAGACACATTTCTGCCCAGACAAGTGGAAAAACAAAAATTGGTTGCTCCACCATGTTTGACAATTCCTGGTTTCCAGAAACATTACAGTGATTATGCACCCTCCCTAGTTGCCTGACCTTGCCCCCTATGATTTTTTTTCCTATTCCCCAAAATGAAATTACGACTGAAAGGGTGCTGTTTTAACACGATTGAAGAGATCCAGGCAGAATCGCAGGCGGTCCTCAAGACACTCACCCAAGATGACTTCCATAGATGAATGGACTAATGGGAAAAACGCTGGGATCGCTGTATACATTCTCAAGGGGACTACTTCGAAGAAGATGGTGGAAATTAGGGGGTCCTTTTACTAAAGCGCGCAAGCCGTTTTAGCGCGTGTTAAATATTAGCGCGCACTAAACGCTAACGCGTCCATAGACTATAAAAGACACGTTAGCATTTAGCACATGATAATATTTAACATGCACTAAAATGGCTAGCGCTCCTTAGTAAAAGGACCCCTAGGAGTTTTGGTAAGAAATTTTTTTTTTTACAATTGGATTACCCGAACTTTTGGGTAGCACCTCGTATGTGGATTTTGAAAAGGCATTTGACAAAGTATCTCATGAAAGACTTTTGAAGATATTAGAAAGTCATGGGATAGGAGGCAATGTCCTATAATTGATTAAGGTTGAAAGACAGAAAACAGAGAGTGGGTTTAAATAGACAATATTCTCGATGGAGAAGGGTAAATAGTGGGGTTGCCCAGGGGTCTGTGCTAAGACCACTGCTTTTTAACATATTTATCAATGATCTAGAGATGAGAATAACTAGTGAAATAATTAAGTTTGCTGATGGCACAAAGTTGTTCAAAGTTGTTAAAGTGCAAGAGGATTGTGAAAAATTGCAAGAGGACCTTGTTAGACTGGGAGAATGCGTGTCAAAATGGCAGATGACATTTAATGTGAACAAATGCAAAGTGATGCATGTGGAAAAGAGAAACCCAAGCTATAGCTATGTGATGCAGGGTTCCACATTAAGAGTCACTGCCCAGGAAAAGGATCTAGGTGTCATCATTGATGATATGTTGAAGCTCTCAGCTGTGTGCAGTGGCATCTAAGAAAACAAATATAATGTGTCTGAATTCAAGAAAGTGTGGGACAGTCACCATGGATGCTGTGGATGAGCAGACTGGATGGGCCATTTGGCCTTTATCTGCCATCATGTTTCTCTGTTTTTATCAGGAAAGAGTGGAAATGAAAGATGAAAATGTTATTACACTTTTGTATCACTCTATGGTGTAGCTGCATCTCAAATGCTGTATACAGCTCTGATCGCCGCATCTTAAAAAAAATATAGTGGAATTAGAAAAGGTACAGAGAAGGGCGAGAAAAATGATAAAAAGGGTGAGACAACTTCTCTATGAGGAAAGGCTAAAACAGCTAGGACTCTTCAGTCTGGAGAGCTCAGGCGAAATATGATAGAGGTCTTCAAAATAATGAGTGGAGTGGAATGAGTAGATATGAATCACTTCTTTACTCTTTCCAAAAATACTAGGACTAGGGGGCATGCAATGAAACTACTAGGTAGTAGATTTAAAACAAATGGGAGAAAATATTTCATAACTCAATGGGTAATTAAACTTTGGAATTCATTACCAACGAATGTAATGAAAGCAGTTAGCTTAGCAGGGCTTAGAAAATGTTTGGATAATTTCCTAAAAGAGAAGTCCATAAGTCACTGTTAAGATGGCTTGGGGAAATCCACTGCTTATTCTTAGGATAAGCAGCATAAAATCTGTTTTGGGGTTTTTTTTTTCCTTGGGTTCTTGCCAGGTATTTGTGACCTCAGTTTGCCACTGTTGGAAACAGGATCCTGGGTTTGATAGACCTTCTGTCTGTCCCAGTATGGCAACTCTTATGTTCTTATGTAAAAAGATATTCATTTGTTAAATCTGTGCACTGTCTAGACCTCTCTTTAGATTTGGCAGTATAGAAAATCTGAAAAGAACTGTAAATCATAAGTAAAATACAAGAAAATAAGAAACTTTTTCCAATTTCTTCCCATTATCCTCAGCTACATACTTCAACAAAACTATGAAATAACCATTGATTGTATTCAACTACTTCCATTAGAAGCCTGATTACTATTACTGCTACTGGTACTCCAGATCCAGATGTGCCCTCAAGTCAGAGCTCACTCCTAGCAACCACACAATGAGGAACCCCCTCCTCCCTTAAGGTTTTCTTTGTATGATGCAGAGTGGTTTTCCATTGCCTTATCCTGTGACACAGAGGGTTAAGTAATTTTCTGAAGATCACAAGGAGTAACCATGAGATTTGAACCTGTTGCTATTTATCATTTTTATAGTGCTTCTAGGCTGGTTGCTTAACAATGATGGAAGCTGGGAGGCTGAAGCTAGCTGAAACCCTGCTTGAACAGGCTGACCTTGGAAGAGGTCAGCACCAGTGTGAAGAGGTTGATGTATCAACAACAAAATGTGTATATCTGGAAGCACCTGGAAGCTATTATGAAGAGGACTCAAATTATCATACCTAGACAAATATGCTGGTGAAGACAAAACAACTCTTGTGGAAGAGTTCAGAGAAAAAGATCAAGAATAGGTAATCTTATCTATGTCACCTATGCTGAATAAGCATACCAACTGCAAAGAAGTAATTATTACCCAGGGGGTTACCTAGGAGAAGACTGATATGACTTTACATCTTCACAAAATCTACATGTTTATTAGCATTTAACATTCCATCCTATTTTAGAGTGGACATTTTTTTTATATCAGGTACTCAAGTATTTTTCCTATTTGCCCTGGCAGGCTCACAATCTAACTATGGTACCAGGGGCAATGGATGGTTATGTGACTTGTTCAGGGTCATAAGAAGCAGCACTCAGCATAACCTCAATGTTCTGAGGTAATAGTTCTAACCACTAGGCCACTTCTCTCCAATCAATGTACTATGAAGCTGAGTATCAGAACATCCAGAGAAATCGAGACATATCGTTCTGGATCGACTTGCCCTGGTTGGTGCCAGCTAAGTAGAGCACTTTAGAGCAATTTCATCTTAAAGCTTGAGCAAACCCTAGACTCTGCCACCTTTTCAGAGACATCATTGCATTAGTCTAATGTCACACTTTCAAGAAGGCTGAATCCAGGGGCATCAGCATGCTTGTAAAAGTTGATTCAGTAACAGTAACCCATTCTAATCTTGTTGGAGAGGACGGGATATAAAACAAACCAAATAAATAAAATCTAGAGAGCAGACATACTATCTGGATTAGCAGTTGAAACATAATGTGGACAAATGCAAAGTGTTGCACATTGGGAAGAATAACCCAAATCATAGTTACCAGATGCTAGGATCCACATTGGGGGTTAACGCCCAAGTAAAAGATCTAGGTGTCATTGTAGATAATATGATGAAACCTGTCCAATGTGTGGAGGTAGCCAAAAAAGCAAACAATATGCTAGGAATTATAATTATCATAGAAGGGATGGTTAATAAGATTGTTATAATGCCTCTGCATCGCTCCATGGTGCGACCTTACCTGGAGTATTGTGTTCAATTCTGGTTGTCTTATCTCAAGAAAGATATAGCAGAATTAGAAAAGGTTCAAAGAAGAGTGACCAAGATGATAAAATGGGATGGAACTCCTCTCGTATGAGGAAAGTCTGGAAAGGTTGGGGCTCTTCAGCTTGGAAAAGAGTTGGCTGAGGGTAGATATGGTTGAAGTCTACAAAATCCTGAGTGGTGTAGAATGGGTATAAGCAGATCAATTTTTTACTATGTTAAAAATTATAAAGTCATTTGGATTCCAAGATGGCTGCTGCAGCCTGCTAACTGGAGAGACGCTTAGCAACTCTCTAAATTTTTCCTGTTTGGTATTACTTACAATGCCGAAAAGATGAGGGAAAGGTGCCGGTAGAGCCTCCCGATGCCCGGTGACCCCTTCTACTGGTATGATTGACAAAATTCTATGACATCTTACAGGAGAGTTGGTTTGGTCTGGGAATCGCCCGCTGGAGACGCCGGAGGTTAATGACACTGTTACAGACGTCCTGGGGCTAGATGCCACTTTGAGTCCAGACCATAGAGTTCTACCTCCACAGCCACAGCAAGCAAGCTCTCCGCAGGATTTGAGCGTGTCTGGAGAGGCAGTGCTCTTACCGCGAGAGGCTAATGCACATGAGGGCTTGCCACTGGAGTTAGCCGGGGAATCTTTTACCATGGAGCTACCTCTGGCTGAAAGAACAACTGAAGAGCTGGCACAAGGAAAAATTGGAGGCAAAACCTGTATCTGGTAAGACTGATACTGCACTGCAAGACTTGCCCTTGATAATTAAACCTCCTGAAGTTACTTTGGATGCTATTTGGAACTTAGTAGTTAATTTGGGGAAAACACTTTCTCCTCAAGTAAAAGAAATAGAGAAAAAAACTGAACGCACAGAAAGAAGAAATATCTTTATTGAAACAAGAAGTGTTTGTATGTAAAAGTGAAACTCAAAGTTTGATTACTGGCATTAAAGTAATTAAGAACACTCAAGAGGCACAAATTAAAGATAGTATCATTATATGGAGGAAATTAGAATCTCTTGAAAACAGTAATCGGGCTAATAATTTACGTTTTCTACACTTTCCCAAAATTCCCACGATAACTCCTCGAGATATGTTAAAGAGATATTTCCTGGAAGTTCTGAATGTACCTGGACAATCAATACCACCCTTTATAAGGGTGTACTATCTTCCATTAAATAAGAAAATCCAGGAACAATCAAATCAAGATCAACGCTATCAGGAGAAATCCCTTGATGTTTCCAATTTTTTGTAAACCTCTGATGAAATACTTGTAAACATTACAAGTAAACCAGCAACATTATTGGTAACAGTGGCGCTTGCTCCTGATAAGGAATGGATAATGAGGATATTCTTTAAAAATGAATCTAAAGAATTTGGGGGACAGAAAATATTATTTCCTGATGTTTCTAAAGATACCCAAAAAAGAAGGCGTCAATTTTTGCTGATGAGACCTGCAGTTACCTCAATAGGAGTTTTTTTCTTGCAATATCCGTGCAAGTGCTTAATCAGATATAATTCCTTTAAATATGTCTTCTATGATCCATCCCAGTTGACAGGATTTTTGTCTCTAAAACGTCTTGATAAAGAAGAAATTATAACAGTCTCTAATGTTTAGATTAACTCTCTACTCAGCACAGACTGCAATTTTGTCCTAAGTATTTTGGTTCTTTATGTTAAAAAAAAAATCACTCAAGTTGATTCTTGGATTAGATTAATTGAAGACTTGAGATTGATAGAGAATTATTCAATATTTTCCTTTTTTTTGGTATCGGTGTAAATTCTGATTTGAACTATGTTTAAATCTATATATCTTATCAAACTTTCTGTTCAAGATGATTATGATTGGAATTGTATTTCTGAAAATTTAAATAAAGAATTAAAATTTTTTTTATAAAGATTAAGGGCTCCTTTTGCAAGCTAGCGTTTTTAGTGCATGCACCAAAAAACTACCGCCTGCTCAAGAGGAGGCGGTAGCGGCTTGCGCGTGTGGCATTTTAACACGCGCTATTCCATGTGTTAAGGCCCTAATGCACCTTTGTAAAAGGAGCCCTAAGGTACACTTGATGAAGTTACAGGGAAATACTTTTAAAACCAATAGGAGGAAATATTTTTGCACTCAAAGAATTGTTACGCTCTGGAACACTTTGCCAGAGATCGTGGTAAGAGCGGTTAATGTAGCTTGTTTTAAAAAAGGTTTGAACAATTTCCTGGAAGAAAAGTCCATAGTCTATTATTGAGACAGACAGGGGGGAAGCTACTGCTTGCCCAGTATTGGTAGCATGGAATATTGCTACTATTTGAGTTTTTGCCAGGTACTAGTAATCTGGACTGGCCACTGTGAGGACGGGCTACTGAGCTAGATGGACAGTTGGTCTGAC
Organism: Geotrypetes seraphini; assembly: GCF_902459505.1. Taxonomy (NCBI): domain Eukaryota; kingdom Metazoa; phylum Chordata; class Amphibia; order Gymnophiona; family Dermophiidae; genus Geotrypetes; species Geotrypetes seraphini. The sequence goes on from NC_047089.1 coordinate 174,948,162, forward strand.
CCAATAAGACTATTCTTATGTTCTTCCCCAAGCTGATGCCAGCTAAACAGAGCACGGTTCAGATAAATAAATATTCCTGCCCAAGGGCTACAGCTACTTGTGCTTCAGTGCTGTGGGGATCCAGTCTGCCCCAGTACCATACCACCAATAACCCCAGTTAGTTCTGAGGGGGGAGGGGGGACCTATTGCTTCTTTAGTGAGGAATGGAATGATGATACATTGTCTAATACAGTTCATAGACAAGTCGGCGAAAGACAAAGGCGCGCGCCGACAACTGAGTGCAAGACGGAGGCGCGCGCCGAAGAAAATTACAGTTTTTAGGGGCTCCGACGGGGGTTTTTGTTGGGGAGCCCCCCAGTTTACTTAATAGAGATTGCGCTGGCGTTGTGGGGGTTTGGGGGGTTGTAACCCTCTACATTTTACTGTAAACTTAACTTTTTCCCTAAAAACAGGGAAAAAGTGAAGTTTTCAGTAAAATGTGGGGGGTTACAACCCCCCACACCCCCAACAACACCCCCACAACGCAGCGCGATCTCTATTAAGTAAAGTGGGGGGGTTTCCCCCCCACACCACACCCCGTCGGAGCCGTAAAAACAGTAATTTTGTGCGGCGCGCACCTCCACGCTGCGCTCAATTGTCTGTTTGCGCCTTTGTCCCGGCGTGCTTTTGACCTGACACCGTCTAATACTGGTGCTGGGGGAGGAGTGTCATTGTGGGTTGAGGGACTGAATAATGCCCTTGGAGGGTTTAGGTTGCCATCAGGAATTTGGGTTGCATTCAGAGGGGGCAATGTACATTATTTAACTTTCAAAAGTAAGCAGATTTGTGTGTGGGTGGGGAGGATGGGGAGGTGGGGGGGGGGGGGTGGTTGCCTTCCCAGAGTTTCAAGTAGGATGTCCTTTCGTTCAGATGCCTATTCTATGGTTTTACTTTTCAGATTTATCAGTGCAATGAATTACAGTGTGAATGTGTCCTGTTGTGTTTTACTGTATGACAACACATTATAAATAATGCATGCTGCCACTGTGTTGATTGAAAATGGTGCACACCCTTCCATTTGATTATGGCACAAGAAATAAGACAAATCCCTAGAGCCTGCTCAACTAGCCTAGCAGGCTTGGCACACTTCAGTTGATGGAACACAAAGTGTGTGTTTATGCCAAATTGCACCAGAATTGTACATCTGCTCAACATATGCACATACTGAGCAGTACTAGAAAAATGCATTGAAAATTTGCCCCAATATGATAGTTACAATCCACAGTAAATATATTCATTTGGAAAAATGATACGAATATAATATAACTTGTTAGAAAATTGCCTCATGGTCATCAAGTTTTGAGAAATTTGCAGTTCTGACAATTTCCTAGGGCTGCCAAATCTAAAGCACACAAGGACGAGTAGTGCTTCGCTGCATATAAGGGCCTATTTGCTAAGCTACGTTACCTGTTTAACAGGGTTTTAGCTTTCGGAAAAAAAAGACACAGGTCTGCCTGTTTTGTCTTTTTTTTTTCAATGGCACAGATATTTTGCAAAATATTTGTCCCATAAAATAAAAAATGGTAAAGGTCTCCCACCACCGATGATGGTCCTCCCTAGCAATTCCCGACAAATGCGGTACCGGGAATCCCCCCATGAGAGAAAATTGGCAGGAGGGATGCCCACTCCCTCCTGGTTGGGGGGGGGGGTGGTCAGTGGCGCAAGGGTCTAGGACCAGGCACGGGGGTATTCGGCCAAGCAGGATGGAGTAGGCATCCCTCCTGCCATTTTTCCTTCCATGGGTGGGTCAAGGTGGAGGATGGAGTAGGCATCCCTCCTGCCATTTTTCCTTCCATGGGGGGGGTCGTTGGGGAGTGCCATCAGCACGGGGGAAGCTTTTTCTTTTTTTATGGGGCAGATTGTGTATGTGTAACACATGCACATCTGTGCCATTTAAGAAAAGAATCCCTAACAGCAGTGACAGGAGGCTGCATCCCCTGTCACTGATGTTAGGGCTCTCCGGGCCTAGAGAGGAATGTAGGGCTGTCTAGGCCTGCTTAAGGCTACTTACGGGCCAAGGCACTGCCACACCTAGCTTGCTGGCCTAACTTTGGGTACCATTTCCTGAATCTGGCCCTAGATGCTAACCTGAATTAGCAAACACTATCAGCCACTGCACCCATGTTATTCCTATGGACATAGCAGCAGATAAAAGACTCTAATGTACTTTAGTGCATTCTAATATTTAGTAAGATGTGTCTTGATTTTTTTTTATCATTACTGAAATAAAGTACTTGTTCTCCTTTAGTTGATATTCTTTGTTATAGTGCTGGCCTTAATGTTGCTCATCCTTCTCCTCCTACTCCCCACAGATGTTGGAACAGGTAGTAGCCTCAGGTGGAAAGTACAAAAGGCTACATCAGTGCAGTTCTGCAGTTTTAAAACACTGCATTTTATAAACATTTGAAAACTCTGACAAGATAAATTGTACAAGCTAGCAAAATGTTGGGCAAAGCATATGTAGCTCTGTTTCCATCAGGATAAATTTAAGGATTAGGCAAAGGTCCTAAACCATAATTTTCACGATGTTTTACTTGTAAGATTTTTAAAAAAAAAAATATTTTCAGAAGTTTGAATATTCTCATAAAAGCATAAGAATTGCCATCAAGCCCAGTATCCTGTTTCCAACAGTGGCCAACCCATGTTCCAAGTACTTTCAGTATTATTGTAAATTTCCAAGTTTATTGTAAATTTGATTAAAAGCTTATCAAAATACTAAGCATGTTCAAAATACTAAGCTAATACTAGCTAGATCCCAAGTAATAAATCAGATTTTATGCTGCTTATCCTAAAAATAAGCAGTGGATTTCCCCAAGGCATCTCAACATCTAGCAATGGTTAGAGCTACAGCCTCAGCATCCTGAGGTTGTGGGTTCAAATCCCATGCTGCTCCTTGTGACCCTGGGCAAGTCACTTAATACCCCATTGTCCCAGGTACATTAGATAGAGTGTGAACCCACCGGGACAGATAGGGGAAAATGCTTGAGTACCTGAATGTAAACCACGTGTATAAGTGGTATATAAATGCTTAAATTTTAAAAATAAATAAAAATAAACCCCTCTAAGCTAATTGATTTCATCACATTTTCCGCTAACAAATTCCAGAGTTTAATTACACATTGTGGAGCTCATAATCAAAAACCAAAGACGTCTAAAAGACCACACAAGTCGGAGTTTGGACGTTTTACCCGGCAAAACATACAAGTGTGCCTAACTTAAGCCTATCTTAAGCCTAACTTATGCCTAACTTAAGCATAATGTAAGCCTAATTTATGCCTATCTTAAACAAGACAGCTGGTTTTTCTTCTGCGGTGGGCTTTAAGCAGAGCCTAGTGTCTGATGAGGTGCAGGGGCGGAGAAAGCTCACATGCCATTCATCAGCCAGAAAGTTGAAATTTTGAAAGTAAGCCTAACTTATGCCTAATGTATGCCTAACTTAAGCCTAACGTATGCCTAACGTAAGCCTAACTTAAGCTCCATTGAAATGAAGCAAAAACTACACTTAGACCAGCTTTTCCTATGCCTACATTTTCTACATTGTTTAGACGCCCTCTGCTGCCTAACTAGCATCTATGTGGTGCCTATCCTTAACCACGCCCATGTTACGCCCACGTTAACAAACTTAGATGTAAATATTCCCTAAATCTGTGCCTATCTTGCATCTGCGCTCTAAGGATGCCTAAGTCCGTCTAAGTTCCAATTAACGCTTGTTAAGATCCTTAAATCGCTCATTATCCACTTAAATCAGACGCCTAAAGTTAGGCGCACTTTACAGAATCTATGCCAAAGTCTCTGGCAATCACTAAAGAAACTACAGCATCAAAGGTGGATACAGACTCTGGGTTAGGACAGGATTGTGGTGGGGCTAGGGCGGGATTGTGGGCAGGACTGACAATTAATAGATGTCCCCTTTTGATGGAAAAAATAAATGGTCATGTTAGGTATGGGAAATCACCCCACCAAATTCCTCTGTTCTAAAATCAGCATAAAGAGGTTAAACGTGGTCATTAAATATCAAATCACACATTTTTATGTGGTACAGTTATAACCCAATATTCAATGAGCCTAAAAAAAAATTTTTCAGACAGAGATTATAAATTACAGATTACAATAGAAAAACCTGCTCTTAAGTCTTGATATCACAAAGGACATTTCTTAATAAGTCTTACAGTATTTGATATATAAGTTCTCACTTGTAAGTATGTACTTATAAGTACCAAATTATATGTATGCACTTGTAAGTACGCACTTATAAATACGCATTTGTAACTACACACTTATAAGTACGCACTTGTAACTACGCACTTGTAACTACGCACTTATAACTACACACTTGTAACTACGCACTTATAAATACACACTTGTAACTACGTACTTATAAGTACGCACTTATAACTACACACTTGTAACTACGCACTTATAAGTACGCAATTTTAAGCACTTAAAATTACGTATTTACAAGTGCGTTCCTATAAGTGCGTACTTACAAGTGTGTACTTATAAGTACTATAAGTACGTACTTATAAGTACGCACTTGTAAGTACATACTTATAAGTACGCACTTATAAGTACGTACTTATAGTAATTATAAGTACACACTTGTAAGTACGCACTTATAGGAACGCACTTGTAAATATATAATTTTAAGTGCTTAAAATTGCGTACTTATAAACACGTATAAGTATGTATTTACAAGTGCATACTTATAAGTACGTACTTACAAATTTACAAGTACGTACCTATAAGTGCATACTTACAAGTGCGAACATATAAGTGCATACTAACAAGTGCGTACTTATAAGTACATACTTACAAGGGCATACCTATAATAAGTACGTATTTACAAGTACGTACCTATATGTGCGTACTTAGAAGTGCGTACCTATAAGTGTGAACTTTCAAGGGCGTACCTATAAGAACGTACTTACAAGTGTGTACTAATAAGTGTGTAGTTACAAGTGCATACTCACAAGTGCGTACTTATAAGTACTTGTAAGTACGTACTTATAATTACTTGTAAGTTCTTATAAGTATGCATTTGTAAGTACGCACTTGTAAATACGTACTTATAAGTATGCACTTATAAGTACGCACTTATAAGTACGCACTTATAAATACGTTTATAAGTATGCTGCACCCGCCTGGCCCTTCCCAGCGATTCGTTCTGTTTCTGCTCTCCACTTGTCCCTCAACCCACTGCTGAGCCAGGAGTCCCACCCCCCTTCTGCTGCTGCTGTTTCATGATGTGTCCTCGCAGCAGCAGCAGCGGGGGTAATTAAATCCAGCGGGCGGGCAGGCAGGCTGGAGGGGGCGGAAGATGACAAAAGCTGGAACATAGGAGGGGAAACATAGGAGGGAAAGAGGGAGAAAGGGACAATTGGGCCTGAGAAAGGAAAGAAAGACTGAAAGAAAGAAAGAAAGAAAGAAATGACCAGACAACAGTGGGAGGGGGGGATGAGAACAAAGGCTGGAAGGCATTGAGGGGGTTATAGGAAGGAGGGAGGGAGGAAGGGACAATTGTTGGGCCTGAGAAAGGAAAGAAAGACTGAAAGAAAGAAAGAAAGAAATCACCAGACAACAGTGTGTGTGTGTGTGTGTGTGTGTGTGTGGGGGGGGGGGTGATGAGGACAAAGGCTGGAAGGCATTGACGGGGTTATAGGAAGAAGGGAGGGAGGGAGGGACAATTTTTGAGCCTGAGGAAGGAAAAAAAGAAAGAAAGAAATCAACAGACAACCAAAGGTAGGAAAAATGATATTATTTTCAATGTAGTGATCAAAATGTGTCAATTTTGAGAATTTATATCTCAAAACTGCACTATATTTGCACTATATTTGTCTATTTTTTCTATAGTTGTTACTGAGGTGACATTACATATTTTAAAACGTCATCTGCCTTGACATCTATGCCATCCCTGCCTGCCCTGTCCCTGCCCGCCCTGTGCCCTGTCCCTGCCTACCACTAGACCACCAGAGGGGGGACAGGGTGCAGAGAATGTCAAGGAGTGTGGGGTTCAGTGCAGAGTTTGGCAGTGAGAATTTGGTTCAGAATGTTTTTTTTGTTTTCCTCCTCTAAATCTAGGGTGCGTCTTATGGAGCGAAAAATATGGTTTATGTCTATAATATATATATAAACTCCTTGAGACACTTGAATGTGTGTAGGTAGTAGCCTTGTGGAGTTGTGACACTTTCAGCAAAAGGTTTCCTCCTTCTAGCCAAAGATAAACAGAGGTCTTTTTTGCCAGGTCTTATTAGTGCCAGTATCAGTAAACATGAACAGTTTCTTAGACACCTGATCTAGATGCCATTTAAGGTTCAATCCAGAATCTGCTGACCATACCAGCCTTAAAACATTTTTTCTTGAAAAGGCCACAAAAGGATAGCATTTCAGTGCTTTGAAGACTCAAGGGATATAGTTCATTCTCTTTGTGTGCTTGATTCTGTTATGTTTGAAGATTCTTGACCTTTTAAAGGAGACCACTGGAAATAACTAATGCCAGACAGCCTAAAGGCCAGCTTTTTTTATACTATCGGTAGATTGGTTGAAAAGGCATTCCTCTGATTCCCTTGATACATCCTGCATATAAGGAGGATATGCTGGAAAAAAAAATATTTCAAGTGATGATTCAGTAGGGTTGTTGATGGCTTTAGTTCCAATAAAAAATCTCAGGAGGGGGAAAAATAAGAATTATGACAACAAACCCTAATCAAAAATACTTGACTTCATATTTGATAGTTATTCTTGATAGTTTGTCCAGAAAGTTAGTCTTCCAAAAAGGCACAAAATACCAAAAGATATGGCATCAAAATTCTTCACCTACTGGAGATGTGTGAAAAGCCATTTACTTATGTAAAATAATATATACATTGGACTGGATTCGGTAAATGGCATTCAACATTTGGTGCTGAAAAATTGGCACCAAACTGTATTCTACTGTATAATGTGTGTTTCAAGATGGGAGGTCTTTATACAATAGCATATACATTAGAATTCGTATTCATCCCCAACTTTGGGCACCAAAATTTACACCAACTGAAACCTGGCATAAATCTTGGTGTCTAACTTAGGCGGGGATCCCCAGTATCCAATAATACTGTGCATATCTGTAGTGAATGTCTCTGACTCACCCATGCTCCTCCCATGGCCACACCCCCTTTCGAGTTTTGCACTATTTGAGACAGATTTCTGTAATTGGGTGCCTAAAAAGATAAGTGCCTAACGTTAGGCACCTATCTCATGTCAATCAAACTTAGGTACCCGTTACAGAATTGTGCCTAACCAAAATTTAGGCGCCTACTTTATAGGTACCTAAGCACTTTAGAGAATCATGCCTAAGAACTTCTCTGCCCATAAACATGCGTACTTTGAAGATAGGTGCCATTAGGTGCCATAAGATAGGTACCTATCTTATGCAGAATTATGCCTAAGATAAGCTCATGCTTGAAGCCCATATACTAATTAAATTAGGTGCCTTTTATAGAATTTCCCTCTTTGTGTACATGCAAAACCAAATTGCTACCAATTAGTCAATAACTGATTTTTAGCACCCAATTATTAATGCTAATTGGCTTGTTAGCCAATATAGTTACACGCGCATCTCAATTTTGCATGCATATATAGAATTTCCCTTATTATGGATGCACAGCTGGACATTTTTCTTTTTATGTTGTTTCCTGTGTTGTTTTAAAGAAATTTTTATTTTATTGGGGTTTTCTTGGCCATTTTGTAGTTACAGAAGCAATTATGTTAAGAAAGACCACTAAGGCTCAGATTCTATAAATGCCGCCTAACTTTAGGTGCCGAGATTGGCACACGTAGCTGATCTAGATGCCTAGCTTAATTATTTAATTGGTACTTGCCAGGATATAGTGTATCTGGATTTTTCGAAAGCTTTTGATAAAGTTCCTCAAGAGAGGCTCCTGAGAAAATTAAAGTGTCATGGGATAGGTGGCAAAGTTCAGTTGTAGATTAGGAATTGGTTATCGAATAGAAAACAGAGGGTAGGGTTAAATGGTCATTTTTCTCAATGGAGGAAAGCAAACAGTGGAGTGCCGCAGGGGTCTGTACTGGGACTGGTGCTATTTAACATATTTATAAATGATCTGGAAATTGGAACGACGAGTGAGGTGATTAAATTTGCAGATGACACTAAACTGTTCAAAGTTGTTAAAACGCATGCGGATTGTGAAAAATTGCAGGCGGACCTTAGGAAATTAGAAGATTGAGCGTCCAAATGGCAGATGAAATCTAATCTGGATAAATGCAAAATGATGCATGTTGGGAAGAATAACCTGAATCACAGTCACCTGATGCTTGGGTCCACCTTGGGGATTAGCGCCCAAGAAAAGTATCTGGGTGTCATTGTAGACAATATGATGAAATCTTCCACCCAATGTGCGGCGGTGGCCAAAAAAGCAAATAAGATGCAAGTAATTATTAAAAACGGATGGTTAACAAGACTACGAATGTTATAATGCCCCTGTATTGCTCCATGGTGCAACCTCATTTGGAGTATTGCATTCGATTCTGGTCTCTTTATCTCAAGAATGATATAGTGGCGCTAGAAAAGGTTCACAGAAGAGCGACCAAGATGATAAAGGGGCTGGAACTCCTCTCGTATGAGGAAAGATTTAAACATTTAGGGCTCTTCAGCATGGAAAAGAGACAACTGAGGGGAGATATGATTGAAGCCTACGAAATCTTGAGTGGAGTAGAACGGGTGCGAGTGGATCGATTTTTCACTCAGTCAAAAATTACAAACACTAGGGGACACTTGATGAAGTTACAGGGAAATACTTTTAAAACCAATTGGAGGAAATTTTTTTTCACTCAGAGAATAGTTAAGCACTGGAACGCGTTGCCAGAGGATGTGGTAAGAGCAGATAGCGTAGCTGGTTTTAAGAAAGGTTTGGACAAGTTCCTGGAGGAAAAGTCCATAGTCTGTTATTGAGAAAGACATGGGGGAAGCCACTGCTTGCCGTGTTATCGGTAGCATGGAATATTGCTACATCTTGAGTTTTGTCCAGGTACTAGTGACCTGGATTGGCCACCGTGAGAATGGGCTACTGGGCTTGATGGACCACTGGTCTGACCCAGTAAGGCTATTCTTATGTTCTTACTGTTAATTGGAAATTAACTTGGTAGGTGCCTACCACTTTAAGTTAGGTGCTTAGTCCAAGGCGCCCACCAGAAAGTAGGCGTGGTTAGGGGGCGGATTGTGGGCATATTTTTCATATAGGTGTCTATTTTAGACATAGGCGCCAGTATTTAAGCCATGAAACCTCTTGCAAAAATATGGCGCACCTAAGGTTAGGATGCCTAAGACCACTTTAAGTGCCACTAGGAGCAATTCTATAAAGTGCACCTAACGTTTATAAAATCACGCCTAAGCACACTACTCAGTGCCTACGTTTTAGGCACCATTTATAGAATCTGGACCTAATTGCAAAAAGGGTGCAGTATTATCAGCAAACAAGAAAAAAATCTGCTTTTTTTCTGTTCATTTTCACTTAATGACATAGGTTAGGGTATATAAGCAGAATATTATGTTATGTTATGCCATTAAACTTTCCCATGCAATTGTAAAAGACAGGCCATCCTTACTATACATATCAGTAACAGTTTTAGAAAACATGCTGCTTACATGTCAGCATGCAGAGAATTAAAAGAGGTATAACGTTCTAGATTTGGTTTGCATGGGCTTAAATTTGTTCCATATTTTAGAATGACAATACAAGTACATTTCAGAAAATGTCCCCCTAATTTCTTGCCAGGAAAAGCTTTGGGAGGAGTCTTTGAGGGGAGAATTATGCTACAACTCTGGCATTCCAAACAAACTTAACTTGCACATCTAATAGCATAATCATTGCATATATGTATAAATGATGTTAGAATTGAATAATTTAAGATTTGACTATGGGGTCCTTTTATCAAGCTGCGGTAGGGATTTAACACGCATAATACTGTGCGTTAAACTGCCTGCCGCGCTAGCCACTAACGCCTGCATTGAGCAGGTGTTAGTTTTTTAGCATTACGCGGGGGTTAGCACGTGTTGAAATGTCCAAAGCGCTAACCCTGCTAAAAGGAGCCCTATGTAATGTTTTTGAAAATTTTAATAAAATGTCTTCTTCTGATGTGCATTGTGCCTAATGCATGTATTTTTGCAGCCCTATACATAAGAACATAAGAAGCGCCATCTCCGGATCAGACCTTTGGTCCATCAAGTCTGACGATCCGCACACGCGGAGGCCCTGCCAGGTGTACACCTGGCGTATTTTTTTAGTCACCCGTATCCTTCTATGCCTCTCGTAAGGAGATGTGCATCTAGTTTGCTTTTGAATCCTATAACAGTGGATTCCGCAATAACCTCTTCTGGGAGAGCATTCCAGGTGTCCACCACTCGTTGCGTGAAGCAGAACTTCCTGATATTTGTCCTGAACTTGTCCCCCCTTAGCTTTATTCCGTGTCCTCTTGTTTGTGTCAAATTGGACAATGTAAATAGTTTTTTCTGCTCTATTTTGTCGATTCCTTTCAGTATTTTGAAGGTCTCGATCATATCCCCTCGCTGAGTCAGTTCACAATATTAAGGAATTCAAACAATTTTTTAGACAGTTTTTTTAGACAATATTTTATCTGGGGGGAAAAAAAGTCTTCAAGTGCTCACGGATGCCTGCTGTTAGAACTAGTCTATGCAGGTCAACATTTTAGTGAGCTATCACTAGTCAAAAAATCCCTTTTTTTGTTTTATCTATTTACTCATTACTTATTCATATTTATTAATGCGACTTTCACAGTAAGTAGGTCAGAATTATACTTAGCTTTGTATTGTTATTTCCCGGCTTGATAATTCTGCTCGGGAATGCTGCAACAGCTTAGATCTTTTCAACGGAGAATCCCCGATTCGCTCTCACTGGAGCTTCATCAGGAGAATAACTACCTTATAATTGCCCAACGCTGTCAGAAAAGAAACCACACAATTACTGGAAGGTCTCTGGGTCCTGCTACAAATTTCCAACCCCGCCCATTATAAGAGCATATTCATAGAAACATAGAAACATGACGGCAGATAAAGGCCAAATGGCCCATCTAGTCTGCCCAGCTGCAGTAACCAATCACTTAAAACTTGTCTAAAAAATTGTTTAAATTCCCCTTGAGACTTGATCTATGTTTGTTGATTTGAATCTTCTCACTATCTTGCCTATATAGATTTTGTCACATGAACACAAAGGGCCGGATTCTGTATAGGTTGCCCAGTCTCAGAAGCCGCCTAAGCGGCTTTTGAGAATCACACAAGGGTGTCCTATACAGAATGAAGCTTAAATTGTGTTTTTTCTGGTGTTTTTCGCTTGTGGTTTTTCTTTTTCTGTTCAGCCATGCTGGCTGGGGTAGAGAGAGTTAAGCTAATGAAAACCTCGCCCTGTTTGGGAAGAACTTTTTCCTATTGAACTATTGAATTTGCTAATGAACTGCACAACTGCCTTAACCCAGGAAGGTGAATGAAGGGCATTGTGGGAATTGTGGTTTGGAATAATCATTGGAGTGTACTTTCTTTTGGAGTTTAAATAAAGTATGATTTTGCTTGAACTGAGAAAACCCAGGGTGAAAATGGGAGAAATCCTGGTGTGCAATGTTAATTGACTTCTGGTGCATTCTGACAACAATAATATTAATAAGAACAATATAACTTTGATGAACTCTGACCTGTTTACAGAAGTTGGTGGAACATACAGTGGCCTGCTGGTAAGGATTATTGGAGACACACTGGCAGTAGACACAAGAGCCATTCTCACTAGTCTTCTATCAGTCTGAGGTGCAGTAACTTTTTACTGGCCCCTTCCAGCCTTGTTTTTGATGCTTCTAGTCTCTTCAAAGCGTTTGCAGAGTTTCAGTATCCTGGCTGGTGACTCACCTTGACCAATTTTGGCTACAATCTCTCAGTAACTGTGACATTCTTTAAGTTTATGGCTGTTGCTCTTTTTCTAGGCAACCAGTCACGTTTCTTTTGCAAAATTTAGCATGCAGCTGTAATTTTAGTGTATTTAGACAATGAATATTCATTTCATTCAATTATATCACAATTAATTAAAAATAGCAATTCAAATTTTATCATATTGCACAACGATTCCTTCAGACAACACCCACAAGCTGTAAGAACAACATCAGAGCATCAGAACGAAACACATAAACAACTCAACATCTAAGCAATGCATATGAAAAGAAACACAACCATCACTTACTTTTTGATGTCAAATCACTAAAAGTCACTCCTAACCACAAAATAAACAAAATTACTACCCAAATATTACCAGTAATGCTTTTTTAAAAAAATAAATTTTATTAATTTTAAAAACAATCACAGTGCATTAACAAATAAACACATATAAAATAATACAATAAAAGCACTTTACACTAGCAAATATACCTAAACAAACATTTTAACCCTCCCACCCCTTTAATTAATAATATAGTAGACCTGTATGGAGATTTAATAATGTATTACCAGTAATGTTGATAATTGATGTTTATAAATTTCATACGTTGCAGGATTAAATAAGTAACTGGAGCAACGGTTGAATAAAGTTCTTCTATCTTGAAAAACTCAAAGGGCTCCTTTTACAAAGGTGCGCTAGCAGTTTTAGTGTGCACTAGAATGCCGCACGCGCTAGCCGCTACCGCCTCCTTTTAAGCATGCGGTAATTTTTTGGCTAGCGCGCGCTATTCTTGTGCGTCTGCTAAAAACGCTAGCACACCCTTGTAAAAGGAGCCCAAAGTATTTCCACAGTTTTGACCACTAGTGTATGTTTGAGGTAGATGTAATTCTACAAATAGGTCAGTATCAAAGAAAACACACCCTCAATATGCTCAAGATTTCGTGTCAGATCTTCTCTAAAAGGGAGAAAAGACCTCAGTGTCCAATAGGGGCTCTAAAAATAGCTACCCACATAGACAAGCTGGTTTCAAATAGAACTTGAAGCCAGCAGACACATCCTTGTTTACATTTATTCTACAAATAGGGCCATTGAATGATTGACATGTGATCGGTGGCTGTTTTTTAAGGCAGCCACCGATACTGATGCCATTGGTAGAATCCAACCCTTAATGCACATTAGCAGCTATCCCCCTAAGAGCCAAAGAAATGTTTTTCATTTTCTTTCTGTTAGAACAATCATGTTTCATTTTATATGTTTCATCTGAACTGCAGCACAGCTGTATTTTGCTGTCATCGCCTATAAAGACATCACCTTATGTATGTTTTATGCTTCTTTGCCTCGATGACTATTCTATCATGCAGAAGGTCATTTACTGGCTCCATGTTTTTTTCAGGACAGGCAGATTCATTCTTATTTTTACTGTATTTCACTATTTGCATGAAAATCAAAAGAAGTAGTCCATGCATACCATAGGGGTAAAACATGGACTGGATCAACTATCTTGAAAAAGATTTCACTGTTGTCTTATTAATGCAAAATAATAAATACAAACTAGATTTAAAAACTCTGTGCTGAGATGGTCAGCTGTAACTCTTCTAGAGGCTCATATCTGGTTAAGTAAATAGGTTTCCCAGTTTTGGTCTTGCTTTATTTACACACACACACACACCTTTTATGAAGCTGCTTTAGGGTTTTTTTTTATCGCCAGCTGCAGTGGTAAATGCTCCAATGCTCATAGAATTCCTATGAGCATTGGAGCTTTTACCACCAAGGCCTGCAATAAAAAAAACCTAATGCAGCTTCATAAAAGGGTGTGTGTGTGTGTGTGTGTGTTAATATGTTAATTTATATCCTTTAAACCAGGGGTGTCCAACCTTTTGGCTTACCTGGGCCGCATTGGCCGAAAAAAATGTTTCTAGGGCCGCACAAATGCGCAAGACAGAGGAGGGAGCCGGCAAGACAGTAAACACCCAGGGGCAGCAGAGGAAAACACTGCATCGCCCTCAACCGGGGCCACACAAAATTCCTCACAGGGCCGCATGTGGCCCTTAGGCCGCAGGTTGGACACTCCTGCTTTAAACAGTAGAAATATAGACAGAAAGCATGGGAGAAACCAAGACTTTTGCAAATTTTTTCTAAAATACCTACTTAAACAGATGTTTTTGCTCTAGAATTTAATGGAAAAAAACATTAAAAAAAACCACATGATTAATTGTATTTACAAATGTCTCATAAAGGGCCCGTTTTACAAAACTGTGGTAGCAAGTCCCATGCAGCAATGCAACGTATTCCATTCAATTCCTTTGGACTTCATTGCATTTGCTGCACCGGGATTCATAACTGTGGCTTTGTAAAAAGGGGTCCAAAGAAAAACAATTTTATTAAAAGAAAGAAATAACATTGTGCAACAAGCAAATACAAGTTTGGGCTTTTACAAAGCCGCGCTGCCAAGCAGCACACACTAAACGCCAAGCCACCCTTAGGAATAGAATTTGCACCTTGGCATTTATTGTGTGCTGCTTGGCATTGCAGCTTTGTAAAAGGACCCAATAGTGTTTTTTTTATACTATTTCCTCATTTTCTGGAATATTAATCAGAGTGCTTGCAAATTATCACTAGCTTACAAAGCTGTGGTAGAGGTTTCTACCACGGACTGAAGAGCATTATTGTGAGCATTAGAGCATTTACCTCACCAGCCCGCAGTAGAAACCTCTACTGCAGCTTTGTAAAAGAAGCCTTATAAATTTTACTTTCCAAACCATCTTATTGGTACCTGCTGGATAACATGAACATCAATCCCCTTGTTAGCTTCAATGGACTTTTTCTAGATCAAACTACAAATAAAGATCATAGTATTGGGAAAGACTTACATACATACAGAGACCAATTTGCTAACTCATGGAATTTCCTGTAAATTTTTGGCCAATTTTGAACAAAAAATGGGTACTTATTTAAAAGAATTGAGTGGAAATCTTGCATGTGAAACATTGCTTCCATCTAGACAAGGGGTGGCAATTCCAGTCCTCGAGAGCCGGAGCCAGGTCAGGTTTTCAGGATATCCACAATAAATATGAATGAGATAGATTTGCATCTCAAGGAGGCAGTGCATGCAAATCCATCTCCATATATGGAAAGTTATTGAGCCTGAGGATCTCAGAACACTTAAAGATAAAGAAATTAAAGGCATGAAGAGTCTATGTAAGATTTTAAATACCAACTGTAGTAACCTGACAAAACTAAAGAACACTGTATTGTGTTGTGCTACTGACCTTAAACACCAAACTTAGTCAAAACGAGCCTCAGAGGTATAGGCAGGCCAACTTAGTCCAAACCAGACATTCCATAGCTAGAAAGGTTAACGTCCAATAATCATTGGCTCCTCTTGCACCCAGGAAGGAGCACAGTAAAATACTCAGAAATCTGAGAAAAACCTGTGTTCCACCCAGATGCAGAGCAAATTCACCATTTCAAAAGAAAATTGAGACAGAGTGAACAGTTCTGGATTTACACCTTCAATCTATTGAACCCAGTGGAAAGAAAAATGCCATCAAATGGCAAGCTTTCTATTGAAGTTTTGATGGGCTGTGATGTTTCTTTAAATTTCTCAGCTAATGAGTATCATGTGATCCCGATGACATAGTGCTCATCTGAATTTGGGTTTAAATTTGCCTGCTGCTCTTGTGCCTGCACTGTGGTGACTGAAGGAATGTTCTTTATTATTTTTTGATGTTGAGCCCTTTTTCCTGAAGCAGCTTTAGTACACAAAACAAAGCTCTTGAAGAAGAAGGGTATACAGTATTAGTCTTTACCACTGGCCGGGAGTATGACCTGTGAAAGTTGTAGAGCAAAGTGGAGAGCTAGAATGGGACTGAAGGGAACGAGTGCTCTGTTCCTACTGTAGCTCAGATGAAGTTGGAGGGTGTGGAGCACGAGCGATAAAAGCTTATGGGGTTCATAATAAAAAAAAAACCCACCTAAAAAGTGTCCTAAATGGCTACTTGGATGATCAAAAAGCCTGATCGTCCAAGTACCCATAATCAAAGCTGGTTTTAGACGTATCTAAAACCAGCTTAGGCCTTTCTCCTGCCACTAAACGCACAGAGAAAAAAGAGGCATGTTTAAAGGAGGGGAAAGGGCGGGCGGTGGACGGGAGGTGGGCCGACCTACACCTAGGCATGCAGCAGGTATAACCAAAACCTTAGGCAGTTTGCCTAGTCGGCACTTATACGTTTTGACTTAGACGAAGTCAAAATAGATCTAAGTGTCGAAAAAGGAGCCGCTGAGCTGATCGTGGCTGCTGCGATCAGCTCATCAGCCCCATCAACCTGCCTACCCCTTACAGCAATGATCGCGGCAGGAGAGATGCCTCATCTCCCCTACCGCAATGCCATCACTCCTCTACTTGAACTGCTGCGACCCGTGGCAGGAGAGATGCCCTATCTCTCCTGCTGCGGGTTGCGGCAGTTTGGGTAGAGGAGTGATGGCATCGTGGTAGGGAAGATGAGGCATCTCTCCTGCTGCGATACATCACCCCCCCCCTCCCCGACAACATCCCAAGCCCTCCTGCCCCGCAATCACTAAACCCCCCAATTACAGTCGGGCAGGAGATAGCCCAAGCCCTCCTGTCCCGCGATTGCTAACCCCCCCCCCTGATTACGGTCGGGCAGGAGGGAACCCAAGCCCTCCTGCCCCGTGATCGCTAACCCCCCCCGATTATGGTCGGGCAGGAGGGAGCCCAAGCCCTCCTGCCCCGCAATCGCTATCCCCCCCGATTACAATCGGGCAGGAGGGAACCCAAGCCCTCCTGTCCCGGGCACCTGCGGCACCCCCCGACGATATTGGGGCAAGAGGGAACCCAAGCCCTCTTGCCCCGTGGCAACGACGACCCCCTTGATTATGATCAGGTCAGGAGGGAGCCCAAGTCCTCCTGGCCTCTCACCCCCATCCCCCTACATGATCGGGCAGGAGGGAGTCCAACCCCTCCTGCCCAGGTAGACCCCCTACCCCCACCCCCCACTACAATATGGGCAGGAGGGATCCCAGGCCCTCCTGCCCTTGACACAACCCCCCCCAACGACCGCCCCCGAACCCCCTATCGGTCCCCCTGCCGACCCACGACCCCCCGCCGACCCCACGACCCCCCACCCCCAATCCCACCCCCCATAGCTTTGAAATGTTGGCCGGATGGACGGGTGCCAAGCAAGAGGGCTTGGGCTCCCTCTTGCCCCGATGTTGTCGCGGGGGGGGGGGGGGGATTGGGGTGGATTCTGTAACCGGTGTTGTTTTTGACAGACACCGGTTGCAGAATCTAGCTTTTAGGCGAAGGACTGGCTCCTCCTTCGCCTAAAAGCCCTTGTATTGGGTGTTTAGGGCTTAGGCATTTTTTTGATTCATTATGGGGTATAAGTGTAGATGTCGTGGGGGTATAAGTGTAGACGTAGTGGCGGTCTGGACGTTTAAACAGCTGAATGTAGAGGCAGGCCATTATCAAAAAAAAAACTCCATTTGGACTTTTTTTTTTTGATTATGGACATTTTCCCTGCTTCTGCTTTCAACATTTAAGGCCTTAGGCCAAAAGGGGACTTAGACGTTTTTTTTTATTATGCCCTCCACGTGATCAACTAGTTAAGAAGATAGGAGTCCTAATAGCTTAGCGGGACTTGAAGTGCCAAAAAGACACCAGCTCTGCAGTGCTGAATGGCAGGCTTCTCCAGGTAATGCTCCAACGGTTCTCAGCTAAGTACTTGGCTTTTTTGTGATTTTTTTTTGTTAATTTTGGTGGTATGTTTGTTTGTTTTTCATGCCTCCACGTTTTTGACACTGCTTTGTGTTGCAGCACTGTGGTGAATTTGATCTGCATCCAGGTGGAACACAGGTTTTTCTCAGATTTCTGAGTTTTTTTTACTGTGCTCCTTCCCAGGTACAAGAGGAACTAATGATTATTGGATGTTAGCTGTTCTGGTATGGAATGTCTGGTTTGGACTAAGTTGTCCTGCCTATATCTCTGAGGCTCATTTTGACTAAGTTCAGTGTTTAAGACCAGTGTTCTTTAGTTTTGTCAGGTTACTATAGTTACTATTTGTAAAAACTTTTTTGTGACAAAATTACCTTGAAGAATTTGTGCAAGATTTTAAATACCATACAAGTGCATTTAAATTGAACTCTCAATCAAAAGGGGAGCCAATGAAGTTTCCTTAAAAGTGGGGACACATGAACCAACTTCTTTTTCCCAAAGATCAATTTGGCTGCAGTATTCTGGACCAACTGTAGCCGTTTTACATTTCCTTTACTCAATCTTACATAGATAGAGTTGCAATAATCCAGCTGTGCCAAAAATAATAGCTTGAACCAGTACTGCAAAATGATGTTGATGAAAAAATGGTGAACTTTCTTCAGCATATGAAAAAATGGTGAACTTTCTTCAGCATACGAAGGCTAAAAAGACATTTTTTGAGATGTGATTTACCTGACATTGAAATGAAAAGTGAGGAATCCAGCATAATACTCAATACCCTGGAAGATGATTCAATATGCAAAAGATCTCTGGAATTCAGAGCAACAGAAGAAGGCAAAATTCCAATTCCCAGGCCAAACTTCAGTAGTTTTGTCTTTGCTGCATTGCTATCTGTCTTGTGCAAACCAGCTAATAGAACTTTTTTTTGTACACTGGCTTTTGATGGATTCCGAATGAACTACTTTGTATGCTCTATAAAGTGACTCATTTATTTGGTGTTTTAACAATTAACACATAGCAGAATTTGCATAAAATTGCACTACTATAATACTGAAAACTTGTAAACACTTTCCACATTTGTGGAAGTTTCAGCAGTTTATTAGGAAAGAATGATGAGACTTATTAGAACAAATCTCTCCACTAGAATATGCTGGAACCTCTGAATGACCTGGGCTGGCCACTGTCAGAGACAGGATGTTGGACTCAATGGACCACTGGTCTGACCCAGTATTGAACTTCTTATGTTCTTATATTCTTATTCAATTCCTCAATTATTGTTTCCAGACTGTGCCAATGTGGTTCATTTTTAGTAAAATTCTATACTATCCAAATGCTCTCCTTCACTTCTAGTAAAATATTCTACCACTGTTGAATTTCATACTCCCAGAAATAATGTCTGGGGTGGGGACTAGCCTGCCAAAATGTCTGTCTCCTGAACTCAAACTTTACTTTTCTCTGTAGCCTTGCTACGGCTTATGTCTGGGGTTTGATACAC
Organism: Geotrypetes seraphini; assembly: GCF_902459505.1. NCBI lineage: Eukaryota > Metazoa > Chordata > Amphibia > Gymnophiona > Dermophiidae > Geotrypetes > Geotrypetes seraphini. The sequence continues at coordinate 174,967,357 of NC_047089.1, forward strand.
TCAATTACAGTATACAATACTCAAGAATCCTACCATTCAGGAAACCTCAGCTATAATCTATAACCACAAATGTGACTGCTATTTTCTCAGATCTGAAAGCTTTTTATGTATATCCATCATAACTGAAAATATATATATATATATATATATATATATATGCTGTCTGGCTTCCACACTATTAGCTAAAATTTGTTTTATAAATATGCAAAAAACAGAAATATTAAAATATGCATATGTAGTGTGTTTTCCCATACTTACATTTAATCCTAAACCATTATTTTAATATTTGTTTTCATAATAATATATGTACTTCTGCCAAAATATCCAATTCCAACTGTTCCAGGCAAGGAAAGTTGGTAATAGATGATCCTTCTATCCCTGAAAAGAAGCATAGAATATGATGGCAAATAAAGACCGAATGGCCCATCCAGTCTGCCCCTCCATAGCATCTTCTCCCTAAGAGATCCAACATGCCTGTCCAATGCTTTCTTGAATTCAGATACAGTCTTTGTCTCCACCACGAGACTATTTCATGAATCTACACCCTTTCTGTAAAGAAGTATTTTTCTTACATTACTCCTGAGTCTGTCACCTCTTAACTTCATCCTATGCCCTCTCATTCCGGAATTTTCCTTATTTGAAAAAAAAAGTCTCACCTCATGTAAATTAATGCCATGGAATATTTAAATGTCTCTATCATATCCCCTCTCTACCATCTTTCCTCCAGAGTATACATATTAAGGTCTCTAAGTCTGTCCCCATATGATTTATGACAAAGACTACTAACCAATTTTACCCTCTGTAGCAGCCCTCTGTACCGATTCCATTCTATTTATATCCCATTAAAGGTGCGGTCTCCAAAACTGCACACAGTATTACAAATGGGGCCTTACCATAGACTTATAGAATGGCAGTATCACCTCCCTTGTCCTACTGGCCATTCCTCTCCTTATGCACCCAAGCATGTTCTTGGCTTTGACCGTCGTCTTTTCTATCTGTTTTGCCATCCTGAGATCATCAGACACAATCACCCCCAAGTCCCACTCTTCTTCTGTGCACAGAAGTTCCTCACCACCTATACTATACCATTCTTCTGGATTTTTGCAGCCCAAGTGCATGACCCTATATTTTTAGCATTAAATCTTAGTTGCCAATTATCACACCATTCTTCAGTTTCGTTAGATTTCGTCTCATGTTATCTACACCCTCTGGGATGTCTACCATATTACAGAGCTTGGTATCATCTGTAGAAAGACAAACTAACAAAAGAGATTTGGGATGGACAAATAAGTCCAGCATTGGAAGGCGTTCTGAGGAGCCCCCTTCTAAAATTAATCTTTGAAAACAAATTAGAGATTATCCTATAAAGTGGGAACCAATATTTGCATTATAATTACACATGTAAGTGTTTAGAGTAACGGCATATTTGGTATGTAAATTCTAAAATTCTTAAGTGCTATTTTGTAAATACATATATTTTTTAGATATTGAACACAAATCCATGTGTTTAGTTTGAAGCCATACAGTTTGAAGGTCTCTACTTGACTCCTGACGCAGGCTGTTCTGCCGAAACAAGGCCGTGTCGAGTCTACTTTGAAATATCTTTCTTACAACTGGGATTGAACAAAATTGGCTATTGACTGAAACTTTCTTGTCTATGCTTCACTCATCTTTGTACATTTTTGTCCACACACCGGTGAGGTTGTTGTCTCCTTTTTGTTTCCATATTCCACATTGCACAATAAGTATATATCTTACATACCACATATGTTACAGATAGGTGGACACATGGGCAAAGTCTTGACAGAGCAAGAGTGGGACTCAATGTGTAGGATACTATTTTTATATTAGACTATTTATATACCACCTTTCTGTGGTGCAATCGAAGTGGTTAACATATTGCATTCACATACTAAACGTTGCAAGCATATCACTGGCATTTAGATGCGAGCACTTATACCAGCTCTATGGCTAGCACCTAAACTATAGTAATGTGATTACCTATTATACTAAAAGCACTATTTTTCCTTATAGAATAGGTGCCCCATAGTCACCCTCCATTATATCTGAATGCACAATTAATGAGAAATATTAACTTGTTGAAAAACAACCCCCAAAAATAACAACACCCATTGCTAGAGAAGTCAAGTGGGGGCATGTTACTCCTGATGAAATTCTGCACGTGCAAGATCACAGTTCAGATAAACAGTTGGGTGTAAACTGGCGCAGAAGGATGAAGTGACCTGCTGTGCAGCAGTTCATTTTCTTCTCAACTGCCCATGTCTGGGCTGAATTCTACACAGCATGTGCAAATTTCTATGTGTCCTGAGGAGTGAGGAATTCTGTACAAATTCTTCACTCTCAGGATTCTGCCAGGAGTAACATGGGTAGTAGCTTTCCTTTACTTATTACTCAGCACATCTACTTTCTATGGTTCATGGGTAAGGTTCGTGAACATCTCATTTGTGTATCCTAGGGGTGTGATTCAATCAATGTACAGTATTCCAAAGAAAAATTAGCACACTGCAGTACCCCTATGTTGTTTTAATATTTTTCAGCCTAAAACATTTTTCTTTTGAAAACCTGATACACATTTCTGTCACAGTTAAACTCATGTATCGAGCCCTGTTAGTATGCTAATATTGCTGAAGTCACATAATTAATCTGTGTTGTGGAGTTATAAATCCATTCTTTTTCAAGATATATTACCAGAACCAGAAAAAGAGTTCAAGGGTAAAAATTATCTGAATGTATTTAACAATTTGAGAAAAACTGTCTCTGTTATTCTATTGCTTTTCAATTCAGCTGAAGTTAGGCTAAACTTGAAAGCAGTGATATTTGGAAGAAATAATTTCATTGTATCATACTGCCCCCTGCAGGGGTAATTGAGCTTTGTTTCTGTACTAGTAAAGCAAATATGATGAAATACTATTCACCAGTACCTTAAATGTATTCCAGCTGAGTCTCAGTTGCAGGAAACTTATATATTAGAATTAAGATGGTTTGTACAGTAAGCTTGTCTGCTTGTGTAGTTCTGTTTATAAAAAGTATATAGCAATAAAAACCATCTCGCGTCTCTGCTTCAGACTTGTAGGTGACCTGTGCATATATTTGCTGGTGATACATAGCATGTATTCTGGTCTTAAGTTAATTCCCAAGCAGTAAGGCCCTGATTCTCAAAAAGTGCGTCCCGATTTTAGGCAGCTGTAGGCGTCTTACAGCTGTCTAATCAGCCAATCGGGATGCACGTTTAAAAAAAAAAAAATGCTCCCCAGGCAGGCCTGAAGGCACCTCCGGGAGCCTAGGGAGACCCGCAAGACGCCTAAGCTCGCCTAAGGGCCTTAGGCGAACCTAGGTGGCCCTACGCGTCTCCCTAGTAGAGGAAGAAACCTTAAAAATGTAGGCCAGCAAAATGCTGGTCTACATTGTAAGTAGACGCAGCTGCTATACTTATCGCGGCAAGGGATCTCTCTGCCGCTATAAGTATAGCGGGCCGCGGCCTGTCCGATCGGATGCCCCCCCCTTCCCACCCCGACACTACCGATGCTGGCAGGAGAGTGCCCAATCCCTCCTGCCCGAAGACAGCGCACCCCCCTCCTGCCTGAAGACGGCGCACCCCCCCCTCCTGCCCGAAGACTGCACACCACCCCCCGGCGCTAACAACCCCCAAACTAACCTGTTCTTCGGGCCAGACGGTTCTTTCCCGTCTAGCCGGTAAGCCCGCCTCGTCGAAATGAGGCGGGCTCGCCCCTTCCCGGCCCATCCCGCCGAAGCCTAAGGCCTGATTGGCCCAGGCTCTAGAAGCCTGGACCAATCAGGCCTTAGGCATAGCGGGTCCGCCCATCCCCACTTGGCCAATCAGACCTTAGACTTAGTGGGGATGGGCGGACCCGCTATGCCTAAGGCCTGATTGGTCCAGGCTTCTAGAGCCTGGGCCAATCAGGCCTTAGGCTTCGGCGGGATGGGCCGGGAAGGGGCGAGCCCGCCTCATTTCGACGAGGCGGGCTTACCGGCTAGACGGGAAAGAACCGTCTGGCCCGAAGAACAGGTTAGTTTGGGGGTTGTTAGCGCCGGGGGGTGGTGTGCAGTCTTCGGGCAGGAGGGGGGGGGTGCCGTCTTCGGGCAGGAGGGATTGGACACTCTCCTGCCAGCATCAGTAGTGTCGGGGTGGGAGGGAGATCGGTAATGCCGGGGGGGGGGGCGGTTGATAGTGTCGGGGGGGGGGCGGTCGGTCGGTAGTGTCGGGGGGGGGCATCCGATCGGACAGGCCGCGGCCCGCTATACTTATAGCGGCAGAGAGATCCCTTGCCGCGATAATTGTAGCGGGCCGTATCTAATCTAACCCGATTCTCTAACCCGCGTCTGTAACATGGACGCCGGTTACAGAATCGGGGTTTAGTTTAGGCCGATTCTGAATAGGACGCCTCTCCCGGGCGTCCTATACAGAATCAGGGCCGAGCGCCTTCAATATAGGCGGCCTGCCTGGGGAGCATTTTTTTTTAAAAAAACGTGCATCCCGATTGGCTGATTAGACAGCTGTAGGACGCCTACAGCTGCCTAAAATTGGGACGCACTTTTAGAGAATCTGGGCCTAAGTGTCTTGTATGTTTTTCAGTGAAAACATCCCTCGTCTATTTTAGACTGTTTGAAGTTCAAAATCCTGAACAAAAGATGGCACCAAGTCCTTAAGGCTTGGTGTTTCACCTGCTTGCCTCACCATCGTCTTCCACTATGGTGGAAACGTGCTTGTAAATTGTTGTACCCATGGGACTGTCATACCATATCAGTGTGTCCAGGGTTGATGGCACCTCACCAAGTCAGGAGTGGAGGACGGGGAAAGACATTAGTCACTTTCCAGGCTTGAAAGGAAGGCCTATCCTAGAGGGTTTGTACACATGTCCCTACATCCTTGTGGCTTTTTAAACTGATGTGTGTTTTTTTAACTGTTAAATTGTCTAAAAAGAAGTACTCAAGACATCTGTTGTATGACTATTTCTGTAATTCTTTTTTGAGGCTCAGGGAAAAGCTAGCATTTTTTCCAAACTTTGTCACTGTGACAGTTGTTAATAAAGTTTGAAACTGCTTTCCTAAAAAAAAAAAAAAAAGAATTATGTTATTGCGTTAAAAGAGCGATTTATCAAATAAGAGGCAAATATAGAACACAACAACCTCAATGTAACTAAACCATGGAAGGTACAGATTGTCATGTTTCATACCCAAATATTTAAACATAAGGATGAGGGACCTGAATAAGCTAGGGGAGTGGGTGACGAGATGGCAGATGAAGTTCAATTTAGAGAAATGTAAAGTACTGCATGTGGGAAGCAGAAACCCGAGGTACAGCTATACGATGGGAGGGATGTTATTGACTGAGAATACCCAAGAAAGGGACTTGGGGGTAATAGTGGACAAGACAATGAAGCCATTGGCACAGTGCGCAGAGGTCGCTAAGAGAGCGAATGGAATGCTAGGTATAATCAAGAAGGGTATTACAACTAGAACGAAAGAAGTTATCCTGCCGTTGTATCGGGTGATGGTGTGTCTGCATCTGGAGTACTGTGTCCAATATTGGTCGCCGTACCTTAAGAAGGATATGGCGATACTTGAGAGAGTTCAGAGGAGAGCGATGCATTTGATAAAAGGTATGGAAAATCTTTCATACATTGAGAGACTGGAGAAACTGGGGCTCTTTTCCCTGGAGAAGAGGAGGATTAGAGGGGATATGATAGAGACTTACAAGATCATGAAGGGCATAGAGAAAGTGGAGAGGGACAGATTCTTCAAATTTTCAAAAACTACAAGAAGGGTATTCGGAAAAGCTGAAAGGGGACAGATTCAAAACCAATGCTAGGAAGTTTTTCTTCACCCAGCGGGTGGTGGACACCTGGAATGAGCTTCCAGAGGGCGTGATAGGACAGAGTACGGTATTAGGGTTCAAGAAGGGATTGGAAAATTTTCTGAAGGAAAAGGGGATAGAGGGGTATAGATAGAGGACTACTACAAAGGTCCTGGACCTGTTGGGCCGCCGCGCGAACGGACTGCTGGGCATGATGGACCTCTGGTCTGACCCAGCAGAGGCGCTTCTTATGTTCTTATGTACTTGAGAATGGATATAAATTGAAAACCCTGATGATAAGTGTCTTACATATGGGCAAATCAACAGTTGCTAGGATCAGGGATAAGCTTGCAGTAGATCATATTTCTATGCAAATATAAGAAATATTAAATATGATTCAGAAATTCAGGTTTTATAAACTAGATATGAAAAAAAAAAAACCAACATATTGGCCTTAACATACAAATCATTTGCTCAGCTTGTTAAGTAAGATGAGTGGGTAGCTATTGATTTTTTTCCATATAAACTCCTGATCCTACTGCCCCTATGATAACATATGGCAATATCCAGCCGATGAGTGAAGTTGCTTGAGGTTGTACGTTGGTAAATGTAATTTTATAAGATGGCATTTACTCACTTTGAGGTATTCCATCATTTCATTGCTGATATGGGAAAAAAGTACACTTAAATGACGTCTTAAATTGGTACAAAAGTATACATGGTAATCATTTGTATCACTCGGGGGTAATCATTTCTAACTATCTTAAGGTGTCAAAAACAGGTAAAAAGGGTGATGGCCAAAACTAGAAGGAAGCTTGGGTGCATAAGGAGAGGAATGACAAGCAGGAAAATGGAGGTGATATTGTCTGGGTTCTATAAACGGCATCACACGTGTTTTCTAAAAAAAACACCTCCCTAGGCAGGCCATCTACATTGGAAGCACCTCCGGGAGCCTAGGGAGGCACACAAGTCCGCCTAAGCTCGCCTAAGGCTAGGCGTGGGCTTGGCTTGGCCCAGAAGTAGCCTTAGGCAGACCTAGGTGGTCATATATGCTGGCTTATATTATAAGCAGGCACGGCCGCTGAGCTTATCCCCCCCCATATAACAGACAGAAGGGATGCCCAATCCCTCCTGCTGGAACTCCACACACTCCCCCCCCCGAATCATCGCAGCAGGAGGGATGCCCAGTCCCTCCTGATGACATCCACCGTGACCCTCCTCCCAGAACGATTGCGGCAGAAGGGTTGCCCATTCCCTCCTGCCTGGCACCCCCGAACCCACTCCAATGTTCCCCTGCAGGAGAGATGCCCAGTCCCTTCTGCCCGGCACCCCTGAACCCACCCCAATGTTCCCCAGCAGGAGGGATGCTCAATCCCTCCTGCCAACACTCCCATTCCCTCCCACCAAGAACCCCCCCGGACACCCCTTAACCTGGAATCGATTGCCGGCTGGCCAGCAGGCCCATCTCTGCTGCATTAGCGGGCCTGCCTCTTCCTGATGCATCATGGGATATACCAGGGAAGGGCCTAAGGGTCTGATTGGTCCAGGCGCTTAAGGCCCCTCCTATAGGAAGGTCCTTAGGCACCTGGGCCAATTGGAATCTTAGGCCCATCTCCTAGTGCATTGTGGGATGAATTGGGAGTGACCTAAGATTTTGATTTGCCCCTCTAGGCAGACCCCTCTAGGCAGACTCAGACAGGAGCCGTCCAGCTGCCCATCAATTCCAGCTTAGGGGGGGTTCTGATGGGGGTGAACTTTCAGTGAGGGGGTCGGCAGGAGGGACTGGGCATCCCTCCTACTGGCGATATATGGGGGGGGAGGGCTCTGGCAGAAAGGATTGGGCTTCCCTCTTGCTGTGCGATGTTCGGGTGGAGCTTTCCAGCAGAAGGGATTGGGCATCCCTCCTGCCGATAGTCTTTGCGAGAGGTGGGGACGATAAACTCAGCGGCAACCAGCTTCTGTAACATGGACCTTGGTTAGAAAATCTGGTTCTTTTAGGCGGGCCTAGGTGCGATTCTGTATAGGACACCCATGTGCAATTCTCAAAAGCCGCTTAGGTGGCTTTTGAGACCACGCATCCTATACAGAATCCAGGCCAAAGAGTACAAATCTGGATACCACATGTATAATGCCTTTTGTATTGCTCCATGGTGCAATCTCACATGAAATATTGCATTCAATTCTGGTTGCCTTATCTAAAGAAAGATATAGCAGAAGTAGAAAAGATTCAAAAAAGGGTGACCAAGATGATAAAGGGAAAGACTAAAAAAGGTTAGGGCACTTCAGCTTGGAAAAGAGATGACTGAGGGGAGATATGTTTGAAGTATACAAAATCCTAAATGGTGTAGAACGGGTACAAGTGGATCAAATTTTTACACCATTAAAATTTACAAAGACTAGGGGATATTCAATGAAGTTACAGGGAAATACTTTTAAAACCAATAGGAGGAAATATTTTTTCACTCAGGGAATAGTTAAGCTCTGGAATGCATTGCCAGAGGTTGTGGTAAGAGTGGTTAACGTAGCTGGTTTTAAGAAAGGTTGGTACAATTTCTTGGAGGAAAAGTCCATAGTCTGTTATTGAGAAAAACATGGGGGAAGCCACTGCTTGCCCTGGATAGGTAGCATGGAATGTTGCTACTCTTTGGGGTTTTGGCAGGTACTAGTGCATTCATTAGTGCATTAGAAGACCATTGGGCACTCCTACTTTTTTTTTTCCTGCTCATTTTAGTATCCTGCAACAAAATCTAGATGTCTAAGTTCCATTATAGAATATGTACCTACCACACAGCCTCTGGTCCTCTATATGGAAGCACAATTGTCTCCTTAATATTCATTGATTTAAAAACTCCTGTATTAGCTCATGCCAATTGGAATAATGAAGCTCAGTAAGTAGGGTCCTAATTTCTTATACTTGAAGCAAAGGAAGGTGAAATGACTCACTTGAAGTAAGAAGATGTGCCAGCAGAATTTGAACTCTAATTTCTCTGGTTCTCGCCCTACTTCTCTTTTACCTGGACGACTCCTGCACTTGAATGCAGTGATCTTGTTAATATACTGCTGTCAACTAATGACACGCAGTCTTTAATATTTGGCTAAACTTTATGAAGGTTCAGGTTTTCCTTGATTGACAGTTGCTGACCTGAACATAAGCTAAACAGGGCTCAAGGTTTCATGGTCTCTTCTGAACAAGTTTCACATGGAGGCTTTCAAGGGAAAATTATTGACACATTGCACATGTTAAATGAATCAGCTACATTTAGTAAGCCAAATTCAGAAATACAGATTGGATTATTTTTTTAAATCAAATTTTAGTTTTTTTTACAGATTAAGCAAACACATAAGTTTCTTATATCAATGTTGCTTTAGTGATTGTAAAAAAAAAACAAGAAAACAAACAAACCAGTGTTGAGCAGTACAGATTAAATGAATATAGTTGTGTATATCCCTCAAGTTAAATATGGGGCAATTCATAGGCTATAGAAAAAAACTCAAACACCAAGAATACTTTCAAAATAAATGGATAGTTGGCATACTAATGTCAATCTTAGTAAATGATATTTTCACATTGTAGAATGTATATAAGTAAAATAACAAAATGACAAATAAATTACAGTTAGTCTCTAGCAACATTTTAATAAGCCATCATTGCTGATTTACTTTTGGAGAGCAGCATCCCATCCACTTTCCAATAACGTACAAGGAAAATTATTTAATTTGTACCCAGACCTACCATTTTGGGTGGTTTTGGCCCTTCCCTTTTCACTTCACCCCCATATATACATAGATTTTTTTCACCTTGCCCTTTGCCCCTGCATCTATCGCTCCTTTTCTCTTCCCTTCCATCCCTTCTGTTCCTACTTACATTGTCTCCTCTGCTCCAATCCGGCATCTGCTCCTTTGAGGACCAGTGGGGCAGTAGCTTGGTATCTGCTCATCTATCGCTGAATCCCCCCTACCCTCCCTCCTCCAGTCTAACTCACAGCCTGCCCTGGTGACGATTCCTCTAGGCAACCCACACCTGTGTTGCAGGCTTCATTGTATCACAACGCCGCCAGTTATGAAACAAGAAGTGACATCATTGGGGGCAGGATGCAGTAGAGGGAAGACTGCAGTGCTAGTGCTGGTTAACATAGAAATAGATGCCAGGGATGGCTCTGAGGTAGATTGGGACCTGGAGTCTTCAGAAAGAGAGGAGAAGATGCTGGGTAACGGCTCCTCCCAGCCCTCAGAGGAGCAGATGCCGGTTTGGGGAAGAGGAGAGAGGAGTGTGGCACCACCTCATAGGCCATTAAACTGTTACAGGGCAGTTTGTTTTAAGCAGTGACCCATCCACTATTAGTAACAGATCACACTTTCCCTTTATGGAACACTAAAGCAGTGGTCTTCATTAATTTCAAGCTGGGGCCACTTTGGATTCTAATGAGCTAAAGGGGAGCTGCCAAATGTCTTCCCATGTAGGGTCACAATACTGCTGATCAGTGTCAATGACATCATTATCATTAGCCCACTTTCAAACTTCATTGGGGTGTACCATTAACGGTTATGAGCATTTCTCTTTTGTCTATTCAGAATTGCCATGTTCTTCAAGCATGCACTCCTTATCTACTTTTCCTTTTCTGTCCTAAGTCTGGGTAGAAAAAAAGAATAGCGGCTTTTGAAGGTGGCTGCTGATAATAGCGCCATTTAGAGCAGGGGTCCCCAACCCCCCGGTCTGAGGCCCACAAGCCGGCCGCGGCCATCTGAAGGCCGGGCCGCGAGAGATCCTCTTGTGCAACATCTTTCCATCCCTCCTTCCCATCCCGCACAACAGAACCCAACTGACCCTCCCACCACGAGGCCAATATACCTCCATTCTGAACAGCAGCTGCGGCAGCACTGAAAAGGCTGCTTCGCTGTCTTCCCTGCCGGGGCTTTCCCTCTGCCGCTGTCACTGATGACATCATCACTGATGCAGCGGCACAGGGAAGGCCCCAGCGGGGAAAGCTGCGAACCAGCCTGTTCAGTGCTGCCACCGCTGCTGTTTGGAACGGAAGTATGTTGGACTCACGGTGGGAGGGTTGGTGGGGTTCTGCTGCACGTGGGGAGATGGGAGGGAGAGATGGAAAGATGCTGCACAAGGTGAGAGATGATCATTGTACACACACACAAAAAAAAAATAAATAAGACATGCCTCCAAAATAAGCCCTAGTGCATTTTTTAGATCCAAAATTAAACATGGTACTATTTGCACTACAGGCATACAGGCACTATTGGGCACTCTACCTTTACCCACTCTGCAGATCAGTATCCAGCCAGGCTGGAGGAGTGCTAGAGAAGCAGGAGGAGTTACAGCATATGGGGCAGAGGCAGAAGATACCCAGAGGTATGGAGAGTGGAGGGGGAGGGTTCATGGTTGGCTGTGACAACAGGAGAGGTAGCACTTAGTAGCTGCAGCTACCATCTTGAAAGCTTCAGCCGGTGTGTGTGGAGCTGTGAGGGGGAGTGCTTAAAGGCACAGGATGAGAGTTTTGGCAGTGACAATTTTAAACACATTTTTGCACCTTGGCAAAAATGAGTAAAAAAACAATCACTGAAAAGCTTCTTTGAAAAGGGGAAAAGACCTAATGATGACTAGACAACAGAAGACTCTAAGACTGCCAACAAAAAGAGAGCTGCATTTAAAAGAAAATACCAAGAGTCCTATTTAAATTACAGATTCAATGCAACAGGTGATTTGCATTCTCCATGCCCGCTTTGTATAATATGTGGTGAGCGACTAGCCAATAAAGCCCATGAAACCCTCAAAACTGCTTTGCCACATGGAGACCAAGCACCCTGCATTAAAAGACAAGACTTTGGAGTTTTTCAAAAGAAAAAAAACATGAATTTGAAGAGCAGAAACAATTTTTTAAGGCCCCCACTTCAATAAATGTGTCTGCACTGAAAGAATCATTCTTAGTGACTGACCACATTGCTAAAGCTAAGAAGCCCTTTACAATTGGTGGAGAGTTGATCCTGCCTGCTGCTAAGGACATTTGCCGTGAACTTTTAGGAGAGGCTGCAGCTCAAAAGGTGGCCGGTGTTCCTCTTTAAGCTAACACCGTAATCAGACGAATTGATGTAAAAGCAGAGGATATTGAGGCACAATTTTTAGAGAAGATTAATGAGTCACTGTGCTACGCAATCCCAGTTGATGAGTCTACTGATGTTGATAAGGCAATAATGCTTGTTTTTGTGTGATATATTTTTCAGGAGGATGTGCATGAGGATATGTTATGTGCACTTCTGTTGCCAACAAACACCACAGCTGCAGAGCTGCAAGTCTTTGAATGATTACATGTCAGGAAAACTGAGTTGGTCACTTTGTGTTGGTATATGCACAGATGAAGCGGTTGCCATGACTGGACGGCTTTCTGGTTTCACTACTCAAGTGAAGGAGGTCTGAATGTGAGTCTACACATTGTTAGAATAACACAGGAGAGTCAATCCACAAACACAACACTCAGACTCAGAGTAATGGAAAGGTCCAGAAAAGACTGGTGAACTCAAGATATCACACACAATTCATTATTTCTTCAATACACCATATAGCGACTCGACGTGCGCATGATTCAGCCCAAGAGGCCTGCATCAGGAGTCTCATAAATCTGTATAAGGTTCGAAAGATCACTTCCAATGTTCAATGCACAGTAACATGTGTCATGCTGTAAAACAACGCTACCATTTGTCTACACATTGTGTCATTCATAGAGAAATGCTGGCTAGCCAAAAATGTCACCTGAACTTAACCATGGATACAGATGTTCTGGAGATAATTTATTATACACTGACATATAAAAACATGAAAATTCAATTTAAAAAGTACAATGAAAAAAAAATACAGTGATAAAACTCCAACCGGACCCTACATTGTCCGTGTTTCGGCGAGCACGCCTTCCTCAAGGGTCCAATGGTTTGTAAATTCACATATAAAGAATTGGACTGAAAACTGTCTATTGTCTTTAAACATGTGAGCAAAGAACACCGCAGACAAGCTGAAATAGCCTAACCCTCCATAGCGTTTTTTTTTGCTACTTCAGCTTGTCTGCGGTGTTCTTTGCTCACATGTTTAAAGACAATAGACTGTTTTCAGTCCAATTCTTTATATGTGAGTTTACAAACCATTGGACCCCTGAGGAAGACATGTTCGCCGAAACACGGACCGTGTAGGGTCCGGTTGGATTTTTATCACTGTATTTTTTTTATCATTGTACTTTTTAAATTGAATTTTCATGTTTTTATATGTCAGTGTATAATAAATTATCTCCAGAACATCTGTATCCACAGTTTTTTTGTTTTTGTTTTCATCGGTGGATTGTTTTCACTGTGGATCATTGGGTCTCCCGATTTTTCTTTGTTGACCTGAACTTAACAACATTTTACAAGATGTGATTAAAATGATCAACCAAATTAAAATACATGCCCTACACTCACATCTGTTCATGCAGCACTGTGAGGAGATGGATGCAGCGTACACACGTTTTCTCTTATACAAAGAAGTGAAATGGCTTTCTAAAGGTGGATCACTGACAAGAGTTTTTGAGATATGAGACCTGCTCCAGAATTTTTTTTCAGAAAAACACTCACCACTGTCAGAACATTTCACTGATGCAGAATGGGTCACAAAACTTGCCTACTTGTGTGACATATTCAGCCTGCTCAACGAACTTAATCTGTCACTTCAGGGAAGAATGAACACTGTGTTCAAGTTGGCAGATAAAGTGGCTGTATTCAAAGCCAAACTTGATTTATGGAGCCGATGTGTGTAACATTGGGATTTTTGACATTTCAAACGTTAGCAGAGGTTGTTAAAAATACAAAGCCAGGGCCTTCTTTCTCCCAGCTGGTGTATGATCACCTATCTCACCTTTTAATAGAGTTTGAGCATTATTTTCCAACTACAAAAGACCCCCGAAATTACATTACATTACATTAGTGATTTTTATTCCGCCATTACCTTGCGGTTCAAGACGGATTACATTATTACAATTTACAGTATTACATATTACATATGAGGTATTAGGTCAATTGGAGATACATAAGAAGTAGTCTGGAAATTTACTAAGATGGAAGGATCAGGGAGTGTTGCAGGTGGTGCACATTTGGTTGTGCCAGTTTAGTTTAATGTTTAGTTTAGTTTAATGTATTTTTGTTGTGTTAGTTTAATTTAATGCATTTTTTGAATAGTAGGGAAGGAATGGATCCGTGACCCATTTGTGAATAAGCCAAGTGAATCAACTTTGCCTGTGCTTGAAGAGGATCAACTGCTTGAGGTTGCAAATGATGGTGGCCTTAAAAGTATGCTTGAGACAACTTCAAATCTCCATACGTTTTGGATTAAAGTCAAGGCAGAAAATCCCGAGGTTGCCACAAAAGCACTGAGAAGTCTGCTTCCATTTCCAACATTCTATCTTTGTGAGGCAGCGTTTTCTACAGTGACAGCAACCAAAACGAGATTACGGAGTAGACTGAACATAAGCAACACACTTCGCGTGTCACTGTCTTCCATCATCCCCAGATGGGATTGTCTGGTTGCAGGAAAACAAGCTCAGGGCTCCCACTGATTCTGCATTGTAGTAAGTTATATAATTTCTAATCCAATATTATAACTTAATAATAATAAAAATGCCATACATACCTGCCCCAAATACTCCCTGCCCCTCCCCCCCTTTCCGGTCCCTGGAAAAATTTGCTTCTATAAAAGCGGTCCTTGGTGTCAAAAAGGTTGGGGACCACGGATTTGGAGCATCTGGCCCTAACATGCTCCTGCGTTAACTCAACTTTGGACAATAAGGGGGAACTCATAAAGAGGTGCTAAACAATTTAGCAAGTGCTAAATGTTAAGATGTCTATAAGAATATAATAGGACAGTCTCCCAGAAGAAGTGGTGGAGTCAGAGACTGTGTCGGAATTCAAGAAGGCATGGGTTAGGCACATGGGATCTCTCAGAGAGAGAAAGGGATAATGGTTACTGTGGATAGGCAGACTAGATGGGCCATTTGGCCTTTATCTGTCATCATGTTTCTATGTTTTTATCAGCATTTAGCACGCCTTAACATGGTCAGTGCATGCTAGATCAGTTACCATGTCTTGATGAATTCCCCTCCTTAGTGTACATTAATCTGAATGCACTAGCTCCGTGATTCTTAAACCTGTCCTGGGAAGATCCCAGGCAATCAGGTTTTCAATGAATATGCATGAGAGAAATTTGCATGCCTACAACCTCCTTTATAGGCAAATCTCACGACCAGGAAGTGACGTTAGAAGGGCGCTGAGGCTGGCATGAGCAGCAGATGGAAGATTCTGCTAGTGCCGGCATACATTTAAAGAGGTACATGGGGGGGTTGCAAAGAGGTTCTGGCACCCCTGTGAAGACAGTCTGCCCCCCCCCCTTACTATGCAACTGCTAGCAAACATCTACAATAACAAGGCACACGGAGGGTCATAATCAAAAGAAACGTCTAAGTCCGTTTTCACCTAAGTCGCAAGTCGTCCAAAGTCAACACCGCTTAGGACACATTTTTGAAAAATACGCCTCCAATTTTTTTTTTTTTTTTTTAAATCGTCTAACTATATGTCCAGCCGTCTGATTGTCCATCTTTATACCATATTTTCATCCAAATATTTGTCCAAGTCAAAAACGCCTAGGAGGAGGGGGTCATCAAAGTGATGGACTAGACACCCAGACATGGCACCTGAATAGTGGGGTACCTTACAGGGCACTGCTGTGAACTTCACAAAAAGGGTGCACCATAAACATCTCACTACAGCTCCCTTATAGGTCATGGTGAGCCCCCCAAAACACCCCCAAAACGTACTATAGCCACCTGTCTACAACCCCAATAGCTCTTATGGCTGCAGGAGCCACTTATATGGCAGTACAAAAGGGTTTCGGGGGTTTTTTGGGGAGTGCACATATTTTACCATGAATGCAGTGATTATAGTGGCTTATGGGCCTGGGTCCTCCTCTCCATGGGTCCCTAACCCACCCCCAAGATGACTTAAGCCTCCTCTGTGCAGCTCTACTAGGCTTTCCTATGGCAGGCTGCCAGGTGCTGATGTTCTGGAGGCAGATATTTAAAGTTGTGATTATGATTTTTATGGGGGGGGGGTCGTTGATCACTGGGGTAGTGTGTGGGGGGGTCTGTACTATGTGTTTGCAGTGCTTGTCTGGTCACTTTACATAGTTTTTTGTGACTTAGACCCTGTTTTAAATGGCCTAAGTCACAACATCCAAATTCCATCTAGGCTGTGTTGTAAAACTTTCAGTTATACATTCAGTATGACTAAGCCTAGCACGGCCCACGTCCCACCCAAATCCCGCCCTCAACACTCCTCCTGAAACGCCCTGTTTAGTTCTGGTTGTTCAGCGGCACTGGAAAGGCCTAGGTCATTTGTAAACATGTTCAAAACCCGTTTTGATTATCGGCACTTGGACGTCTTTCGTTTATGATCGTCCAATTGCCGACTTAGGCCACTTTTTGGACGTTTTTCTCTTTCGATTATGAGCCCCACAATTATTTAGTATGAAATATCTAGATAAATATTCAGCATTAAGTATACATTGGAGTGGGGAAATCTGTCTTTGCATCTATTCTAAAACAAAGCTATCATTTCAGGGGGTATACAAAGAAAAGACTGCAAGATATAGATCAGTGGTCTCCAGGGGCCACATGCAGCCAGGTACTATTTTGAGGCCCTCAGTATGTTTGTCATAATCACAAAAGTAAAGTACAACAATTTCTTGATCATATGTCTCTTTAGCTATAAATTACAACATTATTATTAAGACTTAGCCAAAAGGAAAGATTTATAAACTATAAAGAGTTTTAACTCATGCAAAATTGCCATTTCTTTAATAAGACATTAACCATTTTTTTCTGAGGCCCTCCAAGTACCTACAAATCCAAAATGTGGCCCTGCCAAGGGTTTGAGTTTGAGACCACTGATATAGATCAAGGTAAATGCACTTTTCAGACGAATCAAAATCTGATATTTACCAGAATATCAAAGACTGAACTTTCTTTTGTTTAAATCTAATACATTTTGCTTCTTTAAATATACGACCAATTCTTCTGTATCAGAGTACAAGTGGGACCAGGACACATCTGGAAAAACCTGATATCTTCATAAAATATATGCAAGCATGTCAGCTGTATCAACCACTTATGATTTAACACAAATACATTGAACAATGCAGCCTCTCAAATGCAGTGAGCAGGAACCACCTTTTAGTTAACAATTTCAGTCACATGGTTCCATAACCTTTTCTACCTTAGAATTATATGCAGGTTTATGAGAAGAAAAATGGAGATCCAGCTCACAATTCACTTTATAAGGTAAAACAAAACTCAACATGAAAGCTTATTTGACAGTAGGTTGCTTATGTGGAATGTCAAAAAAATGCAGTTATTTTATAAATTACAAACCTTTGTGGCTTTGAAAACCAGGAATACAATAGGTGTCTTTTCTGACATTCCACACCTACTAATTTCTCTTGTATTTTCTTTAAGTCAATAATCATATCCTAAGGTTTTACATGACTAAACAGTCATAAAATGTATCTCTTAGTATTTTCTAAATCATCAACATTTTATAGGGATAATTTTTTTAAATGAAAAGTTTTCAGAAAAATATGATGTCACTAAGCTATGGTCCCTTTTTATTGAGCTGTGGTACAGCGATTTAGCGTGGTCTGGCGATGTAAATGCTCTGACACCTCATTCATTTCTTATGAGCATCGGAGCATTTACCTCGTCAGTCTACACTAAAAGGCTCTACCGCAGCTTGATCAAAGGGGGCATGTGTTAGGACATTTCTTTCTTTTTTTTTTTTTTTTGAAAATATGTTTATTGAGGAGTCAACAAGAGAGACCAAAGACATGGAGTTTCCCTTTGAGCTTTTTCTGGAAAGGAGACCTTGGTATGATGGTAGGTGTTCGATAGTTTTACTTTTCATATATCCAAGGCAATCTTTTTCAATTCTCTCAGAACCTGTCCTAACATTTCTGGTCAACATCTGCAGCCTTGGCACAGATTCATAATACAGGCTATAATTGCTCCATGCTCAGCAGATACAAGGCAAAAAAAAGTGAAAAGACAGAGTTGGGTACTAGTTAGGTGCAGTAAAGGCGAACCAGATGACATGTTAGACCAGCAAGGGGATGCTAGGCTGATCTCCTTATATATGGTGGACATATTATAATAATAATCATAATAATAACTTTGTCCTTGTATACCGCCACACCACACAGTTCTAGGAGGTTCACAAAAAAGAGAACTGAACAATCAGTGAATAGTACAGATACTGAAGAAATACAAATAATGGGAAACTAAAAAGAATTAAGTGACAAATTTATCAAAAAGATGTCTTCACCAATTTTCAAAAAGAATAATAGGATGAAGTATGTAAAATAGTTTCGCTTAGCCAGACATTCAATTTGCCTGCTTGAAATGAAAGTGTTCTGTCCAAAAATCTCTTATAACGACAAGATTTTAATGTTGGATAGGCAAATAAATATGACCTTCAAGTGGATTTGATGGTGTGAGGCAAGTCAAAGTGAGAGGAAAGATAAACTGGAGCCCTTGGTGGTCCAATTGACTTCTTTGGGAGAGGATAGTAACCTCCTTCCACTGTCTCGAGTCAAAGGCTCTAGGGCAGACATGTCATACTCTGGCTCGTGGGCCAAATCTGGCCCATGGTGTAATAAAATTTGGCCTGCCAGACAATTACTAATTTGCACTTAAGCTGGCCCACTGTAGGTTCACACGGCTTCACAGTCTCACATTAAAGCAGCCTTCAGAGGATCGCTGGTCGGCTGTAGCGATCCTAACCGACTGCCGTAGCCTCAGCAGCATGTTCCCTCTGCCGCGGTCCCGTAAGTCAGAAGAGGGTCAGGACCGTGGCAGAGGGACCGTGCTGCGGAGGCCAACGGCAGCTTGCTAGGATCACTATAGTTGACCGGCGATCCTCTGCAGGTAATTTTAATGTGGGACCGGGAAGGAACAGAGGGCCAAATCTTGGGCTAAAAGGAAAGATGCCAGACCTCCAAGGGAGGGAAGGGAAACGGAAGGGAAGAAGAAAAAAGGAGACTCTGGCAAGCGAGTTATCAGAAGACAACCAGAGCCTGGGACCACAACATGATTTGAATAATGACCAGACAACAAAAGGTAGAAAAAATAATTTTATTTTCTGTTTTGTGATTACAATATGTCAGATTTGAAATGTGTATCCAGCCAGAGCTGGTGTTAGACAGCAAGCGTGAACTAGGACCTAAAAGAGAGAGGAAAAGTCTTTTTTATTTATTTTGTTTACATCATAGAACTGGAGTGGAGTTGGAGAGGTTGTTAGCCTATACTTCTACTAAGACTAAAGGGTCCTTTTATTAAGGTACGCATTTAGCGAACGCTAAATCGGTTAGCGTACCTTAATAAAAGGACCCCTAAATATCTTAATAAAAAATTTGGCCGCAACTTAGCCTATGTTTTAGATTTTGGCCTCTTATGTGACTGAGTTTGACACCCCTGCTTTAGGGGCTAGATCAAGGCTGGATAGAAAATGTGGCTTGCCCACAGTTCAGAAGTCTCTGGGTTTGAAGTCCAGGGGGCACATACAGATGCAGGCAATTACATGTGCAGAGCTTTTACTGATGCTATACTTTTCTGTACTTGTAATTTTGTAAAATGCATGCTCTAGTTGTACATGCCAGTAAACATTCAACAGAGCCTTTATTAATATATCTGGGAAATTTGAGCTCACGTATAAGTGGAAAAATAATCCTATACAGAATAATGTATTCAATATTGTCAAAAAGGTTTTAATTAGCATTCAACTTCAAATATTTTAAATAAGCATTTCAATTACATTTTAAGAACTTGATGATTAATTTTTGCAGTTGTTCAGTGACATTCAAAATTCCACAGCAATATCAATTTATTATCAGAAAAGGATAGAACTTTAAATTTACTTGTGGAAGTCATTCAACCTTTCAAGACTCATGTTGCCATAAATCATTTTGTACGGAACTTAAAGGTGATAAATAACCATTAATCTAAAGCAGCAGCTCAGGTTTTCTACTCTGAATAAAGTTCTTCTCAAGTGCTCTTCATGGCAGCACTTGTATCCAAAACCAAGTAGTATCAACTCTAAAAGATGAATTAAAACAAGTGCATTAATGGTTTATCTTAATCTAGAAATCCAAAAATATATATAGCCCAACAAAATTTTGGAGGGGTCAAAACAGAATGTGCTACTACAAAAGACTTGCTCCTGAATCTCTAATCTGCCCCTTCTCTCACCCCACTTCCATCCAGCATTTTGCCCCATCTCTCCCTCTACCCCAATTCCATCCAGTATCTAGCTCCTTCTCTCTCTCTCCCTCCACCCTACTTCTATCAGCATCTGCCCCTTCTCTCTCTCCCCCCAACCCAATTCCATTCAGTATGCTTCTCAGGAAGCTTCTCCTGTCTGGTCCCACCCTCTTGTCCCTCCGTCAACTACTGCTGACTTTTCTTCCTTCTCTGAGAAGAAGAAACTGCACTTCTGTGTTCAGCCAAGCCTACTACATGCCCCTCAGACCCTATTCCCACCCCTCTACTCGACCCCATCTCACATACTGTTATCCCTCCCATATGCCATATTCTCAATCTATCTGTTTCCACTGCAACTATCCCTGCTGCATTCAAACATGTGGTGGCTAAGCTGCTTCTCAAAAAGCCCTCGCTGTACCCCTCCTGCCCGTCCAACTATTGCCCTGTCTCCCTTCTTCTGTTCCTATCTAAGATACTTGAGCATGCTATTCTACGTTACTGCCTGGACTGCCTTTCAACTTGACAGATTCTTAATCCTCTACAATCTGGTTTTCGTCCCCAACACTCCACAGAGACTACCTCACTAAGGTCTACAGTGACTTGCTCATGGCCAGATCTAAGGGCCTTTACTCTATCCTCTCCTTCTTGACCTGTCTGCTGCCTTTAATACTATTAATCACAGCTTACACCTCTTCCCTTAGTGCCCTGATCTCCTCCCATAGCTTCAAGTATCACCTATATGCTGATGACTCCCAAATCTACCTCTCTATACCTGGCATTTTACCTAAAGTCCAAGAAAACATCTCTGCCTGTTTGGCTGACATTGCTGCCTGGATGTCCTACCGTCATCTGAAACTAAATATGTCCAAGACTGAGCTACTCCTCTTTCCTCCTAAACCCTCTGCTCCTCCTCCTCCTTTCTCCATATTGGTAAATAATAATGTCATTGTTCCAGTCCCCTCTGCTTGTAACCTCTCATTTTCTACGCACATCCAATAAGCTGCTAAGACCTGTCGCCTCTATCTCTTCAATATCACCAAATTTTGCCCCTTCCTCTCTGAGTACACTCTCGTAACCTCACGCTTAGATTACTGCAATCTACTTCTAACTTGTCTCCCGCAGTGTCACCTCTCCCCCTTGCAATCTGTACAAAACTTTGCTGCATGACTCATCTTCTACCAACCTCTCTATGCTCACCCCTCTCTTTAAGTCACTTCACTGGCTCCCTATCTGCCATCGCATACAGTTTAAGATCTTATTGCTGACCTATAAATGTGTTCATTCTGCTGCCCCTCAATATTTTTCTTCACTTCTCTCTCCTTATAAACCTCCCAGAGAACTACATTCCTCAGATAAGCCACCCTTAGCTGTACTCTTCTCCTCCACTGCCAATTCCAGACTTTGTTCCTTTCATCTAGCTGCCCCCTATGCCTAGAATAAATTACCCGAGTTTGTCTGTCAATCCACTTTCCTTCTTGTGTTTAAAAGCAGACTGAAAACCCACCTTTTTGATATATCCTTCAATACTTAACCCTACTCCTCTGCCCTCCATCCCAGCCAGCTGATTAACCATTCCCCTTAACAGTATCCATGACATCCTGTTTGTCTGTCTTGGCTATTTAGATTGTAAGCTCTTTCGAGCAGGGAATTCTTCTTTGTGACTTTCACAGTAACTTAAAATATTACAGTACTTTCATTAAACTAGTAACTGTAATATATTATTTAAAAAAACTAGTTTGCTCAATCCAAATCATTAGTGACCCCAGTGTCAGCAATTTGCCTGCAGAAACCACAGAAGCACTCAGAACCGGGTTCGCTATAATTTCTGCAGCGCTATAGAAATAATTAATAGTAGTAGTAGTATCTTGCCCCCTTCTCTCTCTCCCTCCACCCCACTTCCATCTGCATCTGCCCCCTCTCTCTCCCTTCACCCCACTTCCATCCAGCATCAGCTCCCTCTCTCTCTTCCTCCACCCCAATTCCATCCAGTACCCTGCACCCTTCTGCGGCTTCCGGTTCTGCTCTGGAAGAATGTGGGGGTGGAGCAGCAATCACGGGAGGGGGTGCCCGAAGGTCCTGGAATGGCTGCATTTAAGTTTACTACTGTTGCTGCTAGTTTGGGAAAACAGTAGTGGAAGTAGGACAGGCTGATGGTGTCAGTGTGCCAGTTGCATGCCTCTGGTTGTATTGCTAACGTCCCAAGCATTTGGTGCCTGCAGAAACTATAGCGAACCCTGTTCTGAGTGCTTCTGTGGTTTCTGCAGGCAAATTGCTGACACTGGGGTCACTAATGATTTGGATTGAGCAAACTAGTTTTTTTAAATAATATATTACAGTTACTAGTTTAATGAAAGTACTGTAATATTTTAAGTTACTGTGAAAGTTACTTTTATTTCTCGACCAAAAACAGGAACACAAACCCAACTCATGCCAAAAAGCCAACAAAAGAGGTAGGAGTGGACAATGAACATTCCTATCAGAAGGCTGTATGGTCATAATTTATATTAAAATAGTTCTTTTAGGAACCTTGGACATGATCAGTCCTAGACAGATGGTCACCAGACAGCCTTGTGCTATTACCTGCTTCATTCATTATTTAATTGACATCCATAAAATATTTTCACACACTTGTTTAACTTGAGTAAGAAAAAAAAATTGGGCTTATTAACAGTTGATGGAATCAGTGTCTTGATTGTCACTATTTTCCTTTTGCCTTTATGTGTCAATAAACTTTTAATCCATTTCAGACTGGCACTAACAATTCTGCATTCTTCTTCATCGATTAGGTTGTTTTCCAGAACTGTGTTTTCTAGAATAATGACTGGCAAGGAATTTAAATGCATCTTTAATTCTGCCATCAAAATTCTTAATCAATTCCAACCCTATTGGTCTGAAAGCAGACTAATATGTAGATTATTTTCTTTTTTCTTATTTTCACTAATTTAAAAAAATCTGCTGGAAATGAGGAACAAATAATAAGGTGAACTTATTACTATGCATTAGCGAGGTTGACGCTGTGAACTCTAAATGAGCCTTCCTCATGTACTTTACTATTGATTACAGCAAGAGGTGACAATCAAGCCACCTTAAGAGACTATCTGATTACATTGACGATTAGATCACGTTCTGCAAATGTCTATTTAACTATAATTTACTTGTAAAGCTACCTCTGTTTTTTTTTTTCAGTACCAAAGTCAATTCTTTGTTTCAAGGGTCCTGAACCTTTGATCTCTCAGGGGACACTTTCCAAAACCTCAAAATGTCTGTAATGTATACAGATTGTACCTATATTGATTAAATATCCTTAAACATTCCAAACATTTTTTAAAGAACATATCGGTTCACAGGCTTTTGCCTGAATTCATCTTAAGCTAAAGTTTAATAAAAATATAAGTTGCAAATTAAACCACGCCAGGTTAAACACTGTAAGGTCAATATTCAGTAGTGTATAGAATGTTGAGGTTACAAAATGGATGTTTAGGTCTATACATGCTGAACGTGCATATATATCTAACAGTATGAAAAAATGTTTATTTTGTTGCATGTATAGCAGGAACACAGAAACCAACTTTTCAAAATGATTAGGGCTGCTATACTTTAAGGAAACTACCTCTCCCTAAATACAGTCAAGAACTTTGCTCAATATTGGGGGTACTCAAGCACCCACAGCACCCACAATGGCTCCTATGAGCAGGTACAGCCATTTCAAAAATCAGGTTTAACAAAAATAGTGACATCATTCGGATGTTTTACATGCATAAGATGTGCTACTTAACCTATAAGTGGCTGATCTTCTATAACTGATTGTCAATGGGGAGAAAAGCTCCAGAACTCCAACTTTTCATATTTATCAGGTTATGACGTACATAAGAACATACAAATAGCCATACTGAGTCAGACCCATGAAACATCTAGCCTAGTATATTGTTTCAAACAGTAGCTAATCCAGGTCACAAGTACCTGGTATAAACTCAAATAGCAGCAACCTTCTATGCTACCTATCCCAGGGCAAGCAGTCACTTCCTCAGTGTGTTTTGAATACTCAGAGGTAAGCACAATTTCCTTCTCAAGCTGTCCTCCAAATCTCAAGTACAAACATAAGGTTAGCTGATAGCTCTACTTGACTCATACAAAGGGTAAAGCTGGCATGGAAATTTTCTTAGCTGCATGAAAGAAAGGCAATTCTATAACCTCAGTGCCCACATTCATATGTGTGTTACACATGCATGGCTTTAGATTACTAGAACTTACATGCATACATGCCAACTGCTAGCAGAAAGCCTAAATGCTGTTTTGCAATACATTGCACATATTTATAAGGGTGTAGCATACTTGTGGATGAGCATGAATAGGATATACAGTAGGTAGGCTCCCTCTTAGGTGAGTAACTTATGAATGGATCATGCCACCAAGTCAGCTAGTAACTCGTGGCAACATATAAAGGTAAAAATCCACCCTGTGATGTTTCATAGCAGAGTACAGGAGTGGTTTGCCATTGCCTCCTCCCATGCAGTGTGTGGCTCCACTATGTTGCTGCTGCTACCCATCCAGGTGTTAGCCAGGCCTGACCATGCTTAGCTTCCAAGAGTAAGAACAGGCCCATTCAAGGCAGCCAGGCTGTAGGTGCAACTTGTATGCGTGCGTAATGTTAGGTGTGTTGATACTGAGTTAGGCTATGCAAGAAAATGCCTAGACAAACCCTAGTTTCCTTTAAGAGCACTCCTTCACCAAGCTACATTAAGAGTAAGTTAACTTGTTTAGCCAGGGGGTGGGGCTCAGGAAGGGAGGGACCTATAATCCCAGAGTGGGAAGAGAACAGGAAGGCTCCAAGGAAGGAATCATCCAACTGGCTGCAGTACCAGGAAGGGGAATATTGGGTAGAGAGGAGCAGCCTCAAGCTTGGGCCTCCACAGTCTATAGGTAAAAGACAGCCAACCAAGGAAGCATTTTGATTTATTTGTGAAGACCCTGCTCCTGGGTGTCCAGGAGAGAGACAAGCCTGGGAGTATTTGTCAGTGGTTTGGAACTGTACATTGTGTTTGGACCTGGCAAGAAGCCAGTCCTAATAAAACTAGTCATTGTAATAAGGAAAGAAACCTCCCTGGTACAGTTTTAAGACTGTGAAACATCAGCTGTCTATAAATCTGAATGGAGAAATAAAGAGATTTGTTTTACCTGCAAACCCCATGTGCAACTGTGTTTGTTGTAGCTTTCTGCTTGGCCACTAGCACACGCTGCCACATGCTAGTACTCTATAATGAAACTTTAATACCTAGGTTTTGTTATACAATAAAGTCCTACCACCTGCCTTCATGATACCTCTGTGGAAGCACTCATTATTATTGCCCCATGTTGCTCTTCTGAAGTATACAACACATGCATAGCTCCTTCAAAGCCCACCCAAACCTCATCCAGGGCACACCTCCTTGACTATGTTCCAGTACAGCAGGGTAGGCAATTCCAGTCCTTGAGAGCCACAGGCAGGTCAGGTTTTCAGGATATCCACAATGAATATGTATGAGATGGATTGCATGCACTACCTCCTTGAGATGCAAATCTATCTCATGCATATTTATTGTGGATATCCTGAAAACCTGACCTGCCTATGGCTCTCGAGGACTGGAATTGCCTACCTCCTGCACTAGAGTAGTTGATTCTCTGGGAATTGGGATGAAGGCTGATTCAGAGGCCCTTCAAAGGTGCCTGCTGCCTAAAATAGGAGGAAACATCTAAAATACACTCTTATATACCAGGCACAAATAGAAGGGTCCTGGTAGATCAAGATAGATTGCTTTCAAGGCCTTAGCTGAAAAAGCTACCATGTTTAGAGCAAAAAAAATCTTACAGAGGCCAAAGTCAATACAATTTATTTTTATTTGTAATTTCCCAGAGCAGTATGTACAAAGGGAAATGATATATTGTCAAAACATATACCCTCGGATTCTATAAAGGGTGCCAAATATCCACATCCATATTTGGGTGCAATCCAGAGATGTGCACTCAATCTAATCGATTAACAAGCCAATTATAAATAATTTGATGCTAACCATCAACTACTGATGCTAATTGGCATCAGTTAGAGGATGTGTGCATCTGGCTGTATGCCTGAACACCCAAATCCCATAGTGTAAAACCCAAAATGGGGTCTAGTCATGGTGGATCAGGGGCATTCTCAAAAGATCTGCAGTTATAGAATTCTGGGGAGCCAAAACCAACTTGTGCACTGTGATTTACACTAGATTTCAACTGGCATAACGCCTTGTGACTAAAGTTGGGCATGGGTAGGGTTATAGACATCTGCGAAAACCTGGACATGACCTCTTTGTAGAGTAGGGCTGCCCAAGTCCGGTCCTCGAGATCTACTGGCAGGCCAGATTTTCAGGATGTCCACAATGAATATGCATGAGAGAGATTTGCCTGCACTGACTTCTTGGTATGCAAATCTATCTCATGCATGTTCATTGTGGATATCCTGAAAACCTGGCATGCCAGTAGATCTCGAGGACCAGACTTGGGCAACCCTGTTGTAGAGGATTATCTGGGTGCCCGGATGGACTTACTAAAATATGATAGTTTGTCTGGGTTTTGGAAAGCCCCAACCTCCAGCTGTGTGTGGAGGCCCTCTGAGCATGCGCAGATGACGTCACATGACCTCCAGACGTGATCCAGAGGTAGGAGAATAAAGATGATACTTTGTGGGGGTGGGGCCAAGGTATAACATGGTGGGATTGGAGGCGGAACAAGTCAGGGCTGGGGGGCAGAACAGGGTGGGGCCATGTGTCTGGGTTTCTACCACAGAAAATCCCTGCTAGATGCTATTCTATACAGGGAGCTCATCCTCAGCACTGTGACTGACAGGGAGCTAAACCAACATGGTATGATCCAGACTCAAAGCCTACTTCCTTGAAGCTGCTTTTAGTTCCAAACTCCAACCCAGCTGCTAAGCACCAACATCTCTTATCATTCCTTCTGTAATTCCCTACCTGAGCACTTTGTATAGCTGCACATTCTTATCCAGTTGGCCTGGCTTGACTAGATTGTAAGCTCTTTTAATAGGGACTGTCTCTTCTCTATGTACCGCACTGTGTATGTCTAGTAGCGCTATAGAAATAATAAGTAGTAGTAACACTGGACTAGCACAAAACCAATTTCTTTTTAGATCTGTAATTCTAGTCGCTAGGACTTGAGCAGGAGTCAATGGCACCTAAGAAGAAGAACTAGTAGTAGTAAGTATTTATAAGGAAATACTCAACACTTAGTTCCAACTGTTCTTCAATGCAAATAAAATAAATAGTTACAATGAAGATGCAGAAGAATCGGGAATGCTACTACAAGCAGGAAAGTCTGTTTGTTACTTCAGTTCAACTATTCACCAAGAAGGGCTGTGGTATTAGTTGCTGAGTAGAAATGTTGATGAATGTTCTCTGTAATATGAGATACAGTACAGGAATGCATGAGATGTATGTGGTAGAAAAGCAATGCAGACTTTGGGGTTAGAGAGACCCAGGAGCAGGGTTGCTTGCAAGTCAGGACACAAAATGAACATAAAAACATAAGAATAGCCTTACTGGGTCAGACCAATGGTCCATCAAGCCCAGTAGCCCGTTCTCATGGTGGCCAATCCAGGTCGCGGCAGTTCGGGTCGCAGCAGTTCGGGTAGAGGAGTGATGGCATCATGGTAGGGGAGATGAGGCATCATACAGGCTTTCTGAAATAAAAGACATTTCATTTGGCCAAAAACCCCACAAGCTGCTGCTTTACCAAAAATTATTCCCCTAGGACAACCCACTATCGATTTACCCAAAAATAATAGGATGGCAGACCAAAATGAATTGATTAAAGGACACAACCAAAAAGCCTGAGATAATGTGCCAGGATCTTTATTACATTTAATACAAATTGGAGTATGAATTAAAACCGCATGAAAAGCTTGAATTTGGGAAAAATAAGCCCTATGTAAAACTCTTTAAGTACGTTCTCTCCAAACAAACCCTGTAATAACTTTTGGCAGTCTATTAATAGATTGAGTAAAATCAAGAAGAGAAATCTGAATTCCCAACTCCTCATTCCAATTTTGTAGAATTTTCAGATATGTATGAGTAGGTAATAAATTCCACCACCACTTGTGTAATAAAGAAACTGAAATAGGCACATCTTCACATTGATTGGTGAAAGGAAGATGTGGGTTAGCTAGGGTTTTGCGAATTAGATCGGTTCAGGGTCAATTTTTTTAAATAAAAGATAATGATATTGGTAAAGTATTTCGGAGTTATTCTTCTTCTTTGTTTGCTAATAACCAAGATACAGGATTATCAAGTGATACTTATTTGTCCAGTTTAGAATTACCTTGTATTAGAGAAGATGAGCAGACATATTTGAATTGTCCTATAGGGGAAGAAGAGTTATTGTTGGCTATACAGCAAAGCCCGTAATGTAAAGCACCTGGTATAGATGGTTATAGAGCAGAATTTTATAAAATTCTTGGTAATAACATAGCGACACCTTTAGTGTTGATGTTTAATAATCAGAATAACAAACAAATTTTACCTAAAACTCTTCGTCAGGCTCAAATAATAGTATTTCCAAAGCTGGGTAAAGATCCTTCTAAGGTAGAATCATATAGGCCGATTTCTTTGATTTGCTATAAAGCAAAACTATTAGCTAAGATTTTAGCTAATAGACTAATCTGATTGCTGAACCTCAAGTAGGATTTGTAAAAGGACATACAGCGATTAAAAATATTAGATCTATATTATATTCATTAGAGTGGGTACGTTATAAGAATATACCATCTTTGTGGATTAGTTTTGATGCTTAGAAAGCCTTTGATAGAGTTAGATGGGAATTCTTGTTTGCTGTTTTAACTAAATATGGTATAACGGGTTATTTTCAGGATGCTATTAAAACCCTTTATTCAGATATTCAGGCTAGAGTTTTTGTTAATGGTTGTCTTTCAGAATATTTTGCAGTGGAACTTTTTGTGTTGATCCTGGATCCGTTGATTCGTGAGATTCTCGCTAATCCAGATATTTGCAGAGTAGATATCAGATCTTCTACTTTTAAATTAGCTGCTTTTGCAGATGATATTTTAGTACATTTAACTAATCCTAGGGTGTCATTACAATCTCTATTGGAAAGTTTTGCTGAGTTTGGTGATTTTTCAGGGTTCAAATTAAATATGGATGAATCTGAAGCATTGGCTACTAATGATGGTTTAAGATTATAGTGGGGTCCTAATTTTCCTCTTAGATGGATGGAAGATAAATTTAAATATTTGGGAATTTATATTCCAATAGATTCTAAATTTTTATATAGTTTTAATATTCCAGATTTGATGAGTCACACAAAACAAAAGTTGTTAAAATGGCAGTCTTTGCCTTTATCCTTAGGTGAGCGTATTGCTCTTTTTAAAATGGTTCTTTTTCTTAAATGGTTATATACGTTTCAAATGCTTCCCCTAGAATTGACAAATAGAGATTGGCAGAAATTAAGAACTGTTATCACTAAATTTTGTTGGGAAGGGAAAAAAGCCAAAATTATCTTTTGATTTTTTACTAGGTTCAGGAACATGGGGTGGCATGGGTCTTCCTGATCTTCGTATTTATGGGAAGGCTTGCTTGCTACGACATATTATGGATTGGGTGCTTGATGATGTTTTATTTTCTCCTATATTATATGAAAAAGCCTTCTATTACCCTTTTCATTTATTATATCTTCTTCAGATACATCCGTCTAAATTACCGGTTCATTTTACAGGTAATCCTATTTTATCTTCAATGAGGTCAGTTTGGGGTAATTTAATTAAATTATGGAGATATAGCCCATGTATAACAGATTTGTTACCTATTCAGGGTAATGGAGATTTTTCAACCTGGTATGACATCTAGGAGTTTTAGAAATTGGGGGTTTAAAGGTATTTATTATTTAGTACAAGTATTGGATGAAACTGGGAAGATTAAGGGCTCCTTTTACGAAGGCACGGTAGCATGCGTTAGTATTTAGCGCGTGCTAATCGGTTAGCGCACCTTAGTAAAAGAGGGCACAAGTCCAGTATCTCTCCCTCTCTCTCTCCCCTGGCACTCCACATTGTCTGGCATAACTAACGTAACCATTTATTTTTTTCATCAAAACGGGACATTTATTAATATTCAGTCTAGCCCCCAAAACCCGCCCTAGCCCCACCCCCAATTTCTTCCATTCATTTTTCATTTACACACAATATCTTATTATTTCATAATGGTAACCATAAAATTAAAAAAAACACAAAGCACCCTATATGCAGAGAAAATGTTAATTATCATTTATATTTGGGTTTTTTCAAAGATGTCACCTCAGTAACTATAGAAAAATAGACAAATATAGTGCAAAATATAGACAGCAGATATTAAATTCTCAAAACTGACACCTTTTGATCACTAAATTGAAAATAAAATCATTTTTCCTACCTTTGCTGTCTGGTGATTTCATGAGTTTCCTTCTGACTGTGCATCCTTTCTTTCATTTCTTTCTGCACTCAGGCCCAACAATTGTCCCTTTCTATTCCTTCCCTCCTTTCTTCTTATGTCCTTAGTGCCCCTAGCGCCTCCTTCCTATGTCCTTAGTGCCCCCATTGCCTCCTTCCTATGTCCTTAGTGTCCCCAGTGCCTCCTTCCTATGTCCTTAGTGCCCCCAGATCCAGTGTCAGTTCTCCTTTGTACCTTTGTTCCAGGTCTCCCTCTCTTTCTGTCCTCTGTTATGATCTTGCCTCTCTCTGCTCTTCCTCAGGGTCTCTCCCCCTCTGTCTGCACCTCCCAAAGTCCTGCTTCTGCCTCCTGTCTTTCCCCTTTGGTCCAGGTCTTTATCTCTCTAGTCTTTCTTCTACTTACAATCCCCCCCTTTCTCTGCCTCTTTCTCTCCTTCCTTCCTCCCTCCTTCCTATGTCCCCCTCACTGCCTTCCAGCCTTTGTCCCACCCCCTGCCAAAAAGCCTGCTTGCCTACCTCCTCCAAAGCCAGCCTGCCTACCTCCCCCAGAGCCAGCCTGCCGGCCTACCTCCCCCAAAGCCAGCCTGCCCTACCTCCCCCTAAGCCAGCCTGCCTGCTGGCCTACCTCCCCCAAAGCCAGCCTGCCTGCCAGCCTACCTCCCCCAGAGCCAGCCTGCCGGCCTGCCTCCCCCAGAGCCAGCCTGCCGGCCTGCCTCCCTCTCCTAGAGCCAGCCTGCCAGTCTGCCTCCCCCAAAGCCAGCCAGCCTGCCTGCCTACCTCTCTGCCGTGCCAAAGCCAGCCAGCTTGCCTGCCTATCTCCTTCCCTCCCTACCGTGGGAAAAAAAGCCTCCCTCCAGGCCCGATTTAAACCTTCCCCGGTCCTGTCGCCACTGCTCCTCTGCTTACTTCCCTGCCGCTAATCGTGCCCAGAAGCCTTCTTCCTGACGGCAATTCTGACGTCGGAAAGGACGTTACGGGCGCGATTAGCTGCAGGTAGGTAAGCAGAGGAGCGGCGGCGGACCTGGAGGGAGGCATTTTTTTTGGGGTGCGGTAGGGAGGGACAGGAAGCGATCGCCTGTCCCGTTGTCCCTGTGCACAGCTTCGGGATGCTGTCCCTGAAAACGGGACATTTTGGTTTCCCGAAGCTGTGTGTGGGGACAACGGGACAGGGGATCCAAAAACGGGACTGTCCCGTTCAAAACGGGACCTATGGTCACCATAGGGATAACTAAATCTCTGTCCCTCAGTCTGTGTGTCCAGAATCTCATCCCTCTTATGTTCACCTTCACAGCAAATTCAGCGCATCTGTCTCACCTCTCCTATTCCCCTTCCAGGCAAATCCGGCATATCTCTGTCTCTCTCCAGCCCCCACCCCCCCAGCCCAGATCCAGCACATCTCTGTCTTGCTCAGCATTGACCAGCTCCAGAAGAAAGATTTTAAGCCAGTCCTGGATTTCTGCCAACCTCAGTCTGATGAATCATGGAACTTGCAATGTAGAATCAAGGTCTACAAATACTACACAAGTAAGTTCAAAACCAGGACTGACCAAAAAAGTCTCCCTCCTGGAACTGGGTAACTTAGCAGCTCTGCTAGGCATACATTAATAAAAATATATGAATTTAAATAGAACAACAACAACAACAATGAATCATGATTTTATTTGCAGCTCATTGTTGCAGATAATGGGCCATTCCTCCTCCTTCTATGAGAAGTTTAAACATGCCTGTATATTATGGCTTTTCAAAATGATTGAGGGTGCTAAATTCCCTGTTCATATTGAAAGAATTTGGTCAATATTGGGAGTGCTTGAGACCCATAGAGCTAGCACCTACTATGGCTTCAAATCAATGCTAATAAGATTAAGGTACCTAAATTAGTTTAGGATCATTTGTTTCTGTTTACTGCCTGAATAAAACAGTATCCCAAATTAGTCCAATTAGATAGCTAGAGGTCAGCAAACTGTAAGCAGTACCAATATAAAACGCTTTTATTATTTACATTTTTGACTCAACGTTTTAAAAATTAGGGCACTGTGCCTTTAAGAAGGAGGATTACAGCCGGTCAGTGTCACTTCCTCATTCTGTCTCTGTAATGGCTGTCTGCCTGCCTTGTCTCGTGCTAACGGGAGTTCAGATCATACAAACATAGTTTGCACGTGATGAAACATTCACTACCAGTGCAGTGTTCTAAATGGTAGGCTTTATATTACCAGGTAAGAGGAAGTAAAAGGAAAATAAATGTCTTTCGAGAGTAATTTTAGTGCAAATGTGCTCTTTCAGCACGGAAATACTAAGAATAAAAGGGAAAAGTACGATTAATTCATAAAGATACGGTTGTTTGTTTTTTAAACTGTCAGGAGATCAGAATTTTATTTAAATACAGCAACTGTCTTCCCTTCAAATACACTCAGTAGTAGCAGGGTGTAAGGAATGCTTTTTTAGACTCGACAGTCAGCTGAGGACAGGAGGCATCAGATAACGGCAACTTTATTTTCTACATTAAAACATACCTTTGCACCTTTTCAGGACTTTTAGAACCTGTAAAGTAAGATACTCTGAGCTTCCAATCTAAGCAATCAAGACAGTCTGAAATGTAGAAATGTGCAGTACACATTTGCAATGTGGAAACAACCTCCTGCTACTGCTCACTCATTTTTTCTTAATCAGTGACAGAATGAGTAATGACTGCTAATACAGCGCTAATGAATGATTTAAGGGTGTTTTCCAGTCCTCTTACAGTCCTGAGGAACCACAGGGCCAATGTTAGGTTATTATTTATAAGGTGTGGTCAGACTTATTTGGGCCCAAACAAGACAAATAGTAGCCCAGCTAACATGGAGAAGGGAAAGGGACAGTCTTCAAAATAATTATTTGTGATATATTAAAACAGATAAACTTATAGTATATTGACAGACAGTGTTATAACATAACTAGCAGTAAAGGCTCGAGACTATGGTGCCCCCACTGCCAACTTTATGTTTCTGGCATCCTTCCCCTGTTGCCTGCACCACTCCTTTAAATAGTGGCAAGAACTGTTTATTTTCACTGTTGTGCTCTCCTCCCTGTATGATATCTGGCAACAATACAGGTTTAAACATGGAGACAGAAAGTATCTGTTCTGGTATTTAAACCTGTGGAGGTTCTGGTGGCCATACAAAACATGCCCTTGCCAGTGTAAAGGATGAGCTTGTGATCAGATTTTTGGCCTACTGAGCTAGTGCCTCACCTGGATCATGCCATGAGTCAGCCCTGATATCCAAGTAGAGGGGGAAGGCTAAAGCTTCAGAATCCAGAGAGCTTGATCCTTCTGACACTTAATAACTAGCAACACCAGGTCCTTTCTCAATGACCTCCTCCCCAACACACATTTTTACTCTTTCAGGATCTTGCTTGGTACTTGTGACCTTGATTGGCCACTGTTGGAAACAGGATACTGGACTTAAACTTAATGGATCTTTGTCTGTTCCATTATGACAACTTTTATGTTCACTTTATGTTCACTTTTATGGGCTCCCTCCAGAGCTGAAGCACCCATTTAAATGGCTGGCAGGGATGCTGAAGCCCCACCATCCAGTTCCTGAGCCATTCCCCTTCCTCATTGCTCTGCTTCTTTAATGTAGAAGTCGGCTGCTTGCCTCCAGTCACTGCTGGGACTTCTCAGTTTGTGCTCATGAACTGAAAAGCATGAGAAGTCCTGGCAGCAGCTTCTCTTCCAGTTCTGAGCATTCCTTGGTGTGTCACAGCCCCAAGGATTTTTACGAAGGAGATGGCAGTAATGGTAACATATGCAGGGATTGTGATGATCATTCTGCAGTCATGACAGAAAAATAATTTAGTGCCGCAAGGGTCCTAGTTTGTATCTCTACTAGATGATGCTTGGAAGCGGAATAAAACCATCCTTCCAGAAATAAAAGCATTAAATATATTTAATTTGTCATCTTTATTTATTCAATGCTGAATTAAACTCAGGCTCTATACCTTATACAGTGGTACCTTGGATTACGAGCATAATCCGTTCCAGGAGCATGCTCGTAATCCAAAATGCTCGTTTATCAAAGCGGGTTTCCCCATAGGAAATAATGGAAACTCGCTTTGATACGTTCCCCCCACCACGAAAACCGGCATTGCTCCCCCCGAAGGCCCCCCTGCGATCCGGCACCCCCCCCTGTGATTCGGCACCCCCTGGTGCGATTGGGCACACCCTCCCCCCCCCCGCCGCTTCTTACCGTCATCTGGGCACTGGCACTGGCATGTCCTGTGCTTGGTGCCGGTGCCCAAAGATCGGCCTCCTCTTCTGCTCGGCCTTGAGCATCTGCGCATGCTCAAGGCCCAGCAGAAGAGTAGGCTGATCTTTGGGCACCGGCACCAAGCACAGGACATGCCAGTGCCCAGATGACGGTAAGAAGCGGCGGGGGGGGGGGGGTGCCCAATCGCGTCGGGGGGGGGGCAGGTGCTGGATCGCGGGTGGGGGCGCTCGTAAATCGAGCTACGCTCGGTTTCCAAGGTGCCGATTTTGCAAATGTTTTGCTCATTTTGCAAAACACTCGCAAACTGGTGCACTCGTAAACCGAGGTACCACTGTATTAAAATCCACTATATGTAGTGTATAATCATAAATAAGCTAATCAATCCTTTGCATAACCAAATAATTGTATGTGCTAAAGACTGTTCAGATCCACATACTACAGTGCTCAAATGAAATCAATGTGATATCTAGAGCAGAAGTTGCTGACTGGGACCATCATAACCACAGTATAGTCCCATAAAGTGCTAACACTTAAGGCATGAGCCCTGAAGAAATGATCATTGGATCATGAAACGTTGGCCATCATCGGCTTTTATTGATTCAGTGAGGAAGCTGTAGCCACGTTAAGACAAAGATAAGTGCTGTCTATTTTTGTACTATCATATACAGTGGTACCTTGGATTACGAGCATAATCCGTTCCAGGAGCATGCTCGTAATCCAAAATGCTCATTTATCAAAGCGAGTTTCCCCATAGGAAATAATGGAAACTCGCTTTGATAGGTTCCCACTCTCCACCCCCCCCCCTTGAGGCCAGCAGCGCTGCTCCCCCCCCCTACGAGAACCGGCATTGACCCCCCGAAGGTCCCTCCCCCGCGAACCGGCATTCCCCCGCCGCCATCGGGCACCCCCCTGCGACCTGAGGTCCCCCCAACCCACCCGAACCCTCTTCTTACTTTGATGTAGCCTCCGCACTGGCACCAGCATGTCCTGTGCTAGTGCTGGTGCCCGAAGATCTGCTTCCTGTGCTGGGCCTTGAGCATGTGCGCATGCTCAAGGTCTGAGAGTTCACGTCGAACATGAACTCTCAGGCCTTGAGCATGCGCACATGCTCAAGGCCCAGCACAGGAAGCAGATCTTCGGGCACTGGCACCAGCACAGGACATGCTGGTGCTGGTGCGGAGGCTACATCAAAGTAAGAAGAGGGTTCGAGTGGGTTGGGGGGACCTCAGCCCAAAATGTATATTGTCTGAAAGGGTTATTTGTTATTGTTACGGATATGAATATTGTCTTGCACTTTGTTAGTAATGGAAAATCAATAAAGATTTATAAACAAACAAAAAAAGTCTAGTGTTGACAAGGAGTTAAACTATTGAGCATTTTTGCTACCAGTGCAGATTTTAACTGGAGATATATCATTTGATTTATTTGAATATTTTTCTCCAGTTCCTCCATTTTTGTTGTTTTGTTTCCATATCACATACATAAAATCTTGTTTCCCTACCCTTTAGGTAATTTTCCTGGAAATGTCCAGTTATCTTCTTTTGTAATCTGCCTAGAACTGCAAGGTACTGGCGAAATAGAAGTCACTAATGTAATGTAATGCATTGTTGATTTTGAGGTGCTTTTGGTTTATTTTGTTCACTTCTACAGCAGAAGATTATCATCACAGAAATGTTGCATCATCCCAGATAAGTACACCTTTTTATCTGGGTTTTAAAAGTTATATATGATGCACTTTGTAGGACTATACTGTGGTTATTATGGTCCCAGTCAGCAACCTCTGCTCTAGATATCACATTGATTTCATTTGAGCACTGAGATATGCGGATCTTGCAGTATTAAAAGAACTTGATATACCTCTACTATTCATCAGATCTAGGCGGTTTACAATAATAATATTAAAAAAAACTTAAAAGTATAAACAAAATGAACTCCATTTTCTGATAGGAAATATTAAATCCATTCAATAAAGACAATCGCTCAAACTCTATACTCTTTCACACTCTACCTTTCCACGTCTGTTTAGCCTGTAAAGACTTAAGAAGGCACGCTAACTTCCATACCTGTCTAAACTCTGAAAGCTTGCTTTAAATTTCTTATAATTCAGTTCACTACAAATTTCTTATGGCAATTTATTCCAGAGAGCTTGTGCTCCTCTCTCTTAAAGGTGCAATAGGATTGAGTTGTGCCAGTTTTAGGGACAGTTTCTAAAAATGGGTGTCCCGATTGTAGGCAGCGGTAAGCGCCCTACCGCTGTCTAGTAGCCATACAGCAGCGGTGGGGAGGTGAGGGGGCAAGATACTGAATGGCATTGGGATAGAGGGCAATATTCCCTCTAAGCTATGCAGGTGTGTGGCCATGCACTAGAGCCTAGCGCAGCAGCTCTTGGCTGCCGCAAACCAGGAGCAGCACTTCCCGCCACCAGGATGTATCTTGGAGCAGGCCAAGCAGCTATTCCCTGCAGTCTGGGGTTCTATCCATCCCCCTTCCTCCATGGGATCGATCTATGCAGCTCTTTCATCCTTCAGGCAGCCAGCAGAGTGAGTGAACTAGTGCTGCCCGATTTAGGAAAAAAAATTCAATTTGATTCGATTCAGCCTATTGAATCTATTTTTCGATTCGATTTTCTTGCCCAATTAGGTGGTTTTTTCCAAAAATCCTGGTGGGTTTATTTTATAACCTCTTCACCCCCTTTGCCCTCTCCTACCCATACTGGTCCTGTGGTGTAAACAAAATAAACAAACAAAAAATACTTTTCCTCTCTCTGTTAATTCCTAGCTCACATTTGCGGTCCAACACCAGCTCTGGAAGGATACACATTTTAAATCACAAAACAGAAAATAAAATTATTTTTCCTACCTTTTCTTGTCTGGTTATTTTTGAAATCATGTTAGTCCCATGTTGGTCTGGCTGTATTCTGGTCAGGCTCTCCTTCTTTCTTCTTTCTCCATGCTAACCTTCCATCTTCCATCTCTCATCTCTATCCTCCCCTTCTGTTTCCCTTTCCTCCCCCGGAGGTCTGGCAGCTTTCTTTTTTTTTCATCTCCATCCCCCTGCAGCTGCAGCGATGGACCCCACCATCCCCAGATCCACCATTTCTCCTTTTCTCAACTATCCTTTCATCGAGCATCTCTCTTCTGTATCCCTGTCCCTATTCTCCTCTCCAGTACTGTCCCCCTTTTGTCCCTGTTCCTGTGCTCCCTCCATGCCCAGCATCTTATCTCTCCCCATATCCAGCTTCTTCTTTCTCTCTTCCTTACCTCTTGTATCCCCTTACCCAGGTACAGGCTTTCTCCTACTATCTCTCCTGCCATCCTGCACCCTGCCCACCTACTTTGGAGCAATATCTGTTCCTCTTGTACTCTTCCCCTTGTGGTCTTGCATTTCTTCTACCTCTCTCCTTTAGTCCAGCAACTCTCCTTTGCTTTCCTCCCCCTCTTTTTGGTTTGGTCTCTCTCTTCCCTTCACCCCAGGTCTGGCATCTCCCCTCACCTCTCTTACTCCTTCCTCCTCCTCCCTCTGCACAGGCCTGCCTCCCCACCACGAAGGAACTCTTCCTGCTCTTCCCTCTGCACAGGCCTGCCTCCCTGCCATGAAGGCCTGCTCTCCGCCGCGAAGACCTGCTCCCCACCGCAAAGGCCTGCCCTCTGCCGTGAAAGCACTCTTCAGCCTGCTCCCCGCCGCAAAGACGTGCTCCCCCCGCAAAGGCCTGCCCCCTGCCGTGAAGGCATTCTTCGGCCTGCTCCCCACCACGATTGCTTGCTCCCCCCCGCAAGCCTGTATCTTCCCCCAGCTTCTCCGCTCTTACCTTTAGGCTAACACGGCAGCCTGCAGGATCACTAGTGCTATAGTGATCCCTGCAACTGCCCGTCATCCTCAGCGACACATTCTCTCTGCCATGATCCTGTCGCTGACATCAGAGCAGGGGCAGGACGTAGCAGAGAGAACGTGCTGCTGAGGACGATGGGCAGCTGCAGGGATCACTATAACACCAATGAGCCTGCAGGCTGCCGTGTTAGCCTTAAGGAGGTAAGAGCGGGAAGCTGGGGGAGGCCTTTCTGACTGACCTTCCCCCCTCAAGCAGGAGCGGCAGTGGACAGCCAGCAAGAGGCAGCGCTGCAGCTCCTGCTTTAGGAAGGCACGGGGGAAGGGTCGGTCATTGAATAGGGAGGATGATTTTTTTGGGAAAATTGAATCGATTCACCTGATTCGAATCAGTGAATCGATTCGAATCATGAATCAGGCAGCACTAGAGTGAACACATGCTGACTTCGGTGGCCAGGAAGCTTTCTCTGCTACTGCTTCCTGTTGCCTGTCCCCTGTCCCCTCATAGGCGGGAAGCAGTAGCAGAGGGAAAGCTTACGAGCCACCGAAGGCAACGTGTGTTCACTTATACTGCTGGCTGCATGAAGGAAGAAAAAGCGGCTGCCTTACCATATCCCATGGAACGGAGGAATGCAGGGGAGTTGGGTTGCTGGGGGATTGTGGAGGTTGGAGGGTGCATTAGAGAAATGCTGGACCGAGAGAATGGAGAGAGAAAAAAGAAAGATGCCAGACCTCTGAAGAAAGGGGAGGACAGAAATGCCAGACCAAGGTAGGGAATAGGAGGAGGGAAGAGAGAGGCTTGGAGATACCAGACCACAAGAAGGGAGAAAAGGAAGGAGAGACATGGACTACTGGAGGGAGAGGGAAGGAGAGAGAGCGAGTTGCCAGACCAGGAAAGGGAAGGAGGAGAGAGATTCCAGACTAGGGTAAGAACATAAGAATTGCCGCTGCTGGGTCAAACCAGTGGTCCATCATGCCCAGCAGTCCGCTCACACGGCGGCCCTCCGGTCAAAGACCTGCGCCCTGAGACTAGCCCTACCTGCGTGCATTCTGGTTCAGCAGGAACTTGTCTAACTTTGTTTTGAATCCCTGGAGGGTGTTTTCTCCTATGATAGACTCTGGAAGAGCGTTCCAGTTTTCTACCACTCTCTGGGTGAAGAAGAACTTCCTTACGTTCGTATGGAATCTATCCCCTTTCAATTTTAGAGAGTTCCTCTCGTTCTCCCTACCTTGGAGAGGGTGAATAACCTGTCTTTATCTTGAATGTTTCGATCATGTCCCCTCTCAATCTCCTCTGTTCGAGGGAGAAGAGGCCGAGTTTCTCTAATCTTTCGCTGTACGGCAACTCCTCCAGCCCCTTAACCATTTTAGTCGCTCTTCTCTGGACCCTTTCGAGTAGTACCGTGTCTTTCTTCATGTACAGCGACCAGTGCTGGATGCAGTACTCCAGGTGAGGGCGCACCATGGCCCGGTACAGTGGCCCAGCAGCGGGAGGAAGAAGGAAGGAAAAGAGAGAAATACCAGATCACAAGAAGGGGGAAAGGGAAGGAGAGAGATGGACTACTGGAGGGGGAGGGAAGGAGAGAGAGCGAGTTGCCAGACCAGGAAAGGGAAGGAGGAGAGAGATTCCAGACTAGGGTAAGAACATAAGAATTGCCGCTGCTGGGTCAGACCAGTGGTCCATCATGCCCAGCAGTCCGCTCACACGGCGGCCCTCCGGTCAAAGACCTGCGCCCTGAGACTAGCCCTACCTGCGTGCATTCTGGTTCAGCAGGAACTTGTCTAACTTTGTTTTGAATCCCTGGAGGGTGTTTTCTCCTATGATAGACTCTGGAAGAGCGTTCCAGTTTTCTACCACTCTCTGGGTGAAGAAGAACTTCCTTACGTTCGTATGGAATCTATCCCCTTTCAATTTTAGAGAGTTCCTCTCGTTCTCCCTACCTTGGAGAGGGTGAATAACCTGTCTTTATCTTGAATGTTTCGATCATGTCCCCTCTCAATCTCCTCTGTTCGAGGGAGAAGAGGCCGAGTTTCTCTAATCTTTCGCTGTACGGCAACTCCTCCATCCCCTTAACCATTTTAGTCGCTCTTCTCTGGACCCTTTCGAGTAGTACCGTGTCTTTCTTCATGTACAGCGACCAGTGCTGGATGCAGTACTCCAGGTGAGGGCGCACCATGGCCCGGTACAGTGGCCCAGCAGCGGGAGGAAGAAGGAAGGTAAAGAGAGAAATACCAGATCACAAGAAGGGGGAAAGGGAAGGAGAGAGATGGACTACTGGAGGGGGAGGGAAAAAGAGAGAGAGGTGCCAGACCAGGGAAGGGAAGGAGGGGAAAGTGATTGATGTCAGACCACTAGAAGGGGGAGGGAGAGAGAGAGAGGAGATGCTGCACAGGGATGGAGAGTAAGGGGGGAGAGAGAGAGAGAGGTGGGGAAGGGAAGAGAAATGGAAAAAAAAATGCTATTCACGAAAAGATGGGAATAGGGGAGAAAGAAGAAAGAGAGAGAATATGGTACATATGGACGGAGGGTAGGGGAAGGGCAGAGGGAGGGAGGAGGTAGTGCACATGGATAGATGAGAAGGAAAGATATGGAATAGTAGAAAGAATTGAGAAGGAAGAAGAAAAATTGAAGAAAGTTGAATATTGAAAATTAATGCTAAAGATGGCTGTAGGGCAGAAAGTGAAGGAGAGAGAAACAGAAAATTGATAACAAGGCCATCTCTCTCAGAAGTGGTTAATGACATTTATTCTGTCATTTCTCACCAATTTCTAATTGGGTCCAACAATTGCAACTTACTTTCAGGTTGCACAGTTATTTGTGAGCCTCATATGTGTGTCTGCAACAAAAGCATTTCTAAAATCTAAGTAAACCACATCCAGTGGTTGTTCTTGTTTTGATTCTCTAGTCGGCTGGACAATATGATTTGTTTGATATCTAACTCTGGTAAAATCATGTACTTATGCTGCATCGATCTTGTAACCTAGTGCAGGGGTAGGCAATTCGGTCCTCGAGAGCAGGAGCCAGGTCAGGTTTTCAGGATTTCCACAATAAATATGCATGAGATAGATTTGCATCTGAAGGAGGCAATGCATGCAAATATATCTCATACATATTCATTGTGGATATCCTGAAAACCTGACCTGGCTCCGGCTCTCGAGGACTGGAATCGCCTATCCCTGAGTCCTAGTGGATTGTAAATACGAGTAGTTCACTGTCCTTATTTTAGTATAATCTCTATTACTTTCCCATCAATAATAATGTAAGGCTATTTTCTAAATCTTCGTTGTCATTGGTGTAAGGAAGAGAGGCCAACTGTGCTCCTCCAGGCTTGCAGAAATACATCTTTTCTGCGTGGTTATGCTTATTTTTATGCAGCCTAACATCTTTTTCTGTCCTAGGTTGCTCTCTTAAATCATCTTTCTCAGAATTATTATGTAAAATGGTAACTATGGCAACAGCATTTACTACTGGCTTGAACAGACAAGCTAAAGCTTAGAACATTTTTGAACATTTTCAGGGATCAGATAAAAATGCCATGGTGCCAAGGAGATGTCTTGAATCAGAGCCAACTGTCTGTACTTTTGGCCTTTAAAACTGTTTATTCAGTGTGTCCCATGTCTGCTTTTTCTAGGTTTTTGTTTTTTTTCACAGTTGCTATTTGTTAACCTTTTTTTGTTCCTACATAGGTTAGCACCTTTGACTCTCATTGCTTTCCTTAGGTATAAATAACATGACCATTTATTTTTTTCAT
Source organism: Geotrypetes seraphini (assembly GCF_902459505.1). Taxonomy (NCBI): domain Eukaryota; kingdom Metazoa; phylum Chordata; class Amphibia; order Gymnophiona; family Dermophiidae; genus Geotrypetes; species Geotrypetes seraphini. The sequence continues at coordinate 175,009,809 of NC_047089.1, forward strand.
CAAAACAGGACATCTATTAATTGTCAGTCGCGCCCCCCAATCCCACCCTAGCCCCTCCCCCAATCCCACCCAAAATTTCTTCCATTCATTTTAAATTTACACATAATATCTTATTATTTCATAATGGTAACCATAAAATTAAAAAAACCTACAAAGCACACTATACGCAGAGAAAATGTTAATTATCATTTATATTGGAGAGGGTCAAAGATGTCAAGGCAGATGACTTTAAAATATGCAATGTCACCTCAGTAACTATAGAAAAATAGACAAATACAGTGCAAAATATAGACAGCAGATATAAATTCACAAAACTGACACATTTTGATTACTAAATTGAAAATAAAATTATTTTTCCTACCTTTACTGTCTGGTGATTTCATGAGTCTCTGATTGCATTTCCTTCTGACTATGCATCCTTTCTTTCTTTCTACACTCAGGCACAATAATTGCCCCTTTCTGTTCCCTCCCTCCTTCCTTCCCATTTCCTTAGTGCCCCCAGTGCCTCCTTCCCATGTCCTGAGTGCCCCTTCCTATGTCCTTAGCGCCCCCAGTGCCTCCTTCCCATGTCCTTAGTGCCCCTTCCTATGTCCTAGTGCCCCCAGTGCCTCCTTCCCATGTCCTTAGTGCCCCTTCCCATGTCCTTTGTGCCCCCAGTGCCTCCTTCCCATGTCCTTAGTGCCCCCAGTGCTGCCTCCTCATGTCCTTAGTACCCCCAGTGCCACTTTCCTATGTCCTTAGTGCCCCCAGTGCTCCTTCCTATGTTCTTAGTGCCCCTTCCTATGTCCTTAGTGTCCCCAGTGCCTCCACACCATGTCCTTAGTGCCCCTTCCCATGTCCTTAGTGCCCCCAGTGCTTCCTCCCCATGTCCCCCTCACTGCCTTCCAGCCTTTGTTCCATCCCTCTCCTGAAGCTAGCCAGCCAGCCTACCTCCCTCCTTTCCTGCTGCGCTAAAGCCAGCCAGCCAGCCTGCCTGCCCCTCTCCGGAGCGGCCCCCGCTGCTGCTGCCTACCGCCACTTCAAACACCCCCTTCCCTCTGGCCGCTGCCGACTGCCACATCTAAAGCAAAGTAAGGTCCAGGTGCCAGCCCACAAACCTTCTTCCTGACGGCAATTCTGACGTCGGAGAGGAAATTCAGAACTTCCTTTCCGATGTCAGAATTCACGTGGGAAGAAGGTTTGTGGGCTGGCACCTGAACCTTACTGCTTTAGTTGCGGCGGTCGGCAGCAGAGGTGGACCGGGGTGGTGGTGTTTGAAACAGCGGTAGGCAGCAGCAGCAGGGGCTGGTCCGGGGGGGGGGGGCAGGCTTCAACTTCGGTGCTGGAGGGAGGGGAAGCGATCGCCTGTCCTGTTGTCCCTATGGACAGCTTCGGAACGCTGTCCCTGAAAATGTGACATTTCGGCGTCCCGAAGCTGTGCATGGGAACAATGGAACAGGCAAGTCCTGTTCAAAATGGGACATATGGTCACCTTAGGTTTAAAGGGATATTTTGATACTGTGTTCAAATCCGAGTTTGGACATTTTGCGGAAGATGCACAAAAATCAAATACCAAACATACCAGTTTTCAAAACTGCAAAATGTTTATCCTGTTTTGTTTTTTAATTACCATTTCTCAGATGTGTGTCTATCTTTTTGAACCATTTTTTGAAAAAAAAAAACAAAAAAAAACACATCCAAAAGAAAAATGCACAAAACAAGCCATTGTGCTGTAGGAGAGTCCAGCATTTTTAGTAGACTGGCCACACAGACATCCTAGCAGAGCAGTGAGGCACAGTGGCGTACCAAAGGGGGGGGGGGTTGTTTGCCCCGGGTGCACGCTTCAAGGGGGTGCACAGCCGTCCGGGTCTGGAACTTCCCGCAGTCATCGCAGGACCTCGCTGCAACTCCCTGCGTCTGCCGGCCCAGCCCCCTCCGACGTCACTTATCTCTTCCGGAGCAGAGGTAGCAGAAGTAGTCATCGCGGGACCTTGCTGATTTGGATGGAGAGAGAAAGGAGCATAGCAGGGTGGTGGAAGGAGCAAAAGGTGGTAAGGGTGGTATGGAAGGGTGGTGAAGGGAGAGAAAGGGGGTCAGGATGGTATGTAAGGGTGTGGAGGGTGAGAAAGGTGGTTAGGGTGGTATGGAAGTGTGGTGAAGGGTGAGAAAGGGGGTCAGGGTGGTATGGAAGCGTGGAGGGAGAGAAAGGGGGCAGATTGCAGGGAAAGGGGAAAGAGACATAAGGGGGAAGGATACTGCATGGAATTGGGTTGGAGGGAGAGAAAGGAGGTAGATGCTGATGGACGTGGGGGAAGGGAGAGGAGAGAGTGAAATGCCAGACCATGGGGGTGTGGGAGAGGGAAGGAGAGGAGAGAGATGCCAGACCATTGGAGGAAGGAAGGGAAGAAGATGGATGCTAGACCAAGGGGGGTGAAGGGAGAGATGGAAGGGGAGGCATAAAGTTTATGGAAGGGGAATAGAAGGAGAGAAGATGACATATAGAAGGTGCAGAGAGAGGGTAGACAGTGGATGAAAGGAAGAGAGTGACAAGAAGATGAGGAAAGCAGAGAAGACGAGGTAGAAAAGAAATTCGATTTATTTATTTTTTTTGCTTTAGGGGAGATGCATCGCTGTTTCTGTGGTGTTGCATTGTATGTAGAGTCCAGCTTCTTGGTGCTTCAGTTTAACCTTTGTCTACGTATTTTTATCTCCCCATTTACAAAACTGTAGAGCGTTTTTTAGCATTGGCACCTGAGCTGTTACCACCGTGGCTAAAAACCACACTACAGTTTTGTAAAAAGGGGAGGGGTTGTTTGTGATGACATATTCCATACTAGGCGAAGGTGTTTTCTGTGTTCTGTGTGTTCAAAAGACATGGTTTTCTGTTAGGATTGACTGTGGAGGATTGATCTGTACTAGTCTGGCTTGTTTAGTTTTACAATGGGTGTATTGATGTACTGCTCACTGCAGTATGTAAGATACTGCCTTTTCCTAGGTACACTCTTGTGTGACATGTGGATTGTTACTAAAAATCATGTTTTTCATACAGATGGGGGAGGGGGTGTCAAAAAATGATGGGCCCCGGGTGTCACACAAAAGGTCCCAGGTACACATCTCGCCATATCCCTCTTATAATGTGTGGTGAGCCCTCCAAAACCTAGCCTTTATGCCTGTAGATGTTACCTATATGATGGCATAATATGTTTTGGATGGGTTTTGGTGGACTCATACCTTCAAGGGTAGTAGAGTGGGATATGGGCCTGGGTCCCCTTCTCTGCAGTCCACTGCACTGACCATCAGGCTATTCCAGATAACTGATTGCAGCTCTATTAGGACTGGGCATAACATCTGCAGCTACTACTACTATTTCTATAGCACTGAAAGGCATACGCAGCACTGTACATTTAACATTCAAGAGACAGTACCTGCTCAGAAGAGCTTAAATCTAATTTGGACAGACAGGACATTTCTGGGTTGGGGAGATTCTGGAAGAAGGAATGATACAATGGGTTAAAGTATCTGAGAGTGAGTGGGAGTTAGGAGTTAAAAGCAGCTTAAAAAAAGTGGGCTCTTAGTTTGGCTTTGAATACTGTTAGAGACGGAGCATGACGTATTGGCTCTGGCAGCCTGTTCCAGGCATACAGGCAGCTATGTACTGTTTCATTTACATCTTTAGGGGGTTTGAGGGGGTCAGTGATCACTGAGGGAGTGTGGGGGTTCATGCCTACATCCCTCCAGTGGCATTCTGGTCAGTTTAGACACCTTTGTTTGGTACTTATTGGTTGTTAAAACTGGTCTAGCCCCCAAACATCCAAAATGTACTTTAGACATATTCTAAAATGTTCAATTATGGCAGAAAAACATCCAAGCCATAAGCCCTCCCTAGTCCCTCCCACACCACACCTAGCATGTCCCCTTGTGCTTGAGTTGAACAGCATAGATATGTCTAGAAAATAGGTTTTGAAAATAGCGAGTTGGCAAGAAAAATGTCCAGCTACAACTTTATGCCACTTTTTTGAAAATTAACCCCATGATGTACCTCATCTAGAAAGGGATGACCATTTGATAAACCGTGGCTGCTTGTCTCCCAATAACTGGGAGGAATGTGTTATATCTACTTGGAGATGGTAGTTCATGAGAGATACGTATATAGCATTTTTTTAAATTTAGGGGTGAAAAATTACATCACTCTGCTTTTTTATCACATCAGTGAGCACAGGTAACCTTGAATATGGTCGGTGGTATGTATATATTGCAAAGTTGGAAAAAAGATAAAAAAGCACAATTTGCTAATTTCAGAAAATAAGAGGGGAAGAAGGGTAGAACACTAAAAAAAATAGAGGATAATTAAAAATACAGTCTGTGTTCCTTGGAATTTACCAGGGGCACCATAACATGGCTCAGACTCGCCAACCACTAATTGTGGAAAGGGGTGAGGGGATGGAGTGATGAAGAAGGGAGATGGCAAGCATAAGGGAGGATGTGAGAGAAGAGCCAATTTAGAAGGCAGCAGGTAATGTGGTAGGGGTGTGCTTGTCCAGAAAAGATTTTGTTAGTCTTTATTATAAAGAAATTTTAAGAGATTTTTCTGTTTTATTTCATGGCGCTTTTTTCAGTTTCTGCACAAAAGTTTATTGCATGCATGTTAACTTGTGTGTACACACAATTTACATACACTTTACATTTCTAGGTATCCATATGAACCAAATGCACCCTCATGAAATGCATACCCCTAGGATGTGATAAAAGTTTTTTTCAAGAAGTAAATGGATATACAGTACTGTAAAGAATTTTTTATGGAAAATGCATGGAAGAGTAGTGAGAGAATTGGTTATTTCCATGATAAACTAAACTAAACCTTAAGTTTCTATATACCGCATCATCTCCACGGATGTTGTGGAGCTCGGCACAGTTTACAAGAACTTAAAATATAGGAAGAGAAGGAAAAAAAAAAGGTTTACATGAACTTATATATAGAAGAGAAGAGTAAGGGGGGGGATAGAATTACATTTTAGTGAAAAGCCAGGTTTTCAGTTGCTTGCGGAATAATTGGAGGGAGCCCAGGTTCCGCAGCGGGGTAGTAAGGTTATTCCAAAGACCTGTGATTCTGAAGAGAAGGGATTTTCCCAGTTTGCCTGCATAGCGATTACCGTGTAGAGAGGGGAAGGATAATTTATACCTTTGGGCGGGTCTGGTAGAGTCAGGACTCGAGGAGTTATAAGATAGTGGGATTAAGGGAGGAAGGATGCCGTGAATGATCTTAAAAGCCAGGCAGGAGCATTTGAAATGGATTCTGGAAATCACTGGGAGCCAGTGAAGTTTAGCTAGGAGTGGGGAGACATGGTCAGACTTGCGTTTTGCAAAGATCAACTTGGCTGCAGTACCGTATTTTCACGGATATAACGCGCACCCGTGTAAAACGCGCACACGGGTATAGCGCGCAGAAACCACAATATTATGTATAAAAACTTTTGTATACCGCGCTCACGGGTATAACGTGCACGCTGCCCGACTGTCCTTTCGCCCGCCCCGACTCTCCTCTGGCCACCCCGACTCTCCTTTCGCCCTCCCCGACTCTCTGTGCGCTGTCCCGACTCTCCGTTTACCCGCCCTGCCCTGCCCCCCCCCCCAGCAGGACCACTCGCACCCCCACCCCGAAGGACCGCCGACTCCCCGACAATATCGGGCCAGAAGGGAGCCCAAACCCTCCTGGCCACGGCGACCCCCTACCCCCACCCCGCCCGACGCCCGATTCACCCCCCCCCAGCAGGACCGCTCGCACCCCATCCCGAACGACCGCTCGCACGCGCTCCCACCCGCACCCGCGATCGGAGCAAGAGGGAGCCCAAGCCCTCTTGCCCGGCCGACTCCCCGACAATATCGGGCCAGGAGGGAGCCCAAACCCTCCTGGCCACGGCGACCCCCTACCCCCACCCCGCACTACATTACGGGCAGGAGGAATCCCAGGCCCTCCTGCCCTCGGGTTGGGCCCATGTGCCTCAGGCCACGCCCCCAGGTGGGACCTAAGGCTCCAGGGCCTATTCTGATTGGCCCACGCGCCTTAGGCCCCACCAGTAGGCGGAGCTTTGGGACGGATGGGCCAATCCGGCCTCATTCCGTCGTTGGCTGCCTGCCGGACAGGCGGGTTTGGCTCCCGTCTGTCCGGCCAACTAGCAAAGGTACGGGGAAGGGGGTGGGGGTGTCGTGGAGGTCGGCAAGGGGGGTCGTGGGTCGGCTGGGGGGGCGGTCGGAGGTTCTTGGGGGGGGCGGTCGTTGGAGGGAGGGAGGGGGGTTTGCGTCGAGGGCAGGAGGGCCTGGGATCCCTCCTGCCCGTAATGTAGTGCGGGGTGGGAGTCGGCCGGGCAAGAGGGCTTGGGCTCCCTCTTGCTCCGATCGCGGGTGCGGGTGGGAGCGCGTGCGAGCGGTCGTTCGGGGTGGGGGTGCGAGCGGTCCTGCTGGGGGGGGGTGAATCGGGCGTCGGGCGGGGTGGGAACTATGTAGAAAAACTTTTGTATACCGCGCTCACGCGTATAACGCGCGAGGGGTATGCGCGGTAGGTAAAAACGCGTATAACGCGCGCGTTATATCCGCGAAAATACGGTATTCTGGATTAGCTGGAGTCTTTGAAGACTTTTTTTTGATAGGCTTAAGTAGATGGCATTGCAGTAGTAGTGGAGTTGGGACTAAAGAGGACTGTGAGGATTTACAAAGGGACCTGAACAAATTAGAAGAGTAGACGAAGAGATGGCAGATGAAGTTTAATGTAGAGAAATGTAAAGTCTTGCATGTAGGAAACAGAAACCCGAAGTACAGCTATACGATGGGAGGGCTGGTAATGGGTGAAAGTACCATAGAAAAGGTCTTGGGGGTAATAGTGGACAAGGCAATGAAGCCATCAGCACAGTGCACAGCGGCCTCTAAGATGGTGAACAGAATGCTAGGTATTATCAAGAAAGGTATTACAACCAGAACGAAAGAAGTTATCCTGCCGTTGTATCGGGCGATGGTGCGCCCGAATCTAGAGTACTGTGTCCAATATTGGTCGCCGTACCTTAAGAAGGATATGGCGATACTCGAGAGGGTTCAGAAAAGAGTGACATGATTGATAAAAGGTATGGAAAACCTTTCATATGCTGAAAGATTAGAGAAACTGGGGCTCTTTTCCCTGGAAAAGTGGAGTCTTAGAGGGGACATGATAGAGACTTACAAGATCATGAAGGGCATAGAGAAAGTGGAGAGGGACAGATTCTTCAAACTTTCGAAAACTACAAGAATGAGAGGCCATTCGGAAAAATTAAGAGGGGATAGATTCAGAACCAATACTAGGAAGTTCTTCTTCACCCAAAGGGTAGTGGACACCTGGAATGCGCTTCCGGAGGTTGTGATAGGACAGAGTACGGTATTGGGGTTCACGAAGGGATTAGATGATTTCCTGAAGGAAAAGGGGATAGAAGGGTATAGATAGAGGATTACTATACAGGTCCTGGACCTGATGGGCCGCCGCGTGAGCAGACTGCTGGGCATGATGGACCTCTGGTCTGACCCAGCAGAGGCACTGCTTATGTTCTTATGGACTCTCTGCTGTGGTTTTTTAACAGGGATCCTTAGTCATTCCAAACACTCCAGAGAGGACCCTTAGGGCTCCTTTTACGAAGCCGCATTAGCGGTTTCAGCGCGCGCAACTTTTCATCACGTGCTGTGACACACTTATCCCTTGCTCTAACCAGCAGAGGGATTAGTTGTGTTGAGTTCTGGCCTGTCGGCGTGGCCTCCTCAGGTAGGAGGAAGGCTTTTCAGGTTATAACAGACCTAGGCGCCTGCCTAGTCTGCCAGGCCACACTGAGAGTAGCTTGTAAAGAGACGACCACACAGGTAAGTTTGTTCCAAAAGAATGTTCTTGTACTTTATTGAACCCGGGGGTCTGAATACCATCAGCCACCCGCATGTCATAGAAAAACATAAAACACAAAATAGCTTGCAGTTGTCAGAATCGCTTGCTACACCAGCCACATGCAGTTCAATACCCTGGACTTTTTCTAGTCTAAATACAGTCCTCTTCACCAGGGGTCAAAGTAAATGCAAATATCAGGAAAATAAACTTTCAAACTTTGCAAACACCTTGTGAATGCAGACAGAGTAATTGCAGTTCCCAAACTTGGCAATGAATTACTTAAACATTTCAGCTTACCTAGCTGAGATACGGATAGGTTTTGCAGAGCAGGCTCCACAGCTCATTACTATCAGCTGGGCTTCCTAGCCCACAGAACACAGCAAGGCATTAGATAAGCTGTGAACTTTACTTAGGTTTGCACAAGGAGCTTTCACACCCACATAGATAAAGTTCCTTGACCAAACAATGCACTCCGGGCAGTGCACAGTGTAACAAGGAGATTTTCCTGCTCTCCCTCTAATTACTGTCAGCTGGGCTTGGGTTACGTGAGCCAGCACAAGCACAGCCTTGCTTCATTCCCTTTAGCAACTAACCTCCATGTCAGTGGGGAAATAGCCAGCTTCCAGCAGGGGTTCAGAGACATCCATAGCCTCTGCCTGCTCAGCAGCAGCTGGAGTTGAGCTGAGGTAGTCCTCGGTCATCTCTACGTGCTCACTGCTGTCGGTTGGGGGAGAGAGACTTCTCCCCTCATCTGCACCCGAGCATTGCTGCTTCTCCTGCCGCTGCCTGAGCTCGTTAGCTCTAGCTCCGTCCCTGCTCTCCCTACTGTGATCCCATGCTCTGTTCTTATGTGAGTTAAAGCCACACCCCTCTCTCCTAGGAGCAGCTGTGTTAGGCAGGGAATCCCTAGGGAAATAATTCAGGTTTCTCCTAGGCTGGTAATTAGCATACCTTCCAGCATTGGGACTCCACTTCTCAATAAGAGTCCTATCAGGCTTTCTAGAGTACCTGTACTGAGATGGCGCTCTCTGCTGGATATTCCTATGCTCATGCCTCTCCTGCTCTACCTCACTGTCTGAGGGGTAGTCAGCCAAATCCAAACCTTTACTTTTAACCTGGTCAGCCCTTCTGACCAGGGACCGTGTTCTGCTTTTATCCCTTACAGGGACAAAGCTGGCCACAGGTTTATCACAGTGCTAACCCCCGCACTAGCCTAAAAACTACCGCCTGCTCAAGAGGAGGCGGTAGCGGCTAGTGCGGCCAGCGGTTTAGCGCGCGGTATTATGCATGTTAAACTGCTACCGTGCCTTCATAAAAGGAGCCCTTAGATCTCTGCAGTTTTTAGATTAATAATGTTGCATTTTTCTAAAGCTCAGTGAGAAGCCACCCAGTAAGTGCTTTTAGTTGGCTGGCCCCTACACTTTGAAATAATCTTCCTAAAGTACTGCACACTGAAAGGAATTTATAGGCTTTAATAAAGTTATTATCCATTTTTTATGAAGGCTCTTGATATTTTACCGGAAAGTAAAACATATTACAAGATGGTATTGCTTATCCTTTTCTTTTAAAGAGTGTTTTAGTGCTCTCATCAGTTTTTTGGAGTTTCTTTCAATTTGTGACTTGGTTTGATTATTTAACTGTTAAAGTATTGTTGGTATATCAAATTTTTATAACCTGTAAACCAGGGGTGTCCAACCTTTTGCCTTCACTGGGCCGCATTGGTCGAAAAAAAATGTTTCTGGGGCTGCACAAACGTGCAAATTCTGCAGCAAGATAGAGGAGGAAGACGGAAAACACCCGGGGGCAGCAGAGGAAAACACTGCATCGTCCTCGACCGGGGCCGCACAAAATACTTCACCGGGCCGCAGGTTGGACACCCCTACTGTAAACTGTAAACCTGTAAACTGGTTGTCTGTTTTGTTTAGATGGGCAAGAAGTCATTCTGCCAGCATCAGAAAAATCCCATAGCCAACAAATTCATGGCAAAATACAAATGGACAAATGCAATCAGTGGCCTCTTTCCAAAGGCATGGTTTATTGTCTGGAGAAGTACCATTGTTGCCAGACTATATAATTTTCTGTTCATATCGATATTGAAAAAATAGCTCTATTAGTACATCACTTACCTAAAGATAATGCAATGCAGCCCTCCCCTAAACTTTTGGCTGTCGAAACCAACAGTTGTGTTTTTCAGACTAACTACGATATGCAAATGAGGTAAATTCCTGAATGAATAATATGTGTCTGAGTATTCATTTTAGATTTCCTGACAATCAGACCTGCTTGTGGACTTTGAGGAATGGAAATCAGCAATCTTGCTTATATACTATTGCAGTACTCTTTAAAACAACTTTCCATTAGGTACTTTGGGTATCCAAAAAAGTTGTCATCCTTTTAAACAAAGTTTTTGCTATCATCATGTGGCTTTTCCTTGGTTTTCACACGTTTATGACTGTTTTATACACTGCATTCCAAATTCTATATATGGAAACCTAAGTTGTGCATGCAAATCAGTGCGCATAGTCAATTTGCATACACAACTTTCTTAACAAGCCAATGGGTGGAAATATTTGGCAATTAACACCTAACGATAATTGGCACTTATTAGCAGTTACATGCACAACTCTGAAGGCACTTTCTATAATGTGGTGCGTGTCATTTCTAGTGCATGAATCTCAAGAAGGAGGCATGGCTAGCGGAGGAGCATGGGCAGATCGTGGCCATTCTTAAAAGTTAGATGCATTATTATAGAATATATACAATTTAAGCTCGGGTATTTAGGCTTGGTTTTCCTTGACCTAAACTGGAATGCTTAAATGTTATGCTGCGAATGGCTGCTAAATAAAATTCCATACACAGTGGATGCTTTTTTTAGAATCATGCTTAATGCTGTTCTGATCGGCACTGATTTTTTTAGGTGTCATATATAGAATTTGGGTTTGAGTGTACATGCAAGAGCTTTCTTGAATGCACAAACTGCTTTTATTTACATTAGTTTATAGATGGCTGTGCATCCAAATGATTCAAGTATATGTTGACAAATACATACCCCTAGTAGAGCGGCATATTTCAACTCGTGTGCTCAAAATATCCATTCCTGTACCCTCAGCTAATCAGTTTGAGTACAATTAAATCGCCTCTCAGTTTTCTATAAGTATACGAGTATCATACTATCTGTTGTATGAGTTGATAGGAGGTTTCCTGCAAGATGTTCAAATTTGGGGTTGGAGAAATGGCCATTTTTAAAAAATTGACAAAACCGCTAGATGTACAAATGTTTTTCCCTGAAAATTGCCTAGTTGGACGTCTTGGTTGTCAGGATGTCCAACTGTAGGCCTTTTAACTTTTTTGCCAATTTTCAACCACAAAAATGTCCAAGTTCAAAACGTTGAAATCAAAACCACTTGGCTGTAGGAGGGGTCAGCGTTGTAATAGACTGGCTGCGGAGACATGCCAACAGAGCAATGGGGCACCTTAGAGGGCACTGCTGTGAATGTCACATAAAGGGTGCCAGATGTACATTTCACCATAACCCCCTTATAATTTTTGCTGAGCCTCCAAAACTCCCCCAAAACCTACTATACCCACCTGTCTCCCGCCCCAATAGCTCTTATGACTGCAGGTGGCATCTATATGGCAGTATAGTAGGGTTTTTGTGGGCTCACACATTCCACCATAATTGTAGTGTTTAGAGTGGCTTAAGGGCTTGAGACCTCCCCTCTAAAGTTCACTAGCCCACCCACCAGGCTACTTAAAACACCTATGTGCAGCTCTGGTAGGCTTTTCTAGAGATGGGCATTCATTCAGATCTTTGTGGGGTGAGAGGGGATTAGTGATCACTGGTGGAGTGTGAAGTGGATCATTACTTAGGGCTAGATTCACTAACCTTTGATCTGCGTCTGATCCGTGTCTGTTTGCTTGCAGGCTGACAAATTCACTAAAGGCCTGCATGCAAATAGGGGCAATCGTTGGCATGTCCCCCATCGACTGCACGGATCACTAGAGAGCAATCCTTAGCATGTGCAGACCATCTTCCTTGCCTGTAGATGGTCTGCGCATGCTCTCAGCAGGAATTTTTTTTTTGGACAGCTCGTGGTTTTAACCAGCTTTAAGCCTGTGGGTTAAAACCACGGGCTTGCACTGCGGGGAAGGGCAGCAGAGATTCGGGGCAAGAGCAGGAGATTGGGGCTGAGAGCAGCAGATCGGGGCTGAGAGCAGCAGATCGGGGCTGAAAGCAGAGAAGCAGGGCAGAGAGCAGGGCAGCAGAAGGCAGGGCAGTCGGAAAGGACCTCAGCGACTGGTCCTCAGCAGTTACTTATTTTGGATCGGTCAGCCCAGTCGATGTCCTTTTTTTTTTTTAGTGAATCGTGTCCCTGCCTACTTTGCATACCGTTTCCTCTCATTTGCATGCACGAATTGGATCGGTACACAGGTTAGTGAAGTGGGTCGGAGGGAAATCTGGTTGCAAAGGGATCGCAAAGGGGTACACGATCGGTTTGTTTAGTGAATCTAGCCCATAATTCCTCCAATGGCCATCTGATGAGCTTGGGTACCTTTTTGGCACTTTTTTAAAACAAGTCTAGCTCCAGACTTCTAAGTTCCATCCTAGATGTCTAGGGAAAGGTTCACTTATCACTACAAAATGTGTAAGTGTTAAGCCCGCCCAAAATCTGCCCATACTTACACCTTAAGCATGCCCTCTCGAACTTTGATTCACAGCAGATAAGAAGTCTAACAAGACATCCAGAAATCTGGCTTTGAAAATCGGCTCTTGGACATTTTGGAGAGAAAAACGTCCACGTGCCGATTTATGCCATTTTTTGGACATCTTAGTATTTTGAAAATGCCCCAGCTAGTCAATTACTGACTTATCATTGAAAATATTTCTAGAAGAGATCTCAATTTCTTATTCTTTGTTACAGAAATGTCATAAGGATGCGACTATTTTTGCTGAACTGATGTTGCATGATTACATTCCGTCACAAGTAAGTGTATTTAATCTTTTGCTGGATATTCAACAAAATGAATTTAAAATACATTCTACTGTCACTGGTATGAATCGGGCAGAATTTGAAGTTTGGAAGTACGTAGTTCCTCGCCAGACCAATCTAAACCAATGTGATTTATCTTCCCTTCAGTAGGTGGAGACACAGCAAATTTGCTCAGCTTTGCTAAATATACCAGTATAGCAAGTGATCCAATCAATGTTGCTCTGTCTTCTAGCAGGTGGGAGATGGTGAGAGGCAGGGAACAGGCACTTCTCAGTTTGGTTGCAGGCCCCAGTGAACCCCCAAAGAGCACTGACTATCTCTTAATCTGATAAGTTATCAGGGTTGCCAATTTTGAAGTCATTCACATAATGCAAAGATATGAGTACATATTGGGGGGGGAAGGGTTTATCAGCTCTCTTCATTGCTGCTCTGGAGCAGCATCAGCATATCTTACAGCCCTTTGGCTTGGTTTTCCTTTCCCCCTCCTTCTAAAAAGCATAGGATCATCATGACGGAATAATATTAATGTCAGTCTCCCTGTATTTGCTCCTCAGGTCTATCCATCTAGTGGAATAAAACTAGGGGAGTAATGGTATTTGACGGGAGGAGAGTTTATCCTTCCCATTCAGATCTAGAGATTGTTTTTGCTGAATTTTGTTTTCTGGAGCTCGTGAAAATATGGGGGAAGTTTAGCACAGCTCTATTACACGTCACTTACTACTACAGTATAATCTCGTTATAATGGATTTCAAGGGACCTGGAAAAACAGTCTGTTATATCTAGAGTCTGTTATATCCAGAGTTGCATTTTAAAAAAAAATTTATTTAGGTCAACTTGAAACAATGTACAATCAATGAACAACAGTCACTGCACAAGCATATCAGCAACATCAATAACAAAACTCAGCAAAACATTGGTATGGCAGGAAATGATTGCAAAACCAGAACACTAAAGGATGTTCTAATGCAGTGTTTTTCAACCTTTTTACAGCTATGGACTGGCAAAAATAAAATAATTATTCTGTGGACCGGCATCGGTCCATGGACCGGCGGTTGAAGAACACTGGGCTAAGTCATGGGCCGGACCCTGCCCATCTCTACCCAATCTCCACCACAGACCCCGCCCCCATAATTGTACTAATTGCACCTTGCACGTCCCGTGCCTCATCTGGAAGCCTTCCCTCTGACATTGCAACATCAGAGAGAAGGCTTCCAGTTCAGGCGCAGGACGCCCGTAGGAGCCACTGCCCATGGCTTTGTGCACTGAATCAGTTAGGAAGAGGGAGCTGGCTCGAAGATAACGCCGCATCGATCACACCGTGGATCGGCGGTTGAAGAACACTGTTTTGGGCCTGATGCACATGCTGGCCCTGTGGAACGGCAGGACATTTCTGTGGACCGGCACTGGTCCATGGACCGGTGGTTGAAGAACAATGTTTTAAAGCATTATGTCGTACTGACTGGAAAGAAAAATAATCTATCATTGTCTTCTGGGCTGCATTTTGATACTATATCACCGGCATACCATGCGTCTTGTAGGCAGAACCTGCATGTCCGTTATAGCCGAACAAAACTATAGCTAAAAGCTGCTCTGGGGACCAAATTGTTTGTCCATTATATGCGAGTCCCTATATGCGGTGATTTTTTGCATGTTCATAAAGGCGCACGGCCAGGACCAGTAGACCTCGTCCGCTATAAACGATATTCCGTTATAAGCGAGTCCGTTATAACGAGATTATACTGTACTACTTATCATTTCTATAGCACTACTAGACATATACAGTTCTTTACATCAAAACATAGAAGAGACAGTCCCATGTTCAAATAAAGCAATGTTACTTACCGTAACAGTTGTTATCCAGGGCCAGCAGGCAGCTATTCTCACTAGTGGGTGACGTCATCCAACGGAGCCCCGATGCGGACGTCTCACAAGCATACTTGCTTGTAGAAACTTTAGAAGTTTCCAGTTGCCCGCACCGCGCATGCGCGAGTGCCTTCCCGCCCGATGCACCGGGCGCGTCTCCTCAGTTCAGATAGCTAGCAGAGAAGCCAACCCAGGGGAGGTGGGTGGGACGTGAGAATAGCTGCCTGCTGTCCCTGGATAACAACTGTTACGGTAAGTAACATTGCAGGTATTCTCACTAGTGGGTGACCTCCAAGCTAACCACAATGGGATGGTGGGAGAGTTGGCAACTTAGGAGAATAAATTTTGCAATACTGTTTGGCCAAACTGTCCATCCCATCTGGAGAAGGTATCCAGACAATAATGAGAAGTGAAGGTATGAACCGAAGCAGCTTTACAAATTTCCTCAATCGGTGTCGATCTGAGGAAGGCTACAGAGGCTGCCATTGCTCTGACCTTATGGGCTGTGACTTTACTGTGAAGGGGTAATCCAGCCTGGGCATAGCAGAAAGAGATACAAGCCGCCATCCTGTTGGAGATGGTACGCTTAGAGATAGGACGTCCCAACTTGTTCGGATCAAAGGAGATGAAAAGTTGAGGAGCAGTTCTGTGTGGCTTGGTGCGTTCCAGGTAGAAAGCCAAAGCACGTTTACAGTCCAGAGTGTGAAGGGCCGATTCTCCAGGATGAGAATGAGGCTTTGGGAAAAACACTGGAAGAACAATGGATTGATTGAGATGAAATTCCGAGACCACCTTAGAAAGGAATTTTGGATGAGTGCGAAGCACCACCTTGTCATGATGGAACACAGTGAAAGGTGGATCCGCAACCAATGCTTGAAGCTCACTAACTCGACGAGCAGAAGTGAGACCAATGAGAAACACCACTTTCCAAGTGAGATACTTCAGAGGGGCCTTGTTAAGAGGTTCAAATGGAGGCTTCATAAGTTGAGAAAGAACAACATTGAGGTCCCAAACCACGGAAGGCGGTTTGAGGGGAGGATTGACATGGAAAAGTCCTTTCATGAATCTTGAAACCACAGGATGAGCAGAAAGAGGTTTCCCTTGAAGAGGCTGATGAAAAGCAGCAATTGCACTCAGATGGACTCGGTTCGATGCAGACTTGAGGCCAGAATGAGACAGGTGCAAAAGATAGTCCAAAACAGAGGACAAGGAGGCATGTTGAGGCACCTCGTGATGAGAAAAGCACCAAGTAGAAAATCTAGTCCATTTTTGGGAATAGCATTGTCTAGTAGCAGGCTTCCTTAAAGCCTCCAAAACATCCCGCACAGCTTGTGAAAACTGAAGAGGAGTTATGTTGAGAGGAACCAAGCTGTCAGGTGGAGAGACTGCAGGTTGGCATGAAGCAGAGATCCCTGATGTTGTGTAAGCAGCGATGGAAACACTGGTAGAAGGAAGGGCTCCCTGCTGCTGAGTTGAAGTAGAAGGGAGTATCAAGGTTGTCTGGGCCACCGAGGAGCAATCGGAATAATGATGGCATGGTCGGACTGTAGTTTGACTAGAGTCTTTTGAATGAGAGGAAACAGAGGAAACGCATACAGAAAGAGATTCCTCCAGTCCAGAAGAAAAGCATCTGCCTCGAGGCGATGAGGAGTGTAGATCCTGGAGCAGAACTGAGGCAGTTTGAAGTTGTGGGGGGCCGCAAAGAGGTCTATCTGAGGCGTTCCCCACAGAGAGAAGATGTGATGAAGGGGCGTGGAATGGAGAGTCCATTCGTGAGGCTGCAGAAGACGACTCAAGTTGTCCGCCAAGGCATTGTCCACCCCCTGAATGTAGACAGATTTGAGGAAGGTGTTGTGGCGAATCGCCCAATCCTAAACTTTCAGAGCTTCCTGACAGAGGGAGGCCGAGCCCGTGCCCCCTTGTTTGTTGATATAATACATGGCGACTTGGTTGTCCGTGCGAATGAGTACCACCATGTCGTGAAGCAGATGCTGAAAAGCATTGAGAGCATTGAAAATCGCCCTGAGTTCCAGAAGATTGATGTGACACAGGCGGTCTGCACTGGTCCAATAGCCCTGAGTGCGCAGACCATCCAGATGAGCCCCCCAAGCATAGGTCGAGGAGTCGGTCGTGAGAACCTCTGCAGAGATTGGAAGATAACATCCACCAGCGAAGAGACTGTTGCAGAGAAGGAGTGACCTGGATGTGTCGAGTCAGAGGTTCGGACACCTGCGTCCACTGAGGAATTCTGAGGTGAAGTCTGGCAAAAGGAGTCACTTGAACTGTCGAGGCCATGTGGCCCAGAAAACCATCATGTGTCTCACCGAGATGGACGGGCGAGAGAACACGGAGTGACAAAGACGAAGCAGAGCATCCAGGCGTTGCGGAGGCAGGAACGCCCTGAGTTGAGTTGTATCCAGAACAGCTCCGATGAAGGGAAGAGTCTGGGAAGGTTGCAGATGGGATTTTGGGAAGTTGATCTCGAACCACAGACACTGTAGGAACCAGTTTAGTTTGGTTGGGTATAGGCCTTATTCTGTATAGGACACCCATCTTGGGCATCCTTTACAGAATCTGGGCCAAAATGTCTGGACTTTTCTTTTCCTCTATGTCCTTCTCTTATCTTTCTTTCCAGGATTCCTTGTCCATTTTCTATTTTTCTCTTGGATTCTTCATTGTTCCTCCTATCTATCTGAGAATGAATTTTTTATTTTAGCATATCCTTCACATCTTTCTTGTCTCCCATTATAAAAATTCAAATTTTTATCTCTCCTTCTTATATTTGTCTTCAGTATCCCTCTTTTAACTTTGCATCCATCTACCACTTTCCTGTAAATTTCCATAATTTTTTTCCTAAATATCTCCCTACTTACCTTCCTTTCTCCTATATCTAGCCACTGTATCCCAGATCCCTTCTCCCAGACTCTTCTTCTAGCACTAGCCTCCTTTTGCCACCCCCTCTAATACCATTTTCCTTTCTTCCTTCTCCCCCTGGATCCGCCTGGATCATCCGCCGAGTCGCCTGAACAACTCCCGGAGAGGTGGAATCATTGATGAGCCAGTCGTCGAGGTAGGGAAACACCTGAAGACCATGGTTCCTGAGTGCTGCGGCCACCACAACCAAGCACTTGGTGAAGACTCTGGGTGACGAAGCCAGGCCGAAAGGAAGCACTTGGTATTGAAGATGAAGATGTCCCACCCGAAATCTGAGATATTGTCGAGAGGCCGGATGGATGGGAATACGAGTGTAGGCCTCCTTGAGATCCAGAGAGCATAACCAGTCGTTCTGCTCAAGGAGGGGATAGAGAGAAGCCAGGGTTAACATACAAAACTTCTCCTTCACCAGAAATTTGTTGAACACCCTGAGGTCCAAAATAGGACGCAGATCGCCCGTCTTCTTCAGAACAAGGAAGTACCGGGAGTAAAAACCCTTGTTCTGTTGGTCCAAAGGGACCGGCTCGATGGCCCGGAGCCGGAGCAAAGCCTGAGCTTCTTGAAGAAGAAGGGCGGTCTGGGTTAAGTTGGAAGGATACTCTCTTGGAGGATGTTCCGGCGGAGTACCCTTCCCTTACAATGGTAAGAACCCAGAGGTCAGTGGTGACAGTCGTCCATCGATGATAAAAATGATGGAGATGACCACCGATGGGAAAAACAGGGAAGGGCAGAATGGTCGAGGTTATGCTTTATACGAGACAGTCAAAAAGGCTGAGGAGCCTTGGGCACAGTAGAAGGCTGAGGCTTTTGTTGGGGCTTCTGCTGGTGCTGCCTCTTCACAGGCTGGCGAATGGAGAGCGTCTGCTTCGGAGGGTAGCGTCGCTGATAGATCATAGGCGGGCGAGACGGACGAGAAATAGCAGGCTTGGGCTTCTGACGGAGAATGGATTGAAAAGGCTTCTCATGCTTCGACAGCTTCTCCGTTGCCGCCTCGATGGACTCGTCAAAGAGGTCGGCTCCTGCAATGGAACGTTGGCAAGCCTCTCCTGGAGATTCGGGTCCATATCAATGGTCCGAAACCATGCCAGGCGTCGCATGGCCACCGAACAAGCAGCTGATCTCGCAGCAAAGTCAAAGGCGTCGTAAGACAATTGCATCATCTGTAGTCGAAGTTAGGACAATGACGCCAAAACCTCCGAATACTCGAAGCGAGCCTGAGAGTCCAAGTAGGGCAGGAACCTCTGGAGAACTGAGAGAAAGAACTCAAAGTAGGTCGCAAAATAAAAACTATAATTCAGGACTCGAGAGGCCATCATCAAGATCTGGTAGATACACCTGCCAAATCTGTCCATGGTCCTGCCCTCCCGGCCAGGAGGAACGGAGGCATAGACCTGGGAGGGATGAGACCGCTTCAAGGAGGACTCTACCAAGAGGGACTGGTGAGAGAGCTGTGCACCGTCAAAACCTTTATGGTGCACCGTGCGGTACCTGGCATCCAACTTCCCGGGGACAGCGGGGATGGAGTAAGGAGTCTCGAAACACCTAATGAAGGTCTGATCCAGGAGCTTATGCAGAGGTAGATGAAGAGACGCAGCAGGAGGTTGGGGAAGATGCATCATCTCCAAATACTCCTTGGAAAACTTGGACCCCGAGTCCAGCCTAATATCAAGGTCCACCGCCATCTGGCGCAGGAACGACGAGAAAGACAACTGATCAGCCAGAGCCGGGCATCGAGAAGGACTCGATGAATTCGAGGCGTCTTGATCCGCAGAGGCCGAGGAACGGTAGGGAGAGAACGAGCCCATGGCGTCCTCGAGCTCTGGCATAGGAGGCGTCGAGTAACCCGGCGGAGAATACTCTCTTAAGGCGTGTTTCGGACGAGGCGAGGCGTGCCTTGATGAATGCCTCAATGAATGTTTCGAGCGATGACCAGAACTGTGTCTAGAAGCGTGTCTCGAATGTCGAGGCGAGCGAGGCCCAGACGAGGCATCCAGCGAGCAGATGGGACTCGAGGCTGTAGATCGAAGCATGGGATGCTGAGACGAAGCCTCTCGAGGCACCGGCCAAGGCTCGAGACTCGGCATCGAGGACGAAGGATCCACTCCAGGTAGAGGGGAGGAATCAACGTCATGCCTCGAGTGACTCGAAGGCAGCACGGGCAAAGACTCTACTCCCTGCGATGCATGCCCCAAAGCAAGACTTGACACTCGCCGAGACTCTGCTCCCAGCAGTGAGAGTGTACGTCGAGGGGGCACCGGAGGCAGCTCGACCCCGCGGGAGGCCTCCACTTGCCCAGGCTGGATTTGAGAGAGGAGCGTCGACCCAATCTTAGTAAAGAGCTCGACAAATCGCTGCTCCATCAGGGCATGGAACGAAGCCGGCAAAGAGGGATCCGCATCTGCAATGGGACCTCCTGCACGGACCTCGCAGTCTCGGCCGCCAAGGGGCTTGGGCTTAGAAGCCTTGGGCACCTTGAGCACCACCGGAGCAATGGAAGGCTGCGCTACCTGACCTGAGGAGACATCAGAAGGCACCGCAGCAGGCGTCGGAGTCGAAGCCGGCACGAACGAGGCAGACTTCAGAAGACTCGAGGCCGTCGAGGCGGAAGTCGAAGGCGTGGCACCCTGCGATGAGGACAGCTCCGAGGACGCCTCCATGTTGAACAGCGACTCCCACAAGAAGCAGCGATGCTTGAAAGCAAGTGTGGAGCAAGGCCGGCACGATTTCAGAAGGTGTTGAGGTCCGAGACATTGAATACAGCGCCGATGAGGGTCCATCAGCAATATCGCGCGCTGGCACTTGACACACTTTTTAAAACCGGTGACAGGCCGGGACATCGGCCGAAAAAGCTCTGCCGCAAGATCGAAGCCGCAGGGCCGCGGCCATGTGGCCTGCCCGGTCGAACAAATGGAAGAATTTTTTTTTTTTTTGTAAAAACAAGAAAACGCAACCAAAAAAACACAATAATGAGTAAAAGAACCCAAAACCGCAGGTCTAGAAGGAACAAGTGAAGTTACTTCGCGCAGAGAGTCGAAGACGGACTTCTCGGCTCCGCGGAAAAGTAAGAACTGAGGAGATGCGCCTGGTGCATCGGGCGGGAAGGCACTCGCGCAAGCGCGGTGCGGGCGACTGGAAACTTCTAAAGTTTCTACAAGCAAGTATGCTTGTGAGACGTCCGCATCGGGGCTCCGTTGGATGACATCACCCACTAGTGAGAATACCTGCCTGCTTGTCCTGGGATAACTCCTTATTGCATCGATTATAGACAATTAAACAAATTAAAATCAGCGCCGTTAGGACCTTAACAGCACCTAACTAGTGGCACCATTTATAGAATTTGGACCTTAATGCACAATGATGTAGTTGCACTAACTGATTAGCTCTAGGCATACTCTGTACTAGAGAATGACACAGGGACAATTTTGTCCTCATCCCTGCAGGAACTCAATTTCCCCGTCCCAACCCCGCAAATTTTGTCCCTATCCCTGCCCCATTCCTGTAAACTCTGCCTTAACCACATAAGCCTCAAATACTTATGATTTTAAAGTGTTTGAGTCTTGTGCAGTTGAGGACAGAGCTTAGGCATTGGTGGAATGAGGCATTATGACATCAAAGTATGAGCTCTAGAATGTTGCTACTTAGGATTTTAAAGTGTTTGAGGCTTGTGCAGATGAGGATGGAGCTTAGGCATTGGTGGAATGAGGCATTATGACATCACAATCTGAGCTCTAGAATGTTGCTACTTATGATTTAAAGTGTTTGAGGCATGTGCAGATGAGGACAGAGCTTTCAGGAATGGGGCAGGGACAGGAAAAGAACTTGCGGGGACAGGAAAATGAGTTCCCAGGGGGACGGGGAAAATTTATCCCCATGTCATTCCCTACTCTGTACCCCCAGCACTAAAAAATAAAAAGTATTTTTAGAGCTTGGAAAGCACAAGACGATCCGAAAACTGCCACACTCCATGGAAGTGCTTTTTAGCCTGAGGTAAGCAAGCATTAGTGCTTGCTGCAGCTTAGTAAAATGGCCTGTAATTTATTTTTTAGGGTTGGGGTGGATCGGGGGAGATGGGGGAAGAGAGTGGGCATGTTCTGCACTAATCATTTAGGGCTCCTTTTATTAACCTGTGATAGCGTTTTTAGTACGCGCTAAACCCGTGCTATGCGGCTAGAACTTAACGCCAGCACAATAAGAACATAAGCAGTGCCTCTGCTGGGTCAGACCAGAGGTCCATCGTGCCCAGCCGTCCACTCACGCAGCGGCCCATCAGCTCCAGGACCTGTATAGTAATCCTGCTGGCATTGGCGTCTTAGCGCACACGGCAATTTAGCGCGCACTAAAACCGGTATCACAGCTTAGTAAAAGGAGCCTTTAGTAAGTGGTCATTAATATGGAAAACAGAAAAATTGCCCATATTACCCCTGAGGAAAAAAATGGCCTTTGTGCACGGGATAGGCCCAGATAGGGATGTGCTAAGGCCACGTTTTACTGCAGCTTAGGAAGAGACTCCTAACTTTCTATTTCTTAAAGTATCTCAAATGTTTTGCTTTATTAACAGTGACTTTTATCTTTTTATTCAAACCTTGCTTCCTTAAAAAGGGCTGGGCATATTATAATTGAGGTTACAGTTTTATTGGAAATTCAAGCTAATTATCCATCCATAGAAATACAGTAACTTGGTTCTACAGTATAATGGCCATCTGATTTCCTGGCCTAGATCCCAGGTCCTGATGTTCACAGCCAACAATGAGATGGTCTCGCAGTGCACTTTCTTTCTAGTATAGGTCAGTTTTGTCTTGGCCTTGAAAGTTTTCTGTACTCAAGTGATAATGAATTAACAAACCCTTTGCATATCAGATGACATTATAGGGCACCCTCTCTCTTAATGATTTTTTTTCTCAAAGTCACAGAAAAGTTTAAGAAAATACAAGTGAACAATGTGTTTTCAAGATGACCGGAGGGCACAACTGTGGCGCCTGAGACATTATTGTTATGTCTGCAAGCAAGAGTAGGTCTTTGCCATGTGTGAAAACAGGACTGTATCAGAGCACATATATTTTGGTACCCAGTCATCATCTTGCAAGAGCTAACGTTTCATTCCTTTGTGAAACCTTACATATTGTTAACCTCCATGTTTCTGGTGTTACACAATATGTCACAGAAGAAGTTTATAATTGTTACACTTTGACATTTTAATTAAAGACTGGTCACTGTGTTGTGATAAGGTTTTGAGATTAGGTAAATTGTAAAGCAATGCTGTGGGCAAATTGCCAATTAAAAAGTCACAAATGGGCAGAGGAAAGAAAATCTAAAATCCCAGGGTTAAAATTGAAAAACCCAAATAATTAGAAAATATGTGTTTTTTTGTTGTGTTATCTTTTTTTTTTTTGGGGGGGGAGGTACATTCAGTCAGAGAAGCAGGCCTGAATGATTCATCATGTTCCTTCTTGATAATAAATTCTGGGTTATTAAACTGCAAGTTGTATTATTCCACAATAATAACTTCTGTAATATTTATGTCAGTCAAATTCTGTTTTGCTATCTTTATAGAACAAACAAGTTGACTTCTGGTAAATTTTCTAAAGCAGTGGTTCTTAAACCTGTCCTGGGGGACCTCTCATCCAGTCTAGTTTCCAAAATACCCCTAATAAATATGCATGAAACAGATTTACATATAACAGATGTAACAGGCATGCAAATCTGCCTCATGCATATTTATTAGGGATATCTTGAAAACCAGACTGGCTGGGAGTCTCCCAGGAAGATAGGTTTAAGAACCACTGAAGGTCCCTTCTACTAAACTATGATAGGAATTAAACACATGCCTAATGCAGTTGAAAATGGCTTCCTATGGCAAGTGCCTTTTTAGCACGTACTAATCCGTGTGCTAAAAATAATTCAAATATTTTTTTTTTGGGGGGGAGGGTGCATGTTGGGGCGTTTCTCTATTATCTTGCATTAACTAGTTAGTATAGGATTATTGCATGAGCCCTTAGGGCCATATTCAACTTTCAAGCTTATTAGGTGTTTTAAATACCACCTATCAAGGTTATCTAAGCAGTTTTACAATCAGTGCCTAAATCAGAAGTCACCTACAGAAACGGTGCTAGCCGTGTGTCAGTCAAGCTTGTACGCCGTTTAAAGAATCACAATTAACGATGCCTGCTACAAAACTTAGGCATAGGCCATGTTTTTACTGGCCTACATTTCAGACATCTAAGTTCATTTTGAGAATTATGTCTAATGGTACCTAAGGTCATCGCCATCCCTAACCATGCCTACTTTGACCTTAGATGGCACTAAGTGCCTCCTTAGACACAATTACATCACCTGCCTTTGTAGATGTTTACCGGCACTTACTTTTTTAATGAGTTTTTAACAACATGTTCAATTACTATGCCAATTAAAGCAATGAAGTTAGGCAGTTGTACAGTGCCTACTACTTCCTAACTTATGGTGCCATTTCTAGAATTAGGCCCTTACTGCTTACAGAATGGGTGCTGGTAAGGGCTTATGGGTTGGTTTTTTTTTTTATTAATGGCTGCATGTTAATGAAAACATCAGCACTTGACTTTTTAATAAAAATAATGGAAAATCATCCATTTTAGAGCTGCAGCAAAAATAGCCTTATCATGCTAGAAAAACTTGCACAAGGGCCTGCGAAGGTCACTTTTTTGTGGTTGCTTAGTAAAAGGATGTAGCAAGAATTGCAGTGCAATTATTTCTAAACTCCATGCAAATCGCTGCAGAAATAGAAATAATCCCATGCTATTAAGCTGCATTCAAAATTAATTCTGGTGCAACAAATAATATGGAAGATAAGCACAATGCTTTTACATCCTGATTACTGCTGAAACTCTGTTTCAGCTTTGGAGGCAAAGTGAATTGTGCAGTTCCTGTTGACTTCAATGGAAAGATAAAAACATTTAGCATAGAGTCCGCAACTCGGATCATAAGTTAAATATGTATCACATTTGGTTTAAGGTTTTTCTTCTTACTCAGAAAACATTACATACAGGCAGTCCAGCTTATCTTTCTTCTCTGGTTATTCCGTATACTCCTTCTCGAGCACTTCAATCATTGGATGCCCACTGCCTAGTCCTTCCCTCACCTAGGCTTGCTCATTACAAGTCCATCAGCTGAGAGGGGACATGGCCAGGACAAATGTCAGAAAGTTCTGCTTCACACAGCGAGTGGTGAACGCCTGGAACTCTCTCCCGAAAGAGATGGTGGAAGAAACTACCATTCTAGGATTTAAGGGAAAATTGGACGCACATCTTCTTGCAGGACACATTGAGGGATACGAGTGACTAATGTATGAGTCAGGATACGCCTGGCTGAGCCTCCGCGTGTACGGATCACCGGACTGGATGGACCTCAGGTCTGATCCGGTGCAGGCATTTCTTATGTTCTTATTAGGTCTGTGTTATTTTCAAAAAGAAGCTGAAATCCTTCTGTTTAGAACTAGCCTTTATTGGAGTGCCGAAACAGTAATGGTTCCTACATCTGGACCACTGTAGATGTGGAAGGGCATAATCGAAAGGGACGTCTAAGTCCGTTTGCGTCTAAGTCGCAAGTTGTCCAAACTAAAAAACAGCCTAGGACACATTTTTGAAAAATACATCCAAAATTTTTTTTGTTTTGAAAATTGTCTAATTATACATCCTGCTGATCTGATCATCCAAGCCGCTAAATCGTCCATCTTTATACCACATTTCTGTCCAACTTTTCGTCCAAGTCAAAAACGCCTAGAACAAGCCCTGTTGGACATGGGAGGGGTCTGCAAAGTGATGGACTGAACACCCAGACATGCCACCTAAATAGTGGGGTACCTTACAGGGCACTGCTGTGAACTTCACAAAAAGGGTGCCATGTCTTCTCCTCACTACAACTCCTTTATAGGTCATGGTGAGCCCCCCAAACCACCTCTAAAATCCCCTAGACCCACTTATTTACCACACCAATAGCCCTTATGGATGCAGGAGCCACTTATATGACAGTAAAAAAGGGTTTTAGGGGGGTATAGGGGTGTGCACATGTTTCATTATCAATGCAGTGATTACAGGGGCTTATGGCCATGGGACCTCCTCTCCATGGGTCCCTAATCCACCTCCAAGACGGCTTAAGCTGCCTCTGTGCTGGACGACTAGGCTTTCCTATGCCAGGCGGCCAGGTGATGATGGTCTGAAGGCTGAATTTTAATGGTGTGATTAATATTTTTATGGGAGTGGAGAGGGTTGGTGTTCAATGGGGTAGTGTGGGGGGGGGGGTCTGTTTTATGTGTTTGCAGTGCTTATCTGTTGACTTTAGGTGGGATTTTGTGACTTAGACCATGTGGATGAATGCTGTTGAGTGGCGTAGAAAGGTTCTTGCTGTTGTCTTTTTCTGAGGAAGCAATGCAAAGCACTAAGATTACTATTGCCTGCCCCCTGAGGTGCGGCAAGAAGGCCGTGCTGCTGGTTGTGCAGATTTTTGTTCCAATGAATTCCAGCAGTTGCGTTGGTTTCATCTGCAATTTCTTTGCGTTGAGCAGGAAACCGAGGGATTGACTGCAGCTGTAGTTTGTTGAGCTGAAGCCCCAGCTATTAGCCTGTCATTCAGATAAGGGAATACCTCTACCCCGCCTCTGTGGAGGTGGCCACGCATTTTGTGAAGACTCTTGGAATGGCCGAGAGGCCAAAGGGGAGGACTCTGTATTGATAGTAGTGACCGAGTACCGTGAAGCGTAGAAACGTTTTGTGAGTCCCGTGGATGGGGATGTTGAGTATGCATCTTGCAAGTCCAGGGAGGCCAGCCAGTCATTTTCTGGATCAGTGGAAAGATGGTCCCCAGGGAGTGCATTTGGAATTTTTCCCTGAGGATGCACTTGTTGAGATGTCGGAGGTCCAGGATGGGTCTGAATCTCCCTGGTTTTGGGGGGGATGAGGAAGTAGCAAGAATAGAAATCTTGGTTGAGTTCTGTGGGTTGGATGGGCTCTATGGTTCTTGCCTGTAGTAGGGACTGCACCTCCCCAAGGATGATGGGTGTCTTGGCCTCTGGTGTCTCCTTTTTGCGTGGTGGTTGATACGGAGGTGGGAGTTGAAATCTGTTGTAGTGCCTGTGCCAAATTATGCTGAGGACCCATTTGTCTGAAGGAATCCTTTCCCAGTCTTCAGTGACAGTGCCCCCACTGGCGGCTAACCTTCCGCTAGAGAGTAAAAAATTGGGGCCCACCTTCATAGGGGCATGGTGCACAGGTTTCTGCTGCTTTTGTTCTCTGGGTTGCTGTCTCTTCTGGTATGAGGAGTTATGGGGTTGGTATTTGTGGTGATGGGATTGCCATCTTGAGTTGCCCTCTTATTTCTTTGTGGAGTGCCTGTGATACTGGCTGGCTGCTATATTCTTAGAGAGGAGGTTCATACTAGGCCTTCCAAAAAAAAGGGTCTGCAGTGTAGTGCAGTGGGCCTTCAGGGTGTCAACGGTTTCTTTCATTTTGTTCCCAAACATTCTTCTCCTGAGCATGGCATATATGTTAGTCATTTGTGGGTGTCCTCGTGAAGCCCTGAGGCTTTTAACCATTAATGTGTTGTGCTGCTATGGCCACTCCGGCCATGTGAGTGGATGTCTCGAAGTCATCAAAGACTTCTATGATCATATGTTTCCCACATTCTTTCATGTCTAAGAGAATTGATGTTAAGAGGGATTTACTGTCTGGAGGAAGGGAGGACATGGCCTATTCTGCTTTTCTTGCGAGTGTGTTATAGTTGAGGATGAGCTGGAAGAGGTGAGTGTCTATCCTGGTGTTGAGAATGGTGCCATGGTAGATCTGTTTGCTGATCGTGTCAAGGGTTCTTAGTTCTTTTCCTGGTGGGTTGTTGGCATGCAAACGTGAGCTCCTGGCTTTCTTTAGTGCTGACTACACAATGATGGAGTGATGCGGGAGCTGGGGGTTTGTCGAAACTTGGTGCACTGAGAACTTGGTATTTCAAGTCAAGTCACTTAGAGATAGCTACCCCCAAAAGGGTTGTCTGCCACATTGCGTCACGACACCCCTTTAGAAGACTGTACAGTATAATGGAATTGCCAAAGCCGCTTTTGGCATGTTAAGATATTTTAGAATGCCTTGCTTCTCGCTGTGTGGGTCTGGCACCTCTGCCGGTGCGAGAGTTAGTGCCACGGACTTCTTCTGTAGGAACTTGGAGTATGTCAGGTCCTCTGGTGGGTCTGGCTGAGGCATCATTGTTGCTTCACCTGTTGAGTCCAGGGGCATAGCTATTGGATTCTCCATACCCAAGCTTGAACCTCCTGTGAAGTATTCATTCTCCTGCTCTAAGAAGTAGTCCTCTGAGGCAGTTTACACCAGGGGTGTTCTGACTATGCCATTTGCGGGTCTGGGTGTGCTGGGGATAGCCCCTGATACTGAGAGTTGGTTTAGGAGGGTATTGAAGAGGTGCAGGAGCTGTTGTTGAGGCATGGGGATTAGTGGTGCTGTCCCTTGAGAGTGTGAGTGGATAGTCCTTGCCATATTTTCTGTGCCCCTTCTGTGGCGCTTGCAGCATCAAGCCTCCCTAGATGGGCTCCGGTCAGTGAGGAAGGTACTTCTGTGGCCTCTCTTACGGCTCCGTTGCTGTGCGGGCTCTCTTCCCTGCCAGGCTCATCTGTATGCTGGCCCTTTAAGGGGGCGGAGCTGGACACTGTGCCATGTAAGCCGGAGCTGTCCTGTACGTGGTCTGATGGTGCAGGAGCTGAAGGAGCTGTTGCGGTGGGGAGAGCTACTACCATGCCATTTTGAGTAGTGGCTGGTGAGTCTCCCAGGCCTGCTGCGGCTGCCCGATGGAGAGAGCAAAGCTGGCTGTTGGCAGATGAAGGAACTGCTGTGAAGGTGCGAGGAGAGTTCCATGGGCCTCCAGGTGAGGCGGGACTGCTTGTGAGGTTTGCACTTTCTCTGGGCCGTCCTCAGGTTGGTTTTAGGGCAGCCATGAGAGCACTGGCTGAGTACCACAGGCATTGCAGTGGGCAAGGGCTGCATGCAGGGTTGACTCCTTTGACGGCTAGGCCTTGACCTGCGCAAAAGGCTGAGTGGGCATCCTAACGGTCTGTGGTGACAACTGCTTAGCCGCTGTATTTTTTTTTTTCATTTTTTTGGGCTGCTGATGGTCGATGCATAGGTCTTTCAGGGCATGCGCAGGCATTGTTTTGGGGCCTTTGGCGACATCTGTAGGCACGGGGGCAGGCGACCATGAGGTGAGCCACCCCTAGGCATTGAACACAAGCTTCGTGAGCATCTGCGGTGGTCATCTTACGCTTGCACATTCGGCTTTTTTTAGATGCTGGTTTAGCTGTGCTTTCTCTCTGAGGATTAGCCATTGTGATTTCTTCTTTTCTTTCTGGAAAGGAGAGCATTAAAAGGATCCAACCGTTTTGTTCTGGGCAGATAAGGTAATCTGAGGTTGGAGGGGGGTGAGCGGGCCAGTTAGTACAAGCCCAGTGGGAGGCCCGGAAGGCTTCCCTCTGAGATCTAGGAGAGCAAATACACAACTTTGGGCGTGACGGATGACATCACCAGTGTGTGGCTGACTCATCCTGCTTGTCCATGGAGAATGGCTTCTACCACTCAGAAAATGTATAATGTGATGCCGATGTCTTCTATGTAAGCAGAAGTATTGAAGCTTTGTAGCCTTGCATTAAATAAAAATAGATTGGTCTCGATAAAGACCCAGATAGTGGCTGAATTGGGTGGGATATTGAACTGACATGAATATCAACTGTTAACAAAACACAGCAGTGGAAATTGTATACCGTGTTTCCCCGAAAATAAGACCTACTCTGAAAATAAGCCCTAGTATGATTTTCGGGGTAGGTCTTAATATAAGCCTTACCCACAAAATAAGCCCTAATCTCGGGATTCGCTGGCAACCGTTCAACCTGCCCCCCCCCTACGCAGCTGAACCCCTGCTGACCCTCCATCCTTCCTTCCTCGCCGACCACGAGCGAGCCCTACCTTCAATCGAAGCAGTGTCGGGCCAGCAGCACTCTAAACAGGCTGCTTGGCCTTGTCTGTCGGGGATTTCACTCTGCTGCGTTACTGATGATGTCATCAGTAACATGGCAGAGTGACATCCCCGACGGACAAGGCCAAGCAGCTTGTTTAAAGTGCTGCCAGCCCGACGCTGCTTCGGCTGCGCGGTAGGGGCGGGAGTGCTCAAGGGTTCTGCTGCAGATGGGATGGTAGGGAGAGAAGGATAGAAGCTGGGCAAGGGTTATGCTGCACGAGGGGTGGGAGGGAACGATAGAAGCTGGGCAAACTTCTGCTGCACAGGGGGATGGGAGGGAGGGAAGGAAAGATGTTGCACATGGGGAGAGAAAGGAAAGAGGAAGAGTTGGGGTGAAGGAGAGGAAGGGAGAGATGGTCATGTGCATAACCCAAAAATAAGACATAGTGCCTTTTTTGAGCCCTAAATGAATATAAGACACTGTCTTATTTTCGGGGAAACACGGTAGTTCAGCTCCTGGTCTTCTGATCATAACATTATGCAGTGCCCTCAGTACTAGACCCTTCTTGTTCTTCAGTATATTAGAGCAGGCTTGAAAGCAAGCTAAGACACCAGATACTTTGAGAAAGAGCAGTTCTGCTTCACAAAATGGTCTGTTATGCTAGTCACTGAGATGCAGTCTAATAATTTGTGGCACAATTGTACAAGTTGAAATTCAAACGAGTAGACATTTCTTCATGCACATTAGCAGTAAAATGAATTGTTTGTATAGAAAAATAAAAATTCCACCCTATGTTATCTGACAGCTGTCTTCGGTGGCATATCAAAACTTTGATTTATTGCCTCATTATTCACAATTTAAGAAAAAAATGAACCTTGACACCAGCTGTTGTTTATTATCTGTTCCAACACAGATTGTTACATTTAGAAGACCACAAAAATGCTAGGAAAGAAATTTGAACAGAGACCTTGCCTGAAGACAAAGTCTGTTCCAAATTTAAGGATTCATATTTGTGTCTCCTTATTTCCCCTTACTTGATCCATCACAAACCCACATAATGTTATTTCTTTATAATTCATCTAGATGTTTATTTTTCTTATTATTACAATGAAATAAGAATTGAACTTAACTAGTTTCTCATTGATTTGATACAATGAGGTGAATTAATGTTGAAAAGAATAAGAGTTATCTTGTTTTATTTGCAATTCTAGCTACTTAGACAATTTAGCAACAGCAGTGCCATCTGTTGGTTTGATAGAGGTACTAGGATGATTACATTTTCAGTTGAAAGCATGGGTGAGTTTTTTCTGAGAAATTTTCAGTGTCTTGAAGACTGAAGTTTGTTTCATTAATACTCTTGATGCCATATGCTGTTATGGTTCTATTTTTAAAGGTTTGTTCCTAATAAGCATTTGCATTTAATTTACTTTTAACATTTTTAATCTGCTTAACCCCAGAAAGGCTCAAAGTGATTGCAGTCAAATATTAAACCCAAAAATTTAAAAACATAAAAATGCACGTTATAATCAGCCATTACTTTATTACACCTAACTTCTCCTTAATAAGCTTTAACTATAATCTTTACAATTCAGTTTGAATAAAAGTTCCTAGAAAAAAACAAAAAACTAATATGAGAGATAATTTTGTAAACTCATTTTTTTTAAACTTGGTTTTATATACCGAGACTTCAATCTAAGAGTGCTCGACTCGGTTTCCAATAGTTAGATTAAGCTGAAAGAAACATATGTCACCATAAATAGCCTCTTTATAAAATACTAACAGGTATAAAAATTTGTATCATGATAGGCACATATAGAAGTGTAGTTTCCAAGCAAGTAATCTATGAACATATGTAACAATTATAAGCACCTTCTGAAGTGCAGATATAAATGGTAATGCCCGTAAGCTAGGTATGATTTCTGCCACTTTTATGCTAGTATTTTATAAAGAAACGTAGGTGCCTACTTACCCTCTTAGACCAGGATCTTTGTTACAGAAGTAGTACCCTTTTATCATGTAGACTAACAACAGATGGGATGCCTTTATTTTTAATTTGCATTTTGCTGAAAAATTTATATTCCAAATTGAAATTTTGTAGGGACCCTTATATCAATCTTTAAACAACTAATGTGGCATTAGCAAGGTAGACAGTAGTGCAGACCTGTATTAATGTCTACTCTGCTAATGAGTCCTTTTATTAAAAAGCGTAAAGCCCTTGATGCATGTGTTATGCATAGAATAGATTACTGTTCAACCCCATTGTGCTAGTTTCCCTGTTTCTGTGTTAAATCATGCATTGCAGAAGTTTCAGTAATTATTGGTCAGGGAATGGGCATACTTATGCTAACTAATAATGCACAGTTAACGTGAGATCATCTAATGCTTGCTGAATAGCAGGTGGTAATCTAATCCGGGATTTATGAGTCACGTTGTGCCTACAAGGTACAAGGCTACTTACAGTACAGTTTGTAGAGAACAATTTAGCACATGACAATGGATGCTTTGAGATTATATTACAGCATAAAGATGCTGTTGAGGTATGTTACAAGACTTTGGGAGTTCTTGGGGTAGAGATTGTCATGTCTTGCATATAAAGAAGTAATTAGAAGAGCACCGAGGTGTTTTGAGAGGGACATTAACTGAACATATAGGTGAGGCTTTCATACAGTAAGAGAGCTAATATAATTTTGTTGAAGAATGCCATGCGGTAGATACAGTTTGTTACAGTCATTTAGTGGTAGAGTTTGGTCTTTAGTTTCTTGTGAAACGTGGAGTAAGTAGTTTGATTCAGATCTGATGGTTGTTGGGAGGTCGTTCCATGCTTTCACGCCAGAGAATGTGAACATCGAGTAGAATACCTGTTTATTTATTAATTTATTTGCTTTGATTTCTATCCCATCCTCCCAGGAGCTCAAAATGGGGTACAAAAGAATATTCACAAAATATTACAATACATTACAAAGACATTTCGAGGTCTGATTTGACTTGATATATTGATATTTTATATCGGAGGATGATAATGATGTTGCCTAGTTATGTCTATGTTATGGAAATCACAGGGAAAGTAAGATTTTATGTATGTGATATGTGGTCTATAAATTTTTAAATAAATAAACAAATCATAAGCATATGGATGATGCATAAGGAAAATCACAGCCAAATAAAAGTCGCAGTAGAGTAAGAGAGGCAGGTTATAGAGCAGTGGTCTCAAACTCGCAGCCCGGGGGCCACATGCGGCCCGCCAGGTACTATTTTGAGGCCCTTGGTATGTTTCATTATCACAAAAGTAAAAAAAAAACATTTTCTTGATCATATGTCTCTTTAGCTATAAATGACAATATTATTATTAAGATTTAGCCAAAAGGAAAGATTTATAAAGAGTTTTACCTCATGCAAAATTGTCATTTCTTTAATAAGACATTAACTATTTTTTCTGAGGCCCTCCAAGTACCTACAAATCCAAAATGTGGCCCTGCAAAGTTTGAGTTTGAGACAACTGTTATAGAGCAGGTTTTCACAGGAAGGAGGGAATGAGGAGGAGTCTGCTTGTTGGTTGGTGTTCAGTTGAAGAGGAGGATCTTCACTGCTTTTCAGAAATTTATCAGCGAGTCCTGGAATATTATTTGTGCAGGCAGCTGGTTCCAAAGTCGAGGGATGAAGTGGCTATACGAGCGCTTATGTGCGGTTTCCATTTGGAGAGATCTTTCTGTGGGGAATACATAGTCACCTTTCTGCTTTTGAGTGGAGGGCTATACCAGTACACTTTCGATGTGAAGTAAGTGGGGGTGGCATTGTGGAATCTTTTGTACACTATTACCAGGGCTTTGAACATGCCGCGTTTGTTGACAGGTAGCCAATGTTCTGAGTGGAGAGCTGGGGAGATGGGGCCCCAGTAGTTGAGGCTGTATAGGAGGCGGATTGCCGAGTTTTGGACTCGGAGGTATTTGAGTTCTTTAGTGGTAATCCCATTAAATATAGAGCTACAGTAGTCCAACCTAAAGAGTACATAGGCATAGATGAGCTTGTCGGGTTTAGTGATATAAAGTTTGATCCTTCTTAGTTGGTGCAGATAATAGAATGAAGTGGAGACCTGTGAGATGTGGGCTGAGAGGGAGAGGTGGCTATCCAGTGTCATACTGAGGCTGCACACCTGGTCCTTTGCTGTTAGGAGGGTGGTATCCCAATATAGCGTTTGGCGGGTGTAGCTGTATTTCTTTTTCTCTGATCCCTAGAAGTTCTGTTTTTGTGGCATTCAGCTGGAGTTTGTTGTTTGTCATCTAGTTCTTCATTTCAGCGAGGTGTTATTTCAGGTTTTTTGTTGTGGGGAGGTTCCACTTTTTCCTGTCAAGATTTCTAGGTGAGATGGACCATGCCGTGGAGAAAAGGTGAATTAATGGTACGGCTGAGCTTCTGTTGAGTATGTGGTACATAATGCAGGATATTTTGAATTTTATTTGTGATGATATGAGTAGCCAGTGTAGTTGTTTCAGGTAGTTAGAGATTGAGTTGTATTTTTTCAGTCTGAATATGGGTCTTATTGCTGTGTTTTGTGTGAGTTACAGCTTGCAGATAAGGGTGATGTTGATACCTGCATAGATGGAATTACAGTAGTCTAGTGTGACAGGATTAACATCTGTACGAGCAGGGCAAAGTGTTATTGATGGAAGCACAGTCTGATGAGTCTTAACTGTCTCATAGTGAAAAAGGTTTAAGAACATAAGAATTACCGCTGCTGGGTCAGATCAGTGGTCCATCGTGCCCAACAGTCCGCTCACGCAGTGGCCCCCAGATCAAAGACCAGTGCTAAATGAGTCCAGCCTCTCCTACGTACGTTCCAGTTTAGCAGGAACTTGTCCAACTTTGTCTTGAATCCCTGGAGGGTGTTTTCCCCTATAACAGACTCCGGAAGAGCGTTCCAGTTTTCTACCACTCTCTCTGGGTGAAGAACTTCCTTACGTTTGTACGGAATCTATCCCCTTTCAACTTTAGAGAGTGCCCTCTCGTTCTACCTACCTTGGAGAGGGTGAAAAATCTGTCTTTATCTGCTAAGTCAATTTGCTTCAGTATTTTGAATGTTTTGATCATGTCCCCTCTCAGTCTCCTCTTTTCAAGGGAGAAGAGGCCCAGTATCCCCTCACTGTAATCTCTCACTGTACGGCAACTCCTCCAGTACCTTAACCATTTTAGTCGCTCTTCTCTGGACCCTTTCAAGTAGTACTGTATCCTTCATGTATGGTGACCAGTGCTGGGCGCAGTACTCCAGGTGAGGGCGCACCAAGGCCCGGTACA
The DNA here is from genome assembly GCF_902459505.1 of Geotrypetes seraphini. Classification (NCBI taxonomy): domain Eukaryota; kingdom Metazoa; phylum Chordata; class Amphibia; order Gymnophiona; family Dermophiidae; genus Geotrypetes; species Geotrypetes seraphini. The sequence continues at coordinate 175,044,730 of NC_047089.1, forward strand.
GCGGTTCCAGGGATAAAGTGAAGTCTAAAATACAGCCTAGAACTTTGGAGGAATTGTCTTCTGCAAGAATATTATCTTCCTGGAGGATGATGTTTGTTGGAACTGTCTATTATTGAGTATGAAACCAAAGAATTTTGGGTTTTGATGCATTCAGTTTTAGTTTGTTGGTTGTTTCCCATGTTTGTATTTTTCTGTGTTGACTGAGATTTTGGGGGGCTGGGTCAAACAGGTTGCTAGTTATTGGGATGAGGAGAAGTATATCATCTGCTTATGACAGTATGCGTTCGTTGAATTTAATATCGTCAAGTGAGCTCATAAATAGATTAAATAATATAGGAAAGAGTGGAGAGCCCTGAGGTACTCCACAGAAGGCCTGCCAGTTGTTGGAGAGGGTGTCATCTTTCTTGACGAGGCGACTGGCTCAGTGATAATACGATTTCTTTGAATATCCCAAAATCCAAGGTCATGATCTTTCCCTGTAATGATAAAATTAATCTCAAAGCCCCTATCTGCATAAAATCTGTACCGCTCAATAAGGACATTACGATCAAACTCTTAGGCGTGATCCTAGATGATAAACTATCCCAGGGGTCTCAAAGTCCCTTCTTGAGGGCCACAATCAAGTTGGGTTTTCAGGATTTTCCCAATGAATATGCATGAGATCTATGTGCATGCACTGCTTTCAATGCATATTCATTGGGGAAATCCTGAAAACCCGACTGGATTGCGGCCCTCAAGGAGGGACTTTGAGATCCCTGAACCAGGCCCACCTGGAATACTGTGTGCAATTCTGGAGGCCGCATTATCGCAAGGATGTGCTGAGACTGGAGTCGGTGTAGAGAATGGCCACCTGGATGGTCTCGGGACTCAAGGATCTCCCGTACGAAGAACGGTTAGACAAATTATAGCTATTCTCGCTCGAGGAGCGCAGAGAGAGGGGAGACATGATCGAGACGTTCAAATATCTCACGGGCCACGTCGAGGCAGAGGAAGACATTTTCTTTTTCAAGGGACCTGCGGCAACAAGAGGGCATCCATGGAAAATCAGGGGCGGGAAACTATGAGGTGACACCAGGAAATTCTTTTTCACTGAAAGGGTGGTTGATCGCTGGAATGGTCTTCCACTGCAGGTGATTGAGGCCAGCAGCGTGCCTGACTTTAAAGCCAAATGGGATCGACACATGAGATCTATTCACAAGGCAAAGGTAGGGGAGGGTCATTAGGGTGGGCAGACTAGTTGTGCCGTGGCCCTTATCTGCCGTCTATTTCTATGTTTCTATATCCTATCGCCAACACATTAGCTCAGTATTCCAAAAATGTTTTTCTAAGTTAAAAATGATCCATTCAATCTCGGCTCTTTTAGATCAAAAATCCATCAACATCCTTATTCACTTCCTAGTTATACCACATCTAGACTAAAGCAATTCCGTTTACCATACTATAACCCAAAAAGAAATTGGACATCTACATATCACGACCTTAGAATTACAGGGTTCTAAGTGACAATTTTCAGTATTTTTATCTCCGATGACTTCTGGGTTCTATCTGACATGTAGATGTTACAACACTCACGAGGATTTATTGCAGCTTAACAGTTCCTTCATTTCATAAGAAATTACATGGTTCTATGTACAGAAATTAGTCTATGCATGGGATTACAAGGTTCTAACTGCGAGAATGACTTTCGGTACAGTTAGAACCATGTAATTCTAAGGTCACGAAATAATACAAAATACTGCAGTCAAACTCATCTACAAGGTACCCCTCTTCTGATAAATTGGTTGCCCATATCCCATCACATCTCCTTTAAAATTTTACTCCTTGTGTTCAAAACAAAATAGGTAAATACTCCGTCTTTCATCGACAGACTATTGATTCCTTACTCAACTTTGCAACCTTTACGATCTTCCAATCAAAATCTCCTTTTGATTCCCTCACTTGTATTCTACAACACCACACATAAAACAATCTTCTCTTATAGTTGCCTCCACTTTATGGAACACACTTCCAAGCTACATCAGGAATGAATCCTCCTTACCAGTGTTCCCTCTAAGCGGGCGGGTGTTGTGAGCAAACTTTTTTCACTGTGAGCTAAAAATATCGGGCGCCAGCAAGTTATGAGCCAAATAAATATGTTGCTTTCTACCACAGAACTTCCTTACGTTTGTATGGAATCTATCCCCTTTCAACTTTAGAGAGTGCCCTCTCGTTCTCCCTGCCTTAGCTACTAAGTCTATTCCCTTCAGTACCTTGAATGTTTCTATCATGTCCCCTCTCAATCTCCTCTGCTCAAGGGAGAAGAGGCCCAGTTTCTCTAATCTTTCGCTGTACGGCAACTCCTCCAGCCCCTTAACCATTTTAGTTGCTCTTCTCTGGATCCTTTCGAGTAGTACCGTGTCCTTCTTAAAGTACCAGTGCTGGACGCAGTACTCCAGGTGAGGGCGTACCATGGCCCGGTACAGCAGCATGATAACCTTCTCTGTCTCTTCAGTCCAGCATCTGCCCCTTCCATTCACTGTCTGTCTTTCCCTGCCATCTCTCCTCCTGCCCCCCCCCCACCCTCCAATTTGGTCTAGCATCCATCATCTTCCTTCTGTTCCCCTCATGGTCTGGCATCTCTATCCTTCCCTCCCCCCTGTGGTTTTTAGCATATCTCTCTTCTCATTTCCTCCACTCAGATCTGATCATTCTCTGCTCTCTTCCCTTTTCTTCTCTGGTCTTCCTTCTCTATTTTCTGCCTCCATCTAAATTAAATTCTTTCTTACTATTTAGTCCCGTTTCCCTCTTTTCACTGTGTCTACACACAGCTTGTCACCCCTTTCCCTCACCCCTCCATTATCTTACTATTTTCTTCCCCCTTTATTTATCTCCTCCTTCCATCCAGTATGTGTTCTTTCCCCACTTCCATTCAGCATCTGCTCTCCCCTCTCAACTGACATCCATCTGCCTTCTGCTCTCTCTCCCTTCTTCTCACTTCCATCATCTGTCCCCTTCTCTCTCTCTCTCATCTCCTCCATTCCATCATCTGCCCCTTCTCTCTCTCCCCCCCCCAACTTCCATCATCTGCCCCCCTTCCCCTCACCTTTGTGGGTCACTTTCTTTCCCCTGAGGGTGGCTCATGTCACAGGGGAAGCTTTGGCCGAGCAGAACCGCTTGATTGACAGTGGAACTTACTTGATTGATGTCGATGCTGGGGCCCGTTGCCGTTTGAAGGAAAAAAAAAAAAGGTGGAAAAAAGGAACCTGTAAGGCGAGAGGAAGGGAAACCTCCAGGATAGCTGCTTTTTGCCCTCCTTCAGCGGCCCAAGAGTTCAGACCAGCAGCGGCAGCTCTGTATGCTTTTAACTTCGGCACAGAGCTGCCCCTAATCAATAGTTTAGCGCGGTTTCATGAGGCAGCCTCGGGGCCTTTGATAGCCGGCCCGCTTCGATGATGCGATGTGGGCCGGCCTAGCAAAGGCCCCGAGGCTGCCTTATGAAACCGCGCTAAACTATTGATTAGGGGCAGCTCTGTGCCGAAGTTAAAAACATACAGAGCTGCCGCTGCTGGTCTGGAGGTGCGGAGACAAGGCAGGAGGCAAACGCGGTGGAAGGCAGGAGTCCCGGCGAAGGCAGGAGTCCCGGCACAGCGACTGCAACAGGAAGTTGCAAGTCAGCTGACGCCGGCCTTTCGTTGCGGCGGGGACCGAATCCTTCGCGGACCGGCAAGATTTTGTTTGCGGACCGGCGGTTGAAGAACTGTGCTCTACAATGTGTGCGCTGTGACGAGAAACTTGTGCGCTGCCAGGTAATATTTTGTGCGCAAGCGCACACCAGCGCACCTTAGCGGGAACACTGCTCCTTACTCATATATAGGAGAAACTAAAAACTTTTGTATTTATGCATGCCTTTGCTTCTTAAGAACTCTCTATTTAAACTAAACTAAAACTTAGATTTATAGACTGGGTCATCACCAATAGGAGCTTGACTCGGTTAACAGTAAGAGAAAGAATAGGCTAGATTATGAAATATAACTTATTTCCAAAATGTTTAGCAAACAGAAATGTCTTTAAAGCTTTCCGAAATGGAAAAAAAAGGATTTTTGAAAAGGACATGCAAGTCTGATTTGAGTGTTTCTCGCAAGACGCCCAAATTTGGAGGCTCAGAAATATCCCTTTTTGAAAGGTGAACTACTAGACGTCTAAAAATGTGTTTTTGTTTTTGAAAATCGCTTACTTGGACGTCTTGCCTGACATGACGTTCAAAAAATGTCCAACCTTAGAACGCCTAACTTTATATCCCATTTTCAACCACAGAAATGTTCAAATCCAAAATGTCCAAATCCAGACCATTTGGATATGGGAAGAGCCAACATTATAATGTACTGGCCACATACACATCCCAAAAGAGCAGTGGGACACCTCAGAGGGCATTGCTATACATCTCACCATAACCCCTTTATAATTTATGGTGAGCACCCCAAAACCTCACATTTTCCACCATAAATGTAGTGGTTAGAATGGCTTGTGGGCCTGGGTCCTCCTCTCTATGTTTCACTAGCCCACCCACTAGGCTACTTAAGACATCTGTGTGCTGCTGTACACTTCTCCCTCATCATTCGCAGGGGATACGGGCAGAGCCGGACCGCGAATGCTGAAAAACCGCGATTATCCAGTTCTGACCCACCCCCACCTCCCTGCCGCCTTCCCGGCCTTACCTGATGGTCTAGAGGGCTTTCGGGGCAGGAGCGATCTTCCTATGCTCCTGCCTCGTGCAGATCGCCATCAGGAAATGGCTGTAGGGAGATCCCGATGTAGTCTCGAGAGACTATGGGAACTCCCAGCAGCCATTTCCTCATGGCGATCTGCATGGGGCAGGAGCGTAGGAAGATCGCTCCTGCCCCAAAAGCCATCTAGACCACCAGGTAAGGCCGGGAAGGCGGCAGGGAGGAAAAAAGGATGGATTTTTTTACATGAAGACTGTTTTTTGTTTTTTTTTCCCCCTCCCCAGAAAAAAATCGCGATTATATGAAACCGCGAGTGCAGGAACCGCGAATGGGGAGGGGGAAGTGTACTAGTCTTTCCCATATTAAGTGCTGCTGTTCTAGAGACAAGTATGTACTGTAGATCTTTGTGGGGTGGGAGGGGGGTCATTACCTAAACCTCCAGTGGTCATCTGGTAAGTTTGGATACCTTTGTGGCACTTCAATGCTTCTAAAACAAGTCTAGCCCAAACCATCTAAGTTTCTTCTAGGATATCCTGGGAAAGGTTTGATTATTGCCATAAGACGTCCAAGTCTAACCTGCCCATAACACATCTCCCAAAATGCCCCCTAGACCTCTGGATGCACAGTGGGCAAAACACCTTGATAGATGTCCTGAAAGTGGGCTTTGGATGTCCTGGTGATTAGAATGTCCAAGTACCGAATTATGATGGTTTTTGGATATATATATATTTTTTTAAATTATGAACCTCTTTATCTTCATAACTGATCAATGAAATGGAATATGCTGAAACAGTATACTATAAATGGAAAGTCCTGTTACTTGCTAATCCCAAGATACAAGTGTTGTTTCCTGTGCTGTTTTGTTCTTCTGTTTGTATGCTTTATTGATGTATATACAGTATATACAAATTTTTAATAAAATATTGGAACAAAAAATATCAGGTACAAAATTGTGCAGGTGCTTTTCCTTAGACACCAAGGCTCCCCCCTTCTGACCCCTCCCACCACCCCACAAAGTCCCCAAGAGAAGGCCCTGGTGGGTTGGGAGGAGTCAGGTCAAAATCCCACAGCTCAAGCACACACCCCAATCTCCCCTCCCCATATCTTGTAGAAATCTGACAAGAGGGATGCCCACTCCCTCCTGCCAGTAGGCCCGCCTCTTCAAAATGGTGGGCCTTTTCCTTCCCAATACATCTTGGGATACACTGGGAGGGGCCTAAGACTCTGGCCCAGATACCTTAGGTACCTCCCATTGAAGAGGACTTAGGAATTTGAGCCAATCAGGGCTTTAGGCCCCTTTCCCAATACATCCTGGGATGTTACTAGAAGGGGCGTAAGACTCAGATTTGTTCAGATACCAAAGGTCCCTCCCAATCGAAGTTGTAGGCCTCTCCTAGTGCATCCCAAGGGGAAAGCCCACCATTTTGAAGAGGTGGGTCTGCCGGCAGGAGAGAGTAGGCAACCCTCTTGCCGGATTTCTACATCAATTATGAGAGGGGGAGTTTGTAGATGTGTACTTGAGCTGCGGGGGGAGGGCTCAAACCTGACTCCTCCCAGCCCACCAGACCACAAAGGCCTTCTCCAGGGGACTTAGTGTGCTGGGAGGAGTCAGAAGGGGGACCTTGGTGGTGTGGAGGGGGCCAAGTTTTGGGAAGTCATGGGGGTGGAGGTAGTCCAGGCGGCCAATGCAGGAAAGAGTTGGCATTCCTCCTGCTGATTTTTTTTTTGTTGTTGTTAAGTTGTTGGGGAATGGGGCAGTCATTGGGGGAGGGGTGTGTGTGGGGATTTGTGTGGCCAAGTCAGGAGGAAGTGGGCCTTCATCAGGGGAGAGGTTGGCAGGACCATTTTTTGTTTGTTTGTTTTAATGGCACAATTGTGCCCATTAAAAAACAAAACAGTACTCTTCCTTCCTGCCCCGAACAGCTGAGTGGCAGGAGACTGCTTCAGAGCTTCCCCTGCTCTGATGTTGGCCCTGCTGGCTTTGCGAATGTGTGAAAAATCGCTTATCCAGCGACTGATGGGATGGGAATACGGCCAACCTTTGTGAAACTAATTTTCATAGGGCTACTAGATTTTACTATTGTAAAATCCAGACCCATGGCCCCGCCCCCAGGCCCGCCCAGTCCCACCTAGCCTCGCCCCTCAGTCCCGCACCCTCAACCTGATCTCATGCTTGGAACTTCGTCGGGAGGGCATCTGCACATGTGCAGGTGTGATGCGATGATGTCACCATGTTGCATCCGCACATGCAAAGATGCTCTCCCCATGCGGTCCTGAGCTGGAAGCTTTTCAAAACCCAGACAAAGTGCTGGGTTTTGAAAAGCCATCAGGACACCCAGATATGTCCTCTAAAAAGAGGACATGTCTGGGTAAATCCGGATGTCTGATAACCCTAAATTTGCATGCAAAGTCAGTTGAACATTGATCACCATTTTAAAATCCATTTGTCAGCTCCACAGTGACCCACCAGATTTTAGCGATGATTTTAGTGCATCTGTGCCAAAATGGCCTGTCAAGTCACTACTGGGCCGTAAATCCCTTCCTTACCATTAGAGATTCTCTGTGTTTGTCCCATGCTTTTTGGCATTCACATATAGTCCTTATTCCCACTATTTCTGCTGTAAGTCCATTCCACATATCCACTACCTTTTCATGAAGAAATGTTTTCGTAGATCACCTCTAAATCTATCACCTTCCTACACCCCCTCATTCCAGAGCTTCCTTTCGAATGAAAAAGGCCCACCTGCTGTACATTTATGTAACTCATATTCTGCATTTTTATGTAAACAATCATGCACTTTTAAAAGAAAGCGAAATATTTATTTTACAGAGCAAAGCAAATGTTCCTTACTGAGAGATTCTCCTTATTCACTAGAGTAAGACTGCATGGAGTTTATAGCTCATGTAATGGTTTTCTTTCTTGTTCTTGTGCTATAATCAATATAGTGGGTCTGTAAAACTGAGTTACTATGTTCTTTGCATCTGGCTAATTAAAATGGTTGGTAGCAAGCATGGTGTATTTTCCTACTGATTATGCTGCATAAAGGAAGAAACCGAAATGTAATTTATACCTGACAGCAGTTTGAGGATGTGGTTGCCTGGAAGCTCAATGCATTGCGCCAGGTTTGTCAGAAACAGAATGCCTATTATAACACTTCGTACTTAGAATACTAAGAACTCTATTGCCTTCTGTATGGCTTTGAAAGCAGATTGTAATATGCTGAAGTTTTGTGATTACATGCCATAAAATCTAATTCTGTCTGGGGAAAAAAAGGAAGCTAGAAGAGCCAGTTGGTGATAATGTTTAGATCTGCTGCTTCCTGGATTTGACAGAGATGGGAATGTTGTGGAGTCAACTTTCACAGCCTATGGAAGGGAGAGTGTTACATTCTTTATGGCTAGATTTAAAGGGCATGTTTGTAGAGTTCTAGAAACCCTGGTGAATGGCCCTGGCCCAGAACAATTGAAGCAAAGACTGCAGTAGAGTAAGCTATGGGGACATATAAAAAGAGTGAACTTTCCTAGATAGTTGTTATTCAAGACATATGGTACCTAATTCAAGTTCTGATTCCCACTGAACTGGGGGGGGGGGGGGGGGAGGAATTGTTTTCTCAACACATGCAGGTATCAAAGAAGAGTCCACCATTGCCTTCTGGAATAAAAGAGACTGAGTTGAAGAAATATCTGTAAAGCTATATAGAATACACAGTGCAAAGTTCTTTCAGGTTTCTAATCTAATCAGAATTTCTGAATCATACTTATCCAGAACAGGTTCAAGGTGATTTACAAAGTAAGAGGCCCATATAGAGACTTTAGAAGGTTACACTATTGGAAGTAGCTGCCCAAAGAAAGCAGGACAGATTTGATGCTCTGGGGGCCAGAGAGGCTGAGGGAAGAGGAAGTACAATATCAGAGAGGAGAATATTGGGTACAGTTGCTGGGAGGGGATGGTTACAGGTTCACCAATGAACTGAGGAACATGCAATGGGCAAGAAGGCAAGGATAGTCGCTATTGACAGGATTGGAGGGTAAGCAGAGTTATTGTGCAGTGAGGAATTTATCAAACAAATATGTTTTCAGTCTTTTCCTGAACCATATGTGGACTCTGGAATGAAGAAATAACCCTTTAAGATAACCATTAAATTATGTCCTTAATTAAGGGTATTTATTTGTTATTAGAAGTCAGTGTATTTGTCTCAGCCAGTTGCATTCAATCTCTAATAAAAATTAGCTGACAGTAAGTCTGTTGTGGCTTGAAAAATATTGCAGAGTCTGCAGAGATCAGAGGGAGAGAGAGAACTGGAATCAAAGCTACATTTTTTTTTCTTCTAATATTGATACAGCCTTTGGAAATTGTATAATTGCCATTTCTTGTTAGATGCTGTTGCTGGCACCGCCATTTGACAAGTTTTGAGCAGGTCATTAAAACTGGTTTGAAATTTATTCAAGAGACCATCTCTGGCCAATAAGACCTGATTGATGAAACAGCCATTTGCTTTCATGATTACTGAATTTTTACATCAAGCTACAAGGCCTCAGGGTCAGACATAAGCTCTGATCTCCATCTTTCTTGATGTCTGAGAGTTGCAGAGAGGGGGATTGGGAAGCATGATGTGTTATCACAACCCAGGGCCAGGACCCTTCTCAACATTGTGAACTGGATGGAAAATACTTTAGACCAGATTTAGCCCGTGCATAATAGTTTACTTAGCACTCGTGCAAAAAAACAAAACACAGTATAGTTTGTGAACTGAGCTAAAGATAGAGGTACTTAACTAAAAGCAAGGGCATATTTACCAATAGACAGAGTAGGTAGTTGCTGAGGTGCCCTTCTCAACAACTGTCTGTCCAGGCCTCATACTGGTCATTTTTATAGTTATTTTTTCAGGAATGTGCTTGACTGGCCTTTACTTAGAGATTCCCATCTTCTCCATTCTGTGTTAGAGAACCTGATAGAGTTATTGGACAGTGAGTGGCCTAGATATGAAGCTTGTGCACTGATGGACTAGGAAGGATGCCTTAAAGTTCTTCTTTTGACTGGGAAAGGAGAAGAGGGCGCCATTGATATGCTTCCAGACTAAAGAAACATGGGGAGTTTGAAGCTATGATGTCTGTCTTATTTATTTATTTATTTATTAGGAATTATTTACCAGCTTACTGATGAAAGTCACCCAAGGCAGTGTACAGCCAGAATAACCTGGACAATTCTTAACTGAGTGCCTGCAGTTACATGTGTCTATGGCCTTGAATTAGGTACTATTTACCGTATTTTCTCGCATATAACGCGCGCGTTATATGTGTTTTTTACGTACCGCGCATACCCTTGCACGTTATACGCGTGAGCGCGTTGTACAAAATTATTTTTACATAGTTCCCCCCACGACGTCTGATTCACCCCCCCCCCCGCAGGACCGCTCGCACCCGAAGGACCACTCGCACGCACCCCCACCCCGAAGGACCGCTTGCACGCACTCCCACCCGCACCCCCACCCTGAAGGACCGCTCGCACCCCCACAGCCTCCCGACCCCCCCCCATCATGTAGAAGCTCCTACCGGTGTCCTGCTGCTTCCTCTTGGCGGTCCCGACACCCGACATGATCGGAGGGAGCTCAAGCCCTCTTGCCCCAGCCAACCGCGGCACCCCCGACACGATCGAGGCAAGAGGGAGCTCAAGCCCTCTTGCCCCCCCGACTCCCCGACACGATCGGGGCAAAAGGGAGCCCAAGCCCTCTTGCTCCGCCGACTCCCCAACTCCCCGACAATATCGGGCCAGGAGGGAGCCCAAGTCCTCCTGGCCCTGGTGACCCCCCCGCTAGTTGTTCGGGCCAGGAGGGAGCCCAAACCCTCCTGGCCACGGCGACCCTCTACCCCCACCCCGCACTACATTACGGGCAGGAGGGATCCCAGGTCCTCCTGCCCTCAACGCAAACCCCCCTCCCCCCAACGACCGCCCCCCCAAGAACCTCCGACCGCCCCCCCCAGCCGACCCATGACCCCCCCTAGCCGACCCCCACGACACCCCCACCCCCCTTCCCCGTACCTTTGTGTAGTTGGCCGGACAGACGGGAGTCAAACTCGCCTGTCCGGCAGGCAGCCAACGACGGAATGAGGCCGGATTGGCCCATCCGTCCCAAAGCTCCGCCTACTGGTGGGGCCTAAGGCACCTGGGCCAATCGGAATAGGCCCGGGAGCCTTAGTTCCCACCTGGGGGCGGGGCCTGAGGCACATGGGCCCAATCCGACCATGTGCCCAAGGCCCCGCCCCCAGGAGGGACCTAAGGCTCCCGGGCCTATTCTGATTGGCCCAGGCGCCTTAGGCCCCACCAGTAGGCGGAGCTTTGGGACGGATGGGCCAATCCAGCCTCATTCCGTTGTTGGCTGCCTGCCGGACAGGCGGGTTTGGCTCCCGTCTGTCCGGCCAACTATACAAAGGTACGGGGAAGGGGGGTGGGGGTCGGCTAGGGGGGTCGCGGGTCGGCTGGGGGGGTGGTCAGAGGTTCTTGGGGGGGCGGTCGTTGGGGGAGGGGGGTTTGCGTCGAGGGCAGGAGGGCCTGGGATCTCTCCTGCCCGTAATGTAGTGCGGGGTGGGGGTAGGGGATCGCCGTGGCCAGGAGGGTTTGGGCTCCCTCCTGGCCCGAACAACTAGCGGGGGGGGTCGCCAGGGCCAGGAGGACTTGGGCTCCCTCCTGGCCCGATATTGTCGGGGAGCTGGGGAGTCGGCGGGGCAAGAGGGCTTGGGCTCCCTTTTGCCCCGATCGTGTCGGTGGTGCCGCGGTTGGCTGGGCAAGAGGGCTTGAGCTCCCTCTTGCCCCGATCGTGTCGGGGAGTCGGGACCGCCAAGAGGAAGCAGCAGAACACCGGTAGGAGCTTCTACATGATGGGGGGGTCGGGAGGCTGTGGGGGTGCGAGCGGTCCTTCAGGGTGGGAGTGCGGGTGCGGGTGGGAGTGCGTGCGAGCGGTCCTTCGGGGTGGGGGTGCGGGTGCGTGCGAGCGGTCCTTCGGGGTGGGGGTGCGAGCGGTCCTGCAGGGGGGGTGAATCGGACGTCGGGGGGGGCATCAGGCTTTCAGGGTGGGGACAGGACTTCAAGGGGAAGAGGAGAGTCGGGGCGGGCGAAAGGAGAGTCGGGGTGGCCAGAGGAGAGTTGGGGCGGGCGAAAGGAGAGTCGGGCAGCATGCGCGGTATACGGGTGTGCGTGGTATATAAAAATTTCTGTACATAAATTTGTGGTTTTCGCGCGCTATACCCGTGTGCGCGTTTTACATGGGTGCGCGTTATCTACGTGAAAATACGGTAGTTTGTTGGCTGCACCTTCTAGTGTAGTGTAATCCCTTTCTTCTACCCCTCTACTTTATTCCTTCTTTCCTTTCTCTCCTTGTACTTCCAATTTTCTTCTGGTTTGTATTTTATACTTTCCTTATGTACCTTTCTCCCATATATGTTAAAGGCTTAATATACTGCCCATTAAGGAATATATCAGACTATATATGGGAGTATGTATACACCTCTTGCAGGTACATGTCAAAGCTCTTACATGCAAAACAAGTTTCAAGTTTATTAAAGGCTTAATATACTGCCCATTAAGGAATATATCAGAGTAGTTTACAAACAATATATATATATACTGCCCATTAAGGAATATATCAGAGTGGTTTACAAACATTATATATATATACAGTATATATGGGAGTATATATACTCTATATACACTCCCATATATATACAGAGTATATACTCCTCTTGCAGGTACATGTCAAAGCTCTCACATGCAAAACAAGTTTCAAGTTTATTAAAGGCTTAATATACTGCCCATTAAGGAATATATCAGAGTGGTTTACAAACATTATATATATACAGTATATATGGGAGTATATATAATAAGTTTAATAAACTTGAAACTTGTTTTGCATGTGAGAGCTTTGACATGTACCTGCAAGAGGAGTATACATATAGGGGGCATGCTCATGTCTCCTCCATATGTGTATAACTTAGAGAATAGTATAAGTTACACGTAATGCACGGAATACATACTTCTGCCATTAACCTGTTGTAAATGATTGCACAAATTTAGACACGACAATTAAGGTTTATGCTATTAGTTTATAATGGTATCTTAGCACACACATGCAGTTATAGAATTGGAACTAAGTGTGCAGCATCATTGTGCCTAACTGAAAATGCCAATTATAGAATTGCCCCCTATGCTATAGGTTTCCAATGTGGTATGTATAATCCAAGGGATACACAAGACAGCAAGGGGTATGCAGGGGAATACCTAACTTTTGCTTTTGCCTCCCTGCTGCTGCTTGTTCACCTTCCTGTGCCTGTAGCAGCACCAAGAAATAAAAACTGTATTCTTCTCCTCCCTCCCACCCTACCCATTTGTGCACCCACTGGTTTCCCAACTCGGTGGCTCTAAGAAAACCAAAGCCAAGTGAAGCACAATAGCCTTGCACACTTCTGGTGTCTGTTGCTGGTACTGCCCTCCAAAACAGGAAGTTATATTTAATATTATTTTCTGATTCTAGATCCTCTGTGTTCATCCCACGCTTCTTTGAACTCAGTCACCGTTTTCCTCTCCACCACCTCTCTCGGGAGCGCATTCCAGGCATCCACCCTGCTATTGAATAGGAAGGAAAAATTATGTTCTTACCTGTTAATTTTCTTTCCTTTAGACGCAGCAGATGAATCCAGATCCTCACCCTTTCTGAAGATGGTCTGTCAGTTTCTTTGTTGCACGTTTCAGTTTTGTTATTGTTGGTAGTTGTATTCTGTATTTTGCCCTTGGCAATTGATTAATGGAAAGAAGTTTTTACGTGCTCAATATTTCCTAGTTCCGGATGCTTGGGCAGGAGCGATACTGGTGATACAGGAGGAGTGCCAACCGATAGGACCACCTGTTAATCAGTTTCTCTATCTCCACCTGCTGGTAGATGTCTGCTATCCTACTGGTCTCTGGATTCATCTGCAGCTGTTGAAAAGGAAATCTAGATCTGCCTCTAACATCAGGGCTTGCAGATCATGAACTTTGTTGCTTAGACTGCGAGCATTTGTGGTCATCGCTTTCCAGCTATTTTTCAGCGGTAATCTCCTTTTTTGTATAGATTTGTTTTGTTTCACTTTCCGTTGCAATGCTAAGAAATGAGTTGCTGATATAGTTTATGTTGCAATCTTTAGGACCTTTGTATCTTTAGGAGATAGCCAGCAAGAGAGATGCTGTACTCCCTCCTGCTGGCAGGCTCACCTCTTCCAAAATGACAGGCCTTCCCCTTCCCGGTGCATCCTTAGGACCTGATTGGTGCAGCCTTAGGACCTGATTGGTCCAGATACCTAAAGCCTCTCCCATAGGATGGGCCTTAGGCACCTGGGCCAATTGAGACCTTAGGCCTCCTTTCCTGTGCATCCTGAGTTTCCCTGGGAGTGGCCTAAGACTCCGATTGGTCCAGATATGCTATATGGACCAATAAGATTCTTAAGCCCCTCCCCAGTGCATCCCAAGATACACTGGGAAGGGGAAGGCCTATAATTTTGGAAGAGGAGGGTCTGCTGGCAGGAGGGAGTGGGCATCCCTCTTGCCAGCCATCTCCTAAAGGTAAGGAGGGTGTCAGGTGGGTGTCGAGGAATATTGAGGGTTCAGGGGGGTGGGGCCTGGTAGCAGAAGGGAGTAGGCATCCCTCCTGCTGATTAAATATGGCGGGGTGTTGGGGGAGTGTTGGGGGAGTTAGGCAGGAGGGAGTGGGCATCCCTCCTGCAAATCTCAAAGGTGGTGTCAAGGTGGATTTTCTGCTGCAGCAGGGGTATTTTCCCCAGATTATATGAGCTGGCAGGACTCCCTAAAGCCACAGTAGGACAAGGGTAATGAACAATATGACAGAGTGTAGTAGAACATTGGATGCAAAACATGGCATGGTCAGACATAAGATAAAGCACATCAGCGTTTGAGACTCAAGACAGTGGAGAGTCAGGCCCTTGGTCAGAAGATCTGGGGAATTTGGGTTGGCACACTGTCATAGAGGGTCAGTGGAAGAGGTGAGTTTTTATTGCTTTCCTGAAGTTCAGTAGACCTTCTAATGATTTTATGTAGGTAGGTAGCCTGTTCCAGAGGCACAGTAGGTAGTGTGAGTAAGATCGTTTTCAGGTGTTCTCAAGGGTTCGTCCCAAGGGAGTGCATAATTGCTTTTCTTCTTGTGAGTGAATCTGTTGGTTTAGGGTGTACGGCAGAAGTTTGGAGGCCATATAGGCTGGTACCAAGTCGTGGAAGAGTTTGTTGACCATTATTAAGCCTTTGAATATACATTGTTTGTCAGTTGGCAGCCAGTGGGCAGCATGCAATGCTGGGGTGATTGGGTCTCTTCTGTGGAGGTTCTTCAGGAGCTGGATGGCGGCACTTTGTCTTGTAGTTGATGGAGGATTTTTTGTAGTGAGGCCATTTAGGAGCACGTTGCAGTAGTTCCTACAGTAGAGGATAAAGGCGTAGAGTAGTTGGGAGAAGTCTGGTTCTGAGACGTATTGTCTGATTTTCCGTAGCTGTCAGATGTAGTAGAGCGAGGTGGAAACTACTTGGGAGACATGATCAGAGCGAAAGGTCAGTGTCAAGAATCACCCTTAGGCTGCATACTTTATCTTTGGCCATCAGAGTGGTCGATTCCCATGAGCTCGACGGGTAGGCAAGTTTGGGGTCGCCTCTCTCTATACAAAGTGACCAGAATAATTGCACACAAGCGTACTTGTAGCTACTCTAGGGTTGTAAAAATGAATAATGAAAAAAATAATGCAAAGTATTTTATAAAATCAAAAACATATTATTTATTTGTTATCAAATCTCGTTGATTATAAGGTTATTAATTAGTTATCAGTTGCATCATGAGAATTATTACAGAAGCCAAAAGCTGGCCTTGCTCGTAACAAATTCCAATGTTTTACCAGTTACACATCCATATATATCCTAAATGATGACATTCCTTCGTTACAATCTAACTGGTCCAAATTATTTGTTCCCATATAAGGCTAGCTTCATATAGGCGTATCACAAAAGCATTCCTAAAATTACATTCTTATACCTAAAAAGTTACATTCTCACATTAAGTTTACATATTTTATAAAAAGAAGAAATGCATAGACAGATATTGTAATATACTCACAAAGACTACTCAGATTCAGCTTTTAATCCCTTTTCTGTAAAAATCAGCGTGCCCTCTCTGTACTGAGAAAATCATCTCTGTCTCACTAAGGCTGAACAGAGAAAAGATGGAAGGAGCAGTTAACTCCCCCTCCCATCAAAATTCTAAAAAGTAGAAAAAAGTTGCTTAAGGTCAGAGGTCAAACACCAGATGTAGCCTTATCAGGATCTCTTCAGGATTTCAGATATATGAAAAGTAAAATAAAATATTATTCTAATCTACACTTGTTAATTTGTTACCTATAGCTACATAAACTCCTATTGTGTAATTTTACTGATTTACAGACTTACTAAAACTTAATTTTGGATCTATCTATACAATGATACACATATGGTTTAGATCTGTCTTTCCCACTGCAGACTCAGGTCATTGCAACCTCAGGGCCCCTTGGAATGTAGATACCAGGTCAAAAGCCAACTCCTGTCTGCCTATAACTCCCAGAGGATCGGCCTAGTTCAGGCTGGTCACTCTTCAGAACAAAGAAGCCCTATAAAACTTAAGCTTTGCCATCTGGGGTAGATTTGCTATGGTGGTTATCAATCACAGAATGTCTTAGCCTGCCTTCCTGTACCCTCAAGCACATCTTCAGAAAAAAACTCAAAACTCACTTATTCCACGGACAGAATCCCTAACACTCCCACTCACGGCTTCTACTCCCTTCAATACACTTGAACCTCCACCTTCCCCCCCAAGGTACCCTCCAAACCAATTAACTTCACTGACCGGTATGTTTTTTCCCTATAAAAAAAAAAAACACAAAAACTATTGTACATTCTTGTATACTCCATGTACTATATTCCTTGCATATTCCTTGTATTATATTCCGTGTATATTCCTTGTATACTCCTTGTATATTCCTACTGATGGTATTTTATGTCGACTTCATTGACCTGTACCCTCCAAGAAAATTGTTAAATTCCTGTGAACTTCAACGACATGTACATTCCAAAAATTGTTAATTCCAATGTTATTTTCGTGTGTAATCTTATTAACTGCTGTGAACCGCCTAGAACTCTCTGGGTATGGCGGTATACAAAATAAAGTTATTATTATTATTATCAGACATGTGTCAAATCAATATGTTAAATTAAATTCCTGTCTTCTACTTTTGTATTTCTGATTATTATATTCCAGCTTATCCAATTTTCACATATTTAGCTACCAATACTACATTCTCACCTGCTCTTGGATTAGGCCCTATCTATCAACAGGTTTTTCTAACTAGTAAATCCTGGTGCAATGTGAGAAAGTGTAATGGCTGAATTTTTTGTTATTTCATGTTTGCTCATTTCATCACCCCTACCTGTCCAGGTAAACCAAGCTGGCCCTCCTCAGGTCTACTTAAGGCATAGGATAAGGTCATCAAAAGGAGTTCGGTTTTCACCGCATTTAGTTGCGGTTTGTTTTGGGTCATCCAGCTTTTTATTTCTGAGAAGCAGTCATGTAGTTTGGAGATTTGAGCATCTTGCTTAGAGCCTAGTGGATGTTTATTTGGTATTTTAAGGCAATGTCTATCACATGTCTGATATAGAGGTTGAAAAGCAGAGGGGAGAGGAAGGTGCCCATGATACTCCATATTTTATATAGGTTGCAATAGAATAGATTTTAGTAGGACTCTTTAGGTCCTGTGGTTCAGGAATGACAACCGCTTGAGCACTGGATTATTGGTTCAATCTTTAATATTGAGAATTCTTGAATATTGTAACATAATATACGTGAGATCCTATAAAAGAACTATCAAAAGATTGAGCATTATTCAGAACTCTGCCTTTTTGTTCTTTTTTTCAAAAATAAGACAATCATGTAAGTCCTTACTATAAACTTTTGCATTGGTTGCCAGTGGAGGCAAGAATTATTTTTAAATTTGCTTGTGTTTGTTTCAAAACGCTAACTGGCTTGGCTCCAACCTATCTTTTTTCTCATTTCAAGTTGGCTCATTCCATTAAATGCTCATAGCTCATATCTTTTTTCATTTCCCACATTCAAATCTTGTCACTACAAGAGATTTTTAGATAGGACAACTATATCTTTCTTGAGATAAAGAGACTAGAATTGAACGCAATACTCCAGATGAGGTTGCACCATGGAGTGATACAAGGGCATTATAACATTCTTAGTCTTGTTAACCATCCCTTTTTAAATAATTCCTAGCATCCTATTTGCTTTATTGGCCGCCGTCACACATTGGGTGGAAGATTTCATTGTATTGTTTACGATGACACCCAGATCCTTTTCTTGGGCACTAATCCCCAAGGTGGACCCTAGCATGCGGTAGTGTGCTTTCTTTGAGCAGAGAGAATGAAAACTGTAGAAATTCATCATTGGATATATGTACATAGCACTATGAATCAACAAAATATTTAAAGTGGGAAGAACAGGTGTAATCGATGAAGGTCGTTCTGGTCACCCATCAACATCGTGCACACAAGAGCACATTGACAGAGTGGATGCCTTGATTAGAGAAGACTGACAGTTAACGGTGTCTCAATTGGCTGCAAATTTGGATATCATCCATGATGACTTGGGATACAGGAAAGTCTGCACACAATGAGTTCTCAAACAGTTTACTGATCTGCACAAGCTACAGCGTGTGGAGGTTGTGACTCAGTTCCTGAGATGGCATGAAGAAGATCTGAGTATTCTGGAGAAAATTATCACCATCAACAAGAAATGAATGCATCACTGCAACTCAGAGAGCAAAAGATAAAGCATGATGAAGTAAAAGAAGTAGTGCTTACCTGGCTTCAAGAGCAGCCGAAAAACCTCTTCTCTGTAGGAATGCAGAAGCTAGTTGAACAATACAGCAAATGTGTCATCTTGCATGGGGACTATGTGGAAAAATGATATGTTCAGTTGCTCACAGTTACTTCTATTAAAGCTGTTAATTGTATTTTGCCTTTACTTTTTAGTTTACTCTCGTATTTTAAGCAGACCTATCCAAGTTAAGCTAGGACTGACAGGTAAGAGCTGAGGCTGCACTTGTCCCAATACGACTTTATCACCAATGTTTTTCAAGATCTTTAGCATTTTAGCGTCCTATCCAATTTTTTTTTCTCAAGGAATAAGCACCCATTGACGCTTGCACCTCCCTATTTCTATAGGTATTTTGGCAAAAAGTAATGCATGAAAAAATACAAATGTACATGTTCTGTTTAAATCCCCACCTTCAACCTAGCTCTCAAGAATGCAAGTAAAAGTGCATTCAGGCAAGCATATTCCTATCTGTCTTCAAGGCAGGCACATTTATAAGGATCCCATTTTTGCAGATAAAACACGTTTGCCTATGGGAATGGCTTTGAAACTGACCCTTTCTCTCTCTCCCCCCCCCCCCCCCCCCTCACAAGCTTTAAACATTTGGGTATTATTTACTAAAATGTGGTATAGTCCTTAACATACATTTATTTCTAGTACACATTAAATCTCAATGCATGCTAACATTACACCAGCATGGTACCCCAGTTTCGTAAATGACCCATTATTTCTTAACCAAGAGATGACACTGTTAAAATATAAATTATTGAGAGCTGTTCTGCTAGCAGCAGGTACATTTCTAGTAATGTATGTCAAATGTTGATACATGACCCTTGTTCTATTATTCAGTTCTGGATTGCTCTGTTCCTTCCATTATATATATCAACTCCTGCAGTACATTTCTTGCTTGTATGCTAGAAAAATGCATAAAAAGGAGATAAAAGATCTGCAAATCTTCTTTGCTGAAATCTTTGAGTTGCCTAATAGTTGTGTATAGCTTGCCTTTGAAAATATGAATGAATCATTTCACTATTCTGATCAGAATGGATGCCATACAACTTGCACTAGCATATAAAACAAATCTGGAAAAAAATGATGATAATTGAGATTTACAGTGCTGGAGCAGGAAGCCTTTTAGCATTCTCTTTAACTTTATAAGACTTATTCAGAGTAGTTACGTGAAAAGAGCTTTACTCTGCCTATTTTTCACCATCCTTTTTCACTGTAAAAGATTTGTATGTATATGAATCATGAATTGAAAAGGAAATGGTTATGAGATTAAAGAAGATATACATGGGCCAACCACAAAGAATTCCTAGTTATAAATAAGTTAGGATTAAGCCAGAAATCGGATGGAATCTGTGGAAATATACAAGGAATGCAATTAGAAAGACTTGATGGGCCTTATGGCCTTAATCTGCTAGCATATTCTGCCTGAATTCTTATGGTGGCCTCTGTGTTTGGCAGTGTTCAAGTCCCAAGTTAAAGGCCCACCTTTTCGAGACTGATTTCAACACCTAACTCCTCTCCTCACCTTGAGTTCTGCTTCGCCAATCCTATATGTCATGTCTGTCTAGCCAAGTTGATTGCAAGCTCTTCTGAGCAGGGACTGTCTACATCAGTGTTCTTCAACCACCAGTCCATGGACCAGTGCCGATCCACAGAAATTTCCTGCCGGTCCACAGGGCTGGCATGTGCATCAGGCCCAAAACAGTGTTCTTCAACCGCCAGTTCGCGGTGCGACTGATGCGGTGTTATCTTCGGGCCGGCTCCCTCTTCCTCACTGACTCAGTGCACAAAGCCATGGGCAGCGGCTCCTATGCACGTCCTGCGCCTGAACTGAAAGCCTTCTCTCTGATGTTGCAACATCAGAGGGAAGGCTTCCAGATGGCCCACGACTTAGCTCAGTGTTCTTCAACTGCCGGTCTGCAGACCGATGCCGGTTCATAAAAAAATTATTTTATATCTGCCAGTCTATAGGTGCAAAAAGGTTGAAGAACACTGGTCTACATAATGTCAAAATGCACAGTGCTGTGTACGCCCTTCAGTGCTACAGAAGTGATAAACAGTAGTAGTAGTAGTAGTATTTCTATGTCAGAAAATGACACATCCATTTCCTGTTGGAAATCACCCATAGGTAGGCAGGACCTGCCGTATTTACACTTGCTTTCTTTTTTTTTTTTTTTTTTCAGATTTAAGATCTTTATTAACAGATGCTTGCAGTTTGTTGACATTTGAGGGGAAAAAAAAATAATAAAAAAAAATTTCAGGTGTACGTTCCATCCAAATTAAAAATGAGCTTCTCAAAAATCTGTTTGACCAGATATGAAACAATTTAAAAACCTTTAAAAGGTATATTGAGAAAAATAGGCTTTTAAAAAACATGTTGTCATTTGCAAAAGGAGACTTATTTAAGTAATAATAAAAAAAAACTCTAAGCTGCATAAGATCTGCAGACAGTTGTTCTAGTTATCTGGTCAACAGCAAAAAGCAAGCACTTAAGATCTTCAGTTCCAATTCTTGGTTCATTTCTTATTGCTGGAATTTGTGTTTCATTGTCTTCTTTGATGACTAAACCGGATGATGGTAGAGATGGAAAGCCGGTATTTACTCAGCCCCGCCCTGCTCGGCCTCGGGAGCGGATGTAGTCTCAGCTGGTGGTTCGGCTGCCTTGGTCTCTTTGCCATCTTGTGGTTTAGGGTTCTCTGGGCGTCTGCGTCGGTAATTGAAGTTACGACGGTACCGACGCTGAGGTGGCTGCTGACTCTGGGTCCCATCCCCCTGGTTCTCTTTATCTTCTTCATTCCCTTCCTCTCTTGGTTGTCTTTGTCAGGGTGGGCCTCTGCGGAATCGTGGTCTGTAACTCCGGTACATATTCTGTCTCACAGGTCTGCCTTGCTCTCCTGCACCTTGACTGTCACTTGCTTTCTTTATAAGAAGGTTTTTGCTGAATGTGCCCCTCCTGCCGATTATGCCTTTCTCAAGATGATTAAATGCACATAAAGTCCTGTACATATCTTCAACTGGATTGAACAGTTTTCAGATTGCCAGTTTACTTATGCAAATGACTTTAAAAATGGTCCTCCACCACGATAGGGGTTGTAAAAGAACTATTAAAGAATTCCTTTGTTTCCTTCCCTCTCCCATGCTTGTCAGGAGTGGAGGAATAGCCTAGTGGTTAGTGCAACGGCCTGAGAACCTGGAAATCTGGGCTCAATTCTCACTGCAGTTCCTTATGACTCTGGGCAAGTCACGTAACCCTTCATTGCCTCAGATACAATATAAGTACCAATATATAATATAAACTGCTTTGATTGTAACCAAAGAAATGCAGCATTTCAAGTCCCATCCACTTTCCTTGTCAATCCCGCCAGTCACTTCTTGCTTTCCATGATGTCTGTTCCAACCTTGATCACCTTATACAATGGTCAGAAATAGCAGAGACACATGGAATGAGAAGGACCTGGAGGTTTAAATCTGGTGGGAATGGAATGTTTTGTAGGATTTGAGCAAAATAACAAAAAAAAGATTGTGGAACAGAAGATCAGATGTACCAGTTTGTAGTTTAATAAGCGTTCAAATACTAAAAAAATTAAAAAAAATCTTAAAAACAATCCTCAAAGGGTATATACATTCACAAGTAATCCACAAAACAAAAAACAAATAATGTATAAAATACAAATGACCCATGTGTTTTGGCAAAATAAAATGCCTTCCTCAGGGGTCTTATGGGGCCCTTGACTGTCTTAAATATAAAAACATAAAAGTCACAAAAATCCAAGTAGTTAAGAGGCTACAAACAAACAGCGCAGCACACAAGTTTCCAATAAAGGCTGGTATCCGATCTTCGGTTCCACAATCTCTTCATTTCCTTTGTGGAACCTTTCGGTGCTCGTTGGATTTTGTTGTTTTGTAGAATTTTAGCAACATTTTTGTTATGCTAATAAGCACAGAGCTCCATCCTAAATTTAAAGCAGTATAGGGTAATGATCTGCAAATCCAAATGATAAAGGCCTTGGCCCATTCATGAGAACAAGCCTTTAGGTTTTGGAGGTCACTATTCCTAGCTGTAGTGCATTTGAAAAGGAGCATATGAAACATTTTAACCTTGCATACAATCTAAGAAAGGCATTTTTGGAACTTGAATAATAGCCGTAGAGGAGAATGGGAATTTTAATTTCCCTATTGCAAATGAAAGAAGTAAGAATGAATTAGTGCATAACATTGAAGGATGAGACAGAGGTACTGAAAGCATCAGGAAATTCTTTCAGAATCATATTGTAAATGGAAGATGAAAAACCATCAAAACTCATTCCAGAGGGAATTCAATGTGCAGCAAAGCTGGAACAAAAGACTAAGCACTAAGAGAGAGAATTTGGCAGGAGCTCTCTGCAATGCTTGCAATTAGATGCTAAGAGGAATCTTGACAGTGGTAAGTTTAGTCAACATTATCTACTGTGAATTCATGGATCTTTATTTTAAGCTGACTTAAGAACCAAAGTCTATATAAAACCTCTCTAGTTTTGGTGTTACTTAAGTTCTCGCCCTGAAGAAGGAATGTCTCTAGCTGACTGTCTGAAAAACAAGGTTAAGTATCTGTAATCACACTTTATAGGTAACCAGGTATCTAGAGAACTGCCAGCCAGGGAATTGCTCTATGGAAATGGACGAGATTTAATATTCTGCTTTAGAAGACCCTTTAAAAACTGTCTGAATTATTATGATTGGTACAAAGTGCTGCAACCAGTCAAGACTTGGTCTTGTTATATTGATTTCAGTAAGTCTTTTAAAAGTCTTGCAAAACTGATATGGAAAGGTGTAGCTAGCTGTGCTGACTTAATGACTGTGATTCTAGATTTGGAATCCTATACCTATAGTAACATGGGCCTCTTCTCCCTTGAAAAGAGGAGACTGCAAGGGGACATGATTGAAACATTCAAAATACTGAAGGGAATAGACTTGGTAGAGAAAGACAGACTGTTTACCCTCTCCAAGGTAGCTAGAACGAGAGGACACTCTCTAAAGTTGAAAGGGGATAGATTCCGTACAAACTCAAGGAAATTCTTCTTCACCCAAAGAGTGGTAGAAAACTGGAACGCTCTTCCGGAGTCTGTTATAGGGGAAAATACCCTCCAGGGATTCAAGACAAAGTTGGACAAGTTCATGCTAAACTGGTGAGACTGGACTCATTTGGAGCACTGATCTTGACCTAGGGGCCGCCACGTGAGCGGACTGCTGGGCAGGATGGACCATTGGTCTGACCCAGCAGCGGAAATTCTTATGTTCTTATATATAACAGGGTAACATCTTGCTGGTTAATATTGAATTCTAATATTATACTCAGGTGATGCCAAGAAAGTTCATCTAGGAAGTGAAAATCCACTTCCCTGAATCTCAAGCTACTGATAGCATATTCAGAATTGTTGGCATTTTTGATACTGAGGCTAGGTTTTATCACATAAGGGAATATAGTAAGAACTGTCATACTGGGACAAATCAAAGGTCCGTCTAGCCCAGGGGTCTCAAAGTCCCTCCTTGAGGGCCGCAATCCAGTCGGGTTTTCAGGATTTCCCCAATGAATATGCATGAGATCCTATGTGCATGCACTGCTTTCAATGCATATTCATTGGGGAAATCCTGAAAACCCGACTGGATTGCGGCCCTCAAGGAGGGACTTTGAGATCTCTGATCTAGCCCAATATGCTTCTAACAGTGGCCAAGCTAGGTTTCAAGTGCCTTGCAGAATTCCAAAAATTAGAAAGATTTCAGTCTACTTACCACTAAAGATATGCAGTGGCTTTCTCTGGGTCTACTTTAATAATGGTTTATAGACTTTAACGCCAAGAATTTGTCCAGACCTTTTTTTTTTAAGCCCAACTATGCTACGAGAAATTGCTTTTTATCACATTCTCTGGCACCAAATTCCAGAGCTTAACTGTGCACTAAGGGGTAAATTCTATATATGTCGCTTAAACAATTGACACTGGAAAGGTCAGTGCTTAGCGCAATTCTATAAACTGCTTCTGGAGTTAGGCACAGTTTATGGAATCAAGCGTAGCACCCGTCTGCATGGCTAACATTTAGGCACAGGCATTTATATTGATGAAAACCAGGCTTAAATGCCTGCGCCTAAGTTGTGTGTAGAACCGGCATATTCTATAACAGTGTGACTAACTTTAAGGAGCTCCCAAGACCTGTCCATGCTTCTTCCCTTGTCTATGCCTCCTTTTGAGATCTGCACACTAGAATTTACACACGCCACTTTATTGAATATGCTTAGAAAGTTTTGTACATAAATTGTAGTTAATGCCAATTGTTTGTTAATTGGCAACTATGGGCACTGATTGACTTCTTAATTCAGTTGTGTGCACAGATCGGCGATGCGCACAGATTTGCACACATAACTTTGGCCACAGTTGACAGAATCAGAGGATAAGTGAAAACATTTCTATCTGGTGGAAAAGTATGACTATGTAATCTTCTCTTAGGCTTCCATGGCTGGCATCATGTCCGGGTCTTGCCACATCTGGGTAGGTAGAACCAACGTTTCAGTCATCATGCGGTGGTTTTCTTCAGGGTATGCATAATGGCTGATACGTTGGTTCTACCTAACCAGACATGGCGAGACCTGGCCAACTGCTACAATCATGATGCCAGCCATGGAAGCCTAAGAGAAGATTATATAGTAATACTTTTCCACCAGATAGAAATGTTTTCACTCATCCTCTGATTCTGTCAACTGTGGCCAAAGTTATGTGCGCAAATCTGTGCGCATTGCCGATCTGTGCACACAATTGAATTAAGAAGTCAGTCAGGGATCATGTCTTCATTAATCAGCGTTCCCTCTGTGGGAGGAAGAGTTGGCATTTCTGCAGTAATCAGCACAGCTACGTTGCCACAAGCTAACTGATTAGCGCAGGATTCACACATGAGTCCTTACCGCCTACAAAAAATGTGCATTAATTGCGCTAATGTGCTATGCGCTAATTTTTTTTAAATAATAGCCATGTGTGCTAATGGCAACATTTAGTATGTGGCCATTAGTTCGGAAAAAGGAAAATTGTCCATTTTTTCAGACTGCAGTAGAAATGGCTTTAGAGTGCAAGAAAGATTTCACGTAAGGGCACACTTTCTACTACAGCTTTGTATAAGGACCCTTAAATAATTCTGAACATACAAACAAAATCTGAATGCACAGATGGAAATGAAAACTTTTGATATGGTGTGTACAAAATAAGGAAAAAATAATTGCTTTATCAGTTAATGCTTTCCTTTTTATCTGTAAAAGAAAAGTGTCTTTACTAATACACAGTTTTATTGCATTATATGCTGGAATTGCTTACTTTATGCTTTTATTTATGGAGGGGTTTCTTTTTCTCCTTTTTGGAATCCATTAAAAAGCTGACTGATTCTCACTGATCTTTTATTTCAGAGTAAGAATGCATCCCCTAAACTTGTCATTTGGTGCATGTGGATTTCTTGGCATCTACCACTTGGGGGCAGCAACTGCTTTTCTTAGACATGGCCAAAACATGCTGAAGGCTGTGAAAGCTTTTGCCGGCGCTTCCTCGGGTTCTCTGGTTGCTACCATTCTTTTAACAGCCCCAGACAAAACAAAGGTACGGTAATTAATAGAGCAATTGACACACACAAATGCAAATTAAAAATAAAACAATAATGATTGGGAAGGACTCAATTTCACAAAGAGAATGGATAGGGTAGGCGATAGAGGGGCTGCTGGGTCAAGTAAATTTGTCTTTACTCTTTTTTGTAATCCTGATCTGTCTCTGCAGTGTTTGCTGGGCTCTATACTTATTATTCTGTTCACAGTTCTGTATCTCTTATAATGAAGCTTCCTGCAGCCATCAGAAATCCTGACACTCCTCCTTGCAAATGAACCCCTTGTGGACGTGTAAACATCTTAAAAGAATCATTCTTATGGTAACGTGTCTACCACAGTTTAAAGTGAAAAGAACTGGAATGATAAGAAAGGATCACATTAATGACGCAGTGCTGCTATGGGATCTCTGTTTTCATATAACATTTGAGGACAAAATTAAAGATTTGAATATGTGCAGTGATGTGAAAAAGCTTTCCACTCCTCATGATTTCACCTTCAATTGTGTATATGTAACCCCTGGCCTCCTATAGTTGTTTATGTGCACAGGAGGTAGGCCAGAAGAACACTATCAGGTAAAAAAGAGGGTAAATAGGACAAATAGAAATTCCCCCTTTACTAGTATATTCAGGGTACTGAGACACTTATCCTCAGCGCTATATGTATAGAAGTAGCCAGCTGCTTAGATAAATTCAATACCAGCTCCCACAAAATTATTAACCAGAGAGAGAAACAGGCTGTTTCTTCCTACTCCAAACTGCTTGTGTCCCATTCTCACACACACACACTGCCTTTTTCTTTTTACTATTCTCAGGCTGAAAAAAAAAAAACAAAAAAAAAACCCCTGAATCTTTCAAAACAGCCAATAGTAGCTCCCTTCTTTTGGGATTGCAGCCAGCCTTCTCATTGCCATGACATCAGAGGCAATAGCATCTCTCTGCTGAATTCTTGTACCTTGAAACATTTGAAAGATTCAGTGAACACAGGAATTCCCCCGCCCACGTTTATATCGCACAGAATGGTCCCATTATGTCTGACGTAAAACAAATATAGCATTCCCCTGTAAGAATATCATACCAACAGTCATGGTGGAAAACTTGATGTTGTTGAAGGAACCATGGATTCTGCACTGTGCCAGATAATTCTTTAGGAGAATGTCTGGTAACCCTCCTAAGCTGAAGCTTAATTGGGTTATGCAGCAAGACAGTGATCTAAAACACAAAAGCAAGTCTATATCTGAATGACTGAGGAGAAGCAAAATTAAAGTTTTGGATGGGTCAGGTCAAAACCCTTACTTGAACCTAATAGAATTGTGGCAGGACCCGAAACAAGCAGTTCATGCATGAAAACCTAAGAATGCGTCTGAAATAAAGCAGCTCTGCAAAGAGTGGGACAAGATTCTCCAATAGTAAAGTGAAAGACTGATATCAAATTATAGTGTAAGCCCCTTGTTTGCCTGGATGAAGGTAGGGGTTCCACAAAGTATTTGTTTAGTTTTGGGCCATGGGCTGGGACCAATTTTGTGCTGGCAGGCTGAAATAAGCACACTCCACACAGTCCCTCGTGCCTCCAAGAAAAGACTGACCACACCAAAGGTTTTTTAAAATTCCAAACTGAACCTTTACTCTTTCAGCATAGAAAGGGCGCTTGCTTGAACAAACTCCAGTTTAACAACAACAAAAAATCCCACTATATACTGTACAGACTCCCCTTTGAACTGATAGCTCAGATTTTTCAAAATTCACAAAGATCCTCCATGTTGGATAGATCTTGGTCATTCAGGAAATGAGATCATCAAAAAAAACAAAAAACAAATCTCTTGCCCAAGAACAGGTCTTAAATCTCCTCTGGTGTGCATTCACTCTTCAAGACCACCCTCCAGGGAGTTCAAGAGCTGTCGTGGTCTTTCAGTAAGCTGAACTTCTAGAAACCCCCTCTCCCCAATTGAATAGGGAGCCTGGCAGTTTCACAGAAGCCAGCATGTCTGTACACGTACATATAAATCTGTTCCCGTAACAACTTCTCCCTTTTTCAAGTGCACTGCGCTCCTCTTTCCTTGTTGGAAAATGCCTAAATAGAGTTCGAAAAAGACAGCTATCCCTGCATCAGGAGTTGTAGCAGGTTCTTCATCTCCAACTCAATAAAAGATAGAGGCATATGGCATGCAGCATGCCACTCACCTGGGCAGTCCGCCTAATGTGAGAGGACTGGTGGATCCTTGAGAAGCAGCGTTTCACTTTTCCCCAAAGAAAGAGCACTACCAGTTAATCTGGCAGTGAGATAGAGTAGTTTTGTTGATGAGTGCCCCATTCTTTCATGAACACTCTGCAATTGGCTTTTGTGGTTAGGTTACAGCTGTCACAGCAGTGTCCATAGAGCAGGGCAAATTGTGAGCAGGAACTTTGCTTGATGGAATGCTTAATACTCAAACTGGGCTGCAAGGGGACACTGTCAAGGGACTGGGGATTCTTTGGATGTCTTATCTGAAATCTCTTTGTGCACCATCATTGAGCCTGAAAGACCTGCCACATTTACCTTGCAAGAAATCTGAAAAGTCTTAGTGGCCTTGGGAAAATGCTTACTGCCTAGATGGCTGCTCATGCTGGTAAGATCTCAATTATGGACTGAAGGGTAGACTAACAAGTCTCAACTTGGCGGCTTTGCAAAATAGTTATGATAAGTTAACTGTTAACTTTAATATGTGGAAAACTTAACTTGGGTCTAAAATATGAGGTTTTAGAGAATGTAATTCATAGGATTCTATGTATAATAAATTTCCCTTGTATACCAGGTACTCCGGCTCGGGAAATGTTTACACACTAATTCTCTAAAAAGCGCTGAAAATGCCACATATAAATTTGGGCTTGTACGTGATTTGTGCATGCAATTTAATTGAATAATAAGCTAATTAGTGCCAATATAATTGGTGTTTTTAGCAAGCATTAAAGCTAATTAGAATCAATTACAAGTTATTTGCATACATTTAGGTGTGAAATCTATGCTTAAATTTTACACATGGAGTCAAAAAGAGGCACGGAAATGGGCACATCATGTGCATATTGGGGATTTTGCTTTAAGTTATGTGCATAGTTATACTGTAGATTAAGGGAATCTGTGCCTACACTGTAAATCGAGGCATAGGCATTTTTGCCCTATTATTGTTGGTTCAAATGGCTGTAACTAAATTAGGCACGGTTTATAAAATAGCGCTTATTCCCAGGAACCACACCTAACTTTAAGCACTGTTTATAGAAAAGTGCTTTTTTAGGCACCATATTTAGAATTTACCCCTATATGACCGAAATATGAAATATTACATGTTCCAGCTCAGTCTTTGCCACCAACATCTCAAGTGTTTTATTTGCTTCGATTATTCTCGATCGCTTTTGTTCTCGATCGGCGTTCTTGCGCCTGAGGTTGCAGTGCTCAGGCAAGGTCGACCAATGGCTGAGAACGCTGTCTGGTGGCGTCACGAAGGGGGCGGGTTAGAGCCAGATTGGGAGGGCATTCCTTAAAAGGTGCTTTTGCCACTTCCGCCAGCTTCTTAGACTTTTTCTTGGCCGCGGGGGTGGACCGGCAGCCGCGCTGAAGTGCAGGTCCCAGGAGGTTCCGAACCCAGACGGCTATGCACCCGGGGTGGTCTGCCCCCCCCCTTGATACGCCATTGGTCATGTGACACAGCCAGTCACTGGCCAATCTGCTAAGCTGGATATTCAGCAGGAGATAGCCATCTATTTCCTGCTGAATATTGCGGGATAGCTGGCTATATGCTATTTAGCCAGCTGGGAACCCTTCCTGGCCTACTAAATAGCGCTGAATATTGGCCTCAATGAATATAAATGTTCATCTCACAGATACCTAATATATTCTAAGAGACAATAATAAAATAGAAGTCACATTAATCTACAGATTAAACCTTAAGAATAATATATATATATATATATAATGTGAATATATATATATATATATATATATATATATAATGTGGCATTAAGCCTCGTAAAGTGCCTACGTAAATGTGATTCGGGCGCCTTTTATTTAGGCGATAGTAGGCACTTTAATTTTACCATTTTTTACAGCATTTCTCAATTAACTTAGGCGCCAGTAGGGCGTTGTTTATAGAATATCCCCTTGGGTGCCATTCTAAAAGGTAGCACCTAAATGCAAGGGAGGATATGTATAAAAGGGTGCACTATGGGTAGGCCATAGATACGTCTCCTAGTTATGCTGTTCTGGAATAGACACTAAGCACAAGGCATTGGGACACCTAAAATAAGAACCAATTTATAGAACTGCCTCTGTATGCGTGTTTGGAAAATTGGAATTGATTACCTTTCTTTTCCAAATATGAGCTCAGGTTGCATTGAGGAAACTTATAGGAAATCAGATGTGCCTCAGATATCTCATTTTTTTGCAAGTTTAGGAACACTTTTTTTCATATGTTAAATAGTTTCCCTAATATCCGTTCTTAGAATAACTTTTGTTACATTAGCATGTAAAACTGATTTCTAGTTTGTTGACCGAATTTCAGGAGTTTTCAAAAATCTTATTTCATTATTTTTCAGGAATGCCAGGCATTTACCTACAAATTTGCAGAAGAAGTCAGAAATCAAACTTTTGGTGCAGTAACTCCTGGTTATGATTTTATTAGTAGTCTAAGGTATGTATTTTGATAGTCTGATCTACACTGGTACACTGGAATTTATGAAGGGGGAGGAGAAGCCTGGCTCCCCATATCCTCGGAACTCTTTGCTCTGTCCAGCTATTTAGTTCTCCAGATGTTAAGGTTAAGGGTGCTGTTGCAGAGTAACAGTTTATGGTTTAAATTTACAGTGAACATTTCTGCTTCAATAAATAGTTAAATTATTCAGCTGAACACACATTAAGAGCATCCTTTCAAGGAGACAGGCTATAAAGTTCAGTGACAAGTCAATATACAGTCAAGCGACTTACAAGTTTTAAGTGTGAAAACCTTTCTGTATCCTTTAAAAGGACATTAACAATATCTTCTTTGAATGCCCTGTGTATTCGCTTTAACTTCCTCTTGTTAATCAATTTCAATTCCATGTTTTAAACCTTTTATTTATACTTAAGAAAATAAAAGCCTACGCACTTTATTCATTGGGAACTTTTCCATAGTAGTTCAAGGTGAGTTCCATTCATATACACTAGGGGATAGATTCACTAAGCCCACCTATCAAATCCCGACCACTTAGCAACCCCTTTGCGACCCGGACCCGACTCACTAACCTGCCTCCCGATCCGCACATGCAAATGAGGAGGAATGGCATGCAAATATAGGCAGGCAGCAATTCACACACACAAAAAAAGAGGAACACCAACTGGGCTAGCCGATCCCAAAACAAGCATCTGCTGAGGACCAGTCGCACACGTCCTTGCCAACTCTCCTGCTCCATTGCCGCCCTGAAATCCCTGCCAACTTCAAGCCCTGCTCTCTGCCCCGAGCTCTGCCCCAACTCTCCTGCCTCAATTTTCCAGCCCTGCTCTCTGCCCCGACTCTCCTGCCTCGATCTTCCAGCCCTGCTCTCTGCCCCAATCTTCCACCCTTCCCTGCAGCGTGAGCCTGTGGTTTTAACCCGCTTTAAACCTGCGGGTTAAAACTACAGGCTCGTGAGTAAAAAGTTAAAAAAGCACAGGCATCAAACGCATGCACAGGCCGTCTACAGGCAAAGTAGATGGTCTACGCATGCATCTGGATCGCTGGAGAGCGATCCGTGTAGTCGGTGGGGGGGCATTCTTCTGATCGCCCCCTTTTGAATACAGGCCCGTTGTGAATCAGTTGGCCTGCGTCCGATTGGACACGGAGCAGAGTGAATCGAGCAGCTTAGTGAATCTAGGTCTAGGTTTTTCCCTGTCCCTAGAGGGATTGAAATTTAAGGGACCCTTTTAGCAAAGGGTGGTAAGCTTTAATGTTCGCTTAATGAGTGAAAAACAGTCTATTGTGAAATGCATCAAAGCGTTGTGTAGTGTTTTGCATGTATGCACATGCTCAGTGTGTATTACCTATTTTTTAACATAATTATTTTAGTGGGAAAGTGTCATGAGTGGGGAATGGGCGTGGCGGTGTTAATCAACTAGTGCATTCACAGCACACACTAAGGCCTTGATTCTATAAAGTACGCCTAAAGTTAGGCACTGATATCAGCGCCTATTTTAATTGAGCAGTAGGCTTAATCAGTGTTAATGTTGGCAATCAACACCTCAATTAGACTTAATTGAAAGTTAGGTGCCTAACTCCAACATCTTGATTCTATAAACAGTATATGCATAGCCCAAAGTGCCTACACTAAAATGGGCATGGTTAGAGGGTGGCTCATGGGCGTGATTTCGAGTTAGGTGCCTCTTGTGAATCGGGTGCCTTTAGGCTCTGATAGCAGAGTCAAACTTTAGGCATAGAAACCATGGCATAAATTGGGGATTCCTAAATGTTAGGATGTTGAGCGTGCTTAGGCAACACAGAGCGTGATTCTGTAACGGGCACCTAAGTTTTATAGAATCAATGCTGATATCGGCACTTGACTTTAGGTGGACTTTACAAAATCAAGGTCTAAATAGCTAACATTGAGTTAGCACAGGAGCAGTTAGTGCACACTAAATGGGAGGTGGTAAGTGCCCCATCTTAGTTTTTTTGCAAATTCTGCACACTAATGGAAAAATTAGCACAGGACCTGCAACAAAGAAATAAGAAAAAAAAAGCCCTAAGTACTGCCACATTGAATCTGGGCTTAGTGTTTGAAGAAAGTCCCGTGTTAAGATGCACTAAGCCTAGATTCTCATGCCCTTTAGTTAAAAAAAAAAAAAGCTCATAAGGCCTGGATTATCAAAATGGTGCCATTCAGAAGGTGCCAGAATGGCACCTAAGTTAAGCGCTTTCATTGGCCCTTAATGTTGTGGTAATTGACTTTGCCATTAAAAAAACCAATTAAAAACTGATTAAGAAAAAAAAAGTAAGCGCCACGAGGCATCTACAAAAAAAGGCACTTTCATCGCATCTACACAGATGCTTACCAGTGCCGAATGTCAAAAGAGGCATGGTTATGGATGGGTTTGATGTTTGGTGCCTATCTGGCCTACATTTCTGGTGCCTATCTTCGACATAGAGCATGATTCTCAAAATGGCGCCGTACTTTGAGTGACCGGTGCCATTGTTTCAGGTGCCGGTCAATTCTAGCATCATTTTTAGAATCCAGGCCCATGTTTGCACCTGAGGTGATAGAGGATGATTTGCCCAAAATCACAAGGAACTACAGAAGAATTCAAACCCTGATGCACGGGGAGAGGCCTAAGGCACTGATTGGCTAAGGCGCCTCAGGCTCCTCCCTTTGGAGGGGCCGGGGCACCTCAGCCAATCAGGGACTTCCTTAGGGAGGAGTCTTGAGAAGTCCCTGATTGGCCAAAATGAAGATTTGAACTAAAATGAAATAACATGAACATTTGTACACAGTTCCCCCCCCCCCTTTTTTTAAGTCATTACAGAAAACCAAACACAAGCAAAGGTAATCGCAAAATCAGATTATGACTTGAAGAAACCTTCCAGTGTTATAATGATAATTCACACAGGCAAGGGTAGGCGACATAGAACCCAGCACTCCCCAGTGCACAGCAAACGGAGCAACTTGCACGTGCACAGCAGGCGGGATCGGGAAGGAGCAGGGGTGGAGAGAAGGACTGGTGCCGACGCCTCCACCAGGGCGGTGCCCGGGACAGACGATGCCTCTTACCATGCCACTGCTCTCAGTAGCCCATCTTCCCACTTACCTTCCAAATCTTCTCCTTTCTTCCCTTATCCTTCCCCAAATTTCTTGGATGGAGTGGCAGGTTTACTAAAGGGCTACCTCCCTACATTTGCAGGGAGGAAACTTTCTTTAACCACAAGTTTATTTAGACTGATACATTAATTGATACCCTATTATTATCAACTCCATTTTGTTTTCTTCACTTTTAATCCCCTAATTAATATTTATCTGCAATCAAAAAGCTCACTTTACTATAGTGTCCAAGTATTAATCAATGTCAATGATTCACAACTGGGCTAATAGCTGTTATTTCTCATTCTTGCTAATTTTAAGGCACTTCTCTTCATGAGTCCAGCTGTCCTAAGTAATTGTTGACTGAAAATTTTCATTTTAAATTCTTCAGCGGGATTTGCAGCCAAAGGAAATAAAACATACTCTTTATCTCTTATGTACTCTTTCAAGAATTGGGCCCTCCCCACCCCCTTGCTGCTTTTTCATAAATCTAACAGGAATTATAATCGGATAAGACACATTTCATTTATTACATGTTTGAAATTTCAGAGCTTATTACCCTGAACAAATAGCAAGAATTCAAGTTGTTTTTGGGTTTTTTTTATAAATAAAATACCTACTTACTCCTCTCCCAGGATCCTTTCTCCAGTTAATAAGTAGGGCATGGATGGCTTTGAATAACCTATAATTTTATTTACAAAAGTAACCAGACTTCTTGTACTTGAGCTAACCAGCTATTGAGGCTGTCAAACTATTAAGATCCATTTTGAGAGGAGAGCCATAATGTCCAGATTGGGAGGTGTTTAATTTGGTGTTTTACAAAAGGATCTGACATGCAAGGACTCTTTTGTAAAATATTGGGGCAAATGCAGCAGTAGTAGCTGACATGTCCAGCAGGAGCAATGATTTTATAAAGCACATGTTTAAAGTGAAGCCTGTTATTAGAAGTGCTGCAGTGAAGGACATTGCAGGTTCTGTGCTGCAGCAATGCAGATATCTATCTAGTTAAAAAAAACCCTCCCCCAACCTGATCTTTCTGGTATTCAACATACCCCCACTCTGAGCTCCACTATCAGACCTACCAAGAGCACAAGGATACTCCACCCCAACCCTATAGACTTATTCAGAGAGTAGAATGACCCCCTCCGGCACCCCTGCCTTTTACCGTGGACTCTCCCTAGTGTCTGGCAGGGGGCAAGTTGCTCCTGCCTCGTCAGATGTCTAGGATCAAAATAGCATCTATTTTCCCTAGTGGTAGTACCACAATCAATCAAGATGCCAAATAAAAAGCATACATTTTTATTTGGAAGTTTAAGAGATGGTGACATTTTTTAAAAATATGTGTGTATATATATATATATATATATTCCCAATTTTCTACAGGATTGCATGCTTTTATATATATTTATATAGTATTTGGACACCCCAAAATATGACCAGGACAACCCTGCTTGGATCAATGCAATTTGCAGCATCTATCCATGTAGAGGGGTATTGTAAAATCATTCTGTATATGCGTATGCATTTACACATGTAGCAACACAGCTGTTCTGAACTAGCACATAATCATTTAATAGGAAAGTTAGTTCATTAGCTTGCAGTCAGTTTATTTGGATGCATTAAAAATATATTGTGTGCATAATTGGTTTAAGGAAGATTAACTTATGAACTAATGCATGTACAATTAATATGCATGCATTAAAAATCTTCTGACATGCTTAAAACAATTTGTTAAAATGCATGTGAGAAACAAACCATAAACCACTCACAAAACAGAGGGGAAAACCCCTAGATGAGCCAAAAACAAACTAAAAATGTTTTGGGCTTGTGTACATCCCTATCACCCAATTGTACGCTAGGAGAACAGTTCTATAACAGTGTACAGTATGCCTACTTTTCTTTATAGGTTAACTAGTGTAGAAGGGCAAATATGTGCTTATTTAGGCATTGACACTTACACTAGCCAGAGAGCTGGTGTGTATGCTTACATCTAGATATCCAAAAAGTGTGTAAATTATAGTAAGTGAATGTACCGTATTTTCTCGCATATAACGCGCGCATTATATGTGGTTTTTACGTACTGCGCACACCCTTGCGCGTTATACGCGTGAGCGCGTTGTACAAAATTTTTTTTACATAGTTCCCCCCCACGTCTGATTCACCCCCCCCCCGCAAGACCGCTCGCAACCCCACCCCGAAGGACCGCTCGCACGCACCCGCACCCCCACCCCGAAGGACCACTCGCACGCACTCCCACCCGCACCCCCACCCTGAAGGACCGCTCGCACCCCCACAGCCTCCCGACCCCCCCCCCCATCATGTAGAAGCTCCTACCGGTGTCCTGCTGCTTCCTCTTGGCGGTCCCGACACGATCGGGGCAAGAGGGAGCTCAAGCCCTCTTGCCCCAGCCAACCGCGGCACCCCCGACACGATCGGGGCAAGAGGGAGCTCAAGCCCTCTTGCCCCCCTGACTCCCCGACACGATCGGGGCAAAAGGGAGCCCAAGCCCTCTTTCCCCGCCGACGCCCCAACTCCCCGACAATATCGGGCCAGGAGGGAGCCCAAGTCGTCCTGGCCTTGGCGCCCCCCCCCCCCCCGCTAGTTGTTCAGGCCAGGAGGGAGCCCAAACCCTCCTGGCCACGATGACCCCCCTACCCCCACCCCGCACTACATTACGGGCAGGAGGGATCCCAGGCCCTCCTGCCCTCGACGCAAACCCCCCTCCCCCCAACGACCCCCCCCAAGAACCTCCGACGGCCCCCCCAGCCGACCTGCGACCCCCCTTGCCGACCCTCACGGCACCCCCACCCCCCTTCCCCGTACCTTTGTATAGTTGGCCGGACAGACGGGAGCCAAACCCGCCTGTCCGGCAGGCAGCCAACGACGGAATGAGGGCGGATTGGCCCATCCGTCCCAAAGCTCCACCTACTGGTGGGGCCTAAGGCGCCTGGGCCAATCAGAATAGGCCCGGGAGCCTTAGGTCCCACCTGGGGGCGGGGCCTGAGGCACATGGGTTCAACCCGACCATGTGCCCAAGGCCCCGACCCCAGGAGGGACCTAAGGCTCCCGGGCCCATTCTGATTGGCCCAGGCGCCTTAGGCCCCACCAGTAGGCGGAGCTTTGGGACGGATGGGCCAATCCGGCTTCATTCCGTCGTTGGCTGCCTGCCGGACAGGCGGGTTTGGCTCCCGTCTGTCCGGCCAACTATACAAAGGTACGGGGAAGGGGGGTGGGGGTGTCGTGGGGGTCATCCAGGGGGGTCGCAGGTCGGCTGGGGGGGCGGTCGGAGGTTCGGGGGGGGGGGGGGGCGTTGGGGGGAGGGGGGTTTGCATCGAGGGCAGGAGGGCCTGGGATCCCTCCTGCCCGAAATGTAGTGCGGGGTGGGGGTAGGTGGTCGCCGTGGCCAGGAGGGTTTGGGCTCCCTCCTGGCCTGAACAACTAGCGGGGGGGGGGGAGGGGTCGCCAGAGCCAGGAGGACTTGGGCTCCCTCCTGGCCCGATATTGTCGGGGAGTTGGGGAGTCGGCGGGGCAAGAGGGCTTGGGCTCCCTTTTGCCCCAATCGTGTCGGGGAGTCGGGGGGCAAGAGGGCTTGAGCTCCCTCTTGCACCGATCGTGTCAGGGGTGCAGCAGTTGGCTGGGGCAAGAGGGCTTGAGCTCCCTCTTGCCCCGATCGTGTCGGGGAGTCGGGACCGCTAAGAGGAAGCAGCAGGACACCGGTAGGAGCTTCTACATGATGGGGGGGGTCGGGAGGCTGTGGGGGTGCGAGCGGTCCTTCAGGGTGGGGGTGCGGGTGGGAGTGCGTGCGAGTGGTCCTTCGGGGTGGGGGTGCGGGTGCGTACGAGCGGTCCTTCGGGGTGGGGGTGCGAGCGGTCCTGGGGGGCGGTGAATCGGACGTCGGGGGGGGGCATCAGGCTTTCAGGGTGGGGACAGGACTTCAAGGGGGAGAGGAGAGTTGGGCGGGCGAAAGGAGAGTCGGGCCGCATGCGCGGTATACGGGTGTATACCGCGCGGTATATAAAAATTTCTGTACATAAATTTGTGTTTTTCGCGCGCTATACCCGTGTGCGCGTTTTATACGGGTGCGCGTTATCTATGTGAAAATACAGTAATTCTCAGATTTAGAAAACTTAAAAACCTGGTTATTTAAGCTGTATTTTAAGAAGGTGGTTTAAATGTGAATGATTGTTTTATTCCCTCTGTATTAGTAGTTTTTATATTGTTGTATATGTACAGATCTCATGGCTACAAGGGTATAGAATAATTCTGATTAAATTTAAAAACATTATGTAATTTACATGCGTAACTGTGTACCCCCACTCTCGCATGTATCCAACCTCAAACTGTATGCCAGAGGGAATCAGCAACAGAAAATGCAGCAAACCAAATTGACAGTTAAGTGGACAAGAGAAAACAGGAGGCAAGGATAGTAGAAGCCAAAATTTTATTCAAGGACCTGACAGCCCGTGTTTTATCATTTTTACCTAGATCCATAAAAACAAACATCATAAAAACAGATTTTAAATAACACAAAACAATAAAGCAAAGTAAAATATATAATTTTTATAGATACCAAGAAAGATCTCATAAAAAAGCTTCTAACTATGGTCATACAGTTATAATCCAAATCTCGATTTAACAATGTGTAATACAGCGTTATCAACAAAAACATCCATATATAAATATAAAAGTCTATTAAACATCCTACATAAGATTTTTATAAATCTCACAGTGTCTGGAGTGTTTAGTTATCTGTTGCAGTAAAAAAATATATATAAGCCATTGTTCACTCTGAGCTGCACAGGTACACAGCGACACACATCTCTTCAGAGCCCTGTGCAGCAGCTCTTGGCTGCTGCATACCAGGGGCAGCACTTCCTCCCCTCCCTTCTGCCTCCAGGATGTATCTTGGAGCAGGCCAAGTTGCTGCTCCCTGCAGTCCAGGGTTCCATAGGGGTTCCATCCATCCCCTCCCCCATGGGATCCATATCTGCAGCTCTTTCATGCTTCGGGCAGGCGCCAACATGAGTGAACACACTGCCTTCAGCAGCCAGGAAGCTTTTGCTCTTCTACTGTTTCCTATGCCCCTTCATAGGCGAGAAGAAGTAGCAGAGTGAAAGCTTTCTGGCTGCCCAAAGAATGAAAGTGCTGGCCTACCAGATTCCGTAGAGGAGGGGAACGGGGGGGGGGGGGTCGCTTGGTTATCCCGGGGGGGGGGGATGAGGGTGGCCATGAGAGAAATGCTGGACCGCGGGGATACAGGGGGGGGGGGGGGAAAGAAAGATGTCAGACCTCCGTGGCAGGGAATGGAAGGGGAGGACAGAAATGTCAGACCATGATAGGGAAAATGAGGAGGAGGGAAGAGAAGGTGAGAAGAGGAGATACCAGAACACAAGAAAGGAGAGAGATGTCAGAAAACTGAAGAGGGAGGGAAGGAGAGAGAGATGCCAGACCAAGGAAGGGAAAGAGGACAGTGAGAGATTCCAGACTTGGGTTGAGATAAAGAGAGAATAGAATAACCAGATCACAAGAAGGGGGAAAGGGAAGGAGAGAGATGGACTACTGGAGGGGGAGGAAAGGAGAGATAGAAATGCCAGACCAGGAAAGGAGGAGAGAGAGGTAGGGGAGATAGGGAAGAGAAGGACAGAGAGATGCCAAACCACAAAGAGTGAGGAGGGAAAGAAAGAAGGGAAGAGTGATGCCAGACTGTGGGAAGGAGTGGAAAAAGATAGACTACTAGAGGGGGGAGAAAGGGAGGAGATGCTGCACAGAGATGGAGAGGAAGGGAAGAGAGAGGGAAGAAATTATGCACTGGAATGGGAGGGGGGTAGGGAAGAGAAATGGAAAAATTATGTTTAAGAAAAGAGAGGGAAGATGATACACATGGAGGGGAGAGGAAGGTCAGAGAGAGGGAGGAGATGGTGCCTATGGATAGATGTGAAGGGAAGACATGGAACACTAGATAGAACTAAGAAGAACAATTGAAGAAAGTTGAATTTTAAAAGTTAATGCCAAAGATGGGTGTAGTGCAGAAAGTGAAGGAGAGTTAAGGGCAAAGACAGACAGAAGTGCAACCAGAGACTTGGAAAAGATGTGTAGAAAAATAAAATCACTAGACAACACAGGTAGGAAAAATGATTTCATTTTCAATTTAATGATTGAAATATGTTGGTTTTGAGAATCTATATCTGCTTTTTGTTTTGCACTGTTCAAGAAGTTCATTTGTATCTATTTCTCTGGTGTTGTACTTCATGCATGCAGAGTCTGGCATCTTAGGATTTCGTTTGCGTATAGTAGGACTTTCAGTTTGTGGTTCTCTATTTGCATAGGGTTTATTTGTTTTCTGCATATGTGATCAAGGCCATGTGTTCTGGTAGGAATGAATCTCAAGAAGCATTGTTATCATGGCCCAAAATAGGAACATATTTGCCAGCTTTTCTTAACTCCTTTTGTACCCAAAATGGCCCTTGTTTTATGGAAGTGGGGAGGAGAGAGGGGACAGAGGCAGGATGGTATTTTGCACAGTACAGGGGGACATGCATTGCTTTCTCTTTTTCTGGTGTCAAAAACCATAATTTAACTTTGCCTTTGTGCATTCACCCCACCCCCACCACCGCTTCTCAGAACACATCACTTGCACAGCTGCTTCCCTGTCTTAGAGAACATTGATATAAGCGCAGGTTGGCTCATACGTTACTAAATATAAGTATACCTCATCATATGTTTTGGAACTATCCCACAGTGGTATTAGCTCCAACGTTCAGAGGAATTTTATAAGCATCGGAGCTCATACCGCCATGGCTGGTGATAAAAATGCCTAACGCGGTTTTGTAAAAGGAACCCTATAAGATAGTGGAGATGAAGACTGTATCTGAATTCAAGATAGCGTGGGACAGTCATGTGGTATCTCTTAGGGAGAGGAGGAGGTTTGTTGTGGATGGGCCATTCGGCCTTTATTTGCCGTCATGTTTCTATCACAAAATTCACTCCTGACAAAATAATTTTTTAAAATAAACTTCTAACATGTGTCTCTGGAAGCCTTTTTGTAGATCTTTATGTAATTTTGAGCTTTAAAATCTGTTTTTATGATATTTGTTTTCATAGATTTAGACCCCTGATGCAGGTAAGAATGCCAAAACACGGGCCATACCAGGGCCTTGAATACAATTTTTGGCTCTTACTATCCTTGCCTCATGTTTTATCAGAGGGCTACATTACTGTCGCTAGAATAGCATGCACCCAAAGTATTGGTATTTGTGAGAATGTGTGCCAGTGTTCTTATTCTTGGCACCTAAAGAATCATCTTGTCATTGTATAACAGACCACCTGACTTGTGGATACTTTAGCTCACACAGCCTGCCACTGAATTTTCAGTATTGTGTCCTGGCCATTATATGGCGAATGAGCACCTTTAAAAAGATGTCAGGCTGCTGAGAAAGTTTCCATATCAACTACATCTCACATTGTTTGATGTCTGTCACAAGAAGCTAAATCATTCACATCCTTTTGCCATATTATGGTCAGACTTCGTTAACATCGCTCAAGTCCTTGGAAAGAAAAGCACTAAAATAAAATCAATGAAAATAAATACTAAAAAGTGCCATACTATATTCAACTCCAGAAATTTAGAAACATAGAAGCATGACGGCAGATAAAGGCCAAATGGCCCATCCAGTCTGCCCATCTGCAGTAACCATTATCTCTTCCTTTCTCTAAGAGATCCCACATGCCTATCCCACGCTTTCTTGAAATCAGACACAGTCTCTGTCTCTACCACCTCCTTCATTGTCTCAAATCTCTCTGATACATCAATGTTAACCTTTGCTTCCAGTAAGCCTTTCTTCCAGTTTATTTCGTGTTGAAGATGTGAAATAAGTCAGGCATTTTTCATACAATTCTACAAATCATGTTCAAAAATGGGTGTGGAGAAAAGATCGGCACTCTTCCATAAACATTGCGAACCCTTTATAGAATAGCACTTAGGGCCTGTTTTACAAAGCCACGCTAGCGGCTGCAGCGCGGTAATGGCCCCAAAGCCCATAGAGATTTAAAGGGCTTTGGAGCTGTTGCTTAGTAAAACAGGACCTTAGTTCCAGTTCCAGGCTTTGTAAAACAGGTCCTTAGTTCCAGTTCCCACTCCAGACATGCCTGCTTAAACCTGATGTATGTCCTGGCATAAAAGTTGGTTATGGAAACTCAATATTCTGTAATACTGCACAGAACTATTTGGATCTATGACCCACCCATGGCCAAGACTTTCTTTTGAGTTGTACAATATAGAATTTAGGCACAAAGGACAAGATTCAGGAAATTATGATCAACAGTGTTCTATAATGGAATTCAAAGATGAGTGCCCATTTTAGAATTAGGGTTGAGTGCTGAATTCAGCGCCCAGTTTGAATGCACGTACCTGGTGTCCTATAGCACTGCACATAAATTTGAGGAGCGTCCCTGAGCTGCCCATATATCTCCTATGGTCACACCCTCTTTTGAGTTGTATGCCATGGGATATGGGCAAGCATCATTATAGACTAGCATGCAGCAAGATGTGCGTGCAAATACTAATTGGTGGTAATTAAAGTCAGTAATTGGTTGTTAGCATCCAATTATTGATGGTTAAGAGCTTATTAGTCAATTAAGTTGCGTGTGCATCTCGCAAGCTTGCTCAAATTTGGCCACTCAAATCTAGGTTATACAAAAAATATATTGAAGCAACAAGTTTTAATAATAAATTACCATACTCATACCAAACACATTACCAGTCATAAAATTTTAATAATTTTCAACATTTTTCCCTCTACAGACCCCACTTAATATATAAAAATATAAAGACTACAAAATCACAGAAAATAAGATAAAAGTCCATAGTCAATAGTTTGTTGTTGTTGAACTTTTCTTCATATATCCATCAAAAGAACTTTATATTGTCTTTATATTCTGAAACGTATTGTGGAAACCAATATCAGTTAATATACACAGTAGCCTTGATGATCAGCCTTGTTCTACACCTGATGGTGTTTCGCTACAAGCGTCTTCAGGAGACAAGACTTCAGTGCAGCAATCGTTGAGGCTACAATCCTGTTATAACTACTTGAGACAACCAACAGGGAAAGGACACCTCTCCATGGCTGCATGGATGAACCAGAATAAAAGCAAATCTAGGTGCCATATATAGAATCCAGGAAAATGTTTTTATGAACCAAAAAGAATTCTGCATTCTTCTTTTAAACTATTTAATAGTTTGTTCAGGATTGGTAATGCTTCTCATTTTCTTTAGGGCAGGTATAGACTCTATTCTTCCATCTAATGCTCATGAGGTGGCAGAAAATCGTCTCTTTATATCAGTCACAAACATCAGAACCAGAGATAATTACTTGGTTTCAAATTTTGCCTCCAGAGAAGATCTCATTAAGGTAAAAGTTCAAATATTCTTGTGATAGTTACAAACAGACCAGCTTGGTACATTAACACTGAAATATTCATTCTCTTTTACTTTTATTATTATAGAAAATATGTATGTCATTACTAATGATTAGTGCAGGATAATACTATTATTATACATTATCCGCCGTAGGGATACAATTAACACTGCGGCAGATAACATGTAATACCGTATTTCCCCATATATAGGCCGCGGCCTATATATGGGTTTTGCAAGTCGGCCCAGTGGGTGCAGCTTGCATATCTGGGGCGGCCTATACAAGATTTTAAAATCATCCCTCCCCACCCTCCATCGCTGGTAGTGGCCTCCTCGAATTGCATCGCCAGCGTTGCAGAGCAGGAGCGATCTTTGCGTCTGCAGGCTGGCCCCACGCTGCTTCCTGTATGGCTTTGCTGTCAGTTCTCGCAGGACTTGTCCACCATACAGATGTAGGGAAGCATGAGAAGATGACAGGAGACAGAAAAAAGTAAAAGGGTACCCTGAGAAAATGCTTAAGACTTAAAAGAAGAAAATGCGAAGCGATATTGGTTCCAATCCAACTGCGGAGACAACAAAACATTTTGAGCTCCTTTTACTAAGGTGCGCTAGCGTTTTTATCGCGCGTGCGGTATCCACGTGCTATACGCCAAGAATTAATGCCAGCTTAATGCTGGTGTTAGCGTCTAGCATGCACGGCAATGCAGCGTGTTCTAAAACCGCTAGCGCAGCTTAGTAAATGGAGCCCTTTATTTTCAGTTTTAAGAAGTAGCAATATGTCAGATTTAAGAGATGAATGCATTTTTTTTTAGCTTGTATAATACAATATAATTTTATTTTTTCTTTCTCCAATGTTGCACTGTTAACAGAAAGTTTGACCTCATCTTTTAGCTCACATTTCTATTTCTAATTTGTTGTCTGGGATCCTGAATTAGGTGACGGTTGGAGGATGGGGTAGTTATCAAGCTGCATTCATTCAGCAAACTGCATTTATTTGCCTTTTAAGTCAGTTAAATTGATCTAACACTATTTTGTGCCCTAATGCAGTATTAAATTGGTTATCCCATGGTACATAATAATAAAATGCAAAA
The DNA here is from genome assembly GCF_902459505.1 of Geotrypetes seraphini. Taxonomy (NCBI): domain Eukaryota; kingdom Metazoa; phylum Chordata; class Amphibia; order Gymnophiona; family Dermophiidae; genus Geotrypetes; species Geotrypetes seraphini. Next base: position 175,089,254 of record NC_047089.1, read on the forward strand.
CACGTAATATAACATAGCTTGCAGTATACAACACAAGCTACATCCATAGCAGGTAAAACAATCCTAGCAAAAAGCTGGGTTTATTTTACTGCCCAAGAGCTTCAGGTCCACTCTCCAAAAAGTGCCTTCCTATCCAGAACGCCTATACACAAACCAAAAAAGTTCTCTACTCCCTTCTCCCACCCTCCAGACACCCCCTACCCTCCTGAATGTCCCCTGGCCTACATTTATAAAATTCCTGTTAGCAACCTATTTGGGCTCTTCTTTGGAGTACATTCAAGACTGAGCTACTTATTTTCTGGTTAAATCTAAGATGATTCTCATTTTGAGACTGTATTTCTGTCAAAAACAGATTTTTGGAGGGTCAACAAATATGGAATTCTTTCTGATGTCTATAAACAAACTGAATAAACACAGGTGAGGGAGGAAAAAGTCTTTGGAGACTGTTCATCCTGTATTCTCCTATGAGTTTTATTAAATGTTTAAATAATAGATATTTTTTTTTAACCTTAAACAATTGAAATTGTTTCTGGGTAGTAAAAAAAAAAAAAAAGCCTGAAGCACGTACCGTAAATAGCTGAACTTTAATTTTCCAATGACTTTCTCAGTCCAAGGTAAATCAAAGTGGACGTTTATAAATGAAGAACTCATGCTCCCTTAGTCCAGTTAATGGATATATGCTGTTTGAATATGCATACACTTCTACTCCCTTTTAGGGCTAGATTTGCTGAGTTGCTTTCCATAGACAAAAAATGAGGGGAAAATCCTTAGTAAAGTATTCCCTAAGAGAGATGTTCTTGTGGGGAGTGGGAAAGAAAGAAAATAATATGCTATTCCCAAGAAAATGTATCCATACATTAAAACCCAAAAGTGCTACCATATCCACAGATTCGATTACATTGGCCTGGATTATCTAAATGGTGTCAATAGATGCCCAAGCTCAGTAAAAAAAAATGTCATTTAAATGACATTTATTAACTGAGTTTCAAGATACTTACTGGGAATCATGCCTCCATAGGTTTCTTTAGGCCGCATATCGCCACTATAGGCGTGGCTAATGCCGGAAGTGGCGTTAGGCGGCCTTAAAGCACCTACAGAGGTGCGATTCACATCACAGATAGGCGCCCGAAACCCTGGCCTACATTTCCGGTGCCTATCTTTACCTGCGGCGTGATTCTGTAACTGTCACTGTCGTGTGATTGAAATGCAATCAGCGGCTGCTTGTAAGGCGGCCACTGACAACGGCGCCAGTTAGAGAATCCAGACCATTGTGGATAATATTAAACCTATCCCTTAAATGGATCAGCATGAAACTTATCGCCTATGCTTTTGTACATGAGTTCTTGAATCAACTGGCATCTGCGAATGGAATCGGTGTGGTTTTAAAAATCATATCCTGGTAGATTGATCTGTGTAATTCATATTGGCCAGTTAAAGGTTATTAATAAATGTAGATGTAGATGATATTTTGACATCTAAAATGCTTGAGAATTAGGCTATACAAGAATAAACATCTTTGATTTACAGCTATAGGGCTGTGATTTCATTTTTTGAGAGGATACATGAGTGTGTGTCCCTTTCCTACTTTGTATTATTTCACTGAACACTGGTGCATGCATGCCCCCTTTTTATCATTTGAAAATCTTCTATTTTACTTTGTAGGTCCTTCTAGCAAGTAGTTTTGTTCCAGTATATGCCGGGGTTAAAGCAGTTGAATATAAAGGAGAGGTAATTTGCAGACATCTTCAATAGTAATGTTTCTTTTTGATCAGACTTCTTATCTCTTTCAGTTTTGCAGAATTTGACCTTTGCCATAGAACTCTGTCATATCCCACAGAAATTGTGGATATGTTTTATTGACCGGCTTGGCAAAATCTGCATGATGGTCCACGCAACCCTTGTCACTGTGATCACACTGATTAACTGGCTGAGGAGGAAGAGAGCATCCATGCCTTTGGCCACTGCTTTCCCCCATGCTGTCCTTAGCCCAACCTTCATTTTGAACTCCATACTCGTTCCTAATGTATTTTGAGATCCTGTTTCCCAAAGCATGGGAAGGTTTTGTAGTTTGCATGTGTTTATGGCAATTTTATTGCAAAAACTCAGCATATATGTGTAAGGCCAAAAGAGTATGTTCTGGCAAAGATTAACATCATTGATGTTAATTTGTGCCATCATCAGTGGCGTAGTAAGGGGGGGAGTGAGGGGGGTTCTGCCTCAGGCGCCGTGTTGGTGGGGGTGCCGACACCTCCCTCCTCTTTGCCCTGCCTCTTCCCATTCCTCCCCTCCACACGCATGCCCCCCTTCCCTTACCACATACCTCTAGTTGAAGTTGTTGCTTGCAGCAGTCAACAACATGCTGTTCGTGACCCCGTCAGCGACTCTGCTGATGTAACTTCTGGGTGCCACGCACAGGAAGTGACAGAGGGAGAGCCGACGGGGTCACGAGGAGCACATTTTTGACAGCCACAAACAACAACTTCAACTAGAGATATGGGGGAAGGGAAGAGGGTGTGCGCGCAGCAGGTGGGATCGGGGAAGGAGTGGAGGCGTCAGACCGGCCAGCATTCTGCTCCCCAACATCATTTCTGAATGCTCCTAACAAAATGTTTTAATGTTGCTGATACGTCTTCTGCAATTCACAATGCTGAGGGCTGGGCGGCCCATTCATTCCGAAAGCAGCAGAGATAGGAGTGGAGGGTCATTAGGGGTGTCTCGTTCTGATAATAGCAGCTGTGTCTCGAGGCAGGCTGCACGCCGCTGGCTGATGAATGCGTTTACATTCCTGCGCCGAGACCTCACATTCCAGCGGGGAGCGAGCCAGACAGGGCCGAGCTGGAATGTGAGTGTGGAGGCCGAAGTGAGGGAGAGAAACCCGCGCCTGCTGCTGCTGCTTCTGCCACGATGTCTCCGCTTCAGCGCGGGGCCGCCACCGACTGCAGCACAAACCCGAGTTCTGCTGCATAGGTGTTTCTAGAAAGGGCTCCAGCATTTCACTGATCTGGCCACTGGTAAGTACAAAGGGTTGCGTTGAGCGAGGGGCGGAGAGATGTTTGCACTTGTGGAGCAGGAGGAAATGTTAAAATGTTGTTATCTTTTACTGTCGGGAGGCGAGAGATTCAAGAAGTTTATCGATAATTTCATTGAATGAATGAGAGAGATTTTAAAACGTGTATTTTCCATTAAAATGGAAAGGTGTCCTTCAGAGAAGGTATTACCATAAGTTTTGAACTCTGTTAAAAAAGCATGTGTCGATGTGCAGAGAATTCAAAACATGCTTTTACATTTTCAAGTTATTTGCCTATTTACGTTTTTTAAAAGGTTTGACTGTTCAGTGTGTTTTAAGGTAGCTATCCCCAAATTATTATAAATATAAATAAAGAAGGGGGGTAAGGAGACAAAGAAAGAAGGGAAACAGAAAGAAAGGGGGCATGGAGAGAGAGAAAGAAAGGGAGACAGAAAGATAGAAGGGGGCAGGGAGAAAGAAAGAAAATGTTGGGGGAGAGAATGAGGTCTGGAGGAGAGGAAGCATACAAGAGGCTGAAAGAAGGGCAGAAATATTGGATGCACAGTCAGAAGAAGAAAGTGCAACCAGAGACTCATGAAATCACCAGACAACAAAGATAGGAAAAATGATTTTATTTTCAATTTAGTGATCAAAATGTGTCTGTTTTGAAAATTTATATCTGCTGTCTATATTTTGCACTATGGCTCCCTTTTACTAAACCGCAATAGCGTTTTTTAGCGCAGGGAGCCTATGAGCATCGAGAGCAGCGCGGGGCATTCGGCGCAGCTCCCTGCGCTAAAAACTGCTATTGCGGTTTAGTAAAATGGGAGGGAGTATATTTGTCTATTTTTGTATGGTTGTTACTGAGGTGACATTGCATAAAGTAATCTGCCTTGACCTCTTTGAAAAAAGCCCGGAATATAAATTATAATTAACATTTTCTCTGCGTACAGTGTGCTTTGTGTTTGGGTTTTTTTTTTATTTTATTGTTGGTAGATCATTTTGACTTGGTCATTTTTAAAGTAGCTCGTAAGCCCAAAAAGTGTGGGCACTCCTGCTTTATAGTATAGGATGTTGTGCTCTGCTTAGGTTTAAGTGGGTTATAAATATGGTAATAAACATAAATAGCAATTTTAGAAAACCAATATTTGCATGTTTAGAACTACAGCATGCACAGTTTAGAAGGGAAGGGACTGGAGCACCTCCCTTATGAGCTGCACATGCCCTCCACCCTTGGTGCGCCACTGATTAATAGAATTGCTGTTTGTGAGAGCTGTAAAAAAATGCTTGCTTCTTAAATTGTTTTAAGAGTGGTTGTGAGAGATTTCTTTAGCAGAATTTGGCACAGGGATTTATTTTGATCACAAAAAATGTGTTCTGCTAAGCCTTTGGCTTTGACAACTGCAGGCCTATTAAAGAAATAAAAAAGAAGGGCGGTAGCGATTTCCCCCACACCGAATGCACCGAAGCTCATTCAGTTCTTATGGGCTTCAGTGCATTTGCCACAGGAGAATTGCTACTGTGGCTTTGTAAAAGGGGACACTAAGATTTTAAAGGAGAAGAAAATGAATAAAACTTCTTAGCTTTATTATTACATTACATTAGTGACTTTTATTCCGCCATTACCTTTCGGTTCAAGACGGATTACATAAAAGGTTATCTGGACAATTCCAGAAGAGATTACAATTCCGGAAGATATTTCATAGTTGAGCGGGTTACTTCGGGGGATTGAGATGTTTCCTGCGGAGTTAGTTTGTCTTGATAGATTTTCTTAAATAGTAGGGTTTTTATTTCCTTTCTGAAAGTTTTGTAGTCTGGTGTCGTGATCAGTAGATTGGATAGTTGGTGGTCAAGCTTTGCTGCCTGCGTGGCCAGTAGGCCATCGTACATTTTTTTTCCGTTTGACGTCTCGGATTGAGGGGTGCGTGAATGGTGTCTGGGCTCTCCTTTGCCTGATTGAGGCAGTTTGGATAAGGCGGTTGTTGAAGTAGGCTGGGCTGTCTCCATTCATTGCTTTAAATAGTGGACAGTAAAATTTGAATTGTATTCTTGCTTGTATTGGGAGCCAGTGTGAGTCGAGGTATGCGGCGATGTGTGCACTAAGACAGATTGTTTATGTGCTGGTATACTAGTTCTGAAAAGAAAATAACAGTGTTCTTCTGTAGTTAAGGGAAAAATTAAAAGAATTGGAACACCATAGTATGGGTCTTTAATTAAAGTTTCCTGCTTTTTAGCAAGCTCATACAGCTTCCTGATTGAATTCCAGACAGGGTTATTGTGATTGGTAAAGAAAGGGAGTTGGTAAAATCAGGATAGTAGTGGTCATCAGTTCAAGATACAGGCGATTTGATAGAGACCTTTAAAATATTAAAAGGACTGGATGAATTAGACCAAGAAGCAGCATTACTAACATTTTCACGGACAAGAGGCCATAGACTGAAACTGGGTGGCAGCAGGTTCAGGACGAACGCCAGGAAGTTCTGTTTCTCACAACGAGTGGTGGGCGCTTGGAATTCTCTTCCTGAGGATGTTGTGGCAGAGACTACTCTTCGGGGTTTCAAGCACAAGTTGGATATACACCTTCTTGCAAATCATATTGAGGGATACGGTAATTTCAGGTTTTCATAATAGAGAACCTAAACGGGCCGCCGTGTGAGCGGATCGCCGGACTTGATGAACCTCGGTCTGATCCGGTGAAGGAATTTCTTATGTTCTTATGTTCTTATGTGAGACTTTGCTAAAACTGGGCCCTAACCCAAGAAAAACCAACCCAGATACAAGCAAGTTGAAGCCCCAGCTAAGTGAATGCACGCCACGTCACAGACAAGGGGCACTGACAGAGAAGAGATAATATTAAAGGTATAAAGGGAATCCATATTACATATAATACATTATTTACATATGTTAAAGGGATTAATATGCAAAATAATCTTTTTCAGGGTAGTAGATCTAGAGGTCATGAGTTGAGGCTGCAGGGTGGGAGACCTAGGAGCAATTTCATGAAATAACTTTTTCACAGAAAGGGTAGTGGATGCCTGGAATGTTGTCTCTTGGGAGGTTGTGAAGACCAAAATGGTGACAGTTTCAAGAATGTGTGGAATAAACACAGAGGAACACTAAAAAGGACGGAATCTAGTTAAAGTGAAGCTTAAATGACCTCATAACTTTGATGTCAATTTCAGAGGCTGGGAGATATGACCAATGCTAGGCAGACTTTTATGATCTGGGTCCTATAATTGAGCAAAACCAGATCAGGATCAAGGCTGGGGTGGGCTTTGATGGCAACTTCAATAGCTGAGAACTAGGCAGGGAGAGACAGAGGTTAAATATACCAGTGTTAAATCTTGAAGAATTTGAACTGCTCAGAGTGCCAGATTCAACTCTGGCCACCTTGTTGGGCAGATCAATTGGACCATGCAAATCTTTATCTGCCAACATTTACTATGTTATGTCTGTTCCAATTCCCCTGAACCCATCCTCTTATTTTTTTTTTTTTTTTAAGTAGTGAGCTATCTTTTCCCACAATTCCCCCTTCATTCCATGTGTGTTGTACTGTCCAGATCATCTCTGTAATCTAGTGGGGTGGGGGTGGGGGGTAAAAGGGAGGCAGGAGTAATCACTGGTTGCATCTGGCCTGACATTTTCTTCAAAATGGGACCCATCAAGCCCCGCATGGTTGTATCATGAAACTCGCACTAGGGGCCTGAAGGCTACCATTTTAAATAAGGGAACTACAGGGGTAGAACTGACCAGGAATTATACCCCCCCCCCCCTCCAATTAAGCCCAGTATGTGAGATAATTTGGGGGAATAAGCAGCATACAAAAATCAAAAAAAGAAAAGGTAGGAAAATTGGTGGTTACTAGCAGCACTTCACTGTAAAAATACTGTATATTTAGAGATCAAAATAAGGGATTAGGAGCACCGATGACACACCACTTTTAAAAAGAATAGACATTGTAGGAAACAGTTATTATTATTTTGGTTGCCCTGGCTGGGGATCACTCCTGCTCTGGAAACCTTAGACACCAGGGATTTCTTAAGAGTAAGCCCTGGGAAAACCTACAGAAAGGAGAGAAAGACTACAGAAGCCATTTTTGTTGATGAATCTGCACGGAGCATAGGAAGATCACTCCTGCCCCACTTCACTGCTAGACCACAAGGTAAGGTGTGAAGAGGTCTGGGAGGCAGGGGTTAGTCAAAGTCAGCCCTAAAGGTTATTCATGATTTTTCAATGTTTGTGAGCTGGCTCTGCTACTAACCCTCGTGAATATGGAGGGAAGTATATGTTAAAAAGAAGCAGTCCGAGTACAGACCTCTAGGGAAAAACCCACTATTTATCCCTCTCTATTGAGAAATTAATTATTTAACCTTACTCCTTGTTTTCTATCTTATAACAGTTCTTAATCCATAAAAGGACATTATCTCCTATCCCATGACTTACTAATTTCCTCAGAAGTCTTTCATGAGGTACTTTGTCAAATGCCTTTTGAAAATCCAGATACACAGTTCTGACCAGCTTACCTCTATCCACATATTTATAATGAGGCAAGATTTCCCTTGTCTAAATTCATGTTGGCTTTTTCAATTTTGTTCGTTATAATCTTTACCATTTTTCCCATATCACCTCTAGAACCCTTTTTAAAATTTGGTGTTACGTTGACCACCCTTCAGTCTTCCAGGACCACACTGGATTTTAAGGATAAATTACTAACAATAATAGTAATAAGTAGCAAGTTCATTTTTCAATTATATCAGTATTCTAAGATGTATACATCAGGTCCAGGTCTTAATTTGTCAAATTGCCCCATTACTTTGCCCAGTGTTACAGAGATTTGTTTCAGACTCTCTGGCTCAATCATCATTGAATACCATTTCTGGCACTAGTATCTTGCACATTTCCCTCAGTGATAACCAAAGTGGAGAATTCATTTAATCTCTTTGCTATGGCCTTGTCTTCCCTGTATGCCCATTTAACCCTCAGCCATCTGTGGCAGTTCAACTGATTCTTTTCTCAGCTTCTTGCTTTTAACATACCTAAAAAGTTTTTACTGTGTGTTTATGCTTGGAACACAGTCTTTTCAAGGTTGCTTTTTGCCCTCCTTATCAGTGCCTTGCATTTGACTTGCCATTCCTTAGGCCAGGGGTGCCCACACTTTTTGGGTCTGCGAGCTACTTTTAAAATGACCAAGTCAAAATGATCTACCAACAATAAAATTTAAAACAAACACAAAGCACACTGTACGCAGAGAAAATGTTTATTATCATTCCTATTCCGGGGTTTTTTCAAAGAGGTCAAGGCAGATGACTCTATGCACTTGTCACCTCAGTAACAACCATACAAAAATAGACAAATATACCCCCTCCCTTTTTACTGAACCACAATAGCAGTTTTTAGTGCAGGGAGCTGCGCTGAATGCCCTGCGCTGCTCTCGACGCTCATAGGCTCCCTGCACTAAAAAACGCTATTGCGGTTTAGTAAAAGGGAGCCATAGTGCAAAATATAGATAGCAGATATAAATTCTCAAAACATACACATTCTGCTCACAAAATTGAAAATAAAATCATTTTTCCTACCTTTGTTGTCTGGTGATTTCATGAGCTTCTGTTGCACTTTCTTCTTCTGACTGTGCATCCAATCTTTCTTCCCTTCTTTCAGTCTGTATACTTCCTCTCCTCTAGACCTCATTCTCTCTCCCAACTTTTTCTTCCTCTCTCCCTGTCCTTTCTTTCTCCCTGCCTCCCTTTCTTTTTTTTTTCTTGTCATGCCCCCTTTCTTTTTTTCTCTTTCCCTTCTTTCCTTCTGTCTCCCTGCCTCCCCCTTTCTTTCTTTCTCCCTGCTCTCCCCCAAGCTATTGCCGCCGCCATCGGAGAACAGGCCCCCAAGCCATCGCCGCCATTGGGTAACAGGCCCCAAATCTGCCGCCGCTCCAAGCTCTCCCTGCTTCCCTGCGTTGGGCTGACTAGCCTTCCTCTCCCCGACGTCAATTTTGCCGTCTGAGAAGTTCCGGCCCAGCCAGGCAGCGATTGACTAGCCCGAACTTCCTCTCCAATGGCAGAATTGATGTTGAGGAGAGGAAGGCTGATCGGCCCGATAGATCGCCAAGGCAAAGTGAGTCTATCACGGATCCCGGGATGGGCTCTGCGATCGACTCACTTTGCCTTGGTGATCTACCGGTCAATCGCGATCGACCTATTGGGCACCCCTGCCTTAGGCTGTTTCCTATTATTTTCAGCTGGATCCTTAAGGTGACCGTCCCGTTTTTGGATCCCCTGTCCTGTTGTCCCCACGCACAGCTTCGGGACGCTGAAATGTTCCGTTTTCAGGGACAGTGTCCCAAAGCTGTGCGTGGGGACAACGGGACAGGCGATCACTTCCCCTCCCTCCCTTCCTGCCGTGCCAAAGCTAGCCTCCCTCCTGTGCCCGATTTAACCTCCCCCAGTCCGCCACTGCTTACCAGCTTCCCTCCAGTGCCGATTCAAACCACCACCCCCATCCCCGGTCCGCCGCCGCTGGCCCAGAACTTCCTCTCTGACATCAGAATTGACATCGTGAGGGGGGGCAGATAGAAGACTTGTAGGCCTGGCGCTTGTGCAGTGCAGTCGCTGCACGCGTCTTGATGTTGCTGGGTCAGGGAAGCAGGGTGCGTGGGGGCAGGGGAACAAGGGTGACTTGGCTTGTTGGGGGGCAGGGGAAGCAGGCTGCATCGGGGAAGCAGGATGGCTTGGCTAGGGTGCGTCGGGGAAGCAGGCTGGCTTGGCTTGTTGGGGGCAGGGGAAGCAGGCTGCATCGGGGAAGCAAGGTGGCTTGTGTTGTCGGGGGGCAGGGGAAGCAGGGTGTGTCGGGGAAACAGGGTGGCTTGGCTTGTCAGGGGGAGTGGGGGGCAGGGGAAGCAGGGTGGCTTGGCTTGTCGGGGGACAGGGGAAGCAGGCTGCGTCAGGGAAGCAGGGTGGCTTGGGGGGCAGGGAGACAGAAAGAAAGAGAATGAAATGAAAGAGAGGATGCACAATCAGAAGGAAGTGCAACCAGAGAGTCTTGAAATCACCAGATAAAGGTAGGAAAAATTATTTTATTTTAAATTTAGTGATCAAAATGTGTCACTTTTGAGAATTTATATCTACTGTCTATATTTTGCACTATATTTAATGGGATCGGGGGGGAGGGGAGGAATGGATCCGGGGGTCCTGTCCAGTTTTAAGGAAAAAATAAATGGTCACCTTATGGATCCTTCTTCCTATTTCTGAAGGATTTTCTTTTAGCTCTAATAGTTTCCTTCATCTCACTTGTTAACCATGCCAGCCATCGTTCCTTCCTTCTTTTTTTAATACAATTACATGGCTGTTTAATGCATTTTAAAGGTAAACAATGTGCATCTTTTAAAAATTCAAAAAGCCTTCACAAAATTACCCCTATATGTTAATGCAGCATATAATGCAGAGCAGGTAGCATCACCTTGAAGGATACTAACTGTATGGGAAGATGCTGAGAATGCCCTCAGCATTTAATACAGTAGCTTTGCAGCTACTGTGCAGTAATTTTGGTTATTAATGTGTGGTAACTGCAAAATTTAATGCAGTTCATTAAAAGAGGACCTACATTTTAACCTTAAAGAATCCTCAGTTACAAAGTTAGAGCCAAATGTAGTTGATATTATAAGGAACTTTATTGTTCTACTTAATAAAATATATCCTTTCAAGAATAAGTAGCACTTAGATATGATGGTCAGCTGCATCATCTCTTCTGAAAATGAGTTTGTTCTTTTTTTTTTTTTTTTTAATAGAAATGGATGGATGGTGGCCTTACCAATCGTCTTCCTATTCTTCCCTGGGGGCGCACAGTGACTGTTTCACCTTTCAGCGGCCGAATAGATATCTGCCCACGAGAAAATGGAACGTGCAAACTTCATTTTAGACTTGCACAGCAAGACACAACAGTTAGTTACTTGAAAAAGAAAAGCCTGTATTTGTCTGTCATGAGAGAGAAAAATATGACTCTACAGAATTCAGTTATGAGTTGCTTCAAAGTCAAATTTTATTTTAGGAAGCTTTTTTTTTCACATTTGTATACCATTTTATAGCTAGTAAGAGGAACAAAATGAACTAGAAGAGCTGGTAAATACAATACCCTTCTTAATCCAAGAGATGAAGCAATGTTTGACTCACATGTAGGTACAGGGATGCAGTGATACAGCCAAAATCTTCAAAGAGAGAGGAAATGCAAGTTTGTTCTCTCCAGCAGTCATAAGAGCTCTGCCTTTTGTGATGGACTGGTAATGAAAACCTGCTGGGTTATCTCTCTTGGAAAAGGAAAACAGGAAAGTAAAGAGTGATGGGACACTACCTGTAAGGCTGCCCTTAGATGTATAGCCTAAGATGCAACCACCTTAGTCTCTCAATTATAGTGTACTGAAGAAGCTGAACAACATCTAGAAGTTTTCTTTTATTTCTCTGTCTTCTAGTTCTTCACCAGTTCTGGTGCTTTCTCTTTTTTTAACCTTCAGCCATACAGTCTTTCTCCATTACTGTTGCTTCTCCTTCCTTACCCCATGATGTCTTTATCTTTCACATTCTTCCTTCCTCCCCCATTCATGTCTTCCTCCCTTTTCAGTTCTAGAACTTTTTTCTCCTCCCATTCTACTAGGAGGTGTTACACTGCCAAGTTTTTGATCCATCATTTATTGAAATTAGACTAATAGAATGCATTAACGTATTATTATATAAGAATAACTGAGCATATTTATTAAATTTTTCATGCTCTGTATATATGTATCTACATCTCTCATTTTACATATATAAATATATATATATATATATATATATACGGTTGAGTCACATTAAGAAAAGTGTGATTTATCAAACTGGGCCAAGGGCGGAATCATTTCGAAAATGGCAGAGTTTGTGAACTGTTCACGGGCTGCTATGATTAAAGTATACCGTGAGTGGACGAATGGAACCTTTTCAATGGTCCAGCATGGTAACTGTGGGGCAGCATGAACCATCAATGTGAGAGGTCAGTGTCAGCTGTGCAGGTTGAATAGGCCGATCGGCACATTACTGTGGAGCAATTCATCATCCAAATGAACCAGAGAAGCTTCCAGATGTGTTTCCAAAATGGCTGTGCAGCAAACCCTTTTGCAAATGGGGCTCTGGAGCAGGCAGCTGGTGAGGGTTCATCGCAAAAAAATGGCTGCAATTTGTATAGGAATACCAACATTGGACTTGCACTGACTGGGAAGAGGGTTGTCTTCTCCGATGAGTCTGTTTTGAGCTCCATTGAATGAATGGATGTATTTTGAAACCGCTGAGAACAAACACCCAGCAACCATCATTGGACGTGCACAAGCTGGTGGCAGCAGCATTATGGTCTGAAAGGCACTCTCAACCAATATGGGTATTTCTCCATCCTTGCTGATCGAGTACACTCATACATGTTGACAGTCTTCCCTATGGCCAATGAGATCTTTCAGCAGGACAGTGTGACATGTCATACCACCAGAATTGTTTGCAAGTGGTTCACAGAGCGCGACCAAGACTTCCAGCTACTTCTCTGGCCTCAGAATTCCCCAGAGCTTAACCCACTCGAGCACATGTTCGATGACTGGATCAACAACCACGCACTCATCAGCAATTGTCGGACACGCTGCATGGCTCCAGATACCTCTTATTGAGTCACTCCCATGGTGTCTGCCTGCCATCTGTGCTGCCATAGGCGATTATTCTGGATATTAACAGGTGGTCATAATAATGTGACTCAACTGTGTATATATAAAGAGAGAAAGAGAAGTAATTCCCTTTGCTGTGCCACTTATTTTAATAGATCCTGTTTTTGAAGACAATTTATAAAGTTCTCTTCTGTAAATTCTTTATAACTTCAAATTCAGTATCTTAGTCAATCCCAGTTCATTTCAAATTCTTATCTAGAACAATAAATGCAAATTATTGCAAACTTCATTTATCATTGAAATCAAATAAAGCTTACTTAATTCATAGATCTGAGCTTGTATTCACAGAACATATACTTCCAACTGCTTTTGAGTTCTGATTAGAGCGATATGTCTCCTTGATGGTTATTCCTGCAATTTCTTTGACCTAATGAATCTTTGGCACTATCTTCAAGTTTCATTGAAGTCCTCTGTAGATATCCTCAATTCTTCTTCTGAGCAGTTGGATTCTAGTGATGTTATGGAATTCTATCAAACTTTCCTTGTTGGGATGATATTTCCATCCAAAAGATGACTAAAGATGATCCCCCCCTTTCTTTTTTTTTTCCACTTCACAATATAAGGGAATCAAGCTTTGATGTTCTTCATCTTCTTATTTCTAGAACATGGGCTCTTCAGTTTTCATGTGCACCATACCTGCAAAATTCCCTTTATACTTTTCCTTGGAACCAAGTAATTGGCCTTCAATTATAAAGTCTTTGGAATTTATATACTTTGCATAATTAAAATATTTAATATTGAAGTAATTTTTCTACCATTCCTCTGCCATACTCCCATAACTTACATTATTTAGGGATGAAACACTTTATGTGCTCTATTCTAAAGCAAAAAATCCAAATAGGAAATGGAGGGATAAACAGTAAAAAACATTAAAAAAAACTTCACTCCATTAAAGATTCCAACTGACACAGCTGTGCACCAAATTGATTTTGCAAACGAAAGAAAAAGCCTCAGATAACGGGAGAGGTGAAAACACATTCTACCACCCAAACATCACAGGCAGAAAAAACTTTTGTTAGTGTGAAAACAACGAGGTGAACAAAACAAGTGATAGTCCCCAAAGTAAAGTCCACTGGCCGACAATCGTTTTGTGGCACTAAGTCCCTGCTTCATGGCCTCAGAGTAAAATATACTCAATTTAATGGACCAAATAACTGTTCAGCATGTTTTCTCCTCTACTAATGAACACAGCTCCATATCACTAACTTTTTTTCTGTGCAACCTTGTTTCCCAGCTATTTGTTGTCCTGCAAAAACTATTCAGTGTGGCATAACTGATGGCAAACCTTCATCCCTCAGCCAGAACATTTCAGTCTCTACATTTCTCATCACCATTCTTCAGCTATCTACTGTATTTTTCACTCCAAAAGACGCACCTGATAAGGTCCGGACCTTCTCTCCAATGTCAGAATTGACGGGAGAAGGCTTGTGGGCCCGATTGCATGCTGCCGGCCCTTCTCTGCCTTTCCTGCAGCACCAGCGGGGGGTGGGGAGCTACAAGCAGCAGCAGAACGCCAGGGGCAGAAGTGTATTCGCTCCATAAGACGCACCCCCTTTTTAGGGGTGGAAAAAGTGCGTCTTATGGAGCAAAAAATACAGTAGCTTTTTTATTCTTTCCCCTATCCTTTCAGTCTCCTACTCCATCACCCCATCCCACTTCTGACCTATACCTCCATTGCCTCCCTCTCCATGTTTTCAGCATTCTCTTACCTACCATCCAGCTCCTACTCCTACCAGATTTGTTCAAGAAAAAAAGAGGACATGGGCTCCCATCCCATTATGCCCCCTAGTCCTGCCCCATTCCACACCCCACCCCCCTTCAAACCTCGTCTCTTCTCCTTCCCCGAGTTCGGGCTGCGTCTGGAGGTCCTTAGAGCATGTGTGGATGCAACATGATGACATCATACCCATGCTAGGTTGAGGCCTTCCAGAAAATGGACAAACTCCCAGGTTTTGAAAATTCATTCGGACACCTGGACAGTCCTCTAAACAGAGGACTTGTCAGGGTTTTCCCATATGTCTGGTAACCCTATTCATTAACTTCTCCCTGTCTCTCTTCAGGGGTCCAGAATGACTCTTTGCAGTCAGTGTATCTCTGTTGTTTCAGCGCTGAAATGGCCATGATGAATATCCTTATGTAATTGCCTAAGAGAGACTGTGGTTCCGGCACCTTAGGGATTATTTAGCCAAAATTATACCCTCTCCCTCTTCCAGGGTGAACGCTCTGGAACGAGTCTGCCTACATTTGTGCCTGACCCAAAATAAGAAAGAGCAAGTGACAGCGTTGGCAGGCTCCAGCAAGTTTTAAGTGAGGGAGGGGAGAGAGCAAACTTCCAGTGCCACAGAGGCATGAGAGAAGGAGAAAGGGAACCAAGCAAGTGACAGCATTGGAGGAGTTGCAAGTTAGCACCGCCAGAAAAGTTGCAAGTGAGGGAAGGACCCGAGCCATAATGAGGCGATTCATCCCGGCCGTTTCAGCGTGGTTGCAATGAAATGTCTCATGACGAAACAGCCGTGTTGAATCATCCCATTCTGTCTTTTCAGTGCTTGAGTTTGATCAGGAAATGCAAGAGACTGTGAAACAGCAGTGTAATAGTTAAAGGATGTTATTATTTTCTTTACAGTAATAGGATACTGTCATCTTGTGCAATATTTTGGTATCTTTTGATGAAAGTAATTTGTAATTTATCCTTAAAACGAAAGTAGTCATTTATTCTTAAAATTGGAAAATATTTTTTTTAAATAACTTCACTTCCTTAGACATTATACTCATTATTATCCCACTTTAACTTTCTGTTCTAGATATCTCTGGCCAACCTAGAAAGATTGAATCACGCTTTGTTCCCACCAAAACGGGAGAAAATGGAAGCTTTATTTCAAAATGGGTTTGACGATACTGTACTATTTCTGTTAAAGGAGAACTGGTTTGAATAAAACTGATAAACAGCCACGATGATCATCAAAACAAACGACATAGCCTAATGTGAAAAGCATGGCCGTTCAAAGCTGTAATTTCCAAAGATGCTATACTACAGTTACCTGTTTCCCATGAAACTGAATAACATAAACATGTTCAAAAATGAAATGTCTGTAATGAAGCACAGAAAAAAAACAACAACACACATTTATTGAAATGTTTCAGTTTTTTGGTGATTTTAGACCCTGAATGACAGCACTTGAAACAACGTCCTCTGTTAATGGACAGAATGGATACTGGGCAGCCCTGCTCTGAAAGACTACATTTAAAGGGAAGACATTTCTGTGCCAATGAAGTCTTTGGCTTTACTGATAGAAGTTTAATTTTCTACTAGGAAATGGATTAGGACTGCCAACTCCTTTTGGTTATGCCACTTTTTTAAGATTTCTACCAACCTCCACCATGGTTGACATGTTAGAGCACTTAATATGTAGAAATTAGGGTCAACAAGAAATTTATTAGCACAATAAAAAGGTACCACCTATAATTTCATCGTTGACACTTATTGCAATAAATTAGTGGAAGTTTTCTTTCAAGTGCCTCCTTTTCTTTTTGATGCAGTTGGACATAATTTTTTTTTCCTGTTTAACTGTTATTTACCATGCTTAATTTTTTTGTATGACAGCACCATAGTTGGCTGAAAGAAAATAAAGAGCATGATATGTTTTTGAAGCATCTATGATAGTCAATTCTGTGATAAATTGTGGGAATAGAAAAGAGTTCTAGCATTAATTGGGACAAGTGCTAAAAGTTTCCTGGCTATTGGTGCTGGTTTGGGTTTTCATAAAAAGAAGTGTTCTGAAGTAGAATCTCATCGTGAAGGATGAGTTTGCTAGTAGTGGATCTGAGACACCTAGACCTAGGCATCTGAATTCATTAAGGTTTTTTGCTTACCGCTGAAGAACTGAAAGAGAAACTTCAAGACATAGAGATTAAAATGTTATAACCATTTTCTTGCAATTTCAGAGTTACTCCATCCAGACTTTTGAGACTAAAAATAAAGTTAAAATAGTAAAACAGACCTTCGGTCTTCTAATCGTACGTTGAAGGGGAATTTTCAAAAAAAATATCCAAAAATCCACCCATCTTCTGCCATTTTCCAACAGGAAAAATGTTGGGGGTCCAAAATGAACAGTCATTTTCTAAAATAAAACATCCATATTATTAACACCAAAAAGCTAGGAACAAGAACAAAAATGACCACACAGAGCAAAGGGACAGCTAAGTGGTCAGTGCACTGGACTTTAATCCAGGGCACTTTGGTTCATGTACCAATGCAACACTGTTTTAAATGGTGAACCTTCCAGAGACAGTGAAATCCCTACTGTTTCTGACTGTACACCATCTCAATAGCATTCAGGCTTGCAGGTGTCTTTAAATATTTAGGTACAGTAGTTATATCTTTGATTTAGAGAGCTTACAATTTGAAGGTTAACAAAAAGAGAGAAAGAGAAAATTGATGTGAGATTTGAACCTGGCTCTTCTGGTTTACAGTCCACTGCATTGACCACTAGGCTACCCTTCAGACCCGTTGCTGCTGTGTTGAGTGGTGCTGAGAGTGGTGGTGTCCCTCCCCACCCCCCAATTCCTTCCTGATCCCCCCTTCTGCACGCTCCCCCCTCCCCTTCCCCTGTATCTTTTTAATTTTTCAGGCATGAGCCACAGCAAGAACTTGCTGCCTGCGTTGTGCCGGCTATCTCTCTGAAGTCGCTTCCTAGGTACTAGGCCCAGAAATGATGTCAAAAAGAGGTGACATTGACACAGACAGCAATTTTGTAATGCTGTTCATGCAGGGAATATTAAAGAGGTACGAGGGAAGGGAAGTGGTGCACGTGTGCAGCAGGGGGAGTGGAGAGGAGGATGGGTGCCTGCACCTCTTACAAAGATCATGCCCAGGGCGGACCGCAACCCCCTTACTACGCCTCTGAGTGTGTTGAAAATACCCATAATACCTGATATTGGAGAATAACATGGGGATAGGACGGGACAGGAAAATGAGTTCCCGTGAAGACAGGAAAAAAATTTGTCCCCGTGTCATTCTCTACCTGATATTAGCAGGAAGCCTTGTTTTCCTTTCTGGTGTCACTTTTGAAAGAGGAGGACAGTAATCACTGGGAGATTCATAAAGGATCATGCCTCAATCCTTCTAGTGGTCAGCTGCACAACCAGGGCACCTTTGGTATCCTGGACATCCTTCTTTTTAGACCTGAACATTTCTTCCCATTTCATTATCGCTGCTGGACATCCTAAGTTTGGGCCTTTCTTAGTCCCACCCTAAACATACCCAAAGCATACCCCCTTGCTATTTGTATGAACTATAGTGTTGGACGTCCAAATTCTGCTGTCAAAAATTGAGATTTGTACATTTTTGGAAGATGGGTTTTGTTTTGGGTGTTTTGAGACATCTGCCTGCTTTAAAAATGAGCACCATATTGAAACAAGTAAGGCAATTATTTCATCTTTGATTAACAGTATTACTATGCTATAAAGACAAAATGAAAGTGACAGCAAGAAATTTAAAGATGTTAGGCCTATTGAAAGGGAATGGAAAAGGAGCACAGGGACTATTAAGAGAGAGAGCTTTGAGCCTGTTTGTTCAAATTTTAGAAACTGAATTTATTATTTGTAGATGGGCAATCCTTTTCCTCTGTTAATGTCTTTTAAAAAAAGCCCCCCCCCCCCCCCCCCCGATTCTTTGTGGAGTTCTATAGCTCCTTTAAGTAAAATGCAACAAGAATCTATGGAGAGTTGGTGGAATCAGAATCTCACAAAAACTTTTACAAGCTGTGGTAGAGGCTTGTACTGTGGGCCGGTGAGGTAAATGCTCCAATGCTCATGGAATTCATATGAGCATTGGAGCATTTACCTCGCTGGCCCGCAGTAGAAATCTTTACTGCGACTTTTTAAAAGGAGCCCTTAGACTTGTTCTGTGGTCAGAATATTGTCACAGATATGCTAATGAGAATCTAAAATTGGCAGGAGGTAGAATATATACAGTATGTTTTTCAAGATGTTGCTTGGACTACTCAAGCAAGACCTAAGATTTTAATCTTTTGAAAAACATGTTTTTAAAGAAAAAAACAAGGTATAATCCTGTTTTCAATTAAGATGAATAAATATGGCTAATGTAAAATATGTCTTATTTGATTATGATGATGCTAAAGGCATGTTAGAACTGGCAATAGCTGCAGATAATCTTTCAAAAAATTTCTCTGAAAAAAATGTTGACGGTGATTCCATTTTGTGTTTCATGCCACAAATGTTTTGTGTAAAGTGTTGATGTTTTGGCAAATTTTGTTACTATACTGATAATTTATTTATATAATCACAGCTTGAGAACTACTGTGGAATTGGACTTCACTAACTTTGTACCATATGACTTTTATTACTGACATTTTTCTTCTTCAGATTTTCTAAATAATCTGTTTTCATTCCCCCAGGTGTGCTGACTATGCCTTTACTGGACAGTTTACAGCTTCCCTGAACAGTCTTTATAGATTTCCTCACTGAAATCTCCTCAGGCTGTATACTGAAAAACAAGGACTCATTTGAATAGCCAAGCACTATTGAGCACCCTCTGAGTTATATTGGCAATTGTATGAGGCTCCTATTCAATTAACCCTTACTTCTGTAATCTTAGTGTTATCAGCCAGACTTCTTAAACAACTTTCTTTAATAACATGAAGTAAAGAATAAACACTTACAATTGATGACTTCAAGGCAGTTCAGTTTTTACAGAATCTTCTCACTCTACCAGCCCATCCTATTCAAGGGGAATATAGGAGTGTATCCACATACCTTGTGGAAATACCACTGTTCTCCAGATTCAGATATAGAACCTAGACTGTTAGAAATAAAGGTGAAAACCTGGTGGGAGAACAATGCTAGACTCAGGTTCTCATACAGTCATGCAGTCTACAAATATGGCAACTATTCTCACTTAGCCTGAAGAACAGTGGGCTTAAACTGTGGCTACAGGCCAGCTCTCTGGGAGAAGCAAAGCTTTCTGGGAATTTACAGTAAGTCCACAGAACACACTTTACTTATACATCTTAGCATAAATACTTAAACTTGTTCTTATACAAGAAACTAAGTGAACATCCACATAAAGTGGGGGCAGAACACCGGTCTAAGAGTCAAATTAGTATTTTCCATTTCAGTTCTTAATAGGAATCTTGGAGAACATGCATTTTGAAATATGTCTTTGCACTATAAAAGATGTCATGTATTTTAAAAGTTTGGGCTTTAAAATGCTTAATTTGATAGGGAGCAAATATAATTAAACAATTTAGCCAAGTGAGGGCATGACTTACAGGAGCAAATTGAGGCAGAAAGGAGCTTCAGTAGGTTATTTCATTGTCCTCCCCTTTTTCCTTTTTAGTTCAGTACTCTGCTTTTTCAGCAAAATCAATTTAGGTGATAATGTAGCCTTTAGAGCAGGGATGCCAAAGTCCCTCAACGAGGGCTGCAATCCAGTCGGGTTTTCAGGATTTCCCCAATGAATATACATGAGATCTATTTGCATGCACTGCTTTCATTGTATGCTAATAGATCTCATGCATATTCATTGGGGAAATCCTGAAAACCCAACTGGATTGCGGCCCTCGAAGAGGGACTTTGACACCCTTGCTTTAGAGCAGGGGTGTCCAACCTGCGGCCTCGTGAAGTATTTTGTGCGGTCCCAGTCGAAGGCGATGCAGTGTTTTCCTTTGCTGCCCCCCGGGTGTTTACCATCATGCCGGCTCCCTCCTCTGTCTTGCTGCAGCGTTTGTGCGGCCCCAGAAATATTTTTTTCAGCCAATGCGGCCCAGGGAAACCAAAAGGTTGGACAATCCTGCTTTAGAGTTTTATATTTAAAAAAGGGTTTTAGTCTAGATTAGTATTTTAGGGCATAAGATAAAATCAGATTAGGGCACAGGTTGCAGTTGAGGAAAGTCTCTATTTAGTGTTTAATTCCCTCCCACCCATCCCAATGCTGGTCTTTTGATTTATAGGCTCTTCAGCCAATTAGGAACAGGGAATTGCTTTAGTGTGATTTTTTTCTGCTTTTTCTTCTCTTTTAATCAGGCTGCAACAACAGTATAGCTGTGAAACATCAAGTCACCAAAGCTGTTGCTCAGGTTACAGCTTCTGTCTCTGTGCAAACAGAAAATGTTACCCAAGCAGAGGGAGTGGTTTCATGGGCAAGCTACAGTATCTTCAGCTTGAATCCCTCATGAAGGAAGTAAAGAAACTGTGAAAGGAGGTGGCAAGACTGAAAAGCATCCATGAGAATGAAAGGTACATAGATGAAATGCTTCATGAGGCATCAAAGATTTCCAACAGTGGGGAAGAAGAGGCCATGCTGAGGGAGGACATCTGGACTCAGATTATAGACTCTTCTACAGGACTGATATTGTGACCATGTGCCCTTGAACTGAAGAATCGGTATGCAGCCCTGGAAGTAGATGAGGGGAGAGGAAGGACCAAAGCTTGAAATCCCCAAAGTTGTTGGATCCATGACCACAAGGAAGGTAGTGGTGGTTGGTGGTTCCCTTCTGACGGGTACAGAGGCATCCATCTGCAGACCAGACATGATGTCCTGAGAGGTATGCTGTCTGGTACCAAAATCCAACCCTACCTAGCCGACTCTAACCCTATCCCAGTTGACAGATCTGGACTGTCTTTGAGCACGTATCCGAATCCCAGGTCTCTAAACTCTGCCTCAAACTGAAATCCTGCAACTGTACCTTGGACCCATTCCCCTCTTACCTATACGAGAAAATTCCTGCACAGGCCATCTCATCACTTACCAAACTTATAAACTCTGCCTTAGTATTGGGCCTATTTTCTGCAGAAATGGGACATATTGCCTTGACCTATTACTGAAAAAAGCTGATCTAGACCCTTCCACACCATCCAGCTATCGCCCAATAGCAAATATTCTTCTCCTGACCAAGATGCTAGAGTCCGTCATATCTACCCAACTCTCATCCTATTTAGAGAGATTCTCCATTCTCCTACCTTACCAAAATGGCTTTAGACCCAACTTCAGCATTGAATCCCTATTGGTCTCATTAATCTCAAAGGTTCAACAACTACATTCTCGTAATAAGTTTGCTGTTCTACTACAATTCGACCTTTCTGCAGCTTTTGACGTTGTCTATCATGATATTCTCACATCAAGCAGCTCTGTGGGGTAAAGACCTAGAACAATTACTCACGCCTACTACCTATAGGGAATTCAGAAAACGTCAAAAAACACATCTGTTCCTGAAATACTTAGGAAACCAACCTATATAATCCTAGCCTTCAACAAATGATCTCTAGAACTGTCAATCACCAAGTCTATACTTTGTTGATTCCACTCTATCTGTAACTTCTTTAATCATTGTAAACTGCATAGAACTTCACGGTCCTGCGGTATATAAAAAAACTGTTATTATTATTCCAATTTTCCAACTTTCTAAGATAGGTATTAACCCCACAGTCTTAGACTGGTTCTCGAAATTATTATGTTCTCACTCTTACACTGTTAACATGAATGGCACCTCGTCCTCTCCTTGGAAACCGATATGTGGAGTCTCGCAGGGTTCACCTCTATTCTTTTCAACATCTATATGTCCTCCCTGAAACTCTTCTACCTATCTCCCCTGGAAACACTTTACACTTATGCTGATGACATCCTTGTCCTTCTCAAGACCGACTCGAACCTCACTAACCTCTCTGAGAACATATACTCATGTATAACGAACCTCCAATCCTGGGCCCTCACTGTAAAAATAAAACTGAACAAGTCTAAAACAAAACTATTTTGGCTCGGCCCAAAATTAGATCAGCTACCCACCCTCATTCCACTGTCCTCTGGCACCACACCGAAGCTTGAGTTCTCAAGCAAAGTTCTGGGCATCATCATTGACTCTACACTGTCCTTCAACGACCACCTCAACTCCTTGGTTAAAAAAAATGCTTTTTTAGCCTTCACATGCTGAGGAAAGTGAGATCCTGCTTCCACCAACAACATTTTGCTGTCCTTGTTCAATCCATCATCCTTTCCAGACTGGACTATTGTAACTCCATCTACTTAAGTCTAACCAAGAAAAGTCTTCAAAGACTTCAGCAGATTCAGAATATCGTGGCTAAGCTAATCTTCGCAAAAAGTAAATTTGACCAAGTCTCCCCGCTCCTGTCCAAACTTCACTGGCTTCCAGTAATCTCCAGGGTTCACTTTAAATGTGCCTGCCTAACTTTTATGATCCTACACGGCAACCTTCTTAGTCCACTATCTTGGAATTCCTCAAATCCTGATACCACCAGATCCACCCAAAAATTCAAACTATCCTTCTCCTTTTTAAAAGGCATATCCCATGCAGGAAAACTAGGGACATCCCTCTCCTTCAGAATCACAGTGCTCTGGAATAACCTTACTATCCCACTTTGGAATCTGGGCTCCCTCCAACTATTCTGAAAACATCTGAAAACTTGGCTATTCTCTATGGTATACTAAGTCCCTCTAAACATTCTTTATACTAAGTTCCTGTAACCCTTCATTGGAGTTCCTTCTTTAGACCAGTTCAGTACCAGTACCGTGCCGAGCTCTACAATTGTGGAGAGGATGCGGTATACAAACTTAAGGTTTAGTTTAGTTTACCTTTCATGGAAATTTTGACTTTGGGGAAGTTGCACGGTGCAAGATCAGTGAATAAGGTGGATGAGGACACACTATAATGTTTTTATTTGACAGCAATTGCCATACCAGAAACGATGTGTGACACAGAGCATTGTCATGATGGAGGATGAAACCATTTGCCCATTTCTAGGGTCATTTCTAGGGTCATGTTCAAATCGGTTGTTAAAATGTTTTGAACAGAACCATAAGAGATATTCAGATCCTCAGAAATTTCCCTAATAGTCAATCACCCGTTTGATCAAATCATTTGTTTACTCTTTCAATATTCTTTTGGGTTTTTGATGTTGAAGAACATCCCAATCTCTTCTCTTCAACCGATTCACAACCAATATGAAATTGCTTGAACCACTTGTAAACCATCTTCATGATCACTATAGCATCACCATAAACTAATTTTAACATTTTGTGTGTTTCTTTAGTACTGTTTTGCAATTTGAAACAGCATTTCATGTTAATGCATTGTTCATGATCCATGATTTGCGGCACACTTTAAAACACACACCTTCTCTCAACCGTAGCTCACAACTGACTGACTGCACCAAACAAGTTGAAACTTGTCACACAGTGCTACTAAGATTGGAAGATCTCTGCCTTTCCATTGGATGGCGCTGGGCAACAGCATTCAGCATATTTTTTTGATCACTCGTATAGGTAGTAAACTTTTTCGTGAAATGTGTGCTATGCTTTAACATACATTTCTTGCTGTATTTTTAGCATATACTGTAGGTCTCATGGTAATTAATATTCTTAACACATAACTCTTAAAGCTTGAATAGCTGCTTTACTCTGGTTTAATCAATCTTTTATTTTTTTGTTTTACATTTTAATTCAAAACTAATGATATTAATATTTTGAAAGCTTAAATTTTTTTGCATTGCCTAATCAAGCATAAACTCTAATTACAGAAACACAGTTGGAAAATAGGAATAAATATAATTACATTTCTAGTACAGTACATTTCTTCATGTCTCTGTTCTTCTGCTATTATATCTCTATGGTAAAAGAGAGTTCTTTTCAAATATATATATATATTTGAAAAGAACCCTCTTTTACATACAGTGTGTTTTGTTGTGGCATAGTGGACATGAAAAAAATGCACTTTGTTCAAAGTATGGGACACTGGAGTCAATCAAAAGCATTAGAAAAGGTTTCCTTGCATTCTGGAACAAGATAAATTGAAGTTAAATTATTTAAAAAAACACAGATGCTACATTTGACAACCTAGAATTAAATATGCAAGAGAAACAGAGGTTCAGATAGCCGTACAATATATACTAATGTGAATGATTGCCACATCTATAAGGATTACATGCATGGTTGGCATTTTGAAACTATTTATTTCAAAGCAATTATAGCAGAATGAGTTGTCTTAATTACTGATTTATTAAACTAATACTTTCAGTTGAAGCTTTATGCACATGAAGCAGCCATAGTAATATTTTGTTCTTGAACTGTAAAGGTTTTCCATTTGATAATGTATAATTGAGTAGTTTGAGCATCCATTTAATGAATAGTAACAATCAGGGCCCAATTTGAGTCTTTCAATGATGCTTTCCATGCTCTATGTCCTGCTGTCTGAAGGCTCTTGGATTTGATTCCTGGAGATTGAATCATAATTTTATAAAAGATCTTTCACAAGTACAAGGAGGTACTGAAAAGTTCTCAGCCCAACCAACCAATTTCCTAAATTCTGGGCTTTATTTTGCCACTGTAGCTGAAGCCAGCATTCCTCCTCCCGAGGGTCGCCCAGCTCCTGAAGGGCCTACCGCTTTTTCCAGCTCTCTGCCTGGGAACTGTCCTTTGCAGCACCAAAGCTTATTCAGGGTGAATAGTCAGCTCAACAGCCTTAGCAGGATGTTATGCAGATCCATTCAACTGCTCAGGTTCCCTCCGTTGACCATTGACAGGTACTCAACCTTGCTATACTCCCCCCCCCCCAAAAAAAAAAAAAGGGGGGTTGTGTTCACTCCCCTCAGCACAAAAAGAAATAAAATCCTGCATGTCCAGCTCTTACTAACAGACTGCAGTTCTCTCTCTCTCTCTATGGCAGGGCTAGTCCCCTTAGCCTTTCACATTAACCTAGTGTCCCATCCCCTCCTCTAGTACTGAGGACTTCTGATCTCCCCTGTTGGCTCTCTAATAAGCCCTATATGGGCTCCCTAATGGGGCCCCTGTTGCGTCCTCCCCTACAGCCAACAACTGTCACCCTCGCCTGGGGTTGTTCTTCCAAGATTCTCTTAGCAGTTCTGAAATCCCCTTACTCCATGATGGGAAGTTCCACAATCCCACCACTGCCACATTATGTCATCATGTGCCAGAGCTGAGCATATTATCCATCACATATCCACACTCCCCAGGTACTCTCTGGTTTTCCAGTCTCTAGCTTTTCTATTAGGATAAACATAACAAGGTTAAACATACTTTTCCAAAACACTTTTAAAACCATTTGACCTGGGCCTCCCCAACACCCCGTGGTCATTCTCTGAGATCTTCCCTTGACTCCTCACTCTTCAATGGCCCTCACTAACACTGGTTCTTCATATGGGTCCTCCCTGACCCTTATTGGCCTTCCAGTTGTCAGGGAACTCACGGTACCATTACCAGTCATCACCATCCCAGCCAGTCCCTCTGCCGGTTACTCACAAACCTTTGGCCAATGGTCTTAAGGTCTATCAGGCTACTGACTCCCAGTGTCATTACTAGTCTCTCCACTGGTCGCCACCGGTCCTGCAGGTCCCTCCGCCAGTTATCTACCAGACCCCCTCAGTCTAGGACCTCCATCCAGCTCATTCATAGCTGTTCCAGCTCCTTGTGAGGCCACCGCCTGGCCCCTTGGGTCCCCATAGATTTTGGGTTCTTCACCAGTCCCACTGCTGGTTGTCAAGCCTGAGTCACTTCCTAGCCTAGACTCCAGGCTCTACCAAACCCTCCAGCTAATTTGTCTTCCAGACTCCTTTCTTCTGGTGTATAGGTCCTCACAGACCCTCCCACCACTGGGCTTCCACTCTCCACTGCACCAGTCCCCCCTGTGAGCCTGGCCACTACTCTGCTGCACTGAACCCCCACCCCCTGTCAGTACCGGTCCACAGTGGCCTTCAGGGCTTACCAAGAGTCTAGAGGCCAGCATTCCTCTTCATGAGGGTCACCTAGCTCCCAAAGGAGCTCTAGCTTTTTTTCAGCTCTGCCTGGGAACTATTCTTTTCAGCACCACAGTTTACTCAAGGTAAGGACGGCTCCTGGCAGCCTTAGCAGGATGGTATGCAGATTAGCTCTTTCATTTAACTGCTCAGACGCCCTCCACTGGCCATTGACAGGTACTCCACTCTGTCACACCTACTTAAACTGCTTGCTCCAAAATTTTACTTGGTAGGATGATGGAGCAGACTCACTATAAACTGCAGTCATATGTTCATGGATCTCCTTTGGCTTTTTCCCTTCTTTTGTGAGAGGTTTTATCACTGAACAGTGCTCCAAATCTAGCAGCTTCTTACTTGATTTACATGACATCCTGTCTCTTAGAATGTTAGACTTACACTGAGCCGTGCATGAGTAACCTTGAGTCAGGTCACAACATGCATAGACGCTTGCTACTTTCTTTCATACTCAGGTACATAAATTATTGAATGCCCCTCATAAATGTTCTGATGTTCATAGGAATTCTATGAGTGTGGAGCATTTACCTCACTGGCCCGCAGTAAAAACCTCTACCACAGCTTTGTAAAAGCTAGTACAAGTGAAATTCTTATATATATTGTGGTATGCGAGATAAGCCTGCTAGGTTTGGCCCTACTACTATGCCCATGCCTAGAGCAGGTATTTCTCATGCTGTGCAAAGTAAAGAACATTTTGCCTTCATGCCCGACTTCCCTTCTAAATCCAGCAGAGGGAGCTTAGGAGCAGAGTTGCAGGCTTCCCCTCCCCCTCACCTTCCCAAAGCTGGGGACAGGAAATGCGTTTCACCTGGGAAGGTTGGGCGGGGCTGTAAGCTCCTTAAATGTAGAGCTGATCAGTTAGAATGACAGAGGGAGAACTGGAGAGCAAGAGACCGGTCACAAGAACAGCTCTGGCAGTCTAGCTCAGGACTAGGAGCTCTGCAGGAACTTCAAAGCCCAGAAGGTATGGAAATTGAGGAAGCTGATTCTGTTTTGTCTCCTGAATGCATGGAAATTTCACAAGCCATGGAATTGGAAAGTGAACCAGTCTCTGAAGTTCTACCAATGGAAGTATGTGTCTCCAAGGCCAATACCCAGGCTGCCTAAGGAAAAAGGTACTACAATTTATTTTGTCTTTGAGGACACTGAACTGTTTTGTTTGACTTTTGCCAAGTGTGGTGGGGGATTTAGCCCCACGTTTTTGAGGTGGGATTGAGGGCTCATTGTGTAGCGAATTTCAGCACGTGGAGCACACCACCTGGCCAGCATTTTTCAATCTGCTGAAGAAAGACAGCGCAGTGCTGCTGATCCTTGGGATAGAATCCTATACAGAGGAAAGAACACTGTTTGTTTTCTAGTTTGCATCTTCTTGGAAAGAACTTAATACTGTGGCTCAGAATTACAGAGCCTTTCTTTATTTTACTGAAAGAAGTTTGGACTTTAAAATATCTTGCTGAAACTAAGTTTGATTTTTTGAAGACTGCATTTAAAGTTGGTATCCTGACAGAAAGGTTGTTTTGGTTTTCTTTTTGTTTGTTTAATGCTATGCAGCATAATAAAATCCAGTCCGGATTTGCTATAAAACTTTCCTAACTTGTGGCAAAATTCTTATTTCAAGCAAGGGTTTGCTTTTCCTTGTGTAGCCTCTCGCGGCTCACAAGTGTTCAAATCTTGTCCCAGTAAGCCTGGACACCTTGCCCAGTGTGTGCTGATGACAATATACTTAATTTTTCTTATATATATATATATATATATATATATATATATATATACTTAATTTTTCTTTTTCAGCTCATGTTAGGGCACCACAAATGCAAAAATTATTACCCCCTCAGTTACTTGTGGAGAGCCCAGGTCCAAATGAATAGGTAATCATGACTTATGCCTCCATCAGAGCAGATATAAATGCCAGTGTGAAAAAATTTTATGAATATATATTCTGATTGTAAAATGGAAAATGCATATGGTTCTTTTATTATTGTTTTATTTTTAGATACAGAACAAATCCCATTTGATCTTGGAAATTGGTACTACTTTTTTTCTTAAATGTCCATGCAAATATTTGGTAGATTATGATGGTGACCATTATAGCTTTTTGAGATCCCCCCTACAGTTGGGAATCTTCCTTGTTGGGAAGCCTGGTACGCAGTCTCCCACTGTGGGTGAATCCATTGCTTCATGATGTATTGGGGATGATAATGATTTATTTACCATATATACTGAAATATAAACCAATATGAATATAAACTGAGGTATCCTTTTATCCCTCCAAAAAGAGGGAGAAAAGGTTGACTTGAATATAAACTAAACATAATACAAATATCTGTAACCAAAGCTAACATATTCACAAGGCCCCTATGTAGGAAATCACAACTACAAGTAACCACAAACAAATAAATGTAAACAAAAATCAAACTTAAACCTCAAGAAGCCATATGCAGTTCAACACCAAAGAAAGAGAAACAGCAGTATACACTTGGGAAAATAAAAAGAAAGCAGTGCAAATTTACAGTAAAACAGCATTTTCTGTTCATGAAATTAAAAATAAAATTATTTTTTCTACCTTTGTTGTCAAGCTATTTTATTCATATTTATCTCAATTTCCAGTTTCTGCTTTCTTCTGTCTTTTTTTCTTAATTTTCTTTCAGGATCTTCAGTCTATCTGCCTTTTCTCTCCTTCACTTCCTCTCCTACATCCATCTCTGACTTTAACCATTTCCTTTCAGTTTTCCTCCATTTATTTTCCTGCATCTCTATC
The DNA here is from genome assembly GCF_902459505.1 of Geotrypetes seraphini. NCBI lineage: Eukaryota > Metazoa > Chordata > Amphibia > Gymnophiona > Dermophiidae > Geotrypetes > Geotrypetes seraphini. The sequence continues at coordinate 175,118,537 of NC_047089.1, forward strand.
TGCTTCTATTTACAGCTTTACATCTCCCTCATCCTAATATTCTCCAGTTCGGGGTGTTTTTTTGGAGGGTTGTTTTTTGTTTGTTTGTTTTTTGCTAACTCTTCCCTCTCTCCCCCCTTCCAGCATTTTCTCCTTCTCTCTCTTTCTTACTTTATGTTCACTCTTCTAACCAG